>NW_026988565.1:0-2648071 GCF_030222135.1 Aotus nancymaae
TGTGGATTCAGCAGTCTGCAAACACCTTCTCTGCAGAGTCCCAAAGCAGGCGTTTTCAGCCCATTACCGGCATATGGAAGAAACAGCAGTAAGCACAGGGAAATATCTGCTTGTAAATCCAAAACGCAGCTATCTAACAGTACGGTTTTCAATGTGTGCACTCAACTTCCAGAGTTAAACCCGTGTGTGGATTCAGCAGTCTGCAATCCCTTTCTCTGCAGAGTCCCAAAACAGGCGTTTTCAGCCCATTACCGTCATATGGAAGAAACAGCAGTAAGCACAGGGAGATTTCTGCTTCTAAATCCAAAACGCAGCTATCTAACAGAACGGTTGTGAATGTGTGCACTCAATTTCCAGAGTTAAACCCGTGTGTGGATTCAGCAGTCTGCAAACACTTTCTCTGCAGAGTCCCAAAACAGGCATTTTCAGCGCATTACTGGCATATGGAAGAAACAGCAGTTAACACAGGGAAATATCTGCTTCCAAATCCAAAACGCAGCTATCTAACAGAACGGTTGTCAATGTGTGCACTCAATTGCAGAGTTAAACCCGTGTGTGGATTCAGCAGTCTGCAAAAACTTTCTCTGCAGAGTCCCAAAACAGGCGTTTTCAGCACATTACCGGCATATGGAAGAAACAGCAGTAAGCACAGGGAAATATCTGCTTCTAAATCCAAGACGCAGCTATCTAACAGAACGGTTGTCAATGTGTGCACTCAACTTCCAGAGTTAAACCCGTGTGTGGATTCAGCGTTCTGGAAACACTTTCTCTGCAGAGTCCCAAAACAGGCGTTTTCAGCCCATTACCGGCATATGGATGAAACAGCAGTAAGCACAGGGAAATATCTGCTTCTAAATCCAAAACGCAGCTATCTGACAGAGCGGTTGTCAATGTGTGCACTCAACTTCCAGAGTTAAACCCGTGTGTGGATTCAGCAGTCTGCAATACCTTTCTCTGAAGAGTCCCACAACAGGCGTTTTCAGCCCATTACCGGCATATGGAAGAAACAGCAGTAAGCACAGGGAAATATCTGCTTCTAAATCCAAAACGCAGCTATCTAACAGAACGGTTGTCAATGTGTGCACTCAACTTCCAGAGTTAAACCCGTGTGTGGATTCAGCAGTCTGCAAACACCTTCTCTGCAGAGTCCCAAAACAGGCGTTTTCAGCCCATTACCGGCATAAGGAAGAAACAGCAGTAAGCACAGGGAAATATCTGCTTCTAAATCCAAAACGCAGCTCTCTAATAGAACGGTTATGAATGTGTGCACTCAACTTCCAGAGTTAAATCCATGTGTGGATTCAGCAGTCTGCAAACACTTTCTCTGCAGAGTCCCAAAAGAGGTGTTTTCAGCCCATTACCGGCATGTGGAAGAAACAGTAGTAAGCACAGGGAAATATCTGCTTCTAAATCCAAAACGCAGCTATCTAACAGAACGGTTGTCAATGTGTGCACTCAACTTCCAGAGTTAAACCCGTGTGTGGATTCAGCAGTCTGCAAACACCTTCTCTGCATAGTCCCAAAGCAGGCGTTTTCAGCCCATTACCGGCATATGGAAGAAACAGCAGTAAGCACAGGGAAATATCTGCTTCTAAATCCAAAACGAAGCTATCTAACAGAACGGTTGTCAATGTGTGCACTCAACTTCCAGATTTAAACCCGTGTGTGAATTCAGCAGTCTGCAAACACTTTCTCTGCAGAGTCCCAAAACAGACGTTTTCAGCCCATTACCGGCATATGGAAGAAACAGCAGTAAGCACAGGGAAATATCTGCTTCTAAATCCAAAACGCAGCTATCTAACAGAACGGTTGTCAATGTGTGCACTCAACTTCCAGAGGTAAACCCGTGTGTGGATTCAGCAGTCTGCAAACACTGTCTCTGCAGAGTCCCAAAACAGTCGTTATCAGCCCATTACCGGCATATGGAAGAAACAGCAGTAAGGACAGGGAAATATCTGCTTCTAAATCCAAAACGCAGCTATGTAAAAGAACGGTTGTCTATGTGTGCACTCAACTTCCAGAGTTAAACCCGTGTGTGGATTCAGCAGTCTGCAAACACTTTCTCTGCAGAGTCCCAAAACAGGCGTTTTCAGCCCATTACTGGCATATGGAAGAAACAGCAGTAAGCACAGGGAAATATAGGCTTCTAAATCCAAAACGCAGCTATCTAACAGAAAGGTTGTCAATGTGTGCACTCAATTGCAGAGTTAAACCTGTGTTTGGATTCAGCAGTCTGCAAACACTTTCTCTGCAGAGTCCCAAAACAGGCGTTTTCAGCCCATTACTGGCATATGGAAGAAACAGCAGTAAGCACAGGGAAATATCTGCTTCTAAATCCAAAATGCAGCTGTATAACAGAACGTTTGTCAATGTGTGCACTCAACTTCCAGAGTTAAACCCGTGTGTGGATTCAGCAGTCTGCAAACACTTTCTGTGCAGAGTCCCAAAATAGGCGTTTTCAGCCCATTACCGGCATATGGAAAAAACAGCACTAAGCACAGGGAAATATCTGCTTCTAAACCCAAAACGCAGCTATCTAACAGAACGGTTGTCAATGTGTGCACTCAACTTCCAGAGTTAAACCCGTGTGTGGATTCAGCAGTCTGCAAACACTTTTTCTGCAGAGTCCCAAAAATGCGTTTTCAACACATTACCGGCATATGGAAGAAACAGCAGCAAGCACAGGGAAATATCTGCTTCTAAATCGAAAACGCAGCTATCAGACAGAACGGTTGTCAATGTGTGCACTCAACTTCCAGAGTTAAACCCGTGTGTGGATTCAGCAGTCTGCAAACACTTTCTCTGCAGAGTCCCAAAACAGGCGTTTTCAGCCCATTACCGGCCTATGGAAGAAACAGCAGTAAGCACAGGGAAATATCTGCTTCTAAATCCAAAACACAGCTATCTAACAGAACGGTTTTCAATGTGAGCACTCAACTTCCAGAGTTAAACCCGTGTGTGGATTCAGCAGTCTGCAAACACTTTCTCTGCAGAGTCCCAAAACAGGCGTTTTCAGCCCATTACCGGCATAAGGAAGAAACAGCAGTAAGCACAGGGAAATATCTGCTTCTAAATCCAAAACGCAGCTATCTAACAGAATGGTTGTCAATGTGTGAACTCAACTTCCAGAGTTAAACCCGTGTGTGGATTCAGCAGTCTGCAAACACTTTCTGTGCAGAGTCCCAAAACAGGCGTTTTCAGCCCTTTACCGGCATAAGGAAGAAACAGCCGTAAGCACAGGGAAATATCTGCTTCTAAATCCAACACGCAGCTATCTAACAGAACGATTGTCAATGTGTGCACTCAACTTCCAGAGTTAAACCTGCGTGTGTATTCAGCAGTCTGCAAACACTTTCTCTGGAGAGTCCCAAAACAGGCGTTTTCAGTCCATTACCGGCATATGGAAGAAACAGCAGAAAGAACAGGGAAATATCTGCTTCTAAATCCAAAACGCAGCTATCTAACAGAAGGGTTGACAATGTGTGCACTCAACTTCCAGAGTTAAACCCGTGTGTGGATTCAGCAGTCTGCAAACACCTTCTCTGCATAGTCCCAAAACAGGCGTTTTCAGCCCATTACCGGCATATGGAAGAAACAGCAGTAAGCACAGGGAAATATCTGCTTCTAAATCCAACACGCAGCTATCTAACAGAACGGTTGTCAATGTGTGCACTCAACTTCCAGAGTTAAACCTGTGTGTGGATTCAGCAGTCTGCAAACACTTTCTCTGCAGAGTCCCAAAACAGACGTTTTCAGCCCATTACCGGCATATGGAAGAAACAGCAGTAAGCACAGGGAAATATCTGCTTCTAAATCCAAAACGCAGCTATCTAACAGAACGGTTGTCAATGTGTGCACTCAACTTCCAGAGGTAAACCCGTGTGTGGATTCAGCAGTCTGCAAACACTGTCTCTGCAGAGTCCCAAAACAGTCGTTATCAGCCCATTTCCGGCATATGGAAGAAACAGCAGTAAGGACAGGGAAATATCTGCTTCTAAATCCAAAACGCAGCTATGTAAAAGAACGGTTGTCAATGTGTGCACTCAACTTCCAGAGTTAAACCCGTGTGTGGATTCAGCAGTCTGCAAACACTTTCTCTGCAGAGTCCCAAAACAGGCGTTTTCAGCCCATTACTGGCATATGGAAGAAACAGCAGTAAGCACAGGGAAATATAGGCTTCTAAATCCAAAACGCAGCTATCTAACAGAACGGTTGTCAATGTGTGCACTCAATTGCAGAGTTAAACCTGTGTTTGGATTCAGCAGTCTGCAAACACTTTCTCTGCAGAGTCCCAAAACAGGCGTTTTCAGCCCATTATCGGCATATGGAAGAAACAGCAGTAAGCACAGGGAAATATCTGCTTCTAAATCCAAAATGCAGCTATATAACAGAACGTTTGTCAATGTGTGCACTCAACTTCCAGAGTTAAACCCGTGTGTGGATTCAGCAGTCTGCAAACACTTTCTGTGCAGAGTCCCAAAATAGGCGTTTTCAGCCCATTACCGGCATATGGAAAAAACAGCAGTAAGCACAGGGAAATATCTGCTTCTAAACCCAAAACGCAGCTATCTAACAGAACGGTTGTCAATGTGTGCACTCAACTTCCAGAGTTAAACCCGTGTGTGGATTCAGCAGTCTGCAAACACTTTTTCTGCAGAGTCTCAAAAAAGGCGTTTTCAACACATTACCGGCATATGGAAGAAACAGCAGCAAGCACAGGGAAATATCTGCTTCTAAATCCAAAACGCAGCTATCAGACAGAACGGTTGTCAATGTGTGCACTCAACTTCCAGACTTAAACCCGTGTGTGGATTCAGCAGTCTGCAAACACTTTCTCTGCAGAGTCCCAAAACAGGCGTTTTCAGCCCATTACCGGCCTATGGAAGAAACAGCAGTAAGCACAGGGAAATATCTGCTTCTAAATCCAAAACACAGCTATCTAACAGAACGGTTTTCAATGTGAGCACTCAACTTCCAGAGTTAAACCCGTGTGTGGATTCAGCAGTCTGCAAACACTTTCTCTGCAGAGTCCCAAAACAGGCGTTTTCAACCCATTACCGGCATAAGGAAGAAACAGCAGTAAGCACAGGGAAATATCTGCTTCTAAATCCAAAACGCAGCTATCTAACAGAATGGTTGTCAATGTGTGAACTCAACTTCCAGAGTTAAACCCGTGTGTGGATTCAGCAGTCTGCAAACACTTTCTGTGCAGAGTCCCAAAACAGGCGTTTTCAGTCCTTTACCGGCATATGGAAGAAACAGCCGTAAGCACAGGGAAATATCTGCTTCTAAATCCAACACGCAGCTATCTAACAGAACGATTGTCAATGTGTGCACTCAACTTCCAGAGTTAAACCTGCGTGTGTATTCAGCAGTCTGCAAACACTTTCTCTGGAGAGTCCCAAAACAGGCGTTTTCAGCCCATTACCGGCATATGGAAGAAACAGCAGAAAGAACAGGGAAATATCTGCTTCTAAATCCAAAACGCAGCTATCTAACAGAAGGGTTGACAATGTGTGCACTCAACTTCCAGAGTTAAACCCGTGTGTGGATTCAGCAGTCTGCAAACACCTTCTCTGCATAGTCCCAAAACAGGCGTTTTCAGCCCATTACCGGCATATGGAAGAAACAGCAGTAAGCACAGGGAAATATCTGCTTCTAAATCCAACACGCAGCTATCTAACAGAACGGTTGTCAATGTGTGCACTCAACTTCCAGAGTTAAACCTGTGTGTGGATTCAGCAGTCTGCAAACACTTTCTCTGGAGAGTCCCACAACAGGCGTTTTCAGCCCATTACCGGCATATGGAAGAAACAGCAGAAAGAAAAGGGAAATATCTGCTTCTAAATCCAAAACGCAGCTATCTAACAGAAGGGTTGACAATGTGTGCACTCAACTTCCAGAGTTACACCCGTGTGTGGATTCAGCAGTCTGGAAACATTTTCTCTGCAGATTCCCAAAACAGGCGTTTTCAGCCCATTACCTGCATACGGAAGAAACAGCAGTAAGCACAGGGAAATGTCTGCTTCTAAATCCAACACGCAGCTATCTAACAGAACGGTTGTCAATGTGTGCACTCAACTTCCAGAGTTAAACCCGTGTGTGGATTCATTAGTCCGCAAACACGTTTTCTGCAGAGTCCCAAAACAGGCGTTTTCAGCCCATTACTGGCATATGGAAGAAACAGCAGTAAGCACAGGGAAATATCTGCTTCTAAATCCAAAACGCAGCTATCTAACAGAACGGTTGTCAATGTGTGCACTCAATTGCTGAGTTAAACCCGTGTGTGGATTCAGCAGTCTGCAAACACTTTCTCTGCAGATTCCCAAAA
This sequence comes from Aotus nancymaae, assembly GCF_030222135.1. Classification (NCBI taxonomy): domain Eukaryota; kingdom Metazoa; phylum Chordata; class Mammalia; order Primates; family Aotidae; genus Aotus; species Aotus nancymaae. The sequence goes on from NW_026988565.1 coordinate 6,332, forward strand.
CAGGCGTTTTCAGCCAATTACCGCCCTGTAGAAGAAACAGCAGTAAGCACAGGGAACCATCTGCTTCTAAATCCAAAACGCAGCTATCTAACAGAACGGTTGTCAATGTGTGCACTCAATTGCTGAGTTAAACCCGTGTGTGGATTCAGCAGTCTGCAAACACTTTCTGTGCAGAGTCCCAAAACAGGTGTTTTCAGCCCATTACCGGCATATGGAAGAAACAGCAGTAAGCACAGGGAAACATCTGCTTCTAAATCCAAAACGCAGCTATCTAACAGAACGGTTGTCAAAGTGTGCACTCAACTTCCAGAGTTAAACCCGTGTGTGGATTCAGCAGTCTGTAAACGCTTTCTCTGCAGACTCCCAAAACAGGCGTTTTCAGCCCATTACCGGCATATGGAAGAAACAGCAGTAAGCACAGGGAAATGTCTGCTTCTAAATCCAAAATGCAGCTATCTAACAGTACGGTTGTCAATGTGTGCACTCAACGTCCAGTGTTAAACCCGTGTGTGGATTCAGCAGTCTGCAATACCTTTCTCTGCAGAGTCCCACAACAGGCGTTTTCAGCCCATTACTGGCATATGGAAGAAACAGCAGTAAGCACAGGGAAATATCTGCTTCTAAATCCAAAACGCAGCTATCTAACAGAACGGTTGTCAATATGTGCACTCAACTTCCAGAGTTAAATCCATGTGTGGATTCAGCAGTCTGCAAACACCTTCTCTGCAGAGTCCCAAAACGGGCGTTTTCAGCCCATTACCGGCATAAGGAAGAAACAGCAGTAAGCACAGGGAAATATCTGCTTCTAAATCCAAAACGCAGCTATCTAATAGAACGGTTATGAATGTGTGCACTCAACTTCCAGAGTTAAATCCATGTGTGGATTCAGCAGTCTGCAAACACTTTCTCTGCAGAGTCCCAAAAGAGGCGTTTTCAGCCCATTACCGGCATGTGGAAGAAACAGTAGTAAGCACAGGGAAATATCTGCTTCTAAATCCAAAACGCAGCTATCTAACAGAACGGTTGTCAATGTGTGCACTCAACTTCCAGAGTTAAACCCGTGTGTGGATTCAGCAGTCTGCAAACACCTTCTCTGCAGAGTCCCAAATCAGGCGTTTTCAGCCCATTACCGGCATATGGAAGAAACAGCAGTAAGCACAGGGAAATATCTGCTTGTAAATCCAAAACGCAGCTATCTAACAGTACGGTTTTCAATGTGTGCACTCAACTTCCAGAGTTAAACCCGTGTGTGGATTCAGCAGTCTGCAATCCCTTTCTCTGCAGAGTCCCAAAACAGGCGTTTTCAGCCCATTACCGGCATATGGAAGAAACAGCAGTAAGCACAGGGAGATATCTGCTTCTAAATCCAAAACGCAGCTATCTAACAGAACGGTTGTGAATGTGTGCACTCAACTTCCAGAGTTAAACCCGTGTGTGGATTCAGCAGTCTGCAAACACTTTCTCTGCAGAGTCCCAAAACAGGCATTTTCAGCGCATTACTGGCATATGGAAGAAACAGCAGTTAGCACAGGGAAATATCTGCTTCCAAATCCAAAACGCAGCTATCTAACAGAACGGTTGTCAATGTGTGCACTGAATTGCAGAGTTAAACCCGTGTGTGGATTCAGCAGTCTGCAAAAACTTTCTCTGCAGAGTCCCAAAACAGGCGTTTTCAGCACATTACCGGCATATGGAAGAAACAGCAGTAAGCACAGGGAAATATCTGCTTCTAAATCCAAGACGCAGGTATCTAACAGAACGGTTGTCAATGTGTGCACTCAACTTCCAGAGTTAAACCCGTGTGTGGATTCAGCGTTCTGGAAACACTTTCTCTGCAGAGTCCCAAAACAGGCGTTTTCAGCCCATTACCGGCATATGGAAGAAACAGCAGTAAGCACAGGGAAATATCTGCTTCTAAATCAAAAACGCAGCTATCTGACAGAGCGGTTGTCAATGTGTGCACTCAACTTCCAGAGTTAAACCCGTGTGTGGATTCAGCATTCTGCAATACCTTTCTCTGAAGAGTCCCACAACAGGCGTTTTCAGCCCATTACCGGCATATGGAAGAAACAGCAGTAAGCACAGGGAAATATCTGCTTCTAAATCCAAAACGCAGCTATCTAACAGAACGGTTGTCAATGTGTGCACTCAACTTCCAGAGTTAAACCCGTGTGTGGATTCAGCAGTCTGCAAACACCTTCTCTGCAGAGTCCCAAAACAGGCGTTTTCAGCCCATTACCGGCATAAGGAAGAAACAGCAGTAAGCACAGGGAAATATCTGCTTCTAAATCCAAAACGCAGCTCTCTAATAGAACGGTTATGAATGTGTGCACTCAACTTCCAGAGTTAAATCCATGTGTGGATTCAGCAGTCTGCAAACACTTTCTCTGCAGAGTCCCAAAAGAGGTGTTTTCAGCCCATTACCGGCATGTGGAAGAAACAGTAGTAAGCACAGGGAAATATCTGCTTCTAAATCCAAAACGCAGCTATCTAACAGAACGGTTGTCAATGTGTGCACTCAACTTCCAGAGTTAAACCCGTGTGTGGATTCAGCAGTCTGCAAACACCTTCTCTGCATAGTCCCAAAGCAGGCGTTTTCAGCCCATTACCGGCATATGGAAGAAACAGCAGTAAGCACAGGGAAATATCTGCTTCTAAATCCAAAACGAAGCTATCTAACAGAACGGTTGTCAATGTGTGCACTCAACTTCCAGATTTAAACCCGTGTGTGAATTCAGCAGTCTGCAAACACTTTCTCTGCAGAGTCCCAAAACAGACGTTTTCAGCCCATTACCGGCATATGGAAGAAACAGCAGTAAGCACAGGGAAATATCTGCTTCTAAATCCAAAACGCAGCTATCTAACAGAACGGTTGTCAATGTGTGCACTCAACTTGCAGAGTTAAACCCGTGTGTGGATTCAGCAGTCTGCAAATACCTTTTCTGCAGAGTACCAAAACAGTCGATTTCAGCCGATTACCGGCATATGGAAGAAACAGCAGTAAGCACAGGGAAATATCTGCTTCTAAATCCAAAACGCAGCTATCTAACAGAACGGTTGTCAATGTGTGCACTCAACTTCCAGAGGTAAACCCGGGTGTGGATTCAGCAGTCTGCAAACACTGTCTCTGCAGAGTCCCAAAACAGTCGTTATCAGCCCATTACCGGCATATGGAAGAAACAGCAGTAAGCACAGGGAAATATCTGCTTCTAAATCCAAAACGCAGCTATGTAAAAGAACGGTTGTCAATGTGTGCACTCAACTTCCAGAGTTAAACCCGTGTGTGGATTCAGCAGTCTGCAAACACTTTCTCTGCAGTGTCCCAAAACAGGCGTTTTCAGCCCATTACTGGCATATGGAAGAAACAGCAGTAAGCACAGGGAAATATAGGCTTCTAAATCCAAAACGCAGCTATCTAACAGAACGGTTGTCAATGTGTGCACTCAATTGCAGAGTTAAACCTGTGTTTGGATCCAGCAGTCTGCAAACACTTTCTCTGCAGAGTCCCAAAACAGGCGTTTTCAGCCCATTACCGGCCTATGGAAGAAACAGCCGTAAGCACTGGGAAATATCTGCTTTTAAATCCAAAACGTAGCTAGTCTAACAGAACGGTTGTCAATGTGTGCACTGAACTTCCAGAGTTAAACCCGTGTGTGGATTCAGCAGTCTGCAAACACTTTCTCTGCACAGTCCCAAAACAGGCGTTTTCAGCCCATTACCGGCATATGGAAGAAACAGCAGTAAGCACAGGGAAATATCTGATTCTAAATCCAAAATGCAGCTATATAACAGAACGGTTGTCAATGTGTGCACTCAACTTCCAGAGTTAAACCCGTGTGTGGATTCAGCAGTCTGCAAACACTTTCTGTGCAGAGTCTCAAAATAGGCGTTTTCAGCCCATTACCGGCATATGGAAGAAACAGCAGTAAGCACAGGGAAATATCTGCTTCTAAACCCAAAACGCAGCTATCTAACAGAACGGTTGTCAATGTGTGCACTCAACTTCCAGAGTTAAACCCGTGTGTGGATTCAGCAGTCTGCAAACACTTTCTCTGCAGAGTCCCAAAAAAGGCGTTTTCAACCCATTACCGTCATATGGAAGAAACAGCAGTAAGCACAGGGAAATATCTGCTTCTAAATCCAAAACGCAGCTATCAAACAGAACGGTTGTCAATGTGTGCACTCAACTTCCAGAGTTAAACCCGTGTGTGGATTCAGCAGTCTGCAAACACTTTCTCTGCAGAGTCCCAAAACAGGCGTTTTCAGGCCATTACCGGCCTATGGAAGAAACAGCAGTAAGCACAGGGATATATCTGCTTCTAAATCCGAAACACAGCTATCTAACAGAACGGTTTTCAATGTGAGCACTCAAGTTCCAGAGTTAAACCCGTGTGTGGATTAAGCAGTCTGCAAACACTTTCTGTCCAGAGTCCCAAAACAGGCGTTTTCAGCCCATTACCGGCATATGGAAGAAACAGCCGTAAGCACAGGGAAATATCTGCTTCTAAATCCAACACGCAGCTATCTAACAGAACGGTTGTCAATGTGTGCACTCAACTTCCAGAGTTAAACCTGCGTGTGGATTCAGCAGTCTGCAAACACTTTCTCTGGAGAGTCCCAAAACAGGCGTTTTCTGCCCATTACCGGCATATGGAAGAAACAGCAGAAAGAACAGGGAAATATCTGCTTCTAAATCCAAAACGCAGCTATCTAACAGAAGGGTTGACAATGTGTGCACTCAACTTCCAGAGTTAAACCCGTGTGTGGATTCAGCAGTCTGCAAACACCTTCTCTGCAGAGTCCCAAAGCAGGCGTTTTCAGCCCATTACCGGCATATGGAAGAAACAGCAGTAAGCACAGGGAAATATCTGCTTCTAAATCCAACACGCAGCTATCTAACAGAACCGTTGTCAATGTGTGCACTCAACTTAAAGAGATAAACCCGTGTGTGGATTAAGCAGTCTGCAAACACTTTCTCTGCAGACTCCCAAACAGGCGTTTTCAGCCCATTACCGGCATATGGAAGAAACAGCCGTAAGCACAGGGAAATATCTGCTTCTAAATCCAACACGCAGCTATCTAACAGAACGGTTGTCAATGTGTGCACTCAACTTCCAGAGTTAAACCTGTGTGTGGATTCAGCAGTCTGCAAACACTTTCTCTGGAGAGTCCCAAAACAGGCGTTTTCAGCCCATTCCCGGCATATGGAAGAAACAGCAGAAAGAACAGGGAAATATCTGCTTCTAAATCCAAAACGCAGCTATCTAACAGAACGGTTGACAATGTGTGCACTCAACTTCCAGAGTTACACCCGTGTGTGGATTCAGCAGTCTGGAAACATTTTCAATGCAGAGTCCCAAAACAGGCGTTTTCAGCCCATTACCTGCATACGGAAGAAACAGCAGTAAGCACAGGGAAATGTCTGCTTCTAAATCCAAAACGCAGCTATCTAACAGAATGGTTGTCAATGTGTGCACTCAACTTCCAGAGTGAAACCCGTGTGTGGATTCATTAGTCTGCAAACACGTTCTCTGCAGAGTCCCAAAACAGGCGTTTTCAGCCCATTACCGCCCTGTGGAAGAAACAGCAGTAAGCACAGGGAAACATCTGCTTCTAAATCCAAAACGCAGCTATCTAACAGAACGGTTGTCAATGTGTGCACTCAATTGCTGAGTTAAACCCGTGTGTGGATTCAGCAGTCTGCAAACACTTTCTGTGCAGAGTCCCAAAATAGGCGTTTTCAGCCCATTACCGGCATATGGAAGAAACAGCAGTAAGCACAGGGAAATATCTGCTTCTAAACCCAAAACGCAGCTATCTAAAAGAACGGTTGTCAATGTGTGCACTCAACTTCCAGAGTTAAACCCGTGTGTGGATTCAGCAGTCTGCAATCCCTTTCTCTGCAGAGTCCCAAAACAGGCGTTTTCAACCCATTACCGTCATATGGAAGAAACAGCAGTAAGCACAGGGAAATATCTGCTTCTAAATCCAAAACGCAGCTATCAAACAGAACGGTTGTCAATGTGTGCACTCAACTTCCAGAGTTAAACCCGTGTGTGGATTCAGCAGTCTGCAAACACTTTCTCTGCAGAGTCCCAAAACAGGCGTTTTCAGCCCATTACCGGCCTATGGAAGAAACAGCAGTAGGCACAGGGAAATATCTGCTTCTAAATCCAAAACACAGCTATCTAACAGAACGGTTTTCAATGTGAGCACTCAACTTCCAGAGTTAAACCCGTGTGTGGATTCAGCAGTCTGCAAACACTTTCTCTGCAGAGTCCCAAAACAGGCGTTTTCAGCCCCTTACCGGCATAAGGAAGAAACAGCAGTAAGCACAGGGAAATATCTGCTTCTAAATCCAAAACGCAGCTATCTAACAGAATGGTTGTCAATGTGTGCACTCAACTTCCAGAGTTAAACCCGTGTGTGGATTCAGCAGTCTGCAAACACTTTCTGTCCAGAGTCCCAAAACAGGCGTTTTTAGCCCTTTACCGGCATATGGAAGAAACAGCCGTAAGCACAGGGAAATATCTGCTTCTAAATCCAACACGCAGCTATCTAACAGAACGGTTGTCAATGTGTGCACTCAACTTCCAGAGTTAAACCTGCGTGTGGATTCAGCAGTCTGCAAACACTTTCTCTGCAGAGTCCCAAAACAGGCATTTTCAGCCCATTACTGGCATATGGAAGAAACAGCAGTTAGCACAGGGAAATATCTGCTTCCAAATCCAAAACGCAGCTATCTAACAGAACGGTTGTCAATGTGTGCACTCAGTTGCAGAGTTAAACCCGTGTGTGGATTCAGCAGTCTGCAAAAACTTTCTCTGTAGAGTCCCAAAACAGGCGTTTTCAGCCCATTACCGGCATATGGAAGAAAGAGCAGTAAGCACAGGGAAATATCTGCTTCTAAGTCCAAAACGCAGCTATCTAACAGAACGGTTGTCAATGTGTGCACTCAACTTCCAGAGTTAAACCCGTGTGTGGATTCAGAAGTCTGCAAACACTTTCTCTGCAGAGTCCCAAAACAGGCGTTTTCAGCCCATTAACGGCATATGGAAGAAACTGCAGTAAGCACAGGGAAATATCTGCTTCTAAATCCAAAACGCAGCTATCTAACAGAACGGTTGTCAATGTGTGCACTCAATTGCAGAGTTAAACCCGTGTGTGGATTCAGCAGTCTGCAAACACTTTCTCTGCAGAGTCCCAAAACAGACGTTTTCAGCCCATTACCGGCATATGGAAGAAACAGCAGAAAGCACAGGGAAATATCTGCTTCTAAATCCAAAACGCAGCTATCTAACAGAACGGTTGTCAATGTGTGCACTCAACTTCCAGAGTTAAACCCGTGTGTGGATTCAGCAGTCTGCAAACACTTTCTCTGCACCGTCCCAAAACAGGCGTTTTCAGCCCCTTACCGGCATATGGAAGAAACAGCAGTAAGCAAAGGGAAATATCTGCTTCCAAATCAAAAACGCAGCTATCTGACAGAGCGGTTGTCAGTGTTTGCACTCAACTTCCAGAGTTTAACCCGTGTGTGGATTCAGCAGTCTGGAAACATTTTCTCTGCAGAGTCCCAAAACAGGCGTTTTCAGCACATTACCTGCATACGGAAGAAACAGCAGTAAGCAGAGGGAAATGTCTGCTTCTAAATCCAAAACACAGCTATCTAACAGAATGGTTTTCAGTGTGTGCACTCAACTTCCAGAGTTAAACCCGTGTGTGGATTCATTAGTCTGCAAACACTTTCTCTGCAGAGTCCCAAAACAGGCGTTTTCAGCCCATTACCGCACTGTGGAAGAAACAGCAGTAAGCACAGGGAAACATCTGCTTCTAAATCCAAAACGCAGCTATCTAACAGAACGGTTGTCAATGTGTGCACTCAATTGCTGGGTTAAACCCGTGTGTGGATTCAGCAGTCTGCAAACACTTTCTGTGCAGAGTCCCAAAGCAGGCGTTTTCAGCCCATTACCGGCATATGGAAGAAACAGCAGTAAGCACAGGGAAACATCTGTTTCTAAATCCAAAACGCAGCTATCTAACAGAACGGTTGTCAATATGTGCACTCAACTTCCAGAGTTAAACCCGTGTGTGGATTCAGCAGTCTGTAAACGCTTTCTCTGCAGACTCCCAAAACAGGCGTTTTCAGCCCATTACCGGCATATGGAAGAAACAGCAGTAAGCACAGGGAAATGTCTGCTTCTAAATCCAAAATGCAGCTATCTAACTGTACGGTTGTCAATGTGTGCACTCAACGTCCAGAGTTAAACCCGTGTGTGGATTCAGCAGTCTGCAATACCTTTCTCTGCAGAGTCCCACAACAGGCGTTTTCAGCCCATTACCGGCATATGGAAGAAACAGCAGTAAGCACAGGGAAATATCTGCTTCTAAATCCAAAACGCAGCTATCTAACAGAACGGTTGTCAATGTGTGCACTCAACTTCCAGAGTTAAACCCGTGTGTGGATTCAGCAGTCTGCAAACACCTTCTCTGCAGAGTCCCAAAACAGGGGTTTTCAGCCCATTACCGGCATAAGGAAGAAACAGCAGTAAGAACAGGGAAATATCTGCTTCTAAATCCAAAACACAGCTATCTAATAGAACGGTTATGTATGTGTGCACTCAACTTCCAGAGTTAAATCCATGTGTGGATTCAGCAGTCTGCAAACACTTTCTCTGCAGAGTCCCAAAAGAGGCGTTTTCAGCCCATTACCGGCATGTGGAAGAAACAGTAGTAAGCACAGGGAAATATCTGCTTCTAAATCCAAAACGCAGCTATCTAACAGAACGGTTGGCAATGTGTGCACTCAACTTCCAGAATTAAACCCGTGTGTGGACTCAGCAGTCTGCAAACACCTTCTCTGCAGAGTCCCAAAGCAAGCCTTTTCAGCCCATTTCCGGCATATGGAAGAAACAGCAGTAAGCACAGGGAAATATCTCCTTCTAAATCCAAAACGCAGCTATCTAACATGACGATTGTCAATGTGTGCACTCAACTTCCAGAGTTAAACCCGTGTGTGGATTCAGCAGTCTGCAATCCCTTTCTCTGCAGAGTCCCAAAACAGGCGTTTTCAGCCCATTACCGGCATATGGAAGAAACAGCAGTAAGCACAGGGAGATACCTGCTTCTAAATCCAAAACGCAGCTATCTAACAGAACGGTTGTGAATGTGTGCACTCAACTTCCAGAGTTAAACCCGTGTGTGGATTCAGCAGTCTGCAAACACTTTCTCTGCAGAGTCCCAAAGCAGGCGTTTTCAGCCCATTACCGGCATATGGAAGAAACAGCAGTAAGCACAGGGAAACATCTGTTTCTAAATCCAAAACGCAGCTATCTAACAGAACGGTTGTCAATATGTGCACTCAACTTCCAGAGTTAAACCCGTGTGTGGATTCAGCAGTCTGTAAACGCTTTCTCTGCAGACTCCCAAAACAGGCGTTTTCAGCCCATTACCGGCATATGGAAGAAACAGCAGTAAGCACAGGGAAATGTCTGCTTCTAAATCCAAAATGCAGCTATCTAACTGTACGGTTGTCAATGTGTGCACTCAACGTCCAGAGTTAAACCCGTGTGTGGATTCAGCAGTCTGCAATACCTTTCTCTGCAGAGTCCCACAACAGGCGTTTTCAGCCCATTACCGGCATATGGAAGAAACAGCAGTAAGCACAGGGAAATATCTGCTTCTAAATCCAAAACGCAGCTATCTAACAGAACGGTTGTCAATGTGTGCACTCAACTTCCAGAGTTAAACCCGTGTGTGGATTCAGCAGTCTGCAAACACCTTCTCTGCAGAGTCCCAAAACAGGGGTTTTCAGCCCATTACCGGCATAAGGAAGAAACAGCAGTAAGAACAGGGAAATATCTGCTTCTAAAACCAAAACACAGCTATCTAATAGAACGGTTATGTATGTGTGCACTCAACTTCCAGAGTTAAATCCATGTGTGGATTCAGCAGTCTGCAAACACTTTCTCTGCAGAGTCCCAAAAGAGGCGTTTTCAGCCCATTACCGGCATGTGGAAGAAACAGTAGTAAGCACAGGGAAATATCTGCTTCTAAATCCAAAACGCAGCTATCTAACAGAACGGTTGGCAATGTGTGCACTCAACTTCCAGAATTAAACCCGTGTGTGGACTCAGCAGTCTGCAAACACCTTCTCTGCAGAGTCCCAAAGCAAGCCTTTTCAGCCCATTACCGGCATATGGAAGAAACAGCAGTTAGCACAGGGAAATATCTGCTTCCAAATCCAAAACGCAGCTATCTAACAGAACGGTTGTCAATGTGTGCACTCAGTTGCAGAGTTAAACCCGTGTGTGGATTCAGCAGTCTGCAAAAACTTTCTCTGCAGAGTCCCAAAACAGGCGTTTTCAGCCCATTACCGGCAGATGGAAGAAAGAGCAGTAAGCACAGGGAAATATCTGCTTCTAAGTCCAAAACGCAGCTATCTAACAGAACGGTTGTCAATGTGTGCACTCAATTGCTGGGTTAAACCCGTGTGTGGATTCAGCAGTCTGCAAACACTTTCTGTGCAGAGTCCCAAAGCAGGCGTTTTCAGCCCATTACCCGCATATGGAAGAAACAGCAGTAAGCACAGGGAAACATCTGTTTCTAAATCCAAAACGCAGCTATCTAACAGAACGGTTGTCAATATGTGCACTCAACTTCCAGAGTTAAACCCGTGTGTGGATTCAGCAGTCTGTAAACGCTTTCTCTGCAGATTCCCAAAACAGGCGTTTTCAGCCCATTACCGGCATATGGAAGAAACAGCAGTAAGCACAGGGAAATGTCTGCTTCTAAATCCAAAATGCAGCTATCTAACTGTACGGTTGTCAATGTGTGCACTCAACGTCCAGAGTTAAACCCGTGTGTGGATTCAGCAGTCTGCAATACCTTTCTCTGCAGAGTCCCACAACAGGCGTTTTCAGCCCATTACCGGCATATGGAAGAAACAGCAGTAAGCACAGGGAAATATCTGCTTCTAAATCCAAAACGCAGCTATCTAACAGAACGGTTGTCAATGTGTGCACTCAACTTCCAGAGTTAAACCCGTGTGTGGATTCAGCAGTCTGCAAACACCTTCTCTGCAGAGTCCCAAAACAGGTGTTTTCAGCCCATTACCGGAATAAGGAAGAAACAGCGGTAAGAACAGGGAAATATCTGCTTCTAAATCCAAAACACAGCTATCTAATAGAACGGTTATGTATGTGTGCACTCAACTTCCAGAGTTAAATCCATGTGTGGATTCAGCAGTCTGCAAACACTTTCTCTGCAGAGTCCCAAAAGAGGCGTTTTCAGCCCATTACCGGCATGTGGAAGAAACAGTAGTAAGCACAGGGAAATATCTGCTTCTAAATCCAAAACGCAGCTATCTAACAGAACGGTTGGCAATGTGTGCACTCAACTTCCAGAGTTAAACCCGTGTGTGGACTCAGCAGTCTGCAAACACCTTCTCTGCAGAGTCCCAAAGCAAGCCTTTTCAGCCCATTACCGGCATATGGAAGAAACAGCAGTAAGCACAGGGAAATATCTCCTTCTAAATCCAAAACGCAGCTATCTAACATGACGGTTGTCAATGTGTGCACTCAACTTCCAGAGTTAAACCCGTGTGTGGATTCAGCAGTCTGCAATCCCTTTCTCTGCAGAGTCCCAAAACAGGCGTTTTCAGCCCATTACCGGCATATGGAAGAAACAGCAGTAAGCACAGGGAGATACCTGCTTCTAAATCCAAAACGCAGCTATCTAACAGAACGGTTGTGAATGTGTGCACTCAACTTCCAGAGTTAAACCCGTGTGTGGATTCAGCAGTCTGCAAACACTTTCTCTGCAGAGTCCCAAAACAGGCATTTTCAGCCCATTACTGGCATATGGAAGAAACAGCAGTTAGCACAGGGAAATATCTGCTTCCAAATCCAAAACGCAGCTATCTAACAGAACGGTTGTCAATGTGTGCACTCAATTGCAGAGTTAAACCCGTGTGTGGATTCAGCAGTCTGCAAACACTTTCTCTGCAGAGTCCCAAAACAGACGTTTTCAGCCCATTACCGGCATATGGAAGAAACAGCAGTAAGCACAGGGAAATATCTGCTTCTAAATCCAAAACGCAGCTATCTAACAGAACGGTTGTCAATGTGTGCACTCAACTTCCAGAGTTAAACCCGTGTGTGGATTCAGCAGTCTGCAAACACTTTCTCTGCACCGTCCCAAAACAGGCGTTTTCAGCCCCTTACCGGCATATGGAAGAAACAGCAGTAAGCAAAGGGAAATATCTGCTTCTAAATCAAAAACGCAGCTATCTGACAGAGCGGTTGTCAATGTTTGAACTCAACTTCCAGAGTTTAACCCGTGTGTGGATTCAGCGGTCTGCAAACACTTTCTCTGCAGAGTCCCAAAACAGGCGTTTTCAGGCCATTACCGGCATAAGGAAGAAACAGCAGTAAGCACAGGGAAATATCTGCTTCTAAATCCAAAAGGCAGCTATCTAACAGAACTGTTGTCAATGTGTGCACTCAACTTCCAGAGTTAAACCCGTGTGTGGATTTAGCAGTCTGCAAACAATTTCTCTGCAGAGTCCAAAAACAGGCGTTTTCAGCACATTACCGGCATATGGAAGAAACAGCAGTAAGCACAGGGAAATATCTGCTTCTAAATCCAAGACGCAGCTGTCTAACAGAACGGTTGTCAATGTGTGCACTCAACTTCCAGAGTTAAACCCGTGTGTGGATTCACCGTTCTGGAAACACTTTCTCTGCAGAGTCCTAAAACAGGCGTTTTCAGCCCATTACCGGCATATGGATGAAACAGCAGTAAGCACAGGGAAATATCTGCTTCTAAATCCAAAACGCAGCTATCTGATAGAGCGGTTGTCAATCAGTGCACTGAACTTCCAGAGTTAAACCCGTGTGTGGATTCAGCGGTCTGCAAACACTTTCTCTGGAGAGTCCCAAAACAGGCGTTTTCAGCCCATTACCGGCATATGGAAGAAACAGCAGTAAGCACAGGGAAATGTCTGCTTCTAAATCCAAAACGCAGCTATCTAACAGAATGGTTGTCAATGTGTGCACTCAACTTCCAGAGTTAAACCCGTGTGTGGATTCATTAGTCTGCAAACACGTTCTCTGCAGAGTCCCAAAACAGGCGTTTTCAGCCCATTACCGCCCTGTGGAAGAAACAGCAGTAAGCACAGGGAAACATCTGCTTCTAAATCCAAAACGCAGCTATCTAACAGAACGGTTGTCAATGTGTGCACTCAATTGCTGAGTTAAACCCGTGTGTGGATTCAGCAGTCTGCAAACACTTTCTGTGCAGAGTCCCAAAGCAGGCGTTTTCAGCCCATTACCGGCATATGGAAGAAACAGCAGTAAGCACAGGGAAATATCTGCTTCTAAATCCAAAACGCAGCTATCTAACAGAACGGTTGTCAATGTGTGCACTCAACTTCCAGAGTTAAACCCGTGTGTGGATTCAGCAGTCTGCAAACACTTTCTCTGCAGAGTCCCAAAACAGGTGTTTTCAGCCCATTACCGGCATATGGAAGAAACAGCAGTAAGCACAGGGAAACATCTGTTTCTAAATCCAAAACGTAGCTATCTAACAGAACGGTTGTCAATATGTGCACTCAACTTCCAGAGTTAAACCCGTGTGTGGATTCAGCAGTCTGTAAACGCTTTCTCTGCAGACTCCCAAAACAGGCGTTTTCAGCCCATTACCGGCATATGGAAGAAACAGCAGTAAGCACAGGGAAATGTCTGCTTCTAAATCCAAAATGCAGCTATCTAACTGTACGGTTGTCAATGTGTGCACTCAACGTCCAGAGTTAAACCCGTGTGTGGATTCAGCAGTCTGCAATACCTTTCTCTGCAGAGTCCCACAACAGGCGTTTTCAGCCCATTACCGGCATATGGAAGAAACAGCTGTAAGCACAGGGAAATATCTGCTTCTAAATCCAAAACGCAGCTATCTAACAGAACGGTTGTCAATGTGTGCACTCAACTTCCAGAGTTAAACCCGTGTGTGGATTCAGCAGTCTGCAAACACCTTCTCTGCAGAGTCCCAAAACAGGCGTTTTCAGCCCATTACCGGCATAAGGAAGAAACAGCAGTAAGAACAGGGAAATATCTGCTTCTAAATCCAAAACACAGCTATCTAATAGAACGGATATGTATGTGTGCACTCAACTTCCAGAGTTAAATCCATGTGTGGATTCAGCAGTCTGCAAACACTTTCTCTGCAGAGTCCCAAAAGAGGCGTTTTCAGCCCATTACCGGCATGTGGAAGAAACAGTAGTAAGCACAGGGAAATATCTGCTTCTAAATGCAAAACTCAGCTATCTAACAGAACGGTTGGCAATGTGTGCACTCAACTTCCAGAGTTAAACCCGTGTGTGGATTCAGCAGTCTGCAAACACCTTCTCTGCAGAGTCCCAAAGCAGGCCTTTTCAGCCCATTACCGGCAAATGGAAGAAACAGCAGTAAGCACAGGGAGATACCTGCTTCTAATTCCAAAACGCAGCTATCTAACAGAACGGTTGTGAATGTGTGCACTCAACTTCCAGAGTTAAACCCGTGTGTGGATTCAGCAGTCTGCAAACACTTTCTCTGCAGAGTCCCAAAACAGGCATTTTCAGCCCATTACTGGCATATGGAAGAAACAGCAGTTAACACAGGGAAATATCTGCTTCCAAATCCAAAACGCAGCTCTCTAACAGAACGGTTGTCAATGTGTGCACTCAATTGCAGAGTTAAACCCGTGTGTGGATTCAGCATTCTGCAAAAACTTTCTCTGCAGAGTCCCAAAACAGGCGTTTTCATCACATTACCGGCATATGGAAGAAACAGCAGTAAGCACAGGGAAATATCTGCTTCTAAATCCAAGACTCAGCTATCTAACAGAACGGTTGTCAATGTGTGCACTCAACTTCCAGAGTTAAACCCGTGTGTGGATTCAACGTTCTGGAAACACTTTCTCTGCAGAGTCCCAAAATAGGCGTTTTCAGCCCATTACCGGCATATGGATGAAACAGCAGTAAGCACAGGGAAATATCTGCTTCTAAATCCAAAACGCAGCTATCTAACAGAACGGTTGTCAATGTGTGCACTCAACTTCCAGAGTTAAACCCGTGTGTGGATTCAGCAGTCTGCAAACACTTTCTCTGCAGAGTCCCAAAACAGGCGTTTTCAGCCCATTACCGGCATATGGAAGAAACAGCAGTAAGCACAGGGAAATATCTGCTTCTAAATCCAAAACGCAGCTATCTAACAGAACGGTTGTCAATGTGTGCACTCACCTTCCAGAGTTAAACCCGTGTGTGGATTCAGCAGTCTGCAAACACTTTCTCTGCAGAGTCCCAAAACAGGCGTTTTCAGCCCTTTACCGGCATATGGAAGAAACAGCAGTAAGCACAGAAAAATATCTGATTCTAAATTCAAAACGTAGCTTTCTAACAGAACGGTTGTCAATGTGTGCACTCAACTTGCAGAGTTAAACCCGTGTGTGTATTCAGCAGTCTGCAAGCACCTTCTCTGCAGAGTCCCAAAACAGGCATTATCAACCAATTACCGGCATACGGAAGAAACATCAGTAAGGACAGGGAAATATCTGCTTCTAAATCTGAAACGCAGCTATCTAACAGATAGATTGTCAATGTGTGCACTCAACTTACAGACTTAAACCCGTCTGTGGATTCAGCAGTCTGCAAACACGTTCTGTGCAAAGTCCCAAAACAGGCGTTTTCAGCCCATTACTGGCATATGGAAGAAACAGCAGTAAGCACAGGGAAATATCTGCTTCTAAATCCAAAACGCAGCTATCTAACAGAACGGTTGTCAATGTGTGCACTCAATTGCAGAGTTAAACCCGTGTGTGGATTCAGCAGTCTGCAAACACTTTCTCTGCAGAGTCCCAAAACAGGCGTTTTCAGCCCATTACCAGCATATGGAAGAAACAGCAGTAAGCACAGGGAAATATCTGCTTCTAAATCCAAAACGCAGATATCTAACAGAACGGTTGTCAATGTGTGCACTCAACTTCCAGAGTTAAACCCGTGTGTGGATTCAGCAGTCTGCAAACACTTTCTCTGCAGAGTCCCAAAACAGGCGTTTTCAGCCCATTACCGGCTTAAGGAAGAAACAGCCGTAAGCACAGGGAAATATCTGCTTCTAAATCCAAAACGCAGCTATCTGACAGAGTGGTTGTCAATGTGTGCACTCAACTTCCAGAGTTAAACCCGTGTGTGGATTCAGCAGTCTGCAATCCCTTTCTCTGCAGAGTCCCAAAACAGGCGTTTTCAGCCCATTACCGGCATATGGAAGAAACAGCAGTAAGCACAGGGAAATATCTGCTTCTAAATCCAAAACGCAGCTATCTAACAGAACGGTTGTCAATGTGTGCACTCAACTTCCAGATTTAAACCCGTGTGTGGATTCAGCAGTCTGCAAACACTTTCTCTGCAGAGTCCCAAAACAGACGTTTTCAGCCCATTACCGGCATATGGAAGAAACAGCAGTAAGCACAGGGAAATATCTGCTTCTAAATCCAAAACGCAGCTATCTAACAGAACGGTTGTCAATGTGTGCTCTCAACTTGCAGAGTTAAACCCGTGTGTGGATTCAGCAGCCTGCAAATACCTTCTGTGCAGAGTCCCAAAACAGGCGATTTCAGCCGATTACCGGCATATGGAAGAAACAGCAGTAAGCACAGGGAAATATCTGCTTCTAAATCCAAAACGCAGCTATCTAACAGAACGGTTGTCAATGTGTGCACTCAACTTCCAGAGTTAAACCCGTGTGTGGATTCAGCAGTCTGCAAACACTGTCTCTGCAGAGTCCCAAAACAGTCGTTATCAGCCCATTACCGGCATATGGAAGAAACAGCAGTAAGGACAGGGAAATATCTGCTTCTAAATCCAAAACGCAGCTATGTAAAAGAACGGTTGTCAGTGTGTGCACTCAACTTCCAGAGTTAAACCCGTGTGTGGATTCAGCAGTCTGCAAACACTTTCTCTGCAGAGTCCCAAAACAGGCGTTTTCAGCCCATTACTGGCATATGGAAGAAACAGCAGTAAGCACAGGGAAATATAGGCTTCTAAATCCAAAACGCAGCTATCTAACAGAACGGTTGTCAATGTGTGCACTCAATTGCAGAGTTAAACCCGTGTTTGGATTCAGCAGTCTGCAAACACTTTCTCTGCAGAGTCCCAAAACAGGCGTTTTCAGCCCATTACTGGCATATGGAAGAAACAGCAGTAAGCACAGGGAAATATCTGCTTCTAAGTCCAAAACGCAGCTATCTAACAGAACGATTGTCAATGTGTGCACTCAACTTCCAGAGTTAAACCCGTGTGTGGATTCAGAAGTCTGCAAACACTTTCTCTGCTGAGTCCCAAAACAGGCGATTTCAGCCCATTACCGGCATAAGGAAGAAACTGCAGTAAGCAGAGGGAAATATCTGCTTCTAAATCCAAAACGCAGCTATCTAACAGAACGGTTGTCAATGTGTGCACTCAACTTCTAGAGTTAAACCCGTGTGTGGATTCAGCAGTCTGCAAACGCTTTTTCTGCAGACTCCCAAAACAGGCGTTTTCAGCCCATTACCGGCATATGGAAGAAACAGCAGTAAGCACAGGGAAATGTCTGCTTCTAAATCCAAAATGCAGCTATCTAACTGTACGGTTGTCAATGTGTGCACTCAACGTCCAGAGTTAAACCCGTGTGTGGATTCAGCAGTCTGCAATACCTTTCTCTGCAGAGTCCCACAACAGGCGTTTTCAGCCCATTACCGGCATATGGAAGAAACAGCTGTAAGCACAGGGAAATATCTGCTTCTAAATCCAAAACGCAGCTATCTAACAGAACGGTTGTGAATGTGTGCACTCAACTTCCAGAGTTAAACCCGTGTGTGGATTCAGCAGTCTGCAAACACCTTCTCTGCAGAGTCCCAAAACAGGCGTTTTCAGCCCATTACCGGCATAAGGAAGAAACAGCAGTAAGAACAGGGAAATATCTGCTTCTAAATCCAAAACACAGCTATCTAATAGAACGGATATGTATGTGTGCACTCAACTTCCAGAGTTAAATCCATGTGTGGATTCAGCAGTCTGCAAACACTTTCTCTGCAGAGTCCCAAAAGAGGCGTTTTCAGCCCATTACCGGCATGTGGAAGAAACAGTAGTAAGCACAGGGAAATATCTGCTTCTAAATGCAAAACGCAGCTATCTAACAGAACGGTTGGCAATGTGTGCACTCAACTTCCAGAGTTAAACCCGTGTGTGGATTCAGCAGTCTGCAAACACCTTCTCTGCAGAGTCCCAAAGCAGGCCTTTTCAGCCCATTACCGGCAAATGGAAGAAACAGCAGTAAGCACAGGGAAATATCTCCTTCTAAATCCAAAACGCAGCTATCTAACATGACGGTTGTCAATGTGTGCACTCAACTTCCAGAGTTAAACCCGTGTGTGGATTCAGCAGTCTGCAATCCCTTTCTCTGCAGAGTCCCAAAACAGGCGTTTTCAGCCCATTACCGGCATATGGAAGAAACAGCAGTAAGCACAGGGAGATACCTGCTTCTAATTCCAAAACGCAGCTATCTAACAGAACGGTTGTGAATGTGTGCACTCAACTTCCAGAGTTAAACCCGTGTGTGGATTCAGCAGTCTGCAAACACTTTCTCTGCAGAGTCCCAAAACAGGCATTTTCAGCCCATTACTGGCATATGGAAGAAACAGCAGTTAACACAGGGAAATATCTGCTTCCAAATCCAAAACGCAGCTCTCTAACAGAACGGTTGTCAATGTGTGCACTCAATTGCAGAGTTAAACCCGTGTGTGGATTCAGCATTCTGCAAAAACTTTCTCTGCAGAGTCCCAAAACAGGCGTTTTCATCACATTACCGGCATATGGAAGAAACAGCAGTAAGCACAGGGAAATATCTGCTTCTAAATCCAAGACTCAGCTATCTAACAGAACGGTTGTCAATGTGTGCACTCAACTTCCAGAGTTAAACCCGTGTGTGGATTCAACGTTCTGGAAACACTTTCTCTGCAGAGTCCCAAAATAGGCGTTTTCAGCCCATTACCGGCATATGGATGAAACAGCAGTAAGCACAGGGAAATATCTGCTTCTAAATCCAAAACGCAGCTATCTAACAGAACGGTTGTCAATGTGTGCACTCAACTTCCAGAGTTAAACCCGTGTGTGGATTCAGCAGTCTGCAAACACTTTCTCTGCAGAGTCCCAAAACAGGCGTTTTCAGCCCATTACCGGCATATGGAAGAAACAGCAGTAAGCACAGGGAAATATCTGCTTCTAAATCCAAAACGCAGCTATCTAACAGAACGGTTGTCAATGTGTGCACTCACCTTCCAGAGTTAAACCCGTGTGTGGATTCAGCAGTCTGCAAACACTTTCTCTGCAGAGTCCCAAAACAGGCGTTTTCAGCCCATTACCGGCATATGGAAGAAACAGTAGTAAGCACAGAAAAATATCTGATTCTAAATTCAAAACGTAGCTTTCTAACAGAACGGTTGTCAATGTGTGCACTCAACTTGCAGAGTTAAACCCGTGTGTGTATTCAGCAGTCTGCAAGCACCTTCTCTGCAGAGTCCCAAAACAGGCATTATCAACCAATTACCGGCATACGGAAGAAACATCAGTAAGGACAGGGAAATATCTGCTTCTAAATCTGAAACGCAGCTATCTAACAGATCGATTGTCAATGTGTGCACTCAACTTACAGACTTAAAAACCCGTCCTGTGGATTCAGCAGTCTGCAAACACGTTCTGTGCAAAGTCCCAAAACAGGCGTTTTCAGCCCATTACTGGCATATGGAAGAAACAGCAGTAAGCACAGGGAAATATCTGCTTCTAAATCCAAAACGCAGCTATCTAACAGAACGGTTGTCAATGTGTGCACTCAATTGCAGAGTTAAACCCGTGTGTGGATTCAGCAGTCTGCAAACACTTTCTCTGCAGAGTCCCAAAACAGGCGTTTTCAGCCCATTACCAGCATATGGAAGAAACAGCAGTAAGCACAGGGAAATTCTGCTTCTAAATCCAAAACGCAGATATCTAACAGAACGGTTGTCAATGTGTGCACTCAACTTCCAGAGTTAAACCCGTGTGTGGATTCAGCAGTCTGCAAACACTTTCTCTGCAGAGTCCCAAAACAGGCGTTTTCAGCCCATTACCGGCTTAAGGAAGAAACAGCCGTAAGCACAGGGAAATATCTGCTTCTAAATCCAAAACGCAGCTATCTGACAGAGTGGTTGTCAATGTGTGCACTCAACTTCCAGAGTTAAACCCGTGTGTGGATTCAGCAGTCTGCAATCCCTTTCTCTGCAGAGTCCCAAAACAGGCGTTTTCAGCCCATTACCGGCATATGGAAGAAACAGCAGTAAGCACAGGGAAATATCTGCTTCTAAATCCAAAACGCAGCTATCTAACAGAACGGTTGTCAATGTGTGCACTCAACTTCCAGATTTAAACCCGTGTGTGGATTCAGCAGTCTGCAAACACTTTCTCTGCAGAGTCCCAAAACAGACGTTTTCAGCCCATTACCGGCATATGGAAGAAACAGCAGTAAGCACAGGGAAATATCTGCTTCTAAATCCAAAACGCAGCTATCTAACAGAACGGTTGTCAATGTGTGCTCTCAACTTGCAGAGTTAAACCCGTGTGTGGATTCAGCAGCCTGCAAATACCTTCTGTGCAGAGTCCCAAAACAGGCGATTTCAGCCGATTACCGGCATATGGAAGAAACAGCAGTAAGCACAGGGAAATATCTGCTTCTAAATCCAAAACGCAGCTATCTAACAGAACGGTTGTCAATGTGTGCACTCAACTTCCAGAGTTAAACCCGTGTGTGGATTCAGCAGTCTGCAAACACTGTCTCTGCAGAGTCCCAAAACAGTCGTTATCAGCCCATTACCGGCATATGGAAGAAACAGCAGTAAGGACAGGGAAATATCTGCTTCTAAATCCAAAACGCAGCTATGTAAAAGAACGGTTGTCAGTGTGTGCACTCAACTTCCAGAGTTAAACCCGTGTGTGGATTCAGCAGTCTGCAAACACTTTCTCTGCAGAGTCCCAAAACAGGCGTTTTCAGCCCATTACTGGCATATGGAAGAAACAGCAGTAAGCACAGGGAAATATAGGCTTCTAAATCCAAAACGCAGCTATCTAACAGAACGGTTGTCAATGTGTGCACTCAATTGCAGAGTTAAACCCGTGTTTGGATTCAGCAGTCTGCAAACACTTTCTCTGCAGAGTCCCAAAACAGGCGTTTTCAGCCCATTACTGGCATATGGAAGAAACAGCAGTAAGCACAGGGAAATATCTGCTTCTAAGTCCAAAACGCAGCTATCTAACAGAACGATTGTCAATGTGTGCACTCAACTTCCAGAGTTAAACCCGTGTGTGGATTCAGAAGTCTGCAAACACTTTCTCTGCTGAGTCCCAAAACAGGCGATTTCAGCCCATTACCGGCATAAGGAAGAAACTGCAGTAAGCAGAGGGAAATATCTGCTTCTAAATCCAAAACGCAGCTATCTAACAGAACGGTTGTCAATGTGTGCACTCAACTTCTAGAGTTAAACCCGTGTGTGGATTCAGCAGTCTGCAAACGCTTTTTCTGCAGACTCCCAAAACAGGCGTTTTCAGCCCATTACCGGCATATGGAAGAAACAGCAGTAAGCACAGGGAAATGTCTGCTTATAAATCCAAAACGCAGCTATCTTACAGAACGGTTGTCAATGTTTGCACTCAACTTCCAGAGTTAAACCCGTGTGTGGATTCAGCAGTCTGCAAACACTTTCTCTGCAGAGTCCCAAAACAGGCGTTTTCAGCCCATTACCGGCATACGGAAGAAACAGCAGAAAGCTCAGGGAAATATCTGCTTCTAAATCCAAAACGCAGCTATCTAACAGAACGGTTGTCAATGTGTGTACTCAACTTCCAGAGTTAAACCCGTGTGTGCATTCAGCAGTCTGCAAACACTTTCTCTGCAGAGTCCCAAAACAGGCGTTTTCAGCACATTACCGGCATATGGAAGAAACAGCAGTAAGCACAGGGAAATATCTGCTTCTAAATCCAACACGCAGCTATGTAACAGAAAGGTTGTCAATGTGTGCACTGAACTTATAGAGTTAAACCTGTGTGTGGATTCAGCAGTCTGCAAACACTTTCTCTGCAGAGTCCCAAAACAGGCGTTTTCAGCCCATTACTGGCCTATGGAAGAAACAGCAGTAAGCACAGGGAAATATCTGCTTTTAAATCCAAAACGCAGCTAGTCTAACAGAACGGTTGTCAATGTGTGCACTCAACTTCCAGAGTTAAACCCGTGTGTGGATTCAGCAGTCTGCAAACACTTTCTCTGCAGAGTCCCAAAACAGGCGTTTTCAGCCCATTACCGGCATATGGAATAAACAGCAGTAAGCACAGGGAAATATCTGATTCTAAAGCCAAAACGCAGCTATCTAACAGAACGGTTGTCAATGTGTGCACTCAACTTCAAGAGTTAAACCCGTGTGAGGATTCAGCAGTCTACAAGCACTTTCTCTGCAGTGTCCCAAAACAGGCGTTTTCAGCCCATTACCGGCATATGGAAGAAACAGCAGTAAGCACAGGGAAATATGTGCTTCTAAATCCAAAACGCAGCTATCTAACAGAACGGTTGATAATGTGTGGACTCAAATTCCAGAGTTAAACCCTGGTGTGGATTCAGCTATCTGGAAACCTTTTCTCTGCAGAGTCCCAAAAGAGGCGTTTTCAGCCCATTACTGGCATATGGAAGAAACAGCAGTAAGCACAGGGAAATACCTGCTTCTAAATCCAAAATGCAGCTATATAACAGAACGTTTGTCAATGTGTGCACTCAACTTCCAGAGTTAAACCCGTGTGTGGATTCAGCAGTCTGCAAACACTTTCTCTGCAGAGTCCCAAAATAGGCGTTTTCAGCCCATTACCGGCATATGGAAGAAACAGCAGTAAACACAGGGAAATATCTGCTTCTAAACCCAAAATGCAGCTATCTAACAGAACGGTTGTCAGTGTGTGCACTCAACTTCCAGAGATAAACCCGTGTGTGGATTCAGCAGTCTGCAAACACTTTCTCTGCAGAGTCCCAAAACAGGCGTTTTCAGCCCATTACCGGCATTTGGAAGAAACAGCAGTAAGCACAGGGAAATATCTGCTTCTAAATCCAACACGCAGCTATGTAACAGAACGGTTGTCAATGTGTGCACTGAACTTCCAGAGTTAAACCTGTGTGTGGATTCAGCAGTCTGCAAACACTTTCTCTGCAGAGTCCCAAAACAGGCGTTTTCAGCCCATTACTGGCCTATGGAAGAAACAGCAGTAAGCACAGGGAAATATCTGCTTTTAAATCCAAAACGCAGCTAGTCTAACAGAACGGTTGTCAATGTGTGCACTCAACTTCCAGAGTTAAACCCGTGTGTGGATTGAGCAGTCTGCAAACACTTTCTCTGCAGAGACCCAAAACAGGCGTTTTCAGCCCATTACCGGCATATGGAAGAAACAGCAGTAGGCACAGGGAAATATCTGATTCTAAAGCCAAAACGCAGCTATCTAACAGAACGGTTGTCAATGTGTGCACTCAACTTCAAGAGTTAAACCCGTGTGAGGATTCAGCAGTCTGCAAGCACTTTCTCTGCAGTGTCCCAAAACAGGCGTTTTCAGCCCATTACCGGCATATGGAAGAAACAGCAGTAAGCACAGGGAAATATGTGCTTCTAAATCCAAAACGCAGCTATCTAACAGAACGGTTGTCAATGTGTGGACTCAAATTCCAGAGTTAAACCCTGGTGTGGATTCAGCTATCTGGAAACCTTTTCTCTGCAGAGTCCCAAAACAGGCGTTTTCAGCCCATTACCGGCATATGGAAGAAACAGCAGTAAGCACAGGGAAATATCTGCTTCTAAATCCAAAATGCAGCTATATAACAGAACGTTTGTCAATGTGTGCACTCAACTTCCAGAGTTAAACCCGTGTGTGGATTCAGCAGTCTGCAAACACTTTCTGTGCAGAGTCCCAAAATAGGCGTTTTCAGCCCATTACCGGCATATGGAAGAAACAGCAGTAAGCACAGGGAAATACCTGCTTCTAAATCCAAAACGCAGCTATCAAACAGAACGGTTGCCAATGTGTGCACTCAACTTCCAGAGTTAAACCCGTGTGTGGATTCAGCAGTCTGCAAACACTTTCTCTGCAGAGTCCCCAAAACATGCGTTTTCAGCCCATTACCGGCCTATGGAAGAAACAGCAGTAAGCACAGGGAAATATCTGCTTCTAAATCCAAAACACAGCTATCTAACAGAACGGTTTTCAATGTGAGCACTCAACTTCCAGAGTTAAACCCGTGTGTGGATTCAGCAGTCTGCAAACACTTTCTCTGCAGATTCCCAAAACAGGCGTTTTCAGCCCATTACCGGCATAAGGAAGAAACAGCCGTAAGCACAGGGAAATATCTTCTTGTAATTCCAAAACGCAGCTATCTAACAGAACGGTTGTCAATGTGTGCACTCAACTTCCAGAGTTAAACCCGTGTGTGGATTCAGCAGTCTGCAAACACTTTCTGTGCAGAGTTCCAAAACAGGCGTTTTCAGCCCATTACCGGCATATGGAAGAAACAGCCGTAAGCACAGGGAAATATCTGCTTCTAAATCCAACACGCAGCTATCTAACAGAACGGTTGTCAATGTGTGCACTCAACTTCCAGAGTTAAACCTGCGTGTGGATTCAGCAGTCTGCAAACACTTTCTCTGGAGAGTCCCAAAACAGGCGTTTTCAGCCCATTACCGGCATATGGAAGAAACAGCAGAAAGAACAGGGAAAAATCTGCTTCTAAATCCAAAACGCAGCTATCTAACAGAAGGGTTGACAATGTGTGCACTCAACTTCCAGAGTTAAACCCGTGTGTGGATTCAGCAGTCTGCAAACACTTTCTGTGCAGAGTCCCAAAACAGGCGTTTTCAGCCCATTACCGGCATACGGAAGAAACAGCAGTAAGCACAGGGAAATATCTGCTTCTAAATCCAAAACGCAGCTATCTAACTGAACGGTTGTCAATGTGTGCACTCAACTTCCAGAGTTAAACCCGTGTGTGGATTCAGCAGTCTGCAAACACTTTCTCTGCAGAGTCCCAAAACAGGCGTTTTCAGCCCATTACCGGCATATGGAAGAAACAGCAGTAAGCACAGGGAAATATCTGCTTCTAAATCCAAAACGCAGCAATCTAACAGAACGGTTGTCAATGTGTGCACTCAACTTCCAGAGTTAAACCCGTGTGTGGATTCAGCAGTCTGCAAACACTTTCTCTGCACAGTCCCAAAACAGGCGTTTTCAGCCCATTACCGGCATATGGAAGAAACAGCAGTAAGCACAGGGAAATATCTGCTTCTAAATCCAAAACGTAGCTATCTAACAGAACGGTTGTCAATGTGTGCACTCAACTTGCAGAGTTAAACCCGTGTGTGTATTCAGCAGTCTGCAAGCACCTTCTCTGCAGAGTCCCAAAACAGGCATTATCAGCCCATTACCGGCATACGGAAGAAACAGCAGTAAGGACAGGGAAATATCTGCTTCTAAATCTAAAACGCAGCTATCTAACAGAACGGTTGTCAATGTGTGCACTCAACTTACAGAGTTAAACCCGTGTGTGGATTCAGCAGTCTGCAAACACGTTCTGTGCATAGTCCCAAAACAGGCGTTTTCAGCCCATTACTGGCATATGGAAGAAACAGCAGTAAGCACAGGGAAATATCTGCTTCTAAATCCAAAACGCAGCTATCTAACAGAATGGTTGTGAATGTGTGCACTGAATTGCAGAGTCAAACCCGTGTGTGGATTCAGCAGTATGCAAACACTTTCTCTGCAGAGTCCCAAAACAGGCGTTTTCAGCCCATTACCAGCATATGGAAGAAACAGCAGTAAGCACAGGGAAATATCTGCTTCTAAATCCAAAACGCAGCTATCTAACAGAACGGTTGTCAATGTGTGCACTCAACTTGCAGAGTTAAACCCGTGTGTGGATTCAGCAGCCTGCAAATACCTTCTCTGCAGAGTCCCAAAACAGGCGATTTCAGCCCATTACCGGCATATGGAAGAAACAGCAGTAAGCACAGGGAAATATCTGCTTCTAAATCCAAAACGCAGCTATCTAACAGAACGGTTGTCAATGTGTGCACTCAACTTCCAGAGTTAAACCCGTGTGTGGATTCAGCAGTCTGCAAACACTCTCTCTGCAGAGTCCCAAAACAGTCGTTATCAGCCCATTACCAGCATATGGAAGAAACAGCAGTAAGGATAGGGAAATATCTGCTTCTAAATCCAAATCGCAGCTATGTAAAAGAACGGTTGTCAATGTGTGCACTCAACTTCCAGATTTAAACCCGTGTGTGGATTCAGCAGTCTGCAATCCCTTTCTCTGCAGAGTCCCAAAATAGGCGTTTTCAGCCCATTACCGGCATATGGAAGAAACAGCAGTAAGCACAGGGAAATATAGGCTTCTAAATCCAAAACGCAGCTATCTAACAGAACGGTTGTCAATGTGTGCACTCAATTGCAGAGTTAAACCCGTGTGTGGATTCAGCAGTCTGCAAACACGTTCTGTGCATAGTCCCAAAACAGGCGTTTTCAGCCCATTACTGGCATATGGAAGAAACAGCAGTAAGCGCAGGGAAATATCTGCTTCTAAGTCCAAAACGCAGCTATCTAACCGAACGGTTGTCAATGTGTGCCCTCAACTTCCAGAGTTAAACCCGTGTGTGGATTCAGAAGTCTGCAAACACTTTCTCTGCAGAGTCCCAAAACAGGCGATTTCAGCCCATTACCGGCATAAGGAAGAAACTGCAGTAAGCAGAGGGAAATATCTGCTTCTAAATCCAAAACGCAGCTATCTAACAGAACGGTTGTCAATGTGTGCACTCAACTTCCAGAGTTAAACCCGTGTGTGGATTCAGCAGTCTGCAAACGCTCTCTCTGCAGACTCCCAAAACAGGCGTTTTCAGCCCATTACCGGCATATGGAAGAAACAGCAGTAAGCACAGGGAAATGTCTGCTTCTATATCCAAAACGCAGCTATCTAACAGAACGGTTGTCAATGTGTGCACTCAACATCCAGAGTTAAACCCGTGTGTGGATTCAGCAGTCTGCACACACTTTCTCTGCAGAGTCCCAAAACAGGCGTTTTCAGCCCATTACCGGCATACGGAAGAAACAGCAGTTAGCACAGGGAAATATCTGCTTCTAAATCCAACACGCAGCTATGTAACAGAACGGTTGTCAATGTGTGCACTGAACTTCCAGAGTTAAACCTGTGTGTGAATTCAGAAGTCTGCAAACACTTTCTCTGCAGAGTCCCAAAACAGGCGTTTTCAGCCCATTACCGGCCTATGGAAGAAACAGCAGTAAGCACAGGGAAATATCTGCTTTTAAATCCAAAACGCAGCTAGTCTAACAGAACGGTTGTCAATGTGTGCACTCGACTTCCAGAGTTAAACCCGTGTGTGGATTCAGCAGTCTGCAAACACTTTCTGTGCAGAGTCCCAAAACAGGCGTTTTCAGCCCATTACCGGCATATGGAAGAAACAGCAGTAAGCACAGGGAAATATCTGATTCTAAAGCCAAAACGCAGCTATCTAACAGAACGGTTGTCAATGTGTGCACTCAACTTCCAGAGTTAAACCCGTGTGTGGATTCAGCAGTCTGCAAACACTTTCTGTGCAGAGTCCCAAAACAGGCGTTTTCAGCCCATTACCGGCATATGGAAGAAACAGCCGTAAGCACAGGGAAATATCTGCTTCTAAATCCAACACGCAGCTATCTAACAGAACGGTTGTCAGTGTGTGCACTCAACTTCCAGAGTTAAACCTGCGTGTGGATTCAGCAGTCTGCAAACACTTTCTCTGCAGAGTCCCAAAACAGGCGTTTTCAGCCCCTTACCGGCATATGGAAGAAACAGCAGAAAGAACTGGGAAATATCTGCTTCTAAATCCAAAACGCAGCTATCTAACAGAAGGGTTGACAATGTGTGCCCTCAACTTCCAGAGTTAAACCCGTGTGTGGATTCAGCAGTCTGCAAACACCTTCTCTGCAGAGTCCCAAAACAGGCGTTTTCAGCCCATTACCGGCATATGGAAGAAACAGCAGTAAGCACAGGGAAATATCTGCTTCTAAATCCAACACGCAGCTATCTAACAGAACGGTTGTCAATGTGTGCACTCAACTTAAAGAGATAAACCCGTGTGTGGATTAAGCAGTCTGCAAACACTTTCTCTGCAGACTCCCAAAACAGGCGTTTTCAGCCCATTACCGGCATATGGAAGAAACAGCCGTAAGCACAGGGAAATATCTGCTTCTAAATCCAACACGCAGCTATCTAACAGAACGGTTGTCAATGTGTGCACTCAACTTCCAGAGTTAAACCTGTGTGTGGATTCAGCAGTCTGCAAACACTTTCTCTGGAGAGTCCCAAAACAGGCGTTTTCAGCCCATTACCGGCATATGGAAGACACAGCAGAAAGAACAGGGAAATATCTGCTTCTAAATCCAAAACGCAGCTATCTAACAGAAGGGTTGACAATGTGTGCACTCAACTTCCAGAGTTACACCCGTTTGTGGATTCAGCAGTCTGGAAACATTTTCTCTGCAGAGTCCCAAAACAGGCGTTTTCAGCCCATTACCTGCATACGGAAGAAACAGCAGTAAGCACAGGGAAATGTCTGCTTCTAAATCGAAAACGCAGCTATCTAACAGAATGGTTGTCAATGTGTGCACTAAACTTCCAGAGTTAAATCCGTGTGTGGATTCATTAGTCTGCAAACATGTTCTCTGCAGAGTCCCAAAATAGGCGTTTTCAGCCCATTACCGCACTGTGGAAGAAACAGCAGTAAGCACAGGGAAACATCTGCTTCTAAATCCAAAACGCAGCTATCTAACAGAACGGTTGTCAATGTGTGCACTCAATTGCTGAGTTAAACCCGTGTGTGGATTCAGCAGTCTGCAAACACTTTCTGTGCAGAGTCCCAATGCAGGCGTTTTCAGCCCATTACCGGCATATGGAAGAAACAGCAGTAAGCACAGGGAAATATCTGCTTCTAAATCCAAAACGCAGCTATCTAACAGAACGGTTGTCAATGTGTGCACTCAACTTCCAGAGTTAAACCCGTGTGTGGATTCAGCAGTCTGCAAACACCTTCTCTGCAGAGTCCGAAAACAGGCGTTTTCAGCCCATTACCGGCCTAAGGAAGAAACAGCAGTAAGCACAGGGAAATATCTGCTTCTAAATCCAAAACGCAGCTATCTAATAGAACGGTTATGAGTGTGTGCACTCAACTTCCAGAGTTAAATCCATGTGTGGATTCAGCAGTCTGAAAACACTTTCTCTGCAGAGTCCCAAAAGAGGCGTTTTCAGCCCATTACCGGCATGTGGAAGAAACAGGAGTAAGCACAGGGAAATATCTGCTTCTAAATCCAAAACGCAGCTATCTAACAGAACGGTTGTCAATGTGTGCACTCAACTTCCAGAGTTAAACCCGTGTGTGGATTCAGCAGTCTGCAAACACCTTCTCTGCAGAGTCCCAAAGCAGGCGTTTTCAGCCCATTACCGGCATATGGAAGAAACAGCAGTAAGCACAGTGAAATATCTGCTTGTAAATCCAAAACGCAGCTATCTAACAGAACGGTTGTCAATGTGTGCACTCAACTTCCAGAGTTAAACCCGTGTGTGGATTCAGCAGTCTGCAATCCCTTTCTCTGCAGAGTCCCAAAACAGGCGTTTTCAGCCCATTACCGTCATATGGAAGAAACAGCAGTAAGCACAGGGAGATACCTGCTTCTAAATCCAAAACGCAGCTATCTAACAGAACGGTTGTGAATGTGTGCACTCAACTTCCAGAGTTAAACCCGTGTGTGGATTCAGCAGTCTGCAAACACTTTCTCTGCAGAGTCCCAAAACAGGCATTTTCAGCCCATTACTGGCATATGGAAGAAACAGCAGTTAGCACAGGGAAATATCTGCTTCCAAATCCAAAACGCAGCTATCTAACAGAACGGTTGTCAATGTGTGCACTCAGTTGCAGAGTTAAACCCGTGTGTGGATTCAGCAGTCTGCAAAAACTTTCTCTGCAGAGTCCCAAAACAGGCGTTTTCAGCCCATTACCGGCATATGGAAGAAAGAGCAGTAAGCACAGTGAAATATCTGCTTCTAAGTCCAAAACGCAGCTATCTAACAGAACGGCTGTCAATGTGTGCACTCAACTTCCAGAGTTAAACCCGTGTGTGGATTCAGAAGTCTGCAAAAACTTTCTCTGCAGAGTCCCAAAACAGGCGTTTTCAGCCCATTAACGGCATATGGAAGAAACTGCAGTAAGCACAGGGAAATATCTGCTTCTAAATCCAAAACGCAGCTATCTAACAGAAAGGTTGTCAATGTGTGCACTCAATTGCAGAGTTAAACCCGTGTGTGGATTCAGCAGTCTGCAAACACTTTCTCTGCAGAGTCCCAAAACAGACGTTTTCAGCCCATTACCGGCATATGGAAGAAACAACAGTAAGCACAGGGAAATATCTGCTTCGAAATCCAAAACGCAGCAATCTAACAGAACGGTTGTCAATGTGTGCACTCAACTTCCAGAGTTAAACCCGTGTGTGGATTCAGCAGTCTGCAAACACTTTCTCTGCACCGTCCCAAAACAGGCGTTTTCAGCCCCTTACCGGCATATGGAAGAAACAGCAGTAAGCAAAGGGAAATATCTGCTTCTAAATCAAAAACGCAGCTGTCTGACAGAACGGTTGTCAATGTGTGCACTCAACTTCCAGAGTTAAACCCGTGTGTGGATTCAGCAGTCTGCAAACACTCTCTCTGCAGAGTCCCAAAACAGTCGTTATCAGCCCATTACCAGCATATGGAAGAAACAGCAGTAAGGATAGGGAAATATCTGCTTCTAAATCCAAATCGCAGCTATGTAAAAGAACGGTTGTCAATGTGTGCACTCAACTTCCAGATTTAAACCCGTGTGTGGATTCAGCAGTCTGCAATCCCTTTCTCTGCAGAGTCCCAAAATAGGCGTTTTCAGCCCATTACCGGCATATGGAAGAAACAGCAGTAAGCACAGGGAAATATAGGCTTCTAAATCCAAAACGCAGCTATCTAACAGAACGGTTGTCAATGTGTGCACTCAATTGCAGAGTTAAACCCGTGTTTGGATTCAGCAGTCTGCAAACACTTTCTCTGCAGAGTCCCAAAACAGGCGTTTTCAGCCCATTACTGGCATATGGAAGAAACAGCAGTAAGCGCAGTGAAATATCTGCTTCTAAGTCCAAAACGCAGCTATCTAACCGAACGGTTGTCAATGTGTGCCCTCAACTTCCAGAGTTAAACCCGTGTGTGGATTCAGAAGTCTGCAAACACTTTCTCTGCAGAGTCCCAAAACAGGCGATTTCAGCCCATTACCGGCATAAGGAAGAAACTGCAGTAAGCAGAGGGAAATATCTGCTTCTAAATCCAAAACGCAGCTATCTAACAGAACGGTTGTCAATGTGTGCACTCAACTTCCAGAGTTAAACCCGTGTGTGGATTCAGCAGTCTGCAAACGCTTTCTCTGCAGACTCCCAAAACAGGCGTTTTCAGCCCATTACCGGCATATGGAAGAAACAGCAGTAAGCACAGGGAAATGTCTGCTTCTAAATCCAAAACGCAGCTATCTAACAGAACGGTTGTCAATGTGTGCACTCAACATCCAGAGTTAAACCCGTGTGTGGATTCAGCAGTCTGCAAACACTTTCTCTGCAGAGTCCCAAAACAGGCGTTTTCAGCCCATTACCGGCATACGGAAGAAACAGCAGTTAGCACAGGGAAATATCTGCTTCTAAATCCAACACGCAGCTATGTAACAGAACGGTTGTCAATGTGTGCACTGAACTTCCAGAGTTAAACCTGTGTGTGAATTCAGCAGTCTGCAAACACTTTCTCTGCAGAGTCCCAAAACAGGCGTTTTCAGCCCATTACCGGCCTATGGAAGAAACAGCAGTAAGCACAGGGAAATATCTGCTTTTAAATCCAAAACGCAGCTAGTCTAACAGAACGGTTGTCAATGTGTGCACTCAACTTCCAGAGTTAAACCCGTGTGTGGATTCAGCAGTCTGCAAACACTTTCTGTGCAGAGTCCCAAAACAGGCGTTTTCAGCCCATTACCGGCATATGGAAGAAACAGCAGTAAGCACAGGGAAATATCTGATTCTAAAGCCAAAACGCAGCTATCTAACAGAACGGTTGTCAATGTGTGCACTCAACTTCCAGAGTTAAACCCGTGTGTGGATTCAGCAGTCTGCAAACACTTTCTGTGCAGAGTCCCAAAACAGGCGTTTTCAGCCCATTACCGGCATATGGAAGAAACAGCCGTAAGCACAGGGAAATATCTGCTTCTAAATCCAACACGCAGCTATCTAACAGAACGGTTGTCAGTGTGTGCACTCAACTTCCAGAGTTAAACCTGCGTGTGGATTCAGCAGTCTGCAAACACTTTCTCTGCAGAGTCCCAAAACAGGCGTTTTCAGCCCCTTACCGGCATATGGAAGAAACAGCAGAAAGAACTGGGAAATATCTGCTTCTAAATCCAAAACGCAGCTATCTAACAGAAGGGTTGACAATGTGTGCCCTCAACTTCCAGAGTTAAACCCGTGTGTGGATTCAGCAGTCTGCAAACACCTTCTCTGCAGAGTCCCAAAACAGGCGTTTTCAGCCCATTACCGGCATATGGAAGAAACAGCAGTAAGCACAGGGAAATATCTGCTTCTAAATCCAACACGCAGCTATCTAACAGAACGGTTGTCAATGTGTGCACTCAACTTAAAGAGATAAACCCGTGTGTGGATTAAGCAGTCTGCAAACACTTTCTCTGCAGACTCCCAAAACAGGCGTTTTCAGCCCATTACCGGCATATGGAAGAAACAGCCGTAAGCACAGGGAAATATCTGCTTCTAAATCCAACACGCAGCTATCTAACAGAACGGTTGTCAATGTGTGCACTCAACTTCCAGAGTTAAACCTGTGTGTGGATTCAGCAGTCTGCAAACACTTTCTCTGGAGAGTCCCAAAACAGGCGTTTTCAGCCCATTACCGGCATATGGAAGAAACAGCAGAAAGAACAGGGAAATATCTGCTTCTAAATCCAAAACGCAGCTATCTAACAGAAGGGTTGACAATGTGTGCACTCAACTTCCAGAGTTACACCCGTTTGTGGATTCAGCAGTCTGGAAACATTTTCTCTGCAGAGTCCCAAAACAGGCGTTTTCAGCCCATTACCTGCATACGGAAGAAACAGCAGTAAGCACAGGGAAATGTCTGCTTCTAAATCGAAAACGCAGCTATCTAACAGAATGGTTGTCAATGTGTGCACTCAACTTCCAGAGTTAAATCCGTGTGTGGATTCATTAGTCTGCAAACATGTTCTCTGCAGAGTCCCAAAATAGGCGTTTTCAGCCCATTACCGCACTGTGGAAGAAACAGCAGTAAGCACAGGGAAACATCTGCTTCTAAATCCAAAACGCAGCTATCTAACAGAACGGTTGTCAATGTGTGCACTCAATTGCTGAGTTAAACCCGTGTGTGGATTCAGCAGTCTGCAAACACTTTCTGTGCAGAGTCCCAAAGCAGGCGTTTTCAGCCCATTACCGGCATATGGAAGAAACAGCAGTAAGCACAGGGAAATATCTGCTTCTAAATCCAAAACGCAGCTATCTAACAGAACGGTTGTCAATGTGTGCACTCAACTTCCAGAGTTAAACCCGTGTGTGGATTCAGCAGTCTGCAAACACCTTCTCTGCAGAGTCCGAAAACAGGCGTTTTCAGCCCATTACCGGCCTAAGGAAGAAACAGCAGTAAGCACAGGGAAATATCTGCTTCTAAATCCAAAACGCAGCTATCTAATAGAACGGTTATGAGTGTGTGCACTCAACTTCCAGAGTTAAATCCATGTGTGGATTCAGCAGTCTGAAAACACTTTCTCTGCAGAGTCCCAAAAGAGGCGTTTTCAGCCCATTACCGGCATGTGGAAGAAACAGGAGTAAGCACAGGGAAATATCTGCTTCTAAATCCAAAACGCAGCTATCTAACAGAACGGTTGTCAATGTGTGCACTCAACTTCCAGAGTTAAACCCGTGTGTGGATTCAGCAGTCTGCAAACACCTTCTCTGCAGAGTCCCAAAGCAGGCGTTTTCAGCCCATTACCGGCATATGGAAGAAACAGCAGTAAGCACAGGGAAATATCTGCTTCTAAATCCAAAACGCAGCTATCTAACAGTACGGTTGTCAATGTGTGCACTCAACTTCCAGAGTTAAACCCGTGTGTGGATTCAGCAGTCTGCAATCCCTTTCTCTGCAGAGTCCCAAAACAGGCGTTTTCAGCCCATTACCGGCATATGGAAGAAACAGCAGTAAGCACAGGGAGATACCTGCTTCTAAATCCAAAACGCAGCTATCTAACAGAACGGTTGTGAATGTGTGCACTCAACTTCCAGAGTTAAACCCGTGTGTGGATTCAGCAGTCTGCAAACACTTTCTCTGCAGAGTCCCAAAACAGGCATTTTCAGCCCATTACTGGCATATGGAAGAAACAGCAGTTAGCACAGGGAAATATCTGCTTCCAAATCCAAAACGCAGCTATCTAACAGAACGGTTGTCAATGTGTGCACTCAGTTGCAGAGTTAAACCCGTGTGTGGATTCAGCAGTCTGCAAAAACTTTCTCTGCAGAGTCCCAAAACAGGCGTTTTCAGCCCATTACCGGCATATGGAAGAAAGAGCAGTAAGCACAGTGAAATATCTGCTTCTAAGTCCAAAACGCAGCTATCTAACAGAACGGCTGTCAATGTGTGCACTCAACTTCCAGAGTTAAACCCGTGTGTGGATTCAGAAGTCTGCAAAAACTTTCTCTGCAGAGTCCCAAAACAGGCGTTTTCAGCCCATTAACGGCATATGGAAGAAACTGCAGTAAGCACAGGGAAATATCTGCTTCTAAATCCAAAACGCAGCTATCTAACAGAACGGTTGTCAATGTGTGCACTCAATTGCAGAGTTAAACCCGTGTGTGGATTCAGCAGTCTGCAAACACTTTCTCTGCAGAGTCCCAAAACAGACGTTTTCAGCCCATTACCGGCATATGGAAGAAACAACAGTAAGCACAGGGAAATATCTGCTTGGAAATCCAAAACGCAGCAATCTAACAGAACGGTTGTCAATGTGTGCACTCAACTTCCAGAGTTAAACCCGTGTGTGGATTCAGCAGTCTGCAAACACTTTCTCTGCACCGTCCCAAAACAGGCGTTTTCAGCCCCTTACCGGCATATGGAAGAAACAGCAGTAAGCAAAGGGAAATATCTGCTTCTAAATCAAAAACGCAGCTATCTGACAGAGCGGTTGTCAATGTGTGCACTCAACTTCCAGAGTTTAACCCGTGTGTGGATTCAGCGGTCTGCAAACACTTTCTCTGCAGAGTCCCAAAACAGGCGTTTTCAGCCCATTACCGGCATAAGGAAGAAACAGCAGTAAGCACAGGGAAATATCTGCTTCTAAATCCAAAAGGCAGCTATCTAACAGAACTGTTGTCAATGTGTGCACTCAACTTCCAGAGTTAAACACGTGTGTGGATTTAGCAGTCTGCAAACAATTTCTCTGCAGAGTCCAAAAACAGGCGTTTTCAGCACATTACCGGCATATGGAAGAAACAGCAGTAAGCACAGGGAAATATCTGCTTCTAAATCCAAGACGCAGCTATCTAACAGAACGGTTGTCAATGTGTGCACTCAACTTCCAGAGTTAAACCCGTGTGTGGATTCACCGTTCTGGAAACACTTTCTCTGCAGAGTCCCAAAACAGGCGTTTTCAGCCCATTACCGGCATATGGATGAAACAGCAGTAAGCACAGGGAAATATCTGCTTCTAAATCCAAAACGCAGCTATCTGACAGAGCGGTTGTCAATCAGTGCACTCAACTTCCAGAGTTAAACCCGTGTGTGGATTCAGCGGTCTGCAAACAGTTTCTGTGCAGAGTCCCAAAACAGGCGTTTTCAGCCCATTACCGGCATATGGAAGAAACAGCAGTAAGCACAGGGAAATATCTGCTTCTAAATCCAAAACGCAGCTATCTAACAGAACGGTTGTCAATGTTTGCACTCAACTTCCAGAGTTAAACCCGTGTGTGGATTCAGCAGTCTGCAAACACCGTCTCTGCAGAGTCCCCAAACAGGCGTTTTCAGCCCGTTACCGGCATATGGAAGAAACAGCAGTAAGCACAGGGAAATACCTGCTTCTGAATTCAAAACGCAGCTATCTAACAGAACGGTTGTCAATGTGTGCACTCAACTTCCAGAGTTAAACCCGTGTGTGGATTCAGCAGTCTGCAAACACTTTCTCTGCAGAGTCCCAAAACAGGCGTTTTCAGCCCATTACCGGCATATGGAAGAAACAGCAGTAAGCACAGGGAAATATCTGCTTGTAATTCCAAAACGCAGCTATCTAACAGAACGGTTGTCAATGTGTGCACTCAACTTCCAGAGTTAAATCCGTGTTTGGATTCAGCAGTCTGCAAACACTTTCTCTGCAGAGTCCCAAAACAGGCGTTTTCAGCCCATTACCGGCATATGGAAGAAACAGCAGTAAGCACAGGGAAATATCTGCTTCTAAATCCAAAACGCAGCTATCTAACAGAACGGTTGTCAATGTGTGCACTCAACTTCCAGAGTTAAACCCGTGTGTGGATTCAGCAGTCTGCAAACACTTTCTCTGCAGAGTCCCAAACAGGCGTTTTCAGCCCATTACCGGCATATGGAAGAAACAGCAGTAAGCACAGGAAACTATCTGCTTCTAAATCGAAAACGTAGCTATCTAACAGAACGGTTGTCAATGAGTGCACTCAACTTCCAGAGTTAAACCCGTGTGTGGATTCAGCAGTCTGCA
This sequence comes from Aotus nancymaae, assembly GCF_030222135.1. NCBI lineage: Eukaryota > Metazoa > Chordata > Mammalia > Primates > Aotidae > Aotus > Aotus nancymaae. Next base: position 43,286 of record NW_026988565.1, read on the forward strand.
AACACTTTCTCTGCAGAGTCCCAAAACAGGCGTTTTCAGCCCATTACCGGCATATGGAAGAAACAGCAGTAAGCACAGGGAAATATCTGCTTCTAAATCCAAAACGTAGCTATCTAACAGAACGGTTGCCAATGTGTGCACTCAACTTGCAGAGTTAAACCCGTTTGTGTATTCAGCAGTCTGCAAGCACCTTCTCTGCAGGGTCTCAAAACAGGCATTATCAGCCCATTACCGGCATACGGAAGAAACAGCAGTAAGGACAGGGAAATATCTGCTTCTAAATCTAAAACGCAGCTATCTAACAGAACGGTTGTCAATGTGTGCACTCAACTTACAGAGTTAAACCCGTGTGTGGATTCAGCAGTCTGCAAACACGTTCTGTGCATAGTCCCAAAACAGGCGTTTTCAGCCCATTACTGGCATATGGAAGAAACAGCAGTAAGCACAGGGAAATATCTGCTTCTAAATCCAAAACGCAGCTATCTAACAGAACGGTTGTCAATGTGTGCGCTCTACTTAAAGAGATAAACCCGTGTGTCGATTAAGCAGTCTGCAAACACTTTCTCTGCAGACTCCCAAAACAGGCGTTTTCAGCCCATTACCGGCTTATGGAAGAAACAGCCGTAAGCACAGGGAAATATCTGCTTCTAAATCCAACACGCAGCTATCTAACAGAACGGTTGTCAATGTGTGCACTCAACTTCCAGAGTTAAACCTGTGTGTGGATTCAGCAGTCTGCAAACACTTTCTCTGGAGAGTCCCAAAACAGGCGTTTTCAGCCCATTACCGGCATATGGAAGAAACAGCAGAAAGAACAGGGAAATATCTGCTTCTAAATCCAAAACGCAGCTATCTAACAGAAGGGTTGACAATGTGTGCACTCAACTTCCAGAGTTACACCCGTTTGTGGATTCAGCAGTCTGGAAACATTTTCTCTGCAGAGTCCCAAAACAGGCGTTTTCAGCCCATTACCTGCATACGGAAGAAACAGCAGTAAGCACAGGGAAATGTCTGCTTCTAAATCGAAAACGCAGCTATCTAACAGAATGGTTGTCAATGTGTGCACTCAACTTCCAGAGTTAAATCCGTGTGTGGATTCATTAGTCTGCAAACATGTTCTCTGCAGAGTCCCAAAATAGGCGTTTTCAGCCCATTACCGCACTGTGGAAGAAACAGCAGTAAGCACAGGGAAACATCTGCTTCTAAATCCAAAACGCAGCTATCTAACAGAACGGTTGTCAATGTGTGCACTCAATTGCTGAGTTAAACCCGTGTGTGGATTCAGCAGTCTGCAAACACTTTCTGTGCAGAGTCCCAAAGCAGGCGTTTTCAGCCCATTACCGGCATATGGAAGAAACAGCAGTAAGCACAGGGAAATATCTGCTTCTAAATCCAAAACGCAGCTATCTAACAGAACGGTTGTCAATGTGTGCACTCAACTTCCAGAGTTAAACCCGTGTGTGGATTCAGCAGTCTGCAAACACCTTCTCTGCAGAGTCCGAAAACAGGCGTTTTCAGCCCATTACCGGCCTAAGGAAGAAACAGCAGTAAGCACAGGGAAATATCTGCTTCTAAATCCAAAACGCAGCTATCTAATAGAACGGTTATGAGTGTGTGCACTCAACTTCCAGAGTTAAATCCATGTGTGGATTCAGCAGTCTGAAAACACTTTCTCTGCAGAGTCCCAAAAGAGGCGTTTTCAGCCCATTACCGGCATGTGGAAGAAACAGGAGTAAGCACAGGGAAATATCTGCTTCTAAATCCAAAACGCAGCTATCTAACAGAACGGTTGTCAATGTGTGCACTCAACTTCCAGAGTTAAACCCGTGTGTGGATTCAGCAGTCTGCAAACACCTTCTCTGCAGAGTCCCAAAGCAGGCGTTTTCAGCCCATTACCGGCATATGGAAGAAACAGCAGTAAGCACAGGGAAATATCTGCTTGTAAATCCAAAACGCAGCTATCTAACAGTACGGTTGTCAATGTGTGCACTCAACTTCCAGAGTTAAACCCGTGTGTGGATTCAGCAGTCTGCAATCCCTTTCTCTGCAGAGTCCCAAAACAGGCGTTTTCAGCCCATTACCGGCATATGGAAGAAACAGCAGTAAGCACAGGGAGATACCTGCTTCTAAATCCAAAACGCAGCTATCTAACAGAACGGTTGTGAATGTGTGCACTCAACTTCCAGAGTTAAACCCGTGTGTGGATTCAGCAGTCTGCAAACACTTTCTCTGCACAGTCCCAAAACAGGCATTTTCAGCCCATTACTGGCATATGGAAGAAACAGCAGTTAGCACAGGGAAATATCTGCTTCCAAATCCAAAACGCAGCTATCTAACAGAACGGTTGTCAATGTGTGCACTCAGTTGCAGAGTTAAACCCGTGTGTGGATTCAGCAGTCTGCAAAAACTTTCTCTGCAGAGTCCCAAAACAGGCGTTTTCAGCCCATTACCGGCATATGGAAGAAAGATCAGTAAGCACAGTGAAATATCTGCTTCTAAGTCCAAAACGCAGCTATCTAACAGAACAGCTGTCAATGTGTGCACTCAACTTCCAGAGTTAAACCCGTGTGTGGATTCAGAAGTCTGCAAAAACTTTCTCTGCAGAGTCCCAAAACAGGCGTTTTCAGCCCATTAACGGCATATGGAAGAAACTGCAGTAAGCACAGGGAAATATCTGCTTCTAAATCCAAAACGCAGCTATCTAACAGAACGGTTGTCAATGTGTGCACTCAATTGCAGAGTTAAACCCGTGTGTGGATTCAGCAGTCTGCAAACACTTTCTCTGCAGAGTCCCAAAACAGACGTTTTCAGCCCATTACCGGCATATGGAAGAAACAACAGTAAGCACAGGGAAATATCTGCTTCGAAATCCAAAACGCAGCAATCTAACAGAACGGTTGTCAATGTGTGCACTCAACTTCCAGAGTTAAACCCGTGTGTGGATTCAGCAGTCTGCAAACACTTTCTCTGCACCGTCCCAAAACAGGCGTTTTCAGCCCCTTACCGGCATATGGAAGAAACAGCAGTAAGCAAAGGGAAATATCTGCTTCTAAATCAAAAACGCAGCTATCTGACAGAGCGGTTGTCAATGTTTGCACTCAACTTCCAGAGTTTAACCCGTGTGTGGATTCAGCGGTCTGCAAACACTTTCTCTGCAGAGTCCCAAAACAGGCGTTTTCAGCCCATTACCGTCATAAGGAAGAAACAGCAGTAAGCACAGGGAAATATCTGCTTCTAAATCCAAAAGGCAGCTATCTAACAGAACTGTTGTCAATGTGTGCACTCAACTTCCAGAGTTAAACCCGTGTGTGGATTTAGCAGTCTGCAAACAATTTCTCTGCAGAGTCCAAAAACAGGCGTTTTCAGCACATTACCGGCATATGGAAGAAACAGCAGTAAGCACAGGGAAATATCTGCTTCTAAATCCAAGACGCAGCTATCTAACAGAACGGTTGTCAATGTGTGCACTCAACTTCCAGAGTTAAACCCGTGTGTGGATTCACCGTTCTGGAAACACTTTCTCTGCAGAGTCCCAAAACAGGCGTTTTCAGCCCATTACCGGCATATGGATGAAACAGCAGTAAGCACAGGGAAATATCTGCTTCTAAATCCAAAACGCAGCTATCTGACAGAGCGGTTGCCAATCAGTGCACTCAACTTCCAGAGTTAAACCCGTGTGTGGATTCAGCGGTCTGCAAACAGTTTCTGTGCAGAGTCCCAAAACAGGCGTTTTCAGCCCATTACCGGCATATGGAAGAAACAGCAGTAAGCACAGGGAAATATCTGCTTCTAAATCCAAAACGCAGCTATCTAACAGAACGGTTGTCAATGTTTGCACTCAACTTCCAGAGTTAAACCCGTGTGTGGATTCAGCAGTCTGCAAACACCGTCTCTGCAGAGTCCCCAAACAGGCATTTTCAGCCCGTTACCGGCATATGGAAGAAACAGCAGTAAGCACAGGGAAATACCTGCTTCTGAATTCAAAACGCAGCTATCTAACAGAACGGTTGTCAATGTGTGCACTCAACTTCCAGAGTTAAACCCGTGTGTGGATTCAGCAGTCTGCAAACACTTTCTCTGCAGAGTCCCAAAACAGGCGTTTTCAGCCCATTACCGGCATATGGAAGAAACAGCAGTAAGCACAGGGAAATATCTGCTTGTAATTCCAAAACGCAGCTATCTAACAGAACGGTTGTCAATGTGTGCACTCAACTTCCAGAGTTAAATCCGTGTTTGGATTCAGCAGTCTGCAAACACTTTCTCTGCAGAGTCCCAAAACAGGCGTTTTCAGCCCATTACCGGCATATGGAAGAAACAGCAGTAAGCACAGGGAAATATCTGCTTCTAAATCCAAAACGCAGCTATCTAACAGAACGGTTGTCAATGTGTGCACTCAACTTCCAGAGTTAAACCCGTGTGTGGATTCAGCAGTCTGCAAACACTTTCTCTGCAGAGTACCAAACAGGCGTTTTCAGCCCATTACCGGCATATGGAAGAAAGAGCAGTAAGCACAGGAAACTATCTGCTTCTAAATCCAAAACGTAGCTATCTAACAGAACGGTTGTCAATGAGTGCACTCAACTTCCAGAGTTAAACCCGTGTGTGGATTCAGCAGTCTGCAAACACTTTCTCTGCAGAGTCCCAAAACAGGCGTTTTCAGCCCATTACCGGCATATGGAAGAAACAGCAGTAAGCACAGGGAAATATCTGCTTCTAAATCCAAAACGTAGCTATCTAACAGAACGGTTGCCAATGTGTGCACTCAACTTGCAGAGTTAAACCCGTTTGTGTATTCAGCAGTCTGCAAGCACCTTCTCTGCAGGGTCTCAAAACAGGCATTATCAGCCCATTACCGGCATACGGAAGAAACAGCAGTAAGGACAGGGAAATATCTGCTTCTAAATCTAAAACGCAGCTATCTAACAGAACGGTTGTCAATGTGTGCACTCAACTTACAGAGTTAAACCCGTGTGTGGATTCAGCAGTCTGCAAACACGTTCTGTGCATAGTCCCAAAACAGGCGTTTTCAGCCCATTACTGGCATATGGAAGAAACAGCAGTAAGCACAGGGAAATATCTGCTTCTAAATCCAAAACGCAGCTATCTAACAGAACGGTTGTCAATGTGTGCGCTCTACTTAAAGAGATAAACCCGTGTGTCGATTAAGCAGTCTGCAAACACTTTCTCTGCAGACTCCCAAAACAGGCGTTTTCAGCCCATTACCGGCTTATGGAAGAAACAGCCGTAAGCACAGGGAAATATCTGCTTCTAAATCCAACACGCAGCTATCTAACAGAACGGTTGTCAATGTGTGCACTCAACTTCCAGAGTTAAACCTGTGTGTGGATTCAGCAGTCTGCAAACACTTTCTCTGGAGAGTCCCAAAACAGGCGTTTTTAGCCCATTACCGGCATATGGAAGAAACAGCAGAAAGAACAGGGAAATATGTGCTTCTAAATCCAAAACGCAGCTATCTAACAGAAGGGTTGACAATGTGTGCACTCAACTTCCAGAGTTACACCCGTGTGTGGATTCAGCAGTCTGGAAACATTTTCTCTGCAGAGGCCCAAAACAGGCGTTTTCAGCACATTACCTGCATACGGAAGAAACAGCAGTAAGCACAGGGAAATGTCTGCTTCTAAATCCAAAACGCAACTATCTAACAGAATGGTTGTCAATGTGTGCACTCAACTTCCAGAGTTAAACCCGTGTGTGGATTCATTAGTCTGCAAACACGTTCTCTGCAGAGTCCCAAAACAGGCGTTTTCAGCCCATTACCGCCCTGTGGAAGAAACAGCAGTAAGCACAGGGAAACATCTGCTTCTAAATCCAAAACGCAGCTATCTAACAGAACGGTTGTCAATGTGTGCACTCAATTGCTGAGTTAAACCCGTGTGTGGATTCAGCAGTCTGCAAACACTTTCTGTGCAGAGTCCCAAAGCAGGCGTTTTCAGTCCATTACCGGCATATGGAAGAAACAGCAGTAAGCACAGGGAAATATCTGCTTCTAAATCCAAAACGCAGCTATCTAACAGAACGGTTGTCAATGTGTGCACTCAACTTCCAGAGGTAAACCCGTGTGTGGATTCAGCAGTCTGCAAACACTTTCTCTGCAGAGTCCCAAAACAGGTGTTTTCAGCCCATTACCGGCATATGGAAGAAACAGCAGTAAGCAAAGGGAAACATCTGTTTCTAAATCCAAAACGCAGCTATCTAACAGAACGGTTGTCAATATGTGCACTCAACTTCCAGAGTTAAACCCGTGTGTGGATTCAGCAGTCTGTAAACGCTTTCTCTGCAGACTCCCAAAACAGGCGTTTTCAGCCCATTACCGGCATATGGAAGAAACAGCAGTAAGCACAGGGAAATGTCTGCTTCTAAGTCCAAAATGCAGCTATCTAACTGTACGGTTGTCAATGTGTGCACTCAACGTCCAGAGTTAAACCCATGTGTGGATTCAGCAGTCTGCAATACCTTTCTCTGCAGAGTCCCACAACAGGCGTTTTCAGCCCATTACCGGCACATGGAAGAAACAGCAGTAAGCACAGGGAAATATCTGCTTCTAAATCCAAAACGCAGCTATCTAACAGAACGGTTGTCAATGTGTGCACTCAACTTCCAGAGTTAAACCCGTGTGTGGATTCAGCAGTCTGTAAACACCTTCTCTGCAGAGTCCCAAAACAGGCGTTTTCAGCCCGTTACCGGCATAAGGAAGAAACAGCAGTAAGAACAGGGAAATATCTGCTTCTAAATCCAAAACACAGCTATCTAATAGAACGGTTATGAATGTGTGCACTCAACTTCCAGAGTTAAATCCATGTGTGGATTCAGCAGTCTGCAAACACTTTCTCTGCAGAGTCCCAAAAGTGGCGTTTTCAGCCCATTACCGGCATGTGGAAGAAACAGTAGTAAGCACAGGGAAATATCTGCTTCTAAATCCAAAACGCAGCTATCTAACAGAACGGTTGGCAATGTGTGCACTCAACTTCCAGAGTTAAACCCGTGTGTGGATTCAGCAGTCTGCAAACACCTTCTTTGCAGAGTCCCAAAGCAGGCGTTTTCAGCCCATTACCGGCATATGGAAGAAACAGCAGTAAGCACAGGGAAATATCTCCTTCTAAATCCAAAACGCAGCTATCTAACATGACGGTTGTCAATGTGTGCACTCAACTTCCAGAGATAAACCCGTGTGTGGATTCAGCAGTCTGCAAACACTTTCTCTGCAGAGTCCCAAAACAGGCGTTTTCAGCCCATTACCGGCATATGGAAGAAACAGCAGTAGGCACAGGGAAATATCTCATTCTAAAGCCAAAACGCAGCTATCTAACAGAACGGTTGTCAATGTGTGCACTCAACTTCAAGAGTTAAACCCGTGTGAGGATTCAGCAGTCTGCAAGCACTTTCTCTGCAGTGTCCCAAAACAGGCGTTTTCAGCCCATTACCGGCATATGGAAGAAACAGCAGTAAGCACAGGGAAATATGTGCTTCCAAATCCAAAACGCAGCTATCTAACAGAACGGTTGTCAAAGTGTGGACTCAAATTCCAGAGTTAAACCCTGGTGTGGATTCAGCTATCTGGAAACCTTTTCTCTGCAGAGTCCCAAAACAGACGTTTTCAGCCCTTTACCGGCATATGGAAGAAACAGCAGTAAGCACAGGGAAATATCTGCTTCTAAATCCAAAATGCAGCTATATAACAGAACGTTTGTCAATGTGTGCACTCAACTTCCAGAGTTAAACCCGTGTGTGGATTCAGCAGTCTGCAAACACTTTCTGTGCAGAGTCCCAAAATAGGCGTTTTCAGCCCATTACCGGCATATGGAAGAAACAGCAGTAAGCACAGGGAAATATCTGCTTCTAAACCCAAAACGCAGCTATCTAACAGAACGGTTGTCAATGTGTGCACTCAACTTCCAGAGTTAAACCCGTGTGTGGATTCAGCAGTTTGCAAACACTTTCTCTGCAGAGTCCCAAAAAAGGCGTTTTCAACCCATTACCGGCATATGGAAGAAACAGCAGTAAGCACAGGGAAATACCTGCTTCTAAATCCAAAACGCAGCTATCAAACAGAACGGTTGCCAATGTGTGCACTCAACTTCCAGAGTTAAACCCGTGTGTGGATTCAGCAGTCTGCAAACACTTTCTCTGCAGAGTCCCAAAACATGCGTTTTCAGCCCATTACCGGCCTATGGAAGAAACAGCAGTAAGCACAGGGAAATATCTGCTTCTAAATCCAAAACACAGCTATCTAACAGAACGGTTTTCAATGTGAGCACTCAACTGCCAGAGTTAAACCCGTGTGTGGATTCAGCAGTCTGCAAACACTTTCTCTGCAGATTCCCAAAACAGGCGTTTTAAGCCCATTACCGGCATAAGGAAGAAACAGCAGTAAGCACAGGAAAATATCTGCTTCTAAATTCAAAACGCAGCTATCTAACAGAACGGTTGTCAATGTGTGCACTCAACTTCCAGAGTTAAACCCGTGTGTGGATTCAGCAGTCTGCAAACACTTTCTGTGCAGAGTTCCAAAACAGGCGTGTTCAGCCCATTACCGGCATATGGAAGAAACAGCCGTAAGCACAGGGAAATATCTGCTTCTAAATCCAACACGCAGCTATCTAACAGAACGGTTGTCAATGTGTGCACTCAACTTCCAGAGTTAAACTTGCGTGTGGATTCAGCAGTCTGCAAACACTTTCTCTGGAGAGTCCCAAAACAGGCGTTTTCAGCCCATTACCGGCATATGGAAGAAACAGCAGAAAGAACAGGGAAATATCTGCTTCTAAATCCAAAACGCAGCTATCTAACAGAAGGGTTGACAATGTGTGCACTCAACTTCCAGAGTTAAACCCGTGTGTGGATTCAGCAGTCTGCAAACACCTTCTCTGCAGAGTCCCAAAACAGGCGTTTTCAGCCCATTACCGGCATATGGAAGAAACAGCAGAAAGAACAGGGAAATATCTGCTTCTAAATCCAAAACGCAGCTATCTAACAGAACGGTTGTCAATGTGTGGACTCAAATTCCAGAGTTAAACCCTGGTGTTTATTCAGCTATCTGGAAACCTTTTCTCTGCAGAGTCCCAAAACAGGCGTTTTCAGCCCATTACCGGCATATGGAAGAAACAGCAGTAAGCACAGGGAAATATCTGCTTCTAAATCCAAAACGCAGCTATATAACAGAACGTTTGTCAATGTGTGCACTCAACTTCCAGAGTTAAACCCGTGTGTGGATTCAGCAGTCTGCAAACACTTTCTCTGCAGAGTCCCAAAACAGGCGTTTTCAGCCCATTACCGGCATATGGAAGAAACAGCAGTAAGCACAGGGAAATATCTGCTTCTAAACCCAAAACGCAGCTATCTAACAGAACGGTTGTCATTGTGTGCACTCAACTTCCAGAGTTAAACCCGTGTGTGGATTCAGCAGTCTGCAAACACTTTCTCTGGAGAGTCCCAAAACAGGCGTTTTCAGCCCATTACCGGCATATGGAAGAAACAGCAGAAAGAACAGGGAAATATCTGCTTCTAAATCCAAAACGCAGCTATCTAACAGAAGGGTGGACAATGTGTGCACTCAATTTCCAGAGTTACACCCGTGTGGATTCAGCAGTCTGCAAACACCTTCTCTGCAGAGTCCCAAAACAGGCGTTTTCAGCCCATTACCGGCATATGGAAGAAACAGCCGTAAGCACAGGGAAATATCTGCTTCTAAATCCAACACGCAGCTATCTAACAGAACGGTTGTCAATGTGTGCACTCAACTTAAAGAGATAAACCCGTGTGTGGATTAAGCAGTGTGCAAACACTTTCTCTGCAGACTCCCAAAACAGGCGTTTTCAGCCCATTAGCGGCATATGGAAGAAACAGCCGTAATCACAGGGAAATATCTGCTTCTAAATCCAACACGCAGCTATCTAACAGAACGGTTGTCAATGTGTGCACTCAACTTCCAGAGTTAAACCTGTGTGTGGATTCATTAGTCTGCAAACACGTTCTCTGCAGAGTCCCAAAACAGGCGTTTTCAGCCCATTACCGCCCTGTGGAAGAAACAGCAGTAAGCACAGGGAAACATCTCCTTCTAAATCCAAAACGCAGCTATCTAACAGAACGATTGTCAATGTTTGCACTTAATTGCAGAGTTAAACCCGTGTGTGGATTCAGCAGTCTGCAAACACCTTCTCTGCAGAGCCCCAAAACAGGCGTTTTCAGCCCATTCCAGGCATATGGAATAAACAGCAGTAATCACCGGGAAATATCTGCTTCTAAATCCAAAACGCAGCTATCTAACAGAACGATTTTCAATGTGTGCACTCAACTTCCAGAGTTAAACCCGTGTGTGAATTCAGCAGTCTGCAAACACTTTCTCTGCAGTGTCCCAAAACAGGAGTTTTCAGCCCATTACCGGCATGTGGAAGAAACAGTAGTAAGCACAGCCAAAATCTACTTCTAAATACAAAACGCAGCTTTCTAACAGAACGGTTGTCAATGTTTGCACTCAACTTCCAGAGTTAAACCCGTGTGTGGATTCAGCAGTCTGCAAACACTTTCTCTGCAGAGTCCAAAACAGGCGTTTTCAGCCCATTACCGGCATATGGAAATACAGCAGTAAGCAGAGGGAAATATCTGCTTCTAAATCCAAAACGCAGCTATCTAACAGAACGATTGTCAATGTGTGCACTCAACTTCCAGAGTTAAACGCGTGTGTGAATTAAGCAGTCTGCAAACACTTTCTCTGCAGAGTCCCAAAACAGGCGTTTTCAGCCCATTACCGGCATATGGAAGAAACACCAGTAAGCACAGGGAAATATCTGCTTCTAAATCCAAAACGTAGCTATCTAACAGAACGGTTGTCAATGTGTGCACTCAACTTCCAGAGTTAAACCCGTGTGTGGATTCAGCAGAGTGCAAATAACTTCTCTGCAGAGTCCCAAAACAGGCGTTTTCAGCCCATTACCGGGATACGGAAGAAACAGCAGTATGGACAGGGAAATATCTGCTTCTAAATCCAAAACGCAGCTATCCAACAGAACGATTGTCAATGTGTGCACTTAATTGCAGAGTTAAACCCGTGTGTGGATTCAGCAGTCTGAAAACACCTCTGCAGAGTCCCAAAACAGGCGTTTTCAGCCCATTACCGGCATATGGAAGAAACAGCAGTAAGCACCGGGAAATATCTGCTTCTAAATCCAAAACGCAGTTATCTAACAGAACGGTTGTCAATGTGTGCACTCAATTGCTGAGTTAAACCCGTGTGTGGATTCAGCAGTCTGCAAACACTTTCTGTGCAGAGTCCCAAAGCAGGCGTTTTCAGCCCATTACCGGCATATGGAAGAAACAGCAGTAAGTACAGGGAAATATCTGCTTCTAAATCCAAAACGCAGCTATCTAACAGAACGGTTGTCAATGTGTGCACTCAACTTCCAGAGTTAAACGCGTGTGTGAATTCAGCAGTCTGCAAACACTTTCTCTGCAGAGTCCCAAAACAGGCGTTTTCAGCCCATTACCGTCATATGGAAGAAACACCAGTAAGCACAGGGAAATATCTGCTTCTAAATCCAAAACGTAGCTATCTAACAGAACGGTTGTCAATGTGTGCACTCAACTTCCAGAGTTAAACCCGTGTGTGGATTCAGCAGTCTGCAAATAACTTCTCTGCAGAGTCCCAAAACAGGCGTTTTCAGCCCATTACCGGCATATGGAAGAAACAGCAGTAAGCACAGGGAAATATCTGCTTCTAAATCCAAAACGCAACTATCCAACAGAACGATTGTCAATGTGTGCACTTAATTGCAGAGTTAAACCCGTGTGTGGATTCAGAAGTCTGCAAACACCTTCTCTGCAGAGTCCCAAAACAGGCGTTTTCAGCCCATTACCGGCATATGGAAGAAACAGCAATAAGCACAGGGAGATACCTGCTTCTAAATCCAAAACGCAGCTATCTAACAGAACGATTGTCAATGTGTGCACTCAACTTCCAGAGTTAAACCCGTGTGTGGATTCATCAGTCTGCAAACACTTTCTCTGCAGAGTCCCAAAACAGGCATTTTCAGCCCATTACTGGCATATGGAAGAAACAGCAGTTAGCACAGGGAAATATCTGCTTCCAAAACCAAAACGCAGCTATCTAACAGAACGGTTGTCAATGTGTGCACTCAACTTCCAGAGTTAAACCCGTGTGTGGATTCAGAAGTCTGCAAACACTTTCTCTGCAGAGTCCCAAAACAGGCGTTTTCAGCCCATTAACGGCATATGGAAGAAACTGCAGTAAGCACAGGGAAATATCTGCTTCTAAATCAAAAACGCAGCTATCTAAAAGAACGGTTGTCAATGTTTGCACTCAATTGCTGAGTTAAACCCGTGTGTGGATTCAGCAGTCTGCAAACCCTTTCTCTGCAGAGTCCCAAAACAAGCGTTTTCAGCCCATTACCGGCATATGGAAGAAACAGCAGTAAGCACAGGGAAATATCTGCTTCTAAATCCAAAACGCAGCTATCTAACAGAACGGTTGTAAATGTGTGCACTCAACTTCCAGAGTTAAACCCGTGTGTGGATTCAGCAGTCTGCAAACACTTTCTCTGCAGAGTCCCAAAACAGGCGTTTTCAGCCCATTACCGGCATATGGAAGAAACATCAGTAAGCACAGGGAAATATCTGCTTCTAAATCCAAAACGCAGCTATCCAACAGTACGGTTGTCAATGTGTGCACTCAACTTCCAGAGTTAAACCCGTGTGTGGATTCAGCAGTCTGCAAATAACTTCTCTGCAGAGTCCCAAAACAGGCGTTTTCAGCCCATTACCGGCATACGGAAGAAACAGCAGTAAGGTCAGGGAAATATCTGCTTCTAAATCCAAAACGCAGCTATCCAACAGAACGATTGTCAATGTGTGCACTTAATTGCAGAGTTAAACCCGTGTGTGGATTCAGCAGTCTGCAAACACCTTCTCTGCAGAGTCCCAAAACAGGCGTTTTCAGCCCATTACCGGCATATGGAAGAAACAGCAGTAAGCACCGGGAAATATCTGCTTCTAAATCCAAAACGCAGCTATCTAACAGAACGATTGTCAATGTGTGCACTCAATTGCAGAGTTAAACCCGTGTGTGGATTCAGCAGTCTGTAAACGCTTTCTCTGCAGACTCCCAAAACAGGCGTTTTCAGCCCATTACCGGCATATGGAAGAAACAGCAGTAAGCAAAGGGAAATGTCTGCTTCTAAATCCAAAATGCAGCTATCTAACAGTACGGTTGTCAATGTGTGCACTCAACTTCCAGAGTTAAACCCGTGTGTGGATTCAGCAGTCTGCAATACCTTTCTCTGCAGAGTCCCACAACAGGCGTTTTCAGCCCATTACCAGCATATGGAAGAAACAGCAGTAAGCACAGGGAAATATCTGCTTCTAAATCCAAAACGCAGCTATCTAACAGTACGGTTGTCAATGTGTGCACTCAACTTCCAGAGTTAAACCCGTGTGTGGATTCAGCAGTCTGCAATCCCTTTCTCTGCAGAGTCCCAAAACAGGCGTTTTCAGCCCATTACCGGCATATGGAAGAAACAGCAGTAAGCACAGGGAGATACCTGCTTCTAAATCCAAAACGAAGCTATCTAACAGAACGGTTGTCAATGTGTGCACTCAACTTCCAGAGTTAAACCCATGTGTGGATTCAGCAGTCTGCAAACACTTTCTCTGCAGAGTCCCAAAACAGGCATTTTCAGCCCATTACTGGCATATGGAAGAAACAGCAGTTAGCACAGGGAAATATCTGCTTCCAAAACCAAAACGCAGCTATCTAACAGAACGGTTGTCAATGTGTGCACTCAACTTCCAGAGTTAAACCCGTGTGTGGATTCAAAAGTCTGCAAACACTTTCTCTGCAGAGTCCCAAAACAGGCGTTTTCAGCCCAATAACGGCATACGGAAGAAACTGCAGTAAGCACAGGGAAATATCTGCTTCTAAATCCAAAACGCAGCTATCTAACAGAACGGTTGTCAATGTGTGCACTCAATTGCTGAGTTAAACCCGTGTGTGGATTCAGCAGTCTGCAAACACTTTCTGTGCAGAGTCCCAAAACAAGCGTTTTCAGCCCATTACCGGCATATGGAAGAAACAGCAGTAAGCACAGGGAAACATCTGCTTCTAAATCCAAAACGCAGCTATCTAACAGAACGGTTGTCAATGTGTGCACTCAACTTCCAGAGTTAAACCCGTGTGTGGATTCAGCAGTCTGCAAACGGTTTCTCTGCAGACTCCCAAAACAGGCGTTTTCAGCCCATTACCGGCATATGGAAGAAACAGCAGTAAGCACAGGGAAATGTCTGCTTCTAAATCCAAAATGCAGCTGTCTAACAGAACGGTTGTCAATGTGTGCACTCAACTTCCAGAGTTAAACCCGTGTGTGGATTCAGCAGTCTGCAAACACTTTCTCTGCAGAGTCCCAAAACAGGAGTTTTCAGCCCATTACCGGCATGTGGAAGAAACAGTAGTAAGCACAGCCAAATATCTGCTTCTAAACACAAAACGCAGCTTTCTAACAGAACGGTTGTCAATGTTTGCACTCAACTTCCAGAGTTAAACCCGTGTGTGGATTCAGCAGTCTGCAAACACTTTCTCTGCAGAGTCCCAAAACAGGCGTTTTCAGCCCATTACCGGCATATGGAAAAACAGCAGTAAGCACAGGGAAATATCTGCTTCTAAGTCCAAAACGCAGCTATCTAACAGAACGATTGTCAATGTGTGCACTCAACTTCCAGAGTTAAACCGGTGTGTGGATTCAGCAGTCTGAAAACACTTTCTCTGCAGAGTCCCAAAACAGGCGTTTTCAGCCCATTACCGGCATAAGGAAGAAACAGCAGTAAGCACAGGGAAATATCTGCTTCTAAATCCAAAACGCAGCTATCTAACAGAACGGTTGTCAATGTGTGCACTCAATTGCTGAGTTAAACCCGTGTGTGGATTCAGCAGTCTGCAAACACTTTCTGTGCAGAGTCCCAAAGCAGGCGTTTTCAGCCCATTACCGGCATATGGAAGAAACAGCAGTAAGTACAGGGAAATATCTGCTTCTAAATCCAAAACGCAGCTATCTAACAGAACGGTTGTCAATGTGTGCACTCAACTTCCAGAGTTAAACGCGTGTGTGAATTCAGCAGTCTGCAAACACTTTCCCTGCAGAGTCCCAAAACAGGCGTTTTCAGCCCATTACCGTCATATGGAAGAAACACCAGTAAGCACAGGGAAATATCTGCTTCTAAATCCAAAACGTAGCTATCTAACAGAACGGTTGTCAATGTGTGCACTCAACTTCCAGAGTTAAACCCGTGTGTGGATTCAGCAGTCTGCAAATAACTTCTCTGCAGAGTCCCAAAACAGGCGTTTTCAGCCCATTACCGGCATACGGAAGAAACAGCAGTAAGGTCAGGGAAATATCTGCTTCTAAATCCAAAACGCAGCTATCCAACAGAGCGATTGTCAATGTGTGCACTTAATTGCAGAGTTAAACCCGTGTGTGGATTCAGCAGTCTGCAAACACCTTCTCTGCAGAGTCCCAAAACAGGCGTTTTCAGCCCATTACCGGCATATGGAAGAAACAGCAGTAAGCACAGGGAGATACCTGCTTCTAAATCCGAAACGCAGCTATCTAACAGAACGATTGTCAATGTGTGCACTCAACTTCCAGAGTTAAACCCGTGTGTGGATTCATCAGTCTGCAAACACTTTCTCTGCAGAGTCCCAAAACAGGCATTTTCAGCCCATTACTGGCATATGGAAGAAGCAGCAGTTAGCACAGGGAAATATCTGCTTCCAAAACCAAAACAGCTATCTAACAGAATGGTTGTCAATGTGTGCACTCAACTTCCAGAGTTAAACCCGTGTGTGGATTCAGAAGTCGGCAAACACTTTCTCTGCAGAGTCCCAAAACAGGCGTTTTCAGCCCATTAACGGCATATGGAAGAAACTGCAGTAAGCACAGGGAAATATCTGCTTCTAAATCCAAAACGCAGCTATCTAAAAGAACGGTTGTCAATGTGTGCACTCAATTGCTGAGTTAAACCCGTGTGTGGATTCAGCAGTCTGCAAACACTTTCTGTGCAGAGTCCCAAAACAAGCGTTTTCAGCCCATTACCGGCATATGGAAGAAACAGCAGTAAGCACAGGGAAATATCTGCTTCTAAATCCAAAATGCAGCTATCTAACAGAACGGTTGTCAATGTGTGCACTGAACTTCCAGAGTTAAACCTGTGTTTGGATTCAGCAGTCTGCAAACACTTTCTCTGCAGAGTCCCAAAACAGGCGTTTTCAGCCCATTACCGGCATATGGAAGAAACATCAGTAAGCACAGGGAAATATCTGCTTCTAAATCCAAAACGCAGCTATCCAACAGTACGGTTGTCAATGTGTGCACTCAACTTCCAGAGTTAAACCCGTGTGTGGATTCAGCAGTCTGAAAATAACTTCTCTGCAGAGTCCCAAAACAGGCGTTTTCAGCCCATTACCGGCATACGGAAGAAACAGCAGTAAGGTCAGGGAAATATCTGCTTCTAAATCCAAAACGCAGCTATCCAACAGAACGATTGTCAATGTGTGCACTTAATTGCAGAGTTAAACCCGTGTGTGGATTCAGCAGTCTGCAAACACCTTCTCTGCAGAGTCCCAAAACAGGCGTTTTCAGCCCATTACCGGCATATGGAAGAAACAGCAGTAAGCACCGGGAAATATCTGCTTCTAAATCCAAAACGCAGCTATCTAACAGAACGATTGTCAATGTGTGCACTCAATTGTAGAGTTAAACCCGTGTCTGGATTCAGCAGTCTGTAAACGCTTTCTCTGCAGACTCCCAAAACAGGCGTTTTCAGCCCATTACCGGCATATGGAAGAAACAGCAGTAAGCACAGGGAAATGTCTGCTTCTAAATCCAAAATGCAGCTATCTAACAGTACGGTTGTCAATGTGTGCACTCAACTTCCAGAGTTAAACCCGTGTGTGGATTCAGCAGTCTGCAATACCTTTCTCTGCAGAGTCCCACAACAGGTGTTTTCAGCCCATTACCAGCATATGGAAGAAACAGCAGTAAGCACAGGGAAATATCTGCTTCTAAATCCAAAACGCAGCTATCTAACAGAACGGTTGTCAATGTGTGCACTCAACTTCCTGAGTTAAACCCGTGCGTGCATTCAGCAGTCTGCAAACACCTTCTCTGCAGAGTCCCAAAACAGGCGTTTTCAGCCCATTACCGGCATAAGGAAGAAACAGCAGTAAGCACAGGGAAATATCTGCTTCTAAATCCAAAACGCAGATATCTAAAAGAACGGTTATGAATGTGTGCACTCAACTTCCCGAGTTAAACCGGTGTGTGGATTCAGCAGTCTGCAAACACTTTCTCTGCAGAGTCCCAAAAGAGGTGTTTTCAGCCCATTACCGGCATGTGGAAGAAACAGTAGTAAGCACAGGGCAATATCTGCTTCTAAATCCAAAACGCAGCTATCTAACAGAACGGTTGTCAATGTGTGCACTCAACTTCCAGAATTAAACCCGTGTGTGGATTCAGCAGTCTGCAAACACCTTCTCTGCAGAGTCCCAAAGCAGGCGTTTTCAGCCCATTACCGGCATATGGAAGAAACAGCAGTAAGCACAGGGAAATATCTGCTTGTAAATCCAAAACGCAGCTATCTAACAGTACGGTTGTCAATGTGTGCACTCAACTTCCAGAGTTAAACCCGTGTGTGGATTCAGCAGTCTGCAATCCCTTTCTGTGCAGAGTCCCAAAACAGGCGTTTTCAGCCCATTACCGGCATATGAAAGAAACAGCAGTAAGCACAGGGAGATACCTGCTTCTAAATCCAAAACGAAGCTATCTAACAGAACGGTTGTCAATGTGTGCACTCAACTTCCTGAGTTAAACACGTGTGTGGATTCAGCAGTCTGCAAACACTTTCTCTGCAGAGTCCCAAAACAGGCATTTTCAGCCCATTACTGGCATATGGAAGAAACAGCAGTTAGCACAGGGAAATATCTGCTTCCAAAACCAAAACGCAGCTATCTAACAGAACGGTTGTCAATGTGTGCACTCAACTTCCAGAGTTAAACCCGTGTGTGGATTCAAAAGTCTGCAAACACTTTCTCTGCAGAGTCCCACAACAGGCTTTTTCAGCCCATTAACGGCATACGGAAGAAACTGCAGTAAGCACAGGGAAATATCTGCTTCTAAATCCAAAACGCAGCTATCTAACAGAACGGTTGTCAATGTGTGCACTCAATTGCTGAGTTAAACCCGTGTGTGGATTCAGCAGTCTGCAAACGCTTTCTCTGCAGACTCCCAAAACAGGCGTTTTCAGCCCATTACCGGCATATGGAAGAAACAGCAGTAAGCACAGGGAAATGTCTGCTTCTAAATCCAAAATGCAGCTGTCTAACAGAACGGTTGTCAATGTATGCACTCAACTTCCAGAGTTAAACCCGTGTGTGGATTCAGCAGTCTGCAAACACTTTCTCTGCAGAGTCCCAAAACAGGCGTTTTCAGCCCATCACCGGCATACGGAAGAAACAGCAGTAAGCACAGGGAAATATCTGCTTCTAAATCAAAAACGCAGCTATGTAACAGAACGAATGTCAATGTGTGCACTCAACTTCCAGAGTTAAACCCGTGTGTGAATTCAGCAGTCTGCAAACACATTCTCTGCAGAGTCCCAAAACAGGCGTTTTCAGCCCATTACCGGCATATGGAAGAAACACCAATAAGCACAGGGAAATATCTGCTTCTAAGTCCAAAACGTAGCTATCTAACAGAACGGTTGTCAATGTGTGCACTCAACTTCCAGAGTTAAACCCGTGTGTGTATTCAGTAGTCTGCAAACACCTTCTCTGCAGAGTCCCAAAACAGGCGTTCTCAGCCCATTACCGGCATATGGAAGAAACAGTAGTAAGCACAGGGAAATATCTGCTTCTAAATCCAAAACGCAGCTATCTAATAGAACGATTATGAATGTGTGCACTCAACTTCCAGAGTTAAACCCGTGTGTGGATTCAGCAGTCTGCAAACACTTTCTGTACAGAGTCCCAAAAGAGGCGTTTTCAGCCCATTACCGGGATGTGGAAGAAACAGTAGTAAGCACAGGTAAATATCTGCTTCTAAATCCAAAACGCAGCTATCTAACAGAACGGTTGTCAATGTGTGCACTCAACTTCCAGAGTTAAACCCGTGTGTGGATTCAGGAGTCTGCAAACAACTTCTCTGCAGAGTCCCAAAGCAGGCGTTTCCAGCCCATTACCGGCATATGGAAGAAACAGCAGTAAGCACAGGGAAATATCTGCTTCTAAATCCAAAACGCAGCTATCCAACAGTACGGTTGTCAATGTGTGCACTCAACTTCCAGAGTTAAACCCGTGTGTGGATTCAGCAGTCTGCAATCCCGTTCTCAGCAGAGTCCCAAAAGAGGCGTTTTCAGCCCATTACCGGCATAAGGAAGAAACAGCAGTAAGCACAGGGAGATATCTGCTTCAAAATCCAAAACGCAACTATCTAACAGAACGGTTGTCAATGTGTGCACTCAACTTCCAGAGTTAACCCCGTGTGTGAATTCAGCCGTCTGCAAACACATTCTCTGCAGAGTCCCAAAACAGGCGTTTTCAGCCCATTACCGGCATATGGAAGAAACACCAGTAAGCACAGGGAAATATCTGATTCTAAATCCAAAACACAGCTATCTAACAGAACGATTGTCAATGTGTGCACTTAATTGCAGAGTTAAACCCGTGTGTGGATTCAGCAGTCTGCAAACACATTCTCTGCAGAGTCCCAAAACAGGCGTTTTCAGCCCATTACCGGCATATGGAAGAAACAGCAGTAAGCACCGGGAAATATCTGCTTCTAAATCCAAAACGCAGATATCTAACAGAACGGTTGTCAATGTGTGCACTCAATTGCAGAGTTAAACCCGTGTGTGGATTCAGCAGTCTGCAAACACTTTCTCTGCAGAGTCCCAAAACAGGCGTTTTCAGCCCATTACCGGCATATGGAAGAAACAGCAGTAAGCACCGGGAAATATCTGCTTCTAAATCCAAAACGTAGCTATCTAACAGAACGATTGTAAATGTGTGCACTCAACTTCCAGAGTTAAATGCGTGTGTGAATTCAGCAGTCTGCAAACACTTTCTCTGCAGAGTCCCAAAACAGGCGTTTTCAGCCCATTACCGGCCTATGGAAGAAACAGCAGTAAGCACCGGGAAATATCTGCTTCTAAATACAAAACGCAGCTATCTAACAGAACGGTTGTCAATGTGTGCACTCAACGTCCAGAGTTAAACCCGTGTGTGGATTCAGCAATCTGCAAACACTTTCTGTGCAGAGTCCCAAAACAGGCGTTTTCAGCCCATTACAGGCATATGGAAAAACAGCAGTAAGCACAGGGAAATATCTGCTTCTAAGTCCAAAACGCAGCTATCTAACAGAACGGTTGTCAATGTGTGCACTCAACTTCCAGAGTTAAACCCGTGTGTGGATTCAGGAGTCAGCAAACACCTTCTCTGCAGAGTCCCAAAGCAGGCGTTTCCAGCCCATTACCGGCATATGGAAGAAACAGCAGTAAGCACAGGGAAATATCTGCTTCTAAATCCAAAACGCAGCTATCCAACAGTACGGTTGTCAATGTGTGCACTCAACTTCCAGAGTTAAACCCGTGTGTGGATTCAGCAGTCTGCAATCCCTTTCTCTGCAGAGTCCCAACACTGGCGTCTTCAGCCCATTACCGGTATAAGGAAGAAACAGCAGTAAGCACAGGGAGATATCTGCTTCAAAATCCAAAACGCAACTATCTAACAGAACGGTTGTCAATGTGTGCACTCAACGTCCAGAGTTAAACCCGTGTGTGGATTCAGCGGTCTGCAAACACTTTCTCTGCAGAGTCCCAAAAGAGGCGTTTTCAGCCCATTACCGGCATATGGACGAAACAGCAGTAAGCACAGGGAAATATCTGCTTCTAAATCCAAAACGCAGCTATCTAACAGAACGGTTGTCAATGAGTGCACTCAACTTCCAGAGTTAAACCCGTGTGTGGATTCAGCAGTCTGCAAACACCTTCTCTGCAGACTCCAAAAACAGGCGTTTTCAGCCCATTACCGGCATAAGGAAGAAACAGCAGTAAGCACAGGGAAATATCTGCTTCTAAATCCAAAACCCAGCTATCTAACAGAACGGTTATGAATGTGTGCACTCAACTTCCAGAGTTAAACCCGTGTGTGGATTAAGCAGTCTGCAAACACTTTCTCTGCAGAGTCCCAAAACAGGCGTTTTCAGCCCCTTACCGGTATGTGGAAGAAACAGTAGTAAGCACAGGGAAATATCTGCTTCTAAATCCAAAACGCAGCTATCTAACAGAACGGTTGTCAATGTGTGCACTCAACTTCCAGAGTTAAACCCGTGTGTGGATTCAGGAGTCTGCAAACACCTTCTCTGCAGAGTCCCAAAGCAGGCGTTTCCAGCCCATTACCGGCATATCGAAGAAACAGCAGTAAGCACAGGGAAATATCTGCTTCTAAATCGAAAACCCAGCTATCCAACAGTAGGGTTGTCAATGTGTGCACTCAACTTCCAGAGTTAAACCCGTGTGTGGATTCAGCAGTCTGCAATCCTTTTCTCTGCAGAGTCCCAAAACAGGCGTTTTCAGCCCATTACCAGCATATGGAAGAAACAGCAGTAAGCACAGGGAGATATCTGCTTCTAAATCCAAAACACAGCTATCTAACAGAACGGTTGTCAATGTGAGCACTCAACTTCCAGAGTTAAACCCGTGTGTGGATTCAGCAGTCTGCAAACACATTCTCTGCAGAGTCCCAAAACAGGCATTTTCAGCCCATTACTGGCATATGGAAGAAACAGCAGTTAGCACAGGGAAATATCTGCTTCCAAATCCAAAACGCAGCTATCTAACAGAACGGTTGTCAATGTGTGCACTCAATTGCAGAGTTAAACCCGTGTGTGGATTCAGAAGTCTGCAAACACTTTCTCTGCAGAGTCCCAAAACAGGCATTTTCAGCCCATTAACGGCATATGGAAGAAAGTGCAGTAAGCACAGGGAAATATCTGCTTCTAAATCCAAAACGCAGCTATCTAACAGAACGGTTGTCAATGTGTTCACTCAATTGCTGAGTTAAACCCGTGTGTGGATTCAGCAGTCTGCAAACACTTTCTGTGCAGAGTCCCAAAACAAGCGTTTTCAGCCCATTACCGGCATATGGAAGGAACAGCAGTAAGCACAGGGAAATATCTGCTTCTAAATCCAAAACGCAGCTATCTAACAGAACTGTTGTCAATGTGTGCACTCAACTTCCAGAGTTAAACCCGTGTGTGTATTCAGCGGTCTGCAAACACTTTCTCTGCAGAGTCCCAAAAGAGGCGTTTTCAGCCCATTACCGGCATGTGGAAGAAACAGTAGTAAGCACAGGGAAATATCTGCTTCTAAATCCAAAACGCAGCTATCTAACAGAACGGTTGTCAATGTGTGCACTCAACTTCCAGAGTTAAACCCGTGTGTGGATTCAGCAGTCTGCAAACACCTTCTCTGCAGAGTCCCAAAGCAGGCGTTTTCAGCCCATTACCGGCATATTGAAGAAACAGCAGTAAGCACAGGGAAATATCTGCTTGTAAATCCAAAACGCAGCTATCTAACAGTACGGTTGTCAATGTGTGCACTCAACTTCCAGAGTTAACCCGTGTGTGGATTCAGCAGTCTGAAATCCCTTTCTCTGCAGGGTCCCAAAACAGGCGTTTTCAGCCCATTACCGGCATATGGAAGAAACAGCAGTAAGCACAGGGAGATACCTGCTTCTAAATCCAAAACGCAGCTATCTAACACAACCGTTGTCAATGTGTGCACTCAATTTCCAGAGTTAAACCCGTGTGTGGATTCAGCAGTCTGCAAACACTTTCTCTGCAGAGTCCCAAAACAGGCATTTTCAGCCCATTACTGGCATATGGAAGAAACAGCAGTTAGCACAGGGAAATATCTGCTTCCAAATCCAAAACGCAGCTATCTAACAGAACGGTTGTCAATGTGTGCACTCAATTGCGGAGTTAAACCCGTGTGTGGATTCAGCAGTCTGCAAACACTTTCTCTGCAGAGTCCCACAACAGGCGTTTTCAGCCCATTACCGGCATATGGAAGAAAGAGCAGTAAGCACAGGGAAATATCTGCTTCTAAGTCCAAAACGCAGCTATCTAACAGAACGGTTGTCAATGTGTGCACTCAACTTCCAGAGTTAAACCCGTGTGTGGATTCAGCAGTCTGCAAACACTTTCTCGGCAGAGTCCCAAAACAGGCGTTTTCAGCCCATTACCGGCATATGGAAGAAACAGCAGTAAGCACAGGGAAATATCCGCTTCTAAATCCAAAACGCAGCTATCTAACAGAACGGTTGTCAATGTGTGCACTCAAATTCCAGAGTTAAACCCGTGTGTGGATTCAGCAGTCTGCAAACATTTTCTCTGCAGAGTCCCAAAACAGGCGTTTTCAGACCATTACCGGCATATGGAAGAAAGAGCAGTAAGCACAGGGAAACATCTGCTTCTAAATCCAAAACACAGCTATCTAACAGAACGGTTGTCAATGTGTGCACTCAACTTCCAGAGTTAAACCCGTGTGTGGATTCAGCAGTCTGCAAATGCTTTCTCTGCAGAGTCCCAAAACAGGCGTTTTCAGCCCATTACCGGCATATGGAAGAAACAGCAGTAAGCACAGGGAAATGTCTGCTTCTAAATCCAAAATGCAGCTGTCTAACAGAACGGTTGTCAATGTGTGCACTCAACATCCAGAGTTAAACCCGTGTGTGGATTCAGCAGTCTGCAAACACTTTCTCTGCAGAGTCCCAAAACAGGCGTTTTCAGCCCATTACCGGCATACGGAAGAAACAGCAGTAAGCACAGGGAAATATCTGCTTCTAAATCCAAAACGCAGCTATCTAACAGAACGATTGTCAATGTGTGCACTCAACTTCCAGAGTTAAACCCGTGTGTGAATTCAGCAGTCTGCAAACACATTCTCTGCAGAGTCCCAAAAGAGGCGTTTTCAGCCCATTACAGGCATGTGGAAGAAACAGTAGTAAGCACAGGGAAATATCTGCTTTTAAATCCAAAACGCAGCTATCTAACAGAACGGTTGTCAATGTGTGCACTCAACTTCCAGAGTTAAACCCGTGTGTGGATTCAGGAGTCTGCAAACACCTTCTCTGCAGAGTCCCAAAGCAGGACTTTCCAGCCCATTACCGGCATATGGAAGAAACAGCAGTAAGCACAGGGAAATATCTGCTTCTAAATCCAAAACGCAGCTATCCAACAGTACGGTTGTCAATGTGTGCACTCAACTTCCAGAGTTAAACCCGTGTGTGGATTCAGCGGTCTGCAAACACTTTCTCTGCAGAGTCCCAAAGGAGGCGTTTTCAGCCCATTACCGGCATATGGACGAAACAGCAGTAAGCACAGGGAAATATCTGCTTCTAAATCCAAAACGCAGCTATCTAACAGAACGGTTGTCAATGTGTGCACTCAATGGCAGAGTTAAACCCGTGTGTGGATTCAGCAGTCTGCAAACACTTTCTCTGCAGAGTCCCAAAACATGCGTTTTCCGCCCATTACCGGCATATGGAAGAAAGAGCAGTAAGCACAGGGAAATATCTGCTTCTAAGTCCAAAACGCAGCTATCTAACAGAACGGTTGTCAATGTGTGCACTCAACTTCCAGAATTAAACCGGTGTGTGGATTCAGAAGTCTGCAAACCCTTTCTCTGCAGAGTCCCAAAGCAGGCGTTTTCAGCCCATTAACGGCATATGGAAGAAACTGCAGTAAGCACAGGGAAATATCTGCTTCTAAATCCAAAACGCAGCTATCTAACAGATCGGTTGTCAATGTGTGCACTCAATTGCTGAGTTAAACCCGTGTGTGGATTCAGCAGTCTGCAAACACTTTCTGTGCAGAGTCCCAAAACAGGCGTTTTCAGCCCATTCCCGGCATATGGAAGAAACACCAGTAAGCACAGGGAAATATCTGCTTCTAAATCCAAAACGTAGCTATCTAACAGAACGGTTGTCAATGTGTGCACTCAACTTCCAGAGTTAAACCCGTGTGTGGATTCAGCAGTCTGCAAGTAACTTCTCTGCAGAGTCCCAAAACAGGCGTTTTCAGCCCATTACCGACATACGGAAAAAACAGCAGTAAGGACAGGGAAATATCTGCTTCTAAATCCAAAACGCAGCTATCTAACAGAACGGTTGTCAATGTGTGCACTTTATTGCAGAGTTAAACCCGTGTGTGCATTCAGCAGTCTGCAAACACTTTCTCTGCAGAGTCCCAAAACAGGCGTTTTCAGCCCATTACCGGCATATGGAAGAAACAGCAGTAAGCACAGGGAAATATCTGCTTCTAAATCAAAAACGCAGATATCTAACAGAACGGTTGTCAATGTGTGCACTCAAATGCAGAGTTAAACCCGTGTGTGGATTCAGCAGTCTGCAAACACTTTCTCTGCAGAGTCCCAAAACAGGCGTTTTCAGCCCATTACCGGCATATGGAAGAAACAGCAGTAAGCACCGGGAAATATCTGCTTCTAAATCCAAAACGTAGCTATCTAACAGAACGATTGTCAATGTGTGCACTCAACTTCCAGAGTTAAACGCGTGTGTGAATTCAGCAGTCTGCAAACACTTTCTCTGCAGAGTCCCAAAACAGGAGTTTTCAGCCCATTACCGGCATGTGGAAGAAACAGTAGTAAGCACAGCCAAATATCTGCTTCTAAATTCAAAACGCAGCTATCTAACAGAACGGTTGTCAATGTTTGCACTCAACTTCCAGAGTTAAACCCGTGTGTGGATTCAGCAGTCTGCAAACACTTTCTGTGCAGAGTCCCAAAACAGACGTTTTCAGCCCATTACCGGCATATGGAAAAACAGCAGAAAGCACAGGGAAATGTCTGCTTCTAAGTCCAAAACGCAGCTATGTAACAGAACGGTTGTCAATGTGTGCACACAACTTCCAGAGTTAAACCCGTGTGTGTATTCAGCAGTCTGCAAACACCTTCTCTGCAGAGTCCAAAAACAGGCGTTTTCAGCCCATTACGGCATAAGGAAGAAACATCAGTAAGCACAGGGAAATATCTGCTTCTAAATCCAAAACGCAGCTATCTAATAGAACGGTTATGAATGTGTGCACTCAACTTCCAGAGTTAAATCCGTGTGTGGATTCAGCAGTCTGCAAACACTTTCTCTGCAGAGTCCCAAAAGAGGCGTTTTCAGCCCATTACCGGCATGTGGAAGAAACAGTAGTAAGTCCAGGGAAATATCTGCTTCTAAATCCAACACGCAGCTATCTAAGAGAACGGTTGTCAATGTGTGCACTCAATTTCCAGAGTTAAATCCGTGTGTGGATTCAGGAGTCTGCAAACACCTTCTCTGCAGAGTCCCAAAGCAGGCCTTTCCAGCCCATTACCGGCATACGGAAGAAACAGCAGTAAGCACAGGGAAATATCTGCTTCTAAATCCAAAACGCAGCTATCCAACAGTACGGTTGTCAATGTGTACAGTCAACTTCCAGAGTTAAAATCGTGTGTAGATTCAGCAGTCTGCAATCCCTTTCTCTGCAGAGTCCCAAAACAGGCGTTTTAAGCCCATTACCGGAATAAGGAAGAAACAGCAGTAAGCACAGGGAGATATCTGCTTCGAAATCCAAAACGCAGCTATCTAACAGAACGGTTGTCAATGTGTGCACTCAACTTCCAGAGTTAAACCCGTGTGTGGATTCAGCAGTCTGCAAACACCTTCTCTGCAGAGTCCCAAAGCAGGCGTTTTCAGCCCATTACCGGCATATGGAAGAAACAGCAGAAAGCACAGGGAAATATCTGCTTCTAAATCCGAAACGCAGCTATCTAACAGTACAGTTGTCAATGTGTGCACTCAACTTCCAGAGTTAAACCCGTGTGTGGATTCAGCAGTCTGCAATCCCTTTCTCTGCAGAGTCCCAAACCAGGCGTTTTCAACCCATTACCGGCATAAGGAAGAAACAGCAGTAAGCACAGGGAGATATCTGCTTCTAAATCCAAAACGCAGCTATCTAACAGAACGGTTGTCAATGTGTGCACTCAACTTCCAGAGTTAAACCCGTGTGTGGATTCAGAAGTCTGCAAACTCTTTCTCTGCAGAGTCCCAAAACAGGCGTTTTCAGCCCATTAACGGCATATGGAAGAAACTGCAGTAAGCACAGGGAAATATCTGCTTCTAAATCCAAAACGCAGCTATCTAACAGAACGGTTGTCAATGTGTGCACTCAATTGCTGAGTTAAACCCGTGTGTGGATTCATCAGTCTGCAAACACTTTCTGTGCAGAGTCCCAAAACAAGTGTTTTCAGCCCATTACCGGCATATGGAAGAAACAGCAGTAAGCACAGGGAAATATCTGCTTCTAAATCCAAAACGCAGCTATCTAACAGAACGGTTGTCAATGTGTGCACTCAATTGCTGAGTTAAACCCGTGTGTGGATTCAGCAGTCTGCAAACACTTTCTGTGCAGAGTCCCAAAACAAGTGTTTTCAGCCCATTACCGGCATATGGAAGAAACAGCAGTAAGCACAGGGAAATATCTGCTTCTAAATCCAAAACGCAGCTATCTAACAGAACGGTTGTCAATGTGTGCACTCAACTTCCAGAATTTAAGCGGTGTGTGGATTCAGCAGTCTGCAAACACTTTCTCTGCAGAGTCCCAAAACAGGCGTTTTCAGCCCATTACCGGCATATGGAAGAAACAGCAGTAAGCACAGGGAAATATCTGCTTCTAAATCCAAAACGCAGCTATCTAACAGAACGGTTGTCAATGTGTGCACTCATCTTCCAGATTTAAACCCGTGTGTGGATTCAGCAGTCTGCAAACACTTTCTCTGCAGAGTCCCAAAACAGGCGTTTTCAGCCCGTTACCGGCATACGGAAGAAACAGCAGTAAGCACAGGGAAATATCTGCTTCTAAATCCAAAACGCAGCTATCTAACAGAACGATTGTCAATGTGTGCACTCAACTTCCAGAGTTAAACCCGTGTGTGAATTCAGCAGTCTGCAAACACATTCTCTGCAGAGTCCCAAAACAGGCGTTTTCAGCCCATTACCGGCATATGGAAGAAACAGCAGTAAGCACAGGGAAATATCTGCTTCTAAATCCAAAACGCAGCTATCTAACAGAACGGTTGTCAATGTGTGCACTCAATTGCAGAGTTAAACCCGTGTGTGGATTCAGCAGTCTGCAAACACTTTCTCTGCAGAGTCCCAAAACAGGCGTTTTCAGCCCATAACCGGCATATGGAAGAAACAGCAGTAAGCACCGGGAAATATCTGCTTCTAAATCCAAAACGTAGCTATCTAACAGAACGATTGTCAATGTGTGCACTCAACTTCCATAGTTAAACGCGTGTGTGAATTCAGCAGTCTGCAAACACTTTCTCTGCAGAGTCCCAAAACAGGAGTTTTCAGCCCATTACCGGAATGTGGAAGAAACAGTAGTAAGCACAGCCAAATATCTGCTTCTAAATACAAAACGCAGCTATCTAACAGAACGGTTGTCAATGTTTGCACTCAACTTCCAGAGTTAAACCCGTGTGTGGATTCAGCAGTCTGCAAATACTTTCTGTGCAGAGTCCCAAAACTGGCGTTTTCAGCCCATTACCGGCAAATGGAAAAACAGCAGTAAGCACAGGGAAATATCTGCTTCTAAGTCCAAAACGCAGCTATCTAACAGAACGGTTGTCAATGTGTGCACTCAACTTCCAGAGTTAAACCCGTGTGTGTATTCAGCAGTCTGCAAACACCTTCTCTGCAGAGTCCCAAAAAAGGCGTTTTCAGCCCTTTACCGGCATAAGGAAGAAACAGCAGTAAGCACAGGGAAATATCTGCTTCTAAATCCAAAACGCAGCTATCTAATAGAACGGTTATGAATGTGTGCACCCAACTTCCAGAGTTAAACCCGTGTGTGGATTCAGCAGTCTGCAAACACTTTCTCTGCAGAGTCCCAAAAAAGGCGTTTTCAGCCCATTACCGGCATATGGACGAAACAGCAGTAAGCACAGGGAAATATCTGCTTCTAAATCCAAAACGCAGCTATCTAACAGAACGGTTGTCAATGTGTGCACTCAACTTCCAGAGTTAAACCCGTTTGGATTCAGCAGTCTGCAAACACTTTCGCTGCAGAGTCCCAAAACAGTCGTTTTCAGCCCATTACCGGCATATGGAAGAAACAGCAGTAAGCACAGGGTAATATCTGCTTCTAAATCCAAAACGCAGCTATCTAACAGAACGGTTGTCAATGTGTGCACTCAACTTCCAGAGTTAAACCCGTGTGTGGATTCAGCAGTCTGCAAACACCTTCTCTGCAGAGTCCCAAAACAGGGGTTTTCAGCCCATTACCGGCATAAGGAAGAAACAGCAGTAAGCACAGGGAAATATCTGCTTCTAAATCCAAAACGCAGCCATCTAATAGAATGGTTATGAATGTGTGCAGTCAACTTCCAGAGTTAAACCCGTGTGTGGATTCAGCAGTCTGCAAACACTTTTTCTGCAGAGTCCCAAAAGAGGCGTTTTCAGCCCATTACCGGCATGTGGAATAAACAGTAATAATCACAGGGAAATATCTGTTTCTAAATCCAAAACGCAGCTATCTAACAGAACGGTTGTCAATGTGTGCACTCAACTTCCAGAGTTAAACCCGTGTGTGGATTCAGCAGTCTGCAAACACCTTTTCTGCAGAGTCCCAAAGCAGGCGTTTTCAGCCCATTACCGGCATATGGAAGAAACAGCAGTAAGCACAGGGAAATATCTGCTTCTAAATCCAAAACGCAGCTCTCTAACAGTACGGTTGTCAATGTGTGCACTCAACTTCCAGAGTTAAACCCGAGTGTGGATTCAGCAGTCTGCAATCCCTTTCTCTGGAGAGTCCCAAAACAGGCGTTTTCAGCCCATTACCGGCATAAGGAAGAAACAGCAGTAAGCACAGGGAGATATCTGCTTCTAAATCCAAAACGCAGCTATCTAACAGAACGGTTGTCAATGTGTGCACTCAACTTCCAGAGTTAAACCCGTGTGTGGATTCAGCAGTCTGCAAACACTTTCTGTGCGGAGTCCCAAAACAGGCGTTTTCAGACCATTTCCGGCATATGGAAGAAACAGCAGTAAGCACAGGGAAATATCTGCTTCTAAATCCAAAACGCAGCTATCTAACAGAACGGTTGTCAATGTGTGCACTCAGTTGCAGAGTTTAACCCGTGTGTGGATTGAGCAGTCTGCAAACACCTTCTCTGCAGAGTCCCAAATCAGACGTTTTCAGCCCATTACCGGCATATGGAAGAAACAGCAGTAAACACAGGGAAATATCTGCTTCTAAATCCAAAACGCAGCTATCTGACAGAACGGTTGTCAATGTGTGCACTCAACTTCCAGAGTTAAACCCATGTGTGGATTCAGCAGTCTGCAAACACTTTCTCTTCAGAGTCCCAAAACAGGCGTTTTCAGCCCATTACCGGCTTATGCAAAAAACAGCAGTAAGCACAGGGAAATATTTGCTTATAAATCCAAAACGCAGCTATCTAACAGAACGGTTGTCAATTTGTGCACTCAACTTACACAGTTAAACCCGTGTGTTGATTCAGCAGTCTGCAAACACTTTCTGTGCAGAGTCCCAAAGAAGGCGTTTTCTGCCCATTACCGGCATATGGAAGAAACAGCAGTAAGCACAGGGAAATATCTGCTTCTAAATCCAAAACGCAGATATCTAACAGTACGGTTGTCAATGTGTGCACTAAACTTCCAGAGTTAAACCCGTGTGTGGATTCAGCAGTCTGCAATCCCTTTCTCTGCAGAGTCCCAAAACAGGCGTTTTCAGCCCATTACCGGCATAAGGAAGAAACAGCAGTAAGCACAGGGAGATATCTGCTTCTAAATCCAAAACGCAGCTATCTAACAGAACGGTTGTCAATGTGTGCACTCAACTTCCAGAGTTAAACCCGTGTGTGGATTCAGAAGTCTGCAAACTCTTTCTCTGCAGAGTCCCAAAACAGGCGTTTTCAGCCCATTAACGGCATGTGGAAGAAACTGCAGTAAGCACAGGGAAATATCTGCTTCTAAATCCAAAACGCAGCTATCTAACAGAACGGTTGTCAATGTGTGCACTCAATTGCTGAGTTAAACCCGTGTGTGGATTCAGCAGTCTGCAAACACTTTCTGTGCAGAGTCCCAAAACAAGTGTTTTCAGCCCATTACCGGCATATGGAAGAAACAGCAGTAATCACAGGGAAATATCTGCTTCTAAATCCAAAACGCAGCTATCTAACAGAACGGTTGTCAATGTGTGCACTCAATTGCTGAGTTAAACCCGTGTGTGGATTCCGCAGTCTGCAAACACTTTCTGTGCAGAGTCCCAAAACAAGTGTTTTCAGCCCATTACCGGCATATGGAAGAAACAGCAGTAATCACAGGGAAATATCTGCTTCTAAATCCAAAACGCAGCTATCTAACAGAACGGTTGTCAATGTGTGCACTCAATTGCAGAGTTAAACCCGTGTGTGGATTCAGCAGTCTGCAAACACTTTCTCTGCAGAGTCCCAAAACAGGCGTTTTCAGCCCATAACCGGCATATGGAAGAAACAGCAGTAAGCACCGGGAAATATCTGCTTCTAAATCCAAAACGTAGCTATCTAACAGAACGATTGTCAATGTGTGCACTCAACTTCCACAGTTAAACGCGTGTGTGAATTCAGCAGTCTGCAAACACTTTCTCTGCAGAGTCCCAAAACAGGAGTTTTCAGCCCATTACCGGAATGTGGAAGAAACAGTAGTAAGCACAGCCAAATATCTGCTTCTAAATACAAAACGCAGCTATCTAACAGAACGGTTGTCAATGTTTGCACTCAACTTCCAGAGTTAAACCCGTGTGTGGATTCAGCAGTCTGCAAATACTTTCTGTGCAGAGTCACAAAACTGGCGTTTTCAGCCCATTACCGGCAAATGGAAAAACAGCAGTAAGCACAGGGAAATATCTGCTTCTAAGTCCAAAACTCAGCTATCTAACAGAACGGTTGTCAATGTGTGCACTCAACTTCCAGAGTTAAACCCGTGTGTGTATTCAGCAGTCTGCAAACACCTTCTCTGCAGAGTCCCAAAACAGGCGTTTTCAGCCCTTTACCGGCATAAGGAAGAAACAGCAGTAAGCACAGGGAAATATCTGCTTCTAAATCCAAAACGCAGCTATCTAATAGAACGGTTATGAATGTGTGCAC
Source organism: Aotus nancymaae (assembly GCF_030222135.1). Taxonomy (NCBI): domain Eukaryota; kingdom Metazoa; phylum Chordata; class Mammalia; order Primates; family Aotidae; genus Aotus; species Aotus nancymaae. Next base: position 75,563 of record NW_026988565.1, read on the forward strand.
TCAACTTCCAGAGTTAAACCCGTGTGTGTATTCAGCAGTCTGCAAACACTTTCTCTGCAGAGTCCCAAAAGAGGCGTTTTCAGCCCATTACCGGCATGTGGAAGAAACAGCAGTAAGCACAGGGAAATATCTGCTTCTAAATCCAAAACGCAGCTATCTAACAGAACGGTTGTCAATGTGTGCACTCAGTTGCAGAGTTTAACCCGTGTGAGGATTGAGCAGTCTGCAAACACCTTCTCTGCAGAGTCCCAAATCAGACGTTTTCAGCCCATTACCGGCATATGGAAGAAACAGCAGTAAACACAGGGAAATATCTGCTTCTAAATCCAAAACGCAGCTATCTAACAGAACGGTTGTCAATGTGTGCACTCAACTTCCAGAGTTAAACCCATGTGTGGATTCAGCAGTCTGCAAACACTTTCTCTTCAGAGTCCCAAAACAGGCGTTTTCAGCCCATTACCGGCTTATGCAAAAAACAGCAGTAAGCACAGGGAAATATTTGCTTCTAAATCCAAAACGCAGCTATCTAACAGAACGGTTGTCAATTTGTGCACTCAACTTACAGAGTTAAACCCGTGTGTTGATTCAGCAGTCTGCAAACACTTTCTGTGCAGAGTCCCAAAAAAGGCGTTTTCTGCCCATTACCGGAATATGGAAGAAACAGCAGTAAGCACAGGGAAATATCTGCTTCTAAATCAAAAACGCAGCTATCTAACAGAACGGTTGTCAATGTGTGCACTCAATTGCAGAGTTAAACCCTTGTGTGGATTCAGCAGTCTGCAAACACCGTCTCTGCAGAGTCCCCAAACAGGCGTTTTCAGCCCATTACCGGCATATGGAAGAAACAGCAGTAAGCACAGGGAAATATCTGCTTCTGAATTCAAACCGCAGCTGTCTAACAGAACGGTTGTCAATGTTTGCACTCAACTTCCAGAGTTAAACCCGTGTGTGGATTAAGCAGTCTGAACACACTTTCTCTGCAGAGTCCCAAACAGGCGTTTTCAGCCCTTTACCGGCATAAGGAAGAAACAGCAGTAAGCACAGGGAAATATCTGCTTCTAAATCCAAAACGCAGCTATCTAACAGAACGGTTGTCAATGTGTGCACTCAACTTCCAGAGTTAAACCCGTGTGTGGATTCAGCAGTCTGCAAACACTTTCTCTGCAGAGTCCCGAAACAGGCGTTTTCAGCCCATTACCGGCATATGGAAGAAACAGCAGTAAGCACAGGGAAACATCTGCTTCTAAATCCAAAACGCAGCTATCTAACAGAACGGTTGTCAATGTGTGCACTCAACTTCCAGAGTTAAACCCGTGTGTGGATTCAGCAGTCTGCAAACACTTTCTCTGCAGAGTCCCAAAACAGGCGTTTTCAGCCCTTTACCGGCATAAGGAAGAAACAGCAGTAAGCACAGGGAAATATCTGCTTCTAAATCCAAAACGCAGCTATCTAATAGAACGGTTATGAATGTCTGCACTCAACTTCCAGAGTTAAACCCGTGTGTGGATTCAGCAGTCTGCAAACACGTTCTCTGCAGAGTCCCAAAAGAGGCGTTTTCAGCCCATTACCGGCATGTGGAAGAAACAGTAGTAAGCACAGGGAAATATCTGCTTCTAAATCCAAAACGCAGCTATCTAACAGAACGGTTGTCAATGTGTGCACTCAACTACCAGAGTTAAACCCGTGTGTGGATTCAGGAGTCTGCAAACACCTTCTCTGCAGAGTCCCAATGCAGTCCTTTCCAGCCCATTACCGGCAAATGGAAGAAACAGCAGTAAGCACAGGGAAATATCTGCTTCTAAATCCAAAACGCAGATATCCAACAATACGGTTGTCAATGTGTGCACTCAACTTCCAGAGTTAAACCCGTGTGTGGATTCAGCAGTCTGCAATCCCTTTCTCTGCAGAGTCCCAAAACAGGCGTTTTCAGCCCATTACCGGCATAAGGAAGAAACAGCAGTAAGCACAGGGAGATATCTGCTTCTAAATCCAAAACGCAGCTATCTAACAGAACGGTTGTCAATGTGTGCACTCAACTTCCAGAGTTAAACCCGTGTGTGGATTCAGCGGTCTGCTAACACTTTCTCTGCAGAGTCCCAAAACAGGTGTTTTCGGTCCATTACCGGCATGTGGAAGAAACAGTAGTAAGCACAGCCAAATATCCGCTTCTAAATACAAAACACAGCTATCTAACAGAAAGGTTGTCAATGTTTGCACTCAACTTCCAGAGTTAAACCCCTGTGTGGATTCATCAGTCTGCAAGCACCTTCTCTGCAGAGTCCCAAAACAGGCGTTTTCAGCCCATTACCGGCATATGGAAGAAACAGCAGTAAGCACAGGGAAAATCTGCTTCTAAATCCAAAACGCAGCTATCTAACAGAACGGTTGTCAATGTGTGCACTCAACTTCCAGAGTAAAACACGTGTGTGGATTCAGCAGTCTGCAAACACTTTCTCTGCAGAGTCCCAAAACAGGCGTTTTCAGCCCATTACCGGCATATGGAAGAAACAGCAGTAAGCACAGGGAAATATCTGCTTCTAAATCCAAAACGCAGCTATCTAACAGAACGGTTGTCAATGTGTGCACTCAACTTCCAGAGTTAAACCCGTGTGTGGATTCAGCAGTCTGCAAACACTTTCTCTGCAGAGTCCCAAAACAGGCGTTTTCAGCCCATTACCGGCATATGGAAGAAACAGCAGTAAGCACAGGGAAACATCTGCTTCTAAATCCAAAACGCAGCTATCTAACAGAACGGTTGTCAATGTGTGCACTCAACTTCCAGAGTTAAACCCGTGTGTGGATTCAGCAGTCTGCAAACACTTTCTCTGCAGAGTCCCAAAACAGGCGTTTTCAGCCCTTTACCGGCATAAGGAAGAAACAGCAGTAAGAACAGGGAAATATCTGCTTCTAAATCCAAAACGCAGCTATCTAATAGAACGGTTATGAATGTCTGCACTCAACTTCCAGAGTTAAACCCGTGTGTGGATTCAGCAGTCTGCAAACACTTTCTCTGCAGAGTCCCAAAAGAGGCGTTTTCAGCCCATTACCGGCATGTGGAAGAAACAGTAGTAAGCACAGGGAAATATCTGCTTCTAAATCCAAAACGCAGCTATCTAACAGAACGGTTGTCAATGTGTGCACTCAACTACCAGAGTTAAACCCGTGTGTGGATTCAGGAGTCTGCAAACACCTTCTCTGCAGAGTCCCAATGCAGGCCTTTCCAGCCCATTACTGGCAAATGGAAGAAACAGCCGTAAGCACAGGGAAATATCTGCTTCTAAATCCAAAACGCAGATATCCAACAATACGGTTGTCAATGTGTGCACTCAACTTCCAGAGTTAAACCCGTGTGTGGATTCAGCAGTCTGCAATCCCTTTCTCTGCAGAGTCCCAAAACAGGCGTTTTCAGCCCATTACCGGCATAAGGAAGAAACAGCAGTAAGCACAGGGAGATATCTGCTTCTAAATCCAAAACGCAGCTATCTAAAAGAACGATTGTCAATGTGTGCACTCAACTTCCAGAGTTAAAACCGTGTGTGGATTCAGCGGTCTGCAAACACTTTCTCTGCAGAGTCCCAAAAGAGGCGTTTTCAGCCCATTACCGGCCTAAGGAAGAATCAGCAGTAAGCACAGGGAAATATCTGCTTCTAAATCCAAAACGCAGCTATCTAACAGAACGGTTGTCAATGTGTGCACTCAACTTCCAGAGTTAAACCCGTGTGTGTATTCATCAGTCTGCAAGCACCTTCTCTGCAGAGTCCCAAAACAGGCGTTTTCAGCCCATTACCGGCATATGGAAGAAACAGCAGTAAGCACAGGGAAAATCTGCTTCTAAATCCAAAACGCAGCTATCTAACAGAACGGTTGTCAATGTGTGCACTCAACTTCCAGAGTTAAACCCGTGTGTGAATTCAGCAGTCTGCTAACACTTTCTCTGCAGAGTCCCAAAACAGGTGTTTTCGGTCCATTACCGGCATGTGGAAGAAACAGTAGTAAGCACAGCCAAATATCCGCTTCTAAATACAAAACGCAGCTATCTAACAGAACGGTTGTCAATGTGTGCACTCAACTACCAGAGTTAAACCCGTGTGTGGATTCAGGAGTCTGCAAACACCTTCTCTGCAGAGTCCCAATGCAGGCCTTTCCAGCCCATTACTGGCATATGGAAGAAACGGCAGTAAGCACAGGGAAATATCTGCTTCTAAATCCAAAACGCAGCTATCTAACAGAACGGTTGTCAATGTGTGCACTCAACTTCCAGAGTTAAACCCGTGTGTGGGTTCAGCAATCTGCAAACACTTTCTCTGCAGAGTCCCAAAACAGACGTTTTCAGCCCATTACCGGCATATGGAAGAAACAGCAGTAAGCACAGGGAAATAACTGTTTCTAAATCGAAAACGCAGCTATCTAACAGAACGGTTGTCAATGTGTGCACTCAACTTCCAGAGTTAAACCCGTGTGTGGATTCAGCAGTCTGCAAGCACTTTCTCTGCAGAGTCCCAAAATAGGCGTTTTCAGCCCATTACCGACATATGGAAGAAACAGCAGTAAGCACAGGGAAATATCTGCTTCTAAATCGAAAACGCAGCTATCTAACAGAACGGTTGTCAATGTGTGCACTCAACTTCCAGAGTTAAACCCGTGTGTGGATTCAGCAGTGTGCAAACACTTTCTCTGCAGAGTCCCAAAACAGACGTTTTCAGCCCATTACCGGCATATGGAAGAAACAGCAGTAAGCACAGGGAAATATCTGCTTCTAAATCCAAAACGCAGCTATCTAACAGAACGATTGTCAGTGTGTGCACTCAACTTCCAGAGTTAAACCCGTGTGTGGATTCAGCAGTCTGCAAACACTTTCTCTGCACACTTCCAAAACAGTCGTTTTCAGCCCATTTCCGGCATATGGAAGAAACAGCAGTAAGCACAGGGAAATATCTGCTTCTAAATCAAAAACGCAGCTATCTGACAGAACGGTTGTCAATGTGTGCACTCAACTTCCAGAGTTAATCCCGTGTGTGGATTCAGCGGTCTGCAAACACTTTCTCTGCAGAGTCCCAAAACAGGCGTTTTCAGCCCATTACCGGCATATGGAAGAAACAGCAGTAAGCACAGGGAAATATCTGCTTCTAAATCCAAAACGCAGCTATCTAACAGAACGGTTGTCAATGTGTGCACTCAACTTCCAGAGTTAAACCCGTGTGTGGATTCAGCGGTCTGCAAACACTTTCTCTGCAGAGTCCCAAAACAGGCGTTTTCAGCCCATTACCGGCATATGGAAGAAACAGCAGTAAGCACAGGGAAATATCTGCTTCTAAATCCAAAACGCAGCTATCTGACAGAGCGGTTGTCAATGTGTGCACTCAACTTCCAGAGTTAAACCCGTGTGTGGATTCAGCGGTCTGCAAACACTTTCTGTGCAGAGTACCAAAACAGGCGTTTTCAGCCCATTACCGGCATATGGAAGAAACAGCAGTAAGCACAGGGAAATATCTGCTTCTAAATCCAAAACGCAGCTAACTAACAGAACGGTTGTCAATGTTTGCACTCAACTTCCAGAGTTAAACCCGTGTGTGGATTCAGCAGTCTGCAAACACCGTCTCTGCAGAGTCCCCAAACAGGCGTTTTCAGCCCATTACCGGCATATGGAAGAAACAGCAGTAAGCACAGGGAAATATCTGCTTCTGAATTCAAAACGCAGCTATCTAACAGAACGGTTGTCAATGTGTGCACTCAACTTCCAGAGTTAAACCCGTTTGTGGATTCAGCAATCTGCAAACACTTTCTCTGCAAAGTCCCAAAACAGGCGTTTTCAGCCCATTACCGGCATATGTAAGAAACAGCAGTAAGCACAGGGAAATATCTGCTTGTAACTCCAAAACGCAGCTATCTAACAGAACGGTTGTCAATGTGTGCACTCAACTTCCAGAGTTAAACCCGTGTGTGGATTCAGCAGTCTGCAAACACTTTCTCTGCAGAGTCCCAAAACAGGCGTTATCAGCGCATTATCGGCATATGGAAGAAACAGTAGTTAGCACAGGGAAATATCTGCTTCTAAATCCAAAACGCAGCTATCTAACAGAACGGTTGTCAATGTGTGCACTCAACTTCCAGAGTTAAACACGTGTGTGCATTCAGCAGTCTGCAAACACCTTCTCTGCAGAGTCCCAAAACAGGGGTTTTCAGCCCGTTACTGGCATATGGAAGAAACAGCCGTAAGCACAGGGAAATATCTGCTTCTAAATCCAAAACGCAGCTATCTAACAGAACGGTTGTCAATGTGTGCACTCAACTTCCAGAGTTGAACCCGTGTGTGGATTCATCAGTCTGCAAACACTTTCTCTGCAGAGTCCCAAAACAGGCGTTTTCAGCCCATTACCGGCATATGGAAGAACAGCAGTAAGCACAAAGAAATATCTGCTTCTAAATCCAAAACGCAGCTATCTAACAGAACGGTTGTCAATGTGTGCACTCAACTTCCAGAGTTTAAACCCGTGTGTGAATTCAGCAGTCTGCAAACACTTTCTCTACAGAGTCCCAAAACAGGTGTTTTCGGTCCATTACCGGCATGTGGAAGAAACAGTAGTAAGCACAGCCAAATATCCGCTTCTAAATACAAAACACAGCTATCTAACAGAACGGTTGTCAATGTTTGCACTCAACTTCCAGAGTTAAACCCGTGTGTGGATTCAGCAGTCTGCAAACACTTTCTCTGCAGAGTCCCAAAACAGGCGTTTTCAGCCCATTACCTGCATATGGAAAAACAGCAGTAAGCACAGGGAAACGTCTGCTTCTAAGTCCAAAACGCAGCTATCTAACAGAACGGTTGTCAATGTGTGCACTCAACTTCCAGAGTTAAACCCGTGTGTGGATTCAGGAGTCTGCAAACACTTTCTCTGCAGAGTCCCAAAACAGGCGTTTTCAGCCCATTACCGGCATACGGAAGAAACAGCAGTAAGCACAGGGAAATATCTGCTTCTAAATCCAAAACGCAGCTATCTAACAGAACGGTTGTCAATGTGTGCACTCAACTTCCAGAGTTAAACCCGCGTGTGTATTCATCAGTCTGCAAGCACCTTCTCTGCAGAGTCCCAAAACAGGCGTTTTCAGCCCATTACCGGCATATGGAAGAAACAGCAGTAAGCACAGGGAAATATCTGCTTCTAAATCCAAAACGCAGCTATCTAACAGAACGGTTGTCAATGTGTGCACTCAACTTCCAGAGTTAAACCCGTGTGTGAATTCAGCAGTCTGCTAACACTTTCTCTGCAGAGTCCCAAAACAGGTGTTTTCGGTCCATTACCGGCATGTGAAGAAACAGTAGTAAGCACAGCCAAATATCCGCTTCTAAATACAAAACGCAGCTATCTAACAGAACGGTTGTCAATGTTTGAACTCAACTTCCAGAGTTAAACCCGTGTGTGGATTCAGCAGTCTGCAAACACTTTCTCTGCAGAGTCCCAAAACAGGCGTTTTCAGCCCATTACCTGCATATGGAAAAACAGCAGTAAGCACAGGGAAATGTCTGCTTCTAAGTCCAAAACGCAGCTATCTAACAGAACGGTTGTCAATGTGTGCACTCAACTTCCAGAGTTAAACCCGTGTGTGGATTCAGAAGTCTGCAAACACTTTCTCTGCAGAGTCCCAAAACAGGCGTTTTCAGCCCATTACCGGCATATGGAAGAAACAGCAGTAAGCACAGGGAAATATCTGCTTCTAAATCCAAAACGCAGCTATCTAACAGAACGGTTGTCAATGTGTGCACTCAACTTCCAGAGTTAAACCCGTGTGTGGATTCAGCAATCTGCAAACACTTTCTCTGCAGAGTCCCAAAACAGACGTTTTCAGCCCATTACCGGCATATGGAAGAAACAGCAGTAAGCACAGGGAAATATCTGTTTCTAAATCGAAAACGCAGCTATCTAACAGAACCGCTGTCAATGTGTGCACTCAACTTCCAGAGTTAAACCCGTGTGTGGATTCAGCAGTCTGCAAGCACTTTCTCTGCAGAGTCCCAAAATAGGAGTTTTCAGCCCATTACTGGCATATGGAAGAAACAGCAGTAAGCACAGGGAAATATCTGCTTCTAAATCGAAAACGCAGCTATCTAACAGAACGGTTGTCAATGTGTGCACTCAACTTCCAGAGTTAAACCCGTGTGTGGATTCAGCAGTGTGCAAACACTTTCTCTGCAGAGTCCCAAAACAGGCGTTTTCAGCCCATTACCGGCATATGGAAGAAACAGCAGTAAGCACAGGGAAATATCTGCTTCTAAATCCAAAACGCAGCTATCTAACAGAACGGTTGTCAGTGTGTGCACTCAACTTCCAGAGTTAAACCCGTGTGTGGATTCAGCAGTCTGCAAACACTTTCTCTGCACACTTCCAAAACAGGCGTTTTCAGCCCATTACCGGCATATGGAAGAAACAGCAGTAAGCACAGGGAAATATCTGCTTCTAAATCAAAAACGCAGCTATCTGACAGAACGGTTGTCAATGTGTGCACTCAACTTCCAGAGTTAATCCCGTGTGTGGATTCAGCGGTCTGCAAACACTTTCTCTGCAGAGTCCCAAAACAGGCGTTTTCAGCCCATTACCGGCATATGTAAGAAACAGCAGTAAGCACAGGGAAATATCTGCTTGTAACTCCAAAACGCAGCTATCTAACAGAACGGTTGTCAATGTGTGCACTCAACTTCCAGAGTTAAACCCGTGTGTGGATTCAGCAGTCTGCAAACACTTTCTCTGCAGAGTCCCAAAGCAGGCGTTTTCAGCCCATTACCGGCATATGGAAGAAACAGCAGTAAGCACAGGGAAATATCTGCTTCTAAATCCAAAACGCAGCTCTCTAACAGAAAGGTTGTCAAAGTGTGCACTCAACTTCCAGAGTTAAACCCGTGTGTGGATTCAGCAGTCTGCAAACACTTTCTATGCAGAGTCCCAAAACAGACGTTATCAGCCCATTACCGGCATACGGAAGAAACAGCAGTAAGTACAGGGAAATATCTGCTTCTAAATCTAAAACGCAGCTTTGTAACAGAACGGGTTTCAATGTGTGCAGTCAACTTACAGAGTTAAACCCATGTGTGGATTCAGCAGTCTGCAAACCCTTTCTCTGCAGAGTCCCAAAACAGGCGTTTTCAGCCCATTTCCGGCATATGGAAGAAACAGCTTTAAGCACAGGGAAATATCTGCTTCTAAATCCAAAACGCAGCTATCTAACAGAACGGTTGTCAATGTGTGCACTCAACTTCCAGAGTTAAACCCGTGTGTGAATTCAGCAGTCTGCTAACACTTTCTCTGTAGAGTCCCAAAACAGGTGTTTTCGGTCCATTACCGGCATGTGGAAGAAACAGTAGTAAGCACAGCCAAATATCCGCTTCTAAATTCAAAACGCAGCTATCTAACAGAACGGTTGTCAATGTTTGCACTCAACTTCCAGAGTTAAACCCGTGTGTGGATTCAGCAGTCTGCAAGCACTTTCTCTGCAGAGTCCCATAACAGGCGTTTTCAGCCCATTACCGGCATACGGAAGAAACAGCAGTAAGCACAGGGAAATATCTGCTTCTAAATCCAAAACGCAGCTATCTAACAGAACGGTTGTCAATGTGTGCACTCAACTTCCAGAGTTAAACCCGTGTGTGGATTCAGCAATCTGCAAACACTTTCTCTGCAGAGTCCCAAAACAGACGTTTTCAGCCCATTACCGGCATATGGAAGAAACAGCAGTAAGCACAGGGAAATATCTGTTTCTAAATCGAAAACGCAGCTATCTAACAGAACGGTTGTCAATGTGTGCACTCAACTTCCAGAGTTAAACCCGTGTGTGGATTCAGTAGTCTGCAAGCACTTTCTCTGCAGAGTCCCAAAATAGGCGTTTTCAGCCCATTACCGGCATATGGAAGAAACAGCAGTAAGCACAGGGAAATATCTGCTTCTAAATCGAAAACGCAGCTATCTAACAGAACGGTTGTCAATGTGTGCACTCAACTTCCAGAGTTAAACCCGTGTGTGGATTCAGCAGTGTGCAAACACTTTCTCTGCAGAGTCCCAAAACAGACGTTTTCAGCCCATTACCGGCATATGGAAGAAACAGCAGTAAGCACAGGGAAATATCTGCTTCTAAATCCAAAACGCAGCTATCTAACAGAACGGTTGTCAGTGTGTGCACTCAACTTCCAGAGTTAAACCCGTGTGTGGATTCAGCAGTCTGCAAACACTTTCTCTGCACACTTCCAAAACAGGCGTTTTCAGCCCATTACCGGCATATGGAAGAAACAGCAGTAAGCACAGGGAAATATCTGCTTCTAAATCCAAAACGCAGCTATCTAACAGAACGGTTGTCAATGTGTGCACTCAACTTCCAGAGTTAAACCCGTGTGTGGATTCAGCGGCCTGCAAACACTTTCTCTGCAGAGTCCCAAAACAGGCGTTTTCAGCCCATTACCGGCATATGGAAGAAACAGCAGTAAGCACAGGGAAATATCTGCTTCTAAATCCAAAACGCAGCTATCTGACAGAGCGGTTGTCAATGTGTGCACTCAACATCCAGAGTTAAACCCGTGTGTGGATTCAGCGGTCTGCAAACACTTTCTGTGCAGAGTACCAAAACAGGCGTTTTCAGCCCATTACCGGCATATGGAAGAAACAGCAGTAAGCACAGGGAAATATCTGCTTCTAAATCCAAAACGCAGCTAACTAACAGAACGGTTGTCAATGCTTGCACTCAACTTCCAGAGTTAAACCCGTGTGTGGATTCAGCAGTCTGCAAACACCGTCTCTGCAGAGTCCCCAAACAGGCGTTTTCAGCCCATTACTGGCATATGGAAGAAACAGCAGTAAGCACAGGGAAATATCTGCTTCTGAATTCAAAACGCAGCTATCTAACAGAACGGTTGTCAATGTGTGCACTCAACTTCCAGAGTTAAACCCGTATGTGGATTCAGCAATCTGCAAACACTTTCTCTGCAAAGTCCCAAAACAGGCGTTTTCAGCCCATTACCGGCATATGTAAGAAACAGCAGTAAGCACAGGGAAATATCTGCTTGTAACTCCAAAACGCAGCTATCTAACATAACGGTTGTCAATGTGTGCACTCAACTTCCAGAGTTAAACCCGTGTGTGGATTCAGCAATCTGCAAACACTTTCTCTGCAGAGTCCCAAAACAGGCGTTATCAGCGCATTATCGGCATATGGAAGAAACAGTAGTAAGCACAGGGAAATATCTGCTTCTAAATCCAAAACGCAGCTATCTAACAGAACGGTTGTCAATGTGTGCACTCAACTTCCAGATTTAAACACGTGTGTGCATTCAGCAGTCTGCAAACACCTTCTCTGCAGAGTCCCAAAACAGGGGTTTTCAGCCCATTACTGGCATATGGAAGAAACAGCCGTAAGCACAGGGAAATATCTGCTTCTAAATCCAAAACGCAGCTATCTAACAGAACGGTTGTCAATGTGTGCACTCAACTTCCAGAGTTAAACCCGTGTGTGGATTCAGCGGTCTGCAAACACTTTCTCTGCAGAGTCCCAAAACAGGCGTTTTCAGCCCATTACCGGCATATGGAAGAAACAGCAGTAAGCACAGGGAAATATCTGCTTCTAAATCCAAAACGCAGCTATCTGACAGAGCGGTTGTCAATGTGTGCACTCAACATCCAGAGTTAAACCCGTGTGTGGATTCAGCGGTCTGCAAACACTTTCTGTGCAGAGTACCAAAACAGGCGTTTTCAGCCCATTACCGGCATATGGAAGAAACAGCAGTAAGCACAGGGAAATATCTGCTTCTAAATCCAAAACGCAGCTAACTAACAGAACGGTTGTCAATGTTTGCACTCAACTTCCAGAGTTAAACCCGTGTGTGGATTCAGCAGTCTGCAAACACCGTCTCTGCAGAGTCCCCAAACAGGCGTTTTCAGCCCATTACCGGCATATGGAAGAAACAGCAGTAAGCACAGGGAAATATCTGCTTCTAAATCGAAAACGCAGCTATCTAACAGAACGGTTGTCAATGTGTGCACTCAACTTCCAGGGTTAAACCCGTGTGTGGATTCAGCAGTGTGCAAACACTTTCTCTGCAGAGTCCCAAAACAGACGTTTTCAGCCCATTACCGGCATATGGAAGAAACAGCAGTAAGCACAGGGAAATATCTGCTTCTAAATCCAAAACGCAGCTATCTAACAGAACGGTTGTCAGTGTGTGCACTCAACTTCCAGAGTTAAACCCGTGTGTGGATTCAGCAGTCTGCAAACACCGTCTCTGCAGAGTCCCCAAACAGGCGTTTTCAGCCCATTACCGGCATATGGAAGAAACAGCAGTAAGCACAGGGAAATATCTGCTTCTGAATTCAAAACGCAGCTATCTAACAGAACGGTTGTCAATGTGTGCACTCAACTTCCAGAGTTAAACCCGTTTGTGGATTCAGCAATCTGCAAACACTTTCTCTGCAAAGTCCCAAAACAGGCGTTTTCAGCCCATTACCGGCATATGTAAGAAACAGCAGTAAGCACAGGGAAATATCTGCTTGTAACTCCAAAACGCAGCTATCTAACAGAACGGTTGTCAATGTGTGCACTCAACTTCCAGAGTTAAACCCGTGTGTGGATTCAGCAGTCTGCAAACACTTTCTCTGCAGAGTCCCAAAACAGGCGTTATCAGCGCATTATCGGCATATGGAAGAAACAGTAGTTAGCACAGGGAAATATCTGCTTCTAAATCCAAAACGCAGCTATCTAACAGAACGGTTGTCAATGTGTGCACTCAACTTCCAGAGTTAAACACGTGTGTGCATTCAGCAGTCTGCAAACACCTTCTCTGCAGAGTCCCAAAACAGGGGTTTTCAGCCCGTTACTGGCATATGGAAGAAACAGCCGTAAGCACAGGGAAATATCTGCTTCTAAATCCAAAACGCAGCTATCTAACAGAACGGTTGTCAATGTGTGCACTCAACTTCCAGAGTTGAACCCGTGTGTGGATTCATCAGTCTGCAAACACTTTCTCTGCAGAGTCCCAAAACAGGCGTTTTCAGCCCATTACCGGCATATGGAAGAAACAGCAGTAAGCACAAAGAAATATCTGCTTCTAAATCCAAAACGCAGCTATCTAACAGAACGGTTGTCAATGTGTGCACTCAACTTCCAGAGTTAAACCCGTGTGTGAATTCAGCAGTCTGCAAACACTTTCTCTACAGAGTCCCAAAACAGGTGTTTTCGGTCCATTACCGGCATGTGGAAGAAACAGTAGTAAGCACAGCCAAATATCCGCTTCTAAATACAAAACACAGCTATCTAACAGAACGGTTGTCAATGTTTGCACTCAACTTCCAGAGTTAAACCCGTGTGTGGATTCAGCAGTCTGCAAACACTTTCTCTGCAGAGTCCCAAAACAGGCGTTTTCAGCCCGTTACCTGCATATGGAAAAACAGCAGTAAGCACAGGGAAACGTCTGCTTCTAAGTCCAAAACGCAGCTATCTAACAGAACGGTTGTCAATGTGTGCACTCAACTTCCAGAGTTAAACCCGTGTGTGGATTCAGGAGTCTGCAAACACTTTCTCTGCAGAGTCCCAAAACAGGCGTTTTCAGCCCATTACCGGCATACGGAAGAAACAGCAGTAAGCACAGGGAAATATCTGCTTCTAAATCCAAAACGCAGCTATCTAACAGAACGGTTGTCAATGTGTGCACTCAACTTCCAGAGTTAAACCCGCGTGTGTATTCATCAGTCTGCAAGCACCTTCTCTGCAGAGTCCCAAAACAGGCGTTTTCAGCCCATTACCGGCATATGGAAGAAACAGCAGTAAGCACAGGGAAATATCTGCTTCTAAATCCAAAACGCAGCTATCTAACAGAACGGTTGTCAATGTGTGCACTCAACTTCCAGAGTTAAACCCGTGTGTGAATTCAGCAGTCTGCTAACACTTTCTCTGCAGAGTCCCAAAACAGGTGTTTTCGGTCCATTACCGGCATGTGGAAGAAACAGTAGTAAGCACAGCCAAATATCCGCTTCTAAATACAAAACGCAGCTATCTAACAGAACGGTTGTCAATGTTTGAACTCAACTTCCAGAGTTAAACCCGTGTGTGGATTCAGCAGTCTGCAAACACTTTCTCTGCAGAGTCCCAAAACAGGCGTTTTCAGCCCATTACCTGCATATGGAAAAACAGCAGTAAGCACAGGGAAATGTCTGCTTCTAAGTCCAAAACGCAGCTATCTAACAGAACGGTTGTCAATGTGTGCACTCAACTTCCAGAGTTAAACCCGTGTGTGGATTCAGAAGTCTGCAAACACTTTCTCTGCAGAGTCCCAAAACAGGCGTTTTCAGCCCATTACCGGCATATGGAAGAAACAGCAGTAAGCACAGGGAAATATCTGCTTCTAAATCCAAAACGCAGCTATCTAACAGAACGGTTGTCAATGTGTGCACTCAACTTCCAGAGTTAAACCCGTGTGTGGATTCAGCAATCTGCAAACACTTTCTCTGCAGAGTCCCAAAACAGACGTTTTCAGCCCATTACCGGCATATGGAAGAAACAGCAGTAAGCACAGGGAAATATCTGTTTCTAAATCGAAAACGCAGCTATCTAACAGAACCGCTGTCAATGTGTGCACTCAACTTCCAGAGTTAAACCCGTGTGTGGATTCAGCAGTCTGCAAGCACTTTCTCTGCAGAGTCCCAAAATAGGCGTTTTCAGCCCATTACTGGCATATGGAAGAAACAGCAGTAAGCACAGGGAAATATCTGCTTCTAAATCGAAAACGCAGCTATCTAACAGAACGGTTGTCAATGTGTGCACTCAACTTCCAGAGTTAAACCCGTGTGTGGATTCAGCAGTGTGCAAACACTTTCTCTGCAGAGTCCCAAAACAGGCGTTTTCAGCCCATTACCGGCATATGGAAGAAACAGCAGTAAGCACAGGGAAATATCTGCTTCTAAATCCAAAACGCAGCTATCTAACAGAACGGTTGTCAGTGTGTGCACTCAACTTCCAGAGTTAAACCCGTGTGTGGATTCAGCAGTCTGCAAACACTTTCTCTGCACACTTCCAAAACAGGCGTTTTCAGCCCATTACCGGCATATGGAAGAAACAGCAGTAAGCACAGGGAAATATCTGCTTCTAAATCAAAAACGCAGCTATCTGACAGAACGGTTGTCAATGTGTGCACTCAACTTCCAGAGTTAATCCCGTGTGTGGATTCAGCGGTCTGCAAACACTTTCTCTGCAGAGTCCCAAAACAGGCGTTTTCAGCCCATTACCGGATATGGAAGAAACAGCAGTAAGCACAGGGAAATATCTGCTTCTAAATCCAAAACGCAGCTATCTAACAGAACGGTTGTCAATGTGTGCACTCAACTTCCAGAGTTAAACCCGTGTGTGGATTCAGCGGTCTGCAAACACTTTCTCTGCAGAGTCCCAAAACAGGCGTTTTCAGCCCATTACCGGCATATGTAAGAAACAGCAGTAAGCACAGGGAAATATCTGCTTGTAACTCCAAAACGCAGCTATCTAACAGAACGGTTGTCAATGTGTGCACTCAACTTCCAGAGTTAAACCCGTGTGTGGATTCAGCAGTCTGCAAACACTTTCTCTGCAGAGTCCCAAAGCAGGCGTTTTCAGCCCATTACCGGCATATGGAAGAAACAGCAGTAAGCACAGGGAAATATCTGCTTCTAAATCCAAAACGCAGCTCTCTAACAGAAAGGTTGTCAAAGTGTGCACTCAACTTCCAGAGTTAAACCCGTGTGTGGATTCAGCAGTCTGCAAACACTTTCTATGCAGAGTCCCAAAACAGACGTTATCAGCCCATTACCGGCATACGGAAGAAACAGCAGTAAGTACAGGGAAATATCTGCTTCTAAATCTAAAACGCAGCTTTGTAACAGAACGGGTTTCAATGTGTGCAGTCAACTTACAGAGTTAAACCCATGTGTGGATTCAGCAGTCTGCAAACCCTTTCTCTGCAGAGTCCCAAAACAGGCGTTTTCAGCCCATTTCCGGCATATGGAAGAAACAGCTTTAAGCACAGGGAAATATCTGCTTCTAAATCCAAAACGCAGCTATCTAACAGAACGGTTGTCAATGTGTGCACTCAACTTCCAGAGTTAAACACGTGTGTGAATTCAGCAGTCTGCTAACACTTTCTCTGTAGAGTCCCAAAACAGGTGTTTTCGGTCCATTACCGGCATGTGGAAGAAACAGTAGTAAGCACAGCCAAATATCCGCTTCTAAATTCAAAACGCAGCTATCTAACAGAACGGTTGTCAATGTTTGCACTCAACTTCCAGAGTTAAACCCGTGTGTGGATTCAGCAGTCTGCAAGCACTTTCTCTGCAGAGTCCCATAACAGGCGTTTTCAGCCCATTACCGGCATACGGAAGAAACAGCAGTAAGCACAGGGAAATATCTGCTTCTAAATCCAAAACGCAGCTATCTAACAGAACGGTTGTCAATGTGTGCACTCAACTTCCAGAGTTAAACCCGTGTGTGGATTCAGCAATCTGCAAACACTTTCTCTGCAGAGTCCCAAAACAGACGTTTTCAGCCCATTACCGGCATATGGAAGAAACAGCAGTAAGCACAGGGAAATATCTGTTTCTAAATCGAAAACGCAGCTATCTAACAGAACGGTTGTCAATGTGTGCACTCAACTTCCAGAGTTAAACCCGTGTGTGGATTCAGTAGTCTGCAAGCACTTTCTCTGCAGAGTCCCAAAATAGGCGTTTTCAGCCCATTACCGGCATATGGAAGAAACAGCAGTAAGCACAGGGAAATATCTGCTTCTAAATCGAAAACGCAGCTATCTAACAGAACGGTTGTCAATGTGTGCACTCAACTTCCAGAGTTAAACCCGTGTGTGGATTCAGCAGTGTGCAAACACTTTCTCTGCAGAGTCCCAAAACAGACGTTTTCAGCCCATTACCGGCATATGGAAGAAACAGCAGTAAGCACAGGGAAATATCTGCTTCTAAATCCAAAACGCAGCTATCTAACAGAACGGTTGTCAGTGTGTGCACTCAACTTCCAGAGTTAAACCCGTGTGTGGATTCAGCAGTCTGCAAACACTTTCTCTGCACACTTCCAAAACAGGCGTTTTCAGCCCATTACCGGCATATGGAAGAAACAGCAGTAAGCACAGGGAAATATCTGCTTCTAAATCCAAAACGCAGCTATCTAACAGAACGGTTGTCAATGTGTGCACTCAACTTCCAGAGTTAAACCCGTGTGTGGATTCAGCGGTCTGCAAACACTTTCTCTGCAGAGTCCCAAAACAGGCGTTTTCAGC
Organism: Aotus nancymaae; assembly: GCF_030222135.1. Classification (NCBI taxonomy): domain Eukaryota; kingdom Metazoa; phylum Chordata; class Mammalia; order Primates; family Aotidae; genus Aotus; species Aotus nancymaae. The sequence continues at coordinate 92,841 of NW_026988565.1, forward strand.
CCATTACCGGCATATGGAAGAAACAGCAGTAAGCACAGGGAAATATCTGCTTCTAAATCCAAAACGCAGCTATCTGACAGAGCGGTTGTCAATGTGTGCACTCAACATCCAGAGTTAAACCCGTGTGTGGATTCAGCGGTCTGCAAACACTTTCTGTGCAGAGTACCAAAACAGGCGTTTTCAGCCCATTACCGGCATATGGAAGAAACAGCAGTAAGCACAGGGAAATATCTGCTTCTAAATCCAAAACGCAGCTAACTAACAGAACGGTTGTCAATGCTTGCACTCAACTTCCAGAGTTAAACCCGTGTGTGGATTCAGCAGTCTGCAAACACCGTCTCTGCAGAGTCCCCAAACAGGCGTTTTCAGCCCATTACTGGCATATGGAAGAAACAGCAGTAAGCACAGGGAAATATCTGCTTCTGAATTCAAAACGCAGCTATCTAACAGAACGGTTGTCAATGTGTGCACTCAACTTCCAGAGTTAAACCCGTATGTGGATTCAGCAATCTGCAAACACTTTCTCTGCAAAGTCCCAAAACAGGCGTTTTCAGCCCATTACCGGCATATGTAAGAAACAGCAGTAAGCACAGGGAAATATCTGCTTGTAACTCCAAAACGCAGCTATCTAACATAACGGTTGTCAATGTGTGCACTCAACTTCCAGAGTTAAACCCGTGTGTGGATTCAGCAATCTGCAAACACTTTCTCTGCAGAGTCCCAAAACAGGCGTTATCAGCGCATTATCGGCATATGGAAGAAACAGTAGTAAGCACAGGGAAATATCTGCTTCTAAATCCAAAACGCAGCTATCTAACAGAACGGTTGTCAATGTGTGCACTCAACTTCCAGATTTAAACACGTGTGTGCATTCAGCAGTCTGCAAACACCTTCTCTGCAGAGTCCCAAAACAGGGGTTTTCAGCCCATTACTGGCATATGGAAGAAACAGCCGTAAGCACAGGGAAATATCTGCTTCTAAATCCAAAACGCAGCTATCTAACAGAACGGTTGTCAATGTGTGCACTCAACTTCCAGAGTTAAACCCGTGTGTGGATTCAGCGGTCTGCAAACACTTTCTCTGCAGAGTCCCAAAACAGGCGTTTTCAGCCCATTACCGGCATATGGAAGAAACAGCAGTAAGCACAGGGAAATATCTGCTTCTAAATCCAAAACGCAGCTATCTGACAGAGCGGTTGTCAATGTGTGCACTCAACATCCAGAGTTAAACCCGTGTGTGGATTCAGCGGTCTGCAAACACTTTCTGTGCAGAGTACCAAAACAGGCGTTTTCAGCCCATTACCGGCATATGGAAGAAACAGCAGTAAGCACAGGGAAATATCTGCTTCTAAATCCAAAACGCAGCTAACTAACAGAACGGTTGTCAATGTTTGCACTCAACTTCCAGAGTTAAACCCGTGTGTGGATTCAGCAGTCTGCAAACACCGTCTCTGCAGAGTCCCCAAACAGGCGTTTTCAGCCCATTACCGGCATATGGAAGAAACAGCAGTAAGCACAGGGAAATATCTGCTTCTAAATCGAAAACGCAGCTATCTAACAGAACGGTTGTCAATGTGTGCACTCAACTTCCAGGGTTAAACCCGTGTGTGGATTCAGCAGTGTGCAAACACTTTCTCTGCAGAGTCCCAAAACAGACGTTTTCAGCCCATTACCGGCATATGGAAGAAACAGCAGTAAGCACAGGGAAATATCTGCTTCTAAATCCAAAACGCAGCTATCTAACAGAACGGTTGTCAGTGTGTGCACTCAACTTCCAGAGTTAAACCCGTGTGTGGACTCAGCAGTCTGCAAACACTTTCTCTGCACACTTCCAAAACAGGCGTTTTCAGCCCATTACCGGCATAGGGAAGAAACAGCAGTAAGCACAGGGAAATATCTGCTTCTAAATCAAAAACGCAGCTATCTGACAGAACGGTTGTCAATGTGTGCACTCAACTTCCAGAGTTAATCCCGTGTGTGGATTCAGCGGTCTGCAAACACTTTCTCTGCAGAGTCCGAAAACAGGCGTTTTCAGCCCATTACCGGCATATGGAAGAAACAGCAGTAAGCACAGGGAAATATCTGCTTCTAAATCCAAAACGCAGCTATCTAACAGAACGGTTGTCAATGTGTGCACTCAACTTCCAGAATTAAACCCGTGTGTGGATTCAGCGGTCTGCAAACACTTTCTCTGCAGAGTCCCAAAACAGGCGTTTTCAGCCCATTACCGGCATATGGAAGAAACAGCAGTAAGCACAGTGAAATATCTGCTTCTAAATCCAAAACGCAGCTATCTGACAGAGCGGTTGTCAATGTGTGCACTCAACTTCCAGAGTTAAACCCGTGTGTGGATTCAGCGGTCTGCAAACACTTTCTGTGCAGAGTACCAAAACAGGCGTTTTCAGCCCATTACCGGCATATGGAAGAAACAGCAGTAAGCACAGGGAAATATCTGCTTCTAAATCCAAAACGCAGCTAACTAACAGAACGGTTGTCAATGTTTGCACTCAACTTCCAGAGTTAAACCCGTGTGTGGATTCAGCAGTCTGCAAACACCGTCTCTGCAGAGTCCCCAAACAGGCGTTTTCAGCCCATTACCGGCATATGGAAGAAACAGCAGTAAGCACAGGGAAATATCTGCTTCTGAATTCAAAACGCAGCTATCTAACAGAACGGTTGTCAATGTGTGCACTCAACTTCCAGAGTTAAACCCGTTTGTGTATTCAGCAATCTGCAAACACTTTCTCTGCAAAGTCCCAAAACAGGCGTTTTCAGCCCATTACCGGCATATGTAAGAAACAGCAGTAAGCACAGGGAAATATCTGCTTGTAACTCCAAAACGCAGCTATCTAACAGAACGGTTGTCAATGTGTGCACTCAACTTCCAGAGTTAAACACCTGTGTGCATTCAGCAGTCTGCAAACACCTTCTCTGCAGAGTCCCAAAACAGGGGTTTTCAGCCCATTACTGGCATATGGAAGAAACAGCCGTAAGCACAGGGAAATATCTGCTTCTAAATCCAAAACGCAGCTATCTAACAGAACGGTTGTCAATGTGTACACTCAACATTCAGAGTTGAACTCCTGTGTGGATTCATCAGTCTGCAAACATTTTCTCTGCAGAGTCCCAAAACAGGCGTTTTCAGCCCATTACCGGCATTTGGAAGAAACAGCAGTAAGCACAAAGAAATATCTGCTTCTAAATCCAAAACGCAGCTATCTAACAGAACGGTTGTCAATGTGTGCACTCAACTTCCAGAGTTAAACCCGTGTGTGAATTCAGCAGTCTGCAAACACTTTCTCTACAGAGTCCCAAAACAGGTGTTTTCGGTCAATTACCGGCATGTGGAAGAAACAGTAGTAAGCACAGCCAAATATCCGCTTCTAAATACAAAACACAGCTATCTAACAGAACGGTTGTCAATGTTTGCACTCAAATTCCAGAGTTAAACCCGTGTGTGGATTCAGCAGTCTGCAAACACTTTCTCTGCAGAGTCCCAAAACAGGCGTTTTCAGCCCATTACCTGCATATGGAAAAACAGCAGTAAGCACAGGGAAATGTCTGCTTCTAAGTCCAAAACGCAGCTATCTAACAGAACGGTTGTCAATGTGTGCACTCAACTTCCAGAGTTAAACCCGTGTGTGGATTCAGAAGTCTGCAAACACTTTCTCTGCAGAGTCCCAAAACAGGCGTTTTCAGCCCATTACCGGCATACGGAAGAAACAGCAGTAAGCACAGGGAAATATCTGCTTCTAAATCCAACACGCAGCTATCTAACCGAACGGTTGTCAATGTGTGCACTCAACTTCCAGAGTTAAACCCGTGTGTGTATTCATCAGTCTGCAAGCACCTTCTCTGCAGAGTCCCAAAACAGGCGTTTTCAGCCCATTACCGGCATATGGAAGAAACAGCAGTAAGCACAGGGAAATATCTGCTTCTAAATCCAATACGCAGCTATCTAACAGAACGGTTGTCAATGTGTGCACTCAACTTCCAGAGTTAAACCCGTGTGTGAATTCAGCAGTCTGCTAACACTTTCTCTGCAGAGTCCCAAAACAGGTGTTTTCGGTCCATTACCGGCATGTGGAAGAAACAGTAGTAAGCACAGCCAAATATCCGCTTCTAAATACAAAACGCAGCTATCTAACAGAACGGTTGTCAATGTTTGAACTCAACTTCCAGAGTTAAACCCGTGTGTGGATTCAGCAGTCTGCAAACACTTTCTCTGCAGAGTCCCAAAAGAGGCGTTTTCAGCCCATTACCTGCATATGGAAAAACAGCAGTAAGCACAGGGAAATGTCTGCTTCTAAGTCCAAAACGCAGCTATCTAACAGAACGGTTGTCAATGTGTGCACTCAACTTCCAGAGTTAAACCCGTGTGTGGATTCAGAAGTCTGCAAACTCTTTCTCTGCAGAGTCCCAAAACAGGCGTTTTCAGCCCATTACCGGCATATGGAAGAAACAGCAGTAAGCACAGGGAAATATCTGCTTCTAAATCCAAAACGCAGCTATCTAACAGAACGGTTGTCAATGTGTGCACTCAACTTCCAGAGTTAAACCCGTGTGTGGATTCAGCAATCTGCAAACACTTTCTCTGCAGAGTCCCAAAACAGACGTTTTCAGCCCATTACCGGCATATGGAAGAAACAGCAGTAAGCACAGGGAAATATCTGTTTCTAAATCGAAAACGCAGCTATCTAACAGAACCGTTGTCAATGTGTGCACTCAACTTCCAGAGTTAAACCCGTGTGTGGATTCAGCAGTCTGCAAGCACTTTCTCTGCAGAGTCCCAAAATAGGCGTTTTCAGCCCATTACCGGCATATGGAAGAAACAGCAGTAAGCACAGGGAAATATCTGCTTCTAAATCGAAAACGCAGCTATCTAACAGAACGGTTGTCAATGTGTGCACTCAACTTCCAGAGTTAAACCCGTGTGTGGATTCAGCAGTGTGCAAACACTTTCTCTGCAGAGTCCCAAAACAGACGTTTTCAGCCCATTACCGGCATATGGAAGAAACAGCAGTAAGCACAGGGAAATATCTGCTTCTAAATCCAAAACGCAGCTATCTAACAGAACGGTTGTCAGTGTGTGCACTCAACTTCCAGAGTTAAACCCGTGTGTGGATTCAGCAGTCTGCAAACACTTTCTCAGCACACTTCCAAAACAGGCGTTTTCAGCCCATTACCGGCATATGGAAGAAACAGCAGTAAGCACAGGGAAATATCTGCTTCTAAATCCAAAACGCAGCTATCTGACAGAACGGTTGTCAATGTGTGCACTCAACTTCCAGAGTTAATCCCGTGTGTGCATTCAGTGGTCTGCAAACACTTTCTCTGCAGAGTCCCAAAGCAGGCGTTTTCAGCCCATTACCGGCATATGGAAGAAACAGCAGTAAGCACAGGGAAATATCTGCTTCTAAATCCAAAACGCAGCTAACTAACAAAACGGTTGTCAATGTTTGCACTCAACTTCCAGAGTTAAACCCGTGTGTGGATTCAGCAGTCTGCAAACACCGTCTCTGCAGAGACCCCAAACAGGCGTTTTCAGCCCATTACCGGCATATGGAAGAAACAGCAGTAAGCACAGGGAAATATCTGCTTCTGAATTCAAAACGCAGCTATCTAACAGAACGGTTGTCAATGTGTGCACTCAACTTCCAGAGTTAAACCCGTTTGTGGATTCAGCAATCTGCAAACACTTTCTCTGCAAAGTCCCAAAACAGGCGTTTTCAGCCCATTACCGGCATATGTAAGAAACAGCAGTAAGCACAGGGAAATATCTGCTTGTAACTCCAAAACGCAGCTATCTAACAGAACGGTTGTCAATGTGTGCACTCAACTTCCAGAGTTAAACCCGTGTGTGGATTCAGCAGTCTGCAAACACTTTCTCTGCAGAGTCCCAAAACAGGCGTTATCAGCGCATTATCGGCATATGGAAGAAACAGTAGTAAGCACAGGGAAATATCTGCTTCTAAATCCAAAACGCAGCTATCTAACAGAACGGTTGTCAATGTGTGCACTCAACTTCCAGAGTTAAACACGTGTGTGCATTCAGCAGTCTGCAAACACCTTCTCTGCAGAGTCCCAAAACAGGGGTTTTCAGCCCATTACTGGCATATGGAAGAAACAGCCGTAAGCACAGGGAAATATCTGCTTCTAAATCCAAAACGCAGCTATCTAACAGAACGGTTGTCAATGTGTGCACTCAACATTCAGAGTTGAACTCGTGTGTGGATTCATCAGTCTGCAAACATTTTCTCTGCAGAGTCCCAAAACAGGCGTTTTCAGCCCATTACCGGCATTTGGAAGAAACAGCAGTAAGCACAAAGAAATATCTGCTTCTAAATTCAAAACGCAGCTATCTAACAGAACGGTTGTCAATGTGTGCACTCAACTTCCAGAGTTAAACCCGGGTGTGAATTCAGCAGTCTGCAAACACTTTCTCTACAGAGTCCCAAAACAGGTGTTTTCGGTCCATTACCGGCATGTGGAAGAAACAGTAGTAAGCACAGCCAAATATCCGCTTCTAAATACAAAACACAGCTATCTAACAGAACGGTTGTCAATGTTTGCACTCAACTTCCAGAGTTAAACCCGTGTGTGGATTCAGCAGTCTGCAAACACTTTCTCTGCAGAGTCCCAAAACAGGCGTTTTCAGCCCATTACCTGCATATGGAAAAACAGCAGTAAGCACAGGGAAATGTCTGCTTCTAAGTCCAAAACGCAGCTATCTAACAGAACGGTTGTCAATGTGTGCACTCAACTTCCAGAGTTAAACCCGTGTGTGGATTCAGAAGTCTGCAAACACTTTCTCTGCAGAGTCCCAAAACAGGCGTTTTCAGCCCATTACCGGCATACGGAAGAAACAGCAGTAAGCACAGGGAAATATCTGCTTCTAAATCCAAAACGCAGCTATCTAACAGAACGGTTGTCAATGTGTGCACTCAACTTCCAGAGTTAAACCCGTGTGTGTATTCATCAGTCTGCAAGCACCTTCTCTGCAGAGTCCCAAAACAGGCGTTTTCAGCCCATTACCGGCATATGGAAGAAACAGCAGTAAGCACAGGGAAATATCTGCTTCTAAATCCAAAACGCAGCTATCTAACAGAACGGTTGTCAATGTGTGCACTCAACTTCCAGAGTTAAACCCGTGTGTGAATTCAGCAGTCTGCTAACACTTTCTCTGCAGAGTCCCAAAACAGGTGTTTTCGGTCCATTACCGGCATGTGGAAGAAACAGTAGTAAGCACAGCCAAATATCCGCTTCTAAATACAAAACGCAGCTATCTAACAGAACGGTTGTCAATGTTTGAACTCAACTTCCAGAGTTAAACCCGTGTGTGGATTCAGCAGTCTGCAAACACTTTCTCTGCAGAGTCCCAAAAGAGGCGTTTTCAGCCCATTACCTGCATATGGAAAAACAGCAGTAAGCACAGGGAAATGTCTGCTTCTAAGTCCAAAACGCAGCTATCTAACAGAACGGTTGTCAATGTGTGCACTCAACTTCCAGAGTTAAACCCGTGTGTGGATTCAGAAGTCTGCAAACTCTTTCTCTGCAGAGTCCCAAAACAGGCGTTTTCAGCCCATTACCGGCATATGGAAGAAACAGCAGTAAGCACAGGGAAATATCTGCTTCTAAATCCAAAACGCAGCTATCTAACAGAACGGTTGTCAATGTGTGCACTCAACTTCCAGAGTTAAACCCGTGTGTGGATTCAGCAATCTGCAAACACTTTCTCTGCAGAGTCCCAAAACAGACGTTTTCAGCCCATTACCGGCATATGGAAGAAACAGCAGTAAGCACAGGGAAATATCTGTTTCTAAATCGAAAACGCAGCTATCTAACAGAACCGTTGTCAATGTGTGCACTCAACTTCCAGAGTTAAACCCGTGTGTGGATTCAGCAGTCTGCAAGCACTTTCTCTGCAGAGTCCCAAAATAGGCGTTTTCAGCCCATTACCGGCATATGGAAGAAACAGCAGTAAGCACAGGGAAATATCTGCTTCTAAATCGAAAACGCAGCTATCTAACAGAACGGTTGTCAATGTGTGCACTCAACTTCCAGAGTTAAACCCGTGTGTGGATTCAGCAGTGTGCAAACACTTTCTCTGCAGAGTCCCAAAACAGACGTTTTCAGCCCATTACCGGCATATGGAAGAAACAGCAGTAAGCACAGGGAAATATCTGCTTCTAAATCCAAAACGCAGCTATCTAACAGAACGGTTGTCAGTGTGTGCACTCAACTTCCAGAGTTAAACCCGTGTGTGGATTCAGCAGTCTGCAAACACTTTCTCAGCACACTTCCAAAACAGGCGTTTTCAGCCCATTACCGGCATATGGAAGAAACAGCAGTAAGCACAGGGAAATATCTGCTTCTAAATCAAAAACGCAGCTATCTGACAGAACGGTTGTCAATGTGTGCACTCAACTTCCAGAGTTAATCCCGTGTGTGCATTCAGTGGTCTGCAAACACTTTCTCTGCAGAGTCCCAAAGCAGGCGTTTTCAGCCCATTACCGGCATATGGAAGAAACAGCAGTAAGCACAGGGAAATATCTGCTTCTAAATCCAAAACGCAGCTAACTAACAAAACGGTTGTCAATGTTTGCACTCAACTTCCAGAGTTAAACCCGTGTGTGGATTCAGCAGTCTGCAAACACCGTCTCTGCAGAGACCCCAAACAGGCGTTTTCAGCCCATTACCGGCATATGGAAGAAACAGCAGTAAGCACAGGGAAATATCTGCTTCTGAATTCAAAACGCAGCTATCTAACAGAACGGTTGTCAATGTGTGCACTCAACTTCCAGAGTTAAACCCGTTTGTGGATTCAGCAATCTGCAAACACTTTCTCTGCAAAGTCCCAAAATAGGCGTTTTCAGCCCATTACCGGCATATGTAAGAAACAGCAGTAAGCACAGGGAAATATCTGCTTGTAACTCCAAAACGCAGCTATCTAACAGAACGGTTGTCAATGTGTGCACTCAACTTCCAGAGTTAAACCCGTGTGTGGATTCAGCAGTCTGCAAACACTTTCTCTGCAGAGTCCCAAAACAGGCGTTATCAGCGCATTATCGGCATATGGAAGAAACAGTAGTAAGCACAGGGAAATATCTGCTTCTAAATCCAAAACGCAGCTATCTAACAGAACGGTTGTCAATGTGTGCACTCAACTTCCAGAGTTAAACACGTGTGTGCAATCAGCAGTCTGCAAACACCTTCTCTGCAGAGTCCCAAAACAGGGGTTTTCAGCCCATTACTGGCATATGGAAGAAACAGCCGTAAGCACAGGGAAATATCTGCTTCTAAATCCAAAACGCAGCTATCTAACAGAACGGTTGTCAATGTGTGCACTCAACATTCAGAGTTGAACTCGTGTGTGGATTCATCAGTCTGCAAACATTTTCTCTGCAGAGTCCCAAAACAGGCGTTTTCAGCCCATTACCGGCATTTGGAAGAAACAGCAGTAAGCACAAAGAAATATCTGCTTCTAAATTCAAAACGCAGCTATCTAACAGAACGGTTGTCAATGTGTGCACTCAACTTCCAGAGTTAAACCCGGGTGTGAATTCAGCAGTCTGCAAACACTTTCTCTGCAGAGTCCCAAAACAGGCGTTATCAGCGCATTATCGGCATATGGAAGAAACAGTAGTAAGCACAGGGAAATATCTGCTTCTAAATCCAAAACGCAGCTATCTAACAGAACGGTTGTCAATGTGTGCACTCAACTTCCAGAGTTAAACACGTGTGTGCATTCAGCAGTCTGCAAACACCTTCTCTGCAGAGTCCCAAAACAGGGGTTTTCAGCCCATTACTGGCATATGGAAGAAACAGCCGTAAGCACAGGGAAATATCTGCTTCTAAATCCAAAACGCAGCTATCTAACAGAACGGTTGTCAATGTGTGCACTCAACATTCAGAGTTGAACTCGTGTGTGGATTCATCAGTCTGCAAACATTTTCTCTGCAGAGTCCCAAAACAGGCGTTTTCAGCCCATTACCGGCATTTGGAAGAAACAGCAGTAAGCACAAAGAAATATCTGCTTCTAAATTCAAAACGCAGCTATCTAACAGAACGGTTGTCAATGTGTGCACTCAACTTCCAGAGTTAAACCCGTGTGTGAATTCAGCAGTCTGCTAACACTTTCTCTGCAGAGTCCCAAAACAGGTGTTTTTGGTCCATTACCGGCATGTGGAAGAAACAGTAGTAAGCACAGCCAAATATCCGCTTCTAAATACAAAACGCAGCTATCTAACAGAACGGTTGTCAATGTTTGAACTCAACTTCCAGAGTTAAACCCGTGTGTGGATTCAGCAGTCTGCAAACACTTTCTCTGCAGAGTCCCAAAAGAGGCGTTTTCAGCCCATTACCTGCATATGGAAAAACAGCAGTAAGCACAGGGAAATGTCTGCTTCTAAGTCCAAAACGCAGCTATCTAACAGAACGGTTGTCAATGTGTGCACTCAACTTCCAGAGTTAAACCCGTGTGTGGATTCAGAAGTCTGCAAACACTTTCTCTGCAGAGTCCCAAAACAGGCGTTTTCAGCCCATTACCGGCATATGGAAGAAACAGCAGTAAGCACAGGGAAATATCTGCTTCTAAATCCAAAACGCAGCTATCTAACAGAACGGTTGTCAATGTGTGCACTCAACTTCCAGAGTTAAACCCGTGTGTGGATTCAGCAATCTGCAAACACTTTCTCTGCAGAGTCCCAAAACAGACGTTTTCAGCCCATTACCGGCATATGGAAGAAACAGCAGTAAGCACAGGGAAATATCTGTTTCTAAATCGAAAACGCAGCTATCTAACAGAACCGTTGTCAATGTGTGCACTCAACTTCCAGAGTTAAACCCGTGTGTGGATTCAGCAGTCTGCAAGCACTTTCTCTGCAGAGTCCCAAAATAGGCGTTTTCAGCCCATTACCGGCATATGGAAGAAACAGCAGTAAGCACAGGGAAATATCTGCTTCTAAATCGAAAACGCAGCTATCTAACAGAACGGTTGTCAATGTGTGCACTCAACTTCCAGAGTTAAACCCGTGTGTGGATTCAGCAGTGTGCAAACACTTTCTCTGCAGAGTCCCAAAACAGACGTTTTCAGCCCATTACCGGCATATGGAAGAAACAGCAGTAAGCACAGGGAAATATCTGCTTCTAAATCCAAAACGCAGCTATCTAACAGAACGGTTGTCAGTGTGTGCACTCAACTTCCAGAGTTAAACCCGTGTGTGGATTCAGCAGTCTGCAAACACTTTCTCAGCACACTTCCAAAACAGGCGTTTTCAGCCCATTACCGGCATATGGAAGAAACAGCAGTAAGCACAGGGAAATATCTGCTTCTAAATCCAAAACGCAGCTATCTGACAGAACGGTTGTCAATGTGTGCACTCAACTTCCAGAGTTAATCCCGTGTGTGCATTCAGTGGTCTGCAAACACTTTCTCTGCAGAGTCCCAAAGCAGGCGTTTTCAGCCCATTACCGGCATATGGAAGAAACAGCAGTAAGCACAGGGAAATATCTGCTTCTAAATCCAAAACGCAGCTAACTAACAAAACGGTTGTCAATGTTTGCACTCAACTTCCAGAGTTAAACCCGTGTGTGGATTCAGCAGTCTGCAAACACCGTCTCTGCAGAGACCCCAAACAGGCGTTTTCAGCCCATTACCGGCATATGGAAGAAACAGCAGTAAGCACAGGGAAATATCTGCTTCTGAATTCAAAACGCAGCTATCTAACAGAACGGTTGTCAATGTGTGCACTCAACTTCCAGAGTTAAACCCGTTTGTGGATTCAGCAATCTGCAAACACTTTCTCTGCAAAGTCCCAAAATAGGCGTTTTCAGCCCATTACCGGCATATGTAAGAAACAGCAGTAAGCACAGGGAAATATCTGCTTGTAACTCCAAAACGCAGCTATCTAACAGAACGGTTGTCAATGTGTGCACTCAACTTCCAGAGTTAAACCCGTGTGTGGATTCAGCAGTCTGCAAACACTTTCTCTGCAGAGTCCCAAAACAGGCGTTATCAGCGCATTATCGGCATATGGAAGAAACAGTAGTAAGCACAGGGAAATATCTGCTTCTAAATCCAAAACGCAGCTATCTAACAGAACGGTTGTCAATGTGTGCACTCAACTTCCAGAGTTAAACACGTGTGTGCATTCAGCAGTCTGCAAACACCTTCTCTGCAGAGTCCCAAAACAGGGGTTTTCAGCCCATTACTGGCATATGGAAGAAACAGCCGTAAGCACAGGGAAATATCTGCTTCTAAATCCAAAACGCAGCTATCTAACAGAACGGTTGTCAATGTGTGCACTCAACATTCAGAGTTGAACTCGTGTGTGGATTCATCAGTCTGCAAACATTTTCTCTGCAGAGTCCCAAAACAGGCGTTTTCAGCCCATTACCGGCATTTGGAAGAAACAGCAGTAAGCACAAAGAAATATCTGCTTCTAAATTCAAAACGCAGCTATCTAACAGAACGGTTGTCAATGTGTGCACTCAACTTCCAGAGTTAAACCCGGGTGTGAATTCAGCAGTCTGCAAACACTTTCTCTACAGAGTCCCAAAACAGGTGTTTTCGGTCCATTACCGGCATGTGGAAGAAACAGTAGTAAGCACAGCCAAATATCCGCTTCTAAATACAAAACACAGCTATCTAACAGAACGGTTGTCAATGTTTGCACTCAACTTCCAGAGTTAAACCCGTGTGTGGATTCAGCAGTCTGCAAACACTTTCTCTGCAGAGTCCCAAAACAGGCGTTTTCAGCCCATTACCTGCATATGGAAAAACAGCAGTAAGCACAGGGAAATGTCTGCTTCTAAGTCCAAAACGCAGCTATCTAACAGAACGGTTGTCAATGTGTGCACTCAACTTCCAGAGTTAAACCCGTGTGTGGATTCAGAAGTCTGCAAACACTTTCTCTGCAGAGTCCCAAAACAGGCGTTTTCAGCCCATTACCGGCATACGGAAGAAACAGCAGTAAGCACAGGGAAATATCTACTTCTAAATCCAAAACGCAGCTATCTAACAGAACGGTTGTCAATGTGTGCACTCAACTTCCAGAGTTAAACCCGTGTGTGTATTCATCAGTCTGCAAGCACGTTCTCTGCAGAGTCCCAAAACAGGCGTTTTCAGCCCATTACCGGCATATGGAAGAAACAGCAGTAAGCACAGGGAAATATCTGCTTCTAAATCCAAAACGCAGCTATCTAACAGAACGGTTGTCAATGTGTGCACTCAACTTCCAGAGTTAAACCCGTGTGTGAATTCAGCAGTCTGCTAACACTTTCTCTGCAGAGTCCCAAAACAGGTGTTTTCGGTCCATTACCGGCATGTGGAAGAAACAGTAGTAAGCACAGCCAAATATCCGCTTCTAAATACAAAACGCAGCTATCTAACAGAACGGTTGTCAATGTTTGCACTCAAATTCCAGAGTTAAACCCGTGTGTGGATTCAGCAGTCTGCAAACACTTTCTCTGCAGAGTCCCAAAACAGGCGTTTTCAGCCCATTACCTGCATATGGAAAAACAGCAGTAAGCACAGGGAAATGTCTGCTTCTAAGTCCAAAACGCAGCTATCTAACAGAACGGTTGTCAATGTGTGCACTCAACTTCCAGAGTTAAACCCGTGTGTGGATTCAGAAGTCTGCAAACACTTTCTCTGCAGAGTCCCAAAACAGGCGTTTTCAGCCCATTACCGGCATACGGAAGAAACAGCAGTAAGCACAGGGAAATATCTGCTTCTAAATCCAAAACGCAGCTATCTAACAGAACGGTTGTCAATGTGTGCACTCAACTTCCAGAGTTAAACCCGTGTGTGTATTCATCAGTCTGCAAGCACCTTCTCTGCAGAGTCCCAAAACAGGCGTTTTCAGCCCATTACCGGCATATGGAAGAAACAGCAGTAAGCACAGGGAAATATCTGCTTCTAAATCCAATACGCAGCTATCTAACAGAACGGTTGTCAATGTGTGCACTCAACTTCCAGAGTTAAACCCGTGTGTGAATTCAGCAGTCTGCTAACACTTTCTCTGCAGAGTCCCAAAACAGGTGTTTTCGGTCCATTACCGGCATGTGGAAGAAACAGTAGTAAGCACAGCCAAATATCCGCTTCTAAATACAAAACGCAGCTATCTAACAGAACGGTTGTCAATGTTTGAACTCAACTTCCAGAGTTAAACCCGTGTGTGGATTCAGCAGTCTGCAAACACTTTCTCTGCAGAGTCCCAAAAGAGGCGTTTTCAGCCCATTACCTGCATATGGAAAAACAGCAGTAAGCACAGGGAAATGTCTGCTTCTAAGTCCAAAACGCAGCTATCTAACAGAACGGTTGTCAATGTGTGCACTCAACTTCCAGAGTTAAACCCGTGTGTGGATTCAGAAGTCTGCAAACACTTTCTCTGCAGAGTTCCAAAACAGGCGTTTTCAGCCCATTACCGGCATATGGAAGAAACAGCAGTAAGCACAGGGAAATATCTGCTTCTAAATCCAAAACGCAGCTATCTAACAGAACGGTTGTCAATGTGTGCACTCAACTTCCAGAGTTAAACCCGTGTGTGGATTCAGCAATCTGCAAACACTTTCTCTGCAGAGTCCCAAAACAGACGTTTTCAGCCCATTACCGGCATATGGAAGAAACAGCAGTAAGCACAGGGAAATATCTGTTTCTAAATCGAAAACGCAGCTATCTAACAGAACCGTTGTCAATGTGTGCACTCAACTTCCAGAGTTAAACCCGTGTGTGGATTCAGCAGTCTGCAAGCACTTTCTCTGCAGGGTCCCAAAATAGGCGTTTTCAGCCCATTACCGGCATATGGAAGAAACAGCAGTAAGCACAGGGAAATATCTGCTTCTAAATCGAAAACGCAGCTATCTAACAGAACGGTTGTCAATGTGTGCACTCAACTTCCAGAGTTAAACCCGTGTGTGGATTCAGCAGTGTGCAAACACTTTCTCTGCAGAGTCCCAAAACAGACGTTTTCAGCCCATTACCGGCATATGGAAGAAACAGCAGTAAGCACAGGGAAATATCTGCTTCTAAATCCAAAACGCAGCTATCTAACAGAACGGTTGTCAGTGTGTGCACTCAACTTCCAGAGTTAAACCCGTGTGTGGATTCAGCAGTCTGCAAACACTTTCTCTGCACACTTCCAAAACAGGCGTTTTCAGCCCATTACCGGCATATGGAAGAAACAGCAGTAAGCACAGGGAAATATCTGCTTCTAAATCAAAAACGCAGCTATCTGACAGAACGGTTGTCAATGTGTGCACTCAACTTCCAGAGTTAATCCCGTGTGTGCATTCAGCGGTCTGCAAACACTTTCTCTGCAGAGTCCCAAAGCAGGCGTTTTCAGCCCATTACCGGCATATGGAAGAAACAGCAGTAAGCACAGGGAAATATCTGCTTCTAAATCCAAAACGCAGCTAACTAACAGAACGGTTGTCAATGTTTGCACTCAACTTCCAGAGTTAAACCCGTGTGTGGATTCAGCAGTCTGCAAACACCGTCTCTGCAGAGACCCCAAACAGGCGTTTTCAGCCCATTACCGGCATATGGAAGAAACAGCAGTAAGCACAGGGAAATATCTGCTTCTGAATTCAAAACGCAGCTATCTAACAGAACGGTTGTCAATGTGTGCACTCAACTTCCAGAGTTAAACCCGTTTGTGGATTCAGCAATCTGCAAACACTTTCTCTGCAAAGTCCCAAAATAGGCGTTTTCAGCCCATTACCGGCATATGTAAGAAACAGCAGTAAGCACAGGGAAATATCTGCTTGTAACTCCAAAACGCAGCTATCTAACAGAACGGTTGTCAATATGTGCACTCAACTTCCAGAGTTAAACCCGTGTGTGGATTCAGCAGTCTGCAAACACTTTCTCTGCAGAGTCCCAAAACAGGCGTTATCAGCGCATTATCGGCATATGGAAGAAACAGTAGTAAGCACAGGGAAATATCTGCTTCTAAATCCAAAACGCAGCTATCTAACAGAACGGTTGTCAATGTGTGCACTCAACTTCCAGAGTTAAACACGTGTGTGCATTCAGCAGTCTGCAAACACCTTCTCTGCAGAGTCCCAAAACAGGGGTTTTCAGCCCATTACTGGCATATGGAAGAAACAGCCGTAAGCACAGGGAAATATCTGCTTCTAAATCCAAAACGCAGCTATCTAACAGAACGGTTGTCAATGTGTGCACTCAACATTCAGAGTTGAACTCGTGTGTGGATTCATCAGTCTGCAAACATTTTCTCTGCAGAGTCCCAAAACAGGCGTTTTCAGCCCATTACCGGCATTTGGAAGAAACAGCAGTAAGCACAAAGAAATATCTGCTTCTAAATTCAAAACGCAGCTATCTAACAGAACGGTTGTCAATGTGTGCACTCAACTTCCAGAGTTAAACCCGTGTGTGAATTCAGCAGTCTGCAAACACTT
The DNA here is from genome assembly GCF_030222135.1 of Aotus nancymaae. Taxonomy (NCBI): domain Eukaryota; kingdom Metazoa; phylum Chordata; class Mammalia; order Primates; family Aotidae; genus Aotus; species Aotus nancymaae. The sequence continues at coordinate 109,265 of NW_026988565.1, forward strand.
TCTCTACAGAGTCCCAAAACAGGTGTTTTCGGTCCATTACCGGCATGTGGAAGAAACAGTAGTAAGCACAGCCAAATATCCGCTTCTAAATACAAAACACAGCTATCTAACAGAACGGTTGTCAATGTTTGCACTCAACTTCCAGAGTTAAACCCGTGTGTGGATTCAGCAGTCTGCAAACACTTTCTCTGCAGAGTCCCAAAACAGGCGTTTTCAGCCCATTACCTGCATATGGAAAAACAGCAGTAAGCACAGGGAAATGTCTGCTTCTAAGTCCAAAACGCAGCTATCTAACAGAACGGTTGTCAATGTGTGCACTCAACTTCCAGAGTTAAACCCGTGTGTGGATTCAGAAGTCTGCAAACACTTTCTCTGCAGAGTCCCAAAACAGGCGTTTTCAGCCCATTACCGGCATACGGAAGAAACAGCAGTAAGCACAGGGAAATATCTACTTCTAAATCCAAAACGCAGCTATCTAACAGAACGGTTGTCAATGTGTGCACTCAACTTCCAGAGTTAAACCCGTGTGTGTATTCATCAGTCTGCAAGCACGTTCTCTGCAGAGTCCCAAAACAGGCGTTTTCAGCCCATTACCGGCATATGGAAGAAACAGCAGTAAGCACAGGGAAATATCTGCTTCTAAATCCAAAACGCAGCTATCTAACAGAACGGTTGTCAATGTGTGCACTCAACTTCCAGAGTTAAACCCGTGTGTGAATTCAGCAGTCTGCTAACACTTTCTCTGCAGAGTCCCAAAACAGGTGTTTTCGGTCCATTACCGGCATGTGGAAGAAACAGTAGTAAGCACAGCCAAATATCCGCTTCTAAATACAAAACGCAGCTATCTAACAGAACGGTTGTCAATGTTTGAACTCAACTTCCAGAGTTAAACCCGTGTGTGGATTCAGCAGTCTGCAAGCACTTTCTCTGCAGAGTCCCAAAACAGGCGTTTTCAGCCCATTACCTGCATATGGAAAAACAGCAGTAAGCACAGGGAAATGTCTGCTTCTAAGTCCAAAACGCAGCTATCTAACAGAACGGTTGTCAATGTGTGCACTCAACTTCCAGAGTTAAACCCGTGTGTGGATTCAGAAGTCTGCAAACACTTTCTCTGCAGAGTCCCAAAACAGGCGTTTTCAGCCCATTACCGGCATATGGAAGAAACAGCAGTAAGCACAGGGAAATATCTGCTTCTAAATCCAAAACGCAGCTATCTAACAGAACGGTTGTCAATGTGTGCACTCAACTTCCAGAGTTAAACCCGTGTGTGGATTCAGCAATCTGCAAACACTTTCTCTGCAGAGTCCCAAAACAGACGTTTTCAGCCCATTACCGGCATATGGAAGAAACAGCAGTAAGCACAGGGAAATATCTGTTTCTAAATCGAAAACGCAGCTATCTAACAGAACCGTTGTCAATGTGTGCACTCAACTTCCAGAGTTAAACCCGTGTGTGGATTCAGCAGTCTGCAAGCACTTTCTCTGCAGAGTCCCAAAATAGGCGTCTTCAGCCCATTACCGGCATATGGAAGAAACAGCAGTAAGCACAGGGAAATATCTGCTTCTAAATCGAAAACGCAGCTATCTAACAGAACGGTTGTCAATGTGTGCACTCAACTTCCAGAGTTAAACCCGTGTGTGGATTCAGCAGTGTGCAAACACTTTCTCTGCAGAGTCCCAAAACAGACGTTTTCAGCCCATTACCGGCATATGGAAGAAAAAGCAGTAAGCACAGGGAAATATCTGCTTCTAAATCCAAAACGCAGCTATCTAACAGAACGGTTGTCAGTGTGTGCACTCAACTTCCAGAGTTAAACCCGTGTGTGGATTCAGCAGTCTGCAAACACTTTCTCTGCACACTTCCAAAACAGGCGTTTTCAGCCCATTACCGGCATATGGAAGAAACAGCAGTAAGCACAGGGAAATATCTGCTTCTAAATCAAAAACGCAGCTATCTGACAGAACGGTTGTCAATGTGTGCACTCAACTTCCAGAGTTAATCCCGTGTGTGGATTCAGCGGTCTGCAAACACTTTCTCTGCAGAGTCCCAAAACAGGCGTTTTCCGCCCATTACCGGCATATGGAAGAAACAGCAGTAAGCACAGGGAAATATCTGCTTCTAAATCCAAAATGCAGCTATCTAACAGAACGGTTGTCAATGTGTGCACTCAACTTCCAGAGTTAAACCCGTGTGTGGATTCAGCGATCTGCAAACACTTTCTCTGCAGAGTCCCAAAACAGGCGTTTTCAGCCCATTACCGGCATATGGAAGAAACAGCAGTAAGCACAGGGAAATATCTGCTTCTAAATCCAAAACGCAGCTATCTGACAGAGCGGTTGTCAATGTGTGCCCTCAACTTCCAGAGTTAAACCCGTGTGTGGATTCAGCGGTCTGCAAACACTTTCTGTGCAGAGTACCAAAACAGGCGTTTTCAGCCCATTACCGACATATGGAAGAAACAGCAGTAAGCACAGGGAAATATCTGCTTCTAAATCCAAAACGCAGCTAACTAACAGAACGGTTGTCAATGTTTGCACTCAACTTCCAGAGTTAAACCCGTGTGTGGATTCAGCAGTCTGCAAACACCGTCCCTGCAGAGTCCCCAAGCAGGCGTTTTCAGCCCATTACCGGCATATGGAAGAAACAGCAGTAAGCACAGGGAAATATCTGCTTCTGAATTCAAAACGCAGCTATCTAACAGAACGGTTGTCAATGTGTGCACTCAACTTCCAGAGTTAAACCCGTTTGTGGATTCAGCAATCTGCAAACACTTTCTCTGCAAAGTCCCAAAACAGGCGTTTTCAGCCCATTACCGGCATATGTAAGAAACAGCAGTAAGCACAGGGAAATATCTGCTTCTAAATCCAAAACGCAGCTATCTAACAGAACGGTTGTCAATGTGTGCACTCAAATTCCAGAGTTAAACCCTGGTGTGGATTCAGCAGTCTGCAAACACTTTCTCTGCAGAGTCCCAAAGCAGGCGTTTTCAGCCCATTACCGGCATATGGAAGAAACAGCAGTAAGCACAGGGAAATATCTGCTTCTAAATCCAAAACGCAGCTCTCTAACAGAAAGGTTGTCAAAGTGTGCACTCAACTTCCAGAGTTAAACCCGTGTGTGGATTCAGCAGTCAGCAAACACTTTCTATGCAGAGTCCCAAAACAGACGTTATCAGCCCATTACCGGAATACGGAAGAAACAGCAGTAAGGACAGGGAAATATCTGCTTCTAAATCTAAAACGCAGCTATGTAACAGAACGGGTGTCAATGTGTGCAGTCAACTTACAGAGTTAAACCCATGTGTGGATTCAGCAGTCTGCAAACCCTTTCTCTGCAGAGTCCCAAAACAGGCGTTTTCAGCCCATTTCCGGCATATGGAAGAAACAGCAGTAAGCACAGGGAAATATCTGCTTCTAAATCCAAAACGCAGCTATCTAACAGAACGGTTGTCAATGTGTGCACTCAACTTCCAGAGTTAAACCCGTGTGTGAATTCAGCAGTCTGCTAACACTTTCTCTGCAGAGTCCCAAAACAGGTGTTTTCGGTCCATTATCGGCATGTGGAAGAAACAGTAGTAAGCACAGCCAAATATCCGCTTCTAAATTCAAAATGCAGCTATCTAACAGAACGGTTGTCAATGTTTGCACTCAACTTCCAGAGTTAAACCCGTTTGTGGATTCAGCAGTCTGCAAACACTTTCTCTGGAGAGTCCCAAAACAGGCGTTTTCAGCCCATTACCGGCATACGGAAGACACAGCAGTAAGCACAGGGAAATATCTGCTTCTAAATCCAAAACGCAGCTATCTAACAGAACGGTTGTCAATGTGTGCACTCAACTTCCAGAGTTAAGCCCGTGTGTGGATTCAGCAATCTGCAAACACTTTCTCTGCAGAGTCCCAAAACAGACGTTTTCAGCCCATTACCGGCATATGGAAGAAACAGCAGTAAACACAGGGAAATATCTGTTTCTAAATCGAAAACGCAGCTATCTAACAGAACGGTTGTCAATGTGTGCACTCAACTTTCAGAGTTAAACCCGGGTGTGGATTCAGCAGTCTGCAAGCACTTTCTCTGCAGAGTCCCAAAATAGGCGTTTTCAGCCCATTACCGGCATATGGAAGAAACAGCAGTAAGCACAGGGAAATATCTGCTTCTAAATCGAAAACGCAGCTATCTAACAGAACGGTTGTCAATGTGTGCACTCAACTTCCAGAGTTAAACCCGTGTGTGGATTCAGCAGTGTGCAAACACTTTCTCTGCAGAGTCCCAAAACAGACGTTTTCAGCCCATTACCGGCATATGGAAGAAACAGCAGTAAGCACAGGGAAATATCTGCTTCTAAATCAAAAACGCAGCTATCTAACAGAACGGTTGTCAGTGTGTGCACTCAACTTCCAGAGTTAAACCCGTGTGTGGATTCAGCAGTCTGCAAACACTTTCTCTGCACACTTCCAAAACAGGCGTTTTCAGCCCATTACCGGCATATGGAAGAAACAGCAGTAAGCACAGGGAAATATCTGCTTCTAAATCAAAAACGCAGCTATCTGACAGAACGGTTGTCAATGTGTGCACTCAACTTCCAGAGTTAATCCCGTGTGTGGATTCAGCGGTCTGCAAACACTTTCTCTGCAGAGTCCCAAAACAGGCGTTTTCAGCCCATTACCGGCATATGGAAGAAACAGCAGTAAGCACAGGGAAATATCTGCTTCTAAATCCAAAACGCAGCTATCTGACAGAGCGGTTGTCAATGTGTGCACTCAACTTCCAGAGTTAAACCCGTGTGTGGATTCAGCGGTCTGCAAACACTTTCTGTGCAGAGTACCAAAACAGGCGTTTTCAGCCCATTACCGGCATATGGAAGAAACAGCAGTAAGCACAGGGAAATATCTGCTTCTAAATCCAAAACGCAGCTAACTAACAGAACGGTTGTCAATGTTTGCACTCAACTTCCAGAGTTAAACCCGTGTGTGGATTCAGCAGTCTGCAAACACCGTCTCTGCAGAGTCCCCAAACAGGCGTTTTCAGCCCATTACCGGCATATGGAAGAAACAGCAGTAAGCACAGGGAAATATCTGCTTCTGAATTCAAAACGCAGCTATCTAACAGAACGGTTGTCAATCTGTGCACTCAACTTCCAGAGTTAAACCCGTTTGTGGATTCAGCAATCTGCAAACACTTTCTCTGCAAAGTCCCAAAACAGGCGTTTTCAGCCCATTACCGGCATATGTAAGAAACAGCAGTAAGCACAGGGAAATATCTGCTTGTAACTCCAAAACGCAGCTATCTAACATAACGGTTGTCAATGTGTGCACTCAACTTCCAGAGTTAAACCCGTGTGTGGATTCAGCAGTCTGCAAACACTTTCTCTGCAGAGTCCCAAAACAGGCGTTATCAGCGCGTTATCGGCATATGGAAGAAACAGTAGTAAGCACAGGGAAATATCTGCTTCTAAATCCAAAACGCAGCTATCTAACAGAACGGTTGTCAATGTGTGCACTCAACTTCCAGATTTAAACACGTGTGTGCATTCAGCAGTCTGCATACACCTTCTCTGCAGAGTCCCAAAGCAGGCGTTTTCAGCCCATTACCGGCATACGGAAGAAACAGCAGTAAGCACAGGGAAATATCTGCTTCTAAATCCAAAACGCAGCTCTCTAACAGAAAGGTTGTCAAAGTGTGCACTCAACTTCCAGAGTTAAACCCGTGTGTGGATTCAGCAGTCTGCAAACACTTTCTATGCAGAGTCCCAAAACAGACGTTATCATCCCATTACCGGCATACGGAAGAAACAGCAGTAAGGACAGGGAAATATCTGCTTCTAAATCTAAAACGCAGCTATGTAACAGAACGGGTGTCAATGTGTGCAGTCAACTTACAGAGATAAACCCATGTGTGGATTCAGCAGTCTGCAAACCCTTTCTCTGCAGAGTCCCAAAACAGGCGTTTTCAGCCCATTTCCGGCATATGGAAGAAACAGCAGTAAGCACAGGGAAATATCTGCTTCTAAATCCAAAACGCAGCTATCTAACAGAACGGTTGTCAATGTGTGCACTCAACTTCCAGAGTTAAACCCGTGTGTGAATTCAGCAGTCTGCTAACACTTTCTCTGCAGAGTCCCGAAACAGGTGTTTTCGGTCCATTACCGGCATGTGGAAGAAACAGTAGTAAGCACAGCCAAATATCCGCTTCTAAATTCAAAACGCAGCTATCTAACAGAACGGTTGTCAATGTTTGCACTCAACTTCCAGAGTTAAACCCGTGTGTGGATTCAGCAGTCTGCAAGCACTTTCTCTGCAGAGTCCCAAAACAGGCGTTTTCAGCCCATTACCGGCATACGGAAGAAACAGCAGTAAGCACAGGGAAATATCTGCTTCTAAATCCAAAACGCAGCTATCTAACAGAACGGTTGTCAATGTGTGCACTCAACTTCCAGAGTTAAACCCGTGTGTGGATTCAGCAATCTGCAAACACTTTCTCTGCAGAGTCCCAAAACAGACGTTTTCAGCCCATTACCGGCATATGGAAGAAACAGCAGTAAACACAGGGAAATATCTGTTTCTAAATCGAAAACGCAGCTATCTAACAGAACGGTTGTCAATGTGTGCACTCAACTTCCAGAGTTAAACCCGTGTGTGGATTCAGCAGTCTGCAAGAACTTTCTCTGCAGAGTCCCAAAATAGGCGTTTTCAGCCCATTACCGGCATATGGAAGAAACAGCAGTAAGCACAGGGAAATATCTGCTTCTAAATCCAAAACGCAGCTATCTATCAGAACGGTTGTCAGTGTGTGCACTCAACTTCCAGAGTTAAACCCGTGTGTGGATTCAGCAATCTGCAAACACTTTCTCTGCACACTTCCAAAACAGGCGTTTTCAGCCCATTACCGGCATATGGAACAAACAGCAGTAAGCACAGGGAAATATCTGCTTCTAAATCAAAATCGCAGCTATCTGACAGAGCGGTTGTCAATGTGTGCACTCAACTTCCAGAGTTAATCCCGTGTGTGGATTCAGCGGTCTGCAAACACTTTCTCTGCAGAGTCCCAAAACAGGCGTTTTCAGCCCATTACCGGCATATGGAAGAAACAGCAGTAAGCACAGGGAAATATCTGCTTCTAAATCCAAAACGCAGCTATCTAACAGAACGGTTGTCAATGTGTGCACTCAACTTCCAGAGTTAAACCCGTGTGTGGATTTAGCGGTCTGCAAACACTTTCTCTGCAGAGTCCCAAAACACGCGTTTTCAGCCCATTACCGGCATATGGAAGAAACAGCAGTAAGCACAGGGAAATATCTGCTTCTAAATCCAAAACGCAGCTCTCTAACAGAAAGGTTGTCAAAGTGTGCACTCAACTTCCAGAGTTAAACCCGTGTGTGGATTCAGCAGTCAGCAAACACTTTCTATGCAGAGTCCCAAAGCAGGCGTTTTCAGCCCATTACCGGCATATGGAAGAAACAGCAGTAAGCACAGGGAAATATCTGCTTCTAAATCCAAAACGCAGCTCTCTAACAGAAAGGTTGTCAAAGTGTGCACTCAACTTCCAGAGTTAAACCCGTGTGTGGATTCAGCAGTCAGCAAACACTTTCTATGCAGAGTCCCAAAACAGACGTTATCAGCCCATTACCGGCATACGGAAGAAACAGCAGTAAGGACAGGGAAATATCTGCTTCTAAATCTAAAACGCAGCTATGTAACAGAACGGGTGTCAATGTGTGCAGTCAACTTACAGAGTTAAACCCATGTGTGGATTCAGCAGTCTGCAAACCCTTTCTCTGCAGAGTCCCAAAACAGGCGTTTTCAGCCCATTTCCGGCATATGGAAGAAACAGCAGTAAGCACAGGGAAATATCTGCTTCTAAATCCAAAACGCAGCTATCTAACAGAACGGTTGTCAATGTGTGCACTCAACTTCCAGAGTTAAACCCGTGTGTGAATTCAGCAGTCTGCTAACACTTTCTCTGCAGAGTCCCAAAACAGGTGTTTTCGGTCCAATACCGGCATGTGGAAGAAACAGTAGTAAGCACAGCCAAATATCCGCTTCTAAATTCAAAATGCAGCTATCTAACAGAACGGTTGTCAATGTTTGCACTCAACTTCCAGAGTTAAACCCGTGTGTGGATTCAGCAGTCTGCAAACACTTTCTCTGGAGAGTCCCAAAACAGGCGTTTTCAGCCCATTACCGGCATACGGAAGACACAGCAGTAAGCACAGGGAAATATCTGCTTCTAAATCCAAAACGCAGCTATCTAACAGAACGGTTGTCAATGTGTGCACTCAACTTCCAGAGTTAAACCCGTGTGTGGATTCAGCAATCTGCAAACACTTTCTCTGCAGAGTCCCAAAACAGACGTTTTCAGCCCATTACCGGCATATGGAAGAAACAGCAGTAAACACAGGGAAATATCTGTTTCTAAATCGAAAACGCAGCTATCTAACAGAACGGTTGTCAATGTGTGCACTCAACTTCCAGAGTTAAACCCGTGTGTGGATTCAGCAGTCTGCAAGCACTTTCTCTGCAGAGTCCCAAAATAGGCGTTTTCAGCCCATTACCGGCATATGGAAGAAACAGCAGTAAGCACAGGGAAATATCTGCTTCTAAATCGAAAACGCAGCTATCTAACAGAACGGTTGTCAATGTGTGCACTCAACTTCCAGAGTTAAACCCGTGTGTGGATTCAGCAGTGTGCAAACACTTTCTCTGCAGAGTCCCAAAACAGACGTTTTCAGCCCATTACCGGCATATGGAAGAAACAGCAGTAAGCACAGGGAAATATCTGCTTCTAAATCAAAAACGCAGCTATCTAACAGAACGGTTGTCAGTGTGTGCACTCAACTTCCAGAGTTAAACCCGTGTGTGGATTCAGCAGTCTGCAAACACTTTCTCTGCACACTTCCAAAACAGGCGTTTTCAGCCCATTACCGGCATATGGAAGAAACAGCAGTAAGCACAGGGAAATATCTGCTTCTAAATCAAAAACGCAGCTATCTGACAGAACGGTTGTCAATGTGTGCACTCAACTTCCAGAGTTAATCCCGTGTGTGGATTCAGCGGTCTGCAAACACTTTCTCTGCAGAGTCCCAAAACAGGCGTTTTCAGCCCATTACCGGCATATGGAAGAAACAGCAGTAAGCACAGGGAAATATCTGCTTCTAAATCCAAAACGCAGCAATCTGACAGAGCGGTTGTCAATGTGTGCACTCAACTTCCAGAGTTAAACCCGTGTGTGGATTCAGCGGTCTGCAAACACTTTCTGTGCAGAGTACCAAAACAGGCGTTTTCAGCCCATTACCGGCATATGGAAGAAACAGCAGTAAGCACAGGGAAATATCTGATTCTAAATCCAAAACGCAGCTAAATAACAGAACGGTTGTCAATGTTTGCACTCAACTTCCAGATTTAAACCCGTGTGTGGATTCAGCAGTCTGCAAACACCGTCTCTGCAGAGTCCCCAAACAGGCGTTTTCAGCCCATTACCGGCATATGGAAGAAACAGCAGTAAGCACAGGGAAATATCTGCTTCTGAATTCAAAACGCAGCTATCTAACAGAACGGTTGTCAATCTGTGCACTCAACTTCCAGAGTTAAACCCGTTTGTGGATTCAGCAATCTGCAAACACTTTCTCTGCAAAGTCCCAAAACAGGCGTTTTCAGCCCATTACCGGCATATGTAAGAAACAGCAGTAAGCACAGGGAAATATCTGCTTGTAACTCCAAAACGCAGCTATCTAACATAACGGTTGTCAATGTGTGCAGTCAACTTCCAGAGTTAAACCCGTGTGTGGATTCAGCAGTCTGCAAACACTTTCTCTGCAGAGTCCCAAAACAGGCGTTATCAGCGCATTATCGGCATATGGAAGAAACAGTAGTAAGCACAGGGAAATATCTGCTTCTAAATCCAAAACGCAGCTATCTAACAGAACGGTTGTCAATGTGTGCACTCAACTTCCAGATTTAAACACGTGTGTGCATTCAGCAGTCTGCATACACCTTCTCTGCAGAGTCCCAAAGCAGGCGTTTTCAGCCCATTACCGGCATATGGAAGAAACAGCAGTAAGAACAGGGAAATATCTGCTTCTAAATCCAAAACGCAGCTCTCTAACAGAAAGGTTGTCAAAGTGTGCACTCAACTTCCAGAGTTAAACCCGTGTGTGGCTTCAGCAGTCTGCAAACACTTTCTATGCAGAGTCCCAAAACAGACGTTATCATCCCATTACCGGCATACGGAAGAAACAGCAGTAAGGACAGGGAAATATCTGCTTCTAAATCTAAAACGCAGCTATGTAACAGAACGGGTGTCAATGTGTGCAGTCAACTTACAGAGATAAACCCATGTGTGGATTCAGCAGTCTGCAAACCCTTTCTCTGCAGAGTCCCAAAGCAGGCGTTTTCAGCCCATTTCCGGCATATGGAAGAAACAGCAGTAAGCACAGGGAAATATCTGCTTCTAAATCCAAAACGCAGCTATCTAACAGAACGGTTGTCAATGTGTGCACTCAACTTCCAGAGTTAAACCCGTGTGTGAATTCAGCAGTCTGCTAACACTTTCTCTGCAGAGTCCCAAAACAGGTGTTTTCGGTCCATTACCGGCATGTGGAAGAAACAGTAGTAAGCACAGCCAAATATCCGCTTCTAAATTCAAAACGCAGCTATCTAACAGAACGGTTGTCAATGTTTGCACTCAACTTCCAGAGTTAAACCCGTGTGTGGATTCAGCAGTCTGCAAGCACTTTCTCTGCAGAGTCCCAAAACAGGCGTTTTCAGCCCATTACCGGCATACGGAAGAAACAGCAGTAAGCACAGGGAAATATCTGCTTCTAAATCCAAAACGCAGCTATCTAACAGAACGGTTGTCAATGTGTGCACTCAACTTCCAGAGTTAAACCCGTGTGTGGATTCAGCAATCTGCAAACACTTTCTCTGCAGAGTCCCAAAAGAGACGTTTTCAGCCCATTACCGGCATATGGAAGAAACAGCAGTAAACACAGGGAAATATCTGTTTCTAAATCGAAAACGCAGCTATCTAACAGAACGGTTGTCAATGTGTGCACTCAACTTCCAGAGTTAAACCCGTGTGTGGATTCAGCAGTCTGCAAGAACTTTCTCTGCAGAGTCCCAAAATAGGCGTTTTCAGCCCATTACCGGCATATGGAAGAAACAGCAGTAAGCACAGGGAAATATCTGCTTCTAAATCCAAAACGCAGCTATCTATCAGAACGGTTGTCAGTGTGTGCACTCAACTTCCAGAGTTAAACCCGTGTGTGGATTCAGCAATCTGCAAACACTTTCTCTGCACACTTCCAAAACAGGCGTTTTCAGCCCATTACCGGCATATGGAACAAACAGCAGTAAGCACAGGGAAATATCTGCTTCTAAATCAAAATCGCAGCTATCTGACAGAACGGTTGTCAATGTGTGCACTCAACTTCCAGAGTTAATCCCGTGTGTGGATTCAGCGGTCTGCAAACACTTTCTCTGCAGAGTCCCAAAACAGGCGTTTTCAGCCCATTACCGGCATATGGAAGAAACAGCAGTAAGCACAGGGAAATATCTGCTTCTAAATCCAAAACGCAGCTATCTAACAGAACGGTTGTCAATGTGTGCACTCAACTTCCAGAGTTAAACCCGTGTGTGGATTTAGCGGTCTGCAAACACTTTCTCTGCAGAGTCCCAAAACAGGCGTTTTCAGCCCATTACCGGCATATGGAAGAAACAGCAGTAAGCACAGGGAAATATCTGCTTCTAAATCCAAAACGCAGCTATCTGACAGAGCGGTTGTCAATGTGTGCACTCAACTTCCAGAGTTAAACCCGTGTGTGGATTCAGCGGTCTGCAAACACTTTCTGTGCAGAGTACCGAAACAGGCGTTTTCAGCCCATTACCGGCATATGGAAGAAACAGCAGTAAGCACAGGGAAATATCTGCTTCTAAATCCAAAACGCAGCTAACTAACAGAACGGTTGTCAATGTTTGCACTCAACTTCCAGAGTTAAACCCGTGTGTGGATTCAGCAGTCTGCAAACACCGTCTCTGCAGAGTCCCCAAACAGGCGTTTTCAGCCCATTACCGGCATATGGAAGAAACAGCAGTAAGCACAGGGAAATATCTGCTTCTGAATTCAAAACGCAGCTATCTAACAGAACGGTTGTCAATGTGTGCACTCAACTTCCAGAGTTAAACCCGTTTGTGGATTCAGCAATCTGCAAACACTTTCTCTGCAAAGTCCCAAAACAGGCGTTTTCAGCCCATTACCGGCATATGTAAGAAACAGCAGTAAGCACAGGGAAATATCTGCTTGTAACTCCAAAACGCAGCTATCTAACATAACGGTTGTCAATGTGTGCACTCAACTTCCAGAGTTAAACCCGTGTGTGGATTCAGCAGTCTGCAAACACTTTCTCTGCAGAGTCCCAAAACAGGCGTTATCAGCGCATTATCGGCATATGGAAGAAACAGTAGTAAGCACAGGGAAATATCTGCTTCTAAATCCAAAACGCAGCTATCTAACAGAACGGTTGTCAATGTGTGCACTCAACTTCCAGATTTAAACACGTGTGTGCATTCAGCAGTCTGCATACACCTTCTCTGCAGAGTCCCAAAACAGGGGTTTTCAGCCCATTACTGGCATATGGAAGAAACAGCCGTAAGCACAGGGAAATATCTGCTTCTAAATCCAAAACGCAGCTATCTAACAGAACGGTTGTCAATGTGTGCACTCAACTTCCAGAGTTGAACCCGTGTGTGGATTCATCAGTCTGCAAACACTTTCTCTGCAGAGTCCCAAAACAGGCGTTTTCAGCCCATTACCGGCATTTGGAAGAAACAGCAGTAAGCACAAAGAAATATCTGCTTCTAAATCCAAAACACAGCTATCTTACAGAACGGTTGTCAATGTGTGCACTCAACTTCCAGAGTTAAACCCGTGTGTGAATTCAGCAGTCTGCAAACACTTTCTCTACAGAGTCCCAAAACAGGTGTTTTCGGTCCATTACCGGCATGTGGAAGAAACAGTAGTAAGCACAGCCAAATATCCGCTTCTAAATACAAAACACAGCTATCTAACAGAACGGTTGTCAATGTTTGCACTCAACTTCCAGAGTTAAAACCGTGTGTGGATTCAGCAGTCTGCAAACACTTTCTCTGCAGAGTCCCAAAACAGGAGTTATCAGCCCGTTACCGGCATATGGAAGAAACAGCAGTAAGCACAGGGAAATATCTGTTTCTAAATCGAAAACGCAGCTATCTAACAGAACGGTTGTCAATGTGTGCACTCAACTTCCAGAGTTAAACCCGTGTGTGGATTCAGCAGTCTGCAAACACTTTCTCTGCAGAGTCCCAAAATAGGCGTTTTCAGCCCATTACCGGCATATGGAAGAAACAGCAGTAAGCGCAGGGAAATATCTGCTTCTAAATCGAAAACGCAGCTATCTAACATAACGGTTGTCAATGTGTGCACTCAACTTCCAGAGTTAAACCCGTGTGTGGATTCAGCAGTGTGCAAACACTTTCTCTGCAGAGTCCCAAAACAGACGTTTTCAGCCCATTACCGGCATATGGAAGAAACAGCAGTAAGCACAGGGAAATATCTGCTTCTAAATCAAAAACGCAGCTATCTAACAGAACGGTTGTCAGTGTGTGCACTCAACTTCCAGAGTTAAACCCGTGTGTGGATTCAGCAGTCTGCAAACACTTTCTCTGCACACTTCCAAAACAGGCGTTTTCAGCCCATTACCGGCATATGGAAGAAACAGCAGTAAGCACAGGGAAATATCTGCTTCTAAATCAAAAACGCAGCTATCTGACAGAACGGTTGTCAATGTGTGCACTCAACTTCCAGAGTTAATCCCGTGTGTGGATTCAGCGGTCTGCAAACACTTTCTCTGCAGAGTCCCAAAACAGGCGTTTTCAGCCCATTACCGGCATATGGAAGAAACAGCAGTAAGCACAGGGAAATATCTGCTTCTAAATCCAAAACGCAGCTATCTGACAGAGCGGTTGTCAATGTGTGCACTCAACTTCCAGAGTTAAACCCGTGTGTGGATTCAGCGGTCTGCAAACACTTTCTGTGCAGAGTACCAAAACAGGCGTTTTCAGCCCATTACCGGCATATGGAAGAAACAGCAGTAAGCACAGGGAAATATCTGCTTCTAAATCCAAAACGCAGCTAACTAACAGAACGGTTGTCAATGTTTGCACTCAACTTCCAGAGTTAAACCCGTGTGTGGATTCAGCAGTCTGCAAACAACGTCTCTGCAGAGTCCCCAAACAGGCGTTTTCAGCCCATTACCGGCATATGGAAGAAACAGCAGTAAGCACAGGGAAATATCTGCTTCTGAATTCAAAACGCAGCTATCTAACAGAACGGTTGTCAATCTGTGCACTCAACTTCCAGAGTTAAACCCGTTTGTGGATTCAGCAATCTGCAAACACTTTCTCTGCAAAGTCCCAAAACAGGCGTTTTCAGCCCATTACCGGCATATGTAAGAAACAGCAGTAAGCACAGGGAAATATCTGCTTGTAACTCCAAAACGCAGCTATCTAACATAACGGTTGTCAATGTGTGCAGTCAACTTCCAGAGTTAAACCCGTGTGTGGATTCAGCAGTCTGCAAACAGTTTCTCTGCAGAGTCCCAAAACAGGCGTTATCAGCGCATTATCGGCATATGGAAGAAACAGTAGTAAGCACAGGGAAATATCTGCTTCTAAATCCAAAACGCAGCTATCTAACAGAACGGTTGTCAATGTGTGCACTCAACTTCCAGATTTAAACACGTGTGTGCATTCAGCAGTCTGCATACACCTTCTCTGCAGAGTCCCAAAGCAGGCGTTTTCAGCCCATTACCGGCATATGGAAGAAACAGCAGTAAGCACAGGGAAATATCTGCTTCTAAATCCAAAACGCAGCTCTCTAACAGAAAGGTTGTCAAAGTGTGCACTCAACTTCCAGAGTTAAACCCGTGTGTGGATTCAGCAGTCTGCAAACACTTTCTATGCAGAGTCCCAAAACAGACGTTATCATCCCATTACCGGCATACGGAAGAAACAGCAGTAAGGACAGGGAAATATCTGCTTCTAAATCTAAAACGCAGCTATGTAACAGAACGGGTGTCAATGTGTGCAGTCAACTTACAGAGATAAACCCATGTGTGGATTCAGCAGTCTGCAAACCCTTTCTCTGCAGAGTCCCAAAACAGGCGTTTTCAGCCCATTTCCGGCATATGGAAGAAACAGCAGTAAGCACAGGGAAATATCTGCTTCTAAATCCAAAACGCAGCTATCTAACAGAACGGTTGTCAATGTGTGCACTCAACTTCCAGAGTTAAACCCGTGTGTGAATTCAGCAGTCTGCTAACACTTTCTCTGCAGAGTCCCAAAACAGGTGTTTTCGGTCCATTACCGGCATGTGGAAGAAACAGTAGTAAGCACAGCCAAATATCCGCTTCTAAATTCAAAACGCAGCTATCTAACAGAACGGTTGTCAATGTTTGCACTCAACTTCCAGAGTTAAACCCGTGTGTGGATTCAGCAGTCTGCAAGCACTTTCTCTGCAGAGTCCCAAAACAGGCGTTTTCAGCCCATTACCGGCATACGGAAGAAACAGCAGTAAGCACAGGGAAATATCTGCTTCTAAATCCAAAACGCAGCTATCTAACAGAACGGTTGTCAATGTGTGCACTCAACTTCCAGAGTTAAACCCGTGTGTGGATTCAGCAATCTGCAAACACTTTCTCTGCAGAGTCCCAAAACAGACGTTTTCAGCCCATTACCGGCATATGGAAGAAACAGCAGTAAACACAGGGAAATATCTGTTTCTAAATCGAAAACGCAGCTATCTAACAGAACGGTTGTCAATGTGTGCACTCAACTTCCAGAGTTAAACCCGTGTGTGGATTCAGCAGTCTGCAAGAACTTTCTCTGCAGAGTCCCAAAATAGGCGTTTTCAGCCCATTACCGGCATATGGAAGAAACAGCAGTAAGCACAGGGAAATATCTGCTTCTAAATCCAAAACGCAGCTATCTATCAGAACGGTTGTCAGTGTGTGCACTCAACTTCCAGAGTTAAACCCGTGTGTGGATTCAGCAATCTGCAAACACTTTCTCTGCACACTTCCAAAACAGGCGTTTTCAGCCCATTACCGGCATATGGAACAAACAGCAGTAAGCACAGGGAAATATCTGCTTCTAAATCAAAATCGCAGCTATCTGACAGAACGGTTGTCAATGTGTGCACTCAACTTCCAGAGTTAATCCCGTGTGTGGATTCAGCGGTCTGCAAACACTTTCTCTGCAGAGTCCCAAAACAGGCGTTTTCAGCCCATTACTGGCATATGGAAGAAACAGCAGTAAGCACAGGGAAATATCTGCTTCTAAATCCAAAACGCAGCTATCTAACAGAACGGTTGTCAATGTGTGCACTCAACTTCCAGAGTTAAACCCGTGTGTGGATTTAGCGGTCTGCAAACACTTTCTCTGCAGAGTCCCAAAACAGGCGTTTTCAGTCCATTACCGGCATATGGAAGAAACAGCAGTAAGCACAGGGAAATATCTGCTTCTAAATCCAAAACGCAGCTATCTGACAGAGCGGTTGTCAATGTTTGCACTCAACTTCCAGAGTTAAACCCGTGTGTGGATTCAGCAGTCTGCAAACACCGTCTCTGCAGAGTCCCCAAACAGGCGTTTTCAGCCCATTACCGGCATATGGAAGAAACAGCAGTAAGCACAGGGAAATATCTGCTTCTGAATTCAAAACGCAGCTATCTAACAGAACGGTTGTCAATGTGTGCACTCAACTTCCAGAGTTAAACCCGTTTGTGGATTCAGCAATCTGCAAACACTTTCTCTGCAAAGTCCCAAAACAGGCGTTTTCAGCCCATTACCGGCATATGTAAGAAACAGCAGTAAGCACAGGGAAATATCTGCTTGTAACTCCAAAACGCAGCTATCTAACATAACGGTTGTCAATGTGTGCACTCAACTTCCAGAGTTAAACCCGTGTGTGGATTCAGCAGTCTGCAAACACTTTCTCTGCAGAGTCCCAAAACAGGCGTTATCAGCGCATTATCGGCATATGGAAGAAACAGTAGTAAGCACAGGGAAATATCTGCTTCTAAATCCAAAACGCAGCTATCTAACAGAACGGTTGTCAATGTGTGCACTCAACTTCCAGATTTAAACACGTGTATGCATTCAGCAGTCTGCATACACCTTCTCTGCAGAGTCCCAAAACAGGGGTTTTCAGCCCATTACTGGCATATGGAAGAAACAGCCGTAAGCACAGGGAAATATCTGCTTCTAAATCCAAAACGCAGCTATCTAACAGAACGGTTGTCAATGTGTGCACTCAACTTCCAGAGTTGAACCCGTGTGTGGATTCATCAGTCTGCAAACACTTTCTCTGCAGAGTCCCAAAACAGGCGTTTTCAGCCCATTACCGGCATTTGGAAGAAACAGCAGTAAGCACAAAGAAATATCTGCTTCTAAATCCAAAACACAGCTATCTTACAGAACGGTTGTCAATGTGTGCACTCAACTTCCAGAGTTAAACCCGTGTTTGAATTCAGCAGTCTGCAAACACTTTCTCTACAGAGTCCCAAAACAGGTGTTTTCGGTCCATTACCGGCATGTGGAAGAAACAGTAGTAAGCACAGCCAAATATCCGCTTCTAAATACAAAACACAGCTATCTAACAGAACGGTTGTCAATGTTTGCACTCAACTTCCAGAGTTAAACCCGTGTGTGGATTCAGCAGTCTGCAAACACTTTCTCTGCAGAGTCCCAAAACAGGAGTTATCAGCCCGTTACCGGCATATGGAAGAAACAGCAGTAAGCACAGGGAAATATCTGTTTCTAAATCGAAAACGCAGCTATCTAACAGAACGGTTGTCAATGTGTGCACTCAACTTCCAGAGTTAAACCCGTGTGTGGATTCAGCAGTCTGCAAGCACTTTCTCTGCAGAGTCCCAAAATAGGCGTTTTCAGCCCATTACCGGCATATGGAAGAAACAGCAGTAAGCGCAGGGAAATATCTGCTTCTAAATCGAAAACGCAGCTATCTAACATAACGGTTGTCAATGTGTGCACTCAACTTCCAGAGTTAAACCCGTGTGTGGATTCAGCAGTGTGCAAACACTTTCTCTGCAGAGTCCCAAAACAGACGTTTTCAGCCCATTACCGGCATATGGAAGAAACAGCAGTAAGCACAGGGAAATATCTGCTTCTAAATCAAAAACGCAGCTATCTAACAGAACGGTTGTCAGTGTGTGCACTCAACTTCCAGAGTTAAACCCGTGTGTGGATTCAGCAGTCTGCAAACACTTTCTCTGCACACTTCCAAAACAGGCGTTTTCAGCCCATTACCGGCATATGGAAGAAACAGCAGTAAGCACAGGGAAATATCTGCTTCTAAATCAAAAACGCAGCTATCTGACAGAACGGTTGTCAATGTGTGCACTCAACTTCCAGAGTTAATCCCGTGTGTGGATTCAGCGGTCTGCAAACACTTTCTCTGCAGAGTCCCAAAACAGGCGTTTTCAGCCCATTACCGGCATATGGAAGAAACAGCAGTAAGCACAGGGAAATATCTGCTTCTAAATCCAAAACGCAGCTATCTGACAGAGCGGTTGTCAATGTGTGCACTCAACTTCCAGAGTTAAACCCGTGTGTGGATTCAGCGGTCTGCAAACACTTTCTGTGCAGAGTACCAAAACAGGCGTTTTCAGCCCATTACCGGCATATGGAAGAAACAGCAGTAAGCACAGGGAAATATCTGCTTCTAAATCCAAAACGCAGCTAACTAACAGAACGGTTGTCAATGTTTGCACTCAACTTCCAGAGTTAAACCCGTGTGTGGATTCAGCAGTCTGCAAACACCGTCTCTGCAGAGTCCCCAAACAGGCGTTTTCAGCCCATTACCGGCATATGGAAGAAACAGCAGTAAGCACAGGGAAATATCTGCTTCTGAATTCAAAACGCAGCTATCTAACAGAACGGTTGTCAATCTGTGCACTCAACTTCCAGAGTTAAACCCGTTTGTGGATTCAGCAATCTGCAAACACTTTCTCTGCAAAGTCCCAAAACAGGCGTTTCAGCCCATTACCGGCATATGTAAGAAACAGCAGTAAGCACAGGGAAATATCTGCTTGTAACTCCAAAACGCAGCTATCTAACATAACGGTTGTCAATGTGTGCAGTCAACTTCCAGAGTTAAACCCGTGTGTGGATTCAGCAGTCTGCAAACACTTTCTCTGCAGAGTCCCAAAACAGGCGTTATCAGCGCATTATCGGCATATGGAAGAAACAGTAGTAAGCACAGGGAAATATCTGCTTCTAAATCCAAAACGCAGCTATCTAACAGAACGGTTGTCAATGTGTGCACTCAACTTCCAGATTTAAACACGTGTGTGCATTCAGCAGTCTGCATACACCTTCTCTGCAGAGTCCCAAAGCAGGCGTTTTCAGCCCATTACCGGCATATGGAAGAAACAGCAGTAAGCACAGGGAAATATCTGCTTCTAAATCCAAAACGCAGCTCTCTAACAGAAAGGTTGTCAAAGTGTGCACTCAACTTCCAGAGTTAAACCCGTGTGTGGATTCAGCAGTCTGCAAACACTTTCTATGCAGAGTCCCAAAACAGACGTTATCATCCCATTACCGGCATACGGAAGAAACAGCAGTAAGGACAGGGAAATATCTGCTTCTAAATCCAAAACGCAGCTATCTGACAGAGCGGTTGTCAATGTGTGCACTCAACTTCCAGAGTTAAACCCGTGTGTGGATTCAGCGGTCTGCAAACACTTTCTGTGCAGAGTACCAAAACAGGCGTTTTCAGCCCATTACCGGCATATGGAAGAAACAGCAGTAAGCACAGGGAAATATCTGCTTCTAAATCCAAAACGCAGCTAACTAACAGAACGGTTGTCAATGTTTGCACTCAACTTCCAGAGTTAAACCCGTGTGTGGATTCAGCAGTCTGCAAACACCGTCTCTGCAGAGTCCCCAAACAGGCGTTTTCAGCCCATTACCGGCATATGGAAGAAACAGCAGTAAGCACAGGAAATATCTGCTTCTGAATTCAAAACGCAGTTATCTAACAGAACGGTTGTCAATGTGTGCACTCAACTTCCAGAGTTAAACCCGTTTGTGGATTCAGCAATCTGCAAACACTTTCTCTGCAAAGTCCCAAAACAGGCGTTTTCAGCCCATTACCGGCATATGTAAGAAACAGCAGTAAGCACAGGGAAATATCTGCTTGTAACTCCAAAACGCAGCTATCTAACAGAACGATTGTCAATGTGTGCACTCAACTTCCAGAGTTAAACCCGTGTGTGGATTCAGCAGTCTGCAAACACTTTCTCTGCAGAGTCCCAAAGCAGGCGTTTTCAGCCCATTACCGGCATATGGAAGAAACAGCAGTAAGCACAGGGAAATATCTGCTTCTTAATCCAAAACGCAGCTCTCTAACAGAAAGGTTCTCAAAGTGTGCACTCAACTTCCAGAGTTAAACCCGTGTGTGGATTCAGCAGTCTGCAAACACTTTCTATGCAGAGTCCCAAAACAGACGTTATCAGCCCATTACCGGCATACGGAAGAAACAGCAGTAAGGACAGGGAAATATCTGCTTCTAAATCTAAAACGCAGCTATGTAACAGAACGGGTGTCAATGTGTGCAGTCAACTTACAGAGTTAAACCCATGTGTGGATTCAGCAGTCTGCAAACCCTTTCTCTGCAGAGTCCCAAAACAGGCGTTTTCAGCCCATTTCCGGCATATGGAAGAAACAGCAGTAAGCACAGGGAAATATCTGCTTCTAAATCCAAAACGCAGCTATCTAACAGAACGGTTGTCAATGTGTGCACTCAACTTCCAGAGTTAAACCCGTGTGTGAATTCAGCAGTCTGCTAACACTTTCTCTGCAGAGTCCCAAAACAGGTGTTTTCGGTCCATTACCGGCATGTGGAAGAAACAGTAGTAAGCACAGCCAAATATCCGCTCCTAAATTCAAAACGCAGCTATCTAACAGAACGGTTGTCAATGTTTGCACTCAACTTCCAGAGTTAAACCCGTGTGTGGATTCAGCAGTCTGCAAGCACTTTCTCTGCAGAGTCCCAAAACAGGCGTTTTCAGCCCATTACCGGCATACGGAAGAAACAGCAGTAAGCACAGGGAAATATCTGCTTCTAAATCCAAAACGCAGCTATCTAACAGAACGGTTGTCAATGTGTGCACTCAACTTCCAGAGTTAAACCCGTGTGTGGATTCAGCAATCTGCAAACACTTTCTCTGCAGAGTCCCAAAACAGACGTTTTCAGCCCATTACCGGCATATGGAAGAAACAGCAGTAAGCACAGGGAAATATCTGTTTCTAAATCGAAAACGCAGGTATCTAACAGAACGGTTGTCAATGTGTGCACTCAACTTCCAGAGTTAAACCCGTGTGTGGATTCAGCAGTCTGCAAGCACTTTCTCTGCAGAGTCCCAAAATAGGCGTTTTCAGCCCATTACCGGCATATGGAAGAAACAGCAGTAAGCACAGGGAAATATCTGCTTCTAAATCGAAAACGCAGCTATCTAACAGAACGGTTGTCAATGTGTGCACTCAACTTCCAGAGTTAAACCCGTGTGTGGATTCAGCAGTGTGCAAACACTTTCTCTGCAGAGTCCCAAAACAGACGTTTTCAGCCCATTACCGGCATATGGAAGAAACAGCAGTAAGCACAGGGAAATATCTGCTTCTAAATCCAAAACGCAGCTATCTAACAGAACGGTTGTCAGTGTGTGCACTCAACTTCCAGAGTTAAACCCGTGTGTGGATTCAGCAGTCTGCAAACACTTTCTCTGCACACTTCCAAAACAGGCGTTTTCAGCCCATTTCCGGCATATGGAAGAAACAGCAGTAAGCACAGGGAAATATCTGCTTCTAAATCAAAAACGCAGCTATCTGACAGAACGGTTGTCAATGTGTGCACTCAACTTCCAGAGTTAATCCCGTGTGTGGATTCAGCGGTCTGCAAACACTTTCTCTGCAGAGTCCCAAAACAGGCGTTTTCAGCCCATTACCGGCATATGGAAGAAACAGCAGTAAGCACAGGGAAATATCTGCTTCTAAATCCAAAACGCAGCTATCTAACAGAACGGTTGTCAATGTGTGCACTCAACTTCCAGAGTTAAACCCGTGTGTGGATTTAGCGGTCTGCAAACACTTTCTCTGCAGAGTCCCAAAACAGGCGTTTTCAGCCCATTACCGGCATATGGAAGAAACAGCAGTAAGCACAGGGAAATATCTGCTTCTAAATCCAAAACGCAGCTATCTGACAGAGCGGTTGTCAATGTGTGCACTCAACTTCCAGAGTTAAACCCGTGTGTGGATTCAGCGGTCTGCAAACACGTTCTGTGCAGAGTACCAAAACAGGCCTTTTCAGCCCATTACCGGCATATGGAAGAAACAGCAGTAAGCACAGGGAAATATCTGCTTCTAAATCCAAAACGCAGCTAACTAACAGAACGGTTGTCAATGTTTGCACTCAACTTCCAGAGTTAAACCCGTGTGTGGATTCAGCAGTCTGCAAACACCGTCTCTGCAGAGTCCCCAAACAGGCGTTTTCAGCCCATTACCGGCATATGGAAGAAACAGCAGTAAGCACAGGGAAATATCTGCTTCTGAATTCAAAACGCAGCTATCTAACAGAACGGTTGTGAATGTGTGCACTCAACTTCCAGAGTTAAACCCGTTTGTGGATTCAGCAATCTGCAAACACTTTCTCTGCAAAGTCCCAAAACAGGCGTTTTCAGCCCATTACCGGCATATGTAAGAAACAGCAGTAAGCACAGGGAAATATCTGCTTGTAACTCCAAAACGCAGCTATCTAACATAACGGTTGTCAATGTGTGCACTCAACTTCCAGAGTTAAACCCGTGTGTGGATTCAGCAGTCTGCAAACACTTTCTCTGCAGAGTCCCAAAACAGGCGTTATCAGCGCATTATCGGCATATGGAAGAAACAGTAGTAAGCACAGGGAAATATCTGCCTCTAAATCCAAAACGCAGCTATCTAACAGAACGGTTGTCAATGTGTGCACTCAACTTCCAGAGTTAAACACGTGTGTGCATTCAGCAGTCTGCAAACACCTTCTCTGCAGAGTCCCAAAACAGGGGTTTTCAGCCCATTACTGGCATATGGAAGAAACAGCCGTAAGCACAGGGAAATATCTGCTTCTAAATCCAAAACGCAGCTATCTAACAGAACGGTTGTCAATGTGTGCACTCAACTTCCAGAGTTGAACCCGTGTGTGGATTCATCAGTCTGCAAACACTTTCTCTGCAGAGTCCCAAAACAGGCGTTTTCAGCCCATTACCGGCATTTGGAAGAAACAGCAGTAAGCACAAAGAAATATCTGCTTCTAAATCCAAAACGCAGCTATCTAACAGAACGGTTGTCAATGTGTGCACTCAACTTCCAGAGTTAAACCCGTGTGTGGATTCAGCAGTCTGCAAGCACTTTCTCTGCAGAGTCCCAAAATAGGCGTTTTCAGCCCATTACCGGCATATGGAAGAAACAGCAGTAAGCACAGGGAAATATCTGCTTCTAAATCGAAAACGCAGCTATCTAACAGAACGGTTGTCAATGTGTGCACTCAACTTCCAGAGTTAAACCCGTGTGTGGATTCAGCAGTGTGCAAACACTTTCTCTGCAGAGTCCCAAAACAGACGTTTTCAGCCCATTACCGGCATATGGAAGAAACAGCAGTAAGCACAGGGAAATATCTGCTTCTAAATCCAAAACGCAGCAATCTAACAGAACGGTTGTCAGTGTGTGCACTCAACTTCCAGAGTTAAACCCGTGTGTGGATTCAGCAGTCTGCAAACACTTTCTCTGCACACTTCCAAAACAGGCGTTTTCAGCCCATTACCGGCATATGGACGAAACAGCAGTAAGCACAGGGAAATATCTGCTTCTAAATCAAAAACGCAGCTATCTGACAGAACGGTTGTCAATGTGTGCACTCAACTTCCAGAGTTAATCCCGTGTGTGGATTCAGCGGTCTGCAAACACTTTCTCTGCAGAGTCCGAAAACAGGCGTTTTCAGCCCATTACCGGCATATGGAAGAAACAGCAGTAAGCACAGGGAAATATCTGCTTCTAAATCCAAAACGCAGCTTTCTAACAGAACGGTTGTCAATGTGTGCACTCAACTTCCAGAGTTAAACCCGTGTGTGGATTCAGCGGTCTGCAAACACTTTCTCTGCAGAGTCCCAAAACAGGCGTTTTCAGCCCATTACCGGCATATGGAAGAAACAGCAGTAAGCACAGGGAAATATCTGCTTCTAAATCCAAAACGCAGCTATCTGACAGAGCGGTTGTCAATGTGTGCACTCAACTTCCAGAGTTAAACCCGTGTGTGGATTCAGCGGTCTGCAAACACTTTCTGTGCAGAGTATCAAAACAGGCGTTTTCAGCCCATTACCGGCATATGGAAGAAACAGCAGTAAGCACAGGGAAATATCTGCTTCTAAATCCAAAACGCAGCTAACTAACAGAACGGTTGTCAATGTTTGCACTCAACTTCCAGAGTTAAACCCGTGTGTGGATTCAGCAGTCTGCAAACACCGTCTCTGCAGAGTCCCCAAACAGGCGTTTTCAGCCCATTACCGGCATATGGAAGAAACAGCAGTAAGCACAGGGAAATATCTGCTTCTGAATTCAAAACGCAGCTATCTAACAGAACGGTTGTCAATGTGTGCACTCAACTTCCAGAGTTAAACCCGTTTGTGGATTCAGCAATCTGCAAACACTTTCTCTGCAAAGTCCCAAAACAGGCGTTTTCAGCCCATTACCGGCATATGTAAGAAACAGCAGTAAGCACAGGGAAATATCTGCTTGTAACTCCAAAACACAGCTATCTAACAGAACGGTTGTCAATGTGTGCACTCAACTTCCAGAGTTAAACCCGTGTGTGGATTCAGCAGTCTGCAAACACTTTCTATGCAGAGTCCCAAAACAGGCGTTATCAGCCCATTACCGGCATACGGAAGAAACAGCAGTAAGGACAGGGAAATATATGCTTCTAAATCTAAAACGCAGCTATGTAACAGAACGGGTGTCAATGTGTGCAGTCAACTTACAGAGTTAAACGCGTGTGTGGATTCAGCAGTCTGCAAACACTTTCTGTGCATAGTCCCAAAACAGGCGTTTTCAGCCCGTTACCGGAATGTGGAAGAAACAGCAGTAAGGACAGGGAAATATCTGCTTCTAAATCTAAAACGCAGCTATGTAACAGATCGGGTGTCAATGTGTGCAGTCAACTTACAGAGTTAAACCCGTGTGTGGATTCAGCAGTCTGCAAACACTTTCTGTGCATAGTCCCAAAACAGGCGTTTTCAGCCCATTACTGGCATATGGAAGAAACAGCAGTAAGCACAGGGAAATATCTGCTTCTAAATCCAAAACGCAGCTATCTAACAGAACGGTTGTCAATGTGTGCACTCAACTTGCAGAGTTAAACCCATGTGTGGATTCAGCAGTCTGCAAACACTTTCTCTGCAGAGTCCCAAAACAGGCGTAATCAGCCCATTACCGGCATACGGAAGAAACAGCAGTAAGCACAGGGAAATATCTGCTTCTAAATCTAAAACGCAGCTATGTAACAGAACGGGTGTCAATGTGTGCAGTCAACTTACAGAGTTAAACCCGTGTGTGGATTCAGCAGTCTGCAAACACTTTCTCTGCAGAGTCGCAAAACAGGCATTTCCAGCCCATTACCGGCATATGGAAGAAACAGCAGTAAGCACAGGGAAATATCTGCTTCTAAATCCAAAATGTAGCTATCTAACAGAACGGTTGTCAATGTGTGCACTGAACTTCCAGATTTAAACCCGTGTGTGGATTCAGCAGCCTGCAAACACTTTCTCTGCAGAGTCCCAAAGTAGGCGTTTTCAGCCCATTACCGGCATATGGAAGAAACAGCAGTAAGCACAGGGAAATATCTGCTTCTAAATCCAAAACGCAGCTATCTAACAGAACGGTTGTCAATGTGTGCACTCAACTTCCAGAGTTAAACCCGTGTGTGGATTCAGCAGTCTGCAAACACTTTCTCTGGAGAGTCCCAAAACAGGAGTTTTCAGCCCATTACCGGCATATGGTAGAAACAGCAGTAAGCACAGGGAAATATCTGCTTCTAAATCCAAAACGCAGCTATCTAACAGAACGGTTGTCAATGTGTGCACTCAACTTCCAGAGGTAAACCCGTGTGTGGATTCAGCAGTCTGCAAACACTTTCTCTGCAGAGTCCCAAAACAGACGTTTTCAGCCCATTACCGGCATATGGAAGAAACAGCAGTAAGCACAGGGAAATATCTGCTTCTAAATCCAAAACGCAGCTATCCAACAGAACGGTTGTCAATGTGTGCACTCAACTTCCAGAGTTAAACCCGTGTGGGGATTCAGCAGTCTGCAAACACTTTCTCTGCAGAGTCCCAAAACAGGCGTTTTCAGCCCATTACTGGCATATGGAAGAAACAGCAGTAAGCACAGGGAAATATCTGCTTCTGAATTCAAAACGCAGCTATCTAACAGAACGGTTGTCAATGTGTGCACTCAACTTCCAGAGTTAAACCCGTGTGTGGATTCAGCAATCTGCAAACACTTTCTCTGCAGAGTCCCAAAACAGGCGTTTTCAGCCCATTACCGGCATATGTAAGAAACAGCAGTAAGCACAGGGAAATATCTGCTTGTAATTCCAAAACGCAGCTATCTAACAGAACGGTGGTCAATGTGTGCACTCAACTTCCAGAGTTAAACCCGTGTGTGGATTCAGCAGTCTGCAAACACTTTCTCTGCAGAGTCCCAAAACAGGCGTTATCAGCCCATTATCGGCATATGGAAGAAAGAGTAGTAAGCACAGGGAAATATCTGCTTCTAAATCCAAAACGCAGCTATCTAACAGAACGTTTGTCAATGCGTGCACTCAACTTCCAGAGTTAAACACGTGTGTGCATTCAGCAGTCTGCAAACACATTCTCTGCAGTGTCCCAAAACAGGCGTTTTCAGCCCATTACCGGCATATGGAAGAAACAGCAGTAAGCACAGGGAAATATCTGCTTCTAAATCCAAAATGTAGCTATCTAACAGAACGGTTGTCAATGTGTGCACTGAACTTCCAGAGTTAAACCCGTGTGTGGATTCAGCAGCCTGCAAACACTTTCTCTGCAGAGTCCCAAAGGAGGCGTTTTCAGCCCATTACCGGCATATGGAAGAAACAGCAGTAAGCACAGGGAAATATCTGCTTCTAAATCCAAAACGCAGCTATCTAACACAACGGTTGTCAATGTGTGCACTCAACTTCCAGAGTTAAACCCGTGTGTGGATTCAGCAGTCTGCAAACACTTTCTCTGGAGAGTCCCAAAACAGGAGTTTTCAGCCCATTACCGGCATATGGTAGAAACAGCAGTAAGCACAGGGAAATATCTGCTTCTAAATCCAAAACGCAGCTATCTAACAGAACGGTTGTCAATGTGTGCACTCAACTTCCAGAGGTAAACCCGTGTGTGGATTCAGCAGTCTGCAAACACTTTCTCTGCAGAGTCCCAAAACAGACGTTTTCAGCCCATTACCGGCATATGGAAGAAACAGCAGTAAGCACAGGGAAATATCTGCTTGTAATTCCAAAACGCAGCTATCTAACAGAACGGTTGTCAATGGGTGCACTCAACTTCCAGAGTTAAACCCGTGTGTGGATTCAGCAGTCTGCAAACACTTTCTCTGCAGAGTCCCAAAACAGGCGTTATCAGCCCATTATCGGCATATGGAAGAAACAGCAGTAAGCACAGGGAAATATCTGCTTCTAAATCCAAAACGCAGCCATCTAACAGAACGGTTGTCAATGTGTGCACTCAACTTCCAGAGTTAAACCCGTGTGTGGATTCAGCAGTCTGCAAACACTTTCTCTGCAGAGTCCCAAAACAGGAGTTTTCAGCCCATTACCGGCATATGGTAGAAACAGCAGTAAGCCCAGGGAAATATCTGCTTCTAAATCCAAAACGCAGCTATCTAACAGAACGGTTGTCAATGTGTGCACTCAACTTGCAGAGTTAAACCCGTGTGTGGATTCAGCAGTCTGCAAACACTTTCTCTGCAGAGTCCCAAAACAGGCGTTTTCAGCCCGTTACCGGCATACGGAAGAAACAGCAGTAAGCACAGGGAAATATCTGCTTCTAAATCTAAAACGCAGCTATGTAACAGAACGGGTGTCAATGTGTGCAGTCAACTTACAGAGTTAAACCCGTGTGTGGATTCAGCAGTCTGCAAACACTTTCTGTGCATAGTCCCAAAACAGGCGTTTTCAGCCCGTTACCGGAATGTGGAAGAAACAGCAGTAAGGACAGGGAAATATCTGCTTCTAAATCTAAAACGCAGCTATGTAACAGAACGGGTGTCAATGTGTGCAGTCAACTTACAGAGTTAAACCCGTGTGTGGATTCAGCAGTCTGCAAACACTTTCTGTGCATAGTCCCAAAACAGGCGTTTTCAGCCCATTACTGGCATATGGAAGAAACAGCAGTAAGCACAGGGAAATATCTGCTTCTAAATCCAAAACGCAGCTATCTAACAGAACGGTTGTCAATGTGTGCACTCAACTTGCAGAGTTAAACCCATGTGTGGATTCAGCAGTCTGCAAACACTTTCTCTGCAGAGTCCCAAAACAGGCGTAATCAGCCCATTACCGGCATACGGAAGAAACAGCAGTAAGCACAGGGAAATATCTGCTTCTAAATCTAAAACGCAGCTATGTAACAGAACGGGTGTCAATGTGTGCAGTCAACTTACAGAGTTAAACCCGTGTGTGGATTCAGCAGTCTGCAAACACTTTCTCTGCAGAGTCGCAAAACAGGCATTTCCAGCCCATTACCGGCATATGGAAGAAACAGCAGTAAGCACAGGGAAATATCTGCTTCTAAATCCAAAATGTAGCTATCTAACAGAACGGTTGTCAATGTGTGCACTGAACTTCCAGAGTTAAACCCGTGTGTGGATTCAGCAGCCTGCAAACACTTTCTCTGCAGAGTCCCAAAGTAGGCGTTTTCAGCCCATTACCGGCATATGGAAGAAACAGCAGTAAGCACAGGGAAATATCTGCTTCTAAATCCAAAACGCAGCTATCTAACAGAACGGTTGTCAATGTGTGCACTCAACTTCCAGAGTTAAACCCGTGTGAGGATTCAGCAGTCTGCAAACACTTTCTCTGGAGAGTCCCAAAACAGGAGTTTTCAGCCCATTACCGGCATATGGTAGAAACAGCAGTAAGCACAGGGAAATATCTGCTTCTAAATCCAAAACGCAGCTACCTAACAGAACGGTTGTCAATGTGTGCACTCAACTTCCAGTGGTAAACCCGTGTGTGGATTCAGCAGTCTGCAAACACTTTCTCTGCAGAGTCCCAAAACAGACGTTTTCAGCCCATTACCGGCATATGGAAGAAACAGCAGTAAGCACAGGGAAATATCTGCTTCTAAATCCAAAACGCAGCCATCTAACAGAAGGGTTGTCAATGTGTGCACTCAACTTCCAGAGTTAAACCCGTGTGTGGATTCAGCAGTCTGCAAACACTTTCTCTGCAGAGTCCTAAAACAGGCGTTTTCAGCCCATTACTGGCATATGGAAGAAACAGCAGTAAGCACAGGGAAATATCTGCTTCTGAATTCAAAACGCAGCTATCTAACAGAACGGTTGTCAATGTGTGCACTCAACTTCCAGAGTTAAACCCGTGTGTGGATTCAGCAATCTGCAAACACTTTCTCTGCAGAGTCCCAAAACAGGCGTTTTCAGCCCATTACCGGCATATGTAAGAAACAGCAGTAAGCACAGGGAAATATCTTCTTGTAATTCCAAAACGCAGCTATCTAACAGAACGGTTGTCAATGTGTGCACTCAACTTCCAGAGTTAAACCCGTGTGTGGATTCAGCAGTCTGCAAACACTTTCTCTGCAGAGTCCCAAAACAGGCGTTATCAGCCCATTATCGGCATATGGAAGAAAGAGTAGTAAGCACAGGGAAATATCTGCTTCTAAATCCAAAACGCAGCTATCTAACAGAACGTTTGTCAATGTGTGCACTCAACTTCCAGAGTTAAACACGTGTGTTCATTCAGCAGTCTGCAAACACCTTCTCTGCAGAGTCCCAAAACAGGGGTTTTCAGCCCATTACTGGCATATGGAAGAAACAGCCGTAAGCACAGGGAAATATCTGCTTCTAAATCCAAAACGCAGCTATCTAACAGAACGGTTGTCAATGTGTGCACTCAACTTCCAGAGTTAAACCCGTGTGTGGATTCAGCAGTCTGCAAACACTTTCTCTGCAGAGTCCCAAAACAGGCGTTTTCAGCCCATTACCGGCATATGGAAGAAACAGCAGTAAGCACAGGGAAATATCTGCTTCTAAATCCAAAACGCAGCTATCTAACAGAACGGTTGTCAATGTGTGCACTCAACTTCCAGAGTTAAACCCGTGTGTGGATTCAGCAGTCTGCAAACAGTTTCTCTGCAGAGTCCCAAAACAGGCGTTATCAGCCCATTACCGGCATACGGAAGAAACAGCAGTAAGGACAGGGAAATATCTGCTTCTAAATCTAAAACGCAGCTATGTAACAGAACGGTTGTCAATGTGTGCAGTCAACTTACAGAGTTAAACCCGTGTGTGGATTCAGCAGTCTGCAATCACTTTCTGTGCATAGTCCCAAAACAGGCGTTTTCAGCCCATTACTGGCATATGGAAGAAACAGCAGTAAGCACAGGGAAATATCTGCTTCTAAATCCAAAACGCAGCTATCTAACAGAACGGTTGTCAATGTGTGCACTCAACTTGCAGAGTTAAACCCGTGTGTGGATTCAGCAGTCTGCAAAAACTTTCTCTGCAGAGTCCCAAAACAGGCGTTATCAGCCCATTACCGGCATACGGAAGAAACAGCAGTAAGCACAGGGAAATATCTGCTTCTAAATCTAAAACGCAGCTATGTAACAGAACGGGTGTCAATGTGTGCAGTCAACTTACAGAGTTAAACCCGTGTGTGGATTCAGCAGTCTGCAAACACTTTCTGTGCATAGTCCCAAAACAGGCGTTTTCAGCCCATTACCGGCATATGGAAGAAACAGCAGTAAGCACAGGGAAATATCTGCTTCTAAATCCAAAACGCAGCTATCTAACAGAACGGTTGTCAACGTGTGCACTGAACTTCCAGAGTTAAACCCGTGTGTGGATTCAGCAGCCTGCAAACACTTTCTCTGCAGAGTCCCAAAATAGGCGTTTTCAGCCCATTACCGGTATATGGAAGAAACAGCAGTAAGCACAGGGAAATATCTGCTTCTAAATCCAAAACGCAGCTATCTAACAGAACGGTTGTCAATGTGTGCACTCAACTTCCAGAGGTAAACCCGTGTGTGGATTCAGCAGTCTGCAAACACTTTCTCTGCAGAGTCCCAAAACAGGCGTTTTCAGCCCTTTACCGGCAAATGGAAGAAACAGCAGTAAGCACAGGGAAATATCTGCTTCTAAATCCAAAACGCAGCTATCTAACAGAACGGTTGTCAATGTGTGCACTCAACTTCCAGAGGTAAACCCGTGTGTGGATTCAGCAGTCTGCAAACACTTTCTGTGCAGAGTCCCAAAACAGGCGTTTTCAGCCCATTTCCGGCATATGGAATAAACAGCAGTAAGCACAGGGAAATATCTGCTTCTAAATCCAAAACGAAGCAATCTAAGAGAACGGTTGTCAATGTGTGCACTCAATTGCAGAGTTTAACCCGTGTGTGGATTCACCAGTCTGCAAACACCTTCTCTGCAGAGTCCCAAAACAGACGTTTTCAGCCCATTACCGGCATATGGAAGAAATAGCAGTAAGCACAGGGAAATATCTCCTTCTAAGTCCAAAACGCAGCTATCTAAGAGAACGGTTGTCAATGTGTGCACTCAACTTCCAGAGTTAAACCCATGTGTGTATTCAGCAGTCTGCAAACGCTTTCTCTGCAGACTCCCAAAACAGGCGTTTTCAGCCCATTACCGGCATATGGAAGAAACAGCAGTAAGCACAGGGAAATGTCTGCTTCTAAATCCAAAACGCAGCTATCTAACAGAACGGTTGTCAGTGTGTGCACTCAACATCCAGAGTTAAACCCGTGTGTGGATTCAGCAGTCTGCAAACATTTTCTCTGCAGAGTCCCAAAACAGGCGTTTTCAGCCCATTAGCGGCATACGGAAGAAACAGCAGTAAGCAGAGGGAAATATCTGCTTCTAAATCCAAAACGCAGCTATCTAACAGAACGATTGTCAATGTGTGCACTCAACTTCCAGAGTTAAACGCGTGTGTGAATTCAGCAGTCTGCAAACACTTTCTCTGCAGAGTTCCAAAACAGGCGTTTTCAGCCCATTACCGGCATATGGAAGAAACAGCAGTAAGTACAGGGAAATATCTGCTTCTAAATCCAAAACGTAGCTATCTAACAGAACGGTTGTCAATGAGTGCACTCAACTCCCAGAGTTAAACCCGTGTGTGGATTCAGCAGTCTGCAAACACCTTCTCTGCAGAGTCCCAAAACAGGCGTTTTCAGCCCATTACCGGCATATGGAAGAAACAGCAGTAAGAACCGGGAAATATCTGCTTCTAAATCCAAAACGCAGCTATCTAACAGAACGATTGTCAATGTGTGCACTCAATTGCAGAGTTAAACCCATGTGTGGATGCAGCAGTCTGCAAACACCTTCTCTGCAGAGTCCCAAAACAGGCGTTTTCAGTCCATTACCGGCATATGGAAGAAATAGCAGTAATCACCGGGAAATATCTGCTTCTAATTCCAAAACGCAGCTATCTAACAGAACGGTTGTCAATGTGTGCACTCAACTTCCAGAGTTAAACCCGTGTGTGGATTCAGCAGTCTGCAAACACTTTCTCTGCAGAGTCCCAAAACAGGAGTTTTCAGCCCATTACCGGCATATGGAAGAAACAGCAGTAAGCAGAGGGAAATATCTGTTTCTAAATCCAAAACGCAGTTATCCAACAGAACGGTTGTCAATGTTTGCACTCAACTTCCAGAGTTAAACCCATGTGTGGATTCAGCAGTCTGCAAACACTTTCTCTGCAGGGTCCCAAAACAGGCGTTTTCAGCCCATTACCGGCATATGGAAGGAACAGCAGTAAGCACAGGGAAATATCTGCTTCTAAATACAAAACGCAGCTATCTGACAGAGCGGTTGTCAATGTGTGCACTCAACTTCCAGAGTGAAAACCGTGTGTGGATTCAGCGGTCTGCAAACACTTTATCTGCAGAGTCCCAACACAGGCGTTTTCAGCCCATTACCGGCATATGGAAGAAACAGCAGTAAGGACAGGGAAATATCTGCTTCTAAATCCAAAACGCAGCTATCTAACAGAACGGTTGTCAATGTGTGCACTCAACTTCCAGAGTTAAACCCGTGTGTGGATTCAGCAGTCTGCAAATAACTTCTCTGCAGAGTCCCAAAACAGACGTTTTCAGCCCATTACCGGCATATGGAAGAAATAGCAGTAAGCACAGGGAAATATCTCCTTCTAAGTCCAAAACGCAGCTATCTAAGAGAACGGTTGTCAATGTGTGCACTCAACTTCCAGAGTTAAACACGTGTGTGCATTCAGCAGTCTGCAAACACCTTCTCTGCAGAGTCCCAAAACAGGGGTTTTCAGCCCATTACTGGCATATGGAAGAAACAGCCGTAAGCACAGGGAAATATCTGCTTCTAAATCCAAAACGCAGCTATCTAACAGAACGGTTGTCAATGTGTGCACTCAACTTCCAGAGTTAAACCCGTGTGTGGATTCAGCAGTCTGCAAACACTTTCTCTGCAGAGTCCCAAAACAGGCGTTTTCAGCCCATTACCGGCATATGGAAGAAACAGCAGTAAGCACAGGGAAATATCTGCTTCTAAATCCAAAACGCAGCTATCTAACAGAACGGTTGTCAATGTGTGCACTCAACTTCCAGAGTTAAACCCGTGTGTGGATTCAGCAGTCTGCAAACAGTTTCTCTGCAGAGTCCCAAAACAGGCGTTATCAGCCCATTACCGGCATACGGAAGAAACAGCAGTAAGGACAGGGAAATATCTGCTTCTAAATCTAAAACGCAGCTATGTAACAGAACGGTTGTCAATGTGTGCAGTCAACTTACAGAGTTAAACCCGTGTGTGGATTCAGCAGTCTGCAATCACTTTCTGTGCATAGTCCCAAAACAGGCGTTTTCAGCCCATTACTGGCATATGGAAGAAACAGCAGTAAGCACAGGGAAATATCTGCTTCTAAATCCAAAACGCAGCTATCTAACAGAACGGTTGTCAATGTGTGCACTCAACTTGCAGAGTTAAACCCGTGTGTGGATTCAGCAGTCTGCAAACACTTTCTCTGCAGAGTCCCAAGACAGGCGTTATCAGCCCATTACCGGCATACGGAAGAAACAGCAGTAAGCACAGGGAAATATCTGCTTCTAAATCTAAAACGCAGCTATGTAACAGAACGGGTGTCAATGTGTGCAGTCAACTTACAGAGTTAAACCCGTGTGTGAATTCAGCAGTCTGCAAACACTTTCTGTGCATAGTCCCAAAACAGGCGTTTTCAGCCCATTACCGGCATATGGAAGAAACAGCAGTAAGCACAGGGAAATATCTGCTTCTAAATCCAAAACGCAGCTATCTAACAGAACGGTTGTCAATGTGTGCACTCAACTTCCAGAGTTAAACCCGTGTGTGCGATTCAGCAGTCTGCAAACACTTTCTCTGCAGAGTCGCAAAACAGGCGTTTCCAGCCCATTACCGGCATATGGAAGAAACAGCAGTAAGCACAGGTAAATATCTGCTTCTAAATCCAAAACGTAGCTATCTAACAGAACGGTTGTCAATGTGTGCACTGAACTTCCAGAGTTAAACCCGTGTGTGGATTCAGCAGCCTGCAAACACTTTCTCTGCAGAGTCCCAAAATAGGCGTTTTCAGCCCATTACCGGTATATGGAAGAAACAGCAGTAAGCACAGGGAAATATCTGCTTCTGAATTCAAAACGCAGCTATCTAACAGAACGGTTGTCAATGTGTGCACTCAACTTCCAGAGTTAAACCCGTGTGTGGATTCAGCAGTCTGCAAACACTTTCTCTGCAGAGTCCCAAAGCAGGCGTTTTCAGCCCATTACCGGCATATGGAAGAAACAGCAGTAAGCACAGGGAAATATCTTCTTCTAAATCCAAAACGCAGCTCTCTAACAGAAAGGTTGTCAAAGTGTGCACTCAACTTCCAGATTTAAACCCGTGTGTGGATTCAGCAGTCTGCAAACACTTTCTATGCAGAGTCCCAAAACAGGCGTTATCAGCCCATTACCGGCATACGGAAGAAACAGCAGTAAGGACAGGGAAATATATGCTTCTAAATCTAAAACGCAGCTATGTAACAGAACGGGTGTCAATGTGTGCAGTCAACTTACAGAGTTAAACCCGTGTGTGGATTCAGCAGTCTGCAAACACTTTCTGTGCATAGTCCCAAAACAGGCGTTTTCAGCCCGTTACCGGAATGTGGAAGAAACAGCAGTAAGGACAGGGAAATATCTGCTTCTAAATCTAAAACGCAGCTATGTAACAGATCGGGTGTCAATGTGTGCAGTCAACTTACAGAGTTAAACCCGTGTGTGGATTCAGCAGTCTGCAAACACTTTCTGTGCATAGTCCCAAAACAGGCGTTTTCAGCCCATTACTGGCATATGGAGGAAACAGCAGTAAGCACAGGGAAATATCTGCTTCTAAATCCAAAACGCAGCTATCTAACAGAACGGTTGTCAATGTGTGCACTCAACTTGCAGAGTTAAACCCATGTGTGGATTCAGCAGTCTGCAAACACTTTCTCTGCAGAGTCCCAAAACAGGCGTAATCAGCCCATTACCGGCATACGGAAGAAACAGCAGTAAGCACAGGGAAATATCTGCTTCTAAATCTAAAACGCAGCTATGTAACAGAACGGGTGTCAATGTGTGCAGTCAACTTACAGAGTTAAACCCGTGTGTGGATTCAGCAGTCTGCAAACACTTTCTCTGCAGAGTCGCAAAACAGGCATTTCCAGCCCATTACCGGCATATGGAAGAAACAGCAGTAAGCACAGGGAAATATCTGCTTCTAAATCCAAAATGTAGCTATCTAACAGAACGGTTGTCAATGTGTGCACTGAACTTCCAGAGTTAAACCCGTGTGTGGATTCAGCAGCCTGCAAACACTTTCTCTGCAGAGTCCCAAAGTAGGCGTTTTCAGCCCATTACCGGCATATGGAAGAAACAGCAGTAAGCACAGGGAAATATCTGCTTCTAAATCCAAAACGCAGCTATCTAACAGAACGGTTGTCAATGTGTGCACTCAACTTCCAGAGTTAAACCCGTGTGTGGATTCAGCAGTCTGCAAACACTTTCTCTGGAGAGTCCCAAAACAGGAGTTTTCAGCCCATTACCGGCATATGGTAGAAACAGCAGTAAGCACAGGGAAATATCTGCTTCTAAATCCAAAACGCAGCTATCTAACAGAACGGTTGTCAATGTGTGCACTCAACTTCCAGAGGTAAACCCGTGTGTGGATTCAGCAGTCTGCAAACACTTTCTCTGCAGAGTCCCAAAACAGACGTTTTCAGCCCATTACCGGCATATGGAAGAAACAGCAGTAAGCACAGGGAAATATCTGCTTCTAAATCCAAAACGCAGCTATCCAACAGAACGGTTGTCAATGTGTGCACTCAACTTCCAGAGTTAAACCCGTGTGTGGATTCAGCAGTCTGCAAACACTTTCTCTGCAGAGTCCCAAAACAGTCGTTTTCAGCCCATTACTGGCATATGGAAGAAACAGCAGTAAGCACAGGGAAATATCTGCTTCTGAATTCAAAACGCAGCTATCTAACAGAACGGTTGTCAATGTGTGCACTCAACTTCCAGAGTTAAACCCGTGTGTGGATTCAGCAATCTGCAAACACATTCTCTGCAGAGTCCCAAAACAGGCGTTTTCAGCCCATTACCGGCATATGTAAGAAACAGCAGTAAGCACAGGGAAATATCTGCTTGTAATTCCAAAACGCAGCTATCTAACAGAACGGTGGTCAATGTGTGCACTCAACTTCCAGAGTTAAACCCGTGTGTGGATTCAGCAGTCTGCAAACACTTTCTCTGCAGAGTCCCAAAACAGGCGTTATCAGCCCATTATCGGCATATGGAAGAAAGAGTAGTAAGCACAGGGAAATATCTGCTTCTAAATCCAAAACGCAGCTATCTAACAGAACGTTTGTCAATGCGTGCACTCAACTTCCAGAGTTAAACACGTGTGTGCATTCAGCAGTCTGCAAACACATTCTCTGCAGTGTCCCAAAACAGGCGTTTTCAGCCCATTACCGGCATATGGAAGAAACAGCAGTAAGCACAGGGAAATATCTGCTTCTAAATCCAAAATGTAGCTATCTAACAGAACGGTTGTCAATGTGTGCACTGAACTTCCAGAGTTAAACCCGTGTGTGGATTCAGCAGCCTGCAAACACTTTCTCTGCAGAGTCCCAAAGGAGGCGTTTTCAGCCCATTACCGGCATATGGAAGAAACAGCAGTAAGCACAGGGAAATATCTGCTTCTAAATCCAAAACGCAGCTATCTAACACAACGGTTGTCAATGTGTGCACTCAACTTCCAGAGTTAAACCCGTGTGTGGATTCAGCAGTCTGCAAACACTTTCTCTGGAGAGTCCCAAAACAGGAGTTTTCAGCCCATTACCGGCATATGGTAGAAACAGCAGTAAGCACAGGGAAATATCTGCTTCTAAATCCAAAACGCAGCTATCTAACAGAACGGTTGTCAATGTGTGCACTCAACTTCCAGAGGTAAACCCGTGTGTGGATTCAGCAGTCTGCAAACACTTTCTCTGCAGAGTCCCAAAACAGACGTTTTCAGCCCATTACCGGCATATGGAAGAAACAGCAGTAAGCACAGGGAAATATCTGCTTCTAAATCCAAAACGCAGCTATCTAACAGAACGGTTGTCAATGTGTGCACTCAACTTCCAGAGTTAAACCCGTGTGTGGATTCAGCAGTCTGCAAACACTTTCTCTGCAGAGTCCCAAAACAGGCGTTTTCAGCCCATTACTGGCATACGGAAGAAACAGCAGTAAGCACAGGGAAATATCTGCTTCTGAATTCAAAACGCAGCTATCTAACAGAACGGTTGTCAATGTGTGCACTCAACTTCCAGAGGTAAACCCGTGTGTGGATTCAGCAGTCTGCAAACACTTTCTCTGCAGAGTCCCAAAACAGACGTTTTCAGCCCATTACCGGCATATGGAAGAAACAGCAGTAAGCACAGGGAAATATCTGCTTCTAAATCCAAAACGCAGCTATCTAACAGAACGGTTGTCAATGTGTGCACTCAACTTCCAGAGTTAAACCCGTGTGTGGATTCAGCAGTCTGCAAACACTTTCTCTGCAGAGTCCCAAAACAGGCGTTTTCAGCCCATTACTGGCATATGGAAGAAACAGCAGTAAGCACAGGGAAATATCTTCTTCTGAATTCAAAACGCAGCTATCTAACAGAACGGTTGTCAATGTGTGCACTCAACTTCCAGAGTTAAACCCGTGTGTGGATTCAGCAATCTGCAAACACTTTCTCTGCAAAGTCCCAAAACAGGCGTTTTCAGCCCATTACCGGCATATGTAAGAAACAGCAGTAAGCACAGGGAAATATCTGCTTGTAATTCCAAAACGCAGCTATCTAACAGAACGGTTGTCAATGTGTGCACTCAACTTCCAGAGTTAAACCCGTGTGTGGATTCAGCAGTCTGCAAACACTTTCTCTGCAGAGTCCCAAAACAGGCGTTATCAGCCCATTATCGGCATATGGAAGAAACAGCAGTAAGCACAGGGAAACATCTGCTTCTAAATCCAAAACGCAGCCATCTAACAGAACGGTTGTCAATGTGTGCACTCAGCTTCCAGAGTTAAACCCGTGTGTGGATTCAGCAGTCTGCAAACACTTTCTCTGCAGAGTCCCAAAACAGGAGTTTTCAGCCCATTACCGGCATATGGTAGAAACAGCAGTAAGCCCAGGGAAATATCTGCTTCTAAATCCAAAACGCAGCTATCTAACAGAACGGTTGTCAATGTGTGCACTCAACTTGCAGAGTTAAACCCGTGTGTGGATTCTGCAGTCTGCAAACACTTTCTCTGCAGAGTCCCAAAACAGGCGTTTTCAGCCCGTTACCGGCATACGGAAGAAACAGCAGTAAGCACAGGGAAATATCTGCTTCTAAATCTAAAACGCAGCTATGTAACAGAACGGGTGTCAATGTGTGCAGTCAACTTACAGAGTTAAACCCGTGTGTGGATTCAGCAGTCTGCAAACACTTTCTGTGCATAGTCCCAAAACAGGCGTTTTCAGCCCGTTACCGGAATGTGGAAGAAACAGCAGTAAGGACAGGGAAATATCTGCTTCTAAATCTAAAACGCAGCTATGTAACAGAACGGTTGTCAATGTGTGCAGTCAACTTACAGAGTTAAACCCGTGTGTGGATTCAGCAGTCTGCAAACACTTTCTGTGCATAGTCCCAAAACAGGCGTTTTCAGCCCATTACTGGCATATGGAAGAAACAGCAGTAAGCACAGGGAAATATCTGCTTCTAAATCCAAAACGCAGCTATCTAACAGAACGGTTGTCAATGTGTGCACTCAACTTGCAGAGTTAAACCCATGTGTGGATTCAGCAGTCTGCAAACACTTTCTCTGCAGAGTCCCAAAACAGGCGTAATCAGCCCATTACCGGCATACGGAAGAAACAGCAGTAAGCACAGGGAAATATCTGCTTCTAAATCTAAAACGCAGCTATGTAACAGAACGGGTGTCAATGTGTGCAGTCAACTTACAGAGTTAAACCCGTGTGTGGATTCAGCAGTCTGCAAACACTTTCTCTGCAGAGTCGCAAAACAGGCATTTCCAGCCCATTACCGGCATATGGAAGAAACAGCAGTAAGCACAGGGAAATATCTGCTTCTAAATCCAAAATGTAGCTATCTAACAGAACGGTTGTCAATGTGTGCACTGAACTTCCAGAGTTAAACCCGTGTGTGGATTCAGCAGCCTGCAAACACTTTCTCTGCAGAGTCCCAAAGTAGGCGTTTTCAGCCCATTACCGGCATATGGAAGAAACAGCAGTAAGCACAGGGAAATATCTGCTTCTAAATCCAAAACGCAGCTATCTAACAGAACGGTTGTCAATGTGTGCACTCAACTTCCAGAGTTAAACCCGTGTGAGGATTCAGCAGTCTGCAAACACTTTCTCTGGAGAGTCCCAAAACAGGAGTTTTCAGCCCATTACCGGCATATGGTAGA
Source organism: Aotus nancymaae (assembly GCF_030222135.1). Lineage (NCBI taxonomy): Eukaryota > Metazoa > Chordata > Mammalia > Primates > Aotidae > Aotus > Aotus nancymaae. The sequence continues at coordinate 149,644 of NW_026988565.1, forward strand.
AACAGCAGTAAGCACAGGGAAATATCTGCTTCTAAATCCAAAACGCAGCTACCTAACAGAACGGTTATCAATGTGTGCACTCAACTTCCAGTGGTAAACCCGTGTGTGGATTCAGCAGTCTGCAAACACTTTCTCTGCAGAGTCCCAAAACAGACGTTTTCAGCCCATTACCGGCATATGGAAGAAACAGCAGTAAGCACAGGGAAATATCTGCTTCTAAATCCAAAACGCAGCCATCTAACAGAAGGGTTGTCAATGTGTGCACTCAACTTCCAGAGTTAAACCCGTGTGTGGATTCAGCAGTCTGCAAACACTTTCTCTGCAGAGTCCTAAAACAGGCGTTTTCAGCCCATTACTGGCATATGGAAGAAACAGCAGTAAGCACAGGGAAATATCTGCTTCTGAATTCAAAACGCAGCTATCTAACAGAACGGTTGTCAATGTGTGCACTCAACTTCCAGAGTTAAACCCGTGTGTGGATTCAGCAATCTGCAAACACTTTCTCTGCAGAGTCCCAAAACAGGCGTTTTCAGCCCATTACCGGCATATGTAAGAAACAGCAGTAAGCACAGGGAAATATCTTCTTGTAATTCCAAAACGCAGCTATCTAACAGAACGGTTGTCAATGTGTGCACTCAACTTCCAGAGTTAAACCCGTGTGTGCATTCAGCAGTCTGCAAACACATTCTCTGCAGAGTCCCAAAACAGGAGTTTTCAGCCCATTACCGGCATATGGAAGAAACAGCAGTACGCACAGGGAAATATCTGTTTCTAAATCCAAAACGCAGTTATCCAACAGAACGGTTGTCAATGTTTGCACTCAACTTCCAGAGTTAAACCCATGTGTGGATTCAGCAGTCTGCAAACACTTTCTCTGCAGGGTCCCAAAACAGGCGTTTTCAGCCCATTACCGGCATATGGAAGGAACAGCAGTAAGCACAGGGAAATATCTGCTTCTAAATACAAAACGCAGCTATCTGACAGAGCGGTTGTCAATGTGTGCACTCAACTTCCAGAGTGAAAACCGTGTGTGGATTCAGCGGTCTGCAAACACTTTATCTGCAGAGTCCCAACACAGGCGTTTTCAGCCCATTACCGGCATATGGAAGAAACAGCAGTAAGGACAGGGAAATATCTGCTTCTAAATCCAAAACGCAGCTATCTAACAGAACGGTTGTCAATGTGTGCACTCAACTTCCAGAGTTAAACCCGTGTGTGGATTCAGCAGTCTGCAAATAACTTCTCTGCAGAGTCCCAAAACAGACGTTTTCAGCCCATTACCGGCATATGGAAGAAATAGCAGTAAGCACAGGGAAATATCTCCTTCTAAGTCCAAAACGCAGCTATCTAAGAGAACGGTTGTCAATGTGTGCACTCAACTTCCAGAGTTAAACACGTGTGTGCATTCAGCAGTCTGCAAACACCTTCTCTGCAGAGTCCCAAAACAGGGGTTTTCAGCCCATTACTGGCATATGGAAGAAACAGCCGTAAGCACAGGGAAATATCTGCTTCTAAATCCAAAACGCAGCTATCTAACAGAACGGTTGTCAATGTGTGCACTCAACTTCCAGAGTTAAACCCGTGTGTGGATTCAGCAGTCTGCAAACACTTTCTCTGCAGAGTCCCAAAACAGGCGTTTTCAGCCCATTACCGGCATATGGAAGAAACAGCAGTAAGCACAGGGAAATATCTGCTTCTAAATCCAAAACGCAGCTATCTAACAGAACGGTTGTCAATGTGTGCACTCAACTTCCAGAGTTAAACCCGTGTGTGGATTCAGCAGTCTGCAAACAGTTTCTCTGCAGAGTCCCAAAACAGGCATTATCAGCCCATTACCGGCATACGGAAGAAACAGCAGTAAGGACAGGGAAATATCTGCTTCTAAATCTAAAACGCAGCTATGTAACAGAACGGTTGTCAATGTGTGCAGTCAACTTACAGAGTTAAACCCGTGTGTGGATTCAGCAGTCTGCAATCACTTTCTGTGCATAGTCCCAAAACAGGCGTTTTCAGCCCATTACTGGCATATGGAAGAAACAGCAGTAAGCACAGGGAAATATCTGCTTCTAAATCCAAAACGCAGCTATCTAGCAGAACGGTTGTCAATGTGTGCACTCAACTTCCAGAGTTAAACCCGTGTGTGGATTCAGCAGTCTGCAAACACTTTCTCTGCAGAGTCCCAAAACAGGCGTTATCAGCCCATTACCGGCATACGGAAGAAACAGCAGTAAGCACAGGGAAATATCTGCTTCTAAATCTAAAACGCAGCTATGTAACAGAACGGGTGTCAATGTGTGCAGTCAACTTACAGAGTTAAACCCGTGTGTGGATTCAGCAGTCTGCAAACACTTTCTGTGCATAGTCCCAAAACAGGCGTTTTCAGCCCATTACCGGCATATGGAAGAAACAGCAGTAAGCACAGGGAAATATCTGCTTCTAAATCCAAAACGCAGCTATCTAACAGAACGGTTGTCAATGTGTGCACTCAACTTCCAGAGTTAAACCCGTGTGTGCGATTCAGCAGTCTGCAAACACTTTCTCTGCAGAGTCGCAAAACAGGCGTTTCCAGCCCATTACCGGCATATGGAAGAAACAGCAGTAAGCACAGGTAAATATCTGCTTCTAAATCCAAAACGTAGCTATCTAACAGAACGGTTGTCAATGTGTGCACTGAACTTCCAGAGTTAAACCCGTGTGTGGATTCAGCAGCCTGCAAACACTTTCTCTGCAGAGTCCCAAAATAGGCGTTTTCAGCCCATTACCGGTATATGGAAGAAACAGCAGTAAGCACAGGGAAATATCTGCTTCTAAATCCAAAACGCAGCTATCTAACAGAACGGTTGTCAATGTGTGCACTCAACTTCCAGAGGTAAACCCGTGTGTGGATTCAGCAGTCTGCAAACACTTTCTCTGCAGAGTCCCAAAACAGGCGTTTTCAGCCCTTTACCGGCATATGGAAGAAACAGCAGTAAGCACAGGGAAATATCTGCTTCTAAATCCAAAACGCAGCTATCTAACAGAACGGTTGTCAATGTGTGCACTCAACTTCCAGAGGTAAACCCGTGTGTGGATTCAGCAGTCTGCAAACACTTTCTGTGCAGAGTCCCAAAACAGGCGTTTTCAGCCCATTTCCGGCATATGGAATAAACAGCAGTAAGCACAGGGAAATATCTGCTTCTAAATCCAAAACGAAGCAATCTAAGAGAACGGTTGTCAATGTGTGCACTCAATTGCAGAGTTTAACCCGTGTGTGGATTCACCAGTCTGCAAACACCTTCTCTGCAGAGTCCCAAAACAGACGTTTTCAGCCCATTACCGGCATATGGAAGAAATAGCAGTAAGCACAGGGAAATATCTCCTTCTAAGTCCAAAACGCAGCTATCTAAGAGAACGGTTGTCAATGTGTGCACTCAACTTCCAGAGTTAAACCCATGTGTGTATTCAGCAGTCTGCAAACGCTTTCTCTGCAGACTCCCAAAACAGGCGTTTTCAGCCCGTTACCGGCATATGGAAGAAACAGCAGTAAGCACAGGGAAATGTCTGCTTCTAAATCCAAAACGCAGCTATCTAACAGAACGGTTGTCAGTGTGTGCACTCAACATCCAGAGTTAAACCCGTGTGTGGATTCAGCAGTCTGCAAACATTTTCTCTGCAGAGTCCCAAAACAGGCGTTTTCAGCCCATTAGCGGCATACGGAAGAAACAGCAGTAAGCAGAGGGAAATATCTGCTTCTAAATCCAAAACGCAGCTATCTAACAGAACGATTGTCAATGTGTGCACTCAACTTCCAGAGTTAAACGCGTGTGTGAATTCAGCAGTCTGCAAACACTTTCTCTGCAGAGTCCCAAAACAGGCGTTTTCAGCCCATTACCGGCATATGGAAGAAACAGCAGTAAGTACAGGGAAATATCTGCTTCTAAATCCAAAACGTAGCTATCTAACAGAACGGTTGTCAATGAGTGCACTCAACTCCCAGAGTTAAACCCGTGTGTGGATTCAGCAGTCTGCAAACACCTTCTCTGCAGAGTCCCAAAACAGGCGTTTTCAGCCCATTACCGGCATATGGAAGAAACAGCAGTAAGAACCGGGAAATATCTGCTTCTAAATCCAAAACGCAGCTATCTAACAGAACGATTGTCAATGTGTGCACTCAATTGCAGAGTTAAACCCATGTGTGGATGCAGCAGTCTGCAAACACCTTCTCTGCAGGGTCCCAAAACAGGCGTTTTCAGTCCATTACCGGCATATGGAAGAAATAGCAGTAATCACCGGGAAATATCTGCTTCTAATTCCAAAACGCAGCTATCTAACAGAACGGTTGTCAATGTGTGCACTCAACTTCCAGAGTTAAACCCGTGTGTGGATTCAGCAGTCTGCAAACACTTTCTCTGCAGAGTCCCAAAACAGGAGTTTTCAGCCCATTACCGGCATATGGAAGAAACAGCAGTAAGCACAGGGAAATATCTGTTTCTAAATCCAAAACGCAGTTATCCAACAGAAAGGTTGTCAATGTTTGCACTCAACTTCCAGAGTTAAACCCATGTGTGGATTCAGCAGTCTGCAAACACTTTCTCTGCAGGGTCCCAAAACAGGCGTTTTCAGCCCATTACCGGCATATGGAAGGAACAGCAGTAAGCACAGGGAAATATCTGCTTCTAAATACAAAACGCAGCTTTCTGACAGAGCGGTTGTCAATGTGTGCACTCAACTTCCAGAGTGAAAACCGTGTGTGGATTCAGCGGTCTGCAAACACTTTATCTGCAGAGTCCCAACACAGGCGTTTTCAGCCCATTACCGGCATATGGAAGAAACAGCAGTAAGGACAGGGAAATATCTGCTTCTAAATCCAAAACGCAGCTATCTAACAGAACGGTTGTCAATGTGTGCACTGAACATCCAGAGTTAAACCCGTGTGTGGATTCAGCAGTCTGCAAACACCTTCTCTGCAGAGTCCCAAAACAGGCGTTTTCAGCCCATTACCTGCATATGGAAGAAACAGCAGTAAGCACAGGGAAATATCTGCTTCTATATCCAAAACGCAGCTATCTAACAGAACGCTTTTCAATGTGTACACTCAACTTCCAGAGTTAAACCCGTGTGTGGATTCAGCAGTCTGCAAACACTTTGTCTGCAGAGTCCCAAAACAGGCGTTTTCAGCCCATTACCGGCATAAGGAAGAAACAGCAGTAAGCACAGGGAAATATCTGCTTCTAATTCCAAAACGCAGCTATCTAACAGAACGTTTGTCAATGTGTGCACTCAATTTCCAGAGTTAAACCCATGTGTGGATTCAGCAGTCTGCAAACACTTTCTCTGCAGAGTCCCAAATCAGGCGTTTTCAGCCCATTACCGGCATATGGAAGAAACAGCAGTAAGCACAGGGAAATATCTGCTTCTAAATCCAAAACGCAGCTATCTAACTGAACGGTTGTTAATGTGTGCACTCAGTTGCAGAGTTAAACCCGTGTGTGGATTCAGCAGTCTGCAAACACTTTCTCTGCAGAGTCCCAATACAGTCGTTTTCAGCCCATTACCGGCATATGGAAGAAACAGCAGTAAGCACAGGGAAATATCTGCTTCTAAATCCAAAACGCAGCTATCTAACAGAACGGTTGTCAATGTGTGCACTCAACTTCCAGAGTTAAACCCGTCTGTGGATTCAGCAGTCTGCAAACACCTTCTCTATAGAGACCCAAAACAGGCGTTTTCAGCCCATTACCGGCATATGGAAGAAACAGCAGTAAGGACAGGGAAATATCTGCTTCTAAATCCAAAACGCAGCTATCTAACAGAACGGTTGTCAATGAGTGCACTCAACTTCCAGAGTTAAACCCGTGTGTGGATTCAGCAGTCTGCAAACACTTTCTCTGCAGAGTCCCAAAACAGGCGTTTTCAGCCCATTACCGGCATATGGAAGAAAGAGCAGTAAGCACAGGGAAATATCTGCTTCTAAATCCAAAACGCAGCTATCTAACAGAACGGTTGTCAATGTGTGCACTCAACTTCCAGAGATATACCCGAGTGTGGATTCAGCAGTCTGCAAACACCTTCTCTGCAGAATCCCAAAACAGGCGTTCTCAGCACATTACCGGCATATGGAAAAACAGCAGTAAGCACAGGGAAATATTTGCTTCTAAATCCAAAACGCAGCTATGTAACAGAACGGTTGTCAATGTGTGCACTCAACTTCCAGAGATAAACCCATGTGTGCATTCAGCAGTCTGCTAACACTTTCTCTGGGGAGTCCCAAAACAGGCGTTTTCAGCCCATTACCGGCATAAGGAAGAAACAGCAGTAAGCACAGGGATATATGTGCTTCTAAATCCAAAACGCAGCTATCTGACAGATCGGTTGTCAATGTGTGCACTCAACTTCCAGAGTTAAACCCGTGTGTGAATTCAGCAGTCTGCAAACACTTTATCTGCAGAGTCCCAAAACAGGCGTTTTCAGCCCATTACCGGCATATGGAAGAAACAGCAGTAAGGACAGGGAAATATCTGCTTCTAAATCCAAAATTCAGCTATGTAACACAACGGTTATCAATGTGTGGACCCAACTTACAGTGTTAAAAACGTGTGTGGATTCAGCAGTCTGCAAACACTTTCTGTGCAGAGTCCCAAAACAGGCGTTTTCAGCCCATTACTGGCATATGGAAGAAACAGCAGTAAGAACAGGGAAATATCTGCTTCTAAATCGAAAACGCAGCTATCTAACAGAACGGTTGTCAATGTTTGCACTCAACTTCCAGAGTTAAACCCGTGTGTGTATTCAGCAGTCTGCAAATAACTTCTCTGTAGAGTCCCAAAACAGGCGTTTTCAGCCCATTACCGGCATATGGAAGAAACAGCAGTAAGGACAGGGAAATATCTGCTTCTAAATCCAAAACTCAGCTATGTAACAGAACGGTTGTCAATGTGTGCAGCCAACTTACAGAGTTAAACCAGTGTGTGGATTCAGCAGTCTGCAAACACTTTCTGTGCACAGTCCCAAAACAGGCATTTTCAGCCCATTACTGGCATATGGAAGAAACAGCAGTAAGCACAGGGAAATATCTGCTTCTAAATCCAAAACGCAGCTATCTAACAGAACGGTTGTCAATGTGTGCACTTAATTGCAGAGTTAAACCCGTGTGTGGATTCAGCAGTCTGCAAAAACCTTCTCTGCAGAGTCCCAAAACAGGCGTTTTCAGGCCAATACCGGCATATGGAAGAAACAGCAGAAAGCACAGGGAAATATCTGCTTCTAAATCCAAAACGCAGCTATCTAACAGAACGGTTGTCAATGTGTGCACTCAACTTCCAGAGATAAACTCGAGTGTGGATTCAGCAGTCTGCAAACACCTTCTCTGCAGAGTCCCAAAACAGGCGTTGTCAGCCCATTACCGGCATATGGAAGCAATAGCAGTAAGCACAGGGAAATATCTGCTTCGAAATCCAAAACGCAGCTATTTAACAGAACGGTTGTCAATGTGTGCACTCAATTTCCAGAGTTAAACCCGTGTGTGGATTCAGCAGTCTGCAAACACTTTCTCTGCAGAGTCCCAAAACAGGCGTTTTCAGCCCATTACCGGCATATGGAAGAAACAGCAGTAAGCACAGGGAAATATCTGCTTCTAAATCCAAAACGCAGCTATCTGACAGAGCGGTTGTCAATGTGTGCACTCAACTTCCAGAGTTAAACCCGTGTGTGGATTCAGCAGTCTGGAAACACTTTCTCTGCAGAGTCCCAAAACAGGCGTTTTCAGCCCATTACCGGCATACGGAAGAAACAGCAATAAGGACAGGGAAATATCTGCTTCTAAATCCAAAACTCAGGTATGTAACAGAACGGTTGTCAATGTGTGCACTCAACTTCCAGAGTTAAACCCGTGTGTGGATTCAGAAGTCTGCAAACACTTTCTCTGCAGAGTCCCAAAACAGGCGTTTTCAGCCCATTACTTGCATATGGAAGAAACAGCAGTAAGCACAGGGAAATATCTGCTTCTAAATCCAAAACGCAGGTATCTAACAGAACGGTTGTCAATGTGTGCACTCAACTTCCAGAGTTTAACCCGTGTGTGGATTCAGCAGTCTGCAAACACTTTCTCTGCAGAGTCCCAAAACAGGCGTTTTCAGCCCATTACCAGCCTATGGAAGAAACAGCAGTAAGCACAGGGAAATATCTGCTTCTAATTCCAAAACACAGCTATCTGACAGAGCGGTTGTCAATGTGTGCACTCAACTTCCAGAGTTAAACCCGTGTGTGAATTCAGCGGTCTGCAAACACTTTCTCTGCAGAGTCCCAAAACAGGCGTTTTCAGCCCGTTACCGGCCTATGGAAGAAACCCCAGTAAGCACAGGGAAATATCTGCTTCTAAATCCAAAACGCAGCTATCTAACAGAACGGTTGTCAATGGGTGCACTGAAATTCCAGAGTTTAACCCATGTGTGGATTTAGCAGTCTGCAAATAACTTCTCTGCAGAGTCCCAAAACAGGCGTTTTCAGCCCATTACCGGAATATGGAAGAAACAGTAGGAAGCACAGGGAAATATCTGCTTCTAAATCCAAAACGCAGCTATCTAACAGAACGGTTGTGAATGTGTGCACTCAACTTCCAGAGTTAAACCCGTGTGTGGATTCAGCAGTCTGCAAACACTTTCTCTGCAGGGTCCCAAAACAGGCGTTTTCAGCCCATTACCGGCATATGGAAGAAACAGCAGTAAGCACTGGGAAATATCTGCTTCTAAATCCAAAACTCAGCTATCTAACAGAACGGTTGTGAATGTGTGCACTCAGCGTCCAGAGTTAAACCCGTGTGTGTATTCAGCAGTCTGCAAACGCTTTCTCTGCAGACTCCCAAAACAGGCGTTTTCAGCCCATTAGCGGCTTATGGAAGAAACAGCAGTAAGCACAGGGAAATATCTGCTTCTAAATCCAAAACGCAGCTATCTAACAGAACGGTTTTCAATGTGTGCACTCAAAATCCAGAGTTAAACCCGTGTGTGGATTCAGCAGTCTGCAAACACTTTCTCTGCAGAGTCCCAAAACAGGCGTTTTCAGCCCATTACCGGCATACGGAAGAAACAGCAGTAAACAGTGGGAAATATCTGCTTCTAAATCCAAAACGCAGCTATCTAACAGAACGATTGTCAATGTGTGCACTCAACTTCCAGAGTTAAACGCGTGTGTGAATTCAGCAGTCTGCAAACACTTTCTCTGCAGAGTCCCAAAACAGGCGTTTTCAGCCCATTACGGGCATATGGAAGAAACAGCAGTAAGCACAGGGAAATATCTGCTTCTAAATCCAAAACGCAGCTATCTAACAGATCGGTTGTCAATGTTTGCACTCAACTTCCAGAGTTAAACCCGTGTGTGGATTCAGCAGTCTGCAAATAACTTCTCTGCAGAGTCCCAAAACAGGCGTTTTCAGCCCATTACCGGCATATGGTAGAAACAGCAGTAAGGACAGGGAAATATCTGCTTCTAAATCCAAAACTTAGCTATGTAACAGAACGGTTGTCAATGTGTGCAGCCAACTTACAGAGTTAAACCCGTGTGTGGATTCAGCAGTCTGCAAACACTTTCTGTGCACAGTCCCAAAACAGGCGTTTTTAGCCCATTACTGGTATATGGAAGAAACAGCAGTAAGCACAGGGAAATATCTGCTTCTAAATCCAAAACGCAGCTATCTAACAGAACGGTTGTCAATGTGTGCACTTAATTGCAGAGTTAAACCCGTGTGTGGATTCAGCAGTCTGCAAACACCTTCTCTGCAGAGTCCCAAAACAGGCGTTTTCAGCCCAATACCGGCATATGGAAGAAACAGCAGTAAGCACAGTGAAATATCTGCTTCTAAATCCAAAACGCAGCTATCTAACAGTACGGTTGTCAATGTGTGCACTCAACTTCCAGAGATAAACCCGAGTGTGGATTCAGCAGTCTGCAAACACCTTCTCTGCAGAGTCCCAAAACAGGCGTTGTCAACCCGTTACCGGCATATGGAAGCAACAGCAGTAAGCACAGGGAAATATCTGCTTCGAAATCCAAAACGCAGCTATTTAACAGAACGGTTGTGAATGTGTGCACTCAACTTCCAGAGTTAAACCCGTGTGTGGATTCAGCAGTCTGCAAACACTTTCTCTGCAGAGTACCAAAACAGGCGTTTTCAGCCCATTACCGGCATATGGAAGAAACAGCAGTAAGCACAGGGAAATATCTGCTTCTAAATCCAAAACGCAGCTATCTGACAGAGCGGTTGTCAATGTGTGCAATCAACTTCCAGAGTTAAACCCGTGTGTGGATTCAGCAGTCTGGAAACACTTTCTCTGTAGATTCCCAAAACAGGCGTTTTCAGCCCATTACCGGCATACGGAAGAAACAGCAGTAAGGACAGGGAAATATCTGCTTCTAAATCCAAAACTCAGGTATGTAACAGAACGGTTGTCAATGTGTGCACTCAACTTCCAGAGTTAAACCCGTGTGTGGATTCAGAAGTCTGCAAACACTTTCTCTGCAGAGTCCCAAAACAGGCGTTTTCAGCCCATTACTTGCATATGGAAGAAACAGCAGTAAGCACAGGGAAATATCTGCTTCTAAATCCAAAACGCAGGTATCTAACAGAATGGTTTCCAATGTGTGCACTCAACTTCCAGAGTTTAACCCGTGTGTGGATTCAGCAGTCTGCAAACACTTTCTCTGCAGAGTCCCAAAACAGGCGTTTTCAGCCAATTACCCGCCTATGGAAGAAACAGCAGTAAGCACAGGGAAATATCTGCTTCTAATTCCAAAACACAGCTATCTGACAGAGCGGTTGTCAATGTGTGCACTCAACTTCCAGAGTTAAACCCGTGTGTGAATTCAGCGGTCTGCAAACTCTTTCTCTGCAGAGTCCCAAAACAGGCGTTTTCAGCCCGTTACCGGCATATGGAAGAAACCCCAGAAAGAACAGGGAAATATCTGCTTCTAAATCCAAAACTCAGCTATCTAACAAAACGGTTGTCAATGGGTGCACTGAAATTCCAGAGTTTAACCCATGTGTGGATTTAGCAGTCTGCAAATAACTTCTCTGCAGAGTCCCAAAACAGGCGTTTTCAGCCTATTACCGGCATATGGAAGAAACAGTAGGAAGCACAGGGAAATATCTGCTTCTAAATCCAAAACGCAGCTATCTAACAGAACGGTTGTCACTGTGTGCACTCAACTTCCAGAGTTAAACCCGTGTGTGGATTAAGCAGTCTGCAAACACTTTCTCTGCAGAGTCCCAAAACAGGCGTTTTCAGCCCATTACCGGCATATGGAAGAAACAGCAGTAAGCACAGGGAAATATCAGCTTCTAAATCCAAAACGCAGCTATCTAACAGAACGGTTGTCAATGTGTGCACTCAACTTCCAGAGTTAAACCCGTGTGTGGATTCAGCAGTCTGCAAACACTTTCTCTGCAGGGTCACAAAACAGGCGTTTTCAGCCCTTTACCGGCATATGGAAGAAACAGCAGTAAGCACTGGGAAATATCTGCTTCTAAATCCAAAACTCAGCTATCTAACAGAACGTTTGTCAATGTGTGCACTCAACTTCCAGAGTTAAACCCGTGTGTGTATTCAGCAGTCTGCAAACGCTTTCTCTGCAGACTCCCAAAACAGGCGTTTTCAGCACATTAGCGGCATATGGAAGAAACAGCAGTAAGCATAGGGAAATGTCTGCTTCTAAATCCAAAGCGCAGCTATCTAACAGAACGGTTTTCAATGTGTGCACTCAAAATCCAGAGTTAAACCCGTGTGTGGATTCAGCAGTCTGCAAACACTTTCTCTGCAGAGTCCCAAAACAGGCGTTTTCAGCCCATTACCGGCATACGGAAGAAACAGCAGTAAGCAGTGGGAAATATCGGCTTCTAAATCCAAATCGCAGCTATCTAACAGAACGGTTGTCAATGTGTGCACTCAACTTCCAGAGTTAAACGCGTGTGTGAATTCAGCAGTCTGCAAACACTTTCTCTGCAGAGTCCCAAAACAGGCGTTTTCAGCCCATTACGGGCATATGGAATAAACAGCAGTAAGCACAGGGAAATATCTGCTTCTAAATCCAAAACGTAGCTATCTAATAGAACGGTTGTCAATGAGTGCACTCAACTTCCAGAGTTAAACCCGTGTGTGGATTCAGCAGTCTGCAAATAACTTCTCTGCAGAGTCCCAAAACAGGCGTTTTCGGCCCGTTACCGGCATATGGAAGAAACAGCAGTAAGGACAGGGAAATATCTGCTTCTAAATCCAAAACTCAGCTATGTAACAGAACGGTTGTCAATGTGTGCACCCAACTTACAGAGTTAAACCCGTGTGTGGATTCAGCAGTCTGCAAACACTTTCTGTGCACAGTCCCAAAACAGGCGTTTTCAGCCGATTACCGGCATATGGAAGAAACAGCAGTAAGCACAGGGAAATATCTGCTTCTAAATCCAAAACGCAGCTATCTAACAGAATGGCAGTCAATGTGTGCACTCAACTTCCAGAGTTAAACCCGTGTGTGGATTCAGCAGTCTGGAAACACTTTCTCTGCAGAGTCCCAAAACAGGAGTTTTCAGCCCATTACCGGCATATTAAAGAAACAGCAGTAAGCACAGGGAAATGTCTGCTTCTAAATCCAAAACGCAGCTATCTGACAGAGCGGTTGTCAATGTGTGCACTCAACTTCCAGAGTTAAACCCGTGTGTGAATTCAGCGGTCTGCAAACACTTTCTCTGCAGAGTCCCAAAACAGGCGTTTTCAACCCGATACCGGCGTATGGAAGAAACAGCAGTAAGCACAGGGAAATATCTGCTTCTAAATCCAAAACGCAGCTATCTAACAGAACGGTTGTCAATGGGTGCACTGAAATTCCAGAGTTTAACCCATGTGTGGATTTAGCAGTCTGCAAATAACTTCTCTGCAGAGTCCCAAAACAGGCGTTTTCAGCCCATTACTGGCATATGGAAGAAACGGCAGTAAGCACAGGGAAATATCTGCTTCTCAATCCAAAACGCAGCTATCTAACACAACGGTTGTCAATGTGTGCACTCAACTTCCAGAGTTAAACCCATGTGTGGATTCAGGAGTCTGCAAACACATTCTGTGCAGAGTCTCAAAACATGCGTTTTCAGCCCAATACCAGCATATGGAAGAAAGGGCAGAAAGCTCAGGGAAATATCTGCTTCTAAATCCGAAACGCAGCTATCTGGCAGAACGGTTGTCAATATGTGCACTCAACTTCCAGAGTTAAACCCATTTGTGAATTCAGCAGTCTGCACACACTTTCTGTGCAGAGTCTCAAAACCGGCGTTTTCAGCGCAATACCGGCATATGGAAGAAAGGGCAGTAAGCACAGGGAAATATCAGCTTCTACATCAAAAATGCAGCTATCTAACAGAACGGCTGTCAATGTGTGCACTCGACTTACAGAGATAAACCCATGTGTGGATTCAGCAGTCTGCAAACACTTTCTGTGCAGAGTCTCAAAACAAGCGTTTTCAGCCCAGTACCGGCATATGGAAGAAAGGGCTTTAAGCACAGGGAAATATCTGCTTCTAAATCCAAAACGCAGCTATCTAACAAACGGTTGTCAATGTGTGCACTCAACTTCCAGAGTTAAACCCGCGTGTGGATTCAGCAGTCTGCAAACACTTTCTGTGCAGAGTCTCAAAACAGGCGTTTTCAGCCCAATACCGGCATATGGAAGAAAGGGCGGTAAGCACAGGGAAATATCGGCTTCTAAATCCAAAACGCAGCTATCTGACAGAACAGTTGTCAACGTGTGCACTCAACTTCCAGAGTTAAACCAGTGTGTGGATTCAGCAGTCTGCAAACACTTTCTGTGCAGAATCTCAAAACAGGCGTTTTCAGCGCAATACCGGCATATGGAAGAAAGGGCAGTAAGCACAGGGAAATATCAGCTTCTACATCAAAAATGCAGCTATCTAACAGAACGGCTGTCAATGTGTGCACTCCACTTCCAGACATAAAGCCATCTCTGGATTCAGCACTCTGCAAACACTTTCCGTGCAGAGTCTGAAAGCAGCCGTTTTCAGCATAGTACCGGCATATGGAAGAATGGGCAAGAAGCACAGGGAAATATCTGCTTCTAAATCCAAAAGCAGCTATCTAACAGAACGGCTGTCAATGTGTGCACTCAACTTCCAGAGTTAAACCCGTTTGTGGATTCAGCAGTCTGCAAACACTTTCTGTGCAGAATCTCAAAACAGGCGTTTTCAGCCCAATACCGGCATATGGAAGAAAGGGCAGTAAGCACAGGGAAATATATGCTTCTTAATCCAAAACGCAGCTATCTAACAGAACGGGTGTCAATGTGTGCACTCAATTTCCAGAGTTAACGCCGTGTGTGGATTCAGGAGTCTGCAAACACTTTCTGTGCAGAGGCTCAAAACAGGCTGTTTCTGACCGATAACACCATATTGAAGAAAGGGCAGTAAGCACAGGGAAATATCGGCTTCTAAATCCAAAACGTAGCTATCTAACGAACGGTTGTCAATGTGTGCACTCAACTTCCAGAGTTAAACCCGTGTGTGAATTCAGCGGTCTGCAAACACTTTCTCTGCAGAGTCCCAAAACAGTCGTTTTCAGCCCATTACCGGCATATGGAAGAAACAGCAGTAAGCACAGGGAAATATCTGCTTCTAAATCCAAAACGCAGCTATCTAACAGAACGGTTGTCAATGTTTGCACTCAACTTCCAGAGTTAAACCCGTGTGTGCATTCAGCAGTCTGCAAATAACTTCTCTGCAGAGTCCCAAAACAGGCGTTTTCAGCCCATTACCGGCATATGGAAGAAACAGCAGTAAGGACAGGGAAATATCTGCTTCTAAATCCAAAACTCAGCTATCTAACAGAATGGCTGTCAATGTGTGCACTCAACTTCCAGAGTTAAACCCGTATGTGGATTCAGCAGTCTGCAAACACTTTCTCTGCACAGTCCCAAAACAAGCGTTTTCAGCCCATTACCGGCATATGAAAGAAACAGCAGTAAGCACAGGGAAATGTCTGCTACTAAATCCAAAACGCAGCTATCTGACAGAGCGGTTGTCAATCTGTGCACTCAAATTCCAGAGTTAAACCCGTGTGTGAATTCAGCGGTCTGCAAACACTTTCTCTGCAGAGTCCCAAAACAGGCGTTTTCAGCCCGTTACCGGCATATGGAAGAAACAGCAGTAAGCACAGGGAAATATCTGCTTCTAAATCCAAAACGCAGCTATCTAACAGAACGGTTGTCAATGGGTGCACTGAAATTCCAGAGTTTAACCCATGTGTGGATTTAGCAGTCTGCAAATAACTTCTCTGCAGAGTCCCAAAACAGGCGTTTTCAGCTCATTACTGGCATATGGAAGAAACAGTAGGAAGCACAGGGAAATATCTGCTTCTAAATCCAAAACGCAGCTATCTAACAGAACGGTTGTCACTGTGTGCACTCAACTTCCAGAGTTAAACCCGTGTGTGGATTAAGCAGTCTGCAAACACTTTCTCTGCAGAGTCCCAAAACAGGCGTTTTCAGCCCATTACCGGCATATTGAAGAAACAGCAGTAAGCACAGGGAAATATCAGCTTCTAAATCCAAAACGCAGCTATCTAACAGAACGGTTGTCAATGTGTGCACTCAACTTCCAGAGTTAAACCCGTGTGTGGATTCAGCAGTCTGCAAACACTTTCTCTGCAGGGTCACAAAACAGGCGTTTTCAGCCCATTACCGGCATATGGAAGAAACAGCAGTAAGCACTGGGAAATATCTGCTTCTAAATCCAAAACTCAGCTATCTAACAGAACGTTTGTCAATGTGTGCACTCAACTTCCAGAGTTAAACCCGTGTGTGTATTCAGCAGTCTGCAAACGCTTTCTCTGCAGACTCCCAAAACAGGCGTTTTCAGCACATTAGCGGCATATGGAAGAAACAGCAGTAAGCATAGGAAAATGTCTGCTTCTAAATCCAAAGCGCAGCTATCTAACAGAACGGTTTTCAATGTGTGCACTCAAAATCCAGAGTTAA
Organism: Aotus nancymaae; assembly: GCF_030222135.1. Lineage (NCBI taxonomy): Eukaryota > Metazoa > Chordata > Mammalia > Primates > Aotidae > Aotus > Aotus nancymaae. Next base: position 165,643 of record NW_026988565.1, read on the forward strand.
ACCCGTGTGTGGATTCAGCAGTCTGCAAACACTTTCTCTGCAGAGTCCCAAAACAGGCGTTTTCAGCCCATTACCGGCATACGGAAGAAACAGCAGTAAGCAGTGGGAAATATCGGCTTCTAAATCCAAATCGCAGCTATCTAACAGAACGGTTGTCAATGTGTGCACTCAACTTCCAGAGTTAAACGCGTGTGTGAATTCAGCAGTCTGCAAACACTTTCTCTGCAGAGTCCCAAAACAGGCGTTTTCAGCCCATTACGGGCATATGGAATAAACAGCAGTAAGCACAGGGAAATATCTGCTTCTAAATCCAAAACGTAGCTATCTAATAGAACGGTTGTCAATGAGTGCACTCAACTTCCAGAGTTAAACCCGTGTGTGGATTCAGCAGTCTGCAAATAACTTCTCTGCAGAGTCCCAAAACAGGCGTTTTCGGCCCATTACCGGCATATGGAAGAAACAGCAGTAAGGACAGGGAAATATCTGCTTCTAAATCCAAAACTCAGCTATGTAACAGAACGGTTGTCAATGTGTGCACCCAACTTACAGAGTTAAACCCGTGTGTGGATTCAGCAGTCTGCAAACACTTTCTGTGCACAGTCCCAAAACAGGCGTTTTCAGCCGATTACCGGCATATGGAAGAAACAGCAGTAAGCACAGGGAAATATCTGCTTCTAAATCCAAAACGCAGCTATCTAACAGAATGGCTGTCAATGTGTGCACTCAACTTCCAGAGTTAAACCCGTGTGTGGATTCAGCAGTCTGCAAACACTTTCTCTGCACAGTCCCAAAACAGGAGTTTTCAGCCCATTACCGGCATATTAAAGAAACAGCAGTAAGCACAGGGAAATGTCTGCTTCTAAATCCAAAACGCAGCTATCTGACAGAGCGGTTGTCAATGTGTGCACTCAACTTCCAGAGTTAAACCCGTGTGTGAATTCAGCGGTCTGCAAACACTTTCTCTGCAGAGTCCCAACACAGGCGTTTTCAACCCGATACCGGCGTATGGAAGAAACTGCAGTAAGCACAGGGAAATATCTGCTTCTAAATCCAAAACGCAGCTATCTAACAGAACGGTTGTCAATGGGTGCACTGAAATTCCAGAGTTTAACCCATGTGTGGATTTAGCAGTCTGCAAATAACTTCTCTGCAGAGTCCCAAAACAGGCGTTTTCAGCCCATTACTGGCATATGGAAGAAACGGCAGTAAGCACAGGGAAATATCTGCTTCTCAATCCAAAACGCAGCTATCTAACACAACGGTTGTCAATGTGTGCACTCAACTTCCAGAGTTAAACCCATGTGTGGATTCAGGAGTCTGCAAACACATTCTGTGCAGAGTCTCAAAACATGCGTTTTCAGCCCAATACCAGCATATGGAAGAAAGGGCAGAAAGCTCAGGGAAATATCTGCTTCTAAATCCGAAACGCAGCTATCTGGCAGAACGGTTGTCAATATGTGCACTCAACTTCCAGAGTTAAACCCATTTGTGAATTCAGCAGTCTGCACACACTTTCTGTGCAGAGTCTCAAAACCGGCGTTTTCAGCGCAATACCGGCATATGGAAGAAAGGGCAGTAAGCACAGGGAAATATCAGCTTCTACATCAAAAATGCAGCTATCTAACAGAACGGCTGTCAATGTGTGCACTCGACTTACAGAGATAAACCCATGTGTGGATTCAGCAGTCTGCAAACACTTTCTGTGCAGAGTCTCAAAACAAGCGTTTTCAGCCCAGTACCGGCATATGGAAGAAAGGGCTTTAAGCACAGGGAAATATCTGCTTCTAAATCCAAAACGCAGCTATCTAACAAACGGTTGTCAATGTGTGCACTCAACTTCCAGAGTTAAACCCGCGTGTGGATTCAGCAGTCTGCAAACACTTTCTGTGCAGAGTCTCAAAACAGGCGTTTTCAGCCCAATACCGGCATATGGAAGAAAGGGCGGTAAGCACAGGGAAATATCGGCTTCTAAATCCAAAACGCAGCTATCTGACAGAACAGTTGTCAACGTGTGCACTCAACTTCCAGAGTTAAACCAGTGTGTGGATTCAGCAGTCTGCAAACACTTTCTGTGCAGAATCTCAAAACAGGCGTTTTCAGAGCAATACCGGCATATGGAAGAAAGGGCAGTAAGCACAGGGAAATATCAGCTTCTACATCAAAAATGCAGCTATCTAACAGAACGGCTGTCAATGTGTGCACTCCACTTCCAGACATAAAGCCATCTCTGGATTCAGCACTCTGCAAACACTTTCCGTGCAGAGTCTGAAAGCAGCCGTTTTCAGCATAGTACCGGCATATGGAAGAATGGGCAAGAAGCACAGGGAAATATCTGCTTCTAAATCCAAAAGCAGCTATCTAACAGAACGGCTGTCAATGTGTGCACTCAACTTCCAGAGTTAAACCCGTTTGTGGATTCAGCAGTCTGCAAACACTTTCTGTGCAGAATCTCAAAACAGGCGTTTTCAGCCCAATACCGGCATATGGAAGAAAGGGCAGTAAGCACAGGGAAATATATGCTTCTTAATCCAAAACGCAGCTATCTAACAGAACGGTTGTCAATGTGTGCACTCAATTTCCAGAGTTAACGCCGTGTGTGGATTCAGGAGTCTGCAAACACTTTCTGTGCAGAGGCTCAAAACAGGCTGTTTCTGACCGATAACACCATATTGAAGAAAGGGCAGTAAGCACAGGGAAATATCTGCTTCTAAATCCAAAACGTAGCTATCTAACGAACGGTTGTCAATGTGTGCACTCAACTTCCAGAGTTAAACCCGTGTGTGAATTCAGCGGTCTGCAAACACTTTCTCTGCAGAGTCCCAAAACAGGCGTTTTCAGCCCATTACCGGCATATGGAAGAAACAGCAGTAAGCACAGGGAAATATCTGCTTCTAAATCCAAAACGCAGCTATCTAACAGAACGGTTGTCAATGTTTGCACTCAACTTCCAGAGTTAAACCCGTGTGTGCATTCAGCAGTCTGCAAATAACTTCTCTGCAGAGTCCCAAAACAGGCGTTTTCAGCCCATTACCGGCATATGGAAGAAACAGCAGTAAGGACAGGGAAATATCTGCTTCTAAATCCAAAACTCAGCTATCTAACAGAATGGCTATCAATGTGTGCACTCAACTTCCAGAGTTAAACCCGTATGTGGATTCAGCAGTCTGCAAACACTTTCTCTGCACAGTCCCAAAACAAGCGTTTTCAGCCCATTACCGGCATATGAAAGAAACAGCAGTAAGCACAGGGAAATGTCTGCTTCTAAATCCAAAACGCAGCTATCTGACAGAGCGGTTGTCAATCTGTGCACTCAAATTCCAGAGTTAAACCCGTGTGTGAATTCAGCGGTCTGCAAACACTTTCTCTGCAGAGTCCCAAAACAGGCGTTTTCAGCCCGTTACCGGCAAATGGAAGAAACAGCAGTAAGCACAGGGAAATATCTGCTTCTAAATCCAAAACGCAGCTATCTAACAAAACGGTTGTCAATGGGTGCACTGAAATTCCAGAGTTTAACACATGTGTGGATTTACCTGTCTGCAAATAACTTCTCTGCAGAGTCCCAAAACAGGCGTTTTCAGCCCATTACTGGCATATGGAAAAAACGACAGTAAGCACAGGGAAATATCTGCTTCTAAATCCAAAACGGAGCTATCTAACACAACGGTTCTCAATGTGTGCACTGAACTTCCAGAGGTAAACCCGTGTGTGGATTCAGGAGTCTGCAAACACATTCTGTGCAGAGTCTCAAAACATGCGTTTTCAGCCCAATACCAGCATATGGAAGAAAGGGCAGAAAGCCCAGGGAAATATCTGCTTCTAAATCCAAAACTCAGGTATGTAACAGAACGGTTGTCAATGTGTGCACTCAACTTCCAGAGTTAAACCCGTGTGTGGATTCAGAAGTCTGCAAACACTTTCTCTGCAGAGTCCCAAAACAGGCGTTTTCAGCTCATTACTTGCATATGGAAGAAACAGCAGTAAGCACAGGGAAATATCTGCTTCTAAATCCAAAACGCAGGTATCTAACAGAATGGTTTCCAATGTGTGCACTCAACTTCCAGAGTTTAACCCGTGTGTGGATTCAGCAGTCTGCAAACACTTTCTCTGCAGAGTCCCAAAACAGGCGTTTTCAGCCAATTACCCGCCTATGGAAGAAACAGCAGTAAGCACAGGGAAATATCTGCTTCTAATTCCAAAACACAGCTATCTGACAGAGCGGTTGTCAATGTGTGCACTCAACTTCCAGAGTTAAACCCGTGTGTGAATTCAGCGGTCTGCAAACACTTTCTCTGCAGAGTCCCGAAACAGGCGTTTTCAGCCCGTTACCGGCATATGGAAGAAACCCCAGTAAGCACAGGGAAATATCTGCTTCTAAATCCAAAACGCAGCTATCTAACAAAACGGTTGTCAATGGGTGCACTGAAATTCCAGAGTTTAACCCATGTGTGGATTTAGCAGTCTGCAAATAACTTCTCTGCAGAGTCCCAAAACAGGCGTTTTCAGCCTATTACCGGCATATGGAAGAAACAGTAGGAAGCACAGGGAAATATCTGCTTCTAAATCCAAAACGCAGCTATCTAACAGAACGGTTGTCACTGTGTGCACTCAACTTCCAGAGTTAAACCCGTGTGTGGATTAAGCAGTCTGCAAACACTTTCTCTGCAGAGTCCCAAAACAGGCGTTTTCAGCCCATTACCGGCATATGGAAGAAACAGCAGTAAGCACAGGGAAATATCAGCTTCTAAATCCAAAACGCAGCTATCTAACAGAACGGTTGTCAATGTGTGCACTCAACTTCCAGAGTTAAACCCGTGTGTGGATTCAGCAGTCTGCAAACACTTTCTCTGCAGGGTCACAAAACAGGCGTTTTCAGCCCATTACCGGCATATGGAAGAAACAGCAGTAAGCACAGGGAAATGTCTGCTTCTAAATCCAAAACGCAGCTATCTGACAGAGCGGTTGTCAATCTGTGCACTCAAATTCCAGAGTTAAACCCGTGTGTGAATTCAGCGGTCTGCAAACACTTTCTCTGCAGAGTCCCAAAACAGGCGTTTTCAGCCCGTTACCGGCATATGGAAGAAACAGCAGTAAGCACAGGGAAATATCTGCTTCTAAATCCAAAACGCAGCTATCTAACAAAACGGTTGTCAATGGGTGCACTGAAATTCCAGAGTTTAACACATGTGTGGATTTACCTGTCTGCAAATAACTTCTCTGCAGAGTCCCAAAACAGGCGTTTTCAGCCCATTACTGGCATATGGAAAAAACGACAGTAAGCACAGGGAAATATCTGCTTCTAAATCCAAAACGGAGCTATCTAACACAACGGTTCTCAATGTGTGCACTGAACTTCCAGAGGTAAACCCGTGTGTGGATTCAGGAGTCTGCAAACACATTCTGTGCAGAGTCTCAAAACATGCGTTTTCAGCCCAATACCAGCATATGGAAGAAAGGGCAGAAAGCCCAGGGAAATATCTGCTTCTAAATCCAAAACTCAGGTATGTAACAGAACGGTTGTCAATGTGTGCACTCAACTTCCAGAGTTAAACCCGTGTGTGGATTCAGAAGTCTGCAAACACTTTCTCTGCAGAGTCCCAAAACAGGCGTTTTCAGCTCATTACTTGCATATGGAAGAAACAGCAGTAAGCACAGGGAAATATCTGCTTCTAAATCCAAAACGCAGGTATCTAACAGAATGGTTTCCAATGTGTGCACTCAACTTCCAGAGTTTAACCCGTGTGTGGATTCAGCAGTCTGCAAACACTTTCTCTGCAGAGTCCCAAAACAGGCGTTTTCAGCCAATTACCCGCCTATGGAAGAAACAGCAGTAAGCACAGGGAAATATCTGCTTCTAATTCCAAAACACAGCTATCTGACAGAGCGGTTGTCAATGTGTGCACTCAACTTCCAGAGTTAAACCCGTGTGTGAATTCAGCGGTCTGCAAACACTTTCTCTGCAGAGTCCCGAAACAGGCGTTTTCAGCCCGTTACCGGCATATGGAAGAAACCCCAGTAAGCACAGGGAAATATCTGCTTCTAAATCCAAAACGCAGCTATCTAACAAAACGGTTGTCAATGGGTGCACTGAAATTCCAGAGTTTAACCCATGTGTGGATTTAGCAGTCTGCAAATAACTTCTCTGCAGAGTCCCAAAACAGGCGTTTTCAGCCTATTACCGGCATATGGAAGAAACAGTAGGAAGCACAGGGAAATATCTGCTTCTAAATCCAAAACGCAGCTATCTAACAGAACGGTTGTCACTGTGTGCACTCAACTTCCAGAGGTAAACCCGTGTGTGGATTAAGCAGTCTGCAAACACTTTCTCTGCAGAGTCCCAAAACAGGCGTTTTCAGCCCATTACCGGCATATGGAAGAAACAGCAGTAAGCACAGGGAAATATCAGCTTCTAAATCCAAAACGCAGCTATCTAACAGAACGGTTGTCAATGTGTGCACTCAACTTCCAGAGTTAAACCCGTGTGTGGATTCAGCAGTCTGCAAACACTTTCTCTGCAGGGTCACAAAACAGGCGTTTTCAGCCCATTACCGGCATATGGAAGAAACAGCAGTAAGCACTGGGAAATATCTGCTTCTAAATCCAAAACTCAGCTATCTAACAGAACGTTTGTCAATGTGTGCACTCAACTTCCAGAGTTAAACCCGTGTGTGTATTCAGCAGTCTGCAAACGCTTTCTCTGCATACTCCCAAAACAGGCGTTTTCAGCACATTAGCGGCATATGGAAGAAACAGCAGTAAGCATAGGGAAATGTCTGCTTCTAAATCCAAAGCGCAGCTATCTAACAGAACGGTTTTCAATGTGTGCACTCAAAATCCAGAGTTAAACCCGTGTGTGGATTCAGCAGTCTGCAAACACTTTCTCTGCAGAGTCCCAAAACAGGCGTTTTCAGCCCATTACCGGCATACGGAAGAAACAGCAGTAAGCAGTGGGAAATATCGGCTTCTAAATCCAAATCGCAGCTATCTAACAGAACGGTTGCCAATGTGTGCACTCAACTTCCAGAGTTAAACGCGTGTGTGAATTCAGCAGTCTGCAAACACTTTCTCTGCAGAGTCCCAAAACAGGCGTTTTCAGCCCATTACGGGCATATGGAATAAACAGCAGTAAGCACAGGGAAATATCTGCTTCTAAATCCAAAACGTAGCTATCTAATAGAACGGTTGTCAATGAGTGCACTCAACTTCCAGAGTTAAACCCGTGTGTGGATTCAGCAGTCTGCAAATAACTTCTCTGCAGAGTCCCAAAACAGGCGTTTTCGGCCCATTACCGGCATATGGAAGAAACAGCAGTAAGGACAGGGAAATATCTGCTTCTAAATCCAAAACTCAGCTATGTAACAGAACGGTTGTCAATGTGTGCACCCAACTTACAGAGTTAAACCCGTGTGTGGATTCAGCAGTCTGCAAACACTTTCTGTGCACAGTCCCAAAACAGGCGTTTTCAGCCGATTACCGGCATATGGAAGAAACAGCAGTAAGCACAGGGAAATATCTGCTTCTAAATCCAAAACGCAGCTATCTAACAGAATGGCTGTCAATGTGTGCACTCAACTTCCAGAGTTAAACCCGTGTGTGGATTCAGCAGTCTGCAAACACTTTCTCTGCACAGTCCCAAAACAGGAGTTTTCAGCCCATTACCGGCATATTAAAGAAACAGCAGTAAGCACAGGGAAATGTCTGCTTCTAAATCCAAAACGCAGCTATCTGACAGAGCGGTTGTCAATGTGTGCACTCAACTTCCAGAGTTAAACCCGTGTGTGAATTCAGCGGTCTGCAAACACTTTCTCTGCAGAGTCCCAAAACAGGCGTTTTCAACCCGATACCGGCGTATGGAAGAAACAGCAGTAAGCACAGGGAAATATCTGCTTCTAAATCCAAAACGCAGCTATCTAACAGAACGGTTGTCAATGGGTGCACTGAAATTCCAGAGTTTAACCCATGTGTGGATTTAGCAGTCTGCAAATAACTTCTCTGCAGAGTCCCAAAACAGGCGTTTTCAGCCCATTACTGGCATATGGAAGAAACGGCAGTAAGCACAGGGAAATATCTGCTTCTCAATCCAAAACGCAGCTATCTAACACAACGGTTGTCAATGTGTGCACTCAATTCCAGAGTTAAACCCATGTGTGGATTCAGGAGTCTGCAAACACATTCTGTGCAGAGTCTCAAAACATGCGTTTTCAGCCCAATACCAGCATATGGAAGAAAGGGCAGAAAGCTCAGGGAAATATCTGCTTCTAAATCCGAAACGCAGCTATCTGGCAGAACGGTTGTCAATATGTGCACTCAACTTCCAGAGTTAAACCCATTTGTGAATTCAGCAGTCTGCACACACTTTCTGTGCAGAGTCTCAAAACCGGCGTTTTCAGCGCAATACCGGCATATGGAAGAAAGGGCAGTAAGCACAGGGAAATATCAGCTTCTACATCAAAAATGCAGCTATCTAACAGAACGGCTGTCAATGTGTGCTCTCGACTTACAGAGATAAACCCATGTGTGGATTCAGCAGTCTGCAAACACTTTCTGTGCAGAGTCTCAAAACAAGCGTTTTCAGCCCAGTACCGGCATATGGAAGAAAGGGCTTTAAGCACAGGGAAATATCTGCTTCTAAATCCAAAACGCAGCTATCTAACAAACGGTTGTCAATGTGTGCACTCAACTTCCAGAGTTAAACCCGCGTGTGGATTCAGCAGTCTGCAAACACTTTCTGTGCAGAGTCTCAAAACAGGCGTTTTCAGCCCAATACCGGCATATGGAAGAAAGGGCGGTAAGCACAGGGAAATATCGGCTTCTAAATCCAAAACGCAGCTATCTGACAGAACAGTTGTCAACGTGTGCACTCAACTTCCAGAGTTAAACCAGTGTGTGGATTCAGCAGTCTGCAAACACTTTCTGTGCAGAATCTCAAAACAGGCGTTTTCAGCGCAATACCGGCATATGGAAGAAAGGGCAGTAAGCACAGGGAAATATCAGCTTCTACATCAAAAATGCATCTATCTAACAGAACGACTGTCAATGTGTGCACTCCACTTCCAGACATAAAGCCATCTCTGGATTCAGCACTCTGTAAACACTTTCCGTGCAGAGTCTGAAAGCAGCCGTTTTCAGCATAGTACCGGCATATGGAAGAATGGGCAAGAAGCACAGGGAAATATCTGCTTCTAAATCCAAAAGCAGCTATCTAACAGAACGGCTGTCAATGTGTGCACTCAACTTCCAGAGTTAAACCCGTTTGTGGATTCAGCAGTCTGCAAACACTTTCTGTGCAGAATCTCAAAACAGGCGTTTTCAGCCCAATACCGGCATATGGAAGAAAGGGCAGTAAGCACAGGGAAATATATGCTTCTTAATCCAAAACGCAGCTATCTAACAGAACGGTTGTCAATGTGTGCACTCAATTTCCAGAGTTAACGCCGTGTGTGGATTCAGGAGTCTGCAAACACTTTCTGTGCAGAGGCTCAAAACAGGCTGTTTCTGACCGATAACACCATATTGAAGAAAGGGCAGTAAGCACAGGGAAATATCTGCTTCTAAATCCAAAACGTAGCTATCTAACGAACGGTTGTCAATGTGTGCACTCAACTTCCAGAGTTAAACCCGTGTGTGAATTCAGCGGTCTGCAAACACTTTCTCTGCAGAGTCCCAAAACAGGCGTTTTCAGCCCATTACCGGCATATGGAAGAAACAGCAGTAAGCACAGGGAAATATCTGCTTCTAAATCCAAAACGCAGCTATCTAACAGAACGGTTGTCAATGTGTGCACTCAACTTCCAGAGTTAAACCCGTGTGTGCATTCAGCAGTCTGCAAATAACTTCTCTGCAGAGTCCCAAAACAGGCGTTTTCAGCCCATTACCGGCATATGGAAGAAACAGCAGTAAGGACAGGGAAATATCTGCTTCTAAATCCAAAACTCAGCTATGTAACAGAACGGTTGTCAATGTGTACACCCAACTTACAGAGTTAAACCCGTGTGTGGATTCAGCAGTCTGCAAACACTTTCTGTGCACAGTCCCAAAACAGGCGTTTTCAGCCCATTACCGGCATATGGAAGAAACAGCAGTAAGCACAGGGAAACATCTGCTTCTAAATCCAAAACGCAGCTATCTAACAGAATGGCTGTCAATGTGTGCACTCAACTTCCAGAGTTAAACCCGTATGTGGATTCAGCAGTCTGCAAACACTTTCTCTGCACAGTCCCAAAACAAGCGTTTTCAGCCCATTACCGGCATATGAAAGAAACAGCAGTAAGCACAGGGAAATGTCTGCTTCTAAATCCAAAACGCAGCTATCTGACAGAGCGGTTGTCAATCTGTGCAGTCAAATTCCAGAGTTAAACCCGTGTGTGAATTCAGCGGTCTGCAAACACTTTCTCTGCAGAGTCCCAAAACAGGCGTTTTCAGCCCGTTACCGGCATATGGAAGAAACAGCAGTAAGCACAGGGAAATATCTGCTTCTAAATCCAAAACGCAGCTATCTAACAGAACGGTTGTCAATGGGTGCACTGAAATTCCAGAGTTTAACCCATGTGTGGATTTAGCAGTCTGCAAATAACTTCTCTGCAGAGTCCCAAAACAGGCGTTTTCAGCCCATTACTGGCATATGGAAAAAACGACAGTAAGCACAGGGAAATATCTGCTTCTAAATCCAAAACGGAGCTATCTAACACAACGGTTCTCAATGTGTGCACTCAACTTCCAGAGGTAAACCCGTGTGTGGATTCAGGAGTCTGCAAACACATTCTGTGCAGAGTCTCAAAACATGCGTTTTCAGCCCAATACCAGCATATGGAAGAAAGGGCAGAAAGCCCAGGGAAATATCTGCTTCTAAATCCAAAACTCAGGTATGTAACAGAACGGTTGTCAATGTGTGCACTCAACTTCCAGAGTTAAACCCGTGTGTGGATTCAGAAGTCTGCAAACACTTTCTCTGCAGAGTCCCAAAACAGGCGTTTTCAGCCCATTACTTGCATATGGAAGAAACAGCAGTAAGCACAGGGAAATATCTGCTTCTAAATCCGAAACGCAGCTATCTGACAGAACGGTTGTCAATATGTGCACTCAACTTCCAGAGTTAAACCCATTTGTGAATTCAGCAGTCTGCAAACACTTTCTGTGTAGAGTCTCAAAACAGGCGTTTTCAGCCCAATACCGGCATACGGAAGAAAGGGCAGTAAGCACAGGGAAAAATCTGCCTCTAAATCAAAAACGCAGCTATCTAACAGAACGGTTTTCAATGTGTGCACTCAACTTCCAGAGTTAAACCCGTGTGTGCATTCAGCAGTCTGCAAACACTTTCTGTGCAGAGTCTCAAAACCGGCGTTTTCAGTCGAGTACCGGCATATGGAAGAAAGGGCAGTAAGCACAGGGAAATATCTGCTTCTAAATCCAAAACGCTGCTATCTAACAGAACGGTTGTCATTGTGTGCACTCGACTTACAGAGTTAAACTCATGTGTGGATTCAGCAGTCTGCAAACACTTTCTGTGCAGAGTCTCAAAACAAGCGTTTTCAGCCCAATACCGGCATACGGAAGAAAGGGCAGTAAGCACAGGGAAATATCGGCTTCTAAATCCAAAACGCAGCTATCTGACAGAACAGTTGTCAACGTGTGCACTCAACTTCCAGAGTTAAACCAGTGTGTGGATTCAGCAGTCTGCAAACACTTTCTGTGCAGAATCTCAAAACAGGCGTTTTCAGCGCAATACCGGCAAATGGAAGAAATGGCAGTAAGCACAGGGAAATATCAGCTTCTAAATCAAAAATGCAGCTATCTAACAGAACGGTTGTCAATGTGTGCACTCAACTTCCAGAGTTAAACCCGTTTGTGGATTCAGCAGTCTGCAAACACTTTCTGTGCAGAATCTCAAAACAGGCGTTTTCAGCCCAATACCGGCATATGGAAGAAAGGGCAGTAAGCACAGGGAAATATCTGCTTCTAAATCCAAAACGCAGCTATCTAACAGAACGGTTGTCAATGTGTGCACTCAATTTCCAGAGTTAACGCCGTGTGTGGATTCAGGAGTCTGCAAACACTTTCTGTGCAGAGGCTCAAAACAGGCTGTTTCTGACCGATAGCAGCATATTGAAGAAAGGGCAGTAAGCACAGGGAAATATCTGCTTCTAAATCCAAAACGCAGCTATGTAACAGAACGGTTGTCAATGTGTGCAATCAACTTCCAGAATTAAACCTGTGGGTGGATTCAGCAGTCTGCAAACACTTTCTCTGCAGAGTCTCAAATCAGCCGTTTTGAGCCCAATACCGGCATATGGAAGAAAGGGCAGTAAGCACAGGGGAATATCTGCTTCCAAATCAAAAACGCAGCTATCTAACAGAACGGTTGTCAATGTGTGCACTCATCTTGCAGAGTTAAACCCGTGCATGCATTCAGCAGTTTTCAAACATTTTCTTTGGAGAGTCTCAAAACAGGCGTTTACGGAAGAGTACCGCCCTGTGGAAGAAAGGGCTGTAAGCACAGGGAAATATGTGCTTCTAAATCCAAAACGCAGCTATCTAACAGAACGGTTGTCAATGTGTGCACTCAACTTCCAGCGCTAAACCCGTGTGTGGATTCAGCAGTCTGCAAACACTTTCTCTACAGAGTCTCAAACAGGCGTTTACAGCCCAATACCGGCATATGGAAGAAAGGGCTATAAGCACTGGAAAATATCTGCTTCTAAATCCAAAATGCAGCTATCTAACAGAACGGTTGTCAATGTGTGCACTCAACTTGCAGAGTTCAACCCGTGTGTGGATTCAGCAGTCTGCAAACACTTTCTCTGCAGAGTCACAATAAAGGCGTTTTCAGCCCAATACCGGCATATGGAAGAAAGGGCGGTTAGCACAGGGAAATATCTGATTCTAAATCCAAAACGCAGCTATCTAACAGAACGGCTGTCAATGTTTGCACTGCACTTCCAGACTTAAAGCCATCTCTGGATTCAGCACTGTGCAAACACTTTCCGTGCAGAGTCTGAAAGCAGCCGTTTTCAGCATAGTACCAGCATATGGAAGAATGGGCAAGAAGCACAGGGAAATATCTGCTTCTAAATCCAAAACGCAGCTAACAAAGAGAACGGCTGTCAATGTGTACACTCCACTTCCAGAGTTAAAGCTGTGTGTGGATTCAGCAGTCTGCAAACAGTTTCTATGCACAGTCTCAAAACAGGCGTTTTCAGCGCAATACCTGCATATGGAAGAAAGGGCTACAAGCACGGAGAAATATCTGCTTCTAAATCCAAAAGCAGCTATCTAACAGAACGGCTATCAATGTGTGCACTCAACTTCCAGAGTTAAACCCGTGTGTGGATTCAGCAGTCTGCAAACACATTCTGTGCAGAGGCTCAAAACAGGCGTTTTCTGCCAAATACCGGCATACGGAAGAAAGGGCTCTAAGCACAGAGAAATATCTGCTTCTAAATCCAAAACGCAGCTAATAAAGAGAACGGCTGTCAATGTGTATACACAACTTCCAGAGTTAAGGCTGTGTGCGTATTCAGCAGTCTGCAAAGTCTTTCTGGGCTGAGGCTCAAAACAGTCGTTTTCAGCCCAATACCGGCATACGGAAGAAAGGGCAGTAAGCACAAGGAAATATCTACTTCTAAATCCATAACTCAGCTATCTAACAGAATGGTTGTCCATGTGTGAACTCAACTTCCAGATTTAAACCCGTGTTTGGATTCAGCAGTCTGCAAACACTTTCTGTGCAGAGTGTCAAAACAGGCATTTTCAATCCAATACCGGCATATGGAAGAAAGGCCAGTAAGCACACGGAAATCTCTGCTTCTACATCCAAAATGCAGCTATTTAACAGAACGGTTGTCAATGTGTGCACTCAACTTCCAGAGTTAAACCCGATTGTGGATTCAGCAGTCTGCAAACACTTTCTCTGCAGAGTCTCAAAACAGGCGTTTTCAGCCCAAAACTAGCATAAGAAGAAAGGGCAGACAGCACAGTGAAATATCTGCTTCTAAATCCAAAACGCAGGTATCTAACAGAACGGTTGTCAATTGGTGCACTCAACTTCCAGAGTTAAAACCGTGTGTGGATTCAGCAGTCTGCAAACACCTTCTGTGCAGAGTCTGAAGACAGGAGTTTTCAGCCCAATACCGGCATATGGAAGAAAGAGGAGTAAGCACAGGGAAATATCTGCCTTTAAATCCAAAAGGCAGCTATCTAAAAGAACGGTTGCCAATGTGTGCACTCCACTTCCAGATTAAAACCCATGTGGGGATTCAGCAGTCTGTAAACATTTTCTATGTAGAGTCTCAAAACAGGCGTTTTCAGCCCAATACCGGCATATGGAAGAAAGGGCAGTAAGCACAGGGAAATAGCTGCTTCTAAAACCAAAACGCAGCTATCTAACAGAACGGTTGTCAATGTGTGCACTACACTTCCAGAGTTACACCCGTGTGGGGATTCAGCAGTCTGCAAACACTTTCTGTGCAGTGTCTCAAAACAGGGGTTTTCAGCCTAATACCGGCATATGGAAGAAAAGGCAGTAAGCACAGGGAAATATCTGTTTCTACATCCAAAACGCAGCTATCTAACAGAACGGTTGTCAATGTGTGCACTCAACTTCCAGTGTTAAAACCGTTTGTGGATTCAGCAGTCTACAAATACTTTCTGTGCAGAGGCTCAAAACAGGCGTTTTCAGCACTATACCAGCATATAGAAGAAAGGGCAGTAGGAAAAGGGAAATATCTGCTTCTAATTCCAAAATACAGCTATCTAAAAGAACGGCTGTCAATGTCTGCACTCAATTTCCTGAGTTAAACCAGTTTGTGGATTCAGCAGTCTACAAACACTTCCTTTGCAGAGTCTCAAAACAGGCGTTTTCAGCCCAATACCGGCATACGGAAGAAAGGGCAGTAAGCACAGGGAAATATGTGCTTCTAAATCCAAACCGCAGCTATCGAACAGAACTGTTGTCAATGTGTGCACTCAACTTCCAGACTTTAAGCCATTTGTGGATTCAGCATTCTGCAAACACTTTCTGTGCAGAGTCACAAAACAGTCGTTTTCAGCCCAATACCGGCATATGGAAGAAAGGGCAGTAAGCACAGGGAAATATCTGCTTCTAAATCCAAACCGCAGCTATCGAACAGAACTCTTGTCAATGTGTGCACTCAACTTCCAGACTTTAAGCCATTTGTGGATTCAGCAGTCTGCAAACACTTTCTCTGCAGGGTCCCAAAACAGGCGTTTTCAGCCCATTACCGGCATATGGAAGAAAGGGCAGTAAGTACAGTGAAAAATCTGCTTCTAAATCCAAAATTAAGCTATCTAACAGAACGGTTGTCAACATGAGCACTCAATCTCCAGAGTTAAACCCGTGTGTGGATTCAGCAGTCTGCAAACACTTTCTGTGCAGAGTCTGAAAGTAGCCGTTTTCAGCACAGTACCGGCATATGGAAGAATGGCAAGAAGCACAGGGAAATATGTGCTCCTAATCCAACACACAGCTATCTAACAGAACGCTTGTCAGTGTGTGCACACAACTTCCAGAGTTAAACACGTGTGTGGATTCAGCAGTCTGCAAACACTTTCTGTGCAGAGTCTCAAAACAGGCGTTTTCAGCCCAATACCTTCATTCAGAAGAAAGGGCAGTAAGCACAGGGAAATATCTGCTTCTAAATGCAAAACGCAGCTATCTATGAGAATAGTTGTCAATGTTTGCACTGAACTTCCAGAGTTAAACCAGTGTGTGGATTCAGCAGTCTGCAAACTCTTCCTGTGCAGAGTCTCAAAACAGGCGTTTTCAGCCCAATACCTGCATATGGAAGAAAGGGCACTAGGCTCTGGGAAATATCTGCTTCTAAATCCAAAATGCAGCTATCTAAGAGAACGGTTTTAAATCTGTGCACTCAACTTCCAGAGTTAAACCCGTGTGTGGATTCAGCAGCCTGCAAAGACTTTCTGTGCAGAGTCTCAAAACAGGCATTTTTAGCCCAGGACCAGCATAGGGAGAAAAGGCAGTAAACATAGGGAAATATCTGCTTCTAAATCCAAACCGCAGCTCTCTAACAGAACGGTTGTCTATGTGTGCACTCAACGTCCAGAGTTATACCCGTGTGTATTCAGCAGTCTGTAAACATTTTCTGTGCAGATTCTCAAAACAGGCGTTGACAGCCCAGTAACAGCATATGGAAGAAAGGGCAATAAGCACAGGGAAATATCTGCTTCTAAATCCAAAACACAGCTATCTAACAGAATGGTTATCAATGTGTGCACACAACTTGCAGAGTTAAACCCGTGTGTGGATTCAGCAGTCTGAAAAAACTTTCTGTGCAGATGCTCAAAACAGGCGTTTTCAGCCGAATACCGGCATATGGAAGAAAGGGCAGTAAGCACAGACAAATATCTGCAACTAAATCCAAAACGCAGCTATCTAACAGAACGTCTTTCAATGTGTGCACTCAACTTCAAGAGTTAGATCCGTTTCTGGATTCAGCAGTCTGCAAACACTTTCAGTGCAGAGGCTCAAAATAGGCGTTTTCAGCCCAATACCGGCATATGGAAGAAAGGGCAGTAAGCACAGGGAAATATATGCTTCTAAATCCAAAACGCAGTTATCTATGAGAACGGTTGTCAGTGTGTGCCCTCAACTTCCAGAGTCAAACCTGTGTGTGGATTCAGCAGTCTGCAAACACTTTCTGTGCAGAGTCTCAAAACAGGCGTTTTCAGCCCAATACCGGCATACGGAACAAGGGGCTGTAAGCACAGGGAAATATCTGCTTCTAAAACCAAAACGCAGCTAACAAACAGAACGGCTGTCAATGTGTGCACTCTACTTCCAGAGATAAAACTGTGTGTGGATTCAGCAGTCTGCAAACACTTTCTGTGCACTGTCTCAAAACAGGCGTTTTCAGCGCAATACCTGCATATGGAAGAAAGGGCTGCAAGCACTGGGAAATATCTGCTTCTAAATCTAAAAGCAGCTATCTAACAGAACGGCTGTCAATGTGTGCACTCAACTTCCAGAGTTAAACCCGTGTTTGGATTCAGCATTCTGCAAACACTTTCTGTGGAGTGTCTCAAAACAGGCGTTTTCAGCCAAATACCGGCATATGAGAGAAAGGGCAGTAAGCACAGGGAAATATCTGCTTCTAAACCCAAAACTCAGCTATCTAACAGAACAGATGTCAATATATGCACTCATTTTCCAGAGGTAAACCCGTGTGTGGATTCAGCAGTCTGCAAACCGTATTTGTGCAGAGTCTCAAAACAGGCGTTTTCAGCCCTATACAAGCATACAGAAGAAAGGGCAGTAAGCACAGGGAAATATCTGCTTCTAAATTCAAAACGCAGCTATCTAACAGAACGGTTGTCAATGTGTGCACTCAACTTCCAGAGTTAAACCCATGTGGGGATTCCGCAGTTTGCAAACACTTTCTGTGCAGAGTCTCAAAACAGGCATTTTCAGACCATTACCGGCATATTGAAGAAAGGACTGTCAGAACAGGGAAATATCTGCTTCTAAATCGAAAACGAAGCTATATAACATAGCGGGTGTCAATGTGCGCACTCAACTTCCAGAGATAAACCCGTGTGTGGATTCAGCAGTCTGCAAACACTTTCTCTGCAGAGTCTCAAAACATTCGTTTTCAGCCCAATACCGGCATATTGAAGAAAGGGCAGTAAGCACAGGGATATATTTGCTTCTTAATCCAAAACGCAGCTTTCTAACAGAATGGTTGTCAGTGTGTGCACTCAGCTTCCAGAGTTAAACCCGTGCCTTTATTCAGCAGTCTGCAAACACTTTCTTTGCAGAGTCTCAAAACAGGCGTTTTCAGCCCAATACCGACATAAGGATGAAAGGGCAGTAAGCACAGGGAAATATCTGCTTCTACATCCAAAACGCAGCTATCTAAAAGAACGGTTGTCAATGTGTGCACTCAACTTCCAGAGTTAAACCCGTGTGTGGATTCAGCAGTCTGCAAACGCTTTCTGTGCTGAGGCTCAAAACAGGCGTTTTCGTCAGAATACCAGCATGTGGAAGAAAGGGCAGTAAGCACAGGGAAATATCTGCTTCTAAATCCAAAACGCAGCTATCTAACAGAACAGCTGTCAATGTGTGCACTCAACTTCCAGAGTTAAACCCGTGTTTGGATTCAGCAGTCTGCAAACAGTTTCTGTGCAGAGTCTCAAAACAGGCGTTTTCAGCCCAATACCGGCATATGGAAGAAAGGGCAGAAAGCACAGGGAAATATCTGCTTCTAACCACAAAACGCAGCTATCCAACAGAAATTTTGTGAATGTGTAGACTCAACTTCCAGATATAAACCCGTGTGTGGATTCAGCAGTCTGCAAACACTTTCTGGGCTGAGGCTCAAAAGAGGCGTTTTCAGTCCTATACCGGCATATGGAAGAAAGGGCAGTAAGCACAGGGAAATATCTCCTTCTAAATCCAAAACGCAGCTGTGTAACAGAACGGCTGTCAATGTGTGCTCTCAACTTCCAGAGTTAAACCAGTGTGTGGATTCAGCTGTCTGCAAACACTTTCTGTACAGAGGCTCAAAACAGGCGTTTTCTGCCCAATACCGCCATGTGGAAGAAATGGCAGTAAGCACAGGGAAATATCTGCTTCTAAATCCAAAACGCAGCTCTCTAACAGAACGGTTGTCAATGTGTGCACTCAACTTCCAGAGGAAAACCAGTGTGTGGATTCAGGAGTCTGCAAACACTTTCTGTGCAGAGGCTAAAAACAGGCGTTTTCAACCCAATACCGGCGTATGGAAGAAAGGGCTGTAAGCACAGGGACGCATCTACTTCTAAATCCAAAACGCAGCTATCTAACAGATCGGTTGTCAATGTGTGCACTCAAATTCCAGAGTGAAACCCATGTGCGAATTCAGCAATCTGCAAATACTATCTCTGCAGAGTCTCAGAACAGGCTTTTTCAGCCCAATGCCGGCATATGGAAGAAAGGGCAGTAAGCACAGTGAAGCATCTGCTTCTAAATCCAAAACGCAGCCATCTAACAGAACCGTTGTCAATGTGTGCACTCAACCTCCAGAGTTAAACCCGTGTGTGGATTCAGCAGTCTGCAAAGACTTTCTGTGCAGAGTCTCAAAACAGGCGTTTTCAGCCCAATACGGCCATATGGAAGAAAGTTCAGTAAGCAAAGGGAAATATCTGTTTCTAAATCCAAAATGGAGCTATCTAACAGAACGGTTGTCAATGTGTGCACTCAACTTCCAGAGTTAAACCCGTGTGGATTCAGCAGTCTGCAAACACTTTCTGTGCAGAGTTTGATAACTTGCGTTTTCAGCCCAATACCAGCATAGAGAAGAAAGGACAGTAAGCACAGGGAAATATCTGCTTCTAAATCCAAAACGCAGCTATCTAACAGAACGGTTGTCAATTTGTGCACTCCACTTCCAGAGTTAAACCCGTGTGTGGATTCAGCAGTCTGCAAACACTTTCTTTGCTGAGTCTCAAAACAAGCGTTTTCAGCCCAATACCGGCATATGGAAGAAAGGGCAGTAAGCACAGGGAAATATCTGCTCCTAAATCCAACACGCAACTATCTAACAGAACGTATGTCAACGTGTGCACTCAACTTTCAGAGTTAATCCCGTGTGTGGATTCAGCAGTCTGCAAACACTTTCTGTACAGAGTCTCATAACAGCCGTTTTCAGCCCAATACCAGCATATGGAAGAAAGGACAGTAAGCACAGGGAAATATCTGCCTCTAAATTCAAAATGCAGCTATCTAACAGAATTGTTGTCAATGGCCACACTCAATTTCCAGAGTTAAAACCGTGTGCAGATTCAGCAGTCTGCAAACACTTTCTGTGCCGTCTCAAAACAGGCGTTTAAGCCCTGTACCGGCATATTGAAGAAAGGGCAGTAAACACAGGGAAATAACTGCTTCTAAATCAAAAACGCAGCTATCTAACAGAACGGCTGTCAATGTGTGCACTCAACTTCCAGAGATAAAGCCAGGTGTGGATTCAGCAGTCAGCAAACACTTTCTGGGCTGAGGCTCAAAACAGGCGTTTTCAGCCCAATACCAGCATATGGAAGAAAGGGCAGTAAGCACAGGGAAATATCTGCTTCTAAATCCAAAACGGAGCTCCTTTTTGGATTTAGAAGCAGATGTTTCTCTGTACAGCCTATGGTCCCATTCCCTCGGGAATTTCCCAACGCAGCTCCTAGAAGAAACGTGTTTCTGACTCGCTGAATCTCAACATAAATTCAACTCTCTTAGTTGAACGAACACACAGCAGAGCAGTTTCACGGAAAGCTTTCTCCTGAGTTTTAGACGACGTTTACTGCTGTTTCGTAAGTATGCCGGCATTGGACTGGAAATGCTGGTTTTGGGATTCTGCACACAAAGGGTTTGCAAACCGCTGAATCCACACGTGAGTTTATCTCCGTCAGTTGAATGCACACATTGACAACCATTCATTTAGACAGCTCCGTTTTGGTTTTAGTAACAGATATTTCTCTGTACAGCGTATGGTCCCATTCACACGGGAATATCCCGACGCAGCTCGTAGAAGAAACATGTTTCTGACTTGCCGAATCTCAACATAGATTCAAGTCTCTTAGGTGAACGAAATCACAGTAGAGCAGTTTCAAGGAAACCTTTCTCCTGGGTTTTAGACGAAGTTTACTGCTGTTTCATACATAGGCTGGCATTGGGCTGGAAATGCCGGTTTTGGGATTCTGCACAGAAAGGGTTTGCAAACCGCTGAATCCACACGTGAGTTTATCTCCGTTAGTTGAATGCACACATTGAAAACCATTCAGTTAGATAGCTCCGTTTTGGTTTCAGAAGCAGATATTTCTCTGTACAGACTGTGGTCCCATTCACTCGGAAATATCCCAACGAAGCCCCCAGAAGAAACGTGTTTCTGACTCGCTGAATCTCAACATAGATTTAATTCTCTTAGGTGAACTAACGGACAGCTGAGCAGTTTCAAGGAAACCTTACTCCTGAGTTTTAGACGAAGTTTACTGCTGTTTCGTACGTATGCCGGCATTGGGCTGGAAATGCCGGTTTTGGGATTCTGCACAGAAAGGTTTTGCAAACCGCTGAATCCACACGTGAGTTTAACTCCATGAGCTGAATGCACATATTATCAACCATTCATTTAGATAGCTCCGTTTTGATTTTAGAAGCAGATATTTCTCTGTACAGCCTATGGTCCCATTCACTCGGGAATATCCCAACGCAGCTACTAGAAGAAACGTGTTTCTGACTCGCTGAATCTCAACATAGATTCAACTCTCTTATTTGAACGAACGCACAGCAGAGCAGTTTCAAGGAAACGTTTCTCCTGAGTTTTAGACGAAGTTTACTGCTGTTCCGTACGTATGCCGGCATTGGGCTGGAAATGCCGGTTTTGGGATTCTGTATAGAAAGGGTTTGCACACCGCTGAATCCACACATGTGTTCAACTGTGTCAGTTGAATTCACACATTGGCAACAATTCAGTTAGATAGCTCCGTTTTGGTTTTAGAAGCAGATATTTCTCTGTACAGCCTACGGTCCAATTCACTCGGGAATATCCCAACGCAACTCCTACAAGAAACGTGTTTTTAACTCGCTGAATCTCAACAAAGATTCAACTCTCTTAGGTGAATGAACGCACAGCAGAGCAGTTTCAAGGAATCGTTGCTCCTAAGATTTAGACGAAGTTTACTGCTGTTTCATCCGTATGCCGGCATTGGGCTGGAAATTCCGGTTTCGGGATTCTGCACAGAAAGGGTTTGCAAACCGCTGAATCCACATGTGAGTTTAAATCCGTCAATTGAAAGCACACATTGAAAACCATTCAGTTAGATAGCTCCGTTTTGGTTTTAGAAGCAGATATTTCTCTGTACAGCCTATGGTCGCATTCACTCGGGAATATCCCAAGGCAGCTCCTAGAAGAACCGTGTTTCTAACTCGCTGCATCTCAACATAGATTCAACGCTCTTAGGTGAACGAACGCACAGCAGAGCAGTTTCAAGGAAACATTTCTCCTGAGATTTAGACGAAGTTTACTGCTGTTTCGTACGTATGCCGGCTTTGGGCTGGAATTGCTGGTTTTGGGATTCTGCACAGAAAGGGATTGCAAACCGCTGAATCCACACGTGAGTTTAATTCGATCAGTTGAATGCACACATTGACAACCATTCAGTTAGATAGCTCCGTTTTTGTTTTAGAAGCAGATATTTCTCTGTCCAGCCTATGGTCCCATTCACTCGGGAATATCCCAACGCAGCTCATAGAAGAAACGTGTTTCTGACTCGCTGAATCTCAACATAGATTCAACTCTCTTTGTTGAACGA
This sequence comes from Aotus nancymaae, assembly GCF_030222135.1. Classification (NCBI taxonomy): domain Eukaryota; kingdom Metazoa; phylum Chordata; class Mammalia; order Primates; family Aotidae; genus Aotus; species Aotus nancymaae. Next base: position 187,945 of record NW_026988565.1, read on the forward strand.
ATGCACAGCAGAGCCGTTTCAAGGAAACGTAGCTTCAGAGTTTTAGACGAAGTTACTGCTGTTCCGTACGTATGCCGGCATTTGGATGGAAATGCCGGTTTTGGGATTCTGCACAGAAAGGATTTGCATACCGCTGAATCCACACATGAGTTTACCTCTGTCAGTTGAATGCACACATTGACAACCATTAAGTTAGATAGCTCCGTTTTGGTTTTAGAAGCAGATATTTCTCTGTACAGCCAATGGTCCCATTCACTCGGGAATATCCCAAGGCAGCTCCTAGAAGAAACGTGTTACTGACTCGCTGAATCTCAAAATAGATTCAACTGTCTTAGGTGAGCGAACGCACAGCAGAGCAGTTTCAAGGAAACCTTTCTCCTCATTTTTAGACGAAGTTTACTGCAGTTCTGTACGTATGCCGGCATTGGGCTGGAAATGCCGGTTATGGGATTCTGTACAGAAAGGGTCTGCAAACCACTGAATCGACACGTGATTTTAACTCTGTCAGCTGAATGCACACATTGACAACCATTCAGTTAGATAGCTCCGTTTTGGTTTTAGATGAAGATATTTCTCTGTACAGCCTATGGTCTCATTCACTCGGGAATATCCCAACGCAGCTCCTAGAAGAAACGTGTTTCTCACACGCTGAATCTCAACATAGATTCAACTCTCTTAGTTGAATGAACGCACAGCAGAGCAGTTTCAAGGAAACATTTCTCCTGAGTTTTAGACGAAGTTTACTGCTGTTCCGTCCGTATGCCGGCATTGGGATGGAAATGCCGGTTTGGGGATTCTGCAGAGAAAGGGTTTGCACACCGCTGAGTTCACACAAGAGTTTAACTTTTTCAGTTGAATGCACACATTGACAACCATTCAGTTAGATAGCTCCGTTTTCGTTTTAGAAGCAGATATTTCTCTGTACAGCCTATGGTCCCATTCACTCGGGAATATCCCAACGCAGCTCCTAGAAGAAACGTGTTTCTAACTCGCTGAATCTCAACATAGATTCAACTCTCTTAGGTGAACTAACGCACAGCAGAGGAGTTTCAAGGAAACGTTTCTCGTGAGATTTAGACGAAGTTTACTGCTGTTTCGTACGTATGCCGGCATTGGGCTGGAAATGCCGGTTATGGGATTTTGCACAGAAAGGGTTTGCAAACCGTTGAATCCAAACGTGAGTTTACCTCCATCAGCTGAATGCACACATTGACAACCATTCAGTTAGATAGCTCCGTTTTGGTTTTAGAAGCAGATATTTCTCTGTCCAGCCTATGGTCCCATTCACTCGGGAATATCCCAAAGCAGCTCCTAGAAGAAACGTGTTTCTGACTCGCTGAATCTCAACATAGATTCAACTCTCTTAGGTCAACGAATGCCCAGCAGAGCAGTTTCATGGAAACTTTTCTCCTGAGTTTTAGACGAAGTTTACAGCTGTTTCATACGTATGTCGGCATTGGGCTGGAAATGCCGGTTTTGGGATTCTGAACAGAAAGGGTTTGCACACCGCTGAATCCACACATGAATTCAACTCTGTGAGTTGAATGCACACATTGAAATTCATTCAGTTAGATAGCTCCGTTTTGGTTTTAGTAGCAGATATTTCTCTGAGCAGACTATGGTCCCATTCACTCGGGAATATCAAAACGCAGCTCCTAGAAGAAACAAGCTTCTGACTCGCTGAATCTCAACATAGATTCAGATCTCTTATGTGAACGAACGCCCAGCAGAGCAGTTTCAAGGAAACATTTCCCCTGAGATTTAGACGAAATTTACTTCTGTTTCGTACGTATGCCGGCATTGGTCTGGAAATTCCGGTTTTGGGATTTTGCACAGAAAGTGTTTGCAAACCGCTGAATCAACACGTGAGTTTTACTCCAACAGTTGAATGCACACATTGACAACCATTCAGTTAGATAGCGTCGTTTTGGTTTTAGAAGCAGATATTTCTCTGTACAGCCTATGTTCCCATTTACTGGGGAATATCCCAACGCAGCTCCTAGAAGAAACGTGTTTCTGACTCGCTGAATCTCAACATAGATTCAACTCTCTTAGGTGAACGAACGCACAGCAGAGCAGTTTCAAGGAAACCTTTCTCCTGAGTTTTAGACGAAGTTTACTGCTGTTTCGTACGTATGCCGGCATTGGCTGGGAATGCTGGTTTTGGGATTCTGCACAGAAAGGGATTGCAAACCGCTGAATCCACACGTGAGTTTAACTACGTCAGCTGAATGCACACAATGACAATCAATCAGTTGGATAGCTCCGTTTTGGTTTTAGAAGCAGATATTTCTCTGTACAGACTATGGTCCCGTTCACTTGGGAATATCCCAAAGCAGCTCCTAGAAGAAACGTGTTTCTGACTCGCTGCATCTCAACATAGATTCAACTCTCTTAGTTGTACGAAGGCACAACAGAACAGTTTCAAGGAAACGTTTCTCCTGAGATTTAGACGAAGTTTACTTCTGTTTCGTACGTATGCCGTCATTGGGATGGAAATGCCGGATTCGGCATTCTGCACAGAAAGGGTTTGCAAACCGCTGAATCCACACGTGAGTTTAACTCCGTCAGTTGAATGCACACATTGACAACCATTAAGTTAGATAGCTCCGTTTTGGTTATAATAGCAGATATTAATCTCTACAGCCTTCGGTCCCATTCACTCGGGAATATCCCAACGCAGCTCCTAGAAGAAACGTGTTTCTGACTCGCTGAATCTCAACATAGATTCAACTCTCTTAGTTGAATGAACGCACAGCAGAGCAGTTTCAAGGAAACGATTCTCCTGAGTTTTAGACGAAGTTTCCTACCGTTCCGTATGTATGCCAGCATTGGGATAGTATTGCCGCTTTTGGGGTTCTGCACAGAAAGGGTTTGCACACCGTTGAATCCACACATGAATTTAACTCTGTCAGTTGAATGCACACATTGACAACCATTCAGTTAGATAGCTCCGTTTTGATTTTAGTAGCAGATAATTCTCTGTACAGACTATGGTCCCATTCACTCGGGAATATCAAAACGCAGCTCCTAGAAGAAACATGTTTCTGACTCGCTGAATCTCAACATAGATTCAACTCTCTTATGTGAACGAACGCCCAGCAGAGCAGTTTCAAGGAAACGTTTCCCCTGAGATTTAGACGAAGTTTACTGCTGTTTCGTACGTATGCCGGCTTTGGGCTGGAATTGCTGGTTTTAGAATTCTGCACAGAAAGGGTTTGCAAACCGCTGAATCCACACGTGAGTTTAATTCCGTCAGTTGAATGCATACGTTGACAACCATTCAGTTAGATAGCTCCGTTTTTGTTTTAGAAGCAGATATTTCTCTGTCCAGCCTATGGTCCCATTCACTCGGGAATATCCCAACGCAGCTCATAGAAGAAACGTGTTTCTGACTCGCTGAATCTCAACATAGATTCAACTCCCTTAGTTGAACGAATGCACAGCAGAGCCGTTTCAAGGAAACGTTGCTTCAGAGTTTTAGACGAAGTTTACTGCTGTTCCGTACGTATGCCGGCATTTGGATGGAAATGACGGTTTTGGGATTCTGCACAGAAAGGTTTTGCACACCGCTGAATCCACACATGAGTTTACCTCTGTCAGTTGAATGCACACATTGACAACCATTCAGTTAGATAGCTCCGTTTTGGTTTTAGAAGCAGATATTTCTCTGTACAGCCTATGGTCCCATTCACTCGGTAATATCCCAGCGCAGCTCCTTTAAGAAATGTGTTTCTGATCCGATGAATCTAAACATAGATTCAACTCCCTTAGGTGAGCGAACTCACAGCAGAATAGTTTCAAGGAAACGTTTCTCCTGAGTTTTAGACGAAGTTTATTCCTGTTTCATACATATGCCAGCATTGGGCTGGAAATGCCGGTTTTGGGATTCTGCACAGAAAGGGTTTGCAAACCGGCTGAATGCACTCGTGAGTTTAACTCCGTCAGTTGAATGCACACATTGAGGATCATTCAGTTAGATAGCTCCGTTTTAGTTTTAGAAGCAGATATTTCTCTGTACAGCCTATGACCCCTTCACTCGGGAATATCCCAACGCAGCTCCTAGAAGAAACGTGTTTCTGCCTCGCTGAATCTCAGCATAGATTCAACTCTCTTAGGTGAACGAACGCACAGCAGAGCAGTTTCAAGGAAACGTTTCTCCTGAGTTTTAGGCGAAGTTTACTGCTTTTTCATACGTATGCCGGCATTGGGCTGGAAATGCCGGTTTTGGGATTATGCACAGAAAGAGATTGAAAACCGCTGAATGCACACGTGAGTTTAACTCCGTCAGTTGAATGCACACATTGAGAACCATTCAGTTAGATAGCTCCGTTTTATTTTTAGAAGCAGATATTTCTCTGTATAGCCTACAACCCCTCACTCGGGAATATCCCAACGCAGCTCCTAGAAGAAACGTGTTTCTGACTCGCTGAATCTCAACATAGATTCAACTCTCTAAGGTGAGTAAACGCACAGCAGAGCAGTTTCAGGGAAACGTTTCTCCTGAGTTTTAGACGAAGTTTACTGCTGTTTCGTACATATGCCGGCATTGGACTGGAAATGCCGGTTTTGGCAATCTGCACAGAAAGGGTTTGCAAACCGCTGAATCCACACGTGAGTTTAACTCCGTCGGTTGAATGCACACATTGACAACCATTCAGTTAGATAGCTCCGTTTTGTTTATAGAAGCAGATATTTCTCTGTACAGCCTATGGTCCCATTCACTCTGGAATATCCCAACGCAGAGCCTAGAAAAAACGTGTTTCTGACTCGGGGAATCTCAACATAGATTCAACTCTCTTAGGTGAATGAACGCACAGCAGAGCAGTTTCAAGGAAACGTTTCTCCTGAGTTTTAGACGAAGTTTACTGTTGTTTCGTACGTATGCCGACATTGGATTAGAAATGCCGGTTTGGGATTCTGCACAGAAAGGGATTGCAAACCGCTGAATCCACACCTGAGTTTAACTCCGTCAGTTGAATGCACACATTGACAAGCCTTCAGTTATATACCTCCGTTTTGGTTTTAGAAGCAGATATTTCTCTGTACAGCCTATGATCCCATTCACTCGGAAATATCCGAACGCAGCTCCTAGAAGAAACGTGTTTCTGACTCGCTGAATCTCAACATAGATTCAACTCTCTCAGGTGAACGAACGCACAGCAGAGCAGTTTCAACGAAACGTTTCTACTGAGCTTTAGACGAAGCTTAGTGCTGTTTCATACGTCTGCCAGCATTGGACTGGAAATGCCGGTTTTGGGATTCTGCACAGAAAGAGTTTGAAAACCGCTGAATGCCCCCGTGAGTTTAACTCCATCTGTTGAATGCACACGTTGAGAACCATTCAGTTAGATAGCTCCATTTTGGTTTTAGAAGCAGATATTTCTCTGTACAGCCTATGGTCCCATTCACTTGGGAATATCACAACGCAGCTCCTAGAAAAAACGTGTTTCTGACTCGCTGAATCTCAACATAGATTCAACTCTCTTAGGTGAATGAACGCACAGCAGAGCAGTTTCAAGACAACGTTTCTCCTGAGTTTTAGACGAAGATTACTGCTGTTTCGTATGCATGCCCACATTGGGCTGGAAATGCCGGCTTTGGGATTCTGCACAGAAGGTTTGCAAACCGCTGAATCCACACGTGAGTTTAACTCCGTCAGTTGAATGCACACATTGACAAGCATTCAGTTAGATAGCTCCGTTTTGGTTTTAGAAGCAGATATTTCTCTGTACAGACTATGGTCCCATTAACTCGGGAATATCGAAACGCAGCTCCTAGAAGAAATGTTTTTTGTGACACGCTGAATCTCAACATAGATTCAACTCTGTTAGGTGAATGAACGCACAGCAGAGCAGTTTCAAGGAAACGTTTCTCCTGAGTTTTAAACGACGTTTACTGCTGTTACGTACGTATGCTGGCATTATACATAAATGCTGCTTTTGGGATTCTGCACAGAAAGGGTTTGCAAACCGCTGAATCCACAAGTCAGCTTAACTGCTTCAGTTGAATGCACACATTGACAACCACTCAGTTAGAAAACTCAGTTTTTGTTTTAGAAGCAGATATTTCTCTGTACAGACTATGGTCCCATTCACTCGGGAATATCCCAACGCAGCTCCTAGAAAAAACGTGTTTCTGACTCGCTGAATCTCAACATAGATTCAACTCTCTTAGGTGAACAAACGCACAGCAGAAAAGATTCAAGGAAACGTTTCTCCTGAGTTTTAGACGAAGATTACTGCTGTTTCGTATGCATGCCCACATTGGGTTGGAAATGCCGGTTTTGGGATTCTGCACAGAAAGGGTTTGCAAACCGCTGAATCCACACGTGAGTTTAACTCCGTCAGTTGAATGCACACATTGACAACCATTCAGTTAGATAGCTCCGTTTTGGTTTTAGAAGCAGATATTTCTCTGTACAGCCTAAGGTCCCATTCACTCGAGAATATCCCAATGCAGCTCCTTGAAGAAACGTGTTTCTGACTCGCTGAATCTCAACATAGATTCAACTCTCTTAGATGAATGATCGCACAGTAGAGCAGTTTCAAGGAAATGTTTCTCCTGAGTTTTAGACGAAGTTTACTGCTGTTTCGTACATATATGCCAGCATTGGGCTGGAAATGCCGGTTTTGGGATTCTGCACAGAAAGGGTTTGCAAACTGCTGAATCCACACGTGGGTTTAACTCCGTCAGTTGAATGCACACATTGACAAGCATTCAGTTAGATAGCTCCGATTTGGTTTTAGAAGCAGATATTTCTCTGTACAGCCTATGGTCCCATTCACTCGGGAATATCCCAACGCAGCTCCTAGAAAAAACGTTTTTCTGACTCCCTGAATCTCAACATAGATTCACCTCTCTTAGGTGAACGAACGCACAGCAGAAGAGTTTCAAGGAAACGTTTCTCCTCAGTTTTAGACGAAGTTTACTGCTGCTTCGTACGTATGCCGGCATTCGGCTGGAAATTCCAGTCTTGGGATTCGGCACAGAAAGGTTTTGCATACTGCTGAATCCAAACGTGGGTTTAACTCCGTCAGTTGAATGCACACATTGACAAGCATTCAGTTAGATACCTCCGATTTGGATTTAGAGGCAGATATTTCTCTGTACAGACAATGGTCCCATTCACTCGGGAATGCCCCAACGCAGCTTCTAGAAGAAACGTGTTTCTGACTCGCTGAATGTCAACATAGATTCAACTCTCATAGGTGAATGAACGCACAGCAGAGCAGTTTCAAGGAAACGTTTCTGCTGAGTTTAGACGAAATTTACTGCTGTTTCGTACGTATGCCGGCATTGGTCTGGAAATTCCGGTTTTGGGATTCTGCATAGAAAGAGTTTGCAAACCGCTGAATACACACGCGAGTTTAACTCCGTCAGTTGAATGCACACGTTGACAACCACTCAGTTAGATTACTCCGTTTTGGTTTTAGAAGCAGATATTTCTCTATACAGCCTATGGTCCCATTCACTCGGGAATATCCCAACGCAGCTCCTAGAAGAAACGTGTTTCTGACTCGCTGAATCTCAACATAGATTCAACTCTCTTACGTGAACGGAAGCACAGCAGAGCAGTTTCAAGGAAACGTTTCTCCTGAGATTTAGACGAAGTTTACTGCTGCTTCGTACGTATGCCGGCATTGGGCTGGAATTGCCGGTTTTGGGATTCTGCAGAGAAAGGTTTTGCAAACTGCTGAATCCACACGTGGGTTTAACTCTGTCAGTTCAATGCACACATTAACAAGCATTCAGTTAGATATCTCTGTTTAGGTTCTGGAATCAGATGTTTCTCTGTACAGTCTACGGTCCCATTCACTCGGGAATACCCCAACGAAGCTCCCAGAAGAAAGGTGTTTCTCACTTGCTGAATCTCAACATAGATTCAACTGTCTTAGGTGAACGAACGCACAGCAGAGTAGTTTCATGGAAACGTTTCTCCTGAGCTTTAGACGAAGTTTACTGCTGCTTCGTACGTATGCCGGCATTGGGCTTGAAATGCCGGTTTTGGGATTCGGCACAGAAAGGGTTTGCAAACCGCTGAATCCACCCGTGAGTTTAACTCCGACAGTTGAATGCACACATTGACAACCAATCAGTTAGATAGCTCCGTTTTGGTTTTATAAGCAGATATTTCTCTGTACAGCCTATGGTCCCATTCACCTGGGAATATCCCAACGCAGCTCCTAGAAGAAACCTGTTTCTGACTCGCTGGGTCTAAACATGGATTCAACTCTCTTAGGTGAACGAATGCACAGCAGAGCAGTTTCAAGGAAACGTTTCTCCTGAGTTTCAGACGAAGTTTACTGCTGTTTCGTACGTATGCCGGCATTGGGCTGGAAATGCCGGTTTGGGATTCTGCACAGAAAGGTTTTGCAAACCGCTGAATCCACTCGTGAGTTTAACTCCGTCAGTTGAATGCACATATTGACAAGCGTTCAGTTAGATAGCTCCGTTTTGGTTTTAGAAGCAGATATTTCTCTGTACAGCCTATGATCCCATTCACTCGGAAATATCCCAACGCAGCTCCTAGAAGAAACGGGTTTCTGACTTGCTGAATCTCAACATAGATTCAACTCTCTTAGGTGAACGAACGGACAGCAGAGCAGTTTCAACGAAATGTTTCTACTGAGTTTTAGACGAAGTTTAGTGCTGTTTCGTACGTCTGCCGGCATTGGACTGGAAATGCCGGTTTTGGGATTCTGCATAGAAAGAGTTTGCAAACCGCTGAATGCACACGTGAGTTTAACTCTGTCAGTTGAATGCACACATTGAGAACCATTCAGTTAGAAAGCTCCGTTTTGGTTTTAGAAGCAGATATTTCTCTGTACAGCCTATGGTCCCATTCAATCGGGAATATCCCAACGCAGCTCCTAGAAGAAAGGTGTTTCTAACTCGCTGAATCTCAACATAGGTTCAACTCTCTTAGGTGAACGAACGCACAGCTGCGCAGTTTCAAGGAAAGGTTTCTCCTGAGTTTTAGACGAAGTTTACAGCTTTTCCGTACGTATGCCGGCATTGGGATGGAAATGCCGGTTTTTGGATACTTCACAGAAAGGGTTTGCAAACCGCTGAATCCACCCGTGAGTTTAACTCCGTCAGCTGAGTGCACACTTTGACAACCATTCCGTTAGATAGCTCCGTGTTGGTTTTAGAAGCAGACATTTCTCTGTACCGAATATGGTCCCATTAACTCGGGAATATCCCAACGCAGCTCCTAGAAGAACCGTGGTTGTGAATCGCTGAATCTTATCATAAATTCAACTCTCTTCGGTGAACGAACGTATAGCACTGCAGTGTCAAGGAAACGTTTCTCCTGAGTTTTAGACGAAGTTTACTGCTGTTTCGTACATATTCCGGCATTGGGCTTGAAATGCCGGTTTTGGGATTCGGCACAGAAAGGGTTTGCAAACCGCTGAATCCACCCGTGAGTTTAACTCCGACAGTTGAATGCACACATTGACAACCAATCAGTTAGATAGCTCCGTTTTGGTTTTATAAGCAGATATTTCTCTGTACAGCCTATGGTCTCATTCACCTGGGAATATCCCAACGCAGCTCCTAGAAGAAACGTGTTTCTGACTCGCTGAATCTCAACATAGACTCAACTCTCTTAGTTGAACGAACGCACAACATAGTAGTTTCAAGGAAACTTTTCTCCTGAGTTTTAAACGAAGTTTACTGCTTTTTCGTACGTTTGCCGCCATTAGGCTGGAAATGTCGGTTTTGGGATTCTGCACAGAAATGGTTTGCAAACCGTTGAATCCACACGTGAGTTTAACTCCGTCAGCTGAATGCACACATTTACAACTATTCAGTTAGATAGCTCCGTTTTGGTTTTAGAAGCAGATATTTCTCTGTGCAGCCTATAGTCCCATTCACGCGGGAATATCCCAACGCAGCTCCTAGAAGAAACCTGTTTCTGACTCGCTGGGTCTAAGCATGGATTCAACTCTCTTAGGTGAACGAACGCACAGCAGAGCAGTTTCAAGGATACGTTTCTCCTGAGTTTTAGACGAAGTTTACTGCTGTTTTGTACGTATGCCGGCATTGGGCTGGAAATGCCGGATTTGGGATTCTGCACAGAAAGGGTTTGCAAACCGCTGAATCCACCCGTGAGTTTAACTCCATCAGTTGAATGCACACATTGACAACCATTCAGTTAGATAGCTACGTTTTGGTTTTAGAAGCAGATATTTCTCTGTACAGCCTATGGTCCCATTCACTCGGGAATATCCCAACGCAGCTCCTAGAAGAAACGTGTTTCAGACTCGCTGAATCTCAACATAGATTCAACTCTCTTAGGGGAATGAACGCACAGCAGAGCAGTTTCAAGGAAACGTTTCTCCTGAGATTTAGGCGAAGTTTACTGCTGTTTCGTACGTATGCCGCCATTAGGCGGGAAATGCCGGTTTTGAGATTCTGCACAGAAAGGGTTTGCAAACTGCTGAATCCACACGTGGATTTAACTCCGTCAGTTGAATGCACACACTGACAAGCATTCAGTTAGATAGCTCCGTTTTCGTTTTAGAAGCAGATATTTCTCTGTACAGCCTATGGTCCCATTCACTCGGGAATATCCCAACGCAGCTCCTAGAAGAAACGTGTTTCTCACTCGCTGAATCTCAACATAGATTCAACTCTCTTAGGTGAATCAACGCACAGCAGAGCAGTTTCAAGGAAACGTTTCTCCTGAGCTTTACGCGAAGTTTACTGCTGTTTCGTACGTTTGCCGGCATTGGACTGGAAAAGCCGGTTCTGGCAATCTGCACAGAAAGGGTTTGCAAACCGCTGAATCCACACGTGAGTTTAACCGGGTCAGTTGAATGCACACATTGACAACCATTGAGTTAGATAGCTCCGTTTTTGTTTTAGAAGCAGATATTTCTCTGTACAGACTATGGTCCCATTCACACGGGAATATCCCGACGCAGCTGCTAGAAAAAACGTGTTTCTGACTCGCTGAATGTCAACATAGACTCAACTCTCTTAGGTGAATGAACGCACAGCAGAGCAGTTTCAAGGAAACGTTTCTCCTGAGTTTTAGGCGAAGTTTACCGCAGTTTCATTCGTATGCCGCCATTATGCTGGAAAGGCCGGTTTTGGGATTCTGCACAGAAAGGGTTTGCAAACCGCTGAATCCATACGTGGGTTTAACTCTGTCAGTTGAATGCACACATTGACAAGCATTCAGTTAGAATGCTCCATTTTGGTTTTAGAAGCAGATATTGCTCTGTACAGCCTATGGTCCCATTCACTCGGGAAAATCCCAACGCAGCTCCTAGAAAAAACGTGTTTCTGACTCCCTGAATCTCAACATAGATTCAACTCTCTTAGGTGAATGAACGCACAGCAGAGCAGTTTCAAGGAAACGTTTCTCCTGAGTTTTAGACGAAATTTAATACTGTTTCGTACGTATGCCGACATTGGACTAGAAATGCCGGTTTGGGATTCTGCACAGAAAGGATTTGCAAACCGCTGAATCCACTCGTGAGTTTAACTCCGTCAGTTGAATGCACATATTGACAAGCGTTCAGTTAGATAGCTCCGTTTTTGTTTTAGAAGCAGATATTTCTCTGTACAGCCTATGATCCCATTCACTCGGAAATATCCCAATGCAGCTCCTAGAAGAAACGTGTTTCTGACTTGCTGAATCTCAACATAAATTCAACTCTCTTAGGTGAACGAACGGACAGCAGAGCAGTTTCAACGAAACGTTTCTACTGAGTTTTAGACGAAGTTTAGTGCTGTTTCGTACGTCTGCTGGCATTGGACTGGAAATGCCGGTTTTGGGATTCTGCACAGAAAGATTTTGCAAACCGCTGAATGCACACGTGAGTTTAACTCTGTCAGTTGAATGCACACATTGAGAACCATTCAGTTAGAAAGCTCCGTTTTGGTTTTAGAAGCAGATATTTCTCTGTACAGCCTATGGTCCCATTCAATCGGGAATATCCCAACGCAGCTCCTAGAAGAAACGTGTTTCTAAATCGCTGAATCTCAACATAGGTTCAACTCTCTTAGGTGAACGAACGCACAGCTGCGCAGTTTCAAGGAAAGGTTTCTCCTGAGTTTTAGACGAAGTTTACTGCTTTTCCGTATGTATGCCGGCATTGGGATGGAAATGCCGGTTTTTGGATACTTCACAGAAAGGGTTTGCAAACCACTGAATCCACACGTGAGTTTAACTCCGTCAGCTGAGTGCACACTTTGACAACCATTCCGTTAGATAGCTCCGTTTTGGTTTTAGAAGCAGATATTTCTCTGTACCGAATATGGTCCCATTAACTCGGGAATATCCCAACGCAGCTCCTAGAAGAAACGTGGTTGTGAATCGCTGAATCTTATCATAAATTCAACTCTCTTCGGTGAACGAACACAAAGCAGAGCAGTTTCAAGGCAACGTTTCTCCTGAGCTTTAGGCGAAGTTTACTTCTGCTTCGTACGTATGCCGGAAATGGGCTGGAAATGCCGGTTTTGGGATTCTGCACAGAAAGGTTTTGTAAACTGCTGAATCCACACGTGGGTTTAACTCCGTCAGTTGAATGCACACACTGACAAGCATTCAGTTAGATAGCTCCGTTTTCGTTTTAGAAGCAGATATTTCTCTGTACAGACTATGGTCCCATTCACACGGGAATATCCCGACGCAGCTGCTAGAAAAAACGTGTTTCTGACTCGCTGAATGTCAACATAGACTCAACTCTCTTAGGTGAATGAACGTACAGCAGAGCAGTTTCAAGGAAACGTTTCTCCTGAGTTTTAGGCGAAGTTTACCGCAGTTTCATTCGTATGCCGCCATTATGCTGGAAAGGCCGGTTTTGGGATTTTGCACAGAAAGGGTTTGCAAGCCGCTGAATCCATACGTGGGTTTAACTCTGTCAGTTGAATGCACACATTGACAAGCATTCAGTTAGATTGCTCCATTTTGGTTTTAGAAGCAGATATTGCTCTGTACAGCCTATGGTCCCATTCACTTGGGAAAATCCCAACGCAGCTCCTAGAAAAAACGTGTTTCTGACTCCCTGAATCTCAACATAGATTCATCTCACTTAGAGGAACGAACGCACAGCAGAGCAGTTTCAAGGAAACCTTTCTCCTGGGTTTTAGACGAAGTTTACTGCTGTTTCGTACGTATGCCGGCATTGGGCTGGATATGCCGGTTTAGGGATTCTGCACAGAAAGTGTTTCCAACCCGCTGAATCCACACGTGAATCACTCAACTGCGTGAGTTCAATGCACACATTGACAACTATTCAGTTAGATAGCTCCGTTTTGGTTTTAGAAGCAGTTATTTCTCTGTCCAGCCTTCGATCCGATTCACTCGGGAATATCCCAACGCAGCTCCTAGAAGAAACGTGTTTCTGACTCGCTGAATCTCAACATAGATTCAACTCTCTTAGTTGAACGAAGGCACAGCAGAGCAGTTTCAAGTAAACGTTTCTCCTGAGTTTTAGACGAAGTTTACTGCTGTTCCGTATGTATGCCGGCATTGAGATGGAAATACCGGTTTTGGGAATCTGCACAGAATGGGTTTGCACACCGCTGAATCCACACATGAGTTTAACTCTGTCAGTTGAATGCACACATTGACAACCATTCAGTTAGATAACTCCGTTTTGGTTTTAGAAGCAGATATTTCTCTGAAGAGCCTATGGTCCAATTCACTCGGGAATATCCCAACACAACACCTAGAAGAAACGTGTTTCTAACTCGCTGAATCTGAACATAGATTCAACTCTCTTAGGTGAACGAACGCACAGCATAGCAGTTTCAAGGAAACCTTTCTCCTGAGTTTTAGACGAAGTTACTGCTGTTTCGTACTTATGCCGGCATTGGGCTGAAAATGCCGGTTTTGGGATTCTGCACAGAGAGGGTTTGCAAACCGCTGAACCGACACGTGAGTTTAACTCTGTCACTTGAATGCACATATTGACAACCATTCCTTTAGATAGCTCCGTTTTGGTTTTAGAAACAGATATTTCTCTGTACAGCCTATGGTCCCATTCAATCTGGAATATCCCAAGGCAGCTCCTAGAAGAAACGTGTTTCTGACTCGCTGAATCTCAAAATAGATTCAACTGTCTTAGGTGAACGAACGCACAGCAGAACAGTTTCAAGGAAACCTTTCTCCGTAATTTTAGACGAAGTTTACTGCTGTTTCGTACGTATGCCGGCATTAGGCTGGAAATGCCGGTTTTGGGATTCTGCACAGAAAGGGTTTGCAAACCGGTGAATGCACACGTGAGTTTAACTCCGTCAGTTGAATGCACACATTGACAACCATTCAGTTAGATAGCTCCATTTTGGTTTTAGAAGCAGATATTTCTCTGTACAGCCTATGGTCCCATTCACTCGGGAATATCCCAACGCAGCGCCTAAAAGAAACGTGTTTCTGACTCCCTGAATCTCAACATAGAATCAACTCTCTCAGGTGAACGAACGTACAGCAGAGCAGTTTCAAGGAAACGTTTCTCCTGAGTTTTAGACGAAGTTTACTGCTGTTTCGTACGTATGCCGGCATTGGGCTGGAAATGCCGGATTTGGGATTCTGCACAGAAAGGGTTTGGAAACCGCTGAATCCACCCGTGAGTTTAACTCCGTCAGTTGAATGCACACATTGACAAACATTCAGTTAGATAGCTCCGATTTGGTTTTAGAAGCAGATATTTCTCTGTACAGCCTATGGTCCCATTCACTCGGGAATATCCCAAGGCAGCTGCTAGAAGAAACGTGTTTCTGACTAGCTGAATCTCAACATAGATTCAACTATCTAAGGTGAACGAACGCACTGCAGAGCGGTTTCAAGGAAACGTTTATTCTGAGTTTTAGATGAAGTTTACTGATGTTTCGTACGTATGCCGGCATTGGGCTGGAAATGCCGGTTTTTGGATTCTGCACAGAAAGGGATTGCAAACCGCTGAATCCACACGTGAGTTTAAACCGGTCAGTTGAATGCACACATTGACAACAATTCAGTTCGATAGCTCCGTTTTGGTTTTAGAAGCAGATATGTTTCTGAACAGCCTATGGTCCCATTCACTCGGGAATATCCCAACGCATCTCCTAGAAGAAACGTGTTTCTGATTCGCTGAATCTGAACATAGATTCAACTCTCTTACCTGAACGAACGCACAGCAGAGCAGTTTTCAGGCAACGTTTCTCCTGAGTTTTAGACGAAGTTTACTGCTGCATCGCATGTATGCCGGCATAGGGCTGGAAATGACGGTTTTGTGATTCTGCACAGAAAGCTTTTGCAAAATGCTGAATCCACACGTGAGTTTATCTCTGTCAGTTGAATGCACACATTGACAATCATTCAGATATATAGCTCCGTTTTGGTTTTAGTAGCAGATATTTCTCTGTACAGCCTATGGTCCCATTCACTCGGGAATATCCCAGCGCAGCTCCTAGAAGAAACGTGTTTCTGACTCGCTGAATCTCAACATAGATTCAACTCTCTTAGGTGAACTAAAGCACAGCAGAGCAGTTTCAAGGAAACCTTTCTACTGAGTTTTAGACGAAGTTTATTGCTGTTTCATACGTATTCCGGCATTGGGCTGGAAATGCCTTTTCGAGATTCTGCACAGAAAGGGTTTGCAAACTGCTGAATCCACACGTGAATTTAACTCCGTCAGTTGAATGCACACATTGACAACCAATCAGTTAGATAGCTCCGTTTTGGTTTTAGAAGCAGATATTTCTCTGTACAGCCTCTGGTCCCATTCACTCGGGAATATCCCAACGCAGCTCCTAGAAGAAACGTGTTTCTGACTCGCTGAAACTCAACATAGACTCAACTCTCTTAGTTGAACGAACTCACAACATAGTAGTTTCAAGGAAACTTTTCTCCTGAGTTTTAGACAAAGTTTACTGCTGTTTCGTACGTATGCCGCCATTAGGCTGGAAATGCCGGTTTTGGGATTCTGCACAGAAATGGTTTGCAAACCGCTGAATCCACACGTGAGTTTAACTCCGTCAGCTGAATGCACACATTTACAACTATTCAGTTAGATAGCTCCGTTTTGGTTTTAGAAGCAGATATTTCTCTGTGCAGCCTATAGTCCCATTCACGCGGGAATATCCTAACGCAGCTCCTAGAAGAAACCTGTTTCTGACTCGCTGGGTCTAAACATGGATTCAACTCTCTTAGGTGAACGAACGCACAGCAGAGCAGTTTCAAGGAAACGTTTCTCCTGAGTTTTAGACGAAGTTTACTGCTGTTTCGTAAGTATGCCGGCATTGGGCTGGAAATGCCGGTTTTGGGATTCTGCACAGAAAGGTTTTGCAAACCCCTGAATCCACACGTGAGTTTAACTCAATCAGTTGAATGCACACTTTGAGAACATTCAGTTAGAGAGCTACGTTTTGGTTTTAGAAGCAGATATTTCTCTGTACAGCCTATGGTCCCATTCATTCGGGAATATCCCAACGCAGCTGCTAGAGAAAACGTGTTTCTGACTCGCTGAATCTCAACATAGATTCAACTCTCTTACGTGAACGAATGCACAGCAGAGCAGTTTCAAGTATACCTTTCTCCTGAGTTTTACACGAAGTTTACTGCTGTTTTGTACGTATGCCGGCATTGGGCTGGAAATGCCGGATTTGGGATTCTGCACAGAAAGGGTTTGCAAACCGCTGAATCCACCCGTGAGTTTAACTCCATCAGTTGAATGCACACATTGACAACCATTCAGTTAGATAGCTACGCTTTGGTTTTAGAAGCACATATTTCTCTGTACAGCCTAGGGTCCCATTCACTCGGGAATATCCCAACGCAGCTCCTGGAAGAAACGTGTTTCAGACTCGCTGAATCTCAACATAGATTCAACTCTCTTAGGGGAATGAACGCACAGCAGAACAGTTTCAAAGAATCGTATCTCCTGAGTTTTAGACGAAGTTTACTGCTGTTTCGTACGTATACCTGCATTGGGCTGGAAATACCGGCTCTGGGATTCTGCACAGAAAGGGTTTGCCAACCGCTGAATCCACACGTGAGTTTAACTCCGTCAGTTGAATTCACACATTGACAACCATTCAGTCAGATAAGCCGTTTTGGTTTTAGAAGCAGATATTTCTCTGTACAGACTATGGTCCCATTCACTCGGGAATATCCCAACGCAGCTCCAAGAAGAAACGTGTTTCTGACTCAGTGAATTTCAACATATATTCAACTCTCTTAGTTGAATGAACGCACAGCAGAGCAGTTTCAAGGAAACGTTTCTACTGAGTTTTAGACGAAGTTTACTGCTGCTTCGTACGTATGCCGGCATTGCGCTGGAAATGCCTTTTCGAGATTCTGCACAGAAAGGGTATGCAAACTGCTGAATCCACACGTGAGTTGAACTCCGTCAGTTGAATGGACACATTGACAACCATTCAGTTAGATAGCTCCGTTTTGGTTTTAGAAGCAGATATTTCTCTGTACAGCCTATGGTCCCATTCACTAAGGAATATCCCAACGCAGCTCCTAGAAGAAACGTGTTTCTGACTCGCTGAATCTCAACATAGATTCAACTCTCTTAGGTGAACGAACGCACAGCAGAGCAGTTTCAAGGAAACGTTTCTCCTGGGTTTTAGACGAAGTTTACTGCTGTTTCGTACGTATGCCGGCATTGGGCTGCAAATGCCGGTTTTGGGAATCTGCACAGAAAGCGTTTGCAAACCGCTGATCCCACACGTGAGTTTAACTCTGTCACTTGAATGCACATATTGACAACCATTCAGTTAAATAGCTCCGTTTTGGTTTTAGAAGCAGATATATCTCTGTACAGCCTATTGTCCCATTCAATCGGGAATATCCGAAGGCAGCTCCAAGAAGAAACGTGTTTCTGACTCGCTGAATCTCAACATAGAATCAACTCTCTCAGGTGAACGAACGTACAGCAGAGCAGTTTCAAGGAAACATTTCTCCTGAGTTTTACACGAAGTTTACTGCTGTTACAACCATATGCCGACATTGGGATGGAAATGCCGGTTTTGGCATTCTTTACAGTAAGGGTTTGGACACCGCTGCGTTCACACATGAGTTTAAATTTTTCAGTTGAATGCACACATTGACAGCCATTCAGTTAAATAGCTCCATTTTCGTTTTAGAAGCAGATATTTCTCTGTACAACCTCTTGTCCCATTCACTCGGGAATATCCGAACGCAGCTCCTATAAGAAACGTGTTTCTAACTCGCTGAATCTCAACATAGATTCAACTCTCTTAGGTGAATGAACACACAACAGAGCAGTTTCAAGGAAACCTTTCTCCTGAGATTTAGAAGAAAATTACTACTGATTCGTACGTATGCCAGCATTGAGGTGGAAATGCAGGTTTCGGGATTCTGCACAGAAAGGGTTTGCAAACCGGTGAATGCACACGTGAGTTTAACTCCGTCAGTTGAATGCACACATTGACAAACATTCAGATACATAGCTCCGTTTTGGTTTTAGAAGCAGATATTTCTCTGTACAGCCTATGGTCCCATTCCCTCGGGAATATCCCAATGCAGCTACTAGAAGAAACGTGTTACTGACTCGCAGAATCTCAAAATAGATTCAACTGTCTTAGGTGAACGAACGCACAGCAGAGCAGTTTCAAGGAAACCTTTCTCCTTAGTTTTAGACGAAGTTTACTGCTGCTTCGTACGTATGCCGGCATTGTGCTGGAAATGCCAGTTTTGGGATTCTGCACAGAAAGGGATTGCCAACCGTTGAATCCACACGTGTGTTTAACTCGGTGAGCTAAATGCACACTTTGACAACCATTCAGTTAGATAGCTCCTTTTTGGTTTTAGAAGCAGATATTTCTCTGTACAGCCTATGGTCCCATTCACTCGGGAATATCCCAACGCAGCTCCTAGAAGAAACGTGTTTCTGACTTGCTGAATCTCAACATAGATTCAACTCTCTTTGGTGAACGAACGCACAGCAGAGCAGTTTGCAGGAAACGTTTCTCCTGAGTTTTAGACGTAGTTTACTGCTGTTTCGTACATATGCTGACATTGGGCTGGAAACGCCGGTTTTGGGATTCTGCACAGAAAGCGTTTGCAAAGCGCTGAATCCACACCTGAGTTTAACTCCGTGAGCTGAATGCACACATTGACAACCCTTCACATAGATAGCTCCGTTTTGGTTTTAGAAGCAGATATTTCTCTGTACAGCCTATGGTCCCATTCACTCGGGAATATCCCAACGCAACTCCTAGAAGAAACGTGTTTCTGCCTCGCTGAGGCTCAACATGGATTCAACTCTCTTAGATGAACAAACGCACAGCAGAGCAGTTTTAAGGAAACGTTTCTCCTGAGATTTAGACGAAGTTTACTGCTGTTTCGTACGTATGCCGGCATTGGGCTGGAAATGCCGGTTTTGGGATTCTGAACAGAAAGGGTTTGCTAACCGCTGAATAAACACGTGAGTTTAACTCCGTCTGTTGAATGCACACATTGACAACCATTCAGTTAGATAGGTACATTTTGGTTTTAGAAGCAGATATTTCTCTGTACAGCCTATGGTCCCATTCACTCGGGAATATCCCAACGCAGCTCCTAGAAAAAACGTGTTTCTGTCTCACTGAATCTCAACATAGATTCAACTCTCTTTCGTGAACGGACGCACAGCAGAGCAGTTTCAAGGAAACGTTTCTCCTGAGTTTTAGATGAAGTTTACTGCTGTTTCGTACGTATACCGGCATTGGGCTGGAAATGCCGGATTTGGGATTCTGCACAGAAAGGGTTTTCAAACCGCTGAATCCACCCGTGAGTTTAACTGAGTCAGTTGAATGCAGACATTGACAACCATTCAGTTAGATAGCTCCGTTTTGGTTTTAGAAGCAGATATTTCTCTGTACAGCCTATGGTCCCATTCACTCGGGAATATCCCAACGCAGTTCCTAGAAGAAACGTGTTTCTGACTAGCTGAATCTCAACATAGATTCAACTCTCTAAGGTGAACGAACGCACTGCAGAGCGGTTTCAAGGAAACGTTTATTCTGAGTTTTAGATGAAGTTTACTGATGTTTCGTACGTATGCCGGCATTGGGCTGGAAATGCCGGTTTTTGGATTCTGCACAGAAAGGGATTGCAAACCGCTGAATCCACACGTGAGTTTAAACCGGTCAGTTGAATGCACACATTGACAACAATTCAGTTCGATACCTCCGTTTTGGTTTTAGAAGCAGATATGTTTCTGAACAGCCTACGGTCCCATTCACTCGGGAATATCCAAACGCATCTCCTAGAAGAAACGTGTTTCTGATTCGCTGAATCTGAACATAGATTCAACTCTCTTAGCTGAACGAACGCACAGCAGAGCAGTTTCAAGGAATCGTTGCTCCTTAGATTTAGACGAAGTTTACTGCTGTTTCATACGTAGGCCGGCATTGGGCTACAAATGCCGGTTTCGGGATTCTGCACAGAAAGGGTTTGCAACCCGGTGAATCCACACGTGAGTTTAATTCTGTCAGTTGAAAGCACACATTGGCAACGCTTCAGTTAGATAGCTCCGTTTTGGTTTTAGAAGCAGATATTTCTCTATACATCCTATGATCCTATTCACTCGGGAATATCCCAACGCAGCTCCTAGAAGAAACGTGTTTCTGACTCGCTGCATCTCAACATAGACTCAACTCTCTTAGGTGAACGAACTCACACCAGAGCAGTTTCAATTAAACCTTTCTCCTGAATTTTAGACGAAGTTTACTGCCATTTCGTAAGTATGCCGGGATTCGGCTGGAAATGCCGGTTTCGG
Organism: Aotus nancymaae; assembly: GCF_030222135.1. NCBI lineage: Eukaryota > Metazoa > Chordata > Mammalia > Primates > Aotidae > Aotus > Aotus nancymaae. The sequence continues at coordinate 208,680 of NW_026988565.1, forward strand.
AATTCTGCACAGAAAGGTTTTGAAAACCCCTGAATGCACACGTGAGTTTAACTCCGTCAGTTTAATGCACTCATTGACAACCATTCAGTTAGATAGCTCCGTTTTGGTTTTAGAAGCAGATATTTCTCTGTACAGACTATGGTCCCATTCACTCGGGAATATCCCAACGTAGCGCCTAAAAGAAACGTATTTCTGACTCACTGAATCTCAACATAGATCCAACTCTCTTAGCTGAACGAATGCACAGCAGAGCAGTTTCAAGGAAACGTTTCTCCTGGGTTTTAGACGAAGTTAACTGCTGTTTCGTATGTATGCCGGCATTGGGCTGGAAATGCCGGTTTTGCGATTCTGCACAGAAAGGGTGTGCAAACCGCTGAATCAACGCGTGGGTTTAACACCGTGAGCTGAATGCAGACATTGACAACCATTCAGTTATATAGCTCCGTTTTGGTTTTAGAAACAGATATTTCTCTGTATAGCCTCTTGTCCCATTCACTCGGGAATATCCCAGCGCAGCTCTTTTAAGAAATGTGTTTCTAATCCGATGAATCTCAACATAGATTCAACTCTCTTAGGTGAACGAACGCACAGCAGAAGAGTTTCAAGGAAACGTTTCTCCTGAGTTTTAGACGAAGTTTACTACTGTTTCGTACATATGCCAGCATTGGGCTGGAAATGCCGGTTTTGGGATTCTGCACAGAAAGGTTTTGCAAACTGCTGAATCCACACGTGGGTTTACCTCCGTCAGTTGAATGCACACATTGACAAGCATTCAGTTAGATAGCTCCGATTTGGTTTTAGAAGCAGATATTTCTCTGTACAGCCTATGGTCCCATTCACTCGGGAATATCCCAACGCAGCTCCTAGATAAAACGTGTTTCTGACTAGCTGAATCTCAACATAGATTCAACTCTCTTAGGTGAATGAAGGCACAGCAGAGCAGTTTCAAGGAAACGTTTCTCCTGAGTTATAGATGAAGTTTACTGCTGTTTCGTACGTATGCCGGCATTGGGCTAGAAATTCCGGTTTTGGGATTCTGCACAGAAAGGTTTTGCAAACTGCTGAATCCACACGTGGGTTTAAATCCGTCAGTTGAATGCACACATTGACAAGCATTCAGTTAGATAGCTCCGATTTGGTTTTAGATGCAGATATTTCTCTGTACATCCTATGGTCCCATTCACTCGGGAATATCCCAACGCAGCTACTAGAAGAAACGTGTTTCTGACTCGCTGAATCTCAACATAGATGCAACTCTCTTAGGTGAACGAACGCAAAGCAGAGCAGTTTCAAGGCAACGTTTCTCCTGAGATTCATACGAAGTTTACTGCTGCTTCGTACGTATGCCGCCATTGGGTTGGAAATGCCGGTTTTGGGATTCTGCACAGAAAGGTTTTTCAAACTGCTGAATCCACACTTTCGTTTACCTCGGTCATTTGAATGCATATATTGACAACCATTCAGTTAGATACCTCTGTTTTAGTTTTAGAAGCAGATATTTCTCTGTACAGCCTATGGTACCATTCACTCGGTAATATCCCAGCGCAGCTCCTAGAAGAAACGAGTTTCTGACTCGTTGAATCTCAACATAGATTCAACTCTCTTAGGTGAACGAACGCACAGCAGAGCAGTTTCAGGGCAACGTTTCTCCTGAGTTTTAGACGAAGTTTACTGCTGCTTCGTACATATGCCGGCATTGGGCTGGAAATGCCGGTTTTGGGATTCTGCACAGAAAGGTTTTGCAAACCGCTGAATCCACAAGTGACTTTAACTCTGTCAGTTGAATGCACACATTGACAAGCATTCAATTATATAGCTCCGTTTTGGATTTAGAAGCACATATTTCTCTGTACAGCCAAAGGACACAATCAATCGGGAATATCCCCACGCAGATTCTGGAAGAAACGTGTTTCTGACTCTCTGAATCTCAATAAAATTCAACTCTCTTAGGTGAAAGAAAGCAAAGCAGAGTAGTTTCAAGGAAACGTTTTTCCTGGGTTTTAGACGAAGTTTACTGCTGTTTCGTACATATGCCGGCATTGGGCTGGAAATGCCTTTTTTGGGATTCTGCACAGAAAGGGTTCGCAAACCGCTGAATCCACAAGTGAGTTTAACTCAGTCAGTTGAATGCACACATTGACAACCATTCAGTTACATACCTCCGATTTGTTTTTAGAAGCAGATATTTCTCTGTACAGACTATGGTCCCATTCACTCGGGAATATTCCAACGCAGCTCCTAGAAGAAACGTGTTTCTGACTCGCCGAATCTCAACATAGAATTAACACACTTAGGTGAACGGACGCACAGCAGAGTAGTTTCAAGGCAACGTTTCTCCTGAGTTTTAGACGAAGTTTACTGCTGCTTCGTACGTATGCCGGCATTGGGCTGGAAATGCCGGTTTTGGGATTCTGCACAGAAAGGTTTTGCAAACCGCTGAATCCACACGAGACTTTAACTCTGTCAGTTGAATGCACGCATTGACAACCATTCATTTAGATAACTCCGTTTCGGTTTTAGAAGTAGATATTTCTCTGTGCAGCCTATGGTACCATTCACTCGGGAATATAGCAGCACAGCTCCTAGAAGAAACGTGTTTCTGACTCGCTGAATCTCAACATAGATTCAACTCTCTTAGGTGAACGAACGCACAGCAGAGCAGTTTCAAGGAAACGTTTTTCCTGAGTTTTAGACAAAGTTTACTGCCGTTTCGTACGTATGCTGGCATTCAGCTGAAAATGCCAATTTTGGGATTCTTCACAGAAAGGGTTTTCAAACCGCCAAATCCACATGAGAATTTAACTCCGTCAGATGGTTGCACACATAGAAAACCATTCAGTTAGATATCTCCGTTATGGTTTTAGAAGCAGATATTTTTCTGTACAGCCTATGGTCCCATTCACTCGGGAATATCCCAACGCAGCTCCTAGAAGAAACCTGTTTCTGACTCGCTGCATCTCAACATAGATTCAACTCTCTTATATGAACGGACGCACAGAAGAGCAGTTTCAAGGAAACGTTTCTCCTGAGTTTTAGACGAAGTTTACTGCTGTTTCGTACGTATGCCGGCATTGTACACAAAGTGCTGGTTTTGGGATTCTGCACAGAAAGGGTTAGCAAACTGCTGAATCCACAAGTGACTTTAACTCCGTCAGTTGAATGCACACATTGACAACCATTCAGATAGATAGCTCCGTTTTGGTTTTAGAAGCAGATATTTCTCTGTACAGCCTATGGTCCCATTCATTCGGGAATATCCCAGCGCATCTCCTTGAAGAAACGTGTTTCTGACTCGCTGAATCTCAACATAGATTCAACTCTCTTAGGTGAACGAATGCACAGCAGAGCAGTTTCAATGAAACGTTTCTCCGGAGTTTTAGACGAAGTTTACTGCTGTTTCGTACGTATGCCAGCATTGGGCTGTAATGCCGGTTTTGGGATTCTGCACAGAAAGGGTTTGCAATCCGCTGAATCCACACGTGAGTTTAACTCCGTCAGTTGAATGCACACATTGACACCCATTCAGTTAGATAGCTCCGTTTTGGTTTTAGAAGCATATGTCTCTCTGTACAGCCTTTGGTCCCATTCACTCGCGAATATGCCAACGCAGCTCCTAGAAGAAACGTGTTTCTGACTCGCTGAATCTCAACATAGATTCAACTCTCTTAGGTCAACGAATGCATAGCAGAGCAGTTTCAAGGAAACGTTTCTCCTAAGTTTCAGACGAAGTTTACTGCTGTTTCCTACATATGCCGGCATTGGGCTGGACATGCCGGTTTTGGAATTCAGCCCAGAAAGGTTTTGCAAACTGCTGAATCCACACGTGAGTATAACTCCGTCAGTTGAATGCACACATTGACAAGCATTCAGTTATATAGCTCGGTTTTGGTTTTAGAAGCAGATATTTCTCTGTACAGCCTATGGTCCCATTCACTTGGGAATATCCCAGCGCAGCTTCTAGAAGAAACGTATTTCTGACTCGCTAAATCTCAGTAAAATTCAACACTCTTAAGTGAATGAACTCACAGCAGAGCAGATTCAAGGAAACGTTTCTCCTGAGTTTTAGACGAAGTTTACTGCTGTTTCGTACGTATGTCGGCATTGGGCTGGAACTGCCGGTATTGGGATTCTGCACAGAAAGGGTTTGCAAACTGCGGAATCCACACGTGAGTTTAACTCCGTCAGTTGAATGCACACATTGAAAACCATTCAGTTAGGTAGCTCCGTTTTGGTTTTAGAAGCAGACATTTCTCTGTACAGCCTATGGTCCCATTCACTCGGGAATATCCAAACGCAGCTCCTAGAAGAAACGTGTTTCTGACTCGCTGAATCTCAACATAGATGCAACTCTCTTAGGTGAACGACCACAAAGCAGAGCAGTTTCAAGGCAACGTTTCTCCTGAGATTCAGACGAAGTTTACTGCTGCTTCGTACGTATGCCGCCATTGGGTTGGAAATGCCGGTTTTGGGATTCTGCACAGAAAGGTTTTTCAAACTGCTGAATCCACACGTTCGTTTACCTCGGTCATTTGAATGCACATATTGACAACCATTCAGTTAGATACCTCTGTTTTAGTTTTAGAAGCAGATATATCTCTGTACAGCCTATGGTCCCATTCACTCTGGAATATCCCAACGAAGTTCCTAGAAGAAACGTGTTTCTGCCTCGCTGAATCTCAACATAGATTCAACTCTCTTAGGTGAATTAAGGCACAACAGAGTAGTTTCAAGGAATCGTTTCTCCTGAGTTTTAGCCGAAGTTTACTGGTGTTTCGTAGGTAAGCCGGCATTGGGCTGCAAATGACGGTTTTGGGATTCTGCACGGAAAGGGTTTGCAAACCGCTGAATCCACCCGTGAGTTTATCTCCGTCAGTTGAATGCACACAGTGACAACCATTCAGGTAGAAAGCTCCGTTTTGGTTTTAGAAGCAGATATTTCTCTGTACAGTCTATGGTCCCATTCACTCGAGAATATCCCAACGCAGCTCCTAGAAGAAATATGTGCCTGACTCGTTTAATCTCAACAAAGATTCAACTCTCTTATGTGAACGGATGCGCAGCAGAGCAGTTTCAAGTAAACGTTTCAGCTGAGTTTTAGACGAAGTTTACTGCTGTTTCGTACGTATGCCGGTATTGGGCAGGAAATGCCGGTTTTGTGATTCTGCACGGAAAGGGTTTGCAAACCGCTGCATCCACACGTGAGTTTAACTCCATCAGTTGAATGCACACAATGACAACCATTCAGTTAGGTAGCTCCGTTTTGGTTTTAGAAGCAGATATTTCTCTGTGCAGCCTATGGTCCCATTCACTCGGGAATATGCCAACGCAGCTCCTAGAAGAAACGAGTTTCTGACTCGCTGAATCTGAATATGTATTCAACTCTCTTACGTGAATCAATGCACAGCAGAGCAGTTTCAAGGCAACGTTTCTCCTGAGTTTTAGAAGAAATTTACTGCTGCTTCGTTCGTATGACGGTATAGGGCTGGAAATTCCGGTTTTCAGATTCTGCACAGAAAGGGTTTGCAAACCGCTGAATCCACACGTGCGTTTTACTCCGTCAGTTGAATGAAAACATTGAAAACCATTCAGTTAGATAGCTCCGTTTTGGTTTCAGAAGCAGATATTTCTCTGTACAGCCTATGGTCCCATTCACTCGGGAATATCCCAACGCAGCTCATAGAAGAAACGTGTTTCTGATTCACTGAATCTCAACATAGATTCAGCTCTCTTTGGTGAACGAAGGCACAGCAGAGCAGTTTCAAGGAAACGTTTCTCCTGAGTTTTAGACGAAGTTTACTGCTGTTTCGTACGTATACCGGCATTGTACACAAAGTGCTGGTTTTGGGATTCTGCACAGAAAGGGTTAGCAAACTGCTGAATCCACACGTGAGTTTAACTCCGTCAGTTGAATGCACACATTGACAACCATTCAGTTAGATAGTTCCGTTTTGGTTTTAGAAGCAGATATTTCTCTGTACAGCCTATGGTCCCATTCATTCGGTAATATCCCAGCGCATCTCCATGAAGAAACGTGTTTCTGACTCGCTGAATCTCAACATAGATTCAACTCTCTTAGGTGAACGAATGCACAGCAGAGCAGTTTCAATGAAACGTTTCTCCGGAGTTTTAGACGAAGTTTACTGCTGTTTCGTACGTATGCCAGCATTGGGCTGTAATGCCGGATTTGGGATTCTGCACAGAAAGGGTTTGCAAACCGCTGAATCCACACGTGCGTTTTACTCCGTCAGTTGAATGAAAACATTGACAACCATTCAGTTAGATAGCTCCGTTTTGGTTTCAGAAGCAGATATTTCTCTGTACAGCCTATGGTCCCATTCACTCGGGAATATCCCAACGCAGCTCATAGAAGAAACGTGTTTCTGATTCACTGAATCTCAACATAGATTCAACTCTCTAAGGTGAATGAACGCACCGCAGATCAGTTTCAAGGAAACGTTTCTCCTGTGTTTTAGACGAAGTTTACTGCTGTTTCGTACGTTGTCCGGCATTGGGCTGGAAATGCCGGTTTTGGTATTCTGCCCAGAAAGGTTTTGCAAGCCTCTGAATCCACACATGAGTTTAACACCGTCAGTTGATTGCACACATTTACAACCATTCAGTTAGATAGCTCCGTTTTGGTTTTAGAAGCAGATATTTCTCTGTACAGCCTATGGTCCCATTCACTCGGGAATATCCCAACGCAGCTCCTAGAAGAAACGTGTTTCTGAATCGCTGAATCTCAATATAGATTCAACTCTCTTACGTGAACAGACGCACAGCAGAGCAGCTTCAAGGAAACGTTTCTCCTGAGTTTTAGACGAAGTTTACTTCTGTTTCGTACGTTGTCCGGCATTGGGCTGGAAATGACGGTTTTGGGAAGCTGCACAGAAAGGGTTTGCAAACCGTTGAACCCACATGTGAGTTTAACTCCGTCAGTTGAATGCACACATTGACAACCATTCAGTTAGATAGCTCTGTTTTGGTTTTAGAAGCAGATATTTCTCTGTACAGACTATGGTCACATTCACTCGGGAATATCCCAACGAAGCTCCAGAAGAAACGTGTTTCTGACTTGCTGAATCTCAACATAGATTCAACTCTCTTAGCTGAATGAAGGCACAGCAGAGCAGTTTCAAGGAAACGTTTCTCCTGAGTTTTAGCAGAAGTTTACTCCCGTTTCGTACGTATGCCGGCATTGTGTTGGAAATGCCGGTTTTGGGATTCTGCACAGAAAGGGTTTGTAAACCGCTGAAACCACACGTGAGTTTAACTCCGTCAGTTGAATGCACACATTGACAACCATTCAGTTATATAGCTCCGTTTTGGTTTTAGAAGTAGATATTTCTCTGTACAGCCTATGGTCCCAATCACTCGGGAATATCCCAACCCAACGTCTAGAAGAAACGTGTTTCTGCGTCACTGAATCTCAACATAGATTCAACTCTCTTAGGTGAACGAAGGCACAGCAGAGCAGTTTCAAGGAAACGTTTCTCCTGAGTTTTAGACGAAGTTTACTGCTGTTTCCTACGTATGCCAGCATTGGGCTGTAATGCCGGTTTTGGGATTCTGCACAGAAAGGGTTTGCAATCCGCTGAATCCACACGTGAGTTAAGCTCCGTCAGTTGAATGCACACATTGACAACCATCCAGTTAGATAGCTCCGTTTTGGTTTTAGAAGCAGATGTCTCTCTGTACAGACGTTGGTCCCATTCAATCGGGAATATGCCAACGCAGCTCCTAGAAGAAACGTGTTTCTGACTCGCTGAATCTCAACATAGATTCAACTCTCTTAGGTCAACGAATGCATAGCAGAGCAGTTTCAAGGAAACGTTTCTCCTTAGTTTCAGACGAAGTTTACTGCTGTTTCCTACATATGACGGCATTGGGCTGGACATGCCGGTTTTGGAATTCAGCCCAGAAAGGTTTTGCAAACTGCTGAATCCAAACGTGAGTATAACTCCGTCAGTTGAATGCACACATTGACAAGCATTCAGTTATATAGCTCGGTTTTGGTTTTAGAAGCAGATATTTCTCTGTACAGCCTATGGTCCCATTCACTTGGGAATATCCCAGCGCAGCTTCTAGAAGAAACGTATTTCTGACTCGCTAAATCTCAGTAAAATTCAACACTCTTAGGTGAATGAACTCACAGCAGAGCAGATTCAAGGAAATGTTTCTCCTGTGTTTTAGACGAAGTTTACTGCTGTTTCGTACGTATGTCGGCTTTGGGCTGGAACTGCCGGTATTGGGATTCTGCACAGAAAGGGTTTGCAAACCGCGGAATCCACACGTGAGTTTAACTCTGTCAGTTGAATGCACACATTGAAAACCATTCAGTTAGGTAGCTCCGTTTTGGTTTTAGAAGTAGATATTTCTCTGTACAGCCTATGGTCCCATTCACTCGGGAATATCCCAACGCAGCTCCTAGAAGAAACGTGTTTCTGACTCGCTGAATCTCAACATAGATGCAACTCTCTTAGGTGAACGACAGCAAAGCAGAGCAGTTTCAAGGCAACGTTTCTCCTGAGATTCAGACGAAGTTTAATGCTTCTTCGTACGTATGCCGCCATTGGGTTGGAAATGCCGTTTTTGGGATTCTGCACAGAAAGGTTTTTCAAACTGCTGAATCCACACGTTCATTTACCTCGGTCATTTGAATGCACATATTGACAACCATTCAGTTAGATACCTCTGTTTTAGTTTTAGAAGCAGATATATCTCTGTACAGCCTATGGTCCCATTCACTGGGGAATATCCCAGCGCAGCTCCTAGAAGAAACGAGTTTCTGACTCGCTGAATCTCAACATAGATTCAACTCTCTTTGGTGAATGAACACACAGCAGAGCTGTTTCAAGTAAACGTTTCTCCTGAGTTTTAGACGAAGTTTACTGCTGTTTCGTACGTATGCCGGCATTGGGCTGGAAATGCCAGTTTTGGGATTCTGCACAGAAAGGGTTTGCAAACCGCTGAATCCACACGTGAGTTTATCTCCGTCAGTTGAATGCACACATTGAAAACCATTCAGTTAGGTAGCTCCGTTTTGTTTTTAGAAACAGATATTTCTCTTTACAGTCTATGGTCCCATTCACTGGGGAATATCCCAACGCAGCTCCTAGAAGAAACGAGTTTCTGACTCGCTGAATCTCCACATAGATTCAAATCTCTTAGTTGAACGAACGAACAGCAGAGCAGTATCAAGGAAACGTTTCTCCTGAGTTTTAGACGAAGTTTACTGATGTTTCGTACGTATGCCGGCATCGGGCTGCAAATGCCGGTTTTGGGATTCTGCACAGAAAGGGTTTGCAAACCGCTGAATCCTCACGTTAATTTAACTACGTCAGTTGAATGCACACATTGACAACCATTCAGTTAGAGAGCTCCGTTTTGGTTTTAGAAGCAGATATTTCTCTGTACAGCCTATGGTCCCATTCACTCGGGAATATCCCAACGCAGCTCCTAGAAGAAACGTGTTTCTGACTCGCTGAATCTCAACATAGATTCAACTCTCTTAGGTGAACGGACGCACAGCAGAGCAGCTTCAAGGAAACGTTTCTCCTGAGTTTTAAACGAAGTTTACTGCTGTTTCGTACGTTGTGCGGCATTGGGCTGGAAATTACGGTTTTGGGACGCTGCACAGAAAGGGTTTGCAAACCGTTGAACCCACATGTGAGTTTAACTCCGTCAGTTGAATACACACATTGACAACCATTCAGTTAGATAGCTCCGTTATGGTTTTAGAAGCAGATATTTCTCTGTACAGCCTATGGTCCCATTCACTCGGGAATATCCCAACGAAGTTCCTAGAAGAAACGTGTTTCTGACTCGCTGAATCTCAACATAGATTCAACTCTCTTAGGTGAATTAAGGCACAACAGAGTAGTTTCAAGGAATCGTTTCTCCTCAGTTTTAGCCGAAGTTTACTGGTGTTTCGTAGGTAAGCCGGCATTGGGCTGCAAATGACGGTTTTGGGATTCTGCACGGAAAAGGTTTGCAAACCGCTGAATCCACCCGTGAGTTTAACTCCGTCAGTTGAATGCACACAATGACAACCATTCAGGTAGAAAGCTCCGTTTTGGTTTTAGAAGCAGATATTTCTCTGTACAGTCTATGGTCCCATTCACTCGAGAATATCCCAACGCAGCTCCTAGAAGAAATATGTGCCTGACTCGTTTAATCTCAACATAGATTCAATCTCTTATGTGAACGGATGCGCAGCAGAGCAGTTTCAAGTAAACGTTTCACCTGAGTTTTAGACGAAGTTTACTGCTGTTTCGTACGTATACCGGTATTGGGCAGGAAATGCCGGTTTTGTGATTCTGCACTGAAAGGGTTTGCAAACCGCTGCATCCACACGTGAGTTTAACTCCATCAGTTGAATGCACACATTGACAACCATTCAGTTACGTAGCTCCGTTTTGGTTTTAGAAGCAGATATTTCTCTGTGCAGCCTATGGTCCCATTCACTCGGGAATATGCCAACGCAGCTCCTAGAAGAAACGAGTTTCTGACTCGCTGAATCTCAATATATATTCAACTCTCTTAGGTGAATCAATGCACAGCAGAGCAGTTTCAAGGCAACGTTTCTCCTGAGTTTTAGAAGAAGTTTACTGCTCCTTCGTACGTATGCCGGTATAGGGCTGGAAATTCCGGTTTTCGGATTCTGCACAGAAAGGGTTTGCAAACCGCTGAATCCACACGTGCGTTTTACTCCGTCAGTTAAATGAAAACATTGACAACCATTCAGTTAGATAGCTCCGTTTTGGTTTCAGAAGCAGATATTTCTCTGTGCAGCCTATGGTCCCATTCACTCGGGAATATCCCAACGCAGCTCATAGAAGAAACGTGTTTCTGATTCACTGAATCTCAACATAGATTCAACTCTCTAAGGTGAACGAACGCACCGCAGATCAGTTTCAAGGAAAAGGTTCTCCTGAGTTTTAGACGCAGTTTACTGCTGTTTCGTACGTATGCCGGCATTGGGCTGGAAATGCCGGTTTTGGTATTCTGCCCAGAAAGGTTTTGCAAACCTCTGAATCCACACATGAGTTTAACTCCGTCAGTTGAATGCACACATTTACAACCATTCAGTTAGATAGCTCCGTTTTGGTTTTAGAAGCAGATATTTCTCTGTATAGCCTATGGTCCCATTCACTCGGGAATATCCCAACGCAGCTCCTAGAAGAAACGTGTTTCTGAATCGCTGAATCTCAACATAGATTCAACTCTCTTACGTGAACGGACGCACAGCAGAGCAGCTTCAAGGAAACGTTTCTCCTGAGTTTTAGACGAAGTTTACTGCTGTTTCGTACGTTGTCCGGCATTGGGCTGGAAATGACGGGTTTGGGACGCTGCACAGAAAGGGTTTGCAAACCGTTGAACCCACATGTGAGTTTAACTCCGTCAGTTGAATATACACATTGACAACCATTCAGTTAGATAGCTACGTTTTGGTTTTAGAAGCAGATATTTCTCTGTACAGCCTATGGTCCCATGAAATCGGGAATATCCCAACGCAGCTCCTAGAAGAAACCTGTTTCTGACTCGCTGAATCTCAACATAGATTCAACTCTCTTAGGTGAACGAACGCAAAGCAAAGCAGTTTCAAGGCAACGTTTCTCCTGAGATTCAGACGAAGTTTATTGCAGCTTCGTACGTATGCCGCCATTGGGTTGGAAATGCCGGTTTTGGGATTCTGCACAGAAAGGTTTTTCAAACTGCTGAATCCACACGTTCGTTTACCTCGGTCATTTGAATGCACATATTGACAACCATTCAGTTAGATACCTCTGTTTTAGTTTTAGAAGCAGATATATCTCTGTACAGACTATGGTCCCATTCACTCGGGAATATCCCAGCGCAGCTTCTAGAAGAAACGAGTTTCTGACTCGCTGAATCTCAACATAGATTCAACTCTCTTTGGTGAATGAACACACAGCAGAGCAGTTTCAAGTAAACGTTTCTCCTGAGTTTTAGACGAAGTTTACTGCTGTTTCGTACGTATGCCGGCATTGGGCTGGAAATGCCGGTTTTGGGATTCTTCACAGAAAGGGTTTTCAAACCGCTGAATACACACGTGAGTTTTACTGCGTCAGGTGAATGCACACATTGACAACCATTCAGTTAGATAGCTCCATTTTAGTTTTATAGGCAGATATTTCTCTGTACAGCGTATGGTCCCATTCACTCGGGAATATCCCAACGCAGCTCCAAAAAGAAACGTGTTGCTGACTCGCTGAATCTCAACATAGATTCAACTCTCTTAGGTGAACGAAAGCACAGCATAGCAGTTTCAAGGAAACCTTTCTCCGGGTTTTAGACGAAGTTTACTGCTGTTTTGTACGTATGCCGGCATTGGGGTGGAAATGCCGGTTTTGGGATTCTGCACAGGAAGGATTTGCAAACCGCTGAATCCACACGTGGGTTTAACACCGTCAGTTGAATGCACACATTGACAAGCATTCAGTTATATAGCTCGGTTTTGGTTTCAGAAGCAGATATTTCTCTGTACAGCCTATGGTCCCATTCACTTGGGAATATCCCAGCGCAGCTTTTAGAAGAAACGTATTTCTCACTCGCTAAATCTCAGTAAAATTCAACACTCTTAGGTGAATGACCTCACAGCAGAGCAGATTCAAGGAAACGTTTCTCCTGAGTTTTAGACGAAGTTTACTGCTGTTTCGTACGTATGTCGGCCTTGGGCTGGAACTGCCGGTATTGGGATTCTGCACAGAAAGCGTTTGCAAACCGTGGAATCCACACGTGAGTTTAACTCCGTCAGTTGAATGCACACATTGAAAACCATTCAGTTAGGTAGCTCCGTTTAGGTTTTAGAAGCAGATATTTCTCTGTACAGCCTATGGTCCCATTCATTCCGGAATATCCCAGCGCATCTCCTTGAAGAAACGTGTTTCTGACTCGCTGAATCTCAACATAGATTCAACTCTCTTAGGTGAACGAACGCACAGCAGAGCAGTTTCAATGAAACGTTTCTCCGGAGTTTTAGACGAAGTTTACTGCTGTTTCGTACGTATGCCAGCATTGGGCTGTAATGCCGGTTTTGGGATTCTGCACAGAAAGGGTTTGCAATCCGCTGAATCCTCACGTGAGTTTAACTCCGTCAGTTGAATGCACACATTGACACCCATTCAGTTAGATAGCTCCGTTTTGGTTTTAGAAGCAGATGTCTCTCTGTACAGCCTTTGGTCCCATTCACTCGCGAATATGCCAACGCAGCTCCTAGAAGAAACGTGTTTCTGACTCGCTGAATCTCAACATAGATTCAACTCTCTTAGGTGAACGAATGCATAGCAGAGCAGTTTCAAGGAAACGTTTCTCCTAAGTTTCAGACGAAGTTTACTGCTGTTTCCTACATATGCCGGCATTGGGCTGGACATGCCGGTTTTGGAATTCAGCCCAGAAAGGTTTTACAAACTGCTGAATCCAAACGTGAGTATAACTCCGTCAGTTGAATGCACACATTGACAAGCATTCAGTTATATAGCTCGGTTTTGGTTTTAGAAGCAGATATTTCTCTGTACAGCCTATGGTCCCATTCACTTGGGAATATCCCAGCGCAGCTTCTAGAAGAAACGTATTTCTGACTCGCTAAATCTCAGTAAAATTCAACACTCTTAGGTGAATGAACTCACAGCAGAGCAGATTCAAGGAAACGTTTCTCCTGAGTTTTAGACGAAGTTTACTGCTGTTTCGTACGTATGTCAGCATTGGGCTGGAACTGCCGGTATTGGGATACAGCACAGAAAGGGTTTGCAAAACGCAGAATCCACACGTGAGTTTAACTCCGTCAGTTGAATGCACACATTGAAAACCATTCAGTTAGGTAACTCCGTTTTGGTTTTAGAAGCAGATATTTCTCTGTACAGACTATGGTCCCATTCACTCGGGAATATCCAAACGCAGCTCCTAGAAGAAACGTGTTTCTGACTCGCTGAATCTCAACATAGATGCAACTCTCTTAGGTGAACGACCGCAAAGCAGAGCAGTTTCACGGCAACGTTTCTCCTGAGATTCAGACGAAGTTTACTGCTGCTTCGTACGAATGCCGCCATTGGGTTGGAAATGCCGGTTTTGGGATTCTGCCCAGAAAGGTTTTTCAAACTGCTGAATCCACACGTTCGTTTACCTCGGTCATTTGAATGCACATATTGACAACCATTCAGTTAGATACCTCTGTTTTACTTTTAGAAGCAGATATATCTCTGTACAACCTATGGTCCCATTCACTCGGGAATATCCCAGCGCAGCTCCTAGAAGAAACGAGTTTCTGACTCGCTGAATCTCAACATAGATTCAACTCTCTTTGGTGAATGAACACACAGCAGAGCAGTTTCAAGTAAACGTTTCTCCTGAGTTTTAGACGAAGTATACTGCTGTTTCATACGTATGCCGGCATTGGGCTGGAAATGCCGGTTTTGGGATTCTGCACAGAAAGGGTTTGCAAACCGCTGAATCCACACGTGAGTTTAATTCCGTCAGTTGAATGCACACATTGACAACAATTCAGTTAGATAGCTCCGTTTTGTTTTTAGAAGCAGATATTTCTCTGTACAGCCTATGGTCCCATTCACTCGGGAATATCCCAACGCAGCTCCTAGAAGAAACGAGTTTCTGACTCGCTGAATCTCAACATAGATTCAACTCTCTTACTTGAACGAACGAACAGCAGAGCAGTATCAAGGAAACGTTTCTCCTGAGTTTTAGACGAAGTTTACTGATGTTTCGTACGTATGCCGGCATCGGGCTGCAAATGCCGGTTTTGGGATTCTGCACAGAAAGGGTTTGCAAACCGCTGAATCCTCACGTTAATTTAACTACGTCAGTTGAATGCTCACATTGACAACCATTCAGTTAGAGAGCTCCGTTTTGGTTTTAGAAGCAGATATTTCTCTGTACAGCCTATGGTCCCATTCACTCGGGAATATCCCAACGCAGCTCCTAGAAGAAACGTGTTTCTGACTCGCTGAATCTCAACATAGATTCAACTCTCTTAGGTGAACGGACGCACAGCAGAGCAGCTTCAAGGAAACGTTTCTCCTGAGTTTTAAACGAAGTTTACTGCTGTTTCGTACGTTGTGCGGCATTGGGCTGGAAATTACGGTTTTGGGACGCTGCACAGAAAGGGTTTGCAAACCGTTGAACCCACATGTGAGTTTAACTCCGTCAGTTGAATACACACATTGACAACCATTCAGTTAGATAGCTCCGTTATGGTTTTAGAAGCAGATATTTCTCTGTACAGCCTATGGTCCCATTCACTCGGGAATATCCCAACGAAGTTCCTAGAAGAAACGTGTTTCTGACTCGCTGAATCTCAACATAGATTCAACTCTCTTAGGTGAATTAAGGCACAACAGAGTAGTTTCAAGGAATCGTTTCTCCTCAGTTTTAGCCGAAGTTTACTGGTGTTTCGTAGGTAAGCCGGCATTGGTCTGCAAATGACGGTTTTGGGATTCTGCACGGAAAGGGTTTGCAAACCGCTGAATCCACCCGTGAGTTTAACTCCGTCAGTTGAATGCACACAGTGACAACCATTCAGGTAGAAAGCTCCGTTTTGGTTTTAGAAGCAGATATTTCTCTGTACAGTCTATGGTCCCATTCACTCGAGAATATCCCAACGCAGCTCCTAGAAGAAATATGTGCCTGACTCGTTTAATCTCAACATAGATTCAATCTCTTATGTGAACGGATGCGCAGCAGAGCAGTTTCAAGTAAACGTTTCACCTGAGTTTTAGACGAAGTTTACTGCTGTTTCGTACGTATGCCGGTATTGGGCAGGAAATGCCGGTTTTGTGATTCTGCACTGAAAGGGTTTGCAAACCGCTGCATCCACACGTGAGTTTAACTCCATCAGTTGAATGCACACATTGACAACCATTCAGTTACGTAGCTCCGTTTTGGTTTTAGAAGCAGATATTTCTCTGTGCAGCCTATGGTCCCATTCACTCGGGAATATGCCAACGCAGCTCCTAGAAGAAACGAGTTTCTGACTCGCTGAATCTCAATATATATTCAACTCTCTTAGGTGAATCAATGCACAGCAGAGCAGTTTCAAGGCAACGTTTCTCCTGAGTTTTAGAAGAAGTTTACTGCTCCTTCGTACGTATGCCGGTATAGGGCTGGAAATTCCGGTTTTCGGATTCTGCACAGAAAGGGTTTGCAAACCGCTGAATCCACACGTGCGTTTTACTCCGTCAGTTAAATGAAAACATTGACAACCATTCAGTTAGATAGCTCCGTTTTGGTTTCAGAAGCAGATATTTCTCTGTGCAGCCTATGGTCCCATTCACTCGGGAATATCCCAACGCAGCTCATAGAAGAAACGTGTTTCTGATTCACTGAATCTCAACATAGATTCAACTCTCTAAGGTGAACGAACGCACCGCAGATCAGTTTCAAGGAAAAGGTTCTCCTGAGTTTTAGACGCAGTTTACTGCTGTTTCGTACGTATGCCGGCATTGGGCTGGAAATGCCGGTTTTGGTATTCTGCCCAGAAAGGTTTTGCAAACCTCTGAATCCACACATGAGTTTAACTCCGTCAGTTGAATGCACACATTTACAACCATTCAGTTAGATAGCTCCGTTTTGGTTTTAGAAGCAGATATTTCTCTGTATAGCCTATGGTCCCATTCACTCGGGAATATCCCAACGCAGCTCCTAGAAGAAACGTGTTTCTGAATCGCTGAATCTCAACATAGATTCAACTCTCTTACGTGAACGGACGCACAGCAGAGCAGCTTCAAGGAAACGTTTCTCCTGAGTTTTAGACGAAGTTTACTGCTGTTTCGTACGTTGTCCGGCATTGGGCTGGAAATGACGGGTTTGGGACGCTGCACAGAAAGGGTTTGCAAACCGTTGAACCCACATGTGAGTTTAACTCCGTCAGTTGAATATACACATTGACAACCATTCAGTTAGATAGCTACGTTTTGGTTTTAGAAGCAGATATTTCTCTGTACAGCCTATGGTCCCATGAAATCGGGAATATCCCAACGCAGCTCCTAGAAGAAACCTGTTTCTGACTCGCTGAATCTCAACATAGATTCAACTCTCTTAGGTGAACGAACGCAAAGCAAAGCAGTTTCAAGGCAACGTTTCTCCTGAGATTCAGACGAAGTTTATTGCAGCTTCGTACGTATGCCGCCATTGGGTTGGAAATGCCGGTTTTGGGATTCTGCACAGAAAGGTTTTTCAAACTGCTGAATCCACACGTTCGTTTACCTCGGTCATTTGAATGCACATATTGACAACCATTCAGTTAGATACCTCTGTTTTAGTTTTAGAAGCAGATATATCTCTGTACAGACTATGGTCCCATTCACTCGGGAATATCCCAGCGCAGCTTCTAGAAGAAACGAGTTTCTGACTCGCTGAATCTCAACATAGATTCAACTCTCTTTGGTGAATGAACACACAGCAGAGCAGTTTCAAGTAAACGTTTCTCCTGAGTTTTAGACGAAGTTTACTGCTGTTTCGTACGTATGCCGGCATTGGGCTGGAAATGCCGGTTTTGGGATTCTTCACAGAAAGGGTTTTCAAACCGCTGAATACACACGTGAGTTTTACTGCGTCAGGTGAATGCACACATTGACAACCATTCAGTTAGATAGCTCCATTTTAGTTTTATAGGCAGATATTTCTCTGTACAGCGTATGGTCCCATTCACTCGGGAATATCCCAACGCAGCTCCAAAAAGAAACGTGTTGCTGACTCGCTGAATCTCAACATAGATTCAACTCTCTTAGGTGAACGAAAGCACAGCATAGCAGTTTCAAGGAAACCTTTCTCCGGGTTTTAGACGAAGTTTACTGCTGTTTTGTACGTATGCCGGCATTGGGGTGGAAATGCCGGTTTTGGGATTCTGCACAGGAAGGATTTGCAAACCGCTGAATCCACACGTGGGTTTAACACCGTCAGTTGAATGCACACATTGACAAGCATTCAGTTATATAGCTCGGTTTTGGTTTCAGAAGCAGATATTTCTCTGTACAGCCTATGGTCCCATTCACTTGGGAATATCCCAGCGCAGCTTTTAGAAGAAACGTATTTCTGACTCGCTAAATCTCAGTAAAATTCAACACTCTTAGGTGAATGACCTCACAGCAGAGCAGATTCAAGGAAACGTTTCTCCTGAGTTTTAGACGAAGTTTACTGCTGTTTCGTACGTATGTCGGCCTTGGGCTGGAACTGCCGGTATTGGGATTCTGCACAGAAAGCGTTTGCAAACCGTGGAATCCACACGTGAGTTTAACTCCGTCAGTTGAATGCACACATTGAAAACCATTCAGTTAGGTAGCTCCGTTTAGGTTTTAGAAGCAGATATTTCTCTGTACAGCCTATGGTCCCATTCATTCCGGAATATCCCAGCGCATCTCCTTGAAGAAACGTGTTTCTGACTCGCTGAATCTCAACATAGATTCAACTCTCTTAGGTGAACGAACGCACAGCAGAGCAGTTTCAATGAAACGTTTCTCCGGAGTTTTAGACGAAGTTTACTGCTGTTTCGTACGTATGCCAGCATTGGGCTGTAATGCCGGTTTTGGGATTCTGCACAGAAAGGGTTTGCAATCCGCTGAATCCTCACGTGAGTTTAACTCCGTCAGTTGAATGCACACATTGACACCCATTCAGTTAGATAGCTCCGTTTTGGTTTTAGAAGCAGATGTCTCTCTGTACAGCCTTTGGTCCCATTCACTCGCGAATATGCCAACGCAGCTCCTAGAAGAAACGTGTTTCTGACTCGCTGAATCTCAACATAGATTCAACTCTCTTAGGTGAACGAATGCATAGCAGAGCAGTTTCAAGGAAACGTTTCTCCTAAGTTTCAGACGAAGTTTACTGCTGTTTCCTACATATGCCGGCATTGGGCTGGACATGCCGGTTTTGGAATTCAGCCCAGAAAGGTTTTACAAACTGCTGAATCCAAACGTGAGTATAACTCCGTCAGTTGAATGCACACATTGACAAGCATTCAGTTATATAGCTCGGTTTTGGTTTTAGAAGCAGATATTTCTCTGTACAGCCTATGGTCCCATTCACTTGGGAATATCCCAGCGCAGCTTCTAGAAGAAACGTATTTCTGACTCGCTAAATCTCAGTAAAATTCAACACTCTTAGGTGAATGAACTCACAGCAGAGCAGATTCAAGGAAACGTTTCTCCTGAGTTTTAGACGAAGTTTACTGCTGTTTCGTACGTATGTCAGCATTGGGCTGGAACTGCCGGTATTGGGATACAGCACAGAAAGGGTTTGCAAAACGCAGAATCCACACGTGAGTTTAACTCCGTCAGTTGAATGCACACATTGAAAACCATTCAGTTAGGTAACTCCGTTTTGGTTTTAGAAGCAGATATTTCTCTGTACAGACTATGGTCCCATTCACTCGGGAATATCCAAACGCAGCTCCTAGAAGAAACGTGTTTCTGACTCGCTGAATCTCAACATAGATGCAACTCTCTTAGGTGAACGACCGCAAAGCAGAGCAGTTTCACGGCAACGTTTCTCCTGAGATTCAGACGAAGTTTACTGCTGCTTCGTACGAATGCCGCCATTGGGTTGGAAATGCCGGTTTTGGGATTCTGCCCAGAAAGGTTTTTCAAACTGCTGAATCCACACGTTCGTTTACCTCGGTCATTTGAATGCACATATTGACAACCATTCAGTTAGATACCTCTGTTTTACTTTTAGAAGCAGATATATCTCTGTACAACCTATGGTCCCATTCACTCGGGAATATCCCAGCGCAGCTCCTAGAAGAAACGAGTTTCTGACTCGCTGAATCTCAACATAGATTCAACTCTCTTTGGTGAATGAACACACAGCAGAGCAGTTTCAAGTAAACGTTTCTCCTGAGTTTTAGACGAAGTATACTGCTGTTTCATACGTATGCCGGCATTGGGCTGGAAATGCCGGTTTTGGGATTCTGCACAGAAAGGGTTTGCAAACCGCTGAATCCACACGTGAGTTTAATTCCGTCAGTTGAATGCACACATTGACAACAATTCAGTTAGATAGCTCCGTTTTGTTTTTAGAAGCAGATATTTCTCTGTACAGCCTATGGTCCCATTCACTCGGGAATATCCCAACGCAGCTCCTAGAAGAAACGAGTTTCTGACTCGCTGAATCTCAACATAG
The DNA here is from genome assembly GCF_030222135.1 of Aotus nancymaae. Classification (NCBI taxonomy): domain Eukaryota; kingdom Metazoa; phylum Chordata; class Mammalia; order Primates; family Aotidae; genus Aotus; species Aotus nancymaae. The sequence continues at coordinate 228,831 of NW_026988565.1, forward strand.
ATTCAACTCTCTTACTTGAATGAACGAACAGCAGAGCAGTATCAAGGAAACGTTTCTCCTGAGTTTTAGACGAAGTTTACTGATGTTTCGTACGTATGCCGGCATCGGGCTGCAAATGCCGGTTTTGGGATTCTGCACAGAAAGGGTTTGCAAACCGCTGAATCCTCACGTTAATTTAACTACGTCAGTTGAATGCTCACATTGACAACCATTCAGTTAGAGAGCTCCGTTTTGGTTTTAGAAGCAGATATTTCTCTGTACAGCCTATGGTCCCATTCACTCGGGAATATCCCAACGCAGCTCCTAGAAGAAACGTGTTTCTGACTCGCTGAATCTCAACATAGATTCAACTCTCTTAGGTGAACGGACGCACAGCAGAGCAGCTTCAAGGAAACGTTTCTCCTGAGTTTTAAACGAAGTTTACTGCTGTTTCGTACGTTGTGCGGCATTGGGCTGGAAATTACGGTTTTGGGACGCTGCACAGAAAGGGTTTGCAAACCGTTGAACCCACATGTGAGTTTAACTCCGTCAGTTGAATACACACATTGACAACCATTCAGTTAGATAGCTCCGTTATGGTTTTAGAAGCAGATATTTCTCTGTACAGCCTATGGTCCCATTCACTCGGGAATATCCCAACGAAGTTCCTAGAAGAAACGTGTTTCTGACTCGCTGAATCTCAACATAGATTCAACTCTCTTAGGTGAATTAAGGCACAACAGAGTAGTTTCAAGGAATCGTTTCTCCTCAGTTTTAGCCGAAGTTTACTGGTGTTTCGTAGGTAAGCCGGCATTGGTCTGCAAATGACGGTTTTGGGATTCTGCACGGAAAGGGTTTGCAAACCGCTGAATCCACCCGTGAGTTTAACTCCGTCAGTTGAATGCACACAGTGACAACCATTCAGGTAGAAAGCTCCGTTTTGGTTTTAGAAGCAGATATTTCTCTGTACAGTCTATGGTCCCATTCACTCGAGAATATCCCAACGCAGCTCCTAGAAGAAATATGTGCCTGACTCGTTTAATCTCAACATAGATTCAATCTCTTATGTGAACGGATGCGCAGCAGAGCAGTTTCAAGTAAACGTTTCACCTGAGTTTTAGACGAAGTTTACTGCTGTTTCGTACGTATGCCGGTATTGGGCAGGAAATGCCGGTTTTGTGATTCTGCACTGAAAGGGTTTGCAAACCGCTGCATCCACACGTGAGTTTAACTCCATCAGTTGAATGCACACATTGACAACCATTCAGTTACGTAGCTCCGTTTTGGTTTTAGAAGCAGATATTTCTCTGTGCAGCCTATGGTCCCATTCACTCGGGAATATGCCAACGCAGCTCCTAGAAGAAACGAGTTTCTGACTCGCTGAATCTCAATATATATTCAACTCTCTTAGGTGAATCAATGCACAGCAGAGCAGTTTCAAGGCAACGTTTCTCCTGAGTTTTAGAAGAAGTTTACTGCTCCTTCGTACGTATGCCGGTATAGGGCTGGAAATTCCGGTTTTCGGATTCTGCACAGAAAGGGTTTGCAAACCGCTGAATCCACACGTGCGTTTTACTCCGTCAGTTAAATGAAAACATTGACAACCATTCAGTTAGATAGCTCCGTTTTGGTTTCAGAAGCAGATATTTCTCTGTGCAGCCTATGGTCCCATTCACTCGGGAATATCCCAACGCAGCTCATAGAAGAAACGTGTTTCTGATTCACTGAATCTCAACATAGATTCAACTCTCTAAGGTGAACGAACGCACCGCAGATCAGTTTCAAGGAAAAGGTTCTCCTGAGTTTTAGACGCAGTTTACTGCTGTTTCGTACGTATGCCGGCATTGGGCTGGAAATGCCGGTTTTGGTATTCTGCCCAGAAAGGTTTTGCAAACCTCTGAATCCACACATGAGTTTAACTCCGTCAGTTGAATGCACACATTTACAACCATTCAGTTAGATAGCTCCGTTTTGGTTTTAGAAGCAGATATTTCTCTGTATAGCCTATGGTCCCATTCACTCGGGAATATCCCAACGCAGCTCCTAGAAGAAACGTGTTTCTGAATCGCTGAATCTCAACATAGATTCAACTCTCTTACGTGAACGGACGCACAGCAGAGCAGCTTCAAGGAAACGTTTCTCCTGAGTTTTAGACAAAGTTTACTGCTGTTTCGTACGTTGTCCGGCATTGGGCTGGAAATGACGGGTTTGGGACGCTGCACAGAAAGGGTTTGCAAACCGTTGAACCCACATGTGAGTTTAACTCCGTCAGTTGAATATACACATTGACAACCATTCAGTTAGATAGCTACGTTTTGGTTTTAGAAGCAGATATTTCTCTGTACAGCCTATGGTCCCATGAAATCGGGAATATCCCAACGCAGCTCCTAGAAGAAACCTGTTTCTGACTCGCTGAATCTCAACATAGATTCAACTCTCTTAGGTGAACGAACGCAAAGCAAAGCAGTTTCAAGGCAACGTTTCTCCTGAGATTCAGACGAAGTTTATTGCAGCTTCGTACGTATGCCGCCATTGGGTTGGAAATGCCGGTTTTGGGATTCTGCACAGAAAGGTTTTTCAAACTGCTGAATCCACACGTTCGTTTACCTCGGTCATTTGAATGCACATATTGACAACCATTCAGTTAGATACCTCTGTTTTAGTTTTAGAAGCAGATATATCTCTGTACAGACTATGGTCCCATTCACTCGGGAATATCCCAGCGCAGCTTCTAGAAGAAACGAGTTTCTGACTCGCTGAATCTCAACATAGATTCAACTCTCTTTGGTGAATGAACACACAGCAGAGCAGTTTCAAGTAAACGTTTCTCCTGAGTTTTAGACGAAGTTTACTGCTGTTTCGTACGTATGCCGGCATTGGGCTGGAAATGCCGGTTTTGGGATTCTTCACAGAAAGGGTTTTCAAACCGCTGAATACACACGTGAGTTTTACTGCGTCAGGTGAATGCACACATTGACAACCATTCAGTTAGATAGCTCCATTTTAGTTTTATAGGCAGATATTTCTCTGTACAGCGTATGGTCCCATTCACTCGGGAATATCCCAACGCAGCTCCAAAAAGAAACGTGTTGCTGACTCGCTGAATCTCAACATAGATTCAACTCTCTTAGGTGAACGAAAGCACAGCATAGCAGTTTCAAGGAAACCTTTCTCCGGGTTTTAGACGAAGTTTACTGCTGTTTTGTACGTATGCCGGCATTGGGGTGGAAATGCCGGTTTTGGGATTCTGCACAGGAAGGATTTGCAAACCGCTGAATCCACACGTGGGTTTAACACCGTCAGTTGAATGCACACATTGACAAGCATTCAGTTATATAGCTCGGTTTTGGTTTCAGAAGCAGATATTTCTCTGTACAGCCTATGGTCCCATTCACTTGGGAATATCCCAGCGCAGCTTTTAGAAGAAACGTATTTCTCACTCGCTAAATCTCAGTAAAATTCAACACTCTTAGGTGAATGACCTCACAGCAGAGCAGATTCAAGGAAACGTTTCTCCTGAGTTTTAGACGAAGTTTACTGCTGTTTCGTACGTATGTCGGCCTTGGGCTGGAACTGCCGGTATTGGGATTCTGCACAGAAAGCGTTTGCAAACCGTGGAATCCACACGTGAGTTTAACTCCGTCAGTTGAATGCACACATTGAAAACCATTCAGTTAGGTAGCTCCGTTTAGGTTTTAGAAGCAGATATTTCTCTGTACAGCCTATGGTCCCATTCATTCCGGAATATCCCAGCGCATCTCCTTGAAGAAACGTGTTTCTGACTCGCTGAATCTCAACATAGATTCAACTCTCTTAGGTGAACGAACGCACAGCAGAGCAGTTTCAATGAAACGTTTCTCCGGAGTTTTAGACGAAGTTTACTGCTGTTTCGTACGTATGCCAGCATTGGGCTGTAATGCCGGTTTTGGGATTCTGCACAGAAAGGGTTTGCAATCCGCTGAATCCTCACGTGAGTTTAACTCCGTCAGTTGAATGCACACATTGACACCCATTCAGTTAGATAGCTCCGTTTTGGTTTTAGAAGCAGATGTCTCTCTGTACAGCCTTTGGTCCCATTCACTCGCGAATATGCCAACGCAGCTCCTAGAAGAAACGTGTTTCTGACTCGCTGAATCTCAACATAGATTCAACTCTCTTAGGTGAACGAATGCATAGCAGAGCAGTTTCAAGGAAACGTTTCTCCTAAGTTTCAGACGAAGTTTACTGCTGTTTCCTACATATGCCGGCATTGGGCTGGACATGCCGGTTTTGGAATTCAGCCCAGAAAGGTTTTACAAACTGCTGAATCCAAACGTGAGTATAACTCCGTCAGTTGAATGCACACATTGACAAGCATTCAGTTATATAGCTCGGTTTTGGTTTTAGAAGCAGATATTTCTCTGTACAGCCTATGGTCCCATTCACTTGGGAATATCCCAGCGCAGCTTCTAGAAGAAACGTATTTCTGACTCGCTAAATCTCAGTAAAATTCAACACTCTTAGGTGAATGAACTCACAGCAGAGCAGATTCAAGGAAACGTTTCTCCTGAGTTTTAGACGAAGTTTACTGCTGTTTCGTACGTATGTCAGCATTGGGCTGGAACTGCCGGTATTGGGATACAGCACAGAAAGGGTTTGCAAAACGCAGAATCCACACGTGAGTTTAACTCCGTCAGTTGAATGCACACATTGAAAACCATTCAGTTAGGTAACTCCGTTTTGGTTTTAGAAGCAGATATTTCTCTGTACAGACTATGGTCCCATTCACTCGGGAATATCCAAACGCAGCTCCTAGAAGAAACGTGTTTCTGACTCGCTGAATCTCAACATAGATGCAACTCTCTTAGGTGAACGACCGCAAAGCAGAGCAGTTTCACGGCAACGTTTCTCCTGAGATTCAGACGAAGTTTACTGCTGCTTCGTACGAATGCCGCCATTGGGTTGGAAATGCCGGTTTTGGGATTCTGCCCAGAAAGGTTTTTCAAACTGCTGAATCCACACGTTCGTTTACCTCGGTCATTTGAATGCACATATTGACAACCATTCAGTTAGATACCTCTGTTTTACTTTTAGAAGCAGATATATCTCTGTACAACCTATGGTCCCATTCACTCGGGAATATCCCAGCGCAGCTCCTAGAAGAAACGAGTTTCTGACTCGCTGAATCTCAACATAGATTCAACTCTCTTTGGTGAATGAACACACAGCAGAGCAGTTTCAAGTAAACGTTTCTCCTGAGTTTTAGACGAAGTATACTGCTGTTTCATACGTATGCCGGCATTGGGCTGGAAATGCCGGTTTTGGGATTCTGCACAGAAAGGGTTTGCAAACCGCTGAATCCACACGTGAGTTTAATTCCGTCAGTTGAATGCACACATTGACAACAATTCAGTTAGATAGCTCCGTTTTGTTTTTAGAAGCAGATATTTCTCTGTACAGCCTATGGTCCCATTCACTCGGGAATATCCCAACGCAGCTCCTAGAAGAAACGAGTTTCTGACTCGCTGAATCTCAACATAGATTCAACTCTCTTACTTGAACGAACGAACAGCAGAGCAGTATCAAGGAAACGTTTCTCCTGAGTTTTAGACGAAGTTTACTGATGTTTCGTACGTATGCCGGCATCGGGCTGCAAATGCCGGTTTTGGGATTCTGCACAGAAAGGGTTTGCAAACCGCTGAATCCTCACGTTAATTTAACTACGTCAGTTGAATGCTCACATTGACAACCATTCAGTTAGAGAGCTCCGTTTTGGTTTTAGAAGCAGATATTTCTCTGTACAGCCTATGGTCCCATTCACTCGGGAATATCCCAACGCAGCTCCTAGAAGAAACGTGTTTCTGACTCGCTGAATCTCAACATAGATTCAACTCTCTTAGGTGAACGGACGCACAGCAGAGCAGCTTCAAGGAAACGTTTCTCCTGAGTTTTAAACGAAGTTTACTGCTGTTTCGTACGTTGTGCGGCATTGGGCTGGAAATTACGGTTTTGGGACGCTGCACAGAAAGGGTTTGCAAACCGTTGAACCCACATGTGAGTTTAACTCCGTCAGTTGAATACACACATTGACAACCATTCAGTTAGATAGCTCCGTTATGGTTTTAGAAGCAGATATTTCTCTGTACAGCCTATGGTCCCATTCACTCGGGAATATCCCAACGAAGTTCCTAGAAGAAACGTGTTTCTGACTCGCTGAATCTCAACATAGATTCAACTCTCTTAGGTGAATTAAGGCACAACAGAGTAGTTTCAAGGAATCGTTTCTCCTCAGTTTTAGCCGAAGTTTACTGGTGTTTCGTAGGTAAGCCGGCATTGGTCTGCAAATGACGGTTTTGGGATTCTGCACGGAAAGGGTTTGCAAACCGCTGAATCCACCCGTGAGTTTAACTCCGTCAGTTGAATGCACACAGTGACAACCATTCAGGTAGAAAGCTCCGTTTTGGTTTTAGAAGCAGATATTTCTCTGTACAGTCTATGGTCCCATTCACTCGAGAATATCCCAACGCAGCTCCTAGAAGAAATATGTGCCTGACTCGTTTAATCTCAACATAGATTCAATCTCTTATGTGAACGGATGCGCAGCAGAGCAGTTTCAAGTAAACGTTTCACCTGAGTTTTAGACGAAGTTTACTGCTGTTTCGTACGTATGCCGGTATTGGGCAGGAAATGCCGGTTTTGTGATTCTGCACTGAAAGGGTTTGCAAACCGCTGCATCCACACGTGAGTTTAACTCCATCAGTTGAATGCACACATTGACAACCATTCAGTTACGTAGCTCCGTTTTGGTTTTAGAAGCAGATATTTCTCTGTGCAGCCTATGGTCCCATTCACTCGGGAATATGCCAACGCAGCTCCTAGAAGAAACGAGTTTCTGACTCGCTGAATCTCAATATATATTCAACTCTCTTAGGTGAATCAATGCACAGCAGAGCAGTTTCAAGGCAACGTTTCTCCTGAGTTTTAGAAGAAGTTTACTGCTCCTTCGTACGTATGCCGGTATAGGGCTGGAAATTCCGGTTTTCGGATTCTGCACAGAAAGGGTTTGCAAACCGCTGAATCCACACGTGCGTTTTACTCCGTCAGTTAAATGAAAACATTGACAACCATTCAGTTAGATAGCTCCGTTTTGGTTTCAGAAGCAGATATTTCTCTGTGCAGCCTATGGTCCCATTCACTCGGGAATATCCCAACGCAGCTCATAGAAGAAACGTGTTTCTGATTCACTGAATCTCAACATAGATTCAACTCTCTAAGGTGAACGAACGCACCGCAGATCAGTTTCAAGGAAAAGGTTCTCCTGAGTTTTAGACGCAGTTTACTGCTGTTTCGTACGTATGCCGGCATTGGGCTGGAAATGCCGGTTTTGGTATTCTGCCCAGAAAGGTTTTGCAAACCTCTGAATCCACACATGAGTTTAACTCCGTCAGTTGAATGCACACATTTACAACCATTCAGTTAGATAGCTCCGTTTTGGTTTTAGAAGCAGATATTTCTCTGTATAGCCTATGGTCCCATTCACTCGGGAATATCCCAACGCAGCTCCTAGAAGAAACGTGTTTCTGAATCGCTGAATCTCAACATAGATTCAACTCTCTTACGTGAACGGACGCACAGCAGAGCAGCTTCAAGGAAACGTTTCTCCTGAGTTTTAGACAAAGTTTACTGCTGTTTCGTACGTTGTCCGGCATTGGGCTGGAAATGACGGGTTTGGGACGCTGCACAGAAAGGGTTTGCAAACCGTTGAACCCACATGTGAGTTTAACTCCGTCAGTTGAATATACACATTGACAACCATTCAGTTAGATAGCTACGTTTTGGTTTTAGAAGCAGATATTTCTCTGTACAGCCTATGGTCCCATGAAATCGGGAATATCCCAACGCAGCTCCTAGAAGAAACCTGTTTCTGACTTGCTGAATCTCAACATAGATTCAACTCTCTTAGGTGAACGAACGCAAAGCAAAGCAGTTTCAAGGCAACGTTTCTCCTGAGATTCAGACGAAGTTTATTGCAGCTTCGTACGTATGCCGCCATTGGGTTGGAAATGCCGGTTTTGGGATTCTGCACAGAAAGGTTTTTCAAACTGCTGAATCCACACGTTCGTTTACCTCGGTCATTTGAATGCACATATTGACAACCATTCAGTTAGATACCTCTGTTTTAGTTTTAGAAGCAGATATATCTCTGTACAGACTATGGTCCCATTCACTCGGGAATATCCCAGCGCAGCTTCTAGAAGAAACGAGTTTCTGACTCGCTGAATCTCAACATAGATTCAACTCTCTTTGGTGAATGAACACACAGCAGAGCAGTTTCAAGTAAACGTTTCTCCTGAGTTTTAGACGAAGTTTACTGCTGTTTCGTACGTATGCCGGCATTGGGCTGGAAATGCCGGTTTTGGGATTCTTCACAGAAAGGGTTTTCAAACCGCTGAATACACACGTGAGTTTTACTGCGTCAGGTGAATGCACACATTGACAACCATTCAGTTAGATAGCTCCATTTTAGTTTTATAGGCAGATATTTCTCTGTACAGCGTATGGTCCCATTCACTCGGGAATATCCCAACGCAGCTCCAAAAAGAAACGTGTTGCTGACTCGCTGAATCTCAACATAGATTCAACTCTCTTAGGTGAACGAAAGCACAGCATAGCAGTTTCAAGGAAACCTTTCTCCGGGTTTTAGACGAAGTTTACTGCTGTTTTGTACGTATGCCGGCATTGGGGTGGAAATGCCGGTTTTGGGATTCTGCACAGGAAGGATTTGCAAACCGCTGAATCCACACGTGGGTTTAACACCGTCAGTTGAATGCACACATTGACAAGCATTCAGTTATATAGCTCGGTTTTGGTTTCAGAAGCAGATATTTCTCTGTACAGCCTATGGTCCCATTCACTTGGGAATATCCCAGCGCAGCTTTTAGAAGAAACGTATTTCTCACTCGCTAAATCTCAGTAAAATTCAACACTCTTAGGTGAATGACCTCACAGCAGAGCAGATTCAAGGAAACGTTTCTCCTGAGTTTTAGACGAAGTTTACTGCTGTTTCGTACGTATGTCGGCCTTGGGCTGGAACTGCCGGTATTGGGATTCTGCACAGAAAGCGTTTGCAAACCGTGGAATCCACACGTGAGTTTAACTCCGTCAGTTGAATGCACACATTGAAAACCATTCAGTTAGGTAGCTCCGTTTAGGTTTTAGAAGCAGATATTTCTCTGTACAGCCTATGGTCCCATTCATTCCGGAATATCCCAGCGCATCTCCTTGAAGAAACGTGTTTCTGACTCGCTGAATCTCAACATAGATTCAACTCTCTTAGGTGAACGAACGCACAGCAGAGCAGTTTCAATGAAACGTTTCTCCGGAGTTTTAGACGAAGTTTACTGCTGTTTCGTACGTATGCCAGCATTGGGCTGTAATGCCGGTTTTGGGATTCTGCACAGAAAGGGTTTGCAATCCGCTGAATCCTCACGTGAGTTTAACTCCGTCAGTTGAATGCACACATTGACACCCATTCAGTTAGATAGCTCCGTTTTGGTTTTAGAAGCAGATGTCTCTCTGTACAGCCTTTGGTCCCATTCACTCGCGAATATGCCAACGCAGCTCCTAGAAGAAACGTGTTTCTGACTCGCTGAATCTCAACATAGATTCAACTCTCTTAGGTGAACGAATGCATAGCAGAGCAGTTTCAAGGAAACGTTTCTCCTAAGTTTCAGACGAAGTTTACTGCTGTTTCCTACATATGCCGGCATTGGGCTGGACATGCCGGTTTTGGAATTCAGCCCAGAAAGGTTTTACAAACTGCTGAATCCAAACGTGAGTATAACTCCGTCAGTTGAATGCACACATTGACAAGCATTCAGTTATATAGCTCGGTTTTGGTTTTAGAAGCAGATATTTCTCTGTACAGCCTATGGTCCCATTCACTTGGGAATATCCCAGCGCAGCTTCTAGAAGAAACGTATTTCTGACTCGCTAAATCTCAGTAAAATTCAACACTCTTAGGTGAATGAACTCACAGCAGAGCAGATTCAAGGAAACGTTTCTCCTGAGTTTTAGACGAAGTTTACTGCTGTTTCGTACGTATGTCAGCATTGGGCTGGAACTGCCGGTATTGGGATACAGCACAGAAAGGGTTTGCAAAACGCAGAATCCACACGTGAGTTTAACTCCGTCAGTTGAATGCACACATTGAAAACCATTCAGTTAGGTAACTCCGTTTTGGTTTTAGAAGCAGATATTTCTCTGTACAGACTATGGTCCCATTCACTCGGGAATATCCAAACGCAGCTCCTAGAAGAAACGTGTTTCTGACTCGCTGAATCTCAACATAGATGCAACTCTCTTAGGTGAACGACCGCAAAGCAGAGCAGTTTCACGGCAACGTTTCTCCTGAGATTCAGACGAAGTTTACTGCTGCTTCGTACGAATGCCGCCATTGGGTTGGAAATGCCGGTTTTGGGATTCTGCCCAGAAAGGTTTTTCAAACTGCTGAATCCACACGTTCGTTTACCTCGGTCATTTGAATGCACATATTGACAACCATTCAGTTAGATACCTCTGTTTTACTTTTAGAAGCAGATATATCTCTGTACAACCTATGGTCCCATTCACTCGGGAATATCCCAGCGCAGCTCCTAGAAGAAACGAGTTTCTGACTCGCTGAATCTCAACATAGATTCAACTCTCTTTGGTGAATGAACACACAGCAGAGCAGTTTCAAGTAAACGTTTCTCCTGAGTTTTAGACGAAGTATACTGCTGTTTCATACGTATGCCGGCATTGGGCTGGAAATGCCGGTTTTGGGATTCTGCACAGAAAGGGTTTGCAAACCGCTGAATCCACACGTGAGTTTAATTCCGTCAGTTGAATGCACACATTGACAACAATTCAGTTAGATAGCTCCGTTTTGTTTTTAGAAGCAGATATTTCTCTGTACAGCCTATGGTCCCATTCACTCGGGAATATCCCAACGCAGCTCCTAGAAGAAACGAGTTTCTGACTCGCTGAATCTCAACATAGATTCAACTCTCTTACTTGAACGAACGAACAGCAGAGCAGTATCAAGGAAACGTTTCTCCTGAGTTTTAGACGAAGTTTACTGATGTTTCGTACGTATGCCGGCATCGGGCTGCAAATGCCGGTTTTGGGATTCTGCACAGAAAGGGTTTGCAAACCGCTGAATCCTCACGTTAATTTAACTACGTCAGTTGAATGCTCACATTGACAACCATTCAGTTAGAGAGCTCCGTTTTGGTTTTAGAAGCAGATATTTCTCTGTACAGCCTATGGTCCCATTCACTCGGGAATATCCCAACGCAGCTCCTAGAAGAAACGTGTTTCTGACTCGCTGAATCTCAACATAGATTCAACTCTCTTAGGTGAACGGACGCACAGCAGAGCAGCTTCAAGGAAACGTTTCTCCTGAGTTTTAAACGAAGTTTACTGCTGTTTCGTACGTTGTGCGGCATTGGGCTGGAAATTACGGTTTTGGGACGCTGCACAGAAAGGGTTTGCAAACCGTTGAACCCACATGTGAGTTTAACTCCGTCAGTTGAATACACACATTGACAACCATTCAGTTAGATAGCTCCGTTATGGTTTTAGAAGCAGATATTTCTCTGTACAGCCTATGGTCCCATTCACTCGGGAATATCCCAACGAAGTTCCTAGAAGAAACGTGTTTCTGACTCGCTGAATCTCAACATAGATTCAACTCTCTTAGGTGAATTAAGGCACAACAGAGTAGTTTCAAGGAATCGTTTCTCCTCAGTTTTAGCCGAAGTTTACTGGTGTTTCGTAGGTAAGCCGGCATTGGTCTGCAAATGACGGTTTTGGGATTCTGCACGGAAAGGGTTTGCAAACCGCTGAATCCACCCGTGAGTTTAACTCCGTCAGTTGAATGCACACAGTGACAACCATTCAGGTAGAAAGCTCCGTTTTGGTTTTAGAAGCAGATATTTCTCTGTACAGTCTATGGTCCCATTCACTCGAGAATATCCCAACGCAGCTCCTAGAAGAAATATGTGCCTGACTCGTTTAATCTCAACATAGATTCAATCTCTTATGTGAACGGATGCGCAGCAGAGCAGTTTCAAGTAAACGTTTCACCTGAGTTTTAGACGAAGTTTACTGCTGTTTCGTACGTATGCCGGTATTGGGCAGGAAATGCCGGTTTTGTGATTCTGCACTGAAAGGGTTTGCAAACCGCTGCATCCACACGTGAGTTTAACTCCATCAGTTGAATGCACACATTGACAACCATTCAGTTACGTAGCTCCGTTTTGGTTTTAGAAGCAGATATTTCTCTGTGCAGCCTATGGTCCCATTCACTCGGGAATATGCCAACGCAGCTCCTAGAAGAAACGAGTTTCTGACTCGCTGAATCTCAATATATATTCAACTCTCTTAGGTGAATCAATGCACAGCAGAGCAGTTTCAAGGCAACGTTTCTCCTGAGTTTTAGAAGAAGTTTACTGCTCCTTCGTACGTATGCCGGTATAGGGCTGGAAATTCCGGTTTTCGGATTCTGCACAGAAAGGGTTTGCAAACCGCTGAATCCACACGTGCGTTTTACTCCGTCAGTTAAATGAAAACATTGACAACCATTCAGTTAGATAGCTCCGTTTTGGTTTCAGAAGCAGATATTTCTCTGTGCAGCCTATGGTCCCATTCACTCGGGAATATCCCAACGCAGCTCATAGAAGAAACGTGTTTCTGATTCACTGAATCTCAACATAGATTCAACTCTCTAAGGTGAACGAACGCACCGCAGATCAGTTTCAAGGAAAAGGTTCTCCTGAGTTTTAGACGCAGTTTACTGCTGTTTCGTACGTATGCCGGCATTGGGCTGGAAATGCCGGTTTTGGTATTCTGCCCAGAAAGGTTTTGCAAACCTCTGAATCCACACATGAGTTTAACTCCGTCAGTTGAATGCACACATTTACAACCATTCAGTTAGATAGCTCCGTTTTGGTTTTAGAAGCAGATATTTCTCTGTATAGCCTATGGTCCCATTCACTCGGGAATATCCCAACGCAGCTCCTAGAAGAAACGTGTTTCTGAATCGCTGAATCTCAACATAGATTCAACTCTCTTACGTGAACGGACGCACAGCAGAGCAGCTTCAAGGAAACGTTTCTCCTGAGTTTTAGACAAAGTTTACTGCTGTTTCGTACGTTGTCCGGCATTGGGCTGGAAATGACGGGTTTGGGACGCTGCACAGAAAGGGTTTGCAAACCGTTGAACCCACATGTGAGTTTAACTCCGTCAGTTGAATATACACATTGACAACCATTCAGTTAGATAGCTACGTTTTGGTTTTAGAAGCAGATATTTCTCTGTACAGCCTATGGTCCCATGAAATCGGGAATATCCCAACGCAGCTCCTAGAAGAAACCTGTTTCTGACTCGCTGAATCTCAACATAGATTCAACTCTCTTAGGTGAACGAACGCAAAGCAAAGCAGTTTCAAGGCAACGTTTCTCCTGAGATTCAGACGAAGTTTATTGCAGCTTCGTACGTATGCCGCCATTGGGTTGGAAATGCCGGTTTTGGGATTCTGCACAGAAAGGTTTTTCAAACTGCTGAATCCACACGTTCGTTTACCTCGGTCATTTGAATGCACATATTGACAACCATTCAGTTAGATACCTCTGTTTTAGTTTTAGAAGCAGATATATCTCTGTACAGACTATGGTCCCATTCACTCGGGAATATCCCAGCGCAGCTTCTAGAAGAAACGAGTTTCTGACTCGCTGAATCTCAACATAGATTCAACTCTCTTTGGTGAATGAACACACAGCAGAGCAGTTTCAAGTAAACGTTTCTCCTGAGTTTTAGACGAAGTTTACTGCTGTTTCGTACGTATGCCGGCATTGGGCTGGAAATGCCGGTTTTGGGATTCTTCACAGAAAGGGTTTTCAAACCGCTGAATACACACGTGAGTTTTACTGCGTCAGGTGAATGCACACATTGACAACCATTCAGTTAGATAGCTCCATTTTAGTTTTATAGGCAGATATTTCTCTGTACAGCGTATGGTCCCATTCACTCGGGAATATCCCAACGCAGCTCCAAAAAGAAACGTGTTGCTGACTCGCTGAATCTCAACATAGATTCAACTCTCTTAGGTGAACGAAAGCACAGCATAGCAGTTTCAAGGAAACCTTTCTCCGGGTTTTAGACGAAGTTTACTGCTGTTTTGTACGTATGCCGGCATTGGGGTGGAAATGCCGGTTTTGGGATTCTGCACAGGAAGGATTTGCAAACCGCTGAATCCACACGTGGGTTTAACACCGTCAGTTGAATGCACACATTGACAAGCATTCAGTTATATAGCTCGGTTTTGGTTTCAGAAGCAGATATTTCTCTGTACAGCCTATGGTCCCATTCACTTGGGAATATCCCAGCGCAGCTTTTAGAAGAAACGTATTTCTGACTCGCTAAATCTCAGTAAAATTCAACACTCTTAGGTGAATGACCTCACAGCAGAGCAGATTCAAGGAAACGTTTCTCCTGAGTTTTAGACGAAGTTTACTGCTGTTTCGTACGTATGTCGGCCTTGGGCTGGAACTGCCGGTATTGGGATTCTGCACAGAAAGCGTTTGCAAACCGTGGAATCCACACGTGAGTTTAACTCCGTCAGTTGAATGCACACATTGAAAACCATTCAGTTAGGTAGCTCCGTTTAGGTTTTAGAAGCAGATATTTCTCTGTACAGCCTATGGTCCCATTCATTCCGGAATATCCCAGCGCATCTCCTTGAAGAAACGTGTTTCTGACTCGCTGAATCTCAACATAGATTCAACTCTCTTAGGTGAACGAACGCACAGCAGAGCAGTTTCAATGAAACGTTTCTCCGGAGTTTTAGACGAAGTTTACTGCTGTTTCGTACGTATGCCAGCATTGGGCTGTAATGCCGGTTTTGGGATTCTGCACAGAAAGGGTTTGCAATCCGCTGAATCCTCACGTGAGTTTAACTCCGTCAGTTGAATGCACACATTGACACCCATTCAGTTAGATAGCTCCGTTTTGGTTTTAGAAGCAGATGTCTCTCTGTACAGCCTTTGGTCCCATTCACTCGCGAATATGCCAACGCAGCTCCTAGAAGAAACGTGTTTCTGACTCGCTGAATCTCAACATAGATTCAACTCTCTTAGGTGAACGAATGCATAGCAGAGCAGTTTCAAGGAAACGTTTCTCCTAAGTTTCAGACGAAGTTTACTGCTGTTTCCTACATATGCCGGCATTGGGCTGGACATGCCGGTTTTGGAATTCAGCCCAGAAAGGTTTTACAAACTGCTGAATCCAAACGTGAGTATAACTCCGTCAGTTGAATGCACACATTGACAAGCATTCAGTTATATAGCTCGGTTTTGGTTTTAGAAGCAGATATTTCTCTGTACAGCCTATGGTCCCATTCACTTGGGAATATCCCAGCGCAGCTTCTAGAAGAAACGTATTTCTGACTCGCTAAATCTCAGTAAAATTCAACACTCTTAGGTGAATGAACTCACAGCAGAGCAGATTCAAGGAAACGTTTCTCCTGAGTTTTAGACGAAGTTTACTGCTGTTTCGTACGTATGTCAGCATTGGGCTGGAACTGCCGGTATTGGGATACAGCACAGAAAGGGTTTGCAAAACGCAGAATCCACACGTGAGTTTAACTCCGTCAGTTGAATGCACACATTGAAAACCATTCAGTTAGGTAACTCCGTTTTGGTTTTAGAAGCAGATATTTCTCTGTACAGACTATGGTCCCATTCACTCGGGAATATCCAAACGCAGCTCCTAGAAGAAACGTGTTTCTGACTCGCTGAATCTCAACATAGATGCAACTCTCTTAGGTGAACGACCGCAAAGCAGAGCAGTTTCACGGCAACGTTTCTCCTGAGATTCAGACGAAGTTTACTGCTGCTTCGTACGAATGCCGCCATTGGGTTGGAAATGCCGGTTTTGGGATTCTGCCCAGAAAGGTTTTTCAAACTGCTGAATCCACACGTTCGTTTACCTCGGTCATTTGAATGCACATATTGACAACCATTCAGTTAGATACCTCTGTTTTACTTTTAGAAGCAGATATATCTCTGTACAACCTATGGTCCCATTCACTCGGGAATATCCCAGCGCAGCTCCTAGAAGAAACGAGTTTCTGACTCGCTGAATCTCAACATAGATTCAACTCTCTTTGGTGAATGAACACACAGCAGAGCAGTTTCAAGTAAACGTTTCTCCTGAGTTTTAGACGAAGTATACTGCTGTTTCATACGTATGCCGGCATTGGGCTGGAAATGCCGGTTTTGGGATTCTGCACAGAA
The DNA here is from genome assembly GCF_030222135.1 of Aotus nancymaae. Lineage (NCBI taxonomy): Eukaryota > Metazoa > Chordata > Mammalia > Primates > Aotidae > Aotus > Aotus nancymaae. Next base: position 245,126 of record NW_026988565.1, read on the forward strand.
AGGGTTTGCAAACCGCTGAATCCACACGTGAGTTTAATTCCGTCAGTTGAATGCACACATTGACAACAATTCAGTTAGATAGCTCCGTTTTGTTTTTAGAAGCAGATATTTCTCTGTACAGCCTATGGTCCCATTCACTCGGGAATATCCCAACGCAGCTCCTAGAAGAAACGAGTTTCTGACTCGCTGAATCTCAACATAGATTCAACTCTCTTACTTGAACGAACGAACAGCAGAGCAGTATCAAGGAAACGTTTCTCCTGAGTTTTAGACGAAGTTTACTGATGTTTCGTACGTATGCCGGCATCGGGCTGCAAATGCCGGTTTTGGGATTCTGCACAGAAAGGGTTTGCAAACCGCTGAATCCTCACGTTAATTTAACTACGTCAGTTGAATGCTCACATTGACAACCATTCAGTTAGAGAGCTCCGTTTTGGTTTTAGAAGCAGATATTTCTCTGTACAGCCTATGGTCCCATTCACTCGGGAATATCCCAACGCAGCTCCTAGAAGAAACGTGTTTCTGACTCGCTGAATCTCAACATAGATTCAACTCTCTTAGGTGAACGGACGCACAGCAGAGCAGCTTCAAGGAAACGTTTCTCCTGAGTTTTAAACGAAGTTTACTGCTGTTTCGTACGTTGTGCGGCATTGGGCTGGAAATTACGGTTTTGGGACGCTGCACAGAAAGGGTTTGCAAACCGTTGAACCCACATGTGAGTTTAACTCCGTCAGTTGAATACACACATTGACAACCATTCAGTTAGATAGCTCCGTTATGGTTTTAGAAGCAGATATTTCTCTGTACAGCCTATGGTCCCATTCACTCGGGAATATCCCAACGAAGTTCCTAGAAGAAACGTGTTTCTGACTCGCTGAATCTCAACATAGATTCAACTCTCTTAGGTGAATTAAGGCACAACAGAGTAGTTTCAAGGAATCGTTTCTCCTCAGTTTTAGCCGAAGTTTACTGGTGTTTCGTAGGTAAGCCGGCATTGGTCTGCAAATGACGGTTTTGGGATTCTGCACGGAAAGGGTTTGCAAACCGCTGAATCCACCCGTGAGTTTAACTCCGTCAGTTGAATGCACACAGTGACAACCATTCAGGTAGAAAGCTCCGTTTTGGTTTTAGAAGCAGATATTTCTCTGTACAGTCTATGGTCCCATTCACTCGAGAATATCCCAACGCAGCTCCTAGAAGAAATATGTGCCTGACTCGTTTAATCTCAACATAGATTCAATCTCTTATGTGAACGGATGCGCAGCAGAGCAGTTTCAAGTAAACGTTTCACCTGAGTTTTAGACGAAGTTTACTGCTGTTTCGTACGTATGCCGGTATTGGGCAGGAAATGCCGGTTTTGTGATTCTGCACTGAAAGGGTTTGCAAACCGCTGCATCCACACGTGAGTTTAACTCCATCAGTTGAATGCACACATTGACAACCATTCAGTTACGTAGCTCCGTTTTGGTTTTAGAAGCAGATATTTCTCTGTGCAGCCTATGGTCCCATTCACTCGGGAATATGCCAACGCAGCTCCTAGAAGAAACGAGTTTCTGACTCGCTGAATCTCAATATATATTCAACTCTCTTAGGTGAATCAATGCACAGCAGAGCAGTTTCAAGGCAACGTTTCTCCTGAGTTTTAGAAGAAGTTTACTGCTCCTTCGTACGTATGCCGGTATAGGGCTGGAAATTCCGGTTTTCGGATTCTGCACAGAAAGGGTTTGCAAACCGCTGAATCCACACGTGCGTTTTACTCCGTCAGTTAAATGAAAACATTGACAACCATTCAGTTAGATAGCTCCGTTTTGGTTTCAGAAGCAGATATTTCTCTGTGCAGCCTATGGTCCCATTCACTCGGGAATATCCCAACGCAGCTCCTAGAAGAAACGTGTTTCTGAATCGCTGAATCTCAACATAGATTCAACTCTCTTACGTGAACGGACGCACAGCAGAGCAGCTTCAAGGAAACGTTTCTCCTGAGTTTTAGACGAAGTTTACTGCTGTTTCGTACGTTGTCCGGCATTGGGCTGGAAATGACGGGTTTGGGACGCTGCACAGAAAGGGTTTGCAAACCGTTGAACCCACATGTGAGTTTAACTCCGTCAGTTGAATATACACATTGACAACCATTCAGTTAGATAGCTACGTTTTGGTTTTAGAAGCAGATATTTCTCTGTACAGCCTATGGTCCCATGAAATCGGGAATATCCCAACGCAGCTCCTAGAAGAAACCTGTTTCTGACTCGCTGAATCTCAACATAGATTCAACTCTCTTAGGTGAACGAACGCAAAGCAAAGCAGTTTCAAGGCAACGTTTCTCCTGAGATTCAGACGAAGTTTATTGCAGCTTCGTACGTATGCCGCCATTGGGTTGGAAATGCCGGTTTTGGGATTCTGCACAGAAAGGTTTTTCAAACTGCTGAATCCACACGTTCGTTTACCTCGGTCATTTGAATGCACATATTGACAACCATTCAGTTAGATACCTCTGTTTTAGTTTTAGAAGCAGATATATCTCTGTACAGACTATGGTCCCATTCACTCGGGAATATCCCAGCGCAGCTTCTAGAAGAAACGAGTTTCTGACTCGCTGAATCTCAACATAGATTCAACTCTCTTTGGTGAATGAACACACAGCAGAGCAGTTTCAAGTAAACGTTTCTCCTGAGTTTTAGACGAAGTTTACTGCTGTTTCGTACGTATGCCGGCATTGGGCTGGAAATGCCGGTTTTGGGATTCTTCACAGAAAGGGTTTTCAAACCGCTGAATACACACGTGAGTTTTACTGCGTCAGGTGAATGCACACATTGACAACCATTCAGTTAGATAGCTCCATTTTAGTTTTATAGGCAGATATTTCTCTGTACAGCGTATGGTCCCATTCACTCGGGAATATCCCAACGCAGCTCCAAAAAGAAACGTGTTGCTGACTCGCTGAATCTCAACATAGATTCAACTCTCTTAGGTGAACGAAAGCACAGCATAGCAGTTTCAAGGAAACCTTTCTCCGGGTTTTAGACGAAGTTTACTGCTGTTTTGTACGTATGCCGGCATTGGGGTGGAAATGCCGGTTTTGGGATTCTGCACAGGAAGGATTTGCAAACCGCTGAATCCACACGTGGGTTTAACACCGTCAGTTGAATGCACACATTGACAAGCATTCAGTTATATAGCTCGGTTTTGGTTTCAGAAGCAGATATTTCTCTGTACAGCCTATGGTCCCATTCACTTGGGAATATCCCAGCGCAGCTTTTAGAAGAAACGTATTTCTGACTCGCTAAATCTCAGTAAAATTCAACACTCTTAGGTGAATGACCTCACAGCAGAGCAGATTCAAGGAAACGTTTCTCCTGAGTTTTAGACGAAGTTTACTGCTGTTTCGTACGTATGTCGGCCTTGGGCTGGAACTGCCGGTATTGGGATTCTGCACAGAAAGCGTTTGCAAACCGTGGAATCCACACGTGAGTTTAACTCCGTCAGTTGAATGCACACATTGAAAACCATTCAGTTAGGTAGCTCCGTTTAGGTTTTAGAAGCAGATATTTCTCTGTACAGCCTATGGTCCCATTCATTCCGGAATATCCCAGCGCATCTCCTTGAAGAAACGTGTTTCTGACTCGCTGAATCTCAACATAGATTCAACTCTCTTAGGTGAACGAACGCACAGCAGAGCAGTTTCAATGAAACGTTTCTCCGGAGTTTTAGACGAAGTTTACTGCTGTTTCGTACGTATGCCAGCATTGGGCTGTAATGCCGGTTTTGGGATTCTGCACAGAAAGGGTTTGCAATCCGCTGAATCCTCACGTGAGTTTAACTCCGTCAGTTGAATGCACACATTGACACCCATTCAGTTAGATTGCTCCGTTTTGGTTTTAGAAGCAGATGTCTCTCTGTACAGCCTTTGGTCCCATTCACTCGCGAATATGCCAACGCAGCTCCTAGAAGAAACGTGTTTCTGACTCGCTGAATCTCAACATAGATTCAACTCTCTTAGGTCAACGAATGCATAGCAGAGCAGTTTCAAGGAAACGTTTCTCCTAAGTTTCAGACGAAGTTTACTGCTGTTTCCTACATATGCCGGCATTGGGCTGGACATGCCGGTTTTGGAATTCAGCCCAGAAAGGTTTTACAAACTGCTGAATCCAAACGTGAGTATAACTCCGTCAGTTGAATGCACACATTGACAAGCATTCAGTTATATAGCTCGGTTTTGGTTTTAGAAGCAGATATTTCTCTGTACAGCCTATGGTCCCATTCACTTGGGAATATCCCAGCGCAGCTTCTAGAAGAAACGTATTTCTGACTCGCTAAATCTCAGTAAAATTCAACACTCTTAGGTGAATGAACTCACAGCAGAGCAGATTCAAGGAAACGTTTCTCCTGAGTTTTAGACGAAGTTTACTGCTGTTTCGTACGTATGTCGGCATTGGGCTGGAACTGCCGGTATTGGGATACAGCACAGAAAGGGTTTGCAAACCGCAGAATCCACACGTGAGTTTAACTCCGTCAGTTGAATGCACACATTGAAAACCATTCAGTTAGGTAACTCCGTTTTGGTTTTAGAAGCAGATATTTCTCTGTACAGACTATGGTCCCATTCACTCGGGAATATCCAAACGCAGCTCCTAGAAGAAACGTGTTTCTGACTCGCTGAATCTCAACATAGATGCAACTCTCTTAGGTGAACGACCGCAAAGCAGAGCAGTTTCAAGGCAACGTTTCTCCTGAGATTCAGACGAAGTTTACTGCTGCTTCGTACGAATGCCGCCATTGGGTTGGAAATGCCGGTTTTGGGATTCTGCACAGAAAGGTTTTTCAAACTGCTGAATCCACACGTTCGTTTACCTCGGTCATTTGAATGCACATATTGACAACCATTCAGTTAGATACCTCTGTTTTACTTTTAGAAGCAGATATATCTCTGTACAGCCTATGGTCCCATTCACTCGGGAATATCCCAGCGCAGCTCCTAGAAGAAACGAGTTTCTGACTCGCTGAATCTCAACATAGATTCAACTCTCTTTGGTGAATGAACACACAGCAGAGCAGTTTCAAGTAAACGTTTCTCCTGAGTTTTAGACGAAGTTTACTGCTGTTTCATACGTATGCCGGCATTGGGCTGGAAATGCCGGTTTTGGGATTCTGCACAGAAAGGGTTTGCAAACCGCTGAATCCACACGTGAGTTTAATTCCGTCAGTTGAATGCACACATTGACAACAATTCAGTTAGATAGCTCCGTTTTGTTTTTAGAAGCAGATATTTCTCTGTACAGCCTATGGTCCCATTCACTCGGGAATATCCCAACGCAGCTCCTAGAAGAAACGAGTTTCTGACTCGCTGAATCTCAACATAGATTCAACTCTCTTACTTGAACGAACGAACAGCAGAGCAGTATCAAGGAAACGTTTCTCCTGAGTTTTAGACGAAGTTTACTGATGTTTCGTACGTATGCCGGCATCGGGCTGCAAATGCCGGTTTTGGGATTCTGCACAGAAAGGGTTTGCAAACCGCTGAATCCTCACGTTAATTTAACTACGTCAGTTGAATGCTCACATTGACAACCATTCAGTTAGAGAGCTCTGTTTTGGTTTTAGAAGCAGATATTTCTCTGTACAGCCTATGGTCCCATTCACTCGGGAATATCCCAACGCAGCTCCTAGAAGAAACGTGTTTCTGACTCGCTGAATCTCAACATAGATTCAACTCTCTTAGGTGAACGGACGCACAGCAGAGCAGCTTCAAGGAAACGTTTCTCCTGAGTTTTAAACGAAGTTTACTGCTGTTTCGTACGTTGTGCGGCATTGGGCTGGAAATTACGGTTTTGGGACGCTGCACAGAAAGGGTTTGCAAACCGTTGAACCCACATGTGAGTTTAACTCCGTCAGTTGAATACACATATTGACAACCATTCAGTTAGATAGCTCAGTTATGGTTTTAGAAGCAGATATTTCTCTGTACAGCCTATGGTCCCATTCACTCGGGAATATCCCAACGAAGTTCCTAGAAGAAACGTGTTTCTGACTCGCTGAATCTCAACATAGATTCAACTCTCTTAGGTGAATTAAGGCACAACAGAGTAGTTTCAAGGAAACGTTTCTCCTCAGTTTTAGCCGAAGTTTACTGGTGTTTCGTAGGTAAGCCGGCATTGGTCTGCAAATGACGGTTTTGGGATTCTGCACGGAAAGGGTTTGCAAACCGCTGAATCCACCCGTGAGTTTAACTCCGTCAGTTGAATGCACACAGTGACAACCATTCAGGTAGAAAGCTCCGTTTTGGTTTTAGAAGCAGATATTTCTCTGTACAGTCTATGGTCCCATTCACTCGAGAATATCCCAACGCAGCTCCTAGAAGAAATATGTGCCTGACTCGTTTAATCTCAACATAGATTCAATCTCTTATGTGAACGGATGCGCAGCAGAGCAGTTTCAAGTAAACGTTTCACCTGAGTTTTAGACGAAGTTTACTGCTGTTTCGTACGTATGCCGGTATTGGGCAGGAAATGCCGGTTTTGTGATTCTGCACTGAAAGGGTTTGCAAACCGCTGCATCCACACGTGAGTTTAACTCCATCAGTTGAATGCACACATTGACAACCATTCAGTTACGTAGCTCCGTTTTGGTTTTAGAAGCAGATATTTCTCTGTGCAGCCTATGGTCCCATTCACTCGGGAATATGCCAACGCAGCTCCTAGAAGAAACGAGTTTCTGACTCGCTGAATCTCAATATATATTCAACTCTCTTAGGTGAATCAATGCACAGCAGAGCAGTTTCAAGGCAACGTTTCTCCTGAGTTTTAGAAGAAGTTTACTGCTCCTTCGTACGTATGCCGGTATAGGGCTGGAAATTCCGGTTTTCGGATTCTGCACAGAAAGGGTTTGCAAACCGCTGAATCCACACGTGCGTTTTACTCCGTCAGTTAAATGAAAACATTGACAACCATTCAGTTAGATAGCTCCGTTTTGGTTTCAGAAGCAGATATTTCTCTGTGCAGCCTATGGTCCCATTCACTCGGGAATATCCCAACGCAGCTCATAGAAGAAACGTGTTTCTGATTCACTGAATCTCAACATAGATTCAACTCTCTAAGGTGAACGAACGCACCGCAGATCAGTTTCAAGGAAAAGGTTCTCCTGAGTTTTAGACGCAGTTTACTGCTGTTTCGTACGTATGCCGGCATTGGGCTGGAAATGCCGGTTTTGGTATTCTGCCCAGAAAGGTTTTGCAAACCTCTGAATCCACACATGAGTTTAACTCCGTCAGTTGAATGCACACATTTACAACCATTCAGTTAGATAGCTCCATTTTGGTTTTAGAAGCAGATATTTCTCTGTATAGCCTATGGTCCCATTCACTCGGGAATATCCCAACGCAGCTCCTAGAAGAAACGTGTTTCTGAATCGCTGAATCTCAACATAGATTCAACTCTCTTACGTGAACGGACGCACAGCAGAGCAGCTTCAAGGAAACGTTTCTCCTGAGTTTTAGACGAAGTTTACTGCTGTTTCGTACGTTGTCCGGCATTGGGCTGGAAATGACGGGTTTGGGACGCTGCACAGAAAGGGTTTGCAAACCGTTGAACCCACATGTGAGTTTAACTCCGTCAGTTGAATATACACATTGACAACCATTCAGTTAGATAGCTACGTTTTGGTTTTAGAAGCAGATATTTCTCTGTACAGCCTATGGTCCCATGAAATCGGGAATATCCCAAAGCAGCTCCTAGAAGAAACCTGTTTCTGACTCGCTGAATCTCAACATAGATTCAACTCTCTTAGGTGAACGAACGCAAAGCAAAGCAGTTTCAAGGCAACGTTTCTCCTGAGATTCAGACGAAGTTTATTGCAGCTTCGTACGTATGCCGCCATTGGGTTGGAAATGCCGGTTTTGGGATTCTGCACAGAAAGGTTTTTCAAACTGCTGAATCCACACGTTCGTTTACCTCGGTCATTTGAATGCACATATTGACAACCATTCAGTTAGATACCTCTGTTTTAGTTTTAGAAGCAGATATATCTCTGTACAGACTATGGTCCCATTCACTCGGGAATATCCCAGCGCAGCTTCTAGAAGAAACGAATTTCTGACTCGCTGAATCTCAACATAGATTCAACTCTCTTTGGTGAATGAACACACAGCAGAGCAGTTTCAAGTAAACGTTTCTCCTGAGTTTTAGACGAAGTTTACTGCTGTTTCGTACGTATGCCGGCATTGGGCTGGAAATGCCGGTTTTGGGATTCTTCACAGAAAGGGTTTTCAAACCGCTGAATACACACGTGAGTTTTACTGCGTCAGGTGAATGCACACATTGACAACCATTCAGTTAGATAGCTCCATTTTAGTTTTATAGGCAGATATTTCTCTGTACAGCGTATGGTCCCATTCACTCGGGAATATCCCAACGCAGCTCCAAAAAGAAACGTGTTGCTGACTCGCTGAATCTCAACATAGATTCAACTCTCTTAGGTGAACGAAAGCACAGCATAGCAGTTTCAAGGAAACCTTTCTCCGGGTTTTAGACGAAGTTTACTGCTGTTTTGTACGTATGCCGGCATTGGGGTGGAAATGCCGGTTTTGGGATTCTGCACAGGAAGGATTTGCAAACCGCTGAATCCACACGTGGGTTTAACACCGTCAGTTGAATGCACACATTGACAAGCATTCAGTTATATAGCTCGGTTTTGGTTTCAGAAGCAGATATTTCTCGTGTACAGCCTATGGTCCCATTCACTTGGGAATATCCCAGCGCAGCTTTTAGAAGAAACGTATTTCTGACTCGCTAAATCTCAGTAAAATTCAACACTCTTAGGTGAATGACCTCACAGCAGAGCAGATTCAAGGAAACGTTTCTCCTGAGTTTTAGACGAAGTTTACTGCTGTTTCGTACGTATGTCGGCCTTGGGCTGGAACTGCCGGTATTGGGATTCTGCACAGAAAGCGTTTGCAAACCGTGGAATCCACACGTGAGTTTAACTCCGTCAGTTGAATGCACACATTGAAAACCATTCAGTTAGGTAGCTCCGTTTTGGTTTTAGAAGCAGATATTTCTCTGTACAGCCTATGGTCCCATTCATTCGGGAATATCCCAGCGCATCTCCTTGAAGAAACGTGTTTCTGACTCGCTGAATCTCAACATAGATTCAACTCTCTTAGGTGAACGAACGCACAGCAGAGCAGTTTCAATGAAACGTTTCTCCGGAGTTTTAGACGAAGTTTACTGCTGTTTCGTACGTATGCCAGCATTGGGCTGTAATGCCGGTTTTGGGATTCTGCACAGAAAGGGTTTGCAATCCGCTGAATCCTCACGTGAGTTTAACTCCGTCAGTTGAATGCACACATTGACACCCATTCAGTTAGATTGCTCCGTTTTGGTTTTAGAAGCAGATGTCTCTCTGTACAGCCTTTGGTCCCATTCACTCGCGAATATGCCAACGCAGCTCCTAGAAGAAACGTGTTTCTGACTCGCTGAATCTCAACATAGATTCAACTCTCTTAGGTGAACGAATGCATAGCAGAGCAGTTTCAAGGAAACGTTTCTCCTAAGATTCAGACGAAGTTTACTGCTGTTTCCTACATATGCCGGCATTGGGCTGGACATGCCGGTTTTGGAATTCAGCCCAGAAAGGTTTTACAAACTGCTGAATCCAAACGTGAGTATAACTCCGTCAGTTGAATGCACACATTGACAAGCATTCAGTTATATAGCTCGGTTTTGGTTTCAGAAGCAGATATTTCTCTGTACAGCCTATGGTCCCATTCACTTGGGAATATCCCAGCGCAGCTTCTAGAAGAAACGTATTTCTGACTCGCTAAATCTCAGTAAAATTCAACACTCTTAGGTGAATGAACTCACAGCAGAGCAGATTCAAGGAAACGTTTCTCCTGAGTTTTAGACGAAGTTTACTGCTGTTTCGTACGTATGTCGGCATTGGGCTGGAACTGCCGGTATTGGGATACAGCACAGAAAGGGTTTGCAAACCGCAGAATCCACACGTGAGTTTAACTCCGTCAGTTGAATGCACACATTGAAAACCATTCAGTTAGGTAACTCCGTTTTGGTTTTAGAAGCAGATATTTCTCTGTACAGCCTATGGTCCCATTCACTCGGGAATATCCAAACGCAGCTCCTAGAAGAAACGTGTTTCTGACTCGCTGAATCTCAACATAGATGCAACTCTCTTAGGTGAACGACCGCAAAGCAGAGCAGTTTCAAGGCAACGTTTCTCCTGAGATTCAGACGAAGTTTACTGCTGCTTCGTACGTATGCCGCCATTGGGTTGGAAATGCCGGTTTTGGGATTCTGCACAGAAAGGTTTTTCAAACTGCTGAATCCACACGTTCGTTTACCTCGGTCATTTGAATGCACATATTGACAACCATTCAGTTAGATACCTCTGTTTTACTTTTAGAAGCAGATATATCTCTGTACAGCCTATGGTCCCATTCACTCGGGAATATCCCAGCGCAGCTCCTAGAAGAAACGAGTTTCTGACTCGCTGAATCTCAACATAGATTCAACTCTCTTTGGTGAATGAACACACAGCAGAGCAGTTTCAAGTAAACGTTTCTCCTGAGTTTTAGACGAAGTTTACTGCTGTTTCATACGTATGCCGGCATTGGGCTGGAAATGCCGGTTTTGGGATTCTGCACAGAAAGGGTTTGCAAACCGCTGAATCCACACGTGAGTTTAATTCCGTCAGTTGAATGCACACATTGACAACAATTCAGTTAGATAGCTCCGTTTTGTTTTTAGAAGCAGATATTTCTCTGTACAGCCTATGGTCCCATTCACTCGGGAATATCCCAACGCAGATCCTAGAAGAAACGAGTTTCTGACTCGCTGAATCTCAACATAGATTCAACTCTCTTACTTGAACGAACGAACAGCAGAGCAGTATCAAGGAAACTTGTCTCCTGAGTTTTAGACGAAGTTTACTGATGTTTCGTACGTATGCCGGCATCGGGCTGCAAATGTCGGTTTTGGGATTCTGCACAGAATGGGTTTGCAAACCGCTGAATCCTCACGTTAATTTAACTACGTCAGTTGAATGCACACATTGACAACCATTCAGTTAGAGAGCTCCGTTTTGGTTTTAGAAGCAGATATTTCTCTGTACAGCCTATGGTCCCATTCACTCGGGAATATCCCAACGCAGCTCCTAGAAGAAACGTGTTTCTGACTCGCTGAATCTCAACATAGATTCAACTCTCTTAGGTGAACGGACGCACAGCAGAGCAGCTTCAAGGAAACGTTTCTCCTGAGTTTTAAACGAAGTTTACTGCTGTTTCGTACGTTGTGCGGCATTGGGCTGGAAATTACGGTTTTGGGACGCTGCACAGAAAGGGTTTGCAAACCGTTGAACCCACATGTGAGTTTAACTCCGTCAGTTGAATACACACATTGACAACCATTCAGTTAGATAGCTCCGTTATGGTTTTAGAAGCAGATATTTCTCTGTACAGCCTATGGTCCCATTCACTCGGGAATATCCCAACGAAGTTCCTAGAAGAAACGTGTTTCTGACTCGCTGAATCTCAACATAGATTCAACCCTCTTAGGTGAATTAAGGCACAACAGAGTAGTTTCAAGGAATCGTTTCTCCTCAGTTTTAGCCGAAGTTTACTGGTGTTTCGTAGGTAAGCCGGCATTGGGCTGCAAATGACGGTTTTGGGATTCTGCACGGAAAGGGTTTGCAAACCGCTGAATCCATCCATGAGTTTAACTCCGTCAGTTGAATGCACACAGTGACAACCATTGAGGTAGAAAGCTCCGTTTTGGTTTTAGAAGCAGATATTTCTCTGTACAGTCTATGGTCCCATTCACTCGAGAATATCCCAACGCAGCTCCTAGAAGAAATATGTGCCTGACTCGTTTAATCTCAACATAGATTCAACTCTCTTATGTGAACGGATGCGCAGCAGAGCAGTTTCAAGTAAACGTTTCACCTGAGTTTTAGACGAAGTTTACTGCTGTATCGTACGTATGCCGGTATTGGGCAGGAAATGCCGGTTTTGTGATTCTGCACGGAAAGGGTTTGCAAACCGCTGCATCCACACGTGAGTTTAACTCAATCAGTTGAATGCACACATTGACAACCATTCAGTTAAGTAGCTCCGTTTTGGTTTTAGAAGCAGATATTTCTCTGTGCAGCCTATGGTCCCATTCACTCGGGAATATGCCAACGCAGCTCCTAGAAGAAACGAGTTTTTGACTCGCTGAATCTCAATATATATTCAACTCTCTTAGGTGAATCAATGCACAGCAGAGCAGTTTCAAGGCAACGTTTCTCCTGAGTTTTAGAAGAAATTTACTGCTGCTTCGTACCTATGCCGGTATAGGGATGGAAATGCCGGTTTTCGGATTCTGCACAGAAAGGGTTTGCAAACCGCTGAATCCACACGTGCGTTTTACTCCGTCAGTTGAATGCACACATTGACAACCATTCAGTTAGATAGCTCCGTTTTGGTTTCAGAAGCAGATATTTCTCTGTGCAGCCTATGGTCCCATTCACTCGGGAATATCCCAACGCAGCTCATAGAAGAAACGTGTTTCTGATTCACTGAATCTCAACATAGATTCAACTCTCTAAGGTGAACGAACGCACTGCAGATCAGTTTCAAGGAAACGTTTCTCCTGAGTTTTAGACGAAGTTTACTGCTGTTACGTACGTATGCCGGCATTGGGCTGGAAATGCCGGTTTTGGTATTCTGCCCAGAAAGGTTTTACAAACCTCTGAATCCACACATGAGTTTAACACCGTTAGTTGATTGCACACATTTACAACCATTCAGTTAGATAGCTCCGTTTTGGTTTTAGAAGCAGATATTTCTCTGTACAGCCTATGGTCCCATTCACTCGGGAATATCCCAACGCAGCTCCTAGAAGAAACGTGTTTCTGAATCGCTGAATCTCAACATAGATTCAACTCTCTTACGTGAACGGACGCACAGCAGAGCAGCTTCAAGGAAACGTTTCTCCTGAGTGTTAGACGAAGTTTACTGCTGTTTCGTACGTTGTCCGGCATTGGGCTGGAAATGACGGTTTTGGGACGCTGCACAGAAAGGGTTTGCAAACCGTTGAACCCACATGTGAGTTTACCTCCGTCAGTTGAATGCACACATTGACAACCATTCAGTTAGATAGCTCCGTTTTGGTTTTAGAAGCAGATATTTCTCTGTACAGCGTATGGTCCCATTCACTCGGGAATATCCCAACGAAGCTCCAGAAGAAACGTGTTTCTGACTTGCTGAATCTCAACATAGATTCAACTCTCTTAGCTGAATGAAGGCACAGCAGAGCAGTTTCAAGGAAACGTTTCTCCTGAGTTTTAGCAGAAGTTTACTCCTGTTTCTTACGTATGCCGGCATTTTGTTGGAAATGCCGGTTTTGGGATTCTGCACAGAAAGGGTTTGTAAACCGCTGAAACCACACGTGAGTTTAACTCCGTCAGTTGAATGCACACATTGACAACCATTCAGTTAGATAGCTCCGTTTTGGTTTTAGAAGTAGATATTTCTCTGTACAGCCTATGGTCCCAATCACTCGGGAATATCCCAACCCAACTTCTAGAAGAAACGTGTTTCTGAGTCACTGAATCTCAACATAGATTCAGCTCTCTTAGGTGAACGAAGGCACAGAAGAGCAGTTTCAAGGAAACGTTTCTCCTGAGTTTTAGACGAAGTTTACTGCTGTTTCGTACGTATGCCGGCATTGTACACAAAGTGCTGGTTTTGGGATTCTGCACAGAAAGGGTTAGCAAACTGCTGAATCCACACGTGAGTTTAACTCCGTCAGTTGAATGCACACATTGACAACCATTCAGTTAGATAGCTCCGTTTTGGTTTTAGAAGCAGATATTTCTCTGTACAGCCTATGGTCCCATTCATTCGGGAATATCCCAGCGCATCTCCTTGAAGAAACGTGTTTCTGACTCGCTGAATCTCAACATAGATTCAACTCTCTTAGGTGAACGAATGCACAGCAGAGCAGTTTCAATGAAAAGTTTCTCCGGAGTTTTAGACGAAGTTTACTGCTGTTGCCGGTTTTGGGATTCTGCATAGAAAGGGTTTGCAATCCGCTGAATCCACACGTGAGTTTAACTCCGTCAGTTGAATGCACACATTGACACCCATTCAGTTAGATAGCTCCGTTTTGGTTTTAGAAGCAGATGTCTCTCTGTACAGCCTTTGGTCCCATTCACTCGCGAATATGCCAACGCAGCTCCTAGAAGAAACGTGTTTCTGACTCGCTGAATCTCAACATAGATTCAACTCTCTTAGGTCAACGAATGCATAGCAGAGCAGTTTCAAGGAAACGTTTCTCCTAAGTTTCAGACGAAGTTTACTGCTGTTTCCTACATATGCCGGCATTGGCCTGGACATGCCAGTTTTGGAAATCAGCCCAGAAAGGTTTTGCAAACTGCTGAATCCAAACGTGAGTATAACTCCGTCAGTTGAATGCACACATTGACAAGCATTCAGTTATATAACTCGGTTTTGGTTTTAGAAGCAGATATTTCTCTGTACAGCCTATGGTCCCATTCACTTGGGAATATCCCAGTGCAGCTTCTAGAAGAAACGTATTTCTGACTCGCTAAATCTCAGTAAAATTCAACACTCTTAGGTGAATGAACTCACAGCAGAGCAGATTCAAGGAAACGTTTCTCCTGAGTTTTAGACGAAGTTTACTGCTGTTTCGTACGTATGTCGGCATTGGGCTGGAACTGCCGGTATTGGGAATCTGCACAGAAAGGGTTTGCAAACTGCGGAATCCACACGTGAGTTTAACTCGGACAGTTGAATGCACACATTGAAAACCATTCAGTTAGGTACCTCCGTTTTGGTTTTAGAAGCAGATATTTCTCTGTACAGCCTATGGTCCCATTCACTCGGGAATATCCAAACGCAGCTCCTAGAAGAAACGTGTTTCTGACTCGCTGAATCTCAACATAGATGCAACTCTCTTAGGTGAACGAACGCACCGCAGATCAGTTTCAAGGAAACGTTTCTCCTGAGTTTTAGACGCAGTTTACTGCTGTTTCGTACGTATGCCGGCATTGGGCTGGAAATGCCGGTTTTGGTATTCTGCCCAGAAAGGTTTTGCAAACCTCTGAATCCACACATGAGTTTAACTCCGTCAGTTGAATGCACACATTTACAACCATTCAGTTAGAAAGCTCCGTTTTGGTTTTAGAAGCAGATATTTCTCTGTATAGCCTATGGTCCCATTCACTCGGGAATATCCCAACGCAGCTCCTAGAAGAAACGTGTTTCTGAATCGCTGAATCTCAACATAGATTCAACTCTCTTACGTGAACGGACGCACAGCAGAGCAGCTTCAAGTAAACGTTTCTCCTGAGATTTAGACGAAGTTTACTGCTGTTTCGTACGTTGTCCGGCATTGGGCTGGAAATGACGGGTTTGGGACGCTGCACAGAAAGGGTTTGCAAACAGTTGAACACACATGTGGGTTTAACTCCGTCAGTTGAATATACACATTGACAACCATTCAGTTAGATAGCTACGTTTTTGTTTTAGAGGCAGATATTTCTCTGTACAGCGTATGGTCCCATTCACTCAGGAATATCCCAACGCAGCTCCAAAAAGAAACCTGTTTCTGACTCGCTGAATCTCAACATAGATTCAACTCTCTTAGGTGAACGAAAGCACAGCATAGCAGTTTCAAGGAAACCTTTCTCCGGGTTTTAGACGAACTTTACTGCTGTTTTGTACGTATGCCGGCATTGGGGTGGAAATGCCGGTTTTGGGATTCTGCACAGAAAGGGTTTGCAAACCGCTGAATCCACACGTGGGTTTAACACCGTCAGTTGAATGCATACATTGACAAGCATTCAGTTATATAGCTCGGTTTTGGTTTTAAAAGCAGATATTTCTCTGTACAGCCTATGGTCCCATTCACTTGGGAATATCCCAGCGCAGCTTTTAGAAGAAACGTATTTCTGACTCGCTAAATCTCAGTAAAATTCAACACTCTTAGGTGAATGACCTCACAGCAGAGCAGATTCAAGGAAACGTTTCTCCTGAGTTTTAGACGAAGTTTACTGCTGTTTCGTACGTTGTGCGGCATTGGGCTGGAAATGACGGTTTTGGGACGCTTCACAGAAAGGGTTTGCAAACCGTTGAACCCACATGTGAGTTTAACTCCGTCAGTTGAATGCACACATTGACAACCATTCAGTTAGATAGCTCCGTTTTGGTTTTAGAAACAGATATTTCTCTGTACAGCCTATGGTCCCATTCACTCGGGAATATCCCAACGAAGCTCCTAGAAGTAAAGTGTTTCTGACGCGCTGAATCTCAACATAGATTCAACTCTCTTAGGTGCATTAAGGCACAACAGTGTAGTTTCAAGGAATCGTTTCTCCTGAGTTTTAGCCGAAGATTACTGGTGTTTCGTAGGTAAGCCGGCTTTGGGCTGCAAATGACGGTTTTGAGATTCTGCACGGAAAGGGTTTGCAAACCGCTGAATCCACCCGTGAGTTTAACTCCGTCAGTTGAATGCACACAATGACAACCATTCAGGTAGAAAGCTCCGTTCTCTTTTTAGAAGCAGATATTTCTCTGTACATTCTATGGTCCCATTCACTCGAGAATATCCCAACGCAGCTCCTAGAAGAAATGTGTGCCTGACTCGTTTAATCTCAACATAGATTCAACTCTCTTATGTGAACGGACGCACAGCAGAGCAGTTTCAAGTAAACGTTTCACGTGAGTTTTAGACGAAGTTTACTGCTGTTTCGTACGTATGCCGGTATTGGGCAGGAAATGCCGGTTTTGTGATTCTGCACGGAAAGGGTTTGCAAATCGCTGCATCCACACGTGAGTTTAACTCCATCAGTTGAATGCACACATTGACAACCATTCAGTTAGGTAGCTCCGTTTTGGTTTTAGAAGCAGATATTTCTCTGTGCAGCCTATGGTCCCATTCACTCGGGAATATGCCAATGCAGCTCCTAGAAGAAACGAGTTTCTGACTCGCTGAATCTCAATATATATTCAACTCTCTTAGGTGAATCAATGCACAGCAGAGCAGTTTCAAGGCAACGTTTCTCCTGAGTTTTAGAAGAAGTTTACTGCTCCTTCGTACGTATGCCGGTATAGGGCTGGAAATGCCGGTTTTCGGATTCTGCACAGAAAGGGTTTGCAAACCGCTGAATCCACACGTGCGTTTTACTCCGTCAGTTGAATGAAAACATTGACAACCATTCAGTTAGATAGCTCCGTTTTGGTTTCAGAAGCAGATATTTCTCTGTACAGCCTATGGTCCCATTCACTCGGGAATATCCCAACGCAGCTCATAGAAGAAACGTGTTTCTGATTCACTGAATCTCAACATAGATTCAACTCTCTAAGGTGAACGAACGCACAGCAGATCAGTTTCAAGGAAACGTTTCTCCAGAGTTTTAGACGCAGTTTACTGCTGTTTCGTACGTATGCCGGCATTGGGCTGGAAATGCCGGTTTTGGGATTCTGCACAGAAAGGTTTGGCAAACCGCTGAATCCTCACGTGAGTTTTACTACGTGAGATGAATGCCTATATTGACAACCATTCAGTTAGATTGCTCCGTTTTGGTTTTAGAAGCAGATATTTCTCTGAAGAGCATATGGTCCCATTCACTCGGGAATATCCCAACACAACACCTAGAAGAAACGTGTTTCTAACTCGCTGAATCTGAACATAGATTCAACTCTCTTAGGTGAACGAACGCACAGCAGAGTAGTTTCCAGGGAAACCTTTCTCCTGAGTTTTAGACGAAGTTACTGCTGTTTTGTACTTATGCCGGCATTGGGCTGAAAATGCCAGTTTTGGGATTCTGCACAGAGAGGGTTTGCAAACCGCTGAAGCAACACGTGAGTTTAACTCTGTCACTTGAATGCACATATTGACAACCATTCCTTTAGAAACTCCGTTTTGGTTTTAGAAACAGATATTTCTCTGTACAGCCTATGGTCCCATTCACTCGGGAATATTCCAGCGCAACACCTAGAAGAAACGAGTTTCTAACTCGCTGAATCTGAACATAGATTCAACTCTCTTAGGTGAACTAAAGCACAGCAGAGCAGTTTCAAGGAATCCTTTCTACTGAGTTTTAGACGAAGTTTACTGCTGTTTCATACGTATTCCGGCATTGGGCTGGAAAAGCCTTTTCGAGATTCTGCACAGAAAGGGTTTGCAAACTGCTGCATCCACACGTGAATTTAACTCCGTCAGTTGAATGCACACATTGACAACCAATCAGTTAGATAGCTCCGTTTTGGTTTTATAAGCAGATATTTCTCTGTACAGCCTATGGTCCCATTCACTCGGGAATATCCCAACGCAGCTCCTAGAAGAAACGTGTTTCTGACGCGCTGAAACTCAACATAGACTCAACTCTCTTAGTTGAACGAACGCACAACATAGTAGTTTCAAGGAAACGTTTCTCCTGAGTTTTAGCCGAAGTTTACTCCCGTTTCGTACGTATGCCGGCATTGGGCTGGAAATGCCGGTTTTCGGATTCTGCACAGAAAGTGTTTGCAAACCGCTGAATCAACACGTGAGTTTAATTCCATGAGCTGAATGCACACATTGACAACCATTCAGTTAGATAGCTCCATTTTGGTTTTAGAAGCAGATATTTCTCTTTAGAGCCTATGGTCCCATTCACTCGGGAATATCCCAACGCAGCTCCTAGAAGAAACCTGTTTCTGACTCGCTGGGTCTAAACATGGATTCAACTCTCTTAGGTGAATGAACGCACAGCAGAGCAGTTTCAAGGAAACGTTTCCCTGAGTTTTAGACGAAGTTTATTGCTGTTCCGTACGTATGCCGGCATTGGGATGGAAATGCCAGCTTTGCGATTCTGCACAGAAAAGGTTTGCACACCGCTGAATCCACAAATGAGTTTAACTGTGTCAGTTGAATGCACACATTGGCAACCATTCAGTTAGATAGCTCCGTTTTGGTTTTAGAAGCAGATATTTCTCTGTACAGCCTACGGTCCAATTCACTCGGGAATATCCCAACGCAACTCCTACAAGAAACGTGTTTCTAACTCGCTGAATGTCAACATAGATTCAACTCTCCTAGGTGAACGAACGCACAGCAGAGCAGTTTCAAGGAATCGTTGCTCCTACAATTTTTTTTTTATTTTATTTTTATTTTTTATTGCATTTTAGGTTTTGGGGTGCATGTGAAGAACATGCAAGGTTGTTGCACAGGTGCACACCTGGCAGTATGATTTGCTGCCTCCCTCCCCTTCACCTATATCTGGCATTTCTCCCCATGCTATCCCTCCCCAACTCCCCACCCCCCCCACTATCCCCCCTCCCCCCAACAGACCCCCGTGTATAGTGCTCCCCTCCCTGTGTCCATGTGTTCTCCTTTTTCAACACCCGCCTATGAGTGAGAACATGTGGTGTTTGATTTTGTGTTCTTGTGTCAGTTTGCTGAGAATGATGTTTTCCAGGTTCATCCATGTCCCTACGAAGGATGTGAACT
This sequence comes from Aotus nancymaae, assembly GCF_030222135.1. Lineage (NCBI taxonomy): Eukaryota > Metazoa > Chordata > Mammalia > Primates > Aotidae > Aotus > Aotus nancymaae. The sequence continues at coordinate 264,628 of NW_026988565.1, forward strand.
CCTCCTTTTTAATGGCTGCATAATATTCCATGGTGTATATGTGCCACATTTTTCCTGTCCAGTCTATCATCGATGGGCATTTGGGCTGGTTCCAGGTCTTTGCTATTGTGAACTGTGCTGCAATGAACATTCGTGTGCATGTGTCCTTATAGTAGAACGATTTATAATCCTTTGGATATATGCCCAGTAATGGGATTGCTGGGTCAAATGGAATTTCTATTTCTAGGTCCTTGAGGAATCGCCACACTGTTTTCCACAGTGGTTGAACTAATTTACACTCCCACCAACAGTGTAAAAGTGTTCCTATTTCTCCACATCCTCTCCAGCATCTGTTGTCTCCAGATTTTTTAATGATCGCCATTCTAACTGGCGTGAGATGGTATCTCAATGTAGTTTTGATTTGCATTTCTCTAATGACCAGTGATGATGAGCATTTTTTCATATGTTTGTTGGCCTCATGTATGTCTTCTTTTGTAAAGTATCTGTTCATATCCTTCGCCCATTTTTGAATGGGCTTGTTTGTTTTTTTCTTGTAAATCTTTTTTAGTTCATTGTAAATTCTGGATATCAGCCCTTTGTCAGACGGGTAGGCTGCAAAAATTTTTTCCCATTCTGTTGGTTGCCGATTCACTCTATTGACTGTTTCTTTTGCCGTGCAAAAGCTGTGGAGTTTGATTAGGTCCCATTTGTCTATTTTGGCTTTTGTTGCCAATGCTTTTGGTGTTTTGGTCATAAAGTCCTTGCCTACGCCTATGTCCTGAATGGTTTTGCCTAGGTTTCCTTCTAGTGTTTTTATGGTGTTACGTCTTATGTTTAAGTCTTTAATCCATCTGGAGTCAATTTTAGTGTAAGGTGTCAGGAAGGGGTCCAGTTTCTGCTTTCTGCATATGGCTAGCCAGTTTTCCCAACACCACTTATTGAACATGGAATCCTTTCCCCATTGATTGTTTTTTTCAGGTTTGTCAAAGATCAGGTGGTTGTAGATATGTTGTGTCGCCTCCGACGTCTCTGTTCTGTTCCATTTGTCTATATCTCTGTTTTGGTACCAGTACCATGCTGTTTTGATTACTGTAGCCTTGTAGTATAGTTTGAAGTCCGGTAGTGTGATGCCTCCTGCTTTGTTCTTTTTGCTTAGAATTGACTTGGCTATGCGGGCTCTCTTTTGGTTCCATATGAAGTTTAAGGTGGTTTTTTCCAGTTCTGTGAGGAAGGTCATTGGTAGCTTGATGGGGATAGCGTTGAATCTGTAAATTACTTTGGGCAGTATGGCCATTTTCACGATATTAATTCTTCCTAACCATGAACATGGAATGTTTCTCCATCTGTTTGTGTCCTCTCTTATTTCGTTGAGCAGTGATTTGTAGTTCTCCTTGAAGAGGTCCTTTACGTTCCTTGTTAGTTGTATTCCTAGGTATTTTATTCTCTTTGTAGCAATTGTGAATGGCAGTTCATTCTTGATTTGGCTCTCTTTAAGTCTGTTATTGGTGTATAGGAATGCTTGTGATTTTTGCACATTGATTTTGTATCCTGAGACTTCGCTGAAGTTGCTTATCAGTTTCAGGAGATTTTGGGCTGAGGTGATAGGGTCTTCTAGATATACAATCATGTCGTCTGCAAATAGAGACAATTTGACTTCCTCCTTTCCTAATTGAATACCCTTTATTTCTTTTTCTTGCCTGATTGCTCTGGCTAGAACTTCCAGTACTATATTGAATACGAGTGGTGAGAGAGGGCATCCTTGTCTAGTGCCAGATTTCAAAGGGAATGCTTGCAGTTTTTGCCCATTCAGTATGATATTGGCTGTCGGTTTGTCATAAATAGCTTTTATTATTTTGAGATACGTTCCATCGATACCTAGTTTATTGAGGGTTTTTAGCATAAAGGGCTGTTGAATTTTGTCGAAGGCCTTCTCTGCATCAATTGAGATAATCATGTGGTTTTTGTCTTTGGTTCTGTTTATGTGGTGAATTACATTTATAGACTTGCGTATATTGAACCAGCCTTGCATCCCCGGGATGAATCCTACTTGATCATGGTGGATAAGCTTTTTGATGTGCTGTTGTAATCGGCTTGCCAGTATTTTATTGAAGATTTTTGCATCTATGTTCATCATGGATATTGGCCTGTAGTTTTCTTTTCTTGTTGAGTCTCTGCCGGGTTTTGGTATTAGGATGATGTTGGTCTCATAAAATGATTTGGGAAGGATTCCCTCTTTTTGGATTATTTGGAATAGTTTCAGTAGGAATGGTACCAGTTCCTCTTTGTATGTCTGGTAGAATTCGGCTGTGAGACCATCTGGGCCTGGGCTTTTCTTGGGTGGTAGGCTCTTAATTGCTGCCTCGACTTCAGACCTTGTTATTGGTCTATTCAGGGTTTCGACTTCTTCCTGGTTTAGGCATGGGAGGAGACTACTGTCCAGGAATTTATCCATTTCTTCCAGGTTTTCTAATTTATGTGCATAGAGTTGTTTGTAATAATCTCTGATGATGGTTTGAATTTCTGTGGCATCTGTGGTGATATCCCCTTTATCATTTTTTATTGCATCTATTTGGTTATTCTCTCTTTTCTTTTTTATTAGTTTGGCTAGTGGTCTGTCTATTTTGTTGATCTTTTCAAAAAACCAGCTCCTGGATTTATTGATTTTTTGTAGGGTTTTTCGTGTCTCTATCTCCTTCAATTCTGCTTTGATCTTAGTTATTTCTTGTCTTCTGCTAGGTTTTGAGTTTTTTTGATCTTGCTCCTCTAGCTCTTTCAATTTTGATGATAGGGTGTCAATTTTAGTTCTCTCCTTTCTTCTCATGTGGGCACTTATTGCTATATATTTTCCTCTAGAGACTGCTTTAAATGTGTCCCAGAGATTCTGGTATGTGGTGTCTTCATTCTCGTAGGTTTCGAAGAACATCTTTATTTCTGCCTTCATTTCAGTGTTTATCCAGTCAACATTCAGGAGAAAGTTGTTCAATTTCCATGAGGATGTGCGGTTCTGGGTTGGCTTCTGAATTCTGAGTTCTAACTTGATTGCACTGTGGTCTGGGAGACTGTTTGTTATGGTTTCTGTTCTTTTGCATTTGCTGAGGAGTGATTTACTCCCAATTATGTGGTCAATTTTAGAGTAGGTGTGATGTGGTGCTGAGAAGAATGTATATTCTCTGGATTGGGGCTGGAGAGTTCTGTAAATATCTATTAGGTTTGCTTGTTCCAGGTCTGAGTTCAAGTCCTGGATATCCTTATTAATTTTCTGTCTCGTTGATCTGTCTAATATTGACAACGGTGTGTTGAAGTCTCCCAGTATTAATGTGTGGGAGTCTATGTCTCTTTGTAAGTCTTTAAGAACTTGCCTTATGTATCTGGGTGCTCCTGTATTAGGTGCATATATATTTAGGATCGTTAGCTCTTCTTGTTGTATTGATCCTTTACCATTATGTAATGTCCTTCTTTGTCTCTTTTGATCTTTGTTGCTTTAAAGTCTATTTTATCAGAGATGAGAATTGCAACTCCTGCTTTTTTTTGCTCTCCATTTGCTTGGTAAATCTTCCTCCATCCCTTTATTTTGAGCCTTTGTGTATCCTTGCATGTGAGGTGGGTTTCCTGGATACAGCACACTGATGGGTTTTGGCTTTTTATCCAATTTGCCAGTCTGTGTCTTTTGATTGGGGCATTTAGTCCATTTACATTTAGGGTTAATATTGTTATGTGTGAGTTTGCTCCTGTCATTTTGATGCTAGCTGGCTGTTTTGCCCATTGGTTGATGGAGATTCTTCATTGTGTTGCTGCTCTTTACCATTTCGTGCGTTTTTGGAGTGGCTGGTGCTGGTTGTTTTTTTCTATGTGTAGTGTCTCCTTCAGGAGCTCTTGTAAAGCTGGTCTGGTGGTGATGAAATCTGTGAGTACTTGCTTGTTCACAAAGGATTTTATTTTTCCTTCACTTATGAAGCTTAGTTTGGCTGGATATGAAATTCTGGGTTGAAAGTTCTTCTCTTTAAGGATGTTGAATATCGGCCCCCACTCTCTTCTGGCCTGTAGGGTTTCTGCTGAGAGATCTGCTGTGAGTCTGATGGGTTTCCCTTTGTGGGTAACCCGACCTTTCTCTCTGGCTGCCCTTAGTATTTTCTCCTTCATTTCAACCCTGGTGAATCTGATGATTATGTGCCTTGGGGTTGCTCTTCTAGCGGAATATCTTTGTGGTGTTCTCTGTATTTCTTGGACTTGAATCTTGGCCTGCCTTGCTAGGTTGGGGAAGTTTTCCTGGATAATATCCTGAAGAGTATTTTCCAGCTTGGATGCATTCTCTTCGTCACATTCAGGTACACCTATCAAACGTAGATTAGGTCTTTTCACGTAGTCCCATATTTCTTGTTGACTCTGTTCATTCCTTTTCACCTTGTTTTCTCTAATCTTCCCTTCTCGTTTTATTTCATTGAGTTGATCTTCAACTTCTGATATCCTTTCTTCTGCTTGGTCAATTCTGCTGTTGAAACTTGTACATGCTTCGCGAAGTTCTCGTGTTGTGTTTTTCAGCTCCATCAATTCATTCATATTCCTCTCTAAGTTGTCCATTCTCGTTAGCATTTCGTCAAGTCTTTTTTCAAGGTTCTTAGTTTCTTTGCATTGGGTTAGAACATGTTCTTTTAGCTCACAGAAGTTTCTTATTATCCATTTTCTGAAAGCTGATTCTGTCATTTCATCACACTCATTCTCCGTCCAGTCTTGTTCCCGTGCTGGTGAGGAGTTATGCTGCCTTGTAGGGGGAGAGGTGTTCTGGTTTTGGGTGTTTTCATCCTTTTTGCGCTGGTTTCTTCCCATCTTTGTGGATTTATCCGCCTATTGACTTTGTAGTTGCTGTCTTTCTTATTTTGGTAATTTTAAGTCTGCAGCAGCTGAACTCATAAACCCCCTTTTCTTCTCCCCAGGTGTTCTGGCCCAGGGGTTTAGCACTTTTTGTTTTTCAGCTGTGTTGCTACCGTTTTCCCTGCCCACAAGGTGGCAGTCTAGTCACACTCAGCCTGCAGAGGCTTCGCTGAGCTGTTGTGGGCTCCGCCCAGCTTCCGTGTGAGCTTCCCTGCAGTCCTGTGAGTGTAGTTAGAACTGCTTCCGCTATGCTGTCCCGCCCCTGTAGTGACGGAGTCTCTGTAGTGGCGGGTTGTCTCGGTTACGGAAAATTGCCCCGGGAACTGTAGGGTGTTTCCCGATGGAGGACGCCCCTCCCCCACAGAGCTGAACCGTCCCGGGTTCAGCCGTGTTTCCAGAGGGGCCCTCTTTGTCCTGTAATCTCTTGGCTTGCCTCCTTGCCACAGTTCCCCTTGCTGGCCCAGAGGGGACACAGTCTCGTTCACTTTGTCCAAGGAGCCGCTGCTCCCCGCCCCCCGTGCAGGCCGAGCGGCTGCTCCGGTCCAACCAGCAGCGCTGGGAATGCGGGGAGCATCTCCGCGCAATTAAAATCCGCTGCCCTGTGTGCCGCTGCATCAGCCGAAGCAGCGGCTCTGAGATTCGTGGCACTCCCTTGCCCGGGGGTCTCCTGGCTTGGCTCCCTGCTTCAGATCCCCTTTCTGGCTCAGAGGGAACTCTGTCTCTCTCGCTCTGCGCAAGAAGCCACTGCCCCCCGCTCCAGGGCATAGGCTGAGCGGCCACTCCGCTCAAACCAGCGGCGCTGGAGACCCGTGGGGCTTTTCCTCCGGTGAATCTCCTGGTCTGTGGGCAGTAAAAGTCCGTCTGGAAATGCGGCGTCCACTCACCCTCTGCGCCTTCTCTCGGAGCTGCAAGCCCGACTTCCTCTTAAGTGGCCATCTTGGATCGATCCCCGCTCCTAAGATTTAGACGAAGCTTACTGCTGTTTCATACGTATGCCGGCATTGGGCTGGAAATGCCGGTTTCGGGATTCTGCACAGAAAGGGTTTGCAACCCACTGAATCCACACGTGAGTTTAACTCCGTCAGTTGAATGCACACATTGACAACCATTCAGTTAGATAGCTCCGTTTTGGTTTTAGAAGCAGATATTTCTCTGTACAGCCTATGATCCTATTCACTCGGGAATATCCCAACGCAGCTCCGAGAAGAAACGTGTTTCTGACTCGCTGCATCTCAACATAGATTCAACTCTCTTAGGTGAACGAACTCACAGCAGAGCAGTTTCAAGGAAACCTTTCTCCTGAATTTTAGACGAAGTTTACTGCTGTTTCGTACGTATGCCGGCATTGGCCTCAAAATGCCGGATTTGGGATTCTGCACAGAAAGGGTGTGCAAACCGCTGAATCAACACGTGAGTTTAATTCCATGAGCTGAATGCACACATTGACAACCATTCAGTTAGGTAGCTCCGTTTTGGTTTTAGAAGCAGATATTTCTCTGTACAGCCTATGGTCCCATTCACTCGGGAATATCCCAACGCAGCTCCTAGAAGAAACCTGTTTCTGACTCGCTGAATCTCAACATAGATTCAACTCTCTTAGTTGAACGAACGCACAGCAGAGCAGTTTCAAGGAAACGTTTCCCTGAGTTTTAGACGAAGTTTACTGCTGTTCCGTACATATGCCGGCATTGGGATGGAAATGCCAGCTTTGCGATTCTGCACAGAAAAGGTTTGCACACCGCTGAATCCACACATGAGTTTAACTGTGTCAGTTGAATGCACACATTGGCAACCATTCAGTTAGATAGCTCCGTTTTGGTTTTAGAAGCAGATATTTCTCTGTACAGCCTACGGTCCAATTCACTCGGTAATATCCCAACGCAACTCCTACAAGAAACGTGTTTCTAACTCACTGAATCTCAACATAGATTCAAATCTCTTAGGTGAACGAACGCACAGCAGAGCAGTTTCAAAAAATCGTTGCTCCTTAGATTTAGACGAAGTTTACTGCTGTTTCATACGTATGCCGGCATTGGGCTACAAATGCCGGTTTCGGGATTCTGCACAGAAAGGGTTTGCAACCCGCTGAATCCACACGTGAGTTTAACTCCGTCAGTTGAAAACACACATTGGCAACGATTCAGTTAGATAGCTCCGTTTTGGTTTTAGAAGCAGATATTTCTCTATACAGCCTATGATCCTATTCACTCGCGAATATCCCAGCGGAGCTCCTAGAAGAAACGTGTTTCTGACTCGCTGCATCTCAACATAGACTCAACTCTCTTAGGTGAACCAACTCACACCAGAGCAGTTTCAAGGAAACCTTTCTCCTGAATTTTAGACGAAGTTTACTGCCGTTTCGTAAGTATGCCGGGATTCGGCTGGAAATGCCGGTTTCGGGATTCTGCACAGAAAGGTTTGGAAAACCGCTGAATGCACACGTGAGTTTAACTCCGTCAGTTGAATGCACTCATTGACAACCATTCAGTTAGATAGCTCCGTTTTGGTTTTAGAAGCAGATATTTCTCTGTACAGACTATGGTCCCATTCACTCGGGAATATCCCAACGCAGCGCCTAAAAGATACGTATTTCTGACTCACTGAATCTCAACATAGATCCAACTCTCTTAGCTGAACGAATGCACAGCAGAGCAGTTTCAAGGAAACGTTTCTCCTGGGTTTTAGACGAAGTTTACTGCTGTTTCGTATGTATGCAGGCATTGGGCTGGAAATGCTGGTTTTGCGATTCTGCACAGAAAGGGTGTGCAAACCGCTGAATCAACGCGTGGGTTTAACACCGTGAGCTGAATGCAGACATTGACAACCATTCAGTTATATAGCTCCGTTTTGGTTTTAGAAACAGATATTTCTCTGTATAGCCTCTTGTCCCATTCACTCGGGAATATCCCAACGCACCTCCTAGAAGAAACATGTTTCTGACTCGCTGAATCTAAACATAGATTCAACTCTCCTACTTGAACGAACGCACAGCAGAGTAGTTTCAAGGAATCATTTCTCCTGAGTTTTAGACGAAGTTTACTGCTGTTCCATACGTATGCCGGAACTGGGATGGAAATGCCAGGTTTGCGATTCTGCACAGAAAGGGTTTGAACACCGCTGAAACCACACATGAGTTTAACTCTGTCGGTTGAATGCACACATTGACAAGCATTCAGTTAGAAAGCTCCATTTTGGTTTTAGAAGCAGATATTTCTCTGTACAGCCTCTTGTCCCATTCACTCGGGAATATCCCAACGCAGCTCCTTGAAGAAACCTGTTTCTGACTCGCTGAATCTCAACATAGATTCAACTCTCCTAGTTGAACGAACGCACAGCAGAGCAGTTTCAAGGAAACGTTTCTCCTGAGTTTTAGACGAAGTTTACTGCTGTTCCGTACGTATGACGGCATTGGGATGGAAATGCCGGTTTTGGGATTCTGCACAGAATGGGTTTGCACACCGCTGAATCCACACATGAGTTTATCTCTGTCAGTTGAATGCACACATTGACAACCATTCTGTTAGATAGCTCCGTTTTGGTTTTAGAAGCAGATATTTCACTGTACAGCCTATGGTCCCATTCACTCAGCAATATCCCAACGCAGCTCCTAGAAGAAACGTGTTTCTGACATGCTGAATGTCAACATAGATTCAATTCTCTTAGGTGAACGAACGCACAGCAGAGCAGTTTCAAGGAAACGTTTCTCCTGAGTTTTAGACGAAGTTTACTGCTGTTTCGTACGAATGCCGGCATTGGGCTGGAAATGCTGGTTTCGGGATTCTGTACAGAAAGGGTTTGCACACCGCTGAGTCCACACATGAGTTTCACTCGGTCAGTTGAATGCGCACATTGACAACCATTCAGTTAGATAGCTCCGTTTTGGTTTTACAAGCAGTTATTTCTCTGTACAGCTATGGTCCCATTCACTCGGGAATATCCCAACGCAGCTCCTCGAGGAAACGTGTTTCTGACTCGCTGAATCTCAACATAGATTCAACTCTCTTAGGTGAACGATCGCACAGCAGAGCAGTTTCACGGAAACCTTTCTCCTGAGTTTTAGACGAAGTTTACTGCTGTTTCGTACGTATGCCGGCATAGGGATCGAAATGCCGGTTTTGGGATTCTGCACAGAAAGGTTTGGCAAACCGCTGAATCCTCACGTGAGTTTTACTACATGAGATGAATGCCTATATTGACAACCATTCAGTTAGATTGCTCCGTTTTGGTTTTAGAAGCAGATATTTCTCTGAAGAGCATATGGTCCCATTCACTCGGGAATATCCCAACACAACACCTAGAAGAAACGTGTTTCTAACTCGCTGAATCTGAACATAGATTCAACTCTCTTAGGTGAACGAACGCACAGCAGAGTAGTTTCCAGGGAAACCTTTCTCCTGAGTTTTAGACGAAGTTACTGCTGTTTCGTACTTATGCCGGCATTGGGCTGAAAATGCCAGTTTTGGGATTCTGCACAGAGAGGGTTTGCAAACCGCTGAAGCAACACGTGAGTTTAACTCTGTCACTTGAATGCACATATTGACAACCATTCCTTTAGAAACTCCGTTTTGGTTTTAGAAACAGATATTTCTCTGTACAGCCTATGGTCCCATTCACTCGGGAATATTCCAACGCAACACCTAGAAGAAACGAGTTTCTAACTCGCTGAATCTGAACATAGATTCAACTCTCTTAGGTGAACTAAAGCACAGCAGAGCAGTTTCAAGGAATCCTTTCTACTGAGTTTTAGACGAAGTTTACTGCTGTTTCATACGTATTCCGGCATTGGGCTGGAAAAGCCTTTTCGAGATTCTGCACAGAAAGGGTTTGCAAACTGCTGCATCCACACGTGAATTTAACTCCGTCAGTTGAATGCACACATTGACAACCAATCAGTTAGATAGCTCCGTTTTGGTTTTATAAGCAGATATTTCTCTGTACAGCCTCTGGTCCCATTCACTCGGGAATATCCCAACGCAGCTCCTAGAAGAAACGTGTTTCTGACGCGCTGAAACTCAACATAGACTCAACTCTCTTAGTTGAACGAACGCACAACATAGTAGTTTCAAGGAAACGTTTCTCCTGAGTTTTAGCCGAAGTTTACTCCCGTTTCGTACGTATGCCGGCATTGGGCTGGAAATGCCGGTTTTCGGATTCTGCACAGAAAGTGTTTGCAAACCGCTGAATCAACACGTGAGTTTAATTCCATGAGCTGAATGCACACATTGACAACCATTCAGTTAGATAGCTCCATTTTGGTTTTAGAAGCAGATATTTCTCTTTAGAGCCTATGGTCCCATTCACTCGGGAATATCCCAACGCAGCTCCTAGAAGAAACCTGTTTCTGACTCGCTGGGTCTAAACATGGATTCAACTCTCTTAGGTGAATGAACGCACAGCAGAGCAGTTTCAAGGAAACGTTTCCCTGAGTTTTAGACGAAGTTTATTGCTGTTCCGTACGTATGCCGGCATTGGGATGGAAATGCCAGCTTTGCGATTCTGCACAGAAAAGGTTTGCACACCGCTGAATCCACAAATGAGTTTAACTGTGTCAGTTGAATGCACACATTGGCAACCATTCAGTTAGATAGCTCCGTTTTGGTTTTAGAAGCAGATATTTCTCTGTACAGCCTACGGTCCAATTCACTCGGGAATATCCCAACGCAACTCCTACAAGAAACGTGTTTCTAACTCGCTGAATGTCAACATAGATTCAACTCTCCTAGGTGAACGAACGCACAGCAGAGCAGTTTCAGGAATCGTTGCTCCTACAATTTTTTTTTTATTTTATTTTTATTTTTTATTGCATTTTAGGTTTTGGGGTGCATGTGAAGAACATGCAAGGTTGTTGCACAGGTGCACACCTGGCAGTATGATTTGCTGCCTCCCTCCCCTTCACCTATATCTGGCATTTCTCCCCATGCTATCCCTCCCCAACTCCCCACCCCCCCCACTATCCCCCCCTCCCCCCAACAGACCCCCGTGTATAGTGCTCCCCTCCCTGTGTCCATGTGTTCTCCTTTTTCAACACCCGCCTATGAGTGAGAACATGTGGTGTTTGATTTTGTGTTCTTGTGTCAGTTTGCTGAGAATGATGTTTTCCAGGTTCATCCATGTCCCTACGAAGGATGTGAACTCCTCCTTTTTAATGGCTGCATAATATTCCATGGTGTATATGTGCCACATTTTTCCTGTCCAGTCTATCATCGATGGGCATTTGGGCTGGTTCCAGGTCTTTGCTATTGTGAACTGTGCTGCAATGAACATTCGTGTGCATGTGTCCTTATAGTAGAACGATTTATAATCCTTTGGATATATGCCCAGTAATGGGATTGCTGGGTCAAATGGAATTTCTATTTCTAGGTCCTTGAGGAATCGCCACACTGTTTTCCACAGTGGTTGAACTAATTTACACTCCCACCAACAGTGTAAAAGTGTTCCTATTTCTCCACATCCTCTCCAGCATCTGTTGTCTCCAGATTTTTTAATGATCGCCATTCTAACTGGCGTGAGATGGTATCTCAATGTAGTTTTGATTTGCATTTCTCTAATGACCAGTGATGATGAGCATTTTTTCATATGTTTGTTGGCCTCATGTATGTCTTCTTTTGTAAAGTATCTGTTCATATCCTTCGCCCATTTTTGAATGGGCTTGTTTGTTTTTTTCTTGTAAATCTTTTTTAGTTCATTGTAAATTCTGGATATCAGCCCTTTGTCAGACGGGTAGGCTGCAAAAATTTTTTCCCATTCTGTTGGTTGCCGATTCACTCTATTGACTGTTTCTTTTGCCGTGCAAAAGCTGTGGAGTTTGATTAGGTCCCATTTGTCTATTTTGGCTTTTGTTGCCAATGCTTTTGGTGTTTTGGTCATAAAGTCCTTGCCTACGCCTATGTCCTGAATGGTTTTGCCTAGGTTTCCTTCTAGTGTTTTTATGGTGTTACGTCTTATGTTTAAGTCTTTAATCCATCTGGAGTCAATTTTAGTGTAAGGTGTCAGGAAGGGGTCCAGTTTCTGCTTTCTGCATATGGCTAGCCAGTTTTCCCAACACCACTTATTGAACATGGAATCCTTTCCCCATTGATTGTTTTTTTCAGGTTTGTCAAAGATCAGGTGGTTGTAGATATGTTGTGTCGCCTCCGACGTCTCTGTTCTGTTCCATTTGTCTATATCTCTGTTTTGGTACCAGTACCATGCTGTTTTGATTACTGTAGCCTTGTAGTATAGTTTGAAGTCCGGTAGTGTGATGCCTCCTGCTTTGTTCTTTTTGCTTAGAATTGACTTGGCTATGCGGGCTCTCTTTTGGTTCCATATGAAGTTTAAGGTGGTTTTTTCCAGTTCTGTGAGGAAGGTCATTGGTAGCTTGATGGGGATAGCGTTGAATCTGTAAATTACTTTGGGCAGTATGGCCATTTTCACGATATTAATTCTTCCTAACCATGAACATGGAATGTTTCTCCATCTGTTTGTGTCCTCTCTTATTTCGTTGAGCAGTGATTTGTAGTTCTCCTTGAAGAGGTCCTTTACGTTCCTTGTTAGTTGTATTCCTAGGTATTTTATTCTCTTTGTAGCAATTGTGAATGGCAGTTCATTCTTGATTTGGCTCTCTTTAAGTCTGTTATTGGTGTATAGGAATGCTTGTGATTTTTGCACATTGATTTTGTATCCTGAGACTTCGCTGAAGTTGCTTATCAGTTTCAGGAGATTTTGGGCTGAGGTGATAGGGTCTTCTAGATATACAATCATGTCGTCTGCAAATAGAGACAATTTGACTTCCTCCTTTCCTAATTGAATACCCTTTATTTCTTTTTCTTGCCTGATTGCTCTGGCTAGAACTTCCAGTACTATATTGAATACGAGTGGTGAGAGAGGGCATCCTTGTCTAGTGCCAGATTTCAAAGGGAATGCTTGCAGTTTTTGCCCATTCAGTATGATATTGGCTGTCGGTTTGTCATAAATAGCTTTTATTATTTTGAGATACGTTCCATCGATACCTAGTTTATTGAGGGTTTTTAGCATAAAGGGCTGTTGAATTTTGTCGAAGGCCTTCTCTGCATCAATTGAGATAATCATGTGGTTTTTGTCTTTGGTTCTGTTTATGTGGTGAATTACATTTATAGACTTGCGTATATTGAACCAGCCTTGCATCCCCGGGATGAATCCTACTTGATCATGGTGGATAAGCTTTTTGATGTGCTGTTGTAATCGGCTTGCCAGTATTTTATTGAAGATTTTTGCATCTATGTTCATCATGGATATTGGCCTGTAGTTTTCTTTTCTTGTTGAGTCTCTGCCGGGTTTTGGTATTAGGATGATGTTGGTCTCATAAAATGATTTGGGAAGGATTCCCTCTTTTTGGATTATTTGGAATAGTTTCAGTAGGAATGGTACCAGTTCCTCTTTGTATGTCTGGTAGAATTCGGCTGTGAGACCATCTGGGCCTGGGCTTTTCTTGGGTGGTAGGCTCTTAATTGCTGCCTCGACTTCAGACCTTGTTATTGGTCTATTCAGGGTTTCGACTTCTTCCTGGTTTAGGCATGGGAGGAGACTACTGTCCAGGAATTTATCCATTTCTTCCAGGTTTTCTAATTTATGTGCATAGAGTTGTTTGTAATAATCTCTGATGATGGTTTGAATTTCTGTGGCATCTGTGGTGATATCCCCTTTATCATTTTTTATTGCATCTATTTGGTTATTCTCTCTTTTCTTTTTTATTAGTTTGGCTAGTGGTCTGTCTATTTTGTTGATCTTTTCAAAAAACCAGCTCCTGGATTTATTGATTTTTTGTAGGGTTTTTCGTGTCTCTATCTCCTTCAATTCTGCTTTGATCTTAGTTATTTCTTGTCTTCTGCTAGGTTTTGAGTTTTTTTGATCTTGCTCCTCTAGCTCTTTCAATTTTGATGATAGGGTGTCAATTTTAGTTCTCTCCTTTCTTCTCATGTGGGCACTTATTGCTATATATTTTCCTCTAGAGACTGCTTTAAATGTGTCCCAGAGATTCTGGTATGTGGTGTCTTCATTCTCGTAGGTTTCGAAGAACATCTTTATTTCTGCCTTCATTTCAGTGTTTATCCAGTCAACATTCAGGAGAAAGTTGTTCAATTTCCATGAGGATGTGCGGTTCTGGGTTGGCTTCTGAATTCTGAGTTCTAACTTGATTGCACTGTGGTCTGGGAGACTGTTTGTTATGGTTTCTGTTCTTTTGCATTTGCTGAGGAGTGATTTACTCCCAATTATGTGGTCAATTTTAGAGTAGGTGTGATGTGGTGCTGAGAAGAATGTATATTCTCTGGATTGGGGCTGGAGAGTTCTGTAAATATCTATTAGGTTTGCTTGTTCCAGGTCTGAGTTCAAGTCCTGGATATCCTTATTAATTTTCTGTCTCGTTGATCTGTCTAATATTGACAACGGTGTGTTGAAGTCTCCCAGTATTAATGTGTGGGAGTCTATGTCTCTTTGTAAGTCTTTAAGAACTTGCCTTATGTATCTGGGTGCTCCTGTATTAGGTGCATATATATTTAGGATCGTTAGCTCTTCTTGTTGTATTGATCCTTTACCATTATGTAATGTCCTTCTTTGTCTCTTTTGATCTTTGTTGCTTTAAAGTCTATTTTATCAGAGATGAGAATTGCAACTCCTGCTTTTTTTTGCTCTCCATTTGCTTGGTAAATCTTCCTCCATCCCTTTATTTTGAGCCTTTGTGTATCCTTGCATGTGAGGTGGGTTTCCTGGATACAGCACACTGATGGGTTTTGGCTTTTTATCCAATTTGCCAGTCTGTGTCTTTTGATTGGGGCATTTAGTCCATTTACATTTAGGGTTAATATTGTTATGTGTGAGTTTGCTCCTGTCATTTTGATGCTAGCTGGCTGTTTTGCCCATTGGTTGATGGAGATTCTTCATTGTGTTGCTGCTCTTTACCATTTCGTGCGTTTTTGGAGTGGCTGGTGCTGGTTGTTTTTTTCTATGTGTAGTGTCTCCTTCAGGAGCTCTTGTAAAGCTGGTCTGGTGGTGATGAAATCTGTGAGTACTTGCTTGTTCACAAAGGATTTTATTTTTCCTTCACTTATGAAGCTTAGTTTGGCTGGATATGAAATTCTGGGTTGAAAGTTCTTCTCTTTAAGGATGTTGAATATCGGCCCCCACTCTCTTCTGGCCTGTAGGGTTTCTGCTGAGAGATCTGCTGTGAGTCTGATGGGTTTCCCTTTGTGGGTAACCCGACCTTTCTCTCTGGCTGCCCTTAGTATTTTCTCCTTCATTTCAACCCTGGTGAATCTGATGATTATGTGCCTTGGGGTTGCTCTTCTAGCGGAATATCTTTGTGGTGTTCTCTGTATTTCTTGGACTTGAATCTTGGCCTGCCTTGCTAGGTTGGGGAAGTTTTCCTGGATAATATCCTGAAGAGTATTTTCCAGCTTGGATGCATTCTCTTCGTCACATTCAGGTACACCTATCAAACGTAGATTAGGTCTTTTCACGTAGTCCCATATTTCTTGTTGACTCTGTTCATTCCTTTTCACCTTGTTTTCTCTAATCTTCCCTTCTCGTTTTATTTCATTGAGTTGATCTTCAACTTCTGATATCCTTTCTTCTGCTTGGTCAATTCTGCTGTTGAAACTTGTACATGCTTCGCGAAGTTCTCGTGTTGTGTTTTTCAGCTCCATCAATTCATTCATATTCCTCTCTAAGTTGTCCATTCTCGTTAGCATTTCGTCAAGTCTTTTTTCAAGGTTCTTAGTTTCTTTGCATTGGGTTAGAACATGTTCTTTTAGCTCACAGAAGTTTCTTATTATCCATTTTCTGAAAGCTGATTCTGTCATTTCATCACACTCATTCTCCGTCCAGTCTTGTTCCCGTGCTGGTGAGGAGTTATGCTGCCTTGTAGGGGGAGAGGTGTTCTGGTTTTGGGTGTTTTCATCCTTTTTGCGCTGGTTTCTTCCCATCTTTGTGGATTTATCCGCCTATTGACTTTGTAGTTGCTGTCTTTCTTATTTTGGTAATTTTAAGTCTGCAGCAGCTGAACTCATAAACCCCCTTTTCTTCTCCCCAGGTGTTCTGGCCCAGGGGTTTAGCACTTTTTGTTTTTCAGCTGTGTTGCTACCGTTTTCCCTGCCCACAAGGTGGCAGTCTAGTCACACTCAGCCTGCAGAGGCTTCGCTGAGCTGTTGTGGGCTCCGCCCAGCTTCCGTGTGAGCTTCCCTGCAGTCCTGTGAGTGTAGTTAGAACTGCTTCCGCTATGCTGTCCCGCCCCTGTAGTGACGGAGTCTCTGTAGTGGCGGGTTGTCTCGGTTACGGAAAATTGCCCCGGGAACTGTAGGGTGTTTCCCGATGGAGGACGCCCCTCCCCCACAGAGCTGAACCGTCCCGGGTTCAGCCGTGTTTCCAGAGGGGCCCTCTTTGTCCTGTAATCTCTTGGCTTGCCTCCTTGCCACAGTTCCCCTTGCTGGCCCAGAGGGGACACAGTCTCGTTCACTTTGTCCAAGGAGCCGCTGCTCCCCGCCCCCCGTGCAGGCCGAGCGGCTGCTCCGGTCCAACCAGCAGCGCTGGGAATGCGGGGAGCATCTCCGCGCAATTAAAATCCGCTGCCCTGTGTGCCGCTGCATCAGCCGAAGCAGCGGCTCTGAGATTCGTGGCACTCCCTTGCCCGGGGGTCTCCTGGCTTGGCTCCCTGCTTCAGATCCCCTTTCTGGCTCAGAGGGAACTCTGTCTCTCTCGCTCTGCGCAAGAAGCCACTGCCCCCCGCTCCAGGGCATAGGCTGAGCGGCCACTCCGCTCAAACCAGCGGCGCTGGAGACCCGTGGGGCTTTTCCTCCGGTGAATCTCCTGGTCTGTGGGCAGTAAAAGTCCGTCTGGAAATGCGGCGTCCACTCACCCTCTGCGCCTTCTCTCGGAGCTGCAAGCCCGACTTCCTCTTAAGTGGCCATCTTGGATCGATCCCCGCTCCTAAGATTTAGACGAAGCTTACTGCTGTTTCATACGTATGCCGGCATTGGGCTGGAAATGCCGGTTTCGGGATTCTGCACAGAAAGGGTTTGCAACCCACTGAATCCACACGTGAGTTTAACTCCGTCAGTTGAATGCACACATTGACAACCATTCAGTTAGATAGCTCCGTTTTGGTTTTAGAAGCAGATATTTCTCTGTACAGCCTATGATCCTATTCACTCGGGAATATCCCAACGCAGCTCCGAGAAGAAACGTGTTTCTGACTCGCTGCATCTCAACATAGATTCAACTCTCTTAGGTGAACGAACTCACAGCAGAGCAGTTTCAAGGAAACCTTTCTCCTGAATTTTAGACGAAGTTTACTGCTGTTTCGTACGTATGCCGGCATTGGCCTCAAAATGCCGGATTTGGGATTCTGCACAGAAAGGGTGTGCAAACCGCTGAATCAACACGTGAGTTTAATTCCATGAGCTGAATGCACACATTGACAACCATTCAGTTAGGTAGCTCCGTTTTGGTTTTAGAAGCAGATATTTCTCTGTACAGCCTTTGGTCCCATTCACTCGGGAATATCCCAACGCAGCTCCTAGAAGAAACCTGTTTCTGACTCGCTGAATCTCAACATAGATTCAACTCTCTTAGTTGAACGAACGCACAGCAGAGCAGTTTCAAGGAAACGTTTCCCTGAGTTTTAGACGAAGTTTACTGCTGTTCCGTACATATGCCGGCATTGGGATGGAAATGCCAGCTTTGCGATTCTGCACAGAAAAGGTTTGCACACCGCTGAATCCACACATGAGTTTAACTGTGTCAGTTGAATGCACACATTGGCAACCATTCAGTTAGATAGCTCCGTTTTGGTTTTAGAAGCAGATATTTCTCTGTACAAGCCTACGGTCCAATTCACTCGGTAATATCCCAACGCAACTCCTACAAGAAAACGTGTTTCTAACTCACTGAATCTCAACATAGATTCAAATCTCTTAGGTGAACGAACGCACAGCAGAGCAGTTTCAAAAAATCGTTGCTCCTTAGATTTAGACGAAGTTTACTGCTGTTTCATACGTATGCCGGCATTGGGCTACAAATGCCGGTTTCGGGATTCTGCACAGAAAGGGTTTGCAACCCGCTGAATCCACACGTGAGTTTAACTCCGTCAGTTGAAAACACACATTGGCAACGATTCAGTTAGATAGCTCCGTTTTGGTTTTAGAAGCAGATATTTCTCTATACAGCCTATGATCCTATTCACTCGCGAATATCCCAACGGAGCTCCTAGAAGAAACGTGTTTCTGACTCGCTGCATCTCAACATAGACTCAACTCTCTTAGGTGAACCAACTCACACCAGAGCAGTTTCAAGGAAACCTTTCTCCTGAATTTTAGACGAAGTTTACTGCCGTTTCGTAAGTATGCCGGGATTCGGCTGGAAATGCCGGTTTCGGGATTCTGCACAGAAAGGTTTGGAAAAACCGCTGAATGCACACGTGAGTTTAACTCCGTCAGTTGAATGCACTCATTGACAACCATTCAGTTAGATAGCTCCGTTTTGGTTTTAGAAGCAGATATTTCTCTGTACAGACTATGGTCCCATTCACTCGGGAATATCCCAACGCAGCGCCTAAAAGATACGTATTTCTGACTCACTGAATCTCAACATAGATCCAACTCTCTTAGCTGAACGAATGCACAGCAGAGCAGTTTCAAGGAAACGTTTCTCTCTGGGTTTTAGACGAAGTTTACTGCTGTTTCGTATGTATGCCGGCATTGGGCTGGAAATGCTGGTTTTGCGATTCTGCACAGAAAGGGTGTGCAAACCGCTGAATCAACGCGTGGGTTTAACACCGTGAGCTGAATGCAGACATTGACAACCATTCAGTTATATAGCTCCGTTTTGGTTTTAGAAACAGATATTTCTCTGTATAGCCTCTTGTCCCATTCACTCGGGAATATCCCAACGCACCTCCTAGAAGAAACATGTTTCTGACTCGCTGAATCTAAACATAGATTCAACTCTCCTACTTGAACGAACGCACAGCAGAGTAGTTTCAAGGAATCATTTCTCCTGAGTTTTAGACGAAGTTTACTGCTGTTCCATACGTATGCCGGAACTGGGATGGAAATGCCAGGTTTGCGATTCTGCACAGAAAGGGTTTGAACACCGCTGAAACCACACATGAGTTTAACTCTGTCGGTTGAATGCACACATTGACAAGCATTCAGTTAGAAAGCTCCATTTTGGTTTTAGAAGCAGATATTTCTCTGTACAGCCTCTTGTCCCATTCACTCGGGAATATCCCAACGCAGCTCCTTGAAGAAACCTGTTTCTGACTCGCTGAATCTCAACATAGATTCAACTCTCCTAGTTGAACGAACGCACAGCAGAGCAGTTTCAAGGAAACGTTTCTCCTGAGTTTTAGACGAAGTTTACTGCTGTTCCGTACGTATGACGGCATTGGGATGGAAATGCCGGTTTTGGGATTCTGCACAGAATGGGTTTGCACACCGCTGAATCCACACATGAGTTTATCTCTGTCAGTTGAATGCACACATTGACAACCATTCTGTTAGATAGCTCCGTTTTGGTTTTAGAAGCAGATATTTCACTGTACAGCCTATGGTCCCATTCACTCAGCAATATCCCAACGCAGCTCCTAGAAGAAACGTGTTTCTGACATGCTGAATGTCAACATAGATTCAATTCTCTTAGGTGAACGAACGCACAGCAGAGCAGTTTCAAGGAAACGTTTCTCCTGAGTTTTAGACGAAGTTTACTGCTGTTTCGTACGAATGCCGGCATTGGGCTGGAAATGCTGGTTTCGGGATTCTGTACAGAAAGGGTTTGCACACCGCTGAGTCCACACATGAGTTTCACTCGGTCAGTTGAATGCGCACATTGACAACCATTCAGTTAGATAGCTCCGTTTTGGTTTTACAAGCAGTTATTTCTCTGTACAGCTATGGTCCCATTCACTCGGGAATATCCCAACGCAGCTCCTCGAGGAAACGTGTTTCTGACTCGCTGAATCTCAACATAGATTCAACTCTCTTAGGTGAACGATCGCACAGCAGAGCAGTTTCACGGAAACCTTTCTCCTGAGTTTTAGACGAAGTTTACTGCTGTTTCGTACGTATGCCGGCATAGGGATCGAAATGCCGGTTTTGGGATTCTGCACAGAAAGGTTTGGCAAACCGCTGAATCCTCACGTGAGTTTTACTACGTGAGATGAATGCCTATATTGACAACCATTCAGTTAGATTGCTCCGTTTTGGTTTTAGAAGCAGATATTTCTCTGAAGAGCATATGGTCCCATTCACTCGGGAATATCCCAACACAACACCTAGAAGAAACGTGTTTCTAACTCGCTGAATCTGAACATAGATTCAACTCTCTTAGGTGAACGAACGCACAGCAGAGTAGTTTCCAGGGAAACCTTTCTCCTGAGTTTTAGACGAAGTTACTGCTGTTTCGTACTTATGCCGGCATTGGGCTGAAAATGCCAGTTTTGGGATTCTGCACAGAGAGGGTTTGCAAACCGCTGAAGCAACACGTGAGTTTTAACTCTGTCACTTGAATGCACATATTGACAACCATTCCTTTAGAAACTCCGTTTTGGTTTTAGAAACAGATATTTCTCTGTACAGCCTATGGTCCCATTCACTCGGGAATATTCCAACGCAACACCTAGAAGAAACGAGTTTCTAACTCGCTGAATCTGAACATAGATTCAACTCTCTTAGGTGAACTAAAGCACAGCAGAGCAGTTTCAAGGAATCCTTTCTACTGAGTTTTAGACGAAGTTTACTGCTGTTTCATACGTATTCCGGCATTGGGCTGGAAAAGCCTTTTCGAGATTCTGCACAGAAAGGGTTTGCAAACTGCTGCATCCACACGTGAATTTAACTCCGTCAGTTGAATGCACACATTGACAACCAATCAGTTAGATAGCTCCGTTTTGGTTTTATAAGCAGATATTTCTCTGTACAGCCTATGGTCCCATTCACTCGGGAATATCCCAACGCAGCTCCTAGAAGAAACGTGTTTCTGACGCGCTGAAACTCAACATAGACTCAACTCTCTTAGTTGAACGAACGCACAACATAGTAGTTTCAAGGAAACGTTTCTCCTGAGTTTTAGCCGAAGTTTACTCCCGTTTCGTACGTATGCCGGCATTGGGCTGGAAATGCCGGTTTTCGGATTCTGCACAGAAAGTGTTTGCAAACCGCTGAATCAACACGTGAGTTTAATTCCATGAGCTGAATGCACACATTGACAACCATTCAGTTAGATAGCTCCATTTTGGTTTTAGAAGCAGATATTTCTCTTTAGAGCCTATGGTCCCATTCACTCGGGAATATCCCAACGCAGCTCCTAGAAGAAACCTGTTTCTGACTCGCTGGGTCTAAACATGGATTCAACTCTCTTAGGTGAATGAACGCACAGCAGAGCAGTTTCAAGGAAACGTTTCCCTGAGTTTTAGACGAAGTTTATTGCTGTTCCGTACGTATGCCGGCATTGGGATGGAAATGCCAGCTTTGCGATTCTGCACAGAAAAGGTTTGCACACCGCTGAATCCACAAATGAGTTTAACTGTGTCAGTTGAATGCACACATTGGCAACCATTCAGTTAGATAGCTCCGTTTTGGTTTTAGAAGCAGATATTTCTCTGTACAGCCTACGGTCCAATTCACTCGGGAATATCCCAACGCAACTCCTACAAGAAACGTGTTTCTAACTCGCTGAATGTCAACATAGATTCAACTCTCCTAGGTGAACGAACGCACAGCAGAGCAGTTTCAAGGAATCGTTGCTCCTACAATTTTTTTTTTATTTTTTTTTTATTTTTTATTGCATTTTAGGTTTTGGGGTGCATGTGAAGAACATGCAAGGTTGTTGCACAGGTGCACACCTGGCAGTATGATTTGCTGCCTCCCTCCCCTTCACCTATATCTGGCATTTCTCCCCATGCTATCCCTCCCCAACTCCCCACCCCCCCCACTATCCCCCCTCCCCCCAACAGACCCCCGTGTATAGTGCTCCCCTCCCTGTGTCCATGTGTTCTCCTTTTTCAACACCCGCCTATGAGTGAGAACATGTGGTGTTTGATTTTGTGTTCTTGTGTCAGTTTGCTGAGAATGATGTTTTCCAGGTTCATCCATGTCCCTACGAAGGATGTGAACTCCTCCTTTTTAATGGCTGCATAATATTCCATGGTGTATATGTGCCACATTTTTCCTGTCCAGTCTATCATCGATGGGCATTTGGGCTGGTTCCAGGTCTTTGCTATTGTGAACTGTGCTGCAATGAACATTCGTGTGCATGTGTCCTTATAGTAGAACGATTTATAATCCTTTGGATATATGCCCAGTAATGGGATTGCTGGGTCAAATGGAATTTCTATTTCTAGGTCCTTGAGGAATCGCCACACTGTTTTCCACAGTGGTTGAACTAATTTACACTCCCACCAACAGTGTAAAAGTGTTCCTATTTCTCCACATCCTCTCCAGCATCTGTTGTCTCCAGATTTTTTAATGATCGCCATTCTAACTGGCGTGAGATGGTATCTCAATGTAGTTTTGATTTGCATTTCTCTAATGACCAGTGATGATGAGCATTTTTTCATATGTTTGTTGGCCTCATGTATGTCTTCTTTTGTAAAGTATCTGTTCATATCCTTCGCCCATTTTTGAATGGGCTTGTTTGTTTTTTTCTTGTAAATCTTTTTTAGTTCATTGTAAATTCTGGATATCAGCCCTTTGTCAGACGGGTAGGCTGCAAAAATTTTTTCCCATTCTGTTGGTTGCCGATTCACTCTATTGACTGTTTCTTTTGCCGTGCAAAAGCTGTGGAGTTTGATTAGGTCCCATTTGTCTATTTTGGCTTTTGTTGCCAATGCTTTTGGTGTTTTGGTCATAAAGTCCTTGCCTACGCCTATGTCCTGAATGGTTTTGCCTAGGTTTCCTTCTAGTGTTTTTATGGTGTTACGTCTTATGTTTAAGTCTTTAATCCATCTGGAGTCAATTTTAGTGTAAGGTGTCAGGAAGGGGTCCAGTTTCTGCTTTCTGCATATGGCTAGCCAGTTTTCCCAACACCACTTATTGAACATGGAATCCTTTCCCCATTGATTGTTTTTTTCAGGTTTGTCAAAGATCAGGTGGTTGTAGATATGTTGTGTCGCCTCCGACGTCTCTGTTCTGTTCCATTTGTCTATATCTCTGTTTTGGTACCAGTACCATGCTGTTTTGATTACTGTAGCCTTGTAGTATAGTTTGAAGTCCGGTAGTGTGATGCCTCCTGCTTTGTTCTTTTTGCTTAGAATTGACTTGGCTATGCGGGCTCTCTTTTGGTTCCATATGAAGTTTAAGGTGGTTTTTTCCAGTTCTGTGAGGAAGGTCATTGGTAGCTTGATGGGGATAGCGTTGAATCTGTAAATTACTTTGGGCAGTATGGCCATTTTCACGATATTAATTCTTCCTAACCATGAACATGGAATGTTTCTCCATCTGTTTGTGTCCTCTCTTATTTCGTTGAGCAGTGATTTGTAGTTCTCCTTGAAGAGGTCCTTTACGTTCCTTGTTAGTTGTATTCCTAGGTATTTTATTCTCTTTGTAGCAATTGTGAATGGCAGTTCATTCTTGATTTGGCTCTCTTTAAGTCTGTTATTGGTGTATAGGAATGCTTGTGATTTTTGCACATTGATTTTGTATCCTGAGACTTCGCTGAAGTTGCTTATCAGTTTCAGGAGATTTTGGGCTGAGGTGATAGGGTCTTCTAGATATACAATCATGTCGTCTGCAAATAGAGACAATTTGACTTCCTCCTTTCCTAATTGAATACCCTTTATTTCTTTTTCTTGCCTGATTGCTCTGGCTAGAACTTCCAGTACTATATTGAATACGAGTGGTGAGAGAGGGCATCCTTGTCTAGTGCCAGATTTCAAAGGGAATGCTTGCAGTTTTTGCCCATTCAGTATGATATTGGCTGTCGGTTTGTCATAAATAGCTTTTATTATTTTGAGATACGTTCCATCGATACCTAGTTTATTGAGGGTTTTTAGCATAAAGGGCTGTTGAATTTTGTCGAAGGCCTTCTCTGCATCAATTGAGATAATCATGTGGTTTTTGTCTTTGGTTCTGTTTATGTGGTGAATTACATTTATAGACTTGCGTATATTGAACCAGCCTTGCATCCCCGGGATGAATCCTACTTGATCATGGTGGATAAGCTTTTTGATGTGCTGTTGTAATCGGCTTGCCAGTATTTTATTGAAGATTTTTGCATCTATGTTCATCATGGATATTGGCCTGTAGTTTTCTTTTCTTGTTGAGTCTCTGCCGGGTTTTGGTATTAGGATGATGTTGGTCTCATAAAATGATTTGGGAAGGATTCCCTCTTTTTGGATTATTTGGAATAGTTTCAGTAGGAATGGTACCAGTTCCTCTTTGTATGTCTGGTAGAATTCGGCTGTGAGACCATCTGGGCCTGGGCTTTTCTTGGGTGGTAGGCTCTTAATTGCTGCCTCGACTTCAGACCTTGTTATTGGTCTATTCAGGGTTTCGACTTCTTCCTGGTTTAGGCATGGGAGGAGACTACTGTCCAGGAATTTATCCATTTCTTCCAGGTTTTCTAATTTATGTGCATAGAGTTGTTTGTAATAATCTCTGATGATGGTTTGAATTTCTGTGGCATCTGTGGTGATATCCCCTTTATCATTTTTTATTGCATCTATTTGGTTATTCTCTCTTTTCTTTTTTATTAGTTTGGCTAGTGGTCTGTCTATTTTGTTGATCTTTTCAAAAAACCAGCTCCTGGATTTATTGATTTTTTGTAGGGTTTTTCGTGTCTCTATCTCCTTCAATTCTGCTTTGATCTTAGTTATTTCTTGTCTTCTGCTAGGTTTTGAGTTTTTTTGATCTTGCTCCTCTAGCTCTTTCAATTTTGATGATAGGGTGTCAATTTTAGTTCTCTCCTTTCTTCTCATGTGGGCACTTATTGCTATATATTTTCCTCTAGAGACTGCTTTAAATGTGTCCCAGAGATTCTGGTATGTGGTGTCTTCATTCTCGTAGGTTTCGAAGAACATCTTTATTTCTGCCTTCATTTCAGTGTTTATCCAGTCAACATTCAGGAGAAAGTTGTTCAATTTCCATGAGGATGTGCGGTTCTGGGTTGGCTTCTGAATTCTGAGTTCTAACTTGATTGCACTGTGGTCTGGGAGACTGTTTGTTATGGTTTCTGTTCTTTTGCATTTGCTGAGGAGTGATTTACTCCCAATTATGTGGTCAATTTTAGAGTAGGTGTGATGTGGTGCTGAGAAGAATGTATATTCTCTGGATTGGGGCTGGAGAGTTCTGTAAATATCTATTAGGTTTGCTTGTTCCAGGTCTGAGTTCAAGTCCTGGATATCCTTATTAATTTTCTGTCTCGTTGATCTGTCTAATATTGACAACGGTGTGTTGAAGTCTCCCAGTATTAATGTGTGGGAGTCTATGTCTCTTTGTAAGTCTTTAAGAACTTGCCTTATGTATCTGGGTGCTCCTGTATTAGGTGCATATATATTTAGGATCGTTAGCTCTTCTTGTTGTATTGATCCTTTACCATTATGTAATGTCCTTCTTTGTCTCTTTTGATCTTTGTTGCTTTAAAGTCTATTTTATCAGAGATGAGAATTGCAACTCCTGCTTTTTTTTGCTCTCCATTTGCTTGGTAAATCTTCCTCCATCCCTTTATTTTGAGCCTTTGTGTATCCTTGCATGTGAGGTGGGTTTCCTGGATACAGCACACTGATGGGTTTTGGCTTTTTATCCAATTTGCCAGTCTGTGTCTTTTGATTGGGGCATTTAGTCCATTTACATTTAGGGTTAATATTGTTATGTGTGAGTTTGCTCCTGTCATTTTGATGCTAGCTGGCTGTTTTGCCCATTGGTTGATGGAGATTCTTCATTGTGTTGCTGCTCTTTACCATTTCGTGCGTTTTTGGAGTGGCTGGTGCTGGTTGTTTTTTTCTATGTGTAGTGTCTCCTTCAGGAGCTCTTGTAAAGCTGGTCTGGTGGTGATGAAATCTGTGAGTACTTGCTTGTTCACAAAGGATTTTATTTTTCCTTCACTTATGAAGCTTAGTTTGGCTGGATATGAAATTCTGGGTTGAAAGTTCTTCTCTTTAAGGATGTTGAATATCGGCCCCCACTCTCTTCTGGCCTGTAGGGTTTCTGCTGAGAGATCTGCTGTGAGTCTGATGGGTTTCCCTTTGTGGGTAACCCGACCTTTCTCTCTGGCTGCCCTTAGTATTTTCTCCTTCATTTCAACCCTGGTGAATCTGATGATTATGTGCCTTGGGGTTGCTCTTCTAGCGGAATATCTTTGTGGTGTTCTCTGTATTTCTTGGACTTGAATCTTGGCCTGCCTTGCTAGGTTGGGGAAGTTTTCCTGGATAATATCCTGAAGAGTATTTTCCAGCTTGGATGCATTCTCTTCGTCACATTCAGGTACACCTATCAAACGTAGATTAGGTCTTTTCACGTAGTCCCATATTTCTTGTTGACTCTGTTCATTCCTTTTCACCTTGTTTTCTCTAATCTTCCCTTCTCGTTTTATTTCATTGAGTTGATCTTCAACTTCTGATATCCTTTCTTCTGCTTGGTCAATTCTGCTGTTGAAACTTGTACATGCTTCGCGAAGTTCTCGTGTTGTGTTTTTCAGCTCCATCAATTCATTCATATTCCTCTCTAAGTTGTCCATTCTCGTTAGCATTTCGTCAAGTCTTTTTTCAAGGTTCTTAGTTTCTTTGCATTGGGTTAGAACATGTTCTTTTAGCTCACAGAAGTTTCTTATTATCCATTTTCTGAAAGCTGATTCTGTCATTTCATCACACTCATTCTCCGTCCAGTCTTGTTCCCGTGCTGGTGAGGAGTTATGCTGCCTTGTAGGGGGAGAGGTGTTCTGGTTTTGGGTGTTTTCATCCTTTTTGCGCTGGTTTCTTCCCATCTTTGTGGATTTATCCGCCTATTGACTTTGTAGTTGCTGTCTTTCTTATTTTGGTAATTTTAAGTCTGCAGCAGCTGAACTCATAAACCCCCTTTTCTTCTCCCCAGGTGTTCTGGCCCAGGGGTTTAGCACTTTTTGTTTTTCAGCTGTGTTGCTACCGTTTTCCCTGCCCACAAGGTGGCAGTCTAGTCACACTCAGCCTGCAGAGGCTTCGCTGAGCTGTTGTGGGCTCCGCCCAGCTTCCGTGTGAGCTTCCCTGCAGTCCTGTGAGTGTAGTTAGAACTGCTTCCGCTATGCTGTCCCGCCCCTGTAGTGACGGAGTCTCTGTAGTGGCGGGTTGTCTCGGTTACGGAAAATTGCCCCGGGAACTGTAGGGTGTTTCCCGATGGAGGACGCCCCTCCCCCACAGAGCTGAACCGTCCCGGGTTCAGCCGTGTTTCCAGAGGGGCCCTCTTTGTCCTGTAATCTCTTGGCTTGCCTCCTTGCCACAGTTCCCCTTGCTGGCCCAGAGGGGACACAGTCTCGTTCACTTTGTCCAAGGAGCCGCTGCTCCCCGCCCCCCGTGCAGGCCGAGCGGCTGCTCCGGTCCAACCAGCAGCGCTGGGAATGCGGGGAGCATCTCCGCGCAATTAAAATCCGCTGCCCTGTGTGCCGCTGCATCAGCCGAAGCAGCGGCTCTGAGATTCGTGGCACTCCCTTGCCCGGGGGTCTCCTGGCTTGGCTCCCTGCTTCAGATCCCCTTTCTGGCTCAGAGGGAACTCTGTCTCTCTCGCTCTGCGCAAGAAGCCACTGCCCCCCGCTCCAGGGCATAGGCTGAGCGGCCACTCCGCTCAAACCAGCGGCGCTGGAGACCCGTGGGGCTTTTCCTCCGGTGAATCTCCTGGTCTGTGGGCAGTAAAAGTCCGTCTGGAAATGCGGCGTCCACTCACCCTCTGCGCCTTCTCTCGGAGCTGCAAGCCCGACTTCCTCTTAAGTGGCCATCTTGGATCGATCCCCGCTCCTAAGATTTAGACGAAGCTTACTGCTGTTTCATACGTATGCCGGCATTGGGCTGGAAATGCCGGTTTCGGGATTCTGCACAGAAAGGGTTTGCAACCCACTGAATCCACACGTGAGTTTAACTCCGTCAGTTGAATGCACACATTGACAACCATTCAGTTAGATAGCTCCGTTTTGGTTTTAGAAGCAGATATTTCTCTGTACAGCCTATGATCCTATTCACTCGGGAATATCCCAACGCAGCTCCGAGAAGAAACGTGTTTCTGACTCGCTGCATCTCAACATAGATTCAACTCTCTTAGGTGAACGAACTCACAGCAGAGCAGTTTCAAGGAAACCTTTCTCCTGAATTTTAGACGAAGTTTACTGCTGTTTCGTACGTATGCCGGCATTGGCCTCAAAATGCCGGATTTGGGATTCTGCACAGAAAGGGTGTGCAAACCGCTGAATCAACACGTGAGTTTAATTCCATGAGCTGAATGCACACATTGACAACCATTCAGTTAGGTAGCTCCGTTTTGGTTTTAGAAGCAGATATTTCTCTGTACAGCCTATGGTCCCATTCACTCGGGAATATCCCAACGCAGCTCCTAGAAGAAACCTGTTTCTGACTCGCTGAATCTCAACATAGATTCAACTCTCTTAGTTGAACGAACGCACAGCAGAGCAGTTTCAAGGAAACGTTTCCCTGAGTTTTAGACGAAGTTTACTGCTGTTCCGTACATATGCCGGCATTGGGATGGAAATGCCAGCTTTGCGATTCTGCACAGAAAAGGTTTGCACACCGCTGAATCCACACATGAGTTTAACTGTGTCAGTTGAATGCACACATTGGCAACCATTCAGTTAGATAGCTCCGTTTTGGTTTTAGAAGCAGATATTTCTCTGTACAGCCTACGGTCCAATTCACTCGGTAATATCCCAACGCAACTCCTACAAGAAACGTGTTTCTAACTCACTGAATCTCAACATAGATTCAAATCTCTTAGGTGAACGAACGCACAGCAGAGCAGTTTCAAAAAATCGTTGCTCCTTAGATTTAGACGAAGTTTACTGCTGTTTCATACGTATGCCGGCATTGGGCTACAAATGCCGGTTTCGGGATTCTGCACAGAAAGGGTTTGCAACCCGCTGAATCCACACGTGAGTTTAACTCCGTCAGTTGAAAACACACATTGGCAACGATTCAGTTAGATAGCTCCGTTTTGGTTTTAGAAGCAGATATTTCTCTATACAGCCTATGATCCTATTCACTCGCGAATATCCCAACGGAGCTCCTAGAAGAAACGTGTTTCTGACTCGCTGCATCTCAACATAGACTCAACTCTCTTAGGTGAACCAACTCACACCAGAGCAGTTTCAAGGAAACCTTTCTCCTGAATTTTAGACGAAGTTTACTGCCGTTTCGTAAGTATGCCGGGATTCGGCTGGAAATGCCGGTTTCGGGATTCTGCACAGAAAGGTTTGGAAAACCGCTGAATGCACACGTGAGTTTAACTCCGTCAGTTGAATGCACTCATTGACAACCATTCAGTTAGATAGCTCCGTTTTGGTTTTAGAAGCAGATATTTCTCTGTACAGACTATGGTCCCATTCACTCGGGAATATCCCAACGCAGCGCCTAAAAGATACGTATTTCTGACTCACTGAATCTCAACATAGATCCAACTCTCTTAGCTGAACGAATGCACAGCAGAGCAGTTTCAAGGAAACGTTTCTCCTGGGTTTTAGACGAAGTTTACTGCTGTTTCGTATGTATGCCGGCATTGGGCTGGAAATGCTGGTTTTGCGATTCTGCACAGAAAGGGTGTGCAAACCGCTGAATCAACGCGTGGGTTTAACACCGTGAGCTGAATGCAGACATTGACAACCATTCAGTTATATAGCTCCGTTTTGGTTTTAGAAACAGATATTTCTCTGTATAGCCTCTTGTCCCATTCACTCGGGAATATCCCAACGCACCTCCTAGAAGAAACATGTTTCTGACTCGCTGAATCTAAACATAGATTCAACTCTCCTACTTGAACGAACGCACAGCAGAGTAGTTTCAAGGAATCATTTCTCCTGAGTTTTAGACGAAGTTTACTGCTGTTCCATACGTATGCCGGAACTGGGATGGAAATGCCAGGTTTGCGATTCTGCACAGAAAGGGTTTGAACACCGCTGAAACCACACATGAGTTTAACTCTGTCGGTTGAATGCACACATTGACAAGCATTCAGTTAGAAAGCTCCATTTTGGTTTTAGAAGCAGATATTTCTCTGTACAGCCTCTTGTCCCATTCACTCGGGAATATCCCAACGCAGCTCCTTGAAGAAACCTGTTTCTGACTCGCTGAATCTCAACATAGATTCAACTCTCCTAGTTGAACGAACGCACAGCAGAGCAGTTTCAAGGAAACGTTTCTCCTGAGTTTTAGACGAAGTTTACTGCTGTTCCGTACGTATGACGGCATTGGGATGGAAATGCCGGTTTTGGGATTCTGCACAGAATGGGTTTGCACACCGCTGAATCCACACATGAGTTTATCTCTGTCAGTTGAATGCACACATTGACAACCATTCTGTTAGATAGCTCCGTTTTGGTTTTAGAAGCAGATATTTCACTGTACAGCCTATGGTCCCATTCACTCAGCAATATCCCAACGCAGCTCCTAGAAGAAACGTGTTTCTGACATGCTGAATGTCAACATAGATTCAATTCTCTTAGGTGAACGAACGCACAGCAGAGCAGTTTCAAGGAAACGTTTCTCCTGAGTTTTAGACGAAGTTTACTGCTGTTTCGTACGAATGCCGGCATTGGGCTGGAAATGCTGGTTTCGGGATTCTGTACAGAAAGGGTTTGCACACCGCTGAGTCCACACATGAGTTTCACTCGGTCAGTTGAATGCGCACATTGACAACCATTCAGTTAGATAGCTCCGTTTTGGTTTTACAAGCAGTTATTTCTCTGTACAGCTATGGTCCCATTCACTCGGGAATATCCCAACGCAGCTCCTCGAGGAAACGTGTTTCTGACTCGCTGAATCTCAACATAGATTCAACTCTCTTAGGTGAACGATCGCACAGCAGAGCAGTTTCACGGAAACCTTTCTCCTGAGTTTTAGACGAAGTTTACTGCTGTTTCGTACGTATGCCGGCATAGGGATCGAAATGCCGGTTTTGGGATTCTGCACAGAAAGGTTTGGCAAACCGCTGAATCCTCACGTGAGTTTTACTACGTGAGATGAATGCCTATATTGACAACCATTCAGTTAGATTGCTCCGTTTTGGTTTTAGAAGCAGATATTTCTCTGAAGAGCATATGGTCCCATTCACTCGGGAATATCCCAACACAACACCTAGAAGAAACGTGTTTCTAACTCGCTGAATCTGAACATAGATTCAACTCTCTTAGGTGAACGAACGCACAGCAGAGTAGTTTCCAGGGAAACCTTTCTCCTGAGTTTTAGACGAAGTTACTGCTGTTTCGTACTTATGCCGGCATTGGGCTGAAAATGCCAGTTTTGGGATTCTGCACAGAGAGGGTTTGCAAACCGCTGAAGCAACACGTGAGTTTAACTCTGTCACTTGAATGCACATATTGACAACCATTCCTTTAGAAACTCCGTTTTGGTTTTAGAAACAGATATTTCTCTGTACAGCCTATGGTCCCATTCACTCGGGAATATTCCAACGCAACACCTAGAAGAAACGAGTTTCTAACTCGCTGAATCTGAACATAGATTCAACTCTCTTAGGTGAACTAAAGCACAGCAGAGCAGTTTCAAGGAATCCTTTCTACTGAGTTTTAGACGAAGTTTACTGCTGTTTCATACGTATTCCGGCATTGGGCTGGAAAAGCCTTTTCGAGATTCTGCACAGAAAGGGTTTGCAAACTGCTGCATCCACACGTGAATTTAACTCCGTCAGTTGAATGCACACATTGACAACCAATCAGTTAGATAGCTCCGTTTTGGTTTTATAAGCAGATATTTCTCTGTACAGCCTATGGTCCCATTCACTCGGGAATATCCCAACGCAGCTCCTAGAAGAAACGTGTTTCTGACGCGCTGAAACTCAACATAGACTCAACTCTCTTAGTTGAACGAACGCACAACATAGTAGTTTCAAGGAAACGTTTCTCCTGAGTTTTAGCCGAAGTTTACTCCCGTTTCGTACGTATGCCGGCATTGGGCTGGAAATGCCGGTTTTCGGATTCTGCACAGAAAGTGTTTGCAAACCGCTGAATCAACACGTGAGTTTAATTCCATGAGCTGAATGCACACATTGACAACCATTCAGTTAGATAGCTCCATTTTGGTTTTAGAAGCAGATATTTCTCTTTAGAGCCTATGGTCCCATTCACTCGGGAATATCCCAACGCAGCTCCTAGAAGAAACCTGTTTCTGACTCGCTGGGTCTAAACATGGATTCAACTCTCTTAGGTGAATGAACGCACAGCAGAGCAGTTTCAAGGAAACGTTTCCCTGAGTTTTAGACGAAGTTTATTGCTGTTCCGTACGTATGCCGGCATTGGGATGGAAATGCCAGCTTTGCGATTCTGCACAGAAAAGGTTTGCACACCGCTGAATCCACAAATGAGTTTAACTGTGTCAGTTGAATGCACACATTGGCAACCATTCAGTTAGATAGCTCCGTTTTGGTTTTAGAAGCAGATATTTCTCTGTACAGCCTACGGTCCAATTCACTCGGGAATATCCCAACGCAACTCCTACAAGAAACGTGTTTCTAACTCGCTGAATGTCAACATAGATTCAACTCTCCTAGGTGAACGAACGCACAGCAGAGCAGTTTCAAGGAATCGTTGCTCCTACAATTTTTTTTTTATTTTTTTTTTATTTTTTATTGCATTTTAGGTTTTGGGGTGCATGTGAAGAACATGCAAGGTTGTTGCACAGGTGCACACCTGGCAGTATGATTTGCTGCCTCCCTCCCCTTCACCTATATCTGGCATTTCTCCCCATGCTATCCCTCCCCAACTCCCCACCCCCCCCACTATCCCCCCTCCCCCCAACAGACCCCCGTGTATAGTGCTCCCCTCCCTGTGTCCATGTGTTCTCCTTTTTCAACACCCGCCTATGAGTGAGAACATGTGGTGTTTGATTTTGTGTTCTTGTGTCAGTTTGCTGAGAATGATGTTTTCCAGGTTCATCCATGTCCCTACGAAGGATGTGAACTCCTCCTTTTTAATGGCTGCATAATATTCCATGGTGTATATGTGCCACATTTTTCCTGTCCAGTCTATCATCGATGGGCATTTGGGCTGGTTCCAGGTCTTTGCTATTGTGAACTGTGCTGCAATGAACATTCGTGTGCATGTGTCCTTATAGTAGAACGATTTATAATCCTTTGGATATATGCCCAGTAATGGGATTGCTGGGTCAAATGGAATTTCTATTTCTAGGTCCTTGAGGAATCGCCACACTGTTTTCCACAGTGGTTGAACTAATTTACACTCCCACCAACAGTGTAAAAGTGTTCCTATTTCTCCACATCCTCTCCAGCATCTGTTGTCTCCAGATTTTTTAATGATCGCCATTCTAACTGGCGTGAGATGGTATCTCAATGTAGTTTTGATTTGCATTTCTCTAATGACCAGTGATGATGAGCATTTTTTCATATGTTTGTTGGCCTCATGTATGTCTTCTTTTGTAAAGTATCTGTTCATATCCTTCGCCCATTTTTGAATGGGCTTGTTTGTTTTTTTCTTGTAAATCTTTTTTAGTTCATTGTAAATTCTGGATATCAGCCCTTTGTCAGACGGGTAGGCTGCAAAAATTTTTTCCCATTCTGTTGGTTGCCGATTCACTCTATTGACTGTTTCTTTTGCCGTGCAAAAGCTGTGGAGTTTGATTAGGTCCCATTTGTCTATTTTGGCTTTTGTTGCCAATGCTTTTGGTGTTTTGGTCATAAAGTCCTTGCCTACGCCTATGTCCTGAATGGTTTTGCCTAGGTTTCCTTCTAGTGTTTTTATGGTGTTACGTCTTATGTTTAAGTCTTTAATCCATCTGGAGTCAATTTTAGTGTAAGGTGTCAGGAAGGGGTCCAGTTTCTGCTTTCTGCATATGGCTAGCCAGTTTTCCCAACACCACTTATTGAACATGGAATCCTTTCCCCATTGATTGTTTTTTTCAGGTTTGTCAAAGATCAGGTGGTTGTAGATATGTTGTGTCGCCTCCGACGTCTCTGTTCTGTTCCATTTGTCTATATCTCTGTTTTGGTACCAGTACCATGCTGTTTTGATTACTGTAGCCTTGTAGTATAGTTTGAAGTCCGGTAGTGTGATGCCTCCTGCTTTGTTCTTTTTGCTTAGAATTGACTTGGCTATGCGGGCTCTCTTTTGGTTCCATATGAAGTTTAAGGTGGTTTTTTCCAGTTCTGTGAGGAAGGTCATTGGTAGCTTGATGGGGATAGCGTTGAATCTGTAAATTACTTTGGGCAGTATGGCCATTTTCACGATATTAATTCTTCCTAACCATGAACATGGAATGTTTCTCCATCTGTTTGTGTCCTCTCTTATTTCGTTGAGCAGTGATTTGTAGTTCTCCTTGAAGAGGTCCTTTACGTTCCTTGTTAGTTGTATTCCTAGGTATTTTATTCTCTTTGTAGCAATTGTGAATGGCAGTTCATTCTTGATTTGGCTCTCTTTAAGTCTGTTATTGGTGTATAGGAATGCTTGTGATTTTTGCACATTGATTTTGTATCCTGAGACTTCGCTGAAGTTGCTTATCAGTTTCAGGAGATTTTGGGCTGAGGTGATAGGGTCTTCTAGATATACAATCATGTCGTCTGCAAATAGAGACAATTTGACTTCCTCCTTTCCTAATTGAATACCCTTTATTTCTTTTTCTTGCCTGATTGCTCTGGCTAGAACTTCCAGTACTATATTGAATACGAGTGGTGAGAGAGGGCATCCTTGTCTAGTGCCAGATTTCAAAGGGAATGCTTGCAGTTTTTGCCCATTCAGTATGATATTGGCTGTCGGTTTGTCATAAATAGCTTTTATTATTTTGAGATACGTTCCATCGATACCTAGTTTATTGAGGGTTTTTAGCATAAAGGGCTGTTGAATTTTGTCGAAGGCCTTCTCTGCATCAATTGAGATAATCATGTGGTTTTTGTCTTTGGTTCTGTTTATGTGGTGAATTACATTTATAGACTTGCGTATATTGAACCAGCCTTGCATCCCCGGGATGAATCCTACTTGATCATGGTGGATAAGCTTTTTGATGTGCTGTTGTAATCGGCTTGCCAGTATTTTATTGAAGATTTTTGCATCTATGTTCATCATGGATATTGGCCTGTAGTTTTCTTTTCTTGTTGAGTCTCTGCCGGGTTTTGGTATTAGGATGATGTTGGTCTCATAAAATGATTTGGGAAGGATTCCCTCTTTTTGGATTATTTGGAATAGTTTCAGTAGGAATGGTACCAGTTCCTCTTTGTATGTCTGGTAGAATTCGGCTGTGAGACCATCTGGGCCTGGGCTTTTCTTGGGTGGTAGGCTCTTAATTGCTGCCTCGACTTCAGACCTTGTTATTGGTCTATTCAGGGTTTCGACTTCTTCCTGGTTTAGGCATGGGAGGAGACTACTGTCCAGGAATTTATCCATTTCTTCCAGGTTTTCTAATTTATGTGCATAGAGTTGTTTGTAATAATCTCTGATGATGGTTTGAATTTCTGTGGCATCTGTGGTGATATCCCCTTTATCATTTTTTATTGCATCTATTTGGTTATTCTCTCTTTTCTTTTTTATTAGTTTGGCTAGTGGTCTGTCTATTTTGTTGATCTTTTCAAAAAACCAGCTCCTGGATTTATTGATTTTTTGTAGGGTTTTTCGTGTCTCTATCTCCTTCAATTCTGCTTTGATCTTAGTTATTTCTTGTCTTCTGCTAGGTTTTGAGTTTTTTTGATCTTGCTCCTCTAGCTCTTTCAATTTTGATGATAGGGTGTCAATTTTAGTTCTCTCCTTTCTTCTCATGTGGGCACTTATTGCTATATATTTTCCTCTAGAGACTGCTTTAAATGTGTCCCAGAGATTCTGGTATGTGGTGTCTTCATTCTCGTAGGTTTCGAAGAACATCTTTATTTCTGCCTTCATTTCAGTGTTTATCCAGTCAACATTCAGGAGAAAGTTGTTCAATTTCCATGAGGATGTGCGGTTCTGGGTTGGCTTCTGAATTCTGAGTTCTAACTTGATTGCACTGTGGTCTGGGAGACTGTTTGTTATGGTTTCTGTTCTTTTGCATTTGCTGAGGAGTGATTTACTCCCAATTATGTGGTCAATTTTAGAGTAGGTGTGATGTGGTGCTGAGAAGAATGTATATTCTCTGGATTGGGGCTGGAGAGTTCTGTAAATATCTATTAGGTTTGCTTGTTCCAGGTCTGAGTTCAAGTCCTGGATATCCTTATTAATTTTCTGTCTCGTTGATCTGTCTAATATTGACAACGGTGTGTTGAAGTCTCCCAGTATTAATGTGTGGGAGTCTATGTCTCTTTGTAAGTCTTTAAGAACTTGCCTTATGTATCTGGGTGCTCCTGTATTAGGTGCATATATATTTAGGATCGTTAGCTCTTCTTGTTGTATTGATCCTTTACCATTATGTAATGTCCTTCTTTGTCTCTTTTGATCTTTGTTGCTTTAAAGTCTATTTTATCAGAGATGAGAATTGCAACTCCTGCTTTTTTTTGCTCTCCATTTGCTTGGTAAATCTTCCTCCATCCCTTTATTTTGAGCCTTTGTGTATCCTTGCATGTGAGGTGGGTTTCCTGGATACAGCACACTGATGGGTTTTGGCTTTTTATCCAATTTGCCAGTCTGTGTCTTTTGATTGGGGCATTTAGTCCATTTACATTTAGGGTTAATATTGTTATGTGTGAGTTTGCTCCTGTCATTTTGATGCTAGCTGGCTGTTTTGCCCATTGGTTGATGGAGATTCTTCATTGTGTTGCTGCTCTTTACCATTTCGTGCGTTTTTGGAGTGGCTGGTGCTGGTTGTTTTTTTCTATGTGTAGTGTCTCCTTCAGGAGCTCTTGTAAAGCTGGTCTGGTGGTGATGAAATCTGTGAGTACTTGCTTGTTCACAAAGGATTTTATTTTTCCTTCACTTATGAAGCTTAGTTTGGCTGGATATGAAATTCTGGGTTGAAAGTTCTTCTCTTTAAGGATGTTGAATATCGGCCCCCACTCTCTTCTGGCCTGTAGGGTTTCTGCTGAGAGATCTGCTGTGAGTCTGATGGGTTTCCCTTTGTGGGTAACCCGACCTTTCTCTCTGGCTGCCCTTAGTATTTTCTCCTTCATTTCAACCCTGGTGAATCTGATGATTATGTGCCTTGGGGTTGCTCTTCTAGCGGAATATCTTTGTGGTGTTCTCTGTATTTCTTGGACTTGAATCTTGGCCTGCCTTGCTAGGTTGGGGAAGTTTTCCTGGATAATATCCTGAAGAGTATTTTCCAGCTTGGATGCATTCTCTTCGTCACATTCAGGTACACCTATCAAACGTAGATTAGGTCTTTTCACGTAGTCCCATATTTCTTGTTGACTCTGTTCATTCCTTTTCACCTTGTTTTCTCTAATCTTCCCTTCTCGTTTTATTTCATTGAGTTGATCTTCAACTTCTGATATCCTTTCTTCTGCTTGGTCAATTCTGCTGTTGAAACTTGTACATGCTTCGCGAAGTTCTCGTGTTGTGTTTTTCAGCTCCATCAATTCATTCATATTCCTCTCTAAGTTGTCCATTCTCGTTAGCATTTCGTCAAGTCTTTTTTCAAGGTTCTTAGTTTCTTTGCATTGGGTTAGAACATGTTCTTTTAGCTCACAGAAGTTTCTTATTATCCATTTTCTGAAAGCTGATTCTGTCATTTCATCACACTCATTCTCCGTCCAGTCTTGTTCCCGTGCTGGTGAGGAGTTATGCTGCCTTGTAGGGGGAGAGGTGTTCTGGTTTTGGGTGTTTTCATCCTTTTTGCGCTGGTTTCTTCCCATCTTTGTGGATTTATCCGCCTATTGACTTTGTAGTTGCTGTCTTTCTTATTTTGGTAATTTTAAGTCTGCAGCAGCTGAACTCATAAACCCCCTTTTCTTCTCCCCAGGTGTTCTGGCCCAGGGGTTTAGCACTTTTTGTTTTTCAGCTGTGTTGCTACCGTTTTCCCTGCCCACAAGGTGGCAGTCTAGTCACACTCAGCCTGCAGAGGCTTCGCTGAGCTGTTGTGGGCTCCGCCCAGCTTCCGTGTGAGCTTCCCTGCAGTCCTGTGAGTGTAGTTAGAACTGCTTCCGCTATGCTGTCCCGCCCCTGTAGTGACGGAGTCTCTGTAGTGGCGGGTTGTCTCGGTTACGGAAAATTGCCCCGGGAACTGTAGGGTGTTTCCCGATGGAGGACGCCCCTCCCCCACAGAGCTGAACCGTCCCGGGTTCAGCCGTGTTTCCAGAGGGGCCCTCTTTGTCCTGTAATCTCTTGGCTTGCCTCCTTGCCACAGTTCCCCTTGCTGGCCCAGAGGGGACACAGTCTCGTTCACTTTGTCCAAGGAGCCGCTGCTCCCCGCCCCCCGTGCAGGCCGAGCGGCTGCTCCGGTCCAACCAGCAGCGCTGGGAATGCGGGGAGCATCTCCGCGCAATTAAAATCCGCTGCCCTGTGTGCCGCTGCATCAGCCGAAGCAGCGGCTCTGAGATTCGTGGCACTCCCTTGCCCGGGGGTCTCCTGGCTTGGCTCCCTGCTTCAGATCCCCTTTCTGGCTCAGAGGGAACTCTGTCTCTCTCGCTCTGCGCAAGAAGCCACTGCCCCCCGCTCCAGGGCATAGGCTGAGCGGCCACTCCGCTCAAACCAGCGGCGCTGGAGACCCGTGGGGCTTTTCCTCCGGTGAATCTCCTGGTCTGTGGGCAGTAAAAGTCCGTCTGGAAATGCGGCGTCCACTCACCCTCTGCGCCTTCTCTCGGAGCTGCAAGCCCGACTTCCTCTTAAGTGGCCATCTTGGATCGATCCCCGCTCCTAAGATTTAGACGAAGCTTACTGCTGTTTCATACGTATGCCGGCATTGGGCTGGAAATGCCGGTTTCGGGATTCTGCACAGAAAGGGTTTGCAACCCACTGAATCCACACGTGAGTTTAACTCCGTCAGTTGAATGCACACATTGACAACCATTCAGTTAGATAGCTCCGTTTTGGTTTTAGAAGCAGATATTTCTCTGTACAGCCTATGATCCTATTCACTCGGGAATATCCCAACGCAGCTCCGAGAAGAAACGTGTTTCTGACTCGCTGCATCTCAACATAGATTCAACTCTCTTAGGTGAACGAACTCACAGCAGAGCAGTTTCAAGGAAACCTTTCTCCTGAATTTTAGACGAAGTTTACTGCTGTTTCGTACGTATGCCGGCATTGGCCTCAAAATGCCGGATTTGGGATTCTGCACAGAAAGGGTGTGCAAACCGCTGAATCAACACGTGAGTTTAATTCCATGAGCTGAATGCACACATTGACAACCATTCAGTTAGGTAGCTCCGTTTTGGTTTTAGAAGCAGATATTTCTCTGTACAGCCTATGGTCCCATTCACTCGGGAATATCCCAACGCAGCTCCTAGAAGAAACCTGTTTCTGACTCGCTGAATCTCAACATAGATTCAACTCTCTTAGTTGAACGAACGCACAGCAGAGCAGTTTCAAGGAAACGTTTCCCTGAGTTTTAGACGAAGTTTACTGCTGTTCCGTACATATGCCGGCATTGGGATGGAAATGCCAGCTTTGCGATTCTGCCCAGAAAAGGTTTGCACACCGCTGAATCCACACATGAGTTTAACTGTGTCAGTTGAATGCACACATTGGCAACCATTCAGTTAGATAGCTCCGTTTTGGTTTTAGAAGCAGATATTTCTCTGTACAGCCTACGGTCCAATTCACTCGGTAATATCCCAACGCAACTCCTACAAGAAACGTGTTTCTAACTCACTGAATCTCAACATAGATTCAAATCTCTTAGGTGAACGAACGCACAGCAGAGCAGTTTCAAAAAATCGTTGCTCCTTAGATTTAGACGAAGTTTACTGCTGTTTCATACGTATGCCGGCATTGGGCTACAAATGCCGGTTTCGGGATTCTGCACAGAAAGGGTTTGCAACCCGCTGAATCCACACGTGAGTTTAACTCCGTCAGTTGAAAACACACATTGGCAACGATTCAGTTAGATAGCTCCGTTTTGGTTTTAGAAGCAGATATTTCTCTATACAGCCTATGATCCTATTCACTCGCGAATATCCCAGCGGAGCTCCTAGAAGAAACGTGTTTCTGACTCGCTGCATCTCAACATAGACTCAACTCTCTTAGGTGAACCAACTCACACCAGAGCAGTTTCAAGGAAACCTTTCTCCTGAATTTTAGACGAAGTTTACTGCCGTTTCGTAAGTATGCCGGGATTCGGCTGGAAATGCCGGTTTCGGGATTCTGCACAGAAAGGTTTGGAAAACCGCTGAATGCACACGTGAGTTTAACTCCGTCAGTTGAATGCACTCATTGACAACCATTCAGTTAGATAGCTCCGTTTTGGTTTTAGAAGCAGATATTTCTCTGTACAGACTATGGTCCCATTCACTCGGGAATATCCCAACGCAGCGCCTAAAAGATACGTATTTCTGACTCACTGAATCTCAACATAGATCCAACTCTCTTAGCTGAACGAATGCACAGCAGAGCAGTTTCAAGGAAACGTTTCTCCTGGGTTTTAGACGAAGTTTACTGCTGTTTCGTATGTATGCAGGCATTGGGCTGGAAATGCTGGTTTTGCGATTCTGCACAGAAAGGGTGTGCAAACCGCTGAATCAACGCGTGGGTTTAACACCGTGAGCTGAATGCAGACATTGACAACCATTCAGTTATATAGCTCCGTTTTGGTTTTAGAAACAGATATTTCTCTGTATAGCCTCTTGTCCCATTCACTCGGGAATATCCCAACGCACCTCCTAGAAGAAACATGTTTCTGACTCGCTGAATCTAAACATAGATTCAACTCTCCTACTTGAACGAACGCACAGCAGAGTAGTTTCAAGGAATCATTTCTCCTGAGTTTTAGACGAAGTTTACTGCTGTTCCATACGTATGCCGGAACTGGGATGGAAATGCCAGGTTTGCGATTCTGCACAGAAAGGGTTTGAACACCGCTGAAACCACACATGAGTTTAACTCTGTCGGTTGAATGCACACATTGACAAGCATTCAGTTAGAAAGCTCCATTTTGGTTTTAGAAGCAGATATTTCTCTGTACAGCCTCTTGTCCCATTCACTCGGGAATATCCCAACGCAGCTCCTTGAAGAAACCTGTTTCTGACTCGCTGAATCTCAACATAGATTCAACTCTCCTAGTTGAACGAACGCACAGCAGAGCAGTTTCAAGGAAACGTTTCTCCTGAGTTTTAGACGAAGTTTACTGCTGTTCCGTACGTATGACGGCATTGGGATGGAAATGCCGGTTTTGGGATTCTGCACAGAATGGGTTTGCACACCGCTGAATCCACACATGAGTTTATCTCTGTCAGTTGAATGCACACATTGACAACCATTCTGTTAGATAGCTCCGTTTTGGTTTTAGAAGCAGATATTTCACTGTACAGCCTATGGTCCCATTCACTCAGCAATATCCCAACGCAGCTCCTAGAAGAAACGTGTTTCTGACATGCTGAATGTCAACATAGATTCAATTCTCTTAGGTGAACGAACGCACAGCAGAGCAGTTTCAAGGAAACCTTTCTCCTGAGTTTTAGACGAAGTTTACTGCTGTTTCGTACGTATGCCGGCATAGGGATCGAAATGCCGGTTTTGGGATTCTGCACAGAAAGGTTTGGCAAACCGCTGAATCCTCACGTGAGTTTTACTACGTGAGATGAATGCCTATATTGACAACCATTCAGTTAGATTGCTCCGTTTTGGTTTTAGAAGCAGATATTTCTCTGAAGAGCATATGGTCCCATTCACTCGGGAATATCCCAACACAACACCTAGAAGAAACGTGTTTCTAACTCGCTGAATCTGAACATAGATTCAACTCTCTTAGGTGAACGAACGCACAGCAGAGTAGTTTCCAGGGAAACCTTTCTCCTGAGTTTTAGACGAAGTTACTGCTGTTTCGTACTTATGCCGGCATTGGGCTGAAAATGCCAGTTTTGGGATTCTGCACAGAGAGGGTTTGCAAACCGCTGAAGCAACACGTGAGTTTAACTCTGTCACTTGAATGCACATATTGACAACCATTCCTTTAGAAACTCCGTTTTGGTTTTAGAAACAGATATTTCTCTGTACAGCCTATGGTCCCATTCACTCGGGAATATTCCAACGCAACACCTAGAAGAAACGAGTTTCTAACTCGCTGAATCTGAACATAGATTCAACTCTCTTAGGTGAACTAAAGCACAGCAGAGCAGTTTCAAGGAATCCTTTCTACTGAGTTTTAGACGAAGTTTACTGCTGTTTCATACGTATTCCGGCATTGGGCTGGAAAAGCCTTTTCGAGATTCTGCACAGAAAGGGTTTGCAAACTGCTGCATCCACACGTGAATTTAACTCCGTCAGTTGAATGCACACATTGACAACCAATCAGTTAGATAGCTCCGTTTTGGTTTTATAAGCAGATATTTCTCTGTACAGCCTCTGGTCCCATTCACTCGGTAATATCCCAACGCAGCTCCTAGAAGAAACGTGTTTCTGACGCGCTGAAACTCAACATAGACTCAACTCTCTTAGTTGAACGAACGCACAACATAGTAGTTTCAAGGAAACGTTTCTCCTGAGTTTTAGCCGAAGTTTACTCCCGTTTCGTACGTATGCCGGCATTGGGCTGGAAATGCCGGTTTTCGGATTCTGCACAGAAAGTGTTTGCAAACCGCTGAATCAACACGTGAGTTTAATTCCATGAGCTGAATGCACACATTGACAACCATTCAGTTAGATAGCTCCATTTTGGTTTTAGAAGCAGATATTTCTCTTTAGAGCC
Source organism: Aotus nancymaae (assembly GCF_030222135.1). Lineage (NCBI taxonomy): Eukaryota > Metazoa > Chordata > Mammalia > Primates > Aotidae > Aotus > Aotus nancymaae. The sequence goes on from NW_026988565.1 coordinate 307,370, forward strand.
TATGGTCCCATTCACTCGGGAATATCCCAACGCAGCTCCTAGAAGAAACCTGTTTCTGACTCGCTGGGTCTAAACATGGATTCAACTCTCTTAGGTGAATGAACGCACAGCAGAGCAGTTTCAAGGAAACGTTTCCCTGAGTTTTAGACGAAGTTTATTGCTGTTCCGTACGTATGCCGGCATTGGGATGGAAATGCCAGCTTTGCGATTCTGCACAGAAAAGGTTTGCACACCGCTGAATCCACAAATGAGTTTAACTGTGTCAGTTGAATGCACACATTGGCAACCATTCAGTTAGATAGCTCCGTTTTGGTTTTAGAAGCAGATATTTCTCTGTACAGCCTACGGTCCAATTCACTCGGGAATATCCCAACGCAACTCCTACAAGAAACGTGTTTCTAACTCGCTGAATGTCAACATAGATTCAACTCTCCTAGGTGAACGAACGCACAGCAGAGCAGTTTCAAGGAATCGTTGCTCCTACAATTTTTTTTTTATTTTTTTTTTATTTTTTATTGCATTTTAGGTTTTGGGGTGCATGTGAAGAACATGCAAGGTTGTTGCACAGGTGCACACCTGGCAGTATGATTTGCTGCCTCCCTCCCCTTCACCTATATCTGGCATTTCTCCCCATGCTATCCCTCCCCAACTCCCCACCCCCCCACTATCCCCCCTCCCCCCAACAGACCCCCGTGTATAGTGCTCCCCTCCCTGTGTCCATGTGTTCTCCTTTTTCAACACCCGCCTATGAGTGAGAACATGTGGTGTTTGATTTTGTGTTCTTGTGTCAGTTTGCTGAGAATGATGTTTTCCAGGTTCATCCATGTCCCTACGAAGGATGTGAACTCCTCCTTTTTAATGGCTGCATAATATTCCATGGTGTATATGTGCCACATTTTTCCTGTCCAGTCTATCATCGATGGGCATTTGGGCTGGTTCCAGGTCTTTGCTATTGTGAACTGTGCTGCAATGAACATTCGTGTGCATGTGTCCTTATAGTAGAACGATTTATAATCCTTTGGATATATGCCCAGTAATGGGATTGCTGGGTCAAATGGAATTTCTATTTCTAGGTCCTTGAGGAATCGCCACACTGTTTTCCACAGTGGTTGAACTAATTTACACTCCCACCAACAGTGTAAAAGTGTTCCTATTTCTCCACATCCTCTCCAGCATCTGTTGTCTCCAGATTTTTTAATGATCGCCATTCTAACTGGCGTGAGATGGTATCTCAATGTAGTTTTGATTTGCATTTCTCTAATGACCAGTGATGATGAGCATTTTTTCATATGTTTGTTGGCCTCATGTATGTCTTCTTTTGTAAAGTATCTGTTCATATCCTTCGCCCATTTTTGAATGGGCTTGTTTGTTTTTTTCTTGTAAATCTTTTTTAGTTCATTGTAAATTCTGGATATCAGCCCTTTGTCAGACGGGTAGGCTGCAAAAATTTTTTCCCATTCTGTTGGTTGCCGATTCACTCTATTGACTGTTTCTTTTGCCGTGCAAAAGCTGTGGAGTTTGATTAGGTCCCATTTGTCTATTTTGGCTTTTGTTGCCAATGCTTTTGGTGTTTTGGTCATAAAGTCCTTGCCTACGCCTATGTCCTGAATGGTTTTGCCTAGGTTTCCTTCTAGTGTTTTTATGGTGTTACGTCTTATGTTTAAGTCTTTAATCCATCTGGAGTCAATTTTAGTGTAAGGTGTCAGGAAGGGGTCCAGTTTCTGCTTTCTGCATATGGCTAGCCAGTTTTCCCAACACCACTTATTGAACATGGAATCCTTTCCCCATTGATTGTTTTTTTCAGGTTTGTCAAAGATCAGGTGGTTGTAGATATGTTGTGTCGCCTCCGACGTCTCTGTTCTGTTCCATTTGTCTATATCTCTGTTTTGGTACCAGTACCATGCTGTTTTGATTACTGTAGCCTTGTAGTATAGTTTGAAGTCCGGTAGTGTGATGCCTCCTGCTTTGTTCTTTTTGCTTAGAATTGACTTGGCTATGCGGGCTCTCTTTTGGTTCCATATGAAGTTTAAGGTGGTTTTTTCCAGTTCTGTGAGGAAGGTCATTGGTAGCTTGATGGGGATAGCGTTGAATCTGTAAATTACTTTGGGCAGTATGGCCATTTTCACGATATTAATTCTTCCTAACCATGAACATGGAATGTTTCTCCATCTGTTTGTGTCCTCTCTTATTTCGTTGAGCAGTGATTTGTAGTTCTCCTTGAAGAGGTCCTTTACGTTCCTTGTTAGTTGTATTCCTAGGTATTTTATTCTCTTTGTAGCAATTGTGAATGGCAGTTCATTCTTGATTTGGCTCTCTTTAAGTCTGTTATTGGTGTATAGGAATGCTTGTGATTTTTGCACATTGATTTTGTATCCTGAGACTTCGCTGAAGTTGCTTATCAGTTTCAGGAGATTTTGGGCTGAGGTGATAGGGTCTTCTAGATATACAATCATGTCGTCTGCAAATAGAGACAATTTGACTTCCTCCTTTCCTAATTGAATACCCTTTATTTCTTTTTCTTGCCTGATTGCTCTGGCTAGAACTTCCAGTACTATATTGAATACGAGTGGTGAGAGAGGGCATCCTTGTCTAGTGCCAGATTTCAAAGGGAATGCTTGCAGTTTTTGCCCATTCAGTATGATATTGGCTGTCGGTTTGTCATAAATAGCTTTTATTATTTTGAGATACGTTCCATCGATACCTAGTTTATTGAGGGTTTTTAGCATAAAGGGCTGTTGAATTTTGTCGAAGGCCTTCTCTGCATCAATTGAGATAATCATGTGGTTTTTGTCTTTGGTTCTGTTTATGTGGTGAATTACATTTATAGACTTGCGTATATTGAACCAGCCTTGCATCCCCGGGATGAATCCTACTTGATCATGGTGGATAAGCTTTTTGATGTGCTGTTGTAATCGGCTTGCCAGTATTTTATTGAAGATTTTTGCATCTATGTTCATCATGGATATTGGCCTGTAGTTTTCTTTTCTTGTTGAGTCTCTGCCGGGTTTTGGTATTAGGATGATGTTGGTCTCATAAAATGATTTGGGAAGGATTCCCTCTTTTTGGATTATTTGGAATAGTTTCAGTAGGAATGGTACCAGTTCCTCTTTGTATGTCTGGTAGAATTCGGCTGTGAGACCATCTGGGCCTGGGCTTTTCTTGGGTGGTAGGCTCTTAATTGCTGCCTCGACTTCAGACCTTGTTATTGGTCTATTCAGGGTTTCGACTTCTTCCTGGTTTAGGCATGGGAGGAGACTACTGTCCAGGAATTTATCCATTTCTTCCAGGTTTTCTAATTTATGTGCATAGAGTTGTTTGTAATAATCTCTGATGATGGTTTGAATTTCTGTGGCATCTGTGGTGATATCCCCTTTATCATTTTTTATTGCATCTATTTGGTTATTCTCTCTTTTCTTTTTTATTAGTTTGGCTAGTGGTCTGTCTATTTTGTTGATCTTTTCAAAAAACCAGCTCCTGGATTTATTGATTTTTTGTAGGGTTTTTCGTGTCTCTATCTCCTTCAATTCTGCTTTGATCTTAGTTATTTCTTGTCTTCTGCTAGGTTTTGAGTTTTTTTGATCTTGCTCCTCTAGCTCTTTCAATTTTGATGATAGGGTGTCAATTTTAGTTCTCTCCTTTCTTCTCATGTGGGCACTTATTGCTATATATTTTCCTCTAGAGACTGCTTTAAATGTGTCCCAGAGATTCTGGTATGTGGTGTCTTCATTCTCGTAGGTTTCGAAGAACATCTTTATTTCTGCCTTCATTTCAGTGTTTATCCAGTCAACATTCAGGAGAAAGTTGTTCAATTTCCATGAGGATGTGCGGTTCTGGGTTGGCTTCTGAATTCTGAGTTCTAACTTGATTGCACTGTGGTCTGGGAGACTGTTTGTTATGGTTTCTGTTCTTTTGCATTTGCTGAGGAGTGATTTACTCCCAATTATGTGGTCAATTTTAGAGTAGGTGTGATGTGGTGCTGAGAAGAATGTATATTCTCTGGATTGGGGCTGGAGAGTTCTGTAAATATCTATTAGGTTTGCTTGTTCCAGGTCTGAGTTCAAGTCCTGGATATCCTTATTAATTTTCTGTCTCGTTGATCTGTCTAATATTGACAACGGTGTGTTGAAGTCTCCCAGTATTAATGTGTGGGAGTCTATGTCTCTTTGTAAGTCTTTAAGAACTTGCCTTATGTATCTGGGTGCTCCTGTATTAGGTGCATATATATTTAGGATCGTTAGCTCTTCTTGTTGTATTGATCCTTTACCATTATGTAATGTCCTTCTTTGTCTCTTTTGATCTTTGTTGCTTTAAAGTCTATTTTATCAGAGATGAGAATTGCAACTCCTGCTTTTTTTTGCTCTCCATTTGCTTGGTAAATCTTCCTCCATCCCTTTATTTTGAGCCTTTGTGTATCCTTGCATGTGAGGTGGGTTTCCTGGATACAGCACACTGATGGGTTTTGGCTTTTTATCCAATTTGCCAGTCTGTGTCTTTTGATTGGGGCATTTAGTCCATTTACATTTAGGGTTAATATTGTTATGTGTGAGTTTGCTCCTGTCATTTTGATGCTAGCTGGCTGTTTTGCCCATTGGTTGATGGAGATTCTTCATTGTGTTGCTGCTCTTTACCATTTCGTGCGTTTTTGGAGTGGCTGGTGCTGGTTGTTTTTTTCTATGTGTAGTGTCTCCTTCAGGAGCTCTTGTAAAGCTGGTCTGGTGGTGATGAAATCTGTGAGTACTTGCTTGTTCACAAAGGATTTTATTTTTCCTTCACTTATGAAGCTTAGTTTGGCTGGATATGAAATTCTGGGTTGAAAGTTCTTCTCTTTAAGGATGTTGAATATCGGCCCCCACTCTCTTCTGGCCTGTAGGGTTTCTGCTGAGAGATCTGCTGTGAGTCTGATGGGTTTCCCTTTGTGGGTAACCCGACCTTTCTCTCTGGCTGCCCTTAGTATTTTCTCCTTCATTTCAACCCTGGTGAATCTGATGATTATGTGCCTTGGGGTTGCTCTTCTAGCGGAATATCTTTGTGGTGTTCTCTGTATTTCTTGGACTTGAATCTTGGCCTGCCTTGCTAGGTTGGGGAAGTTTTCCTGGATAATATCCTGAAGAGTATTTTCCAGCTTGGATGCATTCTCTTCGTCACATTCAGGTACACCTATCAAACGTAGATTAGGTCTTTTCACGTAGTCCCATATTTCTTGTTGACTCTGTTCATTCCTTTTCACCTTGTTTTCTCTAATCTTCCCTTCTCGTTTTATTTCATTGAGTTGATCTTCAACTTCTGATATCCTTTCTTCTGCTTGGTCAATTCTGCTGTTGAAACTTGTACATGCTTCGCGAAGTTCTCGTGTTGTGTTTTTCAGCTCCATCAATTCATTCATATTCCTCTCTAAGTTGTCCATTCTCGTTAGCATTTCGTCAAGTCTTTTTTCAAGGTTCTTAGTTTCTTTGCATTGGGTTAGAACATGTTCTTTTAGCTCACAGAAGTTTCTTATTATCCATTTTCTGAAAGCTGATTCTGTCATTTCATCACACTCATTCTCCGTCCAGTCTTGTTCCCGTGCTGGTGAGGAGTTATGCTGCCTTGTAGGGGGAGAGGTGTTCTGGTTTTGGGTGTTTTCATCCTTTTTGCGCTGGTTTCTTCCCATCTTTGTGGATTTATCCGCCTATTGACTTTGTAGTTGCTGTCTTTCTTATTTTGGTAATTTTAAGTCTGCAGCAGCTGAACTCATAAACCCCCTTTTCTTCTCCCCAGGTGTTCTGGCCCAGGGGTTTAGCACTTTTTGTTTTTCAGCTGTGTTGCTACCGTTTTCCCTGCCCACAAGGTGGCAGTCTAGTCACACTCAGCCTGCAGAGGCTTCGCTGAGCTGTTGTGGGCTCCGCCCAGCTTCCGTGTGAGCTTCCCTGCAGTCCTGTGAGTGTAGTTAGAACTGCTTCCGCTATGCTGTCCCGCCCCTGTAGTGACGGAGTCTCTGTAGTGGCGGGTTGTCTCGGTTACGGAAAATTGCCCCGGGAACTGTAGGGTGTTTCCCGATGGAGGACGCCCCTCCCCCACAGAGCTGAACCGTCCCGGGTTCAGCCGTGTTTCCAGAGGGGCCCTCTTTGTCCTGTAATCTCTTGGCTTGCCTCCTTGCCACAGTTCCCCTTGCTGGCCCAGAGGGGACACAGTCTCGTTCACTTTGTCCAAGGAGCCGCTGCTCCCCGCCCCCCGTGCAGGCCGAGCGGCTGCTCCGGTCCAACCAGCAGCGCTGGGAATGCGGGGAGCATCTCCGCGCAATTAAAATCCGCTGCCCTGTGTGCCGCTGCATCAGCCGAAGCAGCGGCTCTGAGATTCGTGGCACTCCCTTGCCCGGGGGTCTCCTGGCTTGGCTCCCTGCTTCAGATCCCCTTTCTGGCTCAGAGGGAACTCTGTCTCTCTCGCTCTGCGCAAGAAGCCACTGCCCCCCGCTCCAGGGCATAGGCTGAGCGGCCACTCCGCTCAAACCAGCGGCGCTGGAGACCCGTGGGGCTTTTCCTCCGGTGAATCTCCTGGTCTGTGGGCAGTAAAAGTCCGTCTGGAAATGCGGCGTCCACTCACCCTCTGCGCCTTCTCTCGGAGCTGCAAGCCCGACTTCCTCTTAAGTGGCCATCTTGGATCGATCCCCGCTCCTAAGATTTAGACGAAGCTTACTGCTGTTTCATACGTATGCCGGCATTGGGCTGGAAATGCCGGTTTCGGGATTCTGCACAGAAAGGGTTTGCAACCCACTGAATCCACACGTGAGTTTAACTCCGTCAGTTGAATGCACACATTGACAACCATTCAGTTAGATAGCTCCGTTTTGGTTTTAGAAGCAGATATTTCTCTGTACAGCCTATGATCCTATTCACTCGGGAATATCCCAACGCAGCTCCGAGAAGAAACGTGTTTCTGACTCGCTGCATCTCAACATAGATTCAACTCTCTTAGGTGAACGAACTCACAGCAGAGCAGTTTCAAGGAAACCTTTCTCCTGAATTTTAGACGAAGTTTACTGCTGTTTCGTACGTATGCCGGCATTGGCCTCAAAATGCCGGATTTGGGATTCTGCACAGAAAGGGTGTGCAAACCGCTGAATCAACACGTGAGTTTAATTCCATGAGCTGAATGCACACATTGACAACCATTCAGTTAGGTAGCTCCGTTTTGGTTTTAGAAGCAGATATATCTCTGTACAGCCTATGGTCCCATTCACTCGGGAATATCCCAACGCAGCTCCTAGAAGAAACCTGTTTCTGACTCGCTGAATCTCAACATAGATTCAACTCTCTTAGTTGAACGAACGCACAGCAGAGCAGTTTCAAGGAAACGTTTCCCTGAGTTTTAGACGAAGTTTACTGCTGTTCCGTACATATGCCGGCATTGGGATGGAAATGCCAGCTTTGCGATTCTGCACAGAAAAGGTTTGCACACCGCTGAATCCACACATGAGTTTAACTGTGTCAGTTGAATGCACACATTGGCAACCATTCAGTTAGATAGCTCCGTTTTGGTTTTAGAAGCAGATATTTCTCTGTACAGCCTACGGTCCAATTCACTCGGTAATATCCCAACGCAACTCCTACAAGAAACGTGTTTCTAACTCACTGAATCTCAACATAGATTCAAATCTCTTAGGTGAACGAACGCACAGCAGAGCAGTTTCAAAAAATCGTTGCTCCTTAGATTTAGACGAAGTTTACTGCTGTTTCATACGTATGCCGGCATTGGGCTACAAATGCCGGTTTCGGGATTCTGCACAGAAAGGGTTTGCAACCCGCTGAATCCACACGTGAGTTTAACTCCGTCAGTTGAAAACACACATTGGCAACGATTCAGTTAGATAGCTCCGTTTTGGTTTTAGAAGCAGATATTTCTCTATACAGCCTATGATCCTATTCACTCGCGAATATCCCAGCGGAGCTCCTAGAAGAAACGTGTTTCTGACTCGCTGCATCTCAACATAGACTCAACTCTCTTAGGTGAACCAACTCACACCAGAGCAGTTTCAAGGAAACCTTTCTCCTGAATTTTAGACGAAGTTTACTGCCGTTTCGTAAGTATGCCGGGATTCGGCTGGAAATGCCGGTTTCGGGATTCTGCACAGAAAGGTTTGGAAAACCGCTGAATGCACACGTGAGTTTAACTCCGTCAGTTGAATGCACTAATTGACAACCATTCAGTTAGATAGCTCCGTTTTGGTTTTAGAAGCAGATATTTCTCTGTACAGCCTATGGTCCCATTCACTCGGGAATATCCCAACGCAGCTCCTAGAAGAAACGTGTTTCAGACTCGCTGAATCTCAACATAGATTCAACTCTCTTAGGTGAATGAACGCACAGCAGAGCAGTTTCAAGGAAACGTTTCTCCTGAGATTTAGGCGAAGTTTACTGCTGTTTCATACGTATGCCGCCATTAGGCGGGAAATGACGGTTCTGGGATTCTGCACAGAAAGGGTTTGCAAACTGCTGAATCCACACGTGAGTTTAACTCCGTCAGTTGAATGCACACATTGACAACCATTCAGTTAGATAGCTCTGTTTTGCTCTTAGAAGCAGATATTTCTCTGTACAGCCTATGGTCCAATTCACTCGGGAATATCCCAACGCAGATACTAGAAGAAACGTTTTTCTGACTCGCTGAATCTCAACATAGATTCAACTCTCGTAGGTGAATGAACGCACAGCAGAACAGTTTCAAAGAATCGTATCTCCTGAGTTTTAGACGAAGTTTACTGCTGTTTCGTACGTATACCGGCATTGGGCTGGAAATACCGGCTATGGGATTCTGCACAAAAAGGGTTTGCCAACCGCTGAATCCACACGTGAGTTTAACTCCGTCAGTTGAATGCAAACATTGACAACCATTCAGTCAGATAGCTCCGTTTTGGTTTTAGAAGCAGATATTTCTCTGTACAGACTATGGTCCCATTCACTCGGGAATATCCCAACGCAGCTCCAAGAAGAAACGTGTTTCTGACTCAGTGAATTTCAACATATATTCAACTCTCTTAGTTGAATGAACGCACAGCAGAGCAGTTTCAAGGAAACGTTTCTCCTGAGATTTAGACAAAGTTTACTGCTGTTTCGTACGAATGACGGCATCGGGCTGGAAATCCCGGTTTTGGGATTCTGCACAGAAAGGGTTTGCAAGCCGCTGAATCCACACGTGAGTTTAACTCCGTCAGCTGAATACACATATTGACAACCATTCAGTTAGATAGCTCCGTTTTGGTTTTAGAAGCAGATATTTCTCTGTACAGCCTATGGTCCCATTCACTCAGGAATATCCCAACGGAGCTCCAGAAGAAACGTGTTTCTATCTCGCTGAATCTCAACATAGGTTCAACTCTCTTAGGTGAACGAACGCACAGCTGAGCAGTTTCAAGGAAAGGTTTCTCCTGAGTTTTAGACGAAGTTTACTGCTTTTCCGTATGTATGCCGGCATTGGGATGGAAATGCCGGTTATTGGATACTTCACAGAAAGGGTTTGCAAACCGCTGAATCCACACGTGAGTTTAACTCCGTCAGCTGAATGCACACGTTGACAACCATTCCGTTAGATAGCTCCGTTTTGGTTTTAGAAGCAGATATTTCTCTATACCGAATATGGTCCCATTTACTCAGGAATATCCCAATGCAGCTCCTAGAAGAAACGTGGTTGTGAATCGCTGAATCTTAACATAAATTCAACTCTCGTAAGTGAACGAACGTATAGCACTGCAGTGTCAAGGAAACCTTTCTCCTGAGTTTTAGACGAAGTTTACTGCTGTTTCGTACATATTCCAGCATTGGGCTTGAAATGCCGGTTTTGGAATTCGGCACAGAAAGGGTTTGCAAACCGCTGAATCCACGCGGGAGTTTAACTCCGTCAGTTGAATGAACACGTTGACAACCCTTCATTTAGAGAGGTCCGTTTTGGTTTTAGAAGCAGATATTTCTCTGTACAGCCTATGGTCCCATTCACTAAGTAATATCCCAACGCAGCTCCTAGAAGAAACGTGTTTCTGACTCGCTGAATCTCAACATAGATTCATCTCTCTTAGAGGAACGAACGCAGAGCAGAGCAGTTTCAAGGAAACCTTTCTCCTGAGTTTTAGACGAAGTTTACTGCTGTTTCGTACGTATGCCGGCATTGGGCTGGATATGCCGGTTTTGGGATTCTGCACAGAAAGTGTTTGCAACCCGCTGAATCCACACGTGAATCACTCAACTGCGTGAGTTCAATGCACACATTGACAACTATTCAGTTAGATAGCTCCGTTTTGATTTTAGAAGCAGTTATTTCTCTGTCCAGCCTACGATCCCATTCACTCCGGAATATCCCAACGCAGCTCCTAGAAGAAACGTATTTCTGACTCGCTGAATCTCAAGATAGATTCAACTCTCTTAGTTGAACGAAGGCACAGCAGAGCAGTTTCATGTAAACGTTTCTCCTGAGTTTTAGACGAAGTTTACTGCTGTTCCGTATGTATGCAGGCATTGAGATGGAAATACCGGTTTTGGGAACCTGCACAGAATGGGTTTGAACACCGCTGAATCCACACATGAGTTTAACTCTGTCAGTTGAATGCACACATTGACAACCATTCAGTTAGATAACTCCGTTTTGGATTTAGAAGCAGATATTTCTCTGAAGAGCCTATGGTCCAATTCACTCGGGAATATCCCAACACAACACCTAGAAGAAACGTGTTTCTAACTCGCTGAATATGAACATAGATTCAACTCTCTTAGGTGAACGAACGCACAGCATAGCAGTTTCAAGGAAACCTTTCTCCTGAGTTTTAGACGAAGTTACTGCTGTTTCGTACTTATGCCGGCATTGGGCTGAAAATGCCGGTTTTGGGATTCTGCACAGAGAGGGTTTGCAAACCGCTGAACCGACACGTGAGTTTAACTCTGTCACTTGAATGCACATATTGACAACCATTCCTTTAGATAGCTCCGTTTTGGTTTTAGAAACAGATATTTCTCTGTACTGCCTATGGTCCCATTCACTCGGGAATATCCCAAGGCACCTCCTAGAAGAAACGTGTTTCTGACTCCCTGAATCTCAAAATAGATTCAACTGTCTTAGGTGAACTAACGCACAGCAGAACAGTTTCAAGGAAACCTTTCTCCGTAATTTTAGACGAAGTTTACTGCTGTTTCGTACGTATGCCGGCATTAGGCTGGAAATGCCGGTTTTGGTATTCTGCACAGAAAGGGTTTGCAAACCGGTGAATGCACACGTGAGTTTAACTCCGTCAGTTGAATGCACACATTGAAAACCCTTCAGTTAGATAGCTCCGTTTTGGTTTTAGAAGCAGATATTTCTCTTTACAGCCTGTGGTCCCATTCACTCGGGAATATCCCAACGCAGCTCCCACAAGAAACGTGTTTCTGACTCGCTGAATCTCAACATAGATTCAACTCTCTAAGGTGAATGAACGCACAGAAGAACAGTTTCAAGGAATCGTTTCTCCTGAGTTTTAGACGAAGTTTACTGCTGTTTCGTACGTATTCCGGCATTGGGCTGGAAATACCGGTTATGGGATTCTGCACAGAAAGGGTTTTGAAACCGCTGAATCCACACGTGAGTTTAACTCCGTCAGTTGAATGCACACATTGACAACCATTCAGTTAGGTAGCTCCGGTTTGGTTTTAGAAACAGATATTTCTCTGTACAGCCTATGGTCCCATTCACTCGGGAATATCCCATCGGAGCTCCTGGAAAAAACGTGTTTCTGACTCGCTGAATCTCAGCATAGATTCAACTCTCTTACGTGAACGGACGCATAGCAGATCAGTTTCAAGGAAACGTTTCTCTTTAGTTTTAGACGAAGTTTACTGCTGTTTCGTACGTATCCCGGAAATGGGCTGGAAATACCGGTTTTGGGATTCTGCACAGAAAGGGTTTTGAAACCGCTGAATCCACACGTGAGTTTAACTCCGTCAGTTGAATGCAAACATTGACAACCATTCAGTTAGATAGCTCCGGTTTGGTTTCAGAAGCAGATATTTCTCCGTACAGCCTATGGTCCCATTCACTCGGGAATATCCCAACGCAGCTCCTAGAAGAAACGTGTTTCTGACTCGCTGAATCTCAACATAGATTCAACTCTCTTAGGTGAATGAAAGCACAGCAGAGCAGTTTCAAGGAAACGTTTCTCCTGAGTTTTAGACGAAGTTTACTGCTGTTTTGTACGTAAGCCCGCATTGGGCTGGAAATGCCGCTTTTGGGATTCTGCACAGAAAGGGTTCACAAACCGCTCAATACACACGTGAGTTTACCTCCGTCAGTTGAATGCACACATTGACAAACATTCAGTTAGATAGCTCCGTTTTGGTTTTAGAAGCTGATATTTCTCTGTACAGCCTATGGTCCCATTCACTCGGGAATATCCCAATGCAGCTCCTTGAAGAAACGTATTTCTGACTCGCTGAATCTCAGCATAGATTCAACTCTCTTACGTGAACGGACGAACAGCAGATCAGTTTCTCCTGAGTTTTGGGTGAAGTTTACTGCTGTTTCGTACGTATGCCGGCATTGGCCTGGAAATGCCGGTTTTGGGATTCTGCACAGAAAGGGTTTGCAAACCGCTGAATCCACACGTGAGTTTAACTCCGTCACCTGAATGCACACATTGACAACCATTCAGTTAGATAGCTACGTTTTGGTTTTAGAAGCAGATATTTCTCTGTTCAGCCTATGGTCCCATTCACTCGGGAATATCCCAATGCAGCTCCTAGAAGAAACGTGCTTCTGACTCGCTGAATCTCAACATAGATTCAACTCTTTTACGTGAACGGACGCACAGCAGAGCAGTTTCAAGGAAACGTTTCTTCTGAGTTTTAGACGAAGTTTACTGCTGTTTCGCACGTATGCCGGCATTGGGCTGGAAATGCCGGTTTTGGGATTCTGCACAGAAAGGGTTTGCAAACCGCTGAATCCACACGTGAGTATAACTCCGTTAGTTGAATGCACCCATTGACAACCATTCAGTTAGACAGCTACGTTTTGGTTTTAGAAGCAGATATTTCTCTGTACAGCCTATGGTCCCATTCACTCGGGAATATCCCAACGCAGCTCCTAGAAGAAATGTGTTTCTGTCTCGCTGAATGTCGAAATAGATTCAACTCTGTTAAGTGAATGAACGCACAGCAGAGAAGTTTCAAGGAAACGTTTCTCCTGAGTTTTAGACGAAGTTTACTGCTGTTACGTACGTATGCTGGCATTGCACTGGAAATGTTGGTTTTGGGATTCTGCACAGAAAGGGTTTGCAAACTGCTGAATCCAGAAGTGAGTTTAACTCCGTCAGTCGAATACACATTTACAACCATTCAGTTAGATAGCTCCGGTTTGGTTTTAGAAGCAGATATTTCTCTGTACAGCCTATGGTCCCATTCACTCGGGAATATCCCAACGCAGCTCCTAGAAGAAAGGTGTTTCTCAGTCGCTGAATCTCAGCATAGATTCAACTGTCTTAGACGAACGCACGCACAGCAGAGCAGTTTCAAGGCAACGTTTCTCCTGAGCTTTAGACGACGTTTAGTGCTGCTTCGTACGTATGCCGGCATTGGGCTGGAAATGACAGTTTTGGGATTCTGCAGAGAAAGGTTTTGCAAACTGCTGAATTCACACGTGGGTTTAACTCTGTCAGTTGAACTCACACATTAACAGGCATTCAGTTAGATAGCTGTGTTGGTTTCAGAAGCACATATTTCTGTTTACATCCTAAGGTCTCATTCACTCGGGATTATTCCAAGGCAGCTCCTAGAAGAAACGTGTTTCTGACTCGCTGAATCTCAACATAGATTCAACTCTCTTATGTGAATGAATGCTCAGCAGAGCAGTTTCAAGGCAACGTTTCTCCTGAGCTTTAGACGAAGCTTACTGCTGCTTCGTACGTATGCCGGCATTGGGCTGGAAATGCCGGTTTTGGGATTCTGCACAGAAAGGTTTTGCAAACTGCTGAATCCACACGTGGGTTCAACTCCGTCAGTTGAATGCACGCATTGACAAGCATTCAGTTAGATAGCTCCGATTTGGTTTTAGAAGCAGATATTTCTCTGTACAGCCTATGGTCCCATTCACTCGGGAATATCCCAACGCAGCTCCTAGAAAAAACTTGTTTCTGACTCGCTGAATCTCAACGTAGATTCAACTCTCTTAGATGAATGAACCGACAGCAGAGCAGTTTCAAGGAAACGTTTCTCCTGAGTTTCAGACAAAGTTTTCTTCTGTTTCATACATATGCCGGCATTGGATTGGAAATGCCGGTTTGACAATCTGCACAGAAAGGGTTTGCAAACCGCTGAATACACACTTGAGTTTAACTCCGTCAGTTGAATGCACACATTGACAACCATTAAGTTAGATAGCTCCGTTTTGGTTTTAAAAGCAGATATTTCTCTGTACAGCCTATGGTCCCATTCACTCGGGAATATCCCAACGCAGCTCCTAGAAGAAACGTGTTTCTGACTCGCTGAATCTCAACATAGATTCAACTCTCTTAGACGAATGAACGGAGAGCAGAGCAGTTTCAAGGAAACGTTTCTCCTGAGTTTTAGACGAAGTTTATTGCTGTTTCGTACGTATGCCGACATTGGACTAGAAATGCAGGTTTGGGATTCTGCACAGAAAGGGTTTGCAAACCGCTGAATCCACACGTGAGTTTAACTCCGTCAGTTGAATGCACACATTGACAATCATTCAGTTAGATAGATCCGTTTTGGTTTTAGAAGCAGATATTTCTCTGTACAGCCTACGGTCCCATTCACTCGGGAATATCCCAATGCAGCTCCTTGAAGAAACGTATTTCTGACTCGCTGAATCTCAACATAGATTCAACTCTCTTACGTGAACGGATGCACAGCAGAGCAGTTTCAAGGAAACGTTTCTCCTGAGCTTTAGACGAAGTTTACTGCTTTTACGTACGTATGCTGGCATTGTACTGGAAATGCTGGCTTTGGGATTCTGCACAGAAAGGATTTGCAAACCGCTGAATCCACAAGTCAGTTTAACACTGTCAGTTGAATGCACACATTGACAACCATTCAGTTAGATAGCTCCGTTTTGGTTTTAGAAGCAGATATTTCTCTGTACAGCCTATGGTCCCATTCACTCGGGAATATCCCAATGCAGCTCCTTGAAGAAACGTATTTCTGACTCGCTGAATCTCAGCATAGATTCAACTCTCTTACGTGAACGGACGAACAGCAGATCAGTTTCTCCTGAGTTTTGGGTGAAGTTTACTGCTGTTTCGTACGTATGCCGGCATTGGCCTGGAAATGCCGGTTTTGGGATTCTGCACAGAAAGGGTTTGCAAACCGCTGAATCCACACGTGAGTTTAACTCCGTCACCTGAATGCACACATTGACAACCATTCAGTTAGATAGCTACGTTTTGGTTTTAGAAGCAGATATTTCTCTGTTCAGCCTATGGTCCCATTCACTCGGGAATATCCCAATGCAGCTCCTAGAAGAAACGTGCTTCTGACTCGCTGAATCTCAACATAGATTCAACTCTTTTACGTGAACGGACGCACAGCAGAGCAGTTTCAAGGAAACGTTTCTTCTGAGTTTTAGACGAAGTTTACTGCTGTTTCGCACGTATGCCGGCATTGGGCTGGAAATGCCGGTTTTGGGATTCTGCACAGAAAGGGTTTGCAAACCGCTGAATCCACACGTGAGTATAACTCCGTTAGTTGAATGCACACATTGACAACCATTCAGTTACACAGCTACGTTTTGGTTTTAGAAGCAGATATTTCTCTGTACAGCCTATGGTCCCATTCACTCGGGAATAACCCAACGCAGCTCCTAGAAGAAATGTGTTTCTGTCTCGCTGAATGTCGAAATAGATTCAACTCTGTTAGGTGAATGAACGCACAGCAGAGAAGTTTCAAGGAAACGTTTCTCCTGAGTTTTAGACGAACTTTACTGCTGTTACGTACGTATGCTGGCATTGCACTGGAAATGTTGGTTTTGGGATTCTGCACAGAAAGGGTTTGCAAACTGCTGAATCCAGAAGTGAGATTAACTCCGTCAGTCGAATGCACACATTGACAACCATTCAGTTAAATAGCTCCGTTTTGGTTTTAGAAGCAGATATTTCTCTGTACAGCCTATGGTCCCATTCACGCGGGAATATCCAAACGCAGTTCCTAGAAGAAAAGTGTTTCTGACTCGATGAATCTCAACATAGATTCAACTCTCTTAGGTGAATGAAAGCACAGCAGAGCAGTTTCAAGGAAACGTTTCTCATGAGTTTTAGACGAAGTTTACTGCTGTGTCGTACGTATGCCGCCATTCGGATGGAAATGCCATTTTTGGGATTCTGCACAGAAAGGGTTTGCAAACAGCTGAATCCACACGTGGGTTTAACTCCATCACTTGAATTCACACATTGAGAACCATTCAGTTAGATAGCTCCGTTTTGATTTTAGAAGCAGATATTTCTCTGTACAGCCTATGGTCCCATTCACTCGGGAATATCCCAAAGCAGCTCCTAGAAGAAACGTGTTTCTGACTCGCTGAATCTCAACATAGATTCAACTCTCTTAGGTGAATGAACGCACAGCAGAGCAGTTTCAAGGAAACGTTTCTCATGAGTTTTAGTCGAAGTTTACAGCTGTTTCGTACGTATTCTGCCATTAGGCTGGAAATGCCGGATTTGGGATTCTGCTAAGAAAGGGTTTGCAAACCGCTGAATCCACACTTGAGTTTAACTCCGTCAGTTGAATGCACACATTGACAACCATTCAGTTAGATAGCTCCGTTTTGGTTTTAGAAGCAGATATTTCTCTGTACAGCCTGTGGTCCCATTCACTCGGGAATATCCCAACTCAGCTCCCACAAGAAACGTGTTTCTGACTCGCTGAATCTCAACATAGATTCAACTCTCTATGGTGAATGAACGCACAGAAGAACAGTTTCAAGGAATCGTTTCTCCTGAGTTTTAGACGAAGTTTACTGCTGCTTCGTACGTATGCCGGCATTGGGCAGGAAATACCGGTTATGGGATTCTGCACAGAAAGGGTTTTGAAACCGCTGAATCCACACGTGAGTTTAACTCCGTCAGTTGAATGCACACATTGACAACCATTCAGTTAGATAGCTCCGGTTTGGTTTCAGAAGCAGATATTTCTCCGTACAGCCTATGGTCCCATTCACTCGGGAATATCCCAGCGCAGCTCCTAGAAGAAACGTGTTTCTGACTCGCTGAATCTCAACATAGATTCAACTCTCTTAGGTGAATGAAAGCACAGCAGAGCAGTTTCAAGGAAACGTTTCTCCTGAGTTTTAGACGAAGTTTACTGCTGTTTTGTACGTAAGCCCGCATTGGGCTGGAAATGCCGCTTTTGGGATTCTGCACAGAAAGGGTTCACAAACCGCTCAATACACACGTGAGTTTACCTCCGTCAGTTGAATGCACACATTGACAAACATTCAGTTAGATAGCTCCGTTTTGGTTTTAGAAGCTGATATTTCTCTGTACAGCCTATGGTCCCATTCACTCGGGAATATCCCAATGCAGCTCCTTGAAGAAACGTATTTCTGACTCGCTGAATCTCAACATAGATTCAACTCTCTTACGTGAACGGACGAACAGCAGATCAGTTTCTCCTGAGTTTTGGGTGAAGTTTACTGCTGTTTCGTACGTATGCCGGCATTGGCCTGGAAATGCCGGTTTTGGGATTCTGCACAGAAAGGGTTTGCAAACCGCTGAATCCACACGTGAGTTTAACTCCGTCACCTGAATGCACACATTGACAACCATTCAGTTAGATAGCTACGTTTTGGTTTTAGAAGCAGATATTTCTCTGTTCAGCCTATGGTCCCATTCACTCGGGAATATCCCAATGCAGCTCCTAGAAGAAACGTGCTTCTGACTCGCTGAATCTCAACATAGATTCAACTCTTTTACGTGAACGGACGCACAGCAGAGCAGTTTCAAGGAAACGTTTCTTCTGAGTTTTAGACGAAGTTTACTGCTGTTTCGCACGTATGCCGGCATTGGGCTGGAAATGCCGGTTTTGGGATTCTGCACAGAAAGGGTTTGCAAACCGCTGAATCCACACGTGAGTATAACTCCGTTAGTTGAATGCACCCATTGACAACCATTCAGTTAGACAGCTACGTTTTGGTTTTAGAAGCAGATATTTCTCTGTACAGCCTATGGTCCCATTCACTCGGGAATATCCCAACGCAGCTCCTAGAAGAAATGTGTTTCTGTCTCGCTGAATGTCGAAATAGATTCAACTCTGTTAAGTGAATGAACGCACAGCAGAGAAGTTTCAAGGAAACGTTTCTCCTGAGTTTTAGACGAAGTTTACTGCTGTTACGTACGTATGCTGGCATTGCACTGGAAATGTTGGTTTTGGGATTCTGCACAGAAAGGGTTTGCAAACTGCTGAATCCAGAAGTGAGTTTAACTCCGTCAGTCGAATACACATTTACAACCATTCAGTTAGATAGCTCCGGTTTGGTTTTAGAAGCAGATATTTCTCTGTACAGCCTATGGTCCCATTCACTCGGGAATATCCCAACGCAGCTCCTAGAAGAAAGGTGTTTCTCAGTCGCTGAATCTCAGCATAGATTCAACTGTCTTAGACGAACGAACGCACAGCAGAGCAGTTTCAAGGCAACGTTTCTCCTGAGCTTTAGACGACGTTTAGTGCTGCTTCGTACGTATGCCGGCATTGGGCTGGAAATGACAGTTTTGGGATTCTGCAGAGAAAGGTTTTGCAAACTGCTGAATTCACACGTGGGTTTAACTCTGTCAGTTGAACTCACACATTAACAGGCATTCAGTTAGATAGCTGTGTTGGTTTCAGAAGCACATATTTCTGTTTACATCCTAAGGTCTCATTCACTCGGGATTATTCCAAGGCAGCTCCTAGAAGAAACGTGTTTCTGACTCGCTGAATCTCAACATAGATTCAACTCTCTTATGTGAATGAATGCTCAGCAGAGCAGTTTCAAGGCAACGTTTCTCCTGAGCTTTAGACGAAGCTTACTGCTGCTTCGTACGTATGCCGGCATTGGGCTGGAAATGCCGGTTTTGGGATTCTGCACAGAAAGGTTTTGCAAACTGCTGAATCCACACGTGGGTTCAACTCCGTCAGTTGAATGCACGCATTGACAAGCATTCAGTTAGATAGCTCCGATTTGGTTTTAGAAGCAGATATTTCTCTGTACAGCCTATGGTCCCATTCACTCGGGAATATCCCAACGCAGCTCCTAGAAAAAACTTGTTTCTGACTCGCTGAATCTCAACGTAGATTCAACTCTCTTAGATGAATGAACCGACAGCAGAGCAGTTTCAAGGAAACGTTTCTCCTGAGTTTCAGACAAAGTTTTCTTCTGTTTCATACATATGCCGGCATTGGATTGGAAATGCCGGTTTGACAATCTGCACAGAAAGGGTTTGCAAACCGCTGAATACACACTTGAGTTTAACTCCGTCAGTTGAATGCACACATTGACAACCATTAAGTTAGATAGCTCCGTTTTGGTTTTAAAAGCAGATATTTCTCTGTACAGCCTATGGTCCCATTCACTCGGGAATATCCCAACGCAGCTCCTAGAAGAAACGTGTTTCTGACTCGCTGAATCTCAACATAGATTCAACTCTCTTAGACGAATGAACGGAGAGCAGAGCAGTTTCAAGGAAACGTTTCTCCTGAGTTTTAGACGAAGTTTATTGCTGTTTCGTACGTATGCCGACATTGGACTAGAAATGCAGGTTTGGGATTCTGCACAGAAAGGGTTTGCAAACCGCTGAATCCACACGTGAGTTTAACTCCGTCAGTTGAATGCACACATTGACAATCATTCAGTTAGATAGATCCGTTTTGGTTTTAGAAGCAGATATTTCTCTGTACAGCCTACGGTCCCATTCACTCGGGAATATCCCAATGCAGCTCCTTGAAGAAACGTATTTCTGACTCGCTGAATCTCAACATAGATTCAACTCTTTTACGTGAACGGACGCACAGCAGAGCAGTTTCAAGGAAACGTTTCTCCTGAGCTTTAGACGAAGTTTACTGCTTTTACGTACGTATGCTGGCATTGTACTGGAAATGCTGGCTTTGGGATTCTGCACAGAAAGGATTTGCAAACCGCTGAATCCACAAGTCAGTTTAACACTGTCAGTTGAATGCACACATTGACAACCATTCAGTTAGATAGCTCCGTTTTGGTTTTAGAAGCAGATATTTCTCTGTACAGCCTATGGTCCCATTCACTCGGGAATATCCCAATGCAGCTCCTTGAAGAAACGTATTTCTGACTCGCTGAATCTCAGCATAGATTCAACTCTCTTACGTGAACGGACGAACAGCAGATCAGTTTCTCCTGAGTTTTGGGTGAAGTTTACTGCTGTTTCGTACGTATGCCGGCATTGGCCTGGAAATGCCGGTTTTGGGATTCTGCACAGAAAGGGTTTGCAAACCGCTGAATCCACACGTGAGTTTAACTCCGTCACCTGAATGCACACATTGACAACCATTCAGTTAGATAGCTACGTTTTGGTTTTAGAAGCAGATATTTCTCTGTTCAGCCTATGGTCCCATTCACTCGGGAATATCCCAATGCAGCTCCTAGAAGAAACGTGCTTCTGACTCGCTGAATCTCAACATAGATTCAACTCTTTTACGTGAACGGACGCACAGCAGAGCAGTTTCAAGGAAACGTTTCTTCTGAGTTTTAGACGAAGTTTACTGCTGTTTCGCACGTATGCCGGCATTGGGCTGGAAATGCCGGTTTTGGGATTCTGCACAGAAAGGGTTTGCAAACCGCTGAATCCACACGTGAGTATAACTCCGTTAGTTGAATGCACACATTGACAACCATTCAGTTACACAGCTACGTTTTGGTTTTAGAAGCAGATATTTCTCTGTACAGCCTATGGTCCCATTCACTCGGGAATAACCCAACGCAGCTCCTAGAAGAAATGTGTTTCTGTCTCGCTGAATGTCGAAATAGATTCAACTCTGTTAGGTGAATGAACGCACAGCAGAGAAGTTTCAAGGAAACGTTTCTCCTGAGTTTTAGACGAACTTTACTGCTGTTACGTACGTATGCTGGCATTGCACTGGAAATGTTGGTTTTGGGATTCTGCACAGAAAGGGTTTGCAAACTGCTGAATCCAGAAGTGAGATTTACTCCGTCAGTCGAATGCACACATTGACAACCATTCAGTTAAATAGCTCCGTTTTGGTTTTAGAAGCAGATATTTCTCTGTACAGCCTATGGTCCCATTCACGCGGGAATATCCAAACGCAGTTCCTAGAAGAAAAGTGTTTCTGACTCGATGAATCTCAACATAGATTCAACTCTCTTAGGTGAATGAAAGCACAGCAGAGCAGTTTCAAGGAAACGTTTCTCATGAGTTTTAGACGAAGTTTACTGCTGTGTCGTACGTATGCCGCCATTCGGATGGAAATGCCATTTTTGGGATTCTGCACAGAAAGGGTTTGCAAACAGCTGAATCCACACGTGGGTTTAACTCCATCACTTGAATTCACACATTGAGAACCATTC
Organism: Aotus nancymaae; assembly: GCF_030222135.1. Classification (NCBI taxonomy): domain Eukaryota; kingdom Metazoa; phylum Chordata; class Mammalia; order Primates; family Aotidae; genus Aotus; species Aotus nancymaae. Next base: position 328,904 of record NW_026988565.1, read on the forward strand.
AGTTAGATAGCTCCGTTTTGATTTTAGAAGCAGATATTTCTCTGTACAGCCTATGGTCCCATTCACTCGGGAATATCCCAAAGCAGCTCCTAGAAGAAACGTGTTTCTGACTCGCTGAATCTCAACATAGATTCAACTCTCTTAGGTGAATGAACGCACAGCAGAGCAGTTTCAAGGAAACGTTTCTCATGAGTTTTAGTCGAAGTTTACAGCTGTTTCGTACGTATTCTGCCATTAGGCTGGAAATGCCGGATTTGGGATTCTGCTAAGAAAGGGTTTGCAAACCGCTGAATCCACACTTGAGTTTAACTCCGTCAGTTGAATGCACACATTGACAACCATTCAGTTAGATAGCTCCGTTTTGGTTTTAGAAGCAGATATTTCTCTGTACAGCCTGTGGTCCCATTCACTCGGGAATATCCCAACTCAGCTCCCACAAGAAACGTGTTTCTGACTCGCTGAATCTCAACATAGATTCAACTCTCTATGGTGAATGAACGCACAGAAGAACAGTTTCAAGGAATCGTTTCTCCTGAGTTTTAGACGAAGTTTACTGCTGCTTCGTACGTATGCCGGCATTGGGCAGGAAATACCGGTTATGGGATTCTGCACAGAAAGGGTTTTGAAACCGCTGAATCCACACGTGAGTTTAACTCCGTCAGTTGAATGCACACATTGACAACCATTCAGTTAGATAGCTCCGGTTTGGTTTCAGAAGCAGATATTTCTCCGTACAGCCTATGGTCCCATTCACTCGGGAATATCCCAGCGCAGCTCCTAGAAGAAACGTGTTTCTGACTCGCTGAATCTCAACATAGATTCAACTCTCTTACGTGAACGGACGCACAGCAGAGCCCTTTCAAGGAAACGTTTCTCCTGAGTTTTAGACGAAGCTTACTGCTGTTTCTTATGTATGCCGGCATTGGGCTGGAAATGCCGGTTTTGGGATTCTGCACAGAAAGGGTTTGCAAACCGCTGAATCCACACGTGAGTTTAACTCCGTCAGTTGAATGCACACATTGACAACCATTCAGTTAGATAGCTCCGTTTTGGGTTCAGAAGCAGATATTTCTCTGTACAGCCTTTGGTCCCATTCACTCGGGAATATCCCAGCGCAGCTCCTAGAAGAAACGTGTTTCTGACTCGCTGAATCTCAACATAGATTCAACTCTCTTACATGAACGGACGCACAGCAGATCAGTTTCAAGGAAACGTTTCTCCTGAGTTTTAGACGAAGCTTACGGCTCTTACGTACGTATGCTGGCATTGTACTGGAAATGCTGGTTTTCGGATTCTGCACAGAAAGGGTCTGCAAACCGCTGAATCCACAAGTGAGTTTAACTCCGTCAGTTGAATGCACACATTGACAAGCATTCAGTTAGATAGCTGTTTTGGTTTTAGAAGCAGATATTTCTTTTAACAGCCTATGGTCCCATTCACTCGGGAGTATCCCAACGCAGTTCCTAGAAGAAACGTGTTTTTGAATCGTTGAATCTCAACATAGATTCAACTCTCTTAGGTGAACAAAGGCACAGCAGAGCAGTTTAAGGCAACGTTTCTCCTGAGCATTAGACGAAGTTTACTGCTGCTTCGTACGTATGCCGGCATTGGGCTGGAAATACCGGTTTTGGGATTCCGCACAGAAAGGTTTTGCAAACTGCTGAATACACACGTGGGTTTAACTCCGTCAGTTGAATGCACACATTGACAAGCATTCAGTTAGATAGCTCCGATTTGGTTTTAGAAGCAGATATTTCTCTGTACAGCCTTTGGTCCTATTCATTCGGGAATATCCCAACGCAGCTCCTAGAAGAAACGTGTTTCTGACTCGCTGAATCTCAACATAGATTCAACTCTCTTAGGTGAATGAACGTATAGCAGAGCAGTTTCAAGGAAACGTTTCTTCTGAGTTTTAGACGAAGTTTACTGCTGTTTTGTACGTAAGCCCGCATTGGGCTGGAAATGCCGCTTTTGGGATTCTGCACAGAAAGGGTTCACAAACTGCTCAATACACACGTGAGTTTAACTCCGTCAGTTGAATGCACACATTGACAAACATTCAGTTAGATAGCTCCGTTTTGGTTTTAGAAGCAGATATTTCTCTGTACAGCCTATGGTCCCATTCACTTGGGAATATCCCAACGCAGCTCCTAGAAGAAACGTGTTTCTGACTCGCTGAATCTCAGCATAGATTCAACTCTCTTAGACGAATGAACGGAGAGCAGAGCAGTTTCAAGGAAACGTTTCTCCTGAGTTTTAGACGAAGCTTATTGCTGTTTCGTACGTATGCCGACATTGGACTAGAAATGCAGGTTTGGGATTCTGCACAGAAAGGGTTTGCAAACCGCTGAATCCACACGTGAGTTTAACTCCGTCAGTTGAATGCACACATTGCCAACCATTCAGTTAGATAGCTCCGTTTTGATTTTAGAATCAGATATTTCTCTGTACAGCCTACGGTCCCATTCACTCGGGAATATCCCAACGCAGCTCCTAGAAGAAACGTGTTTCTGACTCGCTGAATCTCAACATAGATTCAAGTCTCTTATGTGAACGGAAGCACAGCAGAGCAGTTTCAAGGAAACGTTTCTCCTGAGTTTTAGGCGAAGTTTACTGCTGTTTCGTACCTATGCCGCCATTAGGCTGGAAATGCCGGTTTTGGGATTCTGCACAGAAAGGGTTTGCAAGCCGCTGAATCCACACGTGAGTTTAACTCCGTCAGTTGAATGCACACATTGACAATCATTCAGTTAGATAGATCCGTTTTGGTTTTAGAAGCAGATATTTCTCTGTACAGCCTACGGTCCCATTCACTCGGGAATATCCCAATGCAGCTCCTTGAAGAAACGTATTTCTGACTCGCTGAATCTCAACATAGATTCAACTCTCTTACGTGAACGGATGCACAGCAGAGCAGTTTCAAGGAAACGTTTCTCCTGAGCTTTAGACGAAGTTTACTGCTTTTACGTACGTATGCTGGCATTGTACTGGAAATGCTGGCTTTGGGATTCTGCACAGAAAGGATTTGCAAACCGCTGAATCCACAAGTCAGTTTAACACTGTCAGTTGAATGCACACATTGACAACCATTCAGTTAGATAGCTCCGTTTTGGTTTTAGAAGCAGATATTTCTCTGTACAGCCTATGGTCCCATTCACTCGGGAATATCCCAATGCAGCTCCTTGAAGAAACGTATTTCTGACTCGCTGAATCTCAGCATAGATTCAACTCTCTTACGTGAACGGACGAACAGCAGATCAGTTTCTCCTGAGTTTTGGGTGAAGTTTACTGCTGTTTCGTACGTATGCCGGCATTGGCCTGGAAATGCCGGTTTTGGGATTCTGCACAGAAAGGGTTTGCAAACCGCTGAATCCACACGTGAGTTTAACTCCGTCACCTGAATGCACACATTGACAACCATTCAGTTAGATAGCTACGTTTTGGTTTTAGAAGCAGATATTTCTCTGTTCAGCCTATGGTCCCATTCACTCGGGAATATCCCAATGCAGCTCCTAGAAGAAACGTGCTTCTGACTCGCTGAATCTCAACATAGATTCAACTCTTTTACGTGAACGGACGCACAGCAGAGCAGTTTCAAGGAAACGTTTCTTCTGAGTTTTAGACGAAGTTTACTGCTGTTTCGCACGTATGCCGGCATTGGGCTGGAAATGCCGGTTTTGGGATTCTGCACAGAAAGGGTTTGCAAACCGCTGAATCCACACGTGAGTATAACTCCGTTAGTTGAATGCACCCATTGACAACCATTCAGTTAGACAGCTACGTTTTGGTTTTAGAAGCAGATATTTCTCTGTACAGCCTATGGTCCCATTCACTCGGGAATATCCCAACGCAGCTCCTAGAAGAAATGTGTTTCTGTCTCGCTGAATGTCGAAATAGATTCAACTCTGTTAAGTGAATGAACGCACAGCAGAGAAGTTTCAAGGAAACGTTTCTCCTGAGTTTTAGACGAAGTTTACTGCTGTTACGTACGTATGCTGGCATTGCACTGGAAATGTTGGTTTTGGGATTCTGCACAGAAAGGGTTTGCAAACTGCTGAATCCAGAAGTGAGTTTAACTCCGTCAGTCGAATACACATTTACAACCATTCAGTTAGATAGCTCCGGTTTGGTTTTAGAAGCAGATATTTCTCTGTACAGCCTATGGTCCCATTCACTCGGGAATATCCCAACGCAGCTCCTAGAAGAAAGGTGTTTCTCAGTCGCTGAATCTCAGCATAGATTCAACTGTCTTAGACGAACGAACGCACAGCAGAGCAGTTTCAAGGCAACGTTTCTCCTGAGCTTTAGACGACGTTTAGTGCTGCTTCGTACGTATGCCGGCATTGGGCTGGAAATGACAGTTTTGGGATTCTGCAGAGAAAGGTTTTGCAAACTGCTGAATTCACACGTGGGTTTAACTCTGTCAGTTGAACTCACACATTAACAGGCATTCAGTTAGATAGCTGTGTTGGTTTCAGAAGCACATATTTCTGTTTACATCCTAAGGTCTCATTCACTCGGGATTATTCCAAGGCAGCTCCTAGAAGAAACGTGTTTCTGACTCGCTGAATCTCAACATAGATTCAACTCTCTTATGTGAATGAATGCTCAGCAGAGCAGTTTCAAGGCAACGTTTCTCCTGAGCTTTAGACGAAGCTTACTGCTGCTTCGTACGTATGCCGGCATTGGGCTGGAAATGCCGGTTTTGGGATTCTGCACAGAAAGGTTTTGCAAACTGCTGAATCCACACGTGGGTTCAACTCCGTCAGTTGAATGCACGCATTGACAAGCATTCAGTTAGATAGCTCCGATTTGGTTTTAGAAGCAGATATTTCTCTGTACAGCCTATGGTCCCATTCACTCGGGAATATCCCAACGCAGCTCCTAGAAAAAACTTGTTTCTGACTCGCTGAATCTCAACGTAGATTCAACTCTCTTAGATGAATGAACCGACAGCAGAGCAGTTTCAAGGAAACGTTTCTCCTGAGTTTCAGACAAAGTTTTCTTCTGTTTCATACATATGCCGGCATTGGATTGGAAATGCCGGTTTGACAATCTGCACAGAAAGGGTTTGCAAACCGCTGAATACACACTTGAGTTTAACTCCGTCAGTTGAATGCACACATTGACAACCATTAAGTTAGATAGCTCCGTTTTGGTTTTAAAAGCAGATATTTCTCTGTACAGCCTATGGTCCCATTCACTCGGGAATATCCCAACGCAGCTCCTAGAAGAAACGTGTTTCTGACTCGCTGAATCTCAACATAGATTCAACTCTCTTAGACGAATGAACGGAGAGCAGAGCAGTTTCAAGGAAACGTTTCTCCTGAGTTTTAGACGAAGTTTATTGCTGTTTCGTACGTATGCCGACATTGGACTAGAAATGCAGGTTTGGGATTCTGCACAGAAAGGGTTTGCAAACCGCTGAATCCACACGTGAGTTTAACTCCGTCAGTTGAATGCACACATTGACAATCATTCAGTTAGATAGATCCGTTTTGGTTTTAGAAGCAGATATTTCTCTGTACAGCCTACGGTCCCATTCACTCGGGAATATCCCAATGCAGCTCCTTGAAGAAACGTATTTCTGACTCGCTGAATCTCAACATAGATTCAACTCTCTTACGTGAACGGATGCACAGCAGAGCAGTTTCAAGGAAACGTTTCTCCTGAGCTTTAGACGAAGTTTACTGCTTTTACGTACGTATGCTGGCATTGTACTGGAAATGCTGGCTTTGGGATTCTGCACAGAAAGGATTTGCAAACCGCTGAATCCACAAGTCAGTTTAACACTGTCAGTTGAATGCACACATTGACAACCATTCAGTTAGATAGCTCCGTTTTGGTTTTAGAAGCAGATATTTCTCTGTACAGCCTATGGTCCCATTCACTCGGGAATATCCCAATGCAGCTCCTTGAAGAAACGTATTTCTGACTCGCTGAATCTCAGCATAGATTCAACTCTCTTACGTGAACGGACGAACAGTAGATCAGTTTCTCCTGAGTTTTGGGTGAAGTTTACTGCTGTTTCGTACGTATGCCGGCATTGGCCTGGAAATGCCGGTTTTGGGATTCTGCACAGAAAGGGTTTGCAAACCGCTGAATCCACACGTGAGTTTAACTCCGTCACCTGAATGCACACATTGACAACCATTCAGTTAGATAGCTACGTTTTGGTTTTAGAAGCAGATATTTCTCTGTTCAGCCTATGGACCCCATTCACTCGGGAATATCCCAATGCAGCTCCTAGAAGAAACGTGCTTCTGACTCGCTGAATCTCAACATAGATTCAACTCTTTTACGTGAACGGACGCACAGCAGAGCAGTTTCAAGGAAACGTTTCTTCTGAGTTTTAGACGAAGTTTACTGCTGTTTCGCACGTATGCCGGCATTGGGCTGGAAATGCCGGTTTTGGGATTCTGCACAGAAAGGGTTTGCAAACCGCTGAATCCACACGTGAGTATAACTCCGTTAGTTGAATGCACACATTGACAACCATTCAGTTACACAGCTACGTTTTGGTTTTAGAAGCAGATATTTCTCTGTACAGCCTATGGTCCCATTCACTCGGGAATAACCCAACGCAGCTCCTAGAAGAAATGTGTTTCTGTCTCGCTGAATGTCGAAATAGATTCAACTCTGTTAGGTGAATGAACGCACAGCAGAGAAGTTTCAAGGAAACGTTTCTCCTGAGTTTTAGACGAACTTTACTGCTGTTACGTACGTATGCTGGCATTGCACTGGAAATGTTGGTTTTGGGATTCTGCACAGAAAGGGTTTGCAAACTGCTGAATCCAGAAGTGAGATTAACTCCGTCAGTCGAATGCACACATTGACAACCATTCAGTTAAATAGCTCCGTTTTGGTTTTAGAAGCAGATATTTCTCTGTACAGCCTATGGTCCCATTCACGCGGGAATATCCAAACGCAGTTCCTAGAAGAAAAGTGTTTCTGACTCGATGAATCTCAACATAGATTCAACTCTCTTAGGTGAATGAAAGCACAGCAGAGCAGTTTCAAGGAAACGTTTCTCATGAGTTTTAGACGAAGTTTACTGCTGTGTCGTACGTATGCCGCCATTCGGATGGAAATGCCATTTTTGGGATTCTGCACAGAAAGGGTTTGCAAACAGCTGAATCCACACGTGGGTTTAACTCCATCACTTGAATTCACACATTGAGAACCATTCAGTTAGATAGCTCCGTTTTGATTTTAGAAGCAGATATTTCTCTGTACAGCCTATGGTCCCATTCACTCGGGAATATCCCAAAGCAGCTCCTAGAAGAAACGTGTTTCTGACTCGCTGAATCTCAACATAGATTCAACTCTCTTAGGTGAATGAACGCACAGCAGAGCAGTTTCAAGGAAACGTTTCTCATGAGTTTTAGTCGAAGTTTACAGCTGTTTCGTACGTATTCTGCCATTAGGCTGGAAATGCCGGATTTGGGATTCTGCTAAGAAAGGGTTTGCAAACCGCTGAATCCACACTTGAGTTTAACTCCGTCAGTTGAATGCACACATTGACAACCATTCAGTTAGATAGCTCCGTTTTGGTTTTAGAAGCAGATATTTCTCTGTACAGCCTGTGGTCCCATTCACTCGGGAATATCCCAACTCAGCTCCCACAAGAAACGTGTTTCTGACTCGCTGAATCTCAACATAGATTCAACTCTCTAAGGTGAATGAACGCACAGAAGAACAGTTTCAAGGAATCGTTTCTCCTGAGTTTTAGACGAAGTTTACTGCTGCTTCGTACGTATGCCGGCATTGGGCAGGAAATACCGGTTATGGGATTCTGCACAGAAAGGGTTTTGAAACCGCTGAATCCACACGTGAGTTTAACTCCGTCAGTTGAATGCACACATTGACAACCATTCAGTTAGATAGCTCCGGTTTGGTTTCAGAAGCAGATATTTCTCCGTACAGCCTATGGTCCCATTCACTCGGGAATATCCCAGCGCAGCTCCTAGAAGAAACGTGTTTCTGACTCGCTGAATCTCAACATAGATTCAACTCTCTTAGGTGAATGAAAGCACAGCAGAGCAGTTTCAAGGAAACGTTTCTCCTGAGTTTTAGACGAAGTTTACTGCTGTTTTGTACGTAAGCCCGCATTGGGCTGGAAATGCCGCTTTTGGGATTCTGCACAGAAAGGGTTCACAAACCGCTCAATACACACGTGAGTTTACCTCCGTCAGTTGAATGCACACATTGACAAACATTCAGTTAGATAGCTCCGTTTTGGTTTTAGAAGCTGATATTTCTCTGTACAGCCTATGGTCCCATTCACTCGGGAATATCCCAATGCAGCTCCTTGAAGAAACGTATTTCTGACTCGCTGAATCTCAGCATAGATTCAACTCTCTTACGTGAACGGACGAACAGCAGATCAGTTTCTCCTGAGTTTTGGGTGAAGTTTACTGCTGTTTCGTACGTATGCCGGCATTGGCCTGGAAATGCCGGTTTTGGGATTCTGCACAGAAAGGGTTTGCAAACCGCTGAATCCACACGTGAGTTTAACTCCGTCACCTGAATGCACACATTGACAACCATTCAGTTAGATAGCTACGTTTTGGTTTTAGAAGCAGATATTTCTCTGTTCAGCCTATGGTCCCATTCACTCGGGAATATCCCAATGCAGCTCCTAGAAGAAACGTGCTTCTGACTCGCTGAATCTCAACATAGATTCAACTCTTTTACGTGAACGGACGCACAGCAGAGCAGTTTCAAGGAAACGTTTCTTCTGAGTTTTAGACGAAGTTTACTGCTGTTTCGCACGTATGCCGGCATTGGGCTGGAAATGCCGGTTTTGGGATTCTGCACAGAAAGGGTTTGCAAACCGCTGAATCCACACGTGAGTATAACTCCGTTAGTTGAATGCACCCATTGACAACCATTCAGTTAGACAGCTACGTTTTGGTTTTAGAAGCAGATATTTCTCTGTACAGCCTATGGTCCCATTCACTCGGGAATATCCCAACGCAGCTCCTAGAAGAAATGTGTTTCTGTCTCGCTGAATGTCGAAATAGATTCAACTCTGTTAAGTGAATGAACGCACAGCAGAGAAGTTTCAAGGAAACGTTTCTCCTGAGTTTTAGACGAAGTTTACTGCTGTTACGTACGTATGCTGGCATTGCACTGGAAATGTTGGTTTTGGGATTCTGCACAGAAAGGGTTTGCAAACTGCTGAATCCAGAAGTGAGTTTAACTCCGTCAGTCGAATACACATTTACAACCATTCAGTTAGATAGCTCCGGTTTGGTTTTAGAAGCAGATATTTCTCTGTACAGCCTATGGTCCCATTCACTCGGGAATATCCCAACGCAGCTCCTAGAAGAAAGGTGTTTCTCAGTCGCTGAATCTCAGCATAGATTCAACTGTCTTAGACGAACGAACGCACAGCAGAGCAGTTTCAAGGCAACGTTTCTCCTGAGCTTTAGACGACGTTTAGTGCTGCTTCGTACGTATGCCGGCATTGGGCTGGAAATGACAGTTTTGGGATTCTGCAGAGAAAGGTTTTGCAAACTGCTGAATTCACACGTGGGTTTAACTCTGTCAGTTGAACTCACACATTAACAGGCATTCAGTTAGATAGCTGTGTTGGTTTCAGAAGCACATATTTCTGTTTACATCCTAAGGTCTCATTCACTCGGGATTATTCCAAGGCAGCTCCTAGAAGAAACGTGTTTCTGACTCGCTGAATCTCAACATAGATTCAACTCTCTTATGTGAATGAATGCTCAGCAGAGCAGTTTCAAGGCAACGTTTCTCCTGAGCTTTAGACGAAGCTTACTGCTGCTTCGTACGTATGCCGGCATTGGGCTGGAAATGCCGGTTTTGGGATTCTGCACAGAAAGGTTTTGCAAACTGCTGAATCCACACGTGGGTTCAACTCCGTCAGTTGAATGCACGCATTGACAAGCATTCAGTTAGATAGCTCCGATTTGGTTTTAGAAGCAGATATTTCTCTGTACAGCCTATGGTCCCATTCACTCGGGAATATCCCAACGCAGCTCCTAGAAAAAACTTGTTTCTGACTCGCTGAATCTCAACGTAGATTCAACTCTCTTAGATGAATGAACCGACAGCAGAGCAGTTTCAAGGAAACGTTTCTCCTGAGTTTCAGACAAAGTTTTCTTCTGTTTCATACATATGCCGGCATTGGATTGGAAATGCCGGTTTGACAATCTGCACAGAAAGGGTTTGCAAACCGCTGAATACACACTTGAGTTTAACTCCGTCAGTTGAATGCACACATTGACAACCATTAAGTTAGATAGCTCCGTTTTGGTTTTAAAAGCAGATATTTCTCTGTACAGCCTATGGTCCCATTCACTCGGGAATATCCCAACGCAGCTCCTAGAAGAAACGTGTTTCTGACTCGCTGAATCTCAACATAGATTCAACTCTCTTAGACGAATGAACGGAGAGCAGAGCAGTTTCAAGGAAACGTTTCTCCTGAGTTTTAGACGAAGTTTATTGCTGTTTCGTACGTATGCCGACATTGGACTAGAAATGCAGGTTTGGGATTCTGCACAGAAAGGGTTTGCAAACCGCTGAATCCACACGTGAGTTTAACTCCGTCAGTTGAATGCACACATTGACAATCATTCAGTTAGATAGATCCGTTTTGGTTTTAGAAGCAGATATTTCTCTGTACAGCCTACGGTCCCATTCACTCGGGAATATCCCAATGCAGCTCCTTGAAGAAACGTATTTCTGACTCGCTGAATCTCAACATAGATTCAACTCTCTTACGTGAACGGATGCACAGCAGAGCAGTTTCAAGGAAACGTTTCTCCTGAGCTTTAGACGAAGTTTACTGCTTTTACGTACGTATGCTGGCATTGTACTGGAAATGCTGGCTTTGGGATTCTGCACAGAAAGGATTTGCAAACCGCTGAATCCACAAGTCAGTTTAACACTGTCAGTTGAATGCACACATTGACAACCATTCAGTTAGATAGCTCCGTTTTGGTTTTAGAAGCAGATATTTCTCTGTACAGCCTATGGTCCCATTCACTCGGGAATATCCCAATGCAGCTCCTTGAAGAAACGTATTTCTGACTCGCTGAATCTCAGCATAGATTCAACTCTCTTACGTGAACGGACGAACAGTAGATCAGTTTCTCCTGAGTTTTGGGTGAAGTTTACTGCTGTTTCGTACGTATGCCGGCATTGGCCTGGAAATGCCGGTTTTGGGATTCTGCACAGAAAGGGTTTGCAAACCGCTGAATCCACACGTGAGTTTAACTCCGTCACCTGAATGCACACATTGACAACCATTCAGTTAGATAGCTACGTTTTGGTTTTAGAAGCAGATATTTCTCTGTTCAGCCTATGGACCCCATTCACTCGGGAATATCCCAATGCAGCTCCTAGAAGAAACGTGCTTCTGACTCGCTGAATCTCAACATAGATTCAACTCTTTTACGTGAACGGACGCACAGCAGAGCAGTTTCAAGGAAACGTTTCTTCTGAGTTTTAGACGAAGTTTACTGCTGTTTCGCACGTATGCCGGCATTGGGCTGGAAATGCCGGTTTTGGGATTCTGCACAGAAAGGGTTTGCAAACCGCTGAATCCACACGTGAGTATAACTCCGTTAGTTGAATGCACACATTGACAACCATTCAGTTACACAGCTACGTTTTGGTTTTAGAAGCAGATATTTCTCTGTACAGCCTATGGTCCCATTCACTCGGGAATAACCCAACGCAGCTCCTAGAAGAAATGTGTTTCTGTCTCGCTGAATGTCGAAATAGATTCAACTCTGTTAGGTGAATGAACGCACAGCAGAGAAGTTTCAAGGAAACGTTTCTCCTGAGTTTTAGACGAACTTTACTGCTGTTACGTACGTATGCTGGCATTGCACTGGAAATGTTGGTTTTGGGATTCTGCACAGAAAGGGTTTGCAAACTGCTGAATCCAGAAGTGAGATTAACTCCGTCAGTCGAATGCACACATTGACAACCATTCAGTTAAATAGCTCCGTTTTGGTTTTAGAAGCAGATATTTCTCTGTACAGCCTATGGTCCCATTCACGCGGGAATATCCAAACGCAGTTCCTAGAAGAAAAGTGTTTCTGACTCGATGAATCTCAACATAGATTCAACTCTCTTAGGTGAATGAAAGCACAGCAGAGCAGTTTCAAGGAAACGTTTCTCATGAGTTTTAGACGAAGTTTACTGCTGTGTCGTACGTATGCCGCCATTCGGATGGAAATGCCATTTTTGGGATTCTGCACAGAAAGGGTTTGCAAACAGCTGAATCCACACGTGGGTTTAACTCCATCACTTGAATTCACACATTGAGAACCATTCAGTTAGATAGCTCCGTTTTGATTTTAGAAGCAGATATTTCTCTGTACAGCCTATGGTCCCATTCACTCGGGAATATCCCAAAGCAGCTCCTAGAAGAAACGTGTTTCTGACTCGCTGAATCTCAACATAGATTCAACTCTCTTAGGTGAATGAACGCACAGCAGAGCAGTTTCAAGGAAACGTTTCTCATGAGTTTTAGTCGAAGTTTACAGCTGTTTCGTACGTATTCTGCCATTAGGCTGGAAATGCCGGATTTGGGATTCTGCTAAGAAAGGGTTTGCAAACCGCTGAATCCACACTTGAGTTTAACTCCGTCAGTTGAATGCACACATTGACAACCATTCAGTTAGATAGCTCCGTTTTGGTTTTAGAAGCAGATATTTCTCTGTACAGCCTGTGGTCCCATTCACTCGGGAATATCCCAACTCAGCTCCCACAAGAAACGTGTTTCTGACTCGCTGAATCTCAACATAGATTCAACTCTCTAAGGTGAATGAACGCACAGAAGAACAGTTTCAAGGAATCGTTTCTCCTGAGTTTTAGACGAAGTTTACTGCTGCTTCGTACGTATGCCGGCATTGGGCAGGAAATACCGGTTATGGGATTCTGCACAGAAAGGGTTTTGAAACCGCTGAATCCACACGTGAGTTTAACTCCGTCAGTTGAATGCACACATTGACAACCATTCAGTTAGATAGCTCCGGTTTGGTTTCAGAAGCAGATATTTCTCCGTACAGCCTATGGTCCCATTCACTCGGGAATATCCCAGCGCAGCTCCTAGAAGAAACGTGTTTCTGACTCGCTGAATCTCAACATAGATTCAACTCTCTTAGGTGAATGAAAGCACAGCAGAGCAGTTTCAAGGAAACGTTTCTCCTGAGTTTTAGACGAAGTTTACTGCTGTTTTGTACGTAAGCCCGCATTGGGCTGGAAATGCCGCTTTTGGGATTCTGCACAGAAAGGGTTCACAAACCGCTCAATACACACGTGAGTTTACCTCCGTCAGTTGAATGCACACATTGACAAACATTCAGTTAGATAGCTCCGTTTTGGTTTTAGAAGCTGATATTTCTCTGTACAGCCTATGGTCCCATTCACTCGGGAATATCCCAATGCAGCTCCTTGAAGAAACGTATTTCTGACTCGCTGAATCTCAGCATAGATTCAACTCTCTTACGTGAACGGACGAACAGCAGATCAGTTTCTCCTGAGTTTTGGGTGAAGTTTACTGCTGTTTCGTACGTATGCCGGCATTGGCCTGGAAATGCCGGTTTTGGGATTCTGCACAGAAAGGGTTTGCAAACCGCTGAATCCACACGTGAGTTTAACTCCGTCACCTGAATGCACACATTGACAACCATTCAGTTAGATAGCTACGTTTTGGTTTTAGAAGCAGATATTTCTCTGTTCAGCCTATGGTCCCATTCACTCGGGAATATCCCAATGCAGCTCCTAGAAGAAACGTGCTTCTGACTCGCTGAATCTCAACATAGATTCAACTCTTTTACGTGAACGGACGCACAGCAGAGCAGTTTCAAGGAAACGTTTCTTCTGAGTTTTAGACGAAGTTTACTGCTGTTTCGCACGTATGCCGGCATTGGGCTGGAAATGCCGGTTTTGGGATTCTGCACAGAAAGGGTTTGCAAACCGCTGAATCCACACGTGAGTATAACTCCGTTAGTTGAATGCACCCATTGACAACCATTCAGTTAGACAGCTACGTTTTGGTTTTAGAAGCAGATATTTCTCTGTACAGCCTATGGTCCCATTCACTCGGGAATATCCCAACGCAGCTCCTAGAAGAAATGTGTTTCTGTCTCGCTGAATGTCGAAATAGATTCAACTCTGTTAAGTGAATGAACGCACAGCAGAGAAGTTTCAAGGAAACGTTTCTCCTGAGTTTTAGACGAAGTTTACTGCTGTTACGTACGTATGCTGGCATTGCACTGGAAATGTTGGTTTTGGGATTCTGCACAGAAAGGGTTTGCAAACTGCTGAATCCAGAAGTGAGTTTAACTCCGTCAGTCGAATACACATTTACAACCATTCAGTTAGATAGCTCCGGTTTGGTTTTAGAAGCAGATATTTCTCTGTACAGCCTATGGTCCCATTCACTCGGGAATATCCCAACGCAGCTCCTAGAAGAAAGGTGTTTCTCAGTCGCTGAATCTCAGCATAGATTCAACTGTCTTAGACGAACGAACGCACAGCAGAGCAGTTTCAAGGCAACGTTTCTCCTGAGCTTTAGACGACGTTTAGTGCTGCTTCGTACGTATGCCGGCATTGGGCTGGAAATGACAGTTTTGGGATTCTGCAGAGAAAGGTTTTGCAAACTGCTGAATTCACACGTGGGTTTAACTCTGTCAGTTGAACTCACACATTAACAGGCATTCAGTTAGATAGCTGTGTTGGTTTCAGAAGCACATATTTCTGTTTACATCCTAAGGTCTCATTCACTCGGGATTATTCCAAGGCAGCTCCTAGAAGAAACGTGTTTCTGACTCGCTGAATCTCAACATAGATTCAACTCTCTTATGTGAATGAATGCTCAGCAGAGCAGTTTCAAGGCAACGTTTCTCCTGAGCTTTAGACGAAGCTTACTGCTGCTTCGTACGTATGCCGGCATTGGGCTGGAAATGCCGGTTTTGGGATTCTGCACAGAAAGGTTTTGCAAACAGCTGAATCCACACGTGGGTTCAACTCCGTCAGTTGAATGCACGCATTGACAAGCATTCAGTTAGATAGCTCCGATTTGGTTTTAGAAGCAGATATTTCTCTGTACAGCCTATGGTCCCATTCACTCGGGAATATCCCAACGCAGCTCCTAGAAAAAACTTGTTTCTGACTCGCTGAATCTCAACGTAGATTCAACTCTCTTAGATGAATGAACCGACAGCAGAGCAGTTTCAAGGAAACGTTTCTCCTGAGTTTCAGACAAAGTTTTCTTCTGTTTCATACATATGCCGGCATTGGATTGGAAATGCCGGTTTGACAATCTGCACAGAAAGGGTTTGCAAACCGCTGAATACACACTTGAGTTTAACTCCGTCAGTTGAATGCACACATTGACAACCATTAAGTTAGATAGCTCCGTTTTGGTTTTAAAAGCAGATATTTCTCTGTACAGCCTATGGTCCCATTCACTCGGGAATATCCCAACGCAGCTCCTAGAAGAAACGTGTTTCTGACTCGCTGAATCTCAACATAGATTCAACTCTCTTAGACGAATGAACGGAGAGCAGAGCAGTTTCAAGGAAACGTTTCTCCTGAGTTTTAGACGAAGTTTATTGCTGTTTCGTACGTATGCCGACATTGGACTAGAAATGCAGGTTTGGGATTCTGCACAGAAAGGGTTTGCAAACCGCTGAATCCACACGTGAGTTTAACTCCGTCAGTTGAATGCACACATTGACAATCATTCAGTTAGATAGATCCGTTTTGGTTTTAGAAGCAGATATTTCTCTGTACAGCCTACGGTCCCATTCACTCGGGAATATCCCAATGCAGCTCCTTGAAGAAACGTATTTCTGACTCGCTGAATCTCAACATAGATTCAACTCTCTTACGTGAACGGATGCACAGCAGAGCAGTTTCAAGGAAACGTTTCTCCTGAGCTTTAGACGAAGTTTACTGCTTTTACGTACGTATGCTGGCATTGTACTGGAAATGCTGGCTTTGGGATTCTGCACAGAAAGGATTTGCAAACCGCTGAATCCACAAGTCAGTTTAACACTGTCAGTTGAATGCACACATTGACAACCATTCAGTTAGATAGCTCCGTTTTGGTTTTAGAAGCAGATATTTCTCTGTACAGCCTATGGTCCCATTCACTCGGGAATATCCCAATGCAGCTCCTTGAAGAAACGTATTTCTGACTCGCTGAATCTCAGCATAGATTCAACTCTCTTACGTGAACGGACGAACAGCAGATCAGTTTCTCCTGAGTTTTGGGTGAAGTTTACTGCTGTTTCGTACGTATGCCGGCATTGGCCTGGAAATGCCGGTTTTGGGATTCTGCACAGAAAGGGTTTGCAAACCGCTGAATCCACACGTGAGTTTAACTCCGTCACCTGAATGCACACATTGACAACCATTCAGTTAGATAGCTACGTTTTGGTTTTAGAAGCAGATATTTCTCTGTTCAGCCTATGGTCCCATTCACTCGGGAATATCCCAATGCAGCTCCTAGAAGAAACGTGCTTCTGACTCGCTGAATCTCAACATAGATTCAACTCTTTTACGTGAACGGACGCACAGCAGAGCAGTTTCAAGGAAACGTTTCTTCTGAGTTTTAGACGAAGTTTACTGCTGTTTCGCACGTATGCCGGCATTGGGCTGGAAATGCCGGTTTTGGGATTCTGCACAGAAAGGGTTTGCAAACCGCTGAATCCACACGTGAGTATAACTCCGTTAGTTGAATGCACACATTGACAACCATTCAGTTACACAGCTACGTTTTGGTTTTAGAAGCAGATATTTCTCTGTACAGCCTATGGTCCCATTCACTCGGGAATAACCCAACGCAGCTCCTAGAAGAAATGTGTTTCTGTCTTGCTGAATGTCGAAATAGATTCAACTCTGTTAGGTGAATGAACGCACAGCAGAGAAGTTTCAAGGAAACGTTTCTCCTGAGTTTTAGACGAACTTTACTGCTGTTACGTACGTATGCTGGCATTGCACTGGAAATGTTGGTTTTGGGATTCTGCACAGAAAGGGTTTGCAAACTGCTGAATCCAGAAGTGAGATTAACTCCGTCAGTCGAATGCACACATTGACAACCATTCAGTTAAATAGCTCCGTTTTGGTTTTAGAAGCAGATATTTCTCTGTACAGCCTATGGTCCCATTCACGCGGGAATATCCAAACGCAGTTCCTAGAAGAAAAGTGTTTCTGACTCGATGAATCTCAACATAGATTCAACTCTCTTAGGTGAATGAAAGCACAGCAGAGCAGTTTCAAGGAAACGTTTCTCATGAGTTTTAGACGAAGTTTACTGCTGTGTCGTACGTATGCCGCCATTCGGATGGAAATGCCATTTTTGGGATTCTGCACAGAAAGGGTTTGCAAACAGCTGAATCCACACGTGGGTTTAACTCCATCACTTGAATTCACACATTGAGAACCATTCAGTTAGATAGCTCCGTTTTGATTTTAGAAGCAGATATTTCTCTGTACAGCCTATGGTCCCATTCACTCGGGAATATCCCAAAGCAGCTCCTAGAAGAAACGTGTTTCTGACTCGCTGAATCTCAACATAGATTCAACTCTCTTAGGTGAATGAACGCACAGCAGAGCAGTTTCAAGGAAACGTTTCTCATGAGTTTTAGTCGAAGTTTACAGCTGTTTCGTACGTATTCTGCCATTAGGCTGGAAATGCCGGATTTGGGATTCTGCTAAGAAAGGGTTTGCAAACCGCTGAATCCACACTTGAGTTTAACTCCGTCAGTTGAATGCACACATTGACAACCATTCAGTTAGATAGCTCCGTTTTGGTTTTAGAAGCAGATATTTCTCTGTACAGCCTGTGGTCCCATTCACTCGGGAATATCCCAACTCAGCTCCCACAAGAAACGTGTTTCTGACTCGCTGAATCTCAACATAGATTCAACTCTCTAAGGTGAATGAACGCACAGAAGAACAGTTTCAAGGAATCGTTTCTCCTGAGTTTTAGACGAAGTTTACTGCTGCTTCGTACGTATGCCGGCATTGGGCAGGAAATACCGGTTATGGGATTCTGCACAGAAAGGGTTTTGAAACCGCTGAATCCACACGTGAGTTTAACTCCGTCAGTTGAATGCACACATTGACAACCATTCAGTTAGATAGCTCCGGTTTGGTTTCAGAAGCAGATATTTCTCCGTACAGCCTATGGTCCCATTCACTCGGGAATATCCCAGCGCAGCTCCTAGAAGAAACGTGTTTCTGACTCGCTGAATCTCAACATAGATTCAACTCTCTTACGTGAACGGACGCACAGCAGAGCCCTTTCAAGGAAACGTTTCTCCTGAGTTTTAGACGAAGCTTACTGCTGTTTCTTATGTATGCCGGCATTGGGCTGGAAATGCCGGTTTTGGGATTCTGCACAGAAAGGGTTTGCAAACCGCTGAATCCACACGTGAGTTTAACTCCGTCAGTTGAATGCACACATTGACAACCATTCAGTTAGATAGCTCCGTTTTGGGTTCAGAAGCAGATATTTCTCTGTACAGCCTTTGGTCCCATTCACTCGGGAATATCCCAGCGCAGCTCCTAGAAGAAACGTGTTTCTGACTCGCTGAATCTCAACATAGATTCAACTCTCTTACATGAACGGACGCACAGCAGATCAGTTTCAAGGAAACGTTTCTCCTGAGTTTTAGACGAAGCTTACGGCTCTTACGTACGTATGCTGGCATTGTACTGGAAATGCTGGTTTTCGGATTCTGCACAGAAAGGGTCTGCAAACCGCTGAATCCACAAGTGAGTTTAACTCCGTCAGTTGAATGCACACATTGACAAGCATTCAGTTAGATAGCTGTTTTGGTTTTAGAAGCAGATATTTCTTTTAACAGCCTATGGTCCCATTCACTCGGGAGTATCCCAACGCAGTTCCTAGAAGAAACGTGTTTTTGAATCGTTGAATCTCAACATAGATTCAACTCTCTTAGGTGAACAAAGGCACAGCAGAGCAGTTTAAGGCAACGTTTCTCCTGAGCATTAGACGAAGTTTACTGCTGCTTCGTACGTATGCCGGCATTGGGCTGGAAATACCGGTTTTGGGATTCCGCACAGAAAGGTTTTGCAAACTGCTGAATACACACGTGGGTTTAACTCCGTCAGTTGAATGCACACATTGACAAGCATTCAGTTAGATAGCTCCGATTTGGTTTTAGAAGCAGATATTTCTCTGTACAGCCTTTGGTCCCATTCATTCGGGAATATCCCAACGCAGCTCCTAGAAGAAACGTGTTTCTGACTCGCTGAATCTCAACATAGATTCAACTCTCTTAGGTGAATGAACGTATAGCAGAGCAGTTTCAAGGAAACGTTTCTTCTGAGTTTTAGACGAAGTTTACTGCTGTTTTGTACGTAAGCCCGCATTGGGCTGGAAATGCCGCTTTTGGGATTCTGCACAGAAAGGGTTCACAAACTGCTCAATACACACGTGAGTTTAACTCCGTCAGTTGAATGCACACATTGACAAACATTCAGTTAGATAGCTCCGTTTTGGTTTTAGAAGCAGATATTTCTCTGTACAGCCTATGGTCCCATTCACTCGGGAATATCCCAACGCAGCTCCTAGAAGAAACGTGTTTCTGACTCGCTGAATCTCAGCATAGATTCAACTCTCTTAGACGAATGAACGGAGAGCAGAGCAGTTTCAAGGAAACGTTTCTCCTGAGTTTTAGACGAAGCTTATTGCTGTTTCGTACGTATGCCGACATTGGACTAGAAATGCAGGTTTGGGATTCTGCACAGAAAGGGTTTGCAAACCGCTGAATCCACACGTGAGTTTAACTCCGTCAGTTGAATGCACACATTGCCAACCATTCAGTTAGATAGCTCCGTTTTGATTTTAGAATCAGATATTTCTCTGTACAGCCTACGGTCCCATTCACTCGGGAATATCCCAACGCAGCTCCTAGAAGAAACGTGTTTCTGACTCGCTGAATCTCAACATAGATTCAAGTCTCTTATGTGAACGGAAGCACAGCAGAGCAGTTTCAAGGAAACGTTTCTCCTGAGTTTTAGGCGAAGTTTACTGCTGTTTCGTACCTATGCCGCCATTAGGCTGGAAATGCCGGTTTTGGGATTCTGCACAGAAAGGGTTTGCAAGCCGCTGAATCCACACGTGAGTTTAACTCCGTCAGTTGAATGCACACATTGACAATCATTCAGTTAGATAGATCCGTTTTGGTTTTAGAAGCAGATATTTCTCTGTACAGCCTACGGTCCCATTCACTCGGGAATATCCCAATGCAGCTCCTTGAAGAAACGTATTTCTGACTCGCTGAATCTCAACATAGATTCAACTCTCTTACGTGAACGGATGCACAGCAGAGCAGTTTCAAGGAAACGTTTCTCCTGAGCTTTAGACGAAGTTTACTGCTTTTACGTACGTATGCTGGCATTGTACTGGAAATGCTGGCTTTGGGATTCTGCACAGAAAGGATTTGCAAACCGCTGAATCCACAAGTCAGTTTAACACTGTCAGTTGAATGCACACATTGACAACCATTCAGTTAGATAGCTCCGTTTTGGTTTTAGAAGCAGATATTTCTCTGTACAGCCTATGGTCCCATTCACTCGGGAATATCCCAATGCAGCTCCTTGAAGAAACGTATTTCTGACTCGCTGAATCTCAGCATAGATTCAACTCTCTTACGTGAACGGACGAACAGCAGATCAGTTTCTCCTGAGTTTTGGGTGAAGTTTACTGCTGTTTCGTACGTATGCCGGCATTGGCCTGGAAATGCCGGTTTTGGGATTCTGCACAGAAAGGGTTTGCAAACCGCTGAATCCACACGTGAGTTTAACTCCGTCACCTGAATGCACACATTGACAACCATTCAGTTAGATAGCTACGTTTTGGTTTTAGAAGCAGATATTTCTCTGTTCAGCCTATGGTCCCATTCACTCGGGAATATCCCAATGCAGCTCCTAGAAGAAACGTGCTTCTGACTCGCTGAATCTCAACATAGATTCAACTCTTTTACGTGAACGGACGCACAGCAGAGCAGTTTCAAGGAAACGTTTCTTCTGAGTTTTAGACGAAGTTTACTGCTGTTTCGCACGTATGCCGGCATTGGGCTGGAAATGCCGGTTTTGGGATTCTGCACAGAAAGGGTTTGCAAACCGCTGAATCCACACGTGAGTATAACTCCGTTAGTTGAATGCACCCATTGACAACCATTCAGTTAGACAGCTACGTTTTGGTTTTAGAAGCAGATATTTCTCTGTACAGCCTATGGTCCCATTCACTCGGGAATATCCCAACGCAGCTCCTAGAAGAAATGTGTTTCTGTCTCGCTGAATGTCGAAATAGATTCAACTCTGTTAAGTGAATGAACGCACAGCAGAGAAGTTTCAAGGAAACGTTTCTCCTGAGTTTTAGACGAAGTTTACTGCTGTTACGTACGTATGCTGGCATTGCACTGGAAATGTTGGTTTTGGGATTCTGCACAGAAAGGGTTTGCAAACTGCTGAATCCAGAAGTGAGTTTAACTCCGTCAGTCGAATACACATTTACAACCATTCAGTTAGATAGCTCCGGTTTGGTTTTAGAAGCAGATATTTCTCTGTACAGCCTATGGTCCCATTCACTCGGGAATATCCCAACGCAGCTCCTAGAAGAAAGGTGTTTCTCAGTCGCTGAATCTCAGCATAGATTCAACTGTCTTAGACGAACGAACGCACAGCAGAGCAGTTTCAAGGCAACGTTTCTCCTGAGCTTTAGACGACGTTTAGTGCTGCTTCGTACGTATGCCGGCATTGGGCTGGAAATGACAGTTTTGGGATTCTGCAGAGAAAGGTTTTGCAAACTGCTGAATTCACACGTGGGTTTAACTCTGTCAGTTGAACTCACACATTAACAGGCATTCAGTTAGATAGCTGTGTTGGTTTCAGAAGCACATATTTCTGTTTACATCCTAAGGTCTCATTCACTCGGGATTATTCCAAGGCAGCTCCTAGAAGAAACGTGTTTCTGACTCGCTGAATCTCAACATAGATTCAACTCTCTTATGTGAATGAATGCTCAGCAGAGCAGTTTCAAGGCAACGTTTCTCCTGAGCTTTAGACGAAGCTTACTGCTGCTTCGTACGTATGCCGGCATTGGGCTGGAAATGCCGGTTTTGGGATTCTGCACAGAAAGGTTTTGCAAACAGCTGAATCCACACGTGGGTTCAACTCCGTCAGTTGAATGCACGCATTGACAAGCATTCAGTTAGATAGCTCCGATTTGGTTTTAGAAGCAGATATTTCTCTGTACAGCCTATGGTCCCATTCACTCGGGAATATCCCAACGCAGCTCCTAGAAAAAACTTGTTTCTGACTCGCTGAATCTCAACGTAGATTCAACTCTCTTAGATGAATGAACCGACAGCAGAGCAGTTTCAAGGAAACGTTTCTCCTGAGTTTCAGACAAAGTTTTCTTCTGTTTCATACATATGCCGGCATTGGATTGGAAATGCCGGTTTGACAATCTGCACAGAAAGGGTTTGCAAACCGCTGAATACACACTTGAGTTTAACTCCGTCAGTTGAATGCACACATTGACAACCATTAAGTTAGATAGCTCCGTTTTGGTTTTAAAAGCAGATATTTCTCTGTACAGCCTATGGTCCCATTCACTCGGGAATATCCCAACGCAGCTCCTAGAAGAAACGTGTTTCTGACTCGCTGAATCTCAACATAGATTCAACTCTCTTAGACGAATGAACGGAGAGCAGAGCAGTTTCAAGGAAACGTTTCTCCTGAGTTTTAGACGAAGTTTATTGCTGTTTCGTACGTATGCCGACATTGGACTAGAAATGCAGGTTTGGGATTCTGCACAGAAAGGGTTTGCAAACCGCTGAATCCACACGTGAGTTTAACTCCGTCAGTTGAATGCACACATTGACAATCATTCAGTTAGATAGATCCGTTTTGGTTTTAGAAGCAGATATTTCTCTGTACAGCCTACGGTCCCATTCACTCGGGAATATCCCAATGCAGCTCCTTGAAGAAACGTATTTCTGACTCGCTGAATCTCAACATAGATTCAACTCTCTTACGTGAACGGATGCACAGCAGAGCAGTTTCAAGGAAACGTTTCTCCTGAGCTTTAGACGAAGTTTACTGCTTTTACGTACGTATGCTGGCATTGTACTGGAAATGCTGGCTTTGGGATTCTGCACAGAAAGGATTTGCAAACCGCTGAATCCACAAGTCAGTTTAACACTGTCAGTTGAATGCACACATTGACAACCATTCAGTTAGATAGCTCCGTTTTGGTTTTAGAAGCAGATATTTCTCTGTACAGCCTATGGTCCCATTCACTCGGGAATATCCCAATGCAGCTCCTTGAAGAAACGTATTTCTGACTCGCTGAATCTCAGCATAGATTCAACTCTCTTACGTGAACGGACGAACAGCAGATCAGTTTCTCCTGAGTTTTGGGTGAAGTTTACTGCTGTTTCGTACGTATGCCGGCATTGGCCTGGAAATGCCGGTTTTGGGATTCTGCACAGAAAGGGTTTGCAAACCGCTGAATCCACACGTGAGTTTAACTCCGTCACCTGAATGCACACATTGACAACCATTCAGTTAGATAGCTACGTTTTGGTTTTAGAAGCAGATATTTCTCTGTTCAGCCTATGGTCCCATTCACTCGGGAATATCCCAATGCAGCTCCTAGAAGAAACGTGCTTCTGACTCGCTGAATCTCAACATAGATTCAACTCTTTTACGTGAACGGACGCACAGCAGAGCAGTTTCAAGGAAACGTTTCTTCTGAGTTTTAGACGAAGTTTACTGCTGTTTCGCACGTATGCCGGCATTGGGCTGGAAATGCCGGTTTTGGGATTCTGCACAGAAAGGGTTTGCAAACCGCTGAATCCACACGTGAGTATAACTCCGTTAGTTGAATGCACACATTGACAACCATTCAGTTACACAGCTACGTTTTGGTTTTAGAAGCAGATATTTCTCTGTACAGCCTATGGTCCCATTCACTCGGGAATAACCCAACGCAGCTCCTAGAAGAAATGTGTTTCTGTCTCGCTGAATGTCGAAATAGATTCAACTCTGTTAGGTGAATGAACGCACAGCAGAGAAGTTTCAAGGAAACGTTTCTCCTGAGTTTTAGACGAACTTTACTGCTGTTACGTACGTATGCTGGCATTGCACTGGAAATGTTGGTTTTGGGATTCTGCACAGAAAGGGTTTGCAAACTGCTGAATCCAGAAGTGAGATTAACTCCGTCAGTCGAATGCACACATTGACAACCATTCAGTTAAATAGCTCCGTTTTGGTTTTAGAAGCAGATATTTCTCTGTACAGCCTATGGTCCCATTCACGCGGGAATATCCAAACGCAGTTCCTAGAAGAAAAGTGTTTCTGACTCGATGAATCTCAACATAGATTCAACTCTCTTAGGTGAATGAAAGCACAGCAGAGCAGTTTCAAGGAAACGTTTCTCATGAGTTTTAGACGAAGTTTACTGCTGTGTCGTACGTATGCCGCCATTCGGATGGAAATGCCATTTTTGGGATTCTGCACAGAAAGGGTTTGCAAACAGCTGAATCCACACGTGGGTTTAACTCCATCACTTGAATTCACACATTGAGAACCATTCAGTTAGATAGCTCCGTTTTGATTTTAGAAGCAGATATTTCTCTGTACAGCCTATGGTCCCATTCACTCGGGAATATCCCAAAGCAGCTCCTAGAAGAAACGTGTTTCTGACTCGCTGAATCTCAACATAGATTCAACTCTCTTAGGTGAATGAACGCACAGCAGAGCAGTTTCAAGGAAACGTTTCTCATGAGTTTTAGTCGAAGTTTACAGCTGTTTCGTACGTATTCTGCCATTAGGCTGGAAATGCCGGATTTGGGATTCTGCTAAGAAAGGGTTTGCAAACCGCTGAATCCACACTTGAGTTTAACTCCGTCAGTTGAATGCACACATTGACAACCATTCAGTTAGATAGCTCCGTTTTGGTTTTAGAAGCAGATATTTCTCTGTACAGCCTGTGGTCCCATTCACTCGGGAATATCCCAACTCAGCTCCCACAAGAAACGTGTTTCTGACTCGCTGAATCTCAACATAGATTCAACTCTCTAAGGTGAATGAACGCACAGAAGAACAGTTTCAAGGAATCGTTTCTCCTGAGTTTTAGACGAAGTTTACTGCTGCTTCGTACGTATGCCGGCATTGGGCAGGAAATACCGGTTATGGGATTCTGCACAGAAAGGGTTTTGAAACCGCTGAATCCACAC
Source organism: Aotus nancymaae (assembly GCF_030222135.1). Lineage (NCBI taxonomy): Eukaryota > Metazoa > Chordata > Mammalia > Primates > Aotidae > Aotus > Aotus nancymaae. The sequence goes on from NW_026988565.1 coordinate 354,181, forward strand.
GTGAGTTTAACTCCGTCAGTTGAATGCACACATTGACAACCATTCAGTTAGATAGCTCCGGTTTGGTTTCAGAAGCAGATATTTCTCCGTACAGCCTATGGTCCCATTCACTCGGGAATATCCCAGCGCAGCTCCTAGAAGAAACGTGTTTCTGACTCGCTGAATCTCAACATAGATTCAACTCTCTTACGTGAACGGACGCACAGCAGAGCCCTTTCAAGGAAACGTTTCTCCTGAGTTTTAGACGAAGCTTACTGCTGTTTCTTATGTATGCCGGCATTGGGCTGGAAATGCCGGTTTTGGGATTCTGCACAGAAAGGGTTTGCAAACCGCTGAATCCACACGTGAGTTTAACTCCGTCAGTTGAATGCACACATTGACAACCATTCAGTTAGATAGCTCCGTTTTGGGTTCAGAAGCAGATATTTCTCTGTACAGCCTTTGGTCCCATTCACTCGGGAATATCCCAGCGCAGCTCCTAGAAGAAACGTGTTTCTGACTCGCTGAATCTCAACATAGATTCAACTCTCTTACATGAACGGACGCACAGCAGATCAGTTTCAAGGAAACGTTTCTCCTGAGTTTTAGACGAAGCTTACGGCTCTTACGTACGTATGCTGGCATTGTACTGGAAATGCTGGTTTTCGGATTCTGCACAGAAAGGGTCTGCAAACCGCTGAATCCACAAGTGAGTTTAACTCCGTCAGTTGAATGCACACATTGACAAGCATTCAGTTAGATAGCTGTTTTGGTTTTAGAAGCAGATATTTCTTTTAACAGCCTATGGTCCCATTCACTCGGGAGTATCCCAACGCAGTTCCTAGAAGAAACGTGTTTTTGAATCGTTGAATCTCAACATAGATTCAACTCTCTTAGGTGAACAAAGGCACAGCAGAGCAGTTTAAGGCAACGTTTCTCCTGAGCATTAGACGAAGTTTACTGCTGCTTCGTACGTATGCCGGCATTGGGCTGGAAATACCGGTTTTGGGATTCCGCACAGAAAGGTTTTGCAAACTGCTGAATACACACGTGGGTTTAACTCCGTCAGTTGAATGCACACATTGACAAGCATTCAGTTAGATAGCTCCGATTTGGTTTTAGAAGCAGATATTTCTCTGTACAGCCTTTGGTCCCATTCATTCGGGAATATCCCAACGCAGCTCCTAGAAGAAACGTGTTTCTGACTCGCTGAATCTCAACATAGATTCAACTCTCTTAGGTGAATGAACGTATAGCAGAGCAGTTTCAAGGAAACGTTTCTTCTGAGTTTTAGACGAAGTTTACTGCTGTTTTGTACGTAAGCCCGCATTGGGCTGGAAATGCCGCTTTTGGGATTCTGCACAGAAAGGGTTCACAAACTGCTCAATACACACGTGAGTTTAACTCCGTCAGTTGAATGCACACATTGACAAACATTCAGTTAGATAGCTCCGTTTTGGTTTTAGAAGCAGATATTTCTCTGTACAGCCTATGGTCCCATTCACTCGGGAATATCCCAACGCAGCTCCTAGAAGAAACGTGTTTCTGACTCGCTGAATCTCAGCATAGATTCAACTCTCTTAGACGAATGAACGGAGAGCAGAGCAGTTTCAAGGAAACGTTTCTCCTGAGTTTTAGACGAAGCTTATTGCTGTTTCGTACGTATGCCGACATTGGACTAGAAATGCAGGTTTGGGATTCTGCACAGAAAGGGTTTGCAAACCGCTGAATCCACACGTGAGTTTAACTCCGTCAGTTGAATGCACACATTGCCAACCATTCAGTTAGATAGCTCCGTTTTGATTTTAGAATCAGATATTTCTCTGTACAGCCTACGGTCCCATTCACTCGGGAATATCCCAACGCAGCTCCTAGAAGAAACGTGTTTCTGACTCGCTGAATCTCAACATAGATTCAAGTCTCTTATGTGAACGGAAGCACAGCAGAGCAGTTTCAAGGAAACGTTTCTCCTGAGTTTTAGGCGAAGTTTACTGCTGTTTCGTACCTATGCCGCCATTAGGCTGGAAATGCCGGTTTTGGGATTCTGCACAGAAAGGGTTTGCAAGCCGCTGAATCCACACGTGAGTTTAACTCCGTCAGTTGAATGCACACATTGACAATCATTCAGTTAGATAGATCCGTTTTGGTTTTAGAAGCAGATATTTCTCTGTACAGCCTACGGTCCCATTCACTCGGGAATATCCCAATGCAACTCCTTGAAGAAACGTATTTCTGACTCGCTGAATCTCAACATAGATTCAACTCTCTTACGTGAACGGATGCACAGCAGAGCAGTTTCAAGGAAACGTTTCTCCTGAGCTTTAGACGAAGTTTACTGCTTTTACGTACGTATGCTGGCATTGTACTGGAAATGCTGGCTTTGGGATTCTGCACAGAAAGGATTTGCAAACCGCTGAATCCACAAGTCAGTTTAACACTGTCAGTTGAATGCACACATTGACAACCATTCAGTTAGATAGCTCCGTTTTGGTTTTAGAAGCAGATATTTCTCTGTACAGCCTATGGTCCCATTCACTCGGGAATATCCCAATGCAGCTCCTTGAAGAAACGTATTTCTGACTCGCTGAATCTCAGCATAGATTCAACTCTCTTACGTGAACGGACGAACAGCAGATCAGTTTCTCCTGAGTTTTGGGTGAAGTTTACTGCTGTTTCGTACGTATGCCGGCATTGGCCTGGAAATGCCGGTTTTGGGATTCTGCACAGAAAGGGTTTGCAAACCGCTGAATCCACACGTGAGTTTAACTCTGTCACCTGAATGCACACATTGACAACCATTCAGTTAGATAGCTACGTTTTGGTTTTAGAAGCAGATATTTCTCTGTTCAGCCTATGGTCCCATTCACTCGGGAATATCCCAATGCAGCTCCTAGAAGAAACGTGCTTCTGACTCGCTGAATCTCAACATAGATTCAACTCTTTTACGTGAACGGACGCACAGCAGAGCAGTTTCAAGGAAACGTTTCTTCTGAGTTTTAGACGAAGTTTACTGCTGTTTCGCACGTATGCCGGCATTGGGCTGGAAATGCCGGTTTTGGGATTCTGCACAGAAAGGGTTTGCAAACCGCTGAATCCACACGTGAGTATAACTCCGTTAGTTGAATGCACACATTGACAACCATTCAGTTACACAGCTACGTTTTGGTTTTAGAAGCAGATATTTCTCTGTACAGCCTATGGTCCCATTCACTCGGGAATAACCCAACGCAGCTCCTAGAAGAAATGTGTTTCTGTCTCGCTGAATGTCGAAATAGATTCAACTCTGTTAGGTGAATGAACGCACAGCAGAGAAGTTTCAAGGAAACGTTTCTCCTGAGTTTTAGACGAACTTTACTGCTGTTACGTACGTATGCTGGCATTGCACTGGAAATGTTGGTTTTGGGATTCTGCACAGAAAGGGTTTGCAAACTGCTGAATCCAGAAGTGAGTTTAACTCCGACAGTCGAATGCACACATTGACAACCATTCAGTTAGATAGCTCCGTTTTGGTTTTAGAAGCAGATATTTCTCTGTACAGCCTATGGTCCCATTCACGCGGGAATATCCAAACGCAGTTCCTAGAAGAAAAGTGTTTCTGACTCGATGAATCTCAACATAGATTCAACTCTCTTAGGTGAATGAAAGCACAGCAGAGCAGTTTCAAGGAAACGTTTCTCATGAGTTTTAGACGAAGTTTACTGCTGTGTCGTACGTATGCCGCCATTCGGATGGAAATGCCATTTTTGGGATTCTGCACAGAAAGCGTTTGCAAACAGCTGAATCCACACGTGGGTTTAACTCCATCACTTGAATTCACACATTGAGAACCATTCAGTTAGATAGCTCCGTTTTGATTTTAGAAGCAGATATTTCTCTGTACAGCCTGTGGTCCCATTCACTCGGGAATATCCCAACTCAGCTCCCACAAGAAACGTGTTTCTGACTCGCTGAATCTCAACATAGATTCAACTCTCTTAGGTGAATGAACGCACAGCAGAGCAGTTTCAAGAAAACGTTTCTCATGAGTTTTAGTCGAAGTTTACAGCTGTTTCGTACGTATTCTGCCATTAGGCTGGAAATGCCGGATTTGGGATTCTGCTAAGAAAGGGTTTGCAAACCGCTGAATCCACACTTGAGTTTAACTCCGTCAGTTGAATGCACACATTGACAACCATTCAGTTAGATAGCTCCGTTTTGGTTTTAGAAGCAGATATTTCTCTGTACAGCCTGTGGTCCCATTCACTCGGGAATATCCCAACTCAGCTCCCACAAGAAACGTGTTTCTGACTCGCTGAATCTCAACATAGATTCAACTCTCTAAGGTGAATGAACGCACAGAAGAACAGTTTCAAGGAATCGTTTCTCCTGAGTTTTAGACGAAGTTTACTGCTGTTTCGTACGTATGCCGGCATTGGGCAGGAAATACCGGTTATGGGATTCTGCACAGAAAGGGTTTTGAAACCGCTGAACCCACATGTGAGTTTAACTCCGTCAGCTGAATGCAAACATTGACAACCATTCAGTTAGATAGCTCCGGTTTGGTTTCAGAAGCAGATATTTCTCCGTACAGCCTATGGTCCCATTCACTCGGGAATATCCCAGCGCAGCTCCTAGAAGAAACGTGTTTCTGACTCGCTGAATCTCAACATAGATTCAACTCTCTTACGTGAACGGACGCACAGCAGAGCACTTTCAAGGAAACGTTTCTCCTGAGTTTTAGACGAAGCTTACTGCTGTTTCTTATGTATGCCGGCATTGGGCTGGAAATGCCGGTTTTGGGATTCTGCACAGAAAGGGTTTGCAAACCGCTGAATCCACACGTGAGTTTAACTCCATCAGTTGAATGAACACATTGACAACCATTCAGTTAGATAGCTCCGTTTTGGTTTTAGAAGCAGATATTTCTCCGTACAGCCTATGGTCCCATTCACTCGGGAATAATCCAACGCAGCTCCTAGAAGAAACGTGTTTCTGACTCGCTGAATCTCAACATAGATTCAACTCTCTTAGGTGAATGAAAGCACAGCAGAGCAGTTTCAAGGAAACGTTTCTCCTGAGTTTTAGGCGAAATTTACTGCTGTTTCGTACGTATGCTGCCATTAGGCAGGAAATGCCGGATTTATGATTCTGCACAGAAATGGTTTGCAAACCGCTGAATCCACACTTGAGTTTAACTCCGTCAGTTGAATGCACACATTGACAACCATTCAGTTAGATAGCTCCGTTTTGGGTTCAGAAGCAGATATTTCTCTGTACAGCCTTTGGTCCCATTCACTCGGGAATATCCCAGCGCAGCTCCTAGAAGAAACGTGTTTCTGACTCGCTGAATCTCAACATAGATTCAACTCTCTTACATGAACGGACGCACAGCAGATCAGTTTCAAGGAAACGTTTCTCCTGAGTTTTAGACGAAGCTTACGGCTCTTACGTACGTATGCTGGCATTGTACTGGAAATGCTGGTTTTCGGATTCTGCACAGAAAGGGTCTGCAAACCGCTGAATCCACAAGTGAGTTTAACTCCGTCAGTTGAATGCACACATTGACAAGCATTCAGTTAGATAGCTGTTTTGGTTTTAGAAGCAGATATTTCTTTTACAGCCTATGGTCCCATTCACTCGGGAGTATCCCAACGCAGTTCCTAGAAGAAACGTGTTTTTGAATCGTTGAATCTCAACATAGATTCAACTCTCTTAGGTGAACAAAGGCACAGCAGAGCAGTTTAAGGCAACGTTTCTCCTGAGCATTAGACGAAGTTTACTGCTGCTTCGTACGTATGCCGGCATTGGGCTGGAAATACCGGTTTTGGGATTCCGCACAGAAAGGTTTTGCAAACTGCTGAATACACACGTGGGTTTAACTCCGTCAGTTGAATGCACACATTGACAAGCATTCAGTTAGATAGCTCCGATTTGGTTTTAGAAGCAGATATTTCTCTGTACAGCCTTTGGTCCCATTCATTCGGGAATATCCCAACGCAGCTCCTAGAAGAAACGTGTTTCTGACTCGCTGAATCTCAACATAGATTCAACTCTCTTAGGTGAATGAACGTAGAGCAGAGCAGTTTCAAGGAAACGTTTCTTCTGAGTTTTAGACGAAGTTTACTGCTGTTTTGTACGTAAGCCCGCATTGGGCTGGAAATGCCGCTTTTGGGATTCTGCACAGAAAGGGTTCACAAACTGCTCAATACACACGTGTGTTTAACTCCGTCAGTTGAATGCACACATTGACAAACATTCAGTTAGATAGCTCCGTTTTGGTTTTAGAAGCAGATATTTCTCTGTACAGCCTATGGTCCCATTCACTCGGGAATATCCCAACGCAGCTCCTAGAAGAAACGTGTTTCTGACTCGCTGAATCTCAACATAGAATCAGCTCTCTTAGGTGAATGAACGCACAGCAGAACAGTTTCAAGGAATCGTTTCTCCTGAGTTTTAGACGAAGTTTACTGCTGTTTCGTACGTATGCTGCCATTAGGCTGTAAATGCCGGATTTGGGATTCTGCACAGAAAGGGTTTGCAAACCGCTGAATCCACACTTGAGTTTAACGCCGTCAGTTGAATGCACACATTGCCAACCATTCAATTGGATAGCTCAGTTTTGATTTTAGAATCAGATATTTCTCTGTACAGCCTATGGTCCCATTCACTCGGGAATATCCCAACGCAGCTCCTAGAAGAAACGTGTTTCTGACTCGCTGAATCTCAACATAGATTCAAGTCTCTTAAGTGAACGGAAGCACAGCAGAGCAGTTTCAAGGAAACGTTTCTCCTGAGTTTTAGGCGAAGTTTACTGCTGTTTCGTACCTATGCCGCCATTAGGCTGGAAATACCGGTTTTGGGATTCTGCACAGAAATGGTTTGCAAACCGCTGAATCCACACGTGAGTTTAATTCTGTCAGTTGAATGCTCACATGGACAACCATTCAGTTAGATAGCTCCGTTTTGGTTTTAGAAGCAGATATTTCTCTGTACAGCCTATGACCCCATTCACGCGGGAATATCCCAACGCAGCTCCTAGAAGGAACGTGTTTCTAACTCGGTGAATCTCAACATAGATTCAGCTCTCTTAGGTGAACGAACGCGCAGTAGAGCAGTTTCAAGAAACGTTTCTCCTGAGTTTTAGACAAAGTTTACTGCTGTTTCGTACGTATGCTGGCATTGGGCTGGAAATGCGGGTTTTGGGATTCTGCACAGAATGGGTTTGCAAACCGCTGAATCCACACGTGAGTTTAATTCTGTCAGTTGAATGCACACATGGACAACCATTCCGTTAGAAAGCTCCGTTTTGGTTTTAGAAGCAGTTATTTCTCTGTACAGACTATGGTCCCATTCACTCGGCAATATCCCAACGCAGCTCCTAGAAAAAACGTGTTTCTGACTCGCTGAATCTCAACATAGATTCAACTCTCTTAGGTGAACAAACGCACAGCAGAACAGTTTCAAGGAAACGTTTCTCCTGAGTTTTAGACGAAGTTTACTGCTGTTTCGTACGTATGTCGGCATTGGGCTGGAAATGCCGGTTTTGGGATTCTGCACAGAAAGGGTTTCGAAACCGCTGAATCCACACGTGAGTTTAACTCCGTCAGTTGAATGCACACATTGACAACCATTCTGTTAGATAGCTCCGTTTTGGTTTTAGAAGCTGATATTTCTCTGTACAGCCTATGGTCCCATTCACTCGGGAATATCCCAACGCAGCTCCTAGAAGAAACGTGTTTCTGACTCGCTGAATCTCAACATAGATTCAACTCTCTTAGACGAATGAACGGAGAGCAGAGCAGTTTCAAGGAAACGTTTCTACTGAGTTTTAGACGAAGTTTATTGCTGTTTCGTACGTATGCCGACATTGGACTAGAAATGCAGGTTTGGGATTCTGCACAGAAAGGGTTTGCAAACCGCTGAATCCACACGTGAGTTTAACTCCGTCAGTTGAATGCACACATTGCCAACCATTCAGTTAGATAGCTCCGTTTTGATTTTAGAATCAGATATTTCTCTGTACAGCCTATGGTCCCATTCACTCGGGAATATCCCAACGCAGCTCCTAGAAGAAACGTGTTTCTGACTCGCTGAATCTCAACATAGATTCAAGTCTCTTATGTGAACGGAAGCACAGCAGAGCAGTTTCAAGGAAACGTTTCTCCTGAGTTTTAGGCGAAGTTTACTGCTGTTTCGTACCTATGCCGCCATTAGGCTGGAAATGCCGGTTTTGGGATTCTGCACAGAAAGGGTTTGCAAGCCGCTGAATCCACACGTGAGTTTAACTCCGTCAGTTGAATGCACACATTGACAATCATTCAGTTAGATAGATCCGTTTTGGTTTTAGGAGCAGATATTTCTCTGTACAGCCTATGGTCCCATTCACTCGGGAAGATCCCAATGCAGCTCCTTGCAGAAACGTATTTCTGACTCGCTGTATCTCAACATAGATTCACCTCTCTTACGTGAACGGATGCACAGCAGAGCAGTTTCAAGGAAACGTTTCTCCTGAGCTTTAGACGAAGTTTACTGCTTTTACGTACGTATGCTGGCGTTGTACTGGAAATGCTGGTTTTGGGATTCTGCACAGAAAGGATTTGCAAACCGCTGAATCCACAAGTCAGTTTAACACTGTCAGTTGAATGCACACATTGACAACCATTCAGTTAGATAGCTCCGTTTTGGTTTTAGAAGCAGATATTTCTCTGTACAGCCTATGGTCCCATTCACGCGGGAATATCCCAACGCAGCTCCTAGAAGAAACGTGTTTCTGACTCAGTGAGTCTCAACATAGATTCAACTCTCTTAGGTGAATGAAAGCACAGCAGAGCAGTTTCAAGTAACGTTTCTCCTGAGTTTTAGACCAAGTTTACTGCCGTTTCGTACGTATGATGGCATTGGGCTGGAAATGCCGGTTTTGGGATTCTGCACAGAATGGGTTTGCAAACCGCTGAATCCACACGTGAGTTTAACTCCGTCAGTTGAATGCACACATTGACAACCATTCAGTTAGAAAGCTCCGTTTTGTTTTTAGAAGCAGATATTTCTCTGTACAGACTATGGTCCCATTTACTCGGGAATATCCAAACGCAGCTCCTAGAAATAACGTGTTTGTGACTCGCTGAATCTCAATATAGATTCAACTTTCTTAGATGAATGAACGTACAGCAGAGCAGTTTCAAGGAAACGTTTCTCCTGAGTTTTAGGGGAAGTTTACTGCTGTTTCGTACGTATGCCGGCATTGGACTGGAAATGCCGGTTTTGGGATTCTGCACAGAAAGGGTTTGCAAACCGCTGAATCCACATGTGAGTTTAACTCCGTCAGTTGAATGCACACATTGACAACCATTCAGTTAGATAGCACCGTTTTTGTTTTAGAAGCAGATATTTCTCTGTACAGCCTATGGTCCCATTCACTCGGGAATATCCCAACGCAGTTCCTAAAAGAAACGTGTTTCTGACTCGCTGAATCTCAACATAGATTCAACTCTCTTAGGTGAATGAAAGCACAGCAGAGCAGTTTTAAGGAAACGTTTCTCCTGAGTTTTAGGCGAAGTTTACTGGTGTTTCGTACGTATGCTGCCATTAGGCTCGAAATGCCGGATTTGGGATTCTGCACAGAAAGGGTTTGCAAACCGCTGAATCTACACTTGAGTTTAACTCCGTCAGTTGAATGCACACATTGCCAACCATTCAGTTGGATAGCTCCGTTTTGATTTTAGAATCAGATATTTCTCTGTACAGCCTATGGTCCCATTCACTCGGGAATATCCCAACGCAGCTCCTAGAAGAAACGTGTTTCTGACTCGCTGAATCTCAACATAGATTCAACTCTCTTAGGTGAATGAAAGCACAGCAGAGCAGTTTCAAGAAACGTTTCTCCTGAGTTTTAGACGAAGTTTACTGCTGTTTCGTACGTATGGTGGCATTGGGCTGGAAATGCCGGTTTTGGGATTCTGCACAGAATGGGTTTGGAAACCGCTGAATCCACACCTGAGTTTAGCTCCGTCAGTTGAATGCACACATTGACAACCATTCAGTTAGAAAGCTCCGTTTTCGTTTCAGAAGCAGATATTTCTCTGTACAGACTATGGTCCCATTCACTCGGGGATATCCCAACGGAGCTCCTAGAAATAACGTGTTTCTGACTCGCTGAATCTCAACATAGTTTCAACTCTCTTAGGTGAACAAACGCACAGCAGAACAGTTTCAAGGAACCGTTTCTCCTGAGTTTTAGACGAAGTTTACTGCTGTTTCGTACGTATGCCGGCATTGGGCTGGAAATGCCGGTTTAGGGATTCTGCACAGAATGGGTTTGCAAACCGCTGAATCCACACGTGAGTTTAACTCCGTCAGTTGAATGCACACATTGACAACCATTCAGTTAGATAGCTACGTTTTGGTTTTAGAAGCAGATATTTCTCTGTACAGCCTATGGTCCCATTCACTCGGGAATATCCCAACGCAGCTCCTAGAAGAAACGTGTTTCTGACTCGCTGAACCTCAACATAGATTCAACTCTCTTACGTGAACGGACGCACAGCAGAGCCGTTTCAAGGAAACGTTTCTTCTGAGTTTTAGACGAAGTTTACTGCTGTTTCGTACGTATGCCGGCATTGGGCTGGAAATGCCGGTTTTGGGATTCTGCACAGAAAGGGTTTGCAAACCGCTGAATCCACACGTGAGTTTAACTCCTTCACTTGAATGCACACATTGACAACCATTCAGTTAGATAGCTCCCTTTTGGTTTTAGAAGCAGATATTTCTCTGTTCAGCCTATGGTCCCATTCACTCGGGAATATCCCAATGCAGCTCCTAGAAGAAACGTGTTTCTGACTCGCTGAATCTCAACATAGATTCAAGTCTCTTACGTGAATGGACGAACAGCTGAGCAGTTTCAAGGAAACGTTTCTTCTGAGTTTTAGACGAAGTTTACTGCTGTTTCGTACGTATGCCGGCATTGGGCTGGAAATGCCGGTTTTGGGATTCTGCACAGAATGGGTTTGCAAACCGCTGAATCCACACGTGAGTTTAACTCCGTCAGTTGAATGCACACATTGACAACCATTCAGATAGATAGCTACGTTTTGGTTTTAGAAGCAGATATTTCTCTGTACAGCCTATGGTCCCATTCACTCGGGAATATCCCAACGCAGCTCCTAGAAGAAATGTGATTCTGACTCGCTGAATGTCAACATAGATTCAACTCTGTTAGGTGAATGAACGCACAGCAGAGAAGTTTCAAGGAAACGTTTCTCCTGAGTTTTAGACGAAGTTTACTGCTGTTACGTACGTATGCTGGCATTGCACTGGAAATGCTGGTTTTGGGATTCTGCACAGAAAGGGTTTGCAAACTGCTGAATCCACAAGTGAGTTTAACTCCGTCAGTTGAATGCACACTTTGACAACCATTCAGTTAGAAAGCACCGTTTTGGTTTTAGAAGCAGATATTTCTCTGTACAGCCTATGGTCCCATTCACTCGGAAATATCCCAACGCAGTTCCTAAAAGAAACGTGTTTCTGACTCGCTGAATCTCAACATAGATTCAGCTCTCTTAGATGAATGAAAGCACAGCAGAGCAGTTTTAAGGAAACGTTTCTCCTGAGTTTTAGGCGAAGTTTACTGCTGTTTCGTACGTATGTGCCATTAGGCTGGAAATGCCGGATTTGGGATTCTGCACAGAAAGGTTTTGCTAACCGCTGAATCCACACTTGAGTTCAACTCCGTCAGTTGAATGCACACATTGCCAACCATTCAGTTGGATAGCTCCGTTTTGATTTTAGAATCAGATATTTCTCTGTACAGCCTATGGTCCCATTCACTCGGGAATATCCCAACGCAGCTCCTAGAAGAAACGTGTTTCTGACTCGCTGAATCTCAACATAGATTCAACTCTCTTAGACGAATGAACGGAGAGCAGAGCAGTTTCAAGGAAACGTTTCTCCTGAGTTTTAGACGAAGTTTACTGCTGTTTAGTACGTATGCCGACATTGGACTAGAAATGCAGGTTTGGGTTTCTGCACAGAAAGTGTTTGCAAACCGCTGAATCTACACGTGAGTTTATCTCCGTCATTTGAATGCACACATTGCCAACCATTCAGTTAGATAGCTCCGTTTTGATTTTAGAATCAGATATTTCTCTGTACAGCCTATGGTCCCATTCACTCGGGAATATCCCAACGCAGGTCCTAGAAGAAACGTGTTTCTGACTCGCTGAATCTCAACATAGATTCAACTCTCTTACGTGAACGGACGCACAGCAGAGCAGTTTCAAGGAAACGTTTTTCCTGAGTTTTAGACGAATTTTACTGCTTTTACGTACGTATGCTGGCATTGTACTGGAAATGCTGGTTTTGGGATTCTGCACAGAAAGATTTACAAACCGCTGTAAATCCTTGTGAATCCACAAGTCAGTTTAACACTGTCAGTTGAATGCACACATTGACAACCATTCAGTTAGATAGCTCCGTTTTGGTTTTAGAAGCAGACATTTCTCTGTACAGCCTATGGTCCCATTCACGCGGGAATATCCCACCGCAGTTCCTAGAAGAAACGTGTTTCTGACTCGGTGAATCTCAACATAGATTCAACTCTCTTAGGTGAATGAAAGCACTGCAGAGCAGTTTCAAGAAACGTTTCTCCTGAGTTTTAGACGAAGTTTACTGCTGTTTCGTACGTATGGTGGCATTGGGCTGGAAATGCCGGTTTTGGGATTCTGCACAGAATGGGTTTGCAAACCGGTGAATCCACACCTGAGTTTAACTCCGTCAGTTGAATGCACACATTGACAACCATTCAGTTAGAAAGCTCCGTTTTGGTTTCAGAAGCAGATATTTCTCTGTACAGACTATGGTCCCATTCACTCGGGAATATCCCAACGCAGCTCCTAGAAGAAACGTGTTTCTGACTCGCGGAATCTCAACATAGATTCAACTCTCTTACGTGAACGGACGCACAGCAGAGCAGTTTCAAGGAAACGTTTCTCCTGAGTTTTAGACGAAGTTTACTGCTGTTACGTACGTATGCTGGCATTGTACTGGAAATGCTGGTTTTGGGATTCTGCACAGAAAGGATCTGCAAACCGCTGAATCCACAAGTCAGTTTAACACTGTAAGTTGAATGCACACATTGACAACCATTCAGTTAGATAGCTCCGTTTTGGCTTTAGAAACAGATATTTCTCAGTACAGCCTATGGTCCCATTCACGCAGGAATATCCCAACGCAGCTCCTAGAAGAAACGTGTTTCTGACTCGGTGAATCTCAACATAGATTCAACTCTCTTAGGTGAATGAAAGCACTGCAGAGCAGTTTCAAGAAACGTTTCTCCTGAGTTTTAGACGAAGTTTACTGCTGTTTCGTACGTATGGTGGCATTGGGCTGGAAATGCCGGTTTTGGGATTCTGCAGAGAATATGTTTGCAAACCGCTGAATCCACACCTGAGTTTAACTCCGTCAGTTGAATGCACACATTGACAACCATTCAGTTAGAAAGCTCCCTTTTGGTTTTAGAAGCAGTTATTTCTCTGTACAGACCATGGTCCCATTCACTCGGGAATATCCCAACGCAGCTCCTAGAAAAAACGTGTTTCTGACTCGCTGAATCTCAACATAGATTCAACTCTCTTAGGTGAACAAACGCACAGCAGAACAGTTTCAAGGAAACGTTTCTCCTGAGTTTTAAACGAAGTTTACTGCTGTTTCGTACGTATGCCGGCATTGGGCTGGAAATGCCGGTTTTGGGATTCTGCACAGAAAGGGTTTCGAAACCGCTGAATCCACACGTGAGTTTAACTCCGTCAGTTGAATGCACACATTGACAACCATTCTGTTAGATAGCTCCGTTTTGGTTTTAGAAGCAGATATTTCTCTGTACAGCCTATGGTCCCATTCACTCGGGAATATCCCAACGCAGCTCCTAGAAGAAACGTGTTTCTGACTCGCTGAATCTCAACATAGATTCAACTCTCTTACGTGAACGGACGCACAGCAGAGCAGTTTCAAGGAAACGTATCTCCTGAGTTTTAGACGAAGTTTACTGCTGTTTCTTACATATGCCGGCATTGGACTAGAAATGCTAGTTTTGTGATTCTGCACAGAAAGGGTTTGCAAACCGCTGAATCCGCACGTGAGTTTACGTCCCTCAGTTGAATGCACACATTGACAATCATTCAGTTAGATAGATCCGTTTTGGTTTTAGAAGCAGATATTTCTCTGTACAGCCTATGGTCCCATTCACGCGGGAATATCCCAACGCAGCTCCAAGAACAAACGTGTTTCTGACTCGCTGAATCTCAACATAGATTCAAGTCTCTTATGTGAACGGATGCACAGCAGAGCAGTTTCAAGGAAACGTTTCTCCTGAGTTTTAGGCGAAGTTTACTGCTGTTTCGTACCTATGCCGCCATTAGGCTGGAAATGCCGGTTTTGGGATTCTGCACAGAAATGGTTTGCAAACTGCTGAATCCACAAGTCAGTTTAACTCTGTCAGTTGAATGCACACATTGATAACCATTCAGTTAGATAGCTCCGTTTTGGTTTTAGAAGCAGATATTTCTCTGTACAGCCTATGGCCCCATTCACGTGGGAATATCCCAACGCAGTTCCTAGAAGGAACGTGTTTCTGACTCGGTGAATCTCAACATAGATTCAGCTCTCTTAAGTGAATGAACGCACAGCAGAGCAGTTTCAAGAAACGTTTCTCCTGAGTTTTAGACAAAGTTTACTGCTGTTTCGTACGTATGCTGGCATTGGGCTGGAAATGCTGGTTTTGGGATTCTGCACAGAATGGGTTTGCAAACCGCTGAATCCACACGTGAGTTTAACTCCGTCAGTTGAATGCACACATTGACAACCATTCAGTTAGAAAGCTCCGTTTTGGTTTTAGAAGCAGTTATTTCTCTGTACAGACTATGGTCCCATACACTCGGGAATATCCCAACGCAGCTCCTAGAAAAAACGTGTTTCTGACTCGCTGAATCTCAACATAGATTCAACTCTCTTAGGTGAACAAACGCACAGCAGAACAGTTTCAAGGAGACGTTTCTCCTGAGTTTTAGACGAAGTTTACTGCTGTTTCGTACGTATGCCGGCATTGGGCTGGAAATGCCGGTTTTGGGATTCTGCACAGAAAGTGTTTCGAAACCGCTGAATCCACACGTGAGTTTACCTCCGTCAGTTGAATGCACACATTGACAACCATTCAGTTAGATAGCTCCGTTTTGGTTTTAGAAGCAGATATTTCTCTGTACAGCCTATGGTCCCATTCACTCGGGAATATCCCAATGCAGCTCCTTGAAAAAACGTGTTTCTGACTCGCTGAATCTCAACATAGATTCAACTCTCTTACGTGAACGGACGCACAGCAGAGCAGTTTCAAGGAAACGTTTCTCCTGAGTTTTAGACGAAGTTTACTGCTTTTACGTACGTATGCTGGCATTGTTCTGGAAATGATGGTTTTGGGATTCTGCACAGAAAGGATTTGCAAACCGCTGAATCCACAAGTCAGTTTAACACTGTCAGTTGAATGCACACATTGACAACCATTCAGTTAGATAGCTCCGTTTTGGTTTTAGAAGCAGATATTTCTCTATACAGCCTATGGTCCCATTCACGCGGGAATATCCCAACGCAGCTCCTAGAAGAAACGTGTTTCTGACTCGGTGAAACTCAACATAGATTCAACTCTCTTAGGTGAATGAAAGCACTGCAGAGCAGTTTCAAGAAACGTTTCTCCTGAGTTTTAGACGAAGTTTACTGCTGTTTCGTACGTATGGTGGCATTGGGCTGGAAATGCCGGTTTTGGGATTTTGCACAGAATGGGTTTGCAAACCGCTGAATCCACACCTGAGTTTACCTCCGTCAGTTGAATGCACACATTGACAACCATTCAGTTAGATAGCTCCGGTTTGGTTTCAGAAGCAGATATTTCTCTGTACAGACTATGGTCCCATTCACTCGGGATTATCCCAATGGAGCTCCTAGAAATAACGTGTTTCTGACTCGCTGAATCTCAACATAGTTTCAACTCTCTTAGGTGAACAAACGCACAGCAGAACAGTTTGAAGGAACCGTTTCTCCTGAGTTTTAGACGAAGTTTACTGCTGTTTCGTACGTATGCCGGCATTGGGCTGGAAATGCCGGTTTTGGGATTCTGCACAGAAAGGGTTTCGAAACCGCTGAATCCACACGTGAGTTTAACTCCATCAGTTGAATGCACACATTGACAACCATTCAGTTAGATAGCTCCGTTTTGGTTTTAGAAGCAGATATTTCTCTGTACAGCCTATGGTCCCATTCACTCGGGAATATCCCAACGCAGCTCCTAGAAGAAACGTGTTTCTGACTCGCTGAATCTCAACATAGATTCAACGCTCTTACGTGAACGGACGCACAGCAGAGCAGTTTCAAGGAAACGTATCTCCTGAGTTTTAGACGAAGTTTACTGCTGTTACGTACGTATGCTGGCATTGTACTGGAAATGCTGGTTTTGGGATTCTGCACAGAAAGGATTTGCAAACCGCTGAATCCACAAGTCAGTTTAACACTGTCAGTTGAATGCACACATTGACAACCATGCAGTTAGATAGCTCCGTTTTGGTTTTAGTAGCAGATATTTCTCTGTATAGCCTATGGTACCATTCACTCGGGAATATCCCAACGCAGCTGCTAGAAGAAACGGGTTTCTGACTCGCTGAATCTCAACATAGAATCAACTCTCTTACGTGAACGGACGCACAGCAGAACAGTTTCAAGGAAATGTTTCTCCTGAGTTTTAGATGAAGTTTACTGCTGTTTTGTACGTAAGCCCGCATTGGGCTGGAAATGCCGCTTTTGGGATTCTGCACTGAAAGGGTTAACAAACCGCTCAATACACACGTGAATTTAACTCCGTCAGTTGAATGCACACATTGACAACCATTCAGTTAGATAGCTCCGGTTTGGTTTTAGATGCAGATATTTCTCTGTACAGCCTATGGTCCCATTCACTGGGGAATATCCCAACGCAGCTCCTAGAAGAAACGTGTTTCTGACTCGCTGAATCTCAACATAGATTCAACTCTCTTAGGTGAACGGACGCACAGCAGAACAGTTTCAAGGAAACGTTTCTCCTGAGTTTTAGACGAAGTTTACTGCTGTTTCGTATGTATGCCGGCATTGGGCTGGAAATGTCGGTTTTGGGATTCTGCACAGAAAGGGTTTGCAAACCGATGAATCCACAAGTGAGTTTAACTCCGTCAGTTGATTGCACACATTGACAACCTTTCAGTTAGATAGCTCCGTTTTGGTTTTAGAAGCAGATATTTCTCTGTACAGCCTATGGTCCCATTCACGAGGGAATATCCCAACGCAGCTCGTAGAAGAAAAGTGTTTCTGACTCGTTGAATTTCAACATAGATTCAGCTCTCTTAGG
Source organism: Aotus nancymaae (assembly GCF_030222135.1). Taxonomy (NCBI): domain Eukaryota; kingdom Metazoa; phylum Chordata; class Mammalia; order Primates; family Aotidae; genus Aotus; species Aotus nancymaae. The sequence continues at coordinate 371,552 of NW_026988565.1, forward strand.
TGAACTGACGCACAGCAGAGCAGTTTCAAGGCAACGTTTCTCCTGAGCTTTAGACGATGTTTACTGCTGCTTCGTACGTATCCTGGCATTGGGCTGGAAATGCCGGTTTTGGGACTCTGCAGAGAAAGGTTTTGAAAACTGCTGAATCCACACGTCGGTTTAACTCTGTCATTTGAATGCACATATTAACAAGCATTCAGTTAGATAGCTGTTTGGTTTTAGAAGCAGATATTTCTTTTTACAGCCTATGGTCCCATTCACTCGGGAATATCCCAACGCAGCTCCTAGAAGAAAGGTGTTTCTCACTCGCTGAATCTCAACATAGATTAAACTGTCTTAGGTGAACGAACGCACAGCAGAGCAGTTTCAAGGCAACGTTTCTCCTGAGCTTTAGACGAAGTTTACTGCTGCTTCGTACGTATGCCGGCATTGGGCTGGAAATGCCGGTTTTGGGATTCTGCACAGAAAGGGTTTTCAAGCCGCTGAATCCACAAGTGAGTTTAACTCCGTCAGGTGAATGCACACATTGACAAGCATTCAGTTAGAGAGCTCCGTTTTGGTCTTAGAAGCAGATATTTCTCTGTACAGCCTATGGACCCATTCACTCGGGAATATCCCAACGCAGCTCCGAGAAGAAACGTGTTTCTGACTCGCTGAATCTCAACATAGATTCAACTCTCTTACGTGAACGGACACACAGCAGAGCAGTTTTAAGGAAACGTTTCTCCACAGTTATAGACGAAGTTTACTGCTGTTTCATACGTATGCCGGCATTGGACGAGAAATGCCGGTTTTGGGATTCTGCACAGAAAGGGTTTGCAAACCGCTGAATCCACACGTGAGTTTAACTCCGTCAGTTGAATGCACACATTGACAAGTATTCAGTTATATAGCTCCGTTTTGGTTTTAGAAGCAGATATTTCTCTGTACAGCTTATGGTCCCATTCACTCAGGAATATCCACGCGTGGCTCCTTGAAGAAATGTGTTTGTGACCCGCTGAATCTCAACATAGATTCAACGGTCTTAGGTGAACGAACGCACAGCAGAGCAGTTTCAAGGCAACGTTTCTCCTGAGCTTTATACGAAGTTTACTGCTGCTTCGTACGTATGCCGGCACTGGGCTGGAAATGCCGGTTTTGGGATTCTGCAGAGAAAGGTTTTGCAAACTGCTGAATCCACTCGTGGGTTTAACTCTGTCAGTTGAATGCACATATTAACAAGAATTCAGTTAGATAGCTGTTTTGGTTTTAGAAGCAGATATTTCTTTTTACAGCCTATGGTCCCATTCACTAGGGAATATCCCAACGCAGCTCTTAGAAGAAACGTGTTTCTGACTCGGTGAATCTCAACCTAGATTCAACTCTCTTAAGTGAACGAACGCACAGCAGAGCAGTTTCAAGGCAACGTTTCTCCTGAGTTTTAGACGAAGTTTACTGCTGCTTCGTACGTATGCCGGCATTGGGCTAGAAATGCCGGTTTTGGGATTCTGCACAGAAAGGGTTTGCAAGCCGCTGAATCCACAAGTGAGTTTAACTCCGTGAGTTGAATGCACACTTTGACAACCATTCAGTTAGATAGCTCCGTTTTGGTTTTAGAAGCAGATATTTCTCTGTACAGACTCTGGTCCCATTCACTCGGGAATATCCCAATGCAGCTCCTAGAAGAAACGTGTTTCTGACTCACTGAATCTCAACATAGATTCAACTCTCTTACGTGAACGGACGCACAGCAGAGCAGTTTCAAGTAAACGTTTTTCCTGAGTTATAGACGAAGTTTACTGCTGTTTCGTACGTATGCCGGCATTAAACTAGTAATGCCAGTTTCGGGATACTGCACAGGGAGGGTTTGCAAACCGCTGAAAGCACACGTGACTTTAACTCCGTCAGTTGAATGCACATATTGACAAGCATTCAGTTAGATAGCTCCGATCAGGTTGTAGAAGCAGATATTTCTCTGTACATCCCCTTGTCCCATTCACTCGGGAATATCCCAACGCAGCTCCTAGAAGAAACGTGTTTCTGACTCGCTGAATCTCAACATGGATTAAACTGCCTTTGTTGAACGAACGCACAGCAGAGCAGTTTCAAGGCAACGTTTCTCCTGAGCTTTAGACGAAGTTTACTGCTGCTTCGTACGTATGCCGGCCTTGGGCTGGAAATGCCGGTTTTGGGATTCTGCAGAGAAAGGTTTTGCAAACTGCTGAATCCACACGTGGGTTTAACTCTGTCAGTTGAATGCACATATTAACAAGCATTCAGTTAGATAGCTGTTTTGGTTTTAGAAGCAGATATTTCTTTTTACAGCCTATGGTCCCATTCACTAGAGAATATCCCAACGCAGCTCTTAGAAGAAACGTGTTTCTGACTCGCTGAATCTCAAGATAGATTCAACTCTCTTAAGTGAACGAACGCACAGCAGAGCAGTTTCAAGGCAACGTTTCTCCTGAGTTTTAGACGAAGTTTACCGCTGCTTCGTACGTATGCCGGCATTGGGCTGGAAACGCCGGATTTGGGATTCGGCACAGAAAGGGTTGGCACGCCGCTGAATCCACAAGTGAGTTTAACTCCGTGAGTTGAATGCACACATTGACAACCATTCAGTTAGATAGCTCCGTTTTGGTTTTAGAAGCAGATATTTCTCTGTACAGACTATGGTCCCATTAACTCGGGAATATCCCAATGCAGCTCCTAGAAGAAACGTGTTTCTGACTCACTGAATCTCAACATAGATTCAACTCTCTTACGTGAACGGACGCACAGCAGAGATGTTTCAAGGAAACGTTTCTCCTGAGTTTTAGACGAAGTTTACTGCTGTTTCGTACGTATGCCGGCATTGGACTAGAAATGCCGGTACTGGGATTCTGCAGAGAGAGGGTTTGCAAACCGCTGAATCCACACGTGAGTTTAATTCCGTCAGTTGAATGCACTCATTGACATGCATTCAGTTATATAGCTACGTTTTCGTTTTAGAAGCAGATATTTCTCTGTACATCCTATGGTCCCATTCACTCGGGAATATCCCAGCGCAGCTCCTAGAAGAAATGTGTTTCTGACCCGCTGAATCTCAACACAGATTCAACCCTCTTAGCTGAACGAACTCACAGCAGAAGAGTTTTAAGGAAACGTTTCTCCTGAGTTTCAGACGAAGTTTTCTGCTGTTTCGTACGTATGCCGGCATTGGACTGGAAATGCCGGTTTTGGGATTCTGCACAGAAAGGGTTTCCAAGCCGCTGAATCCACAAGTGAGTTTAACTCCGTGAGTTGAATGCACACTTTGACAACCATTCAGTTAGATAGCTCCGTTTTGGTTTTAGAAGCAGATATTTCTCTGTACAGACTATGGTCCCATTCACTCGGGAATATCCCAATGCAGCTCCTAGAAGAAACGTGTTTCTGACTCACTGAATCTCAACATAGATTCAACTCTCTTACGTGAACGGACGCACAGCAGAGCAGTTTCAAGGAAACGTTTTTCCTGAGTTATAGACGAAGTTTACTGCTGTTTCGTACGTATGCCGGCATTGGACTAGTAATGCCAGTTACGGGATACTGCACAGGGAGGGTTTGCAAACTGCTGAATGCACACGTGAGTTTAACTCCATCAGTTGAATGCAAATATTGACAAGCATTCAGTTAGATAGCTCCGATCTGGTTGTAGAAGCAGATATTTCTCTGTATATCCCCTTGTCCCATTCACTCGGGAATATCCCAACGCAGCTCCTAGAAGAAACGTGTTTCTGACTCGTTGAATCTCAACATGGATTAAACTGCCTTAGTTGAACGAACGCACAGCAGAGCAGTTTCAAGGCAACGTTTCTCCTGAGCTTTAGACGAAGTTTACTGCTGCTTCGTACGTATGCCGGCATTGGGCTGGAAATGCCGGTTTTGGGATTCTGCAGAGAAAGGTTTTGCAAACTGCTGAATCCACACGTGGGTTTAACTCTGTCAGTTGAATGCACATATTAACAAGCATTCAGTTAGATAGCTGTTTTGGGTTTAGAAGCAGATATTTCTTTTTACAGCCTATGGTCCCATTCACTAGAGAATATCCCAACGCAGCTCTTAGAAGAAACGTGTTTCTGACTCGCTGAATCTCAACATAGATTCAACTCTCTTAGGTGAACGAACGCACAGCAGAGCAGTTTCAAGGCAACGTTTCTCCTGAGTTTTAGACGAAGTTTACTGCTGCTTCGTACGTATGCCGGCATTGGGCTGGAAATGCCGGTTTTGGGATTCGGCACAGAAAGGTTTGGCAAGCCGCTGAATCCACAAGTGAGTTTAGCTCCGTGAGTTGAATGCACACATTGACAACCATTCAGTTAGATAGCTCCGTTTTGGTTTTAGAAGCAGATATTTCTCTGTACAGCCTATGGTCCCATTCACTCGGGAATATCCCAGCGCAGCTCCTAGAAGAAATGTGTTTCTGACCCGCTGAATCTCAACACAGATTCAACCCTCTTAGCTGAATGAACGCACAGCAGAAGAGTTTCAAGGAAACGTTTCTCCTGAGTTTCAGACGAAGTTTTCTGCTGTTTCGTACGTATGCCGGCATTGGGCTGGAAATGCCGGTTTTGGGATTCTGCACAGAAAGGGTTTGCAAACCGCTGAATCCACACGTGAGTTTAACTCCGTCAGTTGAATGCACACATTGACCACCTTTCAGTTAGATAGCTCCGTTTTGGTTTTAGAAGCAGATACTTCTCTGCACAGCCTATGGTCCCATTCACTCGGGAATATCCCAGCGCAGCTCCTAGAAGAAACGTGTTTCTCACTCGCTGAATGTCAACATAGATACAACTGTCTTAGGTGAATGAACACACAGCAGAGCAGTTTCAAGGAAACGTTTCTCCTGAGTTTTCGACGAAGTTTACTGCTGTTTCGTACGTATGCCGGCATTGGGCTGGAAATGCCGGTTTTGGGATTCTGCACAGAAAGGGTTTGCAAACTGCTGAATCCACACGTGAGTTTACCTACGTCAGTTGAATGCACACATTGACAGCCATTCAGTTAGATAGCTCCGTTTTGGTTTTAGAAGCAGATATTTCTCTGTACAGCCTCTTGTCCCATTCACTCGGGAATATCCCAACGCAGCTCCTAGAAGAAACGTGTTTCTGACTCGCTGAATCTCAACATAGATTCAACTCTCTTACGTGAACGGAGGCACGGCAGAGTAGTTCCAAGGAAGCGTTTCTCCTCAGTTATAGACGAAGTTTACTGCTTTTTCATACGTATGCCGGCATTGGACTAGAAATGCCGGTTTTGGGATTCTGCACAGATAGGATTTGCAAACCGCTGAATCCACACGTGAGTTTAACTCCGTCAGTTGAATGGACACATTGACAAGTATTCAGTTATATAGCTCCGTTTTGGTTTTAGAAGCAGATATTTCTCTGTACAGCCTATGGTCCCATTCACTCGGGAATATCCCAACGCAGCTCCTAGAAGGAACGTGTTTCTGACTCGGTGAATCTCAACATAGATTCAGCTCTCTTAGGTGAATGAACGCACAGCAGAGCAGTTTCAAGAAGCGTTTCTCCTGAGTTTTAGACAAAGTTTACTGCTGTTTCGTACGTATGCTGGCATTGGGCTGGAAATGCTGGTTTTGGGATTCTGCACAGAATGGTTTTGCAAACCGCTGAATGCACACGTGAGTTTAACTCCGACAGTTGAATGCACACATTGACAACCATTCAGTTAGAAAGCTCCGTTTTGGTTTAAGAAGCAGTTATTTCTCTGTACAGCCTATGGTCCCATTCACGCGGGAATATCCCAACGCAGCTCCAAGAAGAAAGGTGTTTCTCACTCGCTGAATCTCAACATAGATTAAACTGTCTTAGGTGAACGAACGCACAGCAGAGCAGTTTCAAGGCAACGTTTCTCCTGAGCTTTAGACCAAGTTTACTGCTGCTTCATACGTATGCCGGCATTCGGCTGGAAATGCCGGTTTTGGGATTCTGCACAGAAAGGGTTTTCAAGCCGCTGAATCCACAAGTGAGTTTAACTCCGTCAGCTGAATGCACACATTGACAAGCATTCAGTTAGATAGGTCCGTTTTGGTCTTAGAAGCAGATATTTCTCTGTACAGCCTATGGGCCCATTCACTCGGGAATATCCCAACGCAGCTCCTAGAATAAACGTGTTTCTGACTCGCTGAATCTCAACATAGATTAAACTGTATTAGGTGAGCGAACGCACAGCAGAGCAGTTTCAAGGCAACGTTTCTCCTGAGCTTTAGACGAAGTTTACTGCTGCTTCGTACGTATGCCAGCATTGGGCTGGAAATGCCGGTTTTGGGATTCTGCACAGAAAGGGTTTGCAAGCCGCTGAATCCACAAGTGAGTTTAACTCCGTCCGTTGAATGCACACATTGACAACCATTCAGTTAGATAGCTCCGTTTTGGTTTTAGAAGCAGATATTTATGTGTACAGCCTATGGTCCCATTTACGCGGGAATATCCCAAAGGAACTCCTAGAAGAAACGTGTTTCTGACTCGATGAATCTCAACATATATTCAGCTCTCTTAGGTGAATGAAAGCACAGCAGAGTAGTTTCAAGGAATCGTTTCTCCTGAGTTTTAGACGAAGGTTACTGCTGTTTCGAACGTATGCCGGCATTGGACTGACAATGCCGGGTTTGGGATTCTGCAGAGAAAGTGTTCGCAAACCGCTGAATCCACACGTGAGTTTAACTCCGTCAGTTGAATGCACACATTGAAAACCATTCAGTTAGATCGCTCCGTTTTGGTTTTAGAAGCAGATATTTCTCTGTACAGCCTATGGCCCAAATCACTCGGGAATATCCCAGCGCAGCTCCTAGAAGAAACGTGTTTCTGACTCGCTGAGTCTCAATATAGATTCAACTCTCTTTGGTGAATGAACACACAGCAGAGTAGTTTCAAGTAAACGTTTCTCCTGAGTTTTAGACGATGTTTAATGGTGTTTCGTACGTATGCCGGGATTTGGGTGGAAATACCGGTTTTGGAATTCTGCACAGAAAGGTTTTGCAAACCCCTGAATCCCCACGTGAGTTTAACTCCGTGAGTTGAATGAACACATTGACAGCCATTCAGTTAGATAGCTGCGTTTTGGTTTTAGAATCAGATATTTCTCTGTACAGCCTATGGTCCCATTCACTCGGGAATATCCCAACGCAGCTCCTAGAAGAAACGTGTTTCTGACTCGCTGGATCTCAACATAGATGCAACTCTCCTAGGTGAACAAACGCACAGCAGAGCAGTTTCAAGGAAACGTTTCTCCTGAGTTTTAGATGAAGTTTACTGCTGTTTCGTACGTATGCCGGCATTGGGCTGACAATGCCGGGTTTGGGATTCTGCAGAGAAAGGGTTTGCAATCCCCTGAATCCGAACATGAATTTAACACCGTCAGTTGAATGCATACATTGACAACCATTCAGTTAGATAGCTCCGTTTTGGTTTTAGAAGCAGATATTTCTCTGTACAGCCTATGGCCCCATTCACTCGGGAATATCCCAGCGCAGCTCCTAGAAGAAACGTGTTTCTGACTCGCTGAGTCTCAACATAGATTCAACTCTCTTTGGTGAATGAACACACAGCAGAGCAGTTTCAAGTAAACGTTTCTCCTGAGTTTTAGACGAAGTTTACTGGTGTTTCGTATGTATGCCGGCATTGGGCAGGAAATACCGGTTTTGGAATTCTGCACAGAAAGGTTTTGCAAACCCCTGAATCCACACGTGAGTTTAACTCCGTCAGTTGAATGCACACATTGACAACCATTCAGTTAGATAGCTCCGTTTTGGTTTTAGAAGCAGATATTTCTCTGTACAGCCTATGGTCCCATTCACCCGGGAAAATCCCAACGCAGCTCCTAGAAGAAACGTGTTTCTGACTCACTGAATCTCAGCGTAGATTCAACTCTCTTAGGTGAACGAACGCACAGCAGAGCAGTTTCAAGGAAACGTTTCTCATGAGTTGTAGACGAAGTTTACTGCTGTTTCGTACTTATGCCGGCAATGGGCTGGAAATGCCGGTTTTGGGATTCTGCACAGAAAGGGTTTGCAAACCGCTGAATCCACACGTGAGTTTAACTCCGTCAGTTGAATGCACTCATTGACAGCCATTCAGTTAGATAGCTCCGTTTTGGTTTTAGAAGCAGATGTTTCTCTGTACAGTCTATGGTCCCATTCACTCGGGAAGATCCCAACGTAGCTCCTAGAAGAAACGTGTTTCTGACTCGCTGAATCTCAACATAGATTCAATTCTCTTAGGTGAACGAACTCACAGCAGAGCAGTTTCAAGGAAACGTTTCTCATGAGTTGTAGACGAAGTTTACTCCTGTTTCGTACTTATGCCGGCATTGGGCTGGAAATGCCGGTTTTGGGATTCTGCACAGAAAGGGTTTGCAAACCGCTGAATCCACACGTGAGTTTAACTCCGTCAATTGAATCCACACATTGACAACCATTCAGTTAGATAGCTCCGTTTTGGTTTTAGAAGCAGATATTTCTCTGTACAGCCTATGGTCCCATTCACTCGGGAAAATCCCAACGCAGCTCCTAGAAGAAACCTGTTTCTGACTCACTGAATCTCAACGTAGATTCAACTCTCTTAGGTGAACGAACGCACAGCAGAGCAGTTTCAAGGCAACGTTTCTCTGGAGTTTTAGACGAAGTTTACTGCTGTTTCGTACGTTTCCCGGCTTTGGGGTGTAAATGCCGATTTTGGAATTCTGCACAGAAAGGGTTTGCAAACCGTTGAATCCACACGTGACTTTCACTCTGTCAGTTGAATGCACACATTGACAACCATTTTGTTAGATAGCTCCGTTTTGGTTTTAGAAGCAGATATTTCTCTATACAGCCTATGGTCCCATTCACTCGGGAAGATCCCAACGTAGCTCCTAGAAGAAACGTGTTTCTGAATCGTTGAATCTCAACATAGATTCAGCTCTCTTAGGTGAAAGAACGCACAGCAGAGCAGTTTTAAGGAAACGTTTCTCCTGAGTTTTAGATGAAGTTTACTGCTGTTTCGTACGTATGCCGGCATTGGGCTGACAATGCCGGGTTTGGGATTCTGCAGAGAAAGTGTTCGCAAACCGCTGAATCCACACGTGAGTTCAACTCCGTCAGTTGAATGCAAACATTGAGAACCATTCAGTTAGATATCTCTGTTTTGGTTTTAGAAGCAGATATTTCTCTGTACAGCCTATGGTCCCATTCACTCGGGAAGATCCCAACGCAGCTCCTAGAAGAAACGTGTTTCTGACTGGTTGAATCTCAACATAGATTCAGCTCTCTTAGGTGAAAGAACGCACAGCAGATCAGTTTCAAGGAAACGTTTCTCCTGAGTTTTAGACGAAATTTACTGCTGTTTCGTACGTAGGCCGGCATTGGGCTGGAAACGCCGCTTTTGGGACTCTGCACAGAAAGGGTTTGCAAACCGCTGAATCCACACGTGAGTTTAGCTCCGTCAGTTGAATGCACACATTGAAAACCATTCAGTTAGATCGCTCCGTTTTGGTTTTAGAAGCAGATATTTCTCTGTACAGCCTATGGCCCAAATCACTCGGGAATATCCCAGCGCAGCTCCTAGAAGAAACGTGTTTCTGACTCGCTGATTCTCAATATAGATTCAACTCTCTTTGGTGAATGAACACACAGCAGAGCAGTTTCAAGTAAACGTTTCTCCTGAGTTTTAGACGATGTTTACTGGTGTTTCGTACGTATGCCGGCATTGGGGTGGAAATGCCGGTTTTGGAATTCTGCACCGAAAGGTTTTGCAAACCCCTGAATCCTCACGTGAGTTTAACACCGTGAGTTGAATGAACACATTGACAGCCATTCAGTTAGATAGCTCCGTTTTGGTATTAGAAGCAGATCTTTCTCTGTACAGCCTATGGTCCCATTCACTCGGGAATATCCCAGCGCAGCTTCTAGAAGAAATGTGTTTCTGACTCGCTTAATCTCAACATAGTTTCAACTCTCTTAGGTGAACGAATGCACAGCAGAGCAGTTTCAAGGAAACCTTTCTCCTGAGTTTCAGACGAAGTTTACTGCTGTTTCGTACGTATGCCGGCATTGGGCTGGAAATGCCGGGTTTGGGATTCTGCACAGAAAGGTTTTGCAAACCGTTGAATCCACACGTGAGTTTAACTCCGTCAATTGAATGCACACATTGACAGCCATTCAGTTAGATAGCTCCGTTTTGGTTTTAGAAGCAGATCTTTCTCTGTACAGCCAATGGTCCCATTCACTCGGGAATATCCCAGCGCAGCTTCTTGAAGAAACGTGTTTCTGACTCGCTTAGTCTCAACATAGATTCAACTCTCTTAGGTGAACGAATGCACAGCAGAGCAGTTTCAAGGAAACGTTTCTCCTGAGTTTCAGACGAAGTTTACTGCTGTTTCGAACGTATGCCGGCATTGGGCTGGAAATGCCGGTTTTGGGATTCTGCACAGAAAGGTTTTGCAAACCGTTGAATCCACACGTGACTTTAACTCTGTCAGTTGAATGCACACATTGACAAATATTCAGTTAGATAGCTGCGTTTTGGTTTTAGAAGCAGATATTTCTCTGTACAGCCTATGGTCCCATTCACTCGGGAATATCCCAACGCATCTCCTAGAAGAAACGTGTTTCTGAGTCGCTAGATCTCAACATAGATTCAACTCTCCTAGGTGAACAAACGCACAACAGAGCAGTTTCAAGGAAACGTTTCTCCGGAGTTTTAGACGAAGTTTACTGCTGTTTCGTACGTTTGCCGGCTTTGGGGTGTAAATGCCGGTTTTGGAATTCTGCACAGAAAGGGTTTGCAAACCGTTGAATCCACACGTGACTTTCACTCTGTCAGTTGAATGCACACATTGACAACCATTTTGTTAGATAGCTCCGTTTTGGTTTTAGAAGCAGATATTTCTCTATACAGCCTATGGTCCCATTCACTCAGGAAGATCCCAACGTAGCTCCTAGAAGAAACGTGTTTCTGAATCGTTGAATCTCAACATAGATTCAACTCTCTTAGGTGAACGAACGCACAGCAGAGCAGTTTCAAGGAAACGTTTCTCCTGAGTTTTAGATGAAGTTTACTGCTGTTTCGTACGTATGCCGGCATTGGGCTGACAATGCCGGGTTTGGGATTCTGCAGAGAAAGTGTTCGCAAACCGCTGAATCCACACGTGAGTTCAACTCCGTCAGTTGAATGCACACACTGAGAACCACTTAGTTAGATAGCTCCGTTTTGGTTTTAGAAGCAGATATTTCTCTGTACAGCCTATGGTCCCATTCACTCGGGAAGATCCCAACGCAGCTCCTAGAAGAAACGTGTTTCTGACTGGTTGAATCTCAACATAGATTCAGCTCTCTTAGGTGAAAGAACGCACAGCAGAGCAGTTTCAAGGAAACGTTTCTCCTGAGTTTTAGATGAAGTTTACTGCTGTTTCGTACGTATGCCGGCATTGGGCTGACAATGCCGGGTTTGGGATTCTGCAGAGAAAGGGTTCGCAAACCGCTGAATCCACACGTGAGTTCAACTCCGTCAGTTGAATGCACACATTGAGAAACATTTAGTTAGATAGCTCCGTTTTGGTTTTAGAAGCAGATATTTCTCTGTACAGCCTATGGCCGCATTCACTCGGGAATATCCCAGCGCAGCTCCTAGAAGAAACGTGTTTCTGACTCGCTGAGTCTCAACATAGATTCAACTCTCTTTGGTGAATGAACACACAGCAGAGCAGTTTCAAGTAAACGTTTCTCCTGAGTTTTAGACGAAGTTTACTGGTGTTTCGTACGTATGCCGGCATTGGGCTGGAAATGCCGGTTTTGGAATTCTGCACAGAAAGGTTTTGCAAACCCCTGAATCCACACGTGAGTTTAACTCCGTCAGTTGAATGCACACATTGACAGCCATTCAGTTAGATAGCTCCGTTTTGGTTTTAGAAGCAGATGTTTCTCTGTACAGTCTATGGTCCCATTCATTCGGGAAGATCCCAACGTAGCTCCTAGAAGAAACGATTTTCTGACTCGCTGAATCTCAACATAGATTCAATTCTCTTAGGTGAACGAACTCACAGCAGAGCAGTTTCAAGGAAACGTTTCTCATGATTTGTAGACGAAGTTTACTCCTGTTTCGTACTTATGCCGGCATTGGGCTGGAAATGCCGGTTTTGGGATTCTGCACAGAAAGGGTTTGCAAACCGCTGAATCCACACGTGAGTTTAACTCCGTCAGTTGAATGCACACATTGACAACCATTCAGTTAGATAGCTCCGTTTTGGTTTTAGAAGCAGATATTTCTCTGTACAGCCTATGGTCCCATTCACTCGGGAAAATCCCAACGCAGCTCCTAGAAGAAACGTGTTTCTGACTCACTGAATCTCAACGTAGATTCAACTCTCTTAGGTGAACGAACGCACAGCAGAGCAGTTTCAAGGAAACGTTTTTCCGGAGTTTTAGACGAAGTTTACTGCTGTTTCGTACGTTTGCCGGCATTGGGGTGTAAATGCCGGTTTTGGAATTCTGCACAGAAAGGGTTTGCAAACCGTTGAATCCACACGTGACTTTAACTCTGTCAGCTGAATGCACTCATTGACAACCATTTTGTTAGATAGCTCCGTTTTGGTTTTAGAAGCAGATATTTCTCTATACAGCCTATGGTCCCATTCACTCGGGAAGATCCCAACGTAGCTCCTAGAAGAAACGTGTTTCTGAATCGTTGAATCTCAACATAGATTCAACTCTCTTAAGTGAACGAATGCACAGCAGAGCAGTTTCAAGGAAACGTTTCTCCTGAGTTTTAGATGAAATTTACTGCTGTTTCGTACGTATGCCGGCATTGGGCTGACAATGCCGGGTTTGGGATTCTGCAGAGAAAGTGTTCGCAAACCGCTGAATCCACACGTGAGTTCAACTCCGTCAGTTGAATGCACACATTGAGAACCATTTAGTTAGATAGCTCCGTTTTGGTTTTAGAAGCAGATATTTCTCTGTACAGCCTATGGTCCCATTCACTCGGGAAGATCCCAACGCAGCTCCTAGAAGAAACGTGTTTCTGACTGGTTGAATCTCAACATAGATTCAGCTCTCTTAGGTGAAAGAACGCACAGCAGATCAGTTTCAAGGAAACGTTTCTCCTGAGTTTTAGACGAAATTTACTGCTGTTTCGTACGTAGACCGGCATTGGGCTGGAAACGCCGCTTTTGGGATTCTGCACAGAAAGGGTTTGCAAACCGCTGAATCCACACGTGAGTTTAGCTCCGTCAGTTGAATGCACACATTGAAAACCATTCAGTTAGATCGCTCCGTTTTGGTTTTAGAAGCAGATATTTCTCTGTACAGCCTATGGCCCAAATCACTCGGGAATATCCCAGCGCAGCTCCTAGAAGAAACGTGTTTCTGACTCGCTGATTCTCAATATAGATTCAACTCTCTTTGGTGAATGAACACATAGCAGAGCAGTTTCAAGTAAACGTTTCTCCTGAGTTTTAGACGATGTTTACTGGTGTTTCGTACGTATGCCGGCATTGGGGTGGAAATGCCGGTTTTGGAATTCTGCACCGAAAGGTTTTGCAAACCCCTGAATCCTCACGTGAGTTTAACACCGTGAGTTGAATGAACACATTGACAGCCATTCAGTTAGATAGCTCCGTTTTGGTATTAGAAGCAGATCTTTCTCTGTACAGCCTATGGTCCCATTCACTCGGGAATATCCCAGCGCAGCTTCTAGAAGAAATGTGTTTCTGACACGCTTAATCTCAACATAGATTCAACTCTCTTAGGTGAACGAATGCACAGCAGAGCAGTTTCAAGGAAACGTTTCTCCTGAGTTTCAGACGAAGTTTACTGCTGTTTCGTACGTATGCCGGCATTGGGCAGGAAATGCCGGGTTTGGGATTCTGCACAGAAAGGTTTTGCAAACCGTTGAATCCACACGTGAGTTTAACTCCGTCAATTGAATGCACACATTGACAGCCATTCAGTTAGATTGCTCCGTTTTGGTTTTAGAAGCAGATCTTTCTCTGTACAGCCAATGGTCCCATTCACTCGGGAATATCCCAGCGCAGCTTCTTGAAGAAACGTGTTTCTGACTCGCTTAGTCTCAACATAGATTCAACTCTCTTAGGTGAACGAATGCACAGCAGAGCAGTTTCAAGGAAACGTTTCTCCTGAGTTTCAGACGAAGTTTACTGCTGTTTCGAACGTATGCCGGCATTGGGCTAGAAATGCCGGTTTTGGGATTCTGCACAGAAAGGTTTTGCAAACCGTTGAATCCACACGTGACTTTAACTCTGTCAGTTGAATGCACACATTGACAAATATTCAGTTAGATAGCTGCGTTTTGGTTTTAGAAGCAGATATTTCTCTGTACAGCCTATGGTCCCATTCACTCGGGAATATCCCAACGCATCTCCTAGAAGAAACGTGTTTCTGAGTCGCTAGATCTCAACATAGATTCAACTCTCCTAGGTGAACAAACGCACAACAGAGCAGTTTCAAGGAAACGTTTCTCCGGAGTTTTACACGAAGTTTACTGCTGTTTCGTACGTTTGCCGGCTTTGGGGTGTAAATGCCGGTTTTGGAATTCTGCACAGAAAGGGTTTGCAAACCGTTGAATCCACACGTGAGTTCAACTCCGTCAGTTGAATGCACACACTGAGAACCATTTAGTTAGATAGCTCCGTTTTGGTTTTAGAAGCAGATATTTCTCTGTACAGCCTATGGTCCCATTCACTCGGGAAGATCCCAACGCAGCTCCTAGAAGAAACGTGTTTCTGACTGGTTGAATCTCAACATAGATTCAGCTCTCTTAGGTGAAAGAAAGCACAGCAGAGCAGTTTCAAGGAAACGTTTCTCCTGAGTTTTAGTTGAAGTTTACTGCTGTTTCGTACGTATGCCGGCATTGGGCTGACAATGCCGGGTTTGGGATTCTGCAGAGAAAGGGTTCGCAAACCGCTGAATCCACACGTGAGTTCAACTCCGTCAGTTGAATGCACACATTGAAAACCATTCAGTTAGATCGCTCCGTTTTGGTTTTAGAAGCAGATATTTCTCTGTACAGCCTATGGCCGCATTCACTCGGGAATATCCCAGCGCAGCTCCTAGAAGAAACGTGTTTCTGACTCGCTGAGTCTCAACATAGATTCAACTCTCTTTGGTGAATGAACACACAGCAGAGCAGTTTCAAGTAAACGTTTCTCCTGAGTTTTAGACGAAGTTTACTGGTATTTCGTACGTATGCCGGCATTGGGCTGGAAATGCCGGTTTTGGAATTCTGCACAGAAAGGTTTTGCAAACCACTGAATCCACACGTGAGTTTAACTCCGTCAGTTGAATGCACACATTGACAGCCATTCAGTTAGATAGCTCCGTTTTGGTTTTAGAAGCAGATGTTTCTCTGTACAGTCTATGGTCCCATTCATTCGGGAAGATCCCAACGTAGCTCCTAGAAGAAACGATTTTCTGACTCGCTGAATCTCAACATAGATTCAATTCTCTTAGGTGAACGAACTCACAGCAGAGCAGTTTCAAGGAAACGTTTCTCATGATTTGTAGACGAAGTTTACTCCTGTTTCGTACTTATGCCGGCATTGGGCTGGAAATGCCGGTTTTGGGATTCTGCACAGAAAGGGTTTGCAAACCGCTGAATCCACACGTGAGTTTAACTCCGTCAGTTGAATGCACACATTGACAACCATTCAGTTAGATAGCTCCGTTTTGGTTTTAGAAGCAGATATTTCTCTGTACAGCCTATGGTCCCATTCACTCGGGAAAATCCCAACGCAGCTCCTAGAAGAAACGTGTTTCTGACTCACTGAATCTCAACGTAGATTCAACTCTCTTAGGTGAACGAACGCACAGCAGAGCAGTTTCAAGGAAACGTTTTTCCGGAGTTTTAGACGAAGTTTACTGCTGTTTCGTACGTTTGCCGGCATTGGGGTGTAAATGCCGGTTTTGGAATTCTGCACAGAAAGGGTTTGCAAACCGTTGAATCCACACGTGACTTTAACTCTGTCAGCTGAATGCACTCATTGACAACCATTTTGTTAGATAGCTCCGTTTTGGTTTAAGAAGCAGATATTTCTCTATACAGCCTATGGTCCCATTCACTCGGGAAGATCCCAACGTAGCTCCTAGAAGAAACGTGTTTCTGAATCGTTGAATCTCAACATAGATTCAACTCTCTTAGGTGAACGAATGCACAGCAGAGCAGTTTCAAGGAAACGTTTCTCCTGAGTTTTAGATGAAGTTTACTGCTGTTTCGTACGTATGCCGGCATTGGGCTGACAATACCGGGTTTGGGATTCTGCAGAGAAAGTGTTCGCAAACCGCTGAATCCACACGTGAGTTCAACTCCGTCAGTTGAATGCACACATTGAGAACCATTTAGTTAGATAGCTCCGTTTTGGTTTTAGAAGCAGATATTTCTCTGTACAGCCTATGGCCCAATTCACTCGGGAATATCCCAGCGCAGCTCCTAGAAGAAACGTGTTTCTGACTCGCTGATTCTCAATATAGATTCAACTCTCTTTGGTGAATGAACACACAGCAGAGCAGTTTCAAGTAAACGTTTCTCCTGAGTTTTAGACGATGTTTACTGGTGTTTCGTACGTATGCCGGCATTGGGGTGGAAATGCCGGTTTTGGAATTCTGCACAGAAAGGTTTTGCAAACCCCTGAATCCTCACGTGAGTTTAACTCCGTGAGTTGAATGAACACATTGACAGCCATTCAGTTAGATAGCTCCGTTTTGGTATTAGAAGCAGATCTTTCTCTGTACAGCCTATGGCCCAAATCACTCGGGAATATCCCAGCGCAGCTCCTAGAAGAAACGTGTTTCTGACTCGCTTAATCTCAACATAGATTCAACTCTCTTAGGTGAACGAATGCACAGCAGAGCAGTTTCAAGGAAACCTTTCTCCTGAGTTTCAGACGAAGTTTACTGCTGTTTCGTACGTATGCCGGCATTGGGCTGGAAATGTCGGTTTTGGGATTCTGCACAGAAAGGTTTTGCAAACCGCTGAATCCACACGTGAGTTTAACTCCGTCAGTTGAATGCACACATTGACAACCATTCAGTTAGATAGCTCCGTTTTGATTTTAGAAGCAGATATTTCTCTGTACAGCCTATGGTCCCATTCACTCGGGAAAATCCCAACGCAGCTCCTAGAAGAAACGTGATTCTGACTTACTGAATCTCAACGTAGATTCAACTCTCTTAGGTGAACGAATGCACAGCAAAGAAGTTTCAAGGAAACGTTTCTCTGGAGTTTTAGACGAAGTTTACTGCTGTTTCGTACATTTGCCGGCATTGGGGTGTAAATGCCGGTTTTGGAATTTTGCACAGAAAGGGTTTGCAAACCGTTGAATCCACACGTGACTTTAACTCTGTCAGTTGAATGCACACATTGACAACCATTTTGTTAGATAGCTCCGTTTTGGTTTTAGAAGCAGATATTTCTCTCTACAGCCTATGGTCCCATTCACTCGGGAAGATCCCAACATAACTCCTAGAAGAAACGTGTTACTGAATCGTTGAATCTCAACATAGATTCAACTCTCTTCGATGAACGAACGCACAGCAGAGCAGTTTCAAGGAAACGTTTCTCCTGAGTTTTAGATGAAATTTACTGCTGTTTCGTACGTATGCCGGCATTGGGCTGACAATGCCGGGTTTGGGATTCTGCAGAGAAAGGGTTCGCAAACCGCTGAATCCACACGTGAGTTCAACTCCGTCAGTTGAATGCACACATTGAGAACCATTTAGTTAGATAGCTCCGTTTTGGTTTTAGAAGCAGATATTTCTCTGCACAGCCTATGGCCCCATTCACTCGGGAATATCCCAGCGCAGCTCCTAGAAGAAACGTGTTTCTGACTCGCTGAGTCTCAACATAGATTCAACTCTCTTTGGTGAATGAACACACAGCAGAGCAGTTTCAAGTAAACGTTTCTCCTGAGTTATAGACGAAGTTTACTGGTGTTTCGTACGTATGCCGGCATTGGGGTGGAAATGCCGGTTTTGGAATTCTGCACAGAAAGGTTTTGCAAACCCCTGAATCCACACGTGAGTTTAACTCCGTCAGTTGAATGCACACATTGACAGCCATTCAGTTAGATAGCTCCGTTTTGGTTTTAGAAGCAGATGTTTCTCTGTACAGTCTACGGTCCCATTCATTCGGGAAGATCCCAACGTAGCTCCTAGAAGAAACGTGTTTCTGACTCGCTGAATCTCAACATAGATTCAATTCTCTTAGGTTAACGAACTCA
Source organism: Aotus nancymaae (assembly GCF_030222135.1). Taxonomy (NCBI): domain Eukaryota; kingdom Metazoa; phylum Chordata; class Mammalia; order Primates; family Aotidae; genus Aotus; species Aotus nancymaae. The sequence goes on from NW_026988565.1 coordinate 389,786, forward strand.
CAGCAGAGCAGTTTCAAGGAAACGTTTCTCATGAGTTGTAGGCGAAGTTTACTCCTGTTTCGTACTTATGCCGGCATTAGGCTGGAAATGCCGGTTTTGGGATTCTGCACAGAAAGGGTTTGCAAACCGCTGAATCCACACGTGAGTTTAACTCAGTCAGTTTAATGCACACATTGACAACCATTCAGTTAGATAGCTCCGTTTTGGTTTAAAAGCAGATATTTCTCTGTGCAGCCTATGGTCCCATTCACTCGGGACTAACCCAACGCAGCTCCTAGAAGAAACGAGTTTCTGACTCGCTGAACCTCAACATAGATTCAACTCTCTTAGGTGAACGAACGCACAGCAGAGCAGTTTCAAGGAAACGTTTCTCCTGAGTTTTAGACCAAGTTTACTGCTGTTTCGTACGTATGCCGGCATTGGGCTGGAAATGCCGGTTTTGGGATTCTGCACAGAAAGGGTTTGCAAACAGCTGAATCCACACTTGAGTTTAACTCCGTCAGTTGAATGCACACATTGAGAACCATTTAGTTAGATACCTCCTTTTTGGTTTTAGAAGCAGGTATTTCTCTCTACAGCCTATGGTCCCATTCACTCGGGAAGATCCCAACGTAGCTCCTAGAAGAAACGTGTTTCTGAATCGTTGAATCTCAACATAGATTCAACTCTCTTAGGTGAACGAACGCACAGCAGAGCAGTTTCAAGGAAACGTTTCTCCTGAGTTTTAGACGAAATTTACTGCTGTTTCGTACGTAGGCCGGCATTGGGCTCGAAATGCCGCTTTTGGGATTCTGCACAGAAAGGGTTTGCAAACCGCTGAATCCACACTTGAGTTTAACTCCATCAGTTGAATGAACACATTGAAAACCATTCAGTTAGATAGCTCCGTTTTGATTTTAGAAGCAGATATTTCTCTGTACAGCCTATGGCCCCATTCACTCGGGAATATCCCAGCGCAGCTCCTAGAAGAAACGTGTTTCTGACTCGCTGAGTCTCAATATAGATTCAACTCTCTTTGGTGAATGAACACACAGCAGAGCAGTTTCAAGTAAACGTTTCTCCTGAGTTTTAGACGAAGTTTACTGGTGTTTCGTACGTATGCCGGCATTGGGGTGGAAATGCCGGTTTTGGAATTCTGCACAGAAAGGTTTTGCAAACCCCTGAATCCACACGTGAGTTTAACTCCGTCAGTTGAATGCACACATTGACAGCCATTCAGTTAGATAGCTTTGTTTTGGTTTTAGAAGCAGATCTTTCTCTGTTCAGTCTATGGTCCCATTCACTCGGGAATATCCCAACACAGCTCCTAGAAGAAACGTGTTTCTGACTCGCTTAATCTCAACATAGATTCAACTCTATTAGGTGAACGAATGCACAGCAGAGCAGTTTCAAGGAAACGTTTCTCCTGAGTTTCAGACGAAGTTTACTGCTGTTTCGTACGTATGCCGGCATTGGGCTGGAAATGCCGGTTTTGGGATTCTGCACAGAAAGGTTTTGCAAACCGTTGAATCCACACGTGACTTTAACTCTGTCAGTTGAATACACACATTGACAACCATTCAGTTAGATAGCTGCGTTTTGGTTTTAGAAGCAGATATTTCTCTGTACAGCCTATGGCCCCATTCACTCGGGAATACCCCAATGCATCTCCTAGAAGAAACGTGTTTCTGACTCGCTGGATCTCAACATAGATTCAACTCTTTTAGGTGAACAAACGCACAGCAGAGCACTTTCAAGGAAACGTATCTCCTGAGTTTCAGACGACGTTTACTGCTGTTTCAGACCTTTGCCGTCATTGGGCTGGAAATGCCGGTTTTGGGATTCTGCACAGAAAGGGTTCGCAAACCGCTGAATCCACACCTGAGTTTAACTCAGTCAGTTCAATGCACACATTGACAACCATTCAGTTAGATAGCTCCGTTTTTTTTTTAGAAGCAGATATTTCTCTGTGCAGCTTATGGTCCCATTCACTCGGGAATAACCCAACGCAGCTCCTAGAAGAAACGAGTTTCTGACTCTCTGAATCACAACATAGATTCAACTCTCTTAGGTGAACGAACGCACAGCAGAGCAGTTTCAAGGAAACGTTTCTCCTGAGTTTTAGACGAAATTTACTGCTGTTTCGTACGTATGCCCGCATTGGGCTGGAAATGTCGGTTTTGGGATTCTGCACAGAAAGGGTTTGCAAACCGCTGATTCCACACCTGAGTTTAACTCCGTCAGTTGAATGCACACATTGACAACCATTGAGGTAGATAGCTCCGTTTCGGTTTTAGAAGCAGATATTTCTCTGTACAGCCTTTGGTCCCATTCACTCGGGAATATCCCAGCGCAGCTCCTAGAAGAAACGTTTTTCTGACTCGCTGAGACTCAACATAGATTCAACTCTCTTTGCTGAATGAACGTACAGCAGAGCAGTTTCAAGGAAACGTTTCTCCTGAGCTTTAGACGAAGTTTACTGCTGTTTCGTACGTATGCCGGCATTGGGCTCAAATGCCGGTTTTGGGATTCTTCACAGAAAGGGTTTGCAAACTGCTGAATCCACATGTGAGTTTATCTCCGTCAGTTGAATGCACACATTGACAACCATTCAGGTATATAGCTCCGTTTTGGTTTTAGAAGCAGATATTTCTCTCTACAGCCTATGGTCCCATTCACTCGGGAAGATCCCAACGCAGATCCTAGAAGAAACGTGTTTCTGACTCGCTGAATCTCAACATAGATTCAACTCTCTTAGGTGAACGAACGCACAGCAGAGCAGTTTCAAGGAAACGTTTCTTCTGTGTTTTAGACGAAGTTGACTGCTGTTTCGTACGTATGCCGGCATTGGGCTGGAAATGCCGGGTTCAGAACTCTGCACAGAAAGGTTATGCAACCTGCTGAATCCACATGTGAGTTTAACTCCATGAGCTGAATGCACACATTTACAACCATTCAGTTAGATAGCTCCGTTTTGGTTTTAGAAGCAGATATTTCTCTGTACAGCCTATGGTCCCATTCACTCGGGAATATCCCAACGCAGCTCCTAGAAGAAAGGTGTTTCTGACTCGCTGAATCTCAACCTATAATCAACTCTCTTAGTTGAACGAACGCACAGCAGAGCAATTTCAAGGAAACGTTTCCCCTGAGTTTTAGACGAAGTTTACTGCTGTTCCGTACGTATGCCGCCATTGGGATGGAAATGCGAGCTTTGTGATTCTGCACACCGCTGAAACCACTCTTGAGTTTAACTCTGTCTGTTGAATGCACACATTGACAACCATTCAGTTAGATTGCTCCGTTTTGGTTTTAGAAGCAGATATTTCTCTGTCCAGCCTATAATCCCATTCACTCTGGAATATCCCAACGCAGCACCTAGAAGAAGCGTGTTTCTGACTCGCTGAATCTCAACATAGATTCAACTCTCTTAGGTGAAAGAACGTACAACAGAGCAGTTTCAAGGAAACGTTTCTCCTGAGTTTTAGACCAAGTTTACTTCTGTTTCGTACATATGCCGGCATTGGGCTGTAAATGCCGGCTTTGGGATTCTGCGCAGAAAGGGTTTGCAAACAGCTGAATCCACACGTGAGTTTAACTCCGTCATTTGAATGCACACATTGAGAATCATTTAGTTAGATAGCTCCGTTTTGGTTTTAGAAGCAGATATTTCTCTGTGAAGCCTATGGTCCATTCACTCGGGAATATCCCAACGCAGCTCCCAGAAGAAACGTGTTTCTGACTCGTTGAATCTCAACATAGATTTAACTCTCTTAGGTGAACGAACGCACAGCAGATTAGTTTCAAGGAAACGTTTCTCCAGAGTTTTAGAAGAAATTTACTGCTGTTTGGTACGTAGGCCGGCATTGGGCTGGAAATGCCGCTTTTGGGATTCTGCACAGAAAGGGTTTGCAAACCGCTGAATCCACACGTGAGTTTAACTCCATCAGTTGAATGCACACATTGAGAATCAATCAGCTAGATAGCTCCGTTTTGGTTTTAGAAGCAGATATTTCTCTGTACAGCCTATGGTCCCATGCACTCGGGAATATCCCAGCGGAGCTCCTAGAAGAAACGTGTTTCTGACTCGCTGAATCTCAAAATAGATTCAATTCTCTTAGGTGAACGAACTCACAGCAGAGCAGGTTCAAGGAAACGTTTCTCATGAGTTGTAGACGAAGTTTACTGCTGTTTCGTACTTATGCCGGCATTGGGCTGGTAATGTCGGTTTTGGGATTCTGCACAGAAAGGGTTTGCAAACCGCTGAATCCCCACGAGAGTTTAACTCCGTCAGTTGAATGCACACATTGAAAACCATTCAGTTAGATAGCTCCGTTTTGGTTTTAGAAGCAGATATTTCTCTGTACAGCCTATGGCCCCATTCACTCGGGAAAATCACAGCGCAGCTCCTAGAAGAAACGTGTTTCTGACTCGCTGAGTCTCAATATAGATTCAACTGTCTTTGTTGAATGAACACACAGCAGAGCAGTTTCAAGTAAACGTTTCTCCTGATTTTTAGTCGAAGTTTACTGGTGTTTCGTACGTACGCCGGCACTGGGGTGGAAATACCGGTTTTGGAATTCTGCACAGAAAGGTTTTGCAAACCCCAGAATCCCGACGTGAGTTTAACTCCGTCAGTTGAATGAACACATTGACAGCCATTCAGTTAGATAGCTCCGTTTTTGTTTTAGAAGCAGATCTTTCTCTGTACAGTCTATGGTCCCATTCACTCGGGAATATCCCAACGCAGCTCCTAGAAGAAACGTGTTTCTGACTCGCTTAATCTCAACATAGATTCAACTCTCTTAGGTGAACGAATGCACAGCAGAGCAGTTTCAAGGAAACGTTTCTCCTGAGTATTAGACGAAGTTTACTGCTGTTTCGTATATTTGCCGGCCTTGGGGTGGACATGCCGGTTTTGGGATTCTGCACAGAAAGGGTTTGCTAACCGCTGAACCCAGACGTGAGTTTAACTCCGTCAGTTGTATGCACACATTGACAATCATTCAGTTAGATAGCTCCGTTTTGGTTTTAGAAGCAGATATTTCTCTGTACAGCCTATGTTCCCATTCACCCGGGAAAATCCCAACGCAGCTCCTAGAAGAAACGTGTTTCTGACTCAGTGAATCTCAACATAGATTCAACTCTCATAGATGAACGAACGCACAGCAGAGCAGTATCAAGGAAACGTTTCTCCGGAGTTTAGACGAAGTTTACTGATGTTTCGTACATATGCCGGCATTGGGGTGTAAATGCCGGTTTCGGAATTCTGCACAGAAAGGGTTTGCAAACCGTTGAATCCACACGTGACTTTACCTCTGTCAGTTGAACGCACACATTGAGAACCATTTAGTTAGATAGCTCCGTTTTGGTTTTAGAAGCAGATATTTCTCTGTACAGCCTATGGCCCATTAACTCGGGAATATCCCAGCGCAGCTCCTAGAAGAAACCTGTTTCTGACTCGCTGAGTCTCAACATAGATTCAACTCTCTTTGTTGAATGAACACACAGCAGAGCAGTTTCAAGTAAACGTTTCTCCTGAGTTTTAGATGTAGTTTCCTGGTGTTTCGTACGTATGCCGGCATTGGGCTGGAAATGCCGGTTTTGGAATTCTGCACAGAAAGGTTTTCCAAACCACTGAATCCACACGTGAGTTTAACTCCGTCAGTTGAATCCACACATTGACAGCCATTCAGTTACATAGTTCCGTTTTGGTTTTAGAAGCAGGTGTTTCTCTGTACAGTCTATGGTCCCATTCACTCGGGAATATCCCAACGCAGCTCCTCAAAGAAACGTATTTTTGACTCGCTGCATCTCAACATAGATTCAACTCTCTTAGGTGAACGAACTTACAGCAGAGCAGTTTCAAGGAAACCTTTCTCCTGAATTTTAGACGAAGTTTACTGCTGTTTCGTACGTATGCCGTCATTTGGCTGTAAATGCTGGTTTTGGGATTCTGCACAGAAAGGGTTTGCAAACCGCTGAATACACACGTGAGTTTAACTAAGTCAGTTGAATGCACACATTGACAACCATTCAGTTAGATAGCTCCGTTTTGGTTTTAGAAGCAGATATTTCTCTGCACAGACTATGGTCCCATTCTCTCGGGAATATCCCAACGCAGCTCCAAGAAGAAACGTGTTTCTGACTCGCTGAATCTCAACCTAGATTCAACTCTCTTAGTTGAACAAACGCACAGCAGAGCAGTTTCAAGGAAACCTTTCCCCTGAGTTTTAGACGAAGTTTACTGCTGTTCTGTACGTATGTCGCCATTGGAATGGAAATGCCAGCTTTGCGATTCTGCACAGAAAAGGTTTGCACACCGCTGAAAACACACATGAGTTTAACTCTGTCTGTTGAATGCACACATTGACAACCATTCAGTTAGATAGCTCCGTTTTGGTGTCAGAAGTACATATTTCTCTGTCCAGCCTATAATCCCATTCACTCGGGAATATCCCAACGCAGCACCTAGAAGAAACGTGTTTCTGACTCGCTGAATCTCAACATAGATTCAACTCTCTTAGTTGAACAAACGCACAGCAGAGCAGTTTCACGGAAACGTTTCTCCTGAATTGTAGACGACGTTTACTGCTGTTCCGTACGTTTGCCGGCATTGGGCTGGAAATGCCGGTTTTGGGATTCTGCACAGAAAGGTTTTGCACACCGCTGAATCCACACGTGAGTTTAACTCCGTCAGTTGAACGCTCACATTGGCAACGATTCAGTTTGATAGCTCGGTTTTGGTTTTTTAAGCAGATATTTCTCTGTACATCCTATGATCCTATTCACTCGGGAATATCCCAACGCAGCTCCGTGAAGAAACGTGTTTCTGACTCGCTGAATCTCAACATAGATTCAACTCTCTTATGTGAACGAACGCACAGCAGAGCAGTTTCAAGGAAACGTTTCTCCTGAGTTTGATACGAAGTTTACTGCTGTTTCATACGTATGCCGGTATTGGGTTGGAAATGCCGGTTTTGGGATTCTGCACAGAAAGGGTTTGCAAACTGCTGAATCCACAGGTGAGTTTATCTCCGTCAGTTGAATGCACACATTGACAACTATTTAGTTAGACAGCTCCGTTTTGGATTTAGAAGCAGATGTTTTTCTGTACAGCCTATGGTCCCATTCATTCGGGAATATCCCAACTCAACTCCTAGAAGAAACGTGTTTCTGACTCGCTGAATCTCAACATAGATTCAACACTGTTAGGTGAACGAACGCACAGCAGAGCAGTTTCAAGGAAACGTTTCTCCTGAGTTTTAGACGATGTTTACTGCTGTTTCGTACATATGCCGGCATTGGGCTGGAAATGCCGCTTTTGGGATTCTGCACAGAAAGGGTTTGCAAACCGCTGAATCCACACCTGAGTTTAACTCCGTCAGTTGAAAGCACACATTGAGAATCAATCAGCTAGATAGCTCCGTTTTGGTTTTAGAAGCAGATATTTCTCTGTACAGCCTATGGTCCCATGCACTCGGGAATATCCCAGCGCAGCTCCTAGAAGAAACGTGTTTCTGACTCGCTGAATCTCAAAATAGATTCAATTCTCTTAGGTGAACGAACTCACAGCAGAGCAGGTACAAGGAAACTTTTCTCATGAGTTGTAGACGAAGTTTACTGCTGTTTCGTACTTATGCCAGCATTGGGCTGGAAATGCCCTTTTTGGAATTCTGCACAGAAAGGTTTTGCAAACCCCTGAATCCACACGTGAGTTTAACTCCGTCAGTTGAATGCACACATTGACAGCCATTCAGTTAGATAGCTCCGTTTGGTTTTAGAAAAAAATATTTCTCTGTACAGCCTATGGTACCATTCACTCGGGAATATCCCAACGCAGCTCCTAGAGGAAACGAGTTTCTGACTCGCTGAATCTCAACATAGATTCAACTCTCTTAGTTGAACGAACGTACAGCAGAGCAGTTTCAAGGAAACGTTTCTCGTGAGTTTTAGACCAAGTTTACTTCTGTTTCGTACATATGCGGCATTGGGCTGGAAATGTCGGTTTTGGGATTCTGCACAGAAAGGGTGTACAAACCGCTGAATCCACACGTGAGTTTAACTCCATCAGTTGAATGCACACATTGACAACCATTCAGTTAGATAGCCCCGTTTTGGTTTTAGAAGCAGATATTTCTCTACACAGCCTATGGTCCCATTTACTCGGGAATATCCCAAAGCAGCTCCTAGAAGAAACGTGGTTCTGACTCGCTGAATCACAACATAGATTCAAATCTCTTAGGTGAACGAATGCACAGCAGAGCAGTTTCAAGGAAACGTTTCTCCTGAGTTTTACACGAAGTTTACTGCTGTTTCGTACGTATGCCGGCATTGGGCTCAAATGCCGGTTTTGGGATTCTTCACAGAAAGGGTTTGCACAACGTTGAATCCACACGTGAGTTTAACTCCGTCAGTTGAGCGCACACATTGACAACTATTCAGTTAGACAGCTCCGTTTTGGATTTAGAAGCAGATATTTTTCTGTACAGCCTATGGTCCCATTCATTCGGGAATATCCCAACTCAACTCCTAGAAGAAACGTGTTTCTGACTCGCTGAATCTCAACATAGATTCAACACTGTTAGTTGAACGAACGCACAGCAGAGCAGTTTCAAGGAAACGTTTCTCCTGAGTTTTAGACGATGTTTACTGCTGTTTCGTACATATGCCGGCATTGGGCTGGAAATGCCGGTTTCAGGATTCTGCACAGTAAGGTTTTGCAAACCGCTGAATTCTCACGTGACTTTAACTCTGTCAGTTGAATGCACACATTGACAACCATTCAGTTAGATAGCTCTCTTTTGGTTTTAGAAGCAGATAATTCTCTGTGCAGCCTATGGTCCCATTCACTCGGGAATATCCCAACGCACCTCCTAGAAGAAACGTTTTTCTGACTCTCTGAATCTCAACATAGATTCAACTCTCTTAGGTGAAGGAACGCCCAGTACAGCAGTTTCAAGGAAACGTTTCTCCAGAGTTTTAGACGAAATTTACTGCTGTTTCGTACGTAGGCCGGCATTGGGCGGGAAATGCCGCTTTTGGGATTCTGCAGAGAAAGTGTTTGCAAACAGCTGAATCCACACGTGAGTTTAACTCCGTCAGTTGAATGCACACATTGAGAACCATTTAGTAAGATAGCTCCGTTTTGGTTTTAGAAGCAGACATTTCTCTCTACAGACTATGGTCCCATTCACTCGGGAAGATCCCAACGTAGCTCCTAGAAGGAACGTGTTTCTGAATCGTTGAATCTCAACATAGATTCAACTCTCTTAGGTGAACGAACGCACAGCAGAGCAGTTTCAAGCACACGTTTCTCCTGAGTTTTAGACGAAATTTACTGCTGTTTCGTACGTAGGCCGGCATTGGGCTGGAAATGCCGCTTTTGGGATTCTGCACAGAAAGGGTTTGCAAACCGCTGAATCCACACGTGAGTTTAACTCCGTCAGTTGAATGCACACATTGAAAACCATTCAGTTAGATAGCTCCGTTTTGATTTTAGAAGCAGATATTTCTCTGTACAGCCTATGGCCCCATTCACTCGGGAATATCCCAGCGCAGCTCCTAGAAGAAACGAGTTTCTGACTCGCTGAGTCTCAATATAGATTCAACTCTCTTTGGTGAATGAACACACAGCAGAGCAGTTTCAAGTAAACGTTTCTCCTGAGCTTTAGACGAAGTTTACTGGTGTTTCGTACGTATGCCGGCATTGGGGTGGAAATGCCGGTTTTGGAATTCTGCACAGAAAGGTTTTGCAAACCCCTGAATCCACACGTGAGTTTAACTCCGTGAGTTGAATGAACACATTGACAGCCATTCAGTTAGATAGCTCCGTTTTGGTTTTAGAAGCAGATCTTTCTCTGTACAGCCAATGGTCCCATTCACTCGGGAATATCCCAACGCAGCTCCTAGAAGAAACGTGTTTCTGACTCGCTTAATCTCAACATAGATTCAACTCTCTTAGGTGAACGAATGCACAGCAGAGCAGTTTCAAGGAAACGTTTCTCCTGAGTTTCAGACGAAGTTTACTGCTGTTTCGTGCGTTTGCCGGCATTGGGGTGTAAATGCCCGTTTTGGAATTCTGCACAGAAATTTTTTGCAAACCGTTGAATCCACACGTGACTTTAGCTCTGCCAGTTGAATACACACATTGACAACCATTCAGTTAGATAGCTGCGTTTTGGTTTTAGAAGCAGATATTTCTCTGTACAGCCTATGGCCCCATTCACTCGGGAATATCCCAACGCATCTCCTAGAAGAAACGTGTCTCTGACTCGCTGGATCTCAACATAGATTCAACTCTCTTAGGTGAACAAACGCACAGCAGAGCAGTTTCAAGGAAACGTTTCTCCTGAGTTTCAGACGAAGTTTACTGGTGTTTCGTACGTATGCCGGCATTGGGGTGGAAATGCCGGTTTTGGAATTCTGCACAGAAAGGTTTTGCAAACCCCTGAATCCACACGTGAGTTTAACTCCGTGAGTTGAATGAACACATTAACAGCCATTCAGTTAGATAGCTCCGTTTTGGTTTTAGAAGCAGATTTTTCTCTGTACAGCCAATGGTCCCATTCACTCGGGAATATCCCAACGCAGCTCCTAGAAGAAACGTGTTTCTGACTCGCTTAATCTCAACATAGATTCAACTCTCTTAGGTGAACGAATGCACAGCAGAGCAGTTTCAAGGAAACCTTTCTCCGGAGTTTTAGACGAAGTTTACTGCTGTTTCGTGCGTTTGCCGGCATTGGGGTGTAAATGCCGGTTTTGGAATTCTGCACAGAAAGGGTTTGCAAACCGTTGAATCCACATGTGACTTTAGCTCTGTCAGTTGAATGCACACATTGACAACCATTCAGTTAGATAGCTCAGTTTTGATTTTAGAAGCAGATATTTCTCTGTACAGCCTATGGCCCCATTCACTCGGGAATATCCCAGTGCAGCTTCTAGAAGAAACGTGTTTCTGACTGGCTGAGTCTCAACATAGATTCATCTCTCTTTGGTGAATGAACACACAGTAGAGCAGTTTCAAGGAAACGTTACTCCTGAGTTTTAGATGAAGTTTACTGCTCTTTCGTACGTATGACGGCATTGGGCTGGAAATGCCGGTTTGGGAATTCTGCACAGAAAGGTTTTGCAAACCGCTGAATCCACACGTGAGTTTAACTCCGTCAGTTGAATGCACACATTGACGACCATTCAGTTAGATAGCTCCGTTTTGGTTTTAGGAGCAGATATTTCTCTGTACAGCCTTTGGTCTCATTCATTCGGGAATATCCCAACTCAACTCCTAGAAGAAACGTGTTTCTGACTCGCTGAATCTCAACATAGATTCAACACTGTTAGGTGAAAGAAAGCACAGCAGAGTAGTTTCAAGGAAACGTATCTCCTGAGTTTTAGACGATGTTTACTGCTGCTTCGTACATATGCCGGCATTGGGCTGGAAATGCCGGTTTTGGGATTCTGCACAGAAAGGGTTTGCAAACCCCTGAATCCTCATGTGACTTTAACTCTGTCAGTTGAATGCACACATTGACAACCATTCAGTTAGATATCTCTCTTTTGGTTTTAGAAGCAGATATTTCTCTGTACAGCCTATGGTCCCATTCACTCGGGAATATCCCAACGCACCTCCTAGAAGAAAGGTGTTTCTGACTCTCTGAATCTCAACATAGATTCATCTCTCTTAGGTGAATGAACGCATAGTACAGCAGTTTCAAGGAAACGTTTCTCCTTAGTTTTAGATGAAGTTTACTGCTGTTTCGTACGTATGCCGGCATTGGGCTGGAAATGCCGGTTCTGGGATTCTGCACAGAAAGCGTTTGCAAAAACCTGAATCCACACGTGAGTTTAACTCCGTCACTTGAATGCACACATTGAAAACCATTTAGTTAAATAGCTCCGTTTTGGTTTTAGAAGCAGATATTTCTCTGTACAGCCTATGGCCCATTCACTCGGGAATATCCCAGCGCAGCTCCTAGAAGAAACGTGTTTCTGACTCGCTGAGTCTCAACATAGATTCAACTCTCTTTGTTGAATGAACACACAGCAGAGCAGTTTCAAGTAAAAGTTTCTTCTGAGTTTTAGACGAAGTTTCCTGGTGTTTCGTACGTATGCCGGCATTGGGCTGGAAATGCCGGTTTTGGAATTCTGCACAGAAAGGTTTTGCAAACCCCTGAATCCACACGTGAGTTTAACTCCGTCAGCTGAATGCACACATTGACAGCCATTCAGTTAGATAGCTCCGTTTTGGTTTTAGAAGCAGATGTTTCTCTGTACAGTCTATGGTCCCATTCACTCGGGAATATCCCGACGCAGCTCCTCAAAGAAACGTATTTTTGACTCGCTTAAACTCAACATAGATTCAACTCTCTTAGGTGAACGAATGCACAGCAGAGCAGTTTCAATGAAACGTTTCTCCTCAGTTTTAGACGAAGTTTACTGCTGTTTCGGACCTTTGCTGTCATTGGGCTGGAAATGCCGTTTTGGGATTCTGCACAGAAAGGGTTTGCAAACCGCTGAATCCACATGTGAGTTTATCTCCGTCAGTTGAATGCACACATTGACAACTATTCAGTTAGACAGCTCCGTTTTGGATTTAGAAGCAGATATTTTTCTGTACAGCCTATGTTCCCATTCAGTCGGGAATATCCCAACGCACCTCCTAGAAGAAACGTGTTTCTGACTCTCTGAATCTCATCATAGATTCAACTCTCTTAGGTGAAGGAACGCACAGTACAGCAGTTTCAAGTAAACGTTTCTCCTGATTTTTAGTCGAAGTTTACTGGTGTTTCGTACGTACGCCGGCATTGGGGTGGAAATGCCGTTTTTGGAATTCTGCACAGAAAGGTTTTGCAAACCCCAGAATCCAGACGTGACTTTAACTCCGTCAGTTGAATGAACACATTGACAGCCATTCAGTTAGATAGCTCCGTTTTTGTTTTAGAAGCAGATATTTCCCTGTACAGCCTATTGTCCCATTCACTCGGGAATATCCCAACGCAGCTCCTAGAAGAAACGTGTTTCTGACTCGCTTAATCTCAACATAGATTCAACTCTCTTAGGTGAACGAATGCACAGCAGAGCAGTTTCAAGGAAACGTTTCTCCGGAGTATTAGACGAAGTTTACTGCTGTTTCGTACATATGCCGGCATTGGGCTGGATATGCCGGTTTTGGGATTCTGCACAGAAAGGGTTTGCTAACCGGTGAACCCACACGTGAGTTTAACTCCGTCAGTTGTATGCACACATTGACAAGCATTCAGTTAGATAGCTCCGTTTTGGTTTTAGAAGCAGATATTTCTCTGTACAGCCTATGTTCCCATTCACCCGGGAAAATCCCAACGCAGCTCCTAGAAGAAACGTGTTTCTGACTCACTGAATCTCAACATAGATTCACCTCTCTTAGATGAACGAACGCACAGCAGAGCAGTTTCAAGGAAACGTTTCTCCGGAGTTTTAGACGAAGTTTACTGCTGTTTCGTACATATGCCGGCATTGGGTTGTAAATGCCGGTTTCGGTATTCTGCACAGAAAGGGTTTGCAAACCGTTGATTCCACACGTGACTTTACCTCTGTCAGTTGAATGCACACATTGACAACCATTCAGTTAGATAGCTCCGTTTTTGTTTTAGAAGCAGATATTTCTCTGTACAGCCTATGGTCCCATTCACTCCGGAATATCTCAACGCATCTGCTAGAAGAAACGTGTTTCTGACTCGCTGGATCTCAACATAGATTCAACTCTGTTAGTTGAACGAACGCACAGCAGAGCAGCTTCAAGGAAACGTTTCTCCTGAGTTTTAGATGAAGTTTACTGCTGTTTCGTACGTATGCCGGCATTGGGCTGGAAATGCCGGTTTTGGGATTCTGCACAGAAAGGGTTTGCAAACAGCTGAATCCACACGTGAGTTTAACTCCGTCAGTTGAATGCACACATTGAGAACCATTTAGTTAGATAGCTCCGTTTTGGTTTTAGAAGCAGATATTTCTCTCTACAACCTATGGTCCCATTCACTCGGGAAGATCCCAACGTAGCTCCTAGAAGAAATGTGTTTCTGAATCGTTGAATCTCAACATAGATTCAACTCTCTTAGGTGAACGAACGCACAGCAGAGCAGTTTCAAGGAAACGTTTCTCCTGAGTTTTAGACGAAATTTACTGCTGTTTCGTACGTAGGCCGGCATTGGGCTGGAAATGCCGCTTTTGGGATTCTGCACAGAAAGGGTTTGCAAACCGCTGAATCCACACGTGAGTTTAACTCCGTCAGTTGAATGCGCACATTGAAAACCATTCAGTTAGATAGCTCCGTTTTGATTTTAGAAGCAGATATTTCTCTGTACAGCCTATGGCCCCATTCACTCGGGAATATCCCAGCGCAGCTCCTAGAAGAAACGTGTTTCTGACTCGCTGTGTCTCAATATAGATTCAACTCTCTTTGGTGAATGAACACACAGCAGAGCAGTTTCAAGTAAACGTTTCTCCAGTGTTTTAGACGAAGGTTACTGGTGTTTCGTACGTATGCCGGCATTGGGGTGGAAATGCCGGTTTTGGAATTCTGCACAGAAAGGTTTGCAAACCCCTGAATCTACACGTGAGTTTAACTCCGTGAGTTGAATGAACACATTGACAGCCATTCAGTTAGATAGCTCCGTTTTGGTTTTAGAAGCAGATCTTTCTCTGTACAGCCAATGGTCCCATTCACTCGGGAATATCCCAACGCAGCTCCTAGAAGAAACGTGTTTCTGACTCGCTTAATCTCAACATAGATTCAACTCTCTTAGGTGAACGAATGAACAGCAGAGCAGTTTCAAGGAAAGGTTTCTCCTGAGTTTCAGACGAAGTTTACTGCTGTTTCGTACGTATGCCGGCATTGGGCTGGAAATGCCGGTTTTGGGATTCTGCACAGAAAGGTTTTGCAAACCGTTGAATCCATACGTGACTTTAACTCGGTCAGTTGAATACACACATTGACAACCATTCAGTTAGATAGCTGCGTTTTGGTTTTAGAAGCAGATATTTCTCTGTACAGCCTATGGTCCCATTCACTCGGGAATATCCCAACGCATCTCCTAGAAGAAAGGTGTCTCTGACTCGCTGGATCTCAACATAGATTCAACTCTCTTAGGTGAACAAACGCACAGCAGAGCAGTTTCAAGGAAACGTTTCTCCTGAGTTTCAGACGAAGTTTACTGGTGTTTCGTACGTATGCCGGCATTGGGGTGGAAGTGCCGGTTTTGGAATTCTGCACAGAAAGCTTTTGCAAACCCCTGAATCCACACGTGAGTTTAACTCCGTGAGTTGAATGAACACATTAACAGCCATTCAGTTACATAGCTCCGTTTTGGTTTTAGAAGCAGATGTTTCTCTGTACAGTCTATGGTCCCATTCACTCGGGAATATCCCGACGCAGCTCCTCAAAGAAACGTATTTTTGACTCGCTTAAACTCAACATAGATTCAACTCTCTTAGGTGAACGAATGCACAGCAGAGCAGTTTCAATGAAACGTTTCTCCTGAGTTTTAGACGAAGTTTACTGCTGTTTCGGACCTTTGCCGTCATTGGGCTGGAAATGCCGGTTTTGGGATTCTGCACAGAAAGGGTTTGCAAACCGGTGAATCCACAGGTGAGTTTATCTCCGTCAGCTGAATGCACACATTGACAACTATTCAGTTAGATAGCTCCGTTTTGGATTTAGAAGCAGATATTTTTCTGTACAGCCTATGGTCCCATTCACTCGGGAATATCCCAACGCACCTCCTAGAAGAAACGTTTTTCTGACTCTCTGAATCTCAACATAGATTCAACTCTCTTAGGTGAAGGAACGTACAGTACAGCAGTTTCAAGTAAACGTTTCTCCTGATTTTTAGTCGAAGTTTACTGGTGTTTCGTACATACGCCGGCATTGGGGTGGAAATGCCGGTTTTGGAATTCTGCACAGAAAGGTTTTGCAAACCCCTGAATCCACACGTGAGTTTAACTCCGTGAGTTGAATGAACACATTGACAGCCATTCAGTTAGATAGCTCCGTTTTGGTTTTAGAAGCAGATCTTTCTCTGTACAGCCAATGGTCCCATTCACTCGGGAATATCCCAACGCAGCTCCTAGAAGAAACGTGTTTCTGACTCGCTTAATCTCAACATAGATTCAACTCTCTTAGGTGAACGAATGCACAGCAGAGCAGTTTCAAGGAAACGTTTCTCCTGAGTTTCAGACGAAGTTTACTGCTGTTTCGTGCGTTTGCCGGCATTGGGGTGTAAATGCCCGTTTTGGAATTCTGCACAGAAATTTTTTGCAAACCGTTGAATCCACACGTGACTTTAGCTCTGCCAGTTGAATACACACATTGACAACCATTCAGTTAGATAGCTGCGTTTTGGTTTTAGAAGCAGATATTTCTCTGTACAGCCTATGGCCCCATTCACTCGGGAATATCCCAACGCATCTCCTAGAAGAAACGTGTCTCTGACTCGCTGGATCTCAACATAGATTCAACTCTCTTAGGTGAACAAACGCACAGCAGAGCAGTTTCAAGGAAACGTTTCTCCTGAGTTTCAGACGAAGTTTACTGGTGTTTCGTACGTATGCCGGCATTGGGGTGGAAATGCCGGTTTTGGAATTCTGCACAGAAAGGTTTTGCAAACCCCTGAATCCACACGTGAGTTTAACTCCGTGAGTTGAATGAACACATTAACAGCCATTCAGTTAGATAGCTCCGTTTTGGTTTTAGAAGCAGATTTTTCTCTGTACAGCCAATGGTCCCATTCACTCGGGAATATCCCAACGCAGCTCCTAGAAGAAACGTGTTTCTGACTCGCTTAATCTCAACATAGATTCAACTCTCTTAGGTGAACGAATGCACAGCAGAGCAGTTTCAAGGAAACCTTTCTCCGGAGTTTTAGACGAAGTTTACTGCTGTTTCGTGCGTTTGCCGGCATTGGGGTGTAAATGCCGGTTTTGGAATTCTGCACAGAAAGGGTTTGCAAACCGTTGAATCCACATGTGACTTTAGCTCTGTCAGTTGAATGCACACATTGACAACCATTCAGTTAGATAGCTCAGTTTTGATTTTAGAAGCAGATATTTCTCTGTACAGCCTATGGCCCCATTCACTCGGGAATATCCCAGTGCAGCTTCTAGAAGAAACGTGTTTCTGACTGGCTGAGTCTCAACATAGATTCATCTCTCTTTGGTGAATGAACACACAGTAGAGCAGTTTCAAGGAAACGTTACTCCTGAGTTTTAGATGAAGTTTACTGCTCTTTCGTACGTATGACGGCATTGGGCTGGAAATGCCGGTTTGGGAATTCTGCACAGAAAGGTTTTGCAAACCGCTGAATCCACACGTGAGTTTAACTCCGTCAGTTGAATGCACACATTGACGACCATTCAGTTAGATAGCTCCGTTTTGGTTTTAGGAGCAGATATTTCTCTGTACAGCCTTTGGTCTCATTCATTCGGGAATATCCCAACTCAACTCCTAGAAGAAACGTGTTTCTGACTCGCTGAATCTCAACATAGATTCAACACTGTTAGGTGAAAGAAAGCACAGCAGAGTAGTTTCAAGGAAACGTATCTCCTGAGTTTTAGACGATGTTTACTGCTGCTTCGTACATATGCCGGCATTGGGCTGGAAATGCCAGTTTTGGGATTCTGCACAGAAAGGGTTTGCAAACCCCTGAATCCTCATGTGACTTTAACTCTGTCAGTTGAATGCACACATTGACAACCATTCAGTTAGATATCTCTCTTTTGGTTTTAGAAGCAGATATTTCTCTGTACAGCCTATGGTCCCATTCACTCGGGAATATCCCAACGCACCTCCTAGAAGAAAGGTGTTTCTGACTCTCTGAATCTCAACATAGATTCATCTCTCTTAGGTGAATGAACGCATAGTACAGCAGTTTCAAGGAAACGTTTCTCCTTAGTTTTAGATGAAGTTTACTGCTGTTTCGTACGTATGCCGGCATTGGGCTGGAAATGCCGGTTCTGGGATTCTGCACAGAAAGCGTTTGCAAAAACCTGAATCCACACGTGAGTTTAACTCCGTCACTTGAATGCACACATTGAAAACCATTTAGTTAAATAGCTCCGTTTTGGTTTTAGAAGCAGATATTTCTCTGTACAGCCTATGGCCCATTCACTCGGGAATATCCCAGCGCAGCTCCTAGAAGAAACGTGTTTCTGACTCGCTGAGTCTCAACATAGATTCAACTCTCTTTGTTGAATGAACACACAGCAGAGCAGTTTCAAGTAAAAGTTTCTTCTGAGTTTTAGACGAAGTTTCCTGGTGTTTCGTACGTATGCCGGCATTGGGCTGGAAATGCCGGTTTTGGAATTCTGCACAGAAAGGTTTTGCAAACCCCTGAATCCACACGTGAGTTTAACTCCGTCAGCTGAATGCACACATTGACAGCCATTCAGTTAGATAGCTCCGTTTTGGTTTTAGAAGCAGATGTTTCTCTGTACAGTCTATGGTCCCATTCACTCGGGAATATCCCGACGCAGCTCCTCAAAGAAACGTATTTTTGACTCGCTTAAACTCAACATAGATTCAACTCTCTTAGGTGAACGAATGCACAGCAGAGCAGTTTCAATGAAACGTTTCTCCTCAGTTTTAGACGAAGTTTACTGCTGTTTCGGACCTTTGCTGTCATTGGGCTGGAAATGCCGTTTTGGGATTCTGCACAGAAAGGGTTTGCAAACCGCTGAATCCACATGTGAGTTTATCTCCGTCAGTTGAATGCACACATTGACAACTATTCAGTTAGACAGCTCCGTTTTGGATTTAGAAGCAGATATTTTTCTGTACAGCCTATGTTCCCATTCAGTCGGGAATATCCCAACGCACCTCCTAGAAGAAACGTGTTTCTGACTCTCTGAATCTCAACATAGATTCAACTCTCTTAGGTGAAGGAACGCACAGTACAGCAGTTTGAAGTAAACGTTTCTCCTGATTTTTAGTCGAAGTTTACTGGTGTTTCGTACGTACGCTGGCATTGGGGTGGAAATGCCGTTTTTGGAATTCTGCACAGAAAGGTTTTGCAAACCCCAGAATCCAGACGTGAGTTTAACTCCGTCAGTTGAATGAACACATTGACAGCCATTCAGTTAGATAGCTCCGTTTTTGTTTTAGAAGCAGATATTTCCCTGTACAGCCTATTGTCCCATTCACTCGGGAATATCCCAACGCAGCTCCTAGAAGAAACGTGTTTCTGACTCGCTTAATCTCAACATAGATTCAACTCTCTTAGGTGAACGAATGCACAGCAGAGCAGTTTCAAGGAAACGTTTCTCCGGAGTATTAGACGAAGTTTACTGCTGTTTCGTACATATGCCGGCATTGGGCTGGATATGCCGGTTTTGGGATTCTGCACAGAAAGGGTTTGCTAACCGGTGAACCCACACGTGAGTTTAACTCCGTCAGTTGTATGCACACATTGACAAGCATTCAGTTAGATAGCTCCGTTTTGGTTTTAGAAGCAGATATTTCTCTGTACAGCCTATGTTCCCATTCACCCGGGAAAATCCCAACGCAGCTCCTAGAAGAAACGTGTTTCTGACTCACTGAATCTCAACATAGATTCACCTCTCTTAGATGAACGAACGCACAGCAGAGCAGTTTCAAGGAAACGTTTCTCCGGAGTTTTAGACGAAGTTTACTGCTGTTTCGTACATATGCCGGCATTGGGTTGTAAATGCCGGTTTCGGTATTCTGCACAGAAAGGGTTTGCAAACCGTTGATTCCACACGTGACTTTACCTCTGTCAGTTGAATGCACACATTGACAACCATTCAGTTAGATAGCTCCGTTTTTGTTTTAGAAGCAGATATTTCTCTGTACAGCCTATGGTCCCATTCACTCCGGAATATCTCAACGCATCTGCTAGAAGAAACGTGTTTCTGACTCGCTGGATCTCAACATAGATTCAACTCTGTTAGTTGAACGAACGCACAGCAGAGCAGCTTCAAGGAAACGTTTCTCCTGAGTTTTAGATGAAGTTTACTGCTGTTTCGTACGTATGCCGGCATTGGGCTGGAAATGCCGGTTTTGGGATTCTGCACAGAAAGGGTTTGCAAACAGCTGAATCCACACGTGAGTTTAACTCCGTCAGTTGAATGCACACATTGAGAACCATTTAGTTAGATAGCTCCGTTTTGGTTTTAGAAGCAGATATTTCTCTCTACAGCCTATGGTCCCATTCACTCGGGAAGATCCCAACGTAGCTCCTAGAAGAAATGTGTTTCTGAATCGTTGAATCTCAACATAGATTCAACTCTCTTAGGTGAACGAACGCACAGCAGAGCCGTTTCAAGGAAACGTTTCTCCTGAGTTTTAGACGAAATTTACTGCTGTTTCGTACGTAGGCCGGCATTGGGCTGGAAATGCCGCTTTTGGGATTCTGCACAGAAAGGGTTTGCAAACCGCTGAATCCACACGTGAGTTTAACTCCGTCAGTTGAATGCGCACATTGAAAACCATTCAGTTAGATAGCTCCGTTTTGATTTTAGAAGCAGATATTTCTCTGTACAGCCTATGGCCCCATTCACTCGGGAATATCCCAGCGCAGCTCCTAGAAGAAACGTGTTTCTGACTCGCTGTGTCTCAATATAGATTCAACTCTCTTTGGTGAATGAACACACAGCAGAGCAGTTTCAAGTAAACGTTTCTCCAGTGTTTTAGACGAAGGTTACTGGTGTTTCGTACGTATGCCGGCATTGGGGTGGAAATGCCGGTTTTGGAATTCTGCACAGAAAGGTTTGCAAACCCCTGAATCTACACGTGAGTTTAACTCCGTGAGTTGAATGAACACATTGACAGCCATTCAGTTAGATAGCTCCGTTTTGGTTTTAGAAGCAGATCTTTCTCTGTACAGCCAATGGTCCCATTCACTCGGGAATATCCCAACGCAGCTCCTAGAAGAAACGTGTTTCTGACTCGCTTAATCTCAACATAGATTCAACTCTCTTAGGTGAACGAATGCACAGCAGAGCAGTTTCAAGGAAAGGTTTCTCCTGAGTTTCAGACGAAGTTTACTGCTGTTTCGTACGTATGCCGGCATTGGGCTGGAAATGCCGGTTTTGGGATTCTGCACAGAAAGGTTTTGCAAACCGTTGAATCCATACGTGACTTTAACTCGGTCAGTTGAATACACACATTGACAACCATTCAGTTAGATAGCTGCGTTTTGGTTTTAGAAGCAGATATTTCTCTGTACAGCCTACGGTCCCATTCACTCGGGAATATCCCAACGCATCTCCTAGAAGAAACGTGTCTCTGACTCGCTGGATCTCAACATAGATTCAACTCTCTTAGGTGAACAAACGCACAGCAGAGCAGTTTCAAGGAAACGTTTCTCCTGAGTTTCAGACGAAGTTTACTGGTGTTTCGTACGTATGCCGGCATTGGGGTGGAAGTGCCGGTTTTGGAATTCTGCACAGAAAGCTTTTGCAAACCCCTGAATCCACACGTGAGTTTAACTCCGTGAGATGAATGAACACATTAACAGCCATTCAGTTACATAGCTCCGTTTTGGTTTTAGAAGCAGATGTTTCTCTGTACAGTCTATGGTCCCATTCACTCGGGAATATCCCGACGCAGCTCCTCAAAGAAACGTATTTTTGACTCGCTTAAACTCAACATAGATTCAACTCTCTTAGGTGAACGAATGCACAGCAGAGCAGTTTCAATGAAACGTTTCTCCTGAGTTTTAGACGAAGTTTACTGCTGTTTCGGACCTTTGCCGTCATTGGGCTGGAAATGCCGGTTTTGGGATTCTGCACAGAAAGGGTTTGCAAACCGGTGAATCCACAGGTGAGTTTATCTCCGTCAGCTGAATGCACACATTGACAACTATTCAGTTAGATAGCTCCGTTTTGGATTTAGAAGCAGATATTTTTCTGTACAGCCTATGGTCCCATTCACTCGGGAATATCCCAACGCACCTCCTAGAAGAAACGTTTTTCTGACTCTCTGAATCTCAACATAGATTCAACTCTCTTAGGTGAAGGAACGTACAGTACAGCAGTTTCAAGTAAACGTTTCTCCTGATTTTTAGTCGAAGTTTACTGGTGTTTCGTACATACGCCGGCATTGGAGTGGAAATGCCGTTTTTGGAATTCTGCACAGAAAGGTTTTGAAAACCCCAGAATCCAGACGTGAGTTTAACTCCGTCAGTTGAATGAACACATTGACAGCCATTCAGTTAGATAGCTCCGTTTTTGTTTTAGAAGCAGATCTTTCTCTGTACAGTCTATGGTCCCATTCACTCGGGAATATCCCAACGCAGCTCCTAGAAGAAACGTGTTTCTGACTCGCTGAATGTCAACATAGATTCAATTCTCTTAGGTGAGCGAACGCACAGCAGAGCAGTTTCAAGGAAACGTTTCTCCTGAGTTTAAGACGAAGTTTATTGCTGTTTCGTACTTATGACGGCATTGGGCTGGAAATGCCGGTTTTGAGATTCTGCACAGAAAGGGTTTGCAAACAGCTGAATCCACACGTCAGTTTAACTCCGTCAGTTGAATGCACACATTGACAACCATTCACTTAAATAGCTCCGTTTTGGTTTTAAAAGCAGATATTTCTCTGTGCTGTCTATGGTCCCATTCACTCGGAAATATCCCCACACAGATCCTAGAAGAAACGTGTTTCTGACTCGCTGAATCTCAACATAGATTCAACTGTCTTAGGTGAACGAACGCACAGCAGAGCAGTTTCAAGGAAACGTTTCTCCTGAGATTTAAACGATGTTTACTGCTGTTTCGTACGTATGTCGGCATTGGGCTGGAAATGTCGGTTTTGGGATTCTGCACAGAAAGGGTTTACAAACCGCTGATTCCACACGTGAATTTATCTCTTTCAGTTGAATGCACACATTGAGAAACATTCAGTTGTATAGCTCCGTTTTGGTTTTAGAAGCAGATATTTCTCTGTACAGCCTATGGTCCCATTCACTCGGGAATATCCCAGCGCAGCTCCTAGAAGAAACGTGTTTCTGACTCGCTGAATCTCAACATAGATTCAACTCTCTTAGGTGAACGAACGAACAGCACAGCAGTTTCAAGGAAACGTTTCTCCTGAGTTTAATCCGAAGTTTACTGCTGTTTCGTACGTATGCTGGTATAGGGCTGGAAATGCCAGTTTTGGGATTCTCCACAGAAAGGGTCTGCAAACCGCTGAATCCACACGTGAGTTTATCTCCGTCAGTTGAATGCACACATTGACAACTATTCAGTTAGATAGCTCCGTTTTGGTTTTAGAAGCAGATATTTATCTGCACAGCCTATGGTCCCATTTACTCGGGAGTATCCCAAAGCAGCTCCTAGAAGAAACGTGGTTCTGACTCGCTGAATCCCAACATAGATTCAACTCTCTTAGGTGAACGAACGCACAGCAGAGCAGTTTCAAGGAAACGTTTCTACTGAGTTTTAGACGAAATTTACTGCTGTTTCGTACGTATGACTGCATTGGGCTGGAAATGTCGGTTTTGGGATTCTGCACAGAAAGGGTTTGCAAACCGCTGATTCCACACCTGAGTTTAACTCCGTCAGTTGAATGCACACATTGACAACCATTGAGTTAGATAGCTCCGTTTCGGTTTTAGAAGCAGATATTTCTCTGTACAGCCTTTCGTCCCATTCACTCGGGAATATCCCAGCGCAGCTCCTAGAAGAAACGTGTTTCTGACTCGCTGAGACTCAACATATATTCAACTCTCTTTGCTGAATGAACGTACAGCAGAGCAGTTTCAAGGAAACGTTTCTCCTGAGCTTTAGACGAAGTTTACTGCTGTTTCGTACGTATGCCGGCATTGGGCTCAAATGCCGGTTTTGGGATTCTTCACAGAAAGGGTTTGCAAACTGCTGAATCCACATGTGAGTTTATCTCCGTCAGTTGAATGCACACATTGACAACCATTCAGGTATATAGCTCCGTTTTGGTTTTAGAAGCAGATATTTCTCTCTACAGCCTATGGTCCCATTCACTCGGGAAGATCCCAACGCAGCTCCTAGAAGAAAGGTGTTTCTGACTCGCTGAATCTCAACCTATATTCAACTCTCTTAGTTGAACGGACGCACAGCAGAGCAGTTTCAAGGAAACCTTTCCCCTGAGTTTTAGAAGAAGTTTACTGCTGTTCCGTACGTATGCCGCCATTGGGATGGAAATGCGAGGTTTGCGATTCTGCACACCGCTGAAACCACACATGAGTTTAACTCTGTCTGTTGAATGCACACATTGACAACCATTCTGTTAGATAGCTCCGTTTTGGTTTTAGAAGCAGATATTTCTCTGTCCAGCCTATAATCCCATTCACTCGGGAATATCCCAACGCAGCACATAGAAGAAGCGTGTTTCTGACTCGCTGAATCTCAACATAGATTCAACTCTCTTAATTGAACGAACACACAGCAGAGCAGTTTCAAGTAAACGTTTCTCCAGAGTTTTAGACGAAATTTACTGCTGTTTCGTACGTAGGCCGGCATTGGGCTGGAAATGCCGCTTTTGGGATTCTGCACAGAAAGGGTTTGCAAACCGCTGAATCCATATGTGAGTTTAACTCCGTCAGTTGAATGCACACATTGAGAATCATTCAGCTAGATAGCTCCGTCTTGATTTTAGAAGCAGATATTTCTCTGTACAGTCTATGGTCCCATGCACTCGGGAATATCCCAGCGCAGCTCCTAGAAGAAACGTGTTTCTGACTCGCTGAATCTCAAAATCGATTCAATTCTCTTAGGTGAACGAACTCACAGCAGAGCAGGTTCAAGGAAACGTTTCTCATGAGTTGTAGACGAAGTTTACTGCTGTTTCGTACTTATGCCGGCATTGGGCTGGAAATGCCGGTTTTGGGATTCTGCACAGAAAGGTTTTGCAAACCCCTGAATCCACACGTGAGTTTAACTCCGTCAGTTGAATGCACACATTGACAACCATTCAGTTAGATAGCTCCGTTTTGGTTTTAGAAAAAAATATTTCTCTGTACAGCCTATGGTACCATTCACTCGGGAATATCCCAACGCAGCTCCTAGAGGAAACGAGTTTCTGACTCGCTGAATCTCAACATAGATTCAACTCTCTTAGGTGAACGAACGCACAGCAGAGCAGTTACAAGGAAACGTTTCTCCTGAGTTTTAGACCAAGTTTACTTCTGTTTCGTACATATGCCGGCATTGGGCTGTAAATGCCGGCTTTGGGATTCTGCACAGAAAGGGTTTGCAAACAGCTGAATCCACACGTGAGTTTAACTCCGTCAGTTGAATGCACACATTGAGAACCATTTAGTTAGATAGCTCCGTTTTGGTTTTAGAAGCAGATATTTCTCTGTGCAGCCTATGGTCCATTCACTCGGGAATATCCCAACGCAGCTCCTAGAAGAAACGTGTTTCTGACTCGTTGAATCTCAACATAGATTTAACTCTCTTAGGTGAACGAACGCACAGCAGAGCAGTTTCAAGGAAACGTTTCTCCAGAGTTTTAGACGAAATTTACTGCTGTTTCGTACGTAGGCCGGCATTGGGCTGGAAATGCCGCTTTTGGGATTCTGCACAGAAAGGGTTTGCAAACCGCTGAATCCACACGTGAGTTTAACTCCGTCAGTTGAATGCACACATTGAGAATCAATCAGCTAGATAGCTCCGTCTTGATTTTAGAAGCAGATATTTCTCTGTACAGTCTATGGTCCCATGCACTCGGGAATATCCCAGCGCAGCTCCTAGAAGAAACGTGTTTCTGACTCGCTGAATCTCAAAATCGATTCAATTCTCTTAGGTGAACGAACTCACAGCAGAGCAGGTTCAAGGAAACGTTTCTCATGAGTTGTAGACGAAGTTTACTGCTGTTTCGTACTTATGCCGGCATTGGGCTGGAAATGCCGGTTTTGGGATTCTGCACAGAAAGGGTTTGCAAACCGCTGAATCCACACGTGAGTTTAACTCCGTCAGTTGAATGCACACATTGAAAACCATTCAGTTAGGTAGCTCCGTTTTGGTTTTAGAAGCAGATATTTCTCTGTACAGCCTATGGCCCCATTCACTCGGGAAAATCACAGCGCAGCTCCTAGAAGAAACGTGTTTCTGACTCGCTGAGTCTCAATATATATTCAACTCTCTTTGGTGAATGAACACACAGCAGAGCAGTTTCAAGTAAACGTTTCTCCTGATTTTTAGTCGAAGTTTACTGGTGTTTCGTACGTACGCCGGCATTGGGGTGGAAATGCCGGTTTTGGAATTCTGCACAGAAAGGTTTTGCAAACCCCAGAATCCAGACGTGAGTTTAACTCCGTCAGTTGAATGAACACATTGACAGCCATTCAGTTAGATAGCTCCGTTTTTGTTTTAGAAGCAGATCTTTCTCTGTACAGTCTATGGTCCCATTCACTCGGGAATATCCCAACGCAGCTCCTAGAAGAAACGTGTTTCTGACTCGCTTAATCTCAACATAGATTCAACTCTCTTAGGTGAACGAATGCACAGCAGAGCAGTTTCAAGGAAACGTTTCTCCTGAGTATTAGATGAAGTTTACTGCTGTTTCGTATGTTTGCCGGCATTGGGCTGGATATGCCGGTTTTGGGATTCTGCACAGAAAGGGTTTGCTAACCGCTGAACCCACACGTGAGTTTAAGTCCGTCAGTTGTATGCACACATTGACAACCATTCAGTTAGATAGCTCCGTTTTGGTTTTAGAAGCAGATATTTCTCTGTACAGCCTATGTTCCCATTCACCCGGGAAAATCCCAACGCAGCTCCTAGAAGAAACGTGTTTCTGACTCACTGAATCTCAACATAGATTCAACTCTCTTAGGTGAACGAACGAACAGCACAGCAGTTTCAAGGAAACGTTTCTCCTGAGTTTTATACGAAGTTTACTGCTGTTTCGTACGTATGCCGGTATAGGGCTGGAAATGCCAGTTTTGGGATTCTCCACAGAAAGGGTTTGCAAACCGCTGAATCCACACGTGAGTTTATCTCCGTCAGTTGAATGCACACATTGACAACTATTCAGTTAGATAGCTCCGTTTCGGTTTTAGAAGCAGATATTTCTCTGTACAGCCTTTCGTCCCATTCACTCGGGAATATCCCAGCGCAGCTCCTAGAAGAAACGTGTTTCTGACTCGCTGAGACTCAACATAGATTCAACTCTCTTTGCTGAATGAACGTACAGCAGAGCAGTTTCAAGGAAACGTTTCTCCTGAGCTTTAGACGAAGTTTACTGCTGTTTCGTACGTATGCCGGCATTGGGCTCAAGTGCCGGTTTTGGGATTCTTCACAGAAAGGGTTTGCAAACTGCTGAATCCACATGTGAGTTTATCTCCGTCAGTTGAATGCACACATTGACAACCATTCAGTTATATAGCTCCGTTTTGGTTTTAGAAGCAGATATTTCTCTCTACAGCCTATGGTCCCATTCACTCGGGAAGATCCCAACGCAGACCTTGAAGAAACGTGTTTCTGACTCGCTGAATCTCAACATAGATTCAACTGTCTTAGGTGAACGAACGCACAGCAGAGCAGTTTCAAGGAAACGTTTCTCCTGAGATTTAAACGATGTTTACTGCTGTTTCGTACGTATGTCGGCATTGGGCTGGAAATGTCGGTTTTGGGATTCTGCACAGAAAGGGTTTACAAACCGCTGAATCCACACGTGAATTTATCTCCGTCAGTTGAATGCACACATTGAGAAACATTCAGTTGTATAGCTCCGTTTTGGTTTTAGAAGCAGATATTTCTCTGTACAGCCTATGGTCCCATTCACTCGGGAATATCCCAGCGCAGCTCCTAGAAGAAACGTGTTTCTGACTCGCTGAATCTCAACATAGATTCAACTCTCTTAGGTGAACGAACGAACAGCACCGCAGTTTCAAGGAAACGTTTCTCCTGAGTTTTATACGAAGTTTACTGCTGTTTCGTACGTATGCTGGTATAGGGCTGGAAATGCCAGTTTTGGGATTCTCCACAGAAAGGGTCTGCAAACCGCTGAATCCACACGTGAGTTTATCTCCGTCAGTTGAATGCACACATTGACAACTATTCAGTTAGATAGCTCCGTTTTGGTTTTAGAAGCAGATATTTATCTGCACAGCCTATGGTCCCATTTACTCGGGAGTATCCCAAAGCAGCTCCTAGAAGAAACGTGGTTCTGACTCGCTGAATCCCAACATAGATTCAACTCTCTTAGGTGAACGAACGCACAGCAGAGCAGTTTCAAGGAAACGTTTCTCCTGAGTTTTAGACGAAATTTACTGCTGTTTTGTACGTATGCCTGCATTGGGCTGGAAATGTCGGTTTTGGGATTCTGCACAGAAAGGGTTTGCAAACCGCTGATTCCACAACTGAGTTTAACTCCGTCAGTTGAATGCACACATTGACAACCATTGAGTTAGATAGCTCCGTTTCGGTTTTAGAAGCAGATATTTCTCTGTACAGCCTTTCGTCCCATTCACTCGGGAATATCCCAGCGCAGCTCCTAGAAGAAACGTGTTTCTGACTCGCTGAGACTCAACATATATTCAACTCTCTTTGCTGAATGAACGTACAGCAGAGCAGTTTCAAGGAAACGTTTCTCCTGAGCTTTAGACGAAGTTTACTGCTGTTTCGTACGTATGCCGGCATTGGGCTCAAATGCCGGTTTTGGGATTCTTCACAGAAAGGGTTTGCAAACTGCTGAATCCACATGTGAGTTTATCTCCGTCAGTTGAATGCACACATTGACAACCATTCAGTTATATAGCTCCGTTTTGGTTTTAGAAGCAGATATTTCTCTCTACAGCCTATGGTCCCATTCACTCGGGAAGATCCCAACGCAGATCCTAGAAGAAACGTGTTTCTGACTCGCTGAATCTCAACGTAGATTCAACTGTCTTAGGTGAACGAACGCACAGCAGAGCAGTTTCAAGGAAACGTTTCTCCTGTGTTTTAGACGAAGTTGACTGCTGTTTCGTACGTATGCCGGCATTGGGCTGGAAATGCCGGGTTCAGGATTCTGCACAGAAAGGTTATGCAACCCGCTGAATCCACATGTGAGTTTAACTCCATGAGCTGAATGCACACATTGACAACCGTTCAGTTAGATAGCTCCGTTTTGGTTTTAGAAGCAGATATTTCTCTGTACAGCCTATGGTCACATTCACTCGGGAATATCCCAACGCAGCTCCTAGAAGAAAGGTGTTTCTGACTCGCTGAATCTCAACCTATATTCAACTCTCTTAGTTGAACGGACGCACAGCAGAGCAGTTTCAAGGAAACCTTTCCCCTGAGTTTTAGAAGAAGTTTACTGCTGGTCCGTACGTATGCCGCCATTGGGATGGAAATGCGAGGTTTGCGATTCTGCACACCGCTGAAACCACACATGAGTTTAACTCTGTCTGTTGAATGCACACATTGACAACCATTCTGTTAGATAGCTCCGTTTTGGTTTTAGAAGCAGATATTTCTCTGTCCAGCCTATAATCCCATTCACTCGGGAATATCCCAACGCAGCACATAGAAGAAGTGTGTTTCTGACTCGCTGAATCTCAACATAGATTCAACTCTCTTAATTGAACGAACGCACAGCAGAGCAGTTTCAAGTAAACTTTTCTCCTGAGTTTTAGACGAACTTTACTGGTGTTTCGTACATATGCCGGCATTGGGCTGGAAATGCCGGTTTTGGAATTCTGCACAGAAAGGTTTTGCAAACCCCTGAATCCACACGTGAGTTTTACTCCGTCAGTTGAATGCACACATTGACAACCATTCAGTTAGATAGCTCCGTTTTGGTTTTAGAAAAAAATATTTCTCTGTACAGCCTATGGTACCATTCACTCGGGAATATCCCAACGCAGCTCCTAGAGGAAACGAGTTTCTGACTCGCTGAATCTCAACATAGATTCAACTCTCTTAGGTGAACGAACGCACAGCAGAGCAGTTAAAAGGAAACGTTTCTCCTGAGTTTTAGACCAAGTTTACTTCTGTTTCGTACATATGCCGGCATTGGGCTGTAAATGCCGGCTTTGGGATTCTGCACAGAAAGGGTTTGCAAACAGCTGAATCCACACGTGAGTTTAACTCCGTCAGTTGAATGCACACATTGAGAACCATTTAGTTAGATAGCTCCGTTTTGGTTTTAGAAGCAGATATTTCTCTGTGCAGCCTATGGTCCATTCACTCGGGAATATCCCAACGCAGCTCCTAGAAGAAACGTGTTTCTGACTCGTTGAATCTCAACATAGATTTAACTCTCTTAGGTGAACGAACGCACAGCAGAGCAGTTTCAAGGAAACGTTTCTCCAGAGTTTTAGACGAAATTTACTGCTGTTTCGTACGTAGGCCGGCATTGGGCTGGAAATGCCGCTTT
Source organism: Aotus nancymaae (assembly GCF_030222135.1). Classification (NCBI taxonomy): domain Eukaryota; kingdom Metazoa; phylum Chordata; class Mammalia; order Primates; family Aotidae; genus Aotus; species Aotus nancymaae. Next base: position 420,090 of record NW_026988565.1, read on the forward strand.
TGGGATTCTGCACAGAAAGGGTTTGCAAACCGCTGAATCCACACGTGAGTTTAACTCCGTCAGTTGAATGCACACATTGAGAATCAATCAGCTAGATAGCTCCGTCTTGATTTTAGAAGCAGATATTTCTCTGTACAGTCTATGGTCCCATGCACTCGGGAATATCCCAGCGCAGCTCCTAGAAGAAACGTGTTTCTGACTCGCTGAATCTCAAAATCGATTCAATTCTCTTAGGTGAACGAACTCACAGCAGAGCAGGTTCAAGGAAACGTTTCTCATGAGTTGTAGACGAAGTTTACTGCTGTTTCGTACTTATGCCGGCATTGGGCTGGAAATGCCGGTTTTGGGATTCTGCACAGAAAGGGTTTGCAAACCGCTGAATCCACACGTGAGTTTAACTCCGTCAGTTGAATGCACACATTGAAAACCATTCAGTTAGATAGCTCCGTTTTGGTTTTATAAGCAGATATTTCTCTGTACAGCCTATGGCCCCATTCACTCGGGAAAATCACAGCGCAGCTCCTAGAAGAAACGTGTTTCTGACTCGCTGAGTCTCAATATATATTCAACTCTCTTTGGTGAATGAACACACAGCAGAGCAGTTTCAACTAAACGTTTCTCCTGATTTTTAGTCGAAGTTTACTGGTGTTTCGTACGTACGCCGGCATTGGGGTGGAAATGCCGGTTTTGGAATTCTGCACAGAAAGGTTTTGCAAACCCCAGAATCCAGACGTGAGTTTAACTCCGTCAGTTGAATGAACACATTGACAGCCATTCAGTTAGATAGCTCCGTTTTTGTTTTAGAAGCAGATCTTTCTCTGTACAGTCTATGGTCCCATTCACTCGGGAATATCCCAACGCAGCTCCTAGAAGAAACGTGTTTCTGACTCGCTTAATCTCAACATAGATTCAACTCTCTTAGGTGAACGAATGCACAGCAGAGCAGTTTCAAGGAAACGTTTCTCCTGAGTATTAGATGAAGTTTACTGCTGTTTCGTATGATTGTCGGCATTGGGCTGGATATGCCGGTTTTGGGATTCTGCACAGAAAGGGTTTGCTAACCGCTGAACCCACACGTGAGTTTAAGTCCGTCAGTTGTATGCACACATTGACAACCATTCAGTTAGATAGCTCCGTTTTGGTTTTAGAAGCAGATATTTCTCTGTACAGCCTACGTTCCCATTCACCCGGGAAAATCCCAACGCAGCTCCTAGAAGAAACGTGTTTCTGACTCACTGAATCTCAACATAGATTCAACTCTCTTAGGTGAACGAACGAACAGCACAGCAGTTTCAAGGAAACGTTTCTCCTGAGTTTTATACGAAGTTTACTGCTGTTTCGTACGTATGCCGGTATAGGGCTGGAAATGCCAGTTTTGGGATTCTCCACAGAAAGGGTTTGCAAACCGCTGAATCCACACGTGAGTTTATCTCCGTCAGTTGAATGCACACATTGACAACTATTCAGTTAGATAGCTCCGTTTCGGTTTTAGAAGCAGATATTTCTCTGTACAGCCTTTCGTCCCATTCACTCGGGAATATCCCAGCGCAGCTCCTAGAATAAACGTGTTTCTGACTCGCTGAGACTCAACATAGATTCAACTCTCTTTGCTGAATGAACGTACAGCAGAGCAGTTTCAAGGAAACGTTTCTCCTGAGCTTTAGACGAAGTTTACTGCTGTTTCGTACGTATGCCGGCATTGGGCTCAAGTGCCGGTTTTGGGATTCTTCACAGAAAGGGTTTGCAAACTGCTGAATCCACATGTGAGTTTATCTCCGTCAGTTGAATGCACACATTGACAACCATTCAGTTATATAGCTCCGTTTTGGTTTTAGAAGCAGATATTTCTCTCTACAGCCTATGGTCCCATTCACTCGGGAAGATCCCAACGCAGATCCTAGAAGAAACGTGTTTCTGACTCGCTGAATCTCAACATAGATTCAACTGTCTTAGGTGAACGAACGCACAGCAGAGCAGCTTCAAGGAAACGTTTCTCCTGAGATTTAAACGATGTTTACTGCTGTTTCGTACGTATGTCGGCATTGGGCCGGAAATGTCGGTTTTGGGATTCTGCACAGAAAGGGTTTACAAACCGCTGAATCCACACGTGAATTTATCTCCGTCAGTTGAATGCACACATTGAGAAACATTCAGTTAGATAGCTCCGTTTTGGTTTTAGAAGCAGATATTTATCTGCACAGCTTATGGTCCCATTTACTCGGGAGTATCCCAAAGCAGCTCCTAGAAGAAACGCGGTTCTGACTCGCTGAATCCCAACATAGATTCAACTCTCTTAGGTGAACGAACGCACAGCAGAGCAGTTTCAAGGAAACGTTTCTCCTGAGTTTTAGACGAAATTTACTGCTGTTTCGTACGTATGCCTGCATTGGGCTGGAAATGTCGGTTTTGGGATTCTGCACAGAAAGGGTTTGCAAACCGCTGATTCCACACCTGAGTTTAACTCCGTCAGTTGAATGCACACATTGACAACCATTGAGTTAGATAGCTCCGTTTCGGTTTTAGAAGCAGATATTTCTCTGTACAGCCTTTCGTCCCATTCACTCGGGAATATCCCAGCGCAGCTCCTAGAAGAAACGTGTTTCTGACTCGCTGAGACTCAACATATATTCAACTCTCTTTGCTGAATGAACGTACAGCAGAGCAGTTTCAAGGAAACGTTTCTCCTGAGCTTTAGACGAAGTTTACTGCTGTTTCGTACGTATGCCGGCATTGGGCTCAAATGCCGGTTTTGGGATTCTTCACAGAAAGGGTTTGCAAACTGCTGAATCCACATGTGAGTTTATCTCCGTCAGTTGAATGCACACATTGACAACCATTCAGTTATATAGCTCCGTTTTGGTTTTAGAAGCAGATATTTCTCTCTACAGCCTATGGTCCCATTCACTCGGGAAGATCCCAACGCAGATCCTAGAAGAAACGTGTTTCTGACTCGCTGAATCTCAACGTAGATTCAACTGTCTTAGGTGAACGAACGCACAGCAGAGCAGTTTCAAGGAAACGTTTCTCCTGTGTTTTAGACGAAGTTGACTGCTGTTTCGTACGTATGCCGGCATTGGGCTGGAAATGCCGGGTTCAGGATTCTGCACAGAAAGGTTATGCAACCCGCTGAATCCACATGTGAGTTTAACTCCATGAGCTGAATGCACACATTGACAACCATTCAGTTAGATAGCTCCGTTTTGGTTTTAGAAGCAGATATTTCTCTGTACAGCCTATGGTCCCATTCACTCGGGAATATCCCAACGCAGCTCCTAGAAGAAAGGTGTTTCTGACTCGCTGAATCTCAACCTATATTCAACTCTCTTAGTTGAACGGACGCACAGCAGAGCAGTTTCAAGGAAACCTTTCCCCTGAGTTTTAGAAGAAGTTTACTGCTGTTCCGTACGTATGCCGCCATTGGGATGGAAATGCGAGGTTTGCGATTCTGCACACCGCTGAAACCACACATGAGTTTAACTCTGTCTGTTGAATGCACACATTGACAACCATTCTGTTAGATAGCTCCGTTTTGGTTTTAGAAGCAGATATTTCTCTGTCCAGCCTATAATCCCATTCACTCGGGAATATCCCAACGCAGCACATAGAAGAAGCGTGTATCTGACTCGCTGAATCTCAACATAGATTGAACTCTCTTAATTGAACGAACGCACAGCAGAGCAGTTTCAAGTAAACTTTTCTCCTGAGTTTTAGACGAAGTTTACTGGTGTTTCGTACATATGCCGGCATTGGGCTGGAAATGCCGGTTTTGGAATTCTGCACAGAAAGGTTTTGCAAACCCCTGAATCCACACGTGAGTTTAACTCCGTCAGTTGAATGCACACATTGACAACCATTCAGTTAGATAGCTCCGTTTTGGTTTTAGAAAAAAATATTTCTCTGTACAGCCTATGGTACCATTCACTCGGGAATATCCCAACGCAGCTCCTAGAGGAAACGAGTTTCTGACTCGCTGAATCTCAACATAGATTCAACTCTCTTAGGTGAACGAACGCACAGCAGAGCAGTTAAAAGGAAACGTTTCTCCTGAGTTTTAGACCAAGTTTACTTCTGTTTCGTACATATGCCGGCATTGGGCTGTAAATGCCGGCTTTGGGATTCTGCACAGAAAGGGTTTGCAAACAGCTGAATCCACACGTGAGTTTAACTCCGTCAGTTGAATGCACACATTGAGAACCATTTAGTTAGATAGCTCCGTTTTGGTTTTAGAAGCAGATATTTCTCTGTGCAGCCTATGGTCCATTCACTCGGGAATATCCCAACGCAGCTCCTAGAAGAAACGTGTTTCTGACTCGTTGAATCTCAACATAGATTTAACTCTCTTAGGTGAACGAACGCACAGCAGAGCAGTTTCAAGGAAACGTTTCTCCAGAGTTTTAGACGAAATTTACTGCTGTTTCGTACGTAGGCCGGCATTGGGCTGGAAATGCCGCTTTTGGGATTCTGCACAGAAAGGGTTTGCAAACCGCTGAATCCACACGTGAGTTTAACTCCGTCAGTTGAATGCACACATTGAGAATCAATCAGCTAGATAGCTCCGTCTTGATTTTAGAAGCAGATATTTCTCTGTACAGTCTATGGTCCCATGCACTCGGGAATATCCCAGCGCAGCTCCTAGAAGAAACGTGTTTCTGACTCGCTGAATCTCAAAATCGATTCAATTCTCTTAGGTGAACGAACTCACAGCAGAGCAGGTTCAAGGAAACGTTTCTCATGAGTTGTAGACGAAGTTTACTGCTGTTTCGTACTTATGCCGGCATTGGGCTGGAAATGCCGGTTTTGGGATTCTGCACAGAAAGGTTTTGCAAACCCCTGAATCCACACGTGAGTTTAACTCCGTCAGTTGAATGCACACATTGACAACCATTCAGTTAGATAGCTCCGTTTTGGTTTTAGAAAAAAATATTTCTCTGTACAGCCTATGGTACCATTCACTCGGGAATATCCCAACGCAGCTCCTAGAGGAAACGAGCTTCTGACTCGCTGAATCTCAACATAGTTTCAACTCTCTTAGGTGAACGAACGCACAGCATAGCAGTTAAAAGGAAACGTTTCTCCTGAGTTTTAGACCAAGTTTACTTCTGTTTCGTACATATGCCGGCATTGGGCTGTAAATGCCGGCTTTGGGATTCTGCACAGAAAGGGTTTGCAAACAGCTGAATCCACACGTGAGTTTAACTCCGTCAGTTGAATGCACACATTGAGAACCATTTAGTTAGATAGCTCCGTTTTGGTTTTAGAAGCAGATATTTCTCTGTGCAGCCTATGGTCCATTCACTCGGGAATATCCCAACGCAGCTCCTAGAAGAAACGTGTTTCTGACTCGTTGAATCTCAACATAGATTTAACTCTCTTAGGTGAACGAACGCACAGCAGAGCAGTTTCAAGGAAACATTTCTCCAGAGTTTTAGACGAAATTTACTGCTGTTTCGTACGTAGGCCAGCATTGGGCTGGAAATGCCGCTTTTGGGATTCTGCACAGAAAGGGTTTGCAAACCGCTGAATCCACACGTGAGTTTAACTCCGTCAGTTGAATGCACACATTGAGAATCAATCAGCTAGATAGCTCCGTCTTGATTTTAGAAGCAGATATTTCTCTGTACAGTCTATGGTCCCATGCACTCGGGAATATCCCAGCGCAGCTCCTAGAAGAAACGTGTTTCTGACTCGCTGAATCTCAAAATCGATTCAATTCTCGTAGGTGAACGAACTCACAGCAGAGCAGGTTCAAGGAAACGTTTCTCATGAGTTGTAGACGAAGTTTACTGCTGTTTCGTACTTATGCCGGCATTGGGCTGGAAATGCCGGTTTTGGGATTCTGCACAGAAAGGGTTTGCAAACCGCTGAATCCACACGTGAGTTTAACTCCGTCAGTTGAATGCACACATTGAAAACCATTCAGTTAGATAGCTCCGTTTTGGTTTTAGAAGCAGATATTTCTCTGTACAGCCTATGGCCCCATTCACTCGGGAAAATCACAGCGCAGCTCCTAGAAGAAACGTGTTTCTGACTCGCTGAGTCTCAATATATATTCAACTCTCTTTGGTGAATGAACACACAGCAGAGCAGTTTCAACTAAACGTTTCTCCTGATTTTTAGTCGAAGTTTACTGGTGTTTCGTACGTACGCCGGCATTGGGGTGGAAATGCCGGTTTTGGAATTCTGCACAGAAAGGTTTTGCAAACCCCAGAATCCAGACGTGAGTTTAACTCCGTCAGTTGAATGAACACATTGACAGCCATTCAGTTAGATAGCTCCGTTTTTGTTTTAGAAGCAGATCTTTCTCTGTACAGTCTATGGTCCCATTCACTCGGGAATATCCCAACGCAGCTCCTAGAAGAAACGTGTTTCTGACTCGCTTAATCTCAACATAGATTCAACTCTCTTAGGTGAACGAATGCACAGCAGAGCAGTTTCAAGGAAACGTTTCTCCTGAGTATTAGATGAAGTTTACTGCTGTTTCGTATGTTTGCCGGCATTGGGCTGGATATGCCGGTTTTGGGATTCTGCACAGAAAGGGTTTGCTAACCGCTGAACCCACACGTGAGTTTAAGTCCGTCAGTTGTATGCACACATTGACAACCATTCAGTTAGATAGCTCCGTTTTGGTTTTAGAAGCAGATATTTCTCTGTACAGCCTATGTTCCCATTCACCCGGGAAAATCCCAACGCAGCTCCTAGAAGAAACGTGTTTCTGACTCACTGAATCTCAACATAGATTCAACTCTCTTAGGTGAACGAACGAACAGCACAGCAGTTTCAAGGAAACGTTTCTCCTGAGTTTTATACGAAGTTTACTGCTGTTTCGTACGTATGCCGGTATAGGGCTGGAAATGCCAGTTTTGGGATTCTCCACAGAAAGGGTTTGCAAACCGCTGAATCCACACGTGAGTTTATCTCCGTCAGTTGAATGCACACATTGACAACTATTCAGTTAGATAGCTCCGTTTCGGTTTTAGAAGCAGATATTTCTCTGTACAGCCTTTGGTCCCATTCACTCGGGAATATCCCAGCGCAGCTCCTAGAAGAAACGTGTTTCTGACTCGCTGAGACTCAACATAGATTCAACTCTCTTTGCTGAATGAACGTACATCAGAGCAGTTTCAAGGAAACGTTTCTCCTGAGCTTTAGACGAAGTTTACTGCTGTTTCGTACGTATGCCGGCATTGGGCTCAAGTGCCGGTTTTGGGATTCTTCACAGAAAGGGTTTGCAAACTGCTGAATCCACATGTGAGTTTATCTCCGTCAGTTGAATGCACACATTGACAACCATTCAGTTATATAGCTCCGTTTTGGTTTTAGAAGCAGATATTTCTCTCTACAGCCTATGGTCCCATTCACTCGGGAAGATCCCAACGCAGATCCTAGAAGAAACGTGTTTCTGACTCGCTGAATCTCAACATAGATTCAACTGTCTTAGGTGAACGAACGCACAGCAGAGCAGTTTCAAGGAAACGTTTCTCCTGAGATTTAAACGATGTTTACTGCTGTTTCGTACGTATGTCGGCATTGGGCTGGAAATGTCGGTTTTGGGATTCTGCACAGAAAGGGTTTACAAACCGCTGAATCCACACGTGAATTTATCTCCGTCAGTTGAATGCACACATTGAGAAACATTCAGTTGTATAGCTCCGTTTTGGTTTTAGAAGCAGATATTTCTCTGTACAGCCTATGGTCCCATTCACCCGGGAAAATCCCAACGCAGCTCCTAGAAGAAACCTGTTTCTGACTCGCTGAATCCCAGCATAGATTCAACTCTCTTAGGTGAACGAACGCACAGCAGAGCAGTTTCAAGGAAACGTTTCTCCTGAGTTTTAGACGAAATTTACTGCTGTTTCGTACGTATGCCTGCATTGGGCTGGAAATGTCGGTTTTGGGATTCTGCACAGAAAGGGTTTGCAAACCGCTGATTCCACACCTGAGTTTAACTCCGTCAGTTGAATGCACACATTGACAACCATTGAGTTAGATAGCTCCGTTTCGGTTTTAGAAGCAGATATTTCTCTGTACAGCCTTTCGTCCCATTCACTCGGGAATATCCCAGCGCAGCTCCTAGAAGAAACGTGTTTCTGACTCGCTGAGACTCAACATATATTCAACTCTCTTTGCTGAATGAACGTACAGCAGAGCAGTTTCAAGGAAACGTTTCTCCTGAGCTTTAGACGAAGTTTACTGCTGTTTCGTACGTATGCCGGCATTGGGCTCAAATGCCGGTTTTGGGATTCTTCACAGAAAGGGTTTGCAAACTGCTGAATCCACATGTGAGTTTATCTCCGTCAGTTGAATGCACACATTGACAACCATTCAGTTATATAGCTCCGTTTTGGTTTTAGAAGCAGATATTTCTCTCTACAGCCTATGGTCCCATTCACTCGGGAAGATCCCAACGCAGATCCTAGAAGAAACGTGTTTCTGACTCGCTGAATCTCAACGTAGATTCAACTGTCTTAGGTGAACGAACGCACAGCAGAGCAGTTTCAAGGAAACGTTTCTCCTGTGTTTTAGACGAAGTTGACTGCTGTTTCGTACGTATGCCGGCATTGGGCTGGAAATGCCGGGTTCAGGATTCTGCACAGAAAGGTTATGCAACCCGCTGAATCCACATGTGAGTTTAACTCCATGAGCTGAATGCACACATTGACAACCATTCAGTTAGATAGCTCCGTTTTGGTTTTAGAAGCAGATATTTCTCTGTACAGCCTATGGTCCCATTCACTCGGGAATATCCCAACGCAGCTCCTAGAAGAAAGGTGTTTCTGACTCGCTGAATCTCAACCTATATTCAACTCTCTTAGTTGAACGGACGCACAGCAGAGCAGTTTCAAGGAAACCTTTCCCCTGAGTTTTAGAAGAAGTTTACTGCTGTTCCGTACGTATGCCGCCATTGGGATGGAAATGCGAGGTTTGCGATTCTGCACACCGCTGAAACCACACATGAGTTTAACTCTGTCTGTTGAATGCACACATTGACAACCATTCTGTTAGATAGCTCCGTTTTGGTTTTAGAAGCAGATATTTCTCTGTCCAGCCTATAATCCCATTCACTCGGGAATATCCCAACGCAGCACATAGAAGAAGCGTGTATCTGACTCGCTGAATCTCAACATAGATTGAACTCTCTTAATTGAACGAACGCACAGCAGAGCAGTTTCAAGTAAACTTTTCTCCTGAGTTTTAGACGAAGTTTACTGGTGTTTCGTACATATGCCGGCATTGGGCTGGAAATGCCGGTTTTGGAATTCTGCACAGAAAGGTTTTGCAAACCCCTGAATCCACACGTGAGTTTAACTCCGTCAGTTGAATGCACACATTGACAACCATTCAGTTAGATAGCTCCGTTTTGGTTTTAGAAAAAAATATTTCTCTGTACAGCCTATGGTACCATTCACTCGGGAATATCCCAACGCAGCTCCTAGAGGAAACGAGTTTCTGACTCGCTGAATCTCAACATAGATTCAACTCTCTTAGGTGAACGAACGCACAGCAGAGCAGTTAAAAGGAAACGTTTCTCCTGAGTTTTAGACCAAGTTTACTTCTGTTTCGTACATATGCCGGCATTGGGCTGTAAATGCCGGCTTTGGGATTCTGCACAGAAAGGGTTTGCAAACAGCTGAATCCACACGTGAGTTTAACTCCGTCAGTTGAATGCACACATTGAGAACCATTTAGTTAGATAGCTCCGTTTTGGTTTTAGAAGCAGATATTTCTCTGTGCAGCCTATGGTCCATTCACTCGGGAATATCCCAACGCAGCTCCTAGAAGAAACGTGTTTCTGACTCGTTGAATCTCAACATAGATTTAACTCTCTTAGGTGAACGAACGCACAGCAGAGCAGTTTCAAGGAAACGTTTCTCCAGAGTTTTAGACGAAATTTACTGCTGTTTCGTACGTAGGCCGGCATTGGGCTGGAAATGCCGCTTTTGGGATTCTGCACAGAAAGGGTTTGCAAACCGCTGAATCCACACGTGAGTTTAACTCCGTCAGTTGAATGCACACATTGAGAATCAATCAGCTAGATAGCTCCGTCTTGATTTTAGAAGCAGATATTTCTCTGTACAGTCTATGGTCCCATGCACTCGGGAATATCCCAGCGCAGCTCCTAGAAGAAACGTGTTTCTGACTCGCTGAATCTCAAAATCGATTCAATTCTCTTAGGTGAACGAACTCACAGCAGAGCAGGTTCAAGGAAACGTTTCTCATGAGTTGTAGACGAAGTTTACTGCTGTTTCGTACTTATGCCGGCATTGGGCTGGAAATGCCGGTTTTGGGATTCTGCACAGAAAGGTTTTGCAAACCCCTGAATCCACACGTGAGTTTAACTCCGTCAGTTGAATGCACACATTGACAACCATTCAGTTAGATAGCTCCGTTTTGGTTTTAGAAAAAAATATTTCTCTGTACAGCCTATGGTACCATTCACTCGGGAATATCCCAACGCAGCTCCTAGAGGAAACGAGCTTCTGACTCGCTGAATCTCAACATAGTTTCAACTCTCTTAGGTGAACGAACGCACAGCATAGCAGTTAAAAGGAAACGTTTCTCCTGAGTTTTAGACCAAGTTTACTTCTGTTTCGTACATATGCCGGCATTGGGCTGTAAATGCCGGCTTTGGGATTCTGCACAGAAAGGGTTTGCAAACAGCTGAATCCACACGTGAGTTTAACTCCGTCAGTTGAATGCACACATTGAGAACCATTTAGTTAGATAGCTCCGTTTTGGTTTTAGAAGCAGATATTTCTCTGTGCAGCCTATGGTCCATTCACTCGGGAATATCCCAACGCAGCTCCTAGAAGAAACGTGTTTCTGACTCGTTGAATCTCAACATAGATTTAACTCTCTTAGGTGAACGAACGCACAGCAGAGCAGTTTCAAGGAAACGTTTCTCCAGAGTTTTAGACGAAATTTACTGCTGTTTCGTACGTAGGCCAGCATTGGGCTGGAAATGCCGCTTTTGGGATTCTGCACAGAAAGGGTTTGCAAACCGCTGAATCCACACGTGAGTTTAACTCCGTCAGTTGAATGCACACATTGAGAATCAATCAGCTAGATAGCTCCGTCTTGATTTTAGAAGCAGATATTTCTCTGTACAGTCTATGGTCCCATGCACTCGGGAATATCCCAGCGCAGCTCCTAGAAGAAACGTGTTTCTGACTCGCTGAATCTCAAAATCGATTCAATTCTCGTAGGTGAACGAACTCACAGCAGAGCAGGTTCAAGGAAACGTTTCTCATGAGTTGTAGACGAAGTTTACTGCTGTTTCGTACTTATGCCGGCATTGGGCTGGAAATGCCGGTTTTGGGATTCTGCACAGAAAGGGTTTGCAAACCGCTGAATCCACACGTGAGTTTAACTCCGTCAGTTGAATGCACACATTGAAAACCATTCAGTTAGATAGCTCCGTTTTGGTTTTAGAAGCAGATATTTCTCTGTACAGCCTATGGCCCCATTCACTCGGGAAAATCACAGCGCAGCTCCTAGAAGAAACGTGTTTCTGACTCGCTGAGTCTCAATATATATTCAACTCTCTTTGGTGAATGAACACACAGCAGAGCAGTTTCAACTAAACGTTTCTCCTGATTTTTAGTCGAAGTTTACTGGTGTTTCGTACGTACGCCGGCATTGGGGTGGAAATGCCGGTTTTGGAATTCTGCACAGAAAGGTTTTGCAAACCCCAGAATCCAGACGTGAGTTTAACTCCGTCAGTTGAATGAACACATTGACAGCCATTCAGTTAGATAGCTCCGTTTTTGTTTTAGAAGCAGATCTTTCTCTGTACAGTCTATGGTCCCATTCACTCGGGAATATCCCAACGCAGCTCCTAGAAGAAACGTGTTTCTGACTCGCTTAATCTCAACATAGATTCAACTCTCTTAGGTGAACGAATGCACAGCAGAGCAGTTTCAAGGAAACGTTTCTCCTGAGTATTAGATGAAGTTTACTGCTGTTTCGTATGTTTGCCGGCATTGGGCTGGATATGCCGGTTTTGGGATTCTGCACAGAAAGGGTTTGCTAACCGCTGAACCCACACGTGAGTTTAAGTCCGTCAGTTGTATGCACACATTGACAACCATTCAGTTAGATAGCTCCGTTTTGGTTTTAGAAGCAGATATTTCTCTGTACAGCCTATGTTCCCATTCACCCGGGAAAATCCCAACGCAGCTCCTAGAAGAAACGTGTTTCTGACTCACTGAATCTCAACATAGATTCAACTCTCTTAGGTGAACGAACGAACAGCACAGCAGTTTCAAGGAAACGTTTCTCCTGAGTTTTATACGAAGTTTACTGCTGTTTCGTACGTATGCCGGTATAGGGCTGGAAATGCCAGTTTTGGGATTCTCCACAGAAAGGGTTTGCAAACCGCTGAATCCACACGTGAGTTTATCTCCGTCAGTTGAATGCACACATTGACAACTATTCAGTTAGATAGCTCCGTTTCGGTTTTAGAAGCAGATATTTCTCTGTACAGCCTTTGGTCCCATTCACTCGGGAATATCCCAGCGCAGCTCCTAGAAGAAACGTGTTTCTGACTCGCTGAGACTCAACATAGATTCAACTCTCTTTGCTGAATGAACGTACATCAGAGCAGTTTCAAGGAAACGTTTCTCCTGAGCTTTAGACGAAGTTTACTGCTGTTTCGTACGTATGCCGGCATTGGGCTCAAGTGCCGGTTTTGGGATTCTTCACAGAAAGGGTTTGCAAACTGCTGAATCCACATGTGAGTTTATCTCCGTCAGTTGAATGCACACATTGACAACCATTCAGTTATATAGCTCCGTTTTGGTTTTAGAAGCAGATATTTCTCTCTACAGCCTATGGTCCCATTCACTCGGGAAGATCCCAACGCAGATCCTAGAAGAAACGTGTTTCTGACTCGCTGAATCTCAACATAGATTCAACTGTCTTAGGTGAACGAACGCACAGCAGAGCAGTTTCAAGGAAACGTTTCTCCTGAGATTTAAACGATGTTTACTGCTGTTTCGTACGTATGTCGGCATTGGGCTGGAAATGTCGGTTTTGGGATTCTGCACAGAAAGGGTTTACAAACCGCTGAATCCACACGTGAATTTATCTCCGTCAGTTGAATGCACACATTGAGAAACATTCAGTTGTATAGCTCCGTTTTGGTTTTAGAAGCAGATATTTCTCTGTACAGCCTATGGTCCCATTCACCCGGGAAAATCCCAACGCAGCTCCTAGAAGAAACCTGTTTCTGACTCGCTGAATCTCAACATAGATTCAACTCTCTTAGGTGAACGAACGAACAGCACAGCAGTTTCAAGGAAACGTTTCTCCTGAGTTTTATACGAAGTTTACTGCTGTTTCGTACGTATGCTGGTATAGGGCTGGAAATGCCAGTTTTGGGATTCTCCACAGAAAGGGTCTGCAAACCGCTGAATCCACACGTGAGTTTATCTCCGTCAGTTGAATGCACACATTGACAACTATTCAGTTAGATAGCTCCGTTTTGGTTTTAGAAGCAGATATTTATCTGCACAGCCTATGGTCCCATTTACTCGGGAGTATCCCAAAGCAGCTCCTAGAAGAAACGTGGTTCTGACTCGCTGAATCCCAACATAGATTCAACTCTCTTAGGTGAACGAACGAACAGCACAGCAGTTTCAAGGAAACGTTTCTCCTGAGTTTTAGACGAAATTTACTGCTGTTTCGTACGTATGCCTGCATTGGGCTGGAAATGTCGGTTTTGGGATTCTGCACAGAAAGGGTTTGCAAACCGCTGATTCCACACCTGAGTTTAACTCCGTCAGTTGAATGCACACATTGACAACCATTGAGTTAGATAGCTCCGTTTCGGTTTTAGAAGCAGATATTTCTCTGTACAGCCTTTCGTCCCATTCACTCGGGAATATCCCAGCGCAGCTCCTAGAAGAAACGTGTTTCTGACTCGCTGAGACTCAACATATATTCAACTCTCTTTGCTGAATGAACGTACAGCAGAGCAGTTTCAAGGAAACGTTTCTCCTGAGCTTTAGACGAAGTTTACTGCTGTTTCGTACGTATGCCGGCATTGGGCTCAAATGCCGGTTTTGGGATTCTTCACAGAAAGGGTTTGCAAACTGCTGAATCCACATGTGAGTTTATCTCCGTCAGTTGAATGCACACATTGACAACCATTCAGTTATATAGCTCCGTTTTGGTTTTAGAAGCAGATATTTCTCTCTACAGCCTATGGTCCCATTCACTCGGGAAGATCCCAACGCAGATCCTAGAAGAAACGTGTTTCTGACTCGCTGAATCTCAACGTAGATTCAACTGTCTTAGGTGAACGAACGCACAGCAGAGCAGTTTCAAGGAAACGTTTCTCCTGTGTTTTAGACGAAGTTGACTGCTGTTTCGTACGTATGCCGGCATTGGGCTGGAAATGCCGGGTTCAGGATTCTGCACAGAAAGGTTATGCAACCCGCTGAATCCACATGTGAGTTTAACTCCATGAGCTGAATGCACACATTGACAACCGTTCAGTTAGATAGCTCCGTTTTTGTTTTAGAAGCAGATATTTCTCTGTACAGCCTATGGTCACATTCACTCGGGAATATCCCAACGCAGCTCCTAGAAGAAAGGTGTTTCTGACTCGCTGAATCTCAACCTATATTCAACTCTCTTAGTTGAACGGACGCACAGCAGAGCAGTTTCAAGGAAACCTTTCCCCTGAGTTTTAGAAGAAGTTTACTGCTGTTCCGTACGTATGCCGCCATTGGGATGGAAATGCGAGGTTTGCGATTCTGCACACCGCTGAAACCACACATGAGTTTAACTCTGTCTGTTGAATGCACACATTGACAACCATTCTGTTAGATAGCTCCGTTTTGGTTTTAGAAGCAGATATTTCTCTGTCCAGCCTATAATCCCATTCACTCGGGAATATCCCAACGCAGCACATAGAAGAAGCGTGTTTCTGACTCGCTGAATCTCAACATAGATTGAACTCTCTTAATTGAACGAACGCACAGCAGAGCAGTTTCAAGTAAACTTTTCTCCTGAGTTTTAGACGAAGTTTACTGGTGTTTCGTACATATGCCGGCATTGGGCTGGAAATGCCGGTTTTGGAATTCTGCACAGAAAGGTTTTGCAAACCCCTGAATCCACACGTGAGTTTTACTCCGTCAGTTGAATGCACACATTGACAACCATTCAGTTAGATAGCTCCGTTTTGGTTTTAGAAAAAAATATTTCTCTGTACAGCCTATGGTACCATTCACTCGGGAATATCCCAACGCAGCTCCTAGAGGAAACGAGGTTCTGACTCGCTGAATCTCAACATAGATTCAACGCTCTTAGGTGAACGAACGCACAGCAGAGCAGTTAAAAGGAAACGTTTCTCCTGAGTTTTAGACCAAGTTTACTTCTGTTTCGTACATATGCCGGCATTGGGCTGTAAATGCCGGCTTTGGGATTCTGCACAGAAAGGGTTTGCAAACAGCTGAATCCACACGTGAGTTTAACTCCGTCAGTTGAATGCACACATTGAGAACCATTTAGTTAGATAGCTCCGTTTTGGTTTTAGAAGCAGATATTTCTCTGTGCAGCCTATGGTCCATTCACTCGGGAATATCCCAACGCAGCTCCTAGAAGAAACGTGTTTCTGACTCGTTGAATCTCAACATAGATTTAACTCTCTTAGGTGAACGAACGCACAGCAGAGCAGTTTCAAGGAAACGTTTCTCCAGAGTTTTAGACGAAATTTACTGCTGTTTCGTACGTAGGCCGGCATTGGGCTGGAAATGCCGCTTTTGGGATTCTGCACAGAAAGGGTTTGCAAACCGCTGAATCCACACGTGAGTTTAACTCCGTCAGTTGAATGCACACATTGAGAATCAATCAGCTAGATAGCTCCGTCTTGATTTTAGAAGCAGATATTTCTCTGTACAGTCTATGGTCCCATGCACTCGGGAATATCCCAGCGCAGCTCCTAGAAGAAACGTGTTTCTGACTCGCTGAATCTCAAAATCGATTCAATTCTCTTAGGTGAACGAACTCACAGCAGAGCAGGTTCAAGGAAACGTTTCTCATGAGTTGTAGACGAAGTTTACTGCTGTTTCGTACTTATGCCGGCATTGGGCTGGAAATGCCGGTTTTGGGATTCTGCACAGAAAGGTTTTGCAAACCCCTGAATCCACACGTGAGTTTAACTCCGTCAGTTGAATGCACACATTGACAACCATTCAGTTAGATAGCTCCGTTTTGGTTTTAGAAAAAAATATTTCTCTGTACAGCCTATGGTACCATTCACTCGGGAATATCCCAACGCAGCTCCTAGAGGAAACGAGGTTCTGACTCGCTGAATCTCAACATAGATTCAACTCTCTTAGGTGAACGAACGCACAGCAGAGCAGTTAAAAGGAAACGTTTCTCCTGAGTTTTAGACCAAGTTTACTTCTGTTTCGTACATATGCCGGCATTGGGCTGTAAATGCCGGCTTTGGGATTCTGCACAGAAAGGGTTTGCAAACAGCTGAATCCACACGTGAGTTTAACTCCGTCAGTTGAATGCACACATTGAGAACCATTTAGTTAGATAGCTCCGTTTTGGTTTTAGAAGCAGATATTTCTCTGTGCAGCCTATGGTCCATTCACTCGGGAATATCCCAACGCAGCTCCTAGAAGAAACGTGTTTCTGACTCGTTGAATCTCAACATAGATTTAACTCTCTTAGGTGAACGAACGCACAGCAGAGCAGTTTCAAGGAAACGTTTCTCCAGAGTTTTAGACGAAATTTACTGCTGTTTCGTACGTAGGCCGGCATTGGGCTGGAAATGCCGCTTTTGGGATTCTGCACAGAAAGGGTTTGCTAACCGCTGAACCCACACGTGAGTTTAAGTCCGTCAGTTGTATGCACACATTGACAACCATTCAGTTAGATAGCTCCGTTTTGGTTTTAGAAGCAGATATTTCTCTGTACAGCCTATGTTCCCATTCACCCGGGAAAATCCCAACGCAGCTCCTAGAAGAAACGTGTTTCTGACTCACTGAATCTCAACATAGATTCAACTCTCTTAGGTGAACGAACGAACAGCACAGCAGTTTCAAGGAAACGTTTCTCCTGAGTTTTATACGAAGTTTACTGCTGTTTCGTACGTATGCCGGTATAGGGCTGGAAATGCCAGTTTTGGGATTCTCCACAGAAAGGGTTTGCAAACCGCTGAATCCACACGTGAGTTTATCTCCGTCAGTTGAATGCACACATTGACAACTATTCAGTTAGATAGCTCCGTTTCGGTTTTAGAAGCAGATATTTCTCTGTACAGCCTTTCGTCCCATTCACTCGGGAATATCCCAGCGCAGCTCCTAGAAGAAACGTGTTTCTGACTCGCTGAGACTCAACATAGATTCAACTCTCTTTGCTGAATGAACGTACAGCAGAGCAGTTTCAAGGAAACGTTTCTCCTGAGCTTTAGACGAAGTTTACTGCTGTTTCGTACGTATGCCGGTATTGGGCTCAAGTGCCGGTTTTGGGATTCTTCACAGAAAGGGTTTGCAAACTGCTGAATCCACATGTGAGTTTATCTCCGTCAGTTGAATGCACACATTGACAACCATTCAGTTATATAGCTCCGTTTTGGTTTTAGAAGCAGATATTTCTCTCTACAGCCTATGGTCCCATTCACTCGGGAAGATCCCAACGCAGATCCTAGAAGAAACGTGTTTCTGACTCGCTGAATCTCAACATAGATTCAACTGTCTTAGGTGAACGAACGCACAGCAGAGCAGTTTCAAGGAAACGTTTCTCCTGAGATTTAAACGATGTTTACTGCTGTTTCGTACGTATGTCGGCATTGGGCTGGAAATGTCGGTTTTGGGATTCTGCACAGAAAGGGTTTACAAACTGCTGAATCCACACGTGAATTTATCTCCGTCATTTGAATGCACACATTGAGAAACATTCAGTTGTATAGCTCCGTTTTGGTTTTAGAAGCAGATATTTCTCTCTACAGCCTATGGTCCCATTCACCCGGGAAAATCCCAACGCAGCTCCTAGAAGAAACGTGTTTCAGACTCGCTGAATCTCAACATAGATTCAACTCTCTTAGGTGAACGAACGAACAGCACAGCAGTTTCAAGGAAACGTTTCTCCTGAGTTTTATACGAAGTTTACTGCTGTTTCGTACGTATGCTGGTATAGGGCTGGAAATGCCAGTTTTGGGATTCTCCACAGAAAGGGTCTGCAAACCGCTGACTCCACACGTGAGTTTATCTCCGTCAGTTGAATGCACACATTGACAACTATTCAGTTAGATAGCTCCGTTTTGGTTTTAGAAGCAGATATTTATCTGCACAGCCTATGGTCCCATTTACTCGGGAGTATCCCAAAGCAGCTCCTAGAAGAAACGTGGTTCTGACTCGCTGAATCCCAACATAGATTCAACTCTCTTAGGTGAACGAACGCACAGCAGAGCAGTTTCAAGGAAACGTTTCTCCTGAGTTTTAGACGAAATTTACTGCTGTTTCGTACGTATGCCTGCATTGGGCTGGAAATGTAGGTTTTGGGATTCTGCACAGAAAGGGTTTGCAAACCGCTGATTCCACACCTGAGTTTAACTCCGTCAGTTGAATGCACACATTGACAACCATTGAGTTAGATAGCTCCGTTTCGGTTTTAGAAGCAGATATTTCTCTGTACAGCCTTTCGTCCCATTCACTCGGGAATATCCCAGCGCAGCTCCTAGAAGAAACGTGTTTCTGACTCGCTGAGACTCAACATATATTCAACTCTCTTTGCTGAATGAACGTACAGCAGAGCAGTTTCAAGGAAACGTTTCTCCTGAGCTTTAGACGAAGTTTACTGCTGTTTCGTACGTATGCCGGCATTGGGCTCAAATGCCGGTTTTGGGATTCTTCACAGAAAGGGTTTGCAAACTGCTGAATCCACATGTGAGTTTATCTCCGTCAGTTGAATGCACACATTGACAACCATTCAGTTATATAGCTCCGTTTTGGTTTTAGAAGCAGATATTTCTCTCTACAGCCTATGGTCCCATTCACTCGGGAAGATCCCAACGCAGATCCTAGAAGAAACGTGTTTCTGACTCGCTGAATCTCAACGTAGATTCAACTGTCTTAGGTGAACGAACGCACAGCAGAGCAGTTTCAAGGAAACGTTTCTCCTGTGTTTTAGACGAAGTTGACTGCTGTTTCGTACGTATGCCGGCATTGGGCTGGAAATGCCGGGTTCAGGATTCTGCACAGAAAGGTTGTGCAACCCGCTGAATCCACATGTGAGTTTAACTCCATGAGCTGAATGCACACATTGACAACCGTTCAGTTAGATAGCTCCGTTTTGGTTTTAGAAGCAGATATTTCTCTGTACAGCCTATGGTCACATTCACTTGGGAATATCCCAACGCAGCTCCTAGAAGAAAGGTGTTTCTGACTCGCTGAATCTCAACCTATATTCAACTCTCTTAGTTGAACGGACGCACAGCAGAGCAGTTTCAAGGAAACCTTTCCCCTGAGTTTTAGAAGAAGTTTACTGCTGTTCCGTACGTATGCCGCCATTGGGATGGAAATGCGAGGTTTGCGATTCTGCACACCGCTGAAACCACACATGAGTTTAACTCTGTCTGTTGAATGCACACATTGACAACCATTCTGTTAGATAGCTCCGTTTTGGTTTTAGAAGCAGATATTTCTCTGTCCAGCCTATAATCCCATTCACTCGGGAATATCCCAACGCAGCACATAGAAGAAGCGTGTTTCTGACTCGCTGAATCTCAACATAGATTCAACTCTCTTAATTGAACGAACGCACAGCAGAGCAGTTTCAAGTAACCTTTTCTCCTGAGTTTTAGACGAAGTTTACCGGTGTTTCGTACATATGCCGGCATTGGGCTGGAAATGCCGGTTTTGGGATTCTGCACAGAAAGGTTTTGCAAACCCCTGAATCCACACGTGAGTTTCACTCCGTCAGTTGAATGCACACATTGACAACCATTCAGTTAGATAGCTCCGTTTTGGTTTTAGAAAAAAATGTTTCTCTGTACAGCCTATGGTACCATTCACTCGGGAATATCCCAACGCAGCTCCTAGAGGAAACGAGGTTCTGACTCGCTGAATCTCAACATAGATTCAACTCTCTTAGGTGAACGAACGCACAGCAGAGCAGTTAAAAGGAAACGTTTCTCCTGAGTTTTAGACCAAGTTTACTTCTGTTTCGTACATATGCCGGCATTGGGCTGTAAATGCCGGCTTTGGGATTCTGCACAGAAAGGGTTTGCAAACAGCTGAATCCACACGTGAGTTTAACTCCGTCAGTTGAATGCACACATTGAGAACCATTTAGTTAGATAGCTCCGTTTTGGTTTTAGAAGCAGATATTTCTCTGTGCAGCCTATGGTCCATTCACTCGGGAATATCCCAACGCAGCTCCTAGAAGAAACGTGTTTCTGACTCGTTGAATCTCAACATAGATTTACCTCTCTTAGGTGAACGAACGCACAGCAGAGCAGTTTCAAGGAAACGTTTCTCCAGAGTTTTAGACGAAATTTACTGCTGTTTCGTACGTAGGCCGGCATTGGGCTGGAAATGCCGCTTTTGGGATTCTGCACAGAAAGGGTTTGCAAACCGCTGAATCCACACGTGAGTTTAACTCCGTCAGTTGAATGCACACATTGAGAATCAATCAGCTAGATAGCTCCGTCTTGATTTTAGAAGCAGATATTTCTCTGTACAATCTATGGTCCCATGCACTCGGGAATATCCCAGCGCAGCTCCTAGAAGAAACGTGTTTCTGACTCGCTGAATCTCAAAATCGATTCAATTCTCTTAGGTGAACGAACTCACAGCAGAGCAGGTTCAAGGAAACGTTTCTCATGAGTTGTAGACGAAGTTTACTGCTGTTTCGTACTTATGCCGGCATTGGGCTGGAAATGCCGGTTTTGGGATTCTGCACAGAAAGGGTTTGCAAACCGCTGAATCCACACGTGAGTTTAACTCCGTCAGTTGAATGCACACATTGAAAACCATTCAGTTAGATAGCTCCGTTTTGGTTTTAGAAGCAGATATTTCTCTGTACAGCCTATGGCCCCATTCACTCGGGAAAATCACAGCGCAGCTCCTAGAAGAAACGTGTTTCTGACTCGCTGAGTCTCAATATTTATTCAACTCTCTTTGGTGAATGAACACACAGCAGAGCAGTTTCAAGTAAACGTTTCTCCTGATTTTTAGTCGAAGTTTACTGGTGTTTCGTACGTACGCCGGCATTGGGGTGGAAATGCCGGTTTTGGAATTCTGCACAGAAAGGTTTTGCAAACCCCAGAATCCAGACGTGACTTTAACTCCGTCAGTTGAATGAACACATTGACAGCCATTCAGTTAGATAGCTCCGTTTTTGTTTTAGAAGCAGATCTTTCTCTGTACAGTCTATGGTCCCATTCACTCGGGAATATCCCAACGCAGCTCCTAGAAGAAACGTGTTTCTGACTCGCTTAATCTCAACATAGATTCAACTCTCTTAGGTGAACGAATGCACAGCAGAGCAGTTTCAAGGAAACGTTTCTCCTGAGTATTAGATGAAGTTTACTGCTGTTTCGTATGTTTGTCGGCATTGGGCTGGATATGCCGGTTTTGGGATTCTGCACAGAAAGGGTTTGCTAACCGCTGAACCCACACGTGAGTTTAAGTCCGTCAGTTGTATGCACACATTGACAACCATTCAGTTAGATAGCTCCGTTTTGGTTTTAGAAGCAGATATTTCTCTGTACAGCCTATGTTCCCATTCACCCGGGAAAATCCCAACGCAGCTCCTAGAAGAAACGTGTTTCTGACTCACTGAATCTCAACATAGATTCAACTCTCTTAGGTGAACGAACGAACAGCACAGCAGTTTCAAGGAAACGTTTCTCCTGAGTTTTATACGAAGTTTACTGCTGTTTCGTACGTATGCCGGTATAGGGCTGGAAATGCCAGTTTTGGGATTCTCCACAGAAAGGGTTTGCAAACCGCTGAATCCACACGTGAGTTTATCTCCGTCAGTTGAATGCACACATTGACAACTATTCAGTTAGATAGCTCCGTTTCGGTTTTAGAAGCAGATATTTCTCTGTACAGCCTTTGGTCCCATTCACTCGGGAATATCCCAGCGCAGCTCCTAGAAGAAACGTGTTTCTGACTCGCTGAGACTCAACATAGATTCAACTCTCTTTGCTGAATGAACGTACAGCAGAGCAGTTTCAAGGAAACGTTTCTCCAGAGCTTTAGACGAAGTTTA
Source organism: Aotus nancymaae (assembly GCF_030222135.1). Lineage (NCBI taxonomy): Eukaryota > Metazoa > Chordata > Mammalia > Primates > Aotidae > Aotus > Aotus nancymaae. The sequence goes on from NW_026988565.1 coordinate 442,329, forward strand.
CTGCTGTTTCGTACGTATGCCGGCATTGGGCTCAAGTGCCGGTTTTGGGATTCTTCACAGAAAGGGTTTGCAAACTGCTGAATCCACATGTGAGTTTATCTCCGTCAGTTGAATGCACACATTGACAACCATTCAGTTATATAGCTCCGTTTTGGTTTTAGAAGCAGATATTTCTCTCTACAGTCTATGGTCCCATTCACTCGGGAAGATCCCAACGCAGATCCTAGAAGAAACGTGTTTCTGACTCGCTGAATCTCAACATAGATTCAACTGTCTTAGGTGAACGAACGCACAGCAGAGCAGTTTCAAGGAAACGTTTCTCCTGAGATTTAAACGATGTTTACTGCTGTTTCGTACGTATGTCGGCATTGGGCTGGAAATGTCGGTTTTGGGATTCTGCACAGAAAGGGTTTACAAACCGCTGAATCCACACGTGAATTTATCTCCGTCAGTTGAATGCACACATTGAGAAACATTCAGTTGTATAGCTCCGTTTTGGTTTTAGAAGCAGATATTTCTCTGTACAGCCTATGGTCCCATTCACCCGGGAAAATCCCAACGCAGCTCCTAGAAGAAACGTGTTTCTGACTCGCTGAATCTCAACATAGATTCAACTCTCTTAGGTGAACGAACGAACAGCACAGCAGTTTCAAGGAAACGTTTCTCCTGAGTTTTATACGAAGTTTACTGCTGTTTCGTACGTATGCTGGTATAGGGCTGGAAATGCCAGTTTTGGGATTCTCCACAGAAAGGGTCTGCAAACCGCTGAATCCACACGTGAGTTTATCTCCGTCAGTTGAATGCACACATTGACAACTATTCAGTTAGATAGCTCCGTTTTGGTTTTAGAAGCAGATATTTATCTGCACAGCCTATGGTCCCATTTACTCGGGAGTATCCCAAAGCAGCTCCTAGAAGAAACGTGGTTCTGACTCGCTGAATCCCAACATAGATTCAACTCTCTTAGGTGAACGAACGCACAGCAGAGCAGTTTCAAGGAAACGTTTCTCCTGAGTTTTAGACGAAATTTACTGCTGTTTCGTACGTATGCCTGCATTGGGCTGGAAATGTCGGTTTTGGGATTCTGCACAGAAAGGGTTTGCAAACCGCTGATTCCACACCTGAGTTTAACTCCGTCAGTTGAATGCACACATTGACAACCATTGAGTTAGATAGCTCCGTTTCGGTTTTAGAAGCAGATATTTCTCTGTACAGCCTTTCGTCCCATTCACTCGGGAATATCCCAGCGCAGCTCCTAGAAGAAACGTGTTTCTGACTCGCTGAGACTCAACATATATTCAACTCTCTTTGCTGAATGAACGTACAGCAGAGCAGTTTCAAGGAAACGTTTCTCCTGAGCTTTAGACGAAGTTTACTGCTGTTTCGTACGTATGCCGGCATTGGGCTCAAATGCCGGTTTTGGGATTCTTCACAGAAAGGGTTTGCAAACTGCTGAATCCACATGTGAGTTTATCTCCGTCAGTTGAATGCACACATTGACAACCATTCAGTTATATAGCTCCGTTTTGGTTTTAGAAGCAGATATTTCTCTCTACAGCCTATGGTCCCATTCACTCGGGAAGATCCCAACGCAGATCCTAGAAGAAACGTGTTTCTGACTCGCTGAATCTCAACGTAGATTCAACTGTCTTAGGTGAACGAACGCACAGCAGAGCAGTTTCAAGGAAACGTTTCTCCTGTGTTTTAGACGAAGTTGACTGCTGTTTCGTACGTATGCCGGCATTGGGCTGGAAATGCCGGGTTCAGGATTCTGCACAGAAAGGTTATGCAACCCGATGAATCCACATGTGAGTTTAACTCCATGAGCTGAATGCACACATTGACAACCATTCAGTTAGATAGCTCCGTTTTGGTTTTAGAAGCAGATATTTCTCTGTACAGCCTATGGTCCCATTCACTCGGGAATATCCCAACGCAGCTCCTAGAAGAAAGGTGTTTCTGACTCGCTGAATCTCAACCTATATTCAACTCTCTTAGTTGAACGAACGCACAGCAGAGCAGTTTCAAGGAAACCTTTCCCCTGAGTTTTAGAAGAAGTTTACTGCTGTTCCGTACGTATGCCGCCATTGGGATGGAAATGCGAGCTTTGCGATTCTGCACACCGCTGAAACCACACATGAGTTTAACTCTGTCTGTTGAATGCACACATTGACAACCATTCTGTTAGATAGCTCCGTTTTGGTTTTAGAAGCAGATATTTCTCTGTCCAGCCTATAATCCCATTCACTCGGGAATATCCCAACGCAGCACATAGAAGAAGCGTGTTTCTGACTCGCTGAATCTCAACATAGATTCAACTCTCTTAGGTGAACGAACGCACAGCAGAGCAGTTTCAAGTAAACGTTTCTCCTGAGTTTTAGACGAAGTTTACTGGTGTTTCGTACATATGCCGGCATTGGGCTGGAAATGCCGGTTTTGGAATTCTGCACAGAAAGGTTTTGCAAACCCCTGAATCCACACGTGAGTTTAACTCCGTCAGTTGAATGCACACATTGACAACCATTCAGATAGATAGCTCCGTTTTGGTTTTAGAAGCAGATATTTCTCTGTGCAGCCTATGGTCCATTCACTCGGGAATATCCCAACGCAGCTCCTAGAAGAAACATGTTTCTGACTCGTTGAATCTCAACATAGATTTAACTCTGTTAGGTGAACGGACGCACAGCAGAGCAGTTTCAAGGAAACGTTTCTCCAGAGTTTTAGACGAAATTTACTGCTGTTTCGTACGTAGGCCGGCATTGGGCTGGAAATGCCGCTTTTGGGATTCTGCACAGAAAGGGTTTGCAAACCGCTGAATCCACACGTGAGTTTAACTCCGTCAGTTGAATGCACACATTGAGAATCAATCAGCTAGATAGCTCCGTCTTGATTTTAGAAGCAGATATTTCTCTGTACAGTCTATGGTCCCATGCACTCGGGAATATCCCAGCGCAGCTCCTAGAAGAAACGTGTTTCTGACTCGCTGAATCTCAAAATCGATTCAATTCTCTTAGGTGAACGAACTCACAGCAGAGCAGGTTCAAGGAAACGTTTCTCATGAGTTGTAGACGAAGTTTACTGCTGTTTCGTACTTATGCCGGCATTGGGCTGGAAATGCCGGTTTTGGGATTCTGCACAGAAAGGGTTTGCAAACCGCTGAATCCACACGTGAGTTTAACTCCGTCAGTTGAATGCACACATTGAAAACCATTCAGTTAGATAGCTCCGTTTTGGTTTTAGAAGCAGATATTTCTCTGTACAGCCTATGGCCCCATTCACTCGGGAAAATCACAGCGCAGCTCCTAGAAGAAACGTGTTTCTGACTCGCTGAGTCTCAATATATATTCAACTCTCTTTGGTGAATGAACACACAGCAGAGCAGTTTCAAGTAAACGTTTCTCCTGATTTTTAGTCGAAGTTTACTGGTGTTTCGTACGTACGCCGGCATTGGGGTGGAAATGCCGGTTTTGGAATTCTGCACAGAAAGGTTTTGCAAACCCCAGAATCCAGACGTGAGTTTAACTCCGTCAGTTGAATGAACACATTGACAGCCATTCAGTTAGATAGCTCCGTTTTTGTTTTAGAAGCAGATCTTTCTCTGTACAGTCTATGGTCCCATTCACTCGGGAATATCCCAACGCAGCTCCTAGAAGAAACGTGTTTCTGACTCGCTTAATCTCAACATAGATTCAACTCTCTTAGGTGAACGAATGCACAGCAGAGCAGTTTCAAGGAAACGTTTCTTCTGAGTATTAGACGAAGTTTACTGCTGTTTCGTATGTTTGCCGGCATTGGGCTGGATATGCCGGTTTTGGGATTCTGCACAGAAAGGGTTTGCTAACCGCTGAACCCACACGTGAGTTTAAGTCCGTCAGTTGTATGCACACATTGACAACCATTCAGTTAGATAGCTCCGTTTTGGTTTTAGAAGCAGATATTTCTCTGTACAGCCTATGTTCCCATTCACCCGGGAAAATCCCAACGCAGCTCCTAGAAGAAACGTGTTTCTGACTCACTGAATCTCAACATAGATTCAACTCTCTTAGGTGAACGAACGAACAGCACAGCAGTTTCAAGGAAACGTTTCTCCTGAGTTTTATACGAAGTTTACTGCTGTTTCGTACGTATGCCGGTATAGGGCTGGAAATACCAGTTTTGGGATTCTCCACAGAAAGGGTTTGCAAACCGCTGAATCCACACGTGAGTTTATCTCCGTCAGTTGAATGCACACATTGACAACTATTCAGTTAGATAGCTCCGTTTCGGTTTTAGAAGCAGATATTTCTCTGTACAGCCTTTGGTCCCATTCACTCGGGAATATCCCAGCGCAGCTCCTAGAAGAAACGTGTTTCTGACTCGCTGAGACTCAACATAGATTCAACTCTCTTTGCTGAATGAACGTACAGCAGAGCAGTTTCAAGGAAACGTTTCTCCTGAGCTTTAGACGAAGTTTACTGCTGTTTCGTACGTATGCCGGCATTGGGCTCAAATGCCGGTTTTGGGATTCTTCACAGAAAGGGTTTGCAAACTGCTGAATCCACATGAGAGTTTATCTCCGTCAGTTGAATGCACACATTGACAACCATTCAGTTATATAGCTCCGTTTTGGTTTTAGAAGCAGATATTTCTCTCTACAGCCTATGGTCCCATTCACTCGGGAAGATCCCAACGCAGATCCTAGAAGAAACGTGTTTCTGACTCGCTGAATCTCAACATAGATTCAACTGTCTTAGGTGAACGAACGCACAGCAGAGCAGTTTCAAGGAAACGTTTCTCCTGAGATTTAAACGATGTTTACTGCTGTTTCGTACGTATGTCGGCATTGGGCTGGAAATGTCGGTTTTGGGATTCTGCACAGAAAGGGTTTACAAACCGCTGAATCCACACGTGAATTTATCTCCGTCAGTTGAATGCACGCATTGAGAAACATTCAGTTAGATAGCTCTGTTTTGGTTTTAGAAGCAGATATTTATCTGCACAGCCTATGGTCCCATTTACTCGGGAGTATCCCAAAGCAGCTCCTAGAAGAAACGTGGTTCTGACTCGCTGAATCCCAACATAGATTCAACTCTCTTAGGTGAACGAACGCACAGCAGAGCAGTTTCAAGGAAACGTTTCTCCTGAGTTTTAGACGAAATTTACTGCTGTTTCGTACGTATGCCTGCATTGGGCTGGAAATGTCGGTTTTGGGATTCTGCACAGAAAGGGTTTGCAAACCGCTGATTCCACACCTGAGTTTAACTCCGTCAGTTGAATGCACACATTGACAACCATTGAGTTAGATAGCTCCGTTTCGGTTTTAGAAGCAGATATTTCTCTGTACAGCCTTTCGTCCCATTCACTCGGGAATATCCCAGCGCAGTTCCTAGAAGAAACGTGTTTCTGACTCGCTGAGACTCAACATATTTTCAACTCTCTTTGCTGAATGAACGTACAGCAGAGCAGTTTCAAGGAAACGTTTCTCCTGAGCTTTAGACGAAGTTTACTGCTGTTTCGTACGTATGCCGGCATTGGGCTCAAATGCCGGTTTTGGGATTCTTCACAGAAAGGGTTTGCAAACTGCTGAATCCACATGTGAGTTTATCTCCGTCAGTTGAATGCACACATTGACAACCATTCAGTTATATAGCTCCGTTTTGGTTTTAGAAGCAGATATTTCTCTCTACAGCCTATGGTCCCATTCACTCGGGAAGATCCCAACGCAGATCCTAGAAGAAACGTGTTTCTGACTCGCTGAATCTCAACGTAGATTCAACTGTCTTAGGTGAACGAACGCACAGCAGAGCAGTTTCAAGGAAACGTTTCTCCTGTGTTTTAGACGAAGTTGACTGCTGTTTCGTACGTATGCCGGCATTGGGCTGGAAATGCCGGGTTCAGGATTCTGCACAGAAAGGTTATGCAACCCGCTGAATCCACATGTGAGTTTAACTCCATGAGCTGAATGCACACATTGACAACCGTTCAGTTAGATAGCTCCGTTTTTGTTTTAGAAGCAGATATTTCTCTGTACAGCCTATGGTCACATTCACTCGGGAATATCCCAACGCAGCTCCTAGAAGAAAGGTGTTTCTGACTCGCTGAATCTCAACCTATATTCAACTCTCTTAGTTGAACGGACGCACAGCAGAGCAGTTTCAAGGAAACCTTTCCCCTGAGTTTTAGAAGAAGTTTACTGCTGGTCCGTACGTATGCCGCCATTGGGATGGAAATGCGAGGTTTGCGATTCTGCACACGGCTGAAACCACACATGAGTTTAACTCTGTCTGTTGAATGCACACATTGACAACCATTCTGTTAGATAGCTCCGTTTTGGTTTTAGAAGCAGATATTTCTCTGTCCAGCCTATAATCCCATTCACTCGGGAATATCCCAACGCAGCACATAGAAGAAGCGTGTTTCTGACTCGCTGAATCTCAACATAGATTCAACTCTCTTAATTGAACGAACGCACAGCAGAGCAGTTTCAAGTAAACTTTTCTCCTGAGTTTTAGACGAAGTTTACTGGTGTTTCGTACATATGCCGGCATTGGGCTGGAAATGCCGGTTTTGGAATTCTGCACAGAAAGGTTTTGCAAACCCCTGAATCCACACGTGAGTTTAACTCCGTCAGTTGAATGCACACATTGACAACCATTCAGTTAGATAGCTCCGTTTTGGTTTTAGAAAAAAATATTTCTCTGTACAGCCTATGGTACCATTCACTCGGGAATATCCCAACGCAGCTCCTAGAGGAAACGAGTTTCTGACTCGCTGAATCTCAACATAGATTCAACTCTCTTAGGTGAACGAACGCACAGCAGAGCAGTTAAAAGGAAACGTTTCTCCTGAGTTTTAGACCAAGTTTACTTCTGTTTCGTACATATGCCGGCATTGGGCTGTAAATGCCGGCTTTGGGATTCTGCACAGAAAGGGTTTGCAAACAGCTGAATCCACACGTGAGTTTAACTCCGTCAGTTGAATGCACACATTGAGAACCATTTAGTTAGATAGCTCCGTTTTGGTTTTAGAAGCAGATATTTCTCTGTGCAGCCTATGGTCCATTCACTCGGGAATATCCCAACGCAGCTCCTAGAAGAAACGTGTTTCTGACTCGTTGAATCTCAACATAGATTTAACTCTCTTAGGTGAACGAACGCACAGCAGAGCAGTTTCAAGGAAACGTTTCTCCAGAGTTTTAGACGAAATTTACTGCTGTTTCGTACGTAGGCCGGCATTGGGCTGGAAATGCCGCTTTTGGGATTCTGCACAGAAAGGGTTTGCAAACCGCTGAATCCACACGTGAGTTTAACTCCGTCAGTTGAATGCACACATTGAGAATCAATCAGCTAGATAGCTCCGTCTTGATTTTAGAAGCAGATATTTCTCTGTACAGTCTATGGTCCCATGCACTCGGGAATATCCCAGCGCAGCTCCTAGAAGAAACGTGTTTCTGACTCGCTGAATCTCAAAATCGATTCAATTCTCTTAGGTGAACGAACTCACAGCAGAGCAGGTTCAAGGAAACGTTTCTCATGAGTTGTAGACGAAGTTTACTGCTGTTTCGTACTTATGCCGGCATTGGGCTGGAAATGCCGGTTTTGGGATTCTGCACAGAAAGGTTTTGCAAACCCCTGAATCCACACGTGAGTTTAACTCCGTCAGTTGAATGCACACATTGACAACCATTCAGTTAGATAGCTCCGTTTTGGTTTTAGAAAAAAATATTTCTCTGTACAGCCTATGGTACCATTCACTCGGGAATATCCCAACGCAGCTCCTAGAGGAAACGAGGTTCTGACTCGCTGAATCTCAACATAGATTCAACTCTCTTAGGTGAACGAACGCACAGCAGAGCAGTTTCAAGGAAACGTTTCTCCAGAGTTTTAGACGAAATTTACTGCTGTTTCGTACGTAGGCCGGCATTGGGCTGGAAATGCCGCTTTTGGGATTCTGCACAGAAAGGGTTTGCTAACCGCTGAACCCACACGTGAGTTTAAGTCCGTCAGTTGTATGCACACATTGACAACCATTCAGTTAGATAGCTCCGTTTTGGTTTTAGAAGCAGATATTTCTCTGTACAGCCTATGTTCCCATTCACCCGGGAAAATCCCAACGCAGCTCCTAGAAGAAACGTGTTTCTGACTCACTGAATCTCAACATACATTCAACTCTCTTAGGTGAACGAACGAACAGCACAGCAGTTTCAAGGAAACGTTTCTCCTGAGTTTTATACGAAGTTTACTGCTGTTTCGTACGTATGCCGGTATAGGGCTGGAAATGCCAGTTTTGGGATTCTCCACAGAAAGGGTTTGCAAACCGCTGAATCCACACGTGAGTTTATCTCCGTCAGTTGAATGCACACATTGACAACTATTCAGTTAGATAGCTCCGTTTCGGTTTTAGAAGCAGATATTTCTCTGTACAGCCTTTCGTCCCATTCACTCGGGAATATCCCAGCGCAGCTCCTAGAAGAAACGTGTTTCTGACTCGCTGAGACTCAACATAGATTCAACTCTCTTTGCTGAATGAACGTACAGCAGAGCAGTTTCAAGGAAACGTTTCTCCTGAGCTTTAGACGAAGTTTACTGCTGTTTCGTACGTATGCCGGCATTGGGCTCAAATGCCGGTTTTGGGATTCTTCACAGAAAGGGTTTGCAAACTGCTGAATCCACATGTGAGTTTATCTCCGTCAGTTGAATGCACACATTGACAACCATTCAGTTATATAGCTCCGTTTTGGTTTTAGAAGCAGATATTTCTCTCTACAGCCTATGGTCCCATTCACTCGGGAAGATCCCAACGCAGATCCTAGAAGAAACGTGTTTCTGACTCGCTGAATCTCAACGTAGATTCAACTGTCTTAGGTGAACGAACGCACAGCAGAGCAGTTTCAAGGAAACGTTTCTCCTGTGTTTTAGACGAAGTTGACTGCTGTTTCGTACGTATGCCGGCATTGGGCTGGAAATGCCGGGTTCAGGATTCTGCACAGAAAGGTTATGCAACCCGCTGAATCCACATGTGAGTTTAACTCCATGAGCTGAATGCACACATTGACAACCATTCAGTTAGATAGCTCCGTTTTGGTTTTAGAAGCAGATATTTCTCTGTACAGCCTATGGTCCCATTCACTCGGGAATATCCCAACGCAGCTCCTAGAAGAAAGGTGTTTCTGACTCGCTGAATCTCAACCTATATTCAACTCTCTTAGTTGAACGGACGCACAGCAGAGCAGTTTCAAGGAAACCTTTCCCCTGAGTTTTAGAAGAAGTTTACTGCTGTTCCGTACGTATGCCGCCATTGGGATGGAAATGCGAGGTTTGCGATTCTGCACACCGCTGAAACCACACATGAGTTTAACTCTGTCTGTTGAATGCACACATTGACAACCATTCTGTTAGATAGCTCCGTTTTGGTTTTAGAAGCAGATATTTCTCTGTCCAGCCTATAATCCCATTCACTCGGGAATATCCCAACGCAGCACATAGAAGAAGCGTGTTTCTGACTCGCTGAATCTCAACATAGATTGAACTCTCTTAATTGAACGAACGCACAGCAGAGCAGTTTCAAGTAAACTTTTCTCCTGAGTTTTAGACGAAGTTTACTGGTGTTTCGTACATATGCCGGCATTGGGCTGGAAATGCCGGTTTTGGAATTCTGCACAGAAAGGTTTTGCAAACCCCTGAATCCACACGTGAGTTTTACTCCGTCAGTTGAATGCACACATTGACAACCATTCAGTTAGATAGCTCCGTTTTGGTTTTAGAAAAAAATATTTCTCTGTACAGCCTATGGTACCATTCACTCGGGAATATCCCAACGCAGCTCCTAGAGGAAACGAGTTTCTGACTCGCTGAATCTCAACATAGATTCAACTCTCTTAGGTGAACGAACGCACAGCAGAGCAGTTAAAAGGAAACGTTTCTCCTGAGTTTTAGACCAAGTTTACTTCTGTTTCGTACATATGCCGGCATTGGGCTGTAAATGCCGGCTTTGGGATTCTGCACAGAAAGGGTTTGCAAACAGCTGAATCCACACGTGAGTTTAACTCCGTCAGTTGAATGCACACATTGAGAACCATTTAGTTAGATAGCTCCGTTTTGGTTTTAGAAGCAGATATTTCTCTGTGCAGCCTATGGTCCATTCACTCGGGAATATCCCAACGCAGCTCCTAGAAGAAACGTGTTTCTGACTCGTTGAATCTCAACATAGATTTAACTCTCTTAGGTGAACGAACGCACAGCAGAGCAGTTTCAAGGAAACGTTTCTCCAGAGTTTTAGACGAAATTTACTGCTGTTTCGTACGTAGGCCGGCATTGGGCTGGAAATGCCGCTTTTGGGATTCTGCACAGAAAGGGTTTGCAAACCGCTGAATCCACACGTGAGTTTAACTCCGTCAGTTGAATGCACACATTGAGAATCAATCAGCTAGATAGCTCCGTCTTGATTTTAGAAGCAGATATTTCTCTGTACAGTCTATGGTCCCATGCACTCGGGAATATCCCAGCGCAGCTCCTAGAAGAAACGTGTTTCTGACTCGCTGAATCTCAAAATCGATTCAATTCTCTTAGGTGAACGAACTCACAGCAGAGCAGGTTCAAGGAAACGTTTCTCATGAGTTGTAGACGAAGTTTACTGCTGTTTCGTACTTATGCCGGCATTGGGCTGGAAATGCCGGTTTTGGGATTCTGCACAGAAAGGTTTTGCAAACCCCTGAATCCACACGTGAGTTTAACTCCGTCAGTTGAATGCACACATTGACAACCATTCAGTTAGATAGCTCCGTTTTGGTTTTAGAAAAAAATATTTCTCTGTACAGCCTATGGTACCATTCACTCGGGAATATCCCAACGCAGCTCCTAGAGGAAACGAGCTTCTGACTCGCTGAATCTCAACATAGTTTCAACTCTCTTAGGTGAACGAACGCACAGCAGAGCAGTTAAAAGGAAACGTTTCTCCTGAGTTTTAGACCAAGTTTACTTCTGTTTCGTACATATGCCGGCATTGGGCTGTAAATGCCGGCTTTGGGATTCTGCACAGAAAGGGTTTGCAAACAGCTGAATCCACACGTGAGTTTAACTCCGTCAGTTGAATGCACACATTGAGAACCATTTAGTTAGATAGCTCCGTTTTGGTTTTAGAAGCAGATATTTCTCTGTGCAGCCTATGGTCCATTCACTCGGGAATATCCCAACGCAGCTCCTAGAAGAAACGTGTTTCTGACTCGTTGAATCTCAACATAGATTTAACTCTCTTAGGTGAACGAACGCACAGCAGAGCAGTTTCAAGGAAACGTTTCTCCAGAGTTTTAGACGAAATTTACTGCTGTTTCGTACGTAGGCCGGCATTGGGCTGGAAATGCCGCTTTTGGGATTCTGCACAGAAAGGGTTTGCAAACCGCTGAATCCACACGTGAGTTTAACTCCGTCAGTTGAATGCACACATTGAGAATCAATCAGCTAGATAGCTCCGTCTTGATTTTAGAAGCAGATATTTCTCTGTACAGTCTATGGTCCCATGCACTCGGGAATATCCCAGCGCAGCTCCTAGAAGAAACGTGTTTCTGACTCGCTGAATCTCAAAATCGATTCAATTCTCATAGGTGAACGAACTCACAGCAGAGCAGGTTCAAGGAAACGTTTCTCATGAGTTGTAGACGAAGTTTACTGCTGTTTCGTACTTATGCCGGCATTGGGCTGGAAATGCCGGTTTTGGGATTCTGCACAGAAAGGGTTTGCAAACCGCTGATTCCACACGTGAGTTTAACTCCGTCAGTTGAATGCACACATTGAAAACCATTCAGTTAGATAGCTCCGTTTTGGTTTTAGAAGCAGATATTTCTCTGTACAGCCTATGGCCCCATTCACTCGGGAAAATCACAGCGCAGCTCCTAGAAGAAACGTGTTTCTGACTCGCTGAGTCTCAATATATATTCAACTCTCTTTGGTGAATGAACACACAGCAGAGCAGTTTCAAGTAAACGTTTCTCCTGATTTTTAGTCGAAGTTTACTGGTGTTTCGTACGTACGCCGGCATTGGGGTGGAAATGCCGGTTTTGGAATTCTGCACAGAAAGGTTTTGCAAACCCCAGAATCCAGACGTGAGTTTAACTCCGTCAGTTGAATGAACACATTGACAGCCATTCAGTTAGATAGCTCCGTTTTTGTTTTAGAAGCAGATCTTTCTCTGTACAGTCTATGGTCCCATTCACTCGGGAATATCCCAACGCAGCTCCTAGAAGAAACGTGTTTCTGACTCGCTTAATCTCAACATAGATTCAACTCTCTTAGGTGAACGAATGCACAGCAGAGCAGTTTCAAGGAAACGTTTCTCCTGAGTATTAGATGAAGTTTACTGCTGTTTCGTATGTTTGCCGGCATTGGGCTGGATATGCCGGTTTTGGGATTCTGCACAGAAAGGGTTTGCTAACCGCTGAACCCACACGTGAGTTTAAGTCCGTCAGTTGTATGCACACATTGACAACCATTCAGTTAGATAGCTCCGTTTTGGTTTTAGAAGCAGATATTTCTCTGTACAGCCTATGTTCCCATTCACCCGGGAAAATCCCAACGCAGCTCCTAGAAGAAACGTGTTTCTGACTCACTGAATCTCAACATAGATTCAACTCTCTTAGGTGAACGAACGAACAGCACAGCAGTTTCAAGGAAACGTTTCTCCTGAGTTTTATACGAAGTTTACTGCTGTTTCGTACGTATGCCGGTATAGGGCTGGAAATGCCAGTTTTGGGATTCTCCACAGAAAGGGTTTGCAAACCGCTGAATCCACACGTGAGTTTATCTCCGTCAGTTGAATGCACACATTGACAACTATTCAGTTAGATAGCTCCGTTTCGGTTTTAGAAGCAGATATTTCTCTGTACAGCCTTTGGTCCCATTCACTCGGGAATATCCCAGCGCAGCTCCTAGAAGAAACGTGTTTCTGACTCGCTGTGACTCAACATAGATTCAACTCTCTTTGCTGAATGAACGTACATCAGAGCAGTTTCAAGGAAACGTTTCTCCTGAGCTTTAGACGAAGTTTACTGCTGTTTCGTACGTATGCCGGCATTGGGCTCAAGTGCCGGTTTTGGGATTCTTCACAGAAAGGGTTTGCAAACTGCTGAATCCACATGTGAGTTTATCTCCGTCAGTTGAATGCACACATTGACAACCATTCACTTATATAGCTCCGTTTTGGTTTTAGAAGCAGATATTTCTCTCTACAGCCTATGGTCCCATTCACTCGGGAAGATCCCAACGCAGATCCTAGAAGAAACGTGTTTCTGACTCGCTGAATCTCAACATAGATTCAACTGTCTTAGGTGAACGAACGCACAGCAGAGCAGTTTCAAGGAAACGTTTCTCCTGAGATTTAAACGATGTTTACTGCTGTTTCGTACGTATGTCGGCATTGGGCTGGAAATGTCGGTTTTGGGATTCTGCACAGAAAGGGTTTACAAACCGCTGAATCCACACGTGAATTTATCTCCGTCAGTTGAATGCACACATTGAGAAACATTCAGTTGTATAGCTCCGTTTTGGTTTTAGAAGCAGATATTTCTCTGTACAGCCTATGGTCCCATTCACCCGGGAAAATCCCAACGCAGCTCCTAGAAGAAACGTGTTTCTGACTCGCTGAATCTCAACATAGATTCAACTCTCTTAGGTGAACGAACGAACAGCACAGCAGTTTCAAGGAAACGTTTCTCCTGAGTTTTATACGAAGTTTACTGCTGTTTCGTACGTATGCTGGTATAGGGCTGGAAATGCCAGTTTTGGGATTCTCCACAGAAAGGGTCTGCAAACCGCTGAATCCACACGTGAGTTTATCTCCGTCAGTTGAATGCACACATTGACAACTATTCAGTTAGATAGCTCCGTTTTGGTTTTAGAAGCAGATATTTATCTGCACAGCCTATGGTCCCATTTACTCGGGAGTATCCCAAAGCAGCTCCTAGAAGAAACGTGGTTCTGACTCGCTGAATCCCAACATAGATTCAACTCTCTTAGGTGAACGAACGAACAGCACAGCAGTTTCAAGGAAACGTTTCTCCTGAGTTTTAGACGAAATTTACTGCTGTTTCGTACGTATGCCTGCATTGGGCTGGAAATGTCGGTTTTGGGATTCTGCACAGAAAGGGTTTGCAAACCGCTGATTCCACACCTGAGTTTAACTCCGTCAGTTGAATGCACACATTGACAACCATTGAGTTAGATAGCTCCGTTTCGGTTTTAGAAGCAGATATTTCTCTGTACAGCCTTTCGTCCCATTCACTCGGGAATATCCCAGCGCAGCTCCTAGAAGAAACGTGTTTCTGACTCGCTGAGACTCAACATATATTCAACTCTCTTTGCTGAATGAACGTACAGCAGAGCAGTTTCAAGGAAACGTTTCTCCTGAGCTTTAGACGAAGTTTACTGCTGTTTCGTACGTATGCCGGCATTGGGCTCAAATGCCGGTTTTGGGATTCTTCACAGAAAGGGTTTGCAAACTGCTGAATCCACATGTGAGTTTATCTCCGTCAGTTGAATGCACACATTGACAACCATTCAGTTATATAGCTCCGTTTTGGTTTTAGAAGCAGATATTTCTCTCTACAGCCTATGGTCCCATTCACTCGGGAAGATCCCAACGCAGATCCTAGAAGAAACGTGTTTCTGACTTGCTGAATCTCAACGTAGATTCAACTGTCTTAGGTGAACGAACGCACAGCAGAGCAGTTTCAAGGAAACGTTTCTCCTGTATTTTAGACGAAGTTGACTGCTGTTTCGTACGTATGCCGGCATTGGGCTGGAAATGCCGGGTTCAGGATTCTGCACAGAAAGGTTATGCAACCCGCTGAATCCACATGTGAGTTTAACTCCATGAGCTGAATGCACACATTGACAACCGTTCAGTTAGATAGCTCCGTTTTTGTTTTAGAAGCAGATATTTCTCTGTACAGCCTATGGTCACATTCACTCGGGAATATCCCAACGCAGCTCCTAGAAGAAAGGTGTTTCTGACTCGCTGAATCTCAACCTATATTCAACTCTCTTAGTTGAACGGACGCACAGCAGAGCAGTTTCAAGGAAACCTTTCCCCTGAGTTTTAGAAGAAGTTTACTGCTGTTCCGTACGTATGCCGCCATTGGGATGGAAATGCGAGGTTTGCGATTCTGCACACCGCTGAAACCACACATGAGTTTAACTCTGTCTGTTGAATGCACACATTGACAACCATTCTGTTAGATAGCTCCGTTTTGGTTTTAGAAGCAGATATTTCTCTGTCCAGCCTATAATCCCATTTACTCGGGAATATCCCAACGCAGCACATAGAAGAAGCGTGTTTCTGACTCGCTGAATCTCAACATAGATTGAACTCTCTTAATTGAACGAACGCACAGCAGAGCAGTTTCAAGTAAACTTTTCTCCTGAGTTTTAGACGAAGTTTACTGGTGTTTCGTACATATGCCGGCATTGGGCTGGAAATGCCGGTTTTGGAATTCTGCACAGAAAGGTTTTGCAAACCCCTGAATCCACACGTGAGTTTAACTCCGTCAGTTGAATGCACACATTGACAACCATTCAGTTAGATAGCTCCGTTTTGGTTTTAGAAAAAAATATTTCTCTGTACAGCATATGGTACCATTCACTCGGGAATATCCCAACGCAGCTCCTAGAGGAAACGAGGTTCTGACTCGCTGAATCTCAACATAGATTCATCGCTCTTAGGTGAACGAACGCACAGCAGAGCAGTTACAAGGAAACGTTTCTCCTGAGTTTTAGACCAAGTTTACTTCTGTTTCGTACATATGCCGGCATTGGGCTGTAAATCCCGGCTTTGGGATTCTGCACAGAAAGGGTTTGCAAACAGCTGAATCCACACGTGAGTTTAACTCCGTCAGTTGAATGCACACATTGAGAACCATTTAGTTAGATAGCTCCGTTTTGGTTTTAGAAGCAGATATTTCTCTGTGCAGCCTATGGTCCATTCACTCGGGAATATCCCAACGCAGCTCCTAGAAGAAACGTGTTTCTGACTCGTTGAATCTCAACATAGATTTAACTCTCTTAGGTGAACGAACGCACAGCAGAGCAGTTTCAAGGAAACGTTTCTCCAGAGTTTTAGACGAAATTTACTGCTGTTTCGTACGTAGGCCGGCATTGGGCTGGAAATGCCGCTTTTGGGATTCTGCACAGAAAGGGTTTGCAAACCGCTGAATCCACACGTGAGTTTAACTCCGTCAGTTGAATGCACACATTGAGAATCAATCAGCTAGATAGCTCCGTCTTGATTTTAGAAGCAGATATTTCTCTGTACAGTCTATGGTCCCATGCACTCGGGAATATCCCAGCGCAGCTCCTAGAAGAAACGTGTTTCTGACTCGCTGAATCTCAAAATCGATTCAATTCTCTTAGGTGAACGAACTCACAGCAGAGCAGGTTCAAGGAAACGTTTCTCATGAGTTGTAGACGAAGTTTACTGCTGTTTCGTACTTATGCCGGCATTGGGCTGGAAATGCCGGTTTTGGGATTCTGCACAGAAAGGTTTTGCAAACCCCTGAATCCACACGTGAGTTTAACTCCGTCAGTTGAATGCACACATTGACAACCATTCAGTTAGATAGCTCCGTTTTGGTTTTAGAAAAAAATATTTCTCTGTACAGCCTATGGTACCATTCACTCGGGA
This sequence comes from Aotus nancymaae, assembly GCF_030222135.1. Taxonomy (NCBI): domain Eukaryota; kingdom Metazoa; phylum Chordata; class Mammalia; order Primates; family Aotidae; genus Aotus; species Aotus nancymaae. Next base: position 458,976 of record NW_026988565.1, read on the forward strand.
ATATCCCAACGCAGCTCCTAGAGGAAACGAGGTTCTGACTCGCTGAATCTCAACATAGATTCAACTCTCTTAGGTGAACGAACGCACAGCAGAGCAGTTAAAAGGAAACGTTTCTCCTGAGTTTTAGACCAAGTTTACTTCTGTTTCGTACATATGCCGGCATTGGGCTGTAAATGCCGGCTTTGGGATTCTGCACAGAAAGGGTTTGCAAACAGCTGAATCCACACGTGAGTTTAACTCCGTCAGTTGAATGCACACATTGAGAACCATTTAGTTAGATAGCTCCGTTTTGGTTTTAGAAGCAGATATTTCTCTGTGCAGCCTATGGTCCATTCACTCGGGAATATCCCAACGCAGCTCCTAGAAGAAACGTGTTTCTGACTCGTTGAATCTCAACATAGATTTAACTCTCTTAGGTGAACGAACGCACAGCAGAGCAGTTTCAAGGAAACGTTTCTCCAGAGTTTTAGACGAAATTTACTGCTGTTTCGTACGTAGGCTGGCATTGCGCTGGAAATGCCGCTTTTGGGATTCTGCACAGAAAGGGTTTGCTAACCGCTGAACCCACACGTGAGTTTAAGTCCGTCAGTTGTATGCACACATTGACAACCATTCAGTTAGATAGCTCCGTTTTGGTTTTAGAAGCAGATATTTCTCTGTACAGCCTATGTTCCCATTCACCCGGGAAAATCCCAACGCAGCTCCTAGAAGAAACGTGTTTCTGACTCACTGAATCTCAACATAGATTCAACTCTCTTAGGTGAACGAACGAACAGCACAGCAGTTTCAAGGAAACGTTTCTCCTGAGTTTTATACGAAGTTTACTGCTGTTTCGTACGTATGCCGGTATAGGGCTGGAAATGCCAGTTTTGGGATTCTCCACAGAAAGGGTTTGCAAACCGCTGAATCCACACGTGAGTTTATCTCCGTCAGTTGAATGCACACATTGACAACTATTCAGTTAGATAGCTCCGTTTCGGTTTTAGAAGCAGATATTTCTCTGTACAGCCTTTCGTCCCATTCACTCGGGAATATCCCAGCGCAGCTCCTAGAAGAAACGTGTTTCTGACTCGCTGAGACTCAACATAGATTCAACTCTCTTTGCTGAATGAACGTACAGCAGAGCAGTTTCAAGGAAACGTTTCTCCTGAGCTTTAGACGAAGTTTACTGCTGTTTCGTACGTATGCCGGCATTGGGCTCAAGTGCCGGTTTTGGGATTCTTCACAGAAAGGGTTTGCAAACTGCTGAATCCACATGTGAGTTTATCTCCGTCAGTTGAATGCACACATTGACAACCATTCAGTTATATAGCTCCGTTTTGGTTTTAGAAGCAGATATTTCTCTCTACAGCCTATGGTCCCATTCACTCGGGAAGATCCCAACGCAGATCCTAGAAGAAACGTGTTTCTGACTCGCTGAATCTCAACATAGATTCAACTGTCTTAGGTGAACGAACGCACAGCAGAGCAGTTTCAAGGAAACGTTTCTCCTGAGATTTAAACGATGTTTACTGCTGTTTCGTACGTATGTCGGCATTGGGCTGGAAATGTCGGTTTTGGGATTCTGCACAGAAAGGGTTTACAAACCGCTGAATCCACACGTGAATTTATCTCCGTCAGTTGAATGCACACATTGAGAAACATTCAGTTGTATAGCTCCGTTTTGGTTTTAGAAGCAGATATTTCTCTCTACAGCCTATGGTCCCATTCACCCGGGAAAATCCCAACGCAGCTCCTAGAAGAAACGTGTTTCAGACTCGCTGAATCTCAACATAGATTCAACTCTCTTAGGTGAACGAACGAACAGCACAGCAGTTTCAAGGAAACGTTTCTCCTGAGTTTTATACGAAGTTTACTGCTGTTTCGTACGTATGCTGGTATAGGGCTGGAAATGCCAGTTTTGGGATTCTCCACAGAAAGGGTCTGCAAACCGCTGACTCCACACGTGAGTTTATCTCCGTCAGTTGAATGCACACATTGACAACTATTCAGTTAGATAGCTCCGTTTCGGTTTTAGAAGCAGATATTTCTCTGTACAGCCTTTGGTCCCATTCACTCGGGAATATCCCAGCGCAGCTCCTAGAAGAAACGTGTTTCTGACTCGCTGAGACTCAACATAGATTCAACTCTCTTTGCTGAATGAACGTACAGCAGAGCAGTTTCAAGGAAACGTTTCTCCTGAGCTTTAGACGAAGTTTACTGCTGTTTCGTACGTATGCCGGCATTGGGCTCAAATGCCGGTTTTGGGATTCTTCACAGAAAGGGTTTGCAAACTGCTGAATCCACATGAGAGTTTATCTCCGTCAGTTGAATGCACACATTGACAACCATTCAGTTATATAGCTCCGTTTTGGTTTTAGAAGCAGATATTTCTCTCTACAGCCTATGGTCCCATTCACTCGGGAAGATCCCAACGCAGATCCTAGAAGAAACGTGTTTCTGACTCGCTGAATCTCAACATAGATTCAACTGTCTTAGGTGAACGAACGCACAGCAGAGCAGTTTCAAGGAAACGTTTCTCCTGAGATTTAAACGATGTTTACTGCTGTTTCGTACGTATGTCGGCATTGGGCTGGAAATGTCGGTTTTGGGATTCTGCACAGAAAGGGTTTACAAACCGCTGAATCCACACGTGAATTTATCTCCGTCAGTTGAATGCACGCATTGAGAAACATTCAGTTAGATAGCTCCGTTTTGGTTTTAGAAGCAGATATTTATCTGCACAGCCTATGGTCCCATTTACTCGGGAGTATCCCAAAGCAGCTCCTAGAAGAAACGTGGTTCTGACTCGCTGAATCCCAACATAGATTCAACTCTCTTAGGTGAACGAACGCACAGCAGAGCAGTTTCAAGGAAACGTTTCTCCTGAGTTTTAGACGAAATTTACTGCTGTTTCGTACGTATGCCTGCATTGGGCTGGAAATGTCGGTTTTGGGATTCTGCACAGAAAGGGTTTGCAAACCGCTGATTCCACACCTGAGTTTAACTCCGTCAGTTGAATGCACACATTGACAACCATTGAGTTAGATAGCTCCGTTTCGGTTTTAGAAGCAGATATTTCTCTGTACAGCCTTTCGTCCCATTCACTCGGGAATATCCCAGCGCAGTTCCTAGAAGAAACGTGTTTCTGACTCGCTGAGACTCAACATATTTTCAACTCTCTTTGCTGAATGAACGTACAGCAGAGCAGTTTCAAGGAAACGTTTCTCCTGAGCTTTAGACGAAGTTTACTGCTGTTTCGTACGTATGCCGGCATTGGGCTCAAATGCCGGTTTTGGGATTCTTCACAGAAAGGGTTTGCAAACTGCTGAATCCACATGTGAGTTTATCTCCGTCAGTTGAATGCACACATTGACAACCATTCAGTTATATAGCTCCGTTTTGGTTTTAGAAGCAGATATTTCTCTCTACAGCCTATGGTCCCATTCACTCGGGAAGATCCCAACGCAGATCCTAGAAGAAACGTGTTTCTGACTCGCTGAATCTCAACGTAGATTCAACTGTCTTAGGTGAACGAACGCACAGCAGAGCAGTTTCAAGGAAACGTTTCTCCTGTGTTTTAGACGAAGTTGACTGCTGTTTCGTACGTATGCCGGCATTGGGCTGGAAATGCCGGGTTCAGGATTCTGCACAGAAAGGTTATGCAACCCGCTGAATCCACATGTGAGTTTAACTCCATGAGCTGAATGCACACATTGACAACCGTTCAGTTAGATAGCTCCGTTTTGGTTTTAGAAGCAGATATTTCTCTGTACAGCCTATGGTCACATTCACTCGGGAATATCCCAACGCAGCTCCTAGAAGAAAGGTGTTTCTGACTCGCTGAATCTCAACCTATATTCAACTCTCTTAGTTGAACGGACGCACAGCAGAGCAGTTTCAAGGAAACCTTTCCCCTGAGTTTTAGAAGAAGTTTACTGCTGGTCCGTACGTATGCCGCCATTGGGATGGAAATGCGAGGTTTGCGATTCTGCACACGGCTGAAACCACACATGAGTTTAACTCTGTCTGTTGAATGCACACATTGACAACCATTCTGTTAGATAGCTCCGTTTTGGTTTTAGAAGCAGATATTTCTCTGTCCAGCCTATAATCCCATTCACTCGGGAATATCCCAACGCAGCACATAGAAGAAGCGTGTTTCTGACTCGCTGAATCTCAACATAGATTGAACTCTCTTAATTGAACGAACGCACAGCAGAGCAGTTTCAAGTAAACTTTTCTCCTGAGTTTTAGATGAAGTTTACTGGTGTTTCGTACATATGCCGGCATTGGGCTGGAAATGCCGGTTTTGGAATTCTGCACAGAAAGGTTTTGCAAACCCCTGAATCCACACGTGAGTTTAACTCCGTCAGTTGAATGCACACATTGACAACCATTCAGTTAGATAGCTCCGTTTTGGTTTTAGAAAAAAATATTTCTCTGTACAGCCTATGGTACCATTCACTCGGGAATATCCCAACGCAGCTCCTAGAGGAAACGAGTTTCTGACTCGCTGAATCTCAACATAGATTCAACTCTCTTAGGTGAACGAACGCACAGCAGAGCAGTTAAAAGGAAACGTTTCTCCTGAGTTTTAGACCAAGTTTACTTCTGTTTCGTACATATGCCGGCATTGGGCTGTAAATGCCGGCTTTGGGATTCTGCACAGAAAGGGTTTGCAAACAGCTGAATCCACACGTGAGTTTAACTCCGTCAGTTGAATGCACACATTGAGAACCATTTAGTTAGATAGCTCCGTTTTGGTTTTAGAAGCAGATATTTCTCTGTGCAGCCTATGGTCCATTCACTCGGGAATATCCCAACGCAGCTCCTAGAAGAAACGTGTTTCTGACTCGTTGAATCTCAACATAGATTTAACTCTCTTAGGTGAACGAACGCACAGCAGAGCAGTTTCAAGGAAACGTTTCTCCAGAGTTTTAGACGAAATTTACTGCTGTTTCGTACGTAGGCCGGCATTGGGCTGGAAATGCCGCTTTTGGGATTCTGCACAGAAAGGGTTTGCAAACCGCTGAATCCACACGTGAGTTTAACTCCGTCAGTTGAATGCACACATTGAGAATCAATCAGCTAGATAGCTCCGTCTTGATTTTAGAAGCAGATATTTCTCTGTACAGTCTATGGTCCCATGCACTCGGGAATATCCCAGCGCAGCTCCTAGAAGAAACGTGTTTCTGACTCGCTGAATCTCAAAATCGATTCAATTCTCTTAGGTGAACGAACTCACAGCAGAGCAGGTTCAAGGAAACGTTTCTCATGAGTTGTAGACGAAGTTTACTGCTGTTTCGTACTTATGCCGGCATTGGGCTGGAAATGCCGGTTTTGGGATTCTGCACAGAAAGGGTTTGCAAACCGCTGAATCCACACGTGAGTTTAACTCCGTCAGTTGAATGCACACATTGAAAACCATTCAGTTAGATAGCTCCGTTTTGGTTTTAGAAGCAGATATTTCTCTGTACAGCCTATGGCCCCATTCACTCGGGAAAATCACAGCGCAGCTCCTAGAAGAAACGTGTTTCTGACTCGCTGAGTCTCAATATATATTCAACTCTCTTTGGTGAATGAACACACAGCAGAGCAGTTTCAAGTAAACGTTTCTCCTGATTTTTAGTCGAAGTTTACTGGTGTTTCGTACGTACGCCGGCATTGGGGTGGAAATGCCGGTTTGGGAATTCTGCACAGAAAGGTTTTGCAAACCCCAGAATCCAGACGTGAGTTTAACTCCGTCAGTTGAATGAACACATTGACAGCCATTCAGTTAGATAGCTCCGTTTTTGTTTTAGAAGCAGATCTTTCTCTGTACAGTCTATGGTCCCATTCACTCGGGAAAATCCCAACGCAGCTCCTAGAAGAAACGTGTTTCTGACTCGCTTAATCTCAACATAGATTCAACTCTCTTAGGTGAACGAATGCACAGCAGAGCAGTTTCAAGGAAACGTTTCTCCTGAGTATTAGACGAAGTTTACTGCTGTTTCGTATGTTTGCCGGCATTGGGCTGGATATGCCGGTTTTGGGATTCTGCACAGAAAGGGTTTGCTAACCGCTGAACCCACACGTGAGTTTAAGTCCGTCAGTTGTATGCACACATTGACAACCATTCAGTTAGATAGCTCCATTTTGGTTTTAGAAGCAGATATTTCTCTGTACAGCCTATGTTCCCATTCACCCGGGAAAATCCCAACGCAGCTCCTAGAAGAAACGTGTTTCTGACTCACTGAATCTCAACATAGATTCAACTCTCTTAGGTGAACGAACGAACAGCACAGCAGTTTCAAGGAAACGTTTCTCCTGAGTTTTATACGAAGTTTACTGCTGTTTCGTACGTATGCCGGTATAGGGCTGGAAATGCCAGTTTTGGGATTCTCCACAGAAAGGGTTTGCAAACCGCTGAATCCACACGTGAGTTTATCTCCGTCAGTTGAATGCACACATTGACAACTATTCAGTTAGATAGCTCCGTTTCGGTTTTAGAAGCAGATATTTCTCTGTACAGCCTTTGGTCCCATTCACTCGGGAATATCCCAGCGCAGCTCCTAGAAGAAACGTGTTTCTGACTCGCTGAGACTCAACATAGATTCAACTCTCTTTGCTGAATGAACGTACATCAGAGCAGTTTCAAGGAAACGTTTCTCCTGAGCTTTAGACGAAGTTTACTGCTGTTTCGTACGTATGCCGGCATTGGGCTCAAATGCCGGTTTTGGGATTCTTCACAGAAAGGGTTTGCAAACCGCTGATTCCACACCTGAGTTTATCTCCGTCAGTTGAATGCACACATTGACAACCATTCAGTTATATAGCTCCGTTTTGGTTTTAGAAGCAGATATTTCTCTCTACAGCCTATGGTCCCATTCACTCGGGAAGATCCCAACGCAGATCCTAGAAGAAACGTGTTTCTGACTCGCTGAATCTCAACATAGATTCAACTGTCTTAGGTGAACGAACGCACAGCAGAGCAGTTTCAAGGAAACGTTTCTCCTGTGTTTTAGACGAAGTTGACTGCTGTTTCGTACGTATGCCGGCATTGGGCTGGAAATGCCGGGTTCAGGATTCTGCACAGAAAGGTTATGCAACCCGCTGAATCCACATGTGAGTTTAACTCCATGAGCTGAATGCACACATTGACAACCATTCAGTTAGATAGCTCCGTTTTGGTTTTAGAAGCAGATATTTCTCTGTACAGCCTATGGTCCCATTCACTCGGGAATATCCCAACGCAGCTCCTAGAAGAAAGGTGTTTCTGACTCGCTGAATCTCAACCTATATTCAACTCTCTTAGTTGAACGAACGCACAGCAGAGCAGTTTCAAGGAAACCTTTCCCCTGAGTTTTAGAAGAAGTTTACTACTGTTCCGTACGTATGCCGCCATTGGGATGGAAATGCGAGCTTTGCGATTCTGCACACCGCTGAAACCACACTTGAGTTTAACTCTGTCTGTTGAATGCACACATTGACAACCATTCTGTTAGATAGCTCCGTTTTGGTTTTAGAAGCAGATATTTCTCTGTCCAGCCTATAATCCCATTCACTCGGGAATATCCCAACGCAGCACATAGAAGAAGCGTGTTTCTGACTCGCTGAGTCTCAATATAGATTCAACTCTCTTTGTTGAATGAACACACAGCAGAGCAGTTTCAAGTAAACGTTTCTCCTGATTTTTAGACGAAGTTTACTGGTGTTTCGTACGTACGCCGGCTTGGGGTGGAAATGCCGGTTTTGGAATTCTGCACAGAAAGGTTTTGCAAACGCCAGAATCCAGACGTGAGTTTAACTCCGTCAGTTGAAAGAACACATTGACAGCCATTCAGTTAGATAGCTCCGTTTTTTTTTTAGAAGCAGATCTTTCTCTGTGCAGTCTATGGTCCCATTCACTCGGGAATATCCCAACGCAGCTCCTAGAAGAAACGTGTTTCTGACTCGCTTAATCTCAACATAGATACAACTCTCTTAGGTGAACGAATGCACAGCACAGCAGTTTCAAGGAAACGTTTCTCCTGAGTTTTAGACGAAGTTTACTGCTGTTTCGTATGTTTGCCGGCATTGGGCTGGATATGCCGGTTTTGGGATTCTGCACAGAAAGGGTTTGCTAACCGCTGACCACACATGTGAGTTTAACTCCGTCAGTTGTATGCACACATTGACAACCATTCAGTTAGATAGCTCCGTTTTGGTTTTAGAAGCAGATATTTCTCTGTACAGCCTATGTTCCCATTCACCCGGGAAAATCGCAACGCAGCTCCTAGAAGAAACGTGTTTCTGACTCACTGAATCTCAACATAGATTCAACTCTCTTAGATGAACGAACGCACAGCAGAGCAGTTTCAAGGAAACGTTTCTCAGGAGTTTTAGACGAAGTTTACTGCTGTTTCGTACGTATGCCGGCATTGGGGTGTAAATGCCGGTTTCGGAATTCTGCACAGAAAGGGTTTGCAAACCGTTGAATCCACACGTGACTTTACCTCTGTCAGTTGAATGCACACATTGACAACCATTCAGTTAGATAGCTCCGTTTTTGTTTTAGAAGCAGATATTTCTCTGTACAGCCTATGGTCCCTTTCACTCCGGAATATCTCGACGCATCTCCTAGAAGAAACGTGTTTCTGACTCGCTGGATCTCAACATAGATTCAACTCTCTTAGGTGAACGAACGAACAGCACAGCATTTTCAAGGAAACCTTTCTCCTGAGTTTTAGATGAAGTTTACTGCTGCTTCGTACGTATGCCGGCATTGGGCTGGAAATGCCGGTTTTGGGATTCTGCACAGAAAGGGATTGCAAAAACCTGAATCCACACGTGAGTTTAACTCCGTCAGTTGAATGCACACATTGAGAACCATTTAGTAAGATAGCTCCGTTTTGGTTTTAAAAGCAGATATTTCTCTGTACAGACTATGGCCCCATTCACTGGGTAATATCCCAGCGCAGCTCCTAGAAGAAACGTGTATCTGACTCGCTGAGTCTCAACATAGATTCAACTCTCTTTAGTGAATGAACACTCAGCAGAGCAGTTTCAAGTAAACGTTTCTCCTGAGTTTTAGACGAAGTTTCCTGGTGTTTCGTACATATGCCGGCATTGGGCTGGAAATGCCGGTTTTGGAATTCTGCACAGAAAGGTTTTGCAAACCCCTGAATCCACACGTGAGTTTAACTCCGTCAGTTGAATGCTCACATTGACAGCCATTCAGTTAGATAGCTCCGTTTTGGTTTTAGAAGCAGATGTTTCTCTGTACAGTCTATGATCCCATTCACTCGGGAATATCCCAATGCAGCTCCTAATAGAAACGTGTTTTTGACTCGCTTAATCTCAACATAGATTCAACTCTCTTAGGTGAACGAATGCACAGCAGAGCAGTTTCAAGGAAACGTTTCTCCGGAGTTTTAGACGAAGTTTACTGTTGTTTCGTACGTATGCCGGCATTGGGGTGTAAATGCCAGTTTCGGAATTCTGCACAGAAAGGGTTTGCAAACCGTTGAATCCACACGTGACTTTACCTATGTCAGTTGAATGCACACATTGACAACCATTCAGTTAGATAGCTCCGTTTTGGTTTTAGAAACAGATATTTCTCTGTACAGACTATGTTCCCAATCACTCGTTAAGATCCCAACGCAGCTCCTAGAAGAAACGTGTTTCTGACTCGTTGAATCTCAACATAGATTCAGCTCTCTTAGGTGAAAGAAAGCACAGCAGAGCTGTTTCAAGGAAACGTTTCTCCTGAGTTTTATACGAAATTCACTTCTGTTTCGTACGTATGCCGGCATTGGGCTGGAAATGCCGCTTTTGGGATTCTGCAGAGAAAGGGTTTGCAAACCCCTGAATCCGCACGAGTTCACCACCGTCAGTTGAATGCACACGTTGACAACCATTCAGTTAGATAGCTCCGTTTTGGTTTTAGAAGCAGATATTCTCTGTACAGCCTATGGCCCCATTCACTCGGGAATATCCCAGCGCAGCTCCTAGAAGAAACGTGTTTCTGACTCGCTGAGTCTCAACATAGATTCAACTCTCTTTGTTGAATGAACACACAGCAGAGCAGTTTCAAGTAAACGCTTCTCCTGAGTTTTAGACGAAGTTTCCTGGTGTTTCGTACGTATGCTGGCATTGGGGTGGAAATTTCGGTTTTGGAATTCTGCAAGGAAAGGTTTTGCAAACCCCTGAATCCTCACGTGAGTTTAACTCCGTGAGTTGAATGCACACATTGACAGCCAATCAGTTAGATAGCTCCGTTTTGGTTTTAGAAGCAGATATTTCTCTGTACAGCCTATGGTCCCATTTACTCGGGAATATCCCAATGAAGCTCCTAGAAGAAACGTGTTTCTGACTCGCTTAATCTCAACATAGATTCAACTCTCTTAGGTGAACGAATGCACAGCAGAGCAGTTTCAAGGAAACGTTTTTCCTGAGTTTCAGACGAAGTTTACTGCTGTTTCGTACGTCTGCCGGCATTGGCTGGAAATGCCGGTTTTGAGATTCTGCACAGAAAGGTTTTGCAAACCGTTGAATCCACACGTGACTTTACCTCTGTCAGTTGAATGCACACATAGACAACCATTCAGTTAGATAGCTGCGTTTTGGTTTTAAAAGCAGATATTTCTCTGTACAGCCTAAGGTCCCATTCACTCGGGAATATCCCAACGCATCTCCTAGAAGAAACGTGTTTCTGACTCGCTGGATCTCAACATAGATTCAACTCTCTTAGGTGAACCAACGCACAGCAGAGCAGTTTCAAGGAAACGTTTCTCCTGAGTTTTAGATGAAGTTAACTGCTGTTTCGTACGTATGCCGTCATTGGGCTGACAATGCCGGTTTTGGGATTCTGCAGAGAAAGGGTTTGCAAACCCCTGAATCCGCACATGAGTTTAACACCGTCAGTTGAACGCACACATTGACAGCCATTCAGTTAGATAGCTCCGTTTTGGTTTTAGAAGCAGATGTTTCTCTGTACACTCTATAGTCCCATTCACTCGGGAATATCCCAACGCAGCTCATAGACGAAACGAGTTTCTGACTCGCTGAATCTCAACATAGATTCAACTCTCTTAGGTGAACGAACAGACAGCAGAGCAGTTTCAAGGAAACGTTTCTCCTGAGATTTAGATGAAGTTTACTGCTGTTTCGTACGTATGCCGGCATTGGGCTGACAATGCCGGGTTTGGGATTCTGCAGAGAAAGGGTTTGCAAACCCCTGAATCTGCACATGAGTTTAACACCGTCAGTTGAATGCACACATTGACAACCATTCAGTTAGATAGCTCTGTTTTGGTTTTAGAAGCAGATATTTCTCTGTACAGCCTTAGGCCCCATTCACTCGGGAAAATCCCAGCGCAGCTCCTAGAAGAAACGTGTTTCTGACACGCTGAGTCTCAACATAAATTCAACTCTCTTTGGTGAATGAACACACAGCAGAGCAGTTTCAAGTAAACGTTTCTCCTGAGTTTTAGACGAAGTTTCCTGGTGTTTCGTTCGTATGCCGCCATTGGGCTGGAAATGCCGGTTTTGGAATTCTGCACAGAAATATTTTGCAAACCCCTGAATCCACACGTGAGTTTAACTCCGTCAGTTGAATGCAAACATTGAGAGCCATTCAGTTACATAGCTCCCTTTTGGTTTTAGAAGCAGATGTTTCTCTGTACAGTCTACGGTCCCATTCACTCGGGAATATCCCAACGCAGCTCCTCAAGGAAACGTATTTTTGACTCGTTTACACTCAATATAGATTCAACTCTCTTAGGTGAACGAATGCACAGCAGAGCAGTTTCAAGGAAACGTTTCTCCTGAGTTTTAGACGAAGTTTACTGCTGTTTCGGACCTTTGCCATCATTGGGCTGGAAATGCCGGTTTTGGTATTCTGCACAGAAAGGGTTCGCAAACCGCTGAATCCACACGTGAGTTTAACTCAGTCAGTTGAATGCACACATTGACAACCATTCAGTTAGATAGCTCCTTTTTGGTTTTAGAAGCAGATGTTTCTCTGTGCAGCCTATGGTCCCATTCACTCGGGAATATCCCAACGCAGCTCCTAGAAGAAACGAGTTTCTGACTCGCTTAATCTCAACATAGACTCAACTCTCTTAGGTGAACGAACGCACAGCAGAGCAGTTTCAAGGAAACGTTTCTCCTGAGTTTTAGACCAAGTTTACTGCTGTTACGTACGTATGACGGCATTGGGCTGGAAATGCTGGTTTTGGGATTCTGCACAGAAAGGGTTTGCAAACAGCTGAATCCACACGTGAGTTTAACTCCGTCAGTTGAATGCACACATTGAGAACCATTTAGTAAGATAGCTCCGTTTTGGTTTTAAAAGCAGATATTTCTCTGTACAGCCTCTGGCCCCATTCACTCGGGAATATCCCAGCGCAGCTCCTAGAAGAAACGTGTTTCTGACTCGCTGAGTCTCAATATAGATTCAACTCTCTTTGGTGAATGAACACACAGCAGAGCAGTTTCAAGTAAACGTTTCTCCTGAGTTTTAGACGAAGTTTACTGGTGTTTCGTACGTATTCCGGCATTGGGGTGGAAATGCCGGTTTTGGAATTCTGCACAGAAAGGTTTTTCAAACCCCTGAATCCACACGTGAGTTTAACTCCGTGAGTTGAATGAACACATTGACAGCCATTCAGTTAGATAGCTCCGTTTTGGTTTTAGAAGCAGATATTTCTCTCTACAGCCTGTGGTCCCATTCACTCGGGAAGAAACCAACATAGCTCCTAGAAGAAACGTGTTTCTGACTCGCTGAATCTCAACATAGATTCAATTCTCTTAGGTGAACGAACTCACAGCAGAGCAGTTTCAAGGAATCGTTTCTCCTGAGTTTTAGACGAAGTTTACTGGTGTTTCGTACGTATGCCGGCATTGGGCTGGAAATGCCGGTTTTGGAATTCTGCACAGAAAGGTTTGCAAACCCCTGAATCCACACGTGAGTTTAACTCCGTCAGTTGAATGCACACATTGACAGCCATTCAGTTAGACAGCTCCGGTTTGGTTTTAGAAGCAGATGTTTCTCTGTACAGTCTATGGTCCCATTCACTCGGGAATATCCCAACGCAGCTCCTAGAAGAAACGTGTTTTTGACTCGCTGAATCTCAACATAGATTCAATTCTCTTAGGTGAACGAACTCACAGCAGAGCAGTTTCAAGGACACGTTTCTCCTGAGTTTTACACGAAGTTTACTGCTGTTTCGTACGTATGCCGGCATTGGGCTGGAAATGCTGGTTTTGGGATTCTGCACAGAAAGGGTTTGCAAACCGTTGAATCCACACGTCAGTTTACCTCTGCCAGTTCAATGCACACATTGACAACCATTCAGTTAGATAGCTCTGTTTTGGTTTTATAAGAAGATAATTCTCTGTACCGCCTATTGTCCCATTTACTCGGGAATATTCCAACGCTGCTCCTAGAAGAAACGTGTTTCTGAATCGCTGAATCTCAACATAGATTCAACTCCCTTAGTTGTACGAACGAACAGCAGAGCAGTTTCAAGGAAACGTTTTTCCTGAGTTTTAGACGAAGTTTACTGCTGTTTCGTACGTATGCCTGCATTGGGCTGGAAATTCCCATTTCCGGATTCTACACAGAGAAGTTTTACAAACCGCTGAATCCACATGTGAGTTTATCTCTGTCAGTTGAATGCTCACATTGACAACCATTCAGTTAGGTAGCTCCGTTTTGGTTTTAAAAGTAGATATTTCTCTGTACATCCAATGGTCCCTTTCACTCGGGAATATCCCAATACAGCTCCTAGAAGAAACGTGTTTCTGACTCGCTGAATCTCAACATAGATTCATCTCTCTTAGGTTAACGAAAGCACAGCAGAGCAGTTTCAAGGAAACGTTTCTCCTGAGTTTTAGACGAAGTTTACTGCTGTTTTGTACGAATGCCGGCATTGGGCTGGAAATGCCAGTTTTGGGATTCTGCGTAGAAAGCGTTTGCAAACCGCTGAATCCACACATGAGTTTAACTCTGTCAGTTGAACGCACCCATTGACAACTATTCAGTTACATAGCTCCATTTTGGTTTTAGAAGTAGATATTTCTCTGTAAAGCCTATGATCCCATTCACTCGGGAATATCCCAACGCAGCTCCCAGAAGAAACGTGTTTCTGACTCGTTGAATCTCAACATAGATTCAACTCTCTTAGGGGAACGGACGCACAGCAGAGCATTTTCAAGGAAACGTTTCTCCTGAGTTTTAGACGAAGTTTACTGCTGTTTCGTACGTATGCCGGCATGAGGATGGAAATGCCAATTTTTGGAATGTACACAGAAAAGGTTTACAAACCGCTGAACCCACATATGAGTTTAACTCTGTCAGTTGAATGCTCACATTGACAACCATTCAGTTAGATAGCTCCGTTTTGGTTTTAGAAGTAGATATTTCTCTGTTCAGACTATGGTCCCATTCACTCGGGAATATCCCAACGCAGCTCCTAGAAGAAACGTGTTTCTGACTCGCTGAATCTCAACATAGATTCATCTCTCTTAGGTGAACGAAAGCACAGCAGAACAGTTTCAAGGAAACGTTCCTCCTGAGTTTTTTTTTTTTTTTTTTTTTTTTTTTTGAGACGGAGCTTCGCTCTTGATACCCAGGCTGGAGTGCAATGGCGCGATCTCGGCTCACCGCAACCTCCGCCTCCTGGGTTCAGGCAATTCTCCTGCCTCAGCGTCCTGAGAAGCTGGGATTACAGGCACGCGCCACCGTGCCCAGCTAATTTTTTGTATTAGTAGAGACGGGGTTTCACCACGTTGACCAGGATGGTCTCGATCTCTTGACCTCGTGATCCACCCGCCTCGGCCTCCCAAAGTGCTGGGATTACAAGCTTGAGCCACCGCGCCCGGCCCCTCCTGAGTTTTAAACGAAGTTTACTGCTGTTTCGTACGTATGCCGGCATTGGGCTGGAAATGCCGGTTTTGGGATTCTGTGCAGAAAGGGTTTGCAAACCGCTGAGTCCACCGGTGAGTTTAACTCTGTCAGTTCAATGCACCCATTGACAACCATTCAGTTAGATAGCTCCGTTTTGGTTTTAGAAGCAGATATTCTCTGTACAGCCTATGGCCCCATTCACTCGGGAATATCCCAGCGCAGCTCCTAGAAGAAACGTGTTTCTGACTCGCTGAGTCTCAACATAGATTCAACTCTCTTTGTTGAATGAACACACAGCAGAGCAGCTTCAAGTAAACGCTTCTCCTGAGTTTTAGACGAAGTTTCCTGGTGTTTCGTACGTATGCTGGCATTGGGGTGGAAATTTCGGTTTTGGAATTCTGCAAGGAAAGGTTTTGCAAACCCCTGAATCCTCACGTGAGTTTAACTCCGTGAGTTGAATGCACACATTGACAGCCAATCAGTTAGATAGCTCCGTTTTGGTTTTAGAAGCAGATCTTTCTCTGTACAGCCTATGGTCCCATTTACTCGGGAATATCCCAATGAAGCTCCTAGAAGAAACGTGTTTCTGACTCGCTTAATCTCAACATAGATTCAACTCTCTTAGGTGAACGAATGCACAGCAGAGCAGTTTCAAGGAAACGTTTTTCCTGAGTTTCAGACGAAGTTTACTGCTGTTTCGTACGTCTGCCGGCATTGGCTGGAAATGCCGGTTTTGAGATTCTGCACAGAAAGGTTTTGCAAACCGTTGAATCCACACGTGACTTTACCTCTGTCAGTTGAATGCACACATAGACAACCATTCAGTTAGATAGCTGCGTTTTGGTTTTAAAAGCAGATATTTCTCTGTACAGCCTAAGGTCCCATTCACTCGGGAATATCCCAACGCATCTCCTAGAAGAAACGTGTTTCTGACTCGCTGGATCTCAACATAGATTCAACTCTCTTAGGTGAACCAACGCACAGCAGAGCAGTTTCAAGGAAACGTTTCTCCTGAGTTTTAGATGAAGTTAACTGCTGTTTCGTACGTATGCCGTCATTGGGCTGACAATGCCGGTTTTGGGATTCTGCAGAGAAAGGGTTTGCAAACCCCTGAATCCGCACATGAGTTTAACACCGTCAGTTGAACGCACACATTGACAGCCATTCAGTTAGATAGCTCCGTTTTGGTTTTAGAAGCAGATGTTTCTCTGTACACTCTATAGTCCCATTCACTCGGGAATATCCCAACGCAGCTCATAGACGAAACGAGTTTCTGACTCGCTGAATCTCAACATAGATTCAACTCTCTTAGGTGAACGAACAGACAGCAGAGCAGTTTCAAGGAAACGTTTCTCCTGAGATTTAGATGAAGTTTACTGCTGTTTCGTACGTATGCCGGCATTGGGCTGACAATGCCGGGTTTGGGATTCTGCAGAGAAAGGGTTTGCAAACCCCTGAATCCGCACATGAGTTTAACACCGTCAGTTGAATGCACACATTGACAACCATTCAGTTAGATAGCTCTGTTTTGGTTTTAGAAGCAGATATTTCTCTGTACAGCCTTAGGCCCCATTCACTCGGGAAAATCCCAGCGCAGCTCCTAGAAGAAACGTGTTTCTGACACGCTGAGTCTCAACATAAATTCAACTCTCTTTGGTGAATGAACACACAGCAGAGCAGTTTCAAGTAAACGTTTCTCCTGAGTTTTAGACGAAGTTTCCTGGTGTTTCGTTCGTATGCCGCCATTGGGCTGGAAATGCCGGTTTTGGAATTCTGCACAGAAATATTTTGCAAACCCCTGAATCCACACGTGAGTTTAACTCCGTCAGTTGAATGCAAACATTGAGAGCCATTCAGTTACATAGCTCCCTTTTGGTTTTAGAAGCAGATGTTTCTCTGTACAGTCTACGGTCCCATTCACTCGGGAATATCCCAACGCAGCTCCTCAAGGAAACGTATTTTTGACTCGTTTACACTCAATATAGATTCAACTCTCTTAGGTGAACGAATGCACAGCAGAGCAGTTTCAAGGAAACGTTTCTCCTGAGTTTTAGACGAAGTTTACTGCTGTTTCGGACCTTTGCCATCATTGGGCTGGAAATGCCGGTTTTGGTATTCTGCACAGAAAGGGTTCGCAAACCGCTGAATCCACACGTGAGTTTTTCTCAGTCAGTTGAATGCACACATTGACAACCATTCAGTTAGATAGCTCCTTTTTGGTTTTAGAAGCAGATGTTTCTCTGTGCAGCCTATGGTCCCATTCACTCGGGAATATCCCAACGCAGCTCCTAGAAGAAACGAGTTTCTGACTCGCTTAATCTCAACATAGACTCAACTCTCTTAGGTGAACGAACGCACAGCAGAGCAGTTTCAAGGAAACGTTTCTCCTGAGTTTTAGACCAAGTTTACTGCTGTTTCGTACGTATGACGGCATTGGGCTGGAAATGCTGGTTTTGGGATTCTGCACAGAAAGGGTTTGCAAACAGCTGAATCCACACGTGAGTTTAACTCCGTCAGTTGAATGCACACATTGAGAACCATTTAGTAAGATAGCTCCGTTTTGGTTTTAAAAGCAGATATTTCTCTGTACAGCCTCTGGCCCCATTCACTCGGGAATATCCCAGCGCAGCTCCTAGAAGAAACGTGTTTCTGACTCGCTGAGTCTCAATATAGATTCAACTCTCTTTGGTGAATGAACACACAGCAGAGCAGTTTCAAGTAAACGTTTCTCCTGAGTTTTAGACGAAGTTTACTGGTGTTTCGTACGTATTCCGGCATTGGGGTGGAAATGCCGGTTTTGGAATTCTGCACAGAAAGGTTTTTCAAACCCCTGAATCCACACGTGAGTTTAACTCCGTGAGTTGAATGAACACATTGACAGCCATTCAGTTAGATAGCTCCGTTTTGGTTTTAGAAGCAGATATTTCTCTCTACAGCCTGTGGTCCCATTCACTCGGGAAGAAACCAACGTAGCTCCTAGAAGAAACGTGTTTCTGACTCGCTGAATCTCAACATAGATTCAATTCTCTTAGGTGAACGAACTCACAGCAGAGCAGTTTCAAGGAATCGTTTCTCCTGAGTTTTAGACGAAGTTTACTGGTGTTTCGTACGTATGCCGGCATTGGGCTGGAAATGCCGGTTTTGGAATTCTGCACAGAAAGGTTTGCAAACCCCTGAATCCACACGTGAGTTTAACTCCGTCAGTTGAATGCACACATTGACAGCCATTCAGTTAGACAGCTCCGGTTTGGTTTTAGAAGCAGATGTTTCTCTGTACAGTCTATGGTCCCATTCACTCGGGAATATCCCAACGCAGCTCCTAGAAGAAACGTGTTTTTGACTCGCTGAATCTCAACATAGATTCAATTCTCTTAGGTGAACGAACTCACAGCAGAGCAGTTTCAAGGACACGTTTCTCCTGAGTTTTACACGAAGTTTACTGCTGTTTCGTACGTATGCCGGCATTGGGCTGGAAATGCTGGTTTTGGGATTCTGCACAGAAAGGGTTTGCAAACCGTTGAATCCACACGTCAGTTTACCTCTGCCAGTTCAATGCACACATTGACAACCATTCAGTTAGATAGCTCTGTTTTGGTTTTATAAGAAGATAATTCTCTGTACCGCCTATTGTCCCATTTACTCGGGAATATTCCAACGCTGCTCCTAGAAGAAACGTGTTTCTGAATCGCTGAATCTCAACATAGATTCAACTCCCTTAGTTGTACGAACGAACAGCAGAGCAGTTTCAAGGAAACGTTTTTCCTGAGTTTTAGACGAAGTTTACTGCTGTTTCGTACGTATGCCTGCATTGGGCTGGAAATTCCCATTTCCGGATTCTACACAGAGAAGTTTTACAAACCGCTGAATCCACATGTGAGTTTATCTCTGTCAGTTGAATGCTCACATTGACAACCATTCAGTTAGGTAGCTCCGTTTTGGTTTTAAAAGTAGATATTTCTCTGTACATCCAATGGTCCCTTTCACTCGGGAATATCCCAATACAGCTCCTAGAAGAAACGTGTTTCTGACTCGCTGAATCTCAACATAGATTCATCTCTCTTAGGTTAACGAAAGCACAGCAGAGCAGTTTCAAGGAAACGTTTCTCCTGAGTTTTAGACGAAGTTTACTGCTGTTTTGTACGAATGCCGGCATTGGGCTGGAAATGCCAGTTTTGGGATTCTGCGTAGAAAGCGTTTGCAAACCGCTGAATCCACACATGAGTTTAACTCTGTCAGTTGAACGCACCCATTGACAACTATTCAGTTACATAGCTCCATTTTGGTTTTAGAAGTAGATATTTCTCTGTAAAGCCTATGATCCCATTCACTCGGGAATATCCCAACGCAACTCCCAGAAGAAACGTGTTTCTGACTCGCTGAATCTCAACATAGATTCAACTCTCTTAGGTGAACGGACGCACAGCAGAGCATTTTCAAGGAAACGTTTCTCCTGAGTTTTAGACGAAGTTTACTGCTGTTTCGTACGTATGCCGGCATGAGGATGGAAATGCCAATTTTTGGAATGTACACAGAAAAGGTTTACAAACCGCTGAACCCACATATGAGTTTAACTCTGTCAGTTGAATGCTCACATTGACAACCATTCAGTTAGATAGCTCCGTTTTGGTTTTAGAAGTAGATATTTCTCTGTTCAGACTATGGTCCCATTCACTCGGGAATATCCCAACGCAGCTCCTAGAAGAAACGTGTTTCTGACTCGCTGAATCTCAACATAGATTCATCTCTCTTAGGTGAACGAAAGCACAGCAGAACAGTTTCAAGGAAACGTTCCTCCTGAGTTTTTTGGTTTTTTTTTTTTTTTTTTTTGAGACGGAGCTTCGCTCTTGATACCCAGGCTGGAGTGCAATGGCGCGATCTCGGCTCACCGCAACCTCCGCCTCCTGGGTTCAGGCAATTCTCCTGCCTCAGCGTCCTGAGAAGCTGGGATTACAGGCACGCGCCACCGTGCCCAGCTAATTTTTTGTATTAGTAGAGACGGGGTTTCACCACGTTGACCAGGATGGTCTCGATCTCTTGACCTCGTGATCCACCCGCCTCGGCCTCCCAAAGTGCTGGGATTACAAGCTTGAGCCACCGCGCCCGGCCCCTCCTGAGTTTTAAACGAAGTTTACTGCTGTTTCGTACGTATGCCGGCATTGGGCTGGAAATGCCGGTTTTGGGATTCTGTGCAGAAAGGGTTTGCAAACCGCTGAGTCCACCGGTGAGTTTAACTCTGTCAGTTCAATGCACCCATTGACAACCATTCAGTTAGATAGCTCCGTTGTGGTTTTAGAAGTAGATATTTCTCTGTACAGCCTATGGTCCCATTCACTCGGGATTATCCCAACGCAGCTCCTAGAAGAAACGTGTTTCTGACTCGTGGAACCTCAACATAGATTCACCTCTCTTAGGTGAACGAACGCGCAGCAGAGCAGTTTCAAGGAAACGTTTTTCCTGAGTTTTAGGCGAAGTTTACTGCTGTTTCGTACGCATGCAGGCATTGGGCTGGAAATTCCAATTTCAGGATTCTACACAGAAAAATTTTACTAACCGCTGAATCCACATGTGAGTTTAACTCTGTCAGTTGAATGCTCACATTGACAACCATTCAGTTAGATAGCTCCGTTTTGGTTTTAAAAGTAGATATTTCTCTGTACAGCCAATGGTACCTTTCACTCGGGAATATCCCAACGCAGCTCCTAGAAGAAACGTATTTCTGACACGCTGAATCTCAACATAGATTCATCTCTCTTAGGTGAACGAAAGCACAGCAGAACAGTTTCAAGGAAACGTTTCTCGTGAGTTTTAGACGAAGTTTACTGCTGTTTCGTACGTATGCCGGCATTGGGCTGGAAATGCCAATTTGGGATTCTGCGTAGAAAGGGTTTGCAAACCGCTGAATCCACACGTGACTTTAACTCTGTCAATTCAATGCACATATTGACAACCATTCAGTTAGATAACTCCGTTTTGGTTTTATAAACAGATATTTCTCTGTATAGACTATGGTACCATTCACTCGGGAATATCCCAGCGCAGCTCCTACAAGAAACGTGTTTCTGACTCGCAGAATCTCAATATAGATTCAACTCTCTTAGGTGAACGAACGTACATCAGAGCCGTTTCAAGCAAAGGTTTCCCTGAGTTTTAGACGAAATTTGCTGCTGTATCGTACGTATGCCGGCTTGGGCTGGAAATGCTGGATTTGGGATTCTGCACAGCAATGGTTTGCAAACCGCTGAATCCACACGTGAGTTTAACTCTCTCAGTTGAATGGACACATTGCCAACCATTTAGTTAGATTGTTCCGTTTGGTTGTAGAAGTAGACATTTCTCTGTACAGCCTATGTTCCCATTCACTCGGGAATATCCCAACGCAGCTCCTAGATGAAACGTGTTTCTGACTCGCTGAATCTCAACATAGATTCAACTCTCTTAGGTGAACGAACGCACAGCAGAACAGTTTCAAGGAAACGTTTCTCCTGAGTTATAGACGAAGTTTACTGCTGTTTCGTACGTATGCCGGCAGTGGGCTGCAAATGCCAGTTTTGGAAATCTGCACAGAAAGGGTTTACAAACCGTTGAATCCATAGGTGAGTTTACCTCTGTCAGTTGAATGCTCACATTGACAACCATTCAGTTAGATAGCTCCGTTTTCGTTTTAGAAGTAGATATTTCTCTGTACAGCCTATGGTCCTATTCACTCGGGAATATCCCAACGCAGCTCATAGAAGAAACGTTTTTCTTACTCGCTGAATCTCAACATAGATTCAACTCTCTTAGGTGAACGAACACACAGTAGAGCAGTTTCAAGGAAACGTTTCTCCTGAGTTTAAGACCAAGTTTACTGCTGTTTCGTACGTTTGCCGTCATTGGACTGGAAATGCCGGGTTTGGGATTCTGCACAGAAAGGATTTGCAATCCGCTGAATCCACACGTGAGTTTAACACCATCAGTTGAATGCACACATTGACAACCATTCAGTTAGATATCTCCGTTTTGGTTTTAGAAGCAGATATTTCTCTGTACAACCTATGGTCCCTTTCACTAGGGAATATCCCAACGCGGTTCCTAGAAGAAACGTGTTTCTGACTCGTTGAATCTCAACATAGATTCAACTCTCTTAGGTGAACGAATGCACAGCAGAGCAGTTTCAAGGAAACGTTTCTCCTCAGTTTCAGACGAAGTTTACCGCTGTTTCGTACTTATGCCGCCATTGGGCTGGAAATGCCGGTATTGGGATTCTACACAGAAAGGGTTTGCAAACTGCTGAATCCACAGGTGAGTTTAACTCTGTCAGTTGAATGCACACATTGAAAACCATTCAGTTAGATCGATCTGTTTTGGTTTTAGAAGCAGATCTTTCTACGTACAGACTATTGTCTCATTCATTTGGGAATATCCCAACACAGCTCCTAGAAGAAACGTGTTTCTGACTCGCTGAATCTCAACATAGATTGAACTCTCTTAGGTGAACGAACGCACAGCAGAGCAGTTTCAAGGAAACGTTTTTCCTGAGTTTTAGACGAAGTTTACTGCTGATTCGTAGGTATGCCGGCATTGGGCTGGAAATGCCAGTTTTGGGATTCTTCTCAGAAACGTTTTACAAACCGCTGAATCCACATGTGAGTTTAGTTCTGTCAGTTGAATGCTCATATTGACAACCATTCAGTTAGATAGCTCCGTTTTGGTTTTAGAAGTAGATATTTCTCTGTACAGCCTATGGTCCCATTCACTCGGGAATATCCCAACGCAGCTCCTAGAAGAAACGTGTTTCTGACTCGCTGAATCTCAAAATAGATTCAACTCTCTTAGGTGAACGAAAGCACAGCAGAGCAGTTTCAAGGAAAGGTTTCTCCTGAGTTTCAGACGAAATTTACCGCTGTTTCGTACGTATGCCGCCATTGGGCTGGAAATGCCGGTATTGGGATTCTACACAGAAAGGGTTTGCAAACCGCTGAATCCACAGGTGAGTTTACCTCTGTCAGTTGAATGCACACTTTGAAAACCATTCAGTTAGATAGCTCTGTTTTGGTTTTAGTTGTATATTTTCTTCTGTACAGCCTATGATCCCTTTCACTCGGGAATATCCCAACGCAGCTCTTAGAAGAAACGTGTTTACGACTCGCTGAATCTCAACATAGATTCAACTCTCTTAGGTGAACGAAAGCACAGAAGAGCAGTTTCAAGGAAACGTTTCTCCTGAGTTTTAGACGAAGTTGACTGCTGTTTCGTACGTATGCCGGCATTGGGCTGGAAATGCTGGTTTTGGGTTCCGTACAGAAAGGGTTTGCAAACCGCTGAATCCACACGTGAGTTTAACTCTGTGATTTCAATGCACACATTGACAACCATTCAGTTAGATAGCTCCGTTTTGGTTTTATAAGCAGATATTTCTCTGTACAGCCTATGGTCCCATTCACTCGGGAATATCATAATGCAGCTCCCAGAATAAACGAGTTTCTGACTCGTTGAATCTGAACATAGATTCAACTCTCTTAGGAGAATGAAAGCACAGCAGACCAGTTTCACGGAAACGTTTCTCCTGAGTTTTAGACGAAGTTTACTGCTGTTTCGTACGTATGCCGGCATTGGGCTGGAAATGCCGGTTTTGGGATTTTGCACAGAAAGGGTTTGCAAACCGCAGAATCCCCACATGAGTTTAACTCTTTTATTTGAATGCACACATTGACAACCATTCAGTTAGATAGCTCCTTTCTGGTTTTAGAAGTAGATATTTCTCTGTACAGCCTATGGACCCATTCACTCGGGAATATCCCAACGCAGCTCCTAGAAGAAACGTGTTTCTGACTCGCTGAATCTCAACATAGATTCAACTCCCTTAGGTGAACGAACGCACAGCAGAGCCGTTTCAAGGAAACGTTTCTCCTGATTTTCAGACGAAGTTTACTGCTGTTTCGTACGTATGCCGGCATTGGGCTGGAAGTGCCAGATTTGGGATTCTGCACAGAAAGGGTTTACAAACAGCTGAATCCAATGTGAGTTTAACTCAGTCAGTTGAATGCACACTTTGACAACCATTCACTTAGGTAGCTCCGTTTTGGATTTAGAAGCAGATATTTCTCTGTACAGCCTATGGTCCCATTCACTCGAGAATATCCCAACGCAGCTCCTAGAAGAAACGTGTTTCTGACTCGCTGAATCTCAACATAGATTCAACTCTCTTAATTGATCGAATGCACAGCATAGCAGTTTCAAGGAAACGTTTCTCCTGAGTTTTAGACGAAGTTTACTGCTGGTTCGTACATATGCCGGCATTGGGCTGGAAAGGCCAGTTTTGGGATTCTACACAGAAAAGGTTTAGAAACCGATGAATCAACATTTGAGTTTAACTCTGTCAGTTGAATGCTCACATTGACAACCATTCAGTTAGATAGCTCCGTTTTGGTTTTAGAAGTAGATATTTCTCTGTACAGGCAATGGTCCCATTCACTCGGGTATATC
The DNA here is from genome assembly GCF_030222135.1 of Aotus nancymaae. Taxonomy (NCBI): domain Eukaryota; kingdom Metazoa; phylum Chordata; class Mammalia; order Primates; family Aotidae; genus Aotus; species Aotus nancymaae. The sequence continues at coordinate 483,298 of NW_026988565.1, forward strand.
CCAACGAAGCTCCTAGAAGAAACGAGTTTGTGACTCGCTAAATCTCAACATAGATTCAACACTCTTAGGTGAACGAACGCACAGCAGAGCAGTTTCAAGGAAACGTTTCTCCTGATTTTCAGACGAAGTTTACTGCTGTTTCGTACTTATCCCGGCATTGGGCTGGAAGTGCCAGTTTTGGGATTCTGCACAGAAAGGGTTTACAAACAGCTGAATCCACATGTGAGTTTAACTCCGTCAGTTGAATGCACACTTTGACAACCATTCACTTAGTTAGCTGCGTTTTGGATTTAGAAGCAGATGTTTCTCTGTACAGCCTATGGTCCTATTCACTCGGGAATATCCCAACGCAGCTCCTAGAAGAAACGTGTTTCTGACTCGCTGAATCTAATCATAGATTCAACTCTCTTAAGTGAACGAATGCACAGCAGAGCAGTTTCAAGGAAACGTTTCTCCTGAGTTTTTGACGACGTTTACTGCTGTTTCGTACGTATGCCGGCATTGGGCTGGAAAAGCCAGTTTTGGGATTCTACACAGAAAAGGTTTAGAAACCGCTGAATCCACCTTTGAGTTTAACTCTGTCAGTTGAATGCTCACATTGACAACCATTCAGTTAGATAGCTCCGTTTTGGTTTTAGAAGTAGATATTTCTCTGTTCAGGCAATGGTCCCAATCACTCGGGTATATCCCAACGAAGCTCCTAGAAGAAACGAGTTTGTGACTCGCTGAATCTCAACATAGATTCAACTCTCTTAGGTGAACGAACGCACAGCAGAGCAGTTTCAAGGAAACGTTTCTCCTGAGGTTTAGACGAAGTTTACTGCTGTTTCGTTCATATGCCGGCATTGGGCTGGAAATGCCAGTTTTGGGATTCTTCACAGAAAGGGTTTACAAACCGCTGAATCCACAGGTGAGTTTAACTCTGTTAGTTGAATGCACACATTGACAACCATTCAGTTAGATAGCTCCGTTTTGGTTTTAGAAACAGATATTCCTCTGTACAGCCTATGATCCCAATCCCTCAGGAATATCCCAACGCAGCTCCTAGAAGAAACGTGTTTCTGAATCGCTGAATTTCAACATTGATTCAACTCTCTTAGGTGAACGAACGCACAGCAGAGCAGTTTCAAGGAAACGTTTCTCCTGAGTTTTAGACGAAGTTTACTGCTGTTTCGTACGTATGCTGGCATTGGGCTTGAAATGCCGGTTTTGGGATTCTGCACAGAAAGGATTTGCACACCCTTGAATCCACACGTGAGTTTATCTCCGTCAGCTGAATGCACACATTGACAACCATTCAGTTAGATAGCTCCGTTTTGGTTTTAGAATCAGATATTTCTCAGTATAGCCTCTGGTCCCATTCACTCGGCAATATCCCAACGAAGCTCCTAGAAGAAACGTGTTTCTGAATCGCTGAATCTCAACATTGATTCAACTCTCTTAGGTGAACGAACGCACAGCAGAGCAGTTTCAGGGACACGTTTCTCCTGAGTTTTAGACGAAGTTTACTGCTGTTTCGTACGAATGCAGGCATTCGGCTGGAAATGCCGGTTTTGGGATTCTGCACAGAAAGCATTTGCAAACCGCTGAATCCACACATGAGTTTAACTCCGTCAGTTGAATGCACACATTGACAACCATTCAGGTAGATAGCTCCGTTTTGATTTTAGAAGCAGATATTTCTCTGTACAGACTATGGTCTCATTCCCTCGGGAATATCCCAACGCAGCTCCTAGAAGAAACGTGTTTCTGAATTGCTGAATCTCAACATAGATTCAACCCTCTTAGGTGAACGAACGCACAGCAGAGCAGTTTCAGGGAAACGTTTCCCCTGAGTTTTACACGAAGTTTACTGCTGTTTCGTACGTATGCCGGCATTGGGCTGGAAAAGTCAGTTTTGGGATTCTATACAGAAAAGGTTTAGAAACCGCTGAATCCACATTTGAGGTTAACTCTGTCAGTGGAATGCTCACATTGACAACCATTCTGTTAGATAGCTCTGTTTTGGTTTTAGAAGTAGATATTTCTCTGTACAGCCTATGGTCCCATTCACTCGGGAATATCCCAACGCAGCTCCTAGAAGAAACGTGCTTCTGACTCGCTGAATCTCAACATAGATTCAACTCTCTTAGGTGAACGATCGCACACCAGAGTAGTTTCAAGGAAACGTTTCTCCTGAGTTTTAGACGAAGTTTACTGCTGTTTCATACATATGCCGGCATTGGGCTGGAAATGCCAGTTTTGGGATTCTGCACAGAAAGGGTTTACAAACCGCTGAATCCACAGGTGAGCTTAACTCTTTCAGTTGAATGCACACATTGACAACAATTCAGGTAGATAGCTCCGTTTTGGTTTTAGAAACAGACATTCCTCTGTACAGCCTATGGTCCCATTCACTCGGGAATATCCCAACGCAGCTCCTAGAAGAAACCTGTTTCTGACTCTCTGAATCTCAACATAGATTCAACTCTCTTAGTTGCACGAACGCACAGCAGAGCAGTTTCATGGAAACGTTTTTCCTGAGTTTTAGACGGAGTTTGCTGCTGTTTCGTACGTATGCCGGCATTGGACTGGAAATGCCAGTTTTGGGATCCTTCTCAGAAAAGGTTTCCGAACCGCTGAATCCAAAAGTGAGTTTAACTCTGTCAGTTGAATGCTCACATTGACAACCATTCAGTTAGATAGCGACTTTTGGTTTTGGAAGTAGATATTTCTCTGTACAGACAATGGTCCCATTCACTCGGGTATATCCCAACGCAGCTCCTGGAAGAAACGTGTTTCTGACTCGCTGAATCTCAACATAGATTCAACTCTCTTAGGTGAACGAACACACAGCAGAGCTGTTTCAAATAAACGTTTCCCCTGAGTTTTTCACGAAGTTTACTGCTGTTTCATACGTATGCCGGCATTGGGCTGGAAAATCAGTTTTGTGATTCTACACAGAAAAGGTTTACAAACCGCTGAATCCACATGTGAGTTTAACTCTGTCAGTTGAATGCTCACATTGACAACCATTCAGTTAGATAGCTCCGTTTTGGTTTTAGAAGTAGATATTTCTCTGTACAGCCAATTTTCCCATTCACTCGGGAATATCCCAACGAAGCTCCTAGAAGAAACGAGTTTGTGACTTGCTGAATCTTAACATGGATTCAACTCACTTAGGTGAATGAACGCACAGCAGAGCAGTTTCAAGGAAACGTTTCTCCTGAGGTTTAGACGAAGTTTACTGCTGTTTCGTACGTATGCCGGCATTGGCCTGGAAATGCCAGTTTTGGGATTCTGCACAGAAAGCGCTTACAAACCGCTGAATCCACAGGTGAGTTTAACTCTCTTAGTTGAATGCACCCATTGACAACCATTCTGTTAGATAGCTCCGTTTTGGTTTTAGAAGCAGATATTTCTCAGTACAGCCTAAGGTCCCATTCACTCGGGAATATCCCATCGCAGCTCCTGGAAGAAACGTGTTTCTGACTCGCTGAATCTCAACATAGATTCAACTCTCTTACGTGAACGAACGCACAGCAGAGCAGTTTCAAGGACACGTTTCTCCTGAGTTTTAGACGAAGTTTACTGCTGTTTTGTACGTATGCCGGAATTGGGCTGGAAATGCCGGTTTTGGGATTCTGCACAGAAAGGATTTGCAAACCGCTGAATCCGCACATGAGTTTAACTCCGTCAGTTGAATGCACACATTGTCAACCATTCAGTTAGATAGCTCCGTTTTGGTTTTAGAAGTAGATATTTCTCTGTAAAGCCAATTTTCCCATTCACTCGGGAATATCCCAACGAAGCTCCTAGAAGAAACGAGTTTGTGACTCGCTGAATCTCAACATAGATTCAACTCACTTAGGTGAACGAACGCACAGCAGAGCAGTTTCAAGGAAACGTTTCTCCTGAGGTTTAGACGAAGTTTACTGCTGTTTCGTACGTATGCCGGCATTGGGCTGGAAATGCCAGTTTTGGGATTCTGCACAGAAAGCGTTTACAAACCGCTGAATCCACAGGTGAGTTTAACTCTGTTAGTTGAATGCACCCATTGACAACCATTCAGTTAGATAGCTCCGTTTTGGCTTTAGAAGCAGATATTTCTCAGTACAGCCTATGGTCCCATTCACTCGGGAATATCCCATCCCAGCTCCTAGAAGAAACGTGTTTCTGACTCGCTGAATCTCAACATAGATTCAACTCTCTTAGGTGAACGATCGCACACCAGAGTAGTTTCAAGGAAACGTTTCTCCTGAGTTTTACAAGAAGTTTATTGCTGTATCATACGCATGCCGGCATTGAGCTGTAAATGCCTGTTTTGGGATTCTACACAGAAAAGGTTTACAAACCGCTGAATCAACATGTGAGTTTAACTCTGTCAGTTGAATGCTCACATTGACAACCATTCAGTTAGATAGCTCCGTTTTGGTTTTAGAAGTAGATATTTCTCTGTTCAGCCTATGGTCCCATTCACTCGGGAATATCCCAACGCAGCTCCTAGAAGAAACGTGTTTCTGACTCGATGAACCTCCACATAGATTCAACTCTCTTAGGTGAATGAACACACAGCAGAGCTGTTTCAAGGAAACGTTTCCTCTGAGTTTTTCACGAAGTTTACTGCTGTTTCGTACGTATGCCGGCATTGGGCTGGAAATGCCAGTTTTGGGATTCTACACAAAAAAGTTTTACAAACCGCTGAATCCACATGTGAGTTTATCTCAGTCAGTTGAATGATCACCTTGAAAACCATTCAGTTAGATAGCTCCTTTTTGGTTTAAGAATTAGATATTTCTCTGTTCAGCCTATGGTCCCATTCACTCGGGAATATCCCAACGCAGCTAGTAGAAGAAACGTGTTTCTGACTCGCTGAATCTCAGCATAGATTCAACTCTCTTAGGGGAACGAACACACAGCAGAGCTGTTTCAAATAAACGTTTCCCCTGAGTTTTTCACGAAGTTTACTGCTGTTTCATACGTATGTCGGCATTGGGCTGGAATAGCCAGTTTTGGGATTCTACACAGAAAAGGTTTACAAACTGCTGAATCCACATTTGAGTTTAACTCTGTCAGTTGAATGCTCACATTGACAAACATTCAGTTAGATAGATCCGTTTTGGTTTTAGAAGAAGATATTTCCTGTACAGACAATTTTCCCATTCACTCGGGAATATCCCAATGCAGCTCCTAGAAGAAACGTGTTTCTGACTCGATGAACCTCCCCATAGATTCAACTCTCTTAGGTGAATGAACACACAGCAGAGCTGTTTCAAGGAAACGTTTCCTCTGAGTTTTTCACGAAGTTTACTGCTGTTTCGTACGTATGCCGGCATTGGGCTGGAAATGCCAGTTTTGGGATTCTACACAAAAAAGTTTTACAAACCGCTGAATCCACATGTGAGTTTATCTCAGTCAGTTGAATGCTCACTTTGAAAACCATTCAGTTAGGTAGCTCCTTTTTGGTTTAAGAATTAGATATTTCTCTGTTCAGCCTATGGTCCCATTCACTCGAGAATATCCCAACGCAGATCGTAGAAGAAACGTGTTTCTGACTCGCTGAATATCAACATAGATTCAACTCTCTTAGGTGAACCCACACACAGCAGAGCTGTTTCAAATAAACTTTTCCCCTGAGTTTTTCACGAAGTTTACTGCTGTTTCATACGTATGCCGGCATTGGGCTGGAAAATCAGTTTTGGGATTCTACACAGAAAAGGTTTACAAACCGCTGAATCCACATTTGAGTATAACTCTGTCAGTTGAATGCTCACATTGACGACCATTCAGTTAGATAGCTCCGTTTTGGTTTTAGAAGTAGATATTTCTCTGTTCAGACTATGGTCCCATTCACTCGGGAATATCCCAACGCAGCTCCTAGAAGAAACGTGTTTCTGAATTGCTGAATCTCAACATAGATTCAACTCCCTTAGGTGAACGAACGCACAGCAGAGCAGTTTCAGGGAAACGTTTCCCCAGAGTTTTACACGAAGTTTACTGCTGTTTCGTACGTATGCCGGCATTGGACTGGAAATGCCAGTTTTGGGATTCTACACAGAAAAGGTTTACAAAACGCTGAATCCAAATGTGAGTTTAACTCTGTCAGTTGAATGCTCACATTGACAACCATTTATTTAGATAGCTCCGTTTTGGTTTCAGAAGTTGATATTTCTCTGTACAGCCAATGGTCCCAATCACTCGGGTATATCCCAGCGCAGCTCCTAGAAGAAACGTGTTTCTGACTCGCTGAATCTAAACATAGATTCAACTCTCTTAGGTGAACGATCGCACAGCAGAGCAGTTTCAAGGAAACGTTTCTCCTCAGTTTTAGACGAAGTTTACTGCTGTTTCATACGTATGCCGGCATTGGGCTGGAAATGCCGGTTTTGGGATTCTACACAGAAAAGATTTACAAACCGCTGAATCCACATGTGAGTTTAACTCTGTCAGTTGAATGCTCACATTGACAACCATTCAGTTAGATAGCTCCGTTTTGGTTTTAGAAGTAGATATTTCTCTGTTCAGCCTGTGGTCCCATTCACTCGGGAATATCCCAACGCAGCTCCTAGAAGAAACGTGTTTCTGACTCGATGAACCTCCACATAGATTCAACTCTCTTAGGTGAATGAACACACAGCAGAGCTGTTTCAAGGAATGGTTTCCTCTGAGTTATTCACGAAGTTTACTGCTGTTTTGTACGTATGCCGGCATTGGGCTGGAAATGCCAGTTTTGGGATTCTACACAAAAAAGGTTTACAAACCGCTGAATTCACATGTGAGTTTATCTCAGTCTGTTGAATGCTCACTTTGAAAACCATTCAGTTAGATAGCTCCTTTTTGGTTTAAGAATTAGATATTTCTCTGTTCAGCCTATGGACCCATTCACTCGGGAATATCCCAACGCAGCTCCTAGAAGAAACGTGTTTCTGACTCGCTGAATCTCAACATAGATTCAACTCTCTTAGGTGAACGAACACACTGCAGAGCTGTTTCAAATAAACGTTTCCCCTGAGTTTTTCACGAAGTTTACTGCTGTTTCATACGTATGCCGGCATTGGGCTGGAAAAGCCAGTTTTGGGATTCTACACAGAAAAGGTTTACAAACCGCTGAATCTACATTTGAGTTTAACTCCGTCAGTTGAATGCTCACATTGACAACCATTCAGTTAGATAGCTCCGTTTTGGTTTTAGAAGTAGATATTTCTCTGTAAAGCCAATTTTCCCATTCACTCGGGAATATCCCAACGAAGCTCCTAGAAGAAACGAGTTTGTGACTCGCTGAATCTCAACATAGATTCAACTCACTTAGGTGAACGAACGCACAGCAGAGCAGTTTCAAGGAAACGTTTCTCCTGAGTTTTACAAGAAGTTTATTGCTGTATCGTACGTATGCCGGCATTGGACTGGAAATGCCAGCTTTGGAATTCTGCACAGAAAGGGTTTACAAACTGCTGAATCCACATGTGAGCTTAACTCCGTTAGTTGAATGCACATATTGACAACCATTCACTTAGATATCTCCGTTTTGGTTTTAGAAGTAGATATTTCTCTGTACAGTGAATGGTCCCATTCACTCGGGAATATCACAACGAAGCTCCTAGAAGAAACGAGTTTGTGACTCGCTGAATCTGAACATAGATTCAACTCTCCTAGGTAAACGAACGCACAGCAAAGCAATTTCAAGGAAACGTTTCTCCTGAGGTTTAGACCAAGTTTACTGCTGTTTCGTACGTATGCCGGCATTGGGCTGGAAATGCCAGTTTTGGGATTCTGCACAGAAAGGGTTTACAAACCGCTGAATCCACAGGTGAGTTTAACTCTGTTACTTGAATGCACACTTTGACAACCATTCAGTTAGATAGCTCCGTTTTGATTTTATAAGCAGATATTTCTCAGTAGAGACTATGGTCCCATTCACTCGGGAATATCCCAACGAAGCTCCTAGAAGAAACGTGTTTCTGACTCGCTGAATCTCAACATAGATTCAACTCTCTTAGGTGAACGAACGCACAGCAGAGCAGTTTCAAGGACACGTTTCTCCTGAGTTTTAGAAGAAGTTTACTGCTGTTTCATACGTATCCCGGCATTGTACTGGAAATGCCAGTTTTGGGATTCTACACAGAAAAGGTTTAGAAAACGCTGAATCCACATTTGAGTTTAACTCTATCAGTTGAATGCTCACATTGACAACCATTCAGTTAGATAGCTCCGTTTTGGTTTTAGAAGTAGATATTTCTCAGTACAGTCTATGGTCCCATTCACTCGGGAATATCCCAAAGAAGCTCCTAGAAGAAACGTGTTTCTGACTCGCTGAATCTCAACATAGATTCAACTCTCTTACGTGAACGAACGCACAGCAGAGCAGTTTCAAGGACACGTTTCTCCTGAGTTTTACAATAAGTTTCCTGCTGTTTCGTACGTATGCCGGCATTGGGCTGGAAATGCCGGTTTTGGGATTCTGCACAGAAAGGATTTGCAAACCGTTGAATCCGCACATGAGTTTAACTCTGTCAGTTGAATGCACACATTGACAACCATTCAGTTAGATAGCTCCGTTTTGATTTTAGAAGCAGATATTTCTCTGTACAGCCTATGGTCCCATTCCCTCGGGAATGTCCCAACGCAGCTCCTAGAAGAAACGTGTTTCTGAATTGCTGAATCTCAACATACATTCAACTCTCTTAGGTGAACGAACGCACAGCAGAACAGTTTCAGGGAAACGTTTCCCCTGAGTTTTACACGAAGTTTACTGCTGTTTCGTACGTATGCCATCATTGGGCTGGAAAATCAGTTTTGGGATTCTACACAGAAAACTTTACAAACCACTGAATCCACATGTGAGTTTATCTCAGTCAGTTGAATGCTCACTTTGAAAACCATTCAGTTAGATAGCTCCTTTTTGGTTTAAGAAATAGATATTTCTCTGTTCAGCCTTTGGTCCCATTCGCTCGGGAATATCCCAACGCAGCTCCTAGAAGAAATGTGTTTCAGACTCGCTGAATCTCAACATAGATTCAACTCTCTTAGGTGAACGAACACACAGCAGAGCTGTTTCAAATAAAATTTTCCCCTGAGTTTTTCACGAAGTTTACTGCTGTTTCATACGTATGCCGGCATTGGGCTGGAAAATCAGTTTTGGAATTCTACACAGAAAATGTTTACAAACCGCTGAATCCATATGTGACTTTAACTCTGTCAGTTGAATGCTCACATTGAAAACCATTCAGTTAGATAGCTCCGTTTTGGTTTTAGAAGTATATATTTCTCTGTTCAGCCTATCGTCCCATTCACTCGGGAATATCCCAATGCAGCTCCTAGAAGAAACGTGTTTCTGACTCGATGAACCTCAACATAGATTCAACTCTCTTAGGTGAAGGAATTAACAGCAGAGCTGTTTCAAGGAAACGTTTCCCCTGAGTTTTACACGAAGTTTACTGCTGGTTCGTACGTATGCGGGCATTGGGCTGGAAATTCCAGTTTTGGAATTCTGCACAGAAGGGGTTTAGAAACCGCTGAATCCACATGTGAGTTTAACTCCGTTAGTTGAATGCACACATTGACAAACATTCACTTAGATAGCTCCGTTTTGGTTTTAGAAGCAGATATTTCTCTGTACAGACTATGGTGCCATTCACTCGGGAATATCCCAACGCAGCTCCTAGAAAAAACTTGTTTCTGACTCGCTGAATCTCAACATAGATTCAACTCTCTTAGGTGAACGAACGCACAGCAGAGCAGTTTCAAGGAAACGTTTCCCCTGAGTTTTTCACGAAGTTTACTGCTGTTTCGTACGTATGCCGGCATTGGGCTGAAAAATGCCAGTTTTGGGATTCTACACAGAAAAGATTTACAAACCGCTGAAGCCACATTTGAGTTTAACTCTGTCAGTTGAATGCTCACATTGACAAACATTCAGTTAGATAGCTCCGTTTTGGTTTTAGAAGTAGATATTTCTCTGTACAATCAATGGTCCCATTCACTCAGGAATATCGCAATGAAGCTCCTAGAAGAAACGAGTTTGTGACTCGCTGAATCTGAACATAGATTCAACTCTCTTAGGTGAACGAACGCACAGCAGAGCAGTTTCAAGGAAACGTTTCTCCTGAGGTTTAGACCAAGTTTACTGGTGTTTCGTACGTATGCCGGCATTGGGCTGGAAATGCCAGTATTGGGATTCTGCACAGAAAGGGTTTACAAACCGCTGAATCCACAGGTGAGATTAACTCTGTTACTTGAATGCACACTTTGACAACCATTCAGTTAGATAGCTCCGTTTTGATTTTAGGAGCAGATATTTCTCAGTAGAGCCTATGGTCCCATTCACTCGGGAATATCCCAACGCAGCTCCTAGAAGAAACGTGTTTCTGACTCGCTGAATCTCAACATAGATTCAACTCTCTTAGGTGAACGAACGCACAGCAGAGCAGTTTCAAGGACACGTTTCTTCTGAGACTTAGACGAAGTTTACTGCTGTTTCGTACGAATGCCGGCATTGGACTGGAAATGCCGGTTTTGGGATTCTGCACAGAAAGGGTTTTCAAACCGCTGAATCCACACATGGGTTTAACTCCGTCAGTTGAATGCACGCATTGACATCCATTCAGTTAGATAGCTCCGTTTTGATTTTAGAAGCAGATATTTCTCTGTACAGCCTATGGCCCATTCCCTCGGGAATATCCCATCGCAGCTCCTAGAAGAAACGTTTTTCTGACTCGCCGAATCTCAACATAGATTCAACTCTCTTAGGTGAACGCACGCACAGCAGAGCAGTTTCAAGGAAACGTTTCTCCTGAGTTTTAGACGAAGTTTACTGCTGTTTCGTACGTATGCCGGCATTGGACTGGAAATGCCAGTTTTGGGATTCTACACAGAAAAGGTTTACAAAACGCTGAATCGAAATGTGAGTTTAACTCTGTCAGTTGAATGCTCACATTGACAACCATTCATTTAGATAGCTCCGTTTTGGTTTCAGAAGTAGATATTTCTCTGTACAGCCAATGGTCCGATTCACGCGGGTATATCCCAACGCAGCTCCTAGAAGAAACGTGTTTCTGACTCGCTGAATCTCAACATAGACTCAACTCTCTTAGGTGAACGATCGCACAGCAGAGCAGTTTCAAGGAAACGTTTCTCCTCAGTTTTACACGAAGTTTACTGCTGTTTCGTACGTATGCCGGCATTGGGCTGGAAATGCCGATTTTGGGATTCTACACAGAAAGGTTTACAAACCGCTGAATCCACATGTGAGTTTAACTCTGTCAGTTGAATGCTCACATTTACAACTATTCAGTTAGATAGCTCCGTTTTGATTTTAGAAGCAGATATTTCTCAGTAGAGCCTATGGTCCCATTCACTCGGGAATATCCCAACGAAGCTCCTAGAAGAAACGTGTTTCTGACTCGCTGAATCTCAACATAGATTCAACTCTCTTAGGTGAACGAACGCACAGCAGAGCAGTTTCAAGGACACGTTTCTCCTGAGTTTCAGACGAAGTTTACTGCTGTTTCATACGTATCCCGGCATTGTACTGGAAATGCCAGTTTTGGGATTCTACACAGAAAAGGTTTACAAAACGCTGAATCCACATTTGAGTTTAACTCTGTCAGTTGAATTCACACATTGACAACCATTCAGTTAGATAGCTCCGTTTTTGTTTTAGAAGCAGATATTTCTCTGTACAGCCTATGGTCCCATTCACTCGGGAATATCCCAATGTAGCTCCTAGATGAAACGTGTTTCTGAGTCGCTGAATCTAAACATAGATTCAACTCCCTTAGGTGAACGTAAGCACAGCGGAGTAGTTTCAAGAAACGTTTCCCCTGAGTTTTACACGAAGTTTACTGCTGTTTCGTACGTATGCCGGCATTGGGCTGGAAATGCCAGTTTTGTGATTCTACACAGAAAAGGTTTAGAAACCACTGAATCCACATGTGAGGTTAACTCTCTCAGTTGAAAGCTCACATTGACAACCTTTCTGTTAGATAGCTCTGTTTTGGTTTTAGAAGTAGGTATTTCTCTGTACAGCCAAAGGTCCTCTTCACTCGGGAATATCCCAACGCAGCTCCTAGAAGAAACGTGTTTCTGACTCGCTGAATCTCAACATAGATTCAACTCTCTTACGTGAATGATCGCACACCAGAGTAGTTTCAAGGAAACGTTTCTCCTGAGTTTTACATGAAGTTTACTGCTGTATGGTACGTATGCCCGCATTGAGCTGGAAATGCCGGTTTTGGGATTCTACACAGAAAAGATTTACAAACCGCTGTATCCACATGTGAGTTTAACTCTGTCAGTTGAATGCTCACATTGACAACCTTTCAGTTAGATAGCACCTTTTTTGTTTTAGAAGTAGATATTTCTCTGTACAGTCCATGATCCCTTTCCCTAGGGAATATCCCAAACCAGCTCCTAGAGGAAACGTGTTTCTGAATTACTGAATCTCAACATAGATTCAACTCTCTTAGGTGAACGAACGCACAGCAGAGCAGTTTCAAGGAAACGTTTGTCCTGAGTTTTACACAAAGTTTACTGCTCTTTCGTACGTATGCCGGCATTGGGCTGGAAATGCCAGTTTTGGGATTCCGAAGTGAAAGGGTTTACAAACCGAGGAATCCACATGTGAGTTTAACTCTGTCAGTTGAATGTTCACATTGACAACCATTCATTTAGATAGCTCCGTTTTGGTTTTAGAAGATGATATTTCTCTGTACAGCCAATGGTCCGTTTCCCTCGGGAATATCCCCACGCAGCTCCTAGAATAAATGTGTTTCTGACTCGCTGAATCTCAACCTATATTCAACTCTCTTAGTTGAACGGACGCACAGCAGAGCAGTTTCAAGGAAACCTTTCTCCTGAGTTTTAGACGATGTTTACTGCTGTTTCGTACGTATGCCGGCATTGGGCTGGAAATGCTGCTTTTGGGATTCTGCGCAGAAAGGGTTTGGAAGTCGCTGAATCCACACATGAGTTTAACTCTGTCAGTTGAATGCACCCATTGACAACCATTCAGTTAGATAGCTCCGTTTTGGTTTTAAAAGTAGATATTTCTCTGTACAGTCTATTTTCCCATTCACTCGGGAATATCCCAACGCAGCTCCTAGAAGAAACGTGTTTCTGACTCGCTGAATCTCAACATAGATTCAACTCTCTTAGTTGACCGTACGCACAGCAGAGCAGTTTCAAGGAAAAGTTTCTCCTGAGTTTTACACGAAGGTTAATACTCTTTCGTACGTATGCCGGCATTGGGCTGGAAATGCCGGTTTTGGGATTCTGCACAGAAAGGGTTTGCAAACTGCTTAATCCACACGTGAGTTTAACTCTGTCAGTGGAATGCACACATTGAAAACCATTCAGTTAGGTAGCTTTGTTTTGGTTTTAGAAGCAGATATTTCTCCGTACAGCCTATGGTCCCATTCATTCGGAAATATCCCAACGGAGCTCCTAGAAGAAACGTGTTTCTGACTCGCTGAATCTCAACATAGATTCAACTCACTTAGGTGAACAAAAGAACAGCAGAGCAGTTTCAAGGAACACTTTCTCCTGAGATTTAGACGAAGTTTACTGCTGTTTCGTACGTATGCCGGCATTGGGCTGGAAATGCCAGTTTTGGGATTCAACACACAAAAGGTTAACAAACCGCTGAATCCATAGGTGAGTTTAACTCTGTCAGTTGAATGCTCACATTGACAACCATTCAGTTAGATAGCTCCGTTTTGGTTTTAGAAGTAGATATTTCTGTGTACAGCCAATGGTCCCTTTCCCTCGGGAATATCCCAACGGAGCTACTAGAAGAAACGTGTTTCTGACTCGCTGAATCTCAACATAGAATCAACTCTCTTAGTTGAACGAAAGCACAGCATAGCAGTTTCAGGGAAACCTTTCTCCTGAGTTTCACACGAAGTTTACTGCTGTTTCGTACGTATGCCAGCATTGGGCTGGAAATGTCGGTTTTGGGATTCTGCACAGAAAGGATTTGAAAACCGCTGAATCCACACGTGAGTTTAACTCCGTCAGTTAACTGCACACATTGACAGACATTCAGTCAGATAGCTCCGTTTTGGTTTTATAAGCACATATTTCTCTGTACAGCCTATGGTCCCATTCACTCGGGAATATCCCAACGCAGCTCCTAGAATAAACGTGTTTCTGACTCGCTGAATCTCAACATAGATTCAACTCTCTTAGGTGAAAGAACGCACAGCAGAGCAGTTTCAAGGAAACGTTGATCCTGAGTTATACACGAAGTTTACTGCTGTTTCGTACGTATGCCGGCATTGGGCTGGAAATACCAGTTTTGGTATTCTACACAGAAAAGTTTTATAAATCGCTGAATCCACATGTGAGTTTAACTCTGTCAGTTGAATGCTCACATTGACAATCTTTCAGATAGATAGCTCCGTTTTGGTTTTAGAAGCAGATATTTCTCAGTACAGCCTATGGTCCCATTCACTCGGGAATATTCAAACGCAGCTCCGAGAAAAAACGTTTTTCTTACTCGCTGAATCTCAGCATAGATTCAACTCCCTTAGGTGAACGGACACACAGAAGAGCAGATGCAAATTGAAACGTTTCTCCTGAGTTTCAGACGAAGTTTACTGCTGTTTCGTACGTATGCCGGCATTGGGCTGGAAATGCCGGTTTTGGGATTCTGCAGAGAAAGGGTTTGCAAACCGATGAATCCACACGTGAGTTTATCTCTGTCAGTTCGATGCACACATTGACAACCGTTCAGTTAGATAGCTCCGTTTTGGTTTTATAACCAGATATTTCTCTGTACAGCCTATGGTCCCATTCACTCGGGAATATCCCAACGCAGCTCCTAGAAGAAACGTGTTTCTGACTCGCTGAATCTCAACATAGATTCAACTCTCTTAGGTGATCGAACGCACAGCAGAGCAGTTTCAAGGAAACGTTTCTCCTGAGTTTTGGACGATGTTAACTGCTGTTTAGTACGTATGTCGCCATTGGGCTGGAAATGCCAGTTTTGGGATTCTACACAGAAAAGGTTTATAAACCGCTGAATCCACATGTGAATTTAACTCTGTCAGTTGAATGATCACATTGACAATCATTCAGTTAAATAGCTCCGTTTTGGTTTTAGAAGAAGATATTTCTCTGTACAGTCAATGATCCCTTTCACTCGGGAATATCCCAACGCAGCTCCTAGAAGAAACGTGTTTCTGACTCGCTGAATCTCAACATAGATTCAACTCACTTAGGTGAACGGTCGCACAGCAGAGCAGTTTCAAGGAAACGTTTCTCCTGAGTTTTAGACGAAGTTTACTACTGTTTCGTACGTATGCTGGCAATGGGCTGGAAATGCCGGTTTTGGGATTCTGCACAGAAAGGATTTGCAAACCGCTGAATCCGCACGTGAGTTTAACTCCGTCAGTTAAATGCACACATTGGCAGACATGCAGTTAGATACACCGTTTGGGTTTTATAAGCAGATATTTCTCTGTACATCCTATGGTCCAATTCACTCGGGAATATCCCAAGGCAGTTCCTAGAAGAAACGTGTTTCTGACTCGCTGAATCTCAACATAGCTTCAACTCTCTTAGGTGAACGAACGCACCCCAGATCTGTTTCAAGGAATCATTTCTCCTGAGTTTTACACGAAGATTACTGCTGTTTCGTACGTATGCCGGCATTGGGCTGGATATGCCGGGTTTGCGATTCTGCACAGAAAGGGTTTGCAAACCGCTGAATCCACACGTGAGTTTAACTGTGTCAGTTCAATGCACACATTGCCAACCATTCAGTTAGATAGTTCCGTATTGGTTTTAGAAGTGGATATTTCTGTGTACAGCCTATGGTCCCATTCACTCGTGAATATCCCAACGCAGCACCTAGAAGAAACGATTTTCTTACTCGCTGAGTCTCAACATAGATTCAACTCTCTTAGGTGTACGGACACACAGCAGAGCAGTTTTACGGAAACGTTTCTCCTGAGTTTTAGACGAAGTTTACTGCTGTTTCGTACGTATGCCGGCATTGGGCTGGAAATGCAGGTTTTGGGATTGTGTACAGAAAGGGTTTGCACACCTCTGTCTCCACATGTGAGTTTATCTCTGTCAGTTGAATGCACACATTGACAACCATTCAGTTAGATAGCTCCGTTTTGCTTTTAGAAGCAGATATTTCTCTCGTACAGCCTATGGACCCATTCACTCGGGTATATCCCAACGCAGCTCCTAGAAGAAACGTGTTTCTGACTCGCTGAATCTCAACATAGATTCAACTCCGTGAGTTGAACGAACGCACAGCAGAGCTGTTTCAAGTAAAGGTTTCTCCTGTGTTTTAGACGAATTTTACTGCTGTTTCATACGTATGCCGTCATTGGGCTGGAAATGCCTGTTTAAGATTCTGCACAGAAAGGGTTTGCAAACCGCTGAATCCAAACATGAGTTTACCTCTGTCAGTTGAATGCACACATTGACAACCATTCAGTTAGATAACTCCGTTTTGGTTTTAGAAGCAGATATTTCTCTGTACAGACTGTGATCCCATTCACTCGGGAAAATCCCAATGCAGCTCCTATAAGAAACGTGTTTCTGACTCGATGAATCTCAACATAGATTCAGCTCTCTTAGGTGAACGAACGCACAGAAGAGCAGTTTCAAGGAAACGTTTCTCCTGAGTTTTAGACGAAGTTTACTGCTGTTTCGTACGTATGGCGGTATTGGGCTGGAAATACCGGTTTTGGGATTCTGCTCAGAAAAAATTTGCAAACCGCTGAATCCACAGGTGAGTTAAACTCTGTCTGTTGAATGCACACATTGACAACCATTCAGTTAGATAGCGCCGTATTGGTTTTAGAAGCAGATATTTCTCTGTAAAGCCTATGGTCCCATTCACTCGTTAATATCCCAATGCAGCTCCTAGAAGAAACGTGTTTCAGACACGTGGATCTCATCATAGATTCAACTCTCTTAGGTGAACGAAGGCACAGAAGAGCAGTTTCAAGGAGACGTTTCTCCTGAGTTTTAGACGAAGTTTACTGCTGTTTCGTACGTATGCCGGCATTGGGCTGGAAATGCCGGTTTTGGGATTCTGCACAGAAAGGGTTTGCAAACCGCAGAATTCACACGTGAGTTTAAGCCCGTCAGCTAAATGCACACATTGACAGCCATTCAGTCAGATAGCTCCGTTTTGCTTTTAGAAGCAAATATTTCACTGTACAGCCTATGGTCCCATTCAATCGGGAATATCCCAACGCAGCTCCTAGAAGAAACGTGTTTCTGACTCGCTGAATCTCAACATAGATCCAACTCTCTTAGGTGAACGAACGTACAGAAGAGCAGTTTCAAGGAAACGTTTGTCTTGAGTTTTAGATGAAGTTTACTGCAGTTTCGTACGTATGCCGGCATTGGACTGGAAATGCCGGTTTTGCGATTCTGCACAGAAAGGGTTTGCAAACCGCTGAATCTCCATGTTACTTTAACTCTGTCAGTTGAATGCACACATTGACAACCATTCAGTTAGATAGCTCCGTTTTGGTTTTAGAAGCAGATAATTCTCTGTACAGCCTATGGTACCATTCACTCGGGAATATCCCAGTACAGCTCCTAGAAGAAACGTGCATCTGACTGCTGAATCTCAACATAGATTCAACTCTCTTAGGTGAACGAAAACACAGGAGAGCAGTTTCAAGGAAACGTTCCTCCTGAGTTTTACACGAAGTCATACTGCTGTTTCGTACGTGTGCCGGCATTATGCTGGAAATGCCGGTTTCTGGATTCTGCACAGAAAGGGTTTGCAAGCACTGAATCCACACATGAGTTTAACACTGTCAGTTGAATGTACCCAAGGACAACCATTCAGTTAGATAGCTCTGTTTCGGTTTTAGAAGCAGATATTTCTCTGTACAGCCTATGGTCCCATTCACTCGGGAAGATCCCAACGCAGCTCCTAGAACAAACGTGTTTCTGACTCGCTGAATCTCAACATAGATTCAACTCTTCTTGGTGAACGAACACACAGAATAGCAGTTTCAAGGAAACGTTTTTCCTGAGTTTTAGACTAAGTCATACTGCTCTTTCGTATGTATGCCGGCATTGTGCTGGAAATGCCGGTTTCTGTATTCTGCACAGAAAGGGTTTGCAAAGCGCTGAATCCACACATGAGATTAACACTGTCAGTTGAATGCACGCATGGACAACCATTCAGTTAGATAGCTCCGTTTTGGTTTTAGAAGCAGATAATTCTCTATACAGCCATTGGTCACATTCACTCGGGAATATCCCAACGCAGCTCCTAGAAGAAACGTGTTTCTGACTCGCTGAAGCTGAACATAGATTCAACTCTCCTAGGTGAACGAAAGCGCAGCAGAGCAGTTTCAAGGAAGCGTTTCTCCTGAGTTTTAGACGAAGTTTACTGCTGTTTCATACGTATGCCGGCATTGGGCTGGAAATGCTGGTTTTGGGAATCTGAACAGAAATGGTTTGCAAACCGCTGAATCACCGGGTGACTTGAACTCTGTCAGTTGAATGCACACATGGACAACCATTCAATTAGACACCTCCCTTTTGGTTTTAGAAGCAGATATTTCTCTGAACAGCCTATGGTCCCATCCACTCGGGAATATCCCAACGCAGCTCCTAGAAGAAAAGTGTTTCTGACTCGCTGAATCTCAACATAGATTCAACTCTCTTAGGTGAACGAACGCACAGCAGAGCAGTTTCAAGGAAACGTTTCTCCTGAGGTTTAGACCAAGTTTACTGCTGTTTCGTACGTATGCCGGCATTGGGCTGGAAATGCCGGTTTCTGGATTCTGCACAGAAAGGGTTTGCAAGCGCTGAATCCACACATGAGTTTAGCACTGTCAGTTGAATGTACCCAAGGACAACCATTCAGTTAGATAGCTCTGTTTCGGTTTTAGAAGCAGATATTTCTCTGTACAGCCTATGGTCCCATTCACTCGTGAAGATCCCAACGCAGCTCCTAGAACAAACGTGTTTCTGACTCGCTGAATCTCAACATAGATTCAACTCTTCTGGGTGAACGAACACACAGAATAGCAGTTTCAAGGAAACGTTTTTCCTGAGTTTTAGACTAAGTCATACTGCTCTTTCGTATGTATGCCGGCATTGTTCTGGAAATGCCGGTTTCTGTATTGTGCACAGAAAGGGTTTGCAAAGCGCTGAATCCACACATGAGATTAACACTGTCAGTTGAATGCACCCATGGACAACCATTCAGTTAGATAGCTCCGTTTTGGTTTTAGAAGCAGATAATTCTCTATACAGCCATTGGTCACATTCACTCGGGAATATCCCAACGCAGCTCCTAGAAGAAAAGTGTTTCTGACTCGCTGAATCTCAACATAGATTCAACTCTCTTAGGTGAACGAACGCACAGCAGAGCAGTTTCAAGGAAATGTTTCTCCTGAGGTTTAGAGCAAGTTTTCTGCTGTTTCGTACGAATGCAGGCACTGGACTGGAAATGCCAGTTTTGGGATTCTGCACAGAAAGGGTTTACAAACCGCTGAATCCACAGGTGAGTTTAACTCTGTTACTTGAATGCACACTTTGACAACCATTCAGTTAGATAGCTCCGTTTTGATTTTAGAAGTAGATATTTCTCAGTAGAGCCTATGGTCCCATTCACTCGGGAAAATCCCAACGAAGCTCCTAGAAGAAATGTGTTTCTGACTCGCTGAATTTCAACATAGATTCAACTCTCTTAGGTGAACGAATGCACAGCAGAGCAGTTTCAAGGACACGTTTCTCCTGAGTTTTAGACGAAGTTTACTGCTGTTTCGTACGAATGCAGGCACTGGGCTGGAAATGCCGGTTTTTGTGATTCTGCACAGAAAGGGTTTGCAAACCGCTGAATCCACACATGAGTTTAACTCCGTCAGTTGAAAGCACGCATTGACATCCATTCAGTTACATAGCTCCGTTTTGATTTTTGAAGCAGATATTTCTCTGTACAGCCTATGGCCCATTCCCTCGGGAATATCCCATCGCAGCTCCTAGAAGAAACGTGTTTCTGACTCACTGAATCTCAACATAGATTCAACTCTCTTAGGTGAATGAACGCACAGCATAGCAGTTTCAAGGAAACGTTTCTCCTGAGTTTTAGACGAAGTTTACTGCTGTTTCGTACGTATGCCGGCATTGGACTGGAAATGCCAGTTTTGGGATTCTACACAGAAAACGTTTACAAAACGCTGAATCCAAATGTGAGTTTAACTCTGTCAGTGGAATGCTCACATTGACAACCATTCAGTTAGATAGCTCCGTTTTGGTTTCAGAAGTAGATATTTCTCTGTACATCCAATGATCCCATTCACTCGGGTATATCCCAACGCAGCTCCTAGAAGAAACGTGTTTCTGACTCGCTGAATCTCAACATAGATTCAACTCTCTTAGGTGAACGATCGCACAGCAGAGCAGTTTCAAGGAAACGTTTCTCCTCAGTTTTAGACGAAGTTTACTGCTGTTTCGTACGTATGCCGGCATTGGGCTGGAAATGCCGGTTTTGGGATTCTACACAGAAAGGTTTACAAACCGCTGAATCCACATGTGAGTTTAACTCTGTCATTTGAATGCTCACATTTACAACGATTCAGTTAGATAGCTCCGTTTTGGTTTTAGAAGTAGATATTTCTCTGTAAAGCCTATGGTCCCATTCACTCGGGATTATCCCCACGCAGCTCCTAGAAGATACGTGTTTCAGAATCGCTGAATCTCAACATAGATTCAACTCTCTTAGGTGAATGAACGCACAGCATAGCAGTTTCAAGGAAACGTTTCTCCTGAGTTTTAGACGAAATTTACAGCTGTTTCGTACGTATGCCGGCATTGGGCTTGAAATGCCGGTTTTGGGATTCTGCACAGAAAGGATTTGCACTCCGCTGAATCCACATGTGTGTTTAACTCTGTCAGTTGAATGCACCCATTGACAACCATTCAGATAGATAGCTCCGTTTTGGTTTTAGAAGCAAATATTACTCAGTACAGCCTATGGTCGCATTCACTCGGGAATATCCCAACGCAGCTCCTAGAAGAAACGTGTTTCTGACTCGATGTACCTCAACATAGATTCAACTCTCTTAGGTGAACGAAGAAACAGCAGAGCGGTTTCATGGAAACCTTTCCCCTGAGTTTTACACGAAGTTTACTGTTGTTTCGTACGTATGCCGGCATTGGGCTGGAAATGCCAGTTTTGGAATTCTGCACAGAAAGGGTTTACAAACCGCTGAATCCACATGTGAGTTTAACTCCGTTAGTTGAATGAACACATTGACAACCATTCACTTTGATAGCTCCGTTTTGGTTTTAGAAGCAGATATTTCTCTGTACAGACTATGGGGCCATTCACTCGGGAATATCCCAACGCAGCTCCTAGAAGAAACGTGTTTCTGACTCGCTGAATCTCAACATAGATTCAACTCTCTTAGTTGAACGAACGCACAGCAGAGCAGTTTCAAGGAAACGTTTCCCCTGAGTTTTTCACGAAGTTTACTGCTGTTTCTTACGTATGCCGGAATTCGGCTGAAAAAGCCAGTTTTGGGATTCTACACAGAAAAGGTTTACAAACCGCTGAATCCACATTTGAGTTTAACTCTGTCAGTTGAATGCTCACATTGACAACCATTCAGTTAGATAGCTCCGTTTTTGGTTTTAGAAGTAGATATTTCTCTGTACAGTCAAAGGTCCCATTCACTCGGGAATATCACAACGAAGTTCCTAGAAGAAATGAGTTTGTGACTCGCTGAATCTGAACATAGATTCAACTCTCTTAGGTGAACGAACGCACAGCAGAGCAGTTTCAAGGAAACGTTTCTCCTGAGGTTTAGACCAAGTTTACTGCTGTTTCGTACGTATGCCAGCATTGGGCTGGAATTGCCAGTTTTGGGATTCTGCACAGAAAGGGTTTACAAACCGCTGAATCCACAGGTGAGTTTAACTCTGTTACTTGAATGCACACTTTGACAACCATTCAGTTAGATAGCTCCGTTTTGATTTTAGAAGCTGATATTTCTCTGTAGAGCCTATGGTCCCATTCACTCGGGAATATCCCAACGAAGCTCCTAGAAGAAACGTGTTTCTGACTCGCTGAATCTCAACATAGATTCAACTCTCTTAGGTGAACGAACGCACAGCAGAGCAGTTTCAAGGACACGTTTCTCCTGAGTTTTAGACGAAGTTTACTGCTGTTTCGTACGTATGCCGGCATTGGACTGGAAATGCCAGTTTTGGGATTCTACACAGAAAAGGTTTACAAAACGCTGAATCCAAATGTGAGTTTAACTCTGTCAGTTGAATGCTCACATTTACAAAGATTCAGTTAGATAGCTCCGTTTTGGTTTTAGAAGTAGATATTTCTCTGTACAGTCTATGGTCCCATTCACTTGGGAATATCCCCACGCAGCTCCTAGAAGATACGTGTTTCTGAATCGCTGAATCACAACATAAATTCAACTCTCTTAGGTGAATGAACGCACAGCATAGCAGTTTCAAGGAAACGTTTCTCCTGAGTTTTACATGAAGTTTACTGCAGTTTCGTACGTATGCCGGCATTGGGCTGGAAATTCCGGTTTAGGGATTCTGCACAGAAAGGATTTGCAAACCGCTGAATCCAAACATGAGTTTAACTCTGTCAGTTGAATGCACACATTGACAACCATTCAGTTAGATAGCTCTGTCTTTGTTTTAGAAGCAGATATTTCTTTTGTACAGCCTATGGTCCCATTCACTCGGGAATATCCCAATGCAGCTCCTAGTTGAAACGTGTTTCTGAGTCGCTGAATCTCAACATAGATTCAACTCCCTTAGGTGAACGTAAGCACAGCGGAGTAGTTTCAAGAAACGTTTCCCCTGAGTTTTACACGACGTTTACTGCTGTTTCGTACGTTTGCCGGCATTGGGCTGGAAATGCCAGTTTTGTGATTCTACACAGAAAAGGTTTACAAACCACTGAATCCACATGTGAGGTTAACTCTCTCAGTTGAATGCTCACATTGACAACCTTTCTATTAGATAGCTCTGTTTTGGTTTTAGAAGTAGGTATTTCTCTGTACAGCCAAAGGTCCCATTCACTCGGGAATATCCCAACGCAGCTCCTAGAAGAAACGTGTTTCTGACTCGCTGAATCTCAACATAGATTCAACTCTCTTACGTGAATGATCGCATACCAGAGTAATTTCAAGGAAACTTTTCTCCTGAGTTTTACACAAAGTTTTACTGCTGTTTCGTACGTATGCCGGCATTGGCCTGGAAATGCTAGTTTTGGGAATCCGAACAGAAAGGGTTTACAAACCGTCGAATCAACATTGGAGTTTAACTCTGTCAGTTGAATGCACACATTGACAACCATTCAGTTAGATAGCTCCATTTTGGTTTTAGAAGCAGATATTTCTCTGTACAGTCTATGGTCCCATTCACTCGGGAATATCCCAACGCAGCTCCTAGAAGAAAC
Organism: Aotus nancymaae; assembly: GCF_030222135.1. NCBI lineage: Eukaryota > Metazoa > Chordata > Mammalia > Primates > Aotidae > Aotus > Aotus nancymaae. The sequence goes on from NW_026988565.1 coordinate 506,705, forward strand.
GTGTTTCTGACTCGCTGAATCTCAACATAGATTCAACTCTCTTAGGTGAACGAACGCACAGCAGAGCAGTTTCAAGGAAACGTTCCTCCTGAGTTTTAGACGAAGCTTCCTGCAGTTTAGAACGTATGCCGGCAATGGGCTGGAAATACCAGTTTTGATATTCTGCACAGAAAGGGTTTGCAAACGCTGAATCCACACGTGAGTTTAACTCCGTCAGTTGAATGCACACATTGACAACCATTCAGTTAGATAGCTCCGTTTTGGTTTTAGAAGCAGATATTTCTCTGTACAGCCTATGGTCCCATTCACTCGGGAATAACACAACGCAACTCCTAGAAGAAACGTCTTTCTGACTCGCTGATTCTCAACATAGATTGCACTCTCTTAGGTGAACGAACGCACAGCAGAGCAGTTTCAAGGAAACGTTTCCCCTGAGTTTTAGACGAAGTTTCCTGCGGTTTAGTACGTATGCCGGCATTGGGATGGAAATACCGGTTTTGGGATTCTGTACAGAAACGGTAAACAAACCGCCGAATTCACACGTGAGTTTATCTCTGTCAGTTGAATGCACACATTGACAACCATTCAGTTAGAATGCTCCGTTTTGGTTTTAGAAGCAGATAATTCTCTGTACAGCCTATGGTCCCATTCACTCGGGAATATCCCAACGCAGCTCCTAGAAGAAACGTGTTTCTGACTCGCTGAATCTCAACATAGATTCAACTCTCTTAGGTGAACGAACGCACAGTAGAGCAGTTTCAAGGAAACGTTCCTCCCGAGTTTTAGACGAAGTTTACTGCGGTTTCGTACGTATGCCGGCATTGGTTTGGAAATGCCGGTTTTGGGATTCTGCAAAGAAAGGGTTTGCAAACCGCTGATTCCACACGTGAGTTTAACTCTGTCAGTAGAATGCACACATTGACAACCATTCAGTTAGATAACTCCGTTTTGGTTTTAGAAGCAGATATTTCTCTGTACAGCCTATGGTCCCATTCACTCGGGAATATCCCAACGCTGCTCCTAAAAGACACGTGTTTATGACTCGCTGAATCTCAACATAGATTCAACATTCTTAGGTGAACGAACGCACAGCAGAGCAGTTTCAGGGAAACGTTTCTCCTGAGTTTTAGACGAAGTTTCCTGCGGTTTAGTACGTATGCCGGCATTGGGCTGGAAATACCGGTTTTGGGATTCTGCACAGAAAGGGTTTGAAAACCGCTGAATCCACACGTGAGATTAACTCTGTCATTTTAAAGCACACATTGACAACCATTCAGTTACATAGGTCGGTTTTGGTTTTAGAAGCAGATATTTCTCTGTACAGCCTATGGTCCCATTCACTCGGGAATATCCCAACTCAGTTCCTGGAGGAAACGTGTATATGACTCGCTGAATCCCAGCATAGATTCCACTCTCTTAGGTGAACGAACGCACAGCAGAGCAGTTTCAAGGAAACCTTTCCCCTGAGTTTTAGACGAAGTTTCCTGCGGTTTAGTACGTATGCCGGCATTGGGATGGAAATATCGGTTTTGGGCTTTTGTACAGAAACGGTTTACAAACCGCCGAATTCACACGTGAGTTTAACTCTGTCAGTTGAATGCACACATTGACAACCATTCAGTTAGAATGCTCCGTTTTGGTTTTAGAAGCAGATATTTCTCTGTACAGCCTATGGTCCCATTCACTCGGGAATATCCCAACGCAGCTCCTAGAAGAAACGTGTTTCTGACTCGCTGAATCTCAACATAGATTCAACTTTCTTAGGTGAATGAACGCACAGTAGAGCAGTTTCAAGGAAACGTTCCTCCCGAGTTTTAGACGAAGTTTACTGCTGTTTCGTACGTACGCCGGCATTGGGTTGGAAATGCCGGTTTTGGGATTCTGCAAAGAAAGGGTTTGCAAACCGCTGATTCCACACGTGAGTTTAACTCTGTCAGTTGAATGCACACATTGACAACCATTCAGTTAGATAACTCCGTTTTGGTTTTAGAAGCAGATATTTCTCTGTACAACCTATGGTCCCATTCACTCGGGAATATCCCAACGCTGCTCCTAAAAGAAAAGTGTTTATGACTCGCTGAATCTCAACATAGATTCAACTCTCTTAGGTGAACGAACGCACAGCAGAGCAGTTTCAAGGAAACGTTTCCCCTGAGTTTTAGACGAAGTTTCCTGTGGTTTAGTACGTATGCCGGCATTCGGATGGAAATACCGGATTTGGGATTCTGCACAGAAACAGTTTACAAACCGCCGAATTCACACGTGAGTTTAACTCTGTCAGTTGAATGCACACATTGACAACCATTCAGTTAGAATGCTCCGTTTTGGTTTTAGAAGCAGATATTTCTCTGTACAGCCTATGGACCCATTCACTCGGGAATATCCCAACGCAGCTCCTAGAAGAAACGTGTTTCTGTCTCGCTGAACCTCAACATAGATTCAACTCTCTTAGGTGAACGAACAAACAGCAGAGCAGTTTCAAGTAAACGATTCTCCTGAGTTTTAGACGAAGTTTACTGCTGTTTAGTACGTATGCCGGCATTGGGATGGAAAAACCGGTTTTGGAATTTTGCACAGAAACGGTTTGCAAACCGCTGAATTCTCACGTGAGTTTAACTCTGTCACTGGAATGCACACATTGACAACCATTCAGTTAGATAGCTCCCTTTTGGTTTTAGAAGCAGATATTTCTCTGTACATCCTATGGTCCCATTCACTCGGGAATATCCCAACGCAGCTCCTAGAAGAAACGTGTTTCTGACTCGCTGAATCTCTATATAGATTCAACTCTCTTAGGTGAACGAACGAACAGCAGAGTAGTTTCAAGGAAACGTTTCCCCTGAGTTTTAGACGAAGTTTCCTGCGGTTTAGTACGTATGCCGGCATTGGGATGGAAATATCGGTTTTGGGATTCTACACAGAAAACGTTTACAAAACCCTGAATCCAAATGTGAGTTTAACTCTGTCAGTGGAATGCTCACATTGACAACCATTCAGTTAGATAGCTCCGTTTAGGTTTCAGAAGTAGATATTTCTCTGTACATCCAATGATCCCATTCACTCGGGTATATCCCAACGCAGCTCCTAGAAGAAACGTGTTTCTGACTCGCTGAATCTCAACATAGATTCAACTCTCCTAGGTGAACGATCGCACAGCAGAGCAGTTTCAAGGAAACGTTTCTCCTCAGTTTTAGACGAAGTTTACTGCTGTTTCATACGTATGCCGGCATTGGGCTGGAAATGCCGGTTTTGGGATTCTACACAGAAAGGTTTACAAACCGCTGAATCCACATGTGAGTTTAACTCTGTCAGTTGAATGCTCACATTTACAACGATTCAGTTAGATAGCTCCGTTTTGGTTTTAGAAGTAGATATTTCTCTGTAAAGCCTATGGTCCCATTCACTCGGTATTATCCCCACGCAGCTCCTAGAAGATACGTGTTTCAGAATCGCTGAATCTCAACATAGATTCAACTCTCTTAGGTGAATGAACGCACAGCATAGCAGTTTCAAGGAAACGTTTATCATGAGTTTTAGACGAAATTTACAGCTGTTTCGTACGTATGCCGGCATTGGGCTTGAAATGCCGGTTTTGGGATTCTGCACAGAAAGGATTTGCACTCCGCTGAATCCACACGTGTGTTTAACTCTGTCAGTTGAATGCACCCATTGACAACCTTTCAGATAGATAGCTCCGTTTTGGTTTTAGAAGCAAATATTACTCAGTACAGCCTATGGTCGCATTCACTCGGGAATATCCCAACGCAGCTCCTAGAAGAAACGTGTTTCTGACTCGATGAACCTCAACATAGATTCAACTCTCTTAGGTGAACGAAGAAACAGCAGAGCGGTTTCATGGAAACGTTTCCGCTGAGTTTTACACGAAGTTTACTGTTGTTTCGTACGTATGCCGGCATTGGGCTGGAAATGCCAGTTTTGGAATTCTGCACAGAAAGGGTTTACAAACCGCTGAATCCACATGTGAGTTTAACTCCGTTAGTTGAATGAAAACATTGACAACCATTCACTTTGATAGCTCCGTTTTGGTTTTAGAAGCAGATATTTCTCTGTACAGACTATGGGGCCATTCACTCGGGAATATCCCAACGCAGCTCCTAGAAGAAACGTGTTTCTGACTCGCTGAATCTCAACATAGATTCAACTCTCTTAGGTGAACGAACGCACAGCAGAGCAGTTTCAAGGAAACGTTCCTCCTGAGTTTTAGACGAAGCTTCCTGCAGTTTAGAACGTATGCCGGCAATGGGCTGGAAATACCGGTTTTGATATTCTGCACAGAAAGGGTTTGCAAACGCTGAATCCACACGTGAGTTTAACTCCGTCAGTTGAATGCACACATTGACAACCATTCAGTTAGATAGCTCCGTTTTGGTTTTAGAAGCAGATATTTCTCTGTACAGCCTATGGTCCCATTCACTCGGGAATAACACAACGCAACTCCTAGAAGAAACGTCTTTCTGACTCGCTGATTCTCAACATAGATTGCACTCTCTTAGGTGAACGAACGCACAGCAGAGCAGTTTCAAGGAAACGTTTCCCCTGAGTTTTAGACGAAGTTTCCTGCGGTTTAGTACGTATGCCGGCATTGGGATGGAAATACCGGTTTTGGGATTCTGTACAGAAACGGTAAACAAACCGCCGAATTCACACGTGAGTTTATCTCTGTCAGTTGAATGCACACATTGACAACCATTCAGTTAGAATGCTCCGTTTTGGTTTTAGAAGCAGATATTTCTCTGTACAGCCTATGGTCCCATTCACTCGGGAATATCCCAACGCAGCTCCTAGAAGAAACGTGTTTCTGACTCGCTGAATCTCAACATAGATTCAACTCTCTTAGGTGAACGAACGCACAGTAGAGCAGTTTCAAGGAAACGTTCCTCCCGAGTTTTAGACGAAGTTTACTGCGGTTTCGTACGTATGCCGGCATTGGGTTGGAAATGCCGGTTTTGGGATTCTGCAAAGAAAGGGTTTGCAAACCGCTGATTCCACACGTGAGTTTAACTCTGTCAGTAGAATGCACACATTGACAACCATTCAGTTTGATAACTCCGTTTTGGTTTTAGAAGCAGATATTTCTCTGTACAGCCTATGGTCCCATTCACTCGGGAATATCCCAATGCTGCTCCTAAAAGACACGTGTTTATGACTCGCTGAATCTCAACATAGATTCAACATTCTTAGGTGAACGAACGCACAGCAGAGCAGTTTCAGGGAAACGTTTCTCCTGAGTTTTAGACGAAGTTTCCTGCGGTTTAGTACGTATGCCGGCATTGGGCTGGAAATACCGGTTTTGGGATTCTGCACAGAAAGGGTTTGAAAACCGCTGAATCCACACGTGAGATTAACTCTGTCATTTTAAAGCACACATTGACAACCATTCAGTTACATAGGTCGGTTTTGGTTTTAGAAGCAGATATTTCTCTGTACAGCCTATGGTCCCATTCACTCGGGAATATCCCAACTCAGTTCCTGGAGGAAACGTGTATATGACTCGCTGAATCCCAGCATAGATTCAACTCTCTTAGGTGAACGAACGCACAGCAGAGCAGTTTCAAGGAAACGTTTCTCCTGAGTTTTAGACGAAGTTTACTGCTGTTTCGTACGTATGCCGGCATTAGGCTGGAAATGCCGGTTTTGGGATTCTGCAAAGAAAGGGTTTGCAAACCGCTGATTCCACACGTGGGTTTAACTCTGTCAGCTGAATGCACACACTGACAACCATTCAGTTAGATAGCTCCGTTTTGGTTTTAGAAGCAGATATTTCTCTGTACAGCCTATGGTCCCATTAACTCGGGAATATCCCAACGCAGCTCCTAGAAGAAACGTGTTTCTGACTCGCTGAATCTCAACATAGATTCCACTCTCTTAGGTGAACGACCGCACAGCAGAGCAGTTTCAAGGAAACCTTTCCCCTGAGTTTTAGACGAAGTTTCCTGCGGTTTAGTACGTATGCCGGCATTGGGATGGAAATATCGGTTTTGGGCTTTTGTACAGAAACGGTTTACAAACCGCCGAATTCACACGTGAGTTTAACTCTGTCAGTTGAATGCACACATTGACAACCATTCAGTTAGAATGCTCCGTTTTGGTTTTAGAAGCAGATATTTCTCTGTACAGACTATGGTCCCATTCACTCGGGAATATCCCAACGCAGCTCCTAGAAGAAACGTGTTTCTGACTCGCTGAATCTCAACATAGATTCAACTTTCTTAGGTGAATGAACGCACAGTAGAGCAGTTTCAAGGAAACGTTCCTCCCGAGTTTTAGACGAAGTTTACTGCTGTTTCGTACGTATGCCGGCATTGGGTTGGAAATGCCGGTTTTGGGATTCTGCAAAGAAAGGGTTTGCAAACCGCTGATTCCACACGTGAGTTTAACTCTGTCAGTTGAATGCACACATTGACAACCATTCAGTTAGATAACTCCGTTTTGGTTTTAGAAGCAGATATTTCTCTGTACAGCCTATGGTCCCATTCACTCGGGAATATCCCAACGCTGCTCCTAAAAGAAACGTGTTTATGACTCGCTGAATCTCAACATAGATTCAACTCTCTTAGGTGAACGAACGCACAGCAGAGCAGTTTCAAGGAAACGTTTCCCCTGAGTTTTAGACGAAGTTTCCTGTGGTTTAGTACGTATGCCGGCATTGGGATGGAAATACCGGATTTGGGATTCTGCACAGAAACAGTTTACAAACCGCCGAATTCACACGTGAGTTTAACTCTGTCAGTTGAATGCACACATTGACAACCATTCAGTTAAAATGCTCCGTTTTGGTTTTAGAAGCAGATATTTCTCTGTACAGCCTATGGACCCATTCACTCGGGAATATCCCAACGCAGCTCCTAGAAGAAACGTGTTTCTGACTCGCTGAACCTCAACATAGATTCAACTCTCTTAGGTGAACGAACAAACAGCAGAGCAGTTTCAAGTAAACGATTCTCCTGAGTTTTAGACGAAGTTTACTGCTGTTTAGTACGTATGCCGGCATTGGGATGGAAAAACCGGTTTTGGAATTTTGCACAGAAACGGTTTGCAAACCGCTGAATTCTCACGTGAGTTTAACTCTGTCACTGGAATGCACACATTGACAACCATTCAGTTAGATAGCTCCGTTTTGGTTTTAGAAGCAGATATTTCTCTGTACATCCTATGGTCCCATTCACTCGGGAATATCCCAACGCAGCTCCTAGAAGAAACGTGTTCCTGACTCGCTGAATCTCTATATAGATTCAACTCTCTTAGGTGAACGAACGCACAGCAGAGTAGTTTCAAGGAAACGTTTCCCCTGAGTTTTAGACGAAGTTTCCTGCGGTTTAGTACGTATGCCGGCATTGGGATGGAAATATCGGTTTTGGGATTCTACACAGAAAACGTTTACAAAACGCTGAATCCAAATGTGAGTTTAACTCTGTCAGTGGAATGCTCACATTGACAACCATTCAGTTAGATAGCTCCGTTTAGGTTTCAGAAGTAGATATTTCTCTGTACATCCAATGATCCCATTCACTCGGGTATATCCCAACGCAGCTCCTAGAAGAAACGTGTTTCTGACTCGCTGAATCTCAACATAGATTCAACTCTCTTAGGTGAACGATCGCACAGCAGAGCAGTTTCAAGGAAACGTTTCTCCTCAGTTTTAGACGAAGTTTACTGCTGTTTCGTACGTATGCCGGCATTGGGCTGGAAATGCCGGTTTTGGGATTCTACACAGAAAGGTTTACAAACCGCTGAATCCACATGTGAGTTTAACTCTGTCAGTTGAATGCTCACATTTACAACGATTCAGTTAGATAGCTCCGTTTTGGTTTTAGAAGTAGATATTTCTCTGTAAAGCCTATGGTCCCATTCACTCGGGATTATCCCCACGCAGCTCCTAGAAGATACGTGTTTCAGAATCGCTGAATCTCAACATAGATTCAACTCTCTTAGGTGAATGAACGCACAGCATAGCAGTTTCAAGGAAACGTTTATCATGAGTTTTAGACGAAATTTACAGCTGTTTCGTACGTATGCCGGCATTGGGCTTGAAATGCCGGTTTTGGGATTCTGCACAGAAAGGATTTGCACTCCGCTGAATCCACACGTGTGTTTAACTCTGTCAGTTGAATGCACCCATTGACAACCTTTCAGATAGATAGCTCCGTTTTGGTTTTAGAAGCAAATATTACTCAGTACAGCCTATGGTCGCATTCACTCGGGAATATCCCAACGCAGCTCCTAGAAGAAACGTGTTTCTGACTCGATGAACCTCAACATAGATTCAACTCTCTTAGGTGAACAAAGAAACAGCAGAGCGGTTTCATGGAAACGTTTCCGCTGAGTTTTACACGAAGTTTACTGTTGTTTCGTACGTATGCCGGCATTGGGCTGGAAATGCCAGTTTTGGAATTCTGCACAGAAAGGGTTTACAAACCGCTGAATCCACATGTGAGTTTAACTCCGTTAGTTGAATGAACACATTGACAACCATTCACTTTGATAGCTCCGTTTTGGTTTTAGAAGCAGATATTTCTCTGTACAGACTATGGTGCCATTCACTCGGGAATATCCCAACGCAGCTCCTAGAAGAAACGTGTTTCTGACTCGCTGAATCTCAACATAGATTCAACTCTCTTAGGTGAACGAACGCACAGCAGAGCAGTTTCAAGGAAACGTTTCCCCTGAGTTTTTCACGAAGTTTACTGCTGTTTCTTACGTATGCCGGAATTCGGCTGAAAAAGCCAGTTTTGGGATTCTACACAGAAAAGGTTTACAAACCGCTGAATCCACATTTGAGTTTAACTCTGTCAGTTGAATGCTCACATTGACAACCATTCAGTTAGATAGCTCCGTTTTTGGTTTTAGAAGTAGATATTTCTCTGTACAGTCAAAGGTCCCATTCACTCGGGAATATCACAACGAAGTTCCTAGAAGAAATGAGTTTGTGACTCGCTGAATCTGAACATAGATTCAACTCTCTTAGGTGAACGAACGCACAGCAGAGCAGTTTCAAGGAAACGATTCTCCTGAGTTTTAGACGAAGTTTACTGCTGTTTAGTACGTATGCCGGCATTGGGCTGGAAATACCGGTTTTGGGATTCTGCACAGAAAGGGTTTCCAAGCCGCTGAATCCACACGTGAGATTAACTCTTTCGGTTGAATGCACACATTGACAACCATTCGGTTAGCTATCTCCGTTTTGGTTTTAGAAGCAGATATTTCTCTGTACAGCCTATGGTCCCATTCACTCGGGAATATCCCAACACAGTTCCTAGAAGAAACGTGTTTATGACTCGCTGAATCTCAACATAGATTCAACTCTCTTAGGTGAACGAACGTACAGCAGAGCAGTTTCAAGGAAACGTTTCCCCTGAGTTTCAGACGAAGTTTCCTGCGGTTTAGTACGTATTCCGGCATTGGGATGGAAATACCGGTTTTGGGATTCTGCACAGAAACGGTTTGCACACCGCCGAATTCACACGTGAGTTTAACTCTGTCAGTTGAATGCACACATTGCCAACCATTCAGTTAGAATGCTCCGTTTTGGTTTTAGAAGCAGATATTTCTCTGTACAGCCTATGGTCCCATTCACTCGGGAATATACCAACGCTGCTCCTAGAATAAACGTGTTTATGACTCGCTGAATCTCAACATAGATTCAACTTTTTAGGTGAACGAACGCACAGCAGAGCAGTTTCAAGGAAACGTTCCTCCTGAGTTTTAGACGAAGTTTCCTGCGGTTTAGAACGTATGCCGGCAATGGGCTGGAAATACAGGTTTTGGGATTCTGCACAGAAAGGGTTTGCAAACCGCTGAATCCACACGTGAGTTTAACTCCATCAGTTGAATGCACACATTGACAACCATTCAGTTAGATAACTCCGTTTTGGTTTTAGAAGCAGATATTTCTCTGTACAGCCTATGGTCCCATTCACTCGGGAATATCCCAACGCAGCTCCTAGAAGGAACGTGTTTCTGACTCGCTGAATCTAAACATAGATTCAACTCTCTTAGGTGAACGAACGCACAGCAGAGCAGTTTCAAGTAAACGATTCTCCTGAGTTTTAGACGAAATTTGCTGCTGTTTAGTACGCATGCCGGCATTGGGATGGAAATACCGGTTTTGGGATTTTGCACAGGAACGGTTTCCAAACCGCTGAATTCACACGTGAGTTTTACTCTGTCAGTTGAATGCACAGGTTGACAACCATTCAGTTAGATAGCTCCGTTTTGGTTTTAGAAGCAGATATTACTCTGTACAGCCTATGGACCCATTCACTCGGGAATATCCCAACGCAGCTCCTAGAAGAAACGTGTTTCTGACTCGCTGAATCTCAACATAGATTCAACTCTCTTAGGTGAACGAACGCACAGCAGAGCACTTTCAAGGAAACGTTTCTCCTTAGTTTTAGACGACGTTTCCTGCGGTTTAGTACGTATGCCGGCATTGGGATGAAAACACCGGTTTTGGGATTCTGCACAGAAAGGGTTTGCAAACTGCTGAATCCACACGTGAGAATAACTCTTTCGGTTGAATGCACACATTGACAACCATTCGGTTAGATAGCTCCGTTTTGGTTTTAGAAGCAGATATTTCTCTGTACAGACTATGGTCCCATTCACTCGGGAATATCCCAACTCAGTTCCTAGAAGAAACGTGTATATGACTCGCTGAATACCAGCATAGTTTCAACTCTCTTAGGTGAACGAACGCACAGCAGAGCACTTTCAAGGAAACGTTCCTCCTGAGTTTTAGACGAAGTTTCCTGCTGTTTAGTACGTATGCTGGCATTGGGCTGGAAATACCGGTTTTGGGATTCTGCACAGAAAGGGTTTGCAAACCGCTGAATCCACACGTGAGATTAACTCTTTCAGTAGAATGCACACATTGACAACCATTCGGTTAGATAGCTCCGTTTTGGTTTTAGAATCAGATATTTCTCTGTACAGCCTATGGTCCCATTCACTCGGGAATATCCCAGCGCAGCTCCTAGAAGAAACGTGTTTATGACTCGCTGAATCCCAGCATAGATTCAACTCTCTTAGGTGAACGAACACACAGCAGAGCAGTTTCAAGGAACCTTTTCTCTGGAGTTTTAGACGAAGTTTACTGCTGTTTCGTACGTATGCTGGCATTGGGCTGGAAATGCCGGTTTTGGGATTCTGCAAAGAAAGGGTTTGTAAACCGCTGATTCCACACGTGAGTTTAACTCTGTCAGTTGAATGCACACATTGACAACCATTCAGTTAGATAGCTCCGTTTTGGTTTTAGAAGCAGATATTTCTCTGTACAGCTTGTGGTCAAATTCACTCGGGAATAACCCAACGCAGCTCCTAGAAGAAAAGTGTTTCTGACTCGCTGATTCTCAACATAGATTCAACTCTCTTAGTTGAACGCACGCACAGCAGAGCAGTTTTAAGGAAACGTTTCTCCTGAGTTTTTGACGAAGTTTACTGCTGTTTAGTACGTATGCCGGCATTGGGATGGAAATACCGGTTTTGGGATTCTGCACAGAAATGGTTTGCAAACCGCTGAAGTCACACGTGAGTTTAACTCTGTCAGTTGAATGCACACATTGACAACCATTCAGTTAGATAGCTCCGTTTTGGTTTTAGAAGCAGATATTTCTCTGTACAGCCTTTGCTCCCATTCACTCCGGAATATCCCAATGCAGCTTTTAGAAGAAACGTGTTTCTGACTCGCTGAATCTCAACATAGATTCAACTCTCTTAGGTGAACGAACGCACAGCAGAGCAGTTTCAAGGAAACGTTCCTCCTGAGTTTTAGACGAAGTTTCCTGCGGTTCAGTACTTATGACGGCATTGGGCTGGAAATACCGGTTTTGGGATTCTTGACAGAAATGGTTTGCAAGCCGCTGAATCCACACATGAGTTTAACTCTGTCAGTTGAATGCACACATTGACAACCATTCAGTTAGATAGCTCTGTTTTAGTTTTAGAAGCAGATATTTCTCGGTACAGCGTATGTTCCCATTCACTCGGGAATATCCCAACGCAGCTCCTACAAGAAACGTGTTTCTCACTCCCTGAATCTCAACATAGATTCAATTCTCTTTGGTGAACGAACGCACAGCAGAGCAGTTTCAAGGAAACGTTCCTCCTGAGTTTTAAACGAAGTTTACTGCTGTTTCGTATGTATGCCGGCATTGGGCTGGTAATACCGGTTTTGGGATTCTGCACAGAAAGGGTTTGCAAACCGCTGAACCCACACATGAGTTTAACTCTGTCAGTTGAATGCACACTTTGACAACCTTTCAGTTAGAATGCTCCGTTTTGGTTTTAGAAGCAGATATTTCTGTGTACAGCCTATGGTCAAATTCACTCGGGAATATCCCAACGCAGCTCCTAGAAGAAACGTGTTTCTGACTCGCTGAATCTCAACATAGATTCAACTTTCTTAGGTGAACGAACGCACAGCAGAGCAGTTTCAAGGAAACGTTCCTCCTGAGTTTTAGACGAAATTTACTGCTGTTTCGTACGTATGCCGGCATTGGGCTGGAAATACCGGTTTTGGGATTCTGCACAGAAAGTGTTTGCAAACCGCTGAACCCACACGTGAGTTTAACACTGTCAGTTGAATGCACACATTGACAACCATTCAGTTAGATATCTCCGTTTTGGTTTTAGAAGCAGATATTTCTCTGTACAGCCTATGGTCCCATTAACTCGGGAATATCCAAACGCAGCTCCTAGAAGAAACGTGTTTCTGACTCGGTGAATCTCAACATAGATTCAACTCTCTTAGGTGAACGAACGAACAGCAGAGCAGTTTCAAGGAAACGTATCTCCTTAGTTTTAGATGATGTTTCCTGCGGTTTAGTACGTATGCCGGCATTGGGCTGGAAATACCGGTTTTGGGATTCTGCACAGAAAGGGTTTGCAAGCCGCTGAACTCAGACGTGAGATTAACTCTTTCGGATGAATGCACACATTGACAACCATTCGGTTAGATAGCTGCGTTTTGGTTTTAGAAGCAGATATTTCTCTGTACAGACTATGGTCCCATTCACTCGGCAATATCCCAACAGAGTTCCTAGAAGAAACGTGTATATGACTCGCTGAATCCCAGCAAAGATTCAACTCTATTAGGTGAACGAACACACAGGAGAGCAGTTTCAAGGAATCGTTTCTCCTTAGTTTTAGATGAAGTTTCCTTCGGTTTAGTACGTATGCCGGCATTGGGCTGTAAATACCGGTTTTCGGATTCTGCACAGAAATGGTTTGCAAGCCGCTGAATCCACACGTTAGATTACCTCTTTCGGTTGAATGCACACATTGACAACCAATCGGTTAGATAGCTCCGTTTTGGTTTTAGAAGCAGATGTTTCTCTGTACAGCCTTTGGTCCCATTCACTCGGGAATATCCCATCGCAGCTCATAGAAGAAACGTGTTTCTGACTCGCTGAATCTCAACATAGATTCAACTCTGTTAGGTGAACGAACACACAGCAGAGCAGTTTCAAGGAAACGATTCTCCTGAGTTTTAGACGATGTTTCCTGCGGTTTAGTACGTATGCTGGCATTTGGCTGGAAATACCGGTTTTGGGATTCTGCACAGAAAGGGTTTGCAAGCCGCTGAATCCACACGTGAGATTAACTCTTTCGATTGAATGCACACATTGACAACCATTCGGTTAGATAGCTCCGTTTTGGTTTTAGAAGCAGATATTTCTCTGTACAGCCTATGGTCCCATTCACTCGGGAATATCCCAACGCATTTCCTAGAAGAAACGTGTATATGACTCGCTGAATCCCAGCATAGATTCAACTCTCTTAGGTGAACGAACGCACAGCAGAGCAGTTTCATGGAAACGTTTCCCCTGAGTTGTACAGGAAGTTTACTGCTGTTTCGTAGGTATGCCGGCATTGGGCTGGAAATGACGGTTTTGGGATTCTGCAAAGAAAGGGTTTGCAAACCGCTGATTCCACACGTGAGTTTAACTCTGTCAGTTGAATGCACACATTGACAACCATTCAGTTAGATAGCTCCGTTTTGGTTTTAGAAGCAGATATTTCTCTGTACAGCCTATGGTCCCATTCACTCGGGAATAACCCAACGCAGCTCCTAGAAGAAACGTGTTTCTGACTCGCTGAATCTCAACATAGATTCAACTCTCTTAGGTGAACGAACACACAGCAGAACAGTTTCAAGTAAACGATTCTCCTGAGCTTTAGACGAAGTTTACTGCTGTTTAGTACGTATGCCGGCATTGGGATGGAAATACCGATTTTGGGATTTTGCACAGAAACGGTTTGCAAGCCGCTGAATCCACACGGGTGATTAACTCTTTCGGTTGAATGCACACATTGACAACCATTCAGTTAGATAGCTCCGTTCTGGTTTTAGAAGCAGATATTTCTCTGTACAGCCTATGGTCCCATTCACTCGGGAATATCCCAACGCAGCTCCTAGAAGAAACGTGATTATGATTCGCTGAATCTCAACATAGATTGAACTCTCTTAGGTGAAAGAACGCACAGCAAAGCAGTTTCAAGGAAACGTTCCTCCAGAGTTTTAGACAAGGTTTCCTGCGGTTTAGTACGTATGCCGGCAATGGGCTGGAAATACCGGTTTTGGGATTTTGCACAGAAACGGTTTGCATACCGCTGAATTCACAGGTGAGTTTAACTCTGTCAGTTGAATGCACACATTGACAACCATTCAGTTAGATAGCTCCGTTTTGGTTTTAGAAGCAGATATTTCTCTGTACAGCCTATGGTCCCATTCACTCGGGAATATCCCAACGCAGCTCCTGGAAGAAACGTGTTTCTGACTCGCTGAATCTCAACATAGATTCAACTCTCTTAGGTGAACGAACGCACACCAGAGCAGTTTCAAGGAATCGTTCCTCCTTAGTTTTAGATGAAGTTTCCTGCGGTTTAGTACGTATGCCGGCATTGGGCTGTAAATACCGGTTTTCGGATTCTGCACAGAAATGGTTTGCAAGCCGCTGAATCCACACGTTAGATTAACTCTGTCGGTTGAATGCACACATTGACAACCAATCGGTTAGATAGCTCCGTTTTGGTTTTAGAAGCAGATGTTTCTCTGTACAGCCTATGGTCCCATTCACTCGGGAATATCCAAACGCAGCTCCTAGAAGAAACGTGTTTCTGACTCGCTTAATCTCAACATAGATACAACTCTCTTAGGTGAACGAATGCACAGCAGAGCAGTTTCAAGGAAACGTTTCTCCTGAGTATTAGACGAAGTTTACTGTGTTTCGTATGTTTGCCGGCATTGGGCTGGATATGCCGGTTTTGGGATTCTACACAGAAAGGGTTTGCTAACCGCTGACCACACATGTGAGTTTAACTCCATCAGTTGTATGCACACATTGACAATCATTCTGTTAGATAGCTCCGTTTTGGTTTTAGAAGCAGATATTTCTCTGTACAGCCTATGTTCCCATTCACCCGGGAAAATCCCAACGCAGCTCCTAGAAGAAACGTGTTTCTGACTCACTGAATCTCTACATAGATTCAACTCTCTTAGATGAACGAACGCACAGCAGAGCAGTTTCAAGGAAGCGTTTCTCAGGAGTTTTAGACGAAGTTTACTGCTGTTTCGTACGTATGCCGGCATTGGGGTGTAAATGCCGGTTTCAGAATTCTGCACAGAAAGGGTTTGCAAACCGTTGAATCCACACGTGACTTTACCTCTGTCAGTTGAATGCACACATTGACAACCATTCAGTTAGATAGCTCCGTTTTTGTTTTAGATGCAGATATTTCTCTGTACAGCCTATGGTCCCTTTCACTCCGGAATATCTCGACGCATCTCCTAGAAGAAACGTGTTTCTGACTCGCTGGATCTCAACATAGATTCAACTCTCTTAGGTGAACGAACGAACAGCACAGCATTTTCAAGGAAACCTTTCTCCTGAGTTTTAGATGAAGTTTACTGCTGTTTCGTACGTATGCCGGCATTGGGCTGGAAATGCCGGTTTTGGGATTCTGCATAGAAAGGGATTGCAAAAACCTGAATCCACACGTGAGTTTAACTCCGTCAGTTGAATGCACACATTGAGAACCATTTAGTAAGATAGCTCCGTTTTGGTTTTAAAAGCAGATATTTCTCTGTACAGACTATGGCCCCATTCACTGGGGAATATCCCAGCGCAGCTCCTAGAAGAAACGTGTATCTGACTCGCTGAGTCTCAACATAGATCCAACTCTCTTTAGTGAATGAGCACTCAGCAGAGCAGTTTCAAGTAAACGTTTCTCCTGAGTTTTAGACGAAGTTTCCTGGTGTTTCGTACATATGCCGGCATTGGGCTGGAAATGCCGGTTTTGGAATTCTGCACAGAAAGGTTTTGCAAACCCCTGAATCCACACGTGAGTTTAACTCCGTCAGTTGAATGCTCACATTGACAGCCATTCAGTTAGATAGCTCCGTTTTGGTTTTAGAAGCAGATGTTTCTCTGTACAGTCTATGGTCCCATTCACTCGGGAATATCCCAATGCAGCTCCTAATAGAAACGTGTTTTTGACTCGCTTAATCTCAACATAGATTCAACTCTCTTAGGTGAACGAATGCACAGCAGAGCAGTTTCAAGGAAACGTTTCTCCGGAGTTTTAGACGAAGTTTACTGTTGTTTCGTACGTATGCCGGCATTGGGGTGTAAATGCCAGTTTCGGAATTCTGCACAGAAAGGGTTTGCAAACCGTTGAATCCACACGTGACTTTACCTATGTCAGTTGAATGCACACATTGACAACCATTCAGTTAGATAGCTCCGTTTTGGTTTTAGAAACAGATATTTCTCTGTACAGCCTATGTTCCCAATCACTCGTTAACATCCCAACGCAGCTCCTAGAAGAAACGTGTTTCTGACTCGTTGAATCTCAACATAGATTCAGCTCTCTTAGGTGAAAGAAAGCACAGCAGAGCAGTTTCAAGGAAACGTTTCTCCTGAGTTTTAGACGAAATTCACTTCTGTTTCGTACGTATGCCGGCATTGGGCTGGAAATGCAGCTTTTGGGATTCTGCAGAGAAAGGGTTTGCAAACCCCTGAATCCGCACGAGTTCACCACCGTCAGTTGAATGCACACGTTGACAACCATTCAGTTAGATAGCTGCGTTTTGGTTTTAAAAGCAGATATTTCTCTGTACAGCCTAAGGTCCCATTCACTCGGGAATATCCCAACGCATCTCCTAGAAGAAACGTGTTTCTGACTCGCTGGATCTCAACATAGATTCAACTCTCTTAGGTGAACCAACGCACAGCAGAGCAGTTTCAAGGAAACGTTTCTCCTGAGTTTTAGATGAAGTTAACTGCTGTTTCGTACGAATGCCGTCATTGGGCTGACAATGCCGGTTTTGGGATTCTGCAGAGAAAGGGTTTGCAAACCCCTGAATCCGCACATGAGTTTAACACCGTCAGTTGAACGCACACATTGACAGCCATTCAGTTAGATAGCTCCGTTTTGGTTTTAGAAGCAGATGTTTCTCTGTACACTCTATAGTCCCATTCACTCGGGAATATCCCAACGCAGCTCATAGACGAAACGAGTTTCTGACTCGCTGAATCTCAACATAGATTCAACTCTCTTAGGTGAACGAACAGACAGCAGAGCAGTTTCAAGGAAACGTTTCTCCTGAGATTTAGATGAAGTTTACTGCTGTTTCGTACGTATGCCGGCATTGGGCTGACAATGCCGGGTTTGGGATTCTGCAGAGAAAGGGTTTGCAAACCCCTGAATCCGCACATGAGTTTAACACCGTCAGTTGAATGCACACATTGACAACCATTCAGTTAGATAGCTCTGTTTTGGTTTTAGAAGCAGATATTTCTCTGTACAGCCTTAGGCCCCATTCACTCGGGAAAATCCCAGCGCAGCTCCTAGAAGAAACGTGTTTCTGACACGCTGAGTCTCAACATAAATTCAACTCTCTTTGGTGAATGAACACACAGCAGAGCAGTTTCAAGTAAACGTTTCTCCTGAGTTTTAGACGAAGTTTCCTGGTGTTTCGTTCGTATGCCGGCATTGGGCTGGAAATGCCGGTTTTGGAATTCTGCACAGAAATATTTTGCAAACCCCTGAATCCACACGTGAGTTTAACTCCGTCAGTTGAATGCAAACATTGACAGCCATTCAGTTACATAGCTCCCTTTTGGTTTTAGAAGCAGATGTTTCTCTGTACAGTCTACGGTCCCATTCACTCGGGAATATCCCAACGCAGCTCCTCAAAGAAACGTATTTTTGACTCGTTTACACTCAACATAGATTCAACTCTCTTAGGTGAACGAATGCACAGCAGAGCAGTTTCAAGGAAACGTTTCTCCTGAGTTTTAGACGAAGTTTACTGCTGTTTCGGACCTTTGCCATCATTGGGCTGGAAATGCCGGTTTTGGTATTCTGCACAGAAAGGGTTCGCAAACCGCTGAATCCACACGTGAGTTTAACTCAGTCAGTTGAATGCACACATTGACAACCATTCAGTTAGATAGCTCCTTTTTGGTTTTAGAAGCAGATGTTTCTCTGTGCAGCCTATGGTCCCATTCACTCGGGAATATCCCCACGCAGCTCCTAGAAGAAACGAGTTTCTGACTCGCTTAATCTCAACAGAGACTCAACTCTCTTAGGTGAACGAACGCACAGCAGAGCAGTTTCAAGGAAACGTTTCTCCTGAGTTTTAGACCAAGTTTACTGCTGTTTCGTACGTATGACGGCATTGGGCTGGAAATGCTGGTTTTGGGATTCTGCACAGAAAGGGTTTGCAAACAGCTGAATCCACACGTGAGTTTAACTCCGGCAGTTGAATGCACACATTGAGAACCATTTAGAAAGATAGCTCCGTTTTGGTTTTAAAAGCAGATATTTCTCTGTACAGCCTATGGTCCCATTCACTCGGGAATATCCCAGCGCAGCTCCTAGAAGAAACGTTTTTCTGACTCGCTGAGTCTCAATATAGATTCAACTCTCTTTGGTGAATGAACACACAGCAGAGCAGTTTCAAGTAAACGTTTCTCCTGAGTTTTAGACGAAGTTTGCCGGTGTTTCGTACGTATGCCGGCATCGGGGTGGAAATGCCGGTTTTGGAATTCTGCAAGGAAAGGTTTTGCAAACACCTGAATCCACACGTGAGTTTAACTCCGTGAGTTGAATGAACACATTGACATCCATTCAGTTAGATAGCTCCGTTTTGGTTTTAGAAGCAGATCTTTCTCTGTACAGCCTATGGTCCCATTCACTCGGGAATATCCCAACGCAGCTCCTAGAAGAAACGTGTTTCTGACTCGCTTAATCTCAACATAGATTCAACTCTCTTAGGTGAACGAATGCACAGCAGATCAGTTTCAAGGAAACGTTTCTCCTGAGTTTCAGACGAAGTTTACTGCTGTTTCGTACGTATGCCGGCATTGGCTGGAAATGCCGGTTTTGAGATTCTGCACAGAAAGGTTTTGCAAACCGTTGAATCCACACGTGACTTTAACTCTGTCAGTTGAATGCACACATTGACAACCATTCAGTTAGATAGCTCCGTTTTGGTTTTAGAAGCAGATATTTCTCTGTACAGCCTATAGTCCCATTCACTCGGGAATATAACAACGCATCTCCTAGAAGAAACGTGTTTCTGACTCGCTGGATCTCAACATAGACTCAACTCTCTTAGGTGAACGAACGCACAGCAGAGCAGTTTCAAGGAAACGTTTGTCCTGAGTTTTAGACCAAGTTAACTGCTGTTTCGTACGTATGCCGGCATTGGGCTGGAAATGCCGGTTTTGGGATTCTGCACAGAAAGGGTTTGCAAACCGCTGAATCCACACGTGAGTTTAACTCCGTCAGTTGAATGCACACATTGACAACCATTCAGTTAGATAGCTCCGTTTTGGTTTTAGAAGCAGATATTTCTCTGTACAGTCTATGGTCCCATTCACTCGGGAAAATCCCAACGCCGCTCCTAGAAGAAACGTGTTTCTGACTCACTGAATCTCAACGTAGATTCAACTCTCTTAGTTGAACGAACGCCAGTAGAGCAGTTTCAAGGAAACGTTTCTCCGGAGTTTTAGACGAAGTTTACTGCTGTTTCGTACATTTGCCGGCATTGGGGTGTAAATGACGGTTTTGGAATTCTGCACAGAAAAGGTTTGCAAACCGTTGAATCCACACTTGACTTTAACTCTGTCAGGTGAATGCACCCATTGACAACCATTCAGTTAGATAGCTCCGTTTTGGTTTTAAAAGTAGATATTTCTCTGTACAGCCAATGGTCCCTTTCACTCGGGAATATCCCAACGCAGCTCCTAGAAGAAACGTGTTTCTGACTCGCTGAATCTCAACATAGATTCATCTCTCTTAGGGGAACGAAAGCACAGCAGAGCAGTTTCAAGGAAACGTTTTTCCTGAGTTTTAGACGAAGTTTACTGCTGTTTCGTAAGCATGCCGGCATTGGGCTGGAAATGCCAATTTTTGGAATGTACACAGAAAAGTTTTACAAACCGCTGAATCCACATATCAGTTTAACTCTGTCTGTTGAATGCTCACATTGACAACCATTCAGTTAGATAGCTCCGTTTTGGTTTTACTACTAGACATTTCTCTGTACAACCTATGGTCCCATTCACTAGGGGATATCCCAATGCAGCTGCTAGAATAAACGTGTTTCTGACTCGCTGAATCTCAACATAGATTCAACTCTCTTAGGTGAACGAACGCACAGCAGAGCTGTTTCAAGGACACGTTTCTCCTGAGTTTTACACGAAGTTTACTGCTGTTTCGTACGTATGCCGGCATTGGGCTGGAAATGCTGGTTTTGGGATTCTGCACAGAAAGGGTTTGCAAACCGTTGAATCCACACGTCAGTTTACCTCTGCCAGTTCAATGCACACATTGACAACCATTCAGTTAGATAGCTCTGTTTTGGTTTTATAAGAAGATAATTCTCTGTACCGCCTATTGTCCCATTTACTCGGGAATATTCCAACGCTGCTCCTAGAAGAAACGTGTTTCTGAATCGCTGAATCTCAACATAGATTCAACTCCCTTAGTTGTACGAACGAACAGCAGAGCAGTTTCAAGGAAACGTTTTTCCTGAGTTTTAGACGAAGTTTACTGCTGTTTCGTACGTATGCCTGCATTGGGCTGGAAATTCCCATTTCCGGATTCTACACAGAGAAGTTTTACAAACCGCTGAATCCACATGTGAGTTTATCTCTGTCAGTTGAATGCTCACATTGACAACCATTCTGTTAGGTAGCTCCGTTTTGGTTTTAAAAGTAGATATTTCTCTGTACATCCAATGGTCCCTTTCACTCGGGAATATCCCAATAGAGCTCCTAGAAGAAACGTGTTTCTGACTCGCTGAATCTCAACATAGATTCATCTCTCTTAGGTTAACGAAAGCACAGCAGAGCAGTTTCAAGGAAACGTTTCTCCTGAGTTTTAGACGAAGTTTACTGCTGTTTTGTACGAATGCCGGCATTGGGCTGGAAATGCCAGTTTTGGGATTCTGCGTAGAAAGCGTTTGCAAACCGCTGAATCCACACATGAGTTTAACTCTGTCAGTTGAACGCACCCATTGACAACTATTCAGTTACATAGCTCCATTTTGGTTTTAGAAGTAGATATTTCTCTGTAAAGCCTATGATCCCATTCACTCGGGAATATCCCAACGCAGCTCCCAGAAGAAACGTGTTTCTGACTCGCTGAATCTCAACATAGATTCAACTCTCTTAGGTGAACGGACGCACAGCAGAGCATTTTCAAGGAAACGTTTCTCCTGAGTTTTAGACGAAGTTTACTGCTGTTTCGTACGTATGCCGGCATGAGGATGGAAATGCCAATTTTTGGAATGTACACAGGAAAGGTTTACAAACCGCTGAACCCACATATGAGTTTAACTCTGTCAGTTGAATGCTAACATTGACAACTATTCAGTTAGATAGCTCCGTTTTGGTTTTAAAATTAGATATTTCTCTGTACAGCAAATGGTCCCTTTCACTCGGGAATATCCCAACGCAGCTCCTAGAAGAAACGTGTTTCTGACTCGCTGAATCTCAACATAGATTCATCTCTCTTAGGTGAACGAAAGCACAGCAGAACAGTTTCAAGGAAACGTTCCTCCTGAGTTTTTTTTTTTTTTTTTTTTTTTTGAGACGGAGCTTCGCTCTTGATACCCAGCCTGGAGTGCAATGGCGCGATCTCGGCTCACCGCAACCTCCGCCTCCTGGGTTCAGGCAATTCTCCTGCCTCAGCGTCCTGAGAAGCTGGGATTACAGGCACGCACCACCGTGCCCAGCTAATTTTTTGTATTAGTAGAGACGGGTTTTCACCACGTTGACCAGGATGGTCTCGATCTCTTGACCTCGTGATCCACCCGCCTCGGCCTCCCAAAGTGCTGGGATTACAGGCTTGAGCCACCGCGCCCGGCCCCTCCTGAGTTTTAAACGAAGTTTACTGCTGTTTCGTACGTATGCCGGCATTGGGCTGGAAATGCCGGTTTTGGGATTCTGTGCAGAAAGGGTTTGCAAACCGCTGAGTCCACCGGTGAGTTTACCTCTGTCACTTCAATGCACCCATTGACAACCATTCAGTTAGATAGCTCCGTTGTGGTTTTAGAAGTAGATATTTCTCTGTACAGCCTATGGTCCCATTCACTCGGGAATATCCCAACGCAGCTCCTGGAAGAAACGTGTTTCTGACTCGCTGAATCTCAAAATAGATTCAACTCTCTTAGGTGAACGTACGCACAGCAGAGCAGTTTCAAGGAAACGTTTCTCCTGAGTTTTAGACGAAGTTTACTGCTGTTTCGTACGTATGCCGGCATTGGGCTGGAAATGCCAATTTTTGGAATGTACACAGAAAAGTTTTACAAACCGCTGAACCCACATATGAGTTTAACTCTGTCAGTTGAATGCTCACATTGACAACCATTCAGTTAGATAGCTCCGTTTTGGTTTTAAAAGTAGATATTTCTCTGTACAGCCAATGGTCCCTTTCACTCGGGAATATCCCAACGCAGCTCCTAGAAGAAATGTGTTTCTGACTTGCTGAATCTCAACATAGATTCATCTCTCTTAGGTGAACGAAAGCACAGCAGAGCGGTTTCAAGGAAACGTTTCTCCTGAGTTTTAGACGAAGTTAACTGCAGTTTCGCACGTATGCTGGCATGGGGGGTGAAATACCGGTTTTCCAGTAGTGCACAGAATGGTTTTGCAAACCGCTGAATACAGAGGTGAGTTTACTTCTATCAGTTGAATGCACACACTGACAGCCATTCAGTTAGATAGATCCGTTTTGGTTTTAGAAGCAGATATTTCTCTGTTCAGCCTATGGTCCCATTCATTCGGGAATATCCCAACGCACCTCCTAGAAGAAACGTGTTTCTGACTCGCTGAATCTCAACATAGATTCAACTCTCTTAGGTGAACAGACGCACAGCAGAGCAGTTTCAAGGAAACGTTTCTCTTGAGTTTTAGACGAAGTTTACTGCTGTTTCGTACGTATGCCGCCATTGGGCTGGAAATGCTGGTTTTGGGATTCTGCACATAATGGGTTTGCAAACCGCTGAATCCTCACGTGAGTTTAACTCTGTCAGTTCAATGCACACATTGACAACCATTCAGTTAGATAGCTCCATTTTGGTTTTAGAAGTAGATATTTCTCTGTACAGCCTATGGTCCCATTCACTCGGGAATATCCCAACGCAGCTCCTAGAAGAAACGTGTTTCTGACTCGCTGAATCTCAACATAGATTCAACTCTCTTAGGTGAACGTACGCACAGCAGAGCAGTTTCAAGGAAACGTTTCTCCTGAGTTTTAGACGAAGTTTACTGCTGTTTCGTACGTATGCCGGCATTGGGCTGGAAATGCCAATTTTTGGAATGTACACAGAAAAGTTTTACAAACCGCTGAACACACATATGAGTTTAACTCTGTCAGTTGAATGCTCACATTGACAACCATTCAGTTAGATAGCTCCGTTTTGGTTTTAAAATTAGATATTTCTCTGTACAGCCAATGGTCCCTTTCACTCGGGAATATCCCAACGCAGCTCCTAGAAGAAACGTGTTTCTGACTCGCTGAATCTCAACATAGATACATCTCTCTTAGGTGAAAGAAAGCACAGCAGAGCGGTTTCAAGGAAACGTTTCTCCTGAGTTTTAGACGAAGTTAACTGCAGTTTCGTACGTATGCTGGCATGGTGGGGGAAATGCCGGTTTTGGAGTAGTGCACAGAATGGTTTTGCAAACCGCTGAATACAGAGGTGAGTTTACTTCTGTCAGTTGAATGCACACACTGACAGCCATTCAGTTAGATAGATCCGTTTTGGTTTTAGAAGTAGATATTTCTCTGTTCAGCCTATGGTCCCTTTCACTCCGGAATATCCCAACGCAGCTCCTAGAAGAAACATGTTTCTGACTCGCTGAATCTCAAGATAGATTCAGCTCTCTTAGGTGAACGGACGCATAGCAGAGGAGTTTCAAGGTAACGTTTCTCCTGAGTTTTACACGTCGTTTACTGCTGTTTCGTACGTATCCCGGCATATTCCTGGAAATGCCAGTTTTGGGATTCTGCACAGAAAGGGTTTACAAACCGCTGAATCCACATGTGAGTTTAACTCTGTCAGTTGAATGCTCACATTGAGAACCTTTCAGTTAGATAGCTCCGTTTTGGTTTTAGCAGTAGACATTTCTCTGTACAACCTATGGTCCCATTCACTAGGGAATATCCCAACGCAGCTCCAAGAAGAAACGGGTTTCTGACTCGCTGAATCTCAACATAGATTCAACTCTCTTAGGTGAAGGAATGCACAGCATAGCAGCTTCAAGGAAACGTTTCTCCTGAGCTTTACACGAAGTTTACTGCTGTTTCGTACATATCACGGCATTGGGCTGGAAATACCGGTTTTGGGATTCTGCGCAGAAAGGGTTTGCAAACCGCTGAATCCACTTGTGAGGTTTACTCTGTCAGTTGAATGCACCCATTGACAACCATTCAGTTAGATAGCTCCGTTTTGGTTTTAGAAGTAGATATTTCTCTTTACAGCCTATGGTCCCATTCACTCGGGAATATCCCAACGCAGCTCCTAGAAGAAACATGTTTCTGACTCGCTGAATCTCAAGATAGATTCAGCTCTCTTAGGTGAACGGACTCACAGCTGAGCAGTTTCAACGAAACGTTTCTCCTCAGTTTCAGACGAAGGTTACTGCTCTTTCGTACGTATGCCGTCATTGGGCTGGAAATGCTGGTTTGGGGATTCTGCACAGAAAGTGTTTGCAAACCGCTGAATCCACAGGTGAGTTTAATTCTGTCAGTTGAATGCACACATTGAAAACCATTCAGTTAGATAGCTCTGTTTTGGTTTTAGAAGCAGATATTTCTCTGTAGAGCCTATGGTCCCATTCACTCGGGAATACCCCAGCGTAGGTCCTAGAAGAAACGTGTTTCTGACTCTCTGAATCTCAACATAAATTCAACTCCCTTAGGTGAACGAACGCACTGCAGAGTAGTTTCATGGAAACGTTTCTCCTGAGGTTTAGACAAAGTTTACTGCTGTTTCGTACATATGCTGGCATTGGGCTGGAAATGCCGGTTTTGGGATTCTGCACAGAAAGGGTTTGCAAACCGCTGAATCCACAGGTGAGTTTTATTCTGTCAGATGAATGCACACATTGAAAAACATTCAGTTAGATACCTCTGTTTTGGTTTTAGAAGTAGATATTTCTCTGTAGAGCCTATTGTCCCATTCACTCGGGAATATCCCAACGCAGCTCCTAGAAGAAACGTGTTTCTGACTCTCTGAAACTCAACATAGATTCAACTCCCTTAGGTGAACGAACGAACAGCAGAGTAGTTTCATGGAAACGTTTCTCTTGAGGTTTAGACAAAGTTTACTGCTCTTTCGTACGTATGCAGGCATTTGGCTGGAAATGCCGGTTTTGGGATTCTGCACAGAAAGGGTTTGCAAACCGCTGAATCCACAGGAGAGTTTAACTCTGTCAGTTCAATGCACGCATTGACAACCATTCAGTTAGATATCTCCGTTTTGGTTTTAGAAGCAGATATTTCTCTGTACAGCCTATGGTCCCATTCCCTCGGACATATCCCAACGCAGCTCCTAGAAGAAACGTGTTTCTGACTCGGTGAATTTCAACATAGATTCAACTCTCTTAGTTGAACGAACGCACAGCAGAGCCGTTTCAAGGAAACGTTTCTCCTGAGTTTCAGACGAAGTTTACTGCTGTTTAGTGCGTATGCCGGAATTGGGCTGGAAATGCCAGTTTTGGGATTCTACACAGAAAAGGTTTACAAACCCCTGAATCCACATGTGAGTTTAACTCTGTCAGTTGAATGCTCAGTTCGGCATCCATTCAGTTAGATAGCTCCGTTTTGGTTTTAGTAGTAGATATTTCTCTGTACAACCTATGGTCCCATTCACTCGGGAATATCCCAACGCAGCTCCTAGAAGAAACGTGTTTCTGACTCGCTGAATCTCAACATAGATTCAACTCTCTTAGGGGAACGAACGCACAGCAGAGCAGTTTCAAGGAAACGGTTCTACTGAGTTTTAGACGAAGTTTACTGCTGTTTCGTACGTATGCCGGCATTGGGCTGGAAATACCGGTTTTGGGATTCTGCACAGAAAGGGTTTGCAAACCGCTGAATCCACACGTGACTTTAAATCTGTCAATTCAATGCACATATTGACAACCATTCAGTTAGATAACTCCGTTTTCGTTTTATAAACAGATATTTCTCTGTATAGACTATGGTACCATTCACTCGGGAATATCCCAGCGCAGCTCCTACAAGAAACGTGTTTCTGACTCGCAGAATCTCAATATAGATTCAACTCTCTTAGGTGAACGAACGTACATCAGAGCCGTTTCAAGCAAAGGTTTCCCTGAGTTTTAGACGAAATTTACTGCTGTATCGTACGTATGCCGGCTTGGGCTGGAAATGCTGGATTTGGGATTCTGCACAGCAATGGTTTGCAAACCGCTGAATCCACACGTGAGTTTAACTCTCTCAGTTGAATGGACACATTGCCAACCATTTAGTTAGATTGTTCCGTTTGGTTGTAGAAGTAGACATTTCTCTGTACAGCCTATGTTCCCATTCACTCGGGAATATCCCAACGCAGCTCCTAGATGAAACGTGTTTCTGACTCGCTGAATCTCAACATAGATTCAACTCTCTTAGGTGAACGAACGCACAGCAGAACAGTTTCAAGGAAACGTTTCTCCTGAGTTATAGACGAAGTTTACTGCTGTTTCGTACGTATGCCGGCATTGGGCTGCAAATGCCAGTTTTGGAAATCTGCACAGAAAGGGTTTACAAACCGTTGAATCCATAGGTGAGTTTACCTCTGTCAGTTGAATGCTCACATTGACAACCATTCAGTTAGATAGCTCCGTTTTCGTTTTAGAAGTAGATATTTCTCTGTACAGCCTATGGTCCTATTCACTCGGGAATATCCCAACGCAGCTCATAGAAGAAACGTTTTTCTTACTCGCTGAATCTCAACATAGATTCAACTCTCTTAGGTGAACGAACACACAGTAGAGCAGTTTCAAGGAAACGTTTCTCCTGAGTTTAAGACCAAGTTTACTGCTGTTTCGTACGTTTGCCGTCATTGGACTGGAAATGCCGGGTTTGGGATTCTGCACAGAAAGGATTTGCAATCCGCTGAATCCACACGTGAGTTTAACACCATCAGTTGAATGCACACATTGACAACCATTCAGTTAGATATCTCCGTTTTGGTTTTAGAAGCAGATATTTCTCTGTACAACCTATGGTCCCTTTCACTAGGGAATATCCCAACGCGGTTCCTAGAAGAAACGTGTTTCTGACTCGTTGAATCTCAACATAGATTCAACTCTCTTAGGTGAACGAATGCACAGCAGAGCAGTTTCAAGGAAACGTTTCTCCTCAGTTTCAGACGAAGTTTACCGCTGTTTCGTACTTATGCCGCCATTGGGCTGGAAATGCCGGTATTGGGATTCTACACAGAAAGGGTTTGCAAACCGCTGAATCCACAGGTGAGTTTAACTCTGTCAGTTGAATGCACACATTGAAAACCATTCAGTTAGATCGATCTGTTTTGGTTTTAGAAGCAGATCTTTCTACGTACAGACTATTGTCTCATTCATTTGGGAATATCCCAACACAGCTCCTAGAAGAAACGTGTTTCTGACTCGCTGAATCTCAACATAGATTGAACTCTCTTAGGTGAACGAACGCACAGCAGAGCAGTTTCAAGGAAACGTTTTTCCTGAGTTTTAGACGAAGTTTACTGCTGATTCGTAGGTATGCCGGCATTGGGCTGGAAATGCCAGTTTTGGGATTCTTCTCAGAAACGTTTTAAAAACCGCTGAATCCACATGTGAGTTTAACTCTGTCAGTTGAATGCTCACATTGACAACTATTCAGTTAGATAGCTCCGTTTTGGTTTTAGAAGTAGATATTTCTCTGTAAAGCCTATGATCCCATTCACTCGGGAATATCCCAACGCAGCTCCTAGAAGAAACGTGGTTCTGACTCGCTGAATCTCAACATAGATTCAACTCTCTTAGGTGAACGAACGCAAAGCAGAGCAGTTTCAAGAAATCGTTTCTCCTGAGTTTTAGACGAAGTTTACTGCTGTTTCGTACGTATGCCGGCATTGGACTGGAAATTCTGGTTTTGGTATTCTGCACAGAAAGGGTTTGCAAACCGCTGATTTCACAGGTGAGTTTAACTCTGTCAGTTGAATGCACACATTGAAAGCCATTCAGTTAGATAGCTCTGTTTTGGTTTTAGAAGCAGATATTTCTCCGTACAGCCTATGGTCCCATTCATTTGGGAATATCCCAACGCAGCTCCTAGAAGAAACGTGTTTCTGACTCGCTGAATCTCAACATAGATCCAACTCTCTTAAGTGAACGTACACACAGCAGAGAAGTTTCAAGGAAACGTTTCTCCTGCGTTTCAGACGAAGTTTAGTGATGTTTCGTACGTATGCCGTCATTGGGCTGGAAATGCCAGTTTTAGAATTCTACACAGAAAAGTTTTACAAACCGGTGTATCCACATGTGAGTTTAGTTCTGTCAGTTGAATGCTCATATTGACAACCATTCAGTTCGATAGCTCCGTTTTGGTTTTAGAAGTAGATATTTCTCTGTACAGCCTATGGTCCCATTCACTCGGGAATATCCCAGCGCAGCTCCTAGAAGAAACGTGTTTCTGACTCGCTGAATCTCAAAATAGATTCAACTCTCTTAGGTGAACGAAAGCACAGCAGAGCAGTTTCAAGGAAAGGTTTTTCCTGAGTTTCAGACGAAATTTACCGCTGTTTCGTACGTATGCCGCCATTGGGCTGGAAATGCCGGTATTGGGATTCTACACAGAAAGGGTTTGCAAACCGCTGAATCCACAGGTGAGTTTACCTCTGTCAGTTGAATGCACACATTGAAAACCATTCAGTTAGATAGCTCTGTTTTGGTTTTAGTTGTATATTTTCTTCTCTACAGCCTATGATCCCTTTCACTCGGGAATATCCCAACGCAGCTCTTAGAAGAAACGTGTTTACGACTCGCTGAATCTCAACATAGATTCAACTCTCTTAGGTGAACGAAAGCACAGAAGAGCAGTTTCAAGGAAACGTTTCTCCTGAGTTTTAGACGAAGTTGACTGCTGTTTCGTACGTATGCCAGCATTGGGCTGGAAATGCTGGTTTTGGGTTCCGCACAGAAAGGGTTTGCATAACGCTGAATCCACACGTGAGTTTAACTCTGTGATTTCAATGCACACATTGACAACCATTCAGTTAGATAGCTCCGTTTTGCTTTTATAAGCAGATATTTCTCTGTACAGCCTATGGTCCCATTCACTCGGGAATATCATAATGCAGCTCCCAGAATAAACGAGTTTCTGACTCGTTGAATCTGAACATAGATTCAACTCTCTTAGGAGAATGAAAGCACAGCAGACCAGTTTCACGGAAACGTTTCTCCTGAGTTTTAGACGAAGTTTACTGCTGTTTCGTACGTATGCCGGCATTGGGCTGGAAATGCCGGTTTTGGGATTTTGCACAGAAAGGGTTTGCAAACCGCAGAATCCCCACATGAGTTTAACTCTTTTATTTGAATGCACACATTGACAACCATTCAGTTAGATAGCTCCTTTCTGGTTTTAGAAGTAGATATTTCTCTGTACAGCCTATGGACCCATTCACTCGGGAATATCCCAACGCAGCTCCTAGAAGAAACGTGTTTCTGACTCGCTGAATCTCAACATAGATTCAACTCTCTTAGGTGAACGAACGCACAGCAGAGCCGTTTCAAGGAAACGTTTCTCCTGATTTTCAGACGAAGTTTACTGCTGTTTCGTACGTATGCCGGCATTGGGCTGGAAGTGCCAGATTTGGGATTCTGCACAGAAAGGGTTTACAAACAGCTGAATCCAATGTGAGTTTAACTCAGTCAGTTGAATGCACACTTTGACAACCATTCACTTAGGTAGCTCCGTTTTGGATTTAGAAGCAGATATTTCTCTGTACAGCCTATGGTCCCATTCACTCGAGAATATCCCAACGCAGCTCCTAGAAGAAACGTGTTTCTGACTCGCTGAATCTCAACATAGATTCAACTCTCTTAAGTGAACGAATGCACAGCATAGCAGTTTCAAGGAAACGTTTCTCCTGAGTTTTAGACGAAGTTTACTGCTGGTTCGTACGTATGCCGGCATTGGGCTGGAAAGGCCAGTTTTGGGATTCTACACAGAAAAGGTTTAGAAACCGATGAATCCACATTTGAGTTTAACTCTGTCAGTTGAATGCTCACATTGACAACCATTCAGTTAGATAGCTCCGTTTTGGTTTTAGAAGTAGATATTTCTCTGTACAGGCAATGGTCCCATTCACTCGGGTATATCCCAACGAAGCTCCTAGAAGAAACGAGTTTGTGACTCGCTAAATCTCAACATAGATTCAACACTCTTAGGTGAACGAACGCACAGCAGAGCAGTTTCAAGGAAACGTTTCTTCTGATTTTCAGACGAAGTTTACTGCTGTTTCGTACTTATCCCGGCATTGGGCTGGAATTGCCAGTTTTGGGATTCTGCACAGAAAGGGTTTACAAACAGCTGAATCCACATGTGAGTTTAACTCCGTCAGTTGAATGCACACTTTGACAACCATTCACTTAGGTAGCTCCGTTTTGGATTTATAAGCAGATATTTCTCTGTACAGCCTATGGTCCTATTCACTCGGGAATATCCCAACGCAGCTCCTAGAAGAAACGTGTTTCTGACTCGCTGAATCTCATCATAGATTCAACTCTCTTAAGTGAACGAATGCACAGCAGAGCAGTTTCAAGGAAACGTTTCTCCTGAGTTTTTGACGAAGTTTACTGCTGTTTCGTACGTATGCCGGCATTGGGCTGGAAAAGCCAGTTTTGGGATTCTACACAGAAAAGGTTTAGAAACCGCTGAATCCACCTTTGAGTTTAACTCTGTCAGTTGAATGCTCACATTGACAACCATTCAGTTAGATTGCTCCGTTTTGGTTTAAGAAGTAGATATTTGTCTGTTCAGGCAATGGTCCCAATCACTCGGGTATATCCCAACGAAGCTCCTAGAAGAAACGAGTTTGTGACTCGCTGAATCTCAACATAGATTCAACTCTCTTAGGTGAACGAACGCACAGCAGAGCAGTTTCAAGGAAACGTTTCTCCTGAGGTTTAGACGAAGTTTACTGCTGTTTCGTTCATATGCCGGCATTGGGCTGGAAATGCCAGTTTTGGGATTCTTCACAGAAAGGGTTTACAAACCGCTGAATCCACAGGTGAGTTTAACTCTGTTAGTTGAATGCACACATTGACAACCATTCAGTTAGATAGCTCCGTTTTGGTTTTAGAAACAGATATTCCTCTGTACAGCCTATGATCCCAATCCCTCAGGAATATCCCAACGCAGCTCCTAGAAGAAACGTGTTTCTGAATCGCTGAATTTCAACATTGATTCAACTCTCTTAGGTGAACGAACGCACAGCAGAGCAGTTTCAAGGAAACGTTTCTCCTGAGTTTTAGACGAAGTTTACTGCTGTTTCGTACGTATGCTGGCATTTGGCTTGAAATGCCGGTTTTGGGATTCTGCACAGAAAGGATTTGCACACCCTTGAATCCACACGTGAGTTTATCTCCGTCAGCTGAATGCACACATTGACAACCATTCAGTTAGATAGCTCCGTTTTGGTTTTAGAATCAGATATTTCTCAGTATAGCCTCTGGTCCCATTCACTCGGCAATATCCCAACGAAGCTCCTAGAAGAAACGTGTTTCTGAATCGCTGAATCTCAACATTGATTCAACTCTCTTAGGTGAACGAACGCACAGCAGAGCAGTTTCAGGGACACGTTTCTCCTGAGTTTTAGACGAAGTTTACTGCTGTTTCGTACGAATGCAGGCATTCGGCTGGAAATGCCGGTTTTGGGATTCTGCAAAGAAAGGGTTTGTAAACCGCTGATTCCACACGTGAGTTTAACTCTGTCAGTTGAATGCACACATTGACAACCATTCAGTTAGATAGCTCCGTTTTGATTTTAGAAGCAGATATTTCTCTGTACAGCCTGTGGTCCCATTCACTCGGGAATAACCCAACGCAGCTCCTAGAAGAAAAGTGTTTCTGACTCGCTGATTCTCAACATAGATTCAACTCTCTTAGTTGAACGAACGCACAGCAGAGCAGTTTTAAGGAAACGTTTCTCCTGAGTTTTGGACGAAGTTTACTGCTGTTTAGTACGTATGCCGGCATTGGGATGGAAATACCGGTTTTGGGATTCTGCACAGAAATGGTTTGCAAACCGCTGAAGTCACACGTGAGTTTAACTCTGTCAGTTGAATGCACACATTGACAACCATTCAGTTAGATAGCTCCGTTTTGGTTTTAGAAGCAGATATTTCTCTGTACAGCCTTTGCTCCCATTCACTCCGGAATATCCCAATGCAGCTTTTAGAAGAAACGTGTTTCTGACTCGCTGAATCTCAACATAGATTCAACTCTCTTAGGTGAACGAACGCACAGCAGAGCAGTTTCAAGGAAACGTTCCTCCTGAGTTTTAGACGAAGTTTCCTGCGGTTCAGTACTTATGACGGCATTGGGCTGGAAATACCGGTTTTGGGATTCTTCACAGAAATGGTTTGCAAGCCGCTGAATCCACACATGAGTTTAACTCTGTCAGTTGAATGCACACATTGACAACCATTCAGTTAGATAGCTCTGTTTTAGTTTTAGAATCAGATATTTCTCTGTACAGCGTATGGTCCCATTCACTCGGGAATATCCCAACGCAGCTCCTACAAGAAACGTGTTTCTCACTCCCTGAATCTCAACATAGATTCAATTCTCTTTGGTGAACGAACGCACAGCAGAGCAGTTTCAAGGAAACGTTCCTCCTGAGTTTTAAACGAAGTTTACTGCTGTTTCGTATGTATGCCGGCATTGGGCTGGTAATACCGGTTTTGGGATTCTGCACAGAAAGGGTTTGCAAACCGCTGAACCCACACATGAGTTTAACTCCGTCAGTTGAATGCACACATTGACAACCATTCGGTTAGATAGCTGCGTTTTGGTTTTAGAAGCAGATATTTCCCTGTACAGACTATGGTCCCATTCACTCGGCAATATCCCAACAGAGTTCCTAGAAGAAACGTGTATATGACTCGCTGAATCCCAGCAAAGATTCAACTCTCTTAGGTGAACGAACACACAGCAGAGCAGTTTCAAGGAAACGTTTCTCCTGAGTTTTAGACGAAGTTTACTGCTGTTTCGTACGTATGCCGGCATTGGGCTGGAAATGCCGGTTTTGGGATTCTGCAAAGAAAGGGTTTGCAATCCGCTGATTCCACACGTGAGTTGAACTCTGTCAGTTGAATGCACACATTGACAACCATTCAGTTAGATAGCTCCGTTTTGGTTTTAGAAGCAGAAATTTCTCTGTACAGCCTATGGTCCCATTCACTCGGGAATATCCCAACGCAGCTCCTAGAAGAAACGTGTTTCTGACTCGCTTAATCTCAACATAGATTCAACTCTCTTAGGTGAACGAATGCACAGCAGAGCAGTTTCAAGGAAACGTTTCTCCTGAGTTTCAGACGAAGTTTACTGCTGTTTCGTACGTATGCCGGCATTGGGATGGAAATACCGGTTTTGGGATTCTGCACAGAAACGGATTGCAAACCGCCGAATTCACACGTGAGTTTAACTCTGTCTGTTGAATGCACACATTGCCAACCATTCAGTTAGAATGCTCCGTTTTGGTTTTAGAAGCAGATATTTCTCTGTACAGCCTATGGTCCCATTCACTCGGGAATATACCAACACAGCTCCTAGAAGAAACGTGTTTAAGACTCGCTGAATCTCAACATAGATTCAACTTTTTAGGTGAACGAACGCACAGCAGAGCAGTTTCAAGGAAACGTTCCTCCTGAGTTTTAGACGAAGTTTCCTGCAGTTTAGAACGTATGCCGGCAATGGGCTGGAAATACCGGTTTTGGGATTCTGCACAGAAAGGGTTTGCAATCCGCTGAATCCACACGTGAGTTTAACTCCGTCAGTTGAATGCACACATTGACCACCATTCAGTTAGATAGCTCCGTTTTGGTTTTAGAAGCTAATATTTCTCTGTACAGCCTATGGTCCCATTCACTCGGGAATATCCCAACGCAGCTCCTAGAAGAAACGTGTTTCTGACTCGGTGAATTTCAACATAGATTCAACTCTCTTAGTAGAACGAACGCACAGCAGAGCATTTTCAAGGAAACGTCCCTCCTGAGTTTTAGACGAAGTTTCCTGCGGTTTAGTACATATGCCGGCATTGGGCTGGAAATACCTGTTTTGGGATTCTGCACAGAAAGTGTTTGCAAACCGCTGAATCCACACGTGAGTTTAACTCTGTCAATTGAATGCACACATTGGCAAGCATTCAGTTAGATAGCTCCGTTTGGGTTTTAGAAGCAGATATTTCTCTGTACAACCTAAGGTCCCAATCACTCGGGAATATCCCAACGCAGCTCCCAGAAGAAACTTGTTTATGACTCGCTGAATCCTAGTATAGATTCAACTCTCTTAGGTGAACGAACGCACAGCAGAGCAGTTGCAAGGAAACGTTTCTCTGGAGATTTAGACGAAGTTTACTGCTGTTTCGTACGTATGCCGGCATTGGGATGGAAATGCCGGTTTTGGGATTCTGCAAAGAAAGGGTTTGCAAACCGCTGATTCCACACGTGAGTTTAACTCTGTCAGTTGAATGCACACATTGACAACCATTCAGTTAGATAGCTCCGTTTTGTTTTTAGAAGCAGATATTTTTCTGTACAGCGTATGGTCCCATTCACTCGGGAATAACCCAACGCAGCTCCTAGAAGAAAAGTGTTTCTGACTCGCTGAATCTCAACATAGATTCAACTCTCTTAGTTGTACGAACGCACAGCAGAGCAGTTTCAAGGAAACGTTCCTCCTGAGTTTTAGAGGAAGTTTCCTGCGGTTTAGTACGTATGCCGGCATTGGGCTGGAAATAACGGTTTTGGGATTCTACACAGAAAGGGTTTGCAAACCGCTGAACTCACAGGTGAGATTAACTCTATCGGTTGAATGCACACATTGACAATCGTTCGGTTAGATAGCTCCGTTTTCGTTTTAGAAGCAGATATTTCTCTGTACAGCCTATGGTCCCATTCACTCGGGAATAACCCAACGCAGGTCCTAGAAGAAACGTGTATATGACTCGCTGAATCCAGGCATAGATTCAACTCTCTTAGGTGAACGAACGCAAAGCAGAGCAGTTTCAAGGAAACGTTTCTCCTGAGTTTTAGACGAAGTTTACTGCTGTTTCGTACATATGCCGGCATTGGGCTGGAAATACCGGTTTTGGGATTCTGCACAGAAAGGGTTTGCAAGCCGCTGAATCCACACGTGAGATTAACTCTTTCGGTTGAATGCACACATTGACAACCATTCGGTTTGATAGCTCCGTTTTGGTTTTAGAAGCAGATATTTCTCTGTACAGCCTATGGTCCCATTCACTCGGGAATATCCCAACGCAGCTCCTAGAAGAAACGTGTTTCTGACTCGGTGAATCCCAGCATAGATTCAACTCTCTTAGGTGAACGAACGCACAGCAGAGCAGTTTCAAGGAAACGTTTCTCCTGAGTTTTAGACGAAGTTTCCTGAGGTTTAGTACGTATGCCGGCATTGGGCTGGAATTACCGGTTTTGGGATTCTGCACAGAAAGGGTTTGCAAACCGCTGAATCCACACGTGAGTTTACCTCTGTCAGTTGAATGCACAAATTGACAACCATTCAGTTAGATAGCTCCGTTTTGGTTTTAGAAGCAAATATTTATCTGTACAGCCTAAGGTCCCATTCATTCGGAAATATCCCAACGCAGCTCCTAGAAGAAACGTGTTTCTGACTCGCTGAATCTCAGCATAGTTTCAAGTCTCTTAGGTGAACGAACGCACAGCAGAGCAGTTTCAAGGAAACGTTCCTCCTGAGTTTTAGACAAAGTTTCCTGCGGTTTAGTACATATGCCGGCATTGGGCTGGAAATAACTGTTTTGGGATTCTGCACAGAAAGGGTTTGAAAACCGCTGAATCCACACGTGAGATTAACTCTTTCAGTAGAATGCACACATTGACAACCATTCGGTTAGATAGCTCCGTTTTGGTTTTAGAATCAGATATTTCTCTGTACAGCCTATGGTCCCATTCACTCGGGAATATCCCAGCGCAGCTCCTAGAAGAAACGTGTTTATGACTCGCTGAATCCCAGCATAAATTCAACTCTCTTAGGTGAACGAACACACAGCAGAGCAGTTTCAAGGAACCTTTTCTCTGGAGTTTTAGACGAAGTTTACTGCTGTTTCGTACGTATGCCGGCATTGGGCTGGAAATGCCGGTTTTGGGATTCTGCAAAGAAAGGGTTTGTAAACCGCTGATTCCACACGTGAGTTTAACTCTGTCAGTTGAATGCACACATTGACAACCATTCAGTTAGATAGCTCCGTTTTGATTTTAGAAGCAGATATTTCTCTGTACAGCCTGTGGTCCCATTCACTCGGGAATAACCCAACGCAGCTCCTAGAAGAAAAGTGTTTCTGACTCGCTGATTCTCAACATAGATTCAACTCTCTTAGTTGAACGAACGCACAGCAGAGCAGTTTTAAGGAAACGTTTCTCCTGAGTTTTGGACGAAGTTTCCTGCTGTTTAGTACGTATGCCGGCATTGGGCTGGAAATACCGGTTTTGGGATTCCGCACAGAAAGAGTTTGCAAACCGCTGAATCCACACGTGAGTTTAACTCTGTCAGTTGAATGCACACATTGACAACCATTCAGTTAGATAGCTCCGTTTTGGTTTTAGAAGCAGATATTTCTCTGTACAGCCTATGGTCCCATTCACTCGGGAATATCCCAATGCAGCTCCTAGAAGAAACGTGTTTCTGACTCGCTGAATCTCAACATAGATTCAACTCTCTTAGGTGAACGAACGCACAGCAGAGCAGTTTCAAGGAAACGTTTCCCCTGAGTTTTAGACGAAGTTTCCTGCGGTTTAGAACGTATGCCGGCATTGGGATGGAAATACCAGGTTTGGGATTCTGCACAGAAACGGTTTGCAAAGCGCCGAATTCACACGTGAGTTTAACTTTGTCAGTTGAATGCACACATTGACAACCATTCAGTTAGAATGCTCCGTTTTGGTTTTAGAAGCAGATATTTCTCTGTACAGCCTATCGTCCCATTCACTCGGGAATATCCCAACGCAGCTCCTAGAAGAAACGTGTTTCTGACTCGCTGAATCTCAACATAGATTCAACTCTCTTAGGTGAACGAACGCACAGGAGAGCAGTTTCAAAGAAAAGTTTCTCCTGAATTTTAGACGAATTTAACTGCTGTTTCGTACGTAATGCTGCATTGGGCTGGAAATCCCGGTTTTGCGATTCTGCACAGAAAGGGTTTGCCAACCGCTGAATCCACACCTGAGTTTAACACTGTGAGTTGAATGCACACATTGACAACCATTCAGTTAGATAGCTCCGTTTTGCTTTTAGAAGCAGATATTTTTCTGAACAGCCTATGGTCCTATTCATTCGGGAATATCCCAACGCAGATCCTTTAAGAAACGTGTTTCTGACTCGCTGAATCTCAACATAGATTCAACTCTCTTAGGTGAACGAACACACAGCAGAGAAGTTTCAAGGAATCGTTTCTCCTGAGTTTTGGACGAAGTTTACTGCTTTTTCGTACGTATGCCGGCATTGGGCTGGAAATGCCGGTTTTGGGATTCTGCAAAGAAAGGGTTTGCAAACCGCTGATTCCACACGTGAGTTTAACTCTGTCAGTTGAATGCACACATTGACAACCATTCAGTTAGATAACTCCGTTTTGGTTTTAGAAGCAGATATTTCTCTGTACAGCCTATGGTCCCATTCACTCGGGAATATCCCAAAGCAGCTCCTAGAAGAAACGTGTTTCTGACTCGCTGAATCTCAACATAGATTCAACTCTCTTAGGTGAACGAACGCACAGCAGAGCAGTTTCAAGGAAACGTTTCACCTGAGTTTTAGACGAAGTTTCCTGCGCTTTAGTACGTATGCCAGCATTGGGATGGAAATACCGGTTTTGGGATTCTGCACAGAAACGGTTTATAAACCGCCGAATTCACACGTGAGTTTAACTCTGTCAGTTGAATGCACACATTGACAACCTTTCAGTTAGAATGCTCCGTTTTGGTTTTAGAAGCAGATATTTCTGTGTACAGCCTATGGTCAAATTCACTCGGGAATATCCCAACGCAGCTCCTAGAAGAAACGTGTTTCTGACTCGCTGAATCTCAACATAGATTCAACTTTCTTAGGTGAAAGAACGCACAGCAGAGCAGTTTCAAGGAAACGTTCCTCCTGAGTTTTAGACGAAGTTTACTGCTGTTTCGTATGTATGCCGGCATATGCTGGTAATACCGGTTTTGGGATTCTGCACAGAAAGTGTTTGCAAACCGCTGAACCCACACGTGAGTTTAACTCTGTCAGTTGAATGCACACATTGACAACCATTCAGTTAGATATCTCCGTTTTGGTTTTAGAAGCAGATATTTCTCTGTACAGCCTATGGTCCCATTAACTCGGGAATATCCAAACGCAGCTCCTAGAAGAAACGTGTTTCTGACTCGGTGAATCTCAACATAGATTCAACTCTCTTAGGTGAACGAACGCACAGCAGAGCAGTTTCAAGGAAACGTATCTCCTTAGTTTTAGACGAAGTTTCCTGCGGTTTAGTACGTATGCCGGCATTGGGCTGGAAATACCGGTTTTGGGATACTGCACAGAAAGGGTTTGCAAGCCGCTGAACCCAGACGTGAGATTAACTCTTTCGGATGAATGCACACCTTGACAACCATTCGGTTAGATAGCTGCGTTTTGGTTTTAGAAGCAGATATTTCTCTGTACAGACTATGGTCCCATTCACTCGGCAATATCCCAACAGAGTTCCTAGAAGAAACGTGTATATGACTCGCTGAATCCCAGCAAAGATTCAACTCTCTTAGGTGAACGAACACACAGCAGAGCAGTTTCAAGGAAACGTTTCTCCTGAGTTTTAGACGAAGTTTACTGCTGTTTCGTACGTATGCCGGCATTGGGCTGGAAATCCCGGTTTTGGGATTCTACAAAGAAAGGGTTTGCAAACCGCTGATTCCACACGTGAGTTTAACTCTGTCAGCTGAATGCACACATTGACAACCATTCAGTTAGATAGCTCCGTTTTGGTTTTAGAAGCAGATATTTCTCTGTACAGCCTATGGTCCCATTCACTTGGGAATATCCCAACGCAGCTCCTAGAAGAAACGTGTTTATGACTCGCTGAATCGCAACATAGATTCAACTCTCTTAGGTGAACGAACGCACAGCAGATCAGTTTCAAGGAAACGTTTCCCCTGAGTTTCAGACGAAGTTTCCTGCGGTTTAATACGTATGCCGGCATTGGGATGGAAATACCGGTTTTGGGATTCTGCACAGAATCGGTTTGCAAACCGTCGAATTCACACGTGAGTTTAACTCTGTCAGTTGAATGCACACATTGCCAACCATTCAGTTAGAATGCTCCGTTTTGGTTTTAGAAGCAGACATTTCTCTGTACAGCCTATGGTCCC
Source organism: Aotus nancymaae (assembly GCF_030222135.1). NCBI lineage: Eukaryota > Metazoa > Chordata > Mammalia > Primates > Aotidae > Aotus > Aotus nancymaae. The sequence goes on from NW_026988565.1 coordinate 546,865, forward strand.
ATTCACTCGGGAATATCCCAACGCAGCTCCTGGAAGAAACGTGTTTCTGACTCGCTGAATCTCAATATAGATTCAACTCTCTTAGGTGAAAGAACGCACAGCAGAGCAGTTTCAAGGAATCGTTTCTCCTTAGTTTTAGATGAAGTTTCCTGCGTTTTAGTACGTATGCCGGCATTGGGCTGTAAATACCGGTTTTCGGATTCTGCACAGAAATGGTTTGCAAGCCGCTGAATCCACACGTTAGATTAACTCTTTCGGTTGAATGCACACATTGACAACCAATCGGTTAGATAGCTCCGTTTTGGTTTTAGAAGCAGATGTTTCTCTGTACAGCCTATGGTCCCATTCACTCGGGAATATCCCAACGCAGCTCCTAGAAGAAACGTGTTTCTGACTCGCTGAATCTCAACATAGATTCAACTCTGTTAGGTGAACGAACACACAGCAGAGCAGTTTCAAGGAAACGATTCTCCTGAGTTTTAGACGAAGTTTCCTGCGGTTTAGTACGTATGCTGGCATTGGGCTGGAAATACCGGTTTTGGGATTCTGCACAGAAAGGGTTTGCAAGCCGCTGAATCCACACGTGAGATTAACTCTTTCGATTGAATGCACACTTTGACAACCATTCGGTTAGATAGCTTCGTTTTGGTTTTAGAAGCAGATATTTCTCTGTACAGCCAATGGTCCCATTCACTCGGGAATATCCCAACCCATTTCCTAGAAGAAACGTGTATATGACTCGCTGAATCCCAGCATAGATTCAACTCTCTTAGGTGAACGAACGCACAGCAGAGCAGTTTCATGGAAACGTTTCCCTGAGTTGTACAGAAAGTTTACTGCTGTTTCGTACATATGCCGGCATTGGGCTGGAAATGCCGGTTTTGGGATTCTGCAAAGAAAGGGTTTGCAAACCGCTGATTCCACACGTGAGTTTAACTCTGTCAGTTGAATGCACACATTGACAACCATTCATTTAGATAGCTCCGTTTTGGTTTTAGAAGCAGATATTTCTCTATACAGCCTATGGTCCCATTCACTCGGGAATAACCCAACGCAGCTCCTAGAAGAAACGTGTTTCTGACTCGCTGAATCTCAACATAGATTCAACTCTCTTAGGTGAACGAACACACAGCAGAACAGTTTCAAGTAAACGATTCTCCTGAGCTTTAGACGAAGTTTACTGCTGTTTAGTACGTATGCCGGCATTGGGATGGAAATACCGGTTTTGGGATTTTGCACAGAAACGGTTTGCAAGCCGCTGAATCCACACGGGAGATTAACTCTTTCGGTTGAATGCACACATTGACAACCATTCAGTTAGATAGCTCCGTTCTGGTTTTAGAAGCAGATATTTCTCTGTACAGCCTATGGTCCCATTCACTCGGGAATATCCCAACGCAGCTCCTAGAAGAAACGTGATTATGATTCGCTGAATCTCAACATAGATTGAACTCTCTTAGGTGAAAGAACGCACAGCAAAGCAGTTTCAAGGAAACGTTCCTCCAGAGTTTTAGACAAGGTTTCCTGCGATTTAGTACGTATGCCGGCATTGGGCTGGAAATACCGGTTTTGGGATTCTGCACAGAAAGAGTTTGCAAACCGCTGAATCCACACGTGAGTTTAACTCTGTCAGTTGAATGCACACATTGACAACCATTCAGTTAGATAGCTCCGTTTTGGTTTTAGAAGCAGATATTTCTCTGTACAGCCTATGGTCCCAATCACTCGGGAATATCCCAACGCAGCTCCTAGAAGAAACGTGTTTCTGACTCGCTGAATCTCAACATAGATTCAACTCTCTTAGGTGAACGACCACACAGCAGAGCAGTTTCAAGTAAACGATTCTCCTGAGTTTTAGAAGAAGTTTACTGCTGTTTAGTACGTATGCCGGCATTGGGATGGAAATACCAGTTTTGTGATTTTGCACAGAAACGGTTTGCATACCGCTGAATTCACAGGTGAGTTTAACTCTGTCAGTTGAATGCACACATTGACAACCATTCAGTTAGATAGATCCGTTTTGGTTTTAGAAGCAGATATTTCTCTGTATAGCCTATGGTCCCATTCACTCGGGAATATCCCAACGCAGCTCCTGGAAGAAACGTGTTTCTGACTCGCTGAATCTCAACATAGATTCAACTCTCTTAGGTGAACGAACGCACACGAGAGCAGTTTCAAGGAATCGTTCCTCCTTAGTTTTAGATGAAGTTTCCTGCGGTTTAGTACGTATGCCGGCATTGGGCTGTAAATACCGGTTTTCGGATTCTGCACAGAAATGGTTTGCAAGCCGCTGAATCCACACGTTAGATTAACTCTTTCGGTTGAATGCACACATTGACAACCAATCGGTTAGATAGCTCCGTTTTGGTTTTAGAAGCAGATGTTTCTCTGTACAGCCTATGGTCCCATTCACTCGGGAATATCCAAACCCAGCTCCTAGAAGAAACGTGTTTCTGACTCGCTGAATCTCAACATAGATTCAACTCTCTTAGGTGAACGAACACACAGCAGAGCAGTTTCAAGTAAACGATTCTCCTGAGTTTTAGACAAAGTTTACTGCTGTTTAGTACGTATGCCGGCATTGGGATGGAAATACCGGTTTGGGGATTTTGCACAGAAACGGTTTGCAAACCGCTGAATTCACACGTGAGTTTAACTCTGTCAGTTGAATGCACACATTGACAACCATTCAGTTAGATAGCTCCGTTTTGGTTTTAGAAGCAGATATTTCTCTCTACAGCCTATGGTCCCATTCACTCGGGAATATCCCAAAGCAGCTCCTAGAAGAAACGTGTTTCTGACTCGCAGAATCTCAACATAGATTCAACTCTCTTAGGTGAACGAACGCACAGCAGAGAAGTTTCAAGGAATCGTTTGTCCTGAGTTTTGGACGAAGTTTACTGCTTTTTCGTACGTATGCCGGCATTGGGCTGGAAATACCGGTTTTGGGATTCTGCACAGAAAGGGTTTGCAAACCGCTGAACCCACACGTGAGTTTAACTCTGTCAGTTGAATGCACACATTGACAACCATTCAGTTAGATAGCTCCGTTTTGGTTTTAGAAGCAGATATTTCCCTGTACAGCCTATGGTCCCATTCACTCGGGAATATCCCAACGCAGCTCCTACAAGAAACGTGTTTATGACTCGCTGAATCTCAACATAGATTCAACTCTCTTAGGTGAACGAACGCACAGCAGAGCAGTTTCAAGGAAACGTTTCCCCTGAGTTTCAGACGAAGTTTCCTGTGGTTTAGTATGTATGCCGGCATTGGGATGGAAATACCGGTTTTGGGATTCTGCACAGAAACGGTTTGCAAACCGCTGAATTCACACGTGAGTTAAACTCTGTCAGTTGAATGCACACATTGACAACCATTCAGTTAGATAGCTCCGTTCTGGTTTTAGAAGCAGATATTTCTCTGTACAGCCTATGGTCCCATTCACTCGGGAATATCCCAACGCAGCTCCTAGAAGAAACGTGATTATGATTCGCTGAATCTCAACATAGATTGAACTCTCTTAGGTGAACGAACGCACAGCAGAGCAGTTTCAAGGAAACGTTCCTCCTGAGTTTTAGACAAGGTTTCCTGCGGTTCAGTACGTATGCCGGCATTGGGCTGGAAATACCGGTTTTGGGATTCTGCACAGAAACGGTTTGCAAACCGCTGAACCCACACGTGAGTTTAACTCTGTCAGTTGAATACACACATTGACAACCATTCAGTTAGAAAGCTCCGTTTTGGTTTTAGAAGCAGATATTTCTCTGTACAGCCTATGGTCCCATTCACTCGGGAATATCCCAAAGCAGCTCCTAGAAGAAACGTGTTTCTGACTCGCTGAATCTCAACATAGATTCAACTCTCCTACGTGAACGAACGCACAGCAGAGCAGTTTCAAGTAAACGTTTCACCTGAGTTTTAGACGAAGTTTCCTGCGGTTTAGTACGTATGCCAGCATTGGGATGGAAATACCGGTTTTGGTATTCTGCACAGAAACGGTTTACAAACCGCCGAATTCACACGTGAGTTTAACTCTGTCAGTTGAATGCACACATTGAAAACCATTCAGTTAGAATGCTCCGTTTTGGTTTTAGAAGCAGATATTTCTCTGTACAGCCTATGGTCCCATTCACTCGGGAATATCCCAACGCAGCTCCTAGAAGAAACGTGTTTCTGACTCGCTGAATCTCAACATAGATTCAACTTTCTTAGGTGAACGAACGCACAGCAGAGCAGTTTCAAGGAAACGTTCCTCCTGAGTTTTAGACGAAGTTTACTGCTGTTTCGTATGTATGCCGGCATTGGGCTGGAAATACCGGTTTTGGGATTCTGCACAGAAAGGGTTTGCAAGCCGCTGAATCCAGACGTGAGATTAACTCTTTCGGTTGAATGCACACATTGACAACCATTCGGTTAGATAGCTGCGTTTTGGTTTTAGAAGCAGATATTTCTCTGTACAGACTATGGTCCCATTCACTCGGAAATATCCCAACAGAGTTCCTAGAAGAAACGTGTATATGACTCGCTGAATCCCAGCATAGATTCAACTCTCTTAGGTGAACGAACACACAGCAGAGCAGTTTCAAGAAAACGTTTCTCCTGAGTTTTAGACGAAGTTTATTGCTGTTTCGTACGTATGCCGGCATTGGGCTGGAAATCCCGGTTTTGGGATTCTGCAAAGAAAGGGTTTGCAAACCGCTAATTCCACAAGTGAATTTAACTCTGTCAGTTGAATGCACACATTGACAATCATTCAGTTAGATAGCTCCGTTTTGGTTTTAGAAGCAGATATTTCTCTGTACAGCCTATGGTCCCATTCACTCGGGAATATCCCAAAGCAGCTCCTAGAAGAAACGTGTTTCTGACTCGCTGAATCTCAACATAGATTCAACTCTCTTAGGTGAACGAACGCACAGCAGAGCAGTTTCAAAGAAAAGTTTCTCCTGAATTTTAGACGAATTTAACTGCTGTTTCGTACGTAATGCTGCATTGGGCTGGAAATCCCGGTTTTGCGATTCTGCACAGAAAGGGTTTGCCAACCGCTGAATCCCCACCTGAGTTTAACACTGTCAGTTGAAGGCACACATTGACAACCATTCAGTTAGATAACTCCGTTTTGTTTTTAGAAGCAGATATTTTTCTGAACAGCCTATGGTCCTATTCATTCGGGAATATCCCAACGCAGATCCTTGAAGAAACGTGTTTCTGACTCGCTGAATCTCAACATAGATTCAACTCTCTTAGGTGAACGAACGCACAGCAGAGAAGTTTCAAGGAATCGTTTGTCCTGAGTTTTGGACGAAGTTTACTGCTTTTTCGTACGTATGCCGGCATTGGGCTGGAAATACCGGTTTTGGGATTCTGCACAGAAAGGGTTTGCAAACCGCTGAACCCACACGTGAGTTTAACTCTGTCAGTTGAATGCACACATTGACAACCATTCAGTTAGATAGCTCCGTTTTGGTTTTAGAAGCAGATATTTCCCTGTACAGCCTATGGTCCCATTCACTCGGGAATATCCCAACGCAGCTCCTACAAGAAACGTGTTTATGACTCGCTGAATCTCAACATAGATTCAACTCTCTTAGGTGAACGAACGCACAGCAGAGCAGTTTCAAGGAAACGTTTCCCCTGAGTTTCAGACGAAGTTTCCTGTGGTTTAGTATGTATGCCGGCATTGGGATGGAAATACCGGTTTTGGGATTCTGCACAGAAACGGTTTGCAAACCGCTGAATTCACACGTGAGTTTAACTCTGTCAGTTGAATGCACACATTGCCAACCATTCAGTTAGAATGCTCCGTTTTGGTTTTAGAAGCAGATATTTCTCTGTACAGCCTATGGTCCCATTCACTCGGGAATATCCCTACGCTGCTCCTAGAAGAAACGTGTTTATGACTCGCTGAATCTCAACATAGATTCAACTTTTTAGGTGAACGAACGCACAGCAGAGCAGTTTCAAGGAAACGTTCCTCCTGAGTTTTAGACGAAGTTTCCTGCGGTTTAGAACGTATGCCGGCAATGGGCTGGAAATACCGGTTTTGGGATTCTGCACAGAAAGGGTTTGCAAACCGCTGATTCCACACGTGAGTTTAACTCTGTCAGTTGAATGCACACATTGACAACCATTCAGTTAGATAGCTCCGTTTTGGTTTTAGAAGCAGATATTTCTCTGTACAGCCTATGGTCCCATTCACTCGGGAATAACCCAGCGCAGCTCCTAGAAGAAACGTGTTTCTGACTCGCTGAATCTCAACATAGATTCAACTCTCTTAGGTGAACGAACGCACAGCAGAGAAGTTTCAAGGAAACGTTTCCCCTGAGTTTTAGACGAAGTTTCCTGCGGTTTAGTACGTATGCCGGCATTGGGATGGAAATACCGTTTTTGGGATTCTGTATAGAAACGGTTTACAAACCGCCGAATTCACACGTGAGTTTAACTCTGTCAGTTGAATGCACACATTGACAACCATTCAGTTAGAATGCTCCGTTTTGGTTTTAGAAGCAGATATTTCTCTGTACAGCCTATGGTCTCATTCACTCGGGAATATCGCAACGCAGCTCCTAGAAGAAACGAGTTTCTGACTCGCTGAATCTCAACATAGATTCAACTTTCTTAGGTGAACGAATGCACAGCAGAGGAGTTTCAAGGAAACGTTCCTCCTGAGTTTTAGACGAAGTTTACTGCTGTTTCGTACGGATGCCGGCATTGGGCTGGAAATGCCGGTTTTGGGATTCTGCAAAGAAAGGGTTTGCAAACCGCTGATACCACACGTGAGTTTAACTCTGTCAGTTGAATGCACACATTGGCAACCATTCAGTTAGATAACTCCGTTTTGGTTTTAGAAGCAGATATTTCTCTGTACAGCCTATGGTCCCATTCACTCGGGAATATCCCAACGCAGCTCCTAGAAGAAACGTGTTTCTGACTCGCTGAATCTCAACATAGATTCAACTCTCTTAGGTGAACGAACGCACAGCAGATCAGTTTCAAGGAAACGTTTCCCCTGAGTTTTAGACGAAGTTTCCTGCGATTTAGTACGTATGCCGGCATTGGGATGGAAATACCGGTTTTGGGATTCTGCACAGAAACGGTTTACAAACCGCCGAATTCACACGTGAGTTTAACTCTGTCAGTTAAATGCACACATTGACAACCATTCAGTTAGATAGCTCCGTTTTGGTTTTAGAAGCAGATATTTCTCTGTACAGCCTATGGACCCATTCACTCGGGAATATCCCAACGCAGCTCCTAGAAGAAACGTGTTTCTGACTCGCTGAATCTCAACATAGATTCAAATTTCTTAGGTGAACGACGGCACAGCAGAGCAGTTTCAAGGAAACGTTCCTCCTGAATTTTTGACGAAGTTTACTGCTGTTTCGTACGGATGCCGGCATTGGGCTGGAAATGCCGGTTTTGGGATTGTGCAAAGAAAGGGTTTGCAAACCGCTGATTCCACAAGTGAGTTTAACTCTGTCAGTTGAATGCACACATTGACAACCATTCAGTTAGATAACTCCGTTTTGGTTTTAGAAGCAGATATTTCTCTGTACAGCCTATGGTCCCATTCACTCGGGAATATCCCAACGCAGCTCCTGGAAGAAACGTGTTTCTGACTCGCTGAATCTCAACATAGATTCAACTCTCTTAGGTGAACGAACGCACAGCAGAGCAGTTTCAAGGAATCGTTTCTCCTTAGTTTTAGATGAAGTTTCCTGCGGTTTAGTACGTATGCCGGCATTGGGCTGTAAATACCGGTTTTCGGATTCTGCACAGAAATGGTTTGCAAGCCGCTGAATCCACACGTTAGATTAACTCTTTCGGTTGAATGCACACATTGACAACCAATCGGTTAGATAGCTCTCTTTTGGTTTTAGAAGCAGATGTTTGTCTGTACAGCCTATGGTCCCATTCCCTCGGGAATATCCCAACGCAGCTCCTAGAAGAAACGTGTTTCTGACTCGCTGAATCTCAACATAGATTCAACTCTGTTAGGTGAACGAACACACAGCAGAGCAGTTTCAAGTAAACGATTCTCCTGAGTTTTAGACGAAGTTACTGCTGTTTAGTACGTATGCCGGCATTGGGATTGAAATACCGGTTTGGGGATTTTTCACAGAAATGGTTTGCAAACCGCTGAATTCACACGTGAGTTTAACTCTGTCAGTTGAATGCACACATTGACAACCATTCAGTTAGATAGCTCCGTTTTGGTTTTAGAAGGAGATATTTCTCTCTACAGCCTATGGTCCTATTCACTCGGGAATATCCCAACGCAGCTCCTAGAAGAAACGTGTTTCTGACTTGCTGAATCTCAACATAGATTCAACTCTCTTAGGTGAACGAACGCACAGCAGAGCAGTTTCAAGGAAACGTTTCTCCTGAGTTTTAGACGAAGTTTCCTGCGGTTTAGTACGTATGCTGGCATTGGGCTGGAAATACCTGTTTTGGGATTCTGCACAGAAAGGGTTTGCAAGCCGCTGAATCCACACGTGAGATTAACTCTTTCGATTGAATGCACACATTGACAACCATTCGGTTAGATAGCTCCGTTTTGGTTTTAGAAGCAGATATTTCTCTGTACAGCCTATGGTCCCATTCACTCGGGAATATCCCAACGCATTTCCTAGAAGAAACGTGTATATGACTCGCTGAAACCCAGCATAGATTCAACTCTCTTAGGTGAACGAACGCACAGCAGAGCAGTTTCATGGAAACGTTTCCCCCGAGTTGTACACGAAGTTTACTGCTGTTTCGTACGTATGCCGGCATTGGGCTGGAAATGCCGGTTTTGGGATTCTGCAAAGAAAGGGTTTGCAAACCGCTGAAACCACACGTGAGTTTAACTCTGTCAGTTGAATGCACACATTGACAACCACTCAGTTAAATAGCTCCGTTTTGGTTTTAGAAGCAGATATTTCTCTGTACAGCCTACGGTCCCAATCACTCGGGAATATCCCAACGCAGCTCCTAGAAGAAACGTGTTTCTGACTCGCTGAATCTCAACATAGATTCAACTCTCTTAGGTGAACGACCACACAGCAGAGCAGTTTCAAGTAAACGATTCTCCTGAGTTTTAGACAAAGTTTACTGCTGTTTAGTACGTATGCCGGCATTGGGATGGAAATACCAGTTTTGGGATTTTGCACAGAAACGGTTTGCATACCGCTGAATTCACAGGTGAGTTTAACTCTGTCAGTTGAATGCACACATTGACAACCTTTCAGTTAGATAGCTCCGTTTTGGTTTTATAAGCAGATATTTCTCTGTACAGCCTATGGTCCCATTCACTCGGGAATATCCCAACGCAGCTCCTAGAAGAAACGTGTTTCTGACTCGCTGAATCTCAACATAGATTCAACTCTCTTAGGTGAACGAACGCACAGCAGAGCAGTTTCAAGGAAACGTTTCTCCTTAGTTTTAGATGAAGTTTCCTGCGGTTTAGTACGTATGCCGGCATTGACCTGGAAATACCGGTTTTGGGATTCTGCACAGAAAGGGTTTGCAAGCCGCTGAATCCACACGTGAGATTAACTCTTTCGGTTGAATGCACACATTGACAACCATTCGGTTAGATAGCTCCGATTTGGTTTTAGAAGCAGATATTTCTCTGTACAGCCTATGGTCCCATTCACTCGGGAATATCCCAACGCAGCTCCTAGAAGAAACGTGTTTCTGACTCGCTGAATCTCAACATAGATTCAACTCTCTTAGGTGAACGAACACACAGCAGAGCAGTTTCAAGTTAGCGATTCTCCTGAGTTTTAGACGAAGTTTACTGCTGTTCAGCACGTATGCCGGCATTGGGATGGAAATACCGGTTTGGGGATTTTGCACAGAAACGGTTTGCAAACTGCTGAATTCACACGTGAGTTTAACTCTGTCAGTTGAATGCACACATTGACAACCATTCAGTTAGATAGATCCGTTTTGGTTTTAGAAGCAGATATTTCTCTCTACAGCCTATGGTTCCATTCACTCGGGAATATCCCAACGCAGCTCCTAGAAGAAACGTGTTTCTGACTCGCTGAATCTCAACATAGATTCAACTCTCTTAGGTGAACGAACGCACAGCAGAGCAGTTTCAAGGAAACGTTTCTCCTTAGTTTTAGACGAAGTTTCCTGCGGTTTAGTACGTATGCCAGCATTGGGCTGAAATACCGGTTTTGGGATTCTGCACAGAAAGGGTTTGCAAGCCGCTGAATCCACACGTGAGATTAACTCTTAAGGTTGAATGCACACATTGACAACCATTCGGTTAGATAGCTCCGTTTTGGTTTTAGAAGCAGATATTTCTCTGTACAGCCTATGGTCCCATTCACTCGGGAATATCCCAACGCATTGCCTAGAAGAAACGTGTATATGACTCGCTGAATCCCAGCATAGATTCAACTCTCTTAGGTGAACGAACGCACAGCAGAGCAGTTTCAAGGAAACGTTTCTCCTGAGTTTTAGACGAAGTTTACTGTTGTTTCGTACCTATGCCGGCACTGGGCTGGAAATGCCGGTTTTGGGATTCTGCAAAGAAAGGGTTTGCAAACCGCTGATTCCACACGTGAGTTTAACTCTGTCAGTTGAATGCACCCATTGACAACCATTCAGTTAGATAGCTCCGATTTGGTTTTAGAAGCAGATATTTCTCTGTACATCCTATGGTCCCATTCACTCGGGAATATCCCAACGCAGGTCCTAGAAGAAACGTGTTTCTGACTCGCTGAATCTCAACATGGATTCAACTCTCTTAGGTGAACGAACACACAGCAGAACAGTTTAAAGTAAACGATTCTCCTGAGTTTTAGACGAAGTTTACTGCTGTTTAGTACGTATGCTGGCATTGGGATGGAAATACCGGTTTTGGGATTTTGCAGAGAAACGGTTTGCAAACCGCTGAATTCACAGGTGAGTTTAACTCTGTCAGTTGAAGGCACACATTCACAGCCATTCAGTTAGATAGCTCCGTTTTCGTTTTAGAAGCAGATATTTCTCTGTACAGCCCATGGTCCCATTCACTCGGGAATATCCCAACGCAGCTCATAGAAGAAACGAGTTTCTGACTCGCTAAATCTCAACATAGATTCAACTCACTTAGATGAACGAACGGACAGACGAGCAGTTTCAAGGAAACGTTTCTCCTGAGTTTTAGCCTAAGTTTACTGCTGTTTCTTACGTATGCCGGCATTGGGCTGTAAATGCCGGTTTTGCAATTCTGCACAGAATGGGTTTGCAAACCGCTGAATCCACACGTGAGTTTAACTCTGTCAGTTGAATGCACACATTGAAAACTATTCAGTTAGATAGCTCCGTTTTGGTTTTAGAAGCAGATATTTCTCTGTACACCTTACAGTCCCATTCACTTGGGAATATCCCAACGCAGCTCCTAGAAGAAATGTGTTTCTGACTCGCTGAATCTCAACATAGATTCAACTCTCTTAGGTGAACGAACGCACAGCAGAGCAGTTTCAAGGAAACGTTTCTCCTGAGTTTTAGACGACGTTTCCTGCGGTTTAGTACGTATGCCGGCATTGGGTTGGAAATACCGGTTTTGGGATTCTGCAAAGAAAGGGATGGAAACCGCTGAATCCACACGTGAGATTAAATCTGTCATTTTAATGCACACATTGACAAACATTCAGTTAGATAGCTCCGTTTTGGTTTTAGAAGCAGATATTTCTCTGTACAGCCTATGGTCCCATTCACTCGGGAATATCCCAACGCAGCTCCTGGAAGAAACGTGTTTCTGACTCAGTGAATCTCAACATAGATTCAACTCTCTTAGGTGAACGAACGCACAGCAGAGCAGTTTCACGGAATCGTTTCTCCTTAGTTTTAGATGAAGTTTCCTGCGGTTTAGTACGTATGCCGGCATTGGGCTGTAAATACCGGTTTTCGGATTCCGCACAGAAATGGTTTGCAAGCCGCTGAATTCACACGTTAGATTAACTCTTTCGGTTGAATGCACACATTGGCAACCAATCGGTTAAATAGCTCCGTTTTGGTTTTAGAAGCAGATATTTCTCTGTACAGCCTATGGTCCCATTCACTCGGGAATATCCCAACGCAGCTCCTAGAAGAAACGTGTTTCTGACTCGCTGAATCTCAACATAGATTCAACTCTCTTAGGTGAACGAAAACACAGCAGAGCAGTTTCAAGTTAGCGATTCTCCTTAGTTTTAGACGAAGTTTACTGCTGTTTAGTACGTATGCCAGCATTGGGATGGAAATACCGGTTTGGGGATTTTGCACAGAAACGGTTTGCAAACTGCTGAATTCACACGTGAGTTTAACTCTGTCAGTTGAATGCACACATTGACAACCATTCAGTTAGATAGCTCCGTTTTGGTTTTAGAAGCAGATATTTCTCTGTACAGCCTATGGTCCCATTCACTCGGGAATATCCCAACGCAGCTCCTAGAAGAAACGTGTTTCTGACTCGCTGAATCTCAACATAGATTCAACTCTCTTAGGTGAATGAACGCACAGCAGAGCAGTTTCAAGGGCACGTTTCTCCTTAGTTTTAGACGAAGTTTCCTGCGGTTTAGTACGTATGCCGGCATTGGGCTGGAAATACCGGTTTTGGGATTCTGCACAGAAAGGGTTTGCAAGCCGCTGAATCAACACGTGAGATTAACTCTTTCGGTTGAATGCACACATTGACAACCATTCGGTAAGATAGCTCCGTTTTGGTTTTAGAAGCAGATATTTCTCTGTACAGCCTATGGTACCATTCACTCGGGAATATCCCAACGCATTTCCTAGAAGAAACGTGTATATGACTCGCTGAATGCCAGCATAGATTCAACTCTCTTAGGTGAACGAACGCACAGCAGAGCAGTTTCAAGGAAACGTTTCTCCTGAGTTTTAGACGAAGTTTACTGTTGTTTCGTACGTATGCCGGCACTGGGATGGAAATGCCGGTTTTGGAATTCTGCAAAGAAAGGGTTTGCAAACCGCTGATTCCACACGTGAGTTTAACTCTGTCAGTTGAATGCACCCATTGACAACCATTCAGTTAGATAGCTCCGTTTTGGTTTTAGAAGCAGATATTTCTCTGTACAGCCTATGGTCCCATTCACTCGGGAATATCCCAACGCAGGTCCTAGAAGAAACGTGTTTCTGACTCGCTGAATCTCAACATGGATTCAACTCTCTTAGGTGAACGAACACACAGCAGAGCAGTTTCAAGTAAACGATTTTCCTGAGTTTTAGACGAAGTTTACTGCTGTTTAGTACGTATGCCGGCATTGGGATGGAAATACCGGTTTTGGGATTTTGCACAGAAACGGTTTGCAAACCGCTGAATTCACAGGTGAGTTTAACTCTGTCAGTTGAATGTACACATTGACAACCATTCAGTTAGATAACTCCGTTTTGGTTTTAGAAGCAGATATTTCTCTCTACAGCCAATGGTCCCATTCACTCGGGAATATTCCAACGCAGCTCCTAGAAGAAACGTGTTTCGGACTCGCTGAATCTCAACATAGATTCAACTCTCTTAGGTGAACGAACGCACAGCAGAGCAGTTTCAAGGAAACGTTCCTCCTGAGTTTTAGACGAAGTTTCCTGCGGTTTAGAACGTATGCCGGCAATGGGCTGGAAATACCGGTTTTGGGATTCTGCACAGAAACGGTTTGCCAACCGCTGAATCCACACGTGAGTTTAACTCTCTCAGTTGAATGCACACATTGACAACCATTCAGTTAGATAGCTCCGTTTTGGTTTTAGAAGCAGATATTTCTCTGTACAGCCTATGGTGCCATTCCCTCGGGAATATCCCAACGCAGGTCCTAGAAGAAACGTGTTTCTGACTCGCTGAATCTCAACATAGATTCAACTCTCTTAGGTGAACGAACGCACAGCAGAGCAGTTTCAAGGAAACGTTTCCCCTAAGTTTTAGACGAAGTTTCCTGCTGTTTAGTACGTATGCTGGCATTGGGATGTAAATACCGGTTTTGAGATTCTGCACAGAAAGGGTTTGCATACCGCCGAATTCACACGTGAGTTTAACTCTGTCAGTTGAATGCACACATTGACAACCATTCCGTTAGATAGCTCCGTTTTGGTTTTAGAAGCAGATATTTCTCTGTACAGCCTATGGTCCCATTCACTCGGGAATATCCCAACGCAGCTCCTAGAAGAAACGTGTTTATGACTCGCTGAATCTCAACATAGATTCAACTCTCTTAGGTGAACGAACGCACAGCAGAGCAGTTTCAAGGAAACGTTTCCCCTGAGTTTTAGACGAAGTTTCCTGCGGTTTAGAACGTATGCCGGCATTGGGATGGAAATACCAGTTTTGGGATTCTGCACAGAAACGGTTTGCAAAGCGCCGAATTCACACGTGAGTTTAACTTTGTCAGGTGAATGCACACATTGACAACCATTCAGTTAGAATGCTCCGTTTTGGTTTTAGAAGCAGATATTTCTCTGTACAGCCTATGGTCCCATTCACTCGGGAATATCCCAACGCAGCTCCTAGAAGAAACGTGTTTCTGACTCGCTGAATCTCAACATAGATTCAACTCTCTTAGGTGAACGAACACACAGCAGAGAAGTTTCAAGGAATCGTTTCTCCTGAGTTTTGGACGAGGTTTACTGCTGTTTCGTACGTATGCCGGCATTGGGCTGGAAATGCCGGTTTTGGGATTCTGCAAAGAAAGGGTTTGCAAACCGCTGATTCCACACGTGAGTTTAACTCTGTCAGTTGAATGCACACATTGACAACCATTCAGTTAGATAGCTCCGTTTTGGTTTTAGAAGCAGATATTTCTCTGTATAGCCTATGGTCCCATTCACTCGGGAATAACCCAACGCAGCTCCTAGAAGAAACGTGATTCTGACTCGCTGAATCTCAACATAGATTCCACTCTCTTAGGTGAACGAACGCAAAGCAGAGGAGTTTCAAGGAAACGTTTCCCCTGAGTTTTAGACGAAGATTCCTGCGGTTTAGTACGTAATGCTGCATTGGGCTGGAAATCCCGGTTTTGCGATTCTGCACAGAAAGGGTTTGCCAACCGCTGAATCCACACCTGAGTTTAACACTGTCAGTTGAAGGCACACATTGACAACCATTCAGTTAGATAGCTCCGTTTTGGTTTTAGAAGCAGATATTTTTCTGTACAGCCTATGATCCTATTCATTCGGGAATATCCCAACGCAGATCCTTGAAGAAACGTGTTTCTGACTCGCTGAATCTCAACATAGATTCAACTCTCTTAGGTGAACGAACGCACAGCAGAGAAGTTTCAAGGAATCGTTTCTCCTGTGTTTTGGACGAAGTTTACTGCTGTTTCGTTCGTATGCCGGCATTGGGCTGGAAATGCCGGTTTTGGGATTCTGCAAAGAAAGGGATTGCAAACCGCTGATTCCACACTTGAGTTTAACTCTGTCAGTTGAATGCACACATTGACAACCATTCAGTTAGATAACTCCGTTTTGGTTTTAGAAGCAGATATTTCTCTGTACAGCCTATGGTCCCATTCACTCGGGAATATCCCAAAGCAGCTCCTAGAAGAAACGTGTTTCTGACTTGCTGAATCTCAACATAGATTCAACTCTCTTAGGTGAAGGAACGCACAGCAGAGCAGTTTCAAGGAAACGTTTCTCCTTAGTTTTAGACGAAGTTTCCTGCGGTTTAGTACGTATGCCGGCATTGGGCTGGAAATACCGGTTTTGGGATTCTGCACAGAAAGGGTTTGCAAGCCGCTGAATCCAGAGGTGAGATTAACTCTTTCGGTTGAATGCACACATTGACAACCATTCGGTTAGATAGCTGCGTTATGGTTTTAGAAGCAGATATTTCTCTGTACAGACTATGGTCCCATTCACTCGGCAATATCCCAACAGAGTTCCTAGAAGAAACGTGTATATGACTCGCTGAATCCCAGCATAGATTCAACTCTCTTAGGTGAACGAACACACAGCAGAGCAGTTTCAAGGAAACGTTTCTCCTGAGTTTTAGACGAAGTTTACTGCTGTTTCGTACGTATGCCGGCATTGGGCTGGAAATACCGGTTTTGGGATTCTGCACAGAAAGGGT
This sequence comes from Aotus nancymaae, assembly GCF_030222135.1. Taxonomy (NCBI): domain Eukaryota; kingdom Metazoa; phylum Chordata; class Mammalia; order Primates; family Aotidae; genus Aotus; species Aotus nancymaae. Next base: position 562,901 of record NW_026988565.1, read on the forward strand.
TTGCAAACCACTGAACCCACACGTGAGTTTAGCTCTGTCAGTTGAATGCACACATTGACAACCATTCGGTTAGATAGCTGCGTTTTGGTTTTAGAAGCAGATATTTCTCTGTACAGCCTATGGTCCCATTCACTCGGGAATATCCAAACGCAGCTCCTAGAAGAAACGTGTTTCTGATTCGCTGAATCTCAACATAGATTCAACTCTCTTAGGTGAACGAACACACAGCAGAGCAGTTTCAAGTAAACGATTCTCCTGAGTTTTAGACGAAGTTTACTGCTGTTTAGTACGTATGCCGGCATTGGGATGGAAATACCGGTTTTGGGATTTTGCACAGAAACGGTTTGCATACCGCTGAATTCACACGTGAGTTTAACTCTGTCAGTTGAATGCACACATTGACAACCATTCAGTTAGATAGCTCCGTTTTGGTTTTAGAAGCAGATATTTCTCTGTACAGCCTATGGTCCCATTCACTCGGGAATAACCCAACGCAGCTCCTAAAAGAAACGTGTTTCTGGCTCGCTGAATCTCAACATAGATTGCACTCTATTAGGTGAACGAACGCACAGCAGAGAAGTTTCAAGGAAACGTTTCCCCTGAGTTTTAGACGAAGTTTCCTGCGGTTTAGTTCGTATGCCGGCATTGGGATGGAAATACCGGTTTTGGGATTCTGCACAGAAAGGGTTTGCAAACCGCTGAATCCACACGTGAGATTAACTCTGTCATTTTAATGCACACATTGACAACCATTCAGTTACATAGGTCCGTTTTGGTTTTAGAAGCAGATATTTCTCTGTACAGCCTATGGTCCCATTCACTCGGGAATATCCCAACTCAGTTCCTAGAAGAAACGTGTATATGACTCGCTGAATCCCAGCATAGATTCAACTCTCTTAGGTGAACGAACGCACAGCAGAGCAGTTTCAAGGAAACGTTTCTCCTGAGTTTTAGACGAAGTTTACTGCTGTTTAGTACGTATGCCGGCATTAGGCTGGAAATGCCGGTTTTGGGATTCTGCAAAGAAAGGGTTTGCAAACCGCTGATTCCACACGTGAGTTTAACTCTGTCAGTTGAATGCACACATTGACAACCATTCAGTTAGATAGCTCCGTTTTGGTTTCAGAAGCAGATATTTCTCTGTATAGCCTATGGTCCCATTCACTCGGGAATAACCCAACGCAGCTCCTAGAAGAAACGTGTTTCTGACTCGCTGAATCTCAACATAGATTCCACTCTCTTAGGTGAACGAACGCAAAGCGGAGCAGTTTCAAGGAAACGTTTCCCCTGAGTTTTAGACGAAGTTTCCTGCGGTTTAGTACGTAATGCTGCATTGGGCTGGAAATCCCGGTTTTGCGATTCTGCACAGAAAGGGTTTGCCAACCGCTGAATCCACACCTGAGTTTAACACTGTCAGTTGAAGGCACACATTGACAACCATTCAGTTAGATAGCTCCGTTTTGGTTTTAGAAGCAGATATTTTTCTGTACAGCCTATGATCCTATTCATTCGGGAATATCCCATCGCAGATCCTTGAAGAAACGTGTTTCTGACTCGCTGAATCTCAACATAGATTCAACTCTCTTAGGTGAACGAACGCACAGCAGAGAAGTTTCAAGGAATCGTTTCTCCTGAGTTTTGGACGAAGTTTACTGCTGTTTCGTACGTATGCCGGCATTGGGCTGGAAATGCCGGTTTTGGGATTCTGCAAAGAAAGGGATTGCAAACCGCTGATTCCACACTTGAGTTTAACTCTGTCAGTTGAATGCACACATTGACAACCATTCAGTTAGATACCTCCGTTTTGGTTTTAGAAGCAGATATTTCTCTGTACAGCCTATGGTCCCATTCACTCGGGAATATCCCAAAGCAGCTCCTAGAAGAAACGTGTTTCTGACTTGCTGAATCTCAACATAGATTCAACTCTCTTAGGTGAACGAACGCACAGCAGAGCAGTTTCAGGGAAACGTTTCCCCTGAGTTTTAGACGAAGTTTCCTGCGGTTTAGTACGTATGCCGGCATTGGGATGGAAATACCGGTTTTGGGATTCTGCACAGAAACGGTTTACAAACCGCCGAATTCACACGTGAGTTTAACTCTGACAGTTGAATGCACACATTGACAACCATTCAGTTAGAATGCTCCGTTTTGTTTTTAGAAGCAGATATTTCTCTGTACAGCCTATGGTCCCATTCACTCGGGAATATCCCAACGCAGCTCCTAGAAGAAACGTGTTTCTGACTCGCTGAATCTCAACATAGATTCAACTTTCTTAGGTGAACGAACGCACAGCAGAGCAGTTTCAAGGAAACGTTTCCCCTGAGTTTTAGACGAAGTTTACTGCTGTTTCGTACGTATGCCGGCATTGGGCTGGAAATACCGGTTTTGGGATTCTGCACAGAAAGGGTTTGCAAACCGCTGAACCCACACGTGAGTTTAACTCTGTCAGTTGAATACACACATTGACAACCATTCAGTTAGATATCTCCGTTTTGGTTTTAGAAGCAGATATTTCTCTGTACAGCCTATGGTCCCATTCACTCGGGAATATCCAAACGCAGCTCCTAGAAGAAACGTGTTTCTGACTCGCCGAATCTCAACATAGATTCAACTCTCTTAGGTGAACGAACACACAGCAGAGCAGTTTCAAGGAAACGTTTCTCCTGAGTTTTAGACGAAGTTTACTGCTGTTTAGTACGTATGCCGGCATTAGGCTGGAAATGCCGGTTTTGGGATTCTGCAAAGAAAGGGTTTGCAAACCGCTGATTCCACACGTGAGTTTAACTCTGTCAGTTGAATGCACACATTGACAACCATTCAGTTAGATAGCTCCGTTTTGGTTTTAGAAGCAGAAATTTCTCTGTATAGCCTATGGTCCCATTCACTCGGGAATAACCCAATGCAGCTCCTAGAAGAAACGTGTTTCTGACTCACTGAATCTCAACATAGATTCCACTCTCTTAGGTGAACGAACGCAAAGCAGAGCAGTTTCAAGGAAACGTTTCCCCTGACTTTTAGACGAAGTTTCCTGCGGTTTAGTACGTAATGCTGCATTGGGCTGGAAATCCCGGTTTTGCGATTCTGCACAGAAAGGGTTTGCCAACCGCTGAATCCACACCTGAGTTTAACACTGTCAGTTGAAGGCACACATTGACAACCATTCAGTTAGATAGCTCCGTTTTGGTTTTAGAAGCAGATATTTCTCTGTACAGCCTATGGTCCCATTCACTCGGGAATATCCAAACGCAGCTCCTAGAAGAAACGTGTTTCTGACTCGCTGAATCTCAACATAGATTCAACTCTCTTAGGTGAACGAACACACAGCAGAGCAGTTTCAAGTAAACGATTCTCCTGAGTTTTAGACGAAGTTTACTGCTGTTTAGTACGTATGCCGGCATTGGGATGGAAATACCGGTTTTGGGATTTTGTACAGAAACGGTTTGCATACCGCTGAATTCACACGTGAGTTTAACTCTGTCAGTTGAATGCACACATTGACAACCATTCAGTTAGATAGCTCCATTTTGGTTTTAGAAGCAAATATTTCTCTGTACAGTCTATGGTCCCATTCACTCGGGAATATCCCAACGCAGCTCCTAGAAGAAACGTGTTTCTGACTCGGTGAATCTCAACATAGATTCAACTCTCTTAGGTGAACGAACGCACAGGAGAGCAGTTTCAAGGAAAGGTTTCTCCTTAGTTTTAGACGAAGTTTCCTGCGGTTTAGTACGTATGCCGGCATTGGGCTGGAAATACCGGTTTTGGGATTCTGCACAGAAAGGGTTTGCAAGCCGCTGAATCCAGAGGTGAGATTAACTCTTGCGGTTGAATGCACACATTGACAACCATTCGGTTAGATAGCTGCGTTATGGTTTTAGAAGCAGATATTTCTCTGTACAGACTATGGTCCCATTCACTCGGCAATATCCCAACAGAGTTCCTAGAAGAAACGTGTATATGACTCGCTGAATCCCAGCATAGATTCAACTCTCTTAGGTGAACGAACACACAGCAGAGCAGTTTCAAGGCAACGTTTCTCCTGAGTTTTAGACGAAGTTTACTGCTGTTTTGTACGTATGCCGGCATTGGGCTGGAAATCCCGGTTTTGGGATTCTGCAAAGAAAGGGTTTGCAAACCGCTGATTCCACACGTGAGTTTAACTCTGTCAGTTGAATGCACACATTGACAACCATTCAGTTAGATAGTTCCGTTTTGGTTTTAGAAGCAGATATTTCTCTGTACAGCCTATGGTCCCATTCACTCGGGAATATCCCAACGCAGCTCCTAGAAGAAACGTGTTTATGACTCGCTGAATCGCAACATAGATTCAACTCTCTTAGGTGAACGAACGCACAGCAGAGCAGTTTCAAGGAAACGTTCCTCCTGAGTTTTAGACGAAGTTTCCTGCGGTTTAGAACGTATGCCGGCAATGGGCTGGAAATACCGGTTTTGGGATTCTGCACAGAAACGGTTTGCAAACCGGTGAATCCACACGTGAGATTAACTCCGTCAGTTGAATGCACACATTGACAACCATTCAGTTAGATAGCTCCGTTTTGGTTTTAGAAGCAGATATTTCTCTGTACAGCCTATGGTCCCATTCACTCGGGAATATCCAAACGCAGCTCCTAGAAGAAACGTGTTTCTGACTCGCTGAATCTCAACATAGATTCAACTCTCTTAGGTGAACGAACACACAGCAGAGCAGTTTCAAGTAAACGATTCTCCTGAGTTTTAGACGAAGTTTACTGCTGTTTAGTACGTATGCCGGCATTGGGATGGAAATACCGGTTTTGGGATTTTGTACAGAAACGGTTTGCATACCGCTGAATTCACACGTGAGTTTAACTCTGTCAGTTGAATGCACACATTGACAACCATTCAGTTAGATAGCTCCATTTTGGTTTTAGAAGCAAATATTTCTCTGTACAGTCTATGGTCCCATTCACTCGGGAATATCCCAACGCAGCTCCTAGAAGAAACGTGTTTCTGACTCGGTGAATCTCAACATAGATTCAACTCTCTTAGGTGAACGAACGCACAGGAGAGCAGTTTCAAGGAAAGGTTTCTCCTTAGTTTTAGACGAAGTTTCCTGCGGTTTAGTACGTATGCCGGCATTGGGCTGGAAATACCGGTTTTGGGATTCTGCACAGAAAGGGTTTGCAAGCCGCTGAATCCAGAGGTGAGATTAACTCTTGCGGTTGAATGCACACATTGACAACCATTCGGTTAGATAGCTGCGTTATGGTTTTAGAAGCAGATATTTCTCTGTACAGACTATGGTCCCATTCACTCGGCAATATCCCAACAGAGTTCCTAGAAGAAACGTGTATATGACTCGCTGAATCCCAGCATAGATTCAACTCTCTTAGGTGAACGAACACACAGCAGAGCAGTTTCAAGGCAACGTTTCTCCTGAGTTTTAGACGAAGTTTACTGCTGTTTTGTACGTATGCCGGCATTGGGCTGGAAATCCCGGTTTTGGGATTCTGCAAAGAAAGGGTTTGCAAACCGCTGATTCCACACGTGAGTTTAACTCTGTCAGTTGAATGCACACATTGACAACCATTCAGTTAGATAGTTCCGTTTTGGTTTTAGAAGCAGATATTTCTCTGTACAGCCTATGGTCCCATTCACTCGGGAATATCCCAACGCAGCTCCTAGAAGAAACGTGTTTATGACTCGCTGAATCGCAACATAGATTCAACTCTCTTAGGTGAACGAACGCACAGCAGAGCAGTTTCAAGGAAACGTTCCTCCTGAGTTTTAGACGAAGTTTCCTGCGGTTTAGAACGTATGCCGGCAATGGGCTGGAAATACCGGTTTTGGGATTCTGCACAGAAACGGTTTGCAAACCGGTGAATCCACACGTGAGATTAACTCCATCAGTTGAATGCACACATTGACAACCATTCAGTTAGATAGCTCCGTTTTGGTTTTAGAAGCAGATATTTCTCTGTACAGCCTATGGTCCCATTCACTCGGGAATATCCCAACGCAGCTCCTAGAAGAAACGTGTTTCTGACTCGCTGAATCTCAACATAGATTCAACTCTCTTAGGTGAACGAACACACAGCACAGCAGTTTCAAGTAAACGATTTTCCTGAGTTTAAGACGAAGTTTACTGCTGTTTAGTACGTATGCCGGCATTGGGATGGAAATACCGGTTTTGGGATTTTGCACAGAAACGGTTTGCAAACCGCTGAATTCACACGTGAGTTTAACTCTGTCAGTTGAATGCACACATTGACAACCATTCAGTTAGATAGCTCCATTTTGGTTTTAGAAGCAGATATTTCTCTGTACAGTCTATGGTCCCATTCACTCGGGAATATCCCAACGCAGCTACTAGAAGAAACGTGTTTCTGACTCGGTGAATCTCAACATAGATTCAACTCTCTAAGGTGAACGAACGCACAGCAGAGCAGTTTCAAGGAAACGTTTCTCCTTAGTTTTAGACGAAGTTCTCTGCGGTTTAGTATGTATGCCGGCATTGGGCTAGAAATACCGGTTTTGGGATTCTGCACAGAAAGGGTTTGCAAACCGCTGAATCCAGACGTGAGATTAACTCTTTCGGTTGAATGCACACATTGACAACCATTCGGTTAGATAGCTGCGTTATGGTTTTAGAAGCAGATATTTCTCTGTACAGACTATGGTCCCATTCACTCGGCAATATCCCAACAGAGTTCCTAGAAGAAACGTGTATATGACTCGCTGAATCCCAGCATAGATTCAACTCTCTTAGGTGAACGAACACACAGCAGAGCAGTTTCAAGGAAACGTTTCTCCTGAGTTTTAGACGAAGGTTACTGCTGTTTCGTACGTATGCCGGCATTGGGCTGGAAATCCCGGTTTTGGGATTCTTCAAAGAAAGGGTTTGCAAACCGCTGATTCCACACGTGAGTTTAATTCCGTCAGTTGAATGCACACATTGCCAACCATTCAGTTAGAATGCTCCGTTTTGGTTTTAGAAGCAGATATTTCTCTGTACAGCCTATGGTCCCATTCACTCGGGAATATCCCAACGCTGCTCCTAGAAGAAACGTGTTTATGACTCGCTGAATCTCAACATAGATTCAAATTTTTAGGTGAACGAAAGCACAGCAAAGCAGTTTCATGGAAACGTTCCTCCTGAGTTTTAGACGAAGTTTCCTGCGGTTTAGAACGTATGCCGGCAATGGGCTGGAAATACCGGTTTTGGGATTCTGCACAGAAACGGTTTGCAAACCGCTGAATCCACACGTGAGTTTAACTCCGTCAGTTGAATGCACACATTGACAACCAATCAGTTAGATAGCTCCGTTTTGGTTTTAGAAGCAGATATTTCTCTGTACAGCCTATGGTCCCATTCACTCGGGTATAACCCAACGCCCCTCCTAGAAGAAACGTGTTTCTGACTCGCTGAATCTCAACATAGATTCAACTCTCTTAGGTGAACGAACGCACAGCAGATCAGTTTCAAGGAAACGTTTCCCCTGAGTTTTAGACGAAGTTTCCTGCGGTTTAGTACGTATGCTGGCATTGGGCTGGAAATACCGGTTTTGGGATTCTGCACAGAAAGGGTTTGCAAGCCGCTGAATCCAGACGTAAGATTAACTCTTTCGGTTGAATGCACACATTGACAACATTCGGTTAGATAGCTGCGTTTTGGTTTTAGAAGCAGATATTTCTCTGTACAGCCTATGGTCCCATTCACTCGGGAATATCCCAACAGAGTTCCTAGAAGAAACGTGCTTCTGACTCGCTGAATCTCAACATAGATTCAATTTTTAGGTGAACGAACGCACAGCAGAGCAGTTTCAAGGAAACGTTCCTCCTGAGTTTTAGACGAACTTTCCTGCGGTTTAGAACGTATGCCGGCAATGGGCTGGAAATACCGGTTTTGGGAATCTGCACAGAAAGGGTTTGCAAACCGCTGAATCCACACGTGAGTTTAGCTCCGTCAGTTGAATGCACACATTGACAACCATTCAGTTAGATAGCTCCGATTTGGTTTTAGAAGCAGATATTTCTCTGTACAGCCTATGGTCCCATTCACTCGGGAATAACCCAGCGCAGCTCCTAGAAGAAACGTGTTTCTGACTCGCTGAATCTCAACATAGATTCCACTCTCTTAGGTGAACGAACGCACAGCAGAGAAGTTTCAAGGAAACGTTTCCCCTGAGTTTTAGACGAAGTTTCCTGCGGTTTAGTATGTATGCCGGCATTGGGCTAGAAATACCGGTTTTGGGATTCTGTACAGAAACGGTTTACAAACCGCCGAATTCACACGTGAGTTTACCTCTGTCAGTTGAATGCTCACATTGACAACCATTCAGTTAGAATGCTCCGTTTTGGTTTTAGAAGCAGATATTTCTCTGTACAGCCTATGGTCCAATTCACTCGGGAATATCCCAACGCTGCTCCTAGAAGAAACGTGTTTATGACTCGCTGAATCTCAACATAGATTCAACATTCTTAGGTGAACGAACGCACAGCAAAGCAGTTTCAAGGAAACGATTCTCCTGAGTTTTAGACGAAGTTTACTGCTGTTTAGTACGTATGCCGGCATTGGGCTGGAAATACCGGTTTTGGGATTCTGCACAGAAAGGGTTTGCAAACCGCTGAACCCACACGTGAGTTTAACTCTGTCAGTTGAATGCACACATTGACAACCATTCAGTTAGATAGCTCCGTTTTGGTTTTAGAAGCAGATATTTCCCTGTACAGCCTATGGTCCCATTCACTCGGGAATATCCCAACACAGCTCCTAGAAGAAACGTGTTTATGACTCGCTGAATCTCAACATAGATTCAACTCTCTTAGGTGAACGAACGCACAGCAGAGCAGTTTCAAGGAAACGTTTCCCCTGAGTTTCAGACGAAGTTTCCTGCGGTTTAATACGTATGCCGGCATTGGGATGGAAATACCGGTTTTGGGATTCTGCAGAGAATGGGTTTGCAAACCGCTGAATCCACACGTGAGTTTAACTCCGTCAGTTGAATGCACACATTGACAACCATTCAGTTAGATAGCTCCGTTTTGGTTTTAGAAGCAGATATTTCTCTGTACAGCCTATGGTCCCATTCACTCGGGAATAACCCAGCGCAGCTCCTAGAAGAAACGTGTTTCTGACTCGCTGAATCTCAACATAGATTCCACTCTCTTAGGTGAACGAACGCACAGCAGAGCAGTTTCAAGGAAACGTTTCCCCTGAGTTTTAGACGAAGTTTCCTGCGGTTTAGTACGTATGCCGGCATTGGGATGGAAATACCGGTTTTGGGATTCTGTACAGAAACGGTTTACAAACCGCCGAATTCACACGTGAGTTTAACTCTGTCAGTTGCATGCTCACATTGACAACCATTCAGTTAGAATGCTCCGTTTTGGTTTTAGAAGCCGATATTTCTCTGTACAGCCTATGGTCCCATTCACTCGGGAATATCCCAACGCAGCTCCTAGAAGAAACGTGTTTCTGACTCGCTGAATCTCAACATAGATTCAACATTCTTAGGTGAACGAACGCACCGCAGAGCAGTTTCAGGGAAACGATTCTCCTGAGTTTTAGACGAAGTTTACTGCTGTTTAGTACGTATGCCGGCATTGGGCTGGAAATACCGGTTTTGGGATTCTGCACAGAAAGGGTTTGCAAACCGCTGAACCCACACGTGAGTTTAACTCTGTCAGTTGAATGCACACATTGACAACCATTCAGTTAGATAGCTCCGTTTTGGTTTTAGAAGCAGATATTTCCCTGTACAGTCTATGGTCCCATTCACTCGGGAATATCCAAACGCAGCTCCTAGAAGAAACGTGTTTCTGACTCGCTGAATCTCAATATAGATTCAACTCTCTTAGGTGAACGAACGCACAGCATAGCAGTTTCAAGGAAACGTTTCCCCTGAGTTTTAGAGGAAGTTTCCTGCGGTTTAGTACGTATGCCGGCATTGGGATGGAAATATCGGTTTTGGGATTCTGCACAGAAACGGTTTGCAAACCGCCGAATTCACACGTGAGTTTAACTCTGTCAGTTGAATGCACACATTGACAACCATTCAGTTAGATAGCTCCGTTTTGGTTTTAGAAGCAGATATTTCTCTGTACAGCCTATGGTCCCATTCACTCGGGAATATCCCAACGCAGCTCCAGGAAGAAACGTGTTTCTGACTCGCTGAATCTCAACATAGATTCCACTCTCTTAGGTGAACGAACGCACAGCAGAGAACTTTCAAGGAAACGTTTCCCCTGAGTTTTAGACGAAGTTTCCTGCGGTATAGTACCTATGCCGGCATTGGGCTGGAAATACCGGTTTTGGGATTCTGCACAGAAAGGGTTTGCAAGCCGCTGAATCCAGACGTAAGATTAACTCTTTCGGTTGAATGCACACATTGACAACATTCGGTTAGATAGCTGCGTTTTGGTTTTAGAAGCAGATATTTCTCTGTACAGCCTATGGTCCCATTCACTCGGCAATATCCCAACAGAGTTCCTAGAAGAAACGTGCTTCTGACTCGCTGAATCTCAACATAGCTTCAACTTTTTAGGTGAACGAACGCACAGCAGAGCAGTTTCAAGGAAACGTTCCTCCTGAGTTTTAGACGAACTTTCCTGCGGTTTAGAACGTATGCCGGCAATGGGCTGGAAATACCGGTTTTGGGAATCTGCACAGAAAGGGTTTGCAAACCGCTGAATCCACACGTGAGTTTAACTCCGTCAGTTGAATGCACACATTGAGAACCATTCAGTTAGATAGCTCCGTTTTGGTTTTAGAAGCAGATATTTCTCTGTACAGCCTATGGTCCCATTCATTCGGGAATAACCCAGCGCAGCTCCTAGAAGAAACGTGTTTCTGACTCGCTGAATCTCAACATAGATTCCACTCTCTTAGGTGAACGAACGCACAGCAGAGAAGTTTCAAGGAAACGTTTCCCCTGAGTTTTAGACGAAGTTTCCTGCGGTTTAGTACGTTTGCCGGCATTGGGATGGAAATACCGGTTTTGGGATTCTGTACAGAAACGGTTTACAAACCGCCGAATTCACACGTCAGTTTAACTCTGTCAGTTGAATGCTCACATTGACAACCATTCAGTTAGAATGCTCCGTTTTGGTTTTAGAAGCAGATATTTCTCTGTACAGCCTATGGTCCCATTCACTCGGGAATATCCCAACGCAGCTCCTAGAAGAAACGTGTTTCTGACTCGCTGAGTCTCAACATAGATTCAACTTTCTTAGGTGAACAAATGCACAGCAGAGCAGTTTCAAGGAAACGTTCCTCCTGAGTTTATACGAAGTTTACTGCTGTTTCGTACGTATGCCGGCATTGGGCTGGAAATGCCGGTTTTGGGATTCTGCAAAGAAAGGGTTTGCAAACCGCTGATTCCACACGTGAGTTTAACTCTGTCAGTTGAATGCACACATTGACAACCATTCAGTTAGATAACTCCGTTTTGGTTTTAGAGGCAGATATTTCTCTGTACAGCCTATGGTCCCATTCACTCGGGAATATCCCAACGCAGCTCCTAGAAGAAACGTGTTTCTGACTCGCTGAATCTCAACATAGATTCAACTCTCTTATATGAACGAAAACACAGCAGAGCAGTTTCAAGTAAACGATTCTCCTGAGTTTTAGACGAAGTTTACTGCTGTTTAGTATGTATGCCAGCATTGGGATGGAAATACCGGTTTTGGGATTTTGCACAGAAACGGTTTGCAAACCGCTGAATTCACACGTGAGTTTAACTCTGTCAGTTGAATGCACACATTGACAACCATTCAGTTAGAATGCTCCGTTTTGGTTTTAGAAGCAGATATTTCTCTGTACAGCCTATGGTCCCATTCACTCGGGAATATCCCAACGCAGCTCCTAGAAGAAACGTGTTTCTGACTCGCTGAATCTCAATATGGATTCAACTCTCTTAGGTGAACGAACACACAGCAGAGCAGTTTCAAGGAAACGTTTCCCCTGAGTTTTAGACGAAGTTTCCTGCGGTTTAGTACGTATGCTGGCATTGGGATGGAAATATCGGTTTTGGGATTCTGCACAGAAACGGTTTGCAAACCGCCGAATTCACACGTGAGTTTAACTCTGTCAGTTGAATGCACACATTGACAACCATTCAGTTAGAAAGCTCCGTTTTGGTTTTAGAAGCATATATTTCTCTGTACAGCCTATGGTCCCATTCACTCGGGAATATCCCATCGCAGCTCCTAGAAGAAACGTGTTTATGACTCGATGAATCTCAACATAGTTTCAACATTCTTAGGTGAACGAACGCACAGCAGAGCAGTTTCAAGGAAATGATTCTCCTGAGTTTTAGACGAAGTTTACTGCTGTTTCGTACGTATGCCGGCATTGGGCTGGAAATGCCGGTTTTGGGATTCTGCAAAGAAAGGGTTTGCAAACCGCTGATTCCACACTTGAGTTTAACTCTGTCAGTTGAATGCACACAATGACAACCATTCAGTTAGATAACTCCGTTTTGGTTTTAGAAGCAGATATTTCTCTGTACAGCCTATGGTCCCATTCACTCGGGAATATCCCAACGCAGCTCCTAGAAGAAACGTGTTTCTGACTCTCTGAATCTCAATATAGATTCAACTCTCTTAGGTGAACGAACGCACAGCAGAGCAGTTTCAAGGAAACGTTTCCCCTGAGTTTTAGACGAAGTTTCCTGCGGTTTAGTACGTATGCTGGCATTGGGATGGAAATACCGGTTTTGGGATTCTGCACAGAAACGGTTTACAAACCTCCGAATTCACACGTGAGTTTAACTCTGTCAGTTGAATGCACACATTTACAACCATTCAGTTAGAATGCTCCGATTTGGTTTTAGCAGCAGATATTTCTCTGTACAGCCTATGGTCCCATTCACTCGGGAATATCCCAACGCAGCTCCTAGAAGAAACGTGTTTCTGACTCGCTGAATCTCAACATAGATTCAACTCTCTTAGGTGAACGAACTCACAGCAGAGCAGATTCAAGTAAACGATTCTCCTGAGTTTTAGACGAAGTTTACTCCGGTTTAGTACGTATGCCGGCATTGGGATGGAAATACCGGTTTTGGGATTTTGCACAGCAACGGTTTGCAAACCGCTGAATTCACTCGTGAGTTTAACTCTGTCAGTTGAATGCACACATTGACAACCATTCAGTTAGATAGCTCCGTTTTGGTTTTAGAAGCAGATACTTCTCTGTACAGCCTATGGTCCCATTCACTCGGGAATATCCCAACGCAGCTCCTAGAAGAAACGTGTTTCTGACTCGCTGAATCTCAACATAGATTCCACTCTCTTAGGTGAACGAACGAACAGCAGAGCACTTTCAAGGAAACGTTTCCCCTGAGTTTTAGACGAAGTTTCCTGCGGTTTAGTACCTATGCCGGCATTGGGCTGGAAATACCGGTTTTGGGATTCTGCACAGAAAGGGTTTGCAAGCCGCTGAATCCAGACGTAAGATTAACTCTTTCGGTTGAATGCACACATTGACAACATTCGGTTAGATAGCTGCGTTTTGGTTTTAGAAGCAGATATTTCTCTGTACAGCCTATGGTCCCATTCACTCGGGAATATCCCAACAGAGTTCCTAGAAGAAACGTGCTTCTGACTCGCTGAATCTCAACATAGCTTCAACTTTTTAGGTGAACGAACGCACAGCAGAGCAGTTTCAAGGAAACGTTCCTCCTGAGTTTTAGACGAACTTTCCTGCGGTTTAGAACGTATGCCGGCAATGGGATGGAAATACCGGTTTTGGGAATCTGCACAGAAAGGGTTTGCAAACCGCTGAATCCACACGTGAGTTTAACTCCGTCAGTTGAATGCACACATTGAGAACCATTCAGTTAGATAGCTCCGTTTTGGTTTTAGAAGCAGATATTTCTCTGTACAGCCTATGGTCCCATTCATTCGGGAATAACCCAGCGCAGCTCCTAGAAGAAACGTGTTTCTGACTCGCTGAATCTCAACATAGATTCCACTCTCTTAGGTGAACGAACGCACAGCAGAGAAGTTTCAAGGAAACGTTTCCCCTGAGTTTTAGACGAAGTTTCCTGCGGTTTAGTACGTTTGCCGGCATTGGGATGGAAATACCGGTTTTGGGATTCTGTACAGAAACGGTTTACAAACCGCCGAATTCACACGTCAGTTTAACTCTGTCAGTTGAATGCTCACATTGACAACCATTCAGTTAGAATGCTCCGTTTTGGTTTTAGAAGCAGATATTTCTCTGTACAGCCTATGGTCCCATTCACTCGGGAATATCCCAACGCAGCTCCTAGAAGAAACGTGTTTCTGACTCGCTGAGTCTCAACATAGATTCAAATTTCTTAGGTGAACAAATGCACAGCAGAGCAGTTTCAAGGAAACGTTCCTCCTGAGTTTATACGAAGTTTACTGCTGTTTCGTACGTATGCCGGCATTGGGCTGGAAATGCCGGTTTTGGGATTCTGCAAAGAAAGGGTTTGCAAACCGCTGATTCCACACGTGAGTTTAACTCTGTCAGTTGAATGCACACATTGACAACCATTCAGTTAGATAACTCCGTTTTGGTTTTAGAGGCAGATATTTCTCTGTACAGCCTATGGTCCCATTCACTCGGGAATATCCCAACGCAGCTCCTAGAAGAAACGTGTTTCTGACTCGCTGAATCTCAACATAGATTCAACTCTCTTATATGAACGAAAACACAGCAGAGCAGTTTCAAGTAAACGATTCTCCTGAGTTTTAGACGAAGTTTACTGCTGTTTAGTATGTATGCCAGCATTGGGATGGAAATACCGGTTTTGGGATTTTGCACAGAAACGGTTTGCAAACCGCTGAATTCACACGTGAGTTTAACTCTGTCAGTTGAATGCACACATTGACAACCATTCAGTTAGAATGCTCCGTTTTGGTTTTAGAAGCAGATATTTCTCTGTACAGCCTATGGTCCCATTCACTCGGGAATATCCCAACGCAGCTCCTAGAAGAAACGTGTTTCTGACTCGCTGAATCTCAATATGGATTCAACTCTCTTAGGTGAACGAACACACAGCAGAGCAGTTTCAAGGAAACGTTTCCCCTGAGTTTTAGACGAAGTTTCCTGCGGTTTAGTACGTATGCTGGCATTGGGATGGAAATATCGGTTTTGGGATTCTGCACAGAAACGGTTTGCAAACCGCCGAATTCACACGTGAGTTTAACTCTGTCAGTTGAATGCACACATTGACAACCATTCAGTTAGAAAGCTCCGTTTTGGTTTTAGAAGCATATATTTCTCTGTACAGCCTATGGTCCCATTCACTCGGGAATATCCCAACGCAGCTCCTAGAAGAAACGTGTTTATGACTCGATGAATCTCAACATAGTTTCAACATTCTTAGGTGAACGAACGCACAGCAGAGCAGTTTCAAGGAAATGATTCTCCTGAGTTTTAGACGAAGTTTACTGCTGTTTCGTACGTATGCCGGCATTGGGCTGGAAATGCCGGTTTTGGGATTCTGCAAAGAAAGGGTTTGCAAACCGCTGATTCCACACTTGAGTTTAACTCTGTCAGTTGAATGCACACAATGACAACCATTCAGTTAGATAACTCCGTTTTGGTTTTAGAAGCAGATATTTCTCTGTACAGCCTATGGTCCCATTCACTCGGGAATATCCCAACGCAGCTCCTAGAAGAAACGTGTTTCTGACTCTCTGAATCTCAATATAGATTCAACTCTCTTAGGTGAACGAACGCACAGCAGAGCAGTTTCAAGGAAACGTTTCCCCTGAGTTTTAGACGAAGTTTCCTGCGGTTTAGTACGTATGCTGGCATTGGGATGGAAATACCGGTTTTGGGATTCTGCACAGAAACGGTTTACAAACCTCCGAATTCACACGTGAGTTTAACTCTGTCAGTTGAATGCACACATTTACAACCATTCAGTTAGAATGCTCCGATTTGGTTTTAGCAGCAGATATTTCTCTGTACAGCCTATGGTCCCATTCACTCGGGAATATCCCAACGCAGCTCCTAGAAGAAACGTGTTTCTGACTCGCTGAATCTCAACATAGATTCAACTCTCTTAGGTGAACGAACTCACAGCAGAGCAGATTCAAGTAAACGATTCTCCTGAGTTTTAGACGAAGTTTACTCCGGTTTAGTACGTATGCCGGCATTGGGATGGAAATACCGGTTTTGGGATTTTGCACAGAAACGGTTTGCAAACCGCTGAATTCACTCGTGAGTTTAACTCTGTCAGTTGAATGCACACATTGACAACCATTCAGTTAGATAGCTCCGTTTTGGTTTTAGAAGCAGATACTTCTCTGTACAGCCTATGGTCCCATTCACTCGGGAATATCCCAACGCAGCTCCTAGAAGAAACGTGTTTCTGACTCGCTGAATCTCAACATAGATTCCACTCTCTTAGGTGAACGAACGAACAGCAGAGCACTTTCAAGGAAACGTTTCCCCTGAGTTTTAGACGAAGTTTCCTGCGGTTTAGTACCTATGCCGGCATTGGGCTGGAAATACCGGTTTTGGGATTCTGCACAGAAAGGGTTTGCAAGCCGCTGAATCCAGACGTAAGATTAACTCTTTCGGTTGAATGCACACATTGACAACATTCGGTTAGATAGCTGCGTTTTGGTTTTAGAAGCAGATATTTCTCTGTACAGCCTATGGTCCCATTCACTCGGGAATATCCCAACAGAGTTCCTAGAAGAAACGTGCTTCTGACTCGCTGAATCTCAACATAGATTCAACTTTTTAGGTGAACGAACGCACAGCAGAGCAGTTTCAAGGAAACGTTCCTCCTGAGTTTTAGACGAACTTTCCTGCGGTTTAGAACGTATGCCGGCAATGGGCTGGAAATACCGGTTTTGGGAATCTGCACAGAAAGGGTTTGCAAACCGCTGAATCCACACGTGAGTTTAACTCCGTCAGTTGAATGCACACATTGACAACCATTCAGTTAGATAGCTCCGTTTTGGTTTTAGAAGCAGATATTTCTCTGTACAGCCTATGGTCCCATTCACTCGGGAATAACCCAGCGCAGCTCCTAGAAGAAACGTGTTTCTGACTCGCTGAATCTCAACATAGATTCCACTCTCTTAGGTGAACGAACGCACAGCAGAGAAGTTTCAAGGAAACGTTTCCCCTGAGTTTTAGACGAAGTTTCCTGCGGTTTAGTACGTATGCCGGCATTGGGATGGAAATACCGGTTTTGGGATTCTGTACAGAAACGGTTTACAAACCGCCGAATTCACACGTCAGTTTAACTCTGTCAGTTGAATGCACACATTGACAACCATTCAGTTAGAATGCTCCGTTTTGGTTTTAGAAGCAGATATTTCTCTGTACAGCCTATGGTCCAATTCACTCGGGAATATCCCAACGCTGCTCCTAGAAGAAACGTGTTTATGACTCGCTGAATCTCAACATAGATTCAACATTCTTAGGTGAACGAACGCACAGCAAAGCAGTTTCAAGGAAACGATTCTCCTGAGTTTTAGACGAAGTTTACTGCTGTTTAGTACGTATGCCGGCATTGGGCTGGAAATACCGGTTTTGGGATTCTGCACAGAAAGGGTTTGCAAACCGCTGAACCCACACGTGAGTTTAACTCTGTCAGTTGAATGCACACATTGACAACCATTCAGTTAGATAGCTCCGTTTTGGTTTTAGAAGCAGATATTTCCCTGTACAGCCTATGGTCCCATTCACTCGGGAATATCCCAACACAGCTCCTAGAAGAAACGTGTTTATGACTCGCTGAATCTCAACATAGATTCAACTCTCTTAGGTGAACGAACGCACAGCAGAGCAGTTTCAAGGAAACGTTTCCCCTGAGTTTCAGACGAAGTTTCCTGCGGTTTAATACGTATGCCGGCATTGGGATGGAAATACCGGTTTTGGGATTCTGCAGAGAATGGGTTTGCAAACCGCTGAATCCACACGTGAGTTTAACTCCGTCAGTTGAATGCACACATTGACAGCCATTCAGTTAGATAGCTCCGTTTTGGTTTTAGAAGCAGATATTTCTCTGTACAGCCTATGGTCCCATTCACTCGGGAATAACCCAGCGCAGCTC
The DNA here is from genome assembly GCF_030222135.1 of Aotus nancymaae. Classification (NCBI taxonomy): domain Eukaryota; kingdom Metazoa; phylum Chordata; class Mammalia; order Primates; family Aotidae; genus Aotus; species Aotus nancymaae. The sequence continues at coordinate 580,933 of NW_026988565.1, forward strand.
CTAGAAGAAACGTGTTTCTGACTCGCTGAATCTCAACATAGATTCCACTCTCTTAGGTGAACGAACGCACAGCAGAGCAGTTTCAAGGAAACGTTTCCCCTGAGTTTTAGACGAAGTTTCCTGCGGTTTAGTACGTATGCCGGCATTGGGATGGAAATACCGGTTTTGGGATTCTGTACAGAAACGGTTTACAAACCGCCGAATTCACACGTGAGTTTAACTCTGTCAGTTGAATGCTCACATTGACAACCATTCAGTTAGAATGCTCCGTTTTGGTTTTAGAAGCCGATATTTCTCTGTACAGCCTATGGTCCCATTCACTCGGGAATATCCCAACGCAGCTCCTAGAAGAAACGTGTTTCTGACTCGCTGAATCTCAACATAGATTCAACATTCTTAGGTGAACGAACGCACCGCAGAGCAGTTTCAGGGAAACGATTCTCCTGAGTTTTAGACGAAGTTTACTGCTGTTTAGTACGTATGCCGGCATTGGGCTGGAAATACCGGTTTTGGGATTCTGCACAGAAAGGGTTTGCAAACCGCTGAACCCACACGTGAGTTTAACTCTGTCAGTTGAATGCACACATTGACAACCATTCAGTTAGATAGCTCCGTTTTGGTTTTAGAAGCAGATATTTCCCTGTACAGTCTATGGTCCCATTCACTCGGGAATATCCAAACGCAGCTCCTAGAAGAAACGTGTTTCTGACTCGCTGAATCTCAATATAGATTCAACTCTCTTAGGTGAACGAACGCACAGCATAGCAGTTTCAAGGAAACGTTTCCCCTGAGTTTTAGACGAAGTTTCCTGCGGTTTAGTACGTATGCCGGCATTGGGATGGAAATATCGGTTTTGGGATTCTGCACAGAAACGGTTTGCAAACCGCCGAATTCACACGTGAGTTTAACTTTGTCAGTTGAATGCACACATTGACAACCATTCGTTAGAAAGCTCCGTTTTGGTTTTAGAAGCAGATATTTCTCTGTACAGCCTATGGTCCCATTCACTCGGGAATATCCAAACGCAGCTCCTAGAAGAAACGTGTTTCTGACTCGCTGAATCTCAACATAGATTCAACATTCTTAGGTGAACGAACGCACAGCAGAGCAGTTTCAAGGAAACGATTCTCCTGAGTTTTAGACGAAGTTTACTGCTGTTTAGTACGTATGCCGGCATTGGGCTGGAAATACCGGTTTTGGGATTCTGCACAGAAAGGGTTTGCAAACCGCTGAACCCACACGTGAGTTTAACTCTGTCAGTTGAATGCACACATTGACAACCATTCAGTTAGATAGCTCCGTTTTGGTTTTAGAAGCAGATATTTCTCTGTACAGCCTATGGTCCCAATCACTCGGGAATATCCCAACGCAGCTCCTAGAAGAAACGTGTTTCTGACTCGCTGAATCTCAACATAGATTCCACTCTCTTAGGTGAACGAACGCACAGCAGAGCAGTTTCAAGGAAACGTTTCCCCTGAGTTTTAGACGAAGGTTCCTGCGGTTTAGTACGTATGCCGGCATTGGGATGGAAATACCGGTTTTGGGATTCTGTACAGAAACGGTTTACAAACCGCCGAATTCACACGTGAGTTTAACTCTGTCAGTTGAATGCTCACATTGACAACCATTCAGTTAGAATGCTCCGTTGTGGTTTTAGAAGCAGATATTTCTCTGTACAGACTATGGTCCCATTCACTCGGGAATATCCCAACGCAGCTCCTAGAAGAAACGTGTTTCTGACTCGCTGAATCTCAACATAGATTCAACTTTCTTAGCTGAACGAACGCACAGCAGAGCAGTTTCAAGGAAACGTTCCTCCTGAGTTTTAGACGAAGTTAACTGCTGTTTCGTACGTATGCCGGCATTGGGCTGGAAATGCCGGTTTTGGGAATCTGCAAAGAAAGGGTTTGCAAACCGCTGATTCCACACGTGAGTTTTACTCTGTCAGTTGAATGCACACATTGACAACCATTCAGTTAGATAACTCCGTTTTGGTTTTAGAAGCAGATATTTCTCTGTACAGCCTATGGTCCCATTCACTCGGGAATATCCCAACGCAGCTCCTAGAAGAAACGTGTTTCTGACTCGCTGAATCTCAATATAGATTCAACTCTCTTAGGTGAACGAACGCACAGCAGAGCAGTTTCAAGAAAACGTTTCCCCTGAGTTTTAGATGAAGTTTCCTGCGGTTTAGTACGTATGCCGGCATTGGGATGGAAATATCGGTTTTGGGATTCTGCACAGAAACGGTTTGCAAACCGCCGAATTCACACGTGAGTTTAACTCTGTCAATTGAATGTACACATTGACAACCATTCAGTTAGAAAGCTCCGTTTTGGTTTTAGAAGCAGATATTTCTCTGTACAGCCTATGGTCCAATTCACTCGGGAATATCCCAACGCAGCTCCTAGAAGAAACGTGTTTCTGACTCGCTGAATCTCAACATAGATTCAACATTCTTAGGTGAACGAAAGCACAGCAGAGCAGTTTCAAGGAAACGATTCTCCTGAGTTTTAGACGAAGTTTACTGCTGTTTAGTACGTATGCCGGCATTGGGCTGGAAATACCGGTTTTGGGATTCTGCACAGAAAGGGTTTGCAAACCGCTGAACCCACACGTGAGTTTAACTCTGTCAGTTGAATGCACACATTGACAACCATTCAGTTAGATAGCTCCGTTTTGGTTTTAGAAGCAGATATTTCCCTGTACAGCCTATGGTCCCATTCACTCGGGAATATCCCAACGCAGCTCCTAGAAGAAACGTGTTTATGACTCGCTGAATCTCAACATAGATTCAACTCTCTTAGGTGAACGAACGCACAGCAGAGCAGTTTCAAGGAAACGTTTCCCCTGAGTTTCAGACGAAGTTTCCTGCGGTTTAGTACGTATGCCGGCATTGGGATGGAAATACCGGTTTTGGGATTCTGCACAGAATGGGTTTGCAAACCGCTGAATCCACACGTGAGTTTAACTCCGTCATTTGAATGCACACATTGACAACCATTCAGTTAGATAGCTCCGTTTTGGTTTTAGAAGCAGATATTTCTCTGTACAGCCTATGGTCCCATTCACTCGGGAATAACCCAGCGCAGCTCCTAGAAGAAACGTGTTTCTGACTCGCTGAATCTCAACATAGATTCCACTCTCTTAGGTGAACGAACGCACAGCAGAGCAGTTTCAAGTAAACGTTTCCCCTGAGTTTTAGACGAAGTTTCCTGCGGTTTAGTACGTATGCCGGCATTGGGATGGAAATACCGGTTTTGGGATTCTGTACAGAAACGGTTTACAAACCGCCGAATTCACACGTGAGTTTAACTCTGTCAGTTGAATGCTCACATTGACAACCATTCAGTTAGAATGCTCCGTTTTGGTTTTAGAAGCCGATATTTCTCTGTACAGCCTATGGTCCCATTCACTCGGGAATATCCCAACGCAGCTCCTAGAAGAAACGTGTTTCTGACTCGCTGAATCTCAACATAGATTCAACATTCTTAGGTGAACGAACGCACCGCAGAGCAGTTTCAGGGAAACGATTCTCCTGAGTTTTAGACGAAGTTTACTGCTGTTTCGTACGTATGCCGGCATTGGGCTGGAAATGCCGGTTTTGGGATTCTGCAAAGAAAGGTTTTGCAAACCGCTGATTCCACACGTGAGTTTAACTCTGTCAGTTGAATGCACACTTTGACAACCATTCAGTTAAATAACTCCGTTTTGGTTTTAGAAGCAGATATTTCTCTGTACAGCCTATGGTCCCATTCACTCGGGAATATCCCAACGCAGCTCCTAGAAGGAACGTGTTTCTGACTCGCTGAATCTCAACATAGATTCAACTCTCTTAGGTGAACGAACGCACAGCAGATCAGTTTCAAGGAAACGTTTCCCCTGAGTTTTAGACGAAGTTTCCTTCGGTTTAGTACGTATGCCGGCATTGGGATGGAAATACCGGTTTTGGGATTCTGCACAGAAACGGTTTACAAACCGCCGAATTCACACGTGAGTTTAACTCTGTCAGTTGAATGCACACATTGACAACCATTCAGTTAGATAGCTTCGTTTTGGTTTTAGAAGCAGATATTTCTCTGTACAGCCTATGGTCCCATTCACTCGGGAATATCCCAACGCTGCTCCTAGAAGAAACGTGTTTATGACTCGCTGTATCTCAACATAGATTCAACTTTTTAGGTGAACGAACGCACAGCAGAGCAGTTTCAAGGAAACATTCCTCCTGAGTATTAGACGAAGTTTCCTGCGGTTTAGAACGTATGCCGGCAATGGGCTGGAAATACCGGTTTTGGGAATCTGCACAGAACGGGTTTGCAAACCGCTGAATCCACACGTGAGTTTAACTCCGTCAGTTGAATGCACACATTGACAACCATTCAGTTAGATAGCTCCGTTTTGGTTTTAGAAGCAGATATTTCCCTGTACAGCCTATGGTCCCATTCACTCGGGAATAACCCAGCGCAGCTCCTAGAAGAAACGTGTTTCTGACTCTCTGAATCTCAACATAGATTCCACTCTCTTAGGTGAACGAACGCACAGCAGAGAAGTTTCAAGGAAACGTTTCCCCTGAGTTTTAGACGAAGTTTCCTGCGGTTTAGTACGTATGCCGGCATTGGGATGGAAATACCGGTTTTGGGATTCTGTACAGAAACGGTTTACAAACCGCCGAATTCACACGTGAGTTTAACTCTGTCAGTTGAATGCTCACATTGACAACCATTCAGTTAGAATGCTCCGTTTTGGTTTTAGAAGCCGATATTTCTCTGTACAGCCTATGGTCCCATTCACTCGGGAATATCCCAACGCAGCTCCTAGAAGAAACGTGTTTCTGACTCGCTGAATCTCAACATAGATTCAACTTTCTTAGCTGAACGAACGCACAGCAGAGCAGTTTCAAGGAAACGTTCCTCCTGAGTTTTAGACGAAGTTAACTGCTGTTTCGTACGTATGCCGGCATTGGGCTGGAAATGCCGGTTTTGGGAATCTGCAAAGAAAGGGTTTGCAAACCGCTGATTCCACACGTGAGTTTTACTCTGTCAGTTGAAAGCACACATTGACAACCATTCAGTTAGATAACTCCGTTTTGGTTTTAGAAGCAGATATTTCTCTGTACAGCCTATGGTCCCATTCACTCGGGAATATCCCAACGCAGCTCCTAGAAGGAACGTGTTTCTGACTCGCTGAATCTCAACATAGATTCAACTCTCTTAGGTGAACGAACGCACAGCAGATCAGTTTCAAGGAAACGTTTCCCCTGAGTTTTAGACGAAGTTTCCTTCGGTTTAGTACGAATGCCGGCATTGGGATGGAAATACCGGTTTTGGGATTCTGCACAGAAACGGTTTACAAACCGCCGAATTCACACGTGAGTTTAACTCTGTCAGTTGAATGCACACATTGACAACCATTCAGTTAGAATGCTCCGTTTTGGTTTTAGAAGCAGATATTTCTCTGTACAGCCTATGGACCCATTCCCTCGGGAATATCCCAACGCAGCTCCTAGAAGAAACGTGTTTATGACTCGCTGAATCTCAACATAGATTCAATTCTCTTAGGTGAACGAACACACAGCAGAGCAGTTTCAAGCAAACGATTCTCCTGAGTTTTAGACGAAGATTACTGCGGTTTAGTACGTATGCCGGCATTGGGATGGAAATAGCGGTTTTGGGATTTTGCACAGAAACGGTTTGCAAGCCGCTGAATCCACACGTGAGATTAACTCAGTCATTTTAATGCACACATTGACAACCATTCAGTTAGATAACTCCGTTTTGGTTTTAGAAGTAGATATTTCTCTGTACAGCCTATGGTCCCATTCACTCGGGAATATCCCAACGCAGCTCCTAGAAGAAACGTGTTTCTGACTCGTTGAATCTCAATATAGATTCAACTCTCTTAGGTGAACGAACGCACAGCAGAACAGTTTCAAGGAAACGTTTCCCCTGAGTTTTACATGAAGTTTCCTGCGGTTTAGTACGTATGCCGGCATTGGGATGGAAATATCGGTTTTGGGATTCTGCACAGAAACGGTTTGCAAACCGCCGAATTCACACGTGAGTTTAACTCTGTCAATTGAATGTACACATTGACAACCATTCAGTTAGAAAGCTCCGTTTTGGTTTTAGAAGCAGATATTTCTCTGTACAGCCTATGGTCCCATTCACTCGGGAATATCCCAACGCAGCTCCTAGAAGAAACGTGTTTCTGACTCGCTGAATCTCAACATAGATTCAACATTCTTAGGTGAACGAACGCACAGCAGAGCAGTTTCAAGGAAACGTTTCCCCTGAGTTTTAGACGAAGTTTCCTGCGGTTTAGTACGTATGCCGGCATTGGAATGGAAATACCGGTTTTGGGATTCTGTACAGAAACGGTTTACAAACCGCCGAATTCACACGTGAGTTTAACTCTGTCAGTTGAATGCTCACATTGACAACCATTCAGTTAGAATGCTCCGTTTTGGTTTTAGAAGCCGATATTTCTCTGTACAGCCTATGGTCCCATTCACTCGGGAATATCTCAACGCAGCTCCTAGAAGAAACGTGTTTCTGACTCGCTGAATCTCAACATAGATTCAACATTCTTAGGTGAACGAACGCACCGCAGAGCAGTTTCAGGGAAACGATTCTCCTGAGTTTTAGACGAAGTTTACTGCTGTTTAGTACGTATGCCGGCATTGGGCTGGAAATACCGGTTTTGGGATTCTGCACAGAAAGGGTTTGCAAACCGCTGAACCCACACGTGAGTTTAACTCTGTCAGTTGAATGCACACATTGACAACCATTCAGTTAGATAGCTCCGTTTTGGTTTTAGAAGCAGATATTTCCCTGTACAGTCTATGGTCCCATTCACTCGGGAATATCCAAACGCAGCTCCTAGAAGAAACGTGTTTCTGACTCGCTGAATCTCAATATAGATTCAACTCTCTTAGGTGAACGAACGCACAGCATAGCAGTTTCAAGGAAACGTTTCCCCTGAGTTTTAGACGAAGTTTCCTGCGGTTTAGTACGTATGCCGGCATTGGGATGGAAATATCGGTTTTGGGATTCTGCACAGAAACGGTTTGCAAACCGCCGAATACACACGTGAGTTTAACTCTGTCAGTTGAATGCACACATTGACAACCATTCGTTAGAAAGCTCCGTTTTGGTTTTAGAAGCAGATATTTCTCTGTACAGCCTATGGTCCCATTCACTCGGGAATATCCCAACGCAGCTCCTAGAAGAAACGTGTTTCTGACTCGCTGAATCTCAACATAGATTCAACATTCTTAGGTGAACGAACGCACAGCAGAGCAGTTTCAAGGAAACGATTCTCCTGAGTTTTAGACGAAGTTTACTGCTGTTTAGTACGTATGCCGGCATTGGGCTGGAAATACCGGTTTTGGGATTCTGCACAGAAAGGGTTTGCAAACCGCTGAACCCACACGTGAGTTTAACTCTGTCAGTTGAATGCACACATTGACAACCATTCAGTTAGATAGCTCCGTTTTGGTTTTAGAAGCAGATATTTCTCTGTACAGCCTATGGTCCCATTCACTCGGGAATAACCCAGCGCAGCTCCTAGAAGAAACGTGTTTCTGACTCGCTGAATCTCAACATAGATTCCACTCTCTTAGGTGAACGAACGCACAGCAGAGCAGTTTCAAGGAAACGTTTCCCCTGAGTTTTAGACGAAGGTTCCTGCGGTTTAGTACGTATGCCAGCATTGGGATGGAAATACCGGTTTTGGGATTCTGTACAGAAACGGTTTACAAACCGCCGAATTCACACGTGAGTTTAACTCTGTCAGTTGAATGCTCACATTGTCAACCATTCAGTTAGAATGCTCCGTTTTGGTTTTAGAAGCAGATATTTCTCTGTACAGACTATGGTCCCATTCACTCGGGAATATCCCAACGCAGCTCCTAGAAGAAACGTGTTTCTGACTCGCTGAATCTCAACATAGATTCAACTTTCTTAGGTGAACGAACGCACAGCAGAGCAGTTTCAAGGAAACGTTCCTCCTGAGTTTTAGACGAAGTTTACTGCTGTTTCGTACGTATGCCGGCATTGGGCTGGAAATGCCGGTTTTGGGATTCTGCAAAGAAAGGGTTTGCAAACCGCTGATTCCACACGTGAGTTTAACTCTGTCAGTTGAATGCACACATTGACAACCATTCAGTTAGATAACTCCGTTTTGGTTTTAGAAGCAGATATTTCTCTGTACAGCCTATGGTCCCATTCACTCGGGAATATCCCAACGCAGCTCCTAGAAGGAACGTGTTTCTGACTCGCTGAATCTCAACATAGATTCAACTCTCTTAGGTGAACGAACGCACAGCAGATCAGTTTCAAGGAAACGTTTCCCCTGAGTTTTAGACGAAGTTTCCTTCGGTTTAGTACGTATGCCGGCATTGGGATGGAAATACCGGTTTTGGGATTCTGCACAGAAACGGTTTACAAACCGCCGAATTCACACGTGAGTTTAACTCTGTCAGTTGAATGCACACATTGACAACCATTCAGTTAGAATGCTCCGTTTTGGTTTTAGAAGCAGATATTTCTCTGTACAGCCTATGGACCCATTCACTCGGGAATATCCCAACGCAGCTCCTAGAAGAAACGTGTTTATTCCTCGCTGAATCTCAACATAGATTAAACTCTCTTAGGTGAACGAACACACAGCAGAGCAGTTTCAAGTAAACGATTCTCCTGAGTTTTAGACGAAGTTTACTGCGGTTTAGTACGTATGCCGGCATTGGGATGGAAATACCGGTTTTGGGATTTTGCACAGAAACGGTTTGCAAACCGCTGAATTCACACGTGAGTTTAACTCTGTCAGTTGAATGCACACATTGACAACCATTCAGTTAGATAGCTCCGTTTTGGTTTTAGAAGCAGATATTTCTCTGTACAGCCTATGGTCCCATTCACTCGGGAATATCCCAACGCTGCTCCTAGAAGAAACGTGTTTATGACTCGCTGTATCTCAACATAGATTCAACTTTTTAGGTGAACGAACGCACAGCAGAGCAGTTTCAAGGAAACGTTCCTCCTGAGTATTAGACGAAGTTTCCTGCGGTTTAGAACGTATGCCGGCAATGGGCTGGAAATACCGGTTTTGGGAATCTGCACAGAACGGGTTTGCAAACCGCTGAATCCACACGTGAGTTTAACTCCGTCAGTTGAATGCACACATTGACAACCATTCAGTTAGATAGCTCCGTTTTGGTTTTAGAAGCAGATATTTCCCTGTACAGCCTATGGTCCCATTCACTCGGGAATAACCCAGCGCAGCTCCTAGAAGAAACGTGTTTCTGACTCTCTGAATCTCAACATAGATTCCACTCTCTTAGGTGAACGAACGCACAGCAGAGAAGTTTCAAGGAAACGTTTCCCCTGAGTTTTAGACGAAGTTTCCTGCGGTTTAGTACGTATGCCGGCATTGGGATGGAAATACCGGTTTTGGGATTCTGTACAGAAACGGTTTACAAACCGCCGAATTCACACGTGAGTTTAACTCTGTCAGTTGAATGCTCACATTGACAACCATTCAGTTAGAATGCTCCGTTTTGGTTTTAGAAGCCGATATTTCTCTGTACAGCCTATGGTCCCATTCACTCGGGAATATCCCAACGCAGCTCCTAGAAGAAACGTGTTTCTGACTCGCTGAATCTCAACATAGATTCAACTTTCTTAGCTGAACGAACGCACAGCAGAGCAGTTTCAAGGAAACGTTCCTCCTGAGTTTTAGACGAAGTTAACTGCTGTTTCGTACGTATGCTGGCATTGGGCTGGAAATGCCGGTTTTGGGAATCTGCAAAGAAAGGGTTTGCAAACCGCTGATTCCACACGTGAGTTTTACTCTGTCAGTTGAATGCACACATTGACAACCATTCAGTTAGATAACTCCGTTTTGGTTTTAGAAGCAGATATTTCTCTGTACAGCCTATGGTCCCATTCACTCGGGAATATCCCAACGCAGCTCCTAGAAGGAACGTGTTTCTGACTCGCTGAATCTCAACATAGATTCAACTCTCTTAGGTGAACGAACGCACAGCAGATCAGTTTCAAGGAAACGTTTCCCCTGAGTTTTAGACGAAGTTTCCTTCGGTTTAGTACGAATGCCGGCATTGGGATGGAAATACCGGTTTTGGGATTCTGCACAGAAACGGTTTACAAACCGCCGAATTCACACGTGAGTTTAACTCTGTCAGTTGAATGCACACATTGACAACCATTCAGTTAGAATGCTCCGTTTTGGTTTTAGAAGCAGATATTTCTCTGTACAGCCTATGGACCCATTCCCTCGGGAATATCCCAACGCAGCTCCTAGAAGAAACGTGTTTATGACTCGCTGAATCTCAACATAGATTCAACTCTCTTAGGTGAACGAACACACAGCAGAGCAGTTTCAAGCAAACGATTCTCCTGAGTTTTAGGCGAAGATTACTGCGGTTTAGTACGTATGCCGGCATTGGGATGGAAATAGCGGTTTTGGGATTTTGCACAGAAACGGTTTGCAAACCGCTGAATCCACACGTGAGATTAACTCAGTCATTTTAATGCACACATTGACAACCATTCAGTTAGATAACTCCGTTTTGGTTTTAGAAGTAGATATTTCTCTGTACAGCCTATGGTCCCATTCACTCGGGAATATCCCAACGCAGCTCCTAGAAGAAACGTGTTTCTGACTCGCTGAATCTCAATATAGATTCAACTCTCTTAGGTGAACGAACGCACAGCAGAGCAGTTTCAAGGAAACGTTTCCCCTGAGTTTTACATGAAGTTTCCTGCGGTTTAGTACGTATGCCGGCATTGGGATGGAAATATCGGTTTTGGGATTCTGCACAGAAACGGTTTGCAAACCGCCGAATTCACACGTGAGTTTAACTCTGTCAATTGAATGTACACATTGACAACCATTCAGTTAGAAAGCTCCGTTTTGGTTTTAGAAGCAGATATTTCTCTGTACAGCCTATGGTCCCATTCACTCGGGAATATCCCAACGCAGCTCCTAGAAGAAACGTGTTTCTGACTCGCTGAATCTCAACATAGATTCAACATTCTTAGGTGAACGAACGCACAGCAGAGCAGTTTCAAGGAAACGATTCTCCTGAGTTTTAGACGAAGTTTACTGCTGTTTAGTACGTATGCCGGCATTGGGCTGGAAATACCGGTTTTGGGATTCTGCACAGAAAGGGTTTGCAAACCGCTGAACCCACACGTGAGTTTAACTCTGTCAGTTGAATGCACACATTGACAACCATTCAGTTAGATAGCTCCGTTTTGGTTTTAGAAGCAGATATTTCCCTGTACAGCCTATGGTCCCATTCACTCGGGAATATCCCAACGCAGCTCCTAGAAGAAACGTGTTTATGACTCGCTGAATCTCAACATAGATTCAACTCTCTTAGGTGAACGAACGCACAGCAGAGCAGTTTCAAGGAAACGTTTCCCCTGAGTTTCAGACGAAGTTTCCTGCGGTTTAGTACGTATGCCGGCATTGGGATGGAAATACCGGTTTTGGGATTCTGCACAGAATGGGTTTGCAAACCGCTGAATCCACACGTGAGTTTAACTCCGTCAGTTGAATGCACACATTGACAACCATTCAGTTAGATAGCTCCGTTTTGGTTTTAGAAGCAGATATTTCTCTGTACAGCCTATGGTCCCATTCACTCGGGAATAACCCAGCGCAGCTCCTAGAAGAAACGTGTTTCTGACTCGCTGAATCTCAACATAGATTCCACTCTCTTAGGTGAACGAACGCACAGCAGAGCAGTTTCAAGGAAACGTTTCCCCTGAGTTTTAGACGAAGTTTCCTGCGGTTTAGTACGTATGCCGGCATTGGGATGGAAATACCGGTTTTGGGATTCTGTACAGAAACGGTTTACAAACCGCCGAATTCACACGTGAGTTTAACTCTGTCAGTTGAATGCTCACATTGACAACCATTCAGTTAGAATGCTCCGTTTTGGTTTTAGAAGCCGATATTTCTCTGTACAGCCTATGGTCCCATTCACTCGGGAATATCTCAACGCAGCTCCTAGAAGAAACGTGTTTCTGACTCGCTGAATCTGAACATAGATTCAACATTCTTAGGTGAACGAACGCACCGCAGAGCAGTTTCAGGGAAACGATTCTCCTGAGTTTTAGACGAAGTTTACTGCTGTTTAGTACGTATGCCGGCATTGGGCTGGAAATACCGGTTTTGGGATTCTGCACAGAAAGGGTTTGCAAACCGCTGAACCCACACGTGAGTTTAACTCTGTCAGTTGAATGCACACATTGACAACCATTCAGTTAGATAGCTCCGTTTTGGTTTTAGAAGCAGATATTTCCCTGTACAGTCTATGGTCCCATTCACTCGGGAATATCCAAACGCAGCTCCTAGAAGAAACGTGTTTCTGACTCGCTGAATCTCAATATAGATTCAACTCTCTTAGGTGAACGAACGCACAGCATAGCAGTTTCAAGGAAACGTTTCCCCTGAGTTTTAGACGAAGTTTCCTGCGGTTTAGTACGTATGCCGGCATTGGGATGGAAATATCGGTTTTGGGATTCTGCACAGAAACGGTTTGCAAACCGCCGAATACACACGTGAGTTTAACTCTGTCAGTTGAATGCACACATTGACAACCATTCGTTAGAAAGCTCCGTTTTGGTTTTAGAAGCAGATATTTCTCTGTACAGCCTATGGTCCCATTCACTCGGGAATATCCCAACGCAGCTCCTAGAAGAAACGTGTTTCTGACTCGCTGAATCTCAACATAGATTCAACATTCTTAGGTGAACGAACGCACAGCAGAGCAGTTTCAAGGAAACGATTCTCCTGAGTTTTAGACGAAGTTTACTGCTGTTTAGTACGTATGCCGGCATTGGGCTGGAAATACCGGTTTTGGGATTCTGCACAGAAAGGGTTTGCAAACCGCTGAACCCACACGTGAGTTTAACTCTGTCAGTTGAATGCACACATTGACAACCATTCAGTTAGATAGCTCCGTTTTGGTTTTAGAAGCAGATATTTCTCTGTACAGCCTATGGTCCCATTCACTCGGGAATATCCCAACGCAGCTCCTAGAAGGAACGTGTTTCTGACTCGCTGAATCTCAACATAGATTCAACTCTCTTAGGTGAACGAACGCACAGCAGATCAGTTTCAAGGAAACGTTTCCCCTGAGTTTTAGACGAAGTTTCCTTCGGTTTAGTACGTATGCCGGCATTGGGATGGAAATACCGGTTTTGGGATTCTGCACAGAAACGGTTTACAAACCGCCGAATTCACACGTGAGTTTAACTCTGTCAGTTGAATGCACACATTGACAACCATTCAGTTAGAATGCTCCGTTTTGGTTTTAGAAGCAGATATTTCTCTGTACAGCCTATGGACCCATTCACTCGGGAATATCCCAACGCAGCTCCTAGAAGAAACGTGTTTATTCCTCGCTGAATCTCAACATAGATTAAACTCTCTTAGGTGAACGAACACACAGCAGAGCAGTTTCAAGTAAACGATTCTCCTGAGTTTTAGACGAAGTTTACTGTGGTTTAGTACGTATGCCGGCTTTGGGATGGAAATACCGGTTTTGGGATTTTGCACAGAAACGGTTTGCAAACCGCTGAATTCACACGTGAGTTTAACTCTGTCAGTTGAATGCACACATTGACAACCATTCAGTTAGATAGCTCCGTTTTGGTTTTAGAAGCAGATATTTCTCTGTACAGCCTATGGTCCCATTCACTCGGGAATATCCCAACGCTGCTCCTAGAAGAAACGTGTTTATGACTCGCTGTATCTCAACATAGATTCAACTTTTTAGGTGAACGAACGCACAGCAGAGCAGTTTCAAGGAAACGTTCCTCCTGAGTATTAGACGAAGTTTCCTGCGGTTTAGAACGTATGCCGGCAATGGGCTGGAAATACCGGTTTTGGGAATCTGCACAGAACGGGTTTGCAAACCGCTGAATCCACACGTGAGTTTAACTCCGTCAGTTGAATGCACACATTGACAACCATTCAGTTAGATAGCTCCGTTTTGGTTTTAGAAGCAGATATTTCCCTGTACAGCCTATGGTCCCTTTCACTCGGGAATAACCCAGCGCAGCTCCTAGAAGAAACGTGTTTCTGACTCTCTGAATCTCAACATAGATTCCACTCTCTTAGGTGAACGAACGCACAGCAGAGAAGTTTCAAGGAAACGTTTCCCCTGAGTTTTAGACGAAGTTTCCTGCAGTTTAGTACGTATGCCGGCATTGGGATGGAAATACCGGTTTTGGGATTCTGTACAGAAACGGTTTACAAACCGCCGAATTCACACGTGAGTTTAACTCTGTCAGTTGAATGCTCACATTGACAACCATTCAGTTAGAATGCTCCGTTTTGGTTTTAGAAGCCGATATTTCTCTGTACAGCCAATGGTCCCATTCACTCGGGAATATCCCAACGCAGCTCCTAGAAGAAACGTGTTTCTGACTCGCTGAATCTCAACATAGATTCAACTTTCTTAGCTGAACGAACGCACAGCAGAGCAGTTTCAAGGAAACGTTCCTCCTGAGTTTTAGACGAAGTTAACTGCTGTTTCGTACGTATGCCGGCATTGGGATGGAAATGCCGGTTTTGGGAATCTGCAAAGAAAGGGTTTGCAAACCGCTGATTCCACACGTGAGTTTTACTCTGTCAGTTGAATGCACACATTGACAACCATTCAGTTAGATAACTCCGTTTTGGTTTTAGAAGCAGATATTTCTCTGTACAGCCTATGGTCCCATTCACTCGGGAATATCCCAACGCAGCTCCTAGAAGGAACGTGTTTCTGACTCGCTGAATCTCAACATAGATTCAACTCTCTTAGGTGAACGAACGCACAGCAGATCAGTTTCAAGGAAACGTTTCCCCTGAGTTTTAGACGAAGTTTCCTTCGGTTTAGTACGAATGCCGGCATTGGGATGGAAATACCGGTTTTGGGATTCTGCACAGAAACGGTTTACAAACCGCCGAATTCACACGTGAGTTTAACTCTGTCAGTTGAATGCACACATTGACAACCATTCAGTTAGAATGCTCCGTTTTGGTTTTAGAAGCAGATATTTCTCTGTACAGCCTATGGACCCATTCCCTCGGGAATATCCCAACGCAGCTCCTAGAAGAAACGTGTTTATGACTCGCTGAAATTCAACATAGATTCAACTCTCTTAGGTGAACGAACACACAGCAGAGCAGTTTCAAGCAAACGATTCTCCTGAGTTTTAGACGAAGATTACTGCGGTTTAGTACGTATGCCGGCATTGGGATGGAAATAGCGGTTTTGGGATTTTGCACAGAAACGGTTTGCAAACCGCTGAATCCACACGTGAGATTAACTCAGTCATTTTAATGCACACATTGACAACCATTCAGTTAGATAACTCCGTTTTGGTTTTAGAAGTAGATATTTCTCTGTACAGCCTATGGTCCCATTCACTCGGGAATATCCCAACGCAGCTCCTAGAAGAAACGTGTTTCTGACTCGCTGAATCTCAATATAGATTCAACTCTCTTAGGTGAACGAACGCACAGCAGAGCAGTTTCAAGGAAACGTTTCCCCTGAGTTTTACATGAAGTTTCCTGCGGTTTAGTACGTATGCCGGCATTGGGATGGAAATATCGGTTTTGGGATTCTGCACAGAAACGGTTTGCAAACCGCCGAATTCACACGTGAGTTTAACTCTGTCAATTGAATGTACACATTGACAACCATTCAGTTAGAAAGCTCCGTTTTGGTTTTAGAAGCAGATATTTCTCTGTACAGCCTATGGTCCCATTCACTCGGGAATATCCCAACGCAGCTCCTAGAAGAAACGTGTTTCTGACTCGCTGAATCTCAACATAGATTCAACATTCTTAGGTGAACGAACGCACAGCAGAGCAGTTTCAAGGAAACGATTCTCCTGAGTTTTAGACGAAGTTTACTGCTGTTTAGTACGTATGCCGGCATTGGGCTGGAAATACCGGTTTTGGGATTCTGCACAGAAAGGGTTTGCAAACCGCTGAACCCACACGTGAGTTTAACTCTGTCAGTTGAATGCACACATTGACAACCATTCAGTTAGATAGCTCCGTTTTGGTTTTAGAAGCAGATATTTCCCTGTACAGCCTATGGTCCCATTCACTCGGGAATATCCCAACGCAGCTCCTAGAAGAAACGTGTTCATGACTCGCTGAATCTCAACATAGATTCAACTCTCTTAGGTGAACGAACGCACAGCAGAGCAGTTTCAAGGAAACGTTTCCCCTGAGTTTCAGACGAAGTTTCCTGCGGTTTAGTACGTATGCCGGCATTGGGATGGAAATACCGGTTTTGGGATTCTGCACAGAATGGGTTTGCAAACCGCTGAATCCACACGTGAGTTTAACTCCGTCAGTTGAATGCACACATTGACAACCATTCAGTTAGATAGCTCCGTTTTGGTTTTAGAAGCAGATATTTCTCTGTACAGCCTATGGTCCCATTCACTCGGGAATAACCCAGCGCAGCTCCTAGAAGAAACGTGTTTCTGACTCGCTGAATCTCAATATAGATTCAACTCTCTTAGGTGAACGAACGCACAGCATAGCAGTTTCAAGGAAACGTTTCCCCTGAGTTTTAGACGAAGTTTCCTGCGGTTTAGTACGTATGCCGGGATTGGGATGGAAATATCGGTTTTGGGATTCTGCACAGAAACGGTTTGCAAACCGCCGAATACACACGTGAGTTTAACTCTGTCAGTTGAATGCACACATTGACAACCATTCGTTAGAAAGCTCCGTTTTGGTTTTAGAAGCAGATATTTCTCTGTACAGCCTATGGTCCCATTCACTCGGGAATATCCCAACGCAGCTCCTAGAAGAAACGTGTTTCTGACTCGCTGAATCTCAACATAGATTCAACATTCTTAGGTGAACGAACGCACAGCAGAGCAGTTTCAAGGAAAAGATTCTCCTGAGTTTTAGACGAAGTTTACTGCTGTTTAGTACGTATGCCTGCATTGGGCTGGAAATACCGGTTTTGGGATTCTGCACAGAAAGGGTTTGCAAACCGCTGAACCCACACGTGAGTTTAACTCTGTCAGTTGAATGCACACATTGACAACCATTCAGTTAGATAGCTCCGTTTTGGTTTTAGAAGCAGATAATTCTCTGTACAGCCTATGGTCCCATTCACTCGGGAATAACCCAGCGCAGCTCCTAGAAGAAACGTGTTTCTGACTCGCTGAATCTCAACATAGATTCCACTCTCTTAGGTGAACGAACGCACAGCAGAGCAGTTTCAAGGAAACGTTTCCCCTGAGTTTTAGACGAAGGTTCCTGCGGTTTAGTACGTATGCCAGCATTGGGATGGAAATACCGGTTTTGGGATTCTGTACAGAAACGGTTTACAAACCGCCGAATTCACACGTGAGTTTAACTCTGTCAGTTGAATGCTCACATTGTCAACCATTCAGTTAGAATGCTCCGTTTTGGTTTTAGAAGCAGATATTTCTCTGTACAGACTATGGTCCCATTCACTCGGGAATATCCCAACGCAGCTCCTAGAAGAAACGTGTTTCTGACTCGCTGAATCTCAACATAGATTCAAGTTTCTTAGGTGAACGAACGCACAGCAGAGCAGTTTCAAGGAAACGTTCCTCCTGAGTTTTAGACGAAGTTTACTGCTGTTTCGTACGTATGCCGGCATTGGGCTGGAAATGCCGGTTTTGGGATTCTGCAAAGAAAGGGTTTGCAAACCGCTGATTCCACACGTGAGTTTAACTCTGTCAGTTGAATGCACACATAGACAACCATTCAGTTAGATAACTCCGTTTTGGTTTTAGAAGCAGATATTTCTCTGTACAGCCTATGGTCCCATTCACTCGGGAATATCCCAACGCAGCTCCTAGAAGGAACGTGTTTCTGACTCGCTGAATCTCAACATAGATTCAACTCTCTTAGGTGAACGAACGCACAGCAGATCAGTTTCAAGGAAACGTTTCCCCTGAGTTTTAGACGAAGTTTCCTTCAGTTTAGTACGTATGCCGGCATTGGGATGGAAATACCGGTTTTGGGATTCTGCACAGAAACGGTTTACAAAACGCCGAATTCACACGTGAGTTTAACTCTGTCAGTTGAATGCACACATTGACAACCATTCAGTTAGAATGCTCCGTTTTGGTTTTAGAAGCAGATATTTCTCTGTACAGCCTATGGACCCATTCACTCGGGAATATCCCAACGCAGCTCCTAGAAGAAACGTGTTTATTCCTCGCTGAATCTCAACATAGATTCAACTCTCTTAGGTGAACGAACACACAGCAGAGCAGTTTCAAGTAAACGATTCTCCTGAGTTTTAGACGAAGTTTACTGCGGTTTAGTACGTATGCCGGCATTGGGATGGAAATACCGGTTTTGGGATTTTGCACAGAAACGGTTTGCAAACCGCTGAATTCACACGTGAGTTTAACTCTGTCAGTTGAATGCACACATTGACAACCATTCAGTTAGATAGCTCCGTTTTGGTTTTAGAAGCAGATATTTCTCTGTACAGCCGATGGTCCCATTCACTCGGGAATATCCCAACGCAGCTCCTAGAAGAAACGTGTTTCTGACTCGCTGAATCTCAACATAGATTCAACTCTCTTAGGTGAACGAACGCACAGCAGAGCAGTTTCAAGGAAACGTTTCTCCTGAGTTTTAGACGAAGTTTCCTGCGGTTTAGAACGTATGCCGGCATTGTGCTGGAAATACCGGTTTTGGGATTCTGCACAGAAAGGGTTTGCAAACCGCTGAATCCACACGTGAGATTAACTCTGTCATTTTAATGCACACATTGACAATCATTCAGTTACATAGGTCCGTTTTGGTTTTAGAAGCAGATATTTCTCTGTACAGCCGATGGTCCCATTCACTCGGGAATATCCCAACTCAGTTCCTTGAAGAAACGTGTATATGACTCGCTGAATCTCAGCATAGATTCAACTCCCTTAGGTGAACGAAAGCACAGCAGAGCAGTTTCAAGGAAACGTTTCCCCTGAGTTTCAGACGAAGTTTCCTGCGGTTTAGTACGTATGCCGGCATTGGGATGGAAATTCCGGTTTTGGGATTCTGCACAGAAACGGTTTGCAAACCGCTGAATTCACACGTGAGTTTAACTCTGTCAGTTGAATGCACACATTGACAACCATTCAGTTAGATAGCTCCGTTTTGGTTTTAGAAGCAGATATTTCTCTGTACAGCCTATGGACCCATTCACTCGGGAATAACCCAACGCAGCTCCTAGAAGAAACGTGTTTCTGACTCGCTGAATCTCAACATAGATTCCACTCTCGTAGGTGAACGAACGCACAGCAGAGCAGTTTCAAGGAAACGTTTCCCCTGAGTTTTAGACGAAGTTTCCTGCGGTTTAGGACCTATGCCGGCATTGGGATGGAAATATCGGTTTTGGGATTCTGTACAGAAACGGTTTGCAAACCGCCGAATTCACACGTGAGTTTAACTCTGTCAGTTGAATGCACACATTGCCAACCATTCAGTTAGAATGCTCCGTTTTGGTTTTAGAAGCAGATATTTCTCTGTACAGCCTATGGTCCCAATCACTCGGGAATATCCCAACGCTGCTCCTAGAAGAAACGTGTTTATGACTCGCTGAATCTCAACATAGATTCAACTTTTTAGGTGAACGAACGCACCGCAGAGCAGTTTCAAGGAAACGTTCCTCCTGAGTTTTAGACGAAGTTTCCTGCGGTTTAGAACGTATGCCGGCAATGGGCTGGAAATACCGGTTTTGGGAATCTGCACAGAAAGGGTTTGCAAACCGCTGAACCCACACGTGAGTTTAACTCTGTCAGTTGAATGCACACATTGACAACCATTCAGTTAGATAGCTCCGTTTTGGTTTTAGAAGCAGATGTTTCTCTGTACAGCCTATGGTCCCATTCACTCGGGAATATCCCAACACAGCTCCTAGAAGAAACGTGTTTCTGACTCGCTGAATCTCAACATAGATTCAACTCTCTTAGGTGAACGAACGCAGAGCAGAGCAGTTTCAAGGAAACGTTTCCCCTGAGTTTTAGACGAAGTTTCCTGCGGTTTAGTACGTATGCCGGCATTGGGATGGAAATACCGGTTTTGGGATTCTGCACAGAAACGGTTTGCAAACCGCCGAATTCACACGTGAGTTTAACTCTGTCAGTTGAATGCTCACATTGACAACCATTCAATTAGAATGCTCCGTTTTGGTTTTAGAAGCAGATATTTCTCTGTACAGCCTATGGTCCCATTCACTCGGGAATATCCCAACGCAGCTCCTAGAAGAAACGTGTTTCTGACTCGCTGAATCTCAACATAGATTCAACATTCTTAGGTGAGCGAACGCACAGCAGAGCAGTTTCAAGGAAACGATTCTCCTGAGTTTTAGACGAAGTTTACTGCTGTTTAGTACGTATGCCGGCATTGGGCTGGAAATACCGGTTTTGGGATTCTGCACAGAAAGGGTTTGCAAACCGCTGAACCCACACGTGAGTTTAACTCTGTCAGTTGAATGCACACATTGACAACCATTCAGTTACATAGCTCCGTTTTGGTTTTAGAAGCAGATATTTCCCTGTACAGACTATGGTCCCATTCACTCGGGAATAACCCAGCGCAGCTCCTAGAAGAAACGTGTTTCTGACTCGCTGAAACTCAACATAGATTCCACTCTCTCAGGTGAACCAACGCACAGCAGAGAAGTTTCAAGGAAACGTTTCGCCTGAGTTTTAGACGAAGTTTCCTGCGGTTTAGTACGTATGCCGGCATTGGGATGGAAATACCGGTTTTGGGATTCTGTACAGAAACGGTTTACAAACCGCCGAATTCACACGTGAGTTTAACTCTGTCAGTTGAATGCACATATTGACATCCATTCAGTTAGAATGCTCCGTTTTGGTTTTAGAAGCAGATATTTCTGTGTACAGCCTATCGTCCCATTCACTCGGGAATATCCCAACGCAGCTCCTAGAAGAAACGTGTTTCTGACTCGCTGAATCTCAACATAGATACAACTTTCTTAGGTGAACTAACGCACAGCAGAGCAGTTTCAAGGAAACGTTCCTCCTGAGTTTTAGACGAAGTTTACTGCTGTTTCGTACGTATGCCGGCATTGGGCTGGAAATGCCGGTTTTGGGATTCTGTACAGAAACGGTTTGCAAACCGCAGAATTCACACGTGAGTTTAACTCTGTCAGTTGAATGCACACATTGACAACCATTCAGTTAGATAGCTCCGTTTTGGTTTTAAAAGCAGATATTTCTCTGTACAGCCTATGGTCCCATTCACTCGGGAATATCCCAACGCTGCTCCTAGAAGAAAGGTGTTTATGACTCGCTGAATCTCAACATAGATTCAACTTTTTAGGTGAACGAACGCACAGCAGATCAGTTTCAAGGAAACGTTCCTCCTGAGTTTTAGACGAAGTTTCCTGCGGTTTAGAACGTGTGCCGGCAATGGGCTGGAAATACCGGATATGGGATTCTGCACAGAAAGGGTTTGCAAACCTCTGAATCCACACGTGAGTTTAACTCCGTCAGTTGAATGCACACATTGACAACCATTCTGTTAGATAGCTCCGTTTTGGTTTTAGAAGCAGATATTTCTCTGTACAGCCTATGGTCCCATTCACTGGGGAATAACCCAGCGCAGCTCCTAGAAGAAACGAGTTTCTGACTCGCTGAATCTCAACATAGATTCCACTCTCTTAGGTGAACGAACGCACAGCAGAGCAGTTTCAAGGAAACGTTTCCCCTGAGTTTTAGATGAAGATTCCTGCGGTTTAGTACGTATGCCGGCATTGGGATAGAAATATCGGTTTTGGGATTCTGTACAGAAACGGTTTACAAACCGCCGAATTCACACGTGAGTTTAACTCTGTCAGTTGAATGCACACATTGACAACCATTCAGTTAGAATGCTCCGTTCTGGTTTTAGAAGCAGATATTTCTCTGTACAGCCTATGGTCCCATTCACTCGAGAATATCCCAACGCAGCTCCTAGAAGAAACGTGTTTCTGACTCGCTGAATCTCAACCTAGATTCAACTTTCTTAGGTGAACGAACGCACAGCAGAGCAGTTTCAAGGAAACGTTCCTCCTTAGTTTTAGACGAAGTTTACTGCTGTTTCGCACGTATGCCGGCATTGGGCTGGAAATGCCGGTTTTGGGATTCTGCAAAGAAAGGGTTTGCAAACCGCTGATTCCACACGTGAGTTTAACTCTGTCAGTTGAATGCACACATTGACAACCATTCAGTTAGATAGCTCCGTTTTGGTTATAAGCAGATATTTCTCTGTACAGCCTATGGACCCATTCACTCGGGAAGATCCCAACGCAGCTCCTAGAAGAAACGTGTTTATGACTCGCTGAATCTCAACATAGATTCAACTCTCTTAGGTGAACGAACACACAGCAGAGCAGTTTCAAGTAAACGATTCTCCTGAGTTTTAGACGAAGTTTACTGCGGTTTAGTACGTATGCCGGCATTGGGGTGGAAATACCAGTTTTGGGATTTTGCACAGAAACGGTTTGCAAACCGCTGAATTCACACGTGAGTTTAACTCTGTCAGTTGAATGCACACATTGACAACCATTCAGTTAGATAGCTCCGTTTTGGTTTTAGAAGCAGATATTTCTCTGTACAGCCTATGGTCCCATTCACTCGGGAATATCCCAACGCAGCTCCTAGAAGAAACGTGTTTCTGATTCGCTGAATCTCAACATAGATTCAACATTCTTAGGTGAACGAACGCACAGCAGAGCAGTTTCAAGGAAACGTTTCTCCTGAGTTTTAGACGAAGTTTCCTGCGGTTTAGTACGTATGCCGGCATTGGGCTGGAAATACCGGTTTTGGGATTCTGCACAGAAAGGGGTTGCAAACCGCTGAATCCACACGTGAGATTAACTCTGTCATTTTAATGCACACATTGACAACCATTCAGTTACATAGGTCCGTTTTGGTTTTAGAAGCAGATATTTCTCTGTACAGCCTATGGTCCCATTCACTCGGGAATATCCCAACTCAGTTCCTTGAAGAAACGTGTATATGACTCGCTGAATCCCAGCATAGATTCAACTCTCTTAGGTGAACGAACGCACAGCAGAGCCGTTTCAAGGAAACGTTTCTCCTGAGTTTTAGACGAAGTTTACAGCTGTTTCGTACGTATGCCGGCATTAGGCTGGAAATGCCGGTTTTGGGATTCTGCACAGAAAGGGTTTGCAAACCGCTGATTCCACACGTGAGTTTAACTCTGTCAGTTGAATGCACACATTGACAACCATTCAGTTAGATAGCTCGGTTTTGGTTTTAGAAGCAGATATTTCTCTGTACAGCCTATGGTCCCATTCACTCGGGAATAACCCAACGCAGCTCCTAAAAGAAACGTGTTTCTGACTCGCTGAATCTCAACATAGATTCCACTCTCTTAGGTGAACGAACGCACAGCAGAGCAGTTTCAAGGAAACGTTTCCCCTGAGTTTTAGATGAAGATTCCTGCGGTTTAGTACGTATGCCGGCATTGGGATGGAAATATCGGTTTTGGAATTCTGTACAGAAACGGTTTACAAACCGCCGAATTCACACGTGAGTTTAACTCTGTCAGTTGAATGCACACATTGACAACCAATCAGTTAGAATGCTCCGTTCTGGTTTTAGAAGCAGATATTTCTCTGTACAGCCTATGGTCCCATTCACTCGGGAATATCCCAACGCAGCTCCTAGAAGAAACGTGTTTCTGACTCGCTGAATCTCAACATAGATTCAACTTTCTTAGGTGAACGAACGCACAGCAGAGCAGTTTCAAGGAAACGTTCCTCCTGAGTTTTAGACGAAGTTTACTGCTGTTTCGTACGTATGCCGGCATTGGGCTGGAAATGCCGGTTTTGGGATTCTGCAAAGAAAGGGTTTGCAAACCGCTGATTTCACACGTGAGTTTACCTCTGTCAGTTGAATGCACACATTGACAACCATTCAGTTAGATAGCTCCGTTTTGGTTTTAGAAGCAGATATTTCTCTGTACACCCTATGGTCCCATTCACTCGGGAATATCCCAACGCAGCTCCTAGAAGAAACGTGTTTCTGACTTGCTGAATCTCAACATAGATTCAACATTCTTAGGTGAACGAACGCACAGCAGAGCAGTTTCAAGGAAACGATTCTCCTGAGTTTTAGACGTAGTTTACTGCTGTTTAGTACGTATGCCGGCATTGGGCTGGAAATACCGGATTTGGGATTCTGCACAGAAAGGGTTTGCAAACCGCTGAACCCACACGTGAGTTTAACTCTGTCAGTTGATTGCACACATTGACAGCCATTCAGTTAGATATCTCCGTTTTGGTTTTAGAAGCAGATATTTCTCTGTACAGCCTATGGTCCCATTCACTCGGGAATATCCAAACGCAGCTCCTAGAAAAAACGTGTTTATGACTCGCTGAATCTCAACATAGATTCAACTCTCTTAGGTGAACGAACACACAGCAGAGCAGTTTCAAGTAAACGATTCTCCTGAGTTTTAGACGAAGTTTACTGCTGTTTAGTACGTATGCCGGCATTGGGATGGAAATACCGGTTTTGGGATTTTGCACAGAAACTGTTTGCATACCGCTGAATCCACACGTGAGTTTAACTCTGTCTGTTGAATGCGCACATTGACAACCATTCAGTTAGATAGCTCCATTTTGGTTTTAGAAGCAGATATTTCTCTGTACAGTCTATGGTCCCATTCACTCGGGAATATCCCAACGCAGCTCCTAGAAGAAACGTGTTTCTGACTCGCTGAATCTCAACATAGATTCAACTCTCTTAGGTGAACGAACGCACAGCAGAGCAGTTTCAAGGAAACGTTTCTCCTTAGTTTTAGACGAAGTTTCCTGCGGTTTAGTACGTATGCCAGCATTGGGCTGAAAATACCGGTTTTGAGATTCTGCACAGAACGGGTTTGCAAGCCGCTGAGTCCACACGTGAGATTAACTCTTTCGGTTGAATGCACACATTGACAACCATTCGGTTAGATAGCTGCGTTTTGGTTTTAGAAGCAGATATTTCTCTGTACAGCCTATGGTCCCATTCACTCGGCAATATCCCAAAAGAGTTCCTAGAAGAAACGTGTATATGACTCGCTGAATCCCAGCATAGATTCAACTCTCTTAGGTGAACGAACACACAGCAGAGCAGTTTCAAGGAAACGTTTCTCCTGAGTTTTAGACGAAGTTTACTGCTGTTTCGTACGTATGCCGGCATTGGGCTGGAAATGCCGGTTTTGGGATTCTGCAAAGAAAGGGTTTGCAAACCGCTGATTCCACACGTGAGTTTATCTCTGTCAGTTGAATGCACTCATTGACAACCATTCAGTTAGATAGCTCCGTTTTGGTTTTAGAAGCAGATATTTCTCTGTACAGCCTATGGTCCCATTCACTCGGGAATATCCCAACGCAGCTCCTAGAAGA
The DNA here is from genome assembly GCF_030222135.1 of Aotus nancymaae. Classification (NCBI taxonomy): domain Eukaryota; kingdom Metazoa; phylum Chordata; class Mammalia; order Primates; family Aotidae; genus Aotus; species Aotus nancymaae. The sequence continues at coordinate 606,386 of NW_026988565.1, forward strand.
AACGGGTTTCTGACTCGCTGAATCTCAACATAGATTCAACTTTCTTAGGTGAACGAACGCACAGCAGAGCAGGTTCAAGGAAACGTTCCTCCTGAGTTTTAGACGAAGTTTACTGCTGTTTCGTACGTATGCCGGCATTGGGCTGGAAATGCCGGTTTTGGGATTTTGCAAAGAAAGGGTTTGCAAACCGCTGATTCCATACGTGAGTTTAACTCTGTCAGATGAATGCACACATTGACAACCATTCAGTTAGATAACTCCGTTTTGGTTTTAGAAGCAGATATTTCTCTGTACAGCCTATGGTCCCATTCACTCGGGAATATCCCAACGCAGCTCCTAGAAGGAACGTGTTTCTGACTCGCTGAATCTCAACATAGATTCAACTCTCTTAGGTGAACGAACGCACAGCAGAGCAGTTTCAAGGAAACGTTTCCCCTGAGTTTTAGACGAAGTTTCCTTCGGTTTAGTACGTATCCCGGCATTCGGATGGAAATACCGCTTTTGGGATTCTGCACAGAAACGGTTTACAAGCCGCCGAATTCACACTTGAGTTTAACTCTGTCAGTTGAATGCACACATTGACAACCATTCAGTTAGAATGCTCCGTTTTGGTTTTAGAAGCAGATATTTCTCTGTACAGCCTATGGACCCATTCACTCGGGAATATCCCAACGCAGCTCCTAGAAGAAACGTGTTTATGCCTCGCTGAATCTCAACATAGATTCAACTCTCTTAGGTGAACGAACACACAGCAGAGCAGTTTCAAGTAAACGATTCCCTTGAGTTTTAGATGAAGTTTACTGAGGTTTAGTACGTATGCCGGCATTGGGATGGAAATACCGGTTTTGGGATTTTGCACAGAAACGGTTTGCAAACCGCTGAATTCACACGTGAGTTTAACTCTGTCAGTTGAATGCACACATTGACAACCAATCAGTTAGAATGCTCCGTTCTGGTTTTAGAAGCAGATATTTCTCTGTACAGCCTATGGTCCCATTCACTCGGGAATATCCCAACGCAGCTCCTAGAAGAAACGTGTTTCTGACTCGCTGAATCTCAACATAGATACAACTTTCTTAGGTGAACGAACGCACAGCAGAGCAGTTTCAAGGAAACGTTCCTCCTGAGTTTTAGACGAAGTTTACTGCTGTTTCGTACGTATGCCGGCATTGGGCTGGAAATGCCGGTTTTGGGATTCTGCAAAGAAAGGGTTTGCAAACCGCTGATTCCACACTTGAGTTTACCTCTGTCAGTTGAATGCACACATTGACAACCATTCAGTTAGATAGCTCCGTTTTGGTTTTAGAAGCAGATATTTCTCTGTACACCCTATGGTCCCATTCACTCGGGAATATCCCAACGCAGCTCCTAGAAGAAACGTGTTTCTGACTTGCTGAATCTCAACATAGATTCAACATTCTTAGGTGAACGAACGCACAGCAGAGCAGTTTCAAGGAAACGATTCTCCTGAGTTTTAGACGTAGTTTACTGCTGTTTAGTACGTATGCCGGCATTTGGCTGGAAATACCGGATTTGGGATTCTGCACAGAAAGGGTTTGCAAACCGCTGAACCCACACGTGAGTTTAACTCTGTCAGTTGATTGCACACATTGACAACCATTCAGTTAGATGTCTCCGTTTTGGTTTTAGAAGCAGATATTTCTCTGTACAGCCTATGGTCCCATTCACTCGGGAATATCCAAACGCAGCTCCTAGAAAAAACGTGTTTATGACTCGCTGAATCTCAACATAGATTCAACTCTCTTAGGTGAACGAACGCACAGCAGAGCAGTTTCAAGTAAACGATTCTCCTGAGTTTTAGACGAAGTTTACTGCTGTTTAGTACATATGCCGGCATTGGGATGGAAAAACCGGTTTTGGGATTTTGCACAGAAACTGTTTGCATACCGCTGAATTCACACGTGAGTTTAACTCTGTCAGTTGAATGCGCACATTGACAACCATTCAGTTAGATAGCTCCATTTTGGTTTTAGAAGCAGATATTTCTCTGTACAGTCTATGGTCCCATTCACTCGGGAATATCCCAACGCAGCTCCTAGAAGAAACGTGTTTCTGACTCGCTGAATCTCAACATAGATTCAACTCTCTTAGGTGAACGAACGCACAGCAGAGCAGTTTCAAGGAAACGTTTCTCCTTAGTTTTAGACGAAGTTTCCTGCGGTTTAGTACGTATGCCAGCATTGGGCTGGAAATACAGGTTTTGAGATTCTGCACAGATCGGGTTTGCAAGCCGCTGAGTCCACACGTGAGATTAACTCTTTCGGTTGATGCACACATTGACAACCATTCGGTTAGATAGCTGCGTTTTGGTTTTAGAAGCAGATATTTCTCTGTACAGCCTATGGTCCCATTCACTCAGCAATATCCCAACAGAGTTCCTAGAAGAAACGTGTATATGACTCGCTGAATCCCAGCATAGATTCAACTCTCTTAGGTGAACGAACACACAGCAGAGCAGTTTCAAGGAAACGTTTCTCCTGAGTTTTAGACGAAGTTTACTGCTGTTTCGTACGTATGCCGGCATTGGGCTGGAAATGCCGGTTTTGGGATTCTGCAAAGAAAGGGTTTGCAAACGGCTGAATCCACACGTGAGTTTAACTCTGTCAGTTGAATGCACACATTGACAACCATTCAGTTAGATAGCTCCGTTTTGGTTTTAGAAGCAGATATTTCTCTGTACAGCCTATGGTCCCCTTCACTCGGGAATAACCCAACGCAGCTCCTAAAAGAAACGTGTTTCTGACTCTCTGAATCTCAACATAGATTCCACTCTCTTAGGTGAACGAACGCACAGCAGAGCAGTTTCAAGGAAACGTTTCCCCTGAGTTTTAGATGAAGTTTCCTGCGGTTTAGTACGTATGCCGGCATTGGGATGGAAATATCGGTTTTGGGATTCTGTACAGAAACGGTTTACAAACCGCCGAATTCACACGTGAGTTTAACTCTGTCAGTTGAATGCACACATTGACAACCATTCAGTTAGAATGCTCCGTTCTGGTTTTAGAAGCAGATATTTCTCTGTACAGCCTATGGTCCCATTCACTCGGGAATATCCCAACGCAGCTCCTAGAAGAAACGTGTTTCTGACTCACTGAATCTCAACATAGATTCAACTTTCTTAGGTGAACGAACGCACAGCAGATCAGTTTCAAGGAAACGTTCCTCCTGAGTTTTAGACGAAGTATCCTGCGGTTTAGAACGTGTGCCGGCATTGGGATGGAAATACCGGTTTTGGGATTCTGCACAGAAACGGTTTACAAACCGCCGAATTCACACGTGAGTTTAACTCTGTCAGTTGAATGCACACATTGACAACCATTCAGTTAGAATGCTCCGTTTTGGTTTTAGAAGCAGATATTTCTCTGTATAGCCTATGGTCCCATTCACTCGGGAATATCCCAACGCAGCTCCTAGAAGAAACGTGTTTATGACTCGCTGAATCTCAACATAGATTCAACTCTCTTAGGTGAACGAACACACAGCAGAGCAGTTTCAAGTAAACGATTCTCCTGAGTTTTAGACGAAGTTTACTGCGGTTTAGTACGTATGCCGGCATTGGGATGGAAATACCGGTTTTGGGATTTTGCACAGAAACGGTTTGCAAACCGCTGAATTCACACGTGAGTTTAACTCTGTCAGTTGAATGCACACATTGACAACCATTCAGTTAGATAGCTCCGTTTTGGTTTTAGAAGCAGATATTTCTCTGTACAGCCTATGGTCCCATTCACTCGGGAATATCCCAACGCAGCTCCTAGAAGAAGCGTGTTTCTGATTCGCTGAATCTCAACATAGATTCAACATTCTTAGGTGAACGAACGCACAGCAGAGCAGTTTCAAGGAAACGTTTCTCCTGAGTTTTAGACGAAGTTTCCTGCGGTTTAGTTCGTATGCCAGCATTGGGCTGGAAATACCGGTTTTGAGATTCTGCACAGAACGGGTTTGCAAGCCGCTGAGTCCACACGTGAGATTAACTCTTTCGGTTGAATGCACACATTGACAACCATTCGGTTAGATAGCTGCGTTTTGGTTTTAGAAGCAGATATTTCTCTGTACAGCCTATGGTCCCATTCACTCGGCAATATCCCAACAGAGTTCCTAGAAGAAACGTGTATATGACTCGCTGAATCCCAGCATAGATTCAACTCTCTTAGGTGAACGAACACACAGCAGAGCAGTTTCAAGGAAACGTTTCTCCTGAGTTTTAGACGAAGTTTACTGCTGTTTCGTACGTATGCCGGCATTGGGCTGGAAATGCCGGTTTTGGGATTCTGCAAAGAAAGGGTTTGCAAACCGCTGATTCCACACGTGAGTTTATCTCTGTCAGTTGAATGCACTCATTGACAACCATTCAGTTAGATAGCTCCGTTTTGGTTTTAGAAGCAGATATTTCTCTGTACAGCCTATGGTCCCATTCACTCGGGAAGATCCAATCGCAGCTCCTAGAAGAAACGGGTTTCTGACTCGCTGAATCTCAAAATAGATTCAACATTCTTAAGTGAACGAACGCACAGCAGAGCAGTTTCAAGGAAACGTTTCTCCTGAGTTTTAGACGAAGTTTACTGCTGTTTCGTACGTATGTCGGCATTAGGCTGGAAATGCCGGTTTTGGGATTCTGCAAAGAAAGGGGTTGCAAACGGCTGAATCCACACGTGAGTTTAACTCTGTCAGTTGAATGCACACTTTGACAACCATTCAGTTAGATAGCTCCGTTTTGGTTTTAGAAGCAGATATTTCTCTGTACAGCCTATGGTCCCATTCACTCGGGAATAACCCAACGCAGCTCCTAAAAGAAACGTGTTTCTGACTCTCTGAATCTCAACATAGATTCCACTCTCTTAGGTGAACGAACGCACAGCAGAGCAGTTTCAAGGAAACGTTTCCCCTGAGTTTTAGATGAAGTTTCCTGCGGTTTAGTACGTATGCCGGCATTGGGATGGAAATATCGGTTTTGGGATTCTGTACAGAAACGGTTTACAAACCGCCGAATTCACACGTGAGTTTAACTCTGTCAGTTGAATGCACACATTGACAACCATTCAGTTAGAATGCTCCGTTCTGGTTTTAGAAGCAGATATTTCTCTGTACAGCCTATGGTCCCATTCACTCGGGAATATCCCAACGCAGCTCCTAGAAGAAACGTGTTTCTGACTCGCTGAATCTCAACATAGATTCAACTCTCTTAGGTGAACGAACGCACAGCAGAGCAGTTTCAAGGAAACGTTTCTCCTGAGTTTTAGACGAAGTTTCCTGCGGTTTAGTACGTATGCTGGCATTGGGCTGGAAATACCGGTTTTGGGATTCTGCACAGAAAGGGGTTGCAAACCGCTGAATCCACACGTGAGATTAACTCTGTCATTTTAATGCACACATTGACAACCATTCAGTTACATAGGTCCGTTTTGGTTTTAGAAGCAGATATTTCTCTTTACAGCCTATGGTCCCATTCACTCGGGAATATCCCAACTCAGTTCCTTGAAGAAACGTGTATATGACTCGCTGAATCCAAGCATAGATTCAACTCTCTTAGGTGAACGAACGCACAGCAGAGCAGTTTCAAGGAAACGTTTCTCCTGAGATTTAGACGAAGTTTACAGCTGTTTCGTACGTATGCCGGCATTAGGCTGGAAATGCCGGTTTTGGGATTCTGCAAAGAAAGGGTTTGCAAACCGCTGATTCCACACGTGAGTTTAACTCTGTCAGTTGAATGCACACATTGACAACCATTCAGTTAGATAGCTCCGTTTTGGTTTTAGAAGCAGATATTTCTCTGTACAGCCTATGGTCCCATTCACTCGGGAATAACCCAACGCAGCTCCTAGAAGAAACGTGTTTCTGACTCGCTGAATCTCAACATAGATTCCACTCTCTTAGGTGAACGAACGCACAGCAGAGCAGTTTCAAGGAAACGTTTCCCCTGAGTTTTAGATGAAGATTCCTGCGGTTTAGTACGTATGCCGGCATTGGGATGGAAATATCGGTTTTGGAATTCTGTACAGAAACGGTTTACAAACCGCCGAATTCACACGTGAGTTTAACTCTGTCAGTTGAATGCACACATTGACAACCAATCAGTTAGAATGCTCCGTTCTGGTTTTAGAAGCAGATATTACTCTGTACAGCCTATGGTCCCATTCACTCGGGAATATCCCAACGCAGCTCCTAGAAGAAACGTGTTTCTGACTCGCTGAATCTCAACATAGATTCAACTCTCTTAGGTGAACGAACGCACAGCAGAGCAGTTTCAAGGAAACGTTCCTCCTGAGTTTTAGACGAAGTTTACTGCTGTTTCGTACGTATGCCGGCATTGGGCTGGAAATGCCGGTTTTGGGATTCTGCAAAGAAAGGGTTTGCAAACCGCTGATTCCACACGTGAGTTTACCTCTGTCAGTTGAATGCACATATTGACAACCATTCAGTTAGATAGCTCCGTTTTGGTTTTAGAATCAGATATTTCTCTGTACACCCTATGGTCCCATTCACTCGGGAATATCCCAACGCAGCTCCTAGAAGAAACGTGTTTTTGACTTGCTGAATCTCAACATAGTTTCAACATTCTTAGGTGAACGAACGCACAGCAGAGCAGTTTCAAGGAAACGATTCTCCTGAGTTTTAGACGTAGTTTACTGCTGTTTAGTACGTATGCCGGCATTGGGCTGGAAATACCGGATTTGGGATTCTGCACAGAAAGGGTTTGCAAACCGCTGAACCCACACGTGAGTTTAACTCTGTCAGTTGATTGCACACATTGACAACCATTCAGTTAGATATCTCCGTTTTGGTTTTAGAAGCAGATATTTCTCTGTACAGCCTATGGTCCCTTTCACTCGGGAATATACAAACGCAGCTCCTAGAAAAAACGTGTTTATGACTCGCTGAATCTCAACATAGATTCAACTCTCTTAGGTGAACGAACACACAGCAGAGCAGTTTCAAGTAAACGATTCTCCTGAGTTTTAGACGAAGTTTACTGCTGTTTAGTACATATGCCGGCATTGGGATGGAAATACCGGTTTTGGGATTTTGCACAGAAACTGTTTGCATACCGCTGAATTCACACGTGAGTTTAACTCTGTCAGTTGAATGCGCACATTGACAACCATTCAGTTAGATAGCTCCATTTTGGTTTTTGAAGCAGATATTTCTCTGTACAGTCTATGGTCCCATTCACTCGGGAATATCCCAACGCAGCTCCTAGAAGAAACGTGTTTCTGACTCGCTGAATCTCAACATAGATTCAACTCTCTTAGGTGAACGAACGCACAGCAGAGCAGTTTCAAGGAAACGTTTCTCCTTAGTTTTAGACGAAGTTTCCTGCGGTTTAGTACGTATGCCAGCATTGGGCTGGAAATACCGGTTTTGAGATTCTGCACAGATCGGGTTTGCAAGCCGCTGAGTCCACACGTGAGATTAACTCTTTCGGTTGAATGCATACATTGACAACCATTCGGTTAGATAGCTGCGTTTTGGTATTAGAAGCAGATATTTCTCTGTACAGCCTATGGTCCCATTCACTCCGCAATATCCCAACAGAGTTCCTAGAAGAAACGTGTATATGACTCGCTGAATCCCAGCATAGATTCAACTCTCTTAGGTGAACGAACACACAGCAGAGCAGTTTCAAGGAAACGTTCCTCCTGAGTTTTAGTTGAAGTTTACTGCTGTTTCGTACGTATGCCGGCATTGGGCTGGAAATGCCGGTTTTGGGATTTTGCAAAGAAAGGGTTTGCAAACCGCTGATTCCATACGTGGGTTTAACTCTGTCAGATGAATGCACACATTGACAACCATTCAGTTAGATAACTCCGTTTTGGTTTTAGAAGCAGATATTTCTCTGTACAGCCTATGGTCCCATTCACTCGGGAATATCCCAACGCAGCTCCTAGAAGGAACGTGTTTCTGACTCGCTGAATCTCAACATAGATTCAACTCTCTTAGGTGAACGAACGCACAGCAGATCAGTTTCAAGGAAACGTTTCCACTGAGTTTTAGACGAAGTATCCTTCGGTTTAGTACGTATCCCGGCATTGGGATGGAAATACCGGTTTTGGGATTCTGCACAGAAACGGTTTACAAGCCGCCGAATTCACACTTGAGTTTAACTCTGTCAGTTGAATGCACACATTGACAACCATTCAGTTAGAATGCTCCGTTTTGGTTTTAGAAGCAGATATTTCTCTGTACAGCCTATGGACCCATTCTCTCGGGAATATCCCAACGCAGCTCCTAGAAGAAACGTGTTTATGCCTCGCTGAATCTCAACATAGATTCAACTCTCTTAGGTGAACGAACACACAGCAGAGCAGTTTCAAGTAAACGATTCTCTTGAGTTTTAGATGAAGTCTACTGCGGTTTAGTACGTATGCCGGCATTGGGATGGAAATACCGGTTTTGGGATTTTGCACAGAAACGGTTTGCAAACCGCTGAATTCACACGTGAGTTTAACGCTGTCAGTTGAATGCACACATTGACAACCATTCAGTTAGATAGCTCCGTTTTGGTTTTAGAAGCAGATATTTCTCTGTACAGCCTACGGTCCCATTCACTCGGGAATAACCCAACGCAGCTCCTAAAAGAAACGTGTTTCTGACTCGCTGAATCTCAGCATAGATTCCACTCTCTTAGGTGAACGAACGCACAGCAGAGCAGTTTCAAGGAAACGTTTCCCCTGAGTTTTAGATGAAGATTCCTGCGGTTTAGTACGTATGCCGGCATTGGGATGGAAATATCGGTTTTGGGATTCTGTACAGAAACGGTTTACAAACCGCCGAATTCACACGTGAGTTTAACTCTGTCAGTTGAATGCACACATTGACAACCATTCAGTTAGAATGCTCCGTTCTGGTTTTAGAAGCAGATATTTCTCTGTACAGCCTATGGTCCCATTCACTCGGGAATATCCCAACGCAGCTCCTAGAAGAAACGTGTTTCTGACTCGCTGAATCTCAACATAGATTCAACTTTCTTAGGTGAACGAACGCACAGCAGAGCAGTATCAAGGAAACGTTCCTCCTGAGTTTTAGACGAAGTTTACTGCTGTTTCGTACGTATGCCGGCATTGCGCTGGAAATGCCGGTTTTGGTATTCTGCAAAGAAAGGGTTTGCAAACCGCTGATTCCACACTTGAGTTTAACTCTGTCAGTTGAATGCACACATTGACAACCATTCAGTTAGATAGCTCCGTTTTGGTTTTAGAAGCAGATATTTCTCTGTACAGCCTATGGTCCCATTCACTCGGGAATATCCCAACGCAGCTCCTAGAAGAAACGTGTTTATGACTCGCTGAATCTCAACATAGATTCAACTCTCTTAGGTGAACGAACACACAGCAGAGCAGTTTCAAGTAAACGATTCTCCTGAGTTTTAGACGAAGTTTACTGCGGTTTAGTACGTATGCCGGCATTGGGATGGAAATACCGGTTTTGGGATTTTGCACAGAAACGGTTTGCAAACCGCTGAATTCACACGTTAGTTTAACTCTGTCAGTTGAATGCACACATTGACAACCATTCAGTTAGAGAGCTCCGTTTTGGTTTTAGAATCAGATATTTCTCTGTACACCCTATGGTCCCATTCACTCGGGAATATCCCAACGCAGCTCCTAGAAGAAACGTGTTTCTGACTTGCTGAATCTCAACATAGTTTCAACATTCTTAGGTGAACGAACGCACAGCAGAGCAGTTTCAAGGAAACGATTCTCCTGAGTTTTAGACGTAGTTTACTGCTGTTTAGTACGTATGCCGGCATTGGGCTGGAAATACCGGATTTGGGATTCTGCACAGAAAGGGTTTGCAAACCGCTGAACCCACACGTGAGTTTAACTCTGTCAGTTGATTGCACACATTGACAACCATTCAGTTAGATATCTCCGTTTTGGTTTTAGAAGCAGATATTTCTCTGTACAGCCTATGGTCCCTTTCACTCGGGAATATACAAACGCAGCTCCTAGAAAAAACGTGTTTATGACTCGCTGAATCTCAACATAGATTCAACTCTCTTAGGTGAACGAACACACAGCAGAGCAGTTTCAAGTAAACGATTCTCCTGAGTTTTAGACGAAGTTTACTGCTGTTTAGTACATATGCCGGCATTGGGATGGAAATACCGGTTTTGGGATTTTGCACAGAAACTGTTTGCATACCGCTGAATTCACACGTGAGTTTAACTCTGTCAGTTGAATGCGCACATTGACAACCATTCAGTTAGATAGCTCCATTTTGGTTTTAGAAGCAGATATTTCTCTGTACAGTCTATGGTCCCATTCACTCGGGAATATCCCAACGCAGCTCCTAGAAGAAACGTGTTTCTGACTCGCTGAATCTCAACATAGATTCAACTCTCTTAGGTGAACGAACGCACAGCAGAGCAGTTTCAAGGAAACGTTTCTCCTTAGTTTTAGACGAAGTTTCCTGCGGTTTAGTACGTATGCCAGCATTGGGCTGGAAATACCGGTTTTGAGATTCTGCACAGATCGGGTTTGCAAGCCGCTGAGTCCACACGTGAGATTAACTCTTTCGGTTGAATGCACACATTGACAACCATTCGGTTAGATAGCTGCGTTTTGGTATTAGAAGCAGATATTTCTCTGTACAGCCTATGGTCCCATTCACTCCGCAATATCCCAACAGAGTTCCTAGAAGAAACGTGTATATGACTCGCTGAATCCCAGCATAGATTCAACATTCTTAGGTGAAGGAACGCACAGCAGAGCAGTTTCAAGGAAACGATTCTCCTGAGCTTTAGACGTAGTTTACTGTTGTTTAGTACGTATGCCGGCATTGGGCTGGAAATACCGGATTTGGGATTCTGCACAGAAAGGGTTTGCAAACCGCTGAACCCACACGTGAGTTTAACTCTGTCAGTTGATTGCACACATTGACAACCATTCAGTTAGATATCTCCGTTTTGGTTTTAGAAGCAGATATTTCTCTGTACAGCCTATGGTCCCATTCACTCGGGAATATCCAAACGCAGCTCCTAGAAAAAACGTGTTTATGACTCGCTGAATCTCAACATAGATTCAACTCTCTTAGGTGAACGAACACACAGCAGAGCAGTTTCAAGTAAACGATTCTCCTGAGTTTTAGACGAAGTTTACTGCTGTTTAGTACGTATGCCGGCATTGGGATGGAAATACCGGTTTTGGGATTTTGCACAGAAACTGTTTGCATACCGCTGAATTCACACGTGAGTTTAACTCTGTCATTTGAATGCGCACATTGACAACCATTCAGTTAGATAGCTCCATTTTGGTTTTAGAAGCAGATATTTCTCTGTACAGTCTATGGTCCCATTCACTCGGGAATATCCCAACGCAGCTCCTAGAAGAAACGTGTTTCTGACTCGCTGAATCCCAACATAGATTCAACTCTCTTAGGTGAACGAACGCACAGCAGAGCAGTTTCAAGGAAACGTTTCTCCTGAGTTTTAGACGAAGTTTACTGCTGTTTCGTACGTATGCCGGCATTGGGCTGGAAATGCCGGTTTTGGGATTCTGCAAAGAAAGGGTTTGCAAACCGCTGATTCCACACGTGAGTTTATCTCTGTCAGTTGAATGCACTCATTGACAACCATTCAGTTAGATAGCTCCGTTTTGGTTTTAGAAGCAGATATTTCTCTGTACAGCCTATGGTCCCATTCACTCGGGAATATCCAAACGCAGCTCCTAGAAGAAACGAGTTTCTGACTCGCTGAATCTCAAAATAGATTCAACATTCTTAAGTGAACGAACGCACAGCAGAGCAGTTTCAAGGAAACGTTTCTCCTGAGTTTTAGACGAAGTTTACTGCTGTTTCGTACGTATGTCGGCATTAGGCTGGAAATGCCGGTTTTGGGATTCTGCAAAGAAAGGGTTTGCAAACGGCTGAATCCACACGTGAGTTTAACTCTGTCAGTTGAATGCACACATTGACAACCATTCAGTTAGATAGCTCCGTTTTGGTTTTAGAAGCAGATATTTCTCTGTACAGCCTATGGTCCCATTCACTCGGGAATAACCCAACGAAGCTCCTAAAAGAAACGTGTTTCTGACTCTCTGAATCTCAACATAGATTCCACTCTCTTAGGTGAACGAACGCACAGCAGAGCAGTTTCAAGGAAACGTTTCCCCTGAGTTTTAGATGAAGTTTCCTGCGGTTTAGTACGTATGCCGGCATTGGGATGGAAATATCGGTTTTGGGATTCTGTACAGAAACGGTTTACAAACCGCCGAATTCACACGTGAGTTTAACTCTGTCAGTTGAATGCACACATTGACAACCATTCAGTTAGAATGCTCCGTTCTGGTTTTAGAAGCAGATATTTCTCTGTACAGCCTATGGTCCCATTCACTCGGGAATATCCCAACGCAGCTCCTAGAAGAAACGTGTTTATGACTCGCTGAATCTCAACATAGATTCAACTCTCTTATGTGAACGAACACACAGCAGAGCAGTTTCAAGTAAACGATTCTCCTGAGTTTTAGACGAAGTTTACTGCGGTTTAGTACGTATGCCGGCATTGGGATGGAAATACCGGTTTTGGGATTTTGCACAGAAACTGTTTGCATACCGCTGAATTCACACGTGAGTTTAACTCTGTCATTTGAATGCGCACATTGACAACCATTCAGTTAGATAGCTCCATTTTGGTTTTAGAAGCAGATATTTCTCTGTACAGTCTATGGTCCCATTCACTCGGGAATATCCCAACGCAGCTCCTAGAAGAAACGTGTTTCTGACTCGCTGAATCCCAACATAGATTCAACTCTCTTAGGTGAACGAACGCACAGCAGAGCAGTTTCAAGGAAACGTTTCTCCTGAGTTTTAGACGAAGTTTACTGCTGTTTCGTACGTATGCCGGCATTGGGCTGGAAATGCCGGTTTTGGGATTCTGCAAAGAAAGGGTTTGCAAACCGCTGATTCCACACGTGAGTTTATCTCTGTCAGTTGAATGCACTCATTGACAACCATTCAGTTAGATAGCTCCGTTTTGGTTTTAGAAGCAGATATTTCTCTGTACAGCCTATGGTCCCATTCACTCGGGAATATCCAAACGCAGCTCCTAGAAGAAACGAGTTTCTGACTCGCTGAATCTCAAAATAGATTCAACATTCTTAAGTGAACGAACGCACAGCAGAGCAGTTTCAAGGAAACGTTTCTCCTGAGTTTTAGACGAAGTTTACTGCTGTTTCGTACGTATGTCGGCATTAGGCTGGAAATGCCGGTTTTGGGATTCTGCAAAGAAAGGGTTTGCAAACGGCTGAATCCACACGTGAGTTTAACTCTGTCAGTTGAATGCACACATTGACAACCATTCAGTTAGATAGCTCCGTTTTGGTTTTAGAAGCAGATATTTCTCTGTACAGCCTATGGTCCCATTCACTCGGGAATAACCCAACGAAGCTCCTAAAAGAAACGTGTTTCTGACTCTCTGAATCTCAACATAGATTCCACTCTCTTAGGTGAACGAACGCACAGCAGAGCAGTTTCAAGGAAACGTTTCCCCTGAGTTTTAGATGAAGTTTCCTGCGGTTTAGTACGTATGCCGGCATTGGGATGGAAATATCGGTTTTGGGATTCTGTACAGAAACGGTTTACAAACCGCCGAATTCACACGTGAGTTTAACTCTGTCAGTTGAATGCACACATTGACAACCATTCAGTTAGAATGCTCCGTTCTGGTTTTAGAAGCAGATATTTCTCTGTACAGCCTATGGTCCCATTCACTCGGGAATATCCCAACGCAGCTCCTAGAAGAAACGTGTTTATGACTCGCTGAATCTCAACATAGATTCAACTCTCTTAGGTGAACGAACACACAGCAGAGCAGTTTCAAGTAAACGATTCTCCTGAGTTTTAGACGAAGTTTACTGCGGTTTAGTACGTATGCCGGCATTGGGATGGAAATACCGGTTTTGGGATTCTGCACAGAAAGGGGTTGCAAACCGCTGAATCCACACGTGAGATTAACTCTGTCATTTTAATGCACACATTGACAACCATTCAGTTACATAGGTCCGTTTTGGTTTTAGAAGCAGATATTTCTCTGTACAGCCTATGGTCCCATTCACTCGGGAATATCCCAACTCAGTTCCTTGAAGAAACGTGTATATGACTCGCTGAATCCCAGCATAGATTCAACTCTCTTAGGTGAACGAACGCACAGCAGAGCAGTTTCAAGGAAACGTTTCTCCTGAGTTTTAGACGAAGTTTACAGCTGTTTCGTACGTATGCCGGCATTAGGCTGGAAATGCCGGTTTTGGGATTCTGCAAAGAAAGGGTTTGCAAACCGCTGATTCCACACGTGAGTTTAACTCTGTCAGTTGAATGCACACATTGACAACCATTCAGTTAGATAGCTCGGTTTTGGTTTTAGAAGCAGATATTTCTCTGTACAGCCTATGGTCCCATTCACTCGGGAATAACCCAACGCAGCTCCTAAAGGAAACGTGTTTCTGACTCGCTGAATCTCAACATAAATTCCACTCTCTTAGGTGAACGAACGCACAGCAGAGCAGTTTCAAGGAAACGTTTCCCCTGAGTTTTAGATGAAGATTCCTGCGGTTTAGTACGTATGCCGGCATTGGGATGGAAATATCGGTTTTGGAATTCTGTACAGAAACGGTTTACAAACCGCCGAATTAACACGTGAGTTTAACTCTGTCAGTTGAATGCACACATTGACAACCAATCAGTTAGAATGCTCCGTTCTGGTTTTAGAAGCAGATATTTCTCTGTACAGCCTATGGTCCCATTCACTCGGGAATATCCCAACGCAGCTCCTAGAAGAAACGTGTTTCTGACTCGCTGAATCTCAACATAGATTCAACTTTCTTAGGTGAACGAACGCACAGCAGAGCAGTTTCAAGGAAACGTTCCTCCTGAGTTTTAGACGAAGTTTACTGCTGTTTCGTACGTATGCCGGCATTGGGCTGGAAATGCCGGTTTTGGGATTCTGCAAAGAAAGGGTTTGCAAACCGCTGATTCCACACGTGAGTTTACCTCTGTCAGTTGAATGCACACATTGACAACCATTCAGTTAGATAGCTCCGTTTTGGTTTTAGAAGCAAATATTTCTCTGTACAGCCTATGGTCCCATTCACTCGGGAATATCCCAACGAAGCTCCTAGAAGAAACGTGTTTCTGACTCGCTGAATCTCAACATAGATTCAACATTCTTAGGTGAACGAACGCACAGCAGAGCAGTTTCAAGGAAACGATTCTCCTGAGCTTTAGACGTAGTTTACTGCTGTTTAGTACGTATGCCGGCATTGGGCTGGAAATACCGGATTTGGGATTCTGCACAGAAAGGGTTTGCAAACCGCTGAACCCACACGTGAGTTTAACTCTGTCAGTTGATTGCACACATTGACAACCATTCAGTTAGATATCTCCGTTTTGGTTTTAGAAGCAGATATTTCTCTGTACAGCCTATGGTCCCATTCACTCGGGAATATCCAAACGCAGCTCCTAGAAAAAACGTGTTTATGACTCGCTGAATCTCAACATAGATTCAACTCTCTTAGGTGAACGAACACACAGCAGAGCAGTTTCAAGTAAACGATTCTCCTGAGTTTTAGACGAAGTTTACTGCTGTTTAGTACGTATGCCGGCATTGGGATGGAAATACCGGTTTTGGGATTTTGCACAGAAACTGTTTGCATACCGCTGAATTCACACGTGAGTTTAACTCTGTCATTTGAATGCGCACATTGACAACCATTCAGTTAGATAGCTCCATTTTGGTTTTAGAAGCAGATATTTCTCTGTACAGTCTATGGTCCCATTCACTCGGGAATATCCCAACGCAGCTCCTAGAAGAAACGTGTTTCTGACTCGCTGAATCTCAACATAGATTCAACTCTCTTAGGTGAACGAACGCACAGCAGAGCAGTTTCAAGGAAACGTTTCTCCTTAGTTTTAGACGAAGTTTCCTGCGGTTTAGTTCGTATGCCAGCATTGTGCTGGAAATACCGGTTTTGAGATTCTGCACAGAACGGGTTTGCAAGCCGCTGAGTCCACACGTGAGATTAACTCTTTCGGTTGAATGCACACATTGACAACCATTCGGTTAGATAGCTGCGTTTTGGTTTTAGAAGCAGATATTTCTCTGTACAGCCTATGGTCCCATTCACTCGGCAATATCCCAACAGAGTTCCTAGAAGAAACGTGTATATGACTCGCTGAATCCCAGCATAGATTCAACTCTCTTAGGTGAACGAACACACAGCAGATCAGTTTCAAGGAAACGTTTCTCCTGAGTTTTAGACGAAGTTTACTGCTGTTTCGTACGTATGCCGGCATTGGGCTGGAAATGCCGGTTTTGGGATTCTGCAAAGAAAGGGTTTGCAAACCGCTGATTCCACACGTGAGTTTATCTCTGTCAGTTGAATGCACTCATTGACAACCATTCAGTTAGATAGCTCCGTTTTGGTTTTAGAAGCAGATATTTCTCTGTACAGCCTATGGTCCCATTCACTCGGGAATATCCAAACGCAGCTCCTAGAAAAAACTTGTTGCTGACTCGCTGAATCTCAAAATAGATTCAACATTCTTAAGTGAACGAACGCACAGCAGAGCAGTTTCAAGGAAACGTTTCTCCTGAGTTTTAGACGAAGTTTACTGCTGTTTCGTACCTATGTCGGCATTAGGCTGGAAATGCCGGTTTTGGGATTCTGCAAAGAAAGGGTTTGCAAACGGCTGAATCCACACGTGAGTTTAACTCTGTCAGTTGAATGCACACATTGACAACCATTCAGTTAGATAGCTCCGTTTTGGTTTTAGAAGCAGATATTTCTCTGTACAGCCTATGGTCCCATTCACTCGGGAATAACCCAACGCAGCTCCTAAAAGAAACGTGTTTCTGACTCTCTGAATCTCAACATAGATTCCACTCTCTTAGGTGAACGAACGCACAGCAGAGCAGTTTCAAGGAAACGTTTCCCCTGAGTTTTAGATGAAGTTTCCTGCGGTTTAGTACGTATGCCGGCATTGGGATGGAAATATCGGTTTTGGGATTCTGTACAGAAACGGTTTACAAACCGCCGAATTCACACGTGAGTTTAACTCTGTCAGTTGAATGCACCCATTGACAACCATTCAGTTAGAATGCTCCGTTCTGGTTTTAGAAGCAGATATTTCTCTGTACAGCCTATGGTCCCATTCACTCGGGAATATCCCAACGCAGCTCCTAGAAGAAACGTGTTTCTGACTCGCTGAATCTCAACATAGATTCAACTTTCTTAGGTGAACGAACGCACAGCAGATCAGTTTCAAGGAAACGTTCCTCCTGAGTTTTAGACGAAGTTTCCTGCGGTTTAGAACGTGTGCCGGCATTGGGATGGAAATACCGGTTTTGGGATTCTGCACAGAAACGGTTTACAAACCGCCAAATTCACACGTGAGTTTAACTCTGTCAGTTGAATGCACACATTGACAACCATTCAGTTAGAATGCTCCGTTTTGGTTTTAGAAGCAGATATTTCTCTGTACAGCCTACGGTCCCATTCACTCGGGAATATCCCAACGCAGCTCCTAGAAGAAACGTGTTTATGACTCGCTGAATCTCAACATAGATTCAACTCTCTTAGGTGAACGAACACACAGCAGAGCAGTTTCAAGTAAACGATTCTCCTGAGTTTTAGACGAAGTTTACTGCGGTTTAGTACGTATGCCGGCATTGGGATGGAAATACCGGTTTTGGGATTTTGCACAGAAACGGTTTGCAAACCGCTGAATTCACACCTGAGTTTAACTCTGTCAGTTGAATGCACACATTGACAACCATTCAGTTAGATAGCTCCGTTTTGGTTTTAGAAGCAGATATTTCTCTGTACAGCCTATGGTCCCATTCACTCGGGAATATCCCAACGCAGCTCCTAGAAGAAGCGTGTTTCTGATTCGCTGAATCTCAACATAGATTCAACATTCTTAGGTGAACGAACGCACAGCAGAGCAGTTTCAAGGAAACGTTTCTCCTGAGTTTTAGACGAAGTCTCCTGCGGTTTAGTACGTATGCCGGCATTGGGCTGGAAATACCGGTTTTGGGATTCTGCACAGAAAGGGGTTGCAAACCGCTGAATCCACACGTGAGATTAACTCTGTCATTTTAATGCACACATTGACAACCATTCAGTTACATAGGTCCGTTTTGGTTTTAGAAGCAGATATTTCTCTGTACAGCCTATGGTCCCATTCACTCGGGAATATCCCAACTCAGTTCCTTGAAGAAACGTGTATATGACTCGCTGAATCCCAGCATAGATTCAACTCTCTTAGGTGAACGAACGCACAGCAGAGCAGTTTCAAGGAAACGCTTCTCCTGAGTTTTAGACGAAGTTTACAGCTGTTTCGTACGTATGCCGGCATTAGGCTGGAAATGCCGGTTTTGGGATTCTGCAAAGAAAGGGTTTGCAAACCGCTGATTCCACACGTGAGTTTAACTCTCTCAGTTGAATGCACACATTGACAACCATTCAGTTAGATAGCTCCGTTTTGGTTTTAGAAGCAGATATTTCTCTGTACAGCCTACGGTCCCATTCACTCGGGAATAACCCAACGCAGCTCCTAAAAGAATCGTGTTTCTGACTCGCTGAATCTCAACATAGATTCCACTCTCTTAGGTGAACGAACGCACAGCAGAGCAGTTTCAAGGAAACGTTTCCCCTGAGTTTTAGATGATGATTCCTGCGGTTTAGTACGTATGCCGGCATTGGGATGGAAATATCGGTTTTGGGATTCTGTACAGAAACGGTTTACAAACCGCCGAATTCACACGTGAGTTTAACTCTGTCAGTTGAATGCACACATTGACAACCAATCAGTTAGAATGCTCCGTTCTGGTTTTAGAAGCAGATATTTCTCTGTACAGCCTATGGTCCCATTCACTCGGGAATATCCCAACGCAGCTCCTAGAAGAAACGTGTTTCTGACTCGCTGAATCTCAACATAGATTCAACTTTCTTAGGTGAACGAACGCACAGCAGAGCAGTTTCAAGGAAACGTTCCTCCTGAGTTTTAGACGAAGTTTACTGCTGTTTCGTACGTATGCCGGCATTGGGCTGGAAATGCCGGTTTTGGGATTCTGCAAAGAAAGGGTTTGCAAACCGCTGATTCCACACGTGAGTTTAACTCTGTCAGTTGAATGCACACATTGACCACCATTCAGTTAGATAGCTCCGTTTTGGTTTTAGAAGCAGATATTTCTCTGTACACCCTATGGTCCCATTCACTCGGGAATATCCCAACGCAGCTCCTAGAAGAAACGTGTTTCTGACTCGCTGAATCTCAACATAGATTCAACATTCTTAGGTGAACGAACGCACAGCAGAGCAGTTTCAAGGAAACGATTCTCCTGAGTTTTAGACGTAGTTTACTGCTGTTTAGTACGTATGCCGGCATTGGGCTGGAAATACCGGATTTGGGATTCTGCACAGAAAGGGTTTGCAAACCGCTGAACCCACACGTGAGTTTAACTCTGTCAGTTGATTGCACACATTGACAACCATTCAGTTAGATATCTCCGTTTTGGTTTTAGAAGCAGATATTTCTCTGAACAGCCTATGGTCCCATTAACTCGGGAATATCCAAACGCAGCTCCTAGAAAAAACGTGTTTATGACTCGCTGAATCTCAACATAGATTCAACTCTCTTAGGTGAACGAACACACAGCAGAGCAGTTTCAAGTAAACGATTCTCCTGAGTTTTAGACGAAGTTTACTGCTGTTTAGTACGTATGCCGGCATTGGGATGGAAATACCGGTTTTGGGATTTTGCACAGAAACTGTTTGCATACCGCTGAATTCACACGTGAGTTTAACTCTGTCATTTGAATGCGCACATTGACAACCATTCAGTTAGATAGCTCCATTTTGGTTTTAGAAGCAGATATTTCTCTGTACAGTCTATGGTCCCATTCACTCGGGAATATCCCAACGCAGCTCCTAGAAGAAATGTGTTTCTGACTCGCTGAATCTCAACATAGATTCAAATCTCTTAGGTGAACGAACGCACAGCAGAGCAGTTTCAAGGAAACGTTTCTCCTTAGTTTTAGAAGAAGTTTCCTGCGGTTTAGTACGTATGCCAGCATTGGGCTGGAAATACCGGTTTTGAGATTCTGCACAGAACGGTTTTGCAAGCCGCTGAGTCCACACGTGAGATTAACTCTTTCGGTTGAATGCACACATTGACAACCATTCGGTTAGATAGCTGCGTTTTGGTTTTAGAAGCAGATATTTCTCTGTACAGCCTATGGTCTCATTCACTCGGCAATATCCCAACAGAGTTCCTAGAAGAAACGTGTATATGACTCGCTGAATCCCAGCATAGATTCAACTCTCTTAGGTGAACGAACACACAGCAGAGCAGTTTCAAGGAAACGTTTCTCCTGAGTTTTAGACGAAGTTTACTGCTGTTTCGTACGTATGCCGGCATTGGGCTGGAAATGCCGGTTTTGGGATTCTGCAAAGAAAGGGTTTGCAAACCGCTGATTCCACACGTGAGTTTATCTCTGTCAGTTGAATGCACTCATTGACAACCATTCAGTTAGATAGCTCCGTTTTGGTTTTAGAAGCAGATATTTCTCTGTACAGCCTATGGTCCCATTCACTAGGGAATATCCCAACGCAGCTCCTAGAAGAAACGTGTTTCTGACTCGCTGAATCTCAACATAGATTCAACTCTCTTAGGTGAACGAACGCACAGCAGATCAGTTTCAAGGAAACGTTTCCCCTGAGTTTTAGACGAAGTTTCCTTCGGTTTAGTACGTATCCCGGCATTGGGATGGAATTACCGGTTTTGGGATTCTGCACAGAAACGGTTTACAAGCCGCCGAATTCACACTTGAGTTTAACTCTGTCAGTTGAATGCACACATTGACAACCATTCAGTTAGAATGCTCCGTTTTGGTTTTAGAAGCAGATATTTCTCTGTACAGCCTATGGACCCATTCACTCGGGAATATCCCAACGCAGCTCCTAGAAGAAACGTGTTTATGCCTCGCTGAATCTCAACATAGATTCAACTCTCTTAGGTGAACGAACACACAGCAGAGCAGTTTCAAGTAAACGATTCTCTTGAGTTTTAGATGAAGTTTACTGCGGTTTAGTACGTATGCCGGCATTGGGATGGAAATACCGGTTTTGGGATTTTGCACAGAAACGGTTTGCAAACCGCTGAATTCACACGTGAGTTTAACGCTGTCAGTTGAATGCACACATTGACAACCATTCAGTTAGATAGCTCCGTTTTGGTTTTAGAAGCAGATATTTCTCTGTACAGCCTACGGTCCCATTCACTCGGGAATAACCCAACGCAGCTCCTAAAAGAAACGTGTTTCTGACTCGCTGAATCTCAACATAGGTTCCACTCTCTTAGGTGAACGAACGCACAGCAGAGCAGTTTCAAGGAAACGTTTCCCCTGAGATTTAGATGAAGATTCCTGCGGTTTAGTACGTATGCCGGCATTGGGATGGAAATATCGGTTTTGGGATTCTGTACAGAAACGGTTTACAAACCGCCGAATTCACACGTGAGTTTAACTCTGTCAGTTGAATGCACACATTGACAACCAATCAGTTAGAATGCTCCGTTCTGGTTTTAGAAGCAGATATTTCTCTGTACAGCCTATGGTCCCATTCACTCGGGAATATCCCAACGCAGCTCCTAGAAGAAACGTGTTTCTGACTCGCTGAATCTCAACATAGATTCAACTTTCTTAGGTGAACGAACGCACAGCAGAGCAGTTTCAAGGAAACGTTCCTCCTGAGTTTTAGACGAAGTTTACTGCTGTTTCGTACGTATGCCGGCATTGGGCTGGAAATGCCGGTTTTGGGATTCTGCAAAGAAAGGGTTTGCAAACCGCTGATTCCACACGTGAGTTTAACTCTGTCAGTTGAATGCACACATTGACAACCATTCAGTTAGATAGCTCCGTTTTGGTTTTAGAAGCAGATATTTCTCTGTACAGCCTATGGTCCCATTCACTCGGGAATATCCAAACGCAGCTCCTAGAAGAAACGTGTTTCTGACTCGCTGAATCTCAACATAGATTCAACTTTCTTAGGTGAACGAACGCACAGCAGAGCAGTTTCAAGGAAACGTTCCTCCTGAGTTTTAGACGTAGTTTACTGCTGTTTCGTATGTATGCCGGCATTGGGCTGGAAATACCGGTTTTGGGATTCTGCACAGAAAGGGTTTGCAAGCCGCTGAATCCAGACGTGAGATTAACTCTTTCGGTTGAATGCACACATTGACAACCATTCGGTTAGATAGCTCCGTTTTGGTTTTAGAAGCAGATATTTCTCTGTACAGCCTATGGTCCCATTCACTCGGGAATATCCCAACGCATTTCCTAGAAGAAACGTGTATATGACTCGCTGAATCCCAGCATAGATTCAACTCTCTTAGGTGAACGAACGCACAGCAGAGCAGTTTCATGGAAACGTTTCCCCTGAGTTGTACACGAAGTTTACTGCTGTTTCGTACGTATGCCGGCATTGGGCTGGAAATGCCGGTTTTGGGATTCTGCAAAGAAAGGGTTTGCAAACCGTTGAACCCACACGTGAGTTTAACTCTGTCAGTTGAATGCACACATTGACAACCACTCAGTTAAATAGCTCCGTTTTGGTTTTAGAAGCAGATATTTCTCTGTACAGCCTACGGTCCCAATCACTCGGGAATATCCCAACGCAGCTCCTAGAAGAAACGTGTTTCTGTCTCGCTGAATCTCAACATAGATTCAACTCTCTTAGGTGAACGACCACACAGCAGAGCAGTTTCAAGTAAACGATTCTCCTGAGTTTTAGAAGAAGTTTACTGCTGTTTAGTACGTATGCCGGCATTGGGATGGAAATACCAGTTTTGGGATTTTGCACAGAAACGGTTTGCATACCGCTGAATTCACAGGTGAGTTTAACTCTGTCAGTTGAATGCACACATTGACAACCATTCAGTTAGATAGCTCCGTTTTGGTTTTATAAGCAGATATTTCTCTGTACAGCCTATGGTCCCATTCACTCGGGAATATCCCTACGCAGCTCCTAGAAGAAACGTGTTTCTCACTCGCTGAATCTCAACATAGATTCAACTCTCTTAGGTGAACGAACACACAGCAGAGCAGTTTCAAGTTAGCGATTCTCCTGAGTTTTAGATGAAGTTTCCTGCGGTTTAGTACGTATGCCGGCATTGACCTGGAAATACCGGTTTTGGGATTCTGCACACAAAGGGTTTGCAAGCCGCTGAATCCACACGTGAGATTAACTCTTTCGGTTGAATGCACACATTGACAACCATTCGGTTAGATAGCTCCGATTTGGTTTTAGAAGCAGATATTTCTCTGTACAGCCTATGGTCCCATTCACTCGGGAATATCCAAACGCAGCTCCTAGAAGAAACGTGTTTCTGACTCGCTGAATCTCAACATAGATTCAACTCTCTTAGGTGAACGAACACACAGCAGAGCAGTTTCAAGTTAGCGATTCTCCTGAGTTTTAGACGAAGTTTACTGCTGTTTAGCACGTATGCCGGCATTGGGATGGAAATACCGGTTTGGGGATTTTGCACAGAAACGGTTTGCAAACTGCTGAATTCACACGTGAGTTTAACTCTGTCAGTTGAATGCACACATTGACAACCATTCAGTTAGATAGCTCCGTTTTGGTTTTAGAAGCAGATATTTCTCTCTACAGCCTATGGTTCCATTCACTCGGGAATATCCCAACGCAGCTCCTAGAAGAAACGTGTTTCTGACTCGCTGAATCTCAACATAGATTCAACTCTCTTAGGTGAACGAACGCACAGCAGAGCAGTTTCAAGGAAACGTTTCTCCTTAGTTTTAGACGAAGTTTCCTGCGGTTTAGTACGTATGCCAGCATTGGGCTGAAATACCGGTTTTGGGATTCTGCACAGAAAGGGTTTGCAAGCCGCTGAATCCACACGTGAGATTAACTCCTAAAGGTTGAATGCACACATTGACAACCATTCGGTTAGATAGCTCCGTTTTGGTTTTAGAAGCAGATATTTCTCTGTACAGCCTATGGTCCCATTCACTCGGGAATATCCCAACGCATTGCCTAGAAGAAACGTGTATATGACTCGCTGAATCCCAGCATAGATTCAACTCTCTTAGGTGAACGAACGCACAGCAGAGCAGTTTCAAGGAAACGTTTCTCCTGAGTTTTAGACGAAGTTTACTGTTGTTTCGTACCTATGCCGGCACTGGGCTGGAAATGCCGGTTCTGGGATTCTGCAAAGAAAGGGTTTGCAAACCGTTGATTCCACACGTGAGTTTAACTCTGTCAGTTGAATGCACCCATTGACAACCATTCAGTTAGATAGCTCCGATTTGGTTTTAGAAGCAGATATTTCTCTGTACATCCTATGGTCCCATTCACTCGGGAATATCCCAACGCAGGTCCTAGAAGAAACGTGTTTCTGACTCGCTGAATCTCAACATGGATTCAACTCTCTTAGGTGAACGAACACACAGCAGAACAGTTTAAAGTAAACGATTCTCCTGAGTTTTAGACGAAGTTTACTGCTGTTTAGTACGTATGCTGGCATTGGGATGGAAATACCGGTTTTGGGATTTTGCACAGAAACGGTTTGCAAACCGCTGAATTCACAGGTGAGTTTAACTCTGTCAGTTGAAGGCACACATTCACAGCCATTCAGTTAGATAGATCCGTTTTCGTTTTAGGAGCAGATATTTCTCTGTACAGCCCATGGTCCCATTCACTCGGGAATATCCCAACGCAGCTCATAGAAGAAACGAGTTTCTGACTCGCTAAATCTCAACATAGATTCAACTCACTTAGATGAACGAACGGACAGACGAGCAGTTTCAAGGAAACGTTTCTCCTGAGTTTTAGCCTAAGTTTACTGCTGTTTCTTACGTATGCCGGCATTGGGCTGTAAATGCCGGTTTTGCAATTCTGCACAGAATGGGTTTGCAAACCGCTGAATCCACACGTGAGTTTAACTCTGTCAGTTGAATGCACACATTGAAAACTATTCAGTTAGATAGCTCCGTTTTGGTTTTAGAAGCAGATATTTCTCTGTACACCTTACGGTCCCATTCACTTGGGAATATCCCAACGCAGCTCCTAGAAGAAATGTGTTTCTGACTCGCTGAATCTCAACATAGATTCAACTCTCTTAGGTGAACGAACGCACAGCAGAGCAGTTTCAAGGAAACGTTTCTCCTGAGTTTTAGACGACGTTTCCTGCGGTTTAGTACGTATGCCGGCATTGGGCTGGAAATACCGGTTTTGGGATTCTGCAAAGAAAGGGATGGAAACCGCTGAATCCACACGTGAGATTAAATCTGTCATTTTAATGCACACATTGACAAATATTCAGTTAGATAGCTCCGTTTTGGTTTTAGAAGCAGATATTTCTCTGTACAGCCTATGGTCCCATTCACTCGGGAATATCCCAACGCAGCTCCTGGAAGAAACGTGTTTCTGACTCAGTGAATCTCAACATAGATTCAACTCTCTTAGGTGAACGAACGCACAGCAGAGCAGTTTCACGGAATCGTTTCTCCTTAGTTTTAGATGAAGTTTCCTGCGGTTTAGTACGTATGCCGGCATTGGGCTGTAAATACCGGTTTTCGGATTCCGCACAGAAATGGTTTGCAAGCCGCTGAATTCACACGTTAGATTAACTCTTTCGGTTGTATGCACACATTGGCAACCAATCGGTTAGATAGCTCCGTTTTGGTTTTAGAAGCAGATATTTCTCTGTACAGCCTATGGTCCCATTCACTCGGGAATATCCAAACGCAGCTCCTAGAAGAAACGTGTTTCTGACTCGCTGAATCTCAACATAGATTCGACTCTCTTAGTTGAACGAAAACACAGCAGAGCAGTTTCAAGTTAGCGATTCTCCTGAGTTTTAGACGAAGTTTACTGCTGTTTAGTACGTATGCCAGCATTGGGATGGAAATACCGGTTTGGGGATTTTGCACAGAAACGGTTTGCAAACTGCTGAATTCACACGTGAGTTTAACTCTGTCAGTTGAATGCACACATTGACAACCATTCAGTTAGATAGCTCCGTTTTGGTTTTAGAAGCAGATATTTCTCTGTACAGCCTATGGTCCCAGTCACTCGGGAATATCCCAACGCAGCTCCTAGAAGAAACGTGTTTCTGACTCGTTGAATCTCAACATAGATTCAACTCTCTTAGGTGAACGAACGCACAGCAGAGCAGTTTCAAGGGCACGTTTCTCCTTAGTTTTAGACGAAGTTTCCTGCGGTTTAGTACGTATGCCGGCATTGGGCTGGAAATACCGGTTTTGGGATTCTGCACAGAAAGGGTTTGCAAGCCGCTGAATCAACACGTGAGATTAACTCTTTCGGTTGAATGCACACATTGACAACCATTCGGTTAGATAGCTCCGTTTTGGTTTTAGAAGCAGATATTTCTCTGTACAGCCTATGGTAGCATTCACTCGGGAATATCCCAACGCATTTCCTAGAAGAAACGTGTATATGACTCGCTGAATGCCAGCATAGATTCAACTCTCTTAGGTGAACGAACGCACAGCAGAGCAGTTTCAAGGAAACGTTTCTCCTGAGTTTTAGACGAAGTTTACTGTTGTTTCGTACGTATGCCGGCACTGGGATGGAAATGCCGGTTTTGGAATTCTGCAAAGAAAGGGTTTGCAAACCGCTGATTCCACACGTGAGTTTAACTCTGTCAGTTGAATGCACCCATTGACAACCATTCAGTTAGATAGCTCCGTTTTGGTTTTAGAAGCAGATATTTCTCTGTACAGCCTATGGTCCCATTCACTCGGGAATATCCCAACGCAGGTCCTAGAAGAAACGTGTTTCTGACTCGCTGAATCTCAACATGGATTCAACTCTCTTAGGTGAACGAACACACAGCAGAACAGTTTCAAGTAAACGATTTTCCTGAGTTTTAGACGAAGTTTACTGCTGTTTAGTACGTATGCCGGCATTGGGATGGAAATACCGGTTTTGGGATTTTGCACAGAAACGGTTTGCAAACCGCTGAATTCACAGGTGAGTTTAACTCTGTCAGTTGAATGTACACATTGACAACCATTCAGTTAGATAACTCCGTTTTGGTTTTAGAAGCAGATATTTCTCTCTACAGCCAATGGTCCCATTCACTCGGGAATATTCCAACGCAGCTCCTAGAAGAAACGTGTTTCGGACTCGCTGAATCTCAACATAGATTCAACTCTCTTAGGTGAACGAACGCACAGCAGAGCAGTTTCAAGGAAACGTTCCTCCTGAGTTTTAGACGAAGTTTCCTGCGGTTTAGAACGTATGCCGGCAATGGGCTGGAAATACCGGTTTTGGAATTCTGCACAGAAACGGTTTGCCAACCGCTGAATCCACACGTGAGTTTAACTCTCTCAGTTGAATGCACACATTGACAACCATTCAGTTAGATAGCTCCGTTTTGGTTTTAGAAGCAGATATTTCTCTGTACAGCCTATGGTGCCATTCCCTCGGGAATATCCCAACGCAGGTCCTAGAAGAAACGTGTTTCTGACTCGCTGAATCTCAACATAGATTCAACTCTCTTAGGTGAACGAACGCACAGCAGAGCAGTTTCAAGGAAACGTTTCCCCTAAGTTTTAGACGAAGTTTCCTGCTGTTTAGTACGTATGCTGGCATAGGGATGTAAATACCGGTTTTGGGATTCTGCACAGAAAGGGTTTGCATACCGCCGAATTCACACGTGAGTTTAACTCTGTCAGTTGAATGCACACATTGACAACCATTCCGTTAGATACCTCCGTTTTGGTTTTAGAAGCAGATATTTCTCTGTACAGCCTATGGTCCCATTCACTCGGGAATATCCCAACGCAGCTCCTAGAAGAAACGTGTTTCTGACTCGATGAATCTCAACATAGATTCAACTCTCTTAGGTGAACGAACGCACAGCAGAGCAGTTTCAAGGAAACGTTTCCCCTGAGTTTTAGACGAAGTTTCCTGCGGTTTAGAACGTATGCCGGCATTGGGATGGAAATACCAGTTTTGGAATTCTGCACAGAAACGGTTTGCAAAGCGCCGAATACACACGTGAGTTTAACTTTGTCAGTTGAATGCACACATTGACAACCATTCAGTTAGAATGCTCCGTTTTGGTTTTAGAAGCAGATATTTCTCTGTACAGACTATGGTCCCATTCACTCGGCAATATCCCAACAGAGTTCCTAGAAGAAACGTGTATATGACTCGCTGAATCCCAGCATAGATTCAACTCTCTTAGGTGAACGAACACACAGCAGAGCAGTTTCAAGGAAACGTTTCTCCTGAGTTTTAGACGAAGTTTACTGCTGTTTCGTACGTATGCCGGCATTGGGCTGGAAATACCGGTTTTGGGATTCTGCACAGAAAGGGTTTGCAAACCACTGAACCCACACGTGAGTTTAGCTCTGTCAGTTGAATGCACACATTGACAACCATTCGGTTAGATAGCTGCGTTTTGGTTTTAGAAGCAGATATTTCTCTGTACAGCCTATGGTCCCATTCACTCGGGAATATCCAAACGCAGCTCCTAGAAGAAACGTGTTTCTGATTCGATGAATCTCAACATAGATTCAACTCTCTTAGGTGAATGAACACACAGCAGAGCAGTTTCAAGTAAACGATTCTCCTGAGTTTTAGACGAAGTTTACTGCTGTTTAGTACGTATGCCGGCATTGGGATGGAAATACCGGTTTTGGGATTTTGCACAGAAACGGTTTGCATACCGCTGAATTCACACGTGAGTTTAACTCTGTCAGTTGAATGCACACATTGACAACCATTCAGTTAGATAGCTCCGTTTTGGTTTTAGAAGCAGATATTTCTCTGTACAGCCTATGGTCCCATTCACTCGGGAATAACCCAACGCAGCTCCTAAAAGAAACGTGTTTCTGACTCGCTGAATCTCAACATAGATTGCACTCTATTAGGTGAACGAACGCACAGCAGAGAAGTTTCTAGGAAACGTTTCCCCTGAGTTTTAGACGAAGTTTCCTGCGGTTTAGTACGTATGCCGGCATTGGGATGGAAATACCGGTTTTGGGATTCTGCACAGAAACGGTTTACAAACCGCCGAATTCACACGTGAGTTTAACTCTGACAGTTGAATGCACACATTGACAACCATTCAGTTAGAATGCTCCGTTTTGGTTTTAGAAGCAGATATTTCTCTGTACAGCCTATGGTCCCATTCACTCGGGAATATCCAAACGCAGCTCCTAGAAGAAACGTGTTTCTGACTCGCTGAATCTCAACATAGATTCAACTTTCTTAGGTGAACGAACGCACAGCAGAGCAGTTTCAAGGAAACGTTCCTCCTGAGTTTTAGACGAAGTTTACTGCTGTTTCGTACGTATGCCGGCATTGGGCTGGAAATACCGGTTTTGGGATTCTGCACAGAAAGGGTTTGCAAACCGCTGAACCCACACGTGAGTTTAACTCTGTCAGTTGAATGCACACATTGACAACCATTCAGTTAGATATCTCCGTTTTGGTTTTAGAAGCAGATATTTCTCTGTACATCCTATGGTCCCATTCACTCGGGAATATCCAAACGCAGCTCCTAGAAGAAACGTGTTTCTGACTCGCTGAATCTCAACATAGATTCAACTCTCTTAGGTGAACGAACACACAGCAGAGCAGTTTCAAGTAAACGATTCTCCTGAGTTTTAGACGAAGTTTACTGCTGTTTAGTACGTATGCCGGCATTGGGATGGAAATACCGGTTTTGCGATTCTGCACAGAAAGGGTTTGCCAACCGCTGAATCCACACCTGAGTTTAACACTGTCAGTTGAAGGCACACATTGACAACCATTCAGTTAGATAGCTCCGTTTTGGTTTTAGAAGCAGATATTTCTCTGTAAAGTCTATGGTCCCATTCACTCGGGAATATCCCAACGCAGCTCCTAGAAGAAACGTGTTTCTGACTCGGTGAATCTCAACATAGATTCAACTCTCTTAGGTGAACGAACGCACTGCAGAGCAGTTTCAAGGAAAGGTTTCTCCTTAGTTTTAGACGAAGTTTCCTGCGGTTTAGTACGTATGCCGGCATTGCGCTGGAAATACCGGTTTTGGGATTCTGCACAGAAAGGGTTTGCAAGCCGCTGAATCCAGAGGTGAGATTAACTCTTGCGGTTGAATGCACACATTGACAACCATTCGGTTAGATAGCTGCGTTATGGTTTTAGAAGCAGTTATTTATCTGTACAGACTATGGTCCCATTCACTCGGCAATATCCCAACATAGTTCCTAGAAGAAACGTGTATATGACTCGCTGAAACCCAGCATAGATTCAACTCTCTTAGGTGAACGAACACACAGCAGAGCAGTTTCAAGGAAACGTTTCTCCTGAGTTTTAGACGAAGTTTACTGCTGTTTCGTACGTATGCCGGCATTGGGCTGGAAATCCCGGTTTTGGGATTCTGCAAAGAAAGGGTTTGCAAACCGCTGATTCCACACGTGAGTTTAACTCTGTCAGTTGAATGCACACATTGACAACCATTCAGTTAGATAGCTCCGTTTTGGTTTTAGAAGCAGATATTTCTCTGTACAGCCTATGGTCCCATTCACTCGGGAATATCCCAACGCAGCTCCTAGAAGAAACGTGTTTATGACTCGCTGAATCTCAACATAGATTCAACTCTCTTAGGTGAACGAACACACAGCAGAGAAGTTTCAAGGAATCGTTTCTCCTGAGTTTTGGACGAGGTTTACTGCTGTTTCGTACGTATGCCGGCATTGGGCTGGAAATGCCGGTTTTGGGATTCTGCAAAGAAAGGGTTTGCAAACCGCTGATTCCACACGTGAGTTTAACTCTGTCAGTTGAATGCACACATTGACAACCATTCAGTTAGATAGCTCCGTTTTGGTTTTAGAAGCAGATATTTCTCTGTATAGCCTATGGTCCCATTCACTCGGGAATAACCCAACGCAGCTCCTAGAAGAAACGTGTTTCTGACTCGCTGAATCTCAACATAGATTCCACTCTCTTAGGTGAACGAACGCAAAGCAGAGGAGTTTCAAGGAAACGTTTCCCCTGAGTTTTAGACGAAGATTCCTGCGGTTTAGTACGTAATGCTGCATTGGGCTGGAAATCCCGGTTTTGCGATTCTGCACAGAAAGGGTTTGCCAACCGCTGAATCCACACCTGAGTTTAACACTGTCAGTTGAAGGCACACATTGACAACCATTCAGTTAGATAGCTCCGTTTTGGTTTTAGAAGCAGATATTTTTCTGTACAGCCTATGATCCTATTCATTCGGGAATATCCCAACGCAGATCCTTGAAGAAACGTGTTTCTGACTCGCTGAATCTCAACATAGATTCAACTCTCTTAGGTGAACGAACGCACAGCAGAGAAGTTTCAAGGAATCGTTTCTCCTGTGTTTTGGACGAAGTTTACTGCTGTTTCGTTCGTATGCCGGCATTGGGCTGGAAATGCCGGTTTTGGGATTCTGCAAAGAAAGGGATTGCAAACCGCTGATTCCACACTTGAGTTTAACTCTGTCAGTTGAATGCACACATTGACAACCATTCAGTTAGATAACTCCGTTTTGGTTTTAGAAGCAGATATTTCTCTGTACAGCCTATGGTCCCATTCACTCGGGAATATCCCAAAGCAGCTCCTAGAAGAAACGTGTTTCTGACTTGCTGAATCTCAACATAGATTCAACTCTCTTAGGTGAAGGAACGCACAGCAGAGCAGTTTCAAGGAAACGTTTCTCCTTAGTTTTAGACGAAGTTTCCTGCGGTTTAGTACGTATGCCGGCATTGGGCTGGAAATACCGGTTTTGGGATTCTGCACAGAAAGGGTTTGCAAGCCGCTGAATCCAGAGGTGAGATTAACTCTTTCGGTTGAATGCACACATTGACAACCATTCGGTTAGATAGCTGCGTTATGGTTTTAGAAGCAGATATTTCTCTGTACAGACTATGGTCCCATTCACTCGGCAATATCCCAACAGAGTTCCTAGAAGAAACGTGTATATGACTCGCTGAATCCCAGCATAGATTCAACTCTCTTAGGTGAACGAACACACAGCAGAGCAGTTTCAAGGAAACGTTTCTCCTGAGTTTTAGACGAAGTTTACTGCTGTTTCGTACGTATGCCGGCATTGGGCTGGAAATACCGGTTTTGGTATTCTGCACAGAAAGGGTTTGCAAACCACTGAACCCACACGTGAGTTTAGCTCTGTCAGTTGAATGCACACATTGACAACCATTCGGTTAGATAGCTGCGTTTTGGTTTTAGAAGCAGATATTTCTCTGTACAGCCTATGGTCCCATTCACTCGGGAATATCCAAACGCAGCTCCTAGAAGAAACGTGTTTCTGATTCGCTGAATCTCAACATAGATTCAACTCTCTTAGGTGAATGAACACACAGCAGAGCAGTTTCAAGTAAACGATTCTCCTGAGTTTTAGACGAAGTTTACTGCTGTTTAGTACGTATGCCGGCATTGGGATGGAAATACCGGTTTTGGGATTTTGCACAGAAACGGTTTGCATACCGCTGAATTCACACGTGAGTTTAACTCTGTCAGTTGAATGCACACATTGACAACCATTCAGTTAGATAGCTCCGTTTTGGTTTTAGAAGCAGATATTTCTCTGTACAGCCTATGGTCCCATTCACTCGGGAATAACCCAACGCAGCTCCTAAAAGAAACGTGTTTCTGACTCGCTGAATCTCAACATAGATTGCACTCTATTAGGTGAACGAACGCACAGCAGAGAAGTTTCTAGGAAACGTTTCCCCTGAGTTTTAGACGAAGTTTCCTGCGGTTTAGTTCGTATGCCGGCATTGGGATGGAAATACCGGTTTTGGGATTCTGCACAGAAAGGGTTTGCAAACCGCTGAATCCACACGTGAGATTAACTCTGTCATTTTAATGCACACATTGACAACCATTCAGTTACATAGGTCCGTTTTGGTTTTAGAAGCAGATATTTCTCTGTACAGCCTATGGTCCCATTCACTCGGGAATATCCCAACTCAGTTCCTAGAAGAAACGTGTATATGACTCGCTGAATCCCAGCATCGATTCAACTCTCTTAGGTGAACGAACGCACAGCAGAGCAGTTTCAAGGAAACGTTTCTCCTGAGTTTTAGACGAAGTTTACTGCTGTTTAGTACGTATGCCGGCATTAGGCTGGAAATGCCGGTTTTGGGATTCTGCAAAGAAAGGGTTTGCAAACCGCTGATTCCACACGTGAGTTTAACTCTGTCAGTTGAATGCACACATTGACAACCATTCAGTTAGATAGCTCCGTTTTGGTTTTAGAAGCAGATATTTCTCTGTATAGCCTATGGTCCCATTCCCTCGGGAATAACCCAACGCAGCTCCTAGAAGAAACGTGTTTCTGACTCGCTGAATCTCAACATAGATTCCACTCTCTTAGGTGAACGAACGGAAAGCAGAGCAGTTTCAATGAAACGTTTCCCCTGAGTTTTAGACGAAGTTTCCTGCGGTTTAGTACGTAATGCTGCATTGGGCTGGAAATCCCGGTTTTGCGATTCTGCACAGAAAGGGTTTGCCAACCGCTGAATCCACACCTGAGTTTAACACTGTCAGTTGAAGGCACACATTGACAACCATTCAGTTAGATAGCTCCGTTTTGGTTTTAGAAGCAGATATTTTTCTGTACAGCCTATGATCCTATTCATTCGGGAATATCCCAACGCAGATCCTTGAAGAAACGTGTTTCTGACTCGCTGAATCTCAACATAGATTCAACTCTCTTAGGTGAACGAACGCACAGCAGAGAAGTTTCAAGGAATCGTTTCTCCTGAGTTTTGGACGAAGTTTACTGCTGTTTCGTACGTATGCCGGCATTGGGCTGGAAATGCCGGTTTTGGGATTCTTCAAAGAAAGGGATTGCAAACCGCTGATTCCACACTTGAGTTTAACTCTGTCAGTTGAATGCACACATTGACAACCATTCAGTTAGATACCTCCGTTTTGGTTTTAGAAGCAGATATTTCTCTGTACAGCCTATGGTCCCATTCACTCGAGAATATCCCAAAGCAGCTCCTAGAAGAAACGTGTTTCTGACTTGCTGAATCTCAACATAGACTCAACTCTCTTAGGTGAACGAACGCACAGCAGAGCAGTTTCAAGGAAACGTTTCCCCTGAGTTTTAGACGAAGTTTCCTGCGGTTTAGTACGTATGCCGGCATTGGGATGGAAATACCGGTTTTGGGATTCTGCACAGAAACGGTTTACAAATCGCCGAATTCACACGTGAGTTTAACTCTGTCAGTTGAATGCACACATTGACAACCATTCAGTTAGAATGCTCCGTTTTGGTTTTAGAAGCAGATATTTCTCTGTACAGACTATGGTCCCATTCACTCGGAAATATCCCAACGCAGCTCCTAGAAGAAACGTGTTTCTGACTCGCTGAATCTCAACATAGATTCAACTTTCTTAGGTGAACGAACGCACAGCAGAGCAGTTTCAAGGAAACGTTCTTCCTGAGTTTTAGACGAAGTTTACTGCTGTTTCGTACGTATGCCGGCATTGGGCTGGAAATACCGGTTTTGGGATTCTGCACAGAAAGGGTTTGCAAACCGCTGAACCCACACGTGAGTTTAACTCTGTCAGTTGAATGCACACATTGACAACCATTCAGTTAGATATCTCCGTTTTGGTTTTAGAAGCAGATATTTCTCTGTACAGCCTATGGTCCCATTCACTCGGGAATATCCAAACGCAGCTCCTAGAAGAAACGTGTTTATGACTCGCTGAATCTCAACATAGATTCAACTCTCTTAGGTGAACGAACACACAGCAGAGCAGTTTCAAGTAAACGATTCTCCTGAGTTTTAGACGAAGTTTACTGCTGTTTAGTTCGTATGCCGGCATTGGGATGGAAATACCGGTTTTGGGATTTTGTACAGAAACGGTTTGCATACCGCTGAATTCACACGTGAGTTTAACTCTGTCAGTTGAATGCACACATTGACAACCATTCAGTTAGATAGCTCCATTTTGGTTTTAGAAGCAGATATTTCTCTGTACAGTCTATGGTCCCATTCACTCGGGAATATCCCAACGCAGCTCCTAGAAGAAACGTGTTTCTGACTCGGTGAATCTCAACATAGATTCAACTCTCTTAGGTGAACGAACGCACAGCAGAGCAGTTTCAAGGAAAGGTTTCTCCTTAGTTTTAGACGAAGTTTCCTGCGGTTTAGTACGTATGCCGGCATTGGGCTGGAAATACCGGTTTTGGGATTCTGCACAGAAAGGGTTTGCAAGCCGCTGAATCCAGAGGTGAGATTAACTCTTGCGGTTGAATGCACACATTGACAACCATTCGGTTAGATAACTGCGTTATGGTTTTAGAAGCAGTTATTTATCTGTACAGACTATGGTCCCATTCACTCGGCAATATCCCAACAGAGTTCCTAGAAGAAACGTGTATATGACTCGCTGAATCCCAGCATAGATTCAACTCTCTTAGGTGAACGAACACACAGCAGAGCAGTTTCAAGGAAACGTTTCTCCTGAGTTTTAGACGAAGTTTACTGCTGTTTCGTACGTATGCCGGCATTGGGCTGGAAATCCCGGTTTTGGGATTCTGCAAAGAAAGGGTTTGCAAACCGCTGATTCCACACGTGAGTTTAACTCTGTCAGTTGAATGCACACATTGACAACCATTCAGTTAGATAGCTCCGTTTTGGTTTTAGAAGCAGATATTTCTCTGTACAGCCTATGGTCCCATTCACTCGGGAATATCCCAACGCAGCTCCTAGAAGAAACGTGTTTATGACTCGCTGAATCTCAACATAGATTCAACTCTCTTAGGTGAACGAACGCACAGCAGAGCAGTTTCAAGGAAACGTTTCCCCTGAGTTTCAGACGAAGTTTCCTGCGGTTTAGTACGTATGCCGGCATTGGGATGGAAATACCGGTTTTGGGATTCTGCACAGAAACGGTTTGCAAACCGCCGAATTCACACGTGAGTTTAACTCTGTCAGTTGAATGCACACATTGCCAACCATTCAGTTAGAATGCTCCGTTTTGGTTTTAGAAGCAGATATTTCTCTGTACAGCCTATGGTCCATTCACTCGGGAATATCCCAACGCAGCTCCTAGAAGAAACGTGTTTATGACTCGCTGAATCTCAACATAGATTAAACATTCTTAGGTGAACGAAGGCACAGCAGAGCAGTTTCAAGGAAACGTTTCTCCTGAGTTTTAGAGGAAGTTTCCTGCGGTTTAGTACATATGCCGGCATTGGGCTGGAAATACCGGTTTTGGGATTCTGCACAGAAAGGGTTTGCAAACCGCTGAATCCACCCGTGAGATTAACTCTGTAATTTTAATGCACACATTGACAACCATTCAGTTAGATAGCTCCGTTTTGGTTTTAGAAGCAGCTATTTCTCTGTATATCCTATGGTCCGATTCACTCGGGAATAACCCAACGCAGCTCCTAGAAGAAACGTGTTTCTGACTCGCTGAATCTCAACATAGATTCCACTCTCTTAGGTGAACGAAGGCAAAGCAGAGCAGTTTCAAGGAAACGTTTCCCCTGAGTTTTAGACGAAGTTTCCTGCAGTTTAGTACGTAATGCTGCATTGGGCTGGAAATCCCGGTTTTGCGATTCTGCACAGAAAGGGTTTGCCAACCGCTGAATCCACACCTGAGATTAACACTGTCAGTTGAAGGCACACATTGACAACCATTCAGTTAGATAGCTCCGTTTTGGTTTTAGAAGCAGATATTTTTCTGTACAGCCTATGGTCCTATTACTTCGGGAATATCCCAACGCAGATCCTTGAAGAAACGTGTTTCTGACTCGCTGAATCTCAACATAGATTCAACTCTCTTAGGTGAACGAACGCACAGCAGAGAAGTTTCAAGGAATCGTTTCTCCTGAGTTTTGGACGAAGTTTAGTGCTGTTTTGTACGTATGCCGGCATTGGGCTGGAAATGCCGGTTTTGGGATTCTGCAAAGAAAGGGATTCCAACCGCTGATTCCACACTTGAGTTTAACTCTGTCAGTTGAATGCACACATTGACAACCATTCAGTTAGATAAGTCCGTTTTGGTTTTAGAAGCAGATATTTCTCTGTACAGCCTATGGTCCCATTCACTCGGGAATATCCCAAAGCAGCTCCTAGAAGAAACGTGTTTCTGACTCGCTGAATCTCAACATAGATTCAACTCTCTTAGGTGAACGAACGCACAGCAGAGCAGTTTCAAGGAAACGTTTCCCCTGAGTTTTAGACGAAGTTTCCTGCGGTTTAGTACGTATGCCGGCATTGGGATGGAAATACCGGTTTTGAGATTCTGCAGAGAAACGGTTTACAAAAAGCCGAATTCACACGTGAGTTTAACTCTGTCAGTTGAATGCACACATTGACAACCATTCAGTTAGATAGCTCCGTTTTGGTTTTAGAAGCAGATATTTCTCTGTACAGCCTATAGTCCCATTCACTCGGAAATATCCCAAAGCAGCTCCTAGAAGAAACGTGTTTCTGACTCGCTGAATCTCAACATAGATTCAACTCTCTTAGGTGAACGAACGCACAGCAGAGCAGTTTCAAGGAAACGTTTCTCCTGAGTTTTAGACGAAGTTTCCTGCGGTTTAGTACATAGGCCGGCATTGGGCTGGAAATACCGGTTTTGGGATTCTGCACAGAAAGGGTTTGCACACCGCTGAATCCACACGTGAGATTAACTCTGTCATTTTAATGCACACATTGACAACCATTCAGTTACATAGGTCCGTTTTGGTTTTAGAAGCAGATATTTCTCTGTACAGCCTATGGTCCCATTCACTCGGGAATATCCCAACTCAGTTCCTAGAAGAAACGTGTATATGACTCGCTGAATCCCAGCATAGATTCAACTCTCTTAGGTGAACGAACGCACAGCAGAGCAGTTTCAAGGAAACGTTTCTCCTGAGTTTTAGACGAAGTTTACTGCTGTTTAGTACGTATGCCGGCATTAGGCTGGAAATGCCGGTTTTGGGATTCTGCAAAGAAAGGGTTTGCAAACCGCTGATTCCACACGTGAGTTTAACTCTGTCAGTTGAATGCACACATTGACAACCATTCAGTTAGATAGCTCCGTTTTGGTTTTAGAAGCAGATATTTCTCTGTATAGCCTATGGTCCCATTCACTCGGGAATAACCCAACGCAGCTCCTAGAAGAAACGTGTTCCTGACTCGCTGAATCTCAACATAGATTCCACTCTCTTAGGTGAACGAACGCAAAGCAGAGCAGTTTCAAGGAAACGTTTCCCCTGAGTTTTAGACGAAGTTTCCTGCGGTTTAGTACGTAATGCTGCATTGGGCTGGAAATCCCGGTTTTGCGATTCTGCACAGAAAGGGTTTGCCAACCGCTGAATCCACACCTGAGTTTAACACTGTCAGTTGAAGGCACACATTGACAACCATTCAGTTAGATAGCTCCGTTTTGGTTTTAGAAGCAGATATTTTTCTGTACAGCCTATGATCCTATTCATTCGGGAATATCCCAACGCAGATCCTTGAAGAAACGTGTTTCTGACTCGCTGAATCTCAACATAGATTCAACTCTCTTAGGTGAACGAACGCACAGCAGAGAAGTTTCAAGGAATCGTTTCTCCTGAGTTTTGGACGAAGTTTACTGCTGTTTCGTACGTATGCCGGCATTGGGCTGGAAATGCCGGTTTTGGGATTCTGCAAAGAAAGGGATTGCAAACCGCTGATTCCACACTTGAGTTTAACTCTGTCAGTTGAATGCACACATTGACAACCATTCAGTTAGATACCTCCGTTTTGGTTTTAGAAGCAGATATTTCTCTGTACAGCCTATGGTCCCATTCACTCTTGAATATCCCAAAGCAGCTCCTAGAAGAAACGTGTTTCTGACTTGCTGAATCTCAACATAGATTCAACTCTCTTAGGTGAACGAACGCACAGCAGAGCAGTTTCAAGGAAACGTTTCCCCTGAGTTTTAGACGAAGTTTCCTGCGGTTTAGTACGTATGCCGGCATTGGGATGGAAATACCGGTTTTGGGATTCTGCACAGAAACGGTTTACAAATCGCCGAATTCACACGTGAGTTTATCTCTGTCAGTTGAATGCACACATTGACAACCATTCAGTTAGAATGCTCCGTTTTGGTTTTAGAAGCAGATATTTCTCTGTACAGCCTATGGTCCCATTCACTCGGGAATATCCCAACGCAGCTCCTAGAAGAAACGTGTTTCTGACTCGCTGAATCTCAACATAGATTCAACTCTCTTAGGTGAACGAACACACAGCAGAGCAGTTCCAAGTAAACGATTCTCCTGAGTTTTAGACGAAGTTTACTGCTGTTTAGTACGTATGCCGGCATTTGGATGGAAATACCGGTTTTGGTATTTTGCACAGAAACGGTTTGCATACCGCTGAATTCACACGTGAGTTTAACTCTGTCAGTTGAATGCACACATTGACAACCATTCAGTTACTTAGGTCCGTTTTGGTTTTAGAAGCAGATATTTCTCTGTACAGCCTATGGTCCCATTCACTCGGGAATATCCCAACTCAGTTCCTAGAAAAAACGTTTATATGACTCGCTGAATCCCAGCATAGATTCAACACTCTTAGGTGAACGAACGCACAGCAGAGCAGTTTCAAGGAAACGTTTCTCCTGAGATTTAGACGAAGTTTACTGCTGTTTAGTACGTATGCCGGCATTAGGCTGGAAATGCCGGTTTTGGGATTCTGCAAAGAAAGGGTTTGCAAACCGCTGATTCCACACGTGAGTTTAACTCTGTCAGTTGAATGCACACATTGACAACCATTCAGTTAGATAGCTCCGTTTTGGTTTTAGAAGCAGAAATTTCTCTGTATAGCCTATGGTCCCATTCACTCGGGAATAACCCAATGCAGCTCCTAGAAGAAACGTGTTTCTGACTCACTGCATCTCAACATAGATTCCACTCTCTTAGGTGAACGAACGCAAAGCAGAGCAGTTTCAAGGAAACGTTTCCCCTGACTTTTAGACGAAGTTTCCTGCGGTTTAGTACGTAATGCTGCATTGGGCTGGACATCCCGGTTTTGCGATTCTGCACAGAAAGGGTTTGCCAACCGCTGAATCCACATCTGAGTTTAACACTGTCAGTTGAAGGCACACATTGACAACCATTCAGTTAGATAGCTCCATTTTGGTTTTAGAAGCAGATATTTCTCTGTACAGTCTATGGTCCCATTCACTCGGGAATATCCCAACGCAGCTCCTAGAAGAAACGTGTTTCTCACTCGGTGAATCTCAACATAGATTCAACTCTCTTAGGTGAACCAACGCACAGCAGAGCAGTTTCAAGGAAACGTTTCTCCTTAGTTTTAGACGAAGTTTCCTGCGGTTTAGTACGTATGCCGGCATTGGGCTGGAAATACCGGTTTTGGGATTCTGCACAGAAAGGGTTTGCAAGCCGCTGAATCCAGAGGTGAGATTAACTCTTTCGGTTGAATGCACACATTGACAACCATTCGGTTAGATAGCTGCGTTATGGTTTTAGAAGCAGATATTTCTCTGTACAGACTATGGTCCCATTCACTCGGCAATATCCCAACAGAGTTCCTAGAAGAAACGTGTATATGACTCGCTGAATCCCAGCATAGATTCAACTCTCTTAGGTGAACGAACACACAGCAGAGCAGTTTCAAGGCAACGTTTCTCCTGAGTTTTAGACGAAGTTTACTGCTGTTTTGTACGTATGCCGGCATTGGGCTGGAAATCCCGGTTTTGGGATTCTGCAAAGAAAGGGTTTGCAAACCGCTGATTCCACACGTGAGTTTAACTCTGTCAGTTGAATGCACACATTGACAACCATTCAGTTAGATAGCTCCGTTTTGGTTTTAGAAGCAGATATTTCTCTGTACAGCCTATGGTCCCATTCACTCGGGAATATCCCAACGCAGCTCCTAGAAGAAACGTGTTTATGACTCGCTGAATCGCAACATAGATTCAACTCTCTTAGGTGAACGAACGCACAGCAGAGCAGTTTCAAGGAAACGATCCTCCTGCGTTTTAGACGAAGTTTCCTGCGGTTTAGATCGTATGCCAGCAATGGGCTGGAAATACCGGTTTTAGGATTCTGCACAGAAACGGTTTGCAAACCGGTGAATCCACACGTGAGTTTAACTCCTTCAGTTGAATGCACACATTGACAACCATTCAGTTAGATAGCTCCGTTTTGGTTTTAGAAGCAGATATTTCTCTGTACAGCCTATGGTCCCATTCACTCGGGAATATCCCAACGCAGCTCCTAGAAGAAACGTGTTTCTGACTCGCTGAATCTCAACATAGATTCAACTCTCTTAGGTGAACGAACACACAGCAGAGCAGTTTCAAGGAAACGTTTCTCCTGAGTTTTAGACGAAGTTTACTGCTGTTTCGTACGTATGCCGGCATTGGGCTGGAAATCCCGGTTTTGGGATTCTTCAAAGAAAGGGTTTGCAAACCGCTGATTCCACACGTGAGTTTAACTCCGTCAGTTGAATGCACACATTGACAACCAATCAGTTAGATAGCTCCGTTTTGGTTTTAGAAGCAGATATTTCTCTGTACAGCCTATGGTCCCATTCACTCGGGTATAACCCAACGCCCCTCCTAGAAGAAACGTGTTTCTGACTCGCTGAATCTCAACATAGATTCAACTCTCTTAGGTGAACGAACGCACAGCAGATCAGTTTCAAGGAAACGTTTCCCCTGAGTTTTAGACGAAGTTTCCTGCGGTTTAGTACGTATGCCGGCATTGGGATGGAAATACCGGTTTTGGGATTCTGCACAGAAACGTTTTGCAAACCGCCGAATTCACACGTGAGTTTAACTCTGTCAGTTGAATGCACACATTGCCAACCATTCAGTTAGAATGCTCCGTTTTGGTTTTAGAAGCAGATATTTCTCTGTACAGCCTATGGTCCCATTCACTCGGGAATATCCCAACGCTGCTCCTAGAAGAAACGTGTTTATGACTCGCTGAATCTCAACATAGATTCAACTTTTTAGGTGAACGAACGCACAGCAGAGCAGTTTCAAGGAAACGTTCCTCCTGAGTTTTAGACGAAGTTTCCTGCGGTTTAGAACGTATGCCGGCAATGGGCTGGAAATACCGGTTTTGGGATTCTGCACAAAAAGGGTTTGCAAACCGCTGAATCCACACGTGAGTATAACTCCGTCAGTTGAATGCACACATTGACAACCAATCAGTTAGATAGCTCCGTTTTGGTTTTAGAAGCAGATATTTCTCTGTACAGCCTATGGTCCCATTCACTCGGGTATAACCCAACGCCCCTCCTAGAAGAAACGTGTTTCTGACTCGCTGAATCTCAACATAGATTCAACTCTCTTAGGTGAACGAACGCACAGCAGATCAGTTTCAAGGAAACGTTTCCCCTGAGTTTTAGACGAAGTTTCCTGCGGTTTAGTACGTATGCTGGCATTGGGATGGAAATACCGGTTTTGGGATTCTGCACAGAAACGGTTTACAAACCGCCGATTTCACACGTGAGTTTAACTCTGTCAGTTGAATGCACACATTGACAACCATTCA
The DNA here is from genome assembly GCF_030222135.1 of Aotus nancymaae. Taxonomy (NCBI): domain Eukaryota; kingdom Metazoa; phylum Chordata; class Mammalia; order Primates; family Aotidae; genus Aotus; species Aotus nancymaae. The sequence goes on from NW_026988565.1 coordinate 648,941, forward strand.
GTTAGAATGCTCCGTTTTGGTTTTAGCAGCAGATATTTCTCTGTACAGCCTATGGTCCCATTCACTCGGGAATATCCCAACGCAGCTCCTAGAAGAAACGTGTTTCTGACTCGCTGAATCTCAACATAGATTCAACTCTCTTAGGTGAACGAACTCACAGCAGAGCAGTTTCAAGTAAACGATTCTCCTGAGTTTTAGACGAAGTTTACTCCGGTTTAGTACGTATGCCGGCATTGGGATGGAAATACCGGTTTTGGGATTTTGCACAGAAACGGTTTGCAAACCGCTGAATTCACACGTGAGTTTAACTCTGTCAGTTGAATGCACACATTGACAACCATTCAGTTAGATAGCTCCGTTTTGGTTTTAGAAGCAGATATTTCTCTGTACAGCCTATGGTCCCATTCACTCGGGAATATCCCAACGCAGCTCCTAGAAGAAACGTGTTTCTGACTCGCTGAATCTCAACATAGATTCCACTCTCTTAGGTGAACGAACGCACAGCAGAGAACTTTCAAGGAAACGTTTCCCCTGAGTTTTAGACGAAGTTTCCTGCGGTATAGTACCTATGCCGGCATTGGGCTGGAAATACCGGTTTTGGGATTCTGCACAGAAAGGGTTTGCAAGCCGCTGAATCCAGACGTAAGATTAACTCTTTCGGTTGAATGCACACATTGACAACATTCGGTTAGATAGCTGCGTTTTGGTTTTAGAAGCAGATATTTCTCTGTACAGCCTATGGTCCCATTCACTCGGCAATATCCCAACAGAGTTCCTAGAAGAAACGTGCTTCTGAATCGCTGAATCTCAACATAGATTCAACTTTTTAGGTGAACGAACGCACAGCAGAGCAGTTTCAAGGAAACGTTCCTCCTGAGTTTTAGACGAACTTTCCTGCGGTTTAGAACGTATGCCGGCAATGGGCTGGAAATACCGGTTTTGGGAATCTGCACAGAAAGGGTTTGCAAACCGCTGAATCCACACGTGAGTTTAACTCCGTCAGTTGAATGCACACATTGACAACCATTCAGTTAGATAGCTCCGTTTTGGTTTTAGAAGCAGATATTTCTCTGTACAGCCTATGGTCCCATTCACTCGGGAATAACCCAGCGCAGCTCCTAGAAGAAACGTGTTTCTGACTCGCTGAATCTCAACATAGATTCCACTCTCTTAGGTGAACGAACGCACAGCAGAGAAGTTTCAAGGAAACGTTTCCCCTGAGTTTTAGACGAAGTTTCCTGAGGTTTAGTACGTTTGCCGGCATTGGGATGGAAATACCGGTTTTGGGATTCTGTACAGAAACGGTTTACAAACCGCCGAATTCACACGTCAGTTTAACTCTGTCAGTTGAATGCTCACATTGACAACCATTCAGTTAGAATGCTCCGTTTTGGTTTTAGAAGCAGATATTTCTCTGTACAGCCTATGGTCCCATTCACTCGGGAATATCCCAACGCAGCTCCTAGAAGAAACGTGTTTCTGACTCGCTGAGTCTCAACATAGATTCAACTTTCTTAGGTGAACAAATGCACAGGAGAGCAGTTTCAAGGAAACGTTCCTCCTGAGTTTTAGACGAAGTTTACTGCTGTTTCGTACGTATGCCGGCATTGGGCTGGAAATGCCGGTTTTGGGATTCTGCAAAGAAAGGGTTTGCAAACCGCTGATTCCACACGTGAGTTTAACTCTGTCAGTTGAATGCACACATTGACAACCATTCAGTTAGATAACTCCGTTTTGGTTTTAGAGGCAGATATTTCTCTGTACAGCCTATGGTCCCATTCACTCGGGAATATCCCAACGCAGCTCCTAGAAGAAACGTGTTTCTGACTCGCTGAATCTCAACATAGATTCAACTCTCTTATATGAACGAACACACAGCAGAGCAGTTTCAAGTAAACGATTCTCCTGAGTTTTAGACGAAGTTTACTGCTGTTTAGTATGTATGCCAGCATTGGGATGGAAATACCGGTTTTGGGATTTTGCACAGAAAAGGTTTGCAAACCGCTGAATTCACACGTGAGTTTAACTCTGTCAGTTGAATGCACACATTGACAACCATTCAGTTAGATAGCTCCGTTTTGGTTTTAGAAGCAGATATTTCTCTGTACAGCCTATGGTCCCATTCACTCGGGAATATCCCAACGCAGCTCCTAGAAGAAACGTGTTTCTGACTCTCTGAATCTCAATATAGATTCAACTCTCTTAGGTGAACGAACGCACAGCAGAGCAGTTTCAAGGAAACGTTTCCCCTGAGTTTTAGACGAAGTTTCCTGCGGTTTAGTACGTATGCTGGCATTGGGATGGAAATACCGGTTTTGGGATTCTGCACAGAAACGGTTTACAAACCTCCGAATTCACACGTGAGTTTAACTCTGTCAGTTGAATGCTCACATTGACACCCATTCAGTTAGAATGCTCCGATTTGGTTTTAGCAGCAGATATTTCTCTGTACAGCCTATGGTCCCATTCACTCGGGAATATCCCAACGCAGCTCCTAGAAGAAACGAGTTTCTGACTCGCTGAATCTCAACATAGATTCAACTCTCTTAGGTGAACGAACTCACAGCAGAGCAGATTCAAGTAAACGATTCTCCTGAGTTTTAGACGAAGTTTACTCCGGTTTAGTACGTATGCCGGCATTGGGATGGAAATACCGGTTTTGGGATTTTGCACAGAAACGGTTTGCAAACCGCTGAATTCACACGTGAGTTTAACTCTGTCAGTTGAATGCACACATTGACAACCATTCAGTTAGATAGCTCCGTTTTGGTTTTAGAAGCAGATACTTCTCTGTACAGCCTATGGTCCCATTCACTCGGGAATATCCCAACGCAGCTCCTAGAAGAAACGTGTTTCTGACTCGCTGAATCTCAACATAGATTCCACGCTCTTAGATGAACGAACGAACAGCAGAGCACTTTCAAGGAAACGTTTCCCCTGAGTTTTAGACGACGTTTCCTGCGGTTTAGTACCTATGCCGGCATTGGGCTGGAAATACCGGTTTTGGGATTCTGCACAGAAAGGGTTTGCAAGCCGCTGAATCCAGACGTAAGATTAACTCTTTCGGTTGAATGCACACATTGACAACATTCGGTTAGATAGCTGCGTTTTGGTTTTAGAAGCAGATATTTCTCTGTACAGCCTATGGTCCCATTCACTCGGCAATATCCCAACAGAGTTCCTAGAAGAAACGTGCTTCTGACTCACTGAATCTCAACATAGATTCAACTTTTTAGGTGAACGAACGCACAGCAGAGCAGTTTCAAGGAAACGTTCCTCCTGAGTTTTAGACGAACTTTCCTGCGGTTTAGAACGTATGCCGGCAATGGGCTGGAAATACCGGTTTTGGGAATCTGCACAGAAAGGGTTTGCAAACCGCTGAATCCACACGTGAGTTTAACTCCGTCAGTTGAATGCACACATTGACAACCATTCAGTTAGATAGCTCCGTTTTGGTTTTAGAAGCAGATATTTCTCTGTACAGCCTATGGTCCCATTCACTCGGGAATAACCCAGCGCAGCTCCTAGAAGAAACGTGTTTCTGACTCGCTGAATCTCAACATAGATTCCACTCTCTTAGGTGAACGAACGCACAGCAGAGAAGTTTCAAGGAAACGTTTCCCCTGAGTTTTAGACGAAGTTTCCTGCGGTTTAGTACGTATGCCGGCATTGGGATGGAAATACCGGTTTTGGGATTCTGTACAGAAACGGTTTACAAACCGCCGAATTCACACGTCAGTTTAACTCTGTCAGTTGAATGCTCACATTGACAACCATTCAGTTAGAATGCTCCGTTTTGGTTTTAGAAGCAGATATTTCTCTGTACAGCCTATGGTCCCATTCACTCGGGAATATCCCAACGCTGCTCCTAGAAGAAACGTGTTTATGACTCGCTGTATCTCAACATAGATTCAACTTTTTAGGTGAACGAACGCACAGCAGAGCAGTTTCAAGGAAACGTTCCTCCTGAGTATTAGACGAAGTTTCCTGCGGTTTAGAACGTATGCCGGCAATGGGCTGGAAATACCGGTTTTGGGAATCTGCACAGAACGGGTTTGCAAACCGCTGAATCCACACGTGAGTTTAACTCCGTCAGTTGAATGCACACATTGACAACCATTCAGTTAGATAGCTCCGTTTTGGTTTTAGAAGCAGATATTTCCCTGTACAGCCTATGGACCCATTCCCTCGGGAATATCCCAACGCAGCTCCTAGAAGAAACGTGTTTATGACTCGCTGAATCTCAACATAGATTCAACTCTCTTAGGTGAACGAACACACAGCAGAGCAGTTTCAAGCAAACGATTCTCCTGAGTTTTAGACGAAGATTACTGCGGTTTAGTACGTATGCCCGCATTGGGATGGAAATAGCGGTTTTGGGATTTTGCACAGAAACGGTTTGCAAACCGCTGAATCCACACGTGAGATTAACTCTGTCATTTTAATGCACACATTGACAACCATTCAGTTAGATAACTCCGTTTTGGTTTTAGAAGTAGATATTTCTCTGTACAGCCTATGGTCCCATTCACTCGGGAATATCCCAACGCAGCTCCTAGAAGAAACGTGTTTCTGACTCGCTGAATCTCAATATAGATTCAACTCTCTTAGGTGAACGAACGCACAGCAGAGCAGTTTCAAGGAAACGTTTCCCCTGAGTTTTAGATGAAGTTTCCTGCGGTTTAGTACGTATGCCGGCATTGGGATGGAAATATCGGTTTTGGGATTCTGCACAGAAACGGTTTGCAAACCGCCGAATTCACAGGTGAGTTTAACTCTGTCAATTGAATGTACACATTGACAACCATTCAGTTAGAAAGCTCCGTTTTGGTTTTAGAAGCAGATATTTCTCTGTACAGGCTATGGTCCAATTCACTCGGGAATATCCCAACGCAGCTCCTAGAAGAAACGTGTTTCTGACTCGCTGAATCTCAACATAGATTCAACATTCTTAGGTGAACGAACGCACAGCAGAGCAGTTTCAAGGAAACGATTCTCCTGAGTTTTAGACGAAGTTTACTGCTGTTTAGTACGTATGCCGGCATTGGGCTGGAAATACCGGTTTTGGGATTCTGCACAGAAAGGGTTTGCAAACCGCTGAACCCACACGTGAGTTTAACTCTGTCAGTTGAATGCACACATTGACAACCATTCAGTTAGATAGCTCCGTTTTGGTTTTAGAAGCAGATATTTCCCTGTACAGCCTATGGTCCCATTCACTCGGGAATATCCCAACGCAGCTCCTAGAAGAAACGTGTTTCTGACTCGCTGAATCTCAACATAGATTCCACTCTCTTAGGTGAACGAACCCACAGCAGAGCAGTTTCAAGGAAACGTTTCCCCTGAGTTTTAGACGAAGTTTACTGCGATTTAGTACGTATGCCGGCATTGGGATGGAAATACCGGTTTTGGGATTCTGTACAGAAACGGTTTACAAACCGCCGAATTCACACGTGAGTTTAACTCTGTCAGTTGAATGCTCACATTGACAACCATTCAGTTAGAATGCTCCGTTTTGGTTTTAGAAGCCGATATTTCTCTGTACAGCCTATGGTCCCATTCACTCGGGAATATCCCAACGCAGCTCCTAGAAGAAACGTGTTTCTGACTCGCTGAATCTCAACATAGATTCAACATTCTTAGGTGAACGAACGCACCGCAGAGCAGTTTCAGGGAAACGATTCTCCTGAGTTTTAGACGAAGTTTACTGCTGTTTAGTACGTGTGCCGGCATTGGGCTGGAAATACCGGTTTTGGGATTCTGCACAGAAAGGGTTTGCAAACCGCTGATTCCACACGTGAGTTTAACTCCGTCAGTTGAATGCACACATTGACAACCAATCAGTTAGATAGCTCCGTTTTGGTTTTAGAAGCAGATATTTCTCTGTACAGCCTATGGTCCCATTCACTCGGGTATAACCCAACGCCCCTCCTAGAAGAAACGTGTTTCTGACTCGCTGAATCTCAACATAGATTCAACTCTCTTAGGTGAACGAACGCACAGCAGATCAGTTTCAAGGAAACGTTTCCCCTGAGTTTTAGACGAAGTTTCCTGCGGTTTAGTACGTATGCCGGCATTGGGATGGAAATACCGGTTTTGGGATTCTGCACAGAAACGTTTTGCAAACCGCCGAATTCACACGTGATTTTAACTCTGTCAGTTGAATGCACACATTGCCAACCATTCAGTTAGAATGCTCCGTTTTGGTTTTAGAAGCAGATATTTCTCTGTACAGCCTATGGTCCCATTCACTCGGGAATATCCCAACGCTGCTCCTAGAAGAAACGTGTTTATGACTCGCTGAATCTCAACATAGATTCAACTTTTTAGGTGAACGAACGCACAGCAGAGCAGTTTCAAGGAAACGTTCCTCCTGAGTTTTAGACGAAGTTTCCTGCGGTTTAGAACGTATGCCGGCAATGGGCTGGAAATACCGGTTTTGGGATTCTGCACAAAAAGGGTTTGCAAACCGCTGAATCCACACGTGAGTATAACTCCGTCAGTTGAATGCACACATTGACAACCAATCAGTTAGATAGCTCCGTTTTGGTTTTAGAAGCAGATATTTCTCTGTACAGCCTATGGTCCCATTCACTCGGGTATAACCCAACGCCCCTCCTAGAAGAAACGTGTTTCTGACTCGCTGAATCTCAACATAGATTCAACTCTCTTAGGTGAACGAACGCACAGCAGATCAGTTTCAAGGAAACGTTTCCCCTGAGTTTTAGACGAAGTTTCCTGCGGTTTAGTACGTATGCTGGCATTGGGATGGAAATACCGGTTTTGGGATTCTGCACAGAAACGGTTTACAAACCGCCGATTTCACACGTGAGTTTAACTCTGTCAGTTGAATGCACACATTGACAACCATTCAGTTAGAATGCTCCGTTTTGGTTTTAGCAGCAGATATTTCTCTGTACAGCCTATGGTCCCATTCACTCGGGAATATCCCAACGCAGCTCCTAGAAGAAACGTGTTTCTGACTCGCTGAATCTCAACATAGATTCAACTCTCTTAGGTGAACGAACTCACAGCAGAGCAGTTTCAAGTAAACGATTCTCCTGAGTTTTAGACGAAGTTTACTCCGGTTTAGTACGTATGCCGGCATTGGGATGGAAATACCGGTTTTGGGATTTTGCACAGAAACGGTTTGCAAACCGCTGAATTCACACGTGAGTTTAACTCTGTCAGTTGAATGCACACATTGACAACCATTCAGTTAGATAGCTCCGTTTTGGTTTTAGAAGCAGATATTTCTCTGTACAGCCTATGGTCCCATTCACTCGGGAATATCCCAACGCAGCTCCTAGAAGAAACGTGTTTCTGACTCGCTGAATCTCAACATAGATTCCACTCTCTTAGGTGAACGAACGCACAGCAGAGAACTTTCAAGGAAACGTTTCCCCTGAGTTTTAGACGAAGTTTCCTGCGGTATAGTACCTATGCCGGCATTGGGCTGGAAATACCGGTTTTGGGATTCTGCACAGAAAGGGTTTGCAAGCCGCTGAATCCAGACGTAAGATTAACTCTTTCGGTTGAATGCACACATTGACAACATTCGGTTAGATAGCTGCGTTTTGGTTTTAGAAGCAGATATTTCTCTGTACAGCCTATGGTCCCATTCACTCGGCAATATCCCAACAGAGTTCCTAGAAGAAACGTGCTTCTGAATCGCTGAATCTCAACATAGATTCAACTTTTTAGGTGAACGAACGCACAGCAGAGCAGTTTCAAGGAAACGTTCCTCCTGAGTTTTAGACGAACTTTCCTGCGGTTTAGAACGTATGCCGGCAATGGGCTGGAAATACCGGTTTTGGGAATCTGCACAGAAAGGGTTTGCAAACCGCTGAATCCACACGTGAGTTTAACTCCGTCAGTTGAATGCACACATTGACAACCATTCAGTTAGATAGCTCCGTTTTGGTTTTAGAAGCAGATATTTCTCTGTACAGCCTATGGTCCCATTCACTCGGGAATAACCCAGCGCAGCTCCTAGAAGAAACGTGTTTCTGACTCGCTGAATCTCAACATAGATTCCACTCTCTTAGGTGAACGAACGCACAGCAGAGAAGTTTCAAGGAAACGTTTCCCCTGAGTTTTAGACGAAGTTTCCTGAGGTTTAGTACGTTTGCCGGCATTGGGATGGAAATACCGGTTTTGGGATTCTGTACAGAAACGGTTTACAAACCGCCGAATTCACACGTCAGTTTAACTCTGTCAGTTGAATGCTCACATTGACAACCATTCAGTTAGAATGCTCCGTTTTGGTTTTAGAAGCAGATATTTCTCTGTACAGCCTATGGTCCCATTCACTCGGGAATATCCCAACGCAGCTCCTAGAAGAAACGTGTTTCTGACTCGCTGAGTCTCAACATAGATTCAACTTTCTTAGGTGAACAAATGCACAGGAGAGCAGTTTCAAGGAAACGTTCCTCCTGAGTTTTAGACGAAGTTTACTGCTGTTTCGTACGTATGCCGGCATTGGGCTGGAAATGCCGGTTTTGGGATTCTGCAAAGAAAGGGTTTGCAAACCGCTGATTCCACACGTGAGTTTAACTCTGTCAGTTGAATGCACACATTGACAACCATTCAGTTAGATAACTCCGTTTTGGTTTTAGAGGCAGATATTTCTCTGTACAGCCTATGGTCCCATTCACTCGGGAATATCCCAACGCAGCTCCTAGAAGAAACGTGTTTCTGACTCGCTGAATCTCAACATAGATTCAACTCTCTTATATGAACGAACACACAGCAGAGCAGTTTCAAGTAAACGATTCTCCTGAGTTTTAGACGAAGTTTACTGCTGTTTAGTATGTATGCCAGCATTGGGATGGAAATACCGGTTTTGGGATTTTGCACAGAAAAGGTTTGCAAACCGCTGAATTCACACGTGAGTTTAACTCTGTCAGTTGAATGCACACATTGACAACCATTCAGTTAGATAGCTCCGTTTTGGTTTTAGAAGCAGATATTTCTCTGTACAGCCTATGGTCCCATTCACTCGGGAATATCCCAACGCAGCTCCTAGAAGAAACGTGTTTCTGACTCTCTGAATCTCAATATAGATTCAACTCTCTTAGGTGAACGAACGCACAGCAGAGCAGTTTCAAGGAAACGTTTCCCCTGAGTTTTAGACGAAGTTTCCTGCGGTTTAGTACGTATGCTGGCATTGGGATGGAAATACCGGTTTTGGGATTCTGCACAGAAACGGTTTACAAACCTCCGAATTCACACGTGAGTTTAACTCTGTCAGTTGAATGCTCACATTGACACCCATTCAGTTAGAATGCTCCGATTTGGTTTTAGCAGCAGATATTTCTCTGTACAGCCTATGGTCCCATTCACTCGGGAATATCCCAACGCAGCTCCTAGAAGAAACGAGTTTCTGACTCGCTGAATCTCAACATAGATTCAACTCTCTTAGGTGAACGAACTCACAGCAGAGCAGATTCAAGTAAACGATTCTCCTGAGTTTTAGACGAAGTTTACTCCGGTTTAGTACGTATGCCGGCATTGGGATGGAAATACCGGTTTTGGGATTTTGCACAGAAACGGTTTGCAAACCGCTGAATTCACACGTGAGTTTAACTCTGTCAGTTGAATGCACACATTGACAACCATTCAGTTAGATAGCTCCGTTTTGGTTTTAGAAGCAGATACTTCTCTGTACAGCCTATGGTCCCATTCACTCGGGAATATCCCAACGCAGCTCCTAGAAGAAACGTGTTTCTGACTCGCTGAATCTCAACATAGATTCCACGCTCTTAGATGAACGAACGAACAGCAGAGCACTTTCAAGGAAACGTTTCCCCTGAGTTTTAGACGACGTTTCCTGCGGTTTAGTACCTATGCCGGCATTGGGCTGGAAATACCGGTTTTGGGATTCTGCACAGAAAGGGTTTGCAAGTCGCTGAATCCAGACGTAAGATTAACTCTTTCGGTTGAATGCACACATTGACAACATTCGGTTAGATAGCTACGTTTTGGTTTTAGAAGCAGATATTTCTCTGTACAGCCTATGGTCCCATTCACTCGGCAATATCCCAACAGAGTTCCTAGAAGAAACGTGCTTCTGACTCACTGAATCTCAACATAGATTCAACTTTTTAGGTGAACGAACGCACAGCAGAGCAGTTTCAAGGAAACGTTCCTCCTGAGTTTTAGACGAACTTTCCTGCGGTTTAGAACGTATGCCGGCAATGGGCTGGAAATACCGGTTTTGGGAATCTGCACAGAAAGGGTTTGCAAACCGCTGAATCCACACGTGAGTTTAACTCCGTCAGTTGAATGCACACATTGACAACCATTCAGTTAGATAGCTCCGTTTTGGTTTTAGAAGCAGATATTTCTCTGTACAGCCTATGGTCCCATTCACTCGGGAATAACCCAGCGCAGCTCCTAGAAGAAACGTGTTTCTGACTCGCTGAATCTCAACATAGATTCCACTCTCTTAGGTGAACGAACGCACAGCAGAGAAGTTTCAAGGAAACGTTTCCCCTGAGTTTTAGACGAAGTTTCCTGCGGTTTAGTACGTATGCCGGCATTGGGATGGAAATACCGGTTTTGGGATTCTGTACAGAAACGGTTTACAAACCGCCGAATTCACACGTCAGTTTAACTCTGTCAGTTGAATGCTCACATTGACAACCATTCAGTTAGAATGCTCCGTTTTGGTTTTAGAAGCAGATATTTCTCTGTACAGCCTATGGTCCCATTCACTCGGGAATATCCCAACGCTGCTCCTAGAAGAAACGTGTTTATGACTCGCTGTATCTCAACATAGATTCAACTTTTTAGGTGAACGAACGCACAGCAGAGCAGTTTCAAGGAAACGTTCCTCCTGAGTATTAGACGAAGTTTCCTGCGGTTTAGAACGTATGCCGGCAATGGGCTGGAAATACCGGTTTTGGGAATCTGCACAGAACGGGTTTGCAAACCGCTGAATCCACACGTGAGTTTAACTCCGTCAGTTGAATGCACACATTGACAACCATTCAGTTAGATAGCTCCGTTTTGGTTTTAGAAGCAGATATTTCCCTGTACAGCCTATGGACCCATTCCCTCGGGAATATCCCAACGCAGCTCCTAGAAGAAACGTGTTTATGACTCGCTGAATCTCAACATAGATTCAACTCTCTTAGGTGAACGAACACACAGCAGAGCAGTTTCAAGCAAACGATTCTCCTGAGTTTTAGACGAAGATTACTGCGGTTTAGTACGTATGCCCGCATTGGGATGGAAATAGCGGTTTTGGGATTTTGCACAGAAACGGTTTGCAAACCGCTGAATCCACACGTGAGATTAACTCTGTCATTTTAATGCACACATTGACAACCATTCAGTTAGATAACTCCGTTTTGGTTTTAGAAGTAGATATTTCTCTGTACAGCCTATGGTCCCATTCACTCGGGAATATCCCAACGCAGCTCCTAGAAGAAACGTGTTTCTGACTCGCTGAATCTCAATATAGATTCAACTCTCTTAGGTGAACGAACGCACAGCAGAGCAGTTTCAAGGAAACGTTTCCCCTGAGTTTTAGATGAAGTTTCCTGCGGTTTAGTACGTATGCCGGCATTGGGATGGAAATATCGGTTTTGGGATTCTGCACAGAAACGGTTTGCAAACCGCCGAATTCACAGGTGAGTTTAACTCTGTCAATTGAATGTACACATTGACAACCATTCAGTTAGAAAGCTCCGTTTTGGTTTTAGAAGCAGATATTTCTCTGTACAGGCTATGGTCCAATTCACTCGGGAATATCCCAACGCAGCTCCTAGAAGAAACGTGTTTCTGACTCGCTGAATCTCAACATAGATTCAACATTCTTAGGTGAACGAACGCACAGCAGAGCAGTTTCAAGGAAACGATTCTCCTGAGTTTTAGACGAAGTTTACTGCTGTTTAGTACGTATGCCGGCATTGGGCTGGAAATACCGGTTTTGGGATTCTGCACAGAAAGGGTTTGCAAACCGCTGAACCCACACGTGAGTTTAACTCTGTCAGTTGAATGCACACATTGACAACCATTCAGTTAGATAGCTCCGTTTTGGTTTTAGAAGCAGATATTTCCCTGTACAGCCTATGGTCCCATTCACTCGGGAATATCCCAACGCAGCTCCTAGAAGAAACGTGTTTCTGACTCGCTGAATCTCAACATAGATTCCACTCTCTTAGGTGAACGAACCCACAGCAGAGCAGTTTCAAGGAAACGTTTCCCCTGAGTTTTAGACGAAGTTTACTGCGATTTAGTACGTATGCCGGCATTGGGATGGAAATACCGGTTTTGGGATTCTGTACAGAAACGGTTTACAAACCGCCGAATTCACACGTGAGTTTAACTCTGTCAGTTGAATGCTCACATTGACAACCATTCAGTTAGAATGCTCCGTTTTGGTTTTAGAAGCCGATATTTCTCTGTACAGCCTATGGTCCCATTCACTCGGGAATATCCCAACGCAGCTCCTAGAAGAAACGTGTTTCTGACTCGCTGAATCTCAACATAGATTCAACATTCTTAGGTGAACGAACGCACCGCAGAGCAGTTTCAGGGAAACGATTCTCCTGAGTTTTAGACGAAGTTTACTGCTGTTTAGTACGTGTGCCGGCATTGGGCTGGAAATACCGGTTTTGGGATTCTGCACAGAAAGGGTTTGCAAACCGCTGAACCCACACGTGAGTTTAACTCTGTCAGTTGAATGCACACATTGACAACCATTCAGTTAGATAGCTCCGTTTTGGTTTTAGAAGCAGATATTTCCCTGTACAGTCTATGGTCCCATTCACTCGGGAATATCCAAACGCAGCTCCTAGAAGAAACGTGTTTCTGACTCGCTGAATCTCAATATAGATTCCACTCTCTTAGGTGAACGAACGCACAGCATAGCAGTTTCAAGGAAACGTTTCCCCTGAGTTTTAGACGAAGTTTCCTGCGGTTTAGTACGTATGCCGGCATTGGGATGGAAATATCGGTTTTGGGATTCTGCACAGAAACGGTTTGCAAACCGCCGAATTCACACGTGAGTTTAACTCTGTCAGTTGAATGCACACATTGACAACCATTCGTTAGAAAGCTCCGTTTTGGTTTTAGAAGCAGATATTTCTCTGTACAGCCTATGGTCCCATTCACTCGGGAATATCCCAACGCAGCTCCTAGAAGAAACGTGTTTCTGACTCGCTGAATCTCAACATAGATTCAACATTCTTAGGTGAACGAACGCGCAGCAGAGCAGTTTCAAGGAAACCATTCTCCTGAGTTTTAGACGAAGTTTACTGCTGTTTAGTACGTATGCCGGCATTGGGGTGGAAATACCGGTTTTGGGATTCTGCACAGAAAGGGTTTGCAAACCGCTGAACCCACACGTGAGTTTAACTCTGTCAGTTGAATGCACACATTGACAACCATTCAGTTAGATAGCTCCGTTTTGGTTTTAGAAGCAGATATTTCTCTGTACAGCGTATGGTCCCAATCACTCGGGAATATCCCAACGCAGCTCCTAGAGGAAACGTGTTTCTGACTCGCTGAATCTCAACATAGATTCCACTCTCTTAGGTGAACGAACGCACAGCAGAGCAGTTTCAAGGAAACGTTTCCCCTGAGTTTTAGACGAAGGTTCCTGCGGTTTAGTACGTATGCCGGCATTGGGATGGAAATACCGGTTTTGGGATTCTGTACAGAAACGGTTTACAAACCGCCGAATTCACACGTGAGTTTAACTCTGTCAGTTGAATGCTCACATTGACAACCATTCAGTTAGAATGCTCCGTTTTGGTTTTAGAAGCAGATATTTCTCTGTACAGACTATGGTCCCATTCACTCGGGAATATTCCAACGCAGCTCCTAGAAGAAATGTGTTTCTGACTCGCTGAATCTCAACATAGATTCAACTTTCTTAGGTGAACGAACGCACAGCAGAGCAGTTTCAAGGAAACGTTCCTCCTGAGTTTTAGACGAAGTTTACTGCTGTTTCGTACGTATGCCGGCATTGGGCTGGAAATGCCGGTTTTGGGATTCTGCAAAGAAAGGGTTTGCAAACCGCTGATTCCACACGTGAGTTTAACTCTGTCAGTTGAATGCACACATTGACAACCATTCAGTTAGATAACTCCGTTTTGGTTTTAGAAGCAGATATTTCTCTGTACAGCCTATGGTCCCATTCACTCGGGAATATCCCAACGCAGCTCCTAGAAGGAACGTGTTTCTGACTCGCTGAATCTCAACATAGATTCAACTCTCTTAGGTGACCGAACGCACAGCAGATCAGTTTCAAGGAAACGTTTCCCCTGAGTTTTAGACGAAGTTTCCTTCGGTTTAGTACGTATGCCGGCATTGGGATGGAAATACCGGTTTTGGGATTCTGCACAGAAACGGTTTACAAACCGCCGAATTCACACGTGAGTTTAACTCTGTCAGTTGAATGCACACATTGACAACCATTCAGTTAGAATGCTCCGTTTTGGTTTTAGAAGCAGATATTTCTCTGTACAGCCTATGGACCCATTCACTCGGGAATATCCCAACGCAGCTCCTAGAAGAAACGTGTTTATTCCTCGCTGAATCTCAACATAGATTCAACTCTCTTAGGTGAACGAACACACAGCAGAGCAGTTTCAAGTAAACGATTCTCCTGAGTTTTAGACGAAGTTTACTGCGGTTTAGTACGTATGCCGGCATTGGGATGGAAATACCGGTTTTGGGATTTTGCACAGAAACGGTTTGCAAACCGCTGAATTCACACGTGAGTTTAACTCTGTCAGTTGAATGCACACATTGACAACCATTCAGTTAGATAGCTCCGTTTTGGTTTTAGAAGCAGATATTTCTCTGTACAGCCTATGGTCCCATTCACTCGGGAATATCCCAACGCAGCTCCTAGAAGAAACGTGTTTCTGACTCGCTGAATCTCAACATAGATTCAACTTTCTTAGCTGAACGAACGCACAGCAGAGCAGTTTCAAGGAAACGTTCCTCCTGAGTTTTAGACGAAGTTAACTGCTGTTTCGTACGTATGCCGGCAATGGGCTGGAAATGCCGGTTTTGGGAATCTGCAAAGAAAGGGTTTGCAAACCGCTGATTCCACACGTGAGTTTTACTCTGTCAGTTGAATGCACACATTGACAACCATTCAGTTAGATAACTCCGTTTTGGTTTTAGAAGCAGATATTTCTCTGTACAGCCTATGGTCCCATTCACTCGGGAATATCCCAACGCAGCTCCTAGAAGAAACGTGTTTCTGACTCGCTGAATCTCAATATAGATTCAACTCTCTTAGGTGAACGAACGCACAGCAGAGCAGTTTCAAGGAAACGTTTCCCCTGAGTTTTAGATGAAGTTTCCTGCGGTTTAGTACGTATGCCGGCATTGGGATGGAAATATCGGTTTTGGGATTCTGCACAGAAACGGTTTGCAAACCGCCGAATTCACACGTGAGTTTAACTCTGTCAATTGAATGTACACATTGACAACCATTCAGTTAGAAAGCTCCGTTTTGGTTTTAGAAGCAGATAGTTCTCTGTACAGCCTATGGTCCAATTCACTCGGGAATATCCCAACGCAGCTCCTAGAAGAAACGTGTTTCTGACTCGCTGAATCTCAACATAGATTCAACATTCTTAGGTGAACGAACGCACAGCAGAGCAGTTTCAAGGAAACGATTCTCCTGAGTTTTAGACGAACTTTACTGCTGTTTAGTACGTATGCCGGCATTGGGCTGGAAATACCGGATTTGGGATTCTGCACAGAAAGGGTTTGCAAACCGCTGAACCCACACGTGAGTTTAACTCTGTCAGTTGAATGCACACATTGACAACCATTCAGTTAGATAGCTCCGTTTTGGTTTTAGAAGCAGATATTTCCCTGTACAGCCTATGGTCCCATTCACTCGGGAATATCCCAACGCAGCTCCTAGAAGAAACGTGTTTATGACTCGCTGAATCTCAGCATAGATTCAACTCTCTTAGGTGAACGAACGCACAGCAGAGCAGTTTCAAGGAAACGTTTCCCCTGAGTTTCAGACGAAGTTTCCTGCGGTTTAGTACGTATGCCGGCATTGGGATGGAAATACCGGTTTTGGGATTCTGCACAGAATGGGTTTGCAAACCGCTGAATCCACACGTGAGTTTAACTCCGTCAGTTGAATGCACACATTGACAACCATTCAGTTAGATAGCTCCGTTTTGGTTTTAGAAGCAGATATTTCTCTGTACAGCCTATGGTCCCATTCACTCGGGAATAACCCAGCGCAGCTCCTAGAAGAAACGTGTTTCTGACTCGCTGAATCTCAACATAGATTCCACTCTCTTAGGTGAACGAACGCACAGCAGAGCAGTTTCAAGGAAACGTTTCCCCTGAGTTTTAGACGAAGTTTCCTGCGGTTTAGTACGTATGCCGGCATTGGGATGGAAATACCGGTTTTGGGATTCTGTACAGAAACGGTTTACAAACTGCCGAATTCACACGTGAGTTTAACTCTGTCAGTTGAATGCTCACATTGACAACCATTCAGTTAGAATGCTCCGTTTTGGTTTTAGAAGCCGATATTTCTCTGTACAGCCTATGGTCCCATTCACTCGGGAATATCCCAACGCAGCTCCTAGAAGAAACGTGTTTCTGACTCGCTGAATCTCAACATAGATTCAACATTCTTAGGTGAACGAACGCACCGCAGAGCAGTTTCAGGGAAACGATTCTCCTGAGTTTTAGACGAAGTTTACTGCTGTTTAGTACGTATGCCGGCATTGGGCTGGAAATACCGGTTTTGGGATTCTGCACAGAAAGGGTTTGCAAACCGCTGAACCCACACGTGAGTTTAACTCTGTCAGTTGAATGCACACATTGACAACCATTCAGTTAGATAGCTCCGTTTTGGTTTTAGAAGCAGATATTTCCCTGTACAGTCTATGGTCCCATTCACTCGGGAATATCCAAACGCAGCTCCTAGAAGAAACGTGTTTCTGACTCGCTGAATCTCAATATAGATTCAACTCTCTTAGGTGAACGAACGCACAGCATAGCAGTTTCAAGGAAACGTTTCCCCTGAGTTTTAGACGAAGTTTCCTGCGGTTTAGTACGTATGCCGGCATTGGGATGGAAATATCGGTTTTGGGATTCTGCACAGAAACGGTTTGCAAACCGCCGAATTCACACGTGAGTTTAACTCTGTCAGTTGAATGCACACATTGACAACCATTCGTTAGAAAGCTCCGTTTTGGTTTTAGAAGCAGATATTTCTCTGTACAGCCTATGGTCCCATTCACTCGGGAATATCCCAACGCAGCTCCTAGAAGAAACGTGTTTCTGACTCGCTGAATCTCAACATAGATTCAACATTCTTAGGTGAACGAACGCACAGCAGAGCAGTTTCAAGGAAACGATTCTCCTGAGTTTTAGACGAAGTTTACTGCTGTTTAGTACGTATGCCGGCATTGGGCTGGAAATACCGGTTTTGGGATTCTGCACAGAAAGGGTTTGCAAACCGCTGAACCCACACGTGAGTTTAACTCTGTCAGTTGAATGCACACATTGACAACCATTCAGTTAGATAGCTCCGTTTTGGTTTTAGAAGCAGATATTTCTCTGTACAGCCTATGGTCCCAATCACTCGGGAATATCCCAACGCAGCTCCTAGAAGAAACGTGTTTCTGACTCGCTGAATCTCAACATAGATTCCACTCTCTTAGGTGAACGAACGCACAGCAGAGCAGTTTCAAGGAAACGTTTCCCCTGAGTTTTAGACGAAGGTTCCTGCGGTTTAGTACGTATGCCGGCATTGGGATGGAAATACCGGTTTTGGGATTCTGTACAGAAACGGTTTACAAACCGCCGAATTCACACGTGAGTTTAACTCTGTCAGTTGAATGCTCACATTGACAACCATTCAGTTAGAATGCTCCGTTTTGGTTTTAGAAGCAGATATTTCTCTGTACAGACTATGGTCCCATTCACTCGGGAATATCCCAACGCAGCTCCTAGAAGAAACGTGTTTCTGACTCGCTGAATCTCAACATAGATTCAACTTTCTTAGGTGAACGAACGCACAGCAGAGCAGTTTCAAGGAAACGTTCCTCCTGAGTTTTAGACGAAGTTTACTGCTGTTTCGTACGTATGCCGGCATTGGGCTGGAAATGCCGGTTTTGGGATTCTGCAAAGAAAGGGTTTGCAAACCGCTGATTCCACACGTGAATTTAACTCTGTCAGTTGAATGCACACTTTGACAACCATTCAGTTAGATAACTCCGTTTTGGTTTTAGAAGCAGATATTTCTCTGTACAGCCTATGGTCCCATTCACTCGGGACTATCCCAACGCAGCTCCTAGAAGGAACGTGTTTCTGACTCGCTGAATCTCAACATAGATTCAACTCTCTTAGGTGAACGAACGCACAGCAGATCAGTTTCAAGGAAACGTTTCCCCTGAGTTTTAGACGAAGTTTCCTTCGGTTTAGTACGTATGCCGGCATTGGGATGGAAATACCGGTTTTGGGATTCTGCACAGAAACGGTTTACAAACCGCCGAATTCACACGTGAGTTTAACTCTGTCAGTTGAATGCACACATTGACAACCATTCAGTTAGAATGCTCCGTTTTGGTTTTAGAAGCAGATATTTCTCTGTACAGCCTATGGACCCATTCACTCGGGAATATCCCAACGCAGCTCCTAGAAGAAACGTGTTTATTCCTCGCTGAATCTCAACATAGATTCAACTCTCTTAGGTGAACGAACACACAGCAGAGCAGTTTCAAGTAAACGATTCTCCTGAGTTTTAGACGAAGTTTACTGCGGTTTAGTACGTATGCCGGCATTGGGATGGAAATACCGGTTTTGGGATTTTGCACAGAAACGGTTTGCAAACCGCTGAATTCACACGTGAGTTTAACTCTGTCAGTTGAATGCACACATTGACAACCATTCAGTTAGATAGCTCCGTTTTGGTTTTAGAAGCAGATATTTCTCTGTACAGCCTATGGTCCCATTCACTCGGGAATATCCCAACGCTGCTCCTAGAAGAAACGTGTTTATGACTCGCTGTATCTCAACATAGATTCAACTTTTTAGGTGAACGAACGCACAGCAGAGCAGTTTCAAGGAAACGTTCCTCCTGAGTATTAGACGAAGTTTCCTGCGGTTTAGAACGTATGCCGGCAATGGGCTGGAAATACCGGTTTTGGGAATCTGCACAGAACGGGTTTGCAAACCGCTGAATCCACACGTGAGTTTAACTCCGTCAGTTGAATGCACACATTGACAACCATTCAGTTAGATAGCTCCGTTTTGGTTTTAGAAGCAGATATTTCCCTGTACAGCCTATGGTCCCATTCACTCGGAAATAACCCAGCGCAGCTCCTAGAAGAAACGTGTTTCTGACTCTCTGAATCTCAACATAGATTCCACTCTCTTAGGTGAATGAACGCACAGCAGAGAAGTTTCAAGGAAACGTTTCCCCTGAGTTTTAGACGAAGTTTCCTGCGGTTTAGTACGTATGCCGGCATTGGGATGGAAATACCGGTTTTGGGATTCTGTAAAGAAACGTTTTACAAACCGCCAAATTCACACGTGAGTTTAACTCTGTCAGTTGAAAGCTCACATTGACAACCATTCAGTTAGAATGCTCCGTTCTGGTTTTAGAAGCAGATATTTCTCTGTACAGCCTATGGTCCCATTCACTCGGGAATATCCCAACGCAGCTCCTAGAAGAAACGTGTTTCTGACTCGCTGAATCTCAACATAGATTCAACTTTCTTAGGTGAACGAACGCACAGCAGAGCAGTTGCAAGGAAACGTTCCTCCTGAGTTTTAGACGAAGTTAACTGCTGTTTCGTACGTATGCCGGCATTGGGCTGGAAATGCCGGTTTTGGGAATCTGCAAAGAAAGGGTTTGCAAACCGCTAATTCCACACGTGAGTTTTACTCTGTCAGTTGAATGCACACATTGACAACCATTCAGTTAGATAACTCCGTTTTGGTTTTAGAAGCAGATATTTCTCTGTACAGCCTATGGTCCCATTCACTCGGGAATATCCCAACGCAGCTCCTAGAAGGAACGTGTTTCTGACTCGCTGAATCTCAACATAGATTCAACTCTCTTAGGTGAACGAACGCACAGCAGATCAGTTTCAAGGAAACGTTTCCCCTGAGTTTTAGACGAAGTTTCCTTCGGTTTAGTACGAATGCCGGCATTGGGATGGAAATACCGGTTTTGGGATTCTGCACAGAAACGGTTTACAAACCGCCGAATTCACACGTGAGTTTAACTCTGTCAGTTGAATGCACACATTGACAACCATTCAGTTAGAATGCTCCGTTTTGGTTTTAGAAGCAGATATTTCTCTGTACAGCCTATGGACCCATTCCCTCGGGAATATCCCAACGCAGCTCCTAGAAGAAACGTGTTTATGACTCGCTGAATCGAAACATAGATTCAACTCTCTTAGGTGAACGAACACACAGCAGAGCAGTTTCAACCAAACGATTCTCCTGAGTTTTAGACGAAGATTACTGCGGTTTAGTACGTATGCCGGCATTGGGATGGAAATAGCGGTTTTGGGATTTTGCACAGAAACGGTTTGCAAACCGCTGAATCCACACGTGAGATTAACTCTGTCATTTTAATGCACACATTGAAAACCATTCAGTTAGATAACTCCGTTTTGGTTTTAGAAGTAGATATTTCTCTGTACAGCCTATGGTCCCATTCACTCGGGAATATCCCAACGCAGCTCCTAGAAGAAACGTGTTTCTGACTCGCTGAATCTCAATATAGATTCAACTCTCTTAGGTGAACGAACGCACAGCAGAGCAGTTTCAAGGAAACGTTTCCCCTGAGTTTTACATGAAGTTTCCTGCGGTTTAGCACGTATGCCGGCATTGGGATGGAAATATCGGTTTTGGGATTCTGCACAGAAACGGTTTGCAAACCGCCGAATTCACACGTGAGTTTAACTCTGTCAATTGAATGTACACATTGACAACCATTCAGTTAGAAAGCTCCGTTTTGGTTTTAGAAGCAGATATTTCTCTGTACAGCCTATGGTCCCATTCACTCGGGAATATCCCAACGCAGCTCCTAGAAGAAACGTGTTTCTGACTCGCTGAATCTCAACATAGATTCAACATTCTTAGGTGAACGAACGCACAGCAGAGCAGTTTCAAGGAAACGATTCTCCTGAGTTTTAGACGAAGTTTACTGCTGTTTAGTACGTATGCCGGCATTGGGCTGGAAATACCGGTTTTGGGATTCTGCACAGAAAGGGTTTGCAAACCGCTGAACCCACACGTGAGTTTAACTCTGTCAGTTGAATGCACACATTGACAACCATTCAGTTAGATAGCTCCGTTTTGGTTTTAGAAGCAGATATTTCTCTGTACAGCCTATGGTCCCAATCACTCGGGAATATCCCAACGCAGCTCCTAGAAGAAACGTGTTTCTGACTCGCTGAATCTCAACATAGATTCCACTCTCTTAGGTGAACGAACGCACAGCAGAGCAGTTTCAAGGAAACGTTTCCCCTGAGTTTTAGACGAAGGTTCCTGCGGTTTAGTACGTATGCCGGCATTGGGATGGAAATACCGGTTTTGGGATTCTGTACAGAAACGGTTTACAAACCGCCGAATTCACACGTGAGTTTAACTCTGTCAGTTGAATGCTCACATTGACAACCATTCAGTTAGAATGCTCCGTTTTGGTTTTAGAAGCAGATATTTCTCTGTACAGACTATGGTCCCATTCACTCGGGAATATCCCAACGCAGCTCCTAGAAGAAACGTGTTTCTGACTCGCTGAATCTCAACATAGATTCAACTTTCTTAGGTGAACGAACGCACAGCAGAGCAGTTTCAAGGAAACGTTCCTCCTGAGTTTTAGACGAAGTTTACTGCTGTTTCGTACGTATGCCGGCATTGGGCTGGAAATGCCGGTTTTGGGATTCTGCAAAGAAAGGGTTTGCAAACCGCTGATTCCACACGTGAATTTAACTCTGTCAGTTGAATGCACACTTTGACAACCATTCAGTTAGATAACTCCGTTTTGGTTTTAGAAGCAGATATTTCTCTGTACAGCCTATGGTCCCATTCACTCGGGACTATCCCAACGCAGCTCCTAGAAGGAACGTGTTTCTGACTCGCTGAATCTCAACATAGATTCAACTCTCTTAGGTGAACGAACGCACAGCAGATCAGTTTCAAGGAAACGTTTCCCCTGAGTTTTAGACGAAGTTTCCTTCGGTTTAGTACGTATGCCGGCATTGGGATGGAAATACCGGTTTTGGGATTCTGCACAGAAACGGTTTACAAACCGCCGAATTCACACGTGAGTTTAACTCTGTCAGTTGAATGCACACATTGACAACCATTCAGTTAGAATGCTCCGTTTTGGTTTTAGAAGCAGATATTTCTCTGTACAGCCTATGGACCCATTCACTCGGGAATATCCCAACGCAGCTCCTAGAAGAAACGTGTTTATTCCTCGCTGAATCTCAACATAGATTCAACTCTCTTAGGTGAACGAACACACAGCAGAGCAGTTTCAAGTAAACGATTCTCCTGAGTTTTAGACGAAGTTTACTGCGGTTTAGTACGTATGCCGGCATTGGGATGGAAATACCGGTTTTGGGATTTTGCACAGAAACGGTTTGCAAACCGCTGAATTCACACGTGAGTTTAACTCTGTCAGTTGAATGCACACATTGACAACCATTCAGTTAGATAGCTCCGTTTTGGTTTTAGAAGCAGATATTTCTCTGTACAGCCTATGGTCCCATTCACTCGGGAATATCCCAACGCTGCTCCTAGAAGAAACGTGTTTATGACTCGCTGTATCTCAACATAGATTCAACTTTTTAGGTGAACGAACGCACAGCAGAGCAGTTTCAAGGAAACGTTCCTCCTGAGTATTAGACGAAGTTTCCTGCGGTTTAGAACGTATGCCGGCAATGGGCTGGAAATACCGGTTTTGGGAATCTGCACAGAACGGGTTTGCAAACCGCTGAATCCACACGTGAGTTTAACTCCGTCAGTTGAATGCACACATTGACAACCATTCAGTTAGATAGCTCCGTTTTGGTTTTAGAAGCAGATATTTCCCTGTACAGCCTATGGTCCCATTCACTCGGAAATAACCCAGCGCAGCTCCTAGAAGAAACGTGTTTCTGACTCTCTGAATCTCAACATAGATTCCACTCTCTTAGGTGAATGAACGCACAGCAGAGAAGTTTCAAGGAAACGTTTCCCCTGAGTTTTAGACGAAGTTTCCTGCGGTTTAGTACGTATGCCGGCATTGGGATGGAAATACCGGTTTTGGGATTCTGTAAAGAAACGTTTTACAAACCGCCAAATTCACACGTGAGTTTAACTCTGTCAGTTGAAAGCTCACATTGACAACCATTCAGTTAGAATGCTCCGTTCTGGTTTTAGAAGCAGATATTTCTCTGTACAGCCTATGGTCCCATTCACTCGGGAATATCCCAACGCAGCTCCTAGAAGAAACGTGTTTCTGACTCGCTGAATCTCAACATAGATTCAACTTTCTTAGGTGAACGAACGCACAGCAGAGCAGTTGCAAGGAAACGTTCCTCCTGAGTTTTAGACGAAGTTAACTGCTGTTTCGTACGTATGCCGGCATTGGGCTGGAAATGCCGGTTTTGGGAATCTGCAAAGAAAGGGTTTGCAAACCGCTAATTCCACACGTGAGTTTTACTCTGTCAGTTGAATGCACACATTGACAACCATTCAGTTAGATAACTCCGTTTTGGTTTTAGAAGCAGATATTTCTCTGTACAGCCTATGGTCCCATTCACTCGGGAATATCCCAACGCAGCTCCTAGAAGGAACGTGTTTCTGACTCGCTGAATCTCAACATAGATTCAACTCTCTTAGGTGAACGAACGCACAGCAGATCAGTTTCAAGGAAACGTTTCCCCTGAGTTTTAGACGAAGTTTCCTTCGGTTTAGTACGAATGCCGGCATTGGGATGGAAATACCGGTTTTGGGATTCTGCACAGAAACGGTTTACAAACCGCCGAATTCACACGTGAGTTTAACTCTGTCAGTTGAATGCACACATTGACAACCATTCAGTTAGAATGCTCCGTTTTGGTTTTAGAAGCAGATATTTCTCTGTACAGCCTATGGACCCATTCCCTCGGGAATATCCCAACGCAGCTCCTAGAAGAAACGTGTTTATGACTCGCTGAATCGAAACATAGATTCAACTCTCTTAGGTGAACGAACACACAGCAGAGCAGTTTCAACCAAACGATTCTCCTGAGTTTTAGACGAAGATTACTGCGGTTTAGTACGTATGCCGGCATTGGGATGGAAATAGCGGTTTTGGGATTTTGCACAGAAACGGTTTGCAAACCGCTGAATCCACACGTGAGATTAACTCTGTCATTTTAATGCACACATTGAAAACCATTCAGTTAGATAACTCCGTTTTGGTTTTAGAAGTAGATATTTCTCTGTACAGCCTATGGTCCCATTCACTCGGGAATATCCCAACGCAGCTCCTAGAAGAAACGTGTTTCTGACTCGCTGAATCTCAATATAGATTCAACTCTCTTAGGTGAACGAACGCACAGCAGAGCAGTTTCAAGGAAACGTTTCCCCTGAGTTTTACATGAAGTTTCCTGCGGTTTAGCACGTATGCCGGCATTGGGATGGAAATATCGGTTTTGGGATTCTGCACAGAAACGGTTTGCAAACCGCCGAATTCACACGTGAGTTTAACTCTGTCAATTGAATGTACACATTGACAACCATTCAGTTAGAAAGCTCCGTTTTGGTTTTAGAAGCAGATATTTCTCTGTACAGCCTATGGTCCCATTCACTCGGGAATATCCCAACGCAGCTCCTAGAAGAAACGTGTTTCTGACTCGCTGAATCTCAACATAGATTCAACATTCTTAGGTGAACGAACGCACAGCAGAGCAGTTTCAAGGAAACGATTCTCCTGAGTTTTAGACGAAGTTTACTGCTGTTTAGTACGTATGCCGGCATTGGGCTGGAAATACCGGTTTTGGGATTCTGCACAGAAAGGGTTTGCAAACCGCTGAACCCACACGTGAGTTTAACTCTGTCAGTTGAATGCACACATTGACAACCATTCAGTTAGATAGCTCCGTTTTGGTTTTAGAAGCAGATATTTCCCTGTACAGCCTATGGTCCCATTCACTCGGGAATATCCCAACGCAGCTCCTAGAAGAAACGTGTTTATGACTCGCTGAATCTCAACATAGATTCAACTCTCTTAGGTGAACGAACGCAAAGCAGAGCAGTTTCAAGGAAACGTTTCCCCTGAGTTTCAGACGAAGTTTCCTGCGGTTTAGTACGTATGCCGGCATTGGGATGGAAATACCGGTTTTGGGATTCTGCACAGAATGGGTTTGCAAACCGCTGAATCCACACGTGAGATTAACTCTGTCATTTTAATGCACACATTGACAACCATTCAGTTAGATAGCTCCGTTTTGGTTTTAGAAGCAGATATTTCTCTGTACAGCCTATGGTCCCATTCACTCGGGAATAACCCAGCGCAGCTCCTAGAAGAAACGTGTTTCTGACTCGCTGAATCTCAACATAGATTCCACTCTCTTAGGTGAACGAACGCACAGCAGAGCAGTTTCAAGGAAACGTTTCCCCTGAGTTTTAGACGAAGTTTCCTGCGGTTTAGTACGTATGCCGGCATTGGGATGGAAATACCGGTTTTGGGATTCTGTACAGAAACGGTTTACAAACCGCCGAATTCACACGTGAGTTTAACTCTGTCAGTTGAATGCTCACATTGACAACCATTCAGTTAGAATGCTCCGTTTTGGTTTTAGAAGCCGATATTTCTCTGTACAGCCTATGGTCCCATTCACTCGGGAATATCCCAACGCAGCTCCTAGAAGAAACGTGTTTCTGACTCGCTGAATCTCAACATAGATTCAACATTCTTAGGTGAACGAACGCACCGCAGAGCAGTTTCAGGGAAACGATTCTCCTGAGTTTTAGACGAAGTTTACTGCTGTTTAGTACGTATGCCGGCATTGGGCTGGAAATACCGGTTTTGGGATTCTGCACAGAAAGGGTTTGCAAACCGCTGAACCCACACGTGAGTTTAACTCTGTCAGTTGAATGCACACATTGACAACCATTCAGTTAGATAGCTCCGTTTTGGTTTTAGAAGCAGATATTTCCCTGTACAGTCTATGGTCCCATTCACTCGGGAATATCCAAACGCAGCTCCTAGAAGAAACGTGTTTCTGACTCGCTGAATCTCAATATAGATTCAACTCTCTTAGGTGAACGAACGCACAGCATAGCAGTTTCAAGGAAACGTTTCCCCTGAGTTTAGACGAAGTTTCCTGCGGTTTAGTACGTATGCCGGCATTGGGATGGAAATATCGGTTTTGGGATTCTGCACAGAAACGGTTTGCAAACCGCCGAATTCACACGTGAGTTTAACTCTGTCAGTTGAATGCACACATTGACAACCATTCGTTAGAAAGCTCCGTTTTGGTTTTAGAAGCAGATATTTCTCTGTACAGCCTATGGTCCCATTCACTCGGGAATATCCCAACGCAGCTCCTAGAAGAAACGTGTTTCTGACTCGCTGAATCTCAACATAGATTCAACATTCTTAGGTGAACGAACGCACAGCAGAGCAGTTTCAAGGAAACGATTCTCCTGAGTTTTAGACGAAGTTTACTGCTGTTTAGTACGTATGCCGGCATTTGCCTGGAAATACCGGTTTTGGGATTCTGCACAGAAAGGGTTTGCAAACCGCTGAACCCACACGTGAGTTTAACTCTGTCAGTTGAATGCACACATTGACAAACATTCAGTTAGATAGCTCCGTTTTGGTTTTAGAAGCAGATATTTCTCTGTACAGCCTATGGTCCCATTCACTCGGGAATAACCCAGCGCAGCTCCTAGAAGAAACGTGTTTCTGACTCGCTGAATCTCAACATAGATTCCACTCTCTTAGGTGAACGAACGCACAGCAGAGCAGTTTCAAGGAAACGTTTCCCCTGAGTTTTAGACGAAGGTTCCTGCGGTTTAGTACGTATGCCAGCATTGGGATGGAAATACCGGTTTTGGGATTCTGTACAGAAACGGTTTACAAACCGCCGAATTCACACGTGAGTTTAACTCTGTCAGTTGAATGCTCACATTGACAACCATTCAGTTAGAATGCTCCGTTTTGGTTTTAGAAGCAGATATTTCTCTGTACAGACTATGGTCCCATTCACTCGGGAATATCCCAACGCAGCTCCTAGAAGAAACGTGTTTCTGACTCGCTGAATCTCAACATAGATTCAACTCTCTTAGGTGAACGAACGCACAGCAGAGCAGTTTCAAGGAAACGTTCCTCCTGAGTTTTAGACGAAGTTTACTGCTGTTTCGTACGTATGCCGGCATTGGGCTGGAAATGCCGGTTTTGGGATGCTGCAAAGAAAGGGTTTGCAAACCGCTGATTCCACACGTGAGTTTAACTCTGTCAGTTGAATGCACACATTGACAACCATTCAGTTAGATAACTCCGTTTTGGTTTTAGAAGCAGATATTTCTCTGTACAGCCTATGGTCCCATTCACTCGGGAATATCCCAACGCAGCTCCTAGAAGGAACGTGTTTCTGACTCGCTGAATCTCAACATAGATTCAACTCTCTTAGGTGAACGAACGCACAGCAGATCAGTTTCAAGGAAACGTTTCCCCTGAGTTTTAGACGAAGTTTCCTTCGGTTTAGTACGTATGCCGGCATTGGGATGGAAATACCGGTTTTGGGATTCTGCACAGAAACGGTTTACAAACCGCCGAATTCACACGTGAGTTTAACTCTGTCAGTTGAATGCACACATTGACAACCATTCAGTTAGAAAGCTCCGTTTTGGTTTTAGAAGCAGATATTTCTCTGTACAGCCTATGGTCCCATTCACTCGGGAATATCCCAACGCAGCTCCTAGAAGAAACGTGTTTCTGACTCGCTGAATCTCAACATAGATTCAACATTCTTAGGTGAACGAACGCACAGCAGAGCAGTTTCAAGGAAACGATTCTCCTGAGTTTTAGACGAAGTTTACTGCTGTTTAGTACGTATGCTGGCATTGGGCTGGAAATACCGGTTTTGGGATTCTGCACAGAAAGGGTTTGCAAACCGCTGAACCCACACGTGAGTTTAACTCTGTCAGTTGACTGCACACATTGACAACCATTCAGTTAGATAGCTCCGTTTTGGTTTTAGAAGCAGATATTTCCCTGTACAGCCTATGGTCCCATTCACTCGGGAATATCCCAACGCAGCTCCTAGAAGAAACGTGTTTATGACTCGCTGAATCTCAACATAGATTCAACTCTCTTAGGTGAACGAACGCACAGCAGAGCAGTTTCAAGGAAACGTTTCTCCTGAGTTTCAGACGAAGTTTCCTGCGGTTTAGTACGTATGCCGGCATTGGGATGGAAATACCGGTTTTGGGATTCTGCAGAGAATGGGTTTGCAAACCGCTGAATCCACACGTGAGTTTAACTCCGTCAGTTGAATGCACACATTGACAACCATTCAGTTAGAATGCTCCGTTTTGGTTTTAGAAGCAGATATTTCTCTGTACAGCCTATGGTCCCATTCACTCGGGAATAACCCAGCGCAGCTCCTAGAAGAAACGTGTTTCTGACTCGCTGAATCTCAACATAGATTCCACTCTCTTAGGTGAACGAACGCACAGCAGAGCAGTTTCAAGGAAACGTTTTCCCTGAGTTTTAGACGAAGTTTCCTGCGGTTTAGTACGTATGCCGGCATTGGGATGGAAATACCGGTTTTGGGATTCTGTACAGAAACGGTTTACAAACCGCCGAATTCACACGTGAGTTTAACTCTGTCAGTTGAATGCTCACATTGACAACCATTCAGTTAGAATGCTCCGTTTTGGTTTAAGAAGCCGATATTTCTCTGTACAGCCTATGGTCCCATTCACTCGGGAATATCCCAACGCAGCTCCTAGAAGAAACGTGTTTCTGACTCGCTGAATCTCAACATAGATTCAACATTCTTAGGTGAACGAACGCACCGCAGAGCAGTTTCAGGGAAACGATTCTCCTGAGTTTTATACGAAGTTTACTGCTGTTTAGTACGTATGCCGGCATTGGGCTGGAAATACCGGTTTTGGGATTCTGCACAGAAAGGGTTTGCTAACCGCTGAACCCACACGTGAGTTTAACTCTGTCAGTTGAATGCACACATTGACAACCATTCAGTTAGATAGCTCCGTTTTGGTTTTAGAAGCAGATATTTCTCTGTACAGCCGATGGTCCCATTCACTCGGGAATATCCCAACTCAGTTCCTTGAAGAAACGTGTATATGACTCGCTGAATCTCAGCATAGATTCAACTCCCTTAGGTGAACGAAAGCACAGCAGAGCAGTTTCAAGGAAACGTTTCCCCTGAGTTTCAGACGAAGTTTCCTGCGGTTTAGTACGTATGCCGGCATTGGGATGGAAATTCCGGTTTTGGGATTCTGCACAGAAACGGTTTGAAAACCGCTGAATTCACACGTGAGTTTAACTCTGTCAGTTGAATGCACACATTGACAACCATTCAGTTAGATAGCTCCGTTTTGGTTTTAGAAGCAGATATTTCTCTGTACAGCCTATGGACCCATTCACTCGGGAATAACCCAACGCAGCTCCTAGAAGAAACGTGTTTCTGACTCGCTGAATCTCAACATAGATTCCACTCTCGTAGGTGAACGAACGCACAGCAGAGCAGTTTCAAGGAAACGTTTCCCCTGAGTTTTAGACGAAGTTTCCTGCGGTTTAGGACCTATACCGGCATTGGGATGGAAATATCGGTTTTGGGATTCTGTACAGAAACGGTTTGCAAACCGCCGAATTCACACGTGAGTTTAACTCTGTCAGTTGAATGCACACATTGCCAACCATTCAGTTAGAATGCTCCGTTTTGGTTTTAGAAGCAGATATTTCTCTGTACAGCCTATGGTCCCATTCACTCGGGAATATCCCAACGCTGCTCCTAGAAGAAACGTGTTTATGACTCGCTGAATCTCAACATAGATTCAACTTTTTAGGTGAACGAACGCACCGCAGAGCAGTTTCAAGGAAACGTTCCTCCTGAGTTTTAGACGAAGTTTCCTGCGGTTTAGAACGTATGCCGGCAATGGACTGGAAATACCGGTTTTGGGAATCTGCACAGAAAGGGTTTGCAAACCGCTGAATCCACACGTGAGTTTAACTCCGTCAGTTGAATGCACACATTGACAACCATTCAGTTAGATAGCTCCGTTTTGGTTTTAGAAGCAGATATTTCTCTGTACAGCCTATGGTCCAATTCACTCGGGAATAACCCAGCGCAGCTCCTAGAAGAAACGTGTTTCTGACTCGCTGAATCTCAATATAGATTCAACTCTCTTAGGTGAACGAACGCACAGCAGAGCAGTTTCAAGGAAACGTTTCCCCTGAGTTTTAGACGAAGTTTCCTGCGGTTTAGTACGTATGCCGGCATTGGGATGGAAATATCGGTTTTGGGATTCTGCACAGAAACGGTTTGCAAACCGCCGAATTCACACGTGAGTTTAACTCTGTCAGTTGAATGCACACATTGACAACCATTCAGTTAGAAAGCTCCGTTTTGGTTTTAGAAGCAGATATTTCTCTGTACAGCCTATGGTCCCATTCACTCGGGAATATCCCAACGCAGCTCCTAGAAGAAACGTGTTTCTGACTCGCTGAATCTCAACATAGATTCAACATTCTTAGGTGAACGAACGCACAGCAGAGCAGTTTCAAGGAAACGATTCTCCTGAGTTTTAGACGAAGTTTACTGCTGTTTAGTACGTATGCCGGCATTGGGCTGGAAATACCGGTTTTGGGATTCTGCACAGAAAGGGTTTGCAAACCGCTGAACCCACACGTGAGTTTAACTCTGTCAGTTGAATGCACACATTGACAACCATTCAGTTACATAGCTCCGTTTTGGTTTTAGAAGCAGATATTTCCCTGTACAGCCTATGGTCCCATTCACTCGGGAATATCCCAACGCAGCTCCTAGAAGAAACGTGTTTATGACTCGCTGAATCTCAACATAGATTCAACTTTTTAGGTGAACGAACGCACAGCAGAGCAGTTTCAAGGAAACGTTCCTCCTGAGTTTTAGACGAAGTTTCCTGCGGTTTAGAACGTATGCCGGCAATGGGCTGGAAATACCGGTTTTGGGAATCTGCACAGAAAGGGTTTGCAAACCGCTGAATCCACACGTGAGTTTAACTCCGTCAGTTGAATGCACACATTGACAACCATTCAGTTAGATAGCTACGTTTTGGTTTTAGAAGCAGATATTTCTCTGTACAGCCTATGGTCCCATTCACTCGGGAATAACCCAGCGCAGCTCCTAGAAGAAACGTGTTTCTGACTCGCTGAATCTCAACATAGTTTCCACTCTCTTAGGTGAACGAACGCACAGCAGAGAAGTTTCAAGGAAACGTTTCCCCTGAGTTTTAGATGAAGTTTCCTGCGGTTTAGTACGTATGCCGGCATTGGGATGGAAATACCGGTTTTGGGATTCTGTACAGAAACGGTTTACAAACCGCCGAATTCACACGTCAGTTTAACACTTTCAGTTGAATGCTCACATTGACAACCATTCAGTTAGAATGCTCCGTTTTGGTTTTAGAAGCAGATATTTCTCTGTACAGCCTATGGTCCCATTCACTCGGGAATATCCCAACGCAGCTCCTAGAAGAAACGTGTTTCTGACTCGCTGAATCTCAACATAGATTCAACTTTCTTAGGTGAACGAACACACAGCAGAGCAGTTTCAAGGAAACGTTCCTCCTGAGTTTTAGACGAAGTTTACTGCTGTTTCGTACGTATGCCGGCATTGGGCTGGAAATACCGGTTTTGGGATTCTGCACAGAAAGGGTTTGCAAACCGCTGAACCCACACCTGAGTTTAACTCTGTCAGTTGAAAGCACACATTGACAACCATTCAGTTAGATAGCTCCGTTTTGGTTTTAGAAGCAGATGTTTCTCTGTACAGCCTATGGTCCCATTCACTCGGGAATATCCCAACGCAGCTCCTAGAAGAAACGTGTTTCTGACTCGCTGAATCTCAACATAGATTCAACTCTCTTAGGTGAACGAACGCACAGCAGAGCAGTTTCAAGGAAACGTTTCCCCTGAGTTTTAGACGAGTTTCCTGCGGTTTAGTACGTATGCCGGCATTGGGATGGAAATACCGGTTTTGGGATTCTGCACAGAAACGGTTTGCAAACCGCCGAATTCACACGTGAGTTTAACTCTGTCAGTTGAATGCTCACATTGACAACCATTCAGTTAGAATGCTCCGTTTTGGTTTTAGAAGCAGATATTTCTCTGTACAGCCTATGGTCCCATTCACTCGGGAATATCCCAACGCAGCTCCTAGAAGAAACGTGTTTCTGACTCGCTGAATCTCAACATAGATTCAACATTCTTAGGTGAACGAACGCACAGCAGAGCAGTTTCAAGGAAACGATTCTCCTGAGTTTTAGACGAAGTTTACTGCTGTTTAGTACGTATGCCGGCATTGGGCTGGAAATACCGGTTTTGGGATTCTGCACAGAAAGGTTGTGCAAACCGCTGAACCCACACGTGAGTTTAACTCTGTCAGTTGAATGCACACATTGACAACCATTAAGTTAGATAGCTCCGTTTTGGTTTTAGAAGCAGATATTTCCCTGTACAGCCTATGGTCCCATTCACTCGGGAATATCCCAACGCAGCTCCTAGAAGAAACGTGTTTATGACTCGCTGAATCTCAACATAGATTCAACTCTCTTAGGTGAACGAACGCACAGCAGAGCAGTTTCAAGGAAACGTTTCCCCTGAGTTTCAGACGAAGTTTCCTGCGGTTTAGTACGTATGTCGGCATTGAGATGGAAATACCGGTTTTGGCATTCTGCACAGAAACGGTTTGCAAACCGCAAAATTCACACGTGAGTTTAACTCTGTCAGTTGAATGCACACATTGCCAACCATTCAGTTAGAATACTCCGTTTTGTTTTTAGAAGCAGATATTTCTCTGTACATCCTATGGTCCCAATCACTCGGGAGTATCCCAACGCTGCTCCTAGAAGAAACGTGTTTCTGACTCGCTGAATCTCAACATAGATTCAACATTCTTAGGTGAACGAACGCACAGCAGAGCAGTTTCAAGGAAACGATTCTCCTGAGTTTTAGACGAAGTTTACTGCTGTTTAGTACGTATGCCGGCATTGGGCTGGAAATACCGGTTTTGGGATTCTGCACAGAAAGGGTTTGCAAACCGCTGAACCCACTCGTGAGTTTAACTCTGTCAGTTGAATGCACACATTGACAACCATTCAGTTAGAATGCTCCGTTTTGGTTTAAGAAGCCGATATTTCTCTGTACAGCCTATGGTCCCATTCACTCGGGAATATCCCAACGCAGCTCCTAGAAGAAACGTGTTTCTGACTCGCTGAATCCCAACATAGATTCAACATTCTTAGGTGAACGAACGCACCGCAGAGCAGTTTCAGGGAAACGATTCTCCTGAGTTTTAGACGAAGTTTACTGCTGTTTAGTACGTATGCCGGCATTGGGCTGGAAATACCGGTTTTGGGATTCTGCACAGAAAGGGTTTGCAAACCGCTGAACCCACACGTGAGTTTAACTCTGTCAGTTGAATGCACACATTGACAACCATTCAGTTAGATAGCTCCGTTTTGGTTTTAGAAGCAGATATTTCCCTGTACAGTCTATGGTCCCATTCACTCGGGAATATCCAAACGCAGCTCCTAGAAGAAACGTGTTTCTGACTCGCTGAATCTCAATATAGATTCAACTCTCTTAGGTGAACGAACGCACAGCAGAGCAGTTTCAAGGAAACGTTTCCCCTGAGTTTTAGACGAAGTTTCCTGCGGTTTAGTACGTATGCCGGCATTGGGATGGAAATATCGGTTTTGGGATTCTGCACAGAAACGGTTTGAAAACCGCCGAATTCACACGTGAGTTTAACTCTGTCAGTTGAATGCACACATTGACAACCATTCGTTAGAAAGCTCCGTTTTGCTTTTAGAAGCAGATATTTCTCTGTACAGCCTATGGTCCCATTCACTCGGGAATATCCCAACGCAGCTCCTAGAAAAAACGTGTTTCTGACTCGCTGAATCTCAACATAGATTCAACATTCTTAGGTGAACGAACGCACAGCAGAGCAGTTTCAAGGAAACGATTCTCCTGAGTTTTAGACGAAGTTTACTGCTGTTTAGTACGTATGCCGGCATTGGGCTGGAAATACCGGTTTTGGGATTCTGCACAGAAAGGGTTTGCAAACCGCTGAACCCACACGTGAGTTTAACTCTGTCAGTTGAATGCACACATTGACAACCATTCAGTTAGATAGCTCCGTTTTGGTTTTAGAAGCAGATATTTCTCTGTACAGACTATGGTCCCATTCACTCGGGAATAACCCAGCGCAGCTCCTAGAAGAAACGTGTTTCTGACTCGCTGAATCTCAACATAGATTCCACTCTCTTAGGTGAACGAACGCACAGCAGAGCAGTTTCAAGGAAACGTTTCCCCTGAGTTTTAGACGAAGGTTCCTGCGGTTTAGTACGTATGCCGGCATTGGGATGGAAATACCGGTTTTGGGATTCTGTACAGAAACGGTTTACAAACCGCCGAATTCACACGTGAGTTTAACTCTGTCAGTTGAATGCTCACTTTGACAACCATTCAGTTAGAATGCTCCGTTTTGGTTTTAGAAGCAGATATTTCTCTGTACAGACTATGGTCCCATTCACTCGGGAATATCCCAACGCAGCTCCTAGAAGAAACGTGTTTCTGACTCGCTGAATCTCAACATAGATTCAACTTTCTTAGGTGAACGAACGCACAGCAGAGCAGTTTCAAGGAAACGTTCCTCCTGAGTTTTAGACGAAGTTTACTGCTGTTTCGTACGTATGCCGGCATTGGGCTGGAAATGCCGGTTTTGGGATTCTGCAAAGAAAGGGTTTGCAAACCGCTGATGCCACACGTGAGTTTAACTCTGTCAGTTGAATGCACACATTGACAACCATTCAGTTAGATAACTCCGTTTTGGTTTTAGAAGCAGATATTTCTCTGTACAGACTATGGTCCCATTCACTCGGGAATATCCCAACTCAGCTCCTAGAAGGAACGTGTTTCTGACTCGCTGAATCTCAACATAGATTCAACTCTCTTAGGTGAACGAACGCACAGCAGATCAGTTTCAAGGAAACGTTTCCCCTGAGTTTTAGACGAAGTTTCCTTCGGTTTGGTACGTATGCCGGCATTGGGATGGAAATACCGGTTTTGGGATTCTGCACAGAAACGGTTTACAAACCGCCGAATTCACACGTGAGTTTAACTCTGTCAGTTGAATGCACACATTGACAACCATTCAGTTAGAATGCTCCGTTCTGGTTTTAGAAGCAGATATTTCTCTGTACAGCCTATGGACCCATTCACTCGGGAATATCCCAACGCAGCTCCTAGAAGAAACGTGTTTATTCCTCGCTGAATCTCAACATAGATTCAACTCTCTTAGGTGAACGAACACACAGCAGAGCAGTTTCAAGTAAACGATTCTCCTGAGTTTTAGACGAAGTTTACTGCGGTTTAGTACGTATGCCGGCATTGGGATAGAAATACCGGTTTTGGGATTTTGCACAGAAACGGTTTGCAAACCGCTGAATTCACACGTGAGTTTAACTCTGTCAGTTGAATGCACACATTGACAACCATTCAGTTAGAATGCTCCGTTTTGGTTTAAGAAGCCGATATTTCTCTGTACAGCCTATGGTCCCATTCACTCGGGAATATCCCAACGCAGCTCCTAGAAGAAACGTGTTTCTGACTCGCTGAATCTCAACATAGATTCAACATTCTTAGGTGAACGAACGCACCGCTGAGCAGTTTCAGGGAAACGATTCTCCTGAGTTTTAGACGAAGTTTACTGCTGTTTAGTACGTATGCCGGCATTGGGCTGGAAATACCGGTTTTGGGATTCTGCACAGAAAGGGTTTGCAAACCGCTGAACCCACACGTGAGTTTAACTCTGTCAGTTGAATGCACACATTGACAACCATTCAGTTAGATAGCTCCGTTTTGGTTTTAGAAGCAGATATTTCCCTGTACAGTCTATGGTCCCATTCACTCGGGAATATCCAAACGCAGCTCCTAGAAGAAACGTGTTTCTGACTCGCTGAATCTCAATATAGATTCAACTCTCTTAGGTGAACGAACGCACAGCAGAGCAGTTTCAAGGAAACGTTTCCCCTGAGTTTTAGACGAAGTTTCCTGCGGTTTAGTACGTATGCCGGCATTGGGATGGAAATATCGGTTTTGGGATTCTGCACAGAAACGGTTTGAAAACCGCCGAATTCACACGTGAGTTTAACTCTGTCAGTTGAATGCACACATTGACAACCATTCGTTAGAAAGCTCCGTTTTGCTTTTAGAAGCAGATATTTCTCTGTACAGCATATGGTCCCATTCACTCGGGAATATCCCAACGCAGCTCCTAGAAAAAACGTGTTTCTGACTCGCTGAATCTCAACATAGATTCAACATTCTTAGGTGAACGAACGCACAGCAGAGCAGTTTCAAGGAAACGATTCTCCTGAGTTTTAGACGAAGTTTACTGCTGTTTAGTACGTATGCCGGCATTGGGCTGGAAATACCGGTTTTGGGATTCTGCACAGAAAGGGTTTGCAAACCGCTGAACCCACACGTGAGTTTAACTCTGTCAGTTGAATGCACACATTGACAACCATTCAGTTAGATAGCTCCGTTTTGGTTTTAGAAGCAGATATTTCTCTGTACAGACTATGGTCCCATTCACTCGGGAATAACCCAGCGCAGCTCCTAGAAGAAACGTGTTTCTGACTCGCTGAATCTCAACATAGATTCCACTCTCTTAGGTGAACGAACGCACAGCAGAGCAGTTTCAAGGAAACGTTTCCCCTGAGTTTTAGACGAAGGTTCCTGCGGTTTAGTACGTATGCCGGCATTGGGATGGAAATACCGGTTTTGGGATTCTGTACAGAAACGGTTTACAAACCGCCGAATTCACACGTGAGTTTAACTCTGTCAGTTGAATGCTCACTTTGACAACCATTCAGTTAGAATGCTCCGTTTTGGTTTTAGAAGCAGATATTTCTCTGTACAGACTATGGTCCCATTCACTCGGGAATATCCCAACGCAGCTCCTAGAAGAAACGTGTTTCTGACTCGCTGAATCTCAACATAGATTCAACTTTCTTAGGTGAACGAACGCACAGCAGAGCAGTTTCAAGGAAACGTTCCTCCTGAGTTTTAGACGAAGTTTACTGCTGTTTCGTACGTATGCCGGCATTGGGCTGGAAATGCCGGTTTTGGGATTCTGCAAAGAAAGGGTTTGCAAACCGCTGATGCCACACGTGAGTTTAACTCTGTCAGTTGAATGCACACATTGACAACCATTCAGTTAGATAACTCCGTTTTGGTTTTAGAAGCAGATATTTCTCTGTACAGCCTATGGTCCCATTCACTCGGGAATATCCCAACTCAGCTCCTAGAAGGAACGTGTTTCTGACTCGCTGAATCTCAACATAGATTCAACTCTCTTAGGTGAACGAACGCACAGCAGATCAGTTTCAAGGAAACGTTTCCCCTGAGTTTTAGACGAAGTTTCCTTCGGTTTGGTACGTATGCCGGCATTGGGATGGAAATACCGGTTTTGGGATTCTGCACAGAAACGGTTTACAAACCGCCGAATTCACACGTGAGTTTAACTCTGTCAGTTGAATGCACACATTGACAACCATTCAGTTAGAATGCTCCGTTTTGGTTTTAGAAGCAGATATTTCTCTGTACAGCCTATGGACCCATTCACTCGGGAATATCCCAACGCAGCTCCTAGAAGAAACGTGTTTATTCCTCGCTGAATCTCAACATAGATTCAACTCTCTTAGGTGAACGAACACACAGCAGAGCAGTTTCAAGTAAACGATTCTCCTGAGTTTTAGACGAAGTTTACTGCGGTTTAGTACGTATGCCGGCATTGGGATGGAAATACCGGTTTTGGGATTTTGCACAGAAACGGTTTGCAAACCGCTGAATTCACACGTGAGTTTAACTCTGTCAGTTGAATGCACACATTGACAACCATTCAGTTACATAGCTCCGTTTTGGTTTTAGAAGCAGATATTTCTCTGTACAGCCTATGGTCCCATTCACTCGGGAATATCCCAACGCAGCTCCTAGAAGAAACGTGTTTCTGACTCGCTGAATCTCAACATAGATTCAACTCTCTTAGGTGAACGAACGCACAGCAGAGCAGTTTCAAGGAAACGTTTCTCCTGAGTTTTAGACGAAGTTTCCTGCGGTTTAGTACGTATGCCGGCATTGTGCTGGAAATACCGGTTTTGGGATTCTGCATAGAAAGGGTTTGCAAACCGCTGAATCCACACGTGAGATTAACTCTGTCATTTTAATGCACACATTGACAACCATTCAGTTACATAGGTCCGTTTTGGTTTTAGAAGCAGATATTTCTCTGTACAGCCGATGGTCCCATTCACTCGGGAATATCCCATCTCAGTTCCTTGAAGAAACGTGTATATGACTCGCTGAATCTCAGCATAGATTCAACTCCCTTAGGTGAACGAAAGCACAGCAGAGCAGTTTCAAGGAAACGTTTCCCCTGAGTTTCAGACGAAGTTTCCTGCGGTTTAGTACGTATGCCGGCATTGGGCTGGAAATGCCGGTTTTGGGATTCTGCAAAGAAAGGGTTTGCAAACCGCTGATTCCACACGTGAGTTTAACTCTGTCAGTTGAATGCACACATTGACAACCATTCAGTTAGATAACTCCGTTTTGGTTTTAGAAGCAGATATTTCTCTGTACAGCCTATGGTCCCATTCACTCGTGAATATCCCAACGCAGCTCCTAGAAGAAACGTGTTTCTGACTCGCTGAATCTCAATATAGATTCAACTCTCTTAGGTGAACGAACGCACAGCAGAGTAGTTTCAAGGAAACGTTTCCCCAGAGTTTTAGACGAAGTTTCCTGCGGTTTAGTACGTATGCCGGCATTGGGATGGAAATATCGGTTTTGGGATTCTGCACAGAAACGGTTTGCAAACCGCCGAATTCACACGTGAGTTTAACTCTGTCAGTTGAATGCACACATTGACAACCATTCAGTTAGAAAGCTCCGTTTTGGTTTTAGAAGCAGATATTTCTCCGTACAGCCTATGGTCCCATTCAATCGGGAATATCCCAACACAGCTCCTAGAATAAACGTGTTTCTGACTCGCTGAATCTCAACATATATTCAACTCTCTTAGGTGAACGAACGCACAGCAGAGAAGTTTCAAGGAAACGTTTCCCCTGAGTTTTAGACGAAGTTTCCTGCGGTTTAGTACGTATGCCGGCATTGGGATGTAAATACCGGTTTTGGGATTTTGCACAGAAACGGTTTGCATACTGCTGAATTCACACGTGAGTTTAACTCTGTCAGTTGAATGCACACATTGACAACCATTCAGTTAGAATGCTCCGTTTTGGTTTTAGAAGCAGATATTTCTCTGTACAGCCTATGGTCCCATTCACTCGGGAATATCCCAACGCAGCTCCTAGAAGAAACGTGTTTATGCCTCGCTGAATCTGAACATAGATTCAACATTCTTAGGTGAACGAACGCACAGCAGAGCAGTTTCAAGGAAAAGTTTCTCCTGAGTTTTAGACGAAGTTTCCTGCGGTTTAGTACGTATGCCGACATTGGGCTGGAAATACCGGTTTGGGGATTCTGCACAGAAAGGGTTTGCAAACCGCTGAATCCACACGTGAGATTAACTCTGTCATTTTAATGCACACATTGACAACCATTCAGTTAGATATCTCCGTTTTGGTTTTAGAAGCAGATATTTCTCTGTACAGCCTATGGTCCCATTCACTCGGGAATATCCCAACGCAGCTCCTAGAAGAAACGTGTTTCTGACTCACTGAATCTCAACATAGATTCAACTCTCTTAGGTGAACGAACACACAGCAGAGCAGTTTCAAGTAAACGATTCTCCTGAGTTTTAGACGAAGTTTACTGCTGTTTAGTACGTATGCCGGCATTGGGATGTAAATACCGGTTTTGGGATTTTGCACAGAAACGGTTTGCATACTGCTGAATTCACACGTGAGTTTAACCCTGTCAGTTGAATGCACACATTGACAACCATTCAGTTAGATAGCTCCATTTTGGTTTTAGAAGCAGATATTTCTCTGTACAGTCTATGGTCCCATTCACTCGGGAATATCCCAACGCAGCTCCTAGAAGAAACGTGTTTATGACTCGCTGAATCTCAACATAGATTCAACTCTCTTAGGTGAACGAAAGCACAGCAGAGCAGTTTCAAGGAAACGTTTCTCCTTAGTTTTAGACGAAGTTTCCTGCGGTTTAGTACGTATGCCGGCATTGGGCTGGAAATGCCGGTTTTGGGATTCTTTAAAGAAAGGGTTTGCAAACCGCTGATTCCACACGTGAGTTTAACTCTGTCAGTTGAATGCACACATTGACAACCATTCAGTTAGATAGCTCCGTTTTGGTTTTAGAAGCAGATATTTCTCTGTATAGCCTATGGTCCCATTCACTCGGGAATATCCCAACGCAGCTTCTAGAAGAAACG
This sequence comes from Aotus nancymaae, assembly GCF_030222135.1. NCBI lineage: Eukaryota > Metazoa > Chordata > Mammalia > Primates > Aotidae > Aotus > Aotus nancymaae. The sequence goes on from NW_026988565.1 coordinate 689,611, forward strand.
TGTTTATGACTCGCTGAATCTCAACATAGATTCAACTCTCTTAGGTGAACGAAAGCACAGCAGAGCAGTTTCAAGGAAACGTTTCCCCTGAGTTTCAGACGAAGTTTCCTGCGTTTTAGTACGTATGCCGGCATTGGGATGGAAATACCGGTTTTGGGATTCTGCACAGAATCGGTTTGCAAACCGCCGAATTCACACGTGAGTTTAACTCTGTCAGTTGAAGGCACACATTGCCAACCATTCAGTTAGAAAGCTCCGTTTTGGTTTTGGAAGCAGATATTTCTCTGTACAGCCTATTGTCCCAATCACTCGGGAATATCCCAACGCTGCTCCTAGAAGAAACGTGTTTATGACTCGCTGAATCTCAACATAGATTCAACTTTTTAGGTGAACGAACGCACAGCAGAGCAGTTTCAAGGAAACGTTCCTCCTGAGTTTTAGACGAAGTTTCCTGCGGTTTAGAACGTATGCCGGCAATGGGCTGAAAATACCGGTTTTGGGATTCTGCACAGAAAGGGTTTGCAAACCGCTGAATCCACACGTGAGTTTAACTCCGTCAGTTGAATGCACACATTGACAACCATTCAGTTAGATAGCTCCGTTTTGGTTTTAGAAGCAGATATTTCTCTGTACAGCCTATGGTCCCATTCACTCGGGAATAACCCAGCGCAGCTCCTAGAAGAAACGTGTTTCTGACTCGCTGAATCTCAACATAGATTCCACTCTCTTAGGTGAACGAACGCACAGCCGAGAAGTTTCAGGGAAACGTTTCCCCTGAGTTTTAGACGAAGTTTCCTGCGGTTTAGTACAAATGCCGGCATTGGGATGGAAATACCGGTTTTGGGATTCTGTATAGAAACGGTTTACAAACCGCCGAATTCACACGTGAGTTTAACTCTGTCAGTTGAATGCACACATAGAGAACCATTCAGTTAGAATGCTCCGTTTTGGGTTTAGAAGCAGATATTTCTCTGTACAGCCTATGGTCCCATTCACTCGGGAATATCCCAACCCAGCTCCTAGAAGAAACGTGTTTCTGACTCGCTGAATCTCAACATAGATTCAACTTTCTTAGGTGAACGAACGCACAGCAGAGCAGTTTCAAGGAAACGTTCCTCCTGAGTTTTAGACGAACTTTACTGCTGTTTCGTACGTATACCGGCATTGGGCTGGAAATGCCGGTTTTGGGATTCTGTAAACAAAGGGTTTGCAAACCGCTGATTCCACACGTGAGTTTAACCCTGTCAGTTGAATGCACACATTGACAACCATTCAGTTAGAATGCTCCGTTTTGGTTTCAGAAGCAGATATTTCTCTGTACAGCCTATGGTCCCATTCACTCGGGAATATCCAAACGCAGCTCCTAGAAGAAACGTGTTTCTGACTCGCTGAATCTCAACATAGATTCAACTCTCTTAGGTGAACGAGCACACAGCAGAGCAGTTTTAAGTAAACGGTTCTCCTGAGTTTTAGACGAAGTTTACTGCTGTTTAGTACGTATGCCGGCATTGGGATGGAAATACCGGTTTTGGGATTTTGCACAGAAACGGTTTGCATACCGCTGAATTCACACGTGAATTTAACTCTGTCAGTTGAATCCACACATTGACAACCATTCAGTTAGATAGCTCGGTTTTGGTTTTAGAAGCAGATATTTCTCTGTACAGCCTATGGTCACATTCACTTGGGAATAAACCAGCGCAGCTCCTAGAAGAAACGTGTTTCTGACTCGCTGAATCTCAACATAGCTTCAACTCTCTTAGGTGAACGAACGCACAGCAGAGAAGTTTCAAGGAAACGTTTCCCATGAGTTTTAGACGAAGTTTCCTGCGGTTTAGTACGTATGCCGGCATTGGGATGGAAATACCGGTTTTGGATTCTGTACAGAAACGGTTTACAAACGGCCGAATTCACACGTGAGTTTAACTCTGTCAGTTGAATGCACACATTGACAACCATTCAGTTAGAATGCTCCGTTTTGGTTTTAGAAGCAGATATTTCTCTGTACAGCCTATGGTCCCATTCACTCGGGAATATCCCAACGCAGCTCCTAGAAGAAACGTGTTTCTGACTCGCTGAATCTCAACATAGATTCAACTTTCTTAGGTGAACGAACGCACAGCAGAGCAGTTTCAAGGAAACGTTCCTCCTGAGTTTTAGACGAAGTTTACTGCTGTTTCGTACGTATGCCGGCATTGGGCTGGAAATGCCGGTTTTGGGATTCTGCAAAGAAAGGGTTTGCAAACCGCTGATTCCACACGTGAGTTTAACTCTGTCAGTTGAATGCACACATTGACAACCATTCAGTTAGAATGCTCCGTTTTGGTTTTAGAAGCAGATATTTCTCTGTACAGCCTATGGTCCCATTCACTCGGGAATATCCCAACGCAGCTCCTAGAAGGAACGTGTTTCTGACTCGCTGAATCTCAACATAGATTCAATTCTCTTAGGTGAACGAACGCACAGCAGATCAGTTTCAAGGAAACGTTTCCCCTGAGTTTTAGACGAAGTTTCCTTCGGTTTAGTACCTATGCCGGCATTGGGATGGAAATACCGGTTTTGGGATTCTGCACAGAACGGTTTACAAACCGCCGAATTCACACGTGAGTTTAACTCTGTCAGTTGAATGCACACGTTGACAACCATTCAGTTAGAATGCTCCGTTTTGGTTTTAGAAGCAGATATTTCTCTGTACAGCCTATGGACCCATTCACTCGGGAATATCCCAACGCAGCTCCTAGAAGAAACGTGTTTATGCCTCGCTGAATCTCAACATAGATTCACCTCTCTTAGGTGAACGAACACACAGCAGAGTAGTTTCAAGTAAACGATTCTCCTGAGTTTTAGATGAAGTTTACTGCTGTTTAGTACGTATGCCGGCATTGGGATGGAAATACCGGTTTTGGGATTTTGCACAGAAAGGGTTTGCAAACCGCTGATTCCACACGTGAGTTTAACTCTGTCAGTTGAATGCACACATTGACAACCATTCAGTTAGAATGCTCCGTTTTGGTTTTAGAAGCAGATATTTCTCTGTACAGCCTATGGACCCATTCACTCGGGAATAACCCAACGCCGCTCCTAGAAGAAACGTGTTTCTGACTCGCTGAATCTCAACATAGATTCAACTCTCGTAGGTGAACGAACGCACAGTAGAGCAGTTTCAAGGAAACGTTTCCCCTGAGTTTTAGACGAAGTTTCCTGCGGTTTAGTACGTATGCCGGCATTGGGATGGAAATATCGGTTTTGGGATTCTGTACAGAAACGGTTTACAAACCGCCGAATTCACACGTGAGTTTAACTCTGTCAGTTGAATGCACACATTGACAACCATTCAGTTAGAATGCTCCGTTCTGGTTTTAGAAGCAGATATTTCTCTGTATAGCCTATGGTCCCATTCACTCCGGAATATCCCAACGCAGCTCCTAGAAGAAACGTGTTTCTGACTCGCTGAATCTCAACATAGATTCAACTTTCTTAGGTGAACGAACGCACAGCAGAGCAGTTTCAAGGAAACGTTCCTCCTGAGTTTTAGACGAAGTTTACTGCTGTTTCGTACGTATGCCGGCATTGGGCTGGAAATGCCGGTTTTGGGATTCTGCAAAGAAAGGGTTTGCAAACCGCTGATTCCACACCTGAGTTTAACTCTGTCAGTTGAATGCACACATTGACAACCATTCAGTTAGATAACTCCGTTTTGGTTTTAGAAGCAGATATTTCTCTGTACAGCCTATGGTCCCATTCACTCGTGAATATCCCAACGCAGCTCCTAGAAGAAACGTGTTTCTGACTCGCTGAATCTCAATATAGATTCAACTCTCTTAGGTGAACGAACGCACAGCAGAGTAGTTTCAAGGAAACGTTTCCCCTGAGTTTTAGACGAAGTTTCCTGCGGTTTAGTACGTATGCCGGCATTGGGATGGAAATATCGGTTTTGGGATTCTGCACAGAAACGGTTTGCAAACCGCCGAATTCACACTTGAGTTTAACTCTGTCAGTTGAATGCACACATTGACAACCATTCAGTTAGAAAGCTCCGTTTTGGTTTTAGAAGCAGATATTTCTCCGTACAGCCTATGGTCCCATTCAATCGGGAATATCCCAACACAGCTCCTAGAATAAACGTGTTTCTGACTCGCTGAATCTCAACATATATTCAACTCTCTTAGGTGAACGAACGCACAGCAGATCAGTTTCAAGGAAACGTTTCCCCTGAGTTTTAGACGAAGTTTCCTGCGGTTTAGTACATATGCCGGCATTGGGATGGAAATACCGGTTTTGGGATTCTGTACAGAAACGGTTTACAAACCGCCGAATTCACACGTGAATTTAACTCTGTCAGTTGAATGCACACATTGACAACCATTCAGTTAGAATGCTCCGTTTTGGTTTTAGAAGCAGATATTTCTCTGTACAGCCTATGGTCCCATTCACTCGGGAATATCCCAACGCAGCTCCTAGAAGAAACGTGTTTATGCCTCGCTGAATCTGAACATAGATTCAACATTCTTAGGTGAACGAACGCACAGCAGAGCAGTTTCAAGGAAAAGTTTCTCCTGAGTTTTAGACGAAGTTTCCTGCGGTTTAGTACGTATGCCGACATTGGGCTGGAAATACCGGTTTGGGGATTCTGCACAGAAAGGGTTTGCAAACCGCTGAATCCACACGTGAGATTAACTCTGTCAGTTGAATGCACACATTGACAACCATTCAGTTAGATATCTCCGTTTTGGTTTTAGAAGCAGATATTTCTCTGTACAGCCTATGGTCCCATTCACTCGGGAATATCCCAACGCAGCTCCTAGAAGAAACGTGTTTCTGACTCGCTGAATCTCAACATAGATTCAACTCTCTTAGGTGAACGAACACACAGCAGAGCAGTTTCAAGTAAACGATTCTCCTGAGTTTTAGACGAAGTTTCCTGCGGTTTAGTACGTATGCCGGCATTGGGATGTAAATACCGGTTTTGGGATTTTGCACAGAAACGGTTTGCATACTGCTGAATTCACACGTGAGTTTAACTCTGTCAGTTGAATGCACACATTGACAACCATTCAGTTAGATAGCTCCATTTTGGTTTTAGAAGCAGATATTTCTCTGTACAGTCTATGGTCCCATTCACTCGGGAATATCCCAACGCAGCTCCTAGAAGAAACGTGTTTCTGACTCGCTGAATCTCAACATAGATTAAACTCTCTTAGGTGAACGAACGCACAGCAGAGCAGTTTCAAGGAAACGTTTCTCCTTAGTTTTAGACGAAGTTTCCTGCGGTTTAGTACGTATGCCGGCATTGGGCTGGAAATACCGGTTTTGGGATTCTGCACAGAAAGGTTTTGCAAGCCGCTGAATCCACACGTGAGATTAACTCTTTCGGTTGAATGCACACATTGACAACCATTCGGTTAGATAGCTGCGTTTTGGTTTTAGAAGCAGATATTTCTCTGTACAGCCTATGGTCCCATTCACTCGGGAATATCCCAACAGAGTTCCTAATAGAAACGTGTATATGACTCGCTGAATCCCAGCATAGATTCAACTCTCTTAGGTGAACGAACACACAGCAGAGCAGTTTCAAGGAAACGTTTCCCCTGAGTTTTAGACGAAGTTTACTGCTGTTTCGTACGTATGCCGGCATTGGGCTGGAAATGCCGGTTTTGGGATTCTTTAAAGAAAGGGTTTGCAAACCGCTGATTCCACACGTGAGTTTAACTCTGTCAGTTGAATGCACACATTGACAACCATTCAGTTAGATAGCTCCGTTTTGGTTTTAGAAGCAGATATTTCTCTGTAGAACCTATGGTCCCATTCACTCGGGAATATCCCAACGCAGCTTCTAGAAGAAACGTGTTTATGACTCGCTGAATCTCAACATAGATTCAACTCTCTTAGGTGAACGAAAGCACAGCAGAGCAGTTTCAAGGAAACGTTTCCCCTGAGTTTCAGACGAAGTTTCCTGCGGTTTAGTACGTATGCCGGCATTGGGATGGAAATACCGGTTTTGGGATTCTGCACAGAATCGGTTTGCAAACCGCCGAATTCACACGTGAGTTTAACTCTGTCAGTTGAAGGCACACATTGCCAACCATTCAGTTAGAATGCTCCGTTTTGGTTTTAGAAGCAGATATTTCTCTGTACAGCCTATTGTCCCAATCACTCGGGAATATCCCAACGCTGCTCCTAGAAGAAACGTGTTTATGACTCGCTGAATCTCAACATAGATTCAACTTTTTAGGTGAACGAACGCACAGCAGAGCAGTTTCAAGGAAACGTTCCTCCTGAGTTTTAGACGAAGTTTCCTGCGGTTTAGAACGTATGCCGGCAATGGGCTGAAAATACCGGTTTTGGGATTCTGCACAGAAAGGGTTTGCAAACCGCTGAATCCACACGTGCGTTTAACTCCGTCAGTTGAATGCACACATTGACAACCATTCAGTTAGATAGCTCCGTTTTGGTTTTAGAAGCAGATATTTCTCTGTACAGCCTATGGTCCCATTCACTCGGGAATAACCCAGCGCAGCTCCTAGAAGAAACGTGTTTCTGACTCGCTGAATCTCAACATAGATTCCACTCTCTTAGGTGAACGAACGCACAGCCGAGAAGTTTCAGGGAAACGTTTCCCCTGAGTTTTAGACGAAGTTTCCTGCGGTTTAGTACAAATGCCGGCATTGGGATGGAAATACCGGTTTTGGGATTCTGTATAGAAACGGTTTACAAACCGCCGAATTCACACTTGAGTTTAACTCTGTCAGTTGAATGCACACATTGACAACCATTCAGTTAGAATGCTCCGTTTTGGTTTTAGAAGCAGATATTTCTCTGTACAGCCTATGGACCCATTCACTCGGGAATAACCCAACGCCGCTCCTAGAAGAAACGTGTTTCTGACTCGCTGAATCTCAACATAGATTCAACTCTCGTAGGTGAACGAACGCACAGTAGAGCAGTTTCAAGGAAACGTTTCCCCTGAGTTTTAGACGAAGTTTCCTGCGGTTTAGTACGTATGCCGGCATTGGGATGGAAATATCGGTTTTGGGATTCTGTACAGAAACGGTTTACAAACCGCCGAATTCACACGTGAGTTTAACTCTGTCAGTTGAATGCACACATTGACAACCATTCAGTTAGAATGCTCCGTTCTGGTTTTAGAAGCAGATATTTCTCTGTATAGCCTATGGTCCCATTCACTCCGGAATATCCCAACGCAGCTCCTAGAAGAAACGTGTTTCTGACTCGCTGAATCTCAACATAGATTCAACTTTCTTAGGTGAACGAACGCACAGCAGAGCAGTTTCAAGGAAACGTTCCTCCTGAGTTTTAGACGAAGTTTACTGCTGTTTCGTACGTATGCCGGCATTGGGCTGGAAATGCCGGTTTTGGGATTCTGCAAAGAAAGGGTTTGCAAACCGCTGATTCCACACCTGAGTTTAACTCTGTCAGTTGAATGCACACATTGACAACCATTCAGTTAGATAACTCCGTTTTGGTTTTAGAAGCAGATATTTCTCTGTACAGCCTATGGTCCCATTCACTCGTGAATATCCCAACGCAGCTCCTAGAAGAAACGTGTTTCTGACTCGCTGAATCTCAATATAGATTCAACTCTCTTAGGTGAACGAACGCACAGCAGAGTAGTTTCAAGGAAACGTTTCCCCTGAGTTTTAGACGAAGTTTCCTGCGGTTTAGTACGTATGCCGGCATTGGGATGGAAATATCGGTTTTGGGATTCTGCACAGAAACGGTTTGCAAACCGCCGAATTCACACTTGAGTTTAACTCTGTCAGTTGAATGCACACATTGACAACCATTCAGTTAGAAAGCTCCGTTTTGGTTTTAGAAGCAGATATTTCTCCGTACAGCCTATGGTCCCATTCAATCGGGAATATCCCAACACAGCTCCTAGAATAAACGTGTTTCTGACTCGCTGAATCTCAACATATATTCAACTCTCTTAGGTGAACGAACGCACAGCAGATCAGTTTCAAGGAAACGTTTCCCCTGAGTTTTAGACGAAGTTTCCTGCGGTTTAGTACATATGCCGGCATTGGGATGGAAATACCGGTTTTGGGATTCTGTACAGAAACGGTTTACAAACCGCCGAATTCACACGTGAATTTAACTCTGTCAGTTGAATGCACACATTGACAACCATTCAGTTAGAATGCTCCGTTTTGGTTTTAGAAGCAGATATTTCTCTGTACAGCCTATGGTCCCATTCACTCGGGAATATCCCAACGCAGCTCCTAGAAGAAACGTGTTTATGCCTCGCTGAATCTGAACATAGATTCAACATTCTTAGGTGAACGAACGCACAGCAGAGCAGTTTCAAGGAAAAGTTTCTCCTGAGTTTTAGACGAAGTTTCCTGCGGTTTAGTACGTATGCCGACATTGGGCTGGAAATACCGGTTTGGGGATTCTGCACAGAAAGGGTTTGCAAACCGCTGAATCCACACGTGAGATTAACTCTGTCATTTTAATGCACACATTGACAACCATTCAGTTAGATATCTCCGTTTTGGTTTTAGAAGCAGATATTTCTCTGTACAGCCTATGGTCCCATTCACTCGGGAATATCCCAACGCAGCTCCTAGAAGAAACGTGTTTCTGACTCGCTGAATCTCAACATAGATTCAACTCTCTTAGGTGAACGAACACACAGCAGAGCAGTTTCAAGTAAACGATTCTCCTGAGTTTTAGACGAAGTTTCCTGCGGTTTAGTACGTATGCCGGCATTGGGATGTAAATACCGGTTTTGGGATTTTGCACAGAAACGGTTTGCATACTGCTGAATTCACACGTGAGTTTAACTCTGTCAGTTGAATGCACACATTGACAACCATTCAGTTAGATAGCTCCATTTTGGTTTTAGAAGCAGATATTTCTCTGTACAGTCTATGGTCCCATTCACTCGGGAATATCCCAACGCAGCTCCTAGAAGAAACGTGTTTCTGACTCGCTGAATCTCAACATAGATTAAACTCTCTTAGGTGAACGAACGCACAGCAGAGCAGTTTCAAGGAAACGTTTCTCCTTAGTTTTAGACGAAGTTTCCTGCGGTTTAGTACGTATGCCGGCATTGGGCTGGAAATACCGGTTTTGGGATTCTGCACAGAAAGGGTTTGCAAGCCGCTGAATCCACACGTGAGATTAACTCTTTCGGTTGAATGCACACATTGACAACCATTCGGTTAGATAGCTGCGTTTTGGTTTTAGAAGCAGATATTTCTCTGTACAGCCTATGGTCCCATTCACTCGGGAATATCCCAACAGAGTTCCTAATAGAAACGTGTATATGACTCGCTGAATCCCAGCATAGATTCAACTCTCTTAGGTGAACGAACACACAGCAGAGCAGTTTCAAGGAAACGTTTCCCCTGAGTTTTAGACGAAGTTTACTGCTGTTTCGTACGTATGCCGGCATTGGGCTGGAAATGCCGGTTTTGGGATTCTTTAAAGAAAGGGTTTGCAAACCGCTGATTCCACACGTGAGTTTAACTCTGTCAGTTGAATGCACACATTGACAACCATTCAGTTAGATAGCTCCGTTTTGGTTTTAGAAGCAGATATTTCTCTGTAGAACCTATGGTCCCATTCACTCGGGAATATCCCAACGCAGCTTCTAGAAGAAACGTGTTTATGACTCGCTGAATCTCAACATAGATTCAACTCTCTTAGGTGAACGAAAGCACAGCAGAGCAGTTTCAAGGAAACGTTTCCCCTGAGTTTCAGACGAAGTTTCCTGCGGTTTAGTACGTATGCCGGCATTGGGATGGAAATACCGGTTTTCGGATTCTGCACAGAATCGGTTTGCAAACCGCCGAATTCACACGTGAGTTTAACTCTGTCAGTTGAAGGCACACATTGCCAACCATTCAGTTAGAATGCTCCGTTTTGGTTTTAGAAGCAGATATTTCTCTGTACAGCCTATTGTCCCAATCACTCGGGAATATCCCAACGCTGCTCCTAGAAGAAACGTGTTTATGACTCGCTGAATCTCAACATAGATTCAACTTTTTAGGTGAACGAACGCACAGCAGAGCAGTTTCAAGGAAACGTTCCTCCTGAGTTTTAGACGAAGTTTCCTGCGGTTTAGAACGTATGCCGGCAATGGGCTGAAAATACCGGTTTTGGGATTCTGCACAGAAAGGGTTTGCAAACCGCTGAATCCACACGTGCGTTTAACTCCGTCAGTTGAATGCACACATTGACAACCATTCAGTTAGATAGCTCCGTTTTGGTTTTAGAAGCAGATATTTCTCTGTACAGCCTATGGTCCCATTCACTCGGGAATAACCCAGCGCAGCTCCTAGAAGAAACGTGTTTCTGACTCGCTGAATCTCAACATAGATTCCACTCTCTTAGGTGAACGAACGCACAGCCGAGAAGTTTCAGGGAAACGTTTCCCCTGAGTTTTAGACGAAGTTTCCTGCGGTTTAGTACAAATGCCGGCATTGGGATGGAAATACCGGTTTTGGGATTCTGTATAGAAACGGTTTACAAACCGCCGAATTCACACTTGAGTTTAACTCTGTCAGTTGAATGCACACATAGAGAACCATTCAGTTAGAATGCTCCGTTTTGGTTTTAGAAGCAGATATTTCTCTGTACAGCCTATGGTCCCATTCACTCGGGAATATCCCAACCCAGCTCCTAGAAGAAACGTGTTTCTGACTCGCTGAATCTCAACATAGATTCAACTTTCTTAGGTGAACGAACGCACAGCAGAGCAGTTTCAAGGAAACGTTCCTCCTGAGTTTTAGAAGAAGTTTACTGCTGTTTCGTACGTATACCGGCATTGGGCTGGAAATGCCGGTTTTGGGATTCTGTAAACAAAGGGTTTGCAAACCGCTGATTCCACACGTGAGTTTAACCCTGTCAGTTGAATGCACACATTGACAACCATTCAGTTAGAATGCTCCGTTTTGGTTTTAGAAGCAGATATTTCTCTGTACAGCCTATGGTCCCATTCACTCGGGAATATCCAAACGCAGCTCCTAGAAGAAACGTGTTTCTGACTCGCTGAATCTCAACATAGATTCAACTCTCTTAGGTGAACGAACACACAGCAGAGCAGTTTTAAGTAAACGATTCTCCTGAGTTTTAGACGAAGTTTACTGCTGTTTAGTACGTATGCCGGCATTGGGATGGAAATACCGGTTTTGGGATTTTGCACAGAAACGGTTTGCATACCACTGAATTCACACGTGAATTTAACTCTGTCAGTTGAATCCACACATTGACAACCATTCAGTTAGATAGCTCCGTTTTGGTTTTAGAAGCAGATATTTCTCTGTACAGCCTATGGTCCCATTCACTCGGGAATATCCCAACCCAGCTCCTAGAAGAAACGTGTTTCTGACTCGCTGAATCTCAACATAGATTCAACTTTCTTAGGTGAACGAACGCACAGCAGAGCAGTTTCAAGGAAACGTTCCTCCTGAGTTTTAGACGAAGTTTACTGCTGTTTCGTACGTATACCGGCATTGGGCTGGAAATGCCGGTTTTGGGATTCTGTAAACAAAGGGTTTGCAAACCGCTGATTCCACACGTGAGTTTAACCCTGTCAGCTGAATGCACACATTGACAACCATTCAGTTAGAATGCTCCGTTTTGGTTTTAGAAGCAGATATTTCTCTGTACAGCCTATGGTCCCATTCACTCGGGAATATCCCAACGCAGCTCCTAGAAGAAACGTGTTTCTGACTCGCTGAATCTCAACATAGATTCAACTCTCTTAGGTGAACGAACACACAGCAGAGCAGTTTTAAGTAAACGATTCTCCTGAGTTTTAGACGAAGTTTACTGCTGTTTAGTACGTATGCCGGCATTGGGATGGAAATACCGGTTTTGGGATTTTGCACAGAAACGGTTTGCATACCACTGAATTCACACGTGAATTTAACTCTGTCAGTTGAATCCACACATTGACAACCATTCAGTTAGATAGCTCGGTTTTGGTTTTAGAAGCAGATATTTCTCTGTACAGCCTATGGTCCCATTCACTTGGGAATAAACCAGCGCAGCTCCTAGAAGAAACGTGTTTCTGACTCGCTGAATCTCAACATAGCTTCAACTCTCTTAGGTGAACGAACGCACAGCAGAGAAGTTTCAAGGAAACGTTTCCCATGAGTTTTAGACGAAGTTTCCTGCGGTTTAGTACGTATGCCGGCATTGGGATGGAAATACCGGTTTTGGATTCTGTACAGAAACGGTTTACAAACGGCCGAATTCACACGTGAGTTTAACTCTGTCAGTTGAATGCACACATTGACAACCATTCAGTTAGAATGCTCCGTTTTGGTTTTAGAAGCAGATATTTCTCTGTACAGCCTATGGTCCCATTCACTCGGGAATATCCCAACGCAGCTCCTAGAAGAAACGTGTTTCTGACTCGCTGAATCTCAACATAGATTCAACTTTCTTAGGTGAACGAACGCACAGCAGAGCAGTTTCAAGGAAACGTTCCTCCTGAGTTTTAGACGAAGTTTACTGCTGTTTCGTACGTATGCCGGCATTGGGCTGGAAATGCCGGTTTTGGGATTCTGCAAAGAAAGGGTTTGCAAACCGCTGATTCCACACGTGAGTTTAACTCTGTCAGTTGAATGCACACATTGACAACCATTCTGTTAGAATGCTCCGTTTTGGTTTTAGAAGCAGATATTTCTCTGTACAGCCTATGGTCCCATTCACTCGGGAATATCCCAACGCAGCTCCTAGAAGGAACGTGTTTCTGACTCGCTGAATCTCAACATAGATTCAATTCTCTTAGGTGAACGAACGCACAGCAGATCAGTTTCAAGGAAACGTTTCCCCTGAGTTTTAGACGAAGTTTCCTTCGGTTTAGTACCTATGCCGGCATTGGGATGGAAATACCGGTTTTGGGATTCTGCACAGAACGGTTTACAAACCGCTGAATTCACACGTGAGTTTAACTCTTTCAGTTGAATGCACACGTTGACAACCATTCAGTTAGAATGCTCCGTTTTGGTTTTAGAAGCAGATATTTCTCTGTACAGCCTATGGACCCATTCACTCGAGAATATCCCAACGCAGCTCCTAGAAGAAACGTGTTTCTGACTCGCTGAATCTCAACATAGATTAAACTCTCTTAGGTGAACGAACGCACAGCAGAGCAGTTTCAAGGAAACGTTTCTCCTTAGTTTTAGACGAAGTTTCCTGCGGTTTAGTACGTATGCCGGCATTGGGCTGGAAATACCGGTTTTGGGATTCTGCACAGAAAGGGTTTGCAAGCCGCTGAATCCACACGTGAGATTAACTCTTTCGGTTGAATGCACACATTGACAACCATTCGGTTAGATAGCTGCGTTTTGGTTTTAGAAGCAGATATTTCTCTGTACAGCCTCTGGTCCCATTCACTCGGGAATATCCCAACAGAGTTCCTAATAGAAACGTGTATATGACTCGCTGAATCCCAGCATAGATTCAACTCTCTTAGGTGAACGAACACACAGCAGAGCAGTTTCAAGGAAACGTTTCCCCTGAGTTTTAGACGAAGTTTACTGCTGTTTCGTACGTATGCCGGCATTGGGCTGGAAATGCCGGTTTTGGGATTCTTTAAAGAAAGGGTTTGCAAACCGCTGATTCCACACGTGAGTTTAACTCTGTCAGTTGAATGCACACATTGACAACCATTCAGATAGATAGCTCCGTTTTGGTTTTAGAAGCAGATATTTCTCTGTAGAGCCTATGGTCCCATTCACTCGGGAATATCCCAACGCAGCTTCTAGAAGAAACGTGTTTATGACTCGCTGAATCTCAACATAGATTCAACTCTCTTAGGTGAACGAAAGCACAGCAGAGCAGTTTCAAGGAAACGTTTCCCCTGAGTTTCAGACGAAGTTTCCTGCGGTTTAGTACGTATGCCGGCATTGGGATGGAAATACCGGTTTTGGGATTCTGCACAGAATCGGTTTGCAAACCGCCGAATTCACACGTGAGTTTAACTCTGTCAGTTGAAGGCACACATTGCCAACCATTCAGTTAGAATGCTCCGTTTTGGTTTTAGAAGCAGATATTTCTCTGTACAGCCTATTGTCCCAATCACTCGGGAATATCCCAACGCTGCTCCTAGAAGAAACGTGTTTATGACTCGCTGAATCTCAACATAGATTCAACTTTTTAGGTGAACGAACGCACAGCAGAGCAGTTTCAAGGAAACGTTCCTCCTGAGTTTTAGACGAAGTTTCCTGCGGTTTAGAACGTATGCCGGCAATGGGCTGAAAATACCGGTTTTGGGATTCTGCACAGAAAGGGTTTGCAAACCGCTGAATCCACACGTGCGTTTAACTCCGTCAGTTGAATGCACACATTGACAACCATTCAGTTAGATAGCTCCGTTTTGGTTTTAGAAGCAGATATTTCTCTGTACAGCCTATGGTCCCATTCACTCGGGAATAACCCAGCGCAGCTCCTAGAAGAAACGTGTTTCTGACTCGCTGAATCTCAACATAGATTCCACTCTCTTAGGTGAACGAACGCACAGCCGAGAAGTTTCAGGGAAACGTTTCCCCTGAGTTTTAGACGAAGTTTCCTGCGGTTTAGTACAAATGCCGGCATTGGGATGGAAATACCGGTTTTGGGATTCTGTATAGAAACGGTTTACAAACCGCCGAATTCACACTTGAGTTTAACTCTGTCAGTTGAATGCACACATAGAGAACCATTCAGTTAGAATGCTCCGTTTTGGTTTTAGAAGCAGATATTTCTCTGTACAGCCTATGGTCCCATTCACTCGGGAATATCCCAACCCAGCTCCTAGAAGAAACGTGTTTCTGACTCGCTGAATCTCAACATAGATTCAACTTTCTTAGGTGAACGAACGCACAGCAGAGCAGTTTCAAGGAAACGTTCCTCCTGAGTTTTAGACGAAGTTTACTGCTGTTTCGTACGTATACCGGCATTGGGCTGGAAATGCCGGTTTTGGGATTCTGTAAACAAAGGGTTTGCAAACCGCTGATTCCACACGTGAGTTTAACCCTGTCAGTTGAATGCACACATTGACAACCATTCAGTTAGAATGCTCCGTTTTGGTTTTAGAAGCAGATATTTCTCTGTACAGCCTATGGTCCCATTCACTCGGGAATATCCAAACGCAGCTCCTAGAAGAAACGTGTTTCTGACTCGCTGAATCTCAACATAGATTCAACTCTCTTAGGTGAACGAACACACAGCAGAGCAGTTTTAAGTAAACGATTCTCCTGAGTTTTAGACGAAGTTTACTGCTGTTTAGTACGTATGCCGGCATTGGGATGGAAATACCGGTTTTGGGATTTTGCACAGAAACGGTTTGCATACCACTGAATTCACACGTGAATTTAACTCTGTCAGTTGAATCCACACATTGACAACCATTCAGTTAGATAGCTCCGTTTTGGTTTTAGAAGCAGATATTTCTCTGTACAGCCTATGGTCCCATTCACTCGGGAATATCCCAACCCAGCTCCTAGAAGAAACGTGTTTCTGACTCGCTGAATCTCAACATAGATTCAACTTTCTTAGGTGAACGAACGCACAGCAGAGCAGTTTCAAGGAAACGTTCCTCCTGAGTTTTAGACGAAGTTTACTGCTGTTTCGTACGTATACCGGCATTGGGCTGGAAATGCCGGTTTTGGGATTCTGTAAACAAAGGGTTTGCAAACCGCTGATTCCACACGTGAGTTTAACCCTGTCAGCTGAATGCACACATTGACAACCATTCAGTTAGAATGCTCCGTTTTGGTTTTAGAAGCAGATATTTCTCTGTACAGCCTATGGTCCCATTCACTCGGGAATATCCCAACGCAGCTCCTAGAAGAAACGTGTTTCTGACTCGCTGAATCTCAACATAGATTCAACTCTCTTAGGTGAACGAACACACAGCAGAGCAGTTTTAAGTAAACGATTCTCCTGAGTTTTAGACGAAGTTTACTGCTGTTTAGTACGTATGCCGGCATTGGGATGGAAATACCGGTTTTGGGATTTTGCACAGAAACGGTTTGCATACCACTGAATTCACACGTGAATTTAACTCTGTCAGTTGAATCCACACATTGACAACCATTCAGTTAGATAGCTCGGTTTTGGTTTTAGAAGCAGATATTTCTCTGTACAGCCTATGGTCCCATTCACTTGGGAATAAACCAGCGCAGCTCCTAGAAGAAACGTGTTTCTGACTCGCTGAATCTCAACATAGCTTCAACTCTCTTAGGTGAACGAACGCACAGCAGAGATGTTTCAAGGAAACGTTTCCCATGAGTTTTAGACGAAGTTTCCTGCGGTTTAGTACGTATGCCGGCATTGGGATGGAAATACCGGTTTTGGATTCTGTACAGAAACGGTTTACAAACGGCCGAATTCACACGTGAGTTTAACTCTGTCAGTTGAATGCACACATTGACAACCATTCAGTTAGAATGCTCCGTTTTGGTTTTAGAAGCAGATATTTCTCTGTACAGCCTATGGTCCCATTCACTCGGGAATATCCCAACGCAGCTCCTAGAAGAAACGTGTTTCTGACTCGCTGAATCTCAACATAGATTCAACTTTCTTAGGTGAACGAACGCACAGCAGAGCAGTTTCAAGGAAACGTTCCTCCTGAGTTTTAGACGAAGTTTACTGCTGTTTCGTACGTATGCCGGCATTGGGCTGGAAATGCCGGTTTTGGGATTCTGCAAAGAAAGGGTTTGCAAACCGCTGATTCCACACGTGAGTTTAACTCTGTCAGTTGAATGCACACATTGACAACCATTCTGTTAGAATGCTCCGTTTTGGTTTTAGAAGCAGATATTTCTCTGTACAGCCTATGGTCCCATTCACTCGGGAATATCCCAACGCAGCTCCTAGAAGGAACGTGTTTCTGACTCGCTGAATCTCAACATAGATTCAATTCTCTTAGGTGAACGAACGCACAGCAGATCAGTTTCAAGGAAACGTTTCCCCTGAGTTTTAGACGAAGTTTCCTTCGGTTTAGTACCTATGCCGGCATTGGGATGGAAATACCGGTTTTGGGATTCTGCACAGAACGGTTTACAAACCGCTGAATTCACACGTGAGTTTAAGTCTTTCAGTTGAATGCACACGTTGACAACCATTCAGTTAGAATGCTCCGTTTTGGTTTTAGAAGCAGATATTTCTCTGTACAGCCTATGGACCCATTCACTCGGGAATATCCCAACGCAGCTCCTAGAAGAAACGTGTTTATGCCTCGCTGAATCTCAACATAGATTCACCTCTCTTAGGTGAACGAACACACAGCAGAGTAGTTTCAAGTAAACGATTCTCCTGAGTTTTAGATGAAGTTTACTGCGGTTTAGTACATATGCCGGCATTGGGATGGAAATACCGGTTTTGGGATTTTGCACAGAAACGGTTTGCAAACCGCTGAATTCACACGTGAGTTTAACTCTGTCAGTTGAATGCACACATTGACAACCATTCAGTTAGATAGCTCCGTTTTGGTTTTAGAAGCAGATATTTCTCTATACAGCCTATGGTCCCATTCACTCGGGAATATCCCAATGCAGCTCCTAGAAGAAACGTGTTTCTGACTCGCTGAATCTCAACATAGATTAAACTCTCTTAGGTGAACGAACGCACAGCAGAGCAGTTTCAAGGAAACGTTTCTCCTTAGTTTTAGACGAAGTTTCCTGCGGTTTAGTACGTATGCCGGCATTGGGCTGGAAATACCGGTTTTGGGATTCTGCACAGAAAGGGTTTGCAAGCCGCTGAATCCACACGTGAGATTAACTCTTTCGGTTGAATGCACACATTGACAACCATTCGGTTAGATAGCTGCGTTTTGGTTTTAGAAGCAGATATTTCTCTGTACAGCCTATGGTCCCATTCACTCGGGAATATCCCAACAGAGTTCCTAATAGAAACGTGTATATGACTCGCTGAATCCCAGCATAGATTCAACTCTCTTAGGTGAACGAACACACAGCAGAGCAGTTTCAAGGAAACGTTTCCCCTGAGTTTTAGACGAAGTTTACTGCTGTTTCGTATGTATGCCGGCATTGGGCTGGAAATGCCGGTTTTGGGATTCTTTAAAGAAAGGGTTTGCAAACCGCTGATTCCACACGTGAGTTTAACTCTGTCAGTTGAATGCACACATTGACAACCATTCAGTTAGATAGCTCCGTTTTGGTTTTAGAAGCAGATATTTCTCTGTATAGCCTATGGTCCCATTCACTCGGGAATATCCCAACGCAGCTTCTAGAAGAAACGTGTTTATGACTCGCTGAATCTCAACATAGATTCAACTCTCTTAGGTGAACGAAAGCACAGCAGAGCAGTTTCAAGGAAACGTTTCCCCTGAGTTTCAGACGAAGTTTCCTGCGGTTTAGTACGTATGCCGGCATTGGGATGGAAATACCGGTTTTGGGATTCTGCACAGAATCGGTTTGCAAACCGCCGAATTCACACGTGAGTTTAACTCTGTCAGTTGAAGGCACACATTGCCAACCATTCAGTTAGAATGCTCCGTTTTGGTTTTAGAAGCAGATATTTCTCTGTACAGCCTATTGTCCCAATCACTCGGGAATATCCCAACGCTGCTCCTAGAAGAAACATGTTTATGACTCGCTGAATCTCAACATAGATTCAACTTTTTAGGTGAACGAACGCACAGCAGGGCAGTTTCAAGGAAACGTTCCTCCTGAGTTTTAGACGAAGTTTCCTGCGGTTTAGAACGTATGCCGGCAATGGGCTGAAAATACCGGTTTTGGGATTCTGCACAGAAAGGGTTTGCAAACCGCTGAATCCACACGTGAGTTTAACTCCGTCAGTTGAATGCACACATTGACAACCATTCAGTTAGATAGCTCCGTTTTGGTTTTAGAAGCAGATATTTCTCTGTACAGCCTATGGTCCCATTCACTCGGGAATAACCCAGCGCAGCTCCTAGAAGAAACGTGTTTCTGACTCGCTGAATCTCAGCATAGATTCCACTCTCTTAGGTGAACGAACGCACAGCCGAGAAGTTTCAGGGAAACGTTTCCCCTGAGTTTTAGACGAAGTTTCCTGCGGTTTAGTACAAATGCCGGCATTGGGATGGAAATACCGGTTTTGGGATTCTGTATAGAAACGGTTTACAAACCGCCGAATTCACACGTGAGTTTAACTCTGTCAGTTGAATGCACACATAGAGAACCATTCAGTTAGAATGCTCCGTTTTGGTTTTAGAAGCAGATATTTCTCTGTACAGCCTATGGTCCCATTCACTCGGGAATATCCCAACCCAGCTCCTAGAAGAAACGTGTTTCTGACTCGCTGAATCTCAACATAGATTCAACTTTCTTAGGTGAACGAACGCACAGCAGAGCAGTTTCAAGGAAACGTTCCTCCTGAGTTTTAGACGAACTTTACTGCTGTTTCGTACGTATACCGGCATTGGGCTGGAAATGCCGGTTTTGGGATTCTGTAAACAAAGGGTTTGCAAACCGCTGATTTCACACGTGAGTTTAACCCTGTCAGTTGAATGCACACATTGACAACCATTCAGTTAGAATGCTCCGTTTTGGTTTTAGAAGCAGATATTTCTCTGTACAGCCTATGGTCCCATTCACTCGGGAATATCCAAACGCAGCTCCTAGAAGAAACGTGTTTCTGACTCGCTGAATCTCAACATAGATTCAACTCTCTTAGGTGAACGAACACACAGCAGAGCAGTTTTAAGTAAACGATTCTCCTGAGTTTTAGACGAAGTTTACTGCTGTTTAGTACGTATGCCGGCATTGGGATGGAAATACCGGTTTTGGGATTTTGCACAGAAACGGTTTGCATACCACTGAATTCACACGTGAATTTAACTCTGTCAGTTGAATCCACACATTGACAACCATTCAGTTAGATAGCTCGGTTTTGGTTTTAGAAGCAGATATTTCTCTGTACAGCCTATGGTCCCATTCACTTGGGAATAAACCAGCGCAGCTCCTAGAAGAAACGTGTTTCTGACTCGCTGAATCTCAACATAGCTTCAACTCTCTTAGGTGAACGAACGCACAGCAGAGAAGTTTCAAGGAAACGTTTCCCATGAGTTTTAGACGAAGTTTCCTGCGGTTTAGTACGTATGCCGGCATTGGGATGGAAATACCGGTTTTGGATTCTGTACAGAAACGGTTTACAAACGGCCGAATTCACACGTGAGTTTAACTCTGTCAGTTGAATGCACACATTGACAACCATTCAGTTAGAATGCTCCGTTTTGGTTTTAGAAGCAGATATTTCTCTGTACAGCCTATGGTCCCATTCACTCGGGAATATCCCAACGCAGCTCCTAGAAGAAACGTGTTTCTGACTCGCTGAATCTCAACATAGATTCAACTTTCTTAGGTGAACGAACGCACAGCAGAGCAGTTTCAAGGAAACGTTCCTCCTGAGTTTTAGACGAAGTTTACTGCTGTTTCGTACGTATGCCGGCATTGGGCTGGAAATGCCGGTTTTGGGATTCTGCAAAGAAAGGGTTTGCAAACCGCTGATTCCACACGTGAGTTTAACTCTGTCAGTTGAATGCACACATTGACAACCATTCTGTTAGAATGCTCCGTTTTGGTTTTAGAAGCAGATATTTCTCTGTACAGCCTATGGTCCCATTCACTCGGGAATATCCCAACGCAGCTCCTAGAAGGAACGTGTTTCTGACTCGCTGAATCTCAACATAGATTCAATTCTCTTAGGTGAACGAACGCACAGCAGATCAGTTTCAAGGAAACGTTTCCCCTGAGTTTTAGACGAAGTTTCCTTCGGTTTAGTACCTATGCCGGCATTGGGATGGAAATACCCGTTTTGGGATTCTGCACAGAACGGTTTACAAACCGCTGAATTCACACGTGAGTTTAACTCTGTCAGTTGAATGCACACGTTGACAACCATTCAGTTAGAATGCTCCGTTTTGGTTTTAGAAGCAGATATTTCTCTGTACAGCCTATGGACCCATTCACTCGGGAATATCCCAACGCAGCTCCTAGAAGAAACGTGTTTATGCCTCGCTGAATCTCAACATAGATTCACCTCTCTTAGGTGAACGAACACACAGCAGAGTAGTTTCAAGTAAACGATTCTCCTGAGTTTTAGATGAAGTTTACTGCGGTTTAGTACATATGCCGGCATTGGGATGGAAATACCGGTTTTGGGATTTTGCACAGAAACGGTTTGCAAACCGCTGAATTCACACGTGAATTTAACTCTGTCAGTTGAATGCACACATTGACAACCATTCAGTTAGATAGCTCCGTTTTGGTTTTAGAAGCAGATATTTCTCTATACAGCCTATGGTCCCATTCACTCGGGAATATCCCAATGCAGCTCCTAGAAGAAACGTGTTTCTGACTCGCTGAATCTCAACATAGATTCAACATTCAGAAGTGAACGAACGCACAGCAGAGCAGTTTCAAGGAAACGTTTCTCCTGAGTTTTAGACGAAGTTTACTGCTGTTTCGTACGTATGCCGGCATTAGGCTGGAAATGCCGGTTTTGGGATTCTGCAAAGAAAGGGTTTGCAAACCGCTGAACCCACACGTGAGTTTAACTCTGTCAGTTGAATGCACACATTGACAACCATTCAGTTAGATAGCTCCGTTTTGGTTTTAGAAGCAGATATTTCTCTGTACAGCCTATGGTCCCATTCACTCGGGAATATCCAAACGCAGCTCCTAGAAGAAACGTGTTTCTGACTCGCTGAATCTCAACATAGATTCAACTCTCTTAGGTGAACGAACACACAGCAGAGCAGTTTCAAGTAAACGATTCTCCTGAGTTTTAGACGAAGTTTACTGCTGTTTAGTACGTATGCCGGCATTGGGATGGAAATACCGGTTTTCGGATTTTGCACAGAAACGGTTTGCATACCGCTGAATTCACACGTGAGTTTAACTCTGTCAGTTGAATGCACACATTGACAACCATTCAGTTAGATAGCTCCGTTTTGGTTTTAGAAGCAGATATTTCTCTGTACAGCCTATGGTCCCATTCACTCGGGAATAAACTAGCGCAGCTCCTACAAGAAACGTGTTTCTGACTCGCTGAATCTCAACATAGATTCCACTCTCTTAGGTGAACGAATGCACAGCAGAGAAGTTTCAAGGAAACGTTTCCCCTGAGTTTTAGACGAAGTTTCCTGCGGTTTAGTACGTATGCCGGCATTGGGATGGAAATACCGGTTTTAGATTCTGTACAGAAACGGTTTACAAACCGCCGAATTCACACGTGAGTTTAACTCTGTCAGTTGAATGCACACATTGACAACCATTCAGTTAGAATGCTCCGTTTTGGTTTTAGAAGCAGATATTTCTCTGTACAGCCTATGGTCCCATTCACTCGAGAATATCCCAACGCAGCTCCTAGAAGAAACGTGTTTCTGACTCGCTGAATCTCAACATAGATTCAACTTTCTTAGGGGAACGAACGCACAGTAGAGCAGTTTCAAGGAAACGTTCCTCCTGAGTTTTAGACGAAGTTTACTGCTGTTTCGCACGTATGCCGGCATTGGGCTGGAAATGCCGGCTTTGGGATTCTGCAAAGAAAGGGTTTGCAAACCGCTGATTCCACACGTGAGTTTAACTTTGTCAGTTGAATGCACACATTGACAACCATTCAGTTAGATAGCTCCGTTTTGGTTTTAGAAACAGATATTTCCCTGTACAGCCTATGGTCCCATTCACTCGGGAATATCCCAACGCAGCTCCTAGAAGAAACGTCTTTATGACTCGCTGAATCTCAACATAGATTCAACTCTCTTAGGTGAACGAACGCACAGCAGAGCAGTTTCAAGGAAACGTTTCCCCTGAGTTTCAGACGAAGTTTCCTGCGGTTTAGTACGTATGCCGGCATTGGGATGGAAATTCCGGTTTTGGGATTCTGCACAGAAACGGTTTGCAAACCGCCGAATTCACACGTGAGTTTAACTCTGTCAGTTGAATGCACACATTGCCAACCATTCAGTTAGAATGCTCCGTTTTGGTTTTAGAAGCAGATATTTCTCTGTACAGCCTATGGTCCCATTCACTCGGGAATATCCCAACGCAGCTCCTAGAAGAAACGTGTTTCTGACTCGCTGAATCTCAACATAGATTCAACTCTCTTATATGAACGAACACACAGCAGAGCAGTTTCAAGTAAACGATTCTCCTGAGTTTTAGACGAAGTTTACTGCTGTTTAGTACGTATGCCGGCATTGGGATGGAAATACCGGTTTTGGGATTTTGCACAGAAAGGGTTTGCAAACCGCTGAAATCACACGTGAGTTTAACTCTGTCAGTTGAATGCACACATTGACAACCGTTCAGTTAGAATGCTCCGTTTTGGTTTTAGAAGCAGATATTTCTCTGTACAGACTATGGACCCATTCACTCGGGAATAACCCAACGCAGCTCCTAGAAGAAACGTGTTTCTGACTCGCTGAATCTCAACATAGATTCAACTCTCGTAGGTGAACGAACGCACAGTAGAGCAGTTTCAAGGAAACGTTTCCCCTGAGTTTTAGACGAAGTTTCCTGCGGTTTAGTACGTATGCCGGCATTGGGATGGAAACATCGGTTTTGGGATTCTGTACAGAAACGGTTTACAAACCGCCGAATTCACACGTGAGTTTAACTCTGTCAGTTGAATGCACACATTGACAACCATTCAGTTAGAATGCTCCGTTCTGGTTTTAGAAGCAGATATTTCTCTGTACAGCCTATGGTCCCATTCACTCGGGAATATCCCAACGCAGCTCCTAGAAGAAACGTGTTTCTGACTCGCTGAATCTCAACATAGATTCAACTTTCTTAGGTGAACGAACGCACAGCAGAGCAGTTTCAAGGAAACGTTCCTCCTGAGTTTTAGACGAAGTTTACTGCTGTTTCGTACGTATGCCGGCATTGGGCTGGAAATGCCGGTTTTGGGATTCTGCAAAGAAAGGGTTTGCAAACCGCTGATTCCACACGTGAGTTTAACTCTGTCAGTTGAATGCACACATTGACAACCATTCAGTTAGATAACTCCGTTTTGGTTTTAGAAGCAGATATTTCTCTGTACAGATAATGGTCCCATTCACTCGTGAATATCCCAACGCAGCTCCTAGAAGAAACGTGTTTCTGACTCGCTGAATCTCAATATAGATTCAACTCTCTTTGGTGAACGAACGCACAGCAGAGTAGTTTCAAGGAAACGTTTCCCCTGAGTTTTAGACGAAGTTTCCTGCGGTTTAGTACATATGCCGGCATTGGGATGGAAATACCGGTTTTGGGATTCTGCACAGAAACGGTTTACAAACCGCCGAATTCACACGTGAGTTTAACTCTGTCAGTTGAATGCACACATTGACAACCATTCAGTTAGAATGCTCCGTTTTGGTTTTAGAAGCAGATATTTCTCTGTACAGCCTATGGTCCCATTCACTCGGGAATATCCCAACGCAGCTCCTAGAAGAAACGTGTTTCTGACTCGCTGAATCTCAACATAGATTCAACTCTCTTAGGTGAACGAACACACAGCAGAGCAGTTTCAAGTAAACGATTCTCCTGAGTTTTAGACGAAGTTTACTGCTGTTTAGTACGTATGCCGGCATTGGGATGTAAATACCGGTTTTGGGATTTTGCACAGAAACGGTTTGCATACTGCTGAATTCACACGTGAGTTTAACTCTGTCAGTTGAATGCACACATTGACAACCATTCAGTTAGATATCTCCGTTTTGGTTTTAGAAGCAGATATTTCTCTGTACAGCCTATGGTCCCATTCACTCGGGAATAAACTAGCGCAGCTCCTAGAAGAAACGTGTTTCTGACTCGCTGAATCTCAACATAGATTCCACTCTCTTAGGTGAACGAATGCACAGCAGAGAACTTTCAAGGAAACGTTTCCCCTGAGTTTTAGACGAAGTTTCCTGCGGTTTAGTACGTATGCCGGCATTGGGATGGAAATACCGGTTTTAGATTCTGTACAGAAACGGTTTACAAACCGCCGAATTCACACGTGAGTTTAACTCTGTCAGTTGAATGCACACATTGACAACCATTCAGTTAGAATGCTCCGTTTTGGTTTTAGAAGCAGATATTTCTCTGTACAGCCTATGGTCCCATTCACTCGAGAATATCCCAACGCAGCTCCTAGAAGAAACGTGTTTCTGACTCGCTGAATCTCAACATAGATTAAACTCTCTTAGGTGAACGAACGCACAGCAGAGCAGTTTCAAGGAAACGTTTCTCCTTAGTTTTAGACGAAGTTTCCTGCGGTTTAGTACGTATGCCGGCATTGGGCTGGAAATACCGGTTTTGGGATTCTGCACAGAAAGGGTTTGCAAGCCGCTGAATCCACACGTGAGATTAACTCTTTCGGTTGAATGCACACATTGACAACCATTCGGTTAGATAGCTGCGTTTTGGTTTTAGAAGCAGATATTTCTCTGTACAGCCTATGGTCCCATTCACTCGGGAATATCCCAACAGAGTTCCTAATAGAAACGTGTATATGACTCGCTGAATCCCAGCATAGATTCAACTCTCTTAGGTGAACGAACACACAGCAGAGCAGTTTCAAGGAAACGTTTCCCCTGAGTTTTAGACGAAGTTTACTGCTGTTTCGTACGTATGCCGGCATTGGGCTGGAAATGCCGGTTTTGGGATTCTTTAAAGAAAGGGTTTGCAAACCGCTGATTCCACACGTGAGTTTAACTCTGTCAGTTGAATGCACACATTGACAACCATTCAGTTAGATAGTTCCGTTTTGGTTTTAGAAGCAGATATTTCTCTGTATAGCCTATGGTCCCATTCACTCGGGAATATCCCAACGCAGCTTCTAGAAGAAACGTGTTTATGACTCGCTGAATCTCAACATAGATTCAACTCTCTTAGGTGAACGAAAGCACAGCAGAGCAGTTTCAAGGAAACGTTTCCCCTGAGTTTCAGACGAAGTTTCCTGCGGTTTAGTACGTATGCCGGCATTGGGATGGAAATACCGGTTTTGGGATTCTGCACAGAATCGGTTTGCAAACCGCCGAATTCACACGTGAGTTTAACTCTGTCAGTTGAAGGCACACATTGCCAACCATTCAGTTAGAATGCTCCGTTTTGGTTTTAGAAGCAGATATTTCTCTGTACAGCCTATTGTCCCAATCACTCGGGAATATCCCAACGCTGCTCCTAGAAGAAACGTGTTTATGACTCGCTGAATCTCAACATAGATTCAACTTTTTAGGTGAACGAACGCACAGCAGAGCAGTTTCAAGGAAACGTTCCTCCTGAGTTTTAGACGAAGTTTACTGCTGTTTCGTACGTATACCGGCATTGGGCTGGAAATGCCGGTTTTGGGATTCTGTAAACAAAGGGTTTGAAAACCGCTGATTCCACACGTGAGTTTAACCCTGTCAGTTGAATGCACACATTGACAACCATTCAGTTAGAATGCTCCGTTTTGGTTTTAGAAGCAGATATTTCTCTGTACAGCCTATGGTCCCATTCACTCGGGAATATCCAAACGCAGCTCCTAGAAGAAACGTGTTTCTGACTCGCTGAATCTCAACATAGATTCAACTCTCTTAGGTGAACGAACACACAGCAGAGCAGTTTTAAGTAAACGATTCTCCTGAGTTTTAGACGAAGTTTACTGCTGTTTAGTACGTATGCCGGCATTGGGATGGAAATACCGGTTTTGGGATTTTGCACAGAAACGGTTTGCATACCGCTGAATTCACACGTGAATTTAACTCTGTCAGTTGAATCCACACATTGACAACCATTTAGTTAGATAGCTCGGTTTTGGTTTTAGAAGCAGATATTTCTCTGTACAGCCTATGGTCCCATTCACTTGGGAATAAACCAGCGCAGCTCCTAGAAGAAACGTGTTTCTGACTCGCTGAATCTCAACATAGCTTCAACTCTCTTAGGTGAACGAACGCACAGCAGAGAAGTTTCAAGGAAACGTTTCCCATGAGTTTTAGACGAAGTTTCCTGCGGTTTAGTACGTATGCCGGCATTGGGATGGAAATACCGGTTTTGGATTCTGTACAGAAACGGTTTACAAACGGCCGAATTCACACGTGAGTTTAACTCTGTCAGTTGAATGCACACATTGACAACCATTCACTTAGAATGCTCCGTTTTGGTTTTAGAAGCAGATATTTCTCTGTACAGCCTATGGTCCCATTCACTCGGGAATATCCCAACGCAGCTCCTAGAAGAAACGTGTTTCTGACTCGCTGAATCTCAACATAGATTCAACTTTCTTAGGTGAACGAACGCACAGCAGAGCAGTTTCAAGGAAACGTTCCTCCTGAGTTTTAGACGAAGTTTACTGCTGTTTCGTACGTATGCCGGCATTGGGCTGGAAATGCCGGTTTTGGGATTCTGCAAAGAAAGGGTTTGCAAACCGCTGATTCCACACGTGAGTTTAACTCTGTTAGTTGAATGCACACATTGACAACCATTCAGTTAGAATGCTCCGTTTTGGTTTTAGAAGCAGATATTTCTCTGTACAGCCTATGGTCCCATTCACTCGGGAATATCCCAACGCAGCTCCTAGAAGGAACGTGTTTCTGACTCGCTGAATCTCAACATAGATTCAATTCTCTTAGGTGAACGAACGCACAGCAGATCAGTTTCAAGGAAACGTTTCCCCTGAGTTTTAGACGAAGTTTCCTTCGGTTTAGTACCTATGCCGGCATTGGGATGGAAATACCGGTTTTGGGATCCTGCACAGAACGGTTTACAAACCGCCGAATTCACACGTGAGTTTAACTCTGTCAGTTGAATGCACACGTTGACAACCATTCAGTTAGAATGCTCCGTTTTGGTTTTAGAAGCAGATATTTCTCTGTACAGCCTATGGACCCATTCACTCGGGAATATCCCAACGCAGCTCCTAGAAGAAACGTGTTTATGCCTCGCTGAATCTCAACATAGATTCACCTCTCTTAGGTGAACGAACACACAGCAGAGTAGTTTCAAGTAAACGATTCTCCTGAGTTTTAGATGAAGTTTACTGCGGTTTAGTACATATGCCGGCATTGGGATGGAAATACCGGTTTTGGGATTTTGCACAGAAACGGTTTGCAAACCGCTGAATTCACACGTGAGTTTAACTCTGTCAGTTGAATGCACACATTGACAACCATTCAGTTAGATAGCTCCGTTTTGGTTTTAGAAGCAGATATTTCTCTATACAGCCTATGGTCCCATTCACTCGGGAATATCCCAATGCAGCTCCTAGAAGAAACGTGTTTCTGACTCGCTGAATCTCAACATAGATTCAACATTCTTAAGTGAACGAACGCACAGCAGAGCAGTTTCAAGGAAACGTTTCTCCTGAGTTTTAGACGAAGTTTACTTCTGTTTCGTACGTATGTCGGCATTAGGCTGGAAATGCCGGTTTTGGGATTCTGCAAAGAAAGGGTTTGCAAACCGCTGAACCCACACGTGAGTTTAACTCTGTCAGTTGAATGCACACATTGACAACCATTCAGTTAGATAGCTCCGTTTTGGTTTTAGAAGCAGATATTTCTCTGTACAGCCTATGGTCCCATTCACTCGGGAATATCCAAACGCAGCTCCTAGAAGAAACGTGTTTCTGACTCGCTGAATCTCAACATAGATTCAACTCTCTTAGGTGAACGAACACACAGCAGAGCAGTTTCAAGTAAACGATTCTCCTGAGTTTTAGACGAAGTTTACTGCTGTTTAGTACGTATGCCGGCATTGGGATGGAAATACCGGTTTTGGGATTTTGCACAGAAACGGTTTGCATACCGCTGAATTCACACGTGAGTTTAACTCTGTCAGTTGAATGCACACATTGCCAACCATTCAGTTAGAATGCTCCGTTTTGGTTTTAGAAGCAGATATTTCTCTGTACAGCCTATGGTCCCATTCACTCGGGAATATCCCAACGCTGCTCCTAGAAGAAACGTGTTTATGACTCGCTGAATCTCAACATAGATTCAAATTTTTAGGTGAACGAAAGCACAGCAAAGCAGTTTCATGGAAACGTTCCTCCTGAGTTTTAGACGAAGTTTCCTGCGGTTTAGTACGTATGCCGGCATTGGGCTGGAAAAACCGGTTTTGGGATTCTGCACAGAAAGGGGTTGCAAACCGCTGAATCCACACGTGAGATTAACTCTGTCATTTTAATGCACACATTGACAACCATTCAGTTACATAGGTCCGTTTTGGTTTTAGAAGCAGATATTTCTCTGTACAGCCTATGGTCCCATTTATTCGGGAATATCCCAACTCAGTTCCTTGAAGAAACGTGTATATGACTCGCTGAATCCCAGCATAGATTCAACTCTCTTAGGTGAACGAACGCACAGCAGAGCAGTTTCAAGGAAACGTTTCTCCTGAGTTTTAGACGAAGTTTACTGCTGTTTCGTACGTATGCCGGCATTAGGCTGGAAATGCCGGTTTTGGGATTCTGCAAAGAAAGGGTTTGCAAACCGCTGATTCCACACGTGAGTTTAACTCTGTCAGTTGAATGCACACATTGACAACCATTCAGTTAGATAGCTCCGTTTTGGTTTTAGAAGCAGATATTTCTCTGTACAGCCTATGGTCCCATTCACTGGGGAATAACCCAACGCAGCTCCTAAAAGAAACGAGTTTCTGACTCGCTGAATCTCAACATAGATTCCACTCTCTTAGGTGAACGAACGCACAGCAGAGCAGTTTCAAGGAAACGTTTCCCCTGAGTTTTAGATGAAGATTCCTGCGGTTTAGTACGTATGCCGGCATTGGGATAGAAATATCGGTTTTGGGATTCTGTACAGAAACGGTTTACAAACCGCCGAATTCACACGTGAGTTTAACTCTGTCAGTTGAATGCACACATTGAAAACCATTCAGTTAGAATGCTCCGTTCTGGTTTTAGAAGCAGATATTTCTCTGTACAGCCTATGGTCCCATTCACTCGAGAATATCCCAACGCAGCTCCTAGAAGAAACGTGTTTCTGACTCGCTGAATCTCAACATAGATTCAACTTTCTTAGGTGAACGAACGCACAGCAGAGCAGTTTCAAGGAAACGTTCCTCCTGAGTTTTAGACGAAGTTTACTGCTGTTTCGCACGTATGCCGGCATTGGGCTGGAAATGCCGGTTTTGGGATTCTGCAAAGAAAGGGTTTGCAAACCGCTGATTCCACACGTGAGTTTAACTCTGTCAGTTGAATGCACACATTGACAACCATTCAGATAGATAGCTCCGTTTTGGTTATAAGCAGATATTTCTCTGTACAGCCTATGGACCCATTCACTCGGGAAGATCCCAACGCAGCTCCTAGAAGAAACGTGTTTATGACTCGCAGAATCTCAACATAGATTCAACTCTCTTAGGTGAACGAACACACAGCAGAGCAGTTTCAAGTAAACGATTCTCCTGAGTTTTAGACGAAGTTTACTGCGGTTTAGTACGTATGCCGGCATTGGGGTGGAAATACCAGTTTTGGGATTTTGCACAGAAACGGTTTGCAAACCGCTGAATTCACACGTGAGTTTAACTCTGTCAGTTGAATGCACACATTGACAACCATTCAGTTAGATAGCTCCGTTTTGGTTTTAGAAGCAGATATTTCTCTGTACAGCCTATGGTCCCATTCACTCGGGAATATCCCAACGCAGCTCCTAGAAGAAACGTGTTTCTGATTCGCTGAATCTCAACATAGATTCAACATTCTTAGGTGAACGAACGCACAGCAGAGCAGTTTCAAGGAAACGTTTCTCCTGAGTTTTAGACGAAGTTTCCTGCGGTTTAGTACGTATGCCGGCATTGGGCTGGAAATACCGGTTTTGGGATTCTGCACAGAAAGGTGTTGCAAACCGCTGAATCCACACGTGAGATTAACTCTGTCATTTTAATGCACACATTGACAACCATTCAGTTACATAGGTCCGTTTTGGTTTTAGAAGCAGATATTTCTCTGTACAGCCTATGGTCCCATTCACTCGGGAATATCCCAACTCAGTTCCTTGAAGAAACGTGTATATGACTCGCTGAATCCCAGCATAGATTCAACTCTCTTAGGTGAACGAACGCACAGCAGAGAAGTTTCAAGGAAACGTATCTCCTGAGTTTTAGACGAAGTTTACAGCTGTTTCGTACGTATGCCGGCATTAGGCTGGAAATGCCGGTTTTGGGATTCTGCACAGAAAGGGTTTGCAAACCGCTGATTCCACACGTGAGTTTAACTCTGTCAGTTGAATGCACACATTGACAACCATTCAGTTAGATAGCTCGGTTTTGGTTTTAGAAGCAGATATTTCTCTGTACAGCCTATGGTCCCATTCACTCGGGAATAACCCAACGCAGCTCCTAAAAGAAACGTGTTTCTGACTCGCTGAATCTCAACATAGATTCCACTCTCTTAGGTGAACGAACGCACAGCAGAGCAGTTTCAAGGAAACGTTTCCCCTGAGTTTTAGATGAAGATTCCTGCGGTTTAGTACGTATGCCGGCATTGGGATGGAAATATCGGTTTTGGAATTCTGTACAGAAACGGATTACAAACCGCCGAATTCACACGTGAGTTTAACTCTGTCAGTTGAATGCACACATTGACAACCAATCAGTTAGAATGCTCCGTTCTGGTTTTAGAAGCAGATATTTCTCTGTACAGCCTATGGTCCCATTCACTCGGGAATATCCCAACGCAGCTCCTAGAAGAAACGTGTTTCTGACTCGCTGAATCTCAACATAGATTCAACTTTCTTAGGTGAACGAACGCACAGCAGAGCAGTTTCAAGGAAACGTTCCTCCTGAGTTTTAGACGAAGTTTACTGCTGTTTCGTACGTATGCCGGCATTGGGCTGGAAATGCCGGTTTTGGGATTCTGCAAAGAAAGGGTTTGCAAACCGCTGATTCCACACGTGAGTTTACCTCTGTCAGTTGAATGCACACATTGACAACCATTCAGTTAGATAGCTCCGTTTTGGTTTTAGAAGCAGATATTTCTCTGTACACCCTATGGTCCCATTCACTCGGGAATATCCCAACGCAGCTCCTAGAAGAAACGTGTTTCTGACTTGCTGAATCTCAACATAGATTCAACATTCTTAGGTGAACGAACGCACAGCAGAGCAGTTTCAAGGAAACGATTCTCCTGAGTTTTAGACGTAGTTTACTGCTGTTTAGTACGTATGCCGGCATTGGGCTGGAAATACCGGATTTGGGATTCTGCACAGAAAGGGTTTGCAAACCGCTGAACCCACACGTGAGTTTAACTCTGTCAGTTGATTGCACACATTGACAACCATTCAGTTAGATGTCTCCGTTTTGGTTTTAGAAGCAGATATTTCTCTGTACAGCCTATGGTCCCATTCACTCGGGAATATCCAAACGCAGCTCCTAGAAAAAACGTGTTTATGACTCGCTGAATCTCAACATAGATTCAACTCTCTTAGGTGAACGAACACACAGCAGAGCAGTTTCAAGTAAACGATTCTCCTGAGTTTTAGACGAAGTTTACTGCTGTTTAGTACATATGCCGGCATTAGGATGGAAATACCGGTTTTGGGATTTTGCACAGAAACTGTTTGCATACCGCTGAATTCACACGTGAGTTTAACTCTGTCAGTTGAATGCGCACATTGACAACCATTCAGTTAGATAGCTCCATTTTGGTTTTAGAAGCAGATATTTCTCTGTACAGTCTATGGTCCCATTCACTCGGGAATATCCCAACGCAGCTCCTAGAAGAAACGTGTTTCTGACTCGCTGAATCTCAACATAGATTCAACTCTCTTAGGTGAACGAACGCACAGCAGAGCAGTTTCAAGGAAACGTTTCTCCTTAGTTTTAGACGAAGTTTCCTGCGGTTTAGTACGTATGCCAGCATTGGGCTGGAAATACCGGTTTCGAGATTCTGCACAGATCGGGTTTGCAAGCCGCTGAGTCCACACGTGAGATTAACTCTTTCGGTTGAATGCACACATTGACAACCATTCGGTTAGATAGCTGCGTTTTGGTTTTAGAAGCAGATATTTCTCTGTACAGCCTATGGTCCCATTCACTCAGCAATATCCCAACAGAGTTCCTAGAAGAAACGTGTATATGACTCGCTGAATCCCAGCATAGATTCAACTCTCTTAGGTGAACGAACACACAGCAGAGCAGTTTCAAGGAAACGTTTCTCCTGAGTTTTAGACGAAGTTTACTGCTGTTTCGTACGTATGCCGGCATTGGGCTGGAAATGCCGGTTTTGGGATTCTGCAAAGAAAGGGTTTGCAAACGGCTGAATCCACACGTGAGTTTAACTCTGTCAGTTGAATGCACACATTGACAACCATTCAGTTAGATAGCTCCGTTTTGGTTTTAGAAGCAGATATTTCTCTGTACAGCCTATGGTCCCCTTCACTCGGGAATAACCCAACGCAGCTCCTAAAAGAAACGTGTTTCTGACTCTCTGAATCTCAACATAGATTCCACTCTCTTAGGTGAACGAACGCACAGCAGAGCAGTTTCAAGGAAACGTTTCCCCTGAGTTTTAGATGAAGTTTCCTGCGGTTTAGTACGTATGCCGGCATTGGGATGGAAATATCGGTTTTGGGATTCTGTACAGAAACGGTTTACAAACCGCCGAATTCACACGTGAGTTTAACTCTGTCAGTTGAATGCACACATTGACAACCATTCAGTTAGAATGCTCCGTTCTGGTTTTAGAAGCAGATATTTCTCTGTACAGCCTATGGTCCCATTCACTCGGGAATATCCCAACGCAGCTCCTAGAAGAAACGTGTTTCTGACTCACTGAATCTCAACATAGATTCAACTTTCTTAGGTGAACGAACGCACAGCAGATCAGTTTCAAGGAAACGTTCCTCCTGAGTTTTAGACGAAGTTTCCTGCGGTTTAGAACGTGTGCCGGCATTGGGATGGAAATACCGGTTTTGGGATTCTGCACAGAAACGGTTTACAAACCGCCGAATTCACACGTGAGTTTAACTCTGTCAGTTGAATGCACACATTGACAACCATTCAGTTAGAATGCTCCGTTTTGGTTTTAGAAGCAGATATTTCTCTGTACAGCCTATGGTCCCATTCACTCGGGAATATCCCAACGCAGCTCCTAGAAGAAACGTGTATATGACTCGCTGAATCTCAACATAGATTCAACTCTCTTAGGTGAACGAACACACAGCAGAGCAGTTTCAAGTAAACGATTCTCCTGAGTTTTAGACGAAGTTTCCTTCGATTTAGTACGTATGCCGGCATTGGGATGGAAATACCGGTTTTGGGATTTTGCACAGAAACGGTTTGCAAACCGCTGAATTCACACGTGAGTTTAACTCTGTCAGTTGAATGCACACATTGACAACCATTCAGTTAGATAGCTCCGTTTTGGTTTTAGAAGCAGATATTTCTCTGTACAGCCTATGGTCCCATTCACTCGGGAATATCCCAACGCAACTCCTAGAAGAAGCGTGTTTCTGATTCGGTGAATCTCAACATAGATTCAACATTCTTAGGTGAACGAACGCACAGCAGAGCAGTTTCAAGGAAACGTTTCTCCTGAGTTTTAGACGAAGTTTCCTGCGGTTTAGTTCGTATGCCGGCATTGGGCTGGAAATACCGGTTTTGGGATTCTGCACAGAAAGGGGTTGCAAACCGCTGAATCCACACGTGAGATTAACTCTGTCATTTTAATGCACACATTGACAACCATTCAGTTAGATAGCTCCGTTTTGGTTTTAGAAGCAGATATTTCTCTGTACAGCCTATGGTCCCATTCACTCGGGAATATCCCAACGCAGCTCCTAGAAGAAACGTGTTTCTGACTCGCTGAATCTCAACATAGATTCAACATTCTTAGGTGAACGAACGCACAGCAGAGCAGTTTCAAGGAAACGATTCTCCTGAGCTTTAGACGTAGTTTACTGCTGTTTAGTACGTATGGCGGCATTCGGCTGGAAATACCGGATTTGGGATTCTGCACAGAAAGGGTTTGCAAACCGCTGAACCCACACGTGAGTTTAACTCTGTCAGTTGATTGCACACATTGACAACCATTCAGTTAGATATCTCCGTTTTGGTTTTAGAAGCAGATATTTCTCTGTACAGCCTATGGTCCCATTCACTCGGGAATATCCAAACGCAGCTCCTAGAAAAAACGTGTTTATGACTCGCTGAATCTCAACATAGATTCAACCCTCTTATGTGAACGAACACACAGCAGAGCAGTTTCAAGTAAACGATTCTCCTGAGTTTTAGACGAAGTTTACTGCTGTTTAGTACGTATGCCGGCATTGGGATGGAAATACCGGTTTTGGGATTTTGGACAGAAACTGTTTGCATACCGCTGAATTCACACGTGAGTTTAACTCTGTCATTTGAATGCGCACATTGACAACCATTCAGTTAGATAGCTCCATTTTGGTTTTAGAGGCAGATATTTCTCTGTACAGTCTATGGTCCCATTCACTCGGGAATATCCCAACGCAGCTCCTAGAAGAAACGTGTTTCTGACTCGCTGAATCTCAACATAGATTCAACTCTCTTAGGTGAACGAACGCACAGCAGAGCAGTTTCAAGGAAACGTTTCTCCTTAGTTTTAGACGAAGTTTCCTGCGGTTTAGTTCGTATGCCAGCATTGGGCTGGAAATACCGGTTTTGAGATTCTGCACAGAACGGGTTTGCAAGCCGCTGAGTCCACACGTGAGATTAACTCTTTCGGTTGAATGCACACATTGACAACCATTCGGTTAGATAGCTGCGTTTTGGTTTTAGAAGCAGATATTTCTCTGTACAGCCTATGGTCCCATTCACTCGGCAATATCCCAACAGAGTTCCTAGAAGAAACGTGTATATGACTCGCTGAATCCCAGCATAGATTCAACTCTCTTAGGTGAACGAACACACAGCAGAGCAGTTTCAAGGAAACGTTTCTCCTGAGTTTTAGACGAAGTTTACTGCTGTTTCGTACGTATGCCGGCATTGGGCTGGAAATGCCGGTTTTGGGATTCTGCAAAGAAAGGGTTTGCAAACCGCTGATTCCACACGTGAGTTTATCTCTGTCAGTTGAATGCACTCATTGACAACCATTCGGTTAGATAGCTCCGTTTTGGTTTTAGAAGCAGATATTTCTCTGTACAGCCTATGGTCCCATTCACTCGGGAATATCCAAACGCAGCTCCTAGAAGAAACGGGTTTCTGACTCGCTGAATCTCAAAATAGATTCAACATTCTTAAGTGAACGAACGCACAGCAGAGCAGTTTCAAGGAAACGTTTCTCCTGAGTTTTAGACGAAGTTTACTGCTGTTTCGTACGTATGTCGGCATTAGGCTGGAAATGCCGGTTTTGGGATTCTGCAAAGAAAGGGTTTGCAAACGGCTGAATCCACACGTGAGTTTAACTCTGTCAGTTGAATGCACACATTGACAACCATTCAGTTAGATAGCTCCGTTTTGGTTTTAGAAGCAGATATTTCTCTGTACAGCCTATGGTCCCATTCACTCGGGAATAACCCAACGCAGCTCCTAAAAGAAACGTGTTTCTGACTCTCTGAATCTCAACATAGATTCCACTCTCTTAGGTGAACGAACGCACAGCAGAGCAGTTTCAAGGAAACGTTTCCCCTGAGTTTTAGATGAAGTTTCCTGCGGTTTAGTACGTATGCCGGCATTGGGATGGAAATATCGGTTTTGGGATTCTGTACAGAAACGGTTTACAAACTGCCGAATTCACACGTGAGTTTAACTCTGTCAGTTGAATGCACACATTGACAACCATTCAGTTAGAATGCTCCGTTCTGGTTTTAGAAGCAGATATTTCTCTGTACAGCCTATGGTCCCATTCACTCGGGAATATCCCAACGCAGCTCCTAGAAGAAACGTGTTTCTGACTCGCTGAATCTCAACATAGATTCAACTCTCTTATATGAACGAACACACAGCAGAGCAGTTTCAAGTAAACGATTCTCCTGAGTTTTAGACGAAGTTTACTGCTGTTTAGTACGTATGCCGGCATTGGGATGGAAATACCGGTTTTGGGATTTTGCACAGAAAGGGTTTGCAAACCGCTGAATTCACACGTGAGTTTAACTCTGTCAGTTGAATGCACACATTGACAACCGTTCAGTTAGAATGCTCCGTTTTGGTTTTAGAAGCAGATATTTCTCTGTACAGACTATGGACCCATTCACTCGGGAATAACCCAACGCAGCTCCTAGAAGAAACGTGTTTCTGACTCGCTGAATCTCAACATAGATTCAACTCTCGTAGGTGAACGAACGCACAGTAGAGCAGATTCAAGGAAACGTTTCCCCTGAGTTTTAGACGAAGTTTCCTGCGGTTTAGTACGTATGCCGGCATTGGGATGGAAACATCGGTTTTGGGATTCTGTATAGAAACGGTTTACAAACCGCCGAATTCACACGTGAGTTTAACTCTGTCAGTTGAATGCACACATTGACAACCATTCAGTTAGAATGCTCCGTTCTGGTTTTAGAAGCAGATATTTCTCTGTACAGCCTATGGTCCCATTCACTCGGGAATATCCCAACGCAGCTCCTAGAAGAAACGTGTTTCTGACTCGCTGAATCTCAACATAGATTCAACTTTCTTAGGTGAACGAACGCACAGCAGAGCAGTTTCAAGGAAACGTTCCTCCTGAGTTTTAGACGAAGTTTACTGCTGTTTCGTACGTATGCCGGCATTGGGCTGGAAATGCCGGTTTTGGGATTCTGCAAAGAAAGGGTTTGCAAACCGCTGATTCCACACGTGAGTTTAACTCTGTCAGTTGAATGCACACATTGACAACCATTCAGTTAGATAACTCCGTTTTGGTTTTAGAAGCAGATATTTCTCTGTACAGATAATGGTCCCATTCACTCGTGAATATCCCAACGCAGCTCCTAGAAGAAACGTGTTTCTGACTCGCTGAATCTCAATATAGATTCAACTCTCTTTGGTGAACGAACGCACAGCAGAGTAGTTTCAAGGAAACGTTTCCCCTGAGTTTTAGACGAAGTTTCCTGCGGTTTAGTACATATGCCGGCATTGGGATGGAAATACCGGTTTTGGGATTCTGCACAGAAACGGTTTACAAACCGCCGAATTCACACGTGAGTTTAACTCTGTCAGTTGAATGCACACATTGACAACCATTCAGTTAGAATGCTCCGTTTTGGTTTTAGAAGCAGATATTTCTCTGTACAGCCTATGGTCCCATTCACTCGGGAATATCCCAACGCAGCTCCTAGAAGAAACGTGTTTCTGACTCGCTGAATCTCAACATAGATTCAACTCTCTTAGGTGAACGAACACACAGCAGAGCAGTTTCAAGTAAACGATTCTCCTGAGTTTTAGACGAAGTTTACTGCTGTTTAGTACGTATGCCGGCATTGGGATGTAAATACCGGTTTTGGGATTTTGCACAGAAACGGTTTGCATACTGCTGAATTCACACGTGAGTTTAACTCTGTCAGTTGAATGCACACATTGACAACCATTCAGTTAGATATCTCCGTTTTGGTTTTAGAAGCAGATATTTCTCTGTACAGCCTATGGTCCCATTCACTCGGGAATAAACTAGCGCAGCTCCTAGAAGAAACGTGTTTCTGACTCGCTGAATCTCAACATAGATTCCACTCTCTTAGGTGAACGAATGCACAGCAGAGAACTTTCAAGGAAACGTTTCCCCTGAGTTTTAGACGAAGTTTCCTGCGGTTTAGTACGTATGCCGGCATTGGGATGGAAATACCGGTTTTAGATTCTGTACAGAAACGGTTTACAAACCGCCGAATTCACACGTGAGTTTAACTCTGTCAGTTGAATGCACACATTGACAACCATTCAGTTAGAATGCTCCGTTTTGGTTTTAGAAGCAGATATTTCTCTGTACAGCCTATGGTCCCATTCACTCGAGAATATCCCAACGCAGCTCCTAGAAGAAACGTGTTTCTGACTCGCTGAATCTCAACATAGATTAAACTCTCTTAGGTGAACGAACGCACAGCAGAGCAGTTTCAAGGAAACGTTTCTCCTTAGTTTTAGACGAAGTTTCCTGCGGTTTAGTACGTATGCAGGCATTGGGCTGGAAATACCGGTTTTGGGATTCTGCACAGAAAGGGTTTGCAAGCCGCTGAATCCACACGTGAGATTAACTCTTTCGGTTGAATGCACACATTGACAACCATTCGGTTAGATAGCTGCGTTTTGGTTTTAGAAGCAGATATTTCTCTGTACAGCCTATGGTCCCATTCACTCGGGAATATCCCAACAGAGTTCCTAATAGAAACGTGTATATGACTCGCTGAATCCCAGCATAGATTCAACTCTCTTAGGTGAACGAACACACAGCAGAGCAGTTTCAAGGAAACGTTTCCCCTGAGTTTTAGACGAAGTTTACTGCTGTTTCGTACGTATGCCGGCATTGGGCTGGAAATGCCGGTTTTGGGATTCTTTAAAGAAAGGGTTTGCAAACCGCTGATTCCACACGTGAGTTTAACTCTGTCAGTTGAATGCACACATTGACAACCATTCAGTTAGATAGCTCCGTTTTGGTTTTAGAAGCAGATATTTCTCTGTATAGCCTATGGTCCCATTCACTCGGGAATATCCCAACGCAGCTTCTAGAAGAAACGTGTTTATGACTCGCTGAATCTCAACATAGATTCAACTCTCTTAGGTGAACGAAAGCACAGCAGAGCAGTTTCAAGGAAACGTTTCCCCTGAGTTTCAGACGAAGTTTCCTGCGGTTTAGTACGTATGCCGGCATTGGGATGGAAATACCGGTTTTGGGATTCTGCACAGAATCGGTTTGCAAACCGCCGAATTCACACGTGAGTTTAACTCTGTCAGTTGAAGGCACACATTGCCAACCATTCAGTTAGAATGCTCCGTTTTGGTTTTAGAAGCAGATATTTCTCTGTACAGCCTATTGTCCCAATCACTCGGGAATATCCCAACGCTGCTCCTAGAAGAAACGTGTTTATGACTCGCTGAATCTCAACATAGATTCAACTTTTTAGGTGAACGAACGCACAGCAGAGCAGTTTCAAGGAAACGTTCCTCCTGAGTTTTAGACGAAGTTTACTGCTGTTTCGTACGTATACCGGCATTGGGCTGGAAATGCCGGTTTTGGGATTCTGTAAACAAAGGGTTTGAAAACCGCTGATTCCACACGTGAGTTTAACCCTGTCAGTTGAATGCACACATTGACAACCATTCAGTTAGAATGCTCCGTTTTGGTTTTAGAAGCAGATATTTCTCTGTACAGCCTATGGTCCCATTCACTCGGGAATATCCAAACGCAGCTCCTAGAAGAAACGTGTTTCTGACTCGCTGAATCTCAACATAGATTCAACTCTCTTAGGTGAACGAACACACAGCAGAGCAGTTTTAAGTAAACGATTCTCCTGAGTTTTAGACGAAGTTTACTGCTGTTTAGTACGTATGCCGGCATTGGGATGGAAATACCGGTTTTGGGATTTTGCACAGAAACGGTTTGCATACCGCTGAATTCACACGTGAATTTAACTCTGTCAGTTGAATCCACACATTGACAACCATTTAGTTAGATAGCTCGGTTTTGGTTTTAGAAGCAGATATTTCTCTGTACAGCCTATGGTCCCATTCACTTGGGAATAAACCAGCGCAGCTCCTAGAAGAAACGTGTTTCTGACTCGCTGAATCTCAACATAGCTTCAACTCTCTTAGGTGAACGAACGCACAGCAGATAAGTTTCAAGGAAACGTTTCCCATGAGTTTTAGACGAAGTTTCCTGCGGTTTAGTACGTATGCCGGCATTGGGATGGAAATACCGGTTTTGGATTCTGTACAGAAACGGTTTACAAACGGCCGAATTCACACGTGAGTTTAACTCTGTCAGTTGAATGCACACATTGACAACCATTCACTTAGAATGCTCCGTTTTGGTTTTAGAAGCAGATATTTCTCTGTACAGCCTATGGTCCCATTCACTCGGGAATATCCCAACGCAGCTCCTAGAAGAAACGTGTTTCTGACTCGCTGAATCTCAACATAGATTCAACTTTCTTAGGTGAACGAACGCACAGCAGAGCAGTTTCAAGGAAACGTTCCTCCTGAGTTTTAGACGAAGTTTACTGCTGTTTCGTACGTATGCCGGCATTGGGCTGGAAATGCCGGTTTTGGGATTCTGCAAAGAAAGGGTTTGCAAACCGCTGATTCCACACGTGAGTTTAACTCTGTTAGTTGAATGCACACATTGACAACCATTCAGTTAGAATGCTCCGTTTTGGTTTTAGAAGCAGATATTTCTCTGTACAGCCTATGGTCCCATTCACTCGGGAATATCCCAACGCAGCTCCTAGAAGGAACGTGTTTCTGACTCGCTGAATCTCAACATAGATTCAATTCTCTTAGGTGAACGAACGCACAGCAGATCAGTTTCAAGGAAACGTTTCCCCTGAGTTTTAGACGAAGTTTCCTTCGGTTTAGTACCTATGCCGGCATTGGGATGGAAATACCGGTTTTGGGATCCTGCACAGAACGGTTTACAAACCGCCGAATTCACACGTGAGTTTAACTCTGTCAGTTGAATGCACACGTTGACAACCATTCAGTTAGAATGCTCCGTTTTGGTTTTAGAAGCAGATATTTCTCTGTACAGCCTATGGACCCATTCACTCGGGAATATCCCAACGCAGCTCCTAGAAGAAACGTGTTTATGCCTCGCTGAATCTCAACATAGATTCACCTCTCTTAGGTGAACGAACACACAGCAGAGTAGTTTCAAGTAAACGATTCTCCTGAGTTTTAGATGAAGTTTACTGCGGTTTAGTACATATGCCGGCATTGGGATGGAAATACCGGTTTTGGGATTTTGCACAGAAACGGTTTGCAAACCGCTGAATTCACACGTGAGTTTAACTCTGTCAGTTGAATGCACACATTGACAACCATTCAGTTAGATAGCTCCGTTTTGGTTTTAGAAGCAGATATTTCTCTATACAGCCTATGGTCCCATTCACTCGGGAATATCCCAATGCAGCTCCTAGAAGAAACGTGTTTCTGACTCGCTGAATCTCAACATAGATTCAACATTCTTAAGTGAACGAACGCACAGCAGAGCAGTTTCAAGGAAACGTTTCTCCTGAGTTTTAGACGAAGTTTACTTCTGTTTCGTACGTATGCCGGCATTAGGCTGGAAATGCCGGTTTTGGGATTCTGCAAAGAAAGGGTTTGCAAACCGCTGAACCCACACGTGAGTTTAACTCTGTCAGTTGAATGCACACATTGACAACCATTCAGTTAGATAGCTCCGTTTTGGTTTTAGAAGCAGATATTTCTCTGTACAGCCTATGGTCCCATTCACTCGGGAATATCCAAACGCAGCTCCTAGAAGAAACGTGTTTCTGAC
The DNA here is from genome assembly GCF_030222135.1 of Aotus nancymaae. Classification (NCBI taxonomy): domain Eukaryota; kingdom Metazoa; phylum Chordata; class Mammalia; order Primates; family Aotidae; genus Aotus; species Aotus nancymaae. Next base: position 731,908 of record NW_026988565.1, read on the forward strand.
TCGCTGAATCTCAACATAGATTCAACTCTCTTAGGTGAACGAACACACAGCAGAGCAGTTTCAAGTAAACGATTCTCCTGAGTTTTAGACGAAGTTTACTGCTGTTTAGTACGTATGCCGGCATTGGGATGGAAATACCGGTTTTGGGATTTTGCACAGAAACGGTTTGCATACCGCTGAATTCACACGTGAGTTTAACTCTGTCAGTTGAATGCACACATTGCCAACCATTCAGTTAGAATGCTCCGTTTTGGTTTTAGAAGCAGATATTTCTCTGTACAGCCTATGGTCCCATTCACTCGGGAATATCCCAACGCTGCTCCTAGAAGAAACGTGTTTATGACTCGCTGAATCTCAACATAGATTCAAATTTTTAGGTGAACGAAAGCACAGCAAAGCAGTTTCATGGAAACGTTCCTCCTGAGTTTTAGACGAAGTTTCCTGCGGTTTAGTACGTATGCCGGCATTGGGCTGGAAAAACCGGTTTTGGGATTCTGCACAGAAAGGGGTTGCAAACCGCTGAATCCACACGTGAGATTAACTCTGTCATTTTAATGCACACATTGACAACCATTCAGTTACATAGGTCCGTTTTGGTTTTAGAAGCAGATATTTCTCTGTACAGCCTATGGTCCCATTTATTCGGGAATATCCCAACTCAGTTCCTTGAAGAAACGTGTATATGACTCGCTGAATCCCAGCATAGATTCAACTCTCTTAGGTGAACGAACGCACAGCAGAGCAGTTTCAAGGAAACGTTTCTCCTGAGTTTTAGACGAAGTTTACTGCTGTTTCGTACGTATGCCGGCATTAGGCTGGAAATGCCGGTTTTGGGATTCTGCAAAGAAAGGGTTTGCAAACCGCTGATTCCACACGTGAGTTTAACTCTGTCAGTTGAATGCACACATTGACAACCATTCAGTTAGATAGCTCCGTTTTGGTTTTAGAAGCAGATATTTCTCTGTACAGCCTATGGTCCCATTCACTGGGGAATAACCCAACGCAGCTCCTAAAAGAAACGAGTTTCTGACTCGCTGAATCTCAACATAGATTCCACTCTCTTAGGTGAACGAACGCACAGCAGAGCAGTTTCAAGGAAACGTTTCCCCTGAGTTTTAGATGAAGATTCCTGCGGTTTAGTACGTATGCCGGCATTGGGATAGAAATATCGGTTTTGGGATTCTGTACAGAAACGGTTTACAAACCGCCGAATTCACACGTGAGTTTAACTCTGTCAGTTGAATGCACACATTGAAAACCATTCAGTTAGAATGCTCCGTTCTGGTTTTAGAAGCAGATATTTCTCTGTACAGCCTATGGTCCCATTCACTCGAGAATATCCCAACGCAGCTCCTAGAAGAAACGTGTTTCTGACTCGCTGAATCTCAACATAGATTCAACTTTCTTAGGTGAACGAACGCACAGCAGAGCAGTTTCAAGGAAACGTTCCTCCTGAGTTTTAGACGAAGTTTACTGCTGTTTCGCACGTATGCCGGCATTGGGCTGGAAATGCCGGTTTTGGGATTCTGCAAAGAAAGGGTTTGCAAACCGCTGATTCCACACGTGAGTTTAACTCTGTCAGTTGAATGCACACATTGACAACCATTCAGATAGATAGCTCCGTTTTGGTTATAAGCAGATATTTCTCTGTACAGCCTATGGACCCATTCACTCGGGAAGATCCCAACGCAGCTCCTAGAAGAAACGTGTTTATGACTCGCAGAATCTCAACATAGATTCAACTCTCTTAGGTGAACGAACACACAGCAGAGCAGTTTCAAGTAAACGATTCTCCTGAGTTTTAGACGAAGTTTACTGCGGTTTAGTACGTATGCCGGCATTGGGGTGGAAATACCAGTTTTGGGATTTTGCACAGAAACGGTTTGCAAACCGCTGAATTCACACGTGAGTTTAACTCTGTCAGTTGAATGCACACATTGACAACCATTCAGTTAGATAGCTCCGTTTTGGTTTTAGAAGCAGATATTTCTCTGTACAGCCTATGGTCCCATTCACTCGGGAATATCCCAACGCAGCTCCTAGAAGAAACGTGTTTCTGATTCGCTGAATCTCAACATAGATTCAACATTCTTAGGTGAACGAACGCACAGCAGAGCAGTTTCAAGGAAACGTTTCTCCTGAGTTTTAGACGAAGTTTCCTGCGGTTTAGTACGTATGCCGGCATTGGGCTGGAAATACCGGTTTTGGGATTCTGCACAGAAAGGTGTTGCAAACCGCTGAATCCACACGTGAGATTAACTCTGTCATTTTAATGCACACATTGACAACCATTCAGTTACATAGGTCCGTTTTGGTTTTAGAAGCAGATATTTCTCTGTACAGCCTATGGTCCCATTCACTCGGGAATATCCCAACTCAGTTCCTTGAAGAAACGTGTATATGACTCGCTGAATCCCAGCATAGATTCAACTCTCTTAGGTGAACGAACGCACAGCAGAGAAGTTTCAAGGAAACGTATCTCCTGAGTTTTAGACGAAGTTTACAGCTGTTTCGTACGTATGCCGGCATTAGGCTGGAAATGCCGGTTTTGGGATTCTGCACAGAAAGGGTTTGCAAACCGCTGATTCCACACGTGAGTTTAACTCTGTCAGTTGAATGCACACATTGACAACCATTCAGTTAGATAGCTCGGTTTTGGTTTTAGAAGCAGATATTTCTCTGTACAGCCTATGGTCCCATTCACTCGGGAATAACCCAACGCAGCTCCTAAAAGAAACGTGTTTCTGACTCGCTGAATCTCAACATAGATTCCACTCTCTTAGGTGAACGAACGCACAGCAGAGCAGTTTCAAGGAAACGTTTCCCCTGAGTTTTAGATGAAGATTCCTGCGGTTTAGTACGTATGCCGGCATTGGGATGGAAATATCGGTTTTGGAATTCTGTACAGAAACGGTTTACAAACCGCCGAATTCACACGTGAGTTTAACTCTGTCAGTTGAATGCACACATTGACAACCAATCAGTTAGAATGCTCCGTTCTGGTTTTAGAAGCAGATATTTCTCTGTACAGCCTATGGTCCCATTCACTCGGGAATATCCCAACGCAGCTCCTAGAAGAAACGTGTTTCTGACTCGCTGAATCTCAACATAGATTCAACTTTCTTAGGTGAACGAACGCACAGCAGAGCAGTTTCAAGGAAACGTTCCTCCTGAGTTTTAGACGAAGTTTACTGCTGTTTCGTACGTATGCCGGCATTGGGCTGGAAATGCCGGTTTTGGGATTCTGCAAAGAAAGGGTTTGCAAACCGCTGATTCCACACGTGAGTTTACCTCTGTCAGTTGAATGCACACATTGACAACCATTCAGTTAGATAGCTCCGTTTTGGTTTTAGAAGCAGATATTTCTCTGTACACCCTATGGTCCCATTCACTCGGGAATATCCCAACGCAGCTCCTAGAAGAAACGTGTTTCTGACTTGCTGAATCTCAACATAGATTCAACATTCTTAGGTGAACGAACGCACAGCAGAGCAGTTTCAAGGAAACGATTCTCCTGAGTTTTAGACGTAGTTTACTGCTGTTTAGTACGTATGCCGGCATTGGGCTGGAAATACCGGATTTGGGATTCTGCACAGAAAGGGTTTGCAAACCGCTGAACCCACACGTGAGTTTAACTCTGTCAGTTGATTGCACACATTGACAACCATTCAGTTAGATGTCTCCGTTTTGGTTTTAGAAGCAGATATTTCTCTGTACAGCCTATGGTCCCATTCACTCGGGTATATCCAAACGCAGCTCCTAGAAAAAACGTGTTTATGACTCGCTGAATCTCAACATAGATTCAACTCTCTTAGGTGAACGAACACACAGCAGAGCAGTTTCAAGTAAACGATTCTCCTGAGTTTTAGACGAAGTTTACTGCTGTTTAGTACATATGCCGGCATTAGGATGGAAATACCGGTTTTGGGATTTTGCACAGAAACTGTTTGCATACCGCTGAATTCACACGTGAGTTTAACTCTGTCAGTTGAATGCGCACATTGACAACCATTCAGTTAGATAGCTCCATTTTGGTTTTAGAAGCAGATATTTCTCTGTACAGTCTATGGTCCCATTCACTCGGGAATATCCCAACGCAGCTCCTAGAAGAAACGTGTTTCTGACTCGCTGAATCTCAACATAGATTCAACTCTCTTAGGTGAACGAACGCACAGCAGAGCAGTTTCAAGGAAACGTTTCTCCTTAGTTTTAGACGAAGTTTCCTGCGGTTTAGTACGTATGCCAGCATTGGGCTGGAAATACCGGTTTCGAGATTCTGCACAGATCGGGTTTGCAAGCCGCTGAGTCCACACGTGAGATTAACTCTTTCGGTTGAATGCACACATTGACAACCATTCGGTTAGATAGCTGCGTTTTGGTTTTAGAAGCAGATATTTCTCTGTACAGCCTATGGTCCCATTCACTCAGCAATATCCCAACAGAGTTCCTAGAAGAAACGTGTATATGACTCGCTGAATCCCAGCATAGATTCAACTCTCTTAGGTGAACGAACACACAGCAGAGCAGTTTCAAGGAAACGTTTCTCCTGAGTTTTAGACGAAGTTTACTGCTGTTTCGTACGTATGCCGGCATTGGGCTGGAAATGCCGGTTTTGGGATTCTGCAAAGAAAGGGTTTGCAAACGGCTGAATCCACACGTGAGTTTAACTCTGTCAGTTGAATGCACACATTGACAACCATTCAGTTAGATAGCTCCGTTTTGGTTTTAGAAGCAGATATTTCTCTGTACAGCCTATGGTCCCCTTCACTCGGGAATAACCCAACGCAGCTCCTAAAAGAAACGTGTTTCTGACTCTCTGAATCTCAACATAGATTCCACTCTCTTAGGTGAACGAACGCACAGCAGAGCAGTTTCAAGGAAACGTTTCCCCTGAGTTTTAGATGAAGTTTCCTGCGGTTTAGTACGTATGCCGGCATTGGGATGGAAATATCGGTTTTGGGATTCTGTACAGAAACGGTTTACAAACCGCCGAATTCACACGTGAGTTTAACTCTGTCAGTTGAATGCACACATTGACAACCATTCAGTTAGAATGCTCCGTTCTGGTTTTAGAAGCAGATATTTCTCTGTACAGCCTATGGTCCCATTCACTCGGGAATATCCCAACGCAGCTCCTAGAAGAAACGTGTTTCTGACTCACTGAATCTCAACATAGATTCAACTTTCTTAGGTGAACGAACGCACAGCAGATCAGTTTCAAGGAAACGTTCCTCCTGAGTTTTAGACGAAGTTTCCTGCGGTTTAGAACGTGTGCCGGCATTGGGATGGAAATACCGGTTTTGGGATTCTGCACAGAAACGGTTTACAAACCGCCGAATTCACACGTGAGTTTAACTCTGTCAGTTGAATGCACACATTGACAACCATTCAGTTAGAATGCTCCGTTTTGGTTTTAGAAGCAGATATTTCTCTGTACAGCCTATGGTCCCATTCACTCGGGAATATCCCAACGCAGCTCCTAGAAGAAACGTGTATATGACTCGCTGAATCTCAACATAGATTCAACTCTCTTAGGTGAACGAACACACAGCAGAGCAGTTTCAAGTAAACGATTCTCCTGAGTTTTAGACGAAGTTTCCTTCGATTTAGTACGTATGCCGGCATTGGGATGGAAATACCGGTTTTGGGATTTTGCACAGAAACGGTTTGCAAACCGCTGAATTCACACGTGAGTTTAACTCTGTCAGTTGAATGCACACATTGACAACCATTCAGTTAGATAGCTCCGTTTTGGTTTTAGAAGCAGATATTTCTCTGTACAGCCTATGGTCCCATTCACTCGGGAATATCCCAACGCAACTCCTAGAAGAAGCGTGTTTCTGATTCGGTGAATCTCAACATAGATTCAACATTCTTAGGTGAACGAACGCACAGCAGAGCAGTTTCAAGGAAACGTTTCTCCTGAGTTTTAGACGAAGTTTCCTGCGGTTTAGTTCGTATGCCGGCATTGGGCTGGAAATACCGGTTTTGGGATTCTGCACAGAAAGGGGTTGCAAACCGCTGAATCCACACGTGAGATTAACTCTGTCATTTTAATGCACACATTGACAACCATTCAGTTAGATAGCTCCGTTTTGGTTTTAGAAGCAGATATTTCTCTGTACAGCCTATGGTCCCATTCACTCGGGAATATCCCAACGCAGCTCCTAGAAGAAACGTGTTTCTGACTCGCTGAATCTCAACATAGATTCAACATTCTTAGGTGAACGAACGCACAGCAGAGCAGTTTCAAGGAAACGATTCTCCTGAGCTTTAGACGTAGTTTACTGCTGTTTAGTACGTATGGCGGCATTCGGCTGGAAATACCGGATTTGGGATTCTGCACAGAAAGGGTTTGCAAACCGCTGAACCCACACGTGAGTTTAACTCTGTCAGTTGATTGCACACATTGACAACCATTCAGTTAGATATCTCCGTTTTGGTTTTAGAAGCAGATATTTCTCTGTACAGCCTATGGTCCCATTCACTCGGGAATATCCAAACGCAGCTCCTAGAAAAAACGTGTTTATGACTCGCTGAATCTCAACATAGATTCAACCCTCTTATGTGAACGAACACACAGCAGAGCAGTTTCAAGTAAACGATTCTCCTGAGTTTTAGACGAAGTTTACTGCTGTTTAGTACGTATGCCGGCATTGGGATGGAAATACCGGTTTTGGGATTTTGGACAGAAACTGTTTGCATACCGCTGAATTCACACGTGAGTTTAACTCTGTCATTTGAATGCGCACATTGACAACCATTCAGTTAGATAGCTCCATTTTGGTTTTAGAGGCAGATATTTCTCTGTACAGTCTATGGTCCCATTCACTCGGGAATATCCCAACGCAGCTCCTAGAAGAAACGTGTTTCTGACTCGCTGAATCTCAACATAGATTCAACTCTCTTAGGTGAACGAACGCACAGCAGAGCAGTTTCAAGGAAACGTTTCTCCTTAGTTTTAGACGAAGTTTCCTGCGGTTTAGTTCGTATGCCAGCATTGGGCTGGAAATACCGGTTTTGAGATTCTGCACAGAACGGGTTTGCAAGCCGCTGAGTCCACACGTGAGATTAACTCTTTCGGTTGAATGCACACATTGACAACCATTCGGTTAGATAGCTGCGTTTTGGTTTTAGAAGCAGATATTTCTCTGTACAGCCTATGGTCCCATTCACTCGGCAATATCCCAACAGAGTTCCTAGAAGAAACGTGTATATGACTCGCTGAATCCCAGCATAGATTCAACTCTCTTAGGTGAACGAACACACAGCAGAGCAGTTTCAAGGAAACGTTTCTCCTGAGTTTTAGACGAAGTTTACTGCTGTTTCGTACGTATGCCGGCATTGGGCTGGAAATGCCGGTTTTGGGATTCTGCAAAGAAAGGGTTTGCAAACCGCTGATTCCACACGTGAGTTTATCTCTGTCAGTTGAATGCACTCATTGACAACCATTCGGTTAGATAGCTCCGTTTTGGTTTTAGAAGCAGATATTTCTCTGTACAGCCTATGGTCCCATTCACTCGGGAATATCCAAACGCAGCTCCTAGAAGAAACGGGTTTCTGACTCGCTGAATCTCAAAATAGATTCAACATTCTTAAGTGAACGAACGCACAGCAGAGCAGTTTCAAGGAAACGTTTCTCCTGAGTTTTAGACGAAGTTTACTGCTGTTTCGTACGTATGTCGGCATTAGGCTGGAAATGCCGGTTTTGGGATTCTGCAAAGAAAGGGTTTGCAAACGGCTGAATCCACACGTGAGTTTAACTCTGTCAGTTGAATGCACACATTGACAACCATTCAGTTAGATAGCTCCGTTTTGGTTTTAGAAGCAGATATTTCTCTGTACAGCCTATGGTCCCATTCACTCGGGAATAACCCAACGCAGCTCCTAAAAGAAACGTGTTTCTGACTCTCTGAATCTCAACATAGATTCCACTCTCTTAGGTGAACGAACGCACAGCAGAGCAGTTTCAAGGAAACGTTTCCCCTGAGTTTTAGATGAAGTTTCCTGCGGTTTAGTACGTATGCCGGCATTGGGATGGAAATATCGGTTTTGGGATTCTGTACAGAAACGGTTTACAAACCGCCGAATTCACACGTGAGTTTAACTCTGTCAGTTGAATGCACACATTGACAACCATTCAGTTAGAATGCTCCGTTCTGGTTTTAGAAGCAGATATTTCTCTGTACAGCCTATGGTCCCATTCACTCGGGAATATCCCAACGCAGCTCCTAGAAGAAACGTGTTTCTGACTCGCTGAATCTCAACATAGATTCAACTCTCTTAGGTGAACGAACGCACAGCAGAGCAGTTTCAAGGAAACGTTTCTCCTGAGTTTTAGACGAAGTTTCCTGCGGTTTAGTACGTATGCTGGCATTGGGCTGGAAATACCGGTTTTGGGATTCTGCACAGAAAGGTGTTGCAAACCGCTGAATCCACACGTGAGATTAACTCTGTCATTTTAATGCACACATTGACAACCATTCAGTTACATAGGTCCGTTTTGGTTTTAGAAGCAGATATTTCTCTGTACAGCCTATGGTCCCATTCACTCGGGAATATCCCAACTCAGTTCCTTGAAGAAACGTGTATATGACTCGCTGAATCCCAGCATAGATTCAACTCTCTTAGGTGAACGAACGCACAGCAGAGCAGTTTCAAGGAAACGATTCTCCTGAGTTTTAGACGAAGTTTACAGCTGTTTCGTACGTATGCCGGCATTAGGCTGGAAATGCCGGTTTTGGGATTCTGCAAAGAAAGGGTTTGCAAACCGCTGATTCCACACGTGAGTTTAACTCTGTCAGTTGAATGCACACATTGACAACCATTCAGTTAGATAGCTCGGTTTTGGTTTTAGAAGCAGATATTTCTCTGTACAGCCTATGGTCCCATTCACTCGGGAATAACCCAACGCAGCTCCTAAAAGAAACGTGTTTCTGACTCGCTGAATCTCAACATAGATTCCACTCTCTTAGGTGAACGAACGCACAGCAGAGCAGTTTCAAGGAAACGTTTCCCCTGAGTTTTAGATGAAGATTCCTGCGGTTTAGTACGTATGCCGGCATTGGGATGGAAATATCGGTTTTGGAATTCTGTACAGAAACGGTTTACAAACCGCCGAATTCACACGTGAGTTTAACTCTGTCAGTTGAATGCACACATTGACAACCAATCAGTTAGAATGCTCCGTTCTGGTTTTAGAAGCAGATATTTCTCTGTACAGCCTATGGTCCCATTCACTCGGGAATATCCCAACGCAGCTCCTAGAAGAAACGTGTTTCTGACTCGCTGAATCTCAACATAGATTCAACTTTCTTAGGTGAACGAACGCACAGCAGAGCAGTTTCAAGGAAACTTTCCTCCTGAGTTTTAGACGAAGTTTACTGCTGTTTCGTACGTATGCCGGCATTGGGCTGGAAATGCCGGTTTTGGGATTCTGCAAAGAAAGGGTTTGCAAACCGCTGATTCCACACGTGAGTTTACCTCTTTCAGTTGAATGCACATATTGACAACCATTCAGTTAGATAGCTCCGTTTTGGTTTTAGAAGCAGATATTTCTCTGTACACCCTATGGTCCCATTCACTCGGGAATATCCCAACGCAGCTCCTAGAAGAAACGTGTTTCTGACTTGCTGAATCTCAACATAGATTCAACATTCTTAGGTGAACGAACGCACAGCAGAGCAGTTTCAAGGAAACGATTCTCCTGAGTTTGAGACGTAGTTTACTGCTGTTTAGTACGTATGCCGGCATTGGGCTGGAAATACCGGATTTGGGATTCTGCACAGAAAGGGTTTGCAAACTGCTGAACCCACACGTGAGTTTAACTCTGTCAGTTGATTGCACACATTGACAACCATTCAGTTAGATATCTCCGTTTTGGTTTTAGAAGCAGATATTTCTCTGTACAGCCTATGGTCCCTTTCACTCGGGAATATCCAAACGCAGCTCCTAGAAAAAACGTGTTTATGACTCGCTGAATCTCAACATAGATTCAACTCTCTTAGGTGAACGAACACACAGCAGAGCAGTTTCAAGTAAACGATTCTCCTGAGTTTTAGACGAAGTTTACTGCTGTTTAGTACGTATGCCGGCATTGGGATGGAAATACCGGTTTTGGGATTTTGCACAGAAACTGTTTGCATACCGCTGAATTCACACGTGAGTTTAACTCTGTCAGTTGAATGCGCACATTGACAACCATTCAGTTAGATAGCTCCATTTTGGTTTTAGAAGCAGATATTTCTCTGTACAGTCTATGGTCCCATTCACTCGGGAATATCCCAACGCAGCTCCTAGAAGAAACGTGTTTCTGACTCGCTGAATCTCAACATAGATTCAACTCTCTTAGGTGAACGAACGCACAGCAGAGCAGTTTCAAGGAAACGTTTCTCCTTAGTTTTAGACGAAGTTTCCTGCGGTTTAGTACGTATGCCAGCATTGGGCTGGAAATACCGGTTTTGAGATTCTGCACAGATCGGGTTTGCAAGCCGCTGAGTCCACACGTGAGATTAACTCTTTCGGTTGAATGCACACATTGACAACCATTCGGTTAGATAGCTGCGTTTTGGTATTAGAAGCAGATATTTCTCTGTACAGCCTATGGTCCCATTCACTCAGCAATATCCCAACAGAGTTCCTAGAAGAAACGTGTATATGACTCGCTGAATCCCAGCATAGATTCAACTCTCTTAGGTGAACGAACACACAGCAGAGCAGTTTCAAGTAAACGTTTCTCCTGAGTTTTAGACGAAGTTTACTGCTGTTTCGTACGTATGCCAGCATTGGGCTGGAAATGCCGGTTTTGGGATTCTGCAAAGAAAGGGTTTGCAAACCGCTGATTCCACACGTGAGTTTATCTCTGTCAGTTGAATGCACTCATTGACAACCATTCAGTTAGATAGCTCCGTTTTGGTTTTAGAAGCAGATATTTCTCTGTACAGCCTATGGTCCCATTCACTCGGGTATATCCCAACGCAGCTCCTAGAAGAAACGGGTTTCTGACTCGCTGAATCTCAACATAGATTCAACTTTCTTAGGTGAACGAACGCACAGCAGAGCAGTTTCAAGGAAACGTTCCTCCTGAGTTTTAGATGAAGTTTACTGCTGTTTCGTACGTATGCCGGCATTGGGCTGGAAATGCCGGTTTTGGGATTTTGCAAAGAAAGGGTTTGCAAACCGCTGATTCCATACGTGAGTTTAAGTCTGTCAGATGAATGCACACATTGACAACCATTCAGTTAGATAACTCCGTTTTGGTTTTAGAAGCAGATATTTCTCTGTACAGCCTATGGTCCCATTCACTCGGGAATATCCCAACGCAGCTCCTAGAAGGAACGTGTTTCTGACTCGCTGAATCTCAACATAGATTCAACTCTCTTAGGTGAACGAACGCACAGCAGATCAGTTTCAAGGAAACGTTTCCACTGAGTTTTAGACGAAGTTTCCTTCGGTTTAGTACGTATCCCGGCATTGGGATGGAAATACCGGTTTTGGGATTCTGCACAGAAACGGTTTACAAGCCGCCGAATTCACACTTGAGTTTAACTCTGTCAGTTGAATGCACACATTGACAACCATTCAGTTAGAATGCTCCGTTTTGGTTTTAGAAGCAGATATTTCTCTGTACAGCCTATGGACCCATTCACTCGGGAATATCCCAACGCAGCTCCTAGAAGAAACGTGTTTATGCCTCGCTGAATCTCAACATAGATTCAACTCTCTTAGGTGAACGAACACACAGCAGAGCAGTTTCAAGTAAACGATTCTCTTGAGTTTTAGATGAAGTTTACTGCGGTTTAGTACGTATGCCGGCATTGGGATGGAAATATCGGTTTTGGGATTCTGTACAGAAACGGTTTACAAACCGCCGAATTCACACGTGAGTTTAACTCTGTCAGTTGAATGCACACATTGACAACCATTCAGTTAGAATGCTCCGTTCTGGTTTTAGAAGCAGATATTTCTCTGTACAGCCTATGGTCCCATTCACTCGGGAATATCCCAACGCAGCTCCTAGAAGAAACGTGTTTCTGACTCGCTGAATCTCAACATAGATTCAACTTTCTTAGGAGAACGAACGCACAGCAGAGCAGTTTCAAGGAAACGTTCCTCCTGAGTTTTAGACGAAGTTTACAGCTGTTTCGTACGTATGCCGGCATTAGGCTGGAAATGCCGGTTTTGGGATTCTGCAAAGAAAGGGTTTGCAAACCGCTGATTCCACACGTGAGTTTAACTCTGTCAGTTGAATGCACACATTGACAACCATTCAGTTAGATAGCTCGGTTTTGGTTTTAGAAGCAGATATTTCTCTGTACAGCCTATGGTCCCATTCACTCGGGAATAACCCAACGCAGCTCCTACAAGAAACGTGTTTCTGACTCGCTGAATCTCAACATAGATTCCACTCTCTTTGGTGAACGAACGCACAGCAGAGCAGTTTCAAGGAAACGTTTCCCCTGAGTTTTAGATGAAGATTCCTGCGGTTTAGTACGTATGCCGGCATTGGGATGGAAATATCGGTTTTGGAATTCTGTACAGAAACGGTTTACAAACCGCCGAATTCACACGTGAGTTTAACTCTGTCAGTTGAATGCACACATTGACAACCAATCAGTTAGAATGCTCCGTTCTGGTTTTAGAAGCAGATATTTCTCTGTACAGCCTATGGTCCCATTCACTCGGGAATATCCCAACGCAGCTCCTAGAAGAAACGTGTTTCTGACTCGCTGAATCTCAACATAGATTCAACTTTCTTAGGTGAACGAACGCACAGCAGAGCAGTTTCAAGGAAACGTTCCTCCTGAGTTTTAGACGAAGTTTACTGCTGTTTCGTACGTATGCCGGCATTGGGCTGGAAATGCCGGTTTTGGGATTCTGCAAAGAAAGGGTTTGCAAACCGCTGATTCCACACGTGAGTTTACCTCTGTCAGTTGAATGCACACATTGACAACCATTCAGTTAGATAGCTCCGTTTTGGTTTTAGAAGCAGATATTTCTCTGTACAGCCTATGGTCCCATTCACTCGGGAATATCCCAACGCAGCTCCTAGAAGAAACGTGTTTCTGACTCGCTGAATCTCAACATAGATTCAACTCTCTTAGGTGAACGAACACACAGCAGAGCAGTTTCAAGTAAACGATTCTCCTGAGTTTTAGACGAAGTTTACTGCTGTTTAGTACGTATGCCGGCATTGGGATGGAAATACCGGTTTTGGGATTTTGCACAGAAACTGTTTGCATACCGCTGAATTCACACGTGAGTTTAACTCTGTCATTTGAATGCGCACATTGACAACCATTCAGTTAGATAGCTCCATTTTGGTTTTAGACGCAGATATTTCTCTGTACAGTCTATGGTCCCATTCACTCGGGAATATCCCAACGCAGCTCCTAGAAGAAACGTGTTTCTGACTCGCTGAATCTCAACATAGATTCAACTCTCTTACGTGAACGAACGCACAGCAGAGCAGTTTCAAGGAAACGTTTCTCCTTAGTTTTAGACGAAGTTTCCTGCGGTTTAGTTCGTATGCCAGCATTGGGCTGGAAATACCGGTTTTGAGATTCTGCACAGAACGGGTTTGCAAGCCGCTGAGTCCACACGTGAGATTAACTCTTTCGGTTGAATGCACACATTGACAACCATTCGGTTAGATAGCTGCGTTTTGGTTTTAGAAGCAGATATTTCTCTGTACAGCCTATGGTCCCATTCACTCGGCAATATCCCAACAGAGTTCCTAGAAGAAACGTGTATATGACTTGCTGAATCCCAGCATAGATTCAACTCTCTTAGGTGAACGAACACACAGCAGAGCAGTTTCAAGGAAACGTTTCTCCTGAGTTTTAGACGAAGTTTACTGCTGTTTCGTACGTATGCCGGCATTGGGCTGGAAATGCCGGTTTTGGGATTCTGCAAAGAAAGGGTTTGCAAACCGCTGATTCCACACGTGAGTTTATCTCTGTCAGTTGAATGCACTCATTGACAACCATTCAGTTAGATAGCTCCGTTTTGGTTTTAGAAGCAGATATTTCTCTGTACAGCCTATGGTCCCATTCACTCGGGAATATCCAAACGCAGCTCCTAGAAAAAACTTGTTGCTGACTCGCTGAATCTCAAAATAGATTCAACATTCTTAAGTGAACGAACGCACAGCAGAGCAGTTTCAAGGAAACGTTTCTCCTGAGTTTTAGACGAAGTTTACTGCTGTTTCGTACGTATGTCGGCATTAGGCTGGAAATGCCGGTTTTGGGATTCTGCAAAGAAAGGGTTTGCAAACGGCTGAATCCACACGTGAGTTTAACTCTGTCAGTTGAATGCACACATTGACAACCATTCAGTTAGATAGCTCCGTTTTGGTTTTAGAAGCAGATATTTCTCTGTACAGCCTATGGTCCCATTCACTCGGGAATAACCCAACGCAGCTCCTAAAAGAAACGTGTTTCTGACTCTCTGAATCTCAACATAGATTCCACTCTCTTAGGTGAACGAACGCACAGCAGAGCAGTTTCAAGGAAACGTTTCCCCTGAGTTTTAGATGAAGTTTCCTGCGGTTTAGTACGTATGCCAGCATTGGGATGGAAATATCGGTTTTGGGATTCTGTACAGAAACGGTTTACAAACCGCCGAAATCACACGTGAGTTTAACTCTGTCAGTTGAATGCACACATTGACAACCAATCAGTTAGAATGCTCCGTTCTGGTTTTAGAAGCAGATATTTCTCTGTACAGCCTATGGTCCCATTCACTCGGGAATATCCCAACGCAGCTCCTAGAAGAAACGTGTTTCTGACTCGCTGAATCTCAACATAGATTCAACTTTCTTAGGTGAACGAACGCACAGCAGAGCAGTTTAAAGGAAACGTTCCTCCTGAGTTTTAGACGAAGTTTACTGCTGTTTCGTACGTATGCCGGCATTGGGCTGGAAATGCCGGTTTTGGGATTCTGCAAAGAAAGGGTTTGCAAACCGCTGATTCCACACGTGAGTTTAACTCTGTCAGTTGAATGCACACATTGACCACCATTCAGTTAGATAGCTCCGTTTTGGTTTTAGAAGCAGATATTTCTCTGTACACCCTATGGTCCCATTCACTCGGGAATATCCCAACGCAGCTCCTAGAAGAAACGTGTTTCTGACTCGCTGAATCTCAACATAGATTCAACATTCTTAGGTGAACGAACGCACAGCAGAGCAGTTTCCAGGAAACGATTCTCCTGAGTTTTAGACGTAGTTTACTGCTGTTTAGTACGTATGCCGGCATTGGGCTGGAAATACCGGATTTGGGATTCTGCACAGAAAGGGTTTGCAAACCGCTGAACCCACACGTGAGTTTAACTCTGTCAGTTGATTGCACACATTGACAACCATTCAGTTAGATATCTCCGTTTTGGTTTTAGAAGCAGATATTTCTCTGAACAGCCTATGGTCCCATTAACTCGGGAATATCCAAACGCAGCTCCTAGAAAAAACGTGTTTATGACTCGCTGAATCTCAACATAGATTCAACTCTCTTAGGTGAACGAACACACAGCAGAGCAGTTTCAAGTAAACGATTCTCCTGAGTTTTAGACGAAGTTTACTGCTGTTTAGTACGTATGCCGGCATTGGGATGGAAATACCGGTTTTGGGATTTTGCACAGAAACTGTTTGCATACCGCTGAATTCACACGTGAGTTTAACTCTGTCATTTGAATGCGCACATTGACAACCATTCAGTTAGATAGCTCCATTTTGGTTTTAGAAGCAGATATTTCTCTGTACAGTCTATGGTCCCATTCACTCGGGAATATCCCAACGCAGCTCCTAGAAGAAACGTGTTTCTGACTCGCTGAATCTCAACATAGATTCAACTCTCTTAGGTGAACGAACGCACAGCAGAGCAGTTTCAAGGAAACGTTTCTCCTTAGTTTTAGACGAAGTTTCCTGCGGTTTAGTTCGTATGCCAGCATTGGGCTGGAAATACCGGTTTTGAGATTCTGCACAGAACGGGTTTGCAAGCCGCTGAGTCCACACGTGAGATTAACTCTTTCGGTTGAATGCACACATTGACAACCATTCGGTTAGATAGCTGCGTTTTGGTTTTAGAAGCAGATATTTCTCTGTACAGCCTATGGTCTCATTCACTCGGCAATATCCCAACAGAGTTCCTAGAAGAAACGTGTATATGACTCGCTGAATCCCAGCATAGATTCAACTCTCTTAGGTGAACGAACACACAGCAGAGCAGTTTCAAGGAAACGTTTCTCCTGAGTTTTAGACGAAGTTTACTGCTGTTTCGTACGTATGCCGGCATTGGGCTGGAAATGCCGGTTTTGGGATTCTGCAAAGAAAGGGTTTGCAAACCGCTGATTCCACACGTGAGTTTATCTCTGTCAGTTGAATGCACTCATTGACAACCATTCAGTTAGATAGCTCCGTTTTGGTTTTAGAAGCAGATATTTCTCTGTACAGCCTATGGTCCCATTCACTAGGGAATATCCCAACGCAGCTCCTAGAAGAAACGTGTTTCTGACTCGCTGAATCTCAACATAGATTCAACTCTCTTAGGTGAACGAACGCACAGCAGATCAGTTTCAAGGAAACGTTTCCCCTGAGTTTTAGACGAAGTTTCCTTCGGTTTAGTACGTATCCCGGCATTGGGATGGAATTACCGGTTTTGGGATTCTGCACAGAAACGGTTTACAAGCCGCCGAATTCACACTTGAGTTTAACTCTGTCAGTTGAATGCACACATTGACAACCATTCAGTTAGAATGCTCCGTTTTGGTTTTAGAAGCAGATATTTCTCTGTACAGCCTATGGACCCATTCACTCGGGAATATCCCAACGCAGCTCCTAGAAGAAACGTGTTTATGCCTCGCTGAATCTCAACATAGATTCAACTCTCTTAGGTGAACGAACACACAGCAGAGCAGTTTCAAGTAAACGATTCTCTTGAGTTTTAGATGAAGTTTACTGCGGTTTAGTACGTATGCCGGCATTGGGATGGAAATACCGGTTTTGGGATTTTGCACAGAAACGGTTTGCAAACCGCTGAATTCACACGTGAGTTTAACGCTGTCAGTTGAATGCACACATTGACAACCATTCAGTTAGATAGCTCCGTTTTGGTTTTAGAAGCAGATATTTCTCTGTACAGCCTACGGTCCCATTCACTCGGGAATAACCCAACGCAGCTCCTAAAAGAAACGTGTTTCTGACTCGCTGAATCTCAACATACGTTCCACTCTCTTAGGTGAACGAACGCACAGCAGAGCAGTTTCAAGGAAACGTTTCCCCTGAGTTTTAGATGAAGATTCCTGCGGTTTAGTACGTATGCCGGCATTGGGATGGAAATATCGGTTTTGGGATTCTGTACAGAAACGGTTTACAAACCGCCGAATTCACACGTGAGTTTAACTCTGTCAGTTGAATGCACACATTGACAACCAATCAGTTAGAATGCTCCGTTCTGGTTTTAGAAGCAGATATTTCTCTGTACAGCCTATGGTCCCATTCACTCGGGAATATCCCAACGCAGCTCCTAGAAGAAACGTGTTTCTGACTCGCTGAATCTCAACATAGATTCAACTTTCTTAGGTGAACGAACGCACAGCAGAGCAGTTTCAAGGTAACGTTCCTCCTGAGTTTTAGACGAAGTTTACTCCTGTTTCGTACGTATGCCGGCATTGGGCTGGAAATGCCGGTTTTGGGATTCTGCAAAGAAAGGGTTTGCAAACCGCTGATTCCACACGTGAGTTTAACTCTGTCAGTTGAATGCACACATTGACAACCATTCAGTTAGATAGCTCCGTTTTGGTTTTAGAAGCAGATATTTCTCTGTACAGCCTATGGTCCCATTCACTCGGGAATATCCCAACGCAGCTCCTAGAAGAAACGTGTTTCTGACTCGCTGAATCTCAACATAGATTCAACATTCATAGGTGAACGAACGCACAGCAGAGCAGTTTCAAGGAAACGATTCTCCTGAGTTTTAGACGTAGTTTACTGCTGTTTAGTACGTATGCCGGCATTGGGCTGGAAATACCGGATTTGGGATTCTGCACAGAAAGGGTTTGCAAACCGCTGAACCCACACGTGAGTTTAACTCTGTCAGTTGATTGCACACATTGACAAACATTCAGTTAGATATCTCCGTTTTGGTTTTAGAAGCAGATATTTCTCTGTACAGCCTATGGTCCCATTCACTCGGGAATATCCAAACGCAGCTCCTAGAAAAAACGTGTTTCTGACTCGCTGAATCTCAACATAGATTCAACTCTCTTAGGTGAACGAACACACAGCAGAGCAGTTTCAAGTAAACGATTCTCCTGAGTTTTAAACGAAATTTACTGCTGTTTAGTACGTATGCCGGCATTGGGATGGAAATACCCGTTTTGGGATTTTGCACAGAAACTGTTTGCATACCGCTGAATTCACACGTGAGTTTAACTCTGTCAGTTGAATGCGCACATTGACAACCATTCAGTTAGATAGCTCCATTTTGGTTTTAGAAGCAGATATTTCTCTGTACAGTCTATGGTCCCATTCACTCGGGAATATCCCAACGCAGCTCCTAGAAGAAACGTGTTTCTGACTCGCTGAATCTCAACATAGATTCAACTCTTAGGTGAACGAACGCACAGCAGAGCAGTTTCAAGGAAACGTTTCTCCTGAGTTTTAGACGAAGTTTACTGCGGTTTAGTACGTATGCCAGCATTGGGCTGGAAATACCGGTTTTGAGATTCTGCACAGAAAGGGTTTGCAAGCCGCTGAGTCCACACGTGAGATTAACTCTTTCGGTTGAATGCACACATTGACAACCATTCGGTTAGATAGCTGCGTTTTGGTTTTAGAAGCAGATATTTCTCTGTACAGCCTATGGTCCCATTCACTCGGCAATATCCCAACAGAGTTCCTAGAAGAAACGTGTATATGACTCGCTGAATCCCAGCATAGATTCAACTCTCTTAGGTGAACGAACACACAGCAGAGCAGTTTCAAGGAAACGTTTCTCCTGAGTTTTAGACGAAGTTTACTGCTGTTTCGTACGTATGCCGGCATTGGGCTGGAAATGCCGGTTTTGGGATTCTGCAAAGAAAGGGTTTGCAAACCGCTGATTCCACACGTGAGTTTATCTCTGTCAGTTGAATGCACTCATTGACAACCATTCAGTTAGATAGCTCCGTTTTGGTTTTAGAAGCAGATATTTCTCTGTACAGCCTATGGTCCCATTCACTCGGGAATATCCCAACGCAGCTCCTAGAAGAAACGTGTTTCTGACTCGGTGAATCTCAACATAGATTCAACTCTCTTAGGTGAACGAACGCACAGCAGAGCAGTTTCAAGGAAACGTTTCCCCTGAGTTTTAGATGAAGTTTCCTGCGGTTTAGTACGTATGCCGGCATTGGGATGGAAATATCGGTTTTGGGATTCTGTACAGAAACGGTTTACAAACCGCCGAATTCACACGTGAGTTTAACTCTGTCAGTTGAATGCACACATTGACAACCATTCAGTTAGAATGCTCCGTTCTGGTTTTAGACGCAGATATTTCTCTGTACAGCCTATGGTCCCATTCACTCGGGAATATCCCAACGCAGCTCCTAGAAGAAACGTGTTTCTGACTCACTGAATCTCAACATAGATTCAACTTTCTTAGGTGAACGAACGCACAGCAGATCAGTTTCAAGGAAACGTTCCTCCTGAGTTTTAGACGAAGTTTCCTGCGGTTTAGAACGTGTGCCGGCATTGGGATGGAAATACCGGTTTTGGGATTCTGCACAGAAACGGTTTACAAACCGCCGAATTCACACGTGAGTTTAACTCTGTCAGTTGAATGCACACATTGACAACCATTCAGTTAGAATGCTCCGTTTTGGTTTTAGAAGCAGATATTTCTCTGCACAGCCTATGGTCCCATTCACTCGGGAATATCCCAACGCAGCTCCTAGAAGAAACGTGTTTATGACTCGCTGAATCTCAACATAGATTCAACTCTCCTAGGTGAACGAACACACAGCAGAGCAGTTTCAAGTAAACGATTCTCCTGAGTTTTAGACGAAGTTTACTGCGGTTTAGTACGTATGCCGGCATTGGGATGGAAATACCGGTTTTGGGATTTTGCACAGAAACGGTTTGTAAACCGCTGAATTCACACGTGAGTTTAACTCTGTCAGTTGAATGCACACATTGACAACCATTCAGTTAGATAGCTCCGTTTTGGTTTTAGAAGCAGATATTTCTCTGTACAGCCTATGGTCCCATTCACTCGGGAATATCCCAACGCAGCTCCTAGAAGAAACGTGTTTCTGACTCGCTGAATCTCAACATAGATTCAACTTTCTTAGGTGAACGAACGCACAGCAGAGCAGTTTCAAGGTAACGTTCCTCCTGAGTTTTAGACGAAGTTTACTGCTGTTTCGTACGTATGCCGGCATTGGGCTGGAAATGCCGGTTTTGGGATTCTGCAAAGAAAGGGTTTGCAAACCGCTGATTCCACACGTGAGTTTAACTCTGTCAGTTGAATGCACACATTGACAACCATTCAGTTAGATAGCTCCGTTTTGGTTTTAGAAGCAGATATTTCTCTGTACACCCTATGGTCCCATTCACTCGGGAATATCCCAACGCAGCTCCTAGAAGAAACGTGTTTCTGACTCGCTGAATCTCAACATAGATTCAACATTCTTAGGTGAACGAACGCACAGCAGAGCAGTTTCAAGGAAACGATTCTCCTGAGTTTTAGACGTAGTTTACTGCTGTTTAGTACGTATGCCGGCATTGGGCTGGAAATACCGGATTTGGGATTCTGCACAGAAAGGGTTTGCAAACCGCTGAACCCACACGTGAGTTTAACTCTGTCAGTTGATTGCACACATTGACAAACATTCAGTTAGATATCTCCGTTTTGGTTTTAGAAGCAGATATTTCTCTGTACAGCCTATGGTCCCATTCACTCGGGAATATCCAAACGCAGCTCCTAGAAAAAACGTGTTTCTGACTCGCTGAATCTCAACATAGATTCAACTCTCTTAGGTGAACGAACACACAGCAGAGCAGTTTCAAGTAAACGATTCTCCTGAGTTTTAGACGAAATTTACTGCTGTTTAGTACGTATGCCGGCATTGGGATGGAAATACCCGTTTTGGGATTTTGCACAGAAACTGTTTGCATATCGCTGAATTCACACGTGAGTTTAACTCTGTCAGTTGAATGCGCACATTGACAACCATTCAGTTAGATAGCTCCATTTTGGTTTTAGAAGCAGATATTTCTCTGTACAGTCTATGGTCCCATTCACTCGGGAATATCCCAACGCAGCTCCTAGAAGAAACGTGTTTCTGACTCGCTGAATCTCAACATAGATTCAACTCTTAGGTGAACGAACGCACAGCAGAGCAGTTTCAAGGAAACGTTTCTCCTTAGTTTTAGACGAAGTTTCCTGCGGTTTAGTACGTATGCCAGCATTGGGCTGGAAATACCGGTTTTGAGATTCTGCACAGAAAGGGTTTGCAAGCCGCTGAGTCCACACGTGAGATTAACTCTTTCGGTTGAATGCACACATTGACAACCATTCGGTTAGATAGCTGCGTTTTGGTTTTAGAAGCAGATATTTCTCTGTACAGCCTATGGTCCCATTCACTCGGCAATATCCCAACAGAGTTCCTAGAAGAAACGTGTATATGACTCGCTGAATCCCAGCATAGATTCAACTCTCTTAGGTGAACGAACACACAGCAGAGCAGTTTCAAGGAAACGTTTCTCCTGAGTTTTAGACGAAGTTTACTGCTGTTTCGTACGTATGCCGGCATTGGGCTGGAAATGCCGGTTTTGGGATTCTGCAAAGAAAGGGTTTGCAAACCGCTGATTCCACACGTGAGTTTATCTCTGTCAGTTGAATGCACTCATTGACAACCATTCAGTTAGATAGCTCCGTTTTGGTTTTAGAAGCAGATATTTCTCTGTACAGCCTATGGTCCCATTCACTCGGGAATATCCCAACGCAGCTCCTAGAAGAAACGTGTTTCTGACTCGGTGAATCTCAACATAGATTCAACTCTCTTAGGTGAACGAACGCACAGCAGAGCAGTTTCAAGGAAACGTTTCCCCTGAGTTTTAGATGAAGTTTCCTGCGGTTTAGTACGTATGCCGGCATTGGGATGGAAATATCGGTTTTGGGATTCTGTACAGAAACGGTTTACAAACCGCCGAATTCACACGTGAGTTTAACTCTGTCAGTTGAATGCACACATTGACAACCATTCAGTTAGAATGCTCCGTTCTGGTTTTAGACGCAGATATTTCTCTGTACAGCCTATGGTCCCATTCACTCGGGAATATCCCAACGCAGCTCCTAGAAGAAACGTGTTTCTGACTCACTGAATCTCAACATAGATTCAACTTTCTTAGGTGAACGAACGCACAGCAGATCAGTTTCAAGGAAACGTTCCTCCTGAGTTTTAGACGAAGTTTCCTGCGGTTTAGAACGTGTGCCGGCATTGGGATGGAAATACCGGTTTTGGGATTCTGCACAGAAACGGTTTACAAACCGCCGAATTCACACGTGAGTTTAACTCTGTCAGTTGAATGCACACATTGACAACCATTCAGTTAGAATGCTCCGTTTTGGTTTTAGAAGCAGATATTTCTCTGTACAGCCTATGGTCCCATTCACTCGGGAATATCCCAACGCAGCTCCTAGAAGAAACGTGTTTATGACTCGCTGAATCTCAACATAGATTCAACTCTCTTAGGTGAACGAACACACAGCAGAGCAGTTTCAAGTAAACGATTCTCCTGAGTTTTAGACGAAGTTTACTGCGGTTTAGTACGTATACCGGCATTGGGATGGAAATACCGGTTTTGGGATTTTGCACAGAAACGGTTTGTAAACCGCTGAATTCACACGTGAGTTTAACTCTGTCAGTTGAATGCACACATTGACAACCATTCAGTTAGATAGCTCCGTTTTGGTTTTAGAAGCAGATATTTCTCTGTACAGCCTATGGTCCCATTCACTCGGGAATATCCAAACGCAGCTCCTAGAAAAAACGTGTTTATGACTCGCTGAATCTCAACATAGATTCAACTCTCTTAGGTGAACGAACACACAGCAGAGCAGTTTCAAGTAAACGATTCTCCTGAGTTTTAGACGAAGTTTACTGCTGTTTAGTACGTATGCCGGCATTGGGATGGAAATACCGGTTTTGGGATTTTGCACAGAAACTGTTTGCATACCGCTGAATTCACACGTGAGTTTAACTCTGTCATTTGAATGCGCACATTGACAACCATTCAGTTAGATAGCTCCATTTTGGTTTTAGAAGCAGATATTTCTCTGTACAGTCTATGGTCCCATTCACTCGGGAATATCCCAACGCAGCTCCTAGAAGAAACGTGTTTCTGACTCGCTGAATCTCAACATAGATTCAACTCTCTTAGGTGAACGAACGCACAGCAGAGCAGTTTCAAGGAAACGTTTCTCCTTAGTTTTAGACGAAGTTTCCTGCGGTTTAGTTCGTATGCCAGCATTGGGCTGGAAATACCGGTTTTGAGATTCTGCACAGAACGGGTTTGCAAGCCGCTGAGTCCACACGTGAGATTAACTCTTTCGGTTGAATGCACACATTGACAACCATTCGGTTAGATAGCTGCGTTTTGGTTTTAGAAGCAGATATTTCTCTGTACAGCCTATGGTCCCATTCACTCGGCAATATCCCAACAGAGTTCCTAGAAGAAACGTGTATATGACTCGCTGAATCCCAGCATAGATTCAACTCTCTTAGGTGAACGAACACACAGCAGAGCAGTTTCAAGGAAACATTTCTCCTGAGTTTTAGACGAAGTTTACTGCTGTTTCGTACGTATGCCGGCATTGGGCTGGAAATGCCGGTTTTGGGATTCTGCAAAGAAAGGGTTTGCAAACCGCTGATTCCACACGTGAGTTTATCTCTGTCAGTTGAATGCACTCATTGACAACCATTCAGTTAGATAGCTCCGTTTTGGTTTTAGAAGCAGATATTTCTCTGTACAGCCTATGGTCCCATTCACTCGGGAATATCCAAACGCAGCTCCTAGAAGAAACGGGTTTCTGACTCGCTGAATCTCAAAATAGATTCAACATTCTTAAGTGAACGAACGCACAGCAGAGCAGTTTCAAGGAAACGTTTCTCCTGAGTTTTAGACGAAGTTTACTGCTGTTTCGTACGTATGTCGGCATTAGGCTGGAAATGCCGGTTTTGGGATTCTGCAAAGAAAGGGTTTGCAAACGGCTGAATCCACACGTGAGTTTAACTCTGTCAGTTGAATGCACACATTGACAACCATTCAGTTAGATAGCTCCGTTTTGGTTTTAGAAGCAGATATTTCTCTGTACAGCCTATTGTCCCATTCACTCGGGAATAACCAACGCAGCTCCTAAAAGAAACGTGTTTCTGACTCTCTGAATCTCAACATAGATTCCACTCTCTTAGGTGAACGAACGCACAGCAGAGCAGTTTCAAGGAAACGTTTCCCCTGAGTTTTAGATGAAGTTTCCTGCGGTTTAGTACGTATGCCGGCATTGGGATGGAAATATCGGTTTTGGGATTCTGTACAGAAACGGTTTACAAACCGCCGAATTCACACGTGAGTTTAACTCTGTCAGTTGAATGCACACATTGACAACCATTCAGTTAGAATGATCCGTTCTGGTTTTAGAAGCAGATATTTCTCTGTACAGCCTATGGTCCCATTCACTCGGGAATATCCCAACGCAGCTCCTAGAAGAAACGTGTTTCTGACTCGCTGAAACTCAACATAGATTCAACTCTCTTAGGTGAACGAACGCACAGCAGAGCAGTTTCAAGGAAACGTTTCTCCTGAGTTTTAGACGAAGTTTCCTGCGGTTTAGTACGTATGCTGGCATTGGGCTGGAAATACCGGTTTTGGGATTCTGCACAGAAAGGGGTTGCAAACCGCTGAATCCACACGTGAGATTAACTCTGTCATTTTAATGCACACATTGACAACCATTCAGTTACATAGGTCCGTTTTGGTTTTAGAAGCAGATATTTCTCTGTACAGCCTATGGTCCCATTCACTCGGGAATATCCCAACTCAGTTCCTTGAAGAAACGTGTATATGACTCGCTGAATCCCAGCATAGATTCAACTCTCTTAGGTGAACGAACGCACAGCAGAGCAGTTTCAAGGAAACGTTTCTCCTGAGTTTTAGACGAAGTTTACAGCTGTTTCGTACGTATGCCGGCATTAGGCTGGAAATGCCGGTTTTGGGATTCTGCAAAGAAAGGGTTTGCAAACCGCTGATTCCACACGTGAGTTTAACTCTGTCAGTTGAATGCACACATTGACAACCATTCAGTTAGATAGCTCGGTTTTGGTTTTAGAAGCAGATATTTCTCTGTACAGCCTATGGTCCCATTCACTCGGGAATAACCCAACGCAGCTCCTAAAAGAAACGTGTTTCTGACTCGCTGAATCTC
Source organism: Aotus nancymaae (assembly GCF_030222135.1). NCBI lineage: Eukaryota > Metazoa > Chordata > Mammalia > Primates > Aotidae > Aotus > Aotus nancymaae. The sequence continues at coordinate 757,368 of NW_026988565.1, forward strand.
AACATAGATTCCACTCTCTTAGGTGAACGAACGCACAGCAGAGCAGTTTCAAGGAAACGTTTCCCCTGAGTTTTAGATGAAGATTCCTGCGGTTTAGTACGTATGCCGGCATTGGGATGGAAATATCGGTTTTGGAATTCTGTACAGAAACGGTTTACAAACCACCGAATTCACACGTGAGTTTAACTCTGTCAGTTGAATGCACACATTGACAACCAATCAGTTAGAATGCTCCGTTCTGGTTTTAGAAGCAGATATTTCTCTGTAGAGCCTATGGTCCCATTCACTCGGGAATATCCCAACGCAGCTCCTAGAAGAAACGTGTTTCTGACTCGCTGAATCTCAACATAGATTCAACTTTCTTAGGTGAACGAACGCACAGCAGAGCAGTTTCAAGGAAACGTTCCTCCTGAGTTTTAGACGAAGTTTACTGCTGTTTCGTACGTATGCCGGCATTGGGCTGGAAATGCCGGTTTTGGGATTCTGCAAAGAAAGGGTTTGCAAACCGCTGAACCCACACGTGAGTTTAACTCTGTCAGTTGATTGCACACATTGACAACCATTCAGTTAGATATCTCCGTTTTGGTTTTAGAAGCAGATATTTCTCTGTACAGCCTATGGTCCCTTTCACTCGGGAATATCCAAACGCAGCTCCTAGAAAAAACGTGTTTATGACTCGCTGAATCTCAACATAGATTCAACTCTCTTAGGTGAACGAACACACAGCAGAGCAGTTTCAAGTAAACGATTCTCCTGAGTTTTAGACGAAGTTTACTGCTGTTTAGTACGTATGCCGGCATTGGGATGGAAATACCGGTTTTGGGATTTTGCACAGAAACTGTTTGCATACCGCTGAATTCACACGTGAGTTTAACTCTGTCAGTTGAATGCGCACATTGACAACCATTCAGTTAGATAGCTCCATTTTGGTTTTAGAAGCAGATATTTCTCTGTACAGTCTATGGTCCCATTCACTCGGGAATATCCCAACGCAGCTCCTAGAAGAAACGTGTTTCTGACTCGCTGAATCTCAACATAGATTCAACTCTCTTAGGTGAACGAACGCACAGCAGAGCAGTTTCAAGGAAACGTTTCTCCTTAGTTTTAGACGAAGCTTCCTGCGGTTTAGTACGTATGCCAGCATTGGGCTGGAAATACCGGTTTTGAGATTCTGCACAGATCGGGTTTGCAAGCCGCTGAGTCCACACGTGAGATTAACTCTTTCGGTTGAATGCACACATTGACAACCATTCGGTTAGATAGCTGCGTTTTGGTATTAGAAGCAGATATTTCTCTGTACAGCCTATGGTCCCATTCACTCAGCAATATCCCAACAGAGTTCCTAGAAGAAACGTGTATATGACTCGCTGAATCCCAGCATAGATTCAACTCTCTTAGGTGAACGAACGCACAGCAGAGCAGTTTCAAGGAAACGTTTCTCCTGAGTTTTAGACAAAGTTTACTGCTGTTTCGTACGTATGCCAGCATTGGGCTGGAAATGCCGGTTTTGGGATTCTGCAAAGAAAGGGTTTGCAAACCGCTGATTCCACACGTGAGTTTATCTCTGTCAGTTGAATGCACTCATTGACAACCATTCAGTTAGATAGCTCCGTTTTGGTTTTAGAAGCAGATATTTCTCTGTACAGCCTATGGTCCCATTCACTCGGGAATATCCCAACGCAGCTCCTAGAAGAAACGGGTTTCTGACTCGCTGAATCTCAACATAGATTCAACTTTCTTAGGTGAACGAACGCACAGCAGAGCAGTTTCAAGGAAACGTTCCTCCTGAGTTTTAGATGAAGTTTACTGCTGTTTCGTACGTATGCCGGCATTGGGCTGGAAATTCCGGTTTTGGGATTTTGCAAAGAAAGGGTTTGCAAACCGCTGATTCCATACGTGAGTTTAACTCTGTCAGATGAATGCACACATTGACAACCATTCAGTTAGATAACTCCGTTTTGGTTTTAGAAGCAGATATTTCTCTGTACAGCCTATGGTCCCATTCACTCGGGAATATCCCAACGCAGCTCCTAGAAGGATCGTGTTTCTGACTCGCTGAATCTCAACATAGATTCCACTCTCTTAGGTGAACGAACGCACAGCAGATCAGTTTCAAGGAAACGTTTCCACTGAGTTTTAGACGAAGTTTCCTTCGGTTTAGTACGTATCCCGGCATTGGGATGGAAATACCGGTTTTGGGATTCTGCACAGAAACGGTTTACAAGCCGCCGAATTCACACTTGAGTTTAACTCTGTCAGTTGAATGCACACATTGACAACCATTCAGTTAGAATGCTCCGTTTTGGTTTTAGAAGCAGATATTTCTCTGTACAGCCTATGGACCCATTCACTCGGGAATATCCCAACGCAGCTCCTAGAAGAAACGTGTTTATGCCTCGCTGAATCTCAACATAGATTCAACTCTCTTAGGTGAACGAACACACAGCAGAGCAGTTTCAAGTAAACGATTCTCTTGAGTTTTAGATGAAGTTTACTGCGGTTTAGTACGTATGCCGGCATTGGGATGGAAATACCGGTTTTGGGATTTTGCACAGAAACGGTTTGCAAACCGCTGAATTCACACGTGAGTTTAACGCTGTCAGTTGAATGCACACATTGACAACCATTCAGTTAGATAGCTCCGTTTTGGTTTTAGAAGCAGATATTTCTCTGTACAGCCTACGGTCCCATTCACTCGGGAATAACCCAACGCAGCTCCTAAAAGAAAAGTGTTTCTGACTCGCTGAATCTCAACATAGATTCCACTCTCTTAGGTGAACGAACGCACAGCAGAGCAGTTTCAAGGAAACGATTCTCCTGAGTTTTAGACGTAGTTTACTGCTGTTTAGTACGTATGCCGGCATTGGGCTGGAAATACCGGATTTGGGATTCTGCACAGAAAGGGTTTGCAAACCGCTGAACCCACACGTGAGTTTAACTCTGTCAGTTGATTGCACATATTGACAACCATTCAGTTAGATAGCTCCGTTTTGGTTTTAGAAGCAGATATTTCTCTGTACACCCTATGGTCCCATTCACTCGGGAATATCCAAACGCAGCTCTTAGAAAAAACGTGTTTCTGACTCGCTGAATCTCAACATAGATTCAACTCTCTTAGGTGAACGAACACACAGCAGAGCAGTTTCAAGTAAACGATTCTCCTGAGTTTTAGACGTAGTTTACTGCTGTTTAGTACGAATGCCGGCATTGGGCTGGAAATACCGGATTTGGGATTCTGCACAGAAAGGGTTTGCAAACCGCTGAACCCACACGTGAGTTTAACTCTGTCAGTTGATTGCACACATTGACAACCATTCAGTTAGATATCTCCGTTTTGGTTTTAGAAGCAGATATTTCTCTGTACAGCCTATGGTCCCATTCACTCGGGAATATCCAAACGCAGCTCCTAGAAAAAACGTGTTTCTGACTCGCTGAATCTCAACATAGATTCAACTCTCTTAGGTGAACGAACACACAGCAGAGCAGTTTCAAGTAAACGATTCTCCTGAGTTTTAGACGAAGTTTACTGCTGTTTAGTACGTATGCCGGCATTGGGATGGAAATACCGGTTTTGGGATTTTGCACAGAAACTGTTTGCATACCGCTGAATTCACACGTGAGTTTAACTCTGTCAGTTGAATGCGCACATTGACAACCATTCAGTTAGATAGCTCCATTTTGGTTTTAGAAGCAGATATTTCTCTGTACAGTCTATGGTCCCATTCACTCGGGAATATCCCAACGCAGCTCCTAGAAGAAACGTGTTTCTGACTCGCTGAATCTCAACATAGATTCAACTCTCTTAGGTGAACGAACGCACAGCAGAGCAGTTTCAAGGAAACGTTTCTCCTTAGTTTTAGACGAAGCTTCCTGCGGTTTAGTACGTATGCCAGCATTGGACTGGAAATACCGGTTTTGAGATTCTGCACAGATCGGGTTTGCAAGCCGCTGAGTCCACACGTGAGATTAACTCTTTCGGTTGAATGCACACATTGACAACCATTCGGTTAGATAGCTGCGTTTTGGTATTAGAAGCAGATATTTCTCTGTACAGCCTATGGTCCCATTCACTCAGCAATATCCCAACAGAGTTCCTAGAAGAAACGTGTATATGACTCGCTGAATCCCAGCATAGATTCAACTCTCTTAGGTGAACGAACGCACAGCAGAGCAGTTTCAAGGAAACGTTTCTCCTGAGTTTTAGACGAAGTTTACTGCTGTTTCGTACGTATGCCAGCATTGGGCTGGAAATGCCGGTTTTGGGATTCTGCAAAGAAAGGGTTTGCAAACCGCTGATTCCACACGTGAGTTTATCTCTGTCAGTTGAATGCACTCATTGACAACCATTCAGTTAGATAGCTCCGTTTTGGTTTTAGAAGCAGATATTTCTCTGTACAGCCTATGGTCCCATTCACTCGGGAATATCCCAACGCAGCTCCTAGAAGAAACGGGTTTCTGACTCGCTGAATCTCAACATAGATTCAACTTTCTTAGGTGAACGAACGCACAGCAGAGCAGTTTCAAGGAAACGTTCCTCCTGAGTTTTAGATGAAGTTTACTGCTGTTTCGTACGTATGCCGGCATTGGGCTGGAAATTCCGGTTTTGGGATTTTGCAAAGAAAGGGTTTGCAAACCGCTGATTCCATACGTGAGTTTAACTCTGTCAGATGAATGCACACATTGACAACCATTCAGTTAGATAACTCCGTTTTGGTTTTAGAAGCAGATATTTCTCTGTACAGCCTATGGTCCCATTCACTCGGGAATATCCCAACGCAGCTCCTAGAAGGATCGTGTTTCTGACTCGCTGAATCTCAACATAGATTCAACTCTCTTAGGTGAACGAACGCACAGCAGATCAGTTTCAAGGAAACGTTTCCACTGAGTTTTAGACGAAGTTTCCTTCGGTTTAGTACGTATCCCGGCATTGGGATGGAAATACCGGTTTTGGGATTCTGCACAGAAACGGTTTACAAGCCGCCGAATTCACACTTGAGTTTAACTCTGTCAGTTGAATGCACACATTGACAACCATTCAGTTAGAATGCTCCGTTTTGGTTTTAGAAGCAGATATTTCTCTGTACAGCCTATGGACCCATTCACTCGGGAATATCCCAACGCAGCTCCTAGAAGAAACGTGTTTATGCCTCGCTGAATCTCAACATAGATTCAACTCTCTTAGGTGAACGAACACACAGCAGAGCAGTTTCAAGTAAACGATTCTCTTGAGTTTTAGATGAAGTTTACTGCGGTTTAGTACGTATGCCGGCATTGGGATGGAAATACCGGTTTTGGGATTTTGCACAGAAACGGTTTGCAAACCGCTGAATTCACACGTGAGTTTAACTCTGTCAGTTGAATGCACACATTGACAACCATTCAGTTAGATAGCTCCGTTTTGGTTTTAGAAGCAGATATTTCTCTGTACAGCCTATGGTCCCATTCACTCGGGAATATCCCAACGCAGCTCCTAGAAGAAGCGTGTTTCTGATTCGCTGAATCTCAACATAGATTCAACATTCTTAGGTGAACGAACGCACAGCAGAGCAGTTTCAAGGAAACGTTTCTCCTGAGTTTTAGACGAAGTTTCCTGCGGTTTAGTACGTATGCCGGCATTGGGCTGGAAATACCGGTTTTGGGATTCTGCACAGAAAGGGGTTGCAAACCGCTGAATCCACACGTGAGATTAACTCTGTCATTTTAATGCACACATTGACAACCATTCAGTTAGATAGCTCCGTTTTGGTTTTAGAAGCAGATATTTCTCTGTACAGCCTATGGTCCCATTCACTCGGGAATATCCCAACGCAGCTCCTAGAAGAAACGTGTTTCTGACTCGCTGAATCTCAACATAGATTCAACATTCTTAGGTGAACGAACGCACAGCAGAGCAGTTTCAAGGAAACGATTCTCCTGAGCTTTAGACGTAGTTTACTGCTGTTTAGTACGTATGCCGGCATTGGGCTGGAAATACCGGATTTGGGATTCTGCACAGAAAAGGTTTGCAAACCGCTGAACCCACACGTGAGTTTAACTCTGTCAGTTGATTGCACACATTGACAACCATTCAGTTAGATATCTCCGTTTTGGTTTTAGAAGCAGATATTTCTCTGTAGAGCCTATGGTCCCATTCACTAGGGAATATCCAAACGCAGCTCCTAGAAAAAACGTGTTTATGACTCGCTGAATCTCAACATAGATTCAACTCTCTTAGGTGAACGAACACACAGCAGAGCAGTTTCAAGTAAACGATTCTCCTGAGTTTTAGACGAAGTTTACTGCTGTTTAGTACGTATGCCGGCATTGGGATGGAAATACCGGTTTTGGGATTTTGCACAGAAACTGTTTGCATACCGCTGAATTCACACGTGAGTTTAACTCTGTCATTTGAATGCGCACATTGACAACCATTCAGTTAGATAGCTCCATTTTGGTTTTAGAAGCAGATATTTCTCTGTACAGTCTATGGTCCCATTCACTCGGGAATATCCCAACGCAGCTCCTAGAAGAAACGTGTTTCTGACTCGCTGAATCTCAACATAGATTCAACTCTCTTAGGTGAACGAACGCACAGCAGAGCAGTTTCAAGGAAACGTTTCTGCTTAGTTTTAGACGAAGTTTCCTGCGGTTTAGTTCGTATGCCAGCATTGGGCTGGAAATACCGGTTTTGAGATTCTGCACAGAACGGGTTTGCAAGCCGCTGAGTCCACACGTGAGATTAACTCTTTCGGTTGAATGCACACATTGACAACCATTCGGTTAGATAGCTGCGTTTTGGTTTTAGAAGCAGATATTTCTCTGTACAGCCTATGGTCCCATTCACTCGGCAATATCCCAACAGAGTTCCTAGAAGAAACGTGTATATGACTCGCTGAATCCCAGCATAGATTCAACTCTCTTAGGTGAACGAACACACAGCAGAGCAGTTTCAAGGAAACATTTCTCCTGAGTTTTAGACGAAGTTTACTGCTGTTTCGTACGTATGCCGGCATTGGGCTGGAAATGCCGGTTTTGGGATTCTGCAAAGAAAGGGTTTGCAAACCGCTGATTCCACACGTGAGTTTATCTCTGTCAGTTGAATGCACTCATTGACAACCATTCGGTTAGATAGCTCCGTTTTGGTTTTAGAAGCAGATATTTCTCTGTACAGCCTATGGTCCCATTCACTCGGGAATATCCAAACGCAGCTCCTAGAAGAAACGGGTTTCTGACTCGCTGAATCTCAAAATAGATTCAACATTCTTAAGTGAACGAACGCACAGCAGAGCAGTTTCAAGGAAACGTTTCTCCTGAGTTTTAGACGAAGTTTACTGCTGTTTCGTACGTATGTCGGCATTAGGCTGGAAATGCCGGTTTTGGGATTCTGCAAAGAAAGGGTTTGCAAACGGCTGAATCCACACGTGAGTTTAACTCTGTCAGTTGAATGCACACATTGACAACCATTCAGTTAGATAGCTCCGTTTTGGTTTTAGAAGCAGATATTTCTCTGTACAGCCTATGGTCCCATTCACTCGGGAATAACCCAACGCAGCTCCTAAAAGAAACGTGTTTCTGACTCTCTGAATCTCAACATAGATTCCACTCTCTTAGGTGAACGAACGCACAGCAGAGCAGTTTCAAGGAAACGTTTCCCCTGAGTTTTAGATGAAGTTTCCTGCGGTTTAGTACGTATGCCGGCATTGGGATGGAAATATCGGTTTTGGGATTCTGTACAGAAACGGTTTACAAACCGCCGAATTCACACGTGAGTTTAACTCTGTCAGTTGAATGCACACATTGACAACCATTCAGTTAGAATGATCCGTTCTGGTTTTAGAAGCAGATATTTCTCTGTACAGCCTATGGTCCCATTCACTCGGGAATATCCCAACGCAGCTCCTAGAAGAAACGTGTTTCTGACTCGCTGAAACTCAACATAGATTCAACTCTCTTAGGTGAACGAACGCACAGCAGAGCAGTTTCAAGGAAACGTTTCTCCTGAGTTTTAGACGAAGTTTCCTGCGGTTTAGTACGTATGCTGGCATTGGGCTGGAAATACCGGTTTTGGGATTCTGCACAGAAAGGGGTTGCAAACCGCTGAATCCACACGTGAGATTAACTCTGTCATTTTAATGCACACATTGACAACCATTCAGTTACATAGGTCCGTTTTGGTTTTAGAAGCAGATATTTCTCTGTACAGCCTATGGTCCCATTCACTCGGGAATATCCCAACTCAGTTCCTTGAAGAAACGTGTATATGACTCGCTGAATCCCAGCATAGATTCAACTCTCTTAGGTGAACGAACGCACAGCAGAGCAGTTTCAAGGAAACGTTTCTCCTGAGTTTTAGACGAAGTTTACAGCTGTTTCGTACGTATGCCGGCATTATGCTGGAAATGCCGGTTTTGGGATTCTGCAAAGAAAGGGTTTGCAAACCGCTGATTCCACACGTGAGTTTAACTCTGTCAGTTGAATGCACACATTGAAAACCATTCAGTTAGATAGCTCGGTTTTGGTTTTAGAAGCAGATATTTCTCTGTACAGCCTATGGTCCCTTTCACTCGGGAATAACCCAACGCAGCTCCTAAAAGAAACGTGTTTCTGACTCGCTGAATCTCAACATAGATTCCACTCTCTTAGGTGAACGAACGCACAGCAGAGCAGTTTCAAGGAAACGTTTCCCCTGAGTTTTAGATGAAGATTCCTGCGGTTTAGTACGTATGCCGGCATTGGGATGGAAATATCGGTTTTGGAATTCTGTACAGAAACGGTTTACAAACCGCCGAATTCACACGTGAGTTTAACTCTGTCAGTTGAATGCACACATTGACAACCAATCAGTTAGAATGCTCCGTTCTGGTTTTAGAAGCAGATATTTCTCTGTAGAGCCTATGGTCCCATTCACTCGGGAATATCCCAACGCAGCTCCTAGAAGAAACGTGTTTCTGACTCGCTGAATCTCAACATAGATTCAACTTTCTTAGGTGAACGAACGCACAGCAGAGCAGTTTCAAGGAAACGTTCCTCCTGAGTTTTAGACGAAGTTTACTGCTGTTTCGTACGTATGCCGGCATTGGGCTGGAAATGCCGGTTTTGGGATTCTGCAAAGAAAGGGTTTGCAAACCGCTGATTCCACACGTGAGTTTACCTCTGTCAGTTGAATGCACATATTGACAACCATTCAGTTAGATAGCTCCGTTTTGGTTTTAGAAGCAGATATTTCTCTGTACACCCTATGGTCCCATTCACTCGGGAATATCCCAACGCAGCTCCTAGAAGAAACGTGTTTCTGACTTGCTGAATCTCAACATAGATTCAACATTCTTAGGTGAACGAACGCACAGCAGAGCAGTTTCAAGGAAACGATTCTCCTGAGTTTTAGACGTAGTTTACTGCTGTTTAGTACGTATGCCGGCATTGGGCTGGAAATACCGGATTTGGGATTCTGCACAGAAAGGGTTTGCAAACCGCTGAACCCACACGTGAGTTTAACTCTGTCAGTTGATTGCACACATTGACAACCATTCAGTTAGATATCTCCGTTTTGGTTTTAGAAGCAGATATTTCTCTGTACAGCCTATGGTCCCTTTCACTCGGGAATATCCAAACGCAGCTCCTAGAAAAAACGTGTTTATGACTCGCTGAATCTCAACATAGATTCAACTCTCTTAGGTGAACGAACACACAGCAGAGCAGTTTCAAGTAAACGATTCTCCTGAGTTTTAGACGAAGTTTACTGCTGTTTAGTACGTATGCCGGCATTGGGATGGAAATACCGGTTTTGGGATTTTGCACAGAAACTGTTTGCATACCGCTGAATTCACACGTGAGTTTAACTCTGTCAGTTGAATGCGCACATTGACAAACATTCAGTTAGATAGCTCCATTTTGGTTTTAGAAGCAGATATTTCTCTGTACAGTCTATTGTCCCATTCACTCGGGAATATCCCAACGCAGCTCCTAGAAGAAACGTGTTTCTGACTCGCTGAATCTCAACATAGATTCAACTCTCTTAGGTGAACGAACGCACAGCAGAGCAGTTTCAAGGAAACGTTTCTCCTTAGTTTTAGACGAAGCTTCCTGCGGTTTAGTACGTATGCCAGCATTGGGCTGGAAATACCGGTTTTGAGATTCTGCACAGATCGGGTTTGCAAGCCGCTGAGTCCACACGTGAGATTAACTCTTTCGGTTGAATGCACACATTGACAACCATTCGGTTAGATAGCTGCGTTTTGGTATTAGAAGCAGATATTTCTCTGTACAGCCTATGGTCCCATTCACTCAGCAATATCCCAACAGAGTTCCTAGAAGAAACGTGTATATGACTCGCTGAATCCCAGCATAGATTCAACTCTCTTAGGTGAACGAACACACAGCAGAGCAGTTTCAAGGAAACGTTTCTCCTGAGTTTTAGACGAAGTTTACTGCTGTTTCGTACGTATGCCAGCATTGGGCTGGAAATGCCGGTTTTGGGATTCTGCAAAGAAAGGGTTTGCAAACCGCTGATTCCACACGTGAGTTTATCTCTGTCAGTTGAATGCACTCATTGACAACCATTCAGTTAGATAGCTCCGTTTTGGTTTTAGAAGCAGATATTTCTCTGTACAGCCTATGGTCCCATTCACTCGGGAATATCCCAACGCAGCTCCTAGAAGAAACGGGTTTCTGACTCGCTGAATCTCAACATAGATTCAACTTTCTTAGGTGAACGAACGCACAGCAGAGCAGTTTCAAGGAAACGTTCCTCCTGAGTTTTAGATGAAGTTTACTGCTGTTTCGTACGTATGCCGGCATTGGGCTGGAAATTCCGGTTTTGGGATTTTGCAAAGAAAGGGTTTGCAAACCGCTGATTCCATACGTGAGTTTAACTCTGTCAGATGAATGCACACATTGACAACCATTCAGTTAGATAACTCCGTTTTGGTTTTAGAAGCAGATATTTCTCTGTACAGCCTATGGTCCCATTCACTCGGGAATATCCCAACGCAGCTCCTAGAAGGATCGTGTTTCTGACTCGCTGAATCTCAACATAGATTCAACTCTCTTAGGTGAACGAACGCACAGCAGATCAGTTTCAAGGAAACGTTTCCACTGAGTTTTAGACGAAGTTTCCTTCGGTTTAGTACGTATCCCGGCATTGGGATGGAAATACCGGTTTTGGGATTCTGCACAGAAACGGTTTACAAGCCGCCGAATTCACACTTGAGTTTAACTCTGTCAGTTGAATGCACACATTGACAACCATTCAGTTAGAATGCTCCGTTTTGGTTTTAGAAGCAGATATTTCTCTGTACAGCCTATGGACCCATTCACTCGGGAATATCCCAACGCAGCTACTAGAAGAAACGTGTTTATGCCTCGCTGAATCTCAACATAGATTCAACTCTCTTAGGTGAACGAACACACAGCAGAGCAGTTTCAAGTAAACGATTCTCTTGAGTTTTAGATGAAGTTTACTGCGGTTTAGTACGTATGCCGGCATTGGGATGGAAATACCGGTTTTGGGATTTTGCACAGAAACGGTTTGCAAACCGCTGAATTCACACGTGAGTTTAACGCTGTCAGTTGAATGCACACATTGACAACCATTCAGTTAGATAGCTCCGTTTTGGTTTTAGAAGCAGATATTTCTCTGTACAGCCTACGGTCCCATTCACTCGGGAATAACCCAACGCAGCTCCTAAAAGAAAAGTGTTTCTGACTCGCTGAATCTCAACATAGATTCCACTCTCTTAGGTGAACGAACGCACAGCAGAGCAGTTTCAAGGAAACGATTCTCCTGAGTTTTAGACGTAGTTTACTGCTGTTTAGTACGTATGCCGGCATTGGGCTGGAAATACCGGATTTGGGATTCTGCACAGAAAGGGTTTGCAAACCGCTGAACCCACACGTGAGTTTAACTCTGTCAGTTGATTGCACATATTGACAACCATTCAGTTAGATAGCTCCGTTTTGGTTTTAGAAGCAGATATTTCTCTGTACACCCTATGGTCCCATTCACTCGGGAATATCCAAACGCAGCTCTTAGAAAAAACGTGTTTCTGACTCGCTGAATCTCAACATAGATTCAACTCTCTTAGGTGAACGAACACACAGCAGAGCAGTTTCAAGTAAACGATTCTCCTGAGTTTTAGACGTAGTTTACTGCTGTTTAGTACGAATGCCGGCATTGGGCTGGAAATACCGGATTTGGGATTCTGCACAGAAAGGGTTTGCAAACCGCTGAACCCACACGTGAGTTTAACTCTGTCAGTTGATTGCACACATTGACAAACATTCAGTTAGATATCTCCGTTTTGGTTTTAGAAGCAGATATTTCTCTGTACAGCCTATGGTCCCATTCACTCGGGAATATCCAAACGCAGCTCCTAGAAAAAACGTGTTTCTGACTCGCTGAATCTCAACATAGATTCAACTCTCTTAGGTGAACGAACACACAGCAGAGCAGTTTCAAGTAAACGATTCTCCTGAGTTTTAGACGAAGTTTACTGCTGTTTAGTACGTATGCCGGCATTGGGATGGAAATACCGGTTTTGGGATTTTGCACAGAAACTGTTTGCATACCGCTGAATTCACACGTGAGTTTAACTCTGTCAGTTGAATGCGTACTTTGACAACCATTCAGTTAGATAGCTCCATTTTGGTTTTAGAAGCAGATATTTCTCTGTACAGTCTATGGTCCCATTCACTCGGGAATATCCCAACGCAGCTCCTAGAAGAAACGTGTTTCTGACTCGCTGAATCTCAACATAGATTCAACTCTCTTAGGTGAACGAACGCACAGCAGAGCAGTTTCAAGGAAACGTTTCTCCTTAGTTTTAGACGAAGTTTCCTGCGGTTTAGTACGTATGCCAGCATTGGGCTGGAAATACCGGTTTTGAGATTCTGCACAGAAAGGGTTTGCAAGCCGCTGAGTCCACAGGTGAGATTAACTCTTTCGGTTGAATGCACACATTGACAACCATTCGGTTAGATAGCTGCGTTTTGGTTTTAGAAGCAGATATTTCTCTGTACAGCCTATGGTCCCATTCACTCGGCAATATCCCAACAGAGTTCCTAGAAGAAACGTGTATATGACTCGCTGAATCCCAGCATAGATTCAACTCTCTTAGGTGAACGAACACACAGCAGAGCAGTTTCAAGGAAACGTTTCTCCTGAGTTTTAGACGAAGTTTACTGCTGTTTCGTACGTATGCCGGCATTGGGCTGGAAATGCCGGTTTTGGGATTCTGCAAAGAAAGGGTTTGCAAACCGCTGATTCCACACGTGAGTTTATCTCTGTCAGTTGAATGCACACATTGACAACCATTCAGTTAGATAGCTCCGTTTTGGTTTTAGAAGCAGAAATTTCTCTGTACAGCCTATGGTCCCATTCACTCGGGAATATCCCAACGCAGCTCCTAGAAGAAACGGGTTTCTGACTCGCTGAATCTCAAAATAGATTCAACATTCTTAAGTGAACGAACGCACAGCAGAGCAGTTTCAAGGAAACGTTTCTCCTGAGTTTTAGACGAAGTTTACTGCTGTTTCGTACGTATGTCGGCATTTGGCTGGAAATGCCGGTTTTGGGATTCTGCAAAAAAAGGGTTTGCAAACGGCTGAATCCACACGTGAGTTTAACTCTGTCAGTTGAATGCACACATTGACAACCATTCAGTTAGATAGCTCCGTTTTGGTTTTAGAAGCAGATATTTCTCTGTACAGCCTATGGTCCCATTCACTCGGGAATAACCCAACGCAGCTCCTAAAAGAAACGTGTTTCTGACTCTCTGAATCTCAACATAGATTCCACTCTCTTAGGTGAACGAACGCACAGCAGAGCAGTTTCAAGGAAACGTTTCCCCTGAGTTTTAGATGAAGTTTCCTGCGGTTTAGTACGTATGCCGGCATTGGGATGGAAATATCGGTTTTGGGATTCTGTACAGAAACGGTTTACAAACCGTCGAATTCACACGTGAGTTTAACTCTGTCAGTTGAATGCACACATTGACAACCATTCAGTTAGAATGCTCCGTTCTGGTTTTAGAAGCAGATATTTCTCTGTACAGCCTATGGTCCCATTCACTCGGGAATATCCCAACGCAGCTCCTAGAAGAAACGTGTTTCTGACTCGCTGAATCTCAATATAGATTCAACTTTCTTAGGTGAACGAACGCACAGCAGAGCAGTTTCAAGGAAACGATTCTCCTTAGTTTTAGAGGAAGTTTCCTGCGGTTTAGTACGTATGCCAGCATTGGGCTGGAAATACCGGTTTTGAGATTCTGCACAGAACGGGTTTGCAAGCCGCTGAGTCCACACGTGAGATTAACTCTTTCGGTTGAATGCACACATTGACACCCATTCGGTTAGATAGCTGCGTTTTGGTTTTAGAAGCAGATATTTCTCTGTACAGCCTATGGTCCCATTCACTCGGCAATATCCCAACAGAGTTCCTAGAAGAAACGTGTATATGACTCGCTGAATCCCAGCATAGATTCAACTCTCCTAGGTGAACGAACACACAGCAGAGCAGTTTCAAGGAAACGTTTCTCCTGAGTTTTAGACGAAGTTTACTGCTGTTTCGTACGTATGCCGGCATTGGGCTGGAAATGCCGGTTTTGGGATTCTGCAAAGAAAGGGTTTGCAAACCGCTGATTCCACACGTGAGTTTATCTCTGTCAGTTGAATGCACTCATTGACAACCATTCAGTTAGATAGCTCCGTTTTGGTTTTAGAAGCAGAAATTTCTCTGTACAGCCTATGGTCCCATTCACTAGGGAATATCCCAACGCAGCTCCTAGAAGAAACGTGTTTCTGACTCGCTGAATCTCAACATAGATTCAACTCTCTTAGGTGAACGAACGCACAGCAGATCAGTTTCAAGGAAACGTTTCCCCTGAGTTTTAGACGAAGTTTCCTTCGGTTTAGTACGTATCCCGGCATTGGGATGGAATTACCGGTTTTGGGATTCTGCACAGAAACGGTTTACAAGCCGCCAAATTCACACTTGAGTTTAACTCTGTCAGTTGAATGCACACATTGACAACCATTCAGTTAGAATGCTCCGTTTTGGTTTTAGAAGCAGATATTTCTCTGTACAGCCTATGGACCCATTCACTCGGGAATATCCCAACGCAGCTCCTAGAAGAAACGTGTTTATGCCTCGCTGAATCTCAACATAGATTCAACTCTCTTAGGTGAACGAACACACAGCAGAGCAGTTTCAAGTAAACGATTCTCTTGAGTTTTAGATGAAGTTTACTGCGGTTTAGTACGTATGCCGGCATTGGGATGGAAATACCGGTTTTGGGATTTTGCACAGAAACGGTTTGCAAACCGCTGAATTCACACGTGAGTTTAACGCTGTCAGTTGAATGCACACAGTGACAACCATTCAGTTAGATAGCTCCGTTTTGGTTTTAGAAGCAGATATTTCTCTGTACAGCCTACGGTCCCATTCACTCGGGAATAACCCAACGCAGCTCCTAAAAGAAACGTGTTTCTGACTCGCTGAATCTCAACATAGATTCCACTCTCTTAGGTGAACGAACGCACAGCAGAGCAGTTTCAAGGAAACGTTTCCCCTGAGTTTTAGATGAAGATTCCTGCGGTTTAGTACGTATGCCGGCATTGGGATGGAAATATCGGTTTTGGGATTCTGTACAGAAACGGTTTACAAACCGCCGAATTCACACGTGAGTTTAACTCTGTCAGTTGAATGCACACATTGACAACCAATCAGTTAGAATGCTCCGTTCTGGTTTTAGAAGCAGATATTTCTCTGTACAGCCTATGGTCTCATTCACTCGGGAATATCCCAACGCAGCTCCTAGAAGAAACGTGTTTCTGACTCGCTGAATCTCAACATAGATTCAACTTTCTTAGGTGAACGAAGGCACAGCAGAGCAGTTTCAAGGAAACGTTCCTCCTGAGTTTTAGACGAAGTTTACTGCTGTTTCGTACGTATGCCGGCATTGGGCTGGAAATGCCGGTTTTGGGATTCTGCAAAGAAAGGGTTTGCAAACCGCTGATTCCACACGTGAGTTTAACTCTGTCGGTTGAATGCACACATTGACCACCATTCAGTTAGATAGCTCCGTTTTGGTTTTAGAAGCAGATATTTCTCTGTACACCCTATGGTCCCATTCACTCGGGAATATCCCAACGCAGCTCCTAGAAGAAACGTGTTTCTGACTCGCTGAATCTCAACATAGATTCAACATTCTTAGGTGAACGAACGCACAGCAGAGCAGTTTCAAGGAAACGATTCTCCTGAGTTTTAGACGTAGTTTACTGCTGTTTAGTACGTATGCCGGCATTGGGCTGGAAATACCGGATTTGGGATTCTGCACAGAAAGGGTTTGCAAACCGCTGAACCCACACGTGAGTTTAACTCTGTCAGTTGATTGCACACATTGACAACCATTCAGTTAGATATCTCCGTTTTGGTTTTAGAAGCAGATATTTCTCTGAACAGCCTATGGTCCCATTAACTCGGGAATATCCAAACGCAGCTCCTAGAAAAAACGCGTTTATGACTCGCTGAATCTCAACATAGATTCAACTCTCTTAGGTGAACGAACACACAGCAGAGCAGTTTCAAGTAAACGATTCTCCTGAGTTTTAGGCGAAGTTTACTGCTGTTTAGTACGTATGCCGGCATTGGGATATAAATACCGGTTTTGGGATTTTGCACAGAAACTGTTTGCATACCGCTGAATTCACACGTGAGTTTAACTCTGTCATTTGAATGCGCACATTGACAACCATTCAGTTAGATAGCTCCATTTTGGTTTTAGAAGCAGATATTTCTCTGTACAGTCTATGGTCCCATTCACTCGGGAATATCCCAACGCAGCTCCTAGAAGAAACGTGTTTCTGACTCGCTGAATCTCAACATAGATTCAACTCTCTTAGGTGAACGAACACACAGCAGAGCAGTTTCAAGGAAACGTTTCTCCTTAGTTTTTGACGAAGTTTCCTGCGGTTTAGTTCGTATGCCAGCATTGGGCTGGAAATACCGGTTTTGAGATTCTGCACAGAACGGGTTTGCAAGCCGCTGAGTCCACACGTGAGATTAACTCTTTCGGTTGAATGCACACATTGACAACCATTCGGTTAGATAGCTGCGTTTTGGTTTTAGAAGCAGATATTTCTCTGTACAGCCTATGGTCCCATTCACTCGGCAATATCCCAACAGAGTTCCTAAAAGAAACGTGTATATGACTCGCTGAATCCCAGCATAGATTCAACTCTCTTAGGTGAACGAACACACAGCAGAGCAGTTTCAAGGAAACGTTTCTCCTGAGTTTTAGACGAAGTTTACTGCTGTTTCGTACGTATGCCGGCATTGGGCTGGAAATGCCGGTTTTGGGATTCTGCAAAGAAAGGGTTTGCAAACCGCTGATTCCACACGTGACTTTATCTCTGTCAGTTGAATGCACTCATTGACAACCATTCAGTTAGATAGCTCCGTTTTGGTTTTAGAAGCAGATATTTCTCTGTACAGCCTATGGTCCCATTCACTAGGGAATATCCCAACGCAGCTCCTAGAAGAAACGTGTTTCTGACTTGCTGAATCTCAACATAGATTCAACTCTCTTAGGTGAACGAACGCACAGCAGATCAGTTTCAAGGAAACGTTTCCCCTGAGTTTTAGACGAAGTTTCCTTCGGTTTAGTACGTATCCCGGCATTGGGATGGAATTACCGGTTTTGGGATTCTGCACAGAAACGGTTTACAAGCCGCCGAATTCACACTTGAGTTTAACTCTGTCAGTTGAATGCACACATTGACAACCATTCAGTTAGAATGCTCCGTTTTGGTTTTAGAAGCAGATATTTCTCTGTACAGCCTATGGACCCATTCACTCGGGAATATCCCAACGCAGCTCCTAGAAGAAACGTGTTTATGCCTCGCTGAATCTCAACATAGATTCAACTCTCTTAGGTGAACGAACACACAGCAGAGCAGTTTCAAGTAAACGATTCTCTTGAGTTTTAGATGAAGTTTACTGCGGTTTAGTACGTATGCCGGCATTGGGATGGAAATACCGGTTTTGGGATTTTGCACAGAAACGGTTTGCAAACCGCTGAATTCACACGTGAGTTTAACGCTGTCAGATGAATGCACACATTGACAACCATTCAGTTAGATAGCTCCGTTTTGGTTTTAGAAGCAGATATTTCTCTGTACAGCCTACGGTCCCATTCACTCGGGAATAACCCAACGCAGCTCCTAAAAGAAACGTGTTTCTGACTCGCTGAATCTCAACATAGGTTCCACTCTCTTAGGTGAACGAACGCACAGCAGAGCAGTTTCAAGGAAACGTTTCCCCTGAGTTTTAGATGAAGATTCCTGCGGTTTAGTACGTATGCCGGCATTGGGATGGAAATATCGGTTTTGGGATTCTGTACAGAAACGGTTTACAAACCGCCGAATTCACACGTGAGTTTAACTCTGTCAGTTGAATGCACACATTGACAACCAATCAGTTAGAATGCTCCGTTCTGGTTTTAGAAGCAGATATTTCTCTGTACAGCCTATGGTCCCATTCACTCGGGAATATCCCAACGCAGCTCCTAGAAGAAACGTGTTTCTGACTCGCTGAATCTCAACATAGATTCAACTTTCTTAGGTGAACGAACGCACAGCAGAGCAGTTTCAAGGAAACGTTCCTCCTGAGTTTTAGACGAAGTTTACTGCTGTTTCGTACGTATGCCGGCATTGGGCTGGAAATGCCGGTTTTGGGATTCTGCAAAGAAAGGGTTTGCAAACCGCTGATTCCACACGTGAGTTTAACTCTGTCAGTTGAATGCACACATTGACAACCATTCAGTTAGATAGCTCCGTTTTGGTTTTAGAAGCAGATATTTCTCTGTACATCCTATGGTCCCATTCACTCGGGGATATCCCAACGCAGTTCCTAGAAGAAACGTGTTTCTGACTCGCTGAATCTCAACATAGATTCAACATTCTTAGGTGAACGAACGCACAGCAGAGCAGTTTCAAGGAAACGATTCTCCTGAGTTTTAGACGTAGTTTACTGCTGTTTAGTACGTATGCCGGCATTGGGCTGGAAATACCGGATTTGGGATTCTGCACAGAAAGGGTTTGCAAACCGCTGAACCCACACGTGAGTTTAACTCTGTCAGTTGATTGCACACATTGAAAAACATTCAGTTAGATATCTCCGTTTTGGTTTTAGAAGCAGATATTTCTCTGTACAGCCTATGGTCCCATTCACTCGGGAATATCCAAACGCAGCTCCTAGAAAAAACGTGTTTCTGACTCGCTGAATCTCAACATAGATTCAACTCTCTTAGGTGAACGAACACACAGCAGAGCAGTTTCAAGTAAACGATTCTCCTGAGTTTTAGACGAAATTTACTGCTGTTTAGTACGTATGCCGGCATTGGGATGGAAATACCCGTTTTGTGATTTTGCACAGAATCTGTTTGCATACCGCTGAATTCACACGTGAGTTTAACTCTGTCAGTTGAATGCGCACATTGACAACCATTCAGTTAGATAGCTCCATTTTGGTTTTAGAAGCAGATATTTCTCTGTACAGTCTATGGTCCCATTCACTCGGGAATATCCCAACGCAGCTCCTAGAAGAAACGTGTTTCTGACTCGCTGAATCTCAACATAGATTCAACTCTCTTAGGTGAACGAACGCACAGCAGAGCAGTTTCAAGGAAACGTTTCTCCTTAGTTTTAGACGAAGTTTCCTGCGGTTTAGTACGTATGCCAGCATTGGGCTGGAAATACCGGTTTTGAGATTCTGCACAGAAAGGGTTTGCAAGCCGCTGAGTCCACACGTGAGATTAACTCTTTCGGTTGAATGCACACATTGAAAACCATTCGGTTAGATAGCTGCGTTTTGGTTTTAGAAGCAGATATTTCTCTGTACAGCCTATGGTCCCATTCACTCGGGAATATCCCAACAGAGTTCCTAGAAGAAACGTGTATATGACTCGCTGAATCCCAGCATAGATTCAACTCTCTTAGGTGAACGAACACACAGCAGAGCAGTTTCAAGGAAACGTTTCTCCTGAGTTTTAGACGAAGTTTACTGCTCTTTCGTACGTATGCCGGCATTGGGCTGGAAATGCCGGTTTTGGGATTCTGCAAAGAAAGGGTTTGCAAACCGCTGATTCCACACGTGAGTTTATCTCTGTCAGTTGAATGCACTCATTGACAACCATTCAGTTAGATAGCTCCGTTTTGGTTTTAGAAGCAGATATTTCTCTGTACAGCCTATGGTCCCATTCACTCGGGAATATCCCAACGCAGCTCCTAGAAGAAACGTGTTTCTGACTCGGTGAATCTCAACATAGATTCAACTCTCTTAGGTGAACGAACGCACAGCAGATCAGTTTCAAGGAAACGTTTCCCCTGAGTTTTACACGAAGTTTCCTTCGGTTTAGTACGTATCCCGGCATTGGGATGGAATTACCGGTTTTGGGATTCTGCACAGAAACGGTTTACAAGCCGCCGAATTCACCCTTGAGTTTAACTCTGTCAGTTGAATGCACACATTGACAACCATTCAGTTAGAATGCTCCGTTTTGGTTTTAGAAGCAGATATTTCTCTGTACAGCCTATGGACCCATTGACTCGGGAATATCCCAACGCAGCTCCTAGAAGAAACGTGTTATTGCCTCGCTGAATCTCAACATAGATTCAACTCTCTTAGGTGAACGAACACACAGCAGAGCAGTTTCAAGTAAACGATTCTCTTGAGTTTTAGATGAAGTTTACTGCGGTTTAGTACGTATGCCGGCATTGGGATGGAAATACCGGTTTTGGGATTTTGCACAGAAACGGTTTGCAAACCGCTGAATTCACACGTGAGTTTAACTCTGTCATTTGAATGCGCACATTGACAACCATTCAGTTAGATAGCTCCATTTTGGTTTTAGAAGCAGATATTTCTCTGTACAGTCTATGGTCCCATTCACTCGGGAATATCCCAACGCAGCTCCTAGAAGAAACGTGTTTATGCCTCGCTGAATCTCAACATAGATTCAACTCTCTTAGGTGAACGAACACACAGCAGAGCAGTTTCAAGTAAACGATTCTCTTGAGTTTTAGATGAAGTTTACTGCGGTTTAGTACGTATGCCGGCATTGGGATGGAAATACCGGTTTTGGGATTTTGCACAGAAACTGTTTGCATACCGCTGAATTCACACGTGAGTTTAACTCTGTCAGTTGAATGCGCACATTGACAACCATTCAGTTAGATAGCTCCATTTTGGTTTTAGAAGCAGATATTTCTCTGTACAGTCTATGGTCCCATTCACTCGGGAATATCCCAACGCAGCTCCTAGAAGAAACGTGTTTCTGACTCGCTGAATCTCAACATAGATTCAACTCTCTTAGGTGAACGAACGCACAGCAGAGCAGTTTCAAGGAAACGTTTCTCCTTAGTTTTAGACGAAGTTTCCTGCGGTTTAGTAGGTATGCCAGCATTGGGCTGGAAATACCGGTTTTGAGATTCTGCACAGAAAGGGTTTGCAAGCCGCTGAGTCCACACGTGAGATTAACTCTTTCGGTTGAATGCACACATTGACAACAATTCGGTTAGATAGCTGCGTTTTGGTTTTAGAAGCAGATATTTCTCTGTACAGCCTATGGTCCCATTCACTCGGCAATATCCCAACAGAGTTCCTAGAAGAAACGTGTATATGACTCGCTGAATCCCAGCATAGATTCAACTCTCTTAGGTGAACGAACACACAGCAGAGCAGTTTCAAGGAAACGTTTCTCCTGAGTTTTAGACGAAGTTTACTGCTGTTTCGTACGTATGCCGGCATTGGGCTGGAAATGCCGGTTTTGGGATTCTGCAAAGAAAGGGTTTGCAAACCGCTGATTCCACACGTGAGTTTATCTCTGTCAGTTGAATGCACACATTGACAACCATTCAGTTAGATAGCTCCGTTTTGGTTTTAGAAGCAGATATTTCTCTGTACAGCCTATGGTCCCATTCACTCGGGAATATCCCAACGCAGCTCCTAGAAGAAACGGGTTTCTGACTCACTGAATCTCAACATAGATTCAACTTTCTTAGGTGAACGAACGCACAGCAGAGCAGTTTCAAGGAAACGTTCCTCCTGAGTTTTAGACGAAGTTTACTGCTGTTTCGTACGTATGCCGGCTTTGGCTGGAAATGCCGGTTTTGGGATTTTGCAAAGAAAGGGTTTGCAAACCGCTGATTCCATACGTGAGATTAACTCTGTCAGATGAATACACACATTGACAACCATTCAGTTAGATAACTCCGTTTTGGTTTTAGAAGCAGATATTTCTCTGTACAGCCTATGGTCCCATTCACTCGGGAATATCCCAACGCAGCTCCTAGAAGGAACGTGTTTCTGACTCGCTGAATCACAACATAGATTCCACTCTCTTAGGTGAACGAACGCACAGCAGAGCAGTTTCAAGGAAACGTTTCCCATGAGTTTTAGATGAAGTTTCCCGCGGTTTAGTACGTATGCCGGCATTGGGATGGAAATATCGGTTTTGGGATTCTGTACAGAAACGGTTTAAAAACCGCCGAATTCACGAAGTTTACTGCTGTTTAGTACGTATGCCGGCATTGGGCTGGAAATACCGGTTTTGGGATTCTGCACAGAAAGGGTTTGCAAACCGCTGAACCCACACGTGAGTTTAACTCTGTCAGTTGATTGCACACATTGACAACCATTCAGTTAGATATCTCCGTTTTGGTTTTAGAAGCAGATATTTCTCTGTACAGCCTATGGTCCCATTCACTCGGCAATATCCCAACAGAGTTCCTAGAAGAAACGTGTATATGACTCGCTGAATCCCAGCATAGATTCAACTCTCTTAGGTGAACGAACACACAGCAGAGCAGTTTCAAGGAAACGTTTCTCCTGAGTTTTAGACGAAGTTTACTGCTGTTTCGTACGTATGCCGGCATTGGGCTGGAAATGCCGGTTTTGGGATTCTGCAAAGAAAGGGTTTGCAAACCGCTGATTCCACACGTGAGTTTATCTCTGTCAGTTGAATGCACACATTGACAACCATTCAGTTAGATAGCTCCGTTTTGGTTTTAGAAGCAGATATTTCTCTGTACAACCTATGGTCCCATTCACTCGGGAATATCCCAACGCAGCTCCTAGAAGAAACGGGTTTCTGACTCGCTGAATCTCAACATAGATTCAACTTTCTTAGGTGAACGAACGCACAGCAGAGCAGTTTCAAGGAAACGTTCCTCCTGAGTTTTAGACGAAGTTTACTGCTGTTTCGTACGTATGCCGGCTTTGGCTGGAAATGGCGGTTTTGGGATTTTGCAAAGAAAGGGTTTGCAAACCGCTGATTCCATACGTGAGATTAACTCTGTCAGATGAATACACACATTGACAACCATTCAGTTAGATAACTCCGTTTTGGTTTTAGAAGCAGATATTTCTCTGTACAGCCTATGGTCCCATTCACTCGGGAATATCCCAACGCAGCTCCTAGAAGGAACGTGTTTCTGACTCGCTGAATCACAACATAGATTCCACTCTCTTAGGTGAACGAACGCACAGCAGAGCAGTTTCAAGGAAACGTTTCCCATGAGTTTTAGATGAAGTTTCCCGCGGTTTAGTACGTATGCCGGCATTGGGATGGAAATATCGGTTTTGGGATTCTGTACAGAAACGGTTTAAAAACCGCCGAATTCACGAAGTTTACTGCTGTTTAGTACGTATGCCGGCATTGGGCTGGAAATACCAGTTTTGGGATTCTGCACAGAAAGGGTTTGCAAACCGCTGAACCCACACGTGAGTTTAACTCTGTCAGTTGATTGCACACATTGACAACCATTCAGTTAGATATCTCCGTTTTGGTTTTAGAAGCAGATATTTCTCTGTACAGCCTATGGTCCCATTCACTCGGCAATATCCCAACAGAGTTCCTAGAAGAAACGTGTATATGACTCGCTGAATCCCAGCATAGATTCAACTCTCTTAGGTGAACGAACACACAGCAGAGCAGTTTCAAGGAAACGTTTCTCCTGAGTTTTAGACGAAGTTTACTGCTGTTTCGTACGTATGCCGGCATTGGGCTGGAAATGCCGGTTTTGGGATTCTGCAAAGAAAGGGTTTGCAAACCGCTGATTCCACACGTGAGTTTATCTCTGTCAGTTGAATGCACACATTGACAACCATTCAGTTAGATAGCTCCGTTTTGGTTTTAGAAGCAGATATTTCTCTGTACAGCCTATGGTCCCATTCACTCGGGAATATCCCAACGCAGCTCCTAGAAGAAACGGATTTCTGACTCGCTGAATCTCAACATAGATTCAACTTTCTTAGGTGAACGAACGCACAGCAGAGCAGTTTCAAGGAAACGTTCCTCCTGAGTTTTAGACGAAGTTTACTGCTGTTTCGTACGTATGCCGGCATTGGGCTGGAAATGCCGGTTTTGGGATTCTGCAAAGAAAGGGTTTGCAAACCGCTGATTCCACACGTGAGTTTAACTCTGTCAGTTGAATGCACACATTGACAACCATTCAGTTAGATAGCTCCGTTTTGGTTTTAGAAGCAGATATTTCTCTGTACACCCTATGGTCCCATTCACTCGGGAATATCCCAATGCAGCTCCTAGAAGAAACGTGTTTCTGACTCGCTGAATCTCAACATAGATTCAACATTCTTAGGTGAACGAACGCACAGCAGAGCAGTTTCAAGGAAACGATTCTCCTGAGTTTTAGACGAAGTTTACTGCGGTTTAGTACGTATGCCGGCATTGGGCTGGAAATACCGGTTTTGGGATTCTGCACAGAAAGGGTTTGCAAACCGTTGAACCCACACGTGAGTTTAACTCTGTCAGTTGATTGCACACATTGACAACCATTCAGTTAGATATCTCCGTTTTGGTTTTAGAAGCAGATATTTCTCTGTACAGCCTATGGTCCCATTCACTCGGGAATATCCAAACGCAGCTCCTAGAAGAAACGTGTTTCTGACTCGCTGAATCTCAACATAGATTCAACTCTCTTAGGTGAACGAACACACAGCAGAGCAGTTTCAAGTAAACGATTCTCCTGAGTTTTAGACGATGTTTACTGCTGTTTAGTACGTATGCCGGCATTGGGATGGAAATACCGGTTTTGGGATTTTGCACAGAAACTGTTTGCATACCGCTGAATTCACACTTGAGTTTAACTCTGTCAGTTGAATGCACACATTGCCAACCAGTCAGTTACAACGCTCCATTTTGGTTTTAGAAGCAGATATTTCTCTGTAAAGCCTATGGTCCCATTCACTCGGGAATATCCCAACGCTGCTCCTTGAAGAAACGTGTTTATGACTCGCTGAATCTCAACATAGATTCAACTTTTTAGGTGAACGAACGCACAGCAGAGCAGTTTCAAGGAAACGTTCCTCCTGAGTTTTAGACGAAGTTTCCTGTGGTTTAGAACATGTGACGGCAATGGGCTGGAAATACCGGATTTGGGATTCTGCACAGAAAGGGTTTGCAAACCGTTGAATCCACACGTGAGTTTAACTCTGTCAGTTGAATGCACACATTGACAACCATTCAGTTAGATAGCTCCGTTTTGGTTTTAGAAGCAGATATTTCTCTGTACAGCCTATGGTCCCATTCACTCGGGAATAACCCAGCGCAGCTCCTAGAAGAAACGTGTTTCTGACTCGCTGAATCTCAACATAGATTCCACTCTCTTAGGTGAACGAACGCACAGCAGAGAAGTTTCACGGAAACGTTTCCCCTGAGTTTTAGGCGAAGTTTCCTGCGGTTTAGTACGTATGCCGGCATTGGGATGGAAATACCGGTTTTGGATTCTGCACAGAAACAGTTTACAAACCGCCGAATTCACACGTGAGTTTAACTCTGTCATTTTAATGCACACATTGACAACCATTCAGTTAGAATGCTCCGTTCTGGTTTTAGAAGCAGATATTTCTCTGTACACCCTATGGTCCCATTCACTCGGGAAAATCCCAACGCAGCTCCTAGAACAAACGTGTTTCTGACTCGCTGAATCTCAACATAGATTCAACATTCTTAGGTGAACGAACGCACAGCAGAGCAGTTTCAAGGAAACGATTCTCCTGAGTTTTAGACGAAGTTTACTGCTGTTTAGTACGTATGCCGGCATTGGGCTGGAAATACCGGATTTGGGATTCTGCACAGAAAGGGTTTGCAAACCGCTGAACCCACACGTGAGTTTAACTCTGTCAGTTGATTGCACACATTGACAACCATTCAGTTAGATATCTCCGTTTTGGTTTTAGAAGCAGATATTTCTCTGTACAGCCTATGGTCCCATTCACTCGGGAATATCCAAACGCAGCTCCTAGAAAAAACGTGTTTCTGACTCGCTGAATCTCAACATAGATTCAACGCTCTTAGGTGAACGAAAACACAGCAGAGCAGTTTCAAGTAAACGATTCTCCTGAGTTTTAGACGAAGTTTACTGCTATTTAGTACGTATGCCGGCATTGGGATGGAAATACCGGTTTTGGGATTTTGCACAGAAACTGTTTGCATACCGCTGAATTCACACGTGAGTTTAACTCTGTCAGTTGAATGCGCACATTGACAACCATTCAGTTAGATAGCTCCATTTGGTTTTAGAAGCATATATTTCTCTGTACAGTCTATGGTCCCATTCACTCGGGAATATCCCAACGCAGCTCCTAGAAGAAAAGTGTTTCTGACTTGCTGAATCTCAACATAGATTCAACTCTCTTAGGTGAACGAACGCACAGCAGAGCAATTTCAAGGAAACGTTTTTCCTTAGTTATAGACGAAGTTTCCTGCGGTTTAGTACGTATGCCGGCATTGGGCTGGAAATACCGGTTTTGGGATTCTGCACAGAAAGAGTTTGCAAGCCGCTGAATCCACACGTGAGATTAACTCTTTCGGTTGAATGCACACATAGATAACCATTCGGTTAGATAGCTGCGTTTTGGTTTTAGAAGCAAATTTTTCTCTGTACAGCCTATGGTCCCATTCACTCGGCAATATCCCAACAGAGTTCCTAGAAGAAACGTGTATATGACGCGCTGAATCCCAGCATAGATTCAACTCTCTTAGGTGAACGAACACACAGCAGAGCAGTTTCAAGGAAACGTTTCTCCTGAGTTTTAGACGAAGTTTACTGCTGTTTCGTACGTATGCCGGCATTGGGCTGGAAATGCCGGTTTTGGGATTCTGCAAAGAAAGGGTTTGCAAACCGCTGATTCCACACGTGAGTTTAGCTCTGTCAGCTGAATGCACACATTGACAGCCATTCAGTTAGATAGCTCCGTTTTGGTTTTAGAAGCAGATATTTCTCTGTACAGCCTATGGTCCCATTCACTCGGGAATATCCCAACGCAGCTCCTAGAAGAAACGTGTTTATGACTCGCTGAATCTCAACATAGATTCAACTCTCTTAAGTGAACGAACGCACAGCAGAGCAGTTTCAAGGAAACGTTTCCCCTGAGTTTCAGACGATGTTTCCTGCGGTTTAGTACGTATGCCGGCATTGGGATGGAAATACCGGTTTTGGGATTCTGCACAGAAACGGTTTGCAAACCGCCGAATTCACACGTGAGTTTAACTCTGTCAGTTGAATGCACACATTGCCAACCATTCAGTTAGAATGCTCCATTTTGGTTTTAGAAGCAGATATTTCTCTGTACAGCCTATGGTCCCATTCACTCGGGAATATCCCAACGCTGCTCCTAGAAGAAACGTGTTTATGACTCGCTGAATCTCAACATAGATTCAACTTCTTAGGTGAACGAACGCACAGCAGAGCAGTTTCAAGGAAACGTTCCTCCTGAGTTTTAGACGAAGTTTCCTGCGGCTAAGAACGTGTGCCGGCATTGGGATGGAAATACCGGTTTTGGGATTCTGCACAGAAACGGTTTACAAACCGCCGAATTCACACGTGAGTTTAACTCTGTCAGTTGAATGCACACATTGACAACCATTCAGTTAGAATGCTCCGTTTTTGTTTTAGAAGCAGATATTTCTCTGTACAGCCTATGGACCCTTTCACTCGGGAATATCCCAACGCAGCTCCTAGAAGAAACGTGTTTATGACTCGCTGAATCTCAACATAGATTCAACTCTCTTAGGTGAACGAACACACAGCAGAGCAGTTTCAAGTAAACGATTCTCCTGAGTTTTAGACGAAGTTTCCTGCGGTTTAGTACGTATGCCGGCATTGGGCTGGAAATACCGGTTTTGGGATTCTGCACAGAAAGGGGTTGCAAACCGCTGAATCCACACGTGAGATTAACTCTGTCATTTTAATGCACACATTGACAACCATTCAGTTAGATAGCTCCGTTTTGGTTTTAGAAGCAGATATTTCTCTGTACAGCCTATGGTCCCATTCACTCGGGAATAACCCAATGCAGCTCCTAAAAGAAACGTGTTTCTGACTCGCTGAATCTCAACATAGATTCCACTCTCTTAGGTGAACGAACGCACAGCAGAGCAGTTTCAAGAAAACGTTTCCCCTGAGTTTTAGATGAAGATTCCTGCGGTTTAGTACTTATGCCGGCATTGGGATGGAAATATCGGTTTTGGGATTCTGTACAGAAACGGTTTATAAACCGCCGAATTCACACGTGAGTTTAACTCTGTCAGTTGAATGCACACATTGACAACCATTCAGTTAGAATGCTCCGTTCTGGTTTTAGAAGCAGATATTTCTCTTTACAGCCTATGGTTCCATTCACTCGGGAATATGCCAACGCAGCTCCTAGAAGAAACGTGTTTCTGACTCGCTGAATCTCAACATAGATTCAACATTCTTAGGTGAACGAACGCACAGCAGAGCAGTTTCAAGGAAACGATTCTCCTTAGTTTTAGACGAAGTTTACTGCTGTTTAGTACGTATGCCGGCATTGGGCTGGAAATACCGGTTTTGGGATTCTGCACAGAAAGGGTTTGCAAACCGCTGAACCCACACGTGAGTTTAACTCTGTCAGTTGATTGCACACATTGACAACCATTCAGTTAGATATCTCCGTTTTGGTTATAGAAGCAGATATTTCTCTGTACAGCCTATGGTCCCATTCACTCGGGAATATCCAAACGCAGCTCCTAGAAGAAACGTGTTTCTGACTCGCTGAATCTCAACATAGATTCAACTCTCTTAGGTGAACGAACACACAGCAGAGCAGTTTCAAGTAAACGATTCTCCTGAGTTTTAGACGATGTTTACTGCTGTTTAGTACGTATGCCGGCATTGGGATGGAAATACCGGTTTTGGGATTTTGCACAGAAACGGTTTGCATACCGCTGAATTCACACGTGAGTTTAACTCTGTCAGTTGAATGCACACATTGACAACCATTCAGTTAGATAGCTCCATTTTGGTTTTAGAAGCAGATATTTCTCTGTACCGTCTATGGTCCCATTCACTCGGGAATATTCCAACACAGTTCCTAGAAGAAACGTGTTTCTGACTCGCTGAATCTCAACATAGATTCAACTCTCTTAGGTGAACGAACGCACAGCAGAGCAGTTTCAAGGAAACGTTTCTCCTTAGTTTTAGAAGAAGTTTCCTGCGGTTTAGTACGTATGCCGGCATTGGGCTGGAAATACCGGTTTTGGGATTCTGCACAGAAAGGGTTTGCAAGCCGCTGAATCCACACGTGAGATTAACTCTTTCGGTTGAATGCACACATTGACAACCATTCGGTTAGATAGCTGCGTTTTGGTTTTAGAAGCAGATATTTCTCTGTACAGCCTATGGTCCCATTCATTCGGGAATATCCCAACAGAGTTCCTAGAAGAAACGTGTATATGACTCGCTGATTCCCAGCATAGATTCAACTCTCTTAGGTGAACGAACACACAGCAGAGCAGTTTCAAGGAAACGTTTCTCCTGAGTTTTAGACGAAGTTTACTGCTGTTTCGTACGTATGCCGGCATTGGGCTGGAAATGCCGGTTTTGGGATTCTGCAAAGAAAGGGTTTGCAAACCGCTGATTCCACACGTGAGTTTAGCTCTGTCAGTTGAATGCACACATTGACAACCATTCAGTTAGATAGCTCCGTTTTGGTTTTAGAAGCAGATATTTCTCTGTACAGCCTATGGTCCCATTCACTCGGGAATATCCCAACGCAGCTCCTAGAAGAAACGGGTTTCTGACTCGCTGAATCTCAACATAGATTCAACTTTCTTAGGTGAACGAATGCACAGCAGAGCAGTTTCAAGGAAACGTTCCTCCTGAGTTTTAGACGAAGTTTACTGCTGTTTAGTACGTATGCCGGCATTGGGATGGAAATACCGGTTTTGGGATTTTGCACAGAAACGGTTTGCAAACTGCTGAATTCACACGTGAGTTTAACTCTGTCAGTTGAATGCACACATTGACAACCATTCAGTTAGATAGCTCCGTTTTGGTTTTAGAGGCAGATATTTCTCTGTACAGCCTATGGTCCCATTCACTCGGGAATAACCCAGCGCAGCTCCTAGAAGAAACGTGTTTCTGACTCGCTGAATCTCAACATAGATTCCACTCTCTTAGGTGAGCGAACGCACAGCAGAGAAGTTTAAAGGAAACCTTTCCCCTGAGTTTTAGAAGAAGTTTCCTGCGGTTTAGTACGTATGCCGGCATTGGGATGGAAACACCGGTTTTGGGATTCTGTACAGAAACGGTTTACAAACCGCCGAATTCACACGTGAGTTTAACTCTGTCAGTTGAATGCACACATTGACAACCATTCAGTTAGAAAGCTCCGTTTTGGTTTTAGAAGCAGATATTTCTCTGTACAGCCTATGGTCCCATTCACTCGGGAATATCCCAACGCAGCTCCTAGAAGAAACGTGTTTCTGACTTGCTGAATCTCAACATAGATTCAACTTTCTTAGGTGAACGAACGCACAGCAGAGCAGTTTCACGGAAACGTTCCTCCTGAGTTTTAGACGAAGTTTACTGCTGTTTCGTACGTATGCCGGCATGTGGCTGGAAATGCCGGTTTTGGGATTCTGCAAAGAAAGGGTTTGCAAACCGCTGATTCCACACGTGAGTTTAACTCTGTCAGTTGAATGCACACATTGACTACCATTCAGTTAGATAGCTCCGTTTTGGTTTTAGAGGCAGATATTTCTCTGTACAGCCTATGGTCCCATTCACTCGGGAATATCCCACCGCAGCTCCTAGAAGAAATGTGTTTCTGACTCGCTGAATGTCAACATAGATTCAACTCTCTTAGGTGAACGAACGCACAGCAGATCAGTTTCAAGGAAACGTTTCCCCTGAGTTTTAGACGAAGTTTCCTGAGGTTTAGTACATATGCCGGCATTGGGATTGAAATACCGGTTTCGGGATTCTGCACAGAAACGGTTTACAAACCGCCGAATTCACACGTGAGTTTAATTCTGTCAGTTGAATGCACACATTGACAACCATTCAGTTAGAATGCTCCGTTTTGGTTTTAGAAGCAGATATTTCTCTGTACAGCCTATGGACCCATTCACTCGGGAATATCCCAACGCAGCTCCTAGAAGAAACGTGTTTATGACTCGCTGAATCTCAACATAGATTCACATCTCTTAGGTGAACGAACACACAGCAGAGCAGTTTCAAGTAAACGATTCTCCTGAGTTTTAGACGAAGTTTACTGCGGTTTAGTACGTATGCTAGCATTGGGATGGAAATACCGGTTTTGGGATTTTGCACAGAAACGGTTTGCAAACCGCTGAATTGACACGTGAGTTTAACTCTGTCAGTTGAATGCACACATTGACAACCATTCGGTTAGATAGCTGCGTTTTGGTTTTAGAAGCAGATATTTCTCTGTACAGCCTATGGTCCCATTCACTCGGGAATATCCCAACAGATTTCCTACAAGAAACGTGTATATGACTCGCTGAATCCCAGCATAGATTCAACTCTCTTAGGTGAACGAACACACAGCAGAGCAGTTTCAAGGAAACGTTTCTCCTGAGTTTTAGACGAAGTTTACTGCTGTTTCGTACGTATGCCGGCATTGGGCTGGAAATGCCGGTTTTGGGATTCTGCAAAGAAAGGGTTTGCAAACCGCTGATTCCACACGTGAGTTTAACTCTGTCAGTTGAATGCACACATTGACAACCATTCAGTTAGATAGCTCCGTTTTGGTTTTAGAAGCAGATATTTCTCTGTACAGCCTATGGTCCCATTCACTCGGGAATATCGCAACGCAGCTCCTAGAAGAAACGTGTTTATGACTCGCTGAATCTCAACATAGATTCAACTCTCTTAGGTGAACGAACGCACAGCAGAGCAGTTTCAAGGAAACGTTTCCCCTGAGCTTCAGACGAAGTTTCCTGCGGTTTAGTACGTATGCCGGCATTGGGATTGAAATACCGGTTTTGGGATTCTGCACAGAAACGGTTTGCAAACCGCCGAATTCACACGTGAGTTTAACTCTGTCAGTTGAAGGCACACATTGCCAACCATTCATTTAGAATGCTCCGTTTTGGTTTTAGAAGCAGATATTTCTCTGTACAGCCTATGGTCCCATTCACTCGGGAATATCCCAACGCTGCTCCTAGAAGAAACGTGTTTATGACTCGCTGAATCTCAACATAGATTCAACTTTTTAGGTGAACGAACGCACAGCAGAGCAGTTTCAAGGAAACGTTCCTCCTGAGTTTTAGACGAAGTTTCCTGCGGTTTAGAACGTATGCCGTCAATGGGCTGGAAATACCGGATTTGAGATTCTGCACAGGAAGTGTTTGCAAACCGCTGAATCCACACGTGAGTTTAATTCCGTCAGTTGAATGCACACATTGACAACCATTCAGTTAGATAGCTCCGTTTTGGTTTTAGAAGCAGATATTTCTCTGAACAGCCTATGGTCCCATTCACTCGGGAATAACCCAGCACAGCTCCTAGAAGAAACGTGTTTCTGACTCGCGGAATCTCAACATAGATTCAACTTTCTTAGGTGAACGGACGCACAGCAGAGCAGTTTCAAGGAAACGTTCCTCCTGAGTTTTAGACGAAGTTTACTTCTGTTTCGTACGTATGCCGGCATTGGGCTGGAACTGCCGGTTTTGGGATTCTGCAAAGAAAGGGTTTGCAAACCGCTGATTCCACACGTGAGTTTAACTCTGTCAGTTGAATGCACACATTGACAACCATTCAGTTAGATAGCTCCGTTATGGTTTTAGAAGCAGATATTTCTCTGTACAGCCTATGGTCCCATTCACTCGGGAATATCCCAACGCAGCTCCTAGAAGAAACGTGTTTATGACTCGCTGAATCTCAACATAGATTCAACTTTTTAGGTGAACGAACGCACAGCAGAGCAGTTTCAAGGAAACGTTCCTCCCGAGTTTCCTGCGGTTTAGAACGTGTGCCGGCAATGGGCTGGAAATCCCAGATTTGGGATTCTGCACAGAAAGGGTTTGCAAACCGCTGAATCCACACGTGAGTTTAACTCCGTCAGTTGAATGCACACATTGACAACCATTCAGTTAGATAGCTCCGTTTTGGTTTTAGAAGCAGATATTTCTCTGTACAGCCTATGGTCCCATTCACTCGGGAATAACCCAGCCCAGCTCCTAGAAGAAACGTGTTTCTGACTCGCTGAATCTCAACATAGATTCCACTCTCTTAGGTGAACGAATACACAGCAGAGAAGGTTCAAGGAAACGTTTCCCCTGAGTTTTTGACGAAGTTTCCTGCGGTTTAGTACGTATGCCGGCATTGGGATGGAAATACCGGTTTTGGATTCTGTACAGCAACGGCTTACAAACCGCTGATTTCACACGTGAGTTTACCTCTGTCAGTTGAATGCACAGATTGACAACCATTCAGTTAGAATGCTCCGTTCTGGTTTTAGAAGCAGATATTTCTCTGTACAGCCTATGGTCCCATTCACTCGGGAATATCCCAACGCAGCTCCTAGAAGAAACGTGTTTCTGACTCGCTGAATCCCAACATAGATTCAACTTTCTTAGGTGAACGAACGCACAGCAGAGCAGTTTCAAGGAAACGTTCCTCCTGAGTTTTAGACGAAGTTTACTGCTGTTTCGTACGTATGCCGGCATTGGGCTGGAAATGCCGGTTTTGGGATTCTGCAAAGAAAGGGTTTGCAAACCGCTGATTCCACACGTGAGTTTAACTCTGTCAGTTGAATGCACACATTGACAACCATTCAGTTATATAACTCCGTTTTGGTTTTAGAAGCAGATATTTGTCTGTACAGCCTATGGTCCCATTCACTCGGGAATATCCGAACGCAGCTCCTAGAAGAAACGTGTTTCTGACTCGCTGAATCTCAACATAGATTCCACTCTCTTAGGTGAACGAACACACAGCAGAACAGTTTCAAGTAAACGATTCTCCTGAGTTTTAGACGAAGTTTACTGCTGTTTAGTACGTATGCCGGCATTGGGATGGAAATACCGGTTTTGGGATTTTGCACAGAAACGGTTTGCAAACCGCTGAATTCACACGTGAGTTTAACTCTGTCAGTTGAATGCACACATTGACAACCATTCAGTTAGATAGCTCCGTTTTGGTTTTAGAAGCAGATATTTCTCTGTACAGCCTATGGACCCATTCACTCGGGAATAACCCAACGCAGCTCCTAGAAGAAACGTGTTTCTGACTCGCTGAATCTCAACATAGATTCCACTCTCGTAGGTTAACGAACGCACAGCAGAGCAGTTTCAAGGAAACGTTTCCCCTGAGTTTTAGACGAAGTTTCCTGCGGTTTAGTACGTATGCCGGCATTGGGATGGAAATATCGGTTTTGGGATTCTGTACAGAAACGGTTTACAAACCGCCGAATTCACAAGTGAGTTTAACTCTGTCTGTTGAATGCACACATTGACAACCATTCAGTTAGAATGCTCCGTTTTGGTTTTAGAAGCAGATATTTCTCTGTACAGCCTATGGTCCCATTCCCTCGGGAATATCCCAACGCAGCTCCTAGAAGAAACGGTTTTCTGACTCGCTGAATCTCAACATAGATTCAACTTTCTTTGGTGAACGAACGCACAGCAGAGCAGTTTCAAGGAAACGTTCCTCCTGAGTTTTAGACGAAGTTTACTGCTGTTTCGTACGTATGCTGGCATTGGGCTGGAAATGCCGGTTTTGGGATTCTGCAAAGAAAGGGTTTGCAAACCGCTGATTCCACACGTGAGTTTAACTCTGTCAGTTGAATGCACACATTGACAACCATTCAGTTAGATAACTCCGTTTTGGTTTTAGAAGCAGATATTTCTCTGTACAGCCTATGGTCCCATTGACTCGGGAATATCCCAACGCAGCTCCTAGAAGAAACGTGTTTCTGACTCGCTGAATCTCAATATAGATTCAACTCTCTTAGGTGAACGAACGCACAGCAGAGCAGTTTCAAGGAAACGTTTCCCCTGAGTTTTAGACGAAGTTTCCTGCGGTTTAGTACGTATGCCGGCATTGGGCTGGAAATACCGGTTTTGGGATTCTGCACAGAAACGGTTTGCAAACCGCCGAATTCACACGTGAGTTTAACTCTGTCAGTTGAATGCACACATTGCCAACCATTCAGTTAGAATGCTCCGTTTTGGTTTTAGAAGCAGATATTTCTCTGTACAGCCTATGGTCCCAGTCACTCGGGAATATCCCAACGCTGCTCCTAGAAGAAACGTGTTTATGACTCGCTGAATCTCAACATAGATTCAACTTTTTAGCTGAACGAACGCACAGCAGAGCAGTTTCAAGGAAACGTTCCTCCTGAGTTTTAGACGAAGTTTCCTGCGGTTTAGAACGTATGCCGGCAATGGGCTGGAAATACCGGTTTTGGGATTCTGCACAGAAAGGGTTTGCAAACCGCTGAATCCACACGTGAGTTTACCTCTGTCAGTTGAATGCACACATTGACAACCATTCAGTTAGAATGCTCCGTTTTGGTTTTAGAAGCAGATATTTCACTGTACAGCCTATGGTCCGATTCACTCGGGAATATCCCAACGCAGCTCCTAGAAGAAACGTGTTTCTGACTTGCTGAATCTCAACATAGATTCAACTTTCTGAGGTGAACGAACGCACAGCAGAGCAGCTTCAAGGAAACGTTCCTCCTGAGTTTTAGACGAAGTTTCCTGCGGTTTCGTACGTATGCCGGCATTGGGCTGGAAAGGCCGGTTTTGGGATTCTGCAAAGAAAGGGTTTGCAAACCGCTGATTCAACACGTGAGTTTAACTCTGTCAGTTGAATGCACACATTGACAACCATTCAGTTAGATAACTCCGTTTTGATTTTAGAAGCAGATATTTCTCTGTACAGCCTATGGTCCCATTCACTCGGGAATATCCCAACGCAGCTCCTAGAAGAAACGTGTTTCTGACTCGCTGAATCTCAACATAGATTCAACATTCTTAGGTGAACGAACGCACAGCAGAGCAGTTTCAAGGAAACGTTTCTCCTTAGATTTAGACGTAGTTTCCTGCGGTTTAGTACGTATGCCGGCATTGGGCTGGAAATACCGGTTTTGGGATTCTGCACAGAAAGGGTTTGCAAGCCGCTGAATCCACACGTGAGATTAACTCTTTCGGTTGAATGCACACATTGACAACTATTCGGTTAGATAGCTGCGTTTTGGTTTTAGAAGCAGATATTTCTCTGTACAGCCTATGGTCCCATTCACTCGGGAATTTCCCAACAGAGTTTCTAGAAGAAACGTGTTTCTGACTCGCTGAATCCCAGCATAGATTCAACTCTCTTAGGTGAACGAACACACAGCAGAGCAGTTTCAAGGAAACGTTTCACCTGAGTTTTAGACGAAGTTTACTGCGGTTTAGCACGTATGCCGGCATTGGGATGGAAATACCGGTTTTGGGATTTTGCACAGAAATGGTTTGCAAACCGCTGAATTCACACGTGAGTTTAACTCTGTCAGTTGAATGCACACATTGACAACCATTCACGTAGATAGCTCCGTTTTGGTTTTAGAAGCAGATATTTCTCTGTACAGTCTATGGTCCCATTCACTCGGGAATATCCCAACGCAGCTCCTAGAAGAAACGTGTTTCTGACTCGCTGAATCTCAACATAGATTCAACATTCTTAGGTGAACGAACGCACAGCAGAGCAGTTTCAAGTAAACGTTTCTCCTTAGTTTTAGAAGTAGTTTCCTGCGCTTTAGTACGTATGCCGGCATTGGGCTGGAAATACCGGTTTTCGGATTCTGCACAGAAAGGGTTTGCAAGCCGCTGAATCCACACGTGAGATTAACTCTTTCGGTTGAATGCACACATTGACAACTATTCGGTTAGATAGCTGCGTTTTGGTTTTTAGAAGCAGATATTTCTCTGTACAGCCTATGGTCCCATTCACTCGGGAATATCCCAACAGAGTTCCTAGAAGAAACGTGTATATGACTCGCTGAATCCCAGCATAGATTCAACTCTCTTAGGTGAACGAACACACAGCAGAGCAGTTTCAAGGAAACGTTTCTCCTGAGTTTCAGACGATGTTTACTGCTGTTTCGTACGTATGCCGGCATTGGGCTGGAAATGCCGGTTTTGGGATTCTGCACAGAAAGGGTTTGCAAACCGCTGAATCCACACGTGAGTTTAACTCCGTCAGTTGAATGCACACATTGACAACCATTTAGTTAGATAGCTCCGTTTTGGTTTTAGAAGCAGATATTTCTCTGTACAGCCTATGGTCACATTCACTCGGGAATAACCGAGCGCAGCTCCTAGAAGAAACGTGTTTCTGACTCGCTGAATCTCAACATAGATTCCACTCTCTTAGGTGAACGAACGCACAGCAGAGAAGTTTCAAGGAAACGTTTCCCCTGAGTTTTAGACGATGTTTCCTGCGGTTTAGTACGTATGCCGGCATTGGGATGGAAATACCGGTTTTGGGATTCTGTACAGAAACGGTTTACAAATCGCCGAATTCACACGTGAGTTTAACTCTGTCAGTTGAATGCTCACATTGACAACCATTCAGTTAGAATGCTCCGTTTTGGTTTTAGAAGCAGTTATTTCTCTGTACAGCCTATGGTCCCATTCACTCGGGAATATCCCAACGCAGCTCCTAGAAGAAACGTGTTTCTGACTCGCTGAATCTCAACATAGATTCAACTTTCTTAGGTGAACGAACGCACAGCAGAGCAGTTTCAAGGAAACGTTCCTCCTGAGTTTTAGACGAAGTTTACTGCTGTTTCGTACGTATGCCGGCATTGGGCTGGAAATGCCGGTTTTGGGATTCTGCAAAGAAAGGGTTTGCAAACCGCTGATTCCACACGTGAGTTTAATTCTGTCAGTTGAATGCACACATTGACAACCATTCAGTTAGATAGCTCCGTTTTGGTTTTAGAAGCAGATATTTCTCTGTACAGCCTATGGTCCCATTCACTCGGGAATATCCAAACGCAGCTCCTAGAAGAAACGTGTTTCTGACTCGCTGAATCTCAACATAGATTCAACATTCTTAGGTGAACGAAAGCACAGCAGAACAGTTTCAAGAAAACGATTCTCCTGAGTTTTAGACGAAGTTTACTGCTGTTTAGTACGTATGCCGGCATTGGGCTGGAAATACCGGTTTTGGGATTCTGCACAGAAAGGGTTTGCAAACCGCTGAACCCACACGTGAGTTTAACTCTGTCAGTTGAATGCACACATTGACAACCATTCAGTTAGAATGCTCCGTTTTCGTTTTGGAAGCAGATATTTCTCTGTACAGCCTATGGTCCCATTCACTCGGGAATATCCCAACGCAGCTCCTAGAAGAAACGTGTTTCTGACTCGCTGAATCTCAACATAGATTCAACTCTCTTAGGTGAACGAACACACAGCAGAGCAGTTTCAAGTAAACGATTCTCCTGAGTTTTAGACGAAGTTTACTGCTGTTTAGTACGTATGCCGGCATTGGGATGGAAATACCGGTTTTAGGACTTTGCACAGAAACGGTTTGCATACCGCTGAATTCACACGTGAGTTTAACTCTGTCAGTTGAATGCACACATTGACAACCATTCAGTTAGATAG
The DNA here is from genome assembly GCF_030222135.1 of Aotus nancymaae. NCBI lineage: Eukaryota > Metazoa > Chordata > Mammalia > Primates > Aotidae > Aotus > Aotus nancymaae. Next base: position 796,298 of record NW_026988565.1, read on the forward strand.
CTCCGTTTTGGTTTTAGAAGCAGATATTTCTCTGTACAGCCTATGGTCCCATTCACTCGGCAATAACCCAGCGCAGCTCCTAGAAGAAACGTGTTTCTGACTCGCTGAATCTCAACATAGATTCCACTCTCTTAGGTGAACGAACGAACAGCAGATCAGTTTCAAGGAAACGTTTCCCCTGAGTTTTAGACGAAGTTTCCTGCGGTTTAGTACGTATGCGGGCATTGAGATATAAATATCGGTTTTGGGATTCTGTACAGAAACGGTTTACAAACCGCCGAATTCACACGTGAGTTTAACTCTGTCAGTTGAATGCACACATTGACAACCATTCAGTTAGAATGCTCCGTTTTGGTTTTAGAAGCAGATATTACTCTGTACAGCCTATGGTCCCATTCACTCGGGAATATCCCAACGCAGCTCCTAGAAGAAAAGTGTTTCTGGCTCGCTGAATCTCAACATAGATTCAACTTTCTTAGGTGAACGAACGCACAGCAGAGCAGTTTCAAGGAAACGTTCCTCCTGAGTTTTAGACGAAGTTTACTGCTGTTTCGTACGTATGCCGGCATGTGGCTGGAAATGCCGGTTTTGGGATTCTGCAAAGAAAGGGTTTGCAAACCGCTGATTCCACACGTGAGTTTAACTCTGTCAGTTGAATGCACACATTGACAACCATTCAGTTAGATAACTCCGTTTTGGTTTTAGAAGCAGATATTTCTCTGTACAGCCTATGGTCCCATTCACTCGGCAATATCCCAACGCTGCTCCTAGAAGAAACGTGTTTCTGACTCGCTGAATCTCAACATAGATTCAACTCTCTTAGGTGAATGAACACACAGCAGAGCAGTTTCAAGTAAACGATTCTCCTAAGTTTTAGACGAAGTTTACTGCTGTTTAGTACGTATGCCGGCATTGGGATGGAAATACCGGTTTTGGGATTTTGCACAGAAACGGTTTGCAAACCACTGAATTCACACGTGAGTTTAACTCTGTCAGATGAATGCACACATTGGCAACCATTCAGTTAGATAGCTCCGTTTTGGTTTTAGAAGCAGATATTTCTCTGTACAGCCTATGGACCCATTCACTCGGGAATAACCCAACGCAGCTCCTAGAAGAAACGTGTTTCTGACTCGCTGAATCTCAACATAGATTCAACATTCTTAGGTGAACGAACGCACAGCAGAGCAGTTTCAAGGAAACGTTTCCCCTCAGTTTTAGACGAAGTTTCCTGCGGTTTAGTACGTATGCCGGCATTGGGATGGAAATACCGGTTTTAGGACTTTGCACAGAAACGGTTTGCATACCGCTGAATTCACACGTGAGTTTAACTCTGTCAGTTGAATGCACACATTGACAACCATTCAGTTAGATAGCTCCGTTTTGGTTTTAGAAGCAGATATTTCTCTGTACAGCCTATGGACCCATTCACTCGGGAATATCCCAACGCAGCTCCTAGAAGAAACGTGTTTATGACTCGCTGAATCTCAACATAGATTCACATCTCTTAGGTGAACGAACACACAGCAGAGCAGTTTCAAGTAAACGATTCTCCTGAGTTTTAGACGAAGTTTACTGCGGTTTAGTACGTATGCTAGCATTGGGATGGAAATACCGGTTTTGGGATTTTGCACAGAAACGGTTTGCAAACCGCTGAATTCACACGTGAGTTTAACTCTGTCAGCTGAATGCACACATTGACAACCATTCGGTTAGATAGCTGCGTTTTGGTTTTAGAAGCAGATATTTCTCTGTACAGCCTATGGTCCCATTCACTCGGGAATATCCCAACGCAGCTCCTAGAAGAAACGTGTTTCTGACTCGCTGAATCTCAACATAGATTCAACATTCTTAGGTGAACGAACGCACAGCAGAGCAGTTTCAAGGAAACGTTTCTCCTTAGATTTAGACGTAGTTTCCTGCGGTTTAGTACGTATGCCGGCATTGGGCTGGAAATACCGGTTTTGGGATTCTGCACAGAAAGGGTTTGCAAGCCGCTGAATCCACACGTGAGATTAACTCTTTCGGTTGAATGCACACATTGACAACTATTCGGTTAGATAGCTGCGTTTTGGTTTTAGAAGCAGATATTTCTCTGTACAGCCTATGGTCCCATTCACTCGGGAATTTCCCAACAGAGTTTCTAGAAGAAACGTGTTTCTGACTCGCTGAATCCCAGCATAGATTCAACTCTCTTAGGTGAACGAACACACAGCAGAGCAGTTTCAAGGAAACGTTTCACCTGAGTTTTAGACGAAGTTTACTGCGGTTTAGCACGTATGCCGGCATTGGGATGGAAATACCGGTTTTGGGATTTTGCACAGAAATGGTTTGCAAACCGCTGAATTCACACGTGAGTTTAACTCTGTCAGTTGAATGCACACATTGACAACCATTCACGTAGATAGCTCCGTTTTGGTTTTAGAAGCAGATATTTCTCTGTACAGTCTATGGTCCCATTCACTCGGGAATATCCCAACGCAGCTCCTAGAAGAAACGTGTTTCTGACTCGCTGAATCTCAACATAGATTCAACATTCTTAGGTGAACGAACGCACAGCAGAGCAGTTTCAAGTAAACGTTTCTCCTTAGTTTTAGAAGTAGTTTCCTGCGCTTTAGTACGTATGCCGGCATTGGGCTGGAAATACCGGTTTTCGGATTCTGCACAGAAAGGGTTTGCAAGCCGCTGAATCCACACGTGAGATTAACTCTTTCGGTTGAATGCACACATTGACAACTATTCGGTTAGATAGCTGCGTTTTGGTTTTTAGAAGCAGATATTTCTCTGTACAGCCTATGGTCCCATTCACTCGGGAATATCCCAACAGAGTTCCTAGAAGAAACGTGTATATGACTCGCTGAATCCCAGCATAGATTCAACTCTCTTAGGTGAACGAACACACAGCAGAGCAGTTTCAAGGAAACGTTTCTCCTGAGTTTCAGACGATGTTTACTGCTGTTTCGTACGTATGCCGGCATTGGGCTGGAAATGCCGGTTTTGGGATTCTGCACAGAAAGGGTTTGCAAACCGCTGAATCCACACGTGAGTTTAACTCCGTCAGTTGAATGCACACATTGACAACCATTTAGTTAGATAGCTCCGTTTTGGTTTTAGAAGCAGATATTTCTCTGTACAGCCTATGGTCACATTCACTCGGGAATAACCGAGCGCAGCTCCTAGAAGAAACGTGTTTCTGACTCGCTGAATCTCAACATAGATTCCACTCTCTTAGGTGAACGAACGCACAGCAGAGAAGTTTCAAGGAAACGTTTCCCCTGAGTTTTAGACGATGTTTCCTGCGGTTTAGTACGTATGCCGGCATTGGGATGGAAATACCGGTTTTGGGATTCTGTACAGAAACGGTTTACAAATCGCCGAATTCACACGTGAGTTTAACTCTGTCAGTTGAATGCTCACATTGACAACCATTCAGTTAGAATGCTCCGTTTTGGTTTTAGAAGCAGTTATTTCTCTGTACAGCCTATGGTCCCATTCACTCGGGAATATCCCAACGCAGCTCCTAGAAGAAACGTGTTTCTGACTCGCTGAATCTCAACATAGATTCAACTTTCTTAGGTGAACGAACGCACAGCAGAGCAGTTTCAAGGAAACGTTCCTCCTGAGTTTTAGACGAAGTTTACTGCTGTTTCGTACGTATGCCGGCATTGGGCTGGAAATGCCGGTTTTGGGATTCTGCAAAGAAAGGGTTTGCAAACCGCTGATTCCACACGTGAGTTTAATTCTGTCAGTTGAATGCACACATTGACAACCATTCAGTTAGATAGCTCCGTTTTGGTTTTAGAAGCAGATATTTCTCTGTACAGCCTATGGTCCCATTCACTCGGGAATATCCAAACGCAGCTCCTAGAAGAAACGTGTTTCTGACTCGCTGAATCTCAACATAGATTCAACATTCTTAGGTGAACGAAAGCACAGCAGAACAGTTTCAAGAAAACGATTCTCCTGAGTTTTAGACGAAGTTTACTGCTGTTTAGTACGTATGCCGGCATTGGGCTGGAAATACCGGTTTTGGGATTCTGCACAGAAAGGGTTTGCAAACCGCTGAACCCACACGTGAGTTTAACTCTGTCAGTTGAATGCACACATTGACAACCATTCAGTTAGAATGCTCCGTTTTCGTTTTGGAAGCAGATATTTCTCTGTACAGCCTATGGTCCCATTCACTCGGGAATATCCCAACGCAGCTCCTAGAAGAAACGTGTTTCTGACTCGCTGAATCTCAACATAGATTCAACTCTCTTAGGTGAACGAACACACAGCAGAGCAGTTTCAAGTAAACGATTCTCCTGAGTTTTAGACGAAGTTTACTGCTGTTTAGTACGTATGCCGGCATTGGGATGGAAATACCGGTTTTAGGACTTTGCACAGAAACGGTTTGCATACCGCTGAATTCACACGTGAGTTTAACTCTGTCAGTTGAATGCACACATTGACAACCATTCAGTTAGATAGCTCCGTTTTGGTTTTAGAAGCAGATATTTCTCTGTACAGCCTATGGTCCCATTCACTCGGCAATAACCCAGCGCAGCTCCTAGAAGAAACGTGTTTCTGACTCGCTGAATCTCAACATAGATTCCACTCTCTTAGGTGAACGAACGAACAGCAGATCAGTTTCAAGGAAACGTTTCCCCTGAGTTTTAGACGAAGTTTCCTGCGGTTTAGTACGTATGCGGGCATTGAGATATAAATATCGGTTTTGGGATTCTGTACAGAAACGGTTTACAAACCGCCGAATTCACACGTGAGTTTAACTCTGTCAGTTGAATGCACACATTGACAACCATTCAGTTAGAATGCTCCGTTTTGGTTTTAGAAGCAGATATTACTCTGTACAGCCTATGGTCCCATTCACTCGGGAATATCCCAACGCAGCTCCTAGAAGAAAAGTGTTTCTGGCTCGCTGAATCTCAACATAGATTCAACTTTCTTAGGTGAACGAACGCACAGCAGAGCAGTTTCAAGGAAACGTTCCTCCTGAGTTTTAGACGAAGTTTACTGCTGTTTCGTACGTATGCCGGCATGTGGCTGGAAATGCCGGTTTTGGGATTCTGCAAAGAAAGGGTTTGCAAACCGCTGATTCCACACGTGAGTTTAACTCTGTCAGTTGAATGCACACATTGACAACCATTCAGTTAGATAACTCCGTTTTGGTTTTAGAAGCAGATATTTCTCTGTACAGCCTATGGTCCCATTCACTCGGCAATATCCCAACGCTGCTCCTAGAAGAAACGTGTTTCTGACTCGCTGAATCTCAACATAGATTCAACTCTCTTAGGTGAATGAACACACAGCAGAGCAGTTTCAAGTAAACGATTCTCCTAAGTTTTAGACGAAGTTTACTGCTGTTTAGTACGTATGCCGGCATTGGGATGGAAATACCGGTTTTGGGATTTTGCACAGAAACGGTTTGCAAACCACTGAATTCACACGTGAGTTTAACTCTGTCAGATGAATGCACACATTGGCAACCATTCAGTTAGATAGCTCCGTTTTGGTTTTAGAAGCAGATATTTCTCTGTACAGCCTATGGACCCATTCACTCGGGAATAACCCAACGCAGCTCCTAGAAGAAACGTGTTTCTGACTCGCTGAATCTCAACATAGATTCAACATTCTTAGGTGAACGAACGCACAGCAGAGCAGTTTCAAGGAAACGTTTCCCCTCAGTTTTAGACGAAGTTTCCTGCGGTTTAGTACGTATGCCGGCATTGGGATGGAAATACCGGTTTTAGGACTTTGCACAGAAACGGTTTGCATACCGCTGAATTCACACGTGAGTTTAACTCTGTCAGTTGAATGCACACATTGACAACCATTCAGTTAGATAGCTCCGTTTTGGTTTTAGAAGCAGATATTTCTCTGTACAGCCTATGGACCCATTCACTCGGGAATATCCCAACGCAGCTCCTAGAAGAAACGTGTTTATGACTCGCTGAATCTCAACATAGATTCACATCTCTTAGGTGAACGAACACACAGCAGAGCAGTTTCAAGTAAACGATTCTCCTGAGTTTTAGACGAAGTTTACTGCGGTTTAGTACGTATGCTAGCATTGGGATGGAAATACCGGTTTTGGGATTTTGCACAGAAACGGTTTGCAAACCGCTGAATTCACACGTGAGTTTAACTCTGTCAGCTGAATGCACACATTGACAACCATTCGGTTAGATAGCTGCGTTTTGGTTTTAGAAGCAGATATTTCTCTGTACAGCCTATGGTCCCATTCACTCGGGAATATCCCAACAGAGTTCCTACAAGAAACGTGTATATGACTCGCTGAATCCCAGCATAGATTCATCTCTCTTAGGTGAACGAACACACAGCAGAGCAGTTTCAAGGAAACGTTTCTCCTGAGTTTTAGACGAAGTTTACTGCTGTTTCGTACGTATGCCGGCATTGGGCTGGAAATGCCGGTTTTGGGATTCTGCAAAGAAAGGGTTTGCAAACCGCTGATTCCACACGTGAGTTTAACTCTGTCAGTTGAATGCACACATTGACAACCATTCAGTTAGATAGCTCCGTTTTGGTTTTAGAAGCAGATATTTCTCTGTACAGCCTATGGTCCCATTCACTCGGGAATATCGCAACGCAGCTCCTAGAAGAAACGTGTTTATGACTCGCTGAATCTCAACATAGATTCAACTCTCTTAGGTGAACGAACGCACAGCAGAGCAGTTTCAAGGAAACGTTTCCCCTGAGCTTCAGACGAAGTTTCCTGCGGTTTAGTACGTATGCCGGCATTGGGATTGAAATACCGGTTTTGGGATTCTGCACAGAAACGGTTTGCAAACCGCCGAATTCACACGTGAGTTTAACTCTGTCAGTTGAAGGCACACATTGCCAACCATTCATTTAGAATGCTCCGTTTTGGTTTTAGAAGCAGATATTTCTCTGTACAGCCTATGGTCCCATTCACTCGGGAATATCCCAACGCTGCTCCTAGAAGAAACGTGTTTATGACTCGCTGAATCTCAACATAGATTCAACTTTTTAGGTGAACGAACGCACAGCAGAGCAGTTTCAAGGAAACGTTCCTCCTGAGTTTTAGACGAAGTTTCCTGCGGTTTAGAACGTATGCCGTCAATGGGCTGGAAATACCGGATTTGAGATTCTGCACAGGAAGTGTTTGCAAACCGCTGAATCCACACGTGAGTTTAACTCCGTCAGTTGAATGCACACATTGACAACCATTCAGTTAGATAGCTCCGTTTTGGTTTTAGAAGCAGATATTTCTCTGAACAGCCTATGGTCCCATTCACTCGGGAATAACCCAGCACAGCTCCTAGAAGAAACGTGTTTCTGACTCGCTGAATCTCAACATAGATTCAACTTTCTTAGGTGAACGAACGCACAGCAGAGCAGTTTCAAGGAAACGTTTCTCCTGAGTTTTAGACGAAGTTTACTGCTGTTTCGTACGTATGCCGGCATTGGGCTGGAAATGCCGGTTTTGGGATTCTGCAAAGAAAGGGTTTGCAAACCGCTGATTCCACACGTGAGTTTAACTCTGTCAGTTGAATGCACACATTGACAACCATTCAGTTAGATAGCTCCGTTTTGGTTTTAGAAGCAGATATTTCTCTGTACAGCCTATGGTCCCATTCACTCGGGAATATCGCAACGCAGCTCCTAGAAGAAACGTGTTTATGACTCGCTGAATCTCAACATAGATTCAACTCTCTTAGGTGAACGAACGCACAGCAGAGCAGTTTCAAGGAAACGTTTCCCCTGAGCTTCAGACGAAGTTTCCTGCGGTTTAGTACGTATGCCGGCATTGGGATTGAAATACCGGTTTTGGGATTCTGCACAGAAACGGTTTGCAAACCGCCGAATTCACACGTGAGTTTAACTCTGTCAGTTGAAGGCACACATTGCCAACCATTCATTTAGAATGCTCCGTTTTGGTTTTAGAAGCAGATATTTCTCTGTACAGCCTATGGTCCCATTCACTCGGGAATATCCCAACGCTGCTCCTAGAAGAAACGTGTTTATGACTCGCTGAATCTCAACATAGATTCAACTTTTTAGGTGAACGAACGCACAGCAGAGCAGTTTCAAGGAAACGTTCCTCCTGAGTTTTAGACGAAGTTTCCTGCGGTTTAGAACATATGCCGTCAATGGGCTGGAAATACCGGATTTGAGATTCTGCACAGGAAGTGTTTGCAAACCGCTGAATCCACACGTGAGTTTAACTCCGTCAGTTGAATGCACACATTGACAACCATTCAGTTAGATAGCTCCGTTTTGGTTTTAGAAGCAGATATTTCTCTGAACAGCCTATGGTCCCATTCACTCGGGAATAACCCAGCACAGCTCCTAGAAGAAACGTGTTTCTGACTCGCTGAATCTCAACATAGATTCAACTTTCTTAGGTGAACGAACGCACAGCAGAGCAGTTTCAAGGAAACGTTCCTCCTGAGTTTTAGACGAAGTTTACTTCTGTTTCGTACGTATGCCGGCATTGGGCTGGAACTGCCGGTTTTGGGATTCTGCAAAGAAAGGGTTTGCAAACCGCTGATTCCACACGTGAGTTTAACTCTGTCAGTTGAATGCACACATTGACAACCATTCAGTTAGATAGCTCCGTTTTGGTTTTAGAAGCAGATATTTCTCTGTACAGCCTATGGTCCCATTCACTCGGGAATATCCCAACGCAGCTCCTAGAAGAAACGTGTTTATGACTCGCTGAATCTCAACATAGATTCAACTTTTTAGGTGAACGAACGCACAGCAGAGCAGTTTCAAGGAAACGTTCCTCCCGAGTTTTAGACGAAGTTTCCTGCGGTTTAGAACGTGTGCCGGCAATGGGCTGGAAATCCCAGATTTGGGATTCTGCACAGAAAGGGTTTGCAAACCGCTGAATCCACACGTGAGTTTAACTCCGTCAGTTGAATGCACACATTGACAACCATTCAGTTAGATAGCTCCGTTTTGGTTTTAGAAGCAGATATTTCTCTGTACAGCCTATGGTCCCATTCACTCGGGAATATCCGAACGCAGCTCCTAGAAGAAACGTGTTTCTGACTCGCTGAATCTCAACATAGATTCCACTCTCTTAGGTGAACGAACACACAGCAGAACAGTTTCAAGTAAACGATTCTCCTGAGTTTTAGACGAAGTTTACTGCTGTTTAGTACGTATGCCGGCATTGGGATGGAAATACCGGTTTTGGGATTTTGCACAGAAACGGTTTGCAAACCGCTGAATTCACACGTGAGTTTAACTCTGTCAGTTGAATGCACACATTGACAACCATTCAGTTAGATAGCTCCGTTTTGGTTTTAGAAGCAGATATTTCTCTGTACAGCCTATGGACCCATTCACTCGGGAATAACCCAACGCAGCTCCTAGAAGAAACGTGTTTCTGACTCGCTGAATCTCAACATAGATTCCACTCTCGTAGGTTAACGAACGCACAGCAGAGCAGTTTCAAGGAAACGTTTCCCCTGAGTTTTAGACGAAGTTTCCTGCGGTTTAGTACGTATGCCGGCATTGGGATGGAAATATCGGTTTTGGGATTCTGTACAGAAACGGTTTACAAACCGCCGAATTCACAAGTGAGTTTAACTCTGTCTGTTGAATGCACACATTGACAACCATTCAGTTAGAATGCTCCGTTTTGGTTTTAGAAGCAGATATTTCTCTGTACAGCCTATGGTCCCATTCCCTCGGGAATATCCCAACGCAGCTCCTAGAAGAAACGGTTTTCTGACTCGCTGAATCTCAACATAGATTCAACTTTCTTTGGTGAACGAACGCACAGCAGAGCAGTTTCAAGGAAACGTTCCTCCTGAGTTTTAGACGAAGTTTACTGCTGTTTCGTACGTATGCTGGCATTGGGCTGGAAATGCCGGTTTTGGGATTCTGCAAAGAAAGGGTTTGCAAACCGCTGATTCCACACGTGAGTTTAACTCTGTCAGTTGAATGCACACATTGACAACCATTCAGTTAGATAACTCCGTTTTGGTTTTAGAAGCAGATATTTCTCTGTACAGCCTATGGTCCCATTGACTCGGGAATATCCCAACGCAGCTCCTAGAAGAAACGTGTTTCTGACTCGCTGAATCTCAATATAGATTCAACTCTCTTAGGTGAACGAACGCACAGCAGAGCAGTTTCAAGGAAACGTTTCCCCTGAGTTTTAGACGAAGTTTCCTGCGGTTTAGTACGTATGCCGGCATTGGGCTGGAAATACCGGTTTTGGGATTCTGCACAGAAACGGTTTGCAAACCGCCGAATTCACACGTGAGTTTAACTCTGTCAGTTGAATGCACACATTGCCAACCATTCAGTTAGAATGCTCCGTTTTGGTTTTAGAAGCAGATATTTCTCTGTACAGCCTATGGTCCCAGTCACTCGGGAATATCCCAACTCTGCTCCTAGAAGAAACGTGTTTATGACTCGCTGAATCTCAACATAGATTCAACTTTTTAGCTGAACGAACGCACAGCAGAGCAGTTTCAAGGAAACGTTCCTCCTGAGTTTTAGACGAAGTTTCCTGCGGTTTAGAACGTATGCCGGCAATGGGCTGGAAATACCGGTTTTGGGATTCTGCACAGAAAGGGTTTGCAAACCGTTGAATCCACACGTGAGTTTACCTCTGTCAGTTGAATGCACACATTGACAACCATTCAGTTAGAATGCTCCGTTTTGGTTTTAGAAGCAGATATTTCACTGTACAGCCTATGGTCCGATTCACTCGGGAATATCCCAACGCAGCTCCTAGAAGAAACGTGTTTCTGACTTGCTGAATCTCAACATAGATTCAACTTTCTGAGGTGAACGAACGCACAGCAGAGCAGTTTCAAGGAAACGTTCCTCCTGAGTTTTAGACGAAGTTTCCTGCGGTTTCGTACGTATGCCGGCATTGGGCTGGAAAGGCCGGTTTTGGGATTCTGCAAAGAAAGGGTTTGCAAACCGCTGATTCAACACGTGAGTTTAACTCTGTCAGTTGAATGCACACATTGACAACCATTCAGTTAGATAACTCCGTTTTGATTTTAGAAGCAGATATTTCTCTGTACAGCCTATGGTCCCATTCACTCGGGAATATCCCAACGCAGCTCCTAGAAGAAACGTGTTTCTGACTCGCTGAATCTCAACATAGATTCAACATTCTTAGGTGAACGAACGCACAGCAGAGCAGTTTCAAGGAAACGTTTCTCCTTAGATTTAGACGTAGTTTCCTGCGGTTTAGTACGTATGCCGGCATTGGGCTGGAAATACCGGTTTTGGGATTCTGCACAGAAAGGGTTTGCAAGCCGCTGAATCCAAACGTGAGATTAACTCTTTCGGTTGAATGCACACATTGACAACTATTCGGTTAGATAGCTGCGTTTTGGTTTTAGAAGCAGATATTTCTCTGTACAGCCTATGGTCCCATTCACTCGGGAATTTCCCAACAGAGTTTCTAGAAGAAACGTGTTTCTGACTCGCTGAATCCCAGCATAGATTCAACTCTCTTAGGTGAACGAACACACAGCAGAGCAGTTTCAAGGAAACGTTTCACCTGAGTTTTAGACGAAGTTTACTGCGGTTTAGCACGTATGCCGGCATTGGGATGGAAATACCGGTTTTGGGATTTTGCACAGAAATGGTTTGCAAACCGCTGAATTCACACGTGAGTTTAACTCTGTCAGTTGAATGCACACATTGACAACCATTCACTTAGATAGCTCCGTTTTGGTTTTAGAAGCAGATATTTCTCTGTACAGTCTATGGTCCCATTCACTCGGGAATATCCCAACGCAGCTCCTAGAAGAAACGTGTTTCTGACTCGCTGAATCTCAACATAGATTCAACATTCTTAGGTGAACGAACGCACAGCAGAGCAGTTTCAAGTAAACGTTTCTCCTTAGTTTTAGAAGTAGTTTCCTGCGCTTTAGTACGTATGCCGGCATTGGGCTGGAAATACCGGTTTTCGGATTCTGCACAGAAAGGGTTTGCAAGCCGCTGAATCCACACGTGAGATTAACTCTTTCGGTTGAATGCACACATTGACAACTATTCGGTTAGATAGCTGCGTTTTGGTTTTTAGAAGCAGATATTTCTCTGTACAGCCTATGGTCCCATTCACTCGGGAATATCCCAACGCACCTCCTAGAAGAAACGTGTTTCTGACTCGCTGAATCTCAACATAGATTCAACTCTCTTAGGTGAACGAATGCACAGCAGAGCAGTTTCAAGGAAACGTTTCCCCTGAGTTTCAGACAAAGTTTCCTGCGGTTTAGAACGTATGCCGGCAATGGGCTGGAAGTACCGGTTTTGGGATTCTGCACAGAAAGGGTTTGCAAACCGCTGAATCCACACGTCAGTTTAACTCCGTCAGTTGAATGCACACATTGACAACCATTTAGTTAGATAGCTCCGTTTTGGTTTTAGAAGCAGATATTTCTCTGTACAGCCTATGGTCACATTCACTCGGGAATAACCCAGCGCAGCTCCTAGAAGAAACGTGTTTCTGACTCGCTGAATCTCAACATAGATTCCACTCTCTTAGGTGAACGAACGCACAGCAGAGAAGTTTCAAGGAAACGTTTCCCCTGAGTTTTAGACGATGTTTCCTGCGGTTTAGTACGTATGCCGGCATTCGGATGGAAATACCGGTTTTGGGATTCTGTACAGAAACGGTTTACAAATCGCCGAATTCACACGTGAGTTTAACTCTGTCAGTTGAATGCTCACATTGACAACCATTCAGTTAGAATGCTCCGTTTTGGTTTTAGAAGCAGAAATTTCTCTGTACAGCCTATGGTCCCATTCACTCGGGAATATCCCAACGCAGCTCCTAGAAGAAACGTGTTTCTGACTCGCTGAATCTCAACATAGATTCAACTTTCATAGGTGAACGAACGCACAGCAGAGCAGTTTCAAGGAAACGTTCCTCCTGAGTTTTAGACGAAGTTTACTGCTGTTTCGTACGTATGCCGGCATTGGGCTGGAAATGCCGGTTTTGGGATTCTGCAAAGAAAGGGTTTGCAAACCGCTGATTCCACACGTGAGTTTAACTCTGTCAGTTGAATGCACACATTGACAACCATTCAGTTAGATAGCTCCGTTTTGGTTTTAGAAGCAGATATTTCTCTGTACACCCTATGGTCCCATTCACTCGGGAATATCCAAACGCAGCTCCTAGAAGAAACGTGTTTCTGACTCGCTGAATCTCAACATAGATTCAACATTCTTAGTTGAACGAAAGCACAGCAGAACAGTTTCAAGAAAACGATTCTCCTGAGTTTTAGACGAAGTTTACTGCTGTTTAGTACGTATGCCGGCATTGGGCTGGAAATACCGGTTTTGGGATTCTGCACAGAAAGGGTTTGCAAACCGCTGAACCCACACGTGAGTTTAACTCTGTCAGTTGAATGCACACATTGACAACCATTCAGTTAGAATGCTCCGTTTTGGTTTTAGAAGCAGATATTTCTCTGTACAGCCTATGGTCCCATTCACTCGGGAATATCCCAACGCAGCTCCTAGAAGAAACGTGTTTCTGACTCGCTGAATCTCAACATAGATTCAACTCTCTTAGGTGAACGAACACACAGCAGAGCAGTTTCAAGTAAACGATTCTCCTGAGTTTTAGACGAAGTTTACTGCTGTTTAGTACGTATGCCGGCATTGGGATGGAAATACCGGTTTTAGGACTTGCACAGAAACGGTTTGCATACCGCTGAATTCACACGTGAGTTTAACTCTGTCAGTTGAATGCACACATTGACAACCATTCAGTTAGATAGCTCCGTTTTGGTTTTAGAAGCAGATATTTCTCTGTACAGCCTATGGTCCCATTCACTCGGCAATAACCCAGCGCAGCTCCTAGAAGAAACGTGTTTCTGACTCGCTGAATCTCAACATAGATTCCACTCTCTTAGGTGAACGAACGCACAGCAGATCAGTTTCAAGGAAACGCTTCCCCTGAGTTTTAGACGAAGTTTCCTGTGGTTTAGTACGTATGCGGGCATTGGGATATAAATATCGGTTTTGGGATTCAGTACAGAAACGGTTTACAAACCGCCGAATTCACACGTGAGTTTAACTCTGTCAGTTGAATGCTCACATTGACAACCATTCAGTTAGAATGCTCCGTTTTGGTTTTAGAAGCAGATATTTCTCTGTACAGCCTATGGTCCCATTCACTCGGGAATATCCCAACGCAGCTCCAGGAAGAAACGTGTTTCTGACTTGCTGAATCTCAACATAGATTCAACTTTCTGAGGTGAACGAACGCACAGCAGAGCAGTTTCAAGGAAACGTTCCTCCTGAGTTTTAGACGAAGTTTCCTGCGGTTTCGTACGTATGCCGGCATTGGGCTGGAAAGGCCGGTTTTGGGATTCTGCAAAGAAAGGGTTTGCAAACCGCTGATTCAACACGTGAGTTTAACTCTGTCAGTTGAATGCACACATTGACAACCATTCAGTTAGATAACTCCGTTTTGATTTTAGAAGCTGATATTTCTCTGTACAACCTATGGTCCCATTCACTCGGGAATATCCCAACGCAGCTCCTAGAAGAAACGTGTTTCTGACTCGCTGAATCTCAACATAGATTCAACATTCTTAGGTGAACGAACGCACAGCAGAGCAGTTTCAAGGAAACGTTTCTCCTTAGTTTTAGACGTAGTTTCCTGCGGTTTAGTACGTATGCCGGCATTGGGCTGGAAATACCGGTTTTGGGATTCTGCACAGAAAGGGTTTGCAAGCCGCTGAATCCACACGTGAGATTAACTCTTTCGGTTGAATGCACACATTGACAACTATTCGGTTAGATAGCTGCGTTTTGGTTTTAGAAGCAGATATTTCTCTGTACAGCCTATGGTCCCATTCACTCGGGAATTTCCCAACAGAGTTTCTAGAAGAAACGTGTTTCTGACTCGCTGAATCCCAGCATAGATTCAACTCTCTTAGGTGAACGAACACACAGCAGAGCAGTTTCAAGGAAACGTTTCACCTGAGTTTTAGACGAAGTTTACTGCGGTTTAGCACGTATGCCGGTATTGGGATGGAAATACCGGTTTTGGGATTTTGCACAGAAATGGTTTGCAAACCGCTGAATTCACACGTGAGTTTAACTCTGTCAGTTGAATGCACACATTGACAACCGTTCACTTAGATAGCTCCGTTTTGGTTTTAGAAGCAGATATTTCTCTGTACAGTCTATGGTCCCATTCACTAGGGAATATCCCAACGCAGCTCCTAGAAGAAACGTGTTTCTGACTCGCTGAATCTCAACATAGATTCAACATTCTTAGGTGAACGAACGCACAGCAGAGCAGTTTCAAGTAAACGTTTCTCCTTAGTTTTAGACGTAGTTTCCTGCGGTTTAGTACGTATGCCGGCATTGGGCTGGAAATACCGGTTTTCGGATTCTGCACAGAAAGGGTTTGCAAGCCGCTGAATCCACACGTGAGATTAACTCTTTCGGTTGAATGCACACATTGACATCTATTCGGTAAGATAGCTGCGTTTTGGTTTTTAGAAGCAGATATTTCTCTGTACAGCCTATGGTCCCATTCACTCGGGAATATCCCAACAGAGTTCCTAGAAGAAACGTGTATATGACTCGCTGAATCCCAGCATAGATTCAACTCTCTTAGGTGAACAAACACACAGCAGAGCAGTTTCAAGGAAACGTTTCTCCTGAGTTTCAGACGATGTTTACTGCTGATTCGTACGTATGCCGGCATTGGGCTGGAAATGCCGGGTTTGGAATTCTGCAAAGAAAGGGTTTGCAAACCGCTGATTCCACACGTGAGTTTAACTCTGTCAGTTGAATGCACACATTGACAACCATTCAGTTAGATAGCTCCGTTTTGGTTTTAGAAGCAGATATTTCTCTGTACAGCCTATGGTCCCATTCACTCGGGAATATCCCAACGCACCTCCTAGAAGAAACGTGTTTCTGACTCGCTGAATCTCAACATAGATTCAACTCTCTTAGGTGAACGAACGCACAGCAGAGCAGTTTCAAGGAAACGTTTCCCCTGAGTTTCAGACGAAGTTTCCTGCGGTTTAGAACGTATGCCGGCAATGGGCTGGAAGTACCGGTTTTGGGATTCTGCACAGAAAGGGTTTGCAAACCGCTGAATCCACACGTGAGTTTAACTCCGTCAGTTGAATGCACACATTGACAACCATTTAGTTAGATAGCTCCGATTTGGTTTTAGAAGCAGATATTTCTCTGTACAGCCTATGGTCACATTCACTCGGGAATAACCCAGCGCAGCTCCTAGAAGAAACGTGTTTCTGACTCGCTGAATCTCAACATAGATTCCACTCTCTTAGGTGAACGAACGCACAGCAGAGAAGTTTCAAGGAAACGTTTCCCCTGAGTTTTAGACGATGTTTCCTGCGGTTTAGTACGTATGCCGGCATTGGGATGGAAATACCGGTTTTGGGATTCTGTACAGAAACGGTTTACAAATCGCCGAATTCACACGTGAGTTTAACTCTGTCAGTTGAATGCTCACATTGACAACCATTCAGTTAGAATGCTCCATTTTGGTTTTAGAAGCAGATATTTCTCTGTACAGCCTATGGTCCCATTCACTCGGGATTATCCCAACGCAGCTCCTAGAAGAAACGTGTTTCTGACTCGCTGAATCTCAACATAGATTCAACTTTCTTAGGTGAACGAACGCACAGCAGAGCAGTTTCAAGGAAACGTTCCTCCTGAGTTTTAGACGAAGTTTACTGCTGTTTCGTACGTATGCCGGCATTGGGCTGGAAATGCCGGTTTTGGGATTCTGCAAAGAAAGGGTTTGCAAACCGCTGATTCCACACGTGAGTTTAATTCTGTCAGTTGAATGCACACATTGACAACCATTCAGTTAGATAGCTCCGTTTTGGTTTTAGAAGCAGATATTTCTCTGTACAGCCTATGGTCCCATTCACTCGGGAATATCCAAACGCAGCTCCTAGAAGAAACGTGTTTCTGACTCGCTGAATCTCAACATAGATTCAACATTCTTAGGTGAACGAAAGCACAGCAGAACAGTTTCAAGAAAACGATTCTCCTGAGTTTTAGACGAAGTTTACTGCTGTTTAGTACGTATGCCGGCATTGGGCTGGAAATACCGGTTTTGGGATTCTGCACAGAAAGGGTTTGCAAACCGCTGAACCCACACGTGAGTTAAACTCTGTCAGTTGAATGCACACATTGACAACCATTCAGTTAGAATGCTCCGTTTTGGTTTTAGAAGCAGATATTTCTCTGTACAGCCTATGGTCCCATTCACTCGGGAATATCCCAACGCAGCTCCTAGAAGAAACGTGTTTCTGACTCGCTGAATCTCAACATAGATTCAACTCTCTTAGGTGAACGAACACACAGCAGAGCAGTTTCAAGTAAACGATTTTCCTGAGTTTTAGACGAAGTTTACTGCTGTTTAGTACGTATGCCGGCATTGGGATGGAAATACCGGTTTTAGGACTTTGCACAGAAACGGTTTGCATACCGCTGAATTCACACGTGAGTTTAACTCTGTCAGTTGAATGCACACATTGACAACCATTCAGTTAGATAGCTCCGTTTTGGTTTTAGAAGCAGATATTTCTCTGTACAGCCTACGGTCCCATTCACTCGGCAATAACCCAGCGCAGCTCCTAGAAGAAACGTGTTTCTGACTCGCTGAATCTCAACATAGATTCCACTCTCTTAGGTGAACGAACGCACAGCAGATCAGTTTCAAGGAAACGTTTCCCCTGTGTTTTAGACGAAGTTTCCTGCGGTTTAGTACGTATGCGGGCATTGGGATATAAATATCGGTTTTGGGATTCTGTACAGAAACGGTTTACAAACCGCCGAATTCACACGTGAGTTTAACTCTGTCAGTTGAATGCACACATTGACAACCATTCAGTTAGAATGCTCCGTTTTGGTTTTAGAAGCAGATATTACTCTGTACAGCCTATGGTCCCATTCACTCGGGAATATCCCAACGCAGCTCCTAGAAGAAAAGTGTTTCTGGCTCGCTGAATCTCAACATAGATTCAACTTTCTTAGGTGAACGAACGCACAGCAGAGCAGTTTCAAGGAAACGTTCCTCCTGAGTTTTAGACGAAGTTTACTGCTGTTTCGTACGTATGCCGGCATGTGGCTGGAAATGCCGGTTTTGGGATTCTGCAAAGAAAGGGTTTGCAAACCGCTGATTCCACACGTGAGTTTAACTCTGTCAGTTGAATGCACACATTGACAACCATTCAGTTAGATAACTCCGTTTTGGTTTTAGAAGCAGATATTTCTCTGTACAGCCTATGGTCCCATTCACTCGGCAATATCCCAACGCAGCTCCTAGAAGAAACGTGTTTCTGGCTCGCTGAATCTCAACATAGATTCAACTCTCTTAGGTGAATGAACACACAGCAGAGCAGTTTCAAGTAAACGATTCTCCTAAGTTTTAGACGAAGTTTACTGCTGTTTAGTACGTATGCCGGCATTGGGATGGAAATACCGGTTTTGGGATTTTGCACAGAAACGGTTTGCAAACCACTGAATTCACACGTGAGTTTAACTCTGTCAGATGAATGCACACATTGACAACCATTCAGTTAGATAGCTCCGTTTTGGTTTTAGAAGCAGATATTTCTCTGTACAGCCTATGGACCCATTCACTCGGGAATAACGCAACGCAGCTCCTAGAAGAAACGTGTTTCTGACTCGCTGAATCTCAACATAGATTCAACATTCTTAGGTGAACGAACGCACAGCAGAGAAGTTTCAAGGAAACGTTTCCCCTGAGTTTTAGACGAAGTTTCCTGCGGTTTAGTACGTATGCCGGCATTGGGATGGAAATATCGGTTTTGGGATTCTGTACAGAAACGGTTTACAAACCGCCGAATTCACACGTGAGTTTAACTCTGTCAGTTGAATGCACACATTGACAACCATTCAGTTAGAATGCTCCGTTTTGGTTTTAGAAGCAGATATTTCTCTGTACAGCCTATGGTCCCATTCACTCGGGAATATCCCAACGCAGCTCCTAGAAGAAACGTGTTTCTGACTCGCTGAATCTCAACATAGATTCAACTTTCTTAGGTGAACGAACGCACAGCAGAGCAGTTTCAAGGAAACGTTCCTCCTGAGTTTTAGACGAAGTTTACTGCTGTTTCGTACGTATGCCGGCATTGGGCTGGAAATGCCGGTTTTGGGATTCTGCAAAGAAAGGGTTTGCAAACCGCTGATTCCACACGTGAGTTTAACTCTGTCAGTTGAATGCACACATTGACAACCATTCAGTTATATAGCTCCGTTTTGGTTTTAGAAGCAGATATTTCTCTGTACACCCTATGGTCCCATTCACTCGGGAATATCCAAACGCAGCTCCTAGAAGAAACGTGTTTCTGACTCGCTGAATCTCAACATAGATTCAACATTCTTAGGTGAACGAAAGCACAGCAGAACAGTTTCAAGTAAACGATTCTCCTGAGTTTTAGACGAAGTTTACTGCTGTTTAGTACGTATGCCGGCATTGGGCTGGAAATACCGGTTTTGGGATTCTGCACAGAAAGGGTTTGCAAACCGCTGAACCCACACGTGAGTTTAACTCTGTCAGTTGAATGCACACATTGACAACCATTCAGTTAGAATGCTCCGTTTTGGTTTTAGAAGCAGATATTTCTCTGTACACCCTATGGTCCCATTCACTCGGGAATATCCCAACGCAGCTCCTAGAAGAAACGTGTTTCTGACTCGCTGAATCTCAACATAGATTCAACTCTCTTAGGTGAACGAACACACAGCAGAGCAGTTTCAAGTAAACGATTCTCCTGAGTTTTAGACGAAATTTACTGCTGTTTAGTACGTATGCCGGCATTGGGATGGAAATACCGGTTTTAGGACTTTGCACAGAAACGGTTTGCATACCGCTGAATTCACACGTGAGTTTAACTCTGTCAGTTGAATGCACACATTGACAACCATTCAGTTAGATAGCTCCGTTTTGGTTTTAGAAGCAGATATTTCTCTGTACAGCCTATGGTCCCATTCACTCGGCAATAACCCAGCGCAGCTCCTAGAAGAAACGTGTTTCTGACTCGCTGAATCTCAACATAGATTCCACTCTCTTAGGTGAACGAACGCACAGCAGATCAGTTTCAAGGAAACGTTTCCCCTGAGTTTTAGACGAAGTTTCCTGTGGTTTAGTACGTATGCGGGCATTGGGATATAAATATCGGTTTTGGGATTCTGTACAGAAACGGTTTACAAACCGCCGAATTCACACGTGAGTTTAACTCTGTCAGTTGAATGCACACATTGACAACCATTCAGTTAGAATACTCCGTTTTGGTTTTAGAAGCAGATATTTCTCTGTACAGCCTATGGTCCCATTCACTCGGGAATATCCCAACGCAGCTCCTAGAAGAAAAGTGTTTCTGACTCGCTGAATCTCAACATAGATTCAACTTTCTTAGGTGAACGAACGCACAGCAGAGCAGTTTCAAGGAAACGTTCCTCCTGAGTTTTAGACGAAGTTTACTGCTGTTTCGTACGTATGCCGGCATGTGGCTGGAAATGCCGGTTTTGGGATTCTGCAAAGAAAGGGTTTGCAAACCGCTGATTCCACACGTGAGTTTAACTCTGTCAGTTGAATGCACACATTGACAACCATTCAGTTAGATAACTCCGTTTTGGTTTTAGAAGCAGATATTTCTCTGTACAGCCTATGGTCCCATTCACTCGGCAATATCCCAACGCAGCTCCTAGAAGAAACGTGTTTCTGGCTCGCTGAATCTCAACATAGATTCAACTCTCTTAGGTGAATGAACACACAGCAGAGCAGTTTCAAGTAAACGATTCTCCTAAGTTTTAGACGAAGTTTACTGCTGTTTAGTACGTATACCGGCATTGGGATGGAAATACCGGTTTTGGGATTTTGCACAGAAACGGTTTGCAAACCACTGAATTCACACGTGAGTTTAACTCTGTCAGATGAATGCACACATTGACAACCATTCAGTTAGATAGCTCCGTTTTGGTTTTAGAAGCAGATATTTCTCTGTACAGCCTATGGACCCATTCACTCGGGAATAACGCAACGCAGCTCCTAGAAGAAACGTGTTTCTGACTCGCTGAATCTCAACATAGATTCAACATTCTTAGGTGAACGAACGCACAGCAGAGAAGTTTCAAGGAAACGTTTCCCCTGAGTTTTAGACGAAGTTTCCTGCGGTTTAGTACGTATGCCGGCATTGGGATGGAAATATCGGTTTTGGGATTCTGTACAGAAACGGTTTACAAACCGCCGAATTCACACGTGAGTTTAACTCTGTCAGTTGAATGCACACATTGACAACCATTCAGTTAGAATGCTCCGTTTTGGTTTTAGAAGCAGATATTTCTCTGTACAGCCTATGGTCCCATTCACTCGGGAATATCCCAACGCAGCTCCTATTAGAAACGTGTTTATGACTCGCTGAATCTCAACATAGATTCAACTTTCTTAGGTGAACGAACGCACAGCAGAGCAGTTTCAAGGAAACGTTCCTCCTGAGTTTTAGACGAAGTTTACTGCTGTTTCGTACGTATGCCGGCATTGGGCTGGAAATGCCGGTTTGGGATTCTGCAAAGAAAGGGTTTGCAAACCGCTGATTCCACAGGTGAGTTTAACTCTGTCCGTTGAATGCACACATTGACAACCATTCAGTTAGATAACTCCGTTTTGGTTTTAGAAGCAGATATTTCTCTGTACAGCCTATGGTCCCATTCACTCGGGAATATCCCAATGCACTTCCTAGAAGAAACGTGTTTCTGACTCGCTGAATCTCAACATAGATTCAACTCTCTTAGGTGAACG
The DNA here is from genome assembly GCF_030222135.1 of Aotus nancymaae. Classification (NCBI taxonomy): domain Eukaryota; kingdom Metazoa; phylum Chordata; class Mammalia; order Primates; family Aotidae; genus Aotus; species Aotus nancymaae. Next base: position 818,109 of record NW_026988565.1, read on the forward strand.
AATGCACAGCAGAGCAGTTTCAAGGAAACGTTTCCCCTGAGTTTCAGACAAAGTTTCCTGCGGTTTAGAACGTATGCCGGCAATGGGCTGGAAGTACCGGTTTTGGGATTCTGCACAGAAAGGGTTTGCAAACCGCTGAATCCACACGTGAGTTTAACTCCGTCAGTTGAATGCACACATTGACAACCATTTAGTTAGATAGCTCCGTTTTGGTTTTAGAAGCAGATATTTCTCTGTACAGCCTATGGTCACATTCACTCGGGAATAACCCAGCGCAGCTCCTAGAAGAAACGTGTTTCTGACTCGCTGAATCTCAACATAGATTCCACTCTCTTAGGTGAACGAACGCACAGCAGAGAAGTTTCAAGGAAACGTTTCCCCTGAGTTTTAGACGATGTTTCCTGCGGTTTAGTACGTATGCCGGCATTGGGATGGAAATACCGGTTTTGGGATTCTGTACAGAAACGGTTTACAAATCGCCGAATTCACACGTGAGCTTAACTCTGTCAGTTGAATGCTCACATTGACAACCATTCAGTTAGAATGCTCCGTTTTGGTTTTAGAAGCAGATATTTCTCTGTACAGCCTATGGTCCCATTCACTCGGGAATATCCCAACGCAGCTCCTAGAAGAAACGTGTTTCTGACTCGCTGAATCTCAACATAGATTCAACTTTCTTAGGTGAACGAACGCACAGCAGAGCAGTTTCAAGGAAACGTTCCTCCTGAGTTTTAGACGAAGTTTACTGCTGTTTCGTACGTATGCCGGCATTGGGCTGCAAATGCCGGTTTTGGGATTCTGCAAAGAAAGGGTTTGCAAACCGCTGATTCCACACGTGAGTTTAACTCTGTCAGTTGAATGCACACATTGACAACCATTCAGTTAGATAGCTCCGTTTTGGTTTTAGAAGCAGATATTTCTCTGTACACCCTATGGTCCCATTCACTCGGGAATATCCAAACGCAGCTCCTAGAAGAAACGTGTTTCTGACTCGCTGAATCTCAACATAGATTCAACATTCTTAGGTGAACGAAAGCACAGCAGAACAGTTTCAAGTAAACGATTCTCCTGAGTTTTAGACGAAGTTTACTGCTGTTTAGTACGTATGCCGGCATTGGGCTGGAAATACCGGTTTTGGGATTCTGCACAGAAAGGGTTTGCAAACCGCTGAACCCACACGTGAGTTTAACTCTGTCAGTTGAATGCACACATTGACAACCATTCAGTTAGAATGCTCCGTTTTGGTTTTAGAAGCAGATATTTCTCTGTACACCCTATGGTCCCATTCACTCGGGAATATCCCAACGCAGCTCCTAGAAGAAACGTGTTTCTGACTCGCTGAATCTCAACATAGATTCAACTCTCTTAGGTGAACGAACACACAGCAGAGCAGTTTCAAGTAAACGATTCTCCTGAGTTTTAGACGAAATTTACTGCTGTTTAGTACGTATGCCGGCATTGGGATGGAAATACCGGTTTTAGGACTTTGCACAGAAACGGTTTGCATACCGCTGAATTCACACGTGAGTTTAACTCTGTCAGTTGAATGCACACATTGACAACCATTCAGTTAGATAGCTCCGTTTTGGTTTTAGAAGCAGATATTTCTCTGTACAGCCTATGGTCCCATTCACTCGGCAATATCCCAACGCAGCTCCTAGAAGAAACGTATTTCTGACTCGCTGAATCTCAACATAGATTCAACTCTCTTAGGTGAATGAACACACAGCAGAGCAGTTTCAAGTAAACGATTCTCCTAAGTTTTAGACGTAGTTTACTGCTGTTTAGTACGTATGCCGGCATTGGAATGGAAATACCGGTTTTGGGATTTTGCACAGAAACGGTTTGCAAACCACTGAATTCACACGTGAGTTTAACTCTGTCAGATGAATGCACACATTGACAACCATTCAGTTAGATAGCTCCGTTTTGGTTTTAGAAGCAGATATTTCTCTGTACAGCCTATGGACCCATTCACTCGGGAATAACCCAACGCAGCTCCTAGAAGAAACGTGTTTCTGACTCGCTGAATCTCAACATAGATTCAACATTCTTAGGTGAACGAACGCACAGCAGAGCAGTTTCAAGGAAACGTTTCCCCTGAGTTTTAGACGAAGTTTCCTGCGGTTTAGTACGTATGCCGGCATTGGGATGGAAATATCGGTTTTGGGATTCTGTACAGAAACGGTTTACAAACCGCCGAATTCACACGTGAGTTTAACTCTGTCAGTTGAATGCACACATTGACAACCATTCAGTTAGAAAGCTCCGTTTTGGTTTTAGAAGCAGATATTTCTCTGTACAGCCTATGGTCCCATTCACTCGGGAATATCCCAACGCAGCTCCTGGAAGAAACGTGTTTCTGAATCGCTGAATCTCAACATAGATTCAACATTCTTAGGTGAACAAACGCACAGTAGAGCAGTTTCAAGGAAACGATTCTCCTGAGTTTTAGACGAAGTTTACTGCTGTTTAGTACGTATGCCGGCATTGGGCTGGAAATACCGGTTTTGGGATTCTGCACAGAAAGGGTTTGCAAACCGCTGAACCCACACGTGAGTTTAACTCTGTCAGTTGAATGCACACATTGACAACCATTCAGTTAGATAGCTCCGTTTTGGTTTTAGAAGCAGATATTTCCCTGTACAACCTATTGTCCCATTCACTCGGGAATATCCCAACGCAGCTCCTAGAAGAAACGTGTTTATGACTCGCTGAGTCTCAGCATAGATTCAACTCTCTTAGGTGAACGAACGCACAGCAGAGCAGTTTCAAGGAAACGTTTCCCCTGAGTTTCAGACGAAGTTTCCTGCGGTTTAGTACGTATGCCGGCAATGGGATGGAAATTCCGGTTTTGGGATTCTGTACAGAAACGGTTTACAAACCGCCGAATTCACACGTGAGTTTAACTCTGTCAGTTGAATGCACACATTGACAACCATTCAGTTAGACGAAGTTTACTGCTGTTTCGAACGGATGCCGGCATTGGGCTGGAAATGCCGGTTTTGGGATTCTGCAAAGAAAGGGTTTGCAAACCGCTGATTCCACACGTGAGTTTAACTCTGTCAGTTGAATGCACACATTGACAACCATTCAGTTAGATAACTCCGTTTTGATTTTAGAAGCAGATATTTCTCTGTACAGCCCATGGTCCCATTTACTCGGGAATGTCCCAACGCAGCTCCTAGAAGAAACGTGTTTCTGACTCGCTGAATCTCAACATAGATTCAACTCTCTTATTTGAAGGAACACACAGCAGAGCAGTTTCAAGTAAACGATTCTCCTGAGTTTTAGACGAAGTTTACTGCTGTTTAGTACGTATGCCGGCATTGGGATGGAAATACCGGTTTCGGGATTTTGCACAGAAACGGTTTGCAAACCGCTGAATTCACACGTGAGTTTAACTCTGTCAGTTGAATGCACACATTGACAACCATTCAGTTAGATAGCTCCGTTTTGGTTTTAGAGGCAGATATTTCTCTGTACAGCCTATGGTCCCATTCACTCGGGAATAACGCAGCGCAGCTCCTAGAAGAAACGTGTTTCTAACTCGCTGAATCTCAACATAGATTCCACTCTCTTAGGTGAACGAACGCACAGCAGAGAAGTTTCAAGGAAACGTTTCCCCTGAGTTTTAGACGAAGTTTCCTGCGGTTTAGTACGTATGCCGGCATTGGGATGGAAACACCGGTTTTGGGATTCTGTACAGAAACGGTTTACAAACCGCCGAATTCACACGTGAGTTTAACTCTGTCAGTTGAATGCACACATTGACAACCATTCAGTTAGAAAGCTCCGTTTTGGTTTTAGAAGCAGATATTTCTCTGTACAGCCTATGGTCCCATTCACTCGGGAATATCCCAACGCAGCTCCTAGAAGAAACGTGTTTCTGACTTGCTGAATCTCAACATAGATTCAACTTTCTTAGGTGAACGAACGCACAGCAGAGCAGTTTCAAGTAAACGTTCCTCCTGAGTTTTAGACGAAGTTTACTGCTGTTTCGTACGTATGCCGGCATTGGGCTGGAAATGCCGGTTTTGGGATTCTGTAAAGAAAGGGTTTGCAAACCGCTGATTCCACACGTGAGTTTAACTCTGTCAGTTGAATGCACACATTGACAACCATTCAGTTAGATAACTCCGTTTTGGTTTTAGAAGTAGATATTTCTCTGTACAGCCTATGGTCCCATTCACTCGGGAATATCCCACCGCAGCTCCTAGAAGAAACGTGTTTCTGACTCGCTGAATCTCAACATAGATTCCACTCTCTTAGGTGAACGAGCGCACAGCAGAGCAGTTTCAAGGAAACGTTTCTCCTGAGTTTTAGACGAAGTTTACTGCGGTTTAGCACGTATGCCGGCATTGGGATGGAAATACCGGTTTTGGGATTTTGCACAGAAATGGTTTGCAAACCGCTGAATTCACACGTGAGTTTAACTCTGTCAGTTGAATGCACACATTGACAACCATTCACTTAGATAGCTCCGTTTTGGTTTTAGAAGCAGATATTTCTCTGTACAGTCTATGGTCCCATTCACTCGGGAATATCCCAACGCAGCTCCTAGAAGAAACGTGTTTCTGACTAGCTGAATCTCAACATAGATTCAACATTCTTAGGTGAACGAACGCACAGCAGAGCAGTTTCAAGGAAACGTTTCTCCTTAGTTTTAGACGTAGTTTCCTGCTGTTTAGTACGTATGCCGGCATTGGGCTGGAAATACCGGTTTTCGGATTCTGCACAGAAAGGGTTTGCAAGCCGCTGAATCCACACGTGAGATTAACTCTTTCGGTTGAATGCACACATTGACAACTATTCGGTTAGATAGCTGCGTTTTGGTTTTTAGAAGCAGATATTTCTCTGTACAGCCTATGGTCCCATTCACTCGGGAATATCCCAACAGAGTTCCTAGAAGAAACGTGTATATGACTCGCTGAATCCCAGCATAGATTCAACTCTCTTAGGTGAACGAACACACAGCAGAGCAGTTTCAAGGAAACGTTTCTCCTGAGTTTTAGACGATGTTTACTGCTGTTTCGTACGTATGCCGGCATTGGGCTGGAAATGCCGGTTTTGGGATTCTGCAAAGAAAGGGTTTGCAAACCGCTGATTCCACACGTGAGTTTAACTCTGTCAGTTGAATGCACACATTGACAACCATTCAGTTAGATAGCTCCGTTTTGGTTTTAGAAGCAGATATTTCTCTGTACAGCCTATGGTCCCATTCACTCGGGAATATCCCAACGCACCTCCTAGAAGAAACGTGTTTCTGACTCGCTGAATCTCAACATAGATTCAACTCTCTTAGGTGAACGAACGCACAGCAGAGCAGTTTCAAGGAAACGTTTCCCCTGAGTTTCAGACGAAGTTTCCTGCGGTTTAGAACGTATGCCGGCAATGGGCTGGAAGTACCGGTTTTGGGATTCTGCACAGAAAGGGTTTGCAAACCGCTGAATCCACACGTGAGTTTAACTCCGTCAGTTGAATGCACACATTGACAACCATTTAGTTAGATAGCTCCGTTTTGGTTTTAGAAGCAGATATTTCTCTGTACAGCCTATGGTCACATTCACTCGGGAATAACCCAGCGCAGCTCCTAGAAGAAACGTGTTTCTGACTCGCTGAATCTCAACATAGATTCCACTCTCTTAGGTGAACGAACGCACAGCAGAGAAGTTTCAAGGAAACGTTTCCCCTGAGTTTTAGACGATGTTTCCTGCGGTTTAGTACGTATGCCGGCATTGGGATGGAAATACCGGTTTTGGGATTCTGTACAGAAACGGTTTACAAATCGCCGAATTCACACGTGAGTTTAACTCTGTCAGTTGAATGCTCACATTGACAAACATTCAGTTAGAATGCTCCGTTTTGGTTTTAGAAGCAGATATTTCCCTGTAAAGCCTATTGTCCCATTCACTCGGGAATATCCCAACGCAGCTCCTAGAAGAAACGTGTTTCTGACTCGCTGAATCTCAACATAGATTCAACTTTCTTAGGTGAACGAACGCACAGCAGAGCAGTTTCAAGGAAACGTTCCTCCTGAGTTTTAGACGAAGTTTACTGCTGTTTCGTACGTATGCCGGCATTGGGCTGGAAATGCCGGTTTTGGGATTCTGCAAAGAAAGGGTTTGCAAACCGCTGATTCCACACGTGAGTTTAATTCTGTCAGTTGAATGCACACATTGACAACCATTCAGTTAGATAGCTCCGTTTTGGTTTTAGAAGCAGATATTTCTCTGTACAGCCTATGGTCCCATTCACTCGGGAATATCCAAACGCAGCTCCTAGAAGAAACGTGTTTCTGACTCGCTGAATCTCAACATAGATTCAACATTCTTAGGTGAACGAAAGCACAGCAGAACAGTTTCAAGAAAACGATTCTCCTGAGTTTTAGACGAAGTTTACTGCTGTTTAGTACGTATGCCGGCATTGGGCTGGAAATACCGGTTTTGGGATTCTGCACAGAAAGGGTTTGCAAACCGCTGAACCCACACGTGAGTTTAACTCTGTCAGTTGAATGCACACATTGACAACCATTCAGTTAGAATGCTCCGTTTTGGTTTTAGAAGCAGATATTTCTCTGTACAGCCTATGGTCCCATTCACTCGGGAATATCCCAACGCAGCTCCTAGAAGAAACGTGTTTCTGACTCGCTGAATCTCAACATAGATTCAACTCTCTTAGGTGAACGAACACACAGCAGAGCAGTTTCAAGTAAACGATTCTCCTGAGTTTTAGACGAAGTTTACTGCTGTTTAGTACGTATGCCGGCATTGGGATGGAAATACCGGTTTTAGGACTTTGCACAGAAACGGTTTGCATACCGCTGAATTCACACGTGAGTTTAACTCTGTCAGTTGAATGCACACATTGACAACCATTCAGTTAGATAGCTCCGTTTTGGTTTTAGAAGCAGATATTTCTCTGTACAGCCTATGGTCCCATTCACTCGGCAATAACCCAGCGCAGCTCGTAGAAGAAACGTGTTTCTGACTCGCTGAATCTCAACATAGATTCCACTCTCTTAGGTGAACGAACGCACAGCAGATCAGTTTCAAGGAAACGTTTCCCCTGAGTTTTAGACGAAGTTTCCTGCGGTTTAGTACGTATGCGGGCATTGGGATATAAATATCGGTTTTGGGATTCTGTACAGAAACGGTTTACGAACCGCCGAATTCACACGTGAGTTTAACTCTGTCAGTTGAATGCACACATTGACAACCATTCAGTTAGAATGCTCCGTTTTGGTTTTAGAAGCAGATATTACTCTGTACAGCCTATGGTCCCATTCACTCGGGAATATCCCAACGCAGCTCCTAGAAGAAAAGTGTTTCTGGCTCGCTGAATCTCAACATAGATTCAACTTTCTTAGGTGAACGAACGCACAGCAGAGCAGTTTCAAGGAAACGTTCCTCCTGAGTTTTAGACGAAGTTTACTGCTGTTTCGTACGTATGCCGGCATGTGGCTGGAAATGCCGGTTTTGGGATTCTGCAAAGAAAGGGTTTGCAAACCGCTGATTCCACACGTGAGTTTAACTCTGTCAGTTGAATGCACACATTGACAACCATTCAGTTAGATAACTCCGTTTTGGTTTTAGAAGCAGATATTTCTCTGTACAGCCTATGGTCCCATTCACTCGGCAATATCCCAACGCAGCTCCTAGAAGAAACGTGTTTCTGACTCGCTGAATCTCAACATAGATTCAACTCTCTTAGGTGAATGAACACACAGCAGAGCAGTTTCAAGTAAACGATTCTCCTAAGTTTTAGACGAAGTTTACTGCTGTTTAGTACGTATGCCGGCATTGGGATGGAAATACCGGTTTTGGGATTTTGCACAGAAACGGTTTGCAAACCACTGAATTCACACGTGAGTTTAACTCTGTCAGATGAATGCACACATTGACAACCATTCAGTTAGAATGCTCCGTTTTGGTTTTAGAAGCAGATATTTCTCTGTACAGCCTATGGACCCATTCACTCGGGAATAACCCAACGCAGCTCCTAGAAGAAACGTGTTTCTGACTCGCTGAATCTCAACATAGATTCAACATTCTTAGGTGAACGAACGCACAGCAGAGCAGTTTCAAGGAAACGTTTCCCCTGAGTTTTAGACGAAGTTTCCTGCGGTTTAGTACGTATGCCGGCATTGGGATGGAAATATCGGTTTTGGGATTCTGTACAGAAACGGTTTACAAACCGCCGAATTCACACGTGAGTTTAACTCTGTCAGTTGAATGCACACATTGACAACCATTCAGTTAGAATGCTCCGTTTTGGTTTTAGAAGCACATATTTCTCTGTACAGCCTATGGTCCCATTCACTCGGGAATATCCCAACGCAGCTCCTATTAGAAACGTGTTTATGACTCGCTGAATCTCAACATAGATTCAACTTTCTTAGGTGAACGAACGCACAGCAGAGCAGTTTCAAGGAAACGTTCCTCCTGAGTTTTAGACGAAGTTTACTGCTGTTTCGTACGTATGCCGGCATTGGGCTGGAAATGCCGGTTTTGGGATTCTGCAAAGAAAGGGTTTGCAAACCGCTGATTCCACAGGTGAGTTTAACTCTGTCCGTTGAATGCACACATTGACAACCATTCAGTTAGATAACTCCGTTTTGGTTTTAGAAGCAGATATTTCTCTGTACAGCCTATGGTCCCATTCACTCGGGAATATCCCAACGCACCTCCTAGAAGAAACGTGTTTCTGACTCGCTGAATCTCAACATAGATTCAACTCTCTTAGGTGAACGAATGCACAGCAGAGCAGTTTCAAGGAAACGTTTCCCCTGAGTTTCAGACAAAGTTTCCTGCGGTTTAGAACGTATGCCGGCAATGGGCTGGAAGTACCGGTTTTGGGATTCTGCACAGAAAGGGTTTGCAAACCGCTGAATCCACACGTGAGTTTAACTCCGTCAGTTGAATGCACACATTGACAACCATTTAGTTAGATAGCTCCGTTTTGGTTTTAGAAGCAGATATTTCTCTGTACAGACTATGGTCACATTCACTCGGGAATAACCCAGCGCAGCTCCTAGAAGAAACGTGTTTCTGACTCGCTGAATCTCAACATAGATTCCACTCTCTTAGGTGAACGAACGCACAGCAGAGAAGTTTCAAGGAAACGTTTCCCCTGAGTTTTAGACGATGTTTCCTGCGGTTTAGTACGTATGCCGGCATTCGGATGGAAATACCGGTTTTGGGATTCTGTACAGAAACGGTTTACAAATCGCCGAATTCACACGTGAGTTTAACTCTGTCAGTTGAATGCTCACATTGACAACCATTCAGTTAGAATGCTCCGTTTTGGTTTTAGAAGCAGATATTTCTCTGTACAGCCTATGGTCCCATTCACTCGGGAATATCCCAACGCAGCTCCTAGAAGAAACGTGTTTCTGACTCGCTGAATCTCAACATAGATTCAACTTTCATAGGTGAACGAACGCACAGCAGAGCAGTTTCAAGGAAACGTTCCTCCTGAGTTTTAGACGAAGTTTACTGCTGTTTCGTACGTATGCCGGCATTGGGCTGGAAATGCCGGTTTTGGGATTCTGCAAAGAAAGGGTTTGCAAACCGCTGATTCCACACGTGAGTTTAACTCTGTCAGTTGAATGCACACATTGACAACCATTCAGTTAGATAGCTCCGTTTTGGTTTTAGAAGCAGATATTTCTCTGTACACCCTATGGTCCCATTCACTCGGGAATATCCAAACGCAGCTCCTAGAAGAAACGTGTTTCTGACTCGCTGAATCTCAACATAGATTCAACATTCTTAGGTGAACGAAAGCACAGCAGAACAGTTTCAAGAAAACGATTCTCCTGAGTTTTAGACGAAGTTTACTGCTGTTTAGTACGTATGCCGGCATTGGGCTGGAAATACCGGTTTTGGGATTCTGCACAGAAAGGGTTTGCAAACCGCTGAACCCACACGTGAGTTTAACTCTGTCAGTTCAATGCACACATTGACAACCATTCAGTTAGAATGCTCCGTTTTGGTTTTAGAAGCAGATATTTCTCTGTACAGCCTATGGTCCCATTCACTCGGGAATATCCCAACGCAGCTCCTAGAAGAAACGTGTTTCTGACTCGCTGAATCTCAACATAGATTCAACTCTCTTAGGTGAACGAACACACAGCAGAGCAGTTTCAAGTAAACGATTCTCCTGAGTTTTAGACGAAGTTTACTGCTGTTTAGTACGTATGCCGGCATTGGGATGGAAATACCGGTTTTAGGACTTTGCACAGAAACGGTTTGCATACCGCTGAATTCACACGTGAGTTTAACTCTGTCAGTTGAATGCACACATTGACAACCATTCAGTTAGATAGCTCCGTTTTGGTTTTAGAAGCAGAGATTTCTCTGTACAGCCTATGGTCCCATTCACTCGGCAATAACCCAGCGCAGCTCGTAGAAGAAACGTGTTTCTGACTCGCTGAATCTCAACATAGATTCCACTCTCTTAGGTGAACGAACGCACAGCAGATCAGTTTCAAGGAAACGTTTCCCCTGAGTTTTAGACGAAGTTTCCTGTGGTTTAGTACGTATGCGGGCATTGGGATATAAATATCGGTTTTGGGATTCTGTACAGAAACGGTTTACAAACCGCCGAATTCACACGTGAGTTTAACTCTGTCAGTTGAATGCACACATTGACAACCATTCAGTTAGAATGCTCCGTTTTGGTTTTAGAAGCAGATATTTCTCTGTACAGCCTATGGTCCCATTCACTCGGGAATATCCCAACGCAGCTCCAGGAAGAAACGTGTTTCTGACTTGCTGAATCTCAACATAGATTCAACTTTCTGAGGTGAACGAACGCACAGCAGAGCAGTTTCAAGGAAACGTTCCTCCTGAGTTTTAGACGAAGTTTCCTGCGGTTTCGTACGTATGCCGGCATTGGGCTGGAAAGGCCGGTTTTGGGATTCTGCAAAGAAATGGTTTGCAAACCGCTGATACAACACGTGAGTTTAACTCTGTCAGTTGAATGCACACATTGACAACCATTCAGTTAGATAACTCCGTTTTGATTTTAGAAGCAGATATTTCTCTGTACAGCCTATGGTCCCATTCACTCGGGAATATCCCAACGCAGCTCCTAGAAGAAACGTGTTTCTGACTCGCTGAATCTCAACATAGATTCAACATTCTTAGGTGAACGAACGCACAGCAGAGCAGTTTCAAGGAAACGTTTCTCCTTAGTTTTAGACGTAGTTTCCTGCGGTTTAGTACGTATGCCGGCATTGGGCTGGAAATACCGGTTTTGGGATTCTGCACAGAAAGGGTTTGCAAGCCGCTGAATCCACACGTGAGATTAACTCTTTCGGTTGAATGCACACATTGACAACTATTCGGTTAGATAGCTGCGTTTTGGTTTTAGAAGCAGATATTTCTCTGTACAGCCTATGGTCCCATTCACTCGGGAATTTCCCAACAGAGTTTCTAGAAGAAACGTGTTTCTGACTCGCTGAATCCCAGCATAGATTCAACTCTCTTAGGTGAACGAACACACAGCAGAGCAGTTTCAAGGAAACGTTTCACCTGAGTTTTAGACGAAGTTTACTGCGGTTTAGCACGTATGCCGGCATTGGGATGGAAATACCGGTTTTGGGATTTTGCACAGAAATGGTTTGCAAACCGCTGAATTCACACGTGAGTTTAACTCTGTCAGTTGAATGCACACATTGACAACCATTCACTTAGATAGCTCCGTTTTGGTTTTAGAAGCAGATATTTCTCTGTACAGTCTATGGTCCCATTCACTAGGGAATATCCCAACGCAGCTCCTAGAAGAAACGTGTTTCTGACTCGCTGAATCTCAACATAGATTCAACATTCTTAGGTGAACGAACGCACAGCAGAGCAGTTTCAAGTAAACGTTTCTCCTTAGTTTTAGACGTAGTTTCCTGCGGTTTAGTACGTATGCCGGCATTGGGCTGGAAATACCGGTTTTCGGATTCTGCACAGAAAGGGTTTGCAAGCCGCTGAATCCACACGTGAGATTAACTCTTTCGGTTGAATGCACACATTGACAACTATTCGGTTAGATAGCTGCGTTTTGGTTTTTAGAAGCAGATATTTCTCTGTACAGCCTATGGTCCCATTCACTCGGGAATATCCCAACAGAGTTCCTAGAAGAAACGTGTATATGACTCGCTGAATCCCAGCATAGATTCAACTCTCTTAGGTGAACAAACACACAGCAGAGCAGTTTCAAGGAAACGTTTCTCCTGAGTTTCAGACGATGTTTACTGCTGTTTCGTACGTATGCCGGCATTGGGCTGGAAATGCCGGGTTTGGGATTCTGCAAAGAAAGGGTTTGCAAACCGCTGATTCCACACGTGAGTTTAACTCTGTCAGTTGAATGCACACATTGACAACCATTCAGTTAGATAGCTCCGTTTTGGTTTTAGAAGCAGATATTTCTCTGTACAGCCTATGGTCCCATTCACTCGAGAATATCCCAACGCACCTCCTAGAAGAAACGTGTTTCTGACTCGCTGAATCTCAACATAGATTCAACTCTCTTAGGTGAACGAACGCACAGCAGAGCAGTTTCAAGGAAACGTTTCCCCTGAGTTTCAGACGAAGTTTCCTGCGGTTTAGAACGTATGCCGGCAATGGGCTGGAAGTAGCGGTTTTGGGATTCTGCACAGAAAGGGTTTGCAAACCGCTGAATCCACACGTGAGTTTAACTCCGTCATTTGAATGCACACATTGACAACCATTTAGTTAGATAGCTCCGTTTTGGTTTTAGAAGCAGATATTTCTCTGTACAGCCTATGGTCACATTCACTCGGGAATAACCCAGCGCAGCTCCTAGAAGAAACGTGTTTCTGACTCGCTGAATCTCAACATAGATTCCACTCTCTTAGGTGAACGAACGCACAGCAGAGAAGTTTCAAGGAAACGTTTCCCCTGAGTTTTAGACGATGTTTCCTGCGGTTTAGTACGTATGCCGGCATTCGGATGGAAATACCGGTTTTGGGATTCTGTACAGAAACGGTTTACAAATCGCCGAATTCACACGTGAGTTTAACTCTGTCAGTTGAATGCTCACATTGACAACCATTCAGTTAGAATGCTCCGTTTTGGTTTTAGAAGCAGATATTTCTCTGTACAGCCTATGGTCCCATTCACTCGGGAATATCCCAACGCAGCTCCTAGAAGAAACGTGTTTCTGACTCGCTGAATCTCAACATAGATTCAACTTTCATAGGTGAACGAACGCACAGCAGAGCAGTTTCAAGGAAACGTTCCTCCTGAGTTTTAGACGAAGTTTACTGCTGTTTCGTACGTATGCCGGCATTGGGCTGGAAATGCCGGTTTTGGGATTCTGCAAAGAAAGGGTTTGCAAACCGCTGATTCCACACGTGAGTTTAACTCTGTCAGTTGAATGCACACATTGACAACCATTCAGTTAGATAGCTCCGTTTTGGTTTTAGAAGCAGATATTTCTCTGTACACCCTATGGTCCCATTCACTCGGGAATATCCAAACGCAGCTCCTAGAAGAAACGTGTTTCTGACTCGCTGAATCTCAACATAGATTCAACATTCTTAGGTGAACGAAAGCACAGCAGAACAGTTTCAAGAAAACGATTCTCCTGAGTTTTAGACGAAGTTTACTGCTGTTTAGTACGTATGCCGGCATTGGGCTGGAAATACCGGTTTTGGGATTCTGCACAGAAAGGGTTTGCAAACCGCTGAACCCACACGTGAGTTTAACTCTGTCAGTTCAATGCACACATTGACAACCATTCAGTTAGAATGCTCCGTTTTGGTTTTAGAAGCAGATATTTCTCTGTACAGCCTATGGTCCCATTCACTCGGGAATATCCCAACGCAGCTCCTAGAAGAAACGTGTTTCTGACTCGCTGAATCTCAACATAGATTCAACTCTCTTAGGTGAACGAACACACAGCAGAGCAGTTTCAAGTAAACGATTCTCCTGAGTTTTAGACGAAGTTTACTGCTGTTTAGTACGTATGCCGGCATTGGGATGGAAATACCGGTTTTAGGACTTTGCACAGAAACGGTTTGCATACCGCTGAATTCACACGTGAGTTTAACTCTGTCAGTTGAATGCACACATTGACAACCATTCAGTTAGATAGCTCCGTTTTGGTTTTAGAAGCAGAGATTTCTCTGTACAGCCTATGGTCCCATTCACTCGGCAATAACCCAGCGCAGCTCGTAGAAGAAACGTGTTTCTGACTCGCTGAATCTCAACATAGATTCCACTCTCTTAGGTGAACGAACGCACAGCAGATCAGTTTCAAGGAAACGTTTCCCCTGAGTTTTAGACGAAGTTTCCTGTGGTTTAGTACGTATGCGGGCATTGGGATATAAATATCGGTTTTGGGATTCTGTACAGAAACGGTTTACAAACCGCCGAATTCACACGTGAGTTTAACTCTGTCAGTTGAATGCACACATTGACAACCATTCAGTTAGAATGCTCCGTTTTGGTTTTAGAAGCAGATATTTCTCTGTACAGCCTATGGTCCCATTCACTCGGGAATATCCCAACGCAGCTCCAGGAAGAAACGTGTTTCTGACTTGCTGAATCTCAACATAGATTCAACTTTCTGAGGTGAACGAACGCACAGCAGAGCAGTTTCAAGGAAACGTTCCTCCTGAGTTTTAGACGAAGTTTCCTGCGGTTTCGTACGTATGCCGGCATTGGGCTGGAAAGGCCGGTTTTGGGATTCTGCAAAGAAATGGTTTGCAAACCGCTGATACAACACGTGAGTTTAACTCTGTCAGTTGAATGCACACATTGACAACCATTCAGTTAGATAACTCCGTTTTGATTTTAGAAGCAGATATTTCTCTGTACAGCCTATGGTCCCATTCACTCGGGAATATCCCAACGCAGCTCCTAGAAGAAACGTGTTTCTGACTCGCTGAATCTCAACATAGATTCAACATTCTTAGGTGAACGAACGCACAGCAGAGCAGTTTCAAGGAAACGTTTCTCCTTAGTTTTAGACGTAGTTTCCTGCGGTTTAGTACGTATGCCGGCATTGGGCTGGAAATACCGGTTTTGGGATTCTGCACAGAAAGGGTTTGCAAGCCGCTGAATCCACACGTGAGATTAACTCTTTCGGTTGAATGCACACATTGACAACTATTCGGTTAGATAGCTGCGTTTTGGTTTTAGAAGCAGATATTTCTCTGTACAGCCTATGGTCCCATTCACTCGGGAATTTCCCAACAGAGTTTCTAGAAGAAACGTGTTTCTGACTCGCTGAATCCCAGCATAGATTCAACTCTCTTAGGTGAACGAACACACAGCAGAGCAGTTTCAAGGAAACGTTTCACCTGAGTTTTAGACGAAGTTTACTGCGGTTTAGCACGTATGCCGGCATTGGGATGGAAATACCGGTTTTGGGATTTTGCACAGAAATGGTTTGCAAACCGCTGAATTCACACGTGAGTTTAACTCTGTCAGTTGAATGCACACATTGACAACCATTCACTTAGATAGCTCCGTTTTGGTTTTAGAAGCAGATATTTCTCTGTACAGTCTATGGTCCCATTCACTAGGGAATATCCCAACGCAGCTCCTAGAAGAAACGTGTTTCTGACTCGCTGAATCTCAACATAGATTCAACATTCTTAGGTGAACGAACGCACAGCAGAGCAGTTTCAAGTAAACGTTTCTCCTTAGTTTTAGACGTAGTTTCCTGCGGTTTAGTACGTATGCCGGCATTGGGCTGGAAATACCGGTTTTCGGATTCTGCACAGAAAGGGTTTGCAAGCCGCTGAATCCACACGTGAGATTAACTCTTTCGGTTGAATGCACACATTGACAACTATTCGGTTAGATAGCTGCGTTTTGGTTTTTAGAAGCAGATATTTCTCTGTACAGCCTATGGTCCCATTCACTCGGGAATATCCCAACAGAGTTCCTAGAAGAAACGTGTATATGACTCGCTGAATCCCAGCATAGATTCAACTCTCTTAGGTGAACAAACACACAGCAGAGCAGTTTCAAGGAAACGTTTCTCCTGAGTTTCAGACGATGTTTACTGCTGTTTCGTACGTATGCCGGCATTGGGCTGGAAATGCCGGGTTTGGGATTCTGCAAAGAAAGGGTTTGCAAACCGCTGATTCCACACGTGAGTTTAACTCTGTCAGTTGAATGCACACATTGACAACCATTCAGTTAGATAGCTCCGTTTTGGTTTTAGAAGCAGATATTTCTCTGTACAGCCTATGGTCCCATTCACTCGAGAATATCCCAACGCACCTCCTAGAAGAAACGTGTTTCTGACTCGCTGAATCTCAACATAGATTCAACTCTCTTAGGTGAACGAACGCACAGCAGAGCAGTTTCAAGGAAACGTTTCCCCTGAGTTTCAGACGAAGTTTCCTGCGGTTTAGAACGTATGCCGGCAATGGGCTGGAAGTAGCGGTTTTGGGATTCTGCACAGAAAGGGTTTGCAAACCGCTGAATCCACACGTGAGTTTAACTCCGTCAGTTGAATGCACACATTGACAACCATTTAGTTAGATAGCTCCGTTTTGGTTTTAGAAGCAGATATTTCTCTGTACAGCCTATGGTCACATTCACTCGGGAATAACCCAGCGCAGCTCCTAGAAGAAACGTGTTTCTGACTCGCTGAATCTCAACATAGATTCCACTCTCTTAGGTGAACGAACGCACAGCAGAGAAGTTTCAAGGAAACGTTTCCCCTGAGTTTTAGACGATGTTTCCTGCGGTTTAGTACGTATGCCGGCATTGGGATGGAAATACCGGTTTTGGGATTCTGTACAGAAACGGTTTACAAATCGCCGAATTCACACGTGAGTTTAACTCTGTCAGTTGAATGCTCACATTGACAACCATTCAGTTAGAATGCTCCGTTTTGGTTTTAGAAGCAGATATTTCTCTGTACAGCCTATGGTCCCATTCACTCGGGAATATCCCAACGCAGCTCATAGAAGAAACGTGTTTCTGACTCGCTGAATCTCAACATAGATTCAACTTTCTTAGGTGAACGAACGCACAGCAGAGCAGTTTCAAGGAAACGTTCCTCCTGAGTTTTAGACGAAGTTTACTGCTGTTTCGTACGTATGCCGGCATTGGGCTGGAAATGCCGGTTTTGGGATTCTGCAAAGAAAGGGTTTGCAAACCGCTGATTCCACACGTGAGTTTAATTCTGTCAGTTGAATGCACACATTGACAACCATTCAGTTAGATAGCTCCGTTTTGGTTTTAGAAGCAGATATTTCTCTGTACAGCCTATGGTCCCATTCACTCGGGAATATCCAAACGCAGCTCCTAGAAGAAACGTGTTTCTGACTCGCTGAATCTCAACATAGATTCAACATTCTTAGGTGAACGAAAGCACAGCAGAACAGTTTCAAGAAAACGATTCTCCTGAGTTTTAGACGAAGTTTACTGCTGTTTAGTACGTATGCCGGCATTGGGCTGGAAATACCGGTTTTGGGATTCTGCACAGAAAGGGTTTGCAAACCGCTGAACCCACACGTGAGTTTAACTCTGTCAGTTGAATGCACACATTGACAACCATTCAGTTAGAATGCTCCGTTTTGGTTTTAGAAGCAGATATTTCTCTGTACAGCCTATGGTCCCATTCACTCGGGAATATCCCAACGCAGCTCCTAGAAGAAACGTGTTTCTGACTCGCTGAATCTCAACATAGATTCAACTCTCTTAGGTGAACGAACACACAGCAGAGCAGTTTCAAGTAAACGATTTTCCTGAGTTTTAGACGAAGTTTACTGCTGTTTAGTACGTATGCCGGCATTGGGATGGAAATACCGGTTTTAGGACTTTGCACAGAAACGGTTTGCATACCGCTGAATTCACACGTGAGT
Source organism: Aotus nancymaae (assembly GCF_030222135.1). NCBI lineage: Eukaryota > Metazoa > Chordata > Mammalia > Primates > Aotidae > Aotus > Aotus nancymaae. The sequence continues at coordinate 835,960 of NW_026988565.1, forward strand.
TTAACTCTGTCAGTTGAATGCACACATTGACAACCATTCAGTTAGATAGCTCCGTTTTGGTTTTAGAAGCAGATATTTCTCTGTACAGCCTACGGTCCCATTCACTCGGCAATAACCCAGCGCAGCTCCTAGAAGAAACGTGTTTCTGACTCGCTGAATCTCAACATAGATTCCACTCTCTTAGGTGAACGAACGCACAGCAGATCAGTTTCAAGGAAACGTTTCCCCTGAGTTTTAGACGAAGTTTCCTGCGGTTTAGTACGTATGCGGGCATTGGGATATAAATATCGGTTTTGGGATTCTGTACAGAAACGGTTTACAAACCGCCGAATTCACACGTGAGTTTAACTCTGTCAGTTGAATGCACACATTGACAACCATTCAGTTAGAATGCTCCGTTTTGGTTTTAGAAGCAGATATTACTCTGTACAGCCTATGGTCCCATTCACTCGGGAATATCCCAACGCAGCTCCTAGAAGAAAAGTGTTTCTGGCTCGCTGAATCTCAACATAGATTCAACTTTCTTAGGTGAACGAACGCACAGCAGAGCAGTTTCAAGGAAACGTTCCTCCTGAGTTTTAGACGAAGTTTACTGCTGTTTCGTACGTATGCCGGCATGTGGCTGGAAATGCCGGTTTTGGGATTCTGCAAAGAAAGGGTTTGCAAACCGCTGATTCCACACGTGAGTTTAACTCTGTCAGTTGAATGCACACATTGACAACCATTCAGTTAGATAACTCCGTTTTGGTTTTAGAAGCAGATATTTCTCTGTACAGCCTATGGTCCCATTCACTCGGCAATATCCCAACGCAGCTCCTAGAAGAAACGTGTTTCTGGCTCGCTGAATCTCAACATAGATTCAACTCTCTTAGGTGAATGAACACACAGCAGAGCAGTTTCAAGTAAACGATTCTCCTAAGTTTTAGACGAAGTTTACTGCAGTTTAGTACGTATGCCGGCATTGGGATGGAAATACCGGTTTTGGGATTTTGCACAGAAACGGTTTGCAAACCACTGAATTCACACGTGAGTTTAACTCTGTCAGATGAATGCACACATTGACAACCATTCAGTTAGATAGCTCCGTTTTGGTTTTAGAAGCAGATATTTCTCTGTACAGCCTATGGACCCATTCACTCGGGAATAACCCAACGCAGCTCCTAGAAGAAACGTGTTTCTGACTCGCTGAATCTCAACATAGATTCAACATTCTTAGGTGAACGAACGCACAGCAGAGCAGTTTCAAGGAAACGTTTCCCCTGAGTTTTAGACGAAGTTTCCTGCGGTTTAGTACGTATGCCGGCATTGGGATGGAAATATCGGTTTTGGGATTCTGTACAGAAACGGTTTACAAACCGCCGAATTCACACGTGAGTTTAACTCTGTCAGTTGAATGCACACATTGACAACCATTCAGTTAGAATGCTCCGTTTTGGTTTTAGAAGCAGATATTTCTCTGTACAGCCTATGGTCCCATTCACTCGGGAATATCCCAACGCAGCTCCTATTAGAAACGTGTTTATGACTCGCTGAATCTCAACATAGATTCAACTTTCTTAGGTGAACGAACGCACAGCAGAGCAGTTTCAAGGAAACGTTCCTCCTGAGTTTTAGACGAAGTTTACTGCTGTTTCGTACGTATGCCGGCATTGGGCTGGAAATGCCGGTTTTGGGATTCTGCAAAGAAAGGGTTTGCAAACCGCTGATTCCACAGGTGAGTGTAACTCTGTCCGTTGAATGCACACATTGACAACCATTCAGTTAGATAACTCCGTTTTGGTTTTAGAAGCAGATATTTCTCTGTACAGCCTATGGTCCCATTCACTCGGGAATATCCCAACGCACCTCCTAGAAGAAACGTGTTTCTGACTCGCTGAATCTCAACATAGATTCAACTCTCTTAGGTGAACGAATGCACAGCAGAGCAGTTTCAAGGAAACGTTTCCCCTGAGTTTCAGACAAAGTTTCCTGCGGTTTAGAACGTATGCCGGCAATGGGCTGGAAGTACCGGTTTTGGGATTCTGCACAGAAAGGGTTTGCAAACCGCTGAATCCACACGTGAGTTTAACTCCGTCAGTTGAATGCACACATTGACAACCATTTAGTTAGATAGCTCCGTTTTGGTTTTAGAAGCAGATATTTCTCTGTACAGCCTATGGTCACATTCACTCGGGAATAACCCAGCGCAGCTCCTAGAAGAAACGTGTTTCTGACTCGCTGAATCTCAACATAGATTCCACTCTCTTAGGTGAACGAACGCACAGCAGAGAAGTTTCAAGGAAACGTTTCCCCTGAGTTTTAGACGATGTTTCCTGCGGTTTAGTACGTATGCCGGCATTGGGATGGAAATACCGGTTTTGGGATTCTGTACAGAAACGGTTTACAAATCGCCGAATTCACACGTGAGTTTAACTCTGTCAGTTGAATGCTCACATTGACAACCATTCAGTTAGAATGCTCCGTTTTGGTTTTAGAAGCAGATATTTCTCTGTACAGCCTATGGTCCCATTCACTCGGGAATATCCCAACGCAGCTCCTAGAAGAAACGTGTTTCTGACTCGCTGAATCTCAACATAGATTCAACTTTCTTAGGTGAACGAACGCACAGCAGAGCAGTTTCAAGGAAACGTTCCTCCTGAGTTTTAGACGAAGTTTACTGCTGTTTCGTACGTATGCCGGCATTGGGCTGGAAATGCCGGTTTTGGGATTCTGCAAAGAAAGGGTTTGCAAACCGCTGATTCCACACGTGAGTTTAACTCTGTCAGTTGAATGCACACATTGACAACCATTCAGTTAGATAGCTCCGTTTTGGTTTTAGAAGCAGATATTTCTCTGTACACCCTATGGTCCCATTCACTCGGGAATATCCAAACGCAGCTCCTAGAAGAAACGTGTTTCTGACTCGCTGAATCTCAACATAGATTCAACATTCTTAGGTGAACGAAAGCACAGCAGAACAGTTTCAAGTAAACGATTCTCCTGAGTTTTAGACGAAGTTTACTGCTGTTTAGTACGTATGCCGGCATTGGGCTGGAAATACCGGTTTTGGGATTCTGCACAGAAAGGGTTTGCAAACCGCTGAACCCACACGTGAGTTTAACTCTGTCAGTTGAATGCACACATTGACAACCATTCAGTTAGAATGCTCCGTTTTGGTTTTAGAAGCAGATATTTCTCTGTACACCCTATGGTCCCATTCACTCGGGAATATCCCAACGCAGCTCCTAGAAGAAACGTGTTTCTGACTCGCTGAATCTCAACATAGATTCAACTCTCTTAGGTGAACGAACACACAGCAGAGCAGTTTCAAGTAAACGATTCTCCTGAGTTTTAGACGAAATTTACTGCTGTTTAGTACGTATGCCGGCATTGGGATGGAAATACCGGTTTTAGGACTTTGCACAGAAACGGTTTGCATACCGCTGAATTCACACGTGAGTTTAACTCTGTCAGTTGAATGCACACATTGACAACCATTCAGTTAGATAGCTCCGTTTTGGTTTTAGAAGCAGATATTTCTCTGTACAGCCTATGGTCCCATTCACTCGGCAATAACCCAGCGCAGCTCCTAGAAGAAACGTGTTTCTGACTCGCTGAATCTCAACATAGATTCCACTCTCTTAGGTGAACGAACGCACAGCAGATCAGTTTCAAGGAAACGTTTCCCCTGAGTTTTAGACGAAGTTTCCTGTGGTTTAGTACGTATGCGGGCATTGGGATATAAATATCGGTTTTGGGATTCTGTACAGAAACGGTTTACAAACCGCCGAATTCACACGTGAGTTTAACTCTGTCAGTTGAATGCACACATTGACAACCATTCAGTTAGAATGCTCCGTTTTGGTTTTAGAAGCAGATATTTCTCTGTACAGCCTATGGTCCCATTCACTCGGGAATATCCCAACGCAGCTCCTAGAAGAAAAGTGTTTCTGACTCGCTGAATCTCAACATAGATTCAACTTTCTTAGGTGAACGAACGCACAGCAGAGCAGTTTCAAGGAAACGTTCCTCCTGAGTTTTAGACGAAGTTTACTGCTGTTTCGTACGTATGCCGGCATGTGGCTGGAAATGCCGGTTTTGGGATTCTGCAAAGAAAGGGTTTGCAAACCGCTGATTCCACACGTGAGTTTAACTCTGTCAGTTGAATGCACACATTGACAACCATTCAGTTAGATAACTCCGTTTTGGTTTTAGAAGCAGATATTTCTCTGTACAGCCTATGGTCCCATTCACTCGGCAATATCCCAACGCAGCTCCTAGAAGAAACGTATTTCTGACTCGCTGAATCTCAACATAGATTCAACTCTCTTAGGTGAATGAACACACAGCAGAGCAGTTTCAAGTAAACGATTCTCCTAAGTTTTAGACGTAGTTTACTGCTGTTTAGTACGCATGCCGGCATTGGAATGGAAATACCGGTTTTGGGATTTTGCACAGAAACGGTTTGCAAACCACTGAATTCACACGTGAGTTTAACTCTGTCAGATGAATGCACACATTGACAACCATTCAGTTAGATAGCTCCGTTTTGGTTTTAGAAGCAGATATTTCTCTGTACAGCCTATGGACCCATTCACTCGGGAATAACCCAACGCAACTCCTAGAAGAAACGTGTTTCTGACTCGCTGAATCTCAACATAGATTCAACATTCTTAGGTGAACGAACGCACAGCAGAGCAGTTTCAAGGAAACGTTTCCCCTGAGTTTTAGACGAAGTTTCCTGCGGTTTAGTACGTATGCCGGCATTGGGATGGAAATATCGGTTTTGGGATTCTGTACAGAAACGGTTTACAAACCGCCGAATTCACACGTGAGTTTAACTCTGTCAGTTGAATGCACACATTGACAACCATTCACTTAGAAAGCTCCGTTTTGGTTTTAGAAGCAGATATTTCTCTGTACAGCCTATGGTCCCATTCACTCGGGAATATCCCAACGCAGCTCCTGGAAGAAACGTGTTTCTGAATCGCTGAATCTCAACATAGATTCAACATTCTTAGGTGAACAAACGCACAGTAGAGCAGTTTCAACGAAACGATTCTCCTGAGTTTTAGACGAAGTTTACTGCTGTTTAGTACGTATGCCGGCATTGGGCTGGAAATACCGGTTTTGGGATTCTGCACAGAAAGGGTTTGCAAACCGCTGAACCCACACGTGAGTTTAACTCTGTCAGTTGAATGCACACATTGACAACCATTCAGTTAGATAGCTCCGTTTTGGTTTTAGAAGCAGATATTTCCCTGTACAACCTATTGTCCCATTCACTCGGAAATATCCCAACGCAGCTCCTAGAAGAAACGTGTTTATGACTCGCTGAGTCTCAGCATAGATTCAACTCTCTTAGGTGAACGAACGCACAGCAGAGCAGTTTCAAGGAAACGTTTCCCCTGAGTTTCAGACGAAGTTTCCTGCGGTTTAGTACGTATGCCGGCAATGGGATGGAAATACCGGTTTTGGGATTCTGTCCAGAAACGGTTTACAAACCGCCGAATTCACACGTGAGTTTAACTCTGTCAGTTGAATGCACACATTGACAACCATTCAGTTAGACGAAGTTTACTGCTGTTTCGAACGGATGCCGGCATTGGGCTGGAAATGCCGGTTTTGGGATTCTGCAAAGAAAGGGTTTGCAAACCGCTGATTCCACACGTGAGTTTAACTCTGTCAGTTGAATGCACACATTGACAACCATTCAGTTAGATAACTCCGTTTTGATTTTAGAAGCAGATATTTCTCTGTACAGCCCATGGTCCCATTCACTCGGGAATGTCCCAACGCAGCTCCTAGAAGAAACGTGTTTCTGACTCGCTGAATCTCAACATAGATTCAACTCTCTTATTTGAAGGAACACACAGCAGAGCAGTTTCAAGTAAACGATTCTCCTGAGTTTTAGACGAAGTTTACTGCTGTTTAGTACGTATGCCGGCATTGGGATGGAAATACCGGTTTCGGGATTTTGCACAGAAACGGTTTGCAAACCGCTGAATTCACACGTGAGTTTAACTCTGTCAGTTGAATGCACACATTGACAACCATTCAGTTAGATAGCTCCGTTTTGGTTTTAGAGGCAGATATTTCTCTGTACAGCCTATGGTCCCATTCACTCGGGAATAACGCAGCGCAGCTCCTAGAAGAAACGTGTTTCTAACTCGCTGAATCTCAACATAGATTCCACTCTCTTAGGTGAACGAACGCACAGCAGAGCAGTTTCAAGGAAACGTTTCCCCTGAGTTTCAGACGAAGTTTCCTGCGGTTTAGAACGTATGCCGGCAATGGGCTGGAAGTAGCGGTTTTGGGATTCTGCACAGAAAGGGTTTGCAAACCGCTGAATCCACACGTGAGTTTAACTCCGTCAGTTGAATGCACACATTGACAACCATTTAGTTAGATAGCTCCGTTTTGGTTTTAGAAGCAGATATTTCTCTGTACAGCCTATGGTCACATTCACTCGGGAATAACCCAGCGCAGCTCCTAGAAGAAACGTGTTTCTGACTCGCTGAATCTCAACATAGATTCCACTCTCTTAGGTGAACGAACGCACAGCAGAGAAGTTTCAAGGAAACGTTTCCCCTGAGTTTTAGACGATGTTTCCTGCGGTTTAGTACGTATGCCGGCATTGGGATGGAAATACCGGTTTTGGGATTCTGTACAGAAACGGTTTACAAATCGCCGAATTCACACGTGAGTTTAACTCTGTCAGTTGAATGCTCACATTGACAACCATTCAGTTAGAATGCTCCGTTTTGGTTTTAGAAGCAGATATTTCTCTGTACAGCCTATGGTCCCATTCACTCGGGAATATCCCAACGCAGCTCATAGAAGAAACGTGTTTCTGACTCGCTGAATCTCAACATAGATTCAACTTTCTTAGGTGAACGAACGCACAGCAGAGCAGTTTCAAGGAAACGTTCCTCCTGAGTTTTAGACGAAGTTTACTGCTGTTTCGTACGTATGCCGGCATTGGGCTGGAAATGCCGGTTTTGGGATTCTGCAAAGAAAGGGTTTGCAAACCGCTGATTCCACACGTGAGTTTAATTCTGTCAGTTGAATGCACACATTGACAACCATTCAGTTAGATAGCTCCGTTTTGGTTTTAGAAGCAGATATTTCTCTGTACAGCCTATGGTCCCATTCACTCGGGAATATCCAAACGCAGCTCCTAGAAGAAACGTGTTTCTGACTCGCTGAATCTCAACATAGATTCAACATTCTTAGGTGAACGAAAGCACAGCAGAACAGTTTCAAGAAAACGATTCTCCTGAGTTTTAGACGAAGTTTACTGCTGTTTAGTACGTATGCCGGCATTGGGCTGGAAATACCGGTTTTGGGATTCTGCACAGAAAGGGTTTGCAAACCGCTGAACCCACACGTGAGTTTAACTCTGTCAGTTGAATGCACACATTGACAACCATTCAGTTAGAATGCTCCGTTTTGGTTTTAGAAGCAGATATTTCTCTGTACAGCCTATGGTCCCATTCACTCGGGAATATCCCAACGCAGCTCCTAGAAGAAACGTGTTTCTGACTCGCTGAATCTCAACATAGATTCAACTCTCTTAGGTGAACGAACACACAGCAGAGCAGTTTCAAGTAAACGATTTTCCTGAGTTTTAGACGAAGTTTACTGCTGTTTAGTACGTATGCCGGCATTGGGATGGAAATACCGGTTTTAGGACTTTGCACAGAAACGGTTTGCATACCGCTGAATTCACACGTGAGTTTAACTCTGTCAGTTGAATGCACACATTGACAACCATTCAGTTAGATAGCTCCGTTTTGGTTTTAGAAGCAGATATTTCTCTGTACAGCCTACGGTCCCATTCACTCGGCAATAACCCAGCGCAGCTCCTAGAAGAAACGTGTTTCTGACTCGCTGAATCTCAACATAGATTCCACTCTCTTAGGTGAACGAACGCACAGCAGATCAGTTTCAAGGAAACGTTTCCCCTGAGTTTTAGACGAAGTTTCCTGCGGTTTAGTACGTATGCGGGCATTGGGATATAAATATCGGTTTTGGGATTCTGTACAGAAACGGTTTACAAACCGCCGAATTCACACGTGAGTTTAACTCTGTCAGTTGAATGCACACATTGACAAACATTCAGTTAGAATGCTCCGTTTTGGTTTTAGAAGCAGATATTACTCTGTACAGCCTATGGTCCCATTCACTCGGGAATATCCCAACGCAGCTCCTAGAAGAAAAGTGTTTCTGGCTCGCTGAATCTCAACATAGATTCAACTTTCTTAGGTGAACGAACGCACAGCAGAGCAGTTTCAAGGAAACGTTCCTCCTGAGTTTTAGACGAAGTTTACTGCTGTTTCGTACGTATGCCGGCATGTGGCTGGAAATGCCGGTTTTGGGATTCTGCAAAGAAAGGGTTTGCAAACCGCTGATTCCACACGTGAGTTTAACTCTGTCAGTTGAATGCACACATTGACAACCATTCAGTTAGATAACTCCGTTTTGGTTTTAGAAGCAGATATTTCTCTGTACAGCCTATGGTCCCATTCACTCGGCAATATCCCAACGCAGCTCCTAGAAGAAACGTGTTTCTGGCTCGCTGAATCTCAACATAGATTCAACTCTCTTAGGTGAATGAACACACAGCAGAGCAGTTTCAAGTAAACGATTCTCCTAAGTTTTAGACGAAGTTTACTGCAGTTTAGTACGTATGCCGGCATTGGGATGGAAATACCGGTTTTGGGATTTTGCACAGAAACGGTTTGCAAACCACTGAATTCACACGTGAGTTTAACTCTGTCAGATGAATGCACACATTGACAACCATTCAGTTAGATAGCTCCGTTTTGGTTTTAGAAGCAGATATTTCTCTGTACAGCCTATGGACCCATTCACTCGGGAATAACCCAACGCAGCTCCTAGAAGAAACGTGTTTCTGACTCGCTGAATCTCAACATAGATTCAACATTCTTAGGTGAACGAACGCACAGCAGAGCAGTTTCAAGGAAACGTTTCCCCTGAGTTTTAGACGAAGTTTCCTGCGGTTTAGTACGTATGCCGGCATTGGGATGGAAATATCGGTTTTGGGATTCTGTACAGAAACGGTTTACAAACCGCCGAATTCACACGTGAGTTTAACTCTGTCAGTTGAATGCACACATTGACAACCATTCAGTTAGAATGCTCCGTTTTGGTTTTAGAAGCAGATATTTCTCTGTACAGCCTATGGTCCCATTCACTCGGGAATATCCCAACGCAGCTCCTATTAGAAACGTGTTTATGACTCGCTGAATCTCAACATAGATTCAACTTTCTTAGGTGAACGAACGCACAGCAGAGCAGTTTCAAGGAAACGTTCCTCCTGAGTTTTAGACGAAGTTTACTGCTGTTTCGTACGTATGCCGGCATTGGGCTGGAAATGCCGGTTTTGGGATTCTGCAAAGAAAGGGTTTGCAAACCGCTGATTCCACAGGTGAGTGTAACTCTGTCCGTTGAATGCACACATTGACAACCATTCAGTTAGATAACTCCGTTTTGGTTTTAGAAGCAGATATTTCTCTGTACAGCCTATGGTCCCATTCACTCGGGAATATCCCAACGCACCTCCTAGAAGAAACGTGTTTCTGACTCGCTGAATCTCAACATAGATTCAACTCTCTTAGGTGAACGAATGCACAGCAGAGCAGTTTCAAGGAAACGTTTCCCCTGAGTTTCAGACAAAGTTTCCTGCGGTTTAGAACGTATGCCGGCAATGGGCTGGAAGTACCGGTTTTGGGATTCTGCACAGAAAGGGTTTGCAAACCGCTGAATCCACACGTGAGTTTAACTCCGTCAGTTGAATGCACACATTGACAACCATTTAGTTAGATAGCTCCGTTTTGGTTTTAGAAGCAGATATTTCTCTGTACAGCCTATGGTCACATTCACTCGGGAATAACCCAGCGCAGCTCCTAGAAGAAACGTGTTTCTGACTCGCTGAATCTCAACATAGATTCCACTCTCTTAGGTGAACGAACGCACAGCAGAGAAGTTTCAAGGAAACGTTTCCCCTGAGTTTTAGACGATGTTTCCTGCGGTTTAGTACGTATGCCGGCATTGGGATGGAAATACCGGTTTTGGGATTCTGTACAGAAACGGTTTACAAATCGCCGAATTCACACGTGAGTTTAACTCTGTCAGTTGAATGCTCACATTGACAACCATTCAGTTAGAATGCTCCGTTTTGGTTTTAGAAGCAGATATTTCTCTGTACAGCCTATGGTCCCATTCACTCGGGAATATCCCAACGCAGCTCCTAGAAGAAACGTGTTTCTGACTCGCTGAATCTCAACATAGATTCAACTTTCTTAGGTGAACGAACGCACAGCAGAGCAGTTTCAAGGAAACGTTCCTCCTGAGTTTTAGACGAAGTTTACTGCTGTTTCGTACGTATGCCGGCATTGGGCTGGAAATGCCGGTTTTGGGATTCTGCAAAGAAAGGGTTTGCAAACCGCTGATTCCACACGTGAGTTTAACTCTGTCAGTTGAATGCACACATTGACAACCATTCAGTTAGATAGCTCCGTTTTGGTTTTAGAAGCAGATATTTCTCTGTACACCCTATGGTCCCATTCACTCGGGAATATCCAAACGCAGCTCCTAGAAGAAACGTGTTTCTGACTCGCTGAATCTCAACATAGATTCAACATTCTTAGGTGAACGAAAGCACAGCAGAACAGTTTCAAGTAAACGATTCTCCTGAGTTTTAGACGAAGTTTACTGCTGTTTAGTACGTATGCCGGCATTGGGCTGGAAATACCGGTTTTGGGATTCTGCACAGAAAGGGTTTGCAAACCGCTGAACCCACACGTGAGTTTAACTCTGTCAGTTGAATGCACACATTGACAACCATTCAGTTAGAATGCTCCGTTTTGGTTTTAGAAGCAGATATTTCTCTGTACACCCTATGGTCCCATTCACTCGGGAATATCCCAACGCAGCTCCTAGAAGAAACGTGTTTCTGACTCGCTGAATCTCAACATAGATTCAACTCTCTTAGGTGAACGAACACACAGCAGAGCAGTTTCAAGTAAACGATTCTCCTGAGTTTTAGACGAAATTTACTGCTGTTTAGTACGTATGCCGGCATTGGGATGGAAATACCGGTTTTAGGACTTTGCACAGAAACGGTTTGCATACCGCTGAATTCACACGTGAGTTTAACTCTGTCAGTTGAATGCACACATTGACAACCATTCAGTTAGATAGCTCCGTTTTGGTTTTAGAAGCAGATATTTCTCTGTACAGCCTATGGTCCCATTCACTCGGCAATAACCCAGCGCAGCTCCTAGAAGAAACGTGTTTCTGACTCGCTGAATCTCAACATAGATTCCACTCTCTTAGGTGAACGAACGCACAGCAGATCAGTTTCAAGGAAACGTTTCCCCTGAGTTTTAGACGAAGTTTCCTGTGGTTTAGTACGTATGCGGGCATTGGGATATAAATATCGGTTTTGGGATTCTGTACAGAAACGGTTTACAAACCGCCGAATTCACACGTGAGTTTAACTCTGTCAGTTGAATGCACACATTGACAACCATTCAGTTAGAATGCTCCGTTTTGGTTTTAGAAGCAGATATTTCTCTGTACAGCCTATGGTCCCATTCACTCGGGAATATCCCAACGCAGCTCCTAGAAGAAAAGTGTTTCTGACTCGCTGAATCTCAACATAGATTCAACTTTCTTAGGTGAACGAACGCACAGCAGAGCAGTTTCAAGGAAACGTTCCTCCTGAGTTTTAGACGAAGTTTACTGCTGTTTCGTACGTATGCCGGCATGTGGCTGGAAATGCCGGTTTTGGGATTCTGCAAAGAAAGGGTTTGCAAACCGCTGATTCCACACGTGAGTTTAACTCTGTCAGTTGAATGCACACATTGACAACCATTCAGTTAGATAACTCCGTTTTGGTTTTAGAAGCAGATATTTCTCTGTACAGCCTATGGTCCCATTCACTCGGCAATATCCCAACGCAGCTCCTAGAAGAAACGTATTTCTGACTCGCTGAATCTCAACATAGATTCAACTCTCTTAGGTGAATGAACACACAGCAGAGCAGTTTCAAGTAAACGATTCTCCTAAGTTTTAGACGTAGTTTACTGCTGTTTAGTACGCATGCCGGCATTGGAATGGAAATACCGGTTTTGGGATTTTGCACAGAAACGGTTTGCAAACCACTGAATTCACACGTGAGTTTAACTCTGTCAGATGAATGCACACATTGACAACCATTCAGTTAGATAGCTCCGTTTTGGTTTTAGAAGCAGATATTTCTCTGTACAGCCTATGGACCCATTCACTCGGGAATAACCCAACGCAACTCCTAGAAGAAACGTGTTTCTGACTCGCTGAATCTCAACATAGATTCAACATTCTTAGGTGAACGAACGCACAGCAGAGCAGTTTCAAGGAAACGTTTCCCCTGAGTTTTAGACGAAGTTTCCTGCGGTTTAGTACGTATGCCGGCATTGGGATGGAAATATCGGTTTTGGGATTCTGTACAGAAACGGTTTACAAACCGCCGAATTCACACGTGAGTTTAACTCTGTCAGTTGAATGCACACATTGACAACCATTCACTTAGAAAGCTCCGTTTTGGTTTTAGAAGCAGATATTTCTCTGTACAGCCTATGGTCCCATTCACTCGGGAATATCCCAACGCAGCTCCTGGAAGAAACGTGTTTCTGAATCGCTGAATCTCAACATAGATTCAACATTCTTAGGTGAACAAACGCACAGTAGAGCAGTTTCAACGAAACGATTCTCCTGAGTTTTAGACGAAGTTTACTGCTGTTTAGTACGTATGCCGGCATTGGGCTGGAAATACCGGTTTTGGGATTCTGCACAGAAAGGGTTTGCAAACCGCTGAACCCACACGTGAGTTTAACTCTGTCAGTTGAATGCACACATTGACAACCATTCAGTTAGATAGCTCCGTTTTGGTTTTAGAAGCAGATATTTCCCTGTACAACCTATTGTCCCATTCACTCGGAAATATCCCAACGCAGCTCCTAGAAGAAACGTGTTTATGACTCGCTGAGTCTCAGCATAGATTCAACTCTCTTAGGTGAACGAACGCACAGCAGAGCAGTTTCAAGGAAACGTTTCCCCTGAGTTTCAGACGAAGTTTCCTGCGGTTTAGTACGTATGCCGGCAATGGGATGGAAATACCGGTTTTGGGATTCTGTCCAGAAACGGTTTACAAACCGCCGAATTCACACGTGAGTTTAACTCTGTCAGTTGAATGCACACATTGACAACCATTCAGTTAGACGAAGTTTACTGCTGTTTCGAACGGATGCCGGCATTGGGCTGGAAATGCCGGTTTTGGGATTCTGCAAAGAAAGGGTTTGCAAACCGCTGATTCCACACGTGAGTTTAACTCTGTCAGTTGAATGCACACATTGACAACCATTCAGTTAGATAACTCCGTTTTGATTTTAGAAGCAGATATTTCTCTGTACAGCCCATGGTCCCATTCACTCGGGAATGTCCCAACGCAGCTCCTAGAAGAAACGTGTTTCTGACTCGCTGAATCTCAACATAGATTCAACTCTCTTATTTGAAGGAACACACAGCAGAGCAGTTTCAAGTAAACGATTCTCCTGAGTTTTAGACGAAGTTTACTGCTGTTTAGTACGTATGCCGGCATTGGGATGGAAATACCGGTTTCGGGATTTTGCACAGAAACGGTTTGCAAACCGCTGAATTCACACGTGAGTTTAACTCTGTCAGTTGAATGCACACATTGACAACCATTCAGTTAGATAGCTCCGTTTTGGTTTTAGAGGCAGATATTTCTCTGTACAGCCTATGGTCCCATTCACTCGGGAATAACGCAGCGCAGCTCCTAGAAGAAACGTGTTTCTAACTCGCTGAATCTCAACATAGATTCCACTCTCTTAGGTGAACGAACGCACAGCAGAGAAGTTTCAAGGAAACGTTTCCCCTGAGTTTTAGACGAAGTTTCCTGCGGTTTAGTACGTATGCCGGCATTGGGATGGAAACACCGGTTTTGGGATTCTGTACAGAAACGGTTTACAAACCGCCGAATTCACACGTGAGTTTAACTCTGTCAGTTGAATGCACACATTGACAACCATTCAGTTAGAAAGCTCCGTTTTGGTTTTAGAAGCAGATATTTCTCTGTACAGCCTATGGTCCCATTCACTCGGGAATATCCCAACGCAGCTCCTAGAAGAAACGTGTTTCTGACATGCTGAATCTCAACATAGATTCAACTTTCTTAGGTGAACGAACGCACAGCAGAGCAGTTTCAAGTAAACGTTCCTCCTGAGTTTTAGACGAAGTTTACTGCTGTTTTGTACGTATGCCGGCATTGGGCTGGAAATGCCGGTTTTGGGATTCTGTAAAGAAAGGGTTTGCAAACCGCTGATTCCACACGTGAGTTTAACTCTGTCAGTTGAATGCACACATTGACAACCATTCAGTTAGATAACTCCGTTTTGGTTTTAGAAGCAGATATTTCTCTGTACAGCCTATGTTCCCATTCACTCGGGAATATCCCACCGCAGCTCCTAGAAGAAACGTGTTTCTGACTCGCTGAATCTCAACATAGATTCCACTCTCTTAGGTGAACGAGCGCACAGCAGAGCAGTTTCAAGGAAACGTTTCTCCTGAGTTTTAGACGAAGTTTACTGCGGTTTAGCACGTATGCCGGCATTGGGATGGAAATACCGGTTTTGGGATTTTGCACAGAAATGGTTTGCAAACCGCTGAATTCACACGTGAGTTTAACTCTGTCAGTTGAATGCACACATTGACAACCATTCACTTAGATAGCTCCGTTTTGGTTTTAGAAGCAGATATTTCTCTGTACAGTCTATGGTCCCATTCACTCGGGAATATCCCAACGCAGCTCCTAGAAGAAACGTGTTTCTGACTAGCTGAATCTCAACATAGATTCAACATTCTTAGGTGAACGAACGCAGAGCAGAGCAGTTTCAAGGAAACGTTTCTCCTTAGTTTTAGACGTAGTTTCCTGCTGTTTAGTACGTATGCCGGCATTGGGCTGGAAATACCGGTTTTCGGATTCTGCACAGAAAGGGTTTGCAAGCCGCTGAATCCACACGTGAGATTAACTCTTTCGGTTGAATGCACACATTGACAACTATTCGGTTAGATAGCTGCGTTTTGGTTTTTAGAAGCAGATATTTCTCTGTACAGCCTATGGTCCCATTCACTCGGGAATATCCCAACAGAGTTCCTAGAAGAAACGTGTATATGACTCGCTGAATCCCAGCATAGATTCAACTCTCTTAGGTGAACGAACACACAGCAGAGCAGTTTCAAGGAAACGTTTCTCCTGAGTTTTAGACGATGTTTACTGCTGTTTCGTACGTATGCCGGCATTGGGCTGGAAATGCCGGTTTTGGGATTCTGCAAAGAAAGGGTTTGCAAACCGCTGATTCCACACGTGAGTTTAACTCTGTCAGTTGAATGCACACATTGACAACCATTCAGTTAGATAGCTCCGTTTTGGTTTTAGAAGCAGATATTTCTCTGTACAGCCTATGGTCCCATTCACTCGGGAATATCCCAACGCAGCTCCTAGAAGAAACGTGTTTCTGACTCGCTGAATCTCAACATAGATTCAACTCTCTTAGGTGAACGAACGCACAGCAGAGCAGTTTCAAGGAAACGTTTCCCCTGAGTTTCAGACGAAGTTTCCTACGGTTTAGAACGTATGCCGGCAATGGGCTGGAAGTACCGGTTTTGGGATTCTGCACAGAAAGGGTTTGCAAACCGCTGAATCCACACGTGAGTTTAACTCCGTCAGTTGAATGCACACATTGACAACCATTTAGTTAGATAGCTCCGTTTTGGTTTTAGAAGCAGATATTTCTCTGTACAGCCTATGGTCACATTCACTCGGGAATAACCCAGCGCAACTCCTAGAAGAAACGTGTTTCTGACTCGCTGAATCTCAACATAGATTCCACTCTCTTAGGTGAACGAACGCACAGCAGAGAAGTTTCAAGGAAACGTTTCCCCTGAGTTTTAGACGATGTTTCCTGCGGTATAGTACGTATGCCGGCATTGGGATGGAAATACCGGTTTTGGGATTCTGTACAGAAACGGTTTACAAATCGCCGAATTCACACGTGAGTTTAACTCTGTCAGTTGAATGCTCACATTGACAACCATTCAGTTAGAATGCTCCGTTTTGGTTTTAGAAGCAGATATTTCTCTGTACAGCCTATGGTCCCATTCACTCGGGAATATCCCAACGCAGCTCCTAGAAGAAACGTGTTTCTGACTCGCTGAATCTCAACATAGATTCAACTTTCTTAGGTGAACGAACGCACAGCAGAGCAGTTTCAAGGAAACGTTCCTCCTGAGTTTTAGACGAAGTTTACTGCTGTTTCGTACGTATGCCGGCATTGGGCTGGAAATGCCGGTTTTGGGATTCTGCAAAGAAAGGGTTTGCAAACCGCTGATTCCACACGTGAGTTTAATTCTGTCAGTTGAATGCACACATTGACAACCATTCAGTTAGATAGCTCCGTTTTGGTTTTAGAAGCAGATATTTCTCTGTACAGCCTATGGTCCCATTCACTCGGGAATATCCAAACGCAGCTCCTAGAAGAAACGTGTTTCTGACTCGCTGAATCTCAACATAGATTCAACATTCTTAGGTGAACGAACGCACAGCAGAGCAGTTTCAAGGAAACGTTTCCCCTGAGTTTTAGACGAAGTTTCCTGCGGTTTAGTACGTATGCCGGCATTGGGATGGAAATATCGGTTTTGGGATTCTGTACAGAAACGGTTTACAAACCGCCGAATTCACACGTGAGTTTAACTCTGTCAGTTGAATGCACACATTGACAACCATTCAGTTAGAATGCTCCGTTTTGGTTTTAGAAGCAGATATTTCTCTGTACAGCCTATGGTCCCATTCACTCGGGAATATCCCAACGCAGCTCCTGGAAGAAACGTGTTTCTGACTCGCTGAATCTCAACATAGATTCAACATTCTTAGGTGAACAAACGCACAGTAGAGAAGTTTCAAGGAAACGTTTCCCCTGAGTTTTAGACGAAGTTTACTGCTGTTTAGTACGTATGCCGGCATTGGGCTGGAAATACCGGTTTTGGGATTCTGCACAGAAAGGGTTTGCAAACCGCTGAACCCACATGTGAGTTTAACTCTGTCAGTTGAATGCACACATTGACAACCATTCAGTTAGATAGCTCCGTTTTGGTTTTAGAAGCAGATATTTCCCTGTACAACCTATTGTCCCATTCACTCGGGAATATCCCAACGCAGCTCCTAGAAGAAACGTGTTTATGACTCGCTGAGTCTAAGCATAGATTCAACTCTCTTAGGTGAACGAACGCACAGCAGAGCAGTTTCAAGGAAACGTTTCCCCTGAGTTTCAGACGAAGTTTCCTGCGGTTTAGTACGTATGCCGGCAATGGGATGGAAATACCGGTTTTGGGATTCTGTACAGAAACGGTTTACAAACCGCCGAATTCACACGTGAGTTTAACTCTGTCAGTTGAATGCACACATTGACAACCATTCGGTTAGAATGCTCCGTTTTGGTTTTAGAAGCAGAAATTTCTCTGTACAGCCTATGGTCCCATTCACTCGGGAATATCCCAACGCAGCTCCTAGAAGAAACGTGTTTCTGACTCGCTGAATCTCAACATAGATTCAACTTTCTTAGGTGAACGAAGGCACAGCAGAGCAGTTTCAAGGAAACGTTCCTCCTGAGTTTTAGACGAAGTTTACTGCTGTTTCGAACGGATGCCGGCATTGGGCTGGAAATGCCGGTTTTGGGATTCTGCAAAGAAAGGGTTTGCAAACCGCTGATTCCACACGTGAGTTTAACTCTGTCAGTTGAATGCACACATTGACAACCATTCAGTTAGATAACTCCGTTTTGATTTTAGAAGCAGATATTTCTCTGTACAGCCCATGGACCCATTCACTCGGGAATGTCCCAACGCAGCTCCTAGAAGAAACGTGTTTCTGACTCGCTGAATCTCAACATAGATTCAACTCTCTTATTTGAAGGAACACACAGCAGAGCAGTTTCAAGTAAACGATTCTCCTGAGTTTTAGACGAAGTTTACTGCTGTTTAGTACGTATTCCGGCATTGGGATGGAAATACCGGTTTTGGGATTTTGCACAGAAACGGTTTGCAAACCGCTGAATTCACACGTGAGTTTAACTCTGTCAGTTGAATGCACACATTGACAACCATTCAGTTAGATAGCTCCGTTTTGGTTTTAGAGGCAGATATTTCTCTGTACAGCCTATGGTCCCATTCACTCGGGAATAACGCAGCGCAGCTCCTAGAAGAAACGTGTTTCTAACTCGCTGAATCTCAACATAGATTCCACTCTCTTAGGTGAACGAACGCACAGCAGAGAAGTTTCAAGGAAACGTTTCCCCTGAGTTTTAGACGAAGTTTCCTGCGGTTTAGTACGTATGCCGGCATTGGGATGGAAACACCGGTTTTGGGATTCTGTACAGAAACGGTTTACAAACCGCCGAATTCACACGTGAGTTTAACTCTGTCAGTTGAATGCACACATTGACAACCATTCAGTTAGAAAGCTCCGTTTTGGTTTTAGAAGCAGATATTTCTCTGTACAGCCTATGGTCCCATTCACTCGGGAATATCCCAGCGCAGCTCCTAGAAGAAACGTGTTTCTGACTTGCTGAATCTCAACATAGATTCAACTTTCTTAGGTGAACGAACGCACAGCAGAGCAGTTTCAAGTAAACGTTCCTCCTGAGTTTTAGACGAAGTTTACTGCTGTTTTGTACGTATGCCGGCATTGGGCTGGAAATGCCGGTTTTGGGATTCTGTAAAGAAAGGGTTTGCAAACCGCTGATTCCACACGTGAGTTTAACTCTGTCAGTTGAATGCACACATTGACAACCATTCAGTTAGATAACTCCGTTTTGGTTTTAGAAGCAGATATTTCTCTGTACAGCCTATGGTCCCATTCACTCGGGAATATCCCACCGCAGCTCCTAGAAGAAACGTGTTTCTGACTCGCTGAATCTCAACATAGATTCCACTCTCTTAGGTGAACGAGCGCACAGCAGAGCAGTTTCAAGGAAACGTTTCTCCTGAGTTTTAGACGAAGTTTACTGCGGTTTAGCACGTATGCCGGCATTGGGATGGAAATACCGGTTTTGGGATTTTGCACAGAAATGGTTTGCAAACCGCTGAATTCACACGTGAGTTTAACTCTGTCAGTTGAATGCACACATTGACAACCATTCACTTAGATAGCTCCGTTTTGGTTTTAGAAGCAGATATTTCTCTGTACAGTCTATGGTCCCATTCACTCGGGAATATCCCAACGCAGCTCCTAGAAGAAACGTGTTTCTGACTAGCTGAATCTCAACATAGATTCAACATTCTTAGGTGAACGAACGCACAGCAGAGCAGTCTCAAGGAAACGTTTCTCCTTAGTTTTAGACGTAGTTTCATGCGGTTTAGTACGTATGCCGGCATTGGGCTGGAAATACCGGTTTTCGGATTCTGCACAGAAAGGGTTTGCAAGCCGCTGAATCCACACGTGAGATTAACTCTTTCGGTTGAATGCACACATTGACAACTATTCGGTTAGATAGCTGCGTTTTGGTTTTTAGAAGCAGATATTTCTCTGTACAGCGTATGGTCCCATTCACTCGGGAATATCCCAACAGAGTTCCTAGAAGAAACGTGTATATGACTCGCTGAATCCCAGCATAGATTCAACTCTCTTAGGTGAACGAACACACAGCAGAGCAGTTTCAAGGAAACGTTTCTCCTGAGTTTTAGACGATGTTTACTGCTGTTTCGTATGTATGCCGGCATTGGGCTGGAAATGCCGGTTTTGGGATTCTGCAAAGAAAGGGTTTGCAAACCGCTGATTCCACACGTGAGTTTAACTCTGTCAGTTGAATGCACACATTGACAACCATTCAGTTAGATAGCTCCGTTTTGGTTTTAGAAGCAGATATTTCTCTGTACAGCCTATGGTCCCATTCACTCGGGAATATCCCAACGCACCTCCTAGAAGAAACGTGTTTCTGACTCGCTGAATCTCAACATAGATTCAACTCTCTTAGGTGAACGAACGCACAGCAGAGCAGTTTCAAGGAAACGTTTCCCCTGAGTTTCAGACGAAGTTTCCTGCGGTTTAGAACGTATGCCGGCAATGGGCTGGAAGTACCGGTTTTGGGATTCTGCACAGAAAGGGTTTGCAAACCGCTGAATCCACACGTGAGTTTAACTCCGTCAGTTGAATGCACACATTGACAACCATTTAGTTAGATAGCTCCGTTTTGGTTTTAGAAGCAGATATTTCTCTGTACAGCCTATGGTCACATTCACTCGGGAATAACCCAGCGCAGCTCCTAGAAGAAACGTGTTTCTGACTCGCTGAATCTCAACATAGATTCCACTCTCTTAGGTGAACGAACGCACAGCAGAGAAGTTTCAAGGAAACGTTTCCCCTGAGTTTTAGACGATGTTTCCTGCGGTTTAGTACGTATGCCGGCATTGGGATGGAAATACCGGTTTTGGGATTCTGTACAGAAACGGTTTACAAATCGCCGAATTCACACGTGAGTTTAACTCTGTCAGTTGAATGCTCACATTGACAACCATTCAGTTAGAATGCTCCGTTTTGGTTTTAGAAGCAGATATTTCTCTGTACAGCCTATGGTCCCATTCACTCGGGAATATCCCAACTCAGCTCCTAGAAGAAACGTGTTTCTGACTCGCTGAATCTCAACATAGATTCAACTTTCTTAGCTGAACGAACGCACAGCAGAGCAGTTTCAAGGAAACGTTCCTCCTGAGTTTTAGACGAAGTTTACTGCTGTTTCGTACGTATGCCGGCATTGGGCTGGAAATGCCGGTTTTGGGATTCTGCAAAGAAAGGGTTTGCAAACCGCTGATTCCACACGTGAGTTTAACTCTGTCAGTTGAATGCACACATTGACAACCATTCAGTTAGATAGCTCCGTTTTGGTTTTAGAAGCAGATATTTCTCTGTACACCCTATGGTCCCATTCACTCGGGAATATCCAAACGCAGCTCCTAGAAGAAACGTGTTTCTGACTCGCTGAATCTCAACATAGATTCAACATTCTTAGGTGAACGAACGCACAGCAGAGCAGTTTCAAGGAAACGATTCTCCTGAGTTTTAGACGAAGTTTACTGCTGTTTAGTACGTATGCCGGCATTGGGCTGGAAATACCGGTTTTGGGATTCTGCACAGAAAGGGTTTGCAAACCGCTGAACCCACACGTGAGTTTAACTCTGTCAGTTGAATGCACACATTGACAACCATTCAGTTAGATAGCTCCGTTTCGGTTTTAGAAGCAGATATTTCCCTGTACAGCCTATTGTCCCATTCACTCGGGAATAACCCAACGCAGCTCCTAGAAGAAACGTGTTCATGACTCGCTGAGTCTCAGCATAGATTCAACTCACTTAGGTGAACGAACGCACAGCAGAGCAGTTTCAAGGAAACGTTTCCCCTGAGTTTCAGACGAAGTTTCCTGCGGTTTAGTACGTATGCCGGCATTGGGATGGAAATACCGGTTTTGGGATTCTGTACAGAAACGGTTTACAAACCGCCGAATTCACACGTGAGTTTAACTCTGTCAGTTGAATGCACACATTGACAACCATTCAGTTAGAATGCTCCGTTTTGGTTTTAGAAGCATAAATTTCTCTGTACAGCCTATGGTCCCATTCACTCGGGAATATCCCAACGCAGCTCCTAGAAGAAACGTGTTTCTGACTCGCTGAATCTCAACATAGATTCAACTTTCTTAGGTGAACGAAGGCACAGCAGAGCAGTTTCAAGGAAACGTTCCTCCTGAGTTTTAGACGAAGTTTACTGCTGTTTCGTACGGATGCCGGCATTGGGCTGGAAATGCCGGTTTTGGGATTCTGCAAAGAAAGGGTTTGCAAACCGCTGATTCCACACGTGAGTTTAACTCTGTCAGTTGAATGCACACATTGACAACCATTCAGTTAGATAACTCCGTTTTGATTTTAGAAGCAGATATTTCTCTGTACAGCCTATGGTCCCATTCACTCGGGAATATCCCAACGCAGCTCTTGAAGAAACGTGTTTCTGACTCGCTGAATCTCAACATAGATTCAACTCTCTTTGGTGAACGAACACACAGCAGAGCAGTTTCAAGTAAACGATTCTCCTGAGTTTTAGACGAAGTTTACTGCTGTTTAGTACGTATGCCGGCATTGGGATGGAAATACCGGTTTTGGGACTTTGCACAGAAACGGTTTGCATACCGCTGAATTCACACGTGAGTTTAACTCTGTCAGTTGAATGCACACATTGACAACCATTCAGTTAGATAGCTCCGTTTGGGTTTTAGAAACAGATATTTCGCTGTACAGCCTATGGTCCCATTCACTCGGCAATAACCCAGCGCAGCTCCTAGAAGAAACGTGTTTCTGACTCGCTGAATCTCAACATAGATTCAACTCTCTTAGGTGAACGAACGCACAGCAGAGAAGTTTCAAGGAAACGTTTCCCCTGAATTTTAGACGAAGTTTCCTGCGGTTTAGTACGTATGCCGGCATTGGGATGGAAATATCGGTTTTGGGATTCTGTACAGAAACGGTTTACAAACCGCCGAATTCACACGTGAGTTTAACTCTGTCAGTTGAATGCACACATTGACAACCATTCAGTTAGAATGCTCCGTTTTGGTTTTAGAAGCAGATATTTCTCTGTACAGCCTATGGTCCCATTCACTCGGGAATATCCCAACGCAGCTCCTATAAGAAACGTGTTTATGACTCGCTGAATCTCAACATAGATTCAACTTTCTTAGGTGAACGAACGCACAGCAGAGCAGTTTCAAGGAAACGTTCCTCCTGAGTTTTAGACGAAGTTTACTGCTGTTTCGTACGTATGCCGGCATGTAGCTGGAAATGCCTGTTTTGGGATTCTGCAAAGAAAGGGTTTGCAAACCGCTGATTCCACACGTGAGTTTAACTCTGTCAGTTGAATGCACACATTGACAACCATTCAGTTAGATAACTCCGTTTTGGTTTTAGAAGCAGATATTTCTCTGTACAGCCTATGGTCCCATTCACTCGGGAATATCCCAACGCAGCTCTTAGAAGAAACGTGTTTCTGACTCACTGAATCTCAATATAGATTCAACTCTCTTAGGTGAATGAACGCACAGCAGAGCAGTTTCAAGGAAACGTTTCCCCTGAGTTTTAGACGAAGTTTCCTGCGGTTTAGTACGTATGCCGGCATTGGGATGGAAATATCGGTTTTGGGATTCTGCACACAAACGGTTTGCAAACCGCCGAATTCACACGTGAGTTTAACTCTGTCAGTTGAATGCACACATTGACAACCATTCAGTTAGAAAGCTCCGTTTTGGTTTTAGAAGCAGATATTTCTCTGTACAGCCTATGGTCCCATTCACTCGGGAATATCCCAACGCAGCTCCTGGAAGAAACGTGTTTCTGACTCGCTGAATCTCAACATAGATTCAACATTCTTAGGTGAACAAACGCACAGCAGAGCAGTTTCAAGGAAACGATTCTCCTGAGTTTTAGACGAAGTTTACTGCTGTTTAGTACGTATGCCAGCATTGGGCTGGAAATACCGGTCTTGGGATTCTGCACAGAAAGGGTTTGCAAACCGCTGAACCCACACGTGAGTTTAACTCTGTCAGTTGAATGCACACGTTGACAACCATTCAGTTAGATAGCTCCGTTTTGGTTTTAGAAGCAGATATTTCCCTGTACAGCCTATTGTCCCATTCACTCGGGAATATCCCAACGCAGCTCCTAGAAGAAACGTGTTTCTGACTCGCTGAATCTCAACATGGATTCAACTCTCTTAGGTGAACGAACGCACAGCAGATCAGTTTCAAGGAAACGTTTCCCCTGAGTTTTAGACGAAGTTTCCTGCGGTTTAGTACGAATGCCGGCATTGGGATGGAAATACCGGTTTTGGGATTCTGTACAGAAACGGTTTACAAACCGCCGAATTCACACGTGAGTTTAACTCTGTCAGTTGAATGCACACATTGACAACCATTCAGTTAAATATCTCCGTTTTGGTTTTAGAAGCAGATATTTCTCTGTACAGCCTATGGTCCCTTTCACTCGGGAATATCCAAACACAGCTCCTAGAAGAAACGTGTTTCTGACTCGCTGAATCTCAACATAGATTCAACTCTCTTAGGTGAATGAACACACAGCAGAGCAGTTTCAAGTAAACGATTCTCCTGAGTTTTAGACGAAGTTACTGCTGTTTAGTACGTATGCCGGCATTGGGATGGAAATACCGGTTTTGGGATTTTGCACAGAAACGGTTTGCATACCGCTGAATTCACACGTGAGTTTAACTCTGTCAGTTGAATGCTCACATTGACAACCATTCAGTTAGAATGCTCCGTTTTGGTTTTAGAAGCAGATATTTCTCTGTACAGCCTATGGTCCCATTCACTCGGGAATATCCCAACGCAGCTCCTAGAAGAAACGTGTTTCTGACTCGCTGAATGTCAACATAGATTCAACTTTCTTAGGTGAACGAACGCACAGCAGAGCAGTTTCAAGGAAACGTTCCTCCTGAGTTTTAGACGAAGTTTACTGCTGTTTCGTACGTATGCCGGCATTGGGCTGGAAATGCCGGTTTTGGGATTCTGCAAAGAAAGGGTTTGCAAACCGCTGATTCCACACGTGAGTTTAACTCTGTCAGTTGAATGCACACATTGACAACCATTCAGTTAGATAGCTCCGTTTTGGTTTTAGAAGCAGATATTTCTCTGTACACCCTATGGTCCCATTCACTCGGGAATATCCAAACGCAGCTCCTAGAAGAAACGTGTTTCTGACTCGCTGAATCTCAACATAGATTCAACATTCTTAGGTGAACGAACGCACAGCAGAGCAGTTTCAAGAAAACGATTCTCCTGAGTTTTAGACGAAGTTTACTGCTGTTTAGTACGTATGCCGGCATTGGGCTGGAAATACCGGTTTTGGGATTCTGCACAGAAAGGGTTTGTAAACCGCTGAACCCACACGTGAGTTTAACTCTGTCAGTTGAATGCACACATTGACAACCATTCAGTTAGAATGCTCCGATTTGGTTTTAGAAGCAGATATTTCTCTGTACAGCCTATGGTCCCATTCACTCGGGAATATCCCAACGCAGCTCCTAGAAGAAACGTGTTTCTGACTCGCTGAATCTCAACATAGATTCAACTCTCTTAGGTGAACGAACACACAGCAGAGCAGTTTCAAGTAAACGATTCTCCTGAGTTTTAGACGAAGTTTACTGCTGTTTAGTACGTATGCCGGCATTGGGATGGAAATACCGGTTTTGGGACTTTGCGCAGAAACGGTTTGCAAACCGCTGAATTCACACGTGAGTTTAACTCTGTCAGTTGAATGCACACATTGACAACCATTCAGTTAGATAGCTCCGTTTTGGTTTTAGAAGCAGATATTTCTCTGTACAGCCTATGGTCCCATTCACTCGGCAATAACCCAGCGCAGCTCCTAGAAGAAACGTGTTTCTGACTCGCTGAATCTCAACATAGATTCCACTCTCTTAGGTGAACGAACGCACAGCAGAGAAGTTTCAAGGAAACGTTTCCCCTGAGTTTTAGACGAAGTTTCCTGCGGTTTAGTACGTATGCGGGCATTGGGATGGAAATATCGGTTTTGGGATTCTGTACAGAAACGGTTTACAAACCGCCGAATTCACACGTGAGTTTAACTCTGTCAGTTGAATGCACACATTGACAACCATTCAGTTAGAATGCTCCGTTTTGGTTTTAGAAGCAGATATTTCTCTGTACAGCCTATGGTCCCATTCACTCGGGAATATCCCAACGCAGCTCCTATAAGAAACGTGTTTATGACTCGCTGAATCTCAACATAGATTCAACTTTCTTAGGTGAACGAACGCACAGCAGAGCAGTTTCAAGGAAACGTTCCTCCTGAGTTTTAGACGAAGTTTACTGCTGTTTCGTACGTATGCCGGCATGTAGCTGGAAATGCCGGTTTTGGGATTCTGCAAAGAAAGGGTTTGCAAACCGCTGATTCCACACGTGAGTTTAACTCTGTCAGTTGAATGCACACATTGACAACCATTCAGTTAGATAACTCCGTTTTGGTTTTAGAAGCAGATATTTCTCTGTACAGCCTATGGTCCCATTCACTCGGGAATATCCCAACGCAGCTCTTAGAAGAAACGTGTTTCTGACTCGCTGAATCTCAATATAGATTCAACTCTCTTAGGTGAATGAACGCACAGCAGAGCAGTTTCAAGGAAACGTTTCCCCTGAGTTTTAGACGAAGTTTCCTGCGGTTTAGTACGTATGCCGGCATTGGGATGGAAATATCGGTTTTGGGATTCTGCACACAAACGGTTTGCAAACCGCCGAATTCACACGTGAGTTTAACTCTGTCAGTTGAATGCACACATTGACAACCATTCAGTTAGAAAGCTCCGTTTTGGTTTTAGAAGCAGATATTTCTCTGTACAGCCTATGGTCCCATTCACTCGGGAATATCCCAACGCAGCTCCTGGAAGAAACGTGTTTCTGACTCGCTGAATCTCAACATAGATTCAACATTCTTAGGTGAACAAACGCACAGCAGAGCAGTTTCAAGGAAACGATTCTCCTGAGTTTTAGACGAAGTTTACTGCTGTTTAGTACGTATGCCAGCATTGGGCTGGAAATACCGGTCTTGGGATTCTGCACAGAAAGGGTTTGCAAACCGCTGAACCCACACGTGAGTTTAACTCTGTCAGTTGAATGCACACGTTGACAACCATTCAGTTAGATAGCTCCGTTTTGGTTTTAGAAGCAGATATTTCCCTGTACAGCCTATTGTCCCATTCACTCGGGAATATCCCAACGCAGCTCCTAGAAGAAACGTGTTTCTGACTCGCTGAATCTCAACATGGATTCAACTCTCTTAGGTGAACGAACGCACAGCAGATCAGTTTCAAGGAAACGTTTCCCCTGAGTTTTAGACGAAGTTTCCTGCGGTTTAGTACGTATGCCGGCATTGGGATGGAAATACCGGTTTTGGGATTCTGTACAGAAACGGTTTACAAACCGCCGAATTCACACGTGAGTTTAACTCTGTCAGTTGAATGCACACATTGACAACCATTCAGTTAAATATCTCCGTTTTGGTTTTAGAAGCAGATATTTCTCTGTACAGCCTATGGTCCCTTTCACTCGGGAATATCCAAACACAGCTCCTAGAAGAAACGTGTTTCTGACTCGCTGAATCTCAACATAGATTCAACTCTCTTAGGTGAATGAACACACAGCAGAGCAGTTTCAAGTAAACGATTCTCCTGAGTTTTAGACGAAGTTACTGCTGTTTAGTACGTATGCCGGCATTGGGATGGAAATACCGGTTTTGGGATTTTGCACAGAAACGGTTTGCATACCGCTGAATTCACACGTGAGTTTAACTCTGTCAGTTGAATGCTCACATTGACAACCATTCAGTTAGAATGCTCCGTTTTGGTTTTAGAAGCAGATATTTCTCTGTACAGCCTATGGTCCCATTCACTCGGGAATATCCCAACGCAGCTCCTAGAAGAAACGTGTTTCTGACTCGCTGAATGTCAACATAGATTCAACTTTCTTAGGTGAACGAACGCACAGCAGAGCAGTTTCAAGGAAACGTTCCTCCTGAGTTTTAGACGAAGTTTACTGCTGTTTCGTACGTATGCCGGCATTGGGCTGGAAATGCCGGTTTTGGGATTCTGCAAAGAAAGGGTTTGCAAACCGCTGATTCCACACGTGAGTTTAACTCTGTCAGTTGAATGCACACATTGACAACCATTCAGTTAGATAGCTCCGTTTTGGTTTTAGAAGCAGATATTTCTCTGTACACCCTATGGTCCCATTCACTCGGGAATATCCAAACGCAGCTCCTAGAAGAAACGTGTTTCTGACTCGCTGAATCTCAACATAGATTCAACATTCTTAGGTGAACGAACGCACAGCAGAGCAGTTTCAAGAAAACGATTCTCCTGAGTTTTAGACGAAGTTTACTGCTGTTTAGTACGTATGCCGGCATTGGGCTGGAAATACCGGTTTTGGGATTCTGCACAGAAAGGGTTTGTAAACCGCTGAACCCACACGTGAGTTTAACTCTGTCAGTTGAATGCACACATTGACAACCATTCAGTTAGAATGCTCCGATTTGGTTTTAGAAGCAGATATTTCTCTGTACAGCCTATGGTCCCATTCACTCGGGAATATCCCAACGCAGCTCCTAGAAGAAACGTGTTTCTGACTCGCTGAATCTCAACATAGATTCAACTCTCTTAGGTGAACGAACACACAGCAGAGCAGTTTCAAGTAAACGATTCTCCTGAGTTTTAGACGAAGTTTACTGCTGTTTAGTACGTATGCCGGCATTGGGATGGAAATACCGGTTTTGGGACTTTGCGCAGAAACGGTTTGCAAACCGCTGAATTCACACGTGAGTTTAACTCTGTCAGTTGAATGCACACATTGACAACCATTCAGTTAGATAGCTCCGTTTTGGTTTTAGAAGCAGATATTTCTCTGTACAGCCTATGGTCCCATTCACTCGGCAATAACCCAGCGCAGCTCCTAGAAGAAACGTGTTTCTGACTCGCTGAATCTCAACATAGATTCCACTCTCTTAGGTGAACGAACGCACAGCAGAGAAGTTTCAAGGAAACGTTTCCCCTGAGTTTTAGACGAAGTTTCCTGCGGTTTAGTACGTATGCGGGCATTGGGATGGAAATATCGGTTTTGGGATTCTGTACAGAAACGGTTTACAAACCGCCGAATTCACACGTGAGTTTAACTCTGTCAGTTGAATGCACACATTGACAACCATTCAGTTAGAATGCTCCGTTTTGGTTTTAGAAGCAGATATTTCTCTGTACAGCCTATGGTCCCATTCATTCGGGAATATCCCAACGCAGCTCCTAGAAGAAAAGTGTTTCTGACTCGCTGAATCTCAACATAGATTCAACTTTCTTAGGTGAACGAACGCACAACAGAGCAGTTTCAAGGAAACGTTCCTCCTGAGTTTTAGACGAAGTTTACTGCTGTTTCGTACGTATGCCGGCATGTGGCTGGAAATGCCGGTTTTGGGATTCTGCAAAGAAAGGGTTTGCAAACCGCTGATTCCACACGTGAGTTTAACTCTGTCAGTTGAATGCACACATTGACAACCATTCAGTTAGATAACTCCGTTTTGGTTTTAGAAGCAGATATTTCTCTGTACAGCCTATGGTCCCATTCACTCGGGAATATCCCAACGCAGCTCCTAGAAGAAACGTGTTTCTGACTCGCTGAGTCTCAACATAGATTCAACTCTCTTAGGTGAACGAACACACAGCAGAGCAGTTTCAAGTAAACGATTCTCCAAAGTTTTAGACGAAGTTTACTGCTCTTTAGTACGTATGCCGGCATTGGGATGGAAATACCGGTTTTGGGATTTTGCACAGAAACGGTTTGCAAGCCACTGAATTCACACGTGAGTTTAACTCTGTCAGATGAATGCACACATTGACAACCATTCAGTTAGATAGCTCCGTTTTGGTTTTAGAAGCAGATATTTCTCTGTACAGCCTATGGACCCATTCACTCGGGAATAACCCAACGCAGCTCCTAGAAGAAACGTGTTTCTGACTCGCTGAATCTCAACATAGATTCAACATTCTTAGGTGAACGAACGCACAGCAGAGCAGTTTCAAGGAAACGTTTCCCCTGAGTTTTAGACGAAGTTTCCTGGGTTTAGTACGTATGCCGGCATTGGGATGGAAATATCGGTTTTGGGATTCTGTACAGAAACGGTTTACAAACCGCCGAATTCACACGTGAGTTTAACTCTGTCAGTTGAATGCACACATTGACAACCATTCAGTTAGATAACTCCGTTTTGGTTTTAGAAGCAGATATTTCTCTGTACAGCCTATGGTCCCATTCACTCGGGAATATCCCAACGCAGCTCCTAGAAGAAACGTGTTTCTGACTCGCTGAATCTCAATATAGATTCAACTCTCTTAGGTGAACGAACGCACAGCAGAGCAGTTTCAAGGAAACGTTTCCCCTGAGTTTTAGACGAAGTTTCCTGCGGTTTAGTACGTATGCCGGCATTGGGATGGAAATATCGGTTTTGGGATTCTGCACACAAACGGTTTGCAAACCGCCGAATTCACACGTGAGTTTAACTCTGTCAGTTGAATGCACACATTGACAACCATTCAGTTAGAAAGCTCCGTTTTGGTTTTAGAAGCAGATATTTCTCTGTACAGCCTATGGTCCCATTCACTCGGGAATATCCCAACGCAGCTCCTAGAAGAAACGTGTTTCTGACTCGCTGAATCTCAACATAGATTCAACATTCTTAGGTGAACGAACGCACAGCAGAGCAGTTCAAGGAAACGATTCTCCTGAGTTTTAGACGAAGTTTACTGCTGTTTAGTATGTATGCCGGCATTGGGCTGGAAATACCGGTTTTGGGATTCTGCACAGAAAGGGTTTGCAAACCGCTGAACCCACACGTGAGTTTAACTCTGTCAGTTGAATGCACACATTGACAACCATTCAGTTAGATAGCTCCGTTTTGGTTTTAGAAGCAGATATTTACCTGTACAGCCTATTGTCCCATTCACTCGGCAATATCCCAACGCAGCTCCTAGAAGAAACGTGTTTATGACTCGCTGAGTCTCAGCATAGATTCAACTCTCTTAGGTGAACGAACGCACAGCAGAGCAGTTTCAAGGAAACGTTCCCCTGAGTTTCAGACGAAGTTTCCTGCGGTTTAGTACGTATGCCGGCATTTGGATGGAAATACCGGTTTTGGGATTCTGTACAGAAACGGTTTACAAACCGCCGAATTCAGACGTGAGTTTAACTCTGTCAGTTGAATGCACACATTGACAACCATTCAGTTAGAATGCTCCGTTTTGGTTTTAGAAGCAGAAATTTCTCTGTACAGCCTATGGTTCCATTCACTCGGGAATATCCCAACGCAGCTCCTAGAAGAAACGTGTTTCTGACTCGCTGAATCTCAACATAGATTCAACATTCTTAGGTGAACGAACGCACAGCAGAGCAGTTTCAAGGAAACGATTCTCCTGAGTTTTAGACGAAGTTTACTGCTGTTTAGTACGTATGCCGGCATTGGGCTGGAAATACCGGTTTTGGGATTCTGCACAGAAAGGGTTTGCAAACCGCTGAACCCACACGTGAGTTTAACTCTGTCAGTTGAATGCACACATTGATAACCATACAGTTAGATAGCTCCGTTTTGGTTTTAGAAGCAGATATTTCCCTGTAAAGCCTATTGTCCCATTCACTCGGGAATATCCCAACGCAGCTCCTAGAAGAAACGTGTTTCTGACTCGCTGAATCTCAACATAGATTCAACTCTCTTAGGTGAACGAACACACAGCACAGCAGTTTCAAGTAAACGATTCTCCTGAGTTTTAGACGAAGTTTACTGCTGTTTAGTACGTATGCCGGCATTGGGATGGAAATACCGGTTTTGGGACTTTGCACAGAAACGGTTTGCATACCGCTGAATTCACACGTGAGTTTAACTCTGTCAATTGAATGCACACATTGACAACCATTCAGTTAGATAGCTCCGTTTTGGTTTTAGAAGCAGATATTTCTCTGTACAGCCTATGGACCCATTCACTCGGGAATAACCCAACGCAGCTCCTAGAAGAAACGTGTTTCTGACTCGCTGAATCTCAACATAGATTCCACTCTCTTAGGTGAACGAACGCACAGCAGAGAAGTTTCAAGGAAACGTTTCCCCTGAGTTTTAGACGAAGTTTCCTGCGGTTTAGTACGTATGCCGGCATTGGGATGGAAATACCGGTTTTGGGATTCTGTACAGAAACGGTTTACAAACCGCCGAATTCACACGTGAGTTTAAATCTGTCAGTTGAATGCACACATTGACAACCATTCAGTTAGATATCTCCGTTTTGGTTTTAGAAGCAGATATTTCTCTGTACAGCCTATGGTCCCTTTCACTCGGGAATATCCAAAAGCAGCTCCTAGAAGAAACGTGTTTCTGACTCGCTGAATCTCAACATAGATTCAACTCTCTTAGGTGAACGAACACACAGCAGTGCAGTTTCAAGTAAACGATTCTCCTGAGTTTTAGACGAAGTTACTGCTGTTTAGTACGTATGCCGGCATTGGGATGGAAATACCGGTTTTGGGATTTTGCACAGAAACGGTTTGCATACCGCTGAATTCACACGTGAGTTTATCTCTGTCAGTTGAATGCTCACATTGACAACCATTCAGTTAGAATGCTCCGTTTTGGTTTTAGAAGCAGATATTTCTCTGTACAGCCTATGGTCCCATTCACTCGGGAATATCCCAACGCAGCTCCTAGAAGAAACGTGTTTCTGACTCGCTGAATCTCAACATAGATTTAACTTTCTTAGGTGAACGAACGCACAGCAGAGTAGTTTCAAGGAAACGTTCCTCCTGAGTTTTAGACGAAGTTTACTGCTGTTTCGTACGTATGCCGGCATTGGGCTGGAAATGCCGGTTTTGGGATTCTGCAAAGAAAGGGTTTGCAAACCGCTGATTCCACACGTGAGTTTAACTCTGTCAGTTGAATGCACACATTGACAACCATTCAGTTAGATAGCTCCGTTTTGGTTTTAGAAGCAGATATTTCTCAGTACACCCTATGGTCCCATTCACTCGGGAATATCCAAACGCAGCTCCTAGAAGAAACGTGTTTCTGACTCGCTGAATCTCAACATAGATTCAACATTCTTAGGTGAACGAACGCACAGCAGAGCAGTTTCAAGAAAACGATTCTCCTGAGTTTTAGACGAAGTTTACTGCTGTTTAGTACGTATGCCGGCATTGGGCTGGAAATACCGGTTTTGGGATTCTGCACAGAAAGGGTTTGTAAACCGCTGAACCCACACGTGAGTTTAACTCTGTCAGTTGAATGCACACATTGACAACCATTCAGTTAGAATGCTCCGTTTTGGTTTTAGAAGCAGATATTTCTCTGTATAGCCTATGGTCCCATTCACTCGGGAATATCCCAACGCAGCTCCTAGAAGAAACGTGTTTCTGACTCGCTGAATCTCAACATAGATTCAACTCTCTTAGGTGAACGAACACACAGCAGAGCAGTTTCAAGTAAACGATTCTCCTGAGTTTTAGACGAAGTTTACTGCTGTTTAGTACGTATGCCGGCATTGGGATGGAAATACCGGTTTTGGGACTTTGCACAGAAACGGTTTGCATACCGCTGAATTCACACGTGAGTTTAACTCTGTCAGTTGAATGCACACATTGACAACCATTCAGTTAGATAGCTCCGTTTTGGTTTTAGAAGCAGATATTTCTCTGTACAGCCTATGGTCCCATTCACTCGGCAATAACCCAGCGCAGCTCCTAGAAGAAACGTGTTTCTGACTCGCTGAATCTCAACATAGATTCCACTCTCTTAGGTGAACGAACGCACAGCAGAGAAGTTTCAAGGAAACGTTTCCCCTGAGTTTTAGACGAAGTTTCCTGCGGTTTAGTACGTATGCGGGCATTGGGATGGAAATATCGGTTTTGGGATTCTGTACAGAAACGGTTTACAAACCGCCGAATTCACACGTGAGTTTAACTCTGTCAGTTGAATGCACACATTGACAACCATTCAGTTAGAATGCTCCGTTTTGGTTTTAGAAGCAGAAATTTCTCTGTACAGCCTATGGTCCCATTCACTCGGGAATATCCCAACGCAGCTCCTAGAAGAAACGTGTTTCTGACTCGCTGAATCTCAACATAGATTCAACTTTCTTAGGTGAACGAAGGCACAGCAGAGCAGTTTCAAGGAAACGTTCCTCCTGAGTTTTAGACGAAGTTTACTGCTGTTTCGTACGGATGCCGGCATTGGGCTGGAAATGCCGGTTTTGGGATTCTGCAAAGAAAGGGTTTGCAAACCGCTGATTCCACACGTGAGTTTAACTCTGTCAGTTGAATGCACACATTGACAACCATTCAGTTAGATAACTCCGTTTTGATTTTAGAAGCAGATATTTCTCTGTACAGCCTATGGTCCCATTCACTCGGGAATATCCCAACGCAGCTCCTAGAAGAAACGTGTTTCTGACTCGCTGAATCTCAACATAGATTCAACTCTCTTAGGTGAACGAACACACAGCAGAGCAGTTTCAAGTAAACGATTCTCCTGAGTTTTAGACGAAGTTTACTGCTGTTTAGTACGTATGCCGGCATTGGGCTGGAAATACCGGTTTTGGGATTCTGCACAGAAAGGGTTTGCAAACCGCTGAACCCACACGTGAGTTTAACTCTGTCAGTTGAATGCACACATTGACAACCATACAGTTAGATAGCTCCGTTTTGGTTTTAGAAGCAGATATTTCCCTGTAAAGCCTATTGTCCCATTCACTCGGGAATATCCCAACGCAGCTCCTAGAAGAAACGTGTTTCTGACTCGCTGAATCTCAACATAGATTCAACTCTCTTAGGTGAACGAACACACAGCAGAGCAGTTTCAAGTAAACGATTCTCCTGAGTTTTAGACGAAGTTTACTGCTGTTTAGTACGTATGCCGGCATTGGGATGGAAATACCGGTTTTGGGACTTTGCACAGAAACGGTTTGCATACCGCTGAATTCACACGTGAGTTTAACTCTGTCAATTGAATGCACACATTGACAACCATTCAGTTAGATAGCTCCGTTTTGGTTTTAGAAGCAGATATTTCTCTGTACAGCCTATGGACCCATTCACTCGGGAATAACCCAACGCAGCTCCTAGAAGAAACGTGTTTCTGACTCGCTGAATCTCAACATAGATTCCACTCTCTTAGGTGAACGAACGCACAGCAGAGAAGTTTCAAGGAAACGTTTCCCCTGAGTTTTAGACGAAGTTTCCTGCGGTTTATTACGTATGCCGGCATTGGGATGGAAATACCGGTTTTGGGATTCTGTACAGAAACGGTTTACAAACCGCCGAATTCACACGTGAGTTTAAATCTGTCAGTTGAATGCACACATTGACAACCATTCAGTTAGATATCTCCGTTTTGGTTTTAGAAGCAGATATTTCTCTGTACAGCCTATGGTCCCTTTCACTCGGGAATATCCAAAAGCAGCTCCTAGAAGAAACGTGTTTCTGACTCGCTGAATCTCAACATAGATTCAACTCTCTTAGGTGAACGAACACACAGCAGTGCAGTTTCAAGTAAACGATTCTCCTGAGTTTTAGACGAAGTTACTGCTGTTTAGTACGTATGCCGGCATTGGGATGGAAATACCGGTTTTGGGATTTTGCACAGAAACGGTTTGCATACCGCTGAATTCACACGTGAGTTTATCTCTGTCAGTTGAATGCTCACATTGACAACCATTCAGTTAGAATGCTCCGTTTTGGTTTTAGAAGCAGATATTTCTCTGTACAGCCTATGGTCCCATTCACTCGGGAATATCCCAACGCAGCTCCTAGAAGAAACGTGTTTCTGACTCGCTGAATCTCAACATAGATTTAACTTTCTTAGGTGAACGAACGCACAGCAGAGTAGTTTCAAGGAAACGTTCCTCCTGAGTTTTAGACGAAGTTTACTGCTGTTTCGTACGTATGCCGGCATTGGGCTGGAAATGCCGGTTTTGGGATTCTGCAAAGAAAGGGTTTGCAAACCGCTGATTCCACACGTGAGTTTAACTCTGTCAGTTGAATGCACACATTGACAACCATTCAGTTAGATAGCTCCGTTTTGGTTTTAGAAGCAGATATTTCTCAGTACACCCTATGGTCCCATTCACTCGGGAATATCCAAACGCAGCTCCTAGAAGAAACGTGTTTCTGACTCGCTGAATCTCAACATAGATTCAACATTCTTAGGTGAACGAACGCACAGCAGAGCAGTTTCAAGAAAACGATTCTCCTGAGTTTTAGACGAAGTTTACTGCTGTTTAGTACGTATGCCGGCATTGGGCTGGAAATACCGGTTTTGGGATTCTGCACAGAAAGGGTTTGTAAACCGCTGAACCCACACGTGAGTTTAACTCTGTCAGTTGAATGCACACATTGACAACCATTCAGTTAGAATGCTCCGTTTTGGTTTTAGAAGCAGATATTTCTCTGTACAGCCTATGGTCCCATTCACTCGGGAATATCCCAACGCAGCTCCTAGAAGAAACGTGTTTCTGACTCGCTGAATCTCAACATAGATTCAACTCTCTTAGGTGAACGAACACACAGCAGAGCAGTTTCAAGTAAACGATTCTCCTGAGTTTTAGACGAAGTTTACTGCTGTTTAGTACGTATGCCGGCATTGGGATGGAAATACCGGTTTTGGGACTTTGCACAGAAACGGTTTGCATACCGCTGAATTCACACGTGAGTTTAACTCTGTCAGTTGAATGCACACATTGACAACCATTCAGTTAGATAGCTCCGTTTTGGTTTTAGAAGCAGATATTTCTCTGTACAGCCTATGGTCCCATTCACTCGGCAATAACCCAGCGCAGCTCCTAGAAGAAACGTGTTTCTGACTCGCTGAATCTCAACATAGATTCCACTCTCTTAGGTGAACGAACGCACAGCAGAGAAGTTTCAAGGAAACGTTTCCCCTGAGTTTTAGACGAAGTTTCCTGCGGTTTAGTACGTATGCGGGCATTGGGATGGAAATATCGGTTTTGGGATTCTGTACAGAAACGGTTTACAAACCGCCGAATTCACACGTGAGTTTAACTCTGTCAGTTGAATGCACACATTGACAACCATTCAGTTAGAATGCTCCGTTTTGGTTTTAGAAGCAGAAATTTCTCTGTACAGCCTATGGTCCCATTCACTCGGGAATATCCCAACGCAGCTCCTAGAAGAAACGTGTTTCTGACTCGCTGAATCTCAACATAGATTCAACTTTCTTAGGTGAACGAAGGCACAGCAGAGCAGTTTCAAGGAAACGTTCCTCCTGAGTTTTAGACGAAGTTTACTGCTGTTTCGTACGGATGCCGGCATTGGGCTGGAAATGCCGGTTTTGGGATTCTGCAAAGAAAGGGTTTGCAAACCGCTGATTCCACACGTGAGTTTAACTCTGTCAGTTGAATGCACACATTGACAACCATTCAGTTAGATAACTCCGTTTTGATTTTAGAAGCAGATATTTCTCTGTACAGCCTATGGTCCCATTCACTCGGGAATATCCCAACGCAGCTCCTAGAAGAAACGTGTTTCTGACTCGCTGAATCTCAACATAGATTCAACTCTCTTAGGTGAACGAACACACAGCAGAGCAGTTTCAAGTAAACGATTCTCCTGAGTTTTAGACGAAGTTTACTGCTGTTTAGTACGTATGCCGGCATTGGGATGGAAATACCGGTTTTGGGACTTTGCACAGAAACGGTTTGCATACCGCTGAATTCACACGTGAGTTTAACTCTGTCAGTTGAATGCACACATTGACAACCATTCAGTTAGATAGCTCCGTTTTGGTTTTAGAAGCAGATATTTCTCTGTACAGCCTATGGTCCCATTCACTCGGCAATAACCCAGCGCAGCTCCTAGAAGAAACGTGTTTCTGACTCGCTGAATCTCAACATAGATTCCACTCTCTTAGGTGAACGAACGCACAGCAGAGAAGTTTCAAGGAAACGTTTCCCCTGAGTTTTAGACGAAGTTTCCTGCGGTTTAGTACGTATGCGGGCATTGGGATGGAAATATCGGTTTTGGGATTCTGTACAGAAACGGTTTACAAACCGCCGAATTCACACGTGAGTTTAACTCTGTCAGTTGAATGCACACATTGACAACCATTCAGTTAGAATGCTCCGTTTTGGTTTTAGAAGCAGATATTTCTCTGTACAGCCTATGGTCCCATTCATTCGGGAATATCCCAACGCAGCTCCTAGAAGAAAAGTGTTTCTGACTCGCTGAATCTCAACATAGATTCAACTTTCTTAGGTGAACGAAGGCACAGCAGAGCAGTTTCAAGGAAACGTTCCTCCTGAGGTTTAGGCGAAGTTTACTGCTGTTTCGTACGTATGCCGGCATGTGGCTGGAAATGCCGGTTTTGGGATTCTGCAAAGAAAGGGTTTGCAAACTGCTGATTCCACACGTGAGTTTAACTCTGTCAGTTGAATGCACACATTGACAACCATTCAGTTAGATAACTCCGTTTTGGTTTTAGAAGCAGATATTTCTCTGTACAGCCTATGGTCCCATTCACTCGGGAATATCCCAACGCAGCTCCTAGAAGAAACGTGTTTCTGACTCGCTGAATCTCAACATAGATTCAACTTTCTTAGGTGAACGAACACACAGCAGAGCAGTTTCAAGTAAACGATTCTCCTAAGTTTTAGACGAAGTTTACTGCTCTTTAGTACGTATGCCGGCATTGGGATGGAAATACCAGTTTTGGGATTTTGCACAGAAACGGTTTGCAAGCCACTGAATTCACACGTGAGTTTAACTCTGTCAGATGAATGCACACATTGACAACCATTCAGTTAGATAGCTCCGTTTTGGTTTTAGAAGCAGATATTTCTCTGTACAGCCTATGGACCCATTCACTCGGGAATAACCCAACGCAGCTCCTAGAAGAAACGTGTTTCTGACTCGGTGAATCTCAACATAGATTCAACATTCTTAGGTGAACGAACGCACAGCAGAGCAGTTTCAAGGAAACGTTTCCCCTGAGTTTTAGACGAAGTTTACTGCTGTTTAGTACGTATGCCAGCATTGGGCTGGAAATACCGGTTTTGGGATTCTGCACAGAAAGGGTTTGCAAACCGCTGAACCCACACGTGAGTTTAACTCTGTCAGTTGAATGCACACATTGACAACCATTCAGTTAGATAGCTCCGTTTTGGTTTTAGAAGCAGATATTTCCCTGTACAGCCTATTGTCCCATTCACTCGGGAATATCCCAACGCAGCTCCTAGAAGAAACGTGTTTCTGACTCGCTGAATCTCAACATGGATTCAACTCTCTTAGGTGAACGAACGCACAGCAGATCAGTTTCAAGGAAACGTTTCCCCTGAGTTTTAGACGAAGTTTCCTGCGGTTTAGTACGTATGCCGGCATTGGGATGGTAATACCGGTTTTGGGATTCTGCAAAGAAACGGTTTACAAACCGCTGAATTCACACGTGAGTTTAACTCTGTCAATTCAATGCACACATTGACAAACATTCAGTTAGATAGCTCCGTTTTGGTTTTAGAAGCAGATATTTCTCTGTACAGCCTATGGACCCATTCACTCGGGAATAACCCAACGCAGCTCCTAGAAGAAACGTGTTTCTGACTCGCTGAATCTCAACATAGATTCCACTCTCTTAGGTGAACGAACGCACAGCAGAGCAGTTTCAAGGAAACGTTTCCCCTGAGTTTTAGACGAAGGTTCCTGCGGTTTATTACGTATGCCGGCATTGGGATGGAAATACCGGTTTTGGGATTCTGTACAGAAACGGTTTACAAACCGCCGAATTCACACGTGAGTTTAAATCTGTCAGTTGAATGCACACATTGACAACCATTCAGTTAGATATCTCCGTTTTGGTTTTAGAAGCAGATATTTCTCTGTACAGCCTATGGTCCCTTTCACTCGGGAATATCCAAACACAGCTCCTAGAAGAAACGTGTTTCTGACTCGCTGAATCTCAACATAGATTCAACTCTCTTAGGTGAACGAACACACAGCAGAGCAGTTTCAAGTAAACGATTCTCCTGAGTTTTAGACGAAGTTACTGCTGTTTAGTACGTATGCCGGCATTGGGATGGAAATACCGGTTTTGGGATTTTGCACATAAACGGTTTGCATACCGCTGAATTCACACGTGAGTTTAACTCTGTCAGTTGAATGCACACATTGACAACCATTCAGTTAGATAGCTCCGTTTTGGTTTTAGAAGCAGATATTTCTCTGTACACACTATGGTCCCATTCACTCGGGAATATCCAAACGCAGCTCCTAGAAGAAACGTGTTTCTGACTCGCTGAATCTCAACATAGATTCAACATTCTTAGGTGAACGAACGCACAGCAGAGCAGTTTCAAGAAAACGATTCTCCTGAGTTTTAGACGAAGTTTACTGCTGTTTAGTACGTATGCCGGCATTGGGCTGGAAATACCGGTTTTGGGATTCTGCACAGAAAGGGTTTGTAAACCGCTGAACCCACACGTGAGTTTAACTCTGTCAGTTGAATGCACACATTGACAACCATTCAGTTAGATAACTCCGTTTTGGTTTTAGAAGCAGATATTTCTCTGTACAGCCTATGGTCCCATTCACTCGGGAATATCCCACCGCAGCTCCTAGAAGAAACGTGTTTCTGACTCGCTGAATCTCAACATAGATTCCACTCTCTTAGGTGAACGAGCGCACAGCAGAGCAGTTTCAAGGAAACGTTTCTCCTGAGTTTTAGACGAAGTTTACTGCGGTTTAGCACGTATGCCGGCATTGGGATGGAAATACCGGTTTTGGGATTTTGCACAGAAATGGTTTGCAAACCGCTGAATTCACACGTGAGTTTAACTCTGTCAGTTGAATGCACACATTGACAACCATTCACTTAGATAGCTCCGTTTTGGTTTTAGAAGCAGATATTTCTCTGTACAGTCTATGGTCCCATTCACTCGGGAATATCCCAACGCAGCTCCTAGAAGAAACGTGTTTCTGACTAGCTGAATCTCAACATAGATTCAACATTCTTAGGTGAACGAACGCACAGCAGAGCAGTTTCAAGGAAACGTTTCTCCTTAGTTTTAGACGTAGTTTCCTGCTGTTTAGTACGTATGCCGGCATTGGGCTGGAAATACCGGTTTTCGGATTCTGCACAGAAAGGGTTTGCAAGCCGCTGAATCCACACGTGAGATTAACTCTTTCGGTTGAATGCACACATTGACAACTATTCGGTTAGATAGCTGCGTTTTGGTTTTTAGAAGCAGATATTTCTCTGTACAGCCTATGGTCCCATTCACTCGGGAATATCCCAACAGAGTTCCTAGAAGAAACGTGTATATGACTCGCTGAATCCCAGCATAGATTCAACTCTCTTAGGTGAACGAACACACAGCAGAGCAGTTTCAAGGAAACGTTTCTCCTGAGTTTTAGACGATGTTTACTGCTGTTTCGTACGTATGCCGGCATTGGGCTGGAAATGCCGGTTTTGGGATTCTGCAAAGAAAGGGTTTGCAAACCGCTGATTCCACACGTGAGTTTAACTCTGTCAGTTGAATGCACACATTGACAACCATTCAGTTAGATAGCTCCGTTTTGGTTTTAGAAGCAGATATTTCTCTGTACAGCCTATGGTCCCATTCACTCGGGAATATCCCAACGCACCTCCTAGAAGAAACGTGTTTCTGACTCGCTGAATCTCAACATAGATTCAACTCTCTTAGGTGAACGAACGCACAGCAGAGCAGTTTCAAGGAAACGTTTCCCCTGAGTTTCAGACGAAGTTTCCTGCGGTTTAG
The DNA here is from genome assembly GCF_030222135.1 of Aotus nancymaae. Classification (NCBI taxonomy): domain Eukaryota; kingdom Metazoa; phylum Chordata; class Mammalia; order Primates; family Aotidae; genus Aotus; species Aotus nancymaae. The sequence continues at coordinate 877,451 of NW_026988565.1, forward strand.
AACGTATGCCGGCAATGGGCTGGAAGTACCGGTTTTGGGATTCTGCACAGAAAGGGTTTGCAAACCGCTGAATCCACACGTGAGTTTAACTCCGTCAGTTGAATGCACACATTGACAACCATTTAGTTAGATAGCTCCGTTTTGGTTTTAGAAGCAGATATTTCTCTGTACAGCCTATGGTCACATTCACTCGGGAATAACCCAGCGCAGCTCCTAGAAGAAACGTGTTTCTGACGCGCTGAATCTCAACATAGATTCCACTCTCTTAGGTGAACGAACGCACAGCAGAGAAGTTTCAAGGAAACGTTTCCCCTGAGTTTTAGACGATGTTTCCTGCGGTTTAGTACGTATGCCGGCATTGGGATGGAAATACCGGTTTTGGGATTCTGTACAGAAACGGTTTACAAATCGCCGAATTCACACGTGAGTTTAACTCTGTCAGTTGAATGCTCACATTGACAACCATTCAGTTAGAATGCTCCGTTTTGGTTTTAGAAGCAGATATTTCTCTGTACAGACTATGGTCCCATTCACTCGGGAATATCCCAACGCAGCTCCTAGAAGAAACGTGTTTCTGACTCGCTGAATCTCAACATAGATTCAACTTTCTTAGGTGAACGAACGCACAGCAGAGCAGTTTCAAGGAAACGTTCCTCCTGAGTTTTAGACGAAGTTTACTGCTGTTTCGTACGTATGCCGGCATTGGGCTGGAAATGCCGGTTTTGGGATTCTGCAAAGAAAGGGTTTGCAAACCGCTGATTCCACACGTGAGTTTAATTCTGTCAGTTGAATGCACACATTGACAACCATTCAGTTAGATAGCTCCGTTTTGGTTTTAGAAGCAGATATTTCTCTGTACAGCCTATGGTCCCATTCACTCGGGAATATCCAAACGCAGCTCCTAGAAGAAACGTGTTTCTGACTCGCTGAATCTCAACATAGATTCAACATTCTTAGGTGAACGAACGCACAGCAGAGCAGTTTCAAGGAAACGTTTCCCCTGAGTTTTAGACGAAGTTTCCTGCGGTTTAGTACGTATGCCGGCATTGGGATGGAAATATCGGTTTTGGGATTCTGTACAGAAACGGTTTACAAACCGCCGAATTCACACGTGAGTTTAACTCTGTCAGTTGAATGCACACATTGACAACCATTCAGTTAGAATGCTCCGTTTTGGTTTTAGAAGCAGATATTTCTCTGTACAGCCTATGGTCCCATTCACTCGGGAATATCCCAACGCAGCTCCTGGAAGAAACGTGTTTCTGACTCGCTGATTCTCAACATAGATTCAACATTCTTAGGTGAACAAACGCACAGTAGAGAAGTTTCAAGGAAACGTTTCCCCTGAGTTTCAGACGAAGTTTCCTGCGGTTTAGTACGTATGCCGGCAATGGGATGGAAATACCGGTTTTGGGATTCTGTACAGAAACGGTTTACAAACCGCCGAATTCACACGTGAGTTTAACTCTGTCAGTTGAATGCACACATTGACAACCATTCCGTTAGAATGCTCCGCTTTGGTTTTAGAAGCAGAAATTTCTCTGTACAGCCTATGGTCCCATTCACTCGGGAATATCCCAACGCAGCTCCTAGAAGAAACGTGTTTCTGACTCGCTGAATCTCAACATAGATTCAACTTTCTTAGGTGAACGAAGGCACAGCAGAGCAGTTTCAAGGAAACGTTCCTCCTGAGTTTTAGACGAAGTTTACTGCTGTTTCGAACGGATGCCGGCATTGGGCTGGAAATGCCGGTTTTGGGATTCTGCAAAGAAAGGGTTTGCAAACCGCTGATTCCACACGTGAGTTTAACTCTGTCAGTTGAATGCACACATTGACAACCATTCAGTTAGATAACTCCGTTTTGATTTTAGAAGCAGATATTTCTCTGTACAGCCCATGGACCCATTCACTCGGGAATGTCCCAACGCAGCTCCTAGAAGAAACGTGTTTCTGACTCGCTGAATCTCAACATAGATTCAACTCTCTTATTTGAAGGAACACACAGCAGAGCAGTTTCAAGTAAACGATTCTCCTGAGTTTTAGACGAAGTTTACTGCTGTTTAGTACGTATGCCGGCATTGGGATGGAAATACCGGTTTTGGGATTTTGCACAGAAACGGTTTGCAAACCGCTGAATTCACACGTGAGTTTAACTCTGTCAGTTGAATGCACACATTGACAACCATTCAGTTAGATAGCTCCGTTTTGGTTTTAGAGGCAGATATTTCTCTGTACAGCCTATGGTCCCATTCACTCGGGAATAACGCAGCGCAGCTCCTAGAAGAAACGTGTTTCTAACTCGCTGAATCTCAACATAGATTCCACTCTCTTTGGTGAACGAACGCACAGCAGAGAAGTTTCAAGGAAACGTTTCCCCTGAGTTTTAGACGAAGTTTCCTGCGGTTTAGTACGTATGCCGGCATTGGGATGGAAACACCGGTTTTGGGATTCTGTACAGAAACGGTTTACAAACCGCCGAATTCACACGTGAGTTTAACTCTGTCAGTTGAATGCACACATTGACAACCATTCAGTTAGAAAGCTCCGTTTTGGTTTTAGAAGCAGATATTTCTCTGTACAGCCTATGGTCCCATTCACTCGGGAATATCCCACTGCAGCTCCTAGAAGAAACGTGTTTCTGACTTGCTGAATCTCAACATAGATTCAACTTTCTTAGGTGAACGAACGCACAGCAGAGCAGTTTCAAGTAAACGTTCCTCCTGAGTTTTAGACGAAGTTTACTGCTGTTTTGTACGTATGCCGGCATTGGGCTGGAAATGCCGGTTTTGGGATTCTGCAAAGAAAGGGTTTGCAAACCGCTGATTCCACACGTGAGTTTAATTCTGTCAGTTGAATGCACACATTGACAACCATTCAGTTAGATAGCTCCGTTTTGGTTTTAGAAGCAGATATTTCTCTGTACAGCCTATGGTCCCATTCACTCGGGAATATCCCAACAGAGTTCCTAGAAGAAACGTGTATATGACTCGCTGAATCCCAGCATAGATTCAACTCTCTTAGGTGAACGAACACACAGCAGAGCAGTTTCAAGGAAACGTTTCTCCTTAGTTTTAGACGTAGTTTCATGCGGTTTAGTACGTATGCCGGCATTGGGCTGGAAATACCGGTTTTCGGATTCTGCACAGAAAGGGTTTGCAAGCCGCTGAATCCACACGTGAGATTAACTCTTTCGGTTGAATGCACACATTGACAACTATTCGGTTAGATAGCTGCGTTTTGGTTTTTAGAAGCAGATATTTCTCTGTACAGCCTATGGTCCCATTCACTCGGGAATATCCCAACAGAGTTCCTAGAAGAAACGTGTATATGACTCGCTGAATCCCAGCATAGATTCAACTCTCTTAGGTGAACGAACACACAGCAGAGCAGTTTCAAGGAAACGTTTCTCCTGAGTTTTAGACGATGTTTACTGCTGTTTCGTATGTATGCCGGCATTGGGCTGGAAATGCCGGTTTTGGGATTCTGCAAAGAAAGGGTTTGCAAACCGCTGATTCCACACGTGAGTTTAACTCTTTCAGTTGAATGCACACATTGACAACCATTCAGTTAGATAGCTCCGTTTTGGTTTTAGAAGCAGATATTTCTCTGTACAGCCTATGGTCCCATTCACTCGGGAATATCCCAACGCACCTCCTAGAAGAAACGTGTTTCTGACTCGCTGAATCTCAACATAGATTCAACTCTCTTAGGTGAACGAACGCACAGCAGAGCAGTTTCAAGGAAACGTTTCCCCTGAGTTTCAGACGAAGTTTCCTGCGGTTTAGAACGTATGCCGGCAATGGGCTGGAAGTACCGGTTTTGGGATTCTGCACAGAAAGGGTTTGCAAACCGCTGAATCCACACGTGAGTTTAACTCCGTCAGTTGAATGCACACATTGACAACCATTTAGTTAGATAGCTCCGTTTTGGTTTTAGAAGCAGATATTTCTCTGTACAGCCTATGGTCACATTCACTCGGGAATAACCCAGCGCAGCTCCTAGAAGAAACGTGTTTCTGACTCGCTGAATCTCAACATAGATTCCACTCTCTTAGGTGAACGAACGCACAGCAGAGAAGTTTCAAGGAAACGTTTCCCCTGAGTTTTAGACGATGTTTCCTGCGGTTTAGTACGTATGCCGGCATTGGGATGGAAATACCGGTTTTGGGATTCTGTACAGAAACGGTTTACAAATCGCCGAATTCACACGTGAGTTTAACTCTGTCAGTTGAATGCTCACATTGACAACCATTCAGTTAGAATGCTCCGTTTTGGTTTTAGAAGCAGATATTTCTCTGTACAGACTATGGTCCCATTCACTCGGGAATATCCCAACGCAGCTCCTAGAAGAAACGTGTTTCTGACTCGCTGAATCTCAACATAGATTCAACTTTCTTAGGTGAACGAACGCACAGCAGAGCAGTTTCAAGGAAACGTTCCTCCTGAGTTTTAGACGAAGTTTACTGCTGTTTCGTACGTATGCCGGCATTGGGCTGGAAATGCCGGTTTTGGGATTCTGCAAAGAAAGGGTTTGCAAACCGCTGATTCCACACGTGAGTTTAATTCTGTCAGTTGAATGCACACATTGACAACCATTCAGTTAGATAGCTCCGTTTTGGTTTTAGAAGCAGATATTTCTCTGTACAGCCTATGGTCCCATTCACTCGGGAATATCCAAACGCAGCTCCTAGAAGAAACGTGTTTCTGACTCGCTGAATCTCAACATAGATTCAACTCTCTTATTTGAAGGAACACACAGCAGAGCAGTTTCAAGTAAACGATTCTCCTGAGTTTTAGACGAAGTTTACTGCTGTTTAGTACGTATGCCGGCATTGGGATGGAAATACCGGTTTTGGGATTTTGCACAGAAACGGTTTGCAAACCGCTGAATTCACACGTGAGTTTAACTCTGTCAGTTGAATGCACACATTGACAACCATTCAGTTAGATAGCTCCGTTTTGGTTTTAGAGGCAGATATTTCTCTGTACAGCCTATGGTCCCATTCACTCGGGAATAACGCAGCGCAGCTCCTAGAAGAAACGTGTTTCTAACTCGCTGAATCTCAACATAGATTCCACTCTCTTAGGTGAACGAACGCACAGCAGAGAAGTTTCAAGGAAACGTTTCCCCTGAGTTTTAGACGAAGTTTCCTGCGGTTTAGTACGTATGCCGGCATTGGGATGGAAACACCGGTTTTGGGATTCTGTACAGAAACGGTTTACAAACCGCCGAATTCACACGTGAGTTTAACTCTGTCAGTTGAATGCACACATTGACAACCATTCAGTTAGAAAGCTCCGTTTTGGTTTTAGAAGCAGATATTTCTCTGTACAGCCTATGGTCCCATTCACTCGGGAATATCCCACTGCAGCTCCTAGAAGAAACGTGTTTCTGACTTGCTGAATCTCAACATAGATTCAACTTTCTTAGGTGAACGAACGCACAGCAGAGCAGTTTCAAGTAAACGTTCCTCCTTAGTTTTAGACGAAGTTTACTGCTGTTTTGTACGTATGCCGGCATTGGGCTGGAAATGCCGGTTTTGGGATTCTGCAAAGAAAGGGTTTGCAAACCGCTGATTCCACACGTGAGTTTAATTCTGTCAGTTGAATGCACACATTGACAACCATTCAGTTAGATAGCTCCGTTTTGGTTTTAGAAGCAGATATTTCTCTGTACAGCCTATGGTCCCATTCACTCGGGAATATCCCAACAGAGTTCCTAGAAGAAACGTGTATATGACTCGCTGAATCCCAGCATAGATTCAACTCTCTTAGGTGAACGAACACACAGCAGAGCAGTTTCAAGGAAACGTTTCTCCTTAGTTTTAGACGTAGTTTCATGCGGTTTAGTACGTATGCCGGCATTGGGCTGGAAATACCGGTTTTCGGATTCTGCACAGAAAGGGTTTGCAAGCCGCTGAATCCACACGTGAGATTAACTCTTTCGGTTGAATGCACACATTGACAACTATTCGGTTAGATAGCTGCGTTTTGGTTTTTAGAAGCAGATATTTCTCTGTACAGCCTATGGTCCCATTCACTCGGGAATATCCCAACAGAGTTCCTAGAAGAAACGTGTATATGACTCGCTGAATCCCAGCATAGATTCAACTCTCTTAGGTGAACGAACACACAGCAGAGCAGTTTCAAGGAAACGTTTCTCCTGAGTTTTAGACGATGTTTACTGCTGTTTCGTATGTATGCCGGCATTGGGCTGGAAATGCCGGTTTTGGGATTCTGCAAAGAAAGGGTTTGCAAACCGCTGATTCCACACGTGAGTTTAACTCTTTCAGTTGAATGCACACATTGACAACCATTCAGTTAGATAGCTCCGTTTTGGTTTTAGAAGCAGATATTTCTCTGTACAGCCTATGGTCCCATTCACTCGGGAATATCCCAACGCACCTCCTAGAAGAAACGTGTTTCTGACTCGCTGAATCTCAACATAGATTCAACTCTCTTAGGTGAACGAACGCACAGCAGAGCAGTTTCAAGGAAACGTTTCCCCTGAGTTTCAGACGAAGTTTCCTGCGGTTTAGAACGTATGCCGGCAATGGGCTGGAAGTACCGGTTTTGGGATTCTGCACAGAAAGGGTTTGCAAACCGCTGAATCCACACGTGAGTTTAACTCCGTCAGTTGAATGCACACATTGACAACCATTTAGTTAGATAGCTCCGTTTTGGTTTTAGAAGCAGATATTTCTCTGTACAGCCTATGGTCACATTCACTCGGGAATAACCCAGCGCAGCTCCTAGAAGAAACGTGTTTCTGACTCGCTGAATCTCAACATAGATTCCACTCTCTTAGGTGAACGAACGCACAGCAGAGAAGTTTCAAGGAAACGTTTCCCCTGAGTTTTAGACGATGTTTCCTGCGGTTTAGTACGTATGCCGGCATTGGGATGGAAATACCGGTTTTGGGATTCTGTACAGAAACGGTTTACAAATCGCCGAATTCACACGTGAGTTTAACTCTGTCAGTTGAATGCTCACATTGACAACCATTCAGTTAGAATGCTCCGTTTTGGTTTTAGAAGCAGATATTTCTCTGTACAGCCTATGGTCCCATTCACTCGGGAATATCCCAACGCAGCTCCTAGAAGAAACGTGTTTCTGACTCGCTGAATCTCAACATAGATTCAACTTTCTTAGCTGAACGAACGCACAGCAGAGCAGTTTCAAGGAAACGTTCCTCCTGAGTTTTAGACGAAGTTTACTGCTGTTTCGTACGTATGCCGGCATTGGGCTGGAAATGCCGGTTTTGGGATTCTGCAAAGAAAGGGTTTGCAAACCGCTGATTCCACACGTGAGTTTAACTCTGTCAGTTGAATGCACACATTGACAACCATTCAGTTAGATAGCTCCGTTTTGGTTTTAGAAGCAGATATTTCTCTGTACACCCTATGGTCCCATTCACTCGGGAATATCCAAACGCAGCTCCTAGAAGAAACGTGTTTCTGACTCGCTGAATCTCAACATAGATTCAACATTCTTAGGTGAAAGAACGCACAGCAGAGCAGTTTCAAGGAAACGATTCTCCTGAGTTTTAGACGAAGTTTACTGCTGTTTAGGACGTATGCCGGCATTGGGCTGGAAATACCGGTTTTGGGATTCTGCACAGAAAGGGTTTGCAAACAGCTGAACCCACACGTGAGTTTAACTCTGTCAGTTGAATGCACACATTGACAACCATTCAGTTAGATAGCTCCGTTTTGGTTTTAGAAGCAGATATTTCCCTGTACAGCCTATTGTCCCATTCACTCGGGAATATCCCAACGCAGCTCCTAGAAGAAACGTGTTCATGACTCGCTGAGTCTCAGCATAGATTCAACTCACTTAGGTGAACGAACGCACAGCAGAGCAGTTTCAAGGAAACGTTTCCCCTGAGTTTCAGACGAAGTTTCCTGCGGTTTAGTACGTATGCCGGCATTGGGATGGAAATACCGGTTTTGGGATTCTGTACAGAAACGGTTTACAAACCGCCGAATTCACACGTGAGTTTAACTCTGTCAGTTGAATGCACACATTGACAACCATTCAGTTAGAATGCTCCGTTTTGGTTTTAGAAGCAGAAATTTCTCTGTACAGCCTATGGTCCCATTCACTCGGGAATATCCCAACGCAGCTCCTAGAAGAAACGTGTTTCTGACTCGCTGAAACTCAACATAGATTCAACTTTCTTAGGTGAACGAAGGCACAGCAGAGCAGTTTCAAGGAAACGTTCCTCCTGAGTTTTAGACGAAGTTTACTGCTGTTTCGTACGGATGCCGGCATTGGGCTGGAAATGCCGGTTTTGGGATTCTGCAAAGAAAGGGTTTGCAAACCGCTGATTCCACACGTGAGTTTAACTCTGTCAGTTGAATGCACACATTGACAACCATTCAGTTAGATAACTCCGTTTTGATTTTAGAAGCAGATATTTCTCTGTACAGCCTATGGTCCCAATCACTCGGGAATATCCCAACGCAGCTCTTGAAGAAACGTGTTTCTGACTCGCTGAATCTCAACATAGATTCAACTCTCTTTGGTGAACGAACACACAGCAGAGCAGTTTCAAGTAAACGATTCTCCTGAGTTTTAGACGAAGTTTACTGCTGTTTAGTACGTATGCCGGCATTGGGATGGAAATACCGGTTTTGGGACTTTGCACAGAAACGGTTTGCATACCGCTGAATTCACACGTGAGTTTAACTCTGTCAGTTGAATGCACACATTGACAACCATTCAGTTAGACGAAGTTTACTGCTGTTTCGAACGGATGCCGGCATTGGGCTGGAAATGCCGGTTTTGGGATTCTGCAAAGAAAGGGTTTGCAAACCGCTGATTCCACACGTGAGTTTAACTCTGTCAGTTGAATGCACACATTGACAACCATTCAGTTAGATAACTCCGTTTTGATTTTAGAAGCAGATATTTCTCTGTACAGCCCATGGTCCCATTTACTCGGGAATGTCCCAACGCAGCTCCTAGAAGAAACGTGTTTCTGACTCGCTGAATCTCAACATAGATTCAACTCTCTTATTTGAAGGAACACACAGCAGAGCAGTTTCAAGTAAACGATTCTCCTGAGTTTTAGACGAAGTTTACTGCTGTTTAGTACGTATGCCGGCATTGGGATGGAAATACCGGTTTCGGGATTTTGCACAGAAACGGTTTGCAAACCGCTGAATTCACACGTGAGTTTAACTCTGTCAGTTGAATGCACACATTGACAACCATTCAGTTAGATAGCTCCGTTTTGGTTTTAGAGGCAGATATTTCTCTGTACAGCCTATGGTCCCATTCACTCGGGAATAACGCAGCGCAGCTCCTAGAAGAAACGTGTTTCTAACTCGCTGAATCTCAACATAGATTCCACTCTCTTAGGTGAACGAACGCACAGCAGAGAAGTTTCAAGGAAACGTTTCCCCTGAGTTTTAGACGAAGTTTCCTGCGGTTTAGTACGTATGCCGGCATTGGGATGGAAACACCGGTTTTGGGATTCTGTACAGAAACGGTTTACAAACCGCCGAATTCACACGTGAGTTTAACTCTGTCAGTTGAATGCACACATTGACAACCATTCAGTTAGAAAGCTCCGTTTTGGTTTTAGAAGCAGATATTTCTCTGTACAGCCTATGGTCCCATTCACTCGGGAATATCCCAACGCAGCTCCTAGAAGAAACGTGTTTCTGACTTGCTGAATCTCAACATAGATTCAACTTTCTTAGGTGAACGAACGCACAGCAGAGCAGTTTCAAGTAAACGTTCCTCCTGAGTTTTAGACGAAGTTTACTGCTGTTTCGTACGTATGCCGGCATTGGGCTGGAAATGCCGGTTTTGGGATTCTGTAAAGAAAGGGTTTGCAAACCGCTGATTCCACACGTGAGTTTAACTCTGTCAGTTGAATGCACACATTGACAACCATTCAGTTAGATAACTCCGTTTTGGTTTTAGAAGTAGATATTTCTCTGTACAGCCTATGGTCCCATTCACTCGGGAATATCCCACCGCAGCTCCTAGAAGAAACGTGTTTCTGACTCGCTGAATCTCAACATAGATTCCACTCTCTTAGGTGAACGAGCGCACAGCAGAGCAGTTTCAAGGAAACGTTTCTCCTGAGTTTTAGACGAAGTTTACTGCGGTTTAGCACGTATGCCGGCATTGGGATGGAAATACCGGTTTTGGGATTTTGCACAGAAATGGTTTGCAAACCGCTGAATTCACACGTGAGTTTAACTCTGTCAGTTGAATGCACACATTGACAACCATTCACTTAGATAGCTCCGTTTTGGTTTTAGAAGCAGATATTTCTCTGTACAGTCTATGGTCCCATTCACTCGGGAATATCCCAACGCAGCTCCTAGAAGAAACGTGTTTCTGACTAGCTGAATCTCAACATAGATTCAACATTCTTAGGTGAACGAACGCACAGCAGAGCAGTTTCAAGGAAACGTTTCTCCTTAGTTTTAGACGTAGTTTCCTGCTGTTTAGTACGTATGCCGGCATTGGGCTGGAAATGCCGGTTTTGGGATTCTGCAAAGAAAGGGTTTGCAAACCGCTGATTCCACACGTGAGTTTAATTCTGTCAGTTGAATGCACACATTGACAACCATTCAGTTAGATAGCTCCGTTTTGGTTTTAGAAGCAGATATTTCTCTGTACAGCCTATGGTCCCATTCACTCGGGAATATCCAAACGCAGCTCCTAGAAGAAACGTGTTTCTGACTCGCTGAATCTCAACATAGATTCAACATTCTTAGGTGAACGAAAGCACAGCAGAACAGTTTCAAGAAAACGATTCTCCTGAGTTTTAGACGAAGTTTACTGCTGTTTAGTACGTATGCTGGCATTGGGCTGGAAATACCGGTTTTGGGATTCTGCACAGAAAGGGTTTGCAAACCGCTGAACCCACACGTGAGTTTAACTCTGTCAGTTGAATGCACACATTGACAACCATTCAGTTAGAATGCTCCGTTTTGGTTTTAGAAGCAGATATTTCTCTGTACAGCCTATGGTCCCATTCACTCGGGAATATCCCAACGCAGCTCCTAGAAGAAACGTGTTTCTGACTCGCTGAATCTCAACATAGATTCAACTCTCTTAGGTGAACGAACACACAGCAGAGCAGTTTCAAGTAAACGATTCTCCTGAGTTTTAGACGAAGTTTACTGCTGTTTAGTACGTATGCCGGCATTGGGATGGAAATACCGGTTTTAGGACTTTGCACAGAAACGGTTTGCATACCGCTGAATTCACACGTGAGTTTAACTCTGTCAGTTGAATGCACACATTGACAACCATTCAGTTAGATAGCTCCGTTTTGGTTTTAGAAGCAGATATTTCTCTGTACAGCCTATGGTCCCATTCACTCGGCAATAACCCAGCGCAGCTCGTAGAAGAAACGTGTTTCTGACTCGCTGAATCTCAACATAGATTCCACTCTCTTAGGTGAACGAACGCACAGCAGATCAGTTTCAAGGAAACGTTTCCCCTGAGTTTTAGACGAAGTTTCCTGCGGTTTAGTACGTATGCGGGCATTGGGATATAAATATCGGTTTTGGGATTCTGTACAGAAACGGTTTACGAACCGCCGAATTCACACGTGAGTTTAACTCTGTCAGTTGAATGCACACATTGACAACCATTCAGTTAGAATGCTCCGTTTTGGTTTTAGAAGCAGATATTACTCTGTACAGCCTATGGTCCCATTCACTCGGGAATATCCCAACGCAGCTCCTAGAAGAAAAGTGTTTCTGGCTCGCTGAATCTCAACATAGTTTCAACTTTCTTAGGTGAACGAACGCACAGCAGAGCAGTTTCAAGGAAACGTTCCTCCTGAGTTTTAGACGAAGTTTACTGCTGTTTCGTACGTATGCCGGCATGTGGCTGGAAATGCCGGTTTTGGGATTCTGCAAAGAAAGGGTTTGCAAACCGCTGATTCCACACGTGAGTTTAACTCTGTCAGTTGAATGCACACATTGACAACCATTCAGTTAGATAACTCCGTTTTGGTTTTAGAAGCAGATATTTCTCTGTACAGCCTATGGTCCCATTCACTCGGCAATATCCCAACGCAGCTCCTAGAAGAAACGTGTTTCTGACTCGCTGAATCTCAACATAGATTCAACTCTCTTAGGTGAATGAACACACAGCAGAGCAGTTTCAAGTAAACGATTCTCCTAAGTTTTAGACGAAGTTTACTGCTGTTTAGTACGTATGCCGGCATTGGGATGGAAATACCGGTTTTGGGATTTTGCACAGAAACGGTTTGCAAACCACTGAATTCACACGTGAGTTTAACTCTGTCAGATGAATGCACACATTGACAACCATTCAGTTAGAATGCTCCGTTTTGGTTTTAGAAGCAGATATTTCTCTGTACAGCCTATGGACCCATTCACTCGGGAATAACCCAACGCAGCTCCTAGAAGAAACGTGTTTCTGACTCGCTGAATCTCAACATAGATTCAACATTCTTAGGTGAACGAACGCACAGCAGAGCAGTTTCAAGGAAACGTTTCCCCTGAGTTTTAGACGAAGTTTCCTGCGGTTTAGTACGTATGCCGGCATTGGGATGGAAATATCGGTTTTGGGATTCTGTACAGAAACGGTTTACAAACCGCCGAATTCACACGTGAGTTTAACTCTGTCAGTTGAATGCACACATTGACAACCATTCAGTTAGAATGCTCCGTTTTGGTTTTAGAAGCACATATTTCTCTGTACAGCCTATGGTCCCATTCACTCGGGAATATCCCAACGCAGCTCCTATTAGAAACGTGTTTATGACTCGCTGAATCTCAACATAGATTCAACTTTCTTAGGTGAACGAACGCACAGCAGAGCAGTTTCAAGGAAACGTTCCTCCTGAGTTTTAGACGAAGTTTACTGCTGTTTCGTACGTATGCCGGCATTGGGCTGGAAATGCCGGTTTTGGGATTCTGCAAAGAAAGGGTTTGCAAACCGCTGATTCCACAGGTGAGTTTAACTCTGTCCGTTGAATGCACACATTGACAACCATTCAGTTAGATAACTCCGTTTTGGTTTTAGAAGCAGATATTTCTCTGTACAGCCTATGGTCCCATTCACTCGGGAATATCCCAACGCACCTCCTAGAAGAAACGTGTTTCTGACTCGCTGAATCTCAACATAGATTCAACTCTCTTAGGTGAACGAATGCACAGCAGAGCAGTTTCAAGGAAACGTTTCCCCTGAGTTTCAGACAAAGTTTCCTGCGGTTTAGAACGTATGCCGGCAATGGGCTGGAAGTACCGGTTTTGGGATTCTGCACAGAAAGGGTTTGCAAACCGCTGAATCCACACGTCAGTTTAACTCCGTCAGTTGAATGCACACATTGACAACCATTTAGTTAGATAGCTCCGTTTTGGTTTTAGAAGCAGATATTTCTCTGTACAGCCTATGGTCACATTCACTCGGGAATAACCCAGCGCAGCTCCTAGAAGAAACGTGTTTCTGACTCGCTGAATCTCAACATAGATTCCACTCTCTTAGGGGAACGAACGCACAGCAGAGAAGTTTCAAGGAAACGTTTCCCCTGAGTTTTAGACGATGTTTCCTGCGGTTTAGTACGTATGCCGGCATTGGGATGGAAATACCGGTTTTGGGATTCTGTACAGAAACGGTTTACAAATCGCCGAATTCACACGTGAGTTTAACTCTGTCAGTTGAATGCTCACATTGACAACCATTCAGTTAGAATGCTCCGTTTTGGTTTTAGAAGCAGATATTTCTCTGTACAGCCTATGGTCCCATTCACTCGGGAATATCCCAACGCAGCTCCTAGAAGAAACGTGTTTCTGACTCGCTGAATCTCAACATAGATTCAACTTTCTTAGGTGAACGAACGCACAGCAGAGCAGTTTCAAGGAAACGTTCCTCCTGAGTTTTAGACGAAGTTTACTGCTGTTTCGTTCGTATGCCGGCATTGGGCTGGAAATGCCGGTTTTGGGATTCTGCAAAGAAAGGGTTTGCAAACCGCTGATTCCACACGTGAGTTTAATTCTGTCAGTTGAATGCACACATTGACAACCATTCAGTTAGATAGCTCCGTTTTGGTTTTAGAAGCAGATATTTCTCTGTACACCCTATGGTCCCATTCACTCGGGAATATCCAAACGCAGCTCCTAGAAGAAACGTGTTTCTGACTCGCTGAATCTCAACATAGATTCAACATTCTTAGGTGAACGAAAGCACAGCAGAACAGTTTCAAGAAAACAATTCTCCTGAGTTTTAGACGAAGTTTACTGCTGTTTAGTACGTATGCCGGCATTGGGCTGGAAATACCGGTTTTGGGATTCTGCACAGAAAGGGTTTGCAAACCGCTGAACCCACACGTGAGTTTAACTCTGTCAGTTCAATGCACACATTGACAACCATTCAGTTAGAATGCTCCGTTTTGGTTTTAGAAGCAGATATTTCTCTGTACAGCCTATGGTCCCATTCACTCGGGAATATCCCAACGCAGCTCCTAGAAGAAACGTGTTTCTGACTCGCTGAATCTCAACATAGATTCAACTCTCTTAGGTGAACGAACACACAGCAGAGCAGTTTCAAGTAAACGATTTTCCTGAGTTTTAGACGAAGTTTACTGCTGTTTAGTACGTATGCCGGCATTGGGATGGAAATACCGGTTTTAGGACTTTGCACAGAAACGGTTTGCATACCGCTGAATTCACACGTGAGTTTAACTCTGTCAGTTGAATGCACACATTGACAACCATTCAGTTAGATAGCTCCGTTTTGGTTTTAGAAGCAGATATTTCTCTGTACAGCCTACGGTCCCATTCACTCGGCAATAACCCAGCGCAGCTCCTAGAAGAAACGTGTTTCTGACTCGCTGAATCTCAACATAGATTCCACTCTCTTAGGTGAACGAACGCACAGCAGATCAGTTTCAAGGAAACGTTTCCCCTGAGTTTTAGACGAAGTTTCCTGCGGTTTAGTACGTATGCGGGCATTGGGATATAAATATCGGTTTTGGGATTCTGTACAGAAACGGTTTACAAACCGCCGAATTCACACGTGAGTTTAACTCTGTCAGTTGAATGCACACATTGACAACCATTCAGTTAGAATGCTCCGTTTTGGTTTTAGAAGCAGATATTACTCTGTACAGCCTATGGTCCCATTCACTCGGGAATATCCCAACGCAGCTCCTAGAAGAAAAGTGTTTCTGGCTCGCTGAATCTCAACATAGATTCAACTTTCTTAGGTGAACGAACGCACAGCAGAGCAGTTTCAAGGAAACGTTCCTCCTGAGTTTTAGACGAAGTTTACTGCTGTTTCGTACGTATGCCGGCATGTGGCTGGAAATGCCGGTTTTGGGATTCTGCAAAGAAAGGGTTTGCAAACCGCTGATTCCACACGTGAGTTTAACTCTGTCAGTTGAATGCACACATTGACAACCATTCAGTTAGATAACTCCGTTTTGGTTTTAGAAGCAGATATTTCTCTGTACAGCCTATGGTCCCATTCACTCGGCAATATCCCAACGCAGCTCCTAGAAGAAACGTGTTTCTGGCTCGCTGAATCTCAACATAGATTCAACTCTCTTAGGTGAATGAACACACAGCAGAGCAGTTTCAAGTAAACGATTCTCCTAAGTTTTAGACGAAGTTTACTGCTGTTTAGTACGTATGCCGGCATTGGGATGGAAATACCGGTTTTGGGATTTTGCACAGAAACGGTTTGCAAACCACTGAATTCACACGTGAGTTTAACTCTGTCAGATGAATGCACACATTGACAACCATTCAGTTAGATAGCTCCGTTTTGGTTTTAGAAGCAGATATTTCTCTGTACAGCCTATGGACCCATTCACTCGGGAATAACCCAACGCAGCTCCTAGAAGAAACGTGTTTCTGACTCGCTGAATCTCAACATAGATTCAACATTCTTAGGTGAACGAACGCACAGCAGAGCAGTTTCAAGGAAACGTTTCCCCTGAGTTTTAGACGAAGTTTCCTGCGGTTTAGTACGTATGCCGGCATTGGGATGGAAATATCGGTTTTGGGATTCTGTACAGAAACGGTTTACAAACCGCCGAATTCACACGTGAGTTTAACTCTGTCAGTTGAATGCACACATTGACAACCATTCAGTTAGAATGCTCCGTTTTGGTTTTAGAAGCAGATATTTCTCTGTACAGCCTATGGTCCCATTCACTCGGGAATATCCCAACGCAGCTCCTATTAGAAACGTGTTTATGACTCGCTGAATCTCAACATAGATTCAACTTTCTTAGGTGAACGAACGCACAGCAGAGCAGTTTCAAGGAAACGTTCCTCCTGAGTTTTAGACGAAGTTTACTGCTGTTTCGTACGTATGCCGGCATTGGGCTGGAAATGCCGGTTTTGGGATTCTGCAAAGAAAGGGTTTGCAAACCGCTGATTCCACAGGTGAGTTTAACTCTGTCCGTTGAATGCACACATTGACAACCATTCAGTTAGATAACTCCGTTTTGGTTTTAGAAGCAGATATTTCTCTGTACAGCCTATGGTCCCATTCACTCGGGAATATCCCAACGCACCTCCTAGAAGAAACGTGTTTCTGACTCGCTGAATCTCAACATAGATTCAACTCTCTTAGGTGAACGAATGCACAGCAGAGCAGTTTCAAGGAAACGTTTCCCCTGAGTTTCAGACAAAGTTTCCTGCGGTTTAGAACGTATGCCGGCAATGGGCTGGAAGTACCGGTTTTGGGATTCTGCACAGAAAGGGTTTGCAAACCGCTGAATCCACACGTGAGTTTAACTCCGTCAGTTGAATGCACACATTGACAACCATTTAGTTAGATAGCTCCGTTTTGGTTTTAGAAGCAGATATTTCTCTGTACAGCCTATGGTCACATTCACTCGGGAATAACCCAGCGCAGCTCCTAGAAGAAACGTGTTTCTGACTCGCTGAATCTCAACATAGATTCCACTCTCTTAGGTGAACGAACGCACAGCAGAGAAGTTTCAAGGAAACGTTTCCCCTGAGTTTTAGACGATGTTTCCTGCGGTTTAGTACGTATGCCGGCATTGGGATGGAAATACCGGTTTTGGGATTCTGTACAGAAACGGTTTACAAATCGCCGAATTCACACGTGAGTTTAACTCTGTCAGTTGAATGCTCACATTGACAACCATTCAGTTAGAATGCTCCGTTTTGGTTTTAGAAGCAGATATTTCTCTGTACAGCCTATGGTCCCATTCACTCGGGAATATCCCAACGCAGCTCCTAGAAGAAACGTGTTTCTGACTCGCTGAATCTCAACATAGATTCAACTTTCTTAGGTGAACGAACGCACAGCAGAGCAGTTTCAAGGAAACGTTCCTCCTGAGTTTTAGACGAAGTTTACTGCTGTTTCGTACGTATGCCGGCATTGGGCTGGAAATGCCGGTTTTGGGATTCTGCAAAGAAAGGGTTTGCAAACCGCTGATTCCACACGTGAGTTTAACTCTGTCAGTTGAATGCACACATTGACAACCATTCAGTTAGATAGCTCCGTTTTGGTTTTAGAAGCAGATATTTCTCTGTACACCCTATGGTCCCATTCACTCGGGAATATCCAAACGCAGCTCCTAGAAGAAACGTGTTTCTGACTCGCTGAATCTCAACATAGATTCAACATTCTTAGGTGAACGAAAGCACAGCAGAACAGTTTCAAGTAAACGATTCTCCTGAGTTTTAGACGAAGTTTACTGCTGTTTAGTACGTATGCCGGCATTGGGCTGGAAATACCGGTTTTGGGATTCTGCACAGAAAGGGTTTGCAAACCGCTGAACCCACACGTGAGTTTAACTCTGTCAGTTGAATGCACACATTGACAACCATTCAGTTAGAATGCTCCGTTTTGGTTTTAGAAGCAGATATTTCTCTGTACACCCTATGGTCCCATTCACTCGGGAATATCCCAACGCAGCTCCTAGAAGAAACGTGTTTCTGACTCGCTGAATCTCAACATAGATTCAACTCTCTTAGGTGAACGAACACACAGCAGAGCAGTTTCAAGTAAACGATTCTCCTGAGTTTTAGACGAAATTTACTGCTGTTTAGTACGTATGCCGGCATTGGGATGGAAATACCGGTTTTAGGACTTTGCACAGAAACGGTTTGCATACCGCTGAATTCACACGTGAGTTTAACTCTGTCAGTTGAATGCACACATTGACAACCATTCAGTTAGATAGCTCCGTTTTGGTTTTAGAAGCAGATATTTCTCTGTACAGCCTATGGTCCCATTCACTCGGCAATAACCCAGCGCAGCTCCTAGAAGAAACGTGTTTCTGACTCGCTGAATCTCAACATAGATTCCACTCTCTTAGGTGAACGAACGCACAGCAGATCAGTTTCAAGGAAACGTTTCCCCTGAGTTTTAGACGAAGTTTCCTGTGGTTTAGTACGTATGCGGGCATTGGGATATAAATATCGGTTTTGGGATTCTGTACAGAAACGGTTTACAAACCGCCGAATTCACACGTGAGTTTAACTCTGTCAGTTGAATGCACACATTGACAACCATTCAGTTAGAATGCTCCGTTTTGGTTTTAGAAGCAGATATTTCTCTGTACAGCCTATGGTCCCATTCACTCGGGAATATCCCAACGCAGCTCCTAGAAGAAAAGTGTTTCTGACTCGCTGAATCTCAACATAGATTCAACTTTCTTAGGTGAACGAACGCACAGCAGAGCAGTTTCAAGGAAACGTTCCTCCTGAGTTTTAGACGAAGTTTACTGCTGTTTCGTACGTATGCCGGCATGTGGCTGGAAATGCCGGTTTTGGGATTCTGCAAAGAAAGGGTTTGCAAACCGCTGATTCCACACGTGAGTTTAACTCTGTCAGTTGAATGCACACATTGACAACCATTCAGTTAGATAACTCCGTTTTGGTTTTAGAAGCAGATATTTCTCTGTACAGCCTATGGTCCCATTCACTCGGCAATATCCCAACGCAGCTCCTAGAAGAAACGTATTTCTGACTCGCTGAATCTCAACATAGATTCAACTCTCTTAGGTGAATGAACACACAGCAGAGCAGTTTCAAGTAAACGATTCTCCTAAGTTTTAGACGTAGTTTACTGCTGTTTAGTACGCATGCCGGCATTGGAATGGAAATACCGGTTTTGGGATTTTGCACAGAAACGGTTTGCAAACCACTGAATTCACACGTGAGTTTAACTCTGTCAGATGAATGCACACATTGACAACCATTCAGTTAGATAGCTCCGTTTTGGTTTTAGAAGCAGATATTTCTCTGTACAGCCTATGGACCCATTCACTCGGGAATAACCCAACGCAACTCCTAGAAGAAACGTGTTTCTGACTCGCTGAATCTCAACATAGATTCAACATTCTTAGGTGAACGAACGCACAGCAGAGCAGTTTCAAGGAAACGTTTCCCCTGAGTTTTAGACGAAGTTTCCTGCGGTTTAGTACGTATGCCGGCATTGGGATGGAAATATCGGTTTTGGGATTCTGTACAGAAACGGTTTACAAACCGCCGAATTCACACGTGAGTTTAACTCTGTCAGTTGAATGCACACATTGACAACCATTCACTTAGAAAGCTCCGTTTTGGTTTTAGAAGCAGATATTTCTCTGTACAGCCTATGGTCCCATTCACTCGGGAATATCCCAACGCAGCTCCTGGAAGAAACGTGTTTCTGAATCGCTGAATCTCAACATAGATTCAACATTCTTAGGTGAACAAACGCACAGTAGAGCAGTTTCAACGAAACGATTCTCCTGAGTTTTAGACGAAGTTTACTGCTGTTTAGTACGTATGCCGGCATTGGGCTGGAAATACCGGTTTTGGGATTCTGCACAGAAAGGGTTTGCAAACCGCTGAACCCACACGTGAGTTTAACTCTGTCAGTTGAATGCACACATTGACAACCATTCAGTTAGATAGCTCCGTTTTGGTTTTAGAAGCAGATATTTCCCTGTACAACCTATTGTCCCATTCACTCGGAAATATCCCAACGCAGCTCCTAGAAGAAACGTGTTTATGACTCGCTGAGTCTCAGCATAGATTCAACTCTCTTAGGTGAACGAACGCACAGCAGAGCAGTTTCAAGGAAACGTTTCCCCTGAGTTTCAGACGAAGTTTCCTGCGGTTTAGTACGTATGCCGGCAATGGGATGGAAATACCGGTTTTGGGATTCTGTCCAGAAACGGTTTACAAACCGCCGAATTCACACGTGAGTTTAACTCTGTCAGTTGAATGCACACATTGACAACCATTCAGTTAGACGAAGTTTACTGCTGTTTCGAACGGATGCCGGCATTGGGCTGGAAATGCCGGTTTTGGGATTCTGCAAAGAAAGGGTTTGCAAACCGCTGATTCCACACGTGAGTTTAACTCTGTCAGTTGAATGCACACATTGACAACCATTCAGTTAGATAACTCCGTTTTGATTTTAGAAGCAGATATTTCTCTGTACAGCCCATGGTCCCATTCACTCGGGAATGTCCCAACGCAGCTCCTAGAAGAAACGTGTTTCTGACTCGCTGAATCTCAACATAGATTCAACTCTCTTATTTGAAGGAACACACAGCAGAGCAGTTTCAAGTAAACGATTCTCCTGAGTTTTAGACGAAGTTTACTGCTGTTTAGTACGTATGCCGGCATTGGGATGGAAATACCGGTTTCGGGATTTTGCACAGAAACGGTTTGCAAACCGCTGAATTCACACGTGAGTTTAACTCTGTCAGTTGAATGCACACATTGACAACCATTCAGTTAGATAGCTCCGTTTTGGTTTTAGAGGCAGATATTTCTCTGTACAGCCTATGGTCCCATTCACTCGGGAATAACGCAGCGCAGCTCCTAGAAGAAACGTGTTTCTAACTCGCTGAATCTCAACATAGATTCCACTCTCTTAGGTGAACGAACGCACAGCAGAGAAGTTTCAAGGAAACGTTTCCCCTGAGTTTTAGACGAAGTTTCCTGCGGTTTAGTACGTATGCCGGCATTGGGATGGAAACACCGGTTTTGGGATTCTGTACAGAAACGGTTTACAAACCGCCGAATTCACACGTGAGTTTAACTCTGTCAGTTGAATGCACACATTGACAACCATTCAGTTAGAAAGCTCCGTTTTGGTTTTAGAAGCAGATATTTCTCTGTACAGCCTATGGTCCCATTCACTCGGGAATATCCCAACGCAGCTCCTAGAAGAAACGTGTTTCTGACATGCTGAATCTCAACATAGATTCAACTTTCTTAGGTGAACGAACGCACAGCAGAGCAGTTTCAAGTAAACGTTCCTCCTCAGTTTTAGACGAAGTTTACTGCTGTTTTGTACGTATGCCGGCATTGGGCTGGAAATGCCGGTTTTGGGATTCTGTAAAGAAAGGGTTTGCAAACCGCTGATTCCACACGTGAGTTTAACTCTGTCAGTTGAATGCACACATTGACAACCATTCAGTTAGATAACTCCGTTTTGGTTTTAGAAGCAGATATTTCTCTGTACAGCCTATGTTCCCATTCACTCGGGAATATCCCACCGCAGCTCCTAGAAGAAACGTGTTTCTGACTCGCTGAATCTCAACATAGATTCCACTCTCTTAGGTGAACGAGCGCACAGCAGAGCAGTTTCAAGGAAACGTTTCTCCTGAGTTTTAGACGAAGTTTACTGCGGTTTAGCACGTATGCCGGCATTGGGATGGAAATACCGGTTTTGGGATTTTGCACAGAAATGGTTTGCAAACCGCTGAATTCACACGTGAGTTTAACTCTGTCAGTTGAATGCACACATTGACAACCATTCACTTAGATAGCTCCGTTTTGGTTTTAGAAGCAGATATTTCTCTGTACAGTCTATGGTCCCATTCACTCGGGAATATCCCAACGCAGCTCCTAGAAGAAACGTGTTTCTGACTAGCTGAATCTCAACATAGATTCAACATTCTTAGGTGAACGAACGCACAGCAGAGCAGTTTCAAGGAAACGTTTCTCCTTAGTTTTAGACGTAGTTTCCTGCTGTTTAGTACGTATGCCGGCATTGGGCTGGAAATACCGGTTTTCGGATTCTGCACAGAAAGGGTTTGCAAGCCGCTGAATCCACACGTGAGATTAACTCTTTCGGTTGAATGCACACATTGACAACTATTCGGTTAGATAGCTGCGTTTTGGTTTTTAGAAGCAGATATTTCTCTGTACAGCCTATGGTCCCATTCACTCGGGAATATCCCAACAGAGTTCCTAGAAGAAACGTGTATATGACTCGCTGAATCCCAGCATAGATTCAACTCTCTTAGGTGAACGAACACACAGCAGAGCAGTTTCAAGGAAACGTTTCTCCTGAGTTTTAGACGATGTTTACTGCTGTTTCGTACGTATGCCGGCATTGGGCTGGAAATGCCGGTTTTGGGATTCTGCAAAGAAAGGGTTTGCAAACCGCTGATTCCACACGTGAGTTTAACTCTGTCAGTTGAATGCACACATTGACAACCATTCAGTTAGATAGCTCCGTTTTGGTTTTAGAAGCAGATATTTCTCTGTACAGCCTATGGTCCCATTCACTCGGGAATATCCCAACGCAGCTCCTAGAAGAAACGTGTTTCTGACTCGCTGAATCTCAACATAGATTCAACTCTCTTAGGTGAACGAACGCACAGCAGAGCAGTTTCAAGGAAACGTTTCCCCTGAGTTTCAGACGAAGTTTCCTACGGTTTAGAACGTATGCCGGCAATGGGCTGGAAGTACCGGTTTTGGGATTCTGCACAGAAAGGGTTTGCAAACCGCTGAATCCACACGTGAGTTTAACTCCGTCAGTTGAATGCACACATTGACAACCATTTAGTTAGATAGCTCCGTTTTGGTTTTAGAAGCAGATATTTCTCTGTACAGCCTATGGTCACATTCACTCGGGAATAACCCAGCGCAACTCCTAGAAGAAACGTGTTTCTGACTCGCTGAATCTCAACATAGATTCCACTCTCTTAGGTGAACGAACGCACAGCAGAGAAGTTTCAAGGAAACGTTTCCCCTGAGTTTTAGACGATGTTTCCTGCGGTATAGTACGTATGCCGGCATTGGGATGGAAATACCGGTTTTGGGATTCTGTACAGAAACGGTTTACAAATCGCCGAATTCACACGTGAGTTTAACTCTGTCAGTTGAATGCTCACATTGACAACCATTCAGTTAGAATGCTCCGTTTTGGTTTTAGAAGCAGATATTTCTCTGTACAGCCTATGGTCCCATTCACTCGGGAATATCCCAACGCAGCTCCTAGAAGAAACGTGTTTCTGACTCGCTGAATCTCAACATAGATTCAACTTTCTTAGGTGAACGAACGCACAGCAGAGCAGTTTCAAGGAAACGTTCCTCCTGAGTTTTAGACGAAGTTTACTGCTGTTTCGTACGTATGCCGGCATTGGGCTGGAAATGCCGGTTTTGGGATTCTGCAAAGAAAGGGTTTGCAAACCGCTGATTCCACACGTGAGTTTAATTCTGTCAGTTGAATGCACACATTGACAACCATTCAGTTAGATAGCTCCGTTTTGGTTTTAGAAGCAGATATTTCTCTGTACAGCCTATGGTCCCATTCACTCGGGAATATCCAAACGCAGCTCCTAGAAGAAACGTGTTTCTGACTCGCTGAATCTCAACATAGATTCAACATTCTTAGGTGAACGAACGCACAGCAGAGCAGTTTCAAGGAAACGTTTCCCCTGAGTTTTAGACGAAGTTTCCTGCGGTTTAGTACGTATGCCGGCATTGGGATGGAAATATCGGTTTTGGGATTCTGTACAGAAACGGTTTACAAACCGCCGAATTCACACGTGAGTTTAACTATGTCAGTTGAATGCACACATTGACAACCATTCAGTTAGAATGCTCCGTTTTGGTTTTAGAAGCAGATATTTCTCTGTACAGCCTATGGTCCCATTCACTCGGGAATATCCCAACGCAGCTCCTGGAAGAAACGTGTTTCTGACTCGCTGAATCTCAACATAGATTCAACATTCTTAGGTGAACAAACGCACAGTAGAGAAGTTTCAAGGAAACGTTTCCCCTGAGTTTTAGACGAAGTTTACTGCTGTTTAGTACGTATGCCGGCATTGGGCTGGAAATACCGGTTTTGGGATTCTGCACAGAAAGGGTTTGCAAACCGCTGAACCCACATGTGAGTTTAACTCTGTCAGTTGAATGCACACATTGACAACCATTCAGTTAGATAGCTCCGTTTTGGTTTTAGAAGCAGATATTTCCCTGTACAACCTATTGTCCCATTCACTCGGGAATATCCCAACGCAGCTCCTAGAAGAAACGTGTTTATGACTCGCTGAGTCTAAGCATAGATTCAACTCTCTTAGGTGAACGAACGCACAGCAGAGCAGTTTCAAGGAAACGTTTCCCCTGAGTTTCAGACGAAGTTTCCTGCGGTTTAGTACGTATGCCGGCAATGGGATGGAAATACCGGTTTTGGGATTCTGTACAGAAACGGTTTACAAACCGCAGAATTCACACGTGAGTTTAACTCTGTCAGTTGAATGCACACATTGACAACCATTCGGTTAGAATGCTCCGTTTTGGTTTTAGAAGCAGAAATTTCTCTGTACAGCCTATGGTCCCATTCACTCGGGAATATCCCAACGCAGCTCCTAGAAGAAACGTGTTTCTGACTCGCTGAATCTCAACATAGATTCAACTTTCTTAGGTGAACGAAGGCACAGCAGAGCAGTTTCAAGGAAACGTTCCTCCTGAGTTTTAGACGAAGTTTACTGCTGTTTCGAACGGATGCCGGCATTGGGCTGGAAATGCCGGTTTTGGGATTCTGCAAAGAAAGGGTTTGCAAACCGCTGATTCCACACGTGAGTTTAACTCTGTCAGTTGAATGCACACATTGACAACCATTCAGTTAGATAACTCCGTTTTGATTTTAGAAGCAGATATTTCTCTGTACAGCCCATGGACCCATTCACTCGGGAATGTCCCAACGCAGCTCCTAGAAGAAACGTGTTTCTGACTCGCTGAATCTCAACATAGATTCAACTCTCTTATTTGAAGGAACACACAGCAGAGCAGTTTCAAGTAAACGATTCTCCTGAGTTTTAGACGAAGTTTACTGCTGTTTAGTACGTATTCCGGCATTGGGATGGAAATACCGGTTTTGGGATTTTGCACAGAAACGGTTTGCAAACCGCTGAATTCACACGTGAGTTTAACTCTGTCAGTTGAATGCACACATTGACAACCATTCAGTTAGATAGCTCCGTTTTGGTTTTAGAGGCAGATATTTCTCTGTACAGCCTATGGTCCCATTCACTCGGGAATAACGCAGCGCAGCTCCTAGAAGAAACGTGTTTCTAACTCGCTGAATCTCAACATAGATTCCACTCTCTTAGGTGAACGAACGCACAGCAGAGAAGTTTCAAGGAAACGTTTCCCCTGAGTTTTAGACGAAGTTTCCTGCGGTTTAGTACGTATGCCGGCATTGGGATGGAAACACCGGTTTTGGGATTCTGTACAGAAACGGTTTACAAACCGCCGAATTCACACGTGAGTTTAACTCTGTCAGTTGAATGCACACATTGACAACCATTCAGTTAGAAAGCTCCGTTTTGGTTTTAGAAGCAGATATTTCTCTGTACAGCCTATGGTCCCATTCACTCGGGAATATCCCAGCACAGCTCCTAGAAGAAACGTGTTTCTGACTTGCTGAATCTCAACATAGATTCAACTTTCTTAGGTGAACGAACGCACAGCAGAGCAGTTTCAAGTAAACGTTCCTCCTGAGTTTTAGACGAAGTTTACTGCTGTTTTGTACGTATGCCGGCATTGGGCTGGAAATGCCGGTTTTGGGATTCTGTAAAGAAAGGGTTTGCAAACCGCTGATTCCACACGTGAGTTTAACTCTGTCAGTTGAATGCACACATTGACAACCATTCAGTTAGATAACTCCGTTTTGGTTTTAGAAGCAGATATTTCTCTGTACAGCCTATGGTCCCATTCACTCGGGAATATCCCACCGCAGCTCCTAGAAGAAACGTGTTTCTGACTCGCTGAATCTCAACATAGATTCCACTCTCTTAGGTGAACGAGCGCACAGCAGAGCAGTTTCAAGGAAACGTTTCTCCTGAGTTTTAGACGAAGTTTACTGCGGTTTAGCACGTATGCCGGCATTGGGATGGAAATACCGGTTTTGGGATTTTGCACAGAAATGGTTTGCAAACCGCTGAATTCACACGTGAGTTTAACTCTGTCAGTTGAATGCACACATTGACAACCATTCACTTAGATAGCTCCGTTTTGGTTTTAGAAGCAGATATTTCTCTGTACAGTCTATGGTCCCATTCACTCGGGAATATCCCAACGCAGCTCCTAGAAGAAACGTGTTTCTGACTAGCTGAATCTCAACATAGATTCAACATTCTTAGGTGAACGAACGCACAGCAGAGCAGTCTCAAGGAAACGTTTCTCCTTAGTTTTAGACGTAGTTTCATGCGGTTTAGTACGTATGCCGGCATTGGGCTGGAAATACCGGTTTTCGGATTCTGCACAGAAAGGGTTTGCAAGCCGCTGAATCCACACGTGAGATTAACTCTTTCGGTTGAATGCACACATTGACAACTATTCGGTTAGATAGCTGCGTTTTGGTTTTTAGAAGCAGATATTTCTCTGTACAGCCTATGGTCCCATTCACTCGGGAATATCCCAACAGAGTTCCTAGAAGAAACGTGTATATGACTCGCTGAATCCCAGCATAGATTCAACTCTCTTAGGTGAACGAACACACAGCAGAGCAGTTTCAAGGAAACGTTTCTCCTGAGTTTTAGACGATGTTTACTGCTGTTTCGTATGTATGCCGGCATTGGGCTGGAAATGCCGGTTTTGGGATTCTGCAAAGAAAGGGTTTGCAAACCGCTGATTCCACACGTGAGTTTAACTCTGTCAGTTGAATGCACACATTGACAACCATTCAGTTAGATAGCTCCGTTTTGGTTTTAGAAGCAGATATTTCTCTGTACAGCCTATGGTCCCATTCACTCGGGAATATCCCAACGCACCTCCTAGAAGAAACGTGTTTCTGACTCGCTGAATCTCAACATAGATTCAACTCTCTTAGGTGAACGAACGCACAGCAGAGCAGTTTCAAGGAAACGTTTCCCCTGAGTTTCAGACGAAGTTTCCTGCGGTTTAGAACGTATGCCGGCAATGGGCTGGAAGTACCGGTTTTGGGATTCTGCACAGAAAGGGTTTGCAAACCGCTGAATCCACACGTGAGTTTAACTCCGTCAGTTGAATGCACACATTGACAACCATTTAGTTAGATAGCTCCGTTTTGGTTTTAGAAGCAGATATTTCTCTGTACAGCCTATGGTCACATTCACTCGGGAATAACCCAGCGCAGCTCCTAGAAGAAACGTGTTTCTGACTCGCTGAATCTCAACATAGATTCCACTCTCTTAGGTGAACGAACGCACAGCAGAGAAGTTTCAAGGAAACGTTTCCCCTGAGTTTTAGACGATGTTTCCTGCGGTTTAGTACGTATGCCGGCATTGGGATGGAAATACCGGTTTTGGGATTCTGTACAGAAACGGTTTACAAATCGCCGAATTCACACGTGAGTTTAACTCTGTCAGTTGAATGCTCACATTGACAACCATTCAGTTAGAATGCTCCGTTTTGGTTTTAGAAGCAGATATTTCTCTGTACAGCCTATGGTCCCATTCACTCGGGAATATCCCAACTCAGCTCCTAGAAGAAACGTGTTTCTGACTCGCTGAATCTCAACATAGATTCAACTTTCTTAGCTGAACGAACGCACAGCAGAGCAGTTTCAAGGAAACGTTCCTCCTGAGTTTTAGACGAAGTTTACTGCTGTTTCGTACGTATGCCGGCATTGGGCTGGAAATGCCGGTTTTGGGATTCTGCAAAGAAAGGGTTTGCAAACCGCTGATTCCACACGTGAGTTTAACTCTGTCAGTTGAATGCACACATTGACAACCATTCAGTTAGATAGCTCCGTTTTGGTTTTAGAAGCAGATATTTCTCTGTACACCCTATGGTCCCATTCACTCGGGAATATCCAAACGCAGCTCCTAGAAGAAACGTGTTTCTGACTCGCTGAATCTCAACATAGATTCAACATTCTTAGGTGAAAGAACGCACAGCAGAGCAGTTTCAAGGAAACGATTCTCCTGAGTTTTAGACGAAGTTTACTGCTGTTTAGTACGTATGCCGGC
Organism: Aotus nancymaae; assembly: GCF_030222135.1. Lineage (NCBI taxonomy): Eukaryota > Metazoa > Chordata > Mammalia > Primates > Aotidae > Aotus > Aotus nancymaae. The sequence goes on from NW_026988565.1 coordinate 905,633, forward strand.
ATTGGGCTGGAAATACCGGTTTTGGGATTCTGCACAGAAAGGGTTTGCAAACCGCTGAACCCACACGTGAGTTTAACTCTGTCAGTTGAATGCACACATTGACAACCATTCAGTTAGATAGCTCCGTTTCGGTTTTAGAAGCAGATATTTCCCTGTACAGCCTATTGTCCCATTCACTCGGGAATAACCCAACGCAGCTCCTAGAAGAAACGTGTTCATGACTCGCTGAGTCTCAGCATAGATTCAACTCACTTAGGTGAACGAACGCACAGCAGAGCAGTTTCAAGGAAACGTTTCCCCTGAGTTTCAGACGAAGTTTCCTGCGGTTTAGTACGTATGCCGGCATTGGGATGGAAATACCGGTTTTGGGATTCTGTACAGAAACGGTTTACAAACCGCCGAATTCACACGTGAGTTTAACTCTGTCAGTTGAATGCACACATTGACAACCATTCAGTTAGAATGCTCCGTTTTGGTTTTAGAAGCATAAATTTCTCTGTACAGCCTATGGTCCCATTCACTCGGGAATATCCCAACGCAGCTCCTAGAAGAAACGTGTTTCTGACTCGCTGAATCTCAACATAGATTCAACTTTCTTAGGTGAACGAAGGCACAGCAGAGCAGTTTCAAGGAAACGTTCCTCCTGAGTTTTAGACGAAGTTTACTGCTGTTTCGTACGGATGCCGGCATTGGGCTGGAAATGCCGGTTTTGGGATTCTGCAAAGAAAGGGTTTGCAAACCGCTGATTCCACACGTGAGTTTAACTCTGTCAGTTGAATGCACACATTGACAACCATTCAGTTAGATAACTCCGTTTTGATTTTAGAAGCAGATATTTCTCTGTACAGCCTATGGTCCCATTCACTCGGGAATATCCCAACGCAGCTCTTGAAGAAACGTGTTTCTGACTCGCTGAATCTCAACATAGATTCAACTCTCTTTGGTGAACGAACACACAGCAGAGCAGTTTCAAGTAAACGATTCTCCTGAGTTTTAGACGAAGTTTACTGCTGTTTAGTACGTATGCCGGCATTGGGATGGAAATACCGGTTTTGGGACTTTGCACAGAAACGGTTTGCATACCGCTGAATTCACACGTGAGTTTAACTCTGTCAGTTGAATGCACACATTGACAACCATTCAGTTAGATAGCTCCGTTTGGGTTTTAGAAACAGATATTTCTCTGTACAGCCTATGGTCCCATTCACTCGGCAATAACCCAGCGCAGCTCCTAGAAGAAACGTGTTTCTGACTCGCTGAATCTCAACATAGATTCAACTCTCTTAGGTGAACGAACGCACAGCAGAGAAGTTTCAAGGAAACGTTTCCCCTGAATTTTAGACGAAGTTTCCTGCGGTTTAGTACGTATGCCGGCATTGGGATGGAAATATCGGTTTTGGGATTCTGTACAGAAACGGTTTACAAACCGCCGAATTCACACGTGAGTTTAACTCTGTCAGTTGAATGCACACATTGACAACCATTCAGTTAGAATGCTCCGTTTTGGTTTTAGAAGCAGATATTTCTCTGTACAGCCTATGGTCCCATTCACTCGGGAATATCCCAACGCAGCTCCTATAAGAAACGTGTTTATGACTCGCTGAATCTCAACATAGATTCAACTTTCTTAGGTGAACGAACGCACAGCAGAGCAGTTTCAAGGAAACGTTCCTCCTGAGTTTTAGACGAAGTTTACTGCTGTTTCGTACGTATGCCGGCATGTAGCTGGAAATGCCTGTTTTGGGATTCTGCAAAGAAAGGGTTTGCAAACCGCTGATTCCACACGTGAGTTTAACTCTGTCAGTTGAATGCACACATTGACAACCATTCAGTTAGATAACTCCGTTTTGGTTTTAGAAGCAGATATTTCTCTGTACAGCCTATGGTCCCATTCACTCGGGAATATCCCAACGCAGCTCTTAGAAGAAACGTGTTTCTGACTCGCTGAATCTCAATATAGATTCAACTCTCTTAGGTGAATGAACGCACAGCAGAGCAGTTTCAAGGAAACGTTTCCCCTGAGTTTTAGACGAAGTTTCCTGCGGTTTAGTACGTATGCCGGCATTGGGATGGAAATATCGGTTTTGGGATTCTGCACACAAACGGTTTGCAAACCGCCGAATTCACACGTGAGTTTAACTCTGTCAGTTGAATGCACACATTGACAACCATTCAGTTAGAAAGCTCCGTTTTGGTTTTAGAAGCAGATATTTCTCTGTACAGCCTATGGTCCCATTCACTCGGGAATATCCCAACGCAGCTCCTGGAAGAAACGTGTTTCTGACTCGCTGAATCTCAACATAGATTCAACATTCTTAGGTGAACAAACGCACAGCAGAGCAGTTTCAAGGAAACGATTCTCCTGAGTTTTAGACGAAGTTTACTGCTGTTTAGTACGTATGCCAGCATTGGGCTGGAAATACCGGTCTTGGGATTCTGCACAGAAAGGGTTTGCAAACCGCTGAACCCACACGTGAGTTTAACTCTGTCAGTTGAATGCACACGTTGACAACCATTCAGTTAGATAGCTCCGTTTTGGTTTTAGAAGCAGATATTTCCCTGTACAGCCTATTGTCCCATTCACTCGGGAATATCCCAACGCAGCTCCTAGAAGAAACGTGTTTCTGACTCGCTGAATCTCAACATGGATTCAACTCTCTTAGGTGAACGAACGCACAGCAGATCAGTTTCAAGGAAACGTTTCCCCTGAGTTTTAGACGAAGTTTCCTGCGGTTTAGTACGTATGCCGGCATTGGGATGGAAATACCGGTTTTGGGATTCTGTACAGAAACGGTTTACAAACCGCCGAATTCACACGTGAGTTTAACTCTGTCAGTTGAATGCACACATTGACAACCATTCAGTTAAATATCTCCGTTTTGGTTTTAGAAGCAGATATTTCTCTGTACAGCCTATGGTCCCTTTCACTCGGGAATATCCAAACACAGCTCCTAGAAGAAACGTGTTTCTGACTCGCTGAATCTCAACATAGATTCAACTCTCTTAGGTGAATGAACACACAGCAGAGCAGTTTCAAGTAAACGATTCTCCTGAGTTTTAGACGAAGTTACTGCTGTTTAGTACGTATGCCGGCATTGGGATGGAAATACCGGTTTTGGGATTTTGCACAGAAACGGTTTGCATACCGCTGAATTCACACGTGAGTTTAACTCTGTCAGTTGAATGCTCACATTGACAACCATTCAGTTAGAATGCTCCGTTTTGGTTTTAGAAGCAGATATTTCTCTGTACAGCCTATGGTCCCATTCACTCGGGAATATCCCAACGCAGCTCCTAGAAGAAACGTGTTTCTGACTCGCTGAATGTCAACATAGATTCAACTTTCTTAGGTGAACGAACGCACAGCAGAGCAGTTTCAAGGAAACGTTCCTCCTGAGTTTTAGACGAAGTTTACTGCTGTTTCGTACGTATGCCGGCATTGGGCTGGAAATGCCGGTTTTGGGATTCTGCAAAGAAAGGGTTTGCAAACCGCTGATTCCACACGTGAGTTTAACTCTGTCAGTTGAATGCACACATTGACAACCATTCAGTTAGATAGCTCCGTTTTGGTTTTAGAAGCAGATATTTCTCTGTACACCCTATGGTCCCATTCACTCGGGAATATCCAAACGCAGCTCCTAGAAGAAACGTGTTTCTGACTCGCTGAATCTCAACATAGATTCAACATTCTTAGGTGAACGAACGCACAGCAGAGCAGTTTCAAGAAAACGATTCTCCTGAGTTTTAGACGAAGTTTACTGCTGTTTAGTACGTATGCCGGCATTGGGCTGGAAATACCGGTTTTGGGATTCTGCACAGAAAGGGTTTGTAAACCGCTGAACCCACACGTGAGTTTAACTCTGTCAGTTGAATGCACACATTGACAACCATTCAGTTAGAATGCTCCGATTTGGTTTTAGAAGCAGATATTTCTCTGTACAGCCTATGGTCCCATTCACTCGGGAATATCCCAACGCAGCTCCTAGAAGAAACGTGTTTCTGACTCGCTGAATCTCAACATAGATTCAACTCTCTTAGGTGAACGAACACACAGCAGAGCAGTTTCAAGTAAACGATTCTCCTGAGTTTTAGACGAAGTTTACTGCTGTTTAGTACGTATGCCGGCATTGGGATGGAAATACCGGTTTTGGGACTTTGCACAGAAACGGTTTGCAAACCGCTGAATTCACACGTGAGTTTAACTCTGTCAGTTGAATGCACACATTGACAACCATTCAGTTAGATAGCTCCGTTTTGGTTTTAGAAGCAGATATTTCTCTGTACAGCCTATGGTCCCATTCACTCGGCAATAACCCAGCGCAGCTCCTAGAAGAAACGTGTTTCTGACTCGCTGAATCTCAACATAGATTCCACTCTCTTAGGTGAACGAACGCACAGCAGAGAAGTTTCAAGGAAACGTTTCCCCTGAGTTTTAGACGAAGTTTCCTGCGGTTTAGTACGTATGCGGGCATTGGGATGGAAATATCGGTTTTGGGATTCTGTACAGAAACGGTTTACAAACCGCCGAATTCACACGTGAGTTTAACTCTGTCAGTTGAATGCACACATTGACAACCATTCAGTTAGAATGCTCCGTTTTGGTTTTAGAAGCAGATATTTCTCTGTACAGCCTATGGTCCCATTCACTCGGGAATATCCCAACGCAGCTCCTATAAGAAACGTGTTTATGACTCGCTGAATCTCAACATAGATTCAACTTTCTTAGGTGAACGAACGCACAGCAGAGCAGTTTCAAGGAAACGTTCCTCCTGAGTTTTAGACGAAGTTTACTGCTGTTTCGTACGTATGCCGGCATGTAGCTGGAAATGCCGGTTTTGGGATTCTGCAAAGAAAGGGTTTGCAAACTGCTGATTCCACACGTGAGTTTAACTCTGTCAGTTGAATGCACACATTGACAACCATTCAGTTAGATAACTCCGTTTTGGTTTTAGAAGCAGATATTTCTCTGTACAGCCTATGGTCCCATTCACTCGGGAATATCCCAACGCAACTCTTAGAAGAAACGTGTTTCTGACTCGCTGAATCTCAATATAGATTCAACTCTCTTAGGTGAATGAACGCACAGCAGAGCAGTTTCAAGGAAACGTTTCCCCTGAGTTTTAGACGAAGTTTCCTGCGGTTTAGTACGTATGCCGGCATTGGGATGGAAATATCGGTTTTGGGATTCTGCACACAAACGGTTTGCAAACCGCCGAATTCACACGTGAGTTTAACTCTGTCAGTTGAATGCACACATTGACAACCATTCAGTTAGAAAGCTCCGTTTTGGTTTTAGAAGCAGATATTTCTCTGTACAGCCTATGGTCCCATTCACTCGGGAATATCCCAACGCAGCTCCTGGAAGAAACGTGTTTCTGACTCGCTGAATCTCAACATAGATTCAACATTCTTAGGTGAACAAACGCACAGCAGAGCAGTTTCAAGGAAACGATTCTCCTGAGTTTTAGACGAAGTTTACTGCTGTTTAGTACGTATGCCAGCATTGGGCTGGAAATACCGGTCTTGGGATTCTGCACAGAAAGGGTTTGCAAACCGCTGAACCCACACGTGAGTTTAACTCTGTCAGTTGAATGCACACGTTGACAACCATTCAGTTAGATAGCTCCGTTTTGGTTTTAGAAGCAGATATTTCCCTGTACAGCCTATTGTCCCATTCACTCGGGAATATCCCAACGCAGCTCCTAGAAGAAACGTGTTTCTGACTCGCTGAATCTCAACATGGATTCAACTCTCTTAGGTGAACGAACGCACAGCAGATCAGTTTCAAGGAAACGTTTCCCCTGAGTTTTAGACGAAGTTTCCTGCGGTTTAGTACGTATGCCGGCATTGGGATGGAAATACCGGTTTTGGGATTCTGTACAGAAACGGTTTACAAACCGCCGAATTCACACGTGAGTTTAACTCTGTCAGTTGAATGCACACATTGACAACCATTCAGTTAAATATCTCCGTTTTGGTTTTAGAAGCAGATATTTCTCTGTACAGCCTATGGTCCCTTTCACTCGGGAATATCCAAACACAGCTCCTAGAAGAAACGTGTTTCTGACTCGCTGAATCTCAACATAGATTCAACTCTCTTAGGTGAATGAACACACAGCAGAGCAGTTTCAAGTAAACGATTCTCCTGAGTTTTAGACGAAGTTACTGCTGTTTAGTACGTATGCCGGCATTGGGATGGAAATACCGGTTTTGGGATTTTGCACAGAAACGGTTTGCATACCGCTGAATTCACACGTGAGTTTAACTCTGTCAGTTGAATGCTCACATTGACAACCATTCAGTTAGAATGCTCCGTTTTGGTTTTAGAAGCAGATATTTCTCTGTACAGCCTATGGTCCCATTCACTCGGGAATATCCCAACGCAGCTCCTAGAAGAAACGTGTTTCTGACTCGCTGAATCTCAACATAGATTCAACTCTCTTAGGTGAACGAACACACAGCAGAGCAGTTTCAAGTAAACGATTCTCCTGAGTTTTAGACGAAGTTTACTGCTGTTTAGTACGTATGCCGGCATTGGGATGGAAATACCGGTTTTGGGACTTTGCGCAGAAACGGTTTGCAAACCGCTGAATTCACACGTGAGTTTAACTCTGTCAGTTGAATGCACACATTGACAACCATTCAGTTAGATAGCTCCGTTTTGGTTTTAGAAGCAGATATTTCTCTGTACAGCCTATGGTCCGATTCACTCGGCAATAACCCAGCGCAGCTCCTAGAAGAAACGTGTTTCTGACTCGCTGAATCTCAACATAGATTCCACTCTCTTAGGTGAACGAACGCACAGCAGAGAAGTTTCAAGGAAACGTTTCCCCTGAGTTTTAGACGAAGTTTCCTGCGGTTTAGTACGTATGCGGGCATTGGGATGGAAATATCGGTTTTGGGATTCTGTACAGAAACGGTTTACAAACCGCCGAATTCACGCGTGAGTTTAACTCTGTCAGTTGAATGCACACATTGACAACCATTCAGTTAGAATGCTCCGTTTTGGTTTTAGAAGCAGATATTTCTCTGTACAGCCTATGGTCCCATTCATTCGGGAATATCCCAACGCAGCTCCTAGAAGAAAAGTGTTTCTGACTCGCTGAATCTCAACATAGATTCAACTTTCTTAGGTGAACGAACGCACAACAGAGCAGTTTCAAGGAAACGTTCCTCCTGAGTTTTAGACGAAGTTTACTGCTGTTTCGTACGTATGCCGGCATGTGGCTGGAAATGCCGGTTTTGGGATTCTGCAAAGAAAGGGTTTGCAAACCGCTGATTCCACACGTGAGTTTAACTCTGTCAGTTGAATGCACACATTGACAACCATTCAGTTAGATAACTCCGTTTTGGTTTTAGAAGCAGATATTTCTCTGTACAGCCTATGGTCCCATTCACTCGGGAATATCCCAACGCAGCTCCTAGAAGAAACGTGTTTCTGACTCGCTGAATCTCAACATAGATTCAACTCTCTTAGGTGAACGAACACACAGCAGAGCAGTTTCAAGTAAACGATTCTCCAAAGTTTTAGACGAAGTTTACTGCTCTTTAGTACGTATGCCGGCATTGGGATGGAAATACCGGTTTTGGGATTTTGCACAGAAACGGTTTGCAAGCCACTGAATTCACACGTGAGTTTAACTCTGTCAGATGAATGCACACATTGACAACCATTCAGTTAGATAGCTCCGTTTTGGTTTTAGAAGCAGATATTTCTCTGTACAGCCTATGGACCCATTCACTCGGGAATAACCCAACGCAGCTCCTAGAAGAAACGTGTTTCTGACTCGCTGAATCTCAACATAGATTCAACATTCTTAGGTGAACGAACGCACAGCAGAGCAGTTTCAAGGAAACGTTTCCCCTGAGTTTTAGACGAAGTTTCCTGGGTTTAGTACGTATGCCGGCATTGGGATGGAAATATCGGTTTTGGGATTCTGTACAGAAACGGTTTACAAACCGCCGAATTCACACGTGAGTTTAACTCTGTCAGTTGAATGCACACATTGACAACCATTCAGTTAGATAACTCCGTTTTGGTTTTAGAAGCAGATATTTCTCTGTACAGCCTATGGTCCCATTCACTCGGGAATATCCCAACGCAGCTCCTAGAAGAAACGTGTTTCTGACTCGCTGAATCTCAATATAGATTCAACTCTCTTAGGTGAACGAACGCAAAGCAGAGCAGTTTCAAGGAAACGTTTCCCCTGAGTTTTAGACGAAGTTTCCTGCGGTTTAGTACGTATGCCGGCATTGGGATGGAAATATCGGTTTTGGGATTCTGCACACAAACGGTTTGCAAACCGCCGAATTCACACGTGAGTTTAACTCTGTCAGTTGAATGCACACATTGACAACCATTCAGTTAGAAAGCTCCGTTTTGGTTTTAGAAGCAGATATTTCTCTGTACAGCCTATGGTCCCATTCACTCGGGAATATCCCAACGCAGCTCCTAGAAGAAACGTGTTTCTGACTCGCTGAATCTCAACATAGATTCAACATTCTTAGGTGAACGAACGCACAGCAGAGCAGTTCAAGGAAACGATTCTCCTGAGTTTTAGACGAAGTTTACTGCTGTTTAGTATGTATGCCGGCATTGGGCTGGAAATACCGGTTTTGGGATTCTGCACAGAAAGGGTTTGCAAACCGCTGAACCCACACGTGAGTTTAACTCTGTCAGTTGAATGCACACATTGACAACCATTCAGTTAGATAACTCCGTTTTGATTTTAGAAGCAGATATTTCTCTGTACAGCCTATGGTCCCATTCACTCGGGAATATCCCAACGCAGCTCCTAGAAGAAACGTGTTTCTGACTCGCTGAATCTCAACATAGATTCAACTCTCTTAGGTGAACGAACACACAGCAGAGCAGTTTCAAGTAAACGATTCTCCTGAGTTTTAGACGAAGTTTACTGCTGTTTAGTACGTATGCCGGCATTGGGCTGGAAATACCGGTTTTGGGATTCTGCACAGAAAGGGTTTGCAAACCGCTGAACCCACACGTGAGTTTAACTCTGTCAGTTGAATGCACACATTGACAACCATACAGTTAGATAGCTCCGTTTTGGTTTTAGAAGCAGATATTTCCCTGTAAAGCCTATTGTCCCATTCACTCGGGAATATCCCAACGCAGCTCCTAGAAGAAACGTGTTTCTGACTCGCTGAATCTCAACATAGATTCAACTCTCTTAGGTGAACGAACACACAGCAGAGCAGTTTCAAGTAAACGATTCTCCTGAGTTTTAGACGAAGTTTACTGCTGTTTAGTACGTATGCCGGCATTGGGATGGAAATACCGGTTTTGGGACTTTGCACAGAAACGGTTTGCATACCGCTGAATTCACACGTGAGTTTAACTCTGTCAATTGAATGCACACATTGACAACCATTCAGTTAGATAGCTCCGTTTTGGTTTTAGAAGCAGATATTTCTCTGTACAGCCTATGGACCCATTCACTCGGGAATAACCCAACGCAGCTCCTAGAAGAAACGTGTTTCTGACTCGCTGAATCTCAACATAGATTCCACTCTCTTAGGTGAACGAACGCACAGCAGAGAAGTTTCAAGGAAACGTTTCCCCTGAGTTTTAGACGAAGTTTCCTGCGGTTTATTACGTATGCCGGCATTGGGATGGAAATACCGGTTTTGGGATTCTGTACAGAAACGGTTTACAAACCGCCGAATTCACACGTGAGTTTAAATCTGTCAGTTGAATGCACACATTGACAACCATTCAGTTAGATATCTCCGTTTTGGTTTTAGAAGCAGATATTTCTCTGTACAGCCTATGGTCCCTTTCACTCGGGAATATCCAAAAGCAGCTCCTAGAAGAAACGTGTTTCTGACTCGCTGAATCTCAACATAGATTCAACTCTCTTAGGTGAACGAACACACAGCAGTGCAGTTTCAAGTAAACGATTCTCCTGAGTTTTAGACGAAGTTACTGCTGTTTAGTACGTATGCCGGCATTGGGATGGAAATACCGGTTTTGGGATTTTGCACAGAAACGGTTTGCATACCGCTGAATTCACACGTGAGTTTATCTCTGTCAGTTGAATGCTCACATTGACAACCATTCAGTTAGAATGCTCCGTTTTGGTTTTAGAAGCAGATATTTCTCTGTACAGCCTATGGTCCCATTCACTCGGGAATATCCCAACGCAGCTCCTAGAAGAAACGTGTTTCTGACTCGCTGAATCTCAACATAGATTTAACTTTCTTAGGTGAACGAACGCACAGCAGAGTAGTTTCAAGGAAACGTTCCTCCTGAGTTTTAGACGAAGTTTACTGCTGTTTCGTACGTATGCCGGCATTGGGCTGGAAATGCCGGTTTTGGGATTCTGCAAAGAAAGGGTTTGCAAACCGCTGATTCCACACGTGAGTTTAACTCTGTCAGTTGAATGCACACATTGACAACCATTCAGTTAGATAGCTCCGTTTTGGTTTTAGAAGCAGATATTTCTCAGTACACCCTATGGTCCCATTCACTCGGGAATATCCAAACGCAGCTCCTAGAAGAAACGTGTTTCTGACTCGCTGAATCTCAACATAGATTCAACATTCTTAGGTGAACGAACGCACAGCAGAGCAGTTTCAAGAAAACGATTCTCCTGAGTTTTAGACGAAGTTTACTGCTGTTTAGTACGTATGCCGGCATTGGGCTGGAAATACCGGTTTTGGGATTCTGCACAGAAAGGGTTTGTAAACCGCTGAACCCACACGTGAGTTTAACTCTGTCAGTTGAATGCACACATTGACAACCATTCAGTTAGAATGCTCCGTTTTGGTTTTAGAAGCAGATATTTCTCTGTACAGCCTATGGTCCCATTCACTCGGGAATATCCCAACGCAGCTCCTAGAAGAAACGTGTTTCTGACTCGCTGAATCTCAACATAGATTCAACTCTCTTAGGTGAACGAACACACAGCAGAGCAGTTTCAAGTAAACGATTCTCCTGAGTTTTAGACGAAGTTTACTGCTGTTTAGTACGTATGCCGGCATTGGGATGGAAATACCGGTTTTGGGACTTTGCACAGAAACGGTTTGCATACCGCTGAATTCACACGTGAGTTTAACTCTGTCAGTTGAATGCACACATTGACAACCATTCAGTTAGATAGCTCCGTTTTGGTTTTAGAAGCAGATATTTCTCTGTACAGCCTATGGTCCCATTCACTCGGCAATAACCCAGCGCAGCTCCTAGAAGAAACGTGTTTCTGACTCGCTGAATCTCAACATAGATTCCACTCTCTTAGGTGAACGAACGCACAGCAGAGAAGTTTCAAGGAAACGTTTCCCCTGAGTTTTAGACGAAGTTTCCTGCGGTTTAGTACGTATGCGGGCATTGGGATGGAAATATCGGTTTTGGGATTCTGTACAGAAACGGTTTACAAACCGCCGAATTCACACGTGAGTTTAACTCTGTCAGTTGAATGCACACATTGACAACCATTCAGTTAGAATGCTCCGTTTTGGTTTTAGAAGCAGAAATTTCTCTGTACAGCCTATGGTCCCATTCACTCGGGAATATCCCAACGCAGCTCCTAGAAGAAACGTGTTTCTGACTCGCTGAATCTCAACATAGATTCAACTTTCTTAGGTGAACGAAGGCACAGCAGAGCAGTTTCAAGGAAACGTTCCTCCTGAGTTTTAGACGAAGTTTACTGCTGTTTCGTACGGATGCCGGCATTGGGCTGGAAATGCCGGTTTTGGGATTCTGCAAAGAAAGGGTTTGCAAACCGCTGATTCCACACGTGAGTTTAACTCTGTCAGTTGAATGCACACATTGACAACCATTCAGTTAGATAACTCCGTTTTGATTTTAGAAGCAGATATTTCTCTGTACAGCCTATGGTCCCATTCACTCGGGAATATCCCAACGCAGCTCCTAGAAGAAACGTGTTTCTGACTCGCTGAATCTCAACATAGATTCAACTCTCTTAGGTGAACGAACACACAGCAGAGCAGTTTCAAGTAAACGATTCTCCTGAGTTTTAGACGAAGTTTACTGCTGTTTAGTACGTATGCCGGCATTGGGATGGAAATACCGGTTTTGGGACTTTGCACAGAAACGGTTTGCATACCGCTGAATTCACACGTGAGTTTAACTCTGTCAGTTGAATGCACACATTGACAACCATTCAGTTAGATAGCTCCGTTTTGGTTTTAGAAGCAGATATTTCTCTGTACAGCCTATGGTCCCATTCACTCGGCAATAACCCAGCGCAGCTCCTAGAAGAAACGTGTTTCTGACTCGCTGAATCTCAACATAGATTCCACTCTCTTAGGTGAACGAACGCACAGCAGAGAAGTTTCAAGGAAACGTTTCCCCTGAGTTTTAGACGAAGTTTCCTGCGGTTTAGTACGTATGCGGGCATTGGGATGGAAATATCGGTTTTGGGATTCTGTACAGAAACGGTTTACAAACCGCCGAATTCACACGTGAGTTTAACTCTGTCAGTTGAATGCACACATTGACAACCATTCAGTTAGAATGCTCCGTTTTGGTTTTAGAAGCAGATATTTCTCTGTACAGCCTATGGTCCCATTCATTCGGGAATATCCCAACGCAGCTCCTAGAAGAAAAGTGTTTCTGACTCGCTGAATCTCAACATAGATTCAACTTTCTTAGGTGAACGAAGGCACAGCAGAGCAGTTTCAAGGAAACGTTCCTCCTGAGTTTTAGACGAAGTTTACTGCTGTTTCGTACGTATGCCGGCATGTGGCTGGAAATGCCGGTTTTGGGATTCTGCAAAGAAAGGGTTTGCAAACTGCTGATTCCACACGTGAGTTTAACTCTGTCAGTTGAATGCACACATTGACAACCATTCAGTTAGATAACTCCGTTTTGGTTTTAGAAGCAGATATTTCTCTGTACAGCCTATGGTCCCATTCACTCGGGAATATCCCAACGCAGCTCCTAGAAGAAACGTGTTTCTGACTCGCTGAATCTCAACATAGATTCAACTTTCTTAGGTGAACGAACACACAGCAGAGCAGTTTCAAGTAAACGATTCTCCTAAGTTTTAGACGAAGTTTACTGCTCTTTAGTACGTATGCCGGCATTGGGATGGAAATACCAGTTTTGGGATTTTGCACAGAAACGGTTTGCAAGCCACTGAATTCACACGTGAGTTTAACTCTGTCAGATGAATGCACACATTGACAACCATTCAGTTAGATAGCTCCGTTTTGGTTTTAGAAGCAGATATTTCTCTGTACAGCCTATGGACCCATTCACTCGGGAATAACCCAACGCAGCTCCTAGAAGAAACGTGTTTCTGACTCGGTGAATCTCAACATAGATTCAACATTCTTAGGTGAACGAACGCACAGCAGAGCAGTTTCAAGGAAACGTTTCCCCTGAGTTTTAGACGAAGTTTACTGCTGTTTAGTACGTATGCCAGCATTGGGCTGGAAATACCGGTTTTGGGATTCTGCACAGAAAGGGTTTGCAAACCGCTGAACCCACACGTGAGTTTAACTCTGTCAGTTGAATGCACACATTGACAACCATTCAGTTAGATAGCTCCGTTTTGGTTTTAGAAGCAGATATTTCCCTGTACAGCCTATTGTCCCATTCACTCGGGAATATCCCAACGCAGCTCCTAGAAGAAACGTGTTTCTGACTCGCTGAATCTCAACATGGATTCAACTCTCTTAGGTGAACGAATGCACAGCAGATCAGTTTCAAGGAAACGTTTCCCCTGAGTTTTAGACGAAGTTTCCTGCGGTTTAGTACGTATGCCGGCATTGGGATGGTAATACCGGTTTTGGGATTCTGCAAAGAAACGGTTTACAAACCGCTGAATTCACACGTGAGTTTAACTCTGTCAATTCAATGCACACATTGACAAACATTCAGTTAGATAGCTCCGTTTTGGTTTTAGAAGCAGATATTTCTCTGTACAGCCTATGGACCCATTCACTCGGGAATAACCCAACGCAGCTCCTAGAAGAAACGTGTTTCTGACTCGCTGAATCTCAACATAGATTCCACTCTCTTAGGTGAACGAACGCACAGCAGAGCAGTTTCAAGGAAACGTTTCCCCTGAGTTTTAGACGAAGGTTCCTGCGGTTTATTACGTATGCCGGCATTGGGATGGAAATACCGGTTTTGGGATTCTGTACAGAAACGGTTTACAAACCGCCGAATTCACACGTGAGTTTAAATCTGTCAGTTGAATGCACACATTGACAACCATTCAGTTAGATATCTCCGTTTTGGTTTTAGAAGCAGATATTTCTCTGTACAGCCTATGGTCCCTTTCACTCGGGAATATCCAAACACAGCTCCTAGAAGAAACGTGTTTCTGACTCGCTGAATCTCAACATAGATTCAACTCTCTTAGGTGAACGAACACACAGCAGAGCAGTTTCAAGTAAACGATTCTCCTGAGTTTTAGACGAAGTTACTGCTGTTTAGTACGTATGCCGGCAATGGGATGGAAATACCGGTTTTGGGATTTTGCACATAAACGGTTTGCATACCGCTGAATTCACACGTGAGTTTAACTCTGTCAGTTGAATGCACACATTGACAACCATTCAGTTAGATAGCTCCGTTTTGGTTTTAGAAGCAGATATTTCTCTGTACACACTATGGTCCCATTCACTCGGGAATATCCAAACGCAGCTCCTAGAAGAAACGTGTTTCTGACTCGCTGAATCTCAACATAGATTCAACATTCTTAGGTGAACGAACGCACAGCAGAGCAGTTTCAAGAAAACGATTCTCCTGAGTTTTAGACGAAGTTTACTGCTGTTTAGTACGTATGCCGGCATTGGGCTGGAAATACCGGTTTTGGGATTCTGCACAGAAAGGGTTTGTAAACCGCTGAACCCACACGTGAGTTTAACTCTGTCAGTTGAATGCACACATTGACAACCATTCAGTTAGATAACTCCGTTTTGGTTTTAGAAGCAGATATTTCTCTGTACAGCCTATGGTCCCATTCACTCGGGAATATCCCACCGCAGCTCCTAGAAGAAACGTGTTTCTGACTCGCTGAATCTCAACATAGATTCCACTCTCTTAGGTGAACGAGCGCACAGCAGAGCAGTTTCAAGGAAACGTTTCTCCTGAGTTTTAGACGAAGTTTACTGCGGTTTAGCACGTATGCCGGCATTGGGATGGAAATACCGGTTTTGGGATTTTGCACAGAAATGGTTTGCAAACCGCTGAATTCACACGTGAGTTTAACTCTGTCAGTTGAATGCACACATTGACAACCATTCACTTAGATAGCTCCGTTTTGGTTTTAGAAGCAGATATTTCTCTGTACAGTCTATGGTCCCATTCACTCGGGAATATCCCAACGCAGCTCCTAGAAGAAACGTGTTTCTGACTAGCTGAATCTCAACATAGATTCAACATTCTTAGGTGAACGAACGCACAGCAGAGCAGTTTCAAGGAAACGTTTCTCCTTAGTTTTAGACGTAGTTTCCTGCTGTTTAGTACGTATGCCGGCATTGGGCTGGAAATACCGGTTTTCGGATTCTGCACAGAAAGGGTTTGCAAGCCGCTGAATCCACACGTGAGATTAACTCTTTCGGTTGAATGCACACATTGACAACTATTCGGTTAGATAGCTGCGTTTTGGTTTTTAGAAGCAGATATTTCTCTGTACAGCCTATGGTCCCATTCACTCGGGAATATCCCAACAGAGTTCCTAGAAGAAACGTGTATATGACTCGCTGAATCCCAGCATAGATTCAACTCTCTTAGGTGAACGAACACACAGCAGAGCAGTTTCAAGGAAACGTTTCTCCTGAGTTTTAGACGATGTTTACTGCTGTTTCGTACGTATGCCGGCATTGGGCTGGAAATGCCGGTTTTGGGATTCTGCAAAGAAAGGGTTTGCAAACCGCTGATTCCACACGTGAGTTTAACTCTGTCAGTTGAATGCACACATTGACAACCATTCAGTTAGATAGCTCCGTTTTGGTTTTAGAAGCAGATATTTCTCTGTACAGCCTATGGTCCCATTCACTCGGGAATATCCCAACGCACCTCCTAGAAGAAACGTGTTTCTGACTCGCTGAATCTCAACATAGATTCAACTCTCTTAGGTGAACGAACGCACAGCAGAGCAGTTTCAAGGAAACGTTTCCCCTGAGTTTCAGACGAAGTTTCCTGCGGTTTAGAACGTATGCCGGCAATGGGCTGGAAGTACCGGTTTTGGGATTCTGCACAGAAAGGGTTTGCAAACCGCTGAATCCACACGTGAGTTTAACTCCGTCAGTTGAATGCACACATTGACAACCATTTAGTTAGATAGCTCCGTTTTGGTTTTAGAAGCAGATATTTCTCTGTACAGCCTATGGTCACATTCACTCGGGAATAACCCAGCGCAGCTCCTAGAAGAAACGTGTTTCTGACGCGCTGAATCTCAACATAGATTCCACTCTCTTAGGTGAACGAACGCACAGCAGAGAAGTTTCAAGGAAACGTTTCCCCTGAGTTTTAGACGATGTTTCCTGCGGTTTAGTACGTATGCCGGCATTGGGATGGAAATACCGGTTTTGGGATTCTGTACAGAAACGGTTTACAAATCGCCGAATTCACACGTGAGTTTAACTCTGTCAGTTGAATGCTCACATTGACAACCATTCAGTTAGAATGCTCCGTTTTGGTTTTAGAAGCAGATATTTCTCTGTACAGACTATGGTCCCATTCACTCGGGAATATCCCAACGCAGCTCCTAGAAGAAACGTGTTTCTGACTCGCTGAATCTCAACATAGATTCAACTTTCTTAGGTGAACGAACGCACAGCAGAGCAGTTTCAAGGAAACGTTCCTCCTGAGTTTTAGACGAAGTTTACTGCTGTTTCGTACGTATGCCGGCATTGGGCTGGAAATGCCGGTTTTGGGATTCTGCAAAGAAAGGGTTTGCAAACCGCTGATTCCACACGTGAGTTTAATTCTGTCAGTTGAATGCACACATTGACAACCATTCAGTTAGATAGCTCCGTTTTGGTTTTAGAAGCAGATATTTCTCTGTACAGCCTATGGTCCCATTCACTCGGGAATATCCAAACGCAGCTCCTAGAAGAAACGTGTTTCTGACTCGCTGAATCTCAACATAGATTCAACATTCTTAGGTGAACGAACGCACAGCAGAGCAGTTTCAAGGAAACGTTTCCCCTGAGTTTTAGACGAAGTTTCCTGCGGTTTAGTACGTATGCCGGCATTGGGATGGAAATATCGGTTTTGGGATTCTGTACAGAAACGGTTTACAAACCGCCGAATTCACACGTGAGTTTAACTCTGTCAGTTGAATGCACACATTGACAACCATTCAGTTAGAATGCTCCGTTTTGGTTTTAGAAGCAGATATTTCTCTGTACAGCCTATGGTCCCATTCACTCGGGAATATCCCAACGCAGCTCCTGGAAGAAACGTGTTTCTGACTCGCTGATTCTCAACATAGATTCAACATTCTTAGGTGAACAAACGCACAGTAGAGAAGTTTCAAGGAAACGTTTCCCCTGAGTTTCAGACGAAGTTTCCTGCGGTTTAGTACGTATGCCGGCAATGGGATGGAAATACCGGTTTTGGGATTCTGTACAGAAACGGTTTACAAACCGCCGAATTCACACGTGAGTTTAACTCTGTCAGTTGAATGCACACATTGACAACCATTCCGTTAGAATGCTCCGCTTTGGTTTTAGAAGCAGAAATTTCTCTGTACAGCCTATGGTCCCATTCACTCGGGAATATCCCAACGCAGCTCCTAGAAGAAACGTGTTTCTGACTCGCTGAATCTCAACATAGATTCAACTTTCTTAGGTGAACGAAGGCACAGCAGAGCAGTTTCAAGGAAACGTTCCTCCTGAGTTTTAGACGAAGTTTACTGCTGTTTCGAACGGATGCCGGCATTGGGCTGGAAATGCCGGTTTTGGGATTCTGCAAAGAAAGGGTTTGCAAACCGCTGATTCCACACGTGAGTTTAACTCTGTCAGTTGAATGCACACATTGACAACCATTCAGTTAGATAACTCCGTTTTGATTTTAGAAGCAGATATTTCTCTGTACAGCCCATGGACCCATTCACTCGGGAATGTCCCAACGCAGCTCCTAGAAGAAACGTGTTTCTGACTCGCTGAATCTCAACATAGATTCAACTCTCTTATTTGAAGGAACACACAGCAGAGCAGTTTCAAGTAAACGATTCTCCTGAGTTTTAGACGAAGTTTACTGCTGTTTAGTACGTATGCCGGCATTGGGATGGAAATACCGGTTTTGGGATTTTGCACAGAAACGGTTTGCAAACCGCTGAATTCACACGTGAGTTTAACTCTGTCAGTTGAATGCACACATTGACAACCATTCAGATAGATAGCTCCGTTTTGGTTTTAGAGGCAGATATTTCTCTGTACAGCCTATGGTCCCATTCACTCGGGAATAACGCAGCGCAGCTCCTAGAAGAAACGTGTTTCTAACTCGCTGAATCTCAACATAGATTCCACTCTCTTAGGTGAACGAACGCACAGCAGAGAAGTTTCAAGGAAACGTTTCCCCTGAGTTTTAGACGAAGTTTCCTGCGGTTTAGTACGTATGCCGGCATTGGGATGGAAACACCGGTTTTGGGATTCTGTACAGAAACGGTTTACAAACCGCCGAATTCACACGTGAGTTTAACTCTGTCAGTTGAATGCACACATTGACAACCATTCAGTTAGAAAGCTCCGTTTTGGTTTTACAAGCAGATATTTCTCTGTACAGCCTATGGTCCCATTCACTCGGGAATATCCCACTGCAGCTCCTAGAAGAAACGTGTTTCTGACTTGCTGAATCTCAACATAGATTCAACTTTCTTAGGTGAACGAACGCACAGCAGAGCAGTTTCAAGTAAACGTTCCTCCTGAGTTTTAGACGAAGTTTACTGCTGTTTTGTACGTATGCCGGCATTGGGCTGGAAATGCCGGTTTTGGGATTCTGCAAAGAAAGGGTTTGCAAACCGCTGATTCCACACGTGAGTTTAATTCTGTCAGTTGAATGCACACATTGACAACCATTCAGTTAGATAGCTCCGTTTTGGTTTTAGAAGCAGATATTTCTCTGTACAGCCTATGGTCCCATTCACTCGGGAATATCCCAACAGAGTTCCTAGAAGAAACGTGTATATGACTCGCTGAATCCCAGCATAGATTCAACTCTCTTAGGTGAACGAACACACAGCAGAGCAGTTTCAAGGAAACGTTTCTCCTTAGTTTTAGACGTAGTTTCATGCGGTTTAGTACGTATGCCGGCATTGGGCTGGAAATACCGGTTTTCGGATTCTGCACAGAAAGGGTTTGCAAGCCGCTGAATCCACACGTGAGATTAACTCTTTCGGTTGAATGCACACATTGACAACTATTCGGTTAGATAGCTGCGTTTTGGTTTTTAGAAGCAGATATTTCTCTGTACAGCCTATGGTCCCATTCACTCGGGAATATCCCAACAGAGTTCCTAGAAGAAACGTGTATATGACTCGCTGAATCCCAGCATAGATTCAACTCTCTTAGGTGAACGAACACACAGCAGAGCAGTTTCAAGGAAACGTTTCTCCTGAGTTTTAGACGATGTTTACTGCTGTTTCGTATGTATGCCGGCATTGGGCTGGAAATGCCGGTTTTGGGATTCTGCAAAGAAAGGGTTTGCAAACCGCTGATTCCACACGTGAGTTTAACTCTTTCAGTTGAATGCACACATTGACAACCATTCAGTTAGATAGCTCCGTTTTGGTTTTAGAAGCAGATATTTCTCTGTACAGCCTATGGTCCCATTCACTCGGGAATATCCCAACGCACCTCCTAGAAGAAACGTGTTTCTGACTCGCTGAATCTCAACATAGATTCAACTCTCTTAGGTGAACGAACGCACAGCAGAGCAGTTTCAAGGAAACGTTTCCCCTGAGTTTCAGACGAAGTTTCCTGCGGTTTAGAACGTATGCCGGCAATGGGCTGGAAGTACCGGTTTTGGGATTCTGCACAGAAAGGGTTTGCAAACCGCTGAATCCACACGTGAGTTTAACTCCGTCAGTTGAATGCACACATTGACAACCATTTAGTTAGATAGCTCCGTTTTGGTTTTAGAAGCAGATATTTCTCTGTACAGCCTATGGTCACATTCACTCGGGAATAACCCAGCGCAGCTCCTAGAAGAAACGTGTTTCTGACTCGCTGAATCTCAACATAGATTCCACTCTCTTAGGTGAACGAACGCACAGCAGAGAAGTTTCAAGGAAACGTTTCCCCTGAGTTTTAGACGATGTTTCCTGCGGTTTAGTACGTATGCCGGCATTGGGATGGAAATACCGGTTTTGGGATTCTGTACAGAAACGGTTTACAAATCGCCGAATTCACACGTGAGTTTAACTCTGTCAGTTGAATGCTCACATTGACAACCATTCAGTTAGAATGCTCCGTTTTGGTTTTAGAAGCAGATATTTCTCTGTACAGACTATGGTCCCATTCACTCGGGAATATCCCAACGCAGCTCCTAGAAGAAACGTGTTTCTGACTCGCTGAATCTCAACATAGATTCAACTTTCTTAGGTGAACGAACGCACAGCAGAGAAGTTTCAAGGAAACGTTTCCCCTGAGTTTTAGACGATGTTTCCTGCGGTTTAGTACGTATGCCGGCATTGGGATGGAAATACCGGTTTTGGGATTCTGTACAGAAACGGTTTACAAATCGCCGAATTCACACGTGAGTTTAACTCTGTCAGTTGAATGCTCACATTGACAACCATTCAGTTAGAATGCTCCGTTTTGGTTTTAGAAGCAGATATTTCTCTGTACAGACTATGGTCCCATTCACTCGGGAATATCCCAACGCAGCTCCTAGAAGAAACGTGTTTCTGACTCGCTGAATCTCAACATAGATTCAACTTTCTTAGGTGAACGAACGCACAGCAGAGCAGTTTCAAGGAAACGTTCCTCCTGAGTTTTAGACGAAGTTTACTGCTGTTTCGTACGTATGCCGGCATTGGGCTGGAAATGCCGGTTTTGGGATTCTGCAAAGAAAGGGTTTGCAAACCGCTGATTCCACACGTGAGTTTAATTCTGTCAGTTGAATGCACACATTGACAACCATTCAGTTAGATAGCTCCGTTTTGGTTTTAGAAGCAGATATTTCTCTGTACAGCCTATGGTCCCATTCACTCGGGAATATCCAAACGCAGCTCCTAGAAGAAACGTGTTTCTGACTCGCTGAATCTCAACATAGATTCAACTCTCTTATTTGAAGGAACACACAGCAGAGCAGTTTCAAGTAAACGATTCTCCTGAGTTTTAGACGAAGTTTACTGCTGTTTAGTACGTATGCCGGCATTGGGATGGAAATACCGGTTTTGGGATTTTGCACAGAAACGGTTTGCAAACCGCTGAATTCACACGTGAGTTTAACTCTGTCAGTTGAATGCACACATTGACAACCATTCAGTTAGATAGCTCCGTTTTGGTTTTAGAGGCAGATATTTCTCTGTACAGCCTATGGTCCCATTCACTCGGGAATAACGCAGCGCAGCTCCTAGAAGAAACGTGTTTCTAACTCGCTGAATCTCAACATAGATTCCACTCTCTTAGGTGAACGAACGCACAGCAGAGAAGTTTCAAGGAAACGTTTCCCCTGAGTTTTAGACGAAGTTTCCTGCGGTTTAGTACGTATGCCGGCATTGGGATGGAAACACCGGTTTGGGATTCTGTACAGAAACGGTTTACAAACCGCCGAATTCACACGTGAGTTTAACTCTGTCAGTTGAATGCACACATTGACAACCATTCAGTTAGAAAGCTCCGTTTTGGTTTTAGAAGCAGATATTTCTCTGTACAGCCTATGGTCCCATTCACTCGGGAATATCCCACTGCAGCTCCTAGAAGAAACGTGTTTCTGACTTGCTGAATCTCAACATAGATTCAACTTTCTTAGGTGAACGAACGCACAGCAGAGCAGTTTCAAGTAAACGTTCCTCCTGAGTTTTAGACGAAGTTTACTGCTGTTTTGTACGTATGCCGGCATTGGGCTGGAAATGCCGGTTTTGGGATTCTGCAAAGAAAGGGTTTGCAAACCGCTGATTCCACACGTGAGTTTAATTCTGTCAGTTGAATGCACACATTGACAACCATTCAGTTAGATAGCTCCGTTTTGGTTTTAGAAGCAGATATTTCTCTGTACAGCCTATGGTCCCATTCACTCGGGAATATCCCAACAGAGTTCCTAGAAGAAACGTGTATATGACTCGCTGAATCCCAGCATAGATTCAACTCTCTTAGGTGAACGAACACACAGCAGAGCAGTTTCAAGGAAACGTTTCTCCTTAGTTTTAGACGTAGTTTCATGCGGTTTAGTACGTATGCCGGCATTGGGCTGGAAATACCGGTTTTCGGATTCTGCACAGAAAGGGTTTGCAAGCCGCTGAATCCACACGTGAGATTAACTCTTTCGGTTGAATGCACACATTGACAACTATTCGGTTAGATAGCTGCGTTTTGGTTTTTAGAAGCAGATATTTCTCTGTACAGCCTATGGTCCCATTCACTCGGGAATATCCCAACAGAGTTCCTAGAAGAAACGTGTATATGACTCGCTGAATCCCAGCATAGATTCAACTCTCTTAGGTGAACGAACACACAGCAGAGCAGTTTCAAGGAAACGTTTCTCCTGAGTTTTAGACGATGTTTACTGCTGTTTCGTATGTATGCCGGCATTGGGCTGGAAATGCCGGTTTTGGGATTCTGCAAAGAAAGGGTTTGCAAACCGCTGATTCCACACGTGAGTTTAACTCTTTCAGTTGAATGCACACATTGACAACCATTCAGTTAGATAGCTCCGTTTTGGTTTTAGAAGCAGATATTTCTCTGTACAGCCTATGGTCCCATTCACTCGGGAATATCCCAACGCACCTCCTAGAAGAAACGTGTTTCTGACTCGCTGAATCTCAACATAGATTCAACTCTCTTAGGTGAACGAACGCACAGCAGAGCAGTTTCAAGGAAACGTTTCCCCTGAGTTTCAGACGAAGTTTCCTGCGGTTTAGAACGTATGCCGGCAATGGGCTGGAAGTACCGGTTTTGGGATTCTGCACAGAAAGGGTTTGCAAACCGCTGAATCCACACGTGAGTTTAACTCCGTCAGTTGAATGCACACATTGACAACCATTTAGTTAGATAGCTCCGTTTTGGTTTTAGAAGCAGATATTTCTCTGTACAGCCTATGGTCACATTCACTCGGGAATAACCCAGCGCAGCTCCTAGAAGAAACGTGTTTCTGACTCGCTGAATCTCAACATAGATTCCACTCTCTTAGGTGAACGAACGCACAGCAGAGAAGTTTCAAGGAAACGTTTCCCCTGAGTTTTAGACGATGTTTCCTGCGGTTTAGTACGTATGCCGGCATTGGGATGGAAATACCGGTTTTGGGATTCTGTACAGAAACGGTTTACAAATCGCCGAATTCACACGTGAGTTTAACTCTGTCAGTTGAATGCTCACATTGACAACCATTCAGTTAGAATGCTCCGTTTTGGTTTTAGAAGCAGATATTTCTCTGTACAGCCTATGGTCCCATTCACTCGGGAATATCCCAACGCAGCTCCTAGAAGAAACGTGTTTCTGACTCGCTGAATCTCAACATAGATTCAACTTTCTTAGCTGAACGAACGCACAGCAGAGCAGTTTCAAGGAAACGTTCCTCCTGAGTTTTAGACGAAGTTTACTGCTGTTTCGTACGTATGCCGGCATTGGGCTGGAAATGCCGGTTTTGGGATTCTGCAAAGAAAGGGTTTGCAAACCGCTGATTCCACACGTGAGTTTAACTCTGTCAGTTGAATGCACACATTGACAACCATTCAGTTAGATAGCTCCGTTTTGGTTTTAGAAGCAGATATTTCTCTGTACACCCTATGGTCCCATTCACTCGGGAATATCCAAACGCAGCTCCTAGAAGAAACGTGTTTCTGACTCGCTGAATCTCAACATAGATTCAACATTCTTAGGTGAAAGAACGCACAGCAGAGCAGTTTCAAGGAAACGATTCTCCTGAGTTTTAGACGAAGTTTACTGCTGTTTAGTACGTATGCCGGCATTGGGCTGGAAATACCGGTTTTGGGATTCTGCACAGAAAGGGTTTGCAAACAGCTGAACCCACACGTGAGTTTAACTCTGTCAGTTGAATGCACACATTGACAACCATTCAGTTAGATAGCTCCGTTTTGGTTTTAGAAGCAGATATTTCCCTGTACAGCCTATTGTCCCATTCACTCGGGAATATCCCAACGCAGCTCCTAGAAGAAACGTGTTCATGACTCGCTGAGTCTCAGCATAGATTCAACTCCCTTATGTGAACGAACGCACAGCAGAGCAGTTTCAAGGAAACGTTTCCCCTGAGTTTCAGACGAAGTTTCCTGCGGTTTAGTACGTATGCCGGCATTGGGATGGAAATACCGGTTTTGGGATTCTGTACAGAAACGGTTTACAAACCGCCGAATTCACACGTGAGTTTAACTCTGTCAGTTGAATGCACACATTGACAACCATTCAGTTAGAATGCTCCGTTTTGGTTTTAGAAGCAGAAATTTCTCTGTACAGCCTATGGTCCCATTCACTCGGGAATATCCCAACGCAGCTCCTAGAAGAAACGTGTTTCTGACTCGCTGAAACTCAACATAGATTCAACTTTCTTAGGTGAACGAAGGCACAGCAGAGCAGTTTCAAGGAAACGTTCCTCCTGAGTTTTAGACGAAGTTTACTGCTGTTTCGTACGGATGCCGGCATTGGGCTGGAAATGCCGGTTTTGGGATTCTGCAAAGAAAGGGTTTGCAAACCGCTGATTCCACACGTGAGTTTAACTCTGTCAGTTGAATGCACACATTGACAACCATTCAGTTAGATAACTCCGTTTTGATTTTAGAAGCAGATATTTCTCTGTACAGCCTATGGTCCCAATCACTCGGGAATATCCCAACGCAGCTCTTGAAGAAACGTGTTTCTGACTCGCTGAATCTCAACATAGATTCAACTCTCTTAGGTGAACGAACGCACAGCAGAGAAGTTTCAAGGAAACGTTTCCCCTGAGTTTTAGACGAAGTTTCCTGCGGTTTAGTACGTATGCCGGCATTGGGATGGAAATATCGGTTTTGGGATTCTGTACAGAAACGGTTTACAAACCGCCGAATTCACACGTGAGTTTAACTCTGTCAGTTGAATGCACACATTGACAACCATTCAGTTAGAATGCTCCGTTTTGGTTTTAGAAGCAGATATTTCTCTGTACAGCCTATGGTCCCATTCACTCGGGAATATCCCAACGCAGCTCCTATAAGAAACGTGTTTATGACTCGCTGAATCTCAACATAGATTCAACTTTCTTAGGTGAACGAACGCACAGCAGAGCAGTTTCAAGGAAACGTTCCTCCTGAGTTTTAGACGAAGTTTACTGCTGTTTCGTACGTATGCCGGCATTGGGCTGGAAATGCCGGTTTTGGGATTCTGCAAAGAAAGGGTTTGCAAACCGCTGATTCCACAGGTGAGTTTAACTCTGTCAGTTGAATGCACACATTGACAACCATTCAGTTAGATAACTCCGTTTTGGTTTTAGAAGCAGATATTTCTCTGTACAGTCTATGGTCCCATTCACTCGGGAATATCCCAACGCAGCTCCTAGAAGAAACGTGTTTCTGACTCGCTGAATCTCAATATAGATTCAACTCTCTTAGGTGAACGAACGCACAGCAGAGCAGTTTCAAGGAAACGTTTCCCCTGAGTTTTAGACGAAGTTTCCTGTGGTTTAGTACGTATGCCGGCATTGGGATGGAAATATCGGTTTTGGGATTCTGCACACAAACGGTTTGCAAACCGCCGAATTCACACGTGAGTTTAACTCTGTCAGTTGAATGCACACATTGACAACCATTCAGTTAGAAAGCTCCGTTTTGGTTTTAGAAGCAGATATTTCTCTGTACAGCCTATGGTCCCATTCACTCGGGAATATCCCAACGCAGCTCCTGGAAGAAACGTGTTTCTGACTCGCTGAATCTCAACATAGATTCAACATTCTTAGGTGAACAAACGCACAGCAGAGGAGTTTCAAGGAAACGATTCTCCTGAGTTTTAGACGAAGTTAACTGCTGTTTAGTACGTATGCCGGCATTGGGCTGGAAATACCGGTTTTGGGATTCTGCACAGAAAGGGTTTGCAAACCGCTGAACCCACACGTGAGTTTAACTCTGTCAGTTGAATGCACACATTGACAACCATTCAGTTAGATTGCTCCGTTTTGGTTTTAGAAGCAGATATTTCCCTGTACAGCCTATTGTCCCATTCACTCGGGAATATCCCAACGCAGCTCCTAGAAGAAACGTGTTTCTGACTCGCTGAATCTCAACATAGATTCAACTCTCTTAGGTGAACGAACGCACAGCAGATCAGTTTCAAGGAAACGTTTCCCCTGAGTTTTAGACGAAGTTTCCTGCTGTTTAGTACGTATGCCGGCATTGGGATGGAAATACCGGTTTTGGGATTCTGCAAAGAAACGTTTTACAAACCGCTGAATTCACACGTGAGTTTAACTCTGTCAATTGAATGCACACATTGACAACCATTCAGTTAGATAGCTCCGTTTTGGTTTTAGAAGCAGATATTTCTCTGTACAGCCTATGGACCCATTCACTCGGGAATAACCCAACGCAGCTCCTAGAAGAAACGTGTTTCTGACTCGCTGAATCTCAACATAGATTCCACTCTCTTAGGTGAACGAACGCACAGCAGAGAAGTTTCAAGGAAACGTTTCCCCTGAGTTTTAGACGAAGTTTCCTGCGGTTTAGTACGTATGACGGCATTGGGATGGAAATACCGGTTTTGGGATTCTGTACCGAAACGGTTTACAAATCGCCGAATACACACGTGAGTTTAAATCTGTCAGTTGAATGCACACATTGACAACCATTCAGTTAGATAGCTCCGTTTTGGTTTTAGAAGCAGATATTTCTCTGCACACCCTATGGTCCCATTCACTCGGGAATATCCCAACGCAGCTCCTAGAAGAAACGTGTTTCTGACTCGCTGAATCTCAACATAGATTCAACATTCTTAGGTGAACGAACGCACAGCAGAGCAGTTTCAAGGAAACGATTCTCCTGAGTTTTAGACGAAGTTTACTGCTGTTTAGTACGTATGCCGGCATTGGGCTGGAAATACCGGTTTTGGGATTCTGCACAGAAAGGGTTTGGAAACCGCTGAACCCACACGTGAGTTTAACTCTGTCAGTTGAATGCACACATTGACAACCATTCAGTTAGATAGCTCCGTTTTGGTTTTAGAAGCAGATATTTCCCTGTACAGCCTATTGTCCCATTCACTCGGGAATATCCCAACGCAGCTCCTAGAAGAAACGTGTTTCTGACTCGCTGAATCTCAACATAGATTCAACTCTCTTAGGTGAACGAACACACAGCAGAGCAGTTTCAAGTAAACGATTCTCCTGAGTTTTAGACGAAGTTTACTGCTGTTTAGTACGTATGCCGGCATTGGGATGGAAATACCGGTTTTGGGACTTTGCACAGAAACGGTTTGCATACCGCTGAATTCACACGTGAGTTTAACTCTGTCAGTTGAATGCACACATTGACAACCATTCAGTTAGATAGCTCCGTTTTGGTTTTAGAAGCAGATATTTCTCTGTACAGCCTATGGTCCCATTCACTCGGCAATAACCCAGCGCAGCTCCTAGAAGAAACGTGTTTCTGACTCGCTGAATCTCAACATAGATTCAACTTTCTTAGGTGAACGAACGCACAGCAGAGCAGTTTCAAGGAAACGTTCCTCCTGAGTTTTAGACGAAGTTTACTGCTGTTTCGTACGTATGCCGGCATGTAGCTGGAAATGCCGGTTTTGGGATTCTGCAAAGAAAGGGTTTGCAAACCGCTGATTCCACACGTGAGTTTAACTCTGTCAGTTGAATGCACACATTGACAACCATTCAGTTAGATAACTCCGTTTTGGTTTTAGAAGCAGATATTTCTCTGTACAGCCTATGGTCCCATTCACTCGGGAATATCCCAACGCAGCTCCTAGAAGAAACGTGTTTCTGACTCGCTGAATCTCAATATAGATTCAACTCTCTTAGGTGAATGAACGCACAGCAGAGCAGTTTCAAGGAAACGTTTCCCCTGAGTTTTAGACGAAGTTTCCTGCGGTTTAGTACGTATGCCAGCATTGGGATGGAAATATCGGTTTTGGGATTCTGCACACAAACGGTTTGCAAACCGCCGAATTCACACGTGAGTTTAACTCTGTCAGTTGAATGCACAGATTGACAACCATTCAGTTAGAAAGCTCCGTTTTGGTTTTAGAAGCAGATATTTCTCTGTACAGCCTATGGTCCCATTCACTCGGGAATATCCCAACGCAGCTCCTGGAAGAAACGTGTTTCTGACTCGCTGAATCTCAACACAGATTCAACATTCTTAGGTGAACAAACGCACAGCAGAGCAGTTTCAAGGAAACGATTCTCCTGAGTTTTAGACGAAGTTTACTGCTGTTTAGTACGTATGCCAGCATTGGGCTGGAAATACCGGTCTTGGGATTCTGCACAGAAAGGGTTTGCAAACCGCTGAACCCACACGTGAGTTTAACTCTGTCAGTTGAATGCACACATTGACAACCATTCAGTTAAATAGCTCCGTTTTGGTTTTAGAAGCAGATATTTCCCTGTACAGCCTATTGTCCCATTCACTCGGGAATATCCCAACGCAGCTCCTAGAAGAAACGTGTTTCTGACTCGCTGAATCTCAACATGGATTCAACTCTCTTAGGTGAACGAACGCACAGCAGATCAGTTTCAAGGAAACGTTTCCCCTGAGTTTTAGACGAAGTTTCCTGCGGTTTAGTACGTATGCCGGCATTGGGATGGAAATACCGGTTTTGGGATTCTGTACAGAAACGGTTTACAAACCGCCGAATTCACACGTGAGTTTAAATCTGTCAGTTGAATGCACACATTGACAACCATTCAGTTAAATATCTCCGTTTTGGTTTTAGAAGCAGATATTTCTCTGTACAGCCTATGGTCCCATTCATTCGGGAATATCCCAACGCAGCTCCTAGAAGAAAAGTGTTTCTGACTCGCTGAATCTCAACATAGATTCAACTTTCTTAGGTGAACGAACGCACAACAGAGCAGTTTCAAGGAAACGTTCCTCCTGAGTTTTAGACGAAGTTTACTGCTGTTTCGTACGTATGCCGGCATGTGGCTGGAAATGCCGGTTTTGGGATTCTGCAAAGAAAGGGTTTGCAAACCGCTGATTCCACACGTGAGTTTAACTCTGTCAGTTGAATGCACACATTGACAACCATTCAGTTAGATAACTCCGTTTTGGTTTTAGAAGCAGATATTTCTCTGTACAGCCTATGGTCCCATTCACTCGGGAATATCCCAACGCAGCTCCTAGAAGAAACGTGTTTCTGACTCGCTGAATCTCAACATAGATTCAACTCTCTTAGGTGAACGAACACACAGCAGAGCAGTTTCAAGTAAACGATTCTCCAAAGTTTTAGACGAAGTTTACTGCTCTTTAGTACGTATGCCGGCATTGGGATGGAAATACCGGTTTTGGGATTTTGCACAGAAACGGTTTACAAGCCACTGAATTCACACGTGAGTTTAACTCTGTCAGATGAATGCACACATTGACAACCATTCAGTTAGATAGCTCCGTTTTGGTTTTAGAAGCAGATATTTCTCTGTACAGCCTATGGACCCATTCACTCGGGAATAACCCAACGCAGCTCCTAGAAGAAACGTGTTTCTGACTCGCTGAATCTCAACATAGATTCAACATTCTTAGGTGAACGAACGCACAGCAGAGCAGTTTCAAGGAAACGTTTCCCCTGAGTTTTAGACGAAGTTTCCTGGGTTTAGTACGTATGCCGGCATTGGGATGGAAATATCGGTTTTGGGATTCTGTACAGAAACGGTTTACAAACCGCCGAATTCACACGTGAGTTTAACTCTGTCAGTTGAATGCACACATTGACAACCATTCAGTTAGATAACTCCGTTTTGGTTTTAGAAGCAGATATTTCTCTGTACAGCCTATGGTCCCATTCACTCGGGAATATCCCAACGCAGCTCCTAGAAGAAACGTGTTTCTGACTCGCTGAATCTCAATATAGATTCAACTCTCTTAGGTGAACGAACGCACAGCAGAGCAGTTTCAAGGAAACGTTTCCCCTGAGTTTTAGACGAAGTTTCCTGCGGTTTAGTACGTATGCCGGCATTGGGATGGAAATATCGGTTTTGGGATTCTGCACACAAACGGTTTGCAAACCGCCGAATTCACACGTGAGTTTAACTCTGTCAGTTGAATGCACACATTGACAACCATTCAGTTAGAAAGCTCCGTTTTGGTTTTAGAAGCAGATATTTCTCTGTACAGCCTATGGTCCCATTCACTCGGGAATATCCCAACGCAGCTCCTAGAAGAAACGTGTATCTGACTCGCTGAATCTCAACATAGATTCAACATTCTTAGGTGAACGAACGCACAGCAGAGCAGTTCAAGGAAACGATTCTCCTGAGTTTTAGACGAAGTTTACTGCTGTTTAGTACGTATGCCGGCATTGGGCTGGAAATACCGGTTTTGGGATTCTGCACAGAAAGGGTTTGCAAACCGCTGAACCCACACGTGAGTTTAACTCTGTCAGTTGAATGCACACATTGACAACCATTCAGTTAGATAGCTCCGTTTTGGTTTTAGAAGCAGATATTTACCTGTACAGCCTATTGTCCCATTCACTCGGCAATATCCCAACGCAGCTCCTAGAAGAAACGTGTTTATGACTCGCTGAGTCTCAGCATAGATTCAACTCTCTTAGGTGAACGAACGCACAGCAGAGCAGTTTCAAGGAAACGTTCCCCTGAGTTTCAGACGAAGTTTCCTGCGGTTTAGTACGTATGCCGGCATTGGGATGGAAATACCGGTTTTGGGATTCTGTACAGAAACGGTTTACAAACCGCCGAATTCACACGTGAGTTTAACTCTGTCAGTTGAATGCACACATTGACAACCATTCAGTTAGAATGCTCCGTTTTGGTTTTAGAAGCAGAAATTTCTCTGTACAGCCTATGGTTCCATTCACTCGGGAATATCCCAACGCAGCTCCTAGAAGAAACGTGTTTCTGACTCGCTGAATCTCAACATAGATTCAACATTCTTAGGTGAACGAACGCACAGCAGAGCAGTTTCAAGGAAACGATTCTCCTGAGTTTTAGACGAAGTTTACTGCTGTTTAGTACGTATGCCGGCATTGGGCTGGAAATACCGGTTTTGGGATTCTGCACAGAAAGGGTTTGCAAACCGCTGAACCCACACGTGAGTTTAACTCTGTCAGTTGAATGCACACATTGACAACCATACAGTTAGATAGCTCCGTTTTGGTTTTAGAAGCAGATATTTCCCTGTAAAGCCTATTGTCCCATTCACTCGGGAATATCCCAACGCAGCTCCTAGAAGAAACGTGTTTCTGACTCGCTGAATCTCAACATAGATTCAACTCTCTTAGGTGAACGAACACACAGCACAGCAGTTTCAAGTAAACGATTCTCCTGAGTTTTAGACGAAGTTTACTGCTGTTTAGTACGTATGCCGGCATTGGGATGGAAATACCGGTTTTGGGATTTTGCACAGAAACGGTTTGCATACCGCTGAATTCACACGTGAGTTTATCTCTGTCAGTTGAATGCTAACATTGACAACCATTCAGTTAGAATGCTCCGTTTTGGTTTTAGAAGCAGATATTTCTCTGTACAGCCTATGGTCCCATTCACTCGGGAATATCCCAACGCAGCTCCTAGAAGAAACGTGTTTCTGACTCGCTGAATCTCAACATAGATTCAACTTTCTTAGGTGAACGAACGCACAGCAGAGTAGTTTCAAGGAAACGTTCCTCCTGAGTTTTAGACGAAGTTTACTGCTGTTTCGTACGTATGCCGGCATTGGGCTGGAAATGCCGGTTTTGGGATTCTGCAAAGAAAGGGTTTGCAAACCGCTGATTCCACACGTGAGTTTAACTCTGTCAGTTGAATGCACACATTGACAACCATTCAGTTAGATAGCTCCGTTTTGGTTTTAGAAGCAGATATTTCTCAGTACTCCCTATGGTCCCATTCACTCGGGAATATCCAAACGCAGCTCCTAGAAGAAACGTGTTTCTGACTCGCTGAATCTCAACATAGATTCAACATTCTTAGGTGAACGAACGCACAGCAGAGCAGTTTCAAGAAAACGATTCTCCTGAGTTTTAGACGAAGTTTACTGCTGTTTAGTACGTATGCCGGCATTGGGCTGGAAATACCGGTTTTGGGATTCTGCACAGAAAGGGTTTGTAAACCGCTGAACCCACACGTGAGTTTAACTCTGTCAGTTGAATGCACACATTGACAACCATTCAGTTAGAATGCTCCGTTTTGGTTTTAGAAGCAGATATTTCTCTGTACAGCCTATGGTCCCATTCACTCGGGAATATCCCAACGCAGCTCCTAGAAGAAACGTGTTTCTGACTCGCTGAATCTCAACATAGATTCAACTCTCTTAGGTGAACGAACACACAGCAGAGCAGTTTCAAGTAAACGATTCTCCTGAGTTTTAGACGAAGTTTACTGCTGTTTAGTACGTATGCCGGCATTGGGATGGAAATACCGGTTTTGGGACTTTGCACAGAAACGGTTTGCATACCGCTGAATTCACACGTGAGTTTAACTCTGTCAGTTGAATGCACACATTGACAACCATTCAGTTAGATAGCTCCGTTTTGGTTTTAGAAGCAGATATTTCTCTGTACAGCCTATGGTCCCATTCACTCGGCAATAACCCAGCGCAGCTCCTAGAAGAAACGTGTTTCTGACTCGCTGAATCTCAACATAGATTCCACTCTCTTAGGTGAACGAACGCACAGCAGAGAAGTTTCAAGGAAACGTTTCCCCTGAGTTTTAGACGAAGTTTCCTGCGGTTTAGTACGTATGCGGGCATTGGGATGGAAATATCGGTTTTGGGATTCTGTACAGAAACGGTTTACAAACCGCCGAATTCACACGTGAGTTTAACTCTGTCAGTTGAATGCACACATTGACAACCATTCAGTTAGAATGCTCCGTTTTGGTTTTAGAAGCAGAAATTTCTCTGTACAGCCTATGGTCCCATTCACTCGGGAATATCCCAACGCAGCTCCTAGAAGAAACGTGTTTCTGACTCGCTGAATCTGAACATAGATTCAACTTTCTTAGGTGAACGAAGGCACAGCAGAGCAGTTTCAAGGAAACGTTCCTCCTGAGTTTTAGACGAAGTTTACTGCTGTTTCGTACGGATGCCGGCATTGGGCTGGAAATGCCGGTTTTGGGATTCTGCAAAGAAAGGGTTTGCAAACCGCTGATTCCACACGTGAGTTTAACTCTGTCAGTTGAATGCACACATTGACAACCATTCAGTTAGATAACTCCGTTTTGATTTTAGAAGCAGATATTTCTCTGTACAGTCTATGGTCCCATTCACTCGGGAATATCCCAACGCAGCTCCTAGAAGAAACGTGTTTCTGACTCGCTGAATCTCAACATAGATTCAACTCTCTTAGGTGAACGAACACACAGCAGAGCAGTTTCAAGTAAACGATTCTCCTGAGTTTTAGACGAAGTTTACTGCTGTTTAGTACGTATGCCGGCATTGGGATGGAAATACCGGTTTTGGGACTTTGCACAGAAACGGTTTGCATACCGCTGAATTCACACGTGAGTTTAACTCTGTCAGTTGAATGCACACATTGACAACCATTCAGTTAGATAGCTCCGTTTTGGTTTTAGAAGCAGATATTTCTCTGTACAGCCTATGGTCCCATTCACTCGGCAATAACCCAGCGCAGC
Source organism: Aotus nancymaae (assembly GCF_030222135.1). Taxonomy (NCBI): domain Eukaryota; kingdom Metazoa; phylum Chordata; class Mammalia; order Primates; family Aotidae; genus Aotus; species Aotus nancymaae. The sequence goes on from NW_026988565.1 coordinate 939,534, forward strand.
TCCTAGAAGAAACGTGTTTCTGACTCGCTGAATCTCAACATAGATTCCACTCTCTTAGGTGAACGAACGCACAGCAGAGAAGTTTCAAGGAAACGTTTCCCCTGAGTTTTAGACGAAGTTTCCTGCGGTTTAGTACATATGCGGGCATTGGGATGGAAATATCGGTTTTGGGATTCTGTACAGAAACGGTTTACAAACCGCCGAATTCACACGTGAGTTTAACTCTGTCAGTTGAATGCACACATTGACAACCATTCAGTTAGAATGCTCCGTTTTGGTTTTAGAAGCAGATATTTCTCTGTACAGCCTATGGTCCCATTCATTCGGGAATATCCCAACGCAGCTCCTAGAAGAAAAGTGTTTCTGACTCGCTGAATCTCAACATAGATTCAACTTTCTTAGGTGAACGAACGCACAACAGAGCAGTTTCAAGGAAACGTTCCTCCTGAGTTTTAGACGAAGTTTACTGCTGTTTCGTACGTATGCCGGCATGTGGCTGGAAATGCCGGTTTTGGGATTCTGCAAAGAAAGGGTTTGCAAACTGCTGATTCCACACGTGAGTTTAACTCTGTCAGTTGAATGCACACATTGACAACCATTCAGTTAGATAACTCCGTTTTGGTTTTAGAAGCAGATATTTCTCTGTACAGCCTATGGTCCCATTCACTCGGGAATATCCCAACGCAGCTCCTAGAAGAAACGTGTTTCTGACTCGCTGAATCTCAACATAGATTCAACTATCTTAGGTGAACGAACACACAGCAGAGCAGTTTCAAGGAAACGATTCTCCTGAGTTTTAGACGAAGTTGACTGCTGTTTAGTACGTATGCCGGCATTGGGCTGGAAATACCGGTTTTGGGATTCTGCACAGAAAGGGTTTGCAAACCGCTGAACCCACACGTGAGTTTAACTCTGTCAGTTGAATGCACACATTGACAACCATTCAGTTAGATAGCTCCGTTTTGGTTTTAGAAGCAGATATTTCCCTGTAAAGCCTATTGTCCCATTCACTCGGGAATATCCCAACGCAGCTCCTAGAAGAAACGTGTTTCTGACTCGCTGAATCTCAACATGGATTCAACTCTCTTAGGTGAACGAACGCACAGCAGATCAGTTTCAAGGAAACGTTTCCCCTGAGTTTTAGACGAAGTTTCCTGCGGTTTAGTACGTATGCCGGCATTGGGATGGAAATACCGGTTTTGGGATTCTGCAAAGAAACGGTTTACAAACCGCTGAATTCACACGTGAGTTTAACTCTGTCAATTGAATGCACACATTGACAAACATTCAGTTAGATAGCTCCGTTTTGGTTTTAGAAGCAGATATTTCTCTGTACAGCCTATGGACCCATTCACTCGGGAATAACCCAACGCAGCTCCTAGAAGAAACGTGTTTCTGACTCGCTGAATCTCAACATAGATTCCACTCTCTTAGGTGAACGAACGCACAGCAGAGAAGTTTCAAGGAAACGTTTCCCCTGAGTTTTAGACGAAGTTTCCTGCGGTTTAGTACGTATGCGGGCATTGGGATGGAAATATCGGTTTTGGGATTCTGTACAGAAACGGTTTACAAACCGCCGAATTCACACGTGAGTTTAACTCTGTCAGTTGAATGCACACATTGACAACCATTCAGTTAGAATGCTCCGTTTTGGTTTTAGAAGCAGAAATTTCTCTGTACAGCCTATGGTCCCATTCACTCGGGAATATCCCAACGCAGCTCCTAGAAGAAACGTGTTTCTGACTCGCTGAATCTGAACATAGATTCAACTTTCTTAGGTGAACGAAGGCACAGCAGAGCAGTTTCAAGGAAACGTTCCTCCTGAGTTTTAGACGAAGTTTACTGCTGTTTCGTACGGATGCCGGCATTGGGCTGGAAATGCCGGTTTTGGGATTCTGCAAAGAAAGGGTTTGCAAACCGCTGATTCCACACGTGAGTTTAACTCTGTCAGTTGAATGCACACATTGACAACCATTCAGTTAGATAACTCCGTTTTGATTTTAGAAGCAGATATTTCTCTGTACAGCCTATGGTCCCATTCACTCGGGAATATCCCAACGCAGCTCCTAGAAGAAACGTGTTTCTGACTCGCTGAATCTCAACATAGATTCAACTCTCTTAGGTGAACGAACACACAGCAGAGCAGTTTCAAGTAAACGATTCTCCTGAGTTTTAGACGAAGTTTACTGCTGTTTAGTACGTATGCCGGCATTGGGATGGAAATACCGGTTTTGGGACTTTGCACAGAAACGGTTTGCATACCGCTGAATTCACACGTGAGTTTAACTCTGTCAGTTGAATGCACACATTGACAACCATTCAGTTAGATAGCTCCGTTTTGGTTTTAGAAGCAGATATTTCTCTGTACAGCCTATGGTCCCATTCACTCGGCAATAACCCAGCGCAGCTCCTAGAAGAAACGTGTTTCTGACTCGCTGAATCTCAACATAGATTCCACTCTCTTAGGTGAACGAACGCACAGCAGAGAAGTTTCAAGGAAACGTTTCCCCTGAGTTTTAGACGAAGTTTCCTGCGGTTTAGTACATATGCGGGCATTGGGATGGAAATATCGGTTTTGGGATTCTGTACAGAAACGGTTTACAAACCGCCGAATTCACACGTGAGTTTAACTCTGTCAGTTGAATGCACACATTGACAACCATTCAGTTAGAATGCTCCGTTTTGGTTTTAGAAGCAGATATTTCTCTGTACAGCCTATGGTCCCATTCATTCGGGAATATCCCAACGCAGCTCCTAGAAGAAAAGTGTTTCTGACTCGCTGAATCTCAACATAGATTCAACTTTCTTAGGTGAACGAACGCACAACAGAGCAGTTTCAAGGAAACGTTCCTCCTGAGTTTTAGACGAAGTTTACTGCTGTTTCGTACGTATGCCGGCATGTGGCTGGAAATGCCGGTTTTGGGATTCTGCAAAGAAAGGGTTTGCAAACTGCTGATTCCACACGTGAGTTTAACTCTGTCAGTTGAATGCACACATTGACAACCATTCAGTTAGATAACTCCGTTTTGGTTTTAGAAGCAGATATTTCTCTGTACAGCCTATGGTCCCATTCACTCGGGAATATCCCAACGCAGCTCCTAGAAGAAACGTGTTTCTGACTCGCTGAATCTCAACATAGATTCAACTATCTTAGGTGAACGAACACACAGCAGAGCAGTTTCAAGGAAACGATTCTCCTGAGTTTTAGACGAAGTTGACTGCTGTTTAGTACGTATGCCGGCATTGGGCTGGAAATACCGGTTTTGGGATTCTGCACAGAAAGGGTTTGCAAACCGCTGAACCCACACGTGAGTTTAACTCTGTCAGTTGAATGCACACATTGACAACCATTCAGTTAGATAGCTCCGTTTTGGTTTTAGAAGCAGATATTTCCCTGTAAAGCCTATTGTCCCATTCACTCGGGAATATCCCAACGCAGCTCCTAGAAGAAACGTGTTTCTGACTCGCTGAATCTCAACATGGATTCAACTCTCTTAGGTGAACGAACGCACAGCAGATCAGTTTCAAGGAAACGTTTCCCCTGAGTTTTAGACGAAGTTTCCTGCGGTTTAGTACGTATGCCGGCATTGGGATGGAAATACCGGTTTTGGGATTCTGCAAAGAAACGGTTTACAAACCGCTGAATTCACACGTGAGTTTAACTCTGTCAATTGAATGCACACATTGACAAACATTCAGTTAGATAGCTCCGTTTTGGTTTTAGAAGCAGATATTTCTCTGTACAGCCTATGGACCCATTCACTCGGGAATAACCCAACGCAGCTCCTAGAAGAAACGTGTTTCTGACTCGCTGAATCTCAACATAGATTCCACTCTCTTAGGTGAACGAACGCACAGCAGAGAAGTTTCAAGGAAACGTTTCCCCTGAGTTTTAGACGAAGTTTCCTGCGGTTTAGTACGTATGCGGGCATTGGGATGGAAATATCGGTTTTGGGATTCTGTACAGAAACGGTTTACAAACCGCCGAATTCACACGTGAGTTTAACTCTGTCAGTTGAATGCACACATTGACAACCATTCAGTTAGAATGCTCCGTTTTGGTTTTAGAAGCAGATATTTCTCTGTACAGCCTATGGTCCCATTCATTCGGGAATATCCCAACGCAGCTCCTGGAAGAAACGTGTTTCTGACTCGCTGAATCTCAACATAGATTCAACATTCTTAGGTGAACAAACGCACAGCAGAGCAGTTTCAAGGAAACGATTCTCCTGAGTTTTAGACGAAGTTTACTGCTGTTTAGTACGTATGCCGGCATTGGGCTGGAAATACCGGTTTTGGGATTCTGCACAGAAAGGGTTTGCAAACCGCTGAACCCACACGTGAGTTTAACTCTCTCAGTTGAATGCACACATTGACAACCATTCAGTTAGATAGCTCCGTTTTGGTTTTAGAAGCAGATATTTCCCTGTACAGCCTATTGTCCCATTCACTCGGGAATATCCCAACGCAGCTCCTAGAAGAAACGTGTTTATGACTCGCTGAGTCTCAGCATAGATTCAACTCTCTTAGGTGAACAAACGCACAGCAGAGCAGTTTCAAGGAAACGATTCTCCTGAGTTTTAGACGAAGTTTCCTGCGGTTTAGTACGTATGCCGGCATTGGGATGGAAATACCGGTTTTGGGATTCTGTACAGAAACGGTTTACAAACCGCCGAATTCACACGTGAGTTTAAATCTGTCAGTTGAATGCACACATTGACAACCATTCACTTAGATATCTCCGTTTTGGTTTTAGAAGCAGATATTTCTCTGTACAGCCTATGGTCTCTTTCACTCGGAAATATCCAAACGCAGCTCCTAGAAGAAACGTGTTTCTGACTCGCTGAATCTCAACATAGATTCAACTCTCTTAGGTGAACGAACACACAGCAGAGCAGTTTCAAGTAAACGATTCTCCTGAGTTTTAGTCGAAGTTACTGCTGTGTAGTACGTATGCCGGCATTGGGATGGAAATACCGGTTTTGGGATTTTGCACAGAAACGGTTTGCATACCGCTGAATTCACACGTGAGTTTAACTCTGTCAGTTGAATGCACACATTGACAACCATTCAGTTAGATAGCTCCATTTTGGTTTTAGAAGCAGATATTTCTCTGTAGAGTCTATGGTCCCATTCACTCGGGAATATCCCAACGCAGCTCCTAGAAGAAACGTGTTTCTGACTCGCTGAATCTCAACATAGATTCAACTCTCTTAGGTGAACGAACGCACAGCAGAGCAGTTTCAAGGAAACGTTTCTCCTTAGTTTTAGACGAAGTTTCCTGCGGTTTAGTACGTATGCCGGCATTGGGCTGGAAATACTGGTTTTGGGATTCTGCACAGAAAGGGTTTGCAAGCCGCTGAATCCACACGTGAGATTAACTCTTTCGGTTGAATGCACACATTGACAACCATTCGGTTAGATAGCTGCGTTTTGGTTTTAGAAGCAGATATTTCTCTGTACAGCCTATGGTCCCATTCACTCGGCAATATCCAAACAGAGTTCCTAGAAGAAACGTGTATATGACTCGCTGAATCCCAGCATAGATTCAACTCTCTTAGGTGAACGAACGCACAGCAGAGCAGTTTCAAGGAAACGTTTCCCTTGAGTTTCAGACGAAGTTTACGGCCGTTTAGTACGTATGCCGGCATTGGGATGGAAATACCGGTTTTGGGATTCTGCACAGAAACGGTGTGCAAACCGCCGAATTCACACGTGAGTTTAACTCTGTCAGTTGAATGCACACATTGCCAACCATTCAGTTAGAATGCTCCGTTTTGGTTTTAGAAGCAGATATTTCTCTGTACAGCCTATGGTCCCTTTCACTCGGGAATATCCCAATGCAGCTCCTAGAAGAAACGTGTTTATGACTCGCTGAATCTCAACATAGATTCAACATTCTTAGGTGAACGAACGCACAGCAGAGCAGTTTCAAGGAAACGTTCCTCCTGAGTTTTAGACGAAGTTTCCTGCGGTTTAGAACGTGTGCCGGCAATGGGCTGGAAATACCGGATTTGGGATTCTGCACAGAAAGAGTTTGCAAACCGCCGAATCCACACGTGAGTTTATCTCCGTCAGTAAAATGCACACATTGACAACCATTCAGTTTGATAGTTCCGTTTTGGTTTTAGAAGCAGATATTTCTCTGTACAGCCTATGGTCCCATTCACTCGGGAATAAACCAGCGCAGCTCCTAGAAGACACGTGTTTCTGACTCGCTGAATCTCAACATAGATTCCACTCTCTTAGGTGAACGAACGCACAGCAGAGAAATTTCAAGGAAACGTTTCCCCTGAGTTTTAGACGAAGTTTCCTGCGGTTTAGTACGTATGCCGGCATTGGGATGGAAATACCGGTTTTGGTCCTGTACAGAAACGGTTTACAAACCGCCGAATTCACACGTGAGTTAAACTCTGTCAGTTGAATGCACACATTGACAACCATTCAGTTAGAATGCTCCGTATTGGTTTTAGAAGCAGATATTTCTCTGTACAGCCTATGGTCCCATTCACTCGGGAATATCCCAACGCAGCTCCTAGAAGATACGTGTTTCTGACTCGCTGAATCTCAACATAGATTCAACTCTCTTAGGTGAACGAACACACAGCAGAGCAGTTTCAAGTAAACGATTCTCCTAAGTTTTAGACGAAGTTTACTGCGGTTTAGTACGTATGCCGGCATTAGGGATGGAAATACCGGTTTTGGGATTTTGCAGAGAAACGGTTTGCAAGCCACTGAATTCACACGTGAGTTTAACTCTATCAGATGAATGCACACATTGACAACCATTCAGTTAGATAGCTCCGTTTTGGTTTTAGAAGCAGATATTTCTCTGTACAGCCTATGGACCCATTCACTCGGGAATAACCCAACGCAGCTCCTAGAAGAAACGTGTTTCTGACTCGCTGAATCTCAACATAGATTCAACATTCTTAGGTGAACGAACGCACAGCAGAGCAGTTTCAAGGAAACGTTTCCCCTGAGTTTTAGACGAAGTTTCCTGCGGTTTAGTACGTATGCCGGCATTGGGATGGAAATATCGGTTTTGGGATTCTGTACAGAAACGGTTTACAAACCGCCGAATTCACACGTGAGTTTAACTCTGTCAGTTGAATGCACACATTGACAACCATTCAGTTAGAATGCTCCGTTTTGGTTTTAGAAGCAGATATTTCTCTGTACAGCCTATGGTCCCATTCACTCGGGAATATCCCAACGCAGCTCCTATAAGAAACGTGTTTATGACTCGCTGAATCTCAACATAGATTCAACTTTCTTAGGTGAACGAACGCACAGCAGAGCAGTTTCAAGGAAACGTTCCTCCTGAGTTTTAGACGAAGTTTACTGCTGTTTCGTACGTATGCCGGCATTGGGCTGGAAATGCCGGTTTTGGGATTCTGCAAAGAAAGGGTTTGCAAACCGCTGATTCCACACGTGAGTTTAACTCTGTCAGTTGAATGCACACATTGACAACCATTCAGTTAGATAACTCCGTTTTGGTTTTAGAAGCAGATATTTCTCTGTACAGCCTATGGTCCCATTCACTCGGGAATATCCGAACGCAGCTCCTAGAAGAAACGTGTTTCTGACTCGCTGAATCTCAACATAGATTCCACTCTCTTAGGTGAACGAACGCACAGCAGAGCAGTTTCAAGGAAACGTTTCCCCTGAGTTTTAGACGAAGTTTCCTGCGGTTTAGTACGTATGCCGGCATTGGGATGGAAATATCGGTTTTGGGATTCTGCACACAAACGGTTTGCAAACCGCCGAATTCACATGTGAGTTTAACTCTGTCAGTTGAATGCACACATTGACAACCATTCAGTTAGAGAGCTCCGTTTTGGTTTTAGAAGCAGATATTTCTCTGTACAGCCTATGGTCCCATTCACTCGGGAATATCCCAACGCAGCTCCTGGAAGAAACGTGTTTCTGACTCGCTGAATCTCAACATAGATTCAACATTCTTAGGTGAACGAACGCACAGCAGAGCAGTTTCAAGGAAACGATTCTCCTGAGTTTTAGACGAACTTTACTGCTGTTTAGTACATATGCCGGCATTGGGCTGGAAATACCGGTTTTGGGATTCTGCACAGAAAGGGTTTGCAAACCGCTGAACCCACACGTGAGTTTAACTCTGTCAGTTGAATGCACACATTGACAACCATTCAGTTAGATAGCTCCGTTTTGGTTTTAGAAGCAGATATTTCCCTGTACAGCCTATTGTGCCATTCACTCGGGAATATCCCAACGCAGCTCCTAGAAGAAACGTGTTTATGACTCGCTGAGTCTCAGCATAGATTCAACTCTCTTAGGTGAACGAACGCACAGCAGAGCAGTTTCAAGGAAACGTTTCCCCTGAGTTTCAGACGAAGTTTCCTGCGGTTTAGTACGTATGCCGGCATTGGGATGGAAATACCGGTTTTGGGATTCTGTACAGAAACGGTTTACAAACCGCCGAATTCACACGTGAGTTTAACTCTGTCAGTTGAATGCACACATTGCCAACCATTCAGTTAGAATGCTCCGTTTTGGTTTTAGAAGCAGATATTTCTCTGTACAGCCTATGGACCCATTCACTCGGGAATAACCCACCGCAGCTCCTAGTAGAAACGTGTTTCTGACTCGCTGAATCTCAACATAGATTCAACATTCTTAGGTGAACGAACGCACACCAGAGCAGTTTCAAGGAAACGATTCCCCTGAGTTTTAGACGAAGTTTCCTGGTTTTAGTACGTATGCCGGCATTGGGATGGAAATATCGGTTTTGGGATTCTGTACAGAAACGGTTTACAAACCGCCGAATTCACACGTGAGTTTAACTCTGTCAGTTGAATGCACACATTGACAACCATTCAGTTAGAATGCTCCGTTTTGGTTTTAGAAGCAGATATTTCTCTGTACAGCCTATGGTCCCATTCACTCGGGAATATCCGAACGCAGCTCCTAGAAGAAACGTGTTTCTGACTCGCTGAATCTCAAGATAGATTCCACTCTCTTAGGTGAACGAACGCACAGCAGAGCAGTTTCAAGGAAACGTTTCCCCTGAGTTTTAGACGAAGTTTCCTGCGGTTTAGTACGTATGCCGGCATTGGGATGGAAATATCGGTTTTGGGATTCTGCACACAAACGGTTTGCAAACCGCCGAATTCACATGTGAGTTTAACTCTGTCAGTTGAATGCACACATTGACAACCATTCAGTTAGAAAGCTCCGTTTTGGTTTTAGAAGCAGATATTTCTCTGTACAGCCTATGGTCCCATTCACTCGGGAATATCCCAACGCAGCTCCTGGAAGAAACGTGTTTCTGACTCGCTGAATCTCAACATAGATTCAACATTCTTAGGTGAACGAACGCACAGCAGAGCAGTTTCAAGGAAACGATTCTCCTGAGTTTTAGACGAACTTTACTGCTGTTTAGTACATATGCCGGCATTGGGCTGGAAATACCGGTTTTGGGATTCTGCACAGAAAGGGTTTGCAAACCGCTGAACCCACACGTGAGTTTAACTCTGTCAGTTGAATGCACACATTGACAACCATTCAGTTAGATAGCTCCGTTTTGGTTTTAGAAGCAGATATTTCCCTGTACAGCCTATTGTGCCATTCACTCGGGAATATCCCAACGCAGCTCCTAGAAGAAACGTGTTTTTGACTCGCTGAGTCTCAGCATAGATTCAACTCTCTTAGGTGAACGAACGCACAGCCTAGCAGTTTCAAGGAAACGTTTCCCCTGAGTTTCAGACGAAATTTCCTGCGGTTTAGTACGTATGCCGGCATTGGGATGGAAATACCGGTTTTGGGATTCTGTACAGAAACGGTTTACAAACCGCCGAATTCACACGTGAGTTTAACTCTGTCAGTTGAATGCACACATTGACAACCATTCAGTTAGAATGCTCCGTTTTGGTTTTAGAAGCAGATATTTCTCTGTACAGCCTATGGTCCCATTCACTCGGGAATATCCCAACTCAGCTCCTAGAAGAAAAGTGTTTCTGACTCGCTGAATCTCAACATAGATTCAACTTTCTTAGGTGAACGAAGGCACAGCAGAGCAGTTTCAAGGAAACGTTCCTCCTGAGTTTTAGACGAAGTTTACTGCTGTTTCGTACGTATGCCGGCATGTGGCTGGAAATGCCGGTTTTGGGATTCTGCAAAGAAAGGGTTTGCAAACCGCTGATTCCACACGTGAGTGTAACTCTGTCAGTTGAATGCACACATTGACAACCATTCAGTTAGATAACTCCGTTTTGGTTTTAGAAGCAGATATTTCTCTGTACAGCCCATGGTCCCATTCACTCGGGAATGTCCCAACGCAGCTCCTAGAAGAAACGTGTTTCTGACTCGCTGAATCTCAACATAGATTCAACTCTTTTAGGTGAACGAACGCACAGCAGATCAGTTTCAAGGAAACGTTTCCCCTGAGTTTTAGACGAAGTTTCCTGCGGTTTAGTACGTATTCCGGCATTGGGATGGAAATATCGGTTTTAGGATTCTGAACAGAAACGGTTTGCATACCGCTGAATTCACACGTGAGTTTAACTCTGTCAGTTGAATGCACACATTGACAACCATTCAGTTAGAATGCTCCGTTTTGGTTTTAGAAGCAGATATTTCTCTGTACAGACTATGGTCCCATTCACTCGGCAATAACCCAGCGCAGCTCCTAGAAGAAACGTGTTTCTGACTCGCTGAATCTCAACATAGATTCCACTCTCTTAGGTGAACGAACGCACAGCAGAGAAGTTTCAAGGAAACGTTTCCCCTGAGTTTTAGACGAAGTTTCCTGCGGTTTAGTACGTATGCCGGCATTGGGATGGAAATATCGGTTTTGGGATTCTGTACAGAAACGGTTTACAAACCGCCGAATTCACACGTGAGTTTAACTCTGTCAGTTGAATGCACACATTGACAACCATTCAGTTAGAATGCTCCGTTTTGGTTTTAGAAGCAGATATTTCTCTGTACAGCCTATGGTCCCATTCACTCGGGAATATCCCAACACAGCTCCTAGAAGAAAAGTGTTTCTGACTCGCTGAATCTCAACATAGATTCAACTTTCTTAGGTGAACGAACGCACAGCAGAGCAGTTTCAAGGAAACGTTCCTCCTGAGTTTTAGACGAAGTTTACTGCTGTTTCGTACGTATGCCGGCATGTGGCTGGAAATGCCGGTTTTGGGATTTTGCAAAGAAAGGGTTTGCAAACCGCTGATTCCACACGTGAGTTTAACTCTGTCAGTTGAATGCACACATTGACAACCATTCAGTTAGATAACTCCGTTTTGGTTTTAGAAGCAGATATTTCTCTGTACAGCCTATGGTCCCATTCAGTCGGGAATATCCCAACGCAGCTCCTAGAAGATACGTGTTTCTGACTCGCTGAATCTCAACATAGATTCAACTCTCTTAGGTGAACGAACACACAGCAGAGCAGTTTCAAGTAAACGATTCTCCTAAGTTTTAGACGAAGTTTACTGCTGTTTAGTACGAATGCCGGCATTGGGATGGAAATACCGGTTTTGGGATTTTGCACAGAAACGGTTTGCAAGCCACTGAATTCACACGTGAGTTTAATTCTGTCAGATGAATGCACACTTTGACAACCATTCAGTTAGATAGCTCCGTTTTGGTTTTAGAAGCAGATATTTCTCTGTACAGCCTATGGACCCATTCACTCGGGAATAACCCAACGCAGCTCCTAGAAGAAACGTGTTTCTGACTCGCTGAATCTCAACATAGATTCAACATTCTTAGGTGAACGAACGCACAGCAGAGCAGTTTCAAGGAAACGTTTCCCCTGAGTTTTAGACGAAGTTTCCTGCGGTTTAGTACGTATGCCGGCATTGGGATGGAAATATCGGTTTTGGGATTCTGTACAGAAACGGTTTACAAACCGCCGAATTCACACGTGAGTTTAACTCTGACAGTTGAATGCACACATTGACAACCATTCAGTTAGAATGCTCCGTTTTGGTTTTAGAAGCAGATATTTCTCTGTACAGCCTATGGTCCCATTCACTCGGGAATATCCCAACGCAGCTCCGATAAGAAACGTGTTTATGACTCGCTGAATCTCAACATAGATTCAACTTTCTTAGGTGAACGAACGCACAGCACAGCAGTTTCAAGGAAACGTTCCTCCTGAGTTTTAGACGAAGTTTACTGCTGTTTCGTACGTATGCCGGCATTGGGCTGGAAATGCCGGTTTTGGGATTCTGCAAAGAAAGGGTTTGCAAACCGCTGATTCCACAGGTGAGTTTAACTCTGTCAGTTGAATGCACACATTGACAAACATTCAGTTAGATAACTCCGTTTTGGTTTTAGAAGCAGATATTTCTCTGTACAGCCTATGGTCCCATTCACTCGGGAATATCCCAACGCAGCTCCTGGAAGAAACGTGTTTCTGACTCGCTGAATCTCAACATAGATTCAACATTCTTAGGTGAACAAACGCACAGCAGAGCAGTTTCAAGGAAACGATTCTCCTGAGTTTTAGACGAAGTTGACTGCTGTTTAGTACGTATGCCGGCATTGGGCTGGAAATACCGGTTTTGGGATTCTGCACAGAAAGGGTTTGCAAACCGCTGAACCCACACGTGAGTTTAACTCTGTCAGTTGAATGCACACATTGACAACCATTCAGTTAGATAGCTCCGTTTTGGTTTTAGAAGCAGATATTTCCCTGTACAGCCTATTGTCCCATTCACTCGGGAATATCCCAACGCAGCTCCTAGAAGAAACGTGTTTCTGACTCGCTGAATCTCAACATAGATTCAACTTTCTTAGGTGAACGAAGGCACAGCAGAGCAGTTTCAAGGAAACGTTCCTCCTGAGTTTTAGACGAAGTTTACTGCTGTTTCGTACGGATGCCGGCATTGGGCTGGAAATGCCGGTTTTGGGATTCTGCAAAGAAAGGGTTTGCAAACCGCTGATTCCACACGTGAGTTTAACTCTGTCAGTTGAATGCACACATTGACAACCATTCAGTTAGATAACTCCGTTTTGATTTTAGAAGCAGATATTTCTCTGTACAGCCCATGGTCCCATTCACTCGGGAATGTCCCAACGCAGCTCCTAGAAGAAACGTGTTTCTGACTCGCTGAATCTCAACATAGATTCAACTCTCTTAGGTGAACGAACGCACAGCAGATCAGTTTCAAGGAAACGTTTCCCCTGAGTTTTAGACGAAGTTTCCTGCGGTTTAGTACGTATGCCGGCATTGGGATGGAAATACCGGTTTTGGGATTCTGCAAAGAAACGGTTTACAAACCGCTGAATTCACACGTGAGTTTAACTCTGTCAGTTGAATGCACACATTGACAACCATTCAGTTAGATAGCTCCGTTTTGGTTTTAGAAGCAGATATTTCTCTGTACAGCCTATGGACCCATTCACTCGGGAATGACCCAACGCAGCTCCTAGAAGAAACGTTTTTCTGACTCGCTGAATCTCAACATAGATTCCACTCTCTTAGGTGAACGAACGCACAGCAGAGAAGTTTCAAGGAAACGTTTCCCCTGAGTTTTAGACGAAGTTTCCTGCGGTTTAGTACGTATGCCGGCATTGGGATGGAAATACCGGTTTTGGGATTCTGTACAGAAACGGTTTACAAACCGCCGAATTCACACGTGAGTTTAACTCTGTCAGTTGAATGCACACATTGACAACCATTCAGTTAGATAACTACGTTTTGATTTTAGAAGCAGATATTTCTCTGTACAGATTATGGTCCCATTCACTCGGGAATATCCCAACGCAGCTCCTAGAAGAAACGTGTTTCTGACTCGCTGAATCTCAACATAGATTCAACTCTCTTAGGTGAACGAACGCACAGCAGATCAGTTTCAAGGAAACGTTTCCCCTGAGTTTCAGACGAAGTTTCCTGCGGTTTAGTACGTATGCCGGCATTGGGATGGAAATACCGGTTTTGGGATTCTGCACAGAAACGGTTTACAAACCGCCGAATTCACACGTGAGTTTAACTCTGTCAGTTGAATGCACACATTGACAACCATTCAGTTAGAATGCTCCGTTTTGGTTTTAGAAGCAGATATTTCTCTGTACAGCCTGTGGACCCATTCACTCGGGAATATCCCAACGCAGCTCCTAGAAGAAACGTGTTTATGACTCGCTGAATCTCAACATAGATTCCACTCTCTTAGGTGAACGAACGTACAGCAGAGCTGTTTCAAGGAAACGTTTCCCCTGAGTTTTAGAAGAAGATTCCTGCGGTTTAGTACGTATGCCGGCATTGGGATGGAAATATCGGTTTTGGGATTTTGTACAGAAACGGTTTACAAACCGCCGAATTCACACGTGAGTTTAAATCTGTCAGTTGAATGCACACATTGACAACCCTTCAGTTAGATATCTCCGTTTTGGTTTTAGAAGCAGATATTTCTCTGAACAGCCTATGGTCCCTTTCACTCGGGAATATCCAAACGCAGCTCCTAGAAGAAACGTGTTTCTGACTCGCTGAATCTCAACATAGATTCAACATTCTTAGGTGAACGAACGCACAGCAGAGCAGTTTCAAGGAAACGATTCTCCTGAGTTTTAGACGAACTTTACTGCTGTTTAGTACATATGCCGGCATTGGGCTGGAAATACCGGTTTTGGGATTCTGCACAGAAAGGGTTTGCAAACCGCTGAACCCACACGTGAGTTTAACTCTGTCAGTTGAATGCACACATTGACAACCATTCAGTTAGATAGCTCCGTTTTGGTTTTAGAAGCAGATATTTCCCTGTACAGCCTATTGTGCCATTCACTCGGGAATATCCCAACGCAGCTCCTAGAAGAAACGTGTTTTTGACTCGCTGAGTCTCAGCATAGATTCAACTCTCTTAGGTGAACGAACGCACAGCCTAGCAGTTTCAAGGAAACGTTTCCCCTGAGTTTCAGACGAAATTTCCTGCGGTTTAGTACGTATGCCGGCATTGGGATGGAAATACCGGTTTTGGGATTCTGTACAGAAACGGTTTACAAACCGCCGAATTCACACGTGAGTTTAACTCTGTCAGTTGAATGCACACATTGACAACCATTCAGTTAGAATGCTCCGTTTTGGTTTTAGAAGCAGATATTTCTCTGTGCAGCCTATGGTCCCATTCACTCGGGAATATCCCAACTCAGCTCCTAGAAGAAAAGTGTTTCTGACTCGCTGAATCTCAACATAGATTCAACTTTCTTAGGTGAACGAAGGCACAGCAGAGCAGTTTCAAGGAAACGTTCCTCCTGAGTTTTAGACGAAGTTTACTGCTGTTTCGTACGTATGCCGGCATGTGGCTGGAAATGCCGGTTTTGGGATTCTGCAAAGAAAGGGTTTGCAAACCGCTGATTCCACACGTGAGTGTAACTCTGTCAGTTGAATGCACACATTGACAACCATTCAGTTAGATAACTCCGTTTTGGTTTTAGAAGCAGATATTTCTCTGTACAGCCCATGGTCCCATTCACTCGGGAATGTCCCAACGCAGCTCCTAGAAGAAACGTGTTTCTGACTCGCTGAATCTCAACATAGATTCAACTCTTTTAGGTGAACGAACGCACAGCAGATCAGTTTCAAGGAAACGTTTCCCCTGAGTTTTAGACGAAGTTTCCTGCGGTTTAGTACGTATTCCGGCATTGGGATGGAAATATCGGTTTTAGGATTCTGAACAGAAACGGTTTGCATACCGCTGAATTCACACGTGAGTTTAACTCTGTCAGTTGAATGCACACATTGACAACCATTCAGTTAGAATGCTCCGTTTTGGTTTTAGAAGCAGATATTTCTCTGTACAGACTATGGTCCCATTCACTCGGCAATAACCCAGCGCAGCTCCTAGAAGAAACGTGTTTCTGACTCGCTGAATCTCAACATAGATTCCACTCTCTTAGGTGAACGAACGCACAGCAGAGAAGTTTCAAGGAAACGTTTCCCCTGAGTTTTAGACGAAGTTTCCTGCGGTTTAGTACGTATGCCGGCATTGGGATGGAAATATCGGTTTTGGGATTCTGTACAGAAACGGTTTACAAACCGCCGAATTCACACGTGAGTTTAACTCTGTCAGTTGAATGCACACATTGACAACCATTCAGTTAGAATGCTCCGTTTTGGTTTTAGAAGCAGATATTTCTCTGTACAGCCTATGGTCCCATTCACTCGGGAATATCCCAACACAGCTCCTAGAAGAAAAGTGTTTCTGACTCGCTGAATCTCAACATAGATTCAACTTTCTTAGGTGAACGAACGCACAGCAGAGCAGTTTCAAGGAAACGTTCCTCCTGAGTTTTAGACGAAGTTTACTGCTGTTTCGTACGTATGCCGGCATGTGGCTGGAAATGCCGGTTTTGGGATTTTGCAAAGAAAGGGTTTGCAAACCGCTGATTCCACACGTGAGTTTAACTCTGTCAGTTGAATGCACACATTGACAACCATTCAGTTAGATAACTCCGTTTTGGTTTTAGAAGCAGATATTTCTCTGTACAGCCTATGGTCCCATTCAGTCGGGAATATCCCAACGCAGCTCCTAGAAGATACGTGTTTCTGACTCGCTGAATCTCAACATAGATTCAACTCTCTTAGGTGAACGAACACACAGCAGAGCAGTTTCAAGTAAACGATTCTCCTAAGTTTTAGACGAAGTTTACTGCTGTTTAGTACGAATGCCGGCATTGGGATGGAAATACCGGTTTTGGGATTTTGCACAGAAACGGTTTGCAAGCCACTGAATTCACACGTGAGTTTAATTCTGTCAGATGAATGCACACTTTGACAACCATTCAGTTAGATAGCTCCGTTTTGGTTTTAGAAGCAGATATTTCTCTGTACAGCCTATGGACCCATTCACTCGGGAATAACCCAACGCAGCTCCTAGAAGAAACGTGTTTCTGACTCGCTGAATCTCAACATAGATTCAACATTCTTAGGTGAACGAACGCACAGCAGAGCAGTTTCAAGGAAACGTTTCCCCTGAGTTTTAGACGAAGTTTCCTGCGGTTTAGTACGTATGCCGGCATTGGGATGGAAATATCGGTTTTGGGATTCTGTACAGAAACGGTTTACAAACCGCCGAATTCACACGTGAGTTTAACTCTGACAGTTGAATGCACACATTGACAACCATTCAGTTAGAATGCTCCGTTTTGGTTTTAGAAGCAGATATTTCTCTGTACAGCCTATGGTCCCATTCACTCGGGAATATCCCAACGCAGCTCCGATAAGAAACGTGTTTATGACTCGCTGAATCTCAACATAGATTCAACTTTCTTAGGTGAACGAACGCACAGCACAGCAGTTTCAAGGAAACGTTCCTCCTGAGTTTTAGACGAAGTTTACTGCTGTTTCGTACGTATGCCGGCATTGGGCTGGAAATGCCGGTTTTGGGATTCTGCAAAGAAAGGGTTTGCAAACCGCTGATTCCACAGGTGAGTTTAACTCTGTCAGTTGAATGCACACATTGACAAACATTCAGTTAGATAACTCCGTTTTGGTTTTAGAAGCAGATATTTCTCTGTACAGCCTATGGTCCCATTCACTCGGGAATATCCCAACGCAGCTCCTGGAAGAAACGTGTTTCTGACTCGCTGAATCTCAACATAGATTCAACATTCTTAGGTGAACAAACGCACAGCAGAGCAGTTTCAAGGAAACGATTCTCCTGAGTTTTACACGAAGTTGACTGCTGTTTAGTACGTATGCCGGCATTGGGCTGGAAATACCGGTTTTGGGATTCTGCACAGAAAGGGTTTGCAAACCGCTGAACCCACACGTGAGTTTAACTCTGTCAGTTGAATGCACACATTGACAACCATTCAGTTAGATAGCTCCGTTTTGGTTTTAGAAGCAGATATTTCCCTGTACAGCCTATTGTCCCATTCACTCGGGAATATCCCAACGCAGCTCCTAGAAGAAACGTGTTTCTGACTCGCTGAATCTCAACATAGATTCAACTTTCTTAGGTGAACGAAGGCACAGCAGAGCAGTTTCAAGGAAACGTTCCTCCTGAGTTTTAGACGAAGTTTACTGCTGTTTCGTACGGATGCCGGCATTGGGCTGGAAATGCCGGTTTTGGGATTCTGCAAAGAAAGGGTTTGCAAACCGCTGATTCCACACGTGAGTTTAACTCTGTCAGTTGAATGCACACATTGACAACCATTCAGTTAGATAACTCCGTTTTGATTTTAGAAGCAGATATTTCTCTGTACAGCCCATGGTCCCATTCACTCGGGAATGTCCCAACGCAGCTCCTAGAAGAAACGTGTTTCTGACTCGCTGAATCTCAACATAGATTCAACTCTCTTAGGTGAACGAACGCACAGCAGATCAGTTTCAAGGAAACGTTTCCCCTGAGTTTTAGACGAAGTTTCCTGCGGTTTAGTACGTATGCCGGCATTGGGATGGAAATACCGGTTTTGGGATTCTGCAAAGAAACGGTTTACAAACCGCTGAATTCACACGTGAGTTTAACTCTGTCAGTTGAATGCACACATTGACAACCATTCAGTTAGATAGCTCCGTTTTGGTTTTAGAAGCAGATATTTCTCTGTACAGCCTATGGACCCATTCACTCGGGAATGACCCAACGCAGCTCCTAGAAGAAACGTTTTTCTGACTCGCTGAATCTCAACATAGATTCCACTCTCTTAGGTGAACGAATGCACAGCAGAGAAGTTTCAAGGAAACGTTTCCCCTGAGTTTTAGACGAAGTTTCCTGCGGTTTAGTACGTATGCCGGCATTGGGATGGAAATACCGGTTTTGGGATTCTGTACAGAAACGGTTTACAAACCGCCGAATTCACACGTGAGTTTAACTCTGTCAGTTGAATGCACACATTGACAACCATTCAGTTAGATAACTACGTTTTGATTTTAGAAGCAGATATTTCTCTGTACAGATTATGGTCCCATTCACTCGGGAATATCCCAACGCAGCTCCTAGAAGAAACGTGTTTCTGACTCGCTGAATCTCAACATAGATTCAACTCTCTTAGGTGAACGAACGCACAGCAGATCAGTTTCAAGGAAACGTTTCCCCTGAGTTTCAGACGAAGTTTCCTGCGGTTTAGTACGTATGCCGGCATTGGGATGGAAATACCGGTTTTGGGATTCTGCACAGAAACGGTTTACAAACCGCCGAATTCACACGTGAGTTTAACTCTGTCAGTTGAATGCACACATTGACAACCATTCAGTTAGAATGCTCCGTTTTGGTTTTAGAAGCAGATATTTCTCTGTACAGCCTGTGGACCCATTCACTCGGGAATATCCCAACGCAGCTCCTAGAAGAAACGTGTTTATGACTCGCTGAATCTCAACATAGATTCCACTCTCTTAGGTGAACGAACGTACAGCAGAGCTGTTTCAAGGAAACGTTTCCCCTGAGTTTTAGAAGAAGATTCCTGCGGTTTAGTACGTATGCCGGCATTGGGATGGAAATATCGGTTTTGGGATTTTGTACAGAAACGGTTTACAAACCGCCGAATTCACACGTGAGTTTAAATCTGTCAGTTGAATGCACACATTGACAACCCTTCAGTTAGATATCTCCGTTTTGGTTTTAGAAGCAGATATTTCTCTGAACAGCCTATGGTCCCTTTCACTCGGGAATATCCAAACGCAGCTCCTAGAAGAAACGTGTTTCTGACTCGCTGAATCTCAACATAGATTCAACTCTCTTAGGTGAACGAACACACAGCAGAGCAGTTTCAAGTAAACGATTCTCCTGAGTTTTAGACGAAGTTACTGCTGTTTAGTATGTATGCCGGCATTGGGATGGAAATACCGGTTTTGGGATTTTGCACAGAAACGGTTTGCATACCGCTGTATTCACACGTGAGTTTAACTCTGTCAGTTGAATGCACACATTGACAACCATTCAGTTAGATAGCTCCATTTTGGTTTTAGAAGCAGATATTTCTCTGTACAGTCTATGGTCCCATTCACTCGGGAATATCCCAACGCAGCTCCTAGAAGAAACGTGTTTCTGACTCGCTGAATCTCAACATAGATTCAACTCTCTTAGGTGAACGAACGCACAGCAGAGCAGTTTCAAGGAAACGTTTCTCCTTAGTTTTAGACGAAGTTTCCTGCGGTTTAGTACGTATGCCGGCATTGGGCTGGAAATACCGGTTTTGGGATTCTGTACAGAAACGGTTTACAAACCGCCGAATTCACACGTGAGTTTAACTCTGTCAGTTGAATGCACACATTGACAACCATTCAGTTAGAATGCTCCGTTTTGGTTTTAGAAGCAGATATTTCTCTGTACAGCCTATGGTCCCATTCACTCGGGAATATCCCAACTCAGCTCCTAGAAGAAAAGTGTTTCTGACTCGCTGAATCTCAACATAGATTCAACTTTCTTAGGTGAACGAAGGCACAGCAGAGCAGTTTCAAGGAAACGTTCCTCCTGAGTTTTAGACGAAGTTTACTGCTGTTTCGTACGTATGCCGGCATGTGGCTGGAAATGCCGGTTTTGGGATTCTGCAAAGAAAGGGTTTGCAAACCGCTGATTCCACACGTGAGTGTAACTCTGTCAGTTGAATGCACACATTGACAACCATTCAGTTAGATAACTCCGTTTTGGTTTTAGAAGCAGATATTTCTCTGTACAGCCCATGGTCCCATTCACTCGGGAATGTCCCAACGCAGCTCCTAGAAGAAACGTGTTTCTGACTCGCTGAATCTCAACATAGATTCAACTCTTTTAGGTGAACGAACGCACAGCAGATCAGTTTCAAGGAAACGTTTCCCCTGAGTTTTAGACGAAGTTTCCTGCGGTTTAGTACGTATTCCGGCATTGGGATGGAAATATCGGTTTTAGGATTCTGAACAGAAACGGTTTGCATACCGCTGAATTCACACGTGAGTTTAACTCTGTCAGTTGAATGCACACATTGACAACCATTCAGTTAGAATGCTCCGTTTTGGTTTTAGAAGCAGATATTTCTCTGTACAGACTATGGTCCCATTCACTCGGCAATAACCCAGCGCAGCTCCTAGAAGAAACGTGTTTCTGACTCGCTGAATCTCAACATAGATTCCACTCTCTTAGGTGAACGAACGCACAGCAGAGAAGTTTCAAGGAAACGTTTCCCCTGAGTTTTAGACGAAGTTTCCTGCGGTTTAGTACGTATGCCGGCATTGGGATGGAAATATCGGTTTTGGGATTCTGTACAGAAACGGTTTACAAACCGCCGAATTCACACGTGAGTTTAACTCTGTCAGTTGAATGCACACATTGACAACCATTCAGTTAGAATGCTCCGTTTTGGTTTTAGAAGCAGATATTTCTCTGTACAGCCTATGGTCCCATTCACTCGGGAATATCCCAACACAGCTCCTAGAAGAAAAGTGTTTCTGACTCGCTGAATCTCAACATAGATTCAACTTTCTTAGGTGAACGAACGCACAGCAGAGCAGTTTCAAGGAAACGTTCCTCCTGAGTTTTAGACGAAGTTTACTGCTGTTTCGTACGTATGCCGGCATGTGGCTGGAAATGCCGGTTTTGGGATTTTGCAAAGAAAGGGTTTGCAAACCGCTGATTCCACACGTGAGTTTAACTCTGTCAGTTGAATGCACACATTGACAACCATTCAGTTAGATAACTCCGTTTTGGTTTTAGAAGCAGATATTTCTCTGTACAGCCTATGGTCCCATTCAGTCGGGAATATCCCAACGCAGCTCCTAGAAGATACGTGTTTCTGACTCGCTGAATCTCAACATAGATTCAACTCTCTTAGGTGAACGAACACACAGCAGAGCAGTTTCAAGTAAACGATTCTCCTAAGTTTTAGACGAAGTTTACTGCTGTTTAGTACGAATGCCGGCATTGGGATGGAAATACCGGTTTTGGGATTTTGCACAGAAACGGTTTGCAAGCCACTGAATTCACACGTGAGTTTAACTCTGTCAGATGAATGCACACTTTGACAACCATTCAGTTAGATAGCTCCGTTTTGGTTTTAGAAGCAGATATTTCTCTGTACAGCCTATGGACCCATTCACTCGGGAATAACCCAACGCAGCTCCTAGAAGAAACGTGTTTCTGACTCGCTGAATCTCAACATAGATTCAACATTCTTAGGTGAACGAACGCACAGCAGAGCAGTTTCAAGGAAACGTTTCCCCTGAGTTTTAGACGAAGTTTCCTGCGGTTTAGTACGTATGCCGGCATTGGGATGGAAATATCGGTTTTGGGATTCTGTACAGAAACGGTTTACAAACCGCCGAATTCACACGTGAGTTTAACTCTGACAGTTGAATGCACACATTGACAACCATTCAGTTAGAATGCTCCGTTTTGGTTTTAGAAGCAGATATTTCTCTGTACAGCCTATGGTCCCATTCACTCGGGAATATCCCAACGCAGCTCCGATAAGAAACGTGTTTATGACTCGCTGAATCTCAACATAGATTCAACTTTCTTAGGTGAACGAACGCACAGCACAGCAGTTTCAAGGAAACGTTCCTCCTGAGTTTTAGACGAAGTTTACTGCTGTTTCGTACGTATGCCGGCATTGGGCTGGAAATGCCGGTTTTGGGATTCTGCAAAGAAAGGGTTTGCAAACCGCTGATTCCACAGGTGAGTTTAACTCTGTCAGTTGAATGCACACATTGACAAACATTCAGTTAGATAACTCCGTTTTGGTTTTAGAAGCAGATATTTCTCTGTACAGCCTATGGTCCCATTCACTCGGGAATATCCCAACGCAGCTCCTGGAAGAAACGTGTTTCTGACTCGCTGAATCTCAACATAGATTCAACATTCTTAGGTGAACAAACGCACAGCAGAGCAGTTTCAAGGAAACGATTCTCCTGAGTTTTAGACGAAGTTGACTGCTGTTTAGTACGTATGCCGGCATTGGGCTGGAAATACCGGTTTTGGGATTCTGCACAGAAAGGGTTTGCAAACCGCTGAACCCACACGTGAGTTTAACTCTGTCAGTTGAATGCACACATTGACAACCATTCAGTTAGATAGCTCCGTTTTGGTTTTAGAAGCAGATATTTCCCTGTACAGCCTATTGTCCCATTCACTCGGGAATATCCCAACGCAGCTCCTAGAAGAAACGTGTTTCTGACTCGCTGAATCTCAACATAGATTCAACTTTCTTAGGTGAACGAAGGCACAGCAGAGCAGTTTCAAGGAAACGTTCCTCCTGAGTTTTAGACGAAGTTTACTGCTGTTTCGTACGGATGCCGGCATTGGGCTGGAAATGCCGGTTTTGGGATTCTGCAAAGAAAGGGTTTGCAAACCGCTGATTCCACACGTGAGTTTAACTCTGTCAGTTGAATGCACACATTGACAACCATTCAGTTAGATAACTCCGTTTTGATTTTAGAAGCAGATATTTCTCTGTACAGCCCATGGTCCCATTCACTCGGGAATGTCCCAACGCAGCTCCTAGAAGAAACGTGTTTCTGACTCGCTGAATCTCAACATAGATTCAACTCTCTTAGGTGAACGAACGCACAGCAGATCAGTTTCAAGGAAACGTTTCCCCTGAGTTTTAGACGAAGTTTCCTGCGGTTTAGTACGTATGCCGGCATTGGGATGGAAATACCGGTTTTGGGATTCTGCAAAGAAACGGTTTACAAACCGCTGAATTCACACGTGAGTTTAACTCTGTCAGTTGAATGCACACATTGACAACCATTCAGTTAGATAGCTCCGTTTTGGTTTTAGAAGCAGATATTTCTCTGTACAACCTATGGACCCATTCACTCGGGAATGACCGAACGCAGCTCCTAGAAGAAACGTTTTTCTGACTCGCTGAATCTCAACATAGATTCCACTCTCTTAGGTGAACGAACGCACAGCAGAGAAGTTTCAAGGAAACGTTTCCCCTGAGTTTTAGACGAAGTTTCCTGCGGTTTAGTACGTATGCCGGCATTGGGATGGAAATACCGGTTTTGGGATTCTGTACAGAAACGGTTTACAAACCGCCGAATTCACACGTGAGTTTAACTCTGTCAGTTGAATGCACACATTGACAACCATTCAGTTAGATAACTACGTTTTGATTTTAGAAGCAGATATTTCTCTGTACAGATTATGGTCCCATTCACTCGGGAATATCCCAACGCAGCTCCTAGAAGAAACGTGTTTCTGACTCGCTGAATCTCAACATAGATTCAACTCTCTTAGGTGAACGAACGCACAGCAGATCAGTTTCAAGGAAACGTTTCCCCTGAGTTTCAGACGAAGTTTCCTGCGGTTTAGTACGTATGCCGGCATTGGGATGGAAATACCGGTTTTGGGATTCTGCACAGAAACGGTTTACAAACCGCCGAATTCACACGTGAGTTTAACTCTGTCAGTTGAATGCACACATTGACAACCATTCAGTTAGAATGCTCCGTTTTGGTTTTAGAAGCAGATATTTCTCTGTACAGCCTGTGGACCCATTCACTCGGGAATATCCCAACGCAGCTCCTAGAAGAAACGTGTTTATGACTCGCTGAATCTCAACATAGATTCCACTCTCTTAGGTGAACGAACGTACAGCAGAGCTGTTTCAAGGAAACGTTTCCCCTGAGTTTTAGAAGAAGATTCCTGCGGTTTAGTACGTATGCCGGCATTGGGATGGAAATATCGGTTTTGGGATTTTGTACAGAAACGGTTTACAAACCGCCGAATTCACACGTGAGTTTAAATCTGTCAGTTGAATGCACACATTGACAACCCTTCAGTTAGATATCTCCGTTTTGGTTTTAGAAGCAGATATTTCTCTGAACAGCCTATGGTCCCTTTCACTCGGGAATATCCAAACGCAGCTCCTAGAAGAAACGTGTTTCTGACTCGCTGAATCTCAACATAGATTCAACTCTCTTAGGTGAACGAACACACAGCAGAGCAGTTTCAAGTAAACGATTCTCCTGAGTTTTAGACGAAGTTACTGCTGTTTATTATGTATGCCGGCATTGGGATGGAAATACCGGTTTTGGGATTTTGCACAGAAACGGTTTGCATACCGCTGTATTCACACGTGAGTTTAACTCTGTCAGTTGAATGCACACATTGACAACCATTCAGTTAGATAGCTCCATTTTGGTTTTAGAAGCAGATATTTCTCTGTACAGTCTATGGTCCCATTCACTCGGGAATATCCCAACGCAGCTCCTAGAAGAAACGTGTTTCTGACTCGCTGAATCTCAACATAGATTCAACTCTCTTAGGTGAACGAACGCACAGCAGAGCAGTTTCAAGGAAACGTTTCTCCTTAGTTTTAGACGAAGTTTCCTGCGGTTTAGTACGTATGCCGGCATTGGGATGGAAATACCGGTTTTGGGATTCTGTACAGAAACGGTTTACAAACCGCCGAATTCACACGTGAGTTTAACTCTGTCAGTTGAATGCACACATTGACAACCATTCAGTTAGAATGCTCCGTTTTGGTTTTAGAAGCAGATATTTCTCTGTACAGCCTATGGTCCCATTCACTCGGGAATATCCCAACTCAGCTCCTAGAAGAAAAGTGTTTCTGACTCGCTGAATCTCAACATAGATTCAACTTTCTTAGGTGAACGAAGGCACAGCAGAGCAGTTTCAAGGAAACGTTCCTCCTGAGTTTTAGACGAAGTTTACTGCTGTTTCGTACGTATGCCGGCATGTGGCTGGAAATGCCGGTTTTGGGATTCTGCAAAGAAAGGGTTTGCAAACCGCTGATTCCACACGTGAGTGTAACTCTGTCAGTTGAATGCACACATTGACAACCATTCAGTTAGATAACTCCGTTTTGGTTTTAGAAGCAGATATTTCTCTGTACAGCCCATGGTCCCATTCACTCGGGAATGTCCCAACGCAGCTCCTAGAAGAAACGTGTTTCTGACTCGCTGAATCTCAACATAGATTCAACTCTTTTAGGTGAACGAACGCACAGCAGATCAGTTTCAAGGAAACGTTTCCCCTGAGTTTTAGACGAAGTTTCCTGCGGTTTAGTACGTATTCCGGCATTGGGATGGAAATATCGGTTTTAGGATTCTGAACAGAAACGGTTTGCATACCGCTGAATTCACACGTGAGTTTAACTCTGTCAGTTGAATGCACACATTGACAACCATTCAGTTAGAATGCTCCGTTTTGGTTTTAGAAGCAGATATTTCTCTGTACAGACTATGGTCCCATTCACTCGGCAATAACCCAGCGCAGCTCCTAGAAGAAACGTGTTTCTGACTCGCTGAATCTCAACATAGATTCCACTCTCTTAGGTGAACGAACGCACAGCAGAGAAGTTTCAAGGAAACGTTTCCCCTGAGTTTTAGACGAAGTTTCCTGCGGTTTAGTACGTATGCCGGCATTGGGATGGAAATACCGGTTTTGGGATTCTGTACAGAAACGGTTTACAAACCGCCGAATTCACACGTGAGTTTAACTCTGTCAGTTGAATGCACACATTGACAACCATTCAGTTAGATAACTACGTTTTGATTTTAGAAGCAGATATTTCTCTGTACAGATTATGGTCCCATTCACTCGGGAATATCCCAACGCAGCTCCTAGAAGAAACGTGTTTCTGACTCGCTGAATCTCAACATAGATTCAACTCTCTTAGGTGAACGAACGCACAGCAGATCAGTTTCAAGGAAACGTTTCCCCTGAGTTTCAGACGAAGTTTCCTGCGGTTTAGTACGTATGCCGGCATTGGGATGGAAATACCGGTTTTGGGATTCTGCACAGAAACGGTTTACAAACCGCCGAATTCACACGTGAGTTTAACTCTGTCAGTTGAATGCACACATTGACAACCATTCAGTTAGAATGCTCCGTTTTGGTTTTAGAAGCAGATATTTCTCTGTACAGCCTGTGGACCCATTCACTCGGGAATATCCCAACGCAGCTCCTAGAAGAAACGTGTTTATGACTCGCTGAATCTCAACATAGATTCCACTCTCTTAGGTGAACGAACGTACAGCAGAGCTGTTTCAAGGAAACGTTTCCCCTGAGTTTTAGAAGAAGATTCCTGCGGTTTAGTACGTATGCCGGCATTGGGATGGAAATATCGGTTTTGGGATTTTGTACAGAAACGGTTTACAAACCGCCGAATTCACACGTGAGTTTAAATCTGTCAGTTGAATGCACACATTGACAACCCTTCAGTTAGATATCTCCGTTTTGGTTTTAGAAGCAGATATTTCTCTGAACAGCCTATGGTCCCTTTCACTCGGGAATATCCAAACGCAGCTCCTAGAAGAAACGTGTTTCTGACTCGCTGAATCTCAACATAGATTCAACTCTCTTAGGTGAACGAACACACAGCAGAGCAGTTTCAAGTAAACGATTCTCCTGAGTTTTAGACGAAGTTACTGCTGTTTAGTATGTATGCCGGCATTGGGATGGAAATACCGGTTTTGGGATTTTGCACAGAAACGGTTTGCATACCGCTGTATTCACACGTGAGTTTAACTCTGTCAGTTGAATGCACACATTGACAACCATTCAGTTAGATAGCTCCATTTTGGTTTTAGAAGCAGATATTTCTCTGTACAGTCTATGGTCCCATTCACTCGGGAATATCCCAACGCAGCTCCTAGAAGAAACGTGTTTCTGACTCGCTGAATCTCAACATAGATTCAACTCTCTTAGGTGAACGAACGCACAGCAGAGCAGTTTCAAGGAAACGTTTCTCCTTAGTTTTAGACGAAGTTTCCTGCGGTTTAGTACGTATGCCGGCATTGGGCTGGAAATACCGGTTTTGGGATTCTGTACAGAAACGGTTTACAAACCGCCGAATTCACACGTGAGTTTAACTCTGTCAGTTGAATGCACACATTGACAACCATTCAGTTAGAATGCTCCGTTTTGGTTTTAGAAGCAGATATTTCTCTGTACAGCCTATGGTCCCATTCACTCGGGAATATCCCAACTCAGCTCCTAGAAGAAAAGTGTTTCTGACTCGCTGAATCTCAACATAGATTCAACTTTCTTAGGTGAACGAAGGCACAGCAGAGCAGTTTCAAGGAAACGTTCCTCCTGTATTTTAGACGAAGTTTACTGCTGTTTCGTACGTATGCCGGCATGTGGCTGGAAATGCCGGTTTTGGGATTCTGCAAAGAAAGGGTTTGCAAACCGCTGATTCCACACGTGAGTGTAACTCTGTCAGTTGAATGCACACATTGACAACCATTCAGTTAGATAACTCCGTTTTGGTTTTAGAAGCAGATATTTCTCTGTACAGCCCATGGTCCCATTCACTCGGGAATGTCCCAACGCAGCTCCTAGAAGAAACGTGTTTCTGACTCGCTGAATCTCAACATAGATTCAACTCTTTTAGGTGAACGAACGCACAGCAGATCAGTTTCAAGGAAACGTTTCCCCTGAGTTTTAGACGAAGTTTCCTGCGGTTTAGTACGTATTCCGGCATTGGGATGGAAATATCGGTTTTAGGATTCTGAACAGAAACGGTTTGCATACCGCTGAATTCACACGTGAGTTTAACTCTGTCAGTTGAATGCACACATTGACAACCATTCAGTTAGAATGCTCCGTTTTGGTTTTAGAAGCAGATATTTCTCTGTACAGACTATGGTCCCATTCACTCGGCAATAACCCAGCGCAGCTCCTAGAAGAAACGTGTTTCTGACTCGCTGAATCTCAACATAGATTCCACTCTCTTAGGTGAACGAACGCACAGCAGAGAAGTTTCAAGGAAACGTTTCCCCTGAGTTTTAGACGAAGTTTCCTGCGGTTTAGTACGTATGCCGGCATTGGGATGGAAATATCGGTTTTGGGATTCTGTACAGAAACGGTTTACAAACCGCCGAATTCACACGTGAGTTTAACTCTGTCAGTTGAATGCACACATGGACAACCATTCAGTTAGAATGCTCCGTTTTGGTTTTAGAAGCAGATATTTCTCTGTACAGCCTATGGTCCCATTCACTCGGGAATATCCCAACGCAGCTCCTAGAAGAAAAGTGTTTCTGACTCGCTGAATCTCAACATAGATTCAACTTTCTTAGGTGAACGAACGCACAGCAGAGCAGTTTCAAGGAAACGTTCCTCCTGAGTTTTAGACGAAGTTTACTGCTGTTTCGTACGTATGCCGGCATGTGGCTGGAAATGCCGGTTTTGGGATTCTGCAAAGAAAGTGTTTGCAAACCGCTGATTCCACACGTGAGTTTAACTCTGTCAGTTGAATGCACACATTGACAACCATTCAGTTAGATAACTCCGTTTTGGTTTTAGAAGCAGATATTTCTCTGTACAGCCTATGGTCCCATTCACTCGGGAATATCCCAACGCAGCTCCTAGAAGATACGTGTTTCTGACTCGCTGAATCTCAACATAGATTCAACTCTCTTAGGTGAACGAACACACAGCAGAGCAGTTTCAAGTAAACGATTCTCCTAAGTTTTAGACGAAGTTTACTGCTGTTTAGTACGAATGCCGGCATTGGGATGGAAATACCGGTTTTGGGATTTTGCACAGAAACGGTTTGCAAGCCACTGAATTCACACGTGAGTTTAACTCTGTCAGATGAATGCACACTTTGACAACCATTCAGTTAGATAGCTCCGTTTTGGTTTTAGAAGCAGATATTTCTCTGTACAGCCTATGGACCCATTCACTCGGGAATAACCCAACGCAGCTCCTAGAAGAAACGTGTTTCTGACTCGCTGAATCTCAACATAGATTCAACATTCTTAGGTGAACGAACGCACAGCAGAGCAGTTTCAAGGAAACGTTTCCCCTGAGTTTTAGACGAAGTTTCCTGCGGTTTAGTACGTATGCCGGCATTGGGATGGAAATATCGGTTTTGGGATTCTGTACAGAAACGGTTTACAAACCGCCGAATTCACACGTGAGTTTAACTCTGACAGTTGAATGCACACATTGACAACCATTCAGTTAGAATGCTCCGTTTTGGTTTTAGAAGCAGATATTTCTCTGTACAGCCTATGGTCCCATTCACTCGGGAATATCCCAACGCAGCTCCGATAAGAAACGTGTTTATGACTCGCTGAATCTCAACATAGATTCAACTTTCTTAGGTGAACGAACGCACAGCACAGCAGTTTCAAGGAAACGTTCCTCCTGAGTTTTAGGCGAAGTTTACTGCTGTTTCGTACGTATGCCGGCATTGGGCTGGAAATGCCGGTTTTGGGATTCTGCAAAGAAAGGGTTTGCAAACCGCTGATTCCACAGGTGAGTTTAACTCTGTCAGTTGAATGCACACATTGACAAACATTCAGTTAGATAACTCCGTTTTGGTTTTAGAAGCAGATATTTCTCTGTACAGCCTATGGTCCCATTCACTCGGGAATATCCCAACGCAGCTCCTGGAAGAAACGTGTTTCTGACTCGCTGAATCTCAACATAGATTCAACATTCTTAGGTGAACAAACGCACAGCAGAGCAGTTTCAAGGAAACGATTCTCCTGAGTTTTAGACGAAGTTGACTGCTGTTTAGTACGTATGCCGGCATTGGGCTGGAAATACCGGTTTTGGGATTCTGCACAGAAAGGGTTTGCAAACCGCTGAACCCACACGTGAGTTTAACTCTGTCAGTTGAATGCACACATTGACAACCATTCAGTTAGATAGCTCCGTTTTGGTTTTAGAAGCAGATATTTCCCTGTACAGCCTATTGTCCCATTCACTCGGGAATATCCCAACGCAGCTCCTAGAAGAAACGTGTTTCTGACTCGCTGAATCTCAACATAGATTCAACTTTCTTAGGTGAACGAAGGCACAGCAGAGCAGTTTCAAGGAAACGTTCCTCCTGAGTTTTAGACGAAGTTTACTGCTGTTTCGTACGGATGCCGGCATTGGGCTGGAAATGCCGGTTTTGGGATTCTGCAAAGAAAGGGTTTGCAAACCGCTGATTCCACACGTGAGTTTAACTCTGTCAGTTGAATGCACACATTGACAACCATTCAGTTAGATAACTCCGTTTTGATTTTAGAAGCAGATATTTCTCTGTACAGCCCATGGTCCCATTCACTCGGGAATGTCCCAACGCAGCTCCTAGAAGAAACGTGTTTCTGACTCGCTGAATCTCAACATAGATTCAACTCTCTTAGGTGAACGAACGCACAGCAGATCAGTTTCAAGGAAACGTTTCCCCTGAGTTTTAGACGAAGTTTCCTGCGGTTTAGTACGTATGCCGGCATTGGGATGGAAATACCGGTTTTGGGATTCTGCAAAGAAACGGTTTACAAACCGCTGAATTCACACGTGAGTTTAACTCTGTCAGTTGAATGCACACATTGACAACCATTCAGTTAGATAGCTCCGTTTTGGTTTTAGAAGCAGATATTTCTCTGTACAGCCTATGGACCCATTCACTCGGGAATGACCCAACGCAGCTCCTAGAAGAAACGTTTTTCTGACTCGCTGAATCTCAACATAGATTCCACTCTCTTAGGTGAACGAACGCACAGCAGAGAAGTTTCAAGGAAACGTTTCCCCTGAGTTTTAGACGAAGTTTCCTGCGGTTTAGTACGTATGCCGGCATTGGGATGGAAATACCGGTTTTGGGATTCTGTACAGAAACGGTTTACAAACCGCCGAATTCACACGTGAGTTTAACTCTGTCAGTTGAATGCACACATTGACAACCATTCAGTTAGATAACTACGTTTTGATTTTAGAAGCAGATATTTCTCTGTACAGATTATGGTCCCATTCACTCGGGAATATCCCAACGCAGCTCCTAGAAGAAACGTGTTTCTGACTCGCTGAATCTCAACATAGATTCAACTCTCTTAGGTGAACGAACGCACAGCAGATCAGTTTCAAGGAAACGTTTCCCCTGAGTTTCAGACGAAGTTTCCTGCGGTTTATTACGTATGCCGGCATTGGGATGGAAATACCGGTTTTGGGATTCTGCACAGAAACGGTTTACAAACCGCCGAATTCACACGTGAGTTTAACTCTGTCAGTTGAATGCACACATTGACAACCATTCAGTTAGAATGCTCCGTTTTGGTTTTAGAAGCAGATATTTCTCTGTACAGCCTGTGGACCCATTCACTCGGGAATATCCCAACGCAGCTCCTAGAAGAAACGTGTTTATGACTCGCTGAATCTCAACATAGATTCCACTCTCTTAGGTGAACGAACGTACAGCAGAGCTGTTTCAAGGAAACGTTTCCCCTGAGTTTTAGAAGAAGATTCCTGCGGTTTAGTACGTATGCCGGCATTGGGATGGAAATATCGGTTTTGGGATTTTGTACAGAAACGGTTTACAAACCGCCGAATTCACACGTGAGTTTAAATCTGTCAGTTGAATGCACACATTGACAACC
This sequence comes from Aotus nancymaae, assembly GCF_030222135.1. Taxonomy (NCBI): domain Eukaryota; kingdom Metazoa; phylum Chordata; class Mammalia; order Primates; family Aotidae; genus Aotus; species Aotus nancymaae. The sequence goes on from NW_026988565.1 coordinate 971,773, forward strand.
CTTCAGTTAGATATCTCCGTTTTGGTTTTAGAAGCAGATATTTCTCTGAACAGCCTATGGTCCCTTTCACTCGGGAATATCCAAACGCAGCTCCTAGAAGAAACGTGTTTCTGACTCGCTGAATCTCAACATAGATTCAACTCTCTTAGGTGAACGAACACACAGCAGAGCAGTTTCAAGTAAACGATTCTCCTGAGTTTTAGACGAAGTTACTGCTGTTTAGTATGTATGCCGGCATTGGGATGGAAATACCGGTTTTGGGATTTTGCACAGAAACGGTTTGCATACCGCTGTATTCACACGTGAGTTTAACTCTGTCAGTTGAATGCACACATTGACAACCATTCAGTTAGATAGCTCCATTTTGGTTTTAGAAGCAGATATTTCTCTGTACAGTCTATGGTCCCATTCACTCGGGAATATCCCAACGCAGCTCCTAGAAGAAACGTGTTTCTGACTCGCTGAATCTCAACATAGATTCAACTCTCTTAGGTGAACGAACGCACAGCAGAGCAGTTTCAAGGAAACGTTTCTCCTTAGTTTTAGACGAAGTTTCCTGCGGTTTAGTACGTATGCCGGCATTGGGCTGGAAATACTGGTTTTGGGATTCTGCACAGAAAGGGTTTGCAAGCCGCTGAATCCACACGTGAGATTAACTCTTTCGGTTTAATGCACACATTGACAACCATTCGGTTAGATAGCTGCGTTTTGGTTTTAGAAGCAGATATTTCTCTGTACAGCCTATGGTCCCATTCACTCGGCAATATCCCAACAGAGTTCCTAGAAGAAACGTGTATATGACTCGCTGAATCCCAGCATAGATTCAACTCTCTTAGGTGAACGAACGCACAGCAGAGCAGTTTCAAGGAAACGTTTCCCTTGAGTTTCAAACGAAGTTTCCTGCGGTTTAGTACATATGCCGGCATTGGGATGGAAATACCGGTTTTGGGATTCTGCACAGAAACGGTGTGCAAACCGCCGAATTCACACGTGAGTTTAACTCTGTCAGTTGAATGCACACATTGCCAACCATTCAGTAAGAATGCTCCGTTTTGGTTTTAGAAGCAGATATTTCTCTCTACAGCCTATGGTCCCATTCACTCGGGAATATCCCAACGCAGCTCCTAGAAGAAACGTGTTTATGACTCGCTGAATCTCAACATAGATTCCACTCTCTTAGGTGAACGAACGCACAGCAGAGAAGTTTCAAGGAAACGTTTCCCCTGAGTTTTAGACGAAGTTTCCTGCGGTTTAGTACGTATGCCGGCATTGGGATGGAAATACCGGTTTTGGTCCTGTACAGAAACGGTTTACAAACCGTCGAATTCACACGTGAGTTAAACTCTGTCAGTTGAATGCACACATTGACAACCATGCAGTTAGAATGCTCCCTTCTGGTTTTAGAAGCAGATATTTCTCTGTACATCCTATGGTCCCATTCACTCGGGAATATCCCAACGCAGCTCCTAGAAGAAACGTGTTTCTGACTCGCTGAATCTCAACATAGATTCAACTCTCTTAGGTGAACGAACACACAGCAGTGCAGTTTCAAGTAAACGATTCTCCTGAGTTTTAGACGAAGTTACTGCTGTTTAGTACGTATGCCGGCATTGGGATGGAAATACCGGTTTTGGGATTTTGCACAGAAACGGTTTGCATACCGCTGAATTCACACGTGAGTTTATCTCTGTCAGTTGAATGCTCACATTGACAACCATTCAGTTAGAATGCTCCGTTTTGGTTTTAGAAGCAGATATTTCTCTGTACAGCCTATGGTCCCATTCACTCGGCAATAACCCAGCGCAGCTCCTAGAAGAAACGTGTTTCTGACTCGCTGAATCTCAACATAGATTCCACTCTCTTAGGTGAACGAACGCACAGCAGAGAAGTTTCAAGGAAACGTTTCCCCTGAGTTTTAGACGAAGTTTCCTGCGGTTTAGTACGTATGCGGGCATTGGGATGGAAATATCGGTTTTGGGATTCTGTACAGAAACGGTTTACAAACCGCCGAATTCACACGTGAGTTTAACTCTGTCAGTTGAATGCACACATTGACAACCATTCAGTTAGAATGCTCCGTTTTGGTTTTAGAAGCAGAAATTTCTCTGTACAGCCTATGGTCCCATTCACTCGGGAATATCCCAACGCAGCTCCTAGAAGAAACGTGTTTCTGACTCGCTGAATCTGAACATAGATTCAACTTTCTTAGGTGAACGAAGGCACAGCAGAGCAGTTTCAAGGAAACGTTCCTCCTGAGTTTTAGACGAAGTTTACTGCTGTTTCGTACGGATGCCGGCATTGGGCTGGAAATGCCGGTTTTGGGATTCTGCAAAGAAAGGGTTTGCAAACCGCTGATTCCACACGTGAGTTTAACTCTGTCAGTTGAATGCACACATTGACAACCATTCAGTTAGGTAACTCCGTTTTGATTTTAGAAGCAGATATTTCTCTGTACAGCCTATGGTCCCATTCACTCGGGAATATCCCAACGCAGCTCCTAGAAGAAACGTGTTTCTGACTCGCTGAATCTCAACATAGATTCAACTCTCTTAGGTGAACGAACACACAGCAGAGCAGTTTCAAGTAAACGATTCTCCTGAGTTTTAGACGAAGTTTACTGCTGTTTAGTACGTATGCCGGCATTGGGATGGAAATACCGGTTTTGGGACTTTGCACAGAAACGGTTTGCATACCGCTGAATTCACACGTGAGTTTAACTCTGTCAGTTGAATGCACACATTGACAACCATTCAGTTAGATAGCTCCGTTTTGGTTTTAGAAGCAGATATTTCTCTGTACAGCCTATGGTCCCATTCACTCGGCAATAACCCAGCGCAGCTCCTAGAAGAAACGTGTTTCTGACTCGCTGAATCTCAACATAGATTCCACTCTCTTAGGTGAACGAACGCACAGCAGAGAACTTTCAAGGAAACGTTTCCCCTGAGTTTTAGACGAAGTTTCCTGCGGTTTAGTACGTATGCGGGCATTGGGATGGAAATATCGGTTTTGGGATTCTGTACAGAAACGGTTTACAAACCGCCGAATTCACACGTGAGTTTAACTCTGTCAGTTGAATGCACACATTGACAACCATTCAGTTAGAATGCTCCGTTTTGGTTTTAGAAGCAGATATTTCTCTGTACAGCCTATGGTCCCATTCATTCGGGAATATCCCAACGCAGCTCCTAGAAGAAAAGTGTTTCTGACTCGCTGAATCTCAACATAGATTCAACTTTCTTAGGTGAACGAACGCACAACAGAGCAGTTTCAAGGAAACGTTCCTCCTGAGTTTTAGACGAAGTTTACTGCTGTTTCGTACGTATGCCGGCATGTGGCTGGAAATGCCGGTTTTGGGATTCTGCAAAGAAAGGGTTTGCAAACTGCTGATTCCAAACGTGAGTTTAACTCTGTCAGTTGAATGCACACATTGACAACCATTCAGTTAGATAACTCCGTTTTGGTTTTAGAAGCAGATATTTCTCTGTACAGCCTATGGTCCCATTCACTCGGGAATATCCCAACGCAGCTCCTAGAAGAAACGTGTTTCTGACTCGCTGAATCTCAACATAGATTCAACTATCTTAGGTGAACGAACACACAGCAGAGCAGTTTCAAGTAAACGATTCTCCTAAGTTTTAGACGAAGTTTACTGCTCTTTAGTACATATGCCGGCATTGGGATGGAAATACCAGTTTTGGGATTTTGCACAAAAACGGTTTGCAAGCCACTGAATTCACACGTGAGTTTAACTCTGTCAGATGAATGCACACATTGACAACCATTCAGTTAGATAGCTCCGTTTTGGTTTTAGAAGCAGATATTTCTCTGTACAGCCTATGGACCCATTCACTCGGGAATAACCCAACGCAGCTCCTAGAAGAAACGTGTTTCTGACTCGGTGAATCTCAACATAGATTCAACATTCTTAGGTGAACGAACGCACAGCAGAGCAGTTTCAAGGAAACGTTTCCCCTGAGTTTTAGACGAAGTTTACTGCTGTTTAGTACGTATGCCAGCATTGGGCTGGAAATACCGGTTTTGGGATTCTGCACAGAAAGGGTTTGCAAACCGCTGAACCCACACGTGAGTTTAACTCTGTCAGTTGAATGCACACATTGACAGCCATTCAGTTAGATAGCTCTGTTTTGGTTTTAGAAGCAGATATTTCTCTGTACAGCCTATGGTCCCATTCACTCGGGAATAACCCAACGCAGCTCCTAAAAGAAACGTGTTTCTGACTCTCTGAATCTCAACATAGATTCCACTCTCTTAGGTGAACGAACGCACAGCAGATCAGTTTCAAGGAAACGTTTCCCCTGAGTTTTAGACGAAGTTTCCTGCGGTTTAGTACGTATGCCGGCATTGGGATGGAAATACCGGTTTTGGGATTCTGCAAAGAAACGGTTTACAAACCGCTGAATTCACACGTGAGTTTAACTCTGTCAATTGAATGCACACATTGACAAACATTCAGTTAGATAGCTCCGTTTTGGTTTTAGAAGCAGATATTTCTCTGTACAGCCTATGGACCCATTCACTCGGGAATAACCCAACGCAGCTCCTAGAAGAAACGTGTTTCTGACTCGCTGAATCTCAACATAGATTCCACTCTCTTAGATGAACGAACGCACAGCAGAGCAGTTTCAAGGAAACGTTTCCCCTGAGTTTTAGACGAAGGTTCCTGCGGTTTATTACGTATGCCGGCATTGGGATGGAAATACCGGTTTTGGGATTCTGTACAGAAACGGTTTACAAACCGCGGAATTCACACGTGAGTTTAAATCTGTCAGTTGAATGCACACATTGACAACCATTCAGTTAGATATCTCCGTTTTGGTTTTAGAAGCAGATATTTCTCTGTACAGCCTATGGTCCCTTTCACTCGGGAATATCCAAACACAGCTCCTAGAAGAAACGTGTTTCTGACTCGCTGAATCTCAACATAGATTCAACTCTCTTAGGTGAACGAACACACAGCAGAGCAGTTTCAAGTAATCGATTCTCCTGAGTTTTAGACGAAGTTACTGCTGTTTAGTACGTATGCCGGCATTGGGATGGAAATACCGGTTTTGGGATTTTGCACATAAACGGTTTGCATACCGCTGAATTCACACGTGAGTTTAACTCTGTCAGTTGAATGCACACATTGACAACCATTCAGTTAGATAGCTCCGTTTTGGTTTTAGAAGCAGATATTTCTCTGTACACCCTATGGTCCCATTCACTCGGGAATATCCAAACGCAGCTCCTAGAAGAAACGTGTTTCTGACTCGCTGAATCTCAACATAGATTCAACATTCTTAGGTGAACGAACGCACAGCAGAGCAGTTTCAAGAAAACGATTCTCCTGAGTTTTAGACGAAGTTTACTGCTGTTTAGTACGTATGCCGGCATTGGGCTGGAAATACCGGTTTTGGGATTCTGCACAGAAAGGGTTTGTAAACCGCTGAACCCACACGTGAGTTTAACTCTGTCAGTTGAATGCACACATTGACAACCATTCAGTTAGAATGCTCCGATTTGGTTTTAGAAGCAGATATTTCTCTGTACAGCCTATGGTCCCATTCACTCGGGAATATCCCAACGCAGCTCCTAGAAGAAACGTGTTTCTGACTCGCTGAATCTCAACATAGATTCAACTCTCTTAGGTGAACGAACACACAGCAGAGCAGTTTCAAGTAAACGATTCTCCTGAGTTTTAGACGAAGTTTACTGCTGTTTAGTACGTATGCCGGTATTGGGATGGAAATACCGGTTTTCGGACTTTGCACAGAAACGGTTTGCATACCGCTGAATTCACACGTGAGTTTAACTCTGTCAGTTGAATGCACACATTGACAACCATTCAGTTAGATAGCTCCGTTTTGGTTTTAGAAGCAGATATTTCTCTGTACAGCCTATGGTCCCATTCACTCGGCAATAACCCAGCGCAGCTCCTAGAAGAAACGTGTTTCTGACTCGCTGAATCTTAACATAGATTCCACTCTCTTAGGTGAACGAACGCACAGCAGAGAAGTTTCAAGGAAACGTTTCCCCTGAGTTTTAGACGAAGTTTCCTGCGGTTTAGTACGTATGCGGGCATTGGGATGGAAATATCGGTTTTGGGATTCTGTACAGAAACGGTTTACAAACCGCCGAATTCACACGTGAGTTTAACTCTGTCAGTTGAATGCACACATTGACAACCATTCAGTTAGAATGCTCCGTTTTGGTTTTAGAAGCAGATATTTCTCTGTACAGCCTATGGTCCCATTCATTCGGGAATATCCCAACGCAGCTCCTGGAAGAAACGTGTTTCTGACTCGCTGAATCTCAACATAGATTCAACATTCTTAGGTGAACAAACGCACAGCAGAGCAGTTTCAAGGAAACGATTCTCCTGAGTTTTAGACGAAGTTTACTGCTGTTTAGTACGTATGCCGGCATTGGGCTGGAAATACCGGTTTTGGGATTCTGCACAGAAAGGGTTTGCAAACCGCTGAACCCACACGTGAGTTTAACTCTCTCAGTTGAATGCACACATTGACAACCATTCAGTTAGATAGCTCCGTTTTGGTTTTAGAAGCAGATATTTCCCTGTACAGCCTATTGTCCCATTCACTCGGGAATATCCCAACGCAGCTCCTAGAAGAAACGTGTTTATGACTCGCTGAGTCTCAGCATAGATTCAACTCTCTTAGGTGAACAAACGCACAGCAGAGCAGTTTCAAGGAAACGATTCTCCTGAGTTTTAGACGAAGTTTCCTGCGGTTTAGTACGTATGCCGGCATTGGGATGGAAATACCGGTTTTGGGATTCTGTACAGAAACGGTTTACAAACCGCCGAATTCACACGTGAGTTTAAATCTGTCAGTTGAATGCACACATTGACAACCATTCACTTAGATATCTCCGTTTTGGTTTTAGAAGCAGATATTTCTCTGTACAGCCTATGGTCTCTTTCACTCGGAAATATCCAAACGCAGCTCCTAGAAGAAACGTGTTTCTGACTCGCTGAATCTCAACATAGATTCAACTCTCTTAGGTGAACGAACACACAGCAGAGCAGTTTCAAGTAAACGATTCTCCTGAGTTTTAGTCGAAGTTACTGCTGTGTAGTACGTATGCCGGCATTGGGATGGAAATACCGGTTTTGGGATTTTGCACAGAAACGGTTTGCATACCGCTGAATTCACACGTGAGTTTAACTCTGTCAGTTGAATGCACACATTGACAACCATTCAGTTAGATAGCTCCATTTTGGTTTTAGAAGCAGATATTTCTCTGTAGAGTCTATGGTCCCATTCACTCGGGAATATCCCAACGCAGCTCCTAGAAGAAACGTGTTTCTGACTCGCTGAATCTCAACATAGATTCAACTCTCTTAGGTGAACGAACGCACAGCAGAGCAGTTTCAAGGAAACGTTTCTCCTTAGTTTTAGACGAAGTTTCCTGCGGTTTAGTACGTATGCCGGCATTGGGCTGGAAATACTGGTTTTGGGATTCTGCACAGAAAGGGTTTGCAAGCCGCTGAATCCACACGTGAGATTAACTCTTTCGGTTGAATGCACACATTGACAACCATTCGGTTAGATAGCTGCGTTTTGGTTTTAGAAGCAGATATTTCTCTGTACAGCCTATGGTCCCATTCACTCGGCAATATCCAAACAGAGTTCCTAGAAGAAACGTGTATATGACTCGCTGAATCCCAGCATAGATTCAACTCTCTTAGGTGAACGAACGCACAGCAGAGCAGTTTCAAGGAAACGTTTCCCTTGAGTTTCAGACGAAGTTTACGGCCGTTTAGTACGTATGCCGGCATTGGGATGGAAATACCGGTTTTGGGATTCTGCACAGAAACGGTGTGCAAACCGCCGAATTCACACGTGAGTTTAACTCTGTCAGTTGAATGCACACATTGCCAACCATTCAGTTAGAATGCTCCGTTTTGGTTTTAGAAGCAGATATTTCTCTGTACAGCCTATGGTCCCTTTCACTCGGGAATATCCCAATGCAGCTCCTAGAAGAAACGTGTTTATGACTCGCTGAATCTCAACATAGATTCAACATTCTTAGGTGAACGAACGCACAGCAGAGCAGTTTCAAGGAAACGTTCCTCCTGAGTTTTAGACGAAGTTTCCTGCGGTTTAGAACGTGTGCCGGCAATGGGCTGGAAATACCGGATTTGGGATTCTGCACAGAAAGAGTTTGCAAACCGCCGAATCCACACGTGAGTTTATCTCCGTCAGTAAAATGCACACATTGACAACCATTCAGTTTGATAGTTCCGTTTTGGTTTTAGAAGCAGATATTTCTCTGTACAGCCTATGGTCCCATTCACTCGGGAATAAACCAGCGCAGCTCCTAGAAGACACGTGTTTCTGACTCGCTGAATCTCAACATAGATTCCACTCTCTTAGGTGAACGAACGCACAGCAGAGAAATTTCAAGGAAACGTTTCCCCTGAGTTTTAGACGAAGTTTCCTGCGGTTTAGTACGTATGCCGGCATTGGGATGGAAATACCGGTTTTGGTCCTGTACAGAAACGGTTTACAAACCGCCGAATTCACACGTGAGTTAAACTCTGTCAGTTGAATGCACACATTGACAACCATTCAGTTAGAATGCTCCGTTTTGGTTTTAGAAGCAGATATTTCTCTGTACAGCCTATGGTCCCATTCACTCGGGAATATCCCAACGCAGCTCCTAGAAGATACGTGTTTCTGACTCGCTGAATCTCAACATAGATTCAACTCTCTTAGGTGAACGAACACACAGCAGAGCAGTTTCAAGTAAACGATTCTCCTAAGTTTTAGACGAAGTTTACTGCGGTTTAGTACGTATGCCGGCATTAGGGATGGAATCCCGGTTTTGGGATTTTGCACAGAAACGGTTTGCAAGCCACTGAATTCACACGTGAGTTTAACTCTATCAGATGAATGCACACATTGACAACCATTCAGTTAGATAGCTCCGTTTTGGTTTTAGAAGCAGATATTTCTCTGTACAGCCTATGGACCCATTCACTCGGGAATAACCCAACGCAGCTCCTAGAAGAAACGTGTTTCTGACTCGCTGAATCTCAACATAGATTCAACATTCTTAGGTGAACGAACGCACAGCAGAGCAGTTTCAAGGAAACGTTTCCCCTGAGTTTTAGACGAAGTTTCCTGCGGTTTAGTACGTATGCCGGCATTGGGATGGAAATATCGGTTTTGGGATTCTGTACAGAAACGGTTTACAAACCGCCGAATTCACACGTGAGTTTAACTCTGTCAGTTGAATGCACACATTGACAACCATTCAGTTAGAATGCTCCGTTTTGGTTTTAGAAGCAGATATTTCTCTGTACATCCTATGGTCCCATTCACTCGGGAATATCCCAACGCAGCTCCTATAAGAAACGTGTTTATGACTCGCTGAATCTCAACATAGATTCAACTTTCTTAGGTGAACGAACGCACAGCAGAGCAGTTTCAAGGAAACGTTCCTCCTGAGTTTTAGACGAAGTTTACTGCTGTTTCGTACGTATGCCGGCATTGGGCTGGAAATGCCGGTTTTGGGATTCTGCAAAGAAAGGGTTTGCAAACCGCTGATTCCACACGTGAGTTTAACTCTGTCAGTTGAATGCACACATTGACAACCATTCAGTTAGATAACTCCGTTTTGGTTTTAGAAGCAGATATTTCTCTGTACAGCCTATGGTCCCATTCACTCGGGAATATCCGAACGCAGCTCCTAGAAGAAACGTGTTTCTGACTCGCTGAATCTCAACATAGATTCCACTCTCTTAGGTGAACGAACGCACAGCAGAGCAGTTTCAAGGAAACGTTTCCCCTGAGTTTTAGACGTAGTTTCCTGCGGTTTAGTACGTATGCCGGCATTGGGATGGAAATATCGGTTTTGGGATTCTGCACACAAACGGTTTGCAAACCGCCGAATTCACATGTGAGTTTAACTCTGTCAGTTGAATGCACACATTGACAACCATTCAGTTAGAGAGCTCCGTTTTGGTTTTAGAAGCAGATATTTCTCTGTACAGCCTATGGTCCCATTCACTCGGGAATATCCCAACGCAGCTCCTGGAAGAAACGTGTTTCTGACTCGCTGAATCTCAACATAGATTCAACATTCTTAGGTGAACGAACGCACAGCAGAGCAGTTTCAAGGAAACGATTCTCCTGAGTTTTAGACGAACTTTACTGCTGTTTAGTACATATGCCGGCATTGGGCTGGAAATACCGGTTTTGGGATTCTGCACAGAAAGGGTTTGCAAACCGCTGAACCCACACGTGAGTTTAACTCTGTCAGTTGAATGCACACATTGACAACCATTCAGTTAGATAGCTCCGTTTTGGTTTTAGAAGCAGATATTTCCCTGTACAGCCTATTGTGCCATTCACTCGGGAATATCCCAATGCAGCTCCTAGAAGAAACGTGTTTATGACTCGCTGAGTCTCAGCATAGATTCAACTCTCTTAGGTGAACGAACGCACAGCAGAGCAGTTTCAAGGAAACGTTTCCCCTGAGTTTCAGACGAAGTTTCCTGCGGTTTAGTACGTATGCCGGCATTGGGATGGAAATACCGGTTTTGGGATTCTGTACAGAAACGGTTTACAAACCGCCGAATTCACACGTGAGTTTAACTCTTTCAGTTGAATGCACACATTGCCAACCATTCAGTTAGAATGCTCCGTTTTGGTTTTAGAAGCAGATATTTCTCTGTACAGCCTATGGACCCATTCACTCGGGAATAACCCACCGCAGCTCCTAGTAGAAACGTGTTTCTGACTCGCTGAATCTCAACATAGATTCAACATTCTTAGGTGAACGAACGCACACCAGAGCAGTTTCAAGGAAACGATTCCCCTGAGTTTTAGACGAAGTTTCCTGCGTTTTAGTACGTATGCCGGCATTGGGATGGAAATATCGGTTTTGGGATTCTGTACAGAAACGGTTTACAAACCGCCGAATTCACACGTGAGTTTAACTCTGTCAGTTGAATGCACACATTGACAACCATTCAGTTAGAATGCTCCGTTTTGGTTTTAGAAGCAGATATTTCTCTGTAGAGCCTATGGTCCCATTCACTCAGCAATAACCCAGCGCAGCTCCTAGAAGAAACGTGTTTCTGACTCGCTGAATCTCAACATAGATTCCACTCTCTTAGGTGAACGAACGCACAGCAGAGCAGTTTCAAGGAAACGTTTCCCCTGAGTTTTAGACGAAGTTTCCTGCGGTTTAGTACGTATGCCGGCATTGGGATGGAAATATCGGTTTTGGGATTCTGTACAGAAACGGTTTACAAACCGCCGAATTCACACGTGAGTTTAACTCTGTCAGTTGAATGCACACATTGACAACCATTCAGTTAGAATGCTCCGTTTTGGTTTTAGAAGCAGATATTTCTCTGTACATCCTATGGTCCCATTCACTCGGGAATATCCCAACGCAGCTCCTATAAGAAACGTGTTTATGACTCGCTGAATCTCAACATAGATTCAAGTTTCTTAGGTGAACGAACGCACAGCAGAGCAGTTTCAAGGAAACGTTCCTCCTGAGTTTTAGACGAAGTTTACTGCTGTTTTGCACGTATGCCGGCTTTGGGCTGGAAATGCCGGTTTTGGGATTCTGCAAAGAAAGGGTTTGCAAACCGCTGATTCCACACGTGAGTTTAACTCTGTCAGTTGAATGCACACATTGACAACCATTCAGTTAGATAACTCCGTTTTGGTTTTAGAAGCAGATATTTCTCTGTACAGCCTATGGTCCCATTCACTCGGGAATATCCGAACGCAGCTCCTAGAAGAAACGTGTTTCTGACTCGCTGAATCTCAACATAGATTCCACTCTCTTAGGTGAACGAACGCACAGCAGAGCAGTTTCAAGGAAACGTTTCCCCTGAGTTTTAGACGAAGTTTCCTGCGGTTTAGTACGTATGCCGGCATTGGGATGGAAATATCGGTTTTGGGATTCTGCACACAAACGGTTTGCAAACCGCCGAATTCACATGTGAGTTTAACTCTGTCAGTTGAATGCACACATTGACAACCATTCAGTTAGAAAGCTCCGTTTTGGTTTTAGAAGCAGATATTTCTCTGTACAGCCTATGGTCCCATTCACTCGGGAATATCCCAACGCAGCTCCTGGAAGAAACGTGTTTCTGACTCGCTGAATCTCAACATAGATTCAACATTCTTAGGTGAACGAACGCACAGCAGAGCAGTTTCAAGGAAACGATTCTCCTGAGTTTTAGACGAACTTTACTGCTGTTTAGTACATATGCCGGCATTGGGCTGGAAATACCGGTTTTGGGATTCTGCACAGAAAGGGTTTGCAAACCGCTGAACCCACACGTGAGTTTAACTCTGTCAGTTGAATGCACACATTGACAACCATTCAGCTAGATAGCTCCGTTTTGGTTTTAGAAGCAGATATTTCCCTGTACAGCCTATTGTGCCATTCACTCGGGAATATCCCAACGCAGCTCCTAGAAGAAACGTGTTTTTGACTCGCTGAGTCTCAGCATAGATTCAACTCTCTTAGGTGAACGAACGCACAGCAGAGCAGTTTCAAGGAAACGTTTCCCCTGAGTTTCAGACGAAATTTCCTGCGGTTTAGTACGTATGCCGGCATTGGGATGGAAATACCGGTTTTGGGATTCTGTACAGAAACGGTTTACAAACCGCCGAATTCACACGTGAGTTTAACTCTGTCAGTTGAATGCACACATTGACAACCATTCAGTTAGAATGCTCCGTTTTGGTTTTAGAAGCAGATATTTCTCTGTACAGCCTATGGTCCCATTCACTCGGGAATATCCCAACTCAGCTCCTAGAAGAAAAGTGTTTCTGACTCGCTGAATCTCAACATAGATTCAACTTTCTTAGGTGAACGAAGGCACAGCAGAGCAGTTTCAAGGAAACGTTCCTCCTGAGTTTTAGACGAAGTTTACTGCTGTTTCGTACGTATGCCGGCATGTGGCTGGAAATGCCGGTTTTGGGATTCTGCAAAGAAAGGGTTTGCAAACCGCTGATTCCACACGTGAGTGTAACTCTGTCAGTTGAATGCACACATTGACAACCATTCAGTTAGATAACTCCGTTTTGGTTTTAGAAGCAGATATTTCTCTGTACAGCCTATGGTCCCATTCACTCGGGAATATCCCAACGCAGCTCCTAGAAGAAACGTGTTTCTGACTCGCTGAATCTCAATATAGATTCAACTCTCTTAGGTGAACGAACGCACAGCAGAGCAGTTTCAAGGATACGTTTCCCCTGAGTTTTAGACGAAGTTTCCTGCGGTTTAGTACGTATGCCGGCATTGGGATGGAAATATCGGTTTTGGGATTCTGCACACAAACGGTTTGCAAACCGCCGAATTCACACGTGAGCTTAACTCTGTCAGTTGAATGCACACATTGACAACCATTCAGTTAGAAAGCTCCGTTTTGGTTTTAGAAGCAGATATTTCTCTGTACAGCCTATGGTCCCATTCACTCGGGAATATCCCAACGCAGCTCCTAGAAGAAACGTGTTTCTGACTCGCTGAATCTCAACATAGATTCAACATTCTTAGGTGAACGAACGCACACCAGAGCAGTTTCAAGGAAACGATTCTCCTGAGTTTTAGACGAAGTTTACTGCTGTTTCGTATGGATGCCGGCATTGGGCTGGAAATGCCGGTTTTGGGATTCTGCAAAGAAAGGGTTTGCAAACCGCTGATTCCACACGTGAGTTTAACTCTGTCAGTTGAATGCACACATTGACAACCAATCAGTTAGATAACTCCGTTTTGATTTTAGAAGCAGATATTTCTCTGTACAGCCCATGGTCCCATTCACTCGGGAATGTCCCAACGCAGCTCCTAGAAGAAACGTGTTTCTGACTCGCTGAATCTCAACATAGATTCAACATTCTTAGGTGAACGAACGCACACCAGAGCAGTTTCAAGGAAACGATTCTCCTGAGTTTTAGACGAAGTTTCCTGCGGTTTAGTACGTATGCCGGCATTGGGATGGAAATATCGGTTTTGGGATTCTGTACAGAAACGGTTTACAAACCGCCGAATTCACACGTGAGTTTAACTCTGTCAGTTGAATGCACACATTGACAACCATTCAGTTAGAATGCTCCGTTTTGGTTTTAGAAGCAGATATTTCTCTGTACAGCCTATGGTCCCATTCACTCGGGAATATCCCAACACAGCTCCTAGAAGAAAAGTGTTTCTGACTCGCTGAATCTCAACATAGATTCAACTTTCTTAGGTGAACGAACGCACAGCAGAGCAGTTTAAAGGAAACGTTCCTCCTGAGTTTTAGACGAAGTTTACTGCTGTTTCGTACGTATGCCGGCATGTGGCTGGAAATGCCGGTTTTGGGATTTTGCAAAGAAAGGGTTTGCAAACCGCTGATTCCACACGTGAGTTTAACTCTGTCAGTTGAATGCACACATTGACAACCATTCAGTTAGATAACTCCGTTTTGGTTTTAGAAGCAGATATTTCTCTGTACAGCCTATGGTCCCATTCACTCGGGAATATCCCAACGCAGCTCCTAGAAGATACGTGTTTCTGACTCGCTGAATCTCAACATAGATTCAACTCTCTTAGGTGAACGAACACACAGCAGAGCAGTTTCAAGTAAACGATTCTCCTAAGTTTTAGACGAAGTTTACTGCTGTTTAGTACGAATGCCGGCATTGGGATGGAAATACCGGTTTTGGGATTTTGCACAGAAACGGTTTGCAAGCCACTGAATTCACACGTGAGTTTAACTCTGTCAGATGAATGCACACTTTGACAACCATTCAGTTAGATAGCTCCGTTTTGGTTTTAGAAGCAGATATTTCTCTGTACAGCCTATGGACCCATTCACTCGGGAATAACCCAACGCAGCTCCTAGAAGAAACGTGTTTCTGACTCGCTGAATCTCAACATAGATTCAACATTCTTAGGTGAACGAACGCACAGCAGAGCAGTTTCAAGGAAACGTTTCCCCTGAGTTTTAGACGAAGTTTCCTGCGGTTTAGTACGTATGCCGGCATTGGGATGGAAATATCGGTTTTGGGATTCTGTACAGAAACGGTTTACAAACCGCCGAATTCACACGTGAGTTTAACTCTGACAGTTGAATGCACACATTGACAACCATTCTGTTAGAATGCTCCGTTTTGGTTTTAGAAGCAGATATTTCTCTGTACAGCCTATGGTTCCATTCACTCGGGAATATCCCAACTCAGCTCCTAGAAGAAAAGTGTTTCTGACTCGCTGAATCTCAACATAGATTCAACTTTCTTAGGTGAACGAAGGCACAGCAGAGCAGTTTCAAGGAAACGTTCCTCCTGAGTTTTAGACGAAGTTTACTGCTGTTTCGTACGTATGCCGGCATGTGGCTGGAAATGCCGGTTTTGGGATTCTGCAAAGAAAGGGTTTGCAAACCGCTGATTCCACACGTGAGTGTAACTCTGTCAGTTGAATGCACACATTGACAACCATTCAGTTAGATAACTCCGTTTTGGTTTTAGAAGCAGATATTTCTCTGTACAGCCTATGGTCCCATTCACTCGGGAATATCCCAACGCAGCTCCTAGAAGAAACGTGTTTCTGACTCGCTGAATCTCAATATAGATTCAACTCTCTTAGGTGAACGAACGCACAGCAGAGCAGTTTCAAGGATACGTTTCCCCTGAGTTTTAGACGAAGTTTCCTGCGGTTTAGTACGTATGCCGGCATTGGGATGGAAATATCGGTTTTGGGATTCTGCACACAAACGGTTTGCAAACCGCCGAATTCACACGTGAGCTTAACTCTGTCAGTTGAATGCACACATTGACAACCATTCAGTTAGAAAGCTCCGTTTTGGTTTTAGAAGCAGATATTTCTCTGTACAGCCTATGGTCCCATTCACTCGGGAATATCCCAACGCAGCTCCTAGAAGAAACGTGTTTCTGACTCGCTGAATCTCAACATAGATTCAACATTCTTAGGTGAACGAACGCACACCAGAGCAGTTTCAAGGAAACGATTCTCCTGAGTTTTAGACGAAGTTTACTGCTGTTTCGTATGGATGCCGGCATTGGGCTGGAAATGCCGGTTTTGGGATTCTGCAAAGAAAGGGTTTGCAAACCGCTGATTCCACACGTGAGTTTAACTCTGTCAGTTGAATGCACACATTGACAACCAATCAGTTAGATAACTCCGTTTTGATTTTAGAAGCAGATATTTCTCTGTACAGCCCATGGTCCCATTCACTCGGGAATGTCCCAACGCAGCTCCTAGAAGAAACGTGTTTCTGACTCGCTGAATCTCAACATAGATTCAACTCTTTTAGGTGAACGAACGCACAGCAGATCAGTTTCAAGGAAACGTTTCCCCTGAGTTTTAGACGAAGTTTCCTGCGGTTTAGTACGTATTCCGGCATTGGGATGGAAATATCGGTTTTAGGATTCTGAACAGAAACGGTTTGCATACCGCTGAATTCACACGTGAGTTTAACTCTGTCAGTTGAATGCACACATTGACAACCATTCAGTTAGAATGCTCCGCTTTGGTTTTAGAAGCAGATATTTCTCTGTACAGACTATGGTCCCATTCACTCGGCAATAACCCAGCGCAGCTCCTAGAAGAAACGTGTTTCTGACTCGCTGAATCTCAACATAGATTCCACTCTCTTAGGTGAACGAACGCACAGCAGAGAAGTTTCAAGGAAACGTTTCCCCTGAGTTTTAGACGAAGTTTCCTGCGGTTTAGTACGTATGCCGGCATTGGGATGGAAATATCGGTTTTGGGATTCTGTACAGAAACGGTTTACAAACCGCCGAATTCACACGTGAGTTTAACTCTGTCAGTTGAATGCACACATTGACAACCATTCAGTTAGAATGCTCCGTTTTGGTTTTAGAAGCAGATATTTCTCTGTACAGCCTATGGTCCCATTCACTCGGGAATATCCCAACACAGCTCCTAGAAGAAAAGTGTTTCTGACTCGCTGAATCTCAACATAGATTCAACTTTCTTAGGTGAACGAACGCACAGCAGAGCAGTTTCAAGGAAACGTTCCTCCTGAATTTTAGACGAAGTTTACTGCTGTTTCGTACGTATGCCGGCATGTGGCTGGAAATGCCGGTTTTGGGATTTTGCAAAGAAAGGGTTTGCAAACCGCTGATTCCACACGTGAGTTTAACTCTGTCAGTTGAATGCACACATTGACAACCATTCAGTTAGATAACTCCGTTTTGGTTTTAGAAGCAGATATTTCTCTGTACAGCCTATGGTCCCATTCACTCGGGAATATCCCAACGCAGCTCCTAGAAGATACGTGTTTCTGACTCGCTGAATCTCAACATAGATTCAACTCTCTTAGGTGAACGAACACACAGCAGAGCAGTTTCAAGTAAACGATTCTCCTAAATTTTAGACGAAGTTTACTGCTGTTTAGTACGAATGCCGGCATTGGGATGGAAATACCGGTTTTGGGATTTTGCACAGAAACGGTTTGCAAGCCACTGAATTCACATGTGAGTTTAACTCTGTCAGATGAATGCACACTTTGACAACCATTCAGTTAGATAGCTCCGTTTTGGTTTTAGAAGCAGATATTTCTCTGTACAGCCTATGGACCCATTCACTCGGGAATAACCCAACGCAGCTCCTAGAAGAAACGTGTTTCTGACTCGCTGAATCTCAACATAGATTCAACATTCTTAGGTGAACGAACGCACAGCAGAGCAGTTTCAAGGAAACGTTTCCCCTGAGTTTTAGACGAAGTTTCCTGCGGTTTAGTACGTATGCCGGCATTGGGATGGAAATATCGGTTTTGGGATTCTGTACAGAAACGGTTTACAAACCGCCGAATTCACACGTGAGTTTAACTCTGACAGTTGAATGCACACATTGACAACCATTCTGTTAGAATGCTCCGTTTTGGTTTTAGAAGCAGATATTTCTCTGTACAGCCTATGGTCCCATTCACTCGGGAATATCCCAACGCAGCTCCGATAAGAAACGTGTTTATGACTCGCTGAATCTCAACATAGATTCAACTTTCTTAGGTGAACGAACGCACAGCACAGCAGTTTCAAGGAAACGTTCCTCCTGAGTTTTAGACGAAGTTTACTGCTGTTTCGTACGTATGCCGGCATTGGGCTGGAAATGCCGGTTTTGGGATTCTGCAAAGAAAGGGTTTGCAAACCGCTGATTCCACAGGTGAGTTTAACTCTGTCAGTTGAATGCACACATTGACAAACATTCAGTTAGATAACTCCGTTTTGGTTTTAGAAGCAGATATTTCTCTGTACAGCCTATGGTCCCATTCACTCGGGAATATCCCAACGCAGCTCCTGGAAGAAACGTGTTTCTGACTCGCTGAATCTCAACATAGATTTAACATTCTTAGGTGAACAAACGCACAGCAGAGCAGTTTCAAGGAAACGATTCTCCTGAGTTTTAGACGAAGTTGACTGCTGTTTAGTACGTATGCCGGCATTGGGCTGGAAATACCGGTTTTGGGATTCTGCACAGAAAGGGTTTGCAAACCGCTGAACCCACACGTGAGTTTAACTCTGTCAGTTGAATGCACACATTGACAACCATTCAGTTAGATAGCTCCGTTTTGGTTTTAGAAGCAGATATTTCCCTGTACAGCCTATTGTCCCATTCACTCGGGAATATCCCAACGCAGCTCCTAGAAGAAACGTGTTTCTGACTCGCTGAATCTCAACATAGATTCAACTTTCTTAGGTGAACGAAGGCACAGCAGAGCAGTTTCAAGGAAACGTTCCTCCTGAGTTTTAGACGAAGTTTACTGCTGTTTCGTACGGATGCCGGCATTGGGCTGGAAATGCCGGTTTTGGGATTCTGCAAAGAAAGGGTTTGCAAACCGCTGATTCCACACGTGAGTTTAACTCTGTCAGTTGAATGCACACATTGACAACCATTCAGTTAGATAACTCCGTTTTGATTTTAGAAGCAGATATTTCTCTGTACAGCCCATGGTCCCATTCACTCGGGAATGTCCCAACGCAGCTCCTAGAAGAAACGTGTTTCTGACTCGCTGAATCTCAACATAGATTCAACTCTCTTAGGTGAACGAACGCACAGCAGATCAGTTTCAAGGAAACGTTTCCCCTGAGTTTTAGACGAAGTTTCCTGCGGTTTAGTACGTATGCCGGCATTGGGATGGAAATACCGGATTTGGGATTCTGCAAAGAAACGGTTTACAAACCGCTGAATTCACACGTGAGTTTAACTCTGTCAGTTGAATGCACACATTGACAACCATTCAGTTAGATAGCTCCGTTTTGGTTTTAGAAGCAGATATTTCTCTGTACAGCCTATGGACCCATTCACTCGGGAATGACCCAACGCAGCTCCTAGAAGAAACGTTTTTCTGACTCGCTGAATCTCAACATAGATTCCACTCTCTTAGGTGAACGAACGCACAGCAGAGAAGTTTCAAGGAAACGTTTCCCCTGAGTTTTAGACGAAGTTTCCTGCGGTTTAGTACGTATGCCGGCATTGGGATGGAAATACCGGTTTTGGGATTCTGTACAGAAACGGTTTACAAACCGCCGAATTCACACGTGAGTTTAACTCTGTCAGTTGAATGCACACATTGACAACCATTCAGTTAGATAACTACGTTTTGATTTTAGAAGCAGATATTTCTCTGTACAGATTATGGTCCCATTCACTCGGGAATATCCCAACGCAGCTCCTAGAAGAAACGTGTTTCTGACTCGCTGAATCTCAACATAGATTCAACTCTCTTAGGTGAACGAACGCACAGCAGATCAGTTTCAAGGAAACGTTTCCCCTGAGTTTCAGACGAAGTTTCCTGCGGTTTAGTACGTATGCCGGCATTGGGATGGAAATACCGGTTTTGGGATTCTGCACAGAAACGGTTTACAAACCGCCGAATTCACACGTGAGTTTAACTCTGTCAGTTGAATGCACACATTGACAACCATTCAGTTAGAATGCTCCGTTTTGGTTTTAGAAGCAGATATTTCTCTGTACAGCCTGTGGACCCATTCACTCGGGAATATCCCAACGCAGCTCCTAGAAGAAACGTGTTTATGACTCGCTGAATCTCAACATAGATTCCACTCTCTTAGGTGAACGAACGTACAGCAGAGCTGTTTCAAGGAAACGTTTCCCCTGAGTTTTAGAAGAAGATTCCTGCGGTTTAGTACGTATGCCGGCATTGGGATGGAAATATCGGTTTTGGGATTTTGTACAGAAACGGTTTACAAACCGCCGAATTCACACGTGAGTTTAAATCTGTCAGTTGAATGCACACATTGACAACCCTTCAGTTAGATATCTCCGTTTTGGTTTTAGAAGCAGATATTTCTCTGAACAGCCTATGGTCCCTTTCACTCGGGAATATCCAAACGCAGCTCCTAGAAGAAACGTGTTTCTGACTCGCTGAATCTCAACATAGATTCAACTCTCTTAGGTGAACGAACACACAGCAGAGCAGTTTCAAGTAAACGATTCTCCTGAGTTTTAGACGAAGTTACCGCTGTTTAGTATGTATGCCGGCATTGGGATGGAAATACCGGTTTTGGGATTTTGCACAGAAACGGTTTGCATACCGCTGTATTCACACGTGAGTTTAACTCTGTCAGTTGAATGCACACATTGACAACCATTCAGTTAGATAGCTCCATTTTGGTTTTAGAAGCAGATATTTCTCTGTACAGTCTATGGTCCCATTCACTCGGGAATATCCCAACGCAGCTCCTAGAAGAAACGTGTTTCTGACTCGCTGAATCTCAACATAGATTCAACTCTCTTAGGTGAACGAACGCACAGCAGAGCAGTTTCAAGGAAACGTTTCTCCTTAGTTTTAGACGAAGTTTCCTGCGGTTTAGTACGTATGCCGGCATTGGGCTGGAAATACTGGTTTTGGGATTCTGCACAGAAAGGGTTTGCAAGCCGCTGAATCCACACGTGAGATTAACTCTTTCGGTTTAATGCACACATTGACAACCATTCGGTTAGATAGCTGCGTTTTGGTTTTAGAAGCAGATATTTCTCTGTACAGCCTATGGTCCCATTCACTCGGCAATATCCCAACAGAGTTCCTAGAAGAAACGTGTATATGACTCGCTGAATCCCAGCATAGATTCAACTCTCTTAGGTGAACGAACGCACAGCAGAGCAGTTTGAAGGAAACGTTTCCCTTGAGTTTCAAACGAAGTTTCCTGCGGTTTAGTACATATGCCGGCATTGGGATGGAAATACCGGTTTTGGGATTCTGCACAGAAACGGTGTGCAAACCGCCGAATTCACACGTGAGTTTAACTCTGTCAGTTGAATGCACACATTGCCAACCATTCAGTAAGAATGCTCCGTTTTGGTTTTAGAAGCAGATATTTCTCTCTACAGCCTATGGTCCCATTCACTCGGGAATATCCCAACGCAGCTCCTAGAAGAAACGTGTTTATGACTCGCTGAATCTCAACATAGATTCCACTCTCTTAGGTGAACGAACGCACAGCAGAGAAGTTTCAAGGAAACGTTTCCCCTGAGTTTTAGACGAAGTTTCCTGCGGTTTAGTACGTATGCCGGCATTGGGATGGAAATACCGGTTTTGGTCCTGTACAGAAACGGTTTACAAACCGTCGAATTCACACGTGAGTTAAACTCTGTCAGTTGAATGCACACATTGACAACCATGCAGTTAGAATGCTCCCTTCTGGTTTTAGAAGCAGATATTTCTCTGTACATCCTATGGTCCCATTCACTCGGGAATATCCCAACGCAGCTCCTAGAAGAAACGTGTTTCTGACTCGCTGAATCTCAACATAGATTCAACTTTCTTTAGGTGAACGAACGCACAGCAGAGCAGTTTCAAGGAAACGTTCCTCCTGAGTTTTAGACGAAGTTTACTGCTGTTTCGTACGTATGCCGGCATTGGGCTGGAAATGCCGGTTTTGGGATTCTGCACAGAAAGGGTTTGCAAACCGCTGAACCCACACGTGAGTTTAACTCTGTCAGTTGAATGCACACATTGACAACCATTCAGTTAGATAGCTCCGTTTTGGTTTTAGAAGCAGATATTTCCCTGTACAGCCTATTGTCCCATTCACTCGGGAATATCCCAACGCAGCTCCTAGAAGAAACGTGTTTATGACTCGCTGAGTCTCAGCATAGATTCAACTCTCTTAGGTGAAAGAACGCACAGCAGAGCAGTTTCAAGGAAACGTTTCCCCTGAGTTTCAGACGAAGTTTCCTGCGGTTTAGTACGTATGCCGGCATTGGGATGGAAATACCGGTTTTGGGATTCTGTACAGAAACGGTTTACAAACCGCCGAATTCACACGTGAGTTTAACTCTGTCAGTTGAATGCACACATTGACAACCATTTAGTTAGAATGCTCCGTTTTGGTTTTAGAAGCAGAAATTTCTCTGTACAGCCTATGGTCCCATTCACTCGGGAATATCCCAACGCAGCTCCTAGAAGAAACGTGTTTCTGACTCGCTGAATCTCAACATAGATTCAACTTTCTTAGGTGAACGAAGGCACAGCAGAGTAGTTTCAAGGAAACGTTCCTCCTGAGTTTTAGACGAAGTTTACTGCTGTTTCGTACGGATGCCGGCATTGGGCTGGAAATGCCGGTTTTGGGATTCTGCAAAGAAAGGGTTTGAAAACCGCTGATTCCACACGTGAGTTTAACTCTGTCAGTTGAATGCACACATTGACAACCATTCAGTTAGATAACTCCGTTTTGATTTTAGAAGCAGATATTTCTCTGTACAGCCCATGGTCCCATTCACTCGGGAATGTCCCAATGCAGCTCCTAGAAGAAACGTGTTTCTGACACGCTGAATATCAGCATAGATTCAACTCTCTTAGGTGAACGAAGGCACAGCAGATCAGTTTCAAGGAAACGTTTCCCCTGAGTTTTAGACGAAGTTTCCTGCGGTTTAGTACGTATGCCGGCATTGGGATGGAAATACCGGTTTTGGGATTCTGCACAGAAACGGTTTACAAACCGCCGAATTCACACGTGAGTTTAACTCTGTCAGTTGAATGCACACATTGACAACCATTTAGTTAGAATGCTCCGTTTTGATTTTAGAAGCAGAAATTTCTCTGTACAGCCTATGGTCCCATTCACTCGGGAATATCCCAACGCAGCTCCTAGAAGAAACGTGTTTATGACTCGCTGAATCTCAACATAGATTCAACTCTCTTAGGTGAACGAACACACAGCAGAGCAGTTTCAAGTAAACGATTCTCCTGAGTTTTAGACGAAGTTTACTGCTGTTTAGTACGTATGCCGGCATTGGGATGGAAATACCGGTTTTGGGACTTTGCACAGAAACGGTTTGCATACCGCTGAATTCACACGTGAGTTTAACTCTGTCAGTTGAATGCACACATTGACAACCATTCAGTTAGATAGCTCCGTTTTGGTTTTAGAAGCAGATATTTCTCTGTACAGCCTATGGTCCCATTCACTTGGCAATAACCCAGCGCAGCTCCTAGAAGAAACGTGTTTCTGACTCGCTGAATCTCAACATAGATTCCACTCTCTTAGGTGAACGAACGCACAGCAGAGAAGTTTCAAGGAAACGTTTCCCCTGAGTTTTAGACGAAGTTTCCTGCGGTTTAGTACGTATGCCGGCATTGGGATGGAAATATCGGTTTTGGGATTCTGTACAGAAACGGTTTACAAACCGCCGAATTCACACGTGAGTTTAACTCTGTCAGTTGAATGCACACATTGACAACCATTCAGTTAGAATGCTCCGTTTTGGTTTTAGAAGCAGATATTTCTCTGTACAGCCTATGGTCCCATTCACTCGGGAATATCCCAACACAGCTCCTAGAAGAAAAGTGTTTCTGACTCGCTGAATCTCAACATAGATTCAACTTTCTTAGGTGAACGAACGCACAGCAGAGCAGTTTCAAGGAAACGTTCCTCCTGAGTTTTAGACGAAGTTTACTGCTGTTTCGTATGTATGCCGGCACGTGGCTGGAAATGCCGGTTTTGGGATTCTGCAAAGAAAGGGTTTGCAAACCGCTGATTCCACACGTGAGTTTAACTCGGTCAGTTGAATGCACACATTGACAACCATTCAGTTAGATAACTCCGTTTTGGTTTTAGAAGCAGATATTTCTCTGTACAGCCTATGGTCCCATTCACTCGGGAATATCCCAACGCAGCTCCTAGAAGAAACGTGTTTCTGACTCGCTGAATCTCAATATAGATTCAACTCTCTTAGGTGAACGAACGCACAGCAGAGCAGTTTCAAGGAAACGTTTCCCCTGAGTTTTAGACGAAGTTTCCTGCGGTTTAGTACGGATGCCGGCATTGGGATGGAAATATCGGTTTTGGGATTCTGCACACAAACGGTTTGCAAACCGCCGAATTCACACGTGAGTTTAACTCTGTCAGTTGAATGCACACTTTGACAACCATTCAGTTAGAAAGCTCCGTTTTGGTTTTAGAAGCAGATATTTCTCTGTACAGCATATGGTCCCATTCACTCGGGAATATCCCAACGCAGCTCCTGGAAGAAACGTGTTTCTGACTCGCTGAATCTCAACATAGATTCAACATTCTTAGGTGAACAAACGCACAGCAGAGCAGTTTCAAGGAAACGATTCTCCTGAGTTTTAGACGAACTTTACTGCTGTTTAGTACGTATGCCGGCATTGGGCTGGAAATACCGGTTTTGGGATTCTGCACAGAAAGGGTTTGCAAACCGCTGAACCCACACGTGAGTTTAACTCTGTCAGTTGAATGCACACATTGACAACCATTCAGTTAGATAGCTCCGTTTTGGTTTTAGAAGCAGATATTTCCCTGTACAGCCTATTGTCCCATTCACTCGGGAATATCCCAACGCAGCTCCTAGAAGAAACGTGTTTATGACTCGCTGAGTCTCAGCATAGATTCAACTCTCTTAGGTGAACGAACGCACAGCAGAGCAGTTTCAAGGAAACGTTTCCCCTGAGTTTCAGACGAAGTTTCCTGCGGTTTAGTACGTATGCCGGCATTGGGATGGAAATACCGGTTTTGGGATTCTGTACAGAAACGGTTTACAAACCGCCGAATTCACACGTGAGTTTAACTCTGTCAGTTGAATGCACACATTGACAACCATTCAGTTAGAATGCTCCGTTTTGGTTTTAGAAGCAGAAATTTCTCTGTACAGCCTATGGTCCCATTCACTCGGGAATATCCCAACGCAATTCCTAGAAGAAACGTGTTTCTGACTCGCTGAATCTCAACATAGATTCAACTTTCTTAGGTGAACGAAGGCACAGCAGAGCAGTTTCAAGGAAACGTTCCTCCTGAGTTTTAGACGAAGTTTACTGCTGTTTCGTACGTATGCCGGCATTGGGCTGGAAATGCCGGTTTTGGGATTCTGCAAAGAAAGGGTTTGCAAACCGCTGATTCCACACGTGAGTTTAACTCTGTCAGTTGAATGCACACTTTGACAACCATTCAGTTAGATATCTCCGTTTTGGTTTTAGAAGCAGATATTTCTCTGTACAGCCTATGGTCCCATTCACTCGGGAATAACCCAACGCAGCTCCTAAAAGAAACGTGTTTCTGACTCGCTGAATCTCAACATAGATTCCACTCTCTTAGGTGAACAAACGTACAGCAGAGCTGTTTCAAGGAAACGTTTCCCCTGAGTTTTAGAAGAAGATTCCTGCGGTTTAGTACGTATGCCGGCATTGGGATGGAAATATCGGTTTTGGGATTCTGTACAGAAACGGTTTACAAACCGCCGAATTCACACGTGAGTTTAAATCTGTCAGTTGAATGCACACATTGACAACCATTCAGTTAGATATCTCCGTTTTGGTTTTAGAAGCAGATATTTCTCTGTACAGCCTATGGTCCCTTTCACTCGGGAATATCCAAACGCAGGTCCTAGAAGAAACGTGTTTCTGACTCGCTGAATCTCAACATAGATTCAACTCTCTTAGGTGAACGAACACACAGCAGAGCAGTTTCAAGTAAACGATTCTCCTGAGTTTTAGACGAAGTTACTGCTGTTTAGTACGTATGCCGGCATTGGGATGGAAATACCGGTTTTGGGATTTTGCACAGAAACGGTTTGCATACCGCTGAATTCACACGTGAGTTTAACTCTGTCAGTTGAATGCACACATTGACAACCATTCAGTTAGATAGCTCCATTTTGGTTTTAGAAGCAGATATTTCTCTGTACAGTCTATGGTCCCATTCACTCGGGAATATCCCAACGCAGCTCCTAGAAGAAACGTGTTTCTGACTCGCTGAATCTCAACATAGATTCAACTCTCTTAGGTGAACGAACGCACAGCAGAGCAGTTTCAAGGAAACGTTTCTCCTTAGTTTTAGACGAAGTTTCCTGCGGTTTAGTACGTATGCCGGCATTTGGCTGGAAATACTGGTTTTGGGATTCTGCACAGAAAGGGTTTGCAAGCCGCTGAATCCACACGTGAGATTAACTCTTTCGGTTGAATGCACACATTGACAACCATTCGGTTAGATAGCTGCGTTTTGGTTTTAGAAGAAGATATTTCTCTGTACAGCCTATGGTCCCATTCACTCGGCAATATCCCAACAGAGTTCCTAGAAGAAACGTGTATATGACTCGCTGAATCCCAGCATAGATTCAACTCTCTTAGGTGAACGAACGCACAGCAGAGCAGTTTCAAGGAAACGTTTCCCTTGAGTTTCAGACGAAGTTTCCTGCGGTTTAGTACGTATGCCGGCATTGGGATGGAAATACCGGTTTTGGGATTCTGCACAGAAATGGTGTGCAAACCGCCGAATTCACACGTGAGTTTAACTCTGTCAGTTGAATGCACACATTGCCAACCATTCAGTAGGAATGCTCCGTTTTGGTTTTAGAAGCAGATATTTCTCTCTACAGCCTATGGTCCCATTCACTCGGGAATATCCCAACGCAGCTCCTAGAAGAAACGTGTTTATGACTCGCTGAATCTCAACATAGATTCCACTCTCTTAGGTGAACGAACGCACAGCAGAGAAGTTTCAAGGAAACGTTTCCCCTGAGTTTTAGACGAAGTTTCCTGCGGTTTAGTACGTATGCCGGCATTGGGATGGAAATACCGGTTTTGGGATTCTGTACAGAAACGGTTTACAAACCGCCGAATTCACACGTGAGTTTACCTCTGTCAGTTGAATGCACAGATTGACAACCATTCAGTTAGAATGCTCCGTTTTGGTTTTAGAAGCAGAAATTACTCTGTACAGCCTATGGTCCCATTCACTCGGGATTATCCCAACGCAGCTCCTAGAAGAAACGTGTTTCTGACTCGCTGAATCTCAACATAGATTCAACTTTCTTAGGTGAACGAAGGCACAGCAGAGCAGTTTCAAGGAAACGTTCCTCCTGAGTTTTAGACGAAGTTTACTGCTGTTTCGTACGGATGCCGGCATTGGGCTGGAAATGCCGGTTTTGGGATTCTGCAAAGAAAGGGTTTGCAAACCGCTGATTCCACACGTGAGTTTAACTCTGTCAGTTGAATGCACACATTGACAACCATTCAGTTAGATAACTCCGTTTTGATTTTAGAAGCAGATATTTCTCTGTACAGCCCATGGTCCCATTCACTCGGGAATGTCCCAACGCAGCTCCTAGAAGAAACGTGTTTCTGACACGCTGAATATCAACATAGATTCAACTCTCTTAGGTGAACGAACGCACAGCAGATCAGTTTCAAGGAAACGTTTCCCCTGAGTTTTAGACGAAGTTTCCTGCGGTTTAGTACGTATGCCGGCATTGGGATGGAAATACCTGTTTTGGGATTCTGTACAGAAACGGTTTACAAACCGCCGAATTCACACGTGAGTTTAACTCTGTCAGTTGAATGCACACATTGACAACCATTCAGTTTGATTTCACCCTTTTGGTTTTAGAAGCAGATATTTCTCTGTACAGCCTATGGTCACATTCACTCGAGAATATCCCAACGCAGCTCCTAGAAGAAACGTGTTTCTGACTCGCTGAATCTCAACATAGATTCAACTTTCTTAGGTGAAAGAAGGCACAGCAGAGCAGTTTCAAGGAAACGTTTCCCCTGAGTTTCAGACGAAGTTTCCTGCGGTTTAGTACGTATGCCGGCATTGTGATGGAAATACCGGTTTTGGGATTCTGTACAGAAACGGTTTACAAACCGCCGAATTCACACGTGAGTTTAACTCTGTCAGTTGAATGCACACATTGACAACCATTCAGTTAGAATGCTCCGTTTTGGTTTTAGAAGCAGATATTTCTCTGTACAGCCTATGGTCCCATTCACTCGGGAATATCCCAACGCTGCTCCTAGAAGAAACGTGTTTATGAATCGCTGAATCGCAACATAGATTCAACTTTTTAGGTGAACGAACGCACAGCAGAGCAGTTTCAAGGAAACGTTCCTCCTGAGTTTTGACGAAGTTTCCTGCGGTTTAGAACGTATGCGGGCAATGGGCTGGAAATACCGGTTTTGGGATTCTGCACAGAAAGGGTTTTCAAACCGCTGAATCCACACGTGAGTTTAACTCCGTCACTTGAATGCACACATTGACAAACATTCAGTTAGATAGCTCCGTTTTGCTTTTAGAAGCAGATATTTCTCTGTACAGCCTATGGTCCCATTCACTCAGGAATAAACCAGCGCAGCTCTTAGAAGAAACGTGTTTCTGACTCGCTGAATCTCAACATAGATTCCACTCTCTTAGGTGAACGAACGCACAGCAGAGAAGTTTCAAGGAAACGTTTCCCCTGAGTTTTAGACGAAGTTTCCTGCGGTTTAGTACGTATGCCGGCATTGGGATGGAAATACCGGTTTTGGGATTCTGTACAGAAACGGTTTACAAACCGCCGAATTCACACGTGAGTTTAACCCTGTCAGTTGAATGCACACATTGACAACCATTCAGTTAGAATGCTCCGTTTTGGTTTTAGAAGCAGATATTTCTCTGTACAGCCTATGGTCCCATTCACTCGGGAATATCCCAACGCAGCTCCTAGAAGAAACGTGTTTCTGACTCGCTGAATCTCAACATAGATTCAACTTTCTTAGGTGAACGAACGCACAGCAGAGCAGTTTCAAGGAAACGTTCCTCCTGAGTTTTAGACGAAGTTTACTGCTGTTTTGTACGTATGCCGGCATTGGGCTGGAAATGCCGGTTTTGGGATTCTGCAAAGAAAGGGTTTGCAAACCGCTGATTCCACACGTGAGTTTAACTCTGTCAGTTGAATGCACACATTGACAACCATTCAGTTAGATAACTCCGTTTTGGTTTTAGAAGCAGATATTTCTCTGTACAGCCTAAGGTCCCATTCACTCGGGAATATCCCAACGCAGCTCCTAGAAGAAACGTGTTTCTGACTCGCTGAATCTCAACATAGATTCAACATTCTTAGGTGAACGAAAGCACAGCAGAGCAGTTTCAAGGAAACGTTTCCCCTGAGTTTTAGACGAAGTTTCCTGCGGTTTAGGACGTATGCCGGCATTGGGATGGAAATATCGGTTTTGGGATTCTGTACAGAAACGGTTTACAAACCGTCGAATTCACACGTGAGTTTAACTTTGTCAGTTGAATGCACACATTGACAACCATTCAGTTAGAATGCTCCGTTCTGGTTTTAGAAGCAGATATTTCTCTGTACAGCCTATGGTCCCATTCACTCGGGAATATCCCAACGCAGCTCCTAGAAGAAACGTGTTTCTGGCTCGCTGAATCTCAACATGGATTCAACTTTCTTAGGTGAACGAACGCACAGCAGAGCAGTTTCAAGGAAACGTTTCCCCTGAGTTTTAGACGAAGTTTACTGCTGTTTCGTACGTATGCCGGCATTAGGCTGGAAATGCCGGTTTTGGCATTCTGCAAAGAAAGGGTTTGCAAACCGCTGATTCCACACGTGAGTTTAACTCTGTCAGTTGAATGCACACATTGACAACCATTCAGTTAAATAGCTCCGTTTTGGTTTTAGAAGCAGATATTTCTCTGTACAGACTATGGTCCCATTCACTCGGGAATAACCCAACGAAGCTCCTAAAAGAAACGTGTTTCTGACTCCCTGAATCTCAACATAGATTCCACTCTCTTAGGTGAACGAACGCACAGCAGAGCACTTTCAAGGAAACGTTTCCCCTGAGTTTTAGACGAAGTTTCCTGTGGTTTAGTACGTATGCCGGCATTGGGATGGAAATACCGGTTTTGGGATTCTGTACAGAAACGGTTTACAAACCGCCGAATTCACACGTGAGTTTAACTCTGTCAGTTGAATGCACACATTGACAACCATTCAGTTAGAATGCTCCGTTTTGGTTTTAGAAGCAGATATTTCTCTGTACAGCCTATGGTCCCATTCACTCGGGAATATCCCAACGCAGCTCCTAGAAGAAACGTGTTTCTGACTCGCTGAATCTCAACATAGATTCAACTTTCTTAGGTGAACGAACGCACAGCAGAGCAGTTTCAAGGAAACGTTCCTCCTGAGTTTTAGACGAAGTTTACTGCTGTTTCGTACGGATGCCGGCATTGGGCTGGAAATGCCGGTTTTGGGATTCTGCAAAGAAAGGGTTTGCAAACCGCTGATTCCACATGTGAGTTTAACTCTGTCAGTTGAATGCACACATTGACAACCATTCAGTTAGATAACTCCGTTTTGATTTTAGAAGCAGATATTTCTCTGTACAGACTATGGTCCCTTTCACTCGGGAATATCCCAACGCAGCTCCTAGAAGAAACGTGTTTCTGACTCGCTGAATCTCAACATAGATTCAACTCTCTTAGGTGAACGAACGCACAGCAGATCAGTTTCAAGGAAACGTTTCCCCTGAGTTTTAGACGAAGTTTCCTGCGGTTTAGTACGTATGCCGGCATTGGGATGGAAATACCGGTTTTGGGATTTTGCACAGAAACGGTTTGCAAACCGCTGAATTCACACGTGAGTTTAACTCTGTCAGTTGAATGCACACTTTGACAACCATTCAGTTAGATAGCTCCGTTTTGGTTTTAGAAGCCGATATTTCTCTGTACAGCCTATGGTCCCATTCACTCGGGAATAACCCAACGAAGCTCCTAAAAGAAACGTGTTTCTGACTCGCTGAATCTCAACATAGATTCCACTCTCTTAGGTGAACGAACGCACAGCAGAGCTGTTTCAAGGAAACGTTTCCCCTGAGTTTTAGAAGAAGATTCCTGCGGTTTAGTACGTATGCCGGCATTGGGATGGAAATACCGGATTTGGGATTCTGTACAGAAACGGTTTCCAAACCGCCGAATTCACACGTGAGTTTAAATCTGTCAGTTGAATGCACACATTGACAACCATTCAGTTAGATATCTCCGTTTTGGTTTTAGAAGCAGATATTTCTCTGTACAGCCTATGGTCCCTTTCACTCGGGAATATCCAAACGCAGCTCCTAGAAGAAACGTGTTTCTGACTCGCTGAATCTCAAAATAGATTCAACTCTCTTAGGTGAACGAACACACAGCAGAGCAGTTTCAAGTAAACGATTCTCCTGAGTTTTAGACGAAGTTACTGCTGTTTAGTACGTATGCCGGCATTGGGATGGAAATACCGGTTTTGGGATTTTGCACAGAAA
Organism: Aotus nancymaae; assembly: GCF_030222135.1. Taxonomy (NCBI): domain Eukaryota; kingdom Metazoa; phylum Chordata; class Mammalia; order Primates; family Aotidae; genus Aotus; species Aotus nancymaae. The sequence continues at coordinate 1,003,340 of NW_026988565.1, forward strand.
CGGTTTGCATACCGCTGAATTCACACGTGAGTTTAACTCTGTCAGTTGAATGCACACATTGACAACCATTCAGTTAGATAGCTCCATTTTGGTTTTAGAAGCAGATATTTCTCTGTACAGCCTATGGTCCCATTCACTCGGGAATATCCCAACGCAGCTCCTAGAAGAAACGTGTTTCTGACTCGCTGAATCTCAACATAGATTCAACTTTTTAGGTGAACGAACGCACAGCAGAGCAGGTTCAAGGAAACGTTCCTCCTGAGTTTTGACGAAGTTTCCTGCGGTTTAGAACGTATGCCGGCAATGGGCTGGAAATACCGGCTTTGGGATTCTGCACAGAAAGGGTTTGCAAACCGCTGAATCCACACGTGAGTTTAACTCCGTCAGTTGAATGCACACATTGACAACCATTCAGTTAGATAGCTCCGTTTTGGTTTTAGAAGCAGATATTTCTCTGAACAGCCTATGGTCCCATTCACTCAGGAATAAACCAGCGCAGCTCCTAGAAGAAACGTGTTTCTGACTCGCTGAATCTCAACATAGATTCCACTCTCTTAGGTGAACGAACGCACAGCAGAGAAGTTTCAAGGAAACGTTTCCCCTGAGTTTTAGACGAAGTTTCCTGCGGTTTAGTACGTATGCCGGCATTGGGATGGAAATACCGGTTTTGGGATTCTGTACAGAAACGGTTTACAAACCGCCGAATTCACACGTGAGTTTAACTCTGTCAGTTGAATGCACACATTGACAACCATTCAGTTAGAAAGCTCCGTTTTGGTTTTAGAAGCAGATATTTCTCTGTACAGCCTATGGTCCCATTCACTCGGGAATATCCCAACGCTGCTCCTAGAAGAAACGTGTTTATGACTCGCTGAATCTCAACATAGATTCAACTTTTTAGGTGAACGAACGCACAGCAGAGCAGTTTCAAGGAAACGTTTCCCCTGAGTTTTAGACGAAGTTTACTGCTGTTTCGTACGTATGCCGGCATTAGGCTGGAAATGCCGGTTTTGGGATTCTGCAAAGAAAGGGTTTGCAAACCGCTGATTCCACACGTGAGTTTAACTCTGTCAGTTGAATTCACACATTGACAACCATTCAGTTAGATAGCTACGTTTTGGTTTTAGAAGCAGATATTTCTCTGTACAGACTATGGTCCCATTCACTCGGGAATAACCCAACGCAGCTCCTAAAAGAAACGTGTTTCTGAATCCCTGAATCTCAACATAGATTCCACTCTCTTAGGTGAACGAACGCACAGCAGAGCAGTTTAAAGGAAACGTTTCTCCTGAGTTTTAGACGAAGTTTCCTGCGGTTTAGTACATATGCCGCCATTGGGCTGGAAATACCGGTTTTGGGTTTCTGCACATAAAGGGTTTGCAAACCGATGAATCCACACGTGAGATTAACTCTGTCATTTTAATGCACACATTGACAACCATTCAGTTACATAGGTCCGTTTTGGTTTTAGAAGCAGATATTTCTCTGTACAGCCTATGGTCCCATTCACTCGGGAATATCCCAACTCAGTTCCTAGAAGAAACGTGTATATGACTCGCTGAATCCCAGCATAGATTCCACTCTCTTAGGTGAACGAACGCACAGCAGAGCTGTTTCAAGGAAACGTTTCCCCTGAGTTTTAGAAGAAGATTCCTGCGGTTTAGTACGTATGCCGGCATTGGGATGGAAATGCCGGATTTGGGATTCTGTACAGAAACGGTTTACAAACCGCCGAATTCACACGTGAGTTTAAATCTGTCAGTTGAATGCACACATTGACAACCATTCAGTTAGATATCTCCGTTTTGGTTTTAGAAGCAGATATTTCTCTGTACAGCCTATGGTCCCTTTCACTCGGGAATATCCAAACGCAGCTCCTAGAAGAAACGTGTTTCTGACTCGCTGAATCTCAAAATAGATTCAACTCTCTTAGGTGAACGAACACACAGCAGAGCAGTTTCAAGTAAACGATTCTCCTGAGTTTTAGACGAAGTTACTGCTGTTTAGTACGTATGCCGGCATTGGGATGGAAATACCGGTTTTGGGATTTTGCACAGAAACGGTTTGCATACCGCTGAATTCACACGTGAGTTTAACTCTGTCAGTTGAATGCACACATTGACAACCATTCAGTTAGAGAGCTCCATTTTGGTTTTAGAAGCAGATATTTCTCTGTACAGTCTATGGTCCCATTCACTCGGGAATATCCCAACGCAGCTCCTAGAAGAAACGTGTTTCTGACTCGCTGAATCTCAACATAGATTCAACTTTTTAGGTGAACGAACGCACAGCAGAGCAGGTTCAAGGAAACGTTCCTCCTGAGTTTTGACGAAGTTTCCTGCGGTTTAGAACGTATGCCGGCAATGGGCTGGAAATACCGGCTTTGGGATTCTGCACAGAAAGGGTTTGCAAACCGCTGAATCCACACGTGAGTTTAACTCCGTCAGTTGAATGCACACATTGACAACCATTCAGTTAGATAGCTCCGTTTTGGTTTTAGAAGCAGATATTTCTCTGAACAGCCTATGGTCCCATTCACTCAGGAATAAACCAGCGCAGCTCCTAGAAGAAACGTGTTTCTGACTCGCTGAATCTCAACATAGATTCCACTCTCTTAGGTGAACGAACGCACAGCAGAGAAGTTTCAAGGAAACGTTTCCCCTGAGTTTTAGACGAAGTTTCCTGCGGTTTAGTACGTATGCCGGCATTGGGATGGAAATACCGGTTTTGGGATTCTGTACAGAAACGGTTTACAAACCGCCGAATTCACACGTGAGTTTAACTCTGTCAGTTGAATGCACACATTGACAACCATTCAGTTAGAATGCTCCGTTTTGGTTTTAGAAGCAGATATTTCTCTGTACAGCCTATGGTCCCATTCACTCGGGAATATCCCAACGCTGCTCCTAGAAGAAACGTGTTTATGACTCGCTGAATCTCAACATAGATTCAACTTTTTAGGTGAACGAACGCACAGCAGAGCAGTTTCAAGGAAACGTTTCCCCTGAGTTTTAGACGAAGTTTACTGCTGTTTCGTACGTATGCCGGCATTAGGCTGGAAATGCCGGTTTTGGGATTCTGCAAAGAAAGGGTTTGCAAACCGCTGATTCCACACGTGAGTTTAACTCTGTCAGTTGAATGCACACATTGACAACCATTCAGTTAGATAGCTACGATTTGGTTTTAGAAGCAGATATTTCTCTGTACAGACTATGGTCCCATTCACTCGGGAATAACCCAGCGCAGCTCCTAGAAGAAACGTGTTTCTGACTCCCTGAATCTCAACATAGATTCCACTCTCTTAGGTGAACGAACGCACAGCAGAGCAGTTTAAAGGAAACGTTTCTCCTGAGTTTTAGACGAAGTTTCCTGCGGTTTAGTACATATGCCGCCATTGGGCTGGAAATACCGGTTTTGGGATTCTGCACAGAAAGGGTTTGCAAACCGATGAATCCACACGTGAGATTAACTCTTTCGGTTGAATGCACACATTGACAACCATTCGGTTAGATAGCTGCGTTTTGGTTTTAGAAGCAGATATTTCTCTGTACAGCCTATGGTCCCATTCACTCGGGAATATCCCATCAGAGTTCCTAGAAGAAACGTGTATATGACTCGCTGAATCCCAGCATAGATTCAACTCTCTTAGGTGAACGAACACACAGCAGAGCAGTGCCAAGGAAACGTTTCTCCTGAGTTTTAGACGAAGTTTACTGCTGTGTCGTACGTATGCGGCCATTGGGCTGGAAATGCCGGTTTTGGGATTCTACAAAGAAAGGGTTTGCAAACCGCTGAATCCACACGTGAGTTTAACTCTGTCAGTTGAATGCACACATTGACAAACATTCAGTTAGATAGCTCCGTTTTGGTTTTAGAAGCAGATATTTCTCTGTACAGCCTATGGTCCCATTCACTCGGGAATAACCCAACGCAGCTCCTAGAAGAAACGTGTTTCTGACTCGCTGAATCTCAACATAGATTCCACTCTCTTAGCTGAACGAACGCACAGCAGATCAGTTTCAAGGAAACGTTTCCCCTGAGTTTTAGACGAAGTTTCCTGCGGTTTAGTACGTATGCCGGCATTGGGATGGAAATACCGGTTTTGGGATTCTGTACAGAAACGGTTTACAAACCGCTGAATTCACACGTGAGTTTAACTCTGTCAGTTGAATGCACACATTGACAACCATTCAGTTAGAATGCTCCGTTTTGGTTTTAGAAGCAGATATTTCTCTGTACAGCCTATGGTCCCATTCACTCGGGAATATCCGAACGCAGCTCCTGGAAGAAACGTGTTTCTGACTCGCTGAATCTCAACATAGATTCAACGTTCTTAGGTGAACGAACGCACAGCAGAGCAGTTTCAAGGAAACGTTCCTCCTGAGTTTTAGACGAAGTTTACTGCTGTTTCGTACGTATGCCGGCATTGGGCTGGAAATGCCGGTTTTGGGATTCTGCAAAGAAAGGGTTTGCAAACCGCTGATTCCACACGTGAGTTTAACTCTGTCAGTTGAATGCACACATTGATAACCATTCAGTTAGATAACTCCGTTTTGGTTTTAGAAACAGATATTTCTCTGTACAGCCTATGGTCCCATTCACTCGGGAATATCCCAACGCAGCTCCTAGAAGAAACGTGTTTCTGACTCGCTGAATCTCAATATAGATTCAACTCTCTTAGGTGAACGAACGCACAGCAGAGCAGTTTCAAGGAAACGTTTCCCCTGAGTTTTAGACGAAGTTTCCTGCGGTTTAGTACGTATGCCGGCATTGGGCTGGAAATATCGGTTTTCAGATTCTGCACAGAAACGGTTTGCAAACCGCCGAATTCACACGTGAGTTTAACTCTGTCAGTTGAATGCACACATTGACAACCATTCATTTAGAAAGCTCAGTTTTGGTTTTAGAAGCAGATATTTCTCTGTACATCCTATGGTCCCATTCACTCGGGAATATCCCAACGCAGCTCCTAGTCAGAAACGTGTTTCTGACTCGCTGAATCTCAACATAGATTCAACTCTCTTAGGTGAACGAACACACAGCAGAGCAGTTTCAAGTAAACGATTCTCCTGAGTTTTAGACGAAGTTTACTGCGGTTTAGAACGTATGCCGGCAATGGGCTGGAAATACCGGTTTTGGGATTCTGCACAGAAAGGGTTTGCAAGCCGCTGAATCCACACGTGAGATTAACTCTTTCGGTTGAATGCACACATTGACAACCATTCGGTTAGATAGCTGCGTTTTGGTTTTAGAAGCAGATATTTCTCTGTACAGCCTATGGTCCTATTCACTCGGGAATATCCCAACTCAGTTCCTAGAAGAAACGTTTATATGACTCGCTGAAACCCAGCATAGATTCAACTCTCTTAGGTGAACGAACGCACAGCAGAGCAGTTTCAAGGAAACGTTTCTCCTGAGTTTTAGACGAAGTTTACTGCTGTTTAGTACGTATGCCGGCATTAGGCTGGAAATGCCGGTTTTGGGATTCTGCAAAGAAAGGGTTTGCAAACCGCTGATTCCACACGTGAGTTTAACTCTGTCAGTTGAATGCACACATTGACAACCATTCAGTTAGATAGCTCCGTTTTGGTTTTAGAAGCAGATATTTCTCTGTACAGCCTATGGTCCCATTCACTCGGGAATAACCCAACGCAGCTCCTAGAAGAAACGTGTTTCTGACTCGCTGAATCTCAACATAGATTCCACTCTCTTAGCTAAACGAACGCACAGCAGATCAGTTTCAAGGAAACGTTTCCCCTGAGTTTTAGACGAAGTTTCCTGCGCTTTAGTACATATGCCGGCATTGGGATGGAAATATCGGTTTTGGGATTCTGTACAGAAACGGTTTACAAACCGCTGAATTCACACGTGAGTATAACTCTGTCAGTTGAATGCACACATTGACAACCATTCAGTTAGAATGCTCCGTTTTGGTTTTAGAAGCAGATATTTCTCTGTACAGCCTATGGTCCCATTCACTCGGGAATATCCGAACGCAGCTCCTAGAAGAAACGTGTTTCTGACTCGCTGAATCTCAACATAGATTCAACGTTCTTAGGTGAACGAACGCACAGCAGAGCAGTTTCAAGGAAACGTTCCTCCTGAGTTTTAGACGAAGTTTACTGCTGTTTCGTACGTATGCCGGCATTGGGCTGGAAATGCCGGTTTTGGGATTCTGCAAAGAAAGGGTTTGCAAACCGCTGATTCCACACGTGAGTTTAACTCTGTCAGTTGAATGCACACATTGATAACCATTCAGTTAGATAACTCCGTTTTGGTTTTAGAAACAGATATTTCTCTGTACAGCCTATGGTCCCATTCACTCGGGAATATCCCAACGCAGCTCCTAGAAGAAACGTGTTTCTGACTCGCTGAATCTCAATATAGATTCAACTCTCTTAGGTGAACGAACGCACAGCAGAGCAGTTTCAAGGAAACGTTTCCCCTGAGTTTGAGACGAAGTTTCCTGCGGTTTAGTACGTATGCCGTCATTGGTCTGGAAATATCGGTTTTGGGATTCTGCACAGAAACGGTTTGCAAACCGCCGAATTCACACGTGAGTTTAACTCTGTCAGTTGAATGCACACATTGACAACCATTCATTTAGAAAGCTCAGTTTTGGTTTTAGAAGCAGATATTTCTCTGTACATCCTATGGTCCCATTCACTCGGGAATATCCCAACGCAGCTCCTAGTCAGAAACGTGTTTCTGACTCGCTGAATCTCAACATAGATTCAACTCTCTTAGGTGAACGAACACACAGCAGAGCAGTTTCAAGTAAACGATTCTCCTGAGTTTTAGGCGAAGTTTACTGCGGTTTAGAACGTATGCCGGCAATGGGCTGGAAATACCGGTTTTGGGATTCTGCACAGAAAGGGTTTGCAAGCCGCTGAATCCACACGTGAGATTAACTCTTTCGGTTGAATGCACACATTGACAACCATTCGGTTAGATAGCTGCGTTTTGGTTTTAGAAGCAGATATTTCTCTGTACAGCCTATGGTCCCATTCACTCGGGAATATCCCAACAGAGTTCGTAGAAGAAACGTGTATATGACTCGCTGATTCCCAGCATAGATTCAACTCTCTTAGGTGAACGAACACACAGCAGAGCAGTTTCAAGGAAACGTTTCTCCTGAGTTTTAGACGAAGTTTACTGCTGTTTCGTACGTATGCCGGCATTGGGCTGGAAATGCCGGTTTTGGGATTCTGCAAAGAAAGGGTTTGCAAACCGCTGATTCCACACGTGAGTTCAACTCCGTCAGTTGAATGCACACATTGACAACCATTCAGTTAGATAGCTCCGTTTTGGTTTTAGAAGCAGATATTTCTCTGTACAGCCTATGGTCCCATTCACTCGGGAATATCCCAACGCTGCTCCTAGAAGAAACGTGTTTATGACTCGCTGAATCTCAACATAGATTCAACTTTTTAGGTGAACGAACGCACAGCAGAGCAGTTTCAAGGAAACGTTCCTCCTGAGTTTTAGACGAAGTTTCCTGCGGTTTAGAACGTATGCCGGCAATGGGCTGGAAATACCGGTTTTGGGATTCTGCACAAAAAGGGTTTGCAAACCGCTGAATCCACACGTGAGTTTAACTCCGTCAGTTGAATGCACACATTGACAACCATTCAGTTAGATAGCTCCGTTTTGGTTTTAGAAGCAGATATTTTTCTGTACAGCCTATGGTCCCATTCACTCGGGACTAACCCAGCGCAGCTCCTAGAAGAAACGTGTTTCTGACTCGCTGAATCTCAACATAGTTTCCACTCTCTTAGGTGAACGAACGCACAGCAGAGAAGTTTCAAGGAAACGTTTCCCCTGAGTTTTAGACGAAGTTACCTGCGGTTTAGTACGTATGCCGGCATTGGGATGGAAATACCGGTTTTGGGATTCTGTACAGAAACGGTTACAAACCGCCGAATTCACACGTGAGTTTAACTCTGTCAGTTGAATGCACACATTGACAACCATTCAATTAGAATGCTCCGTTTTGGTTTTAGAAGCAGATATTTCTCTGTACAGCCTATGGTCCCATTCACTCGGGAATATCCCAACGCAGCTCCTAGAAGAAACGTGTTTCTGACTCGCTGAATCTCAACATAGATTCAACTTTCTTAGGTGAACGAACGCACAGCAGAGCAGTTTCAAGGAAACGTTCCTCCTGAGTTTTAGACGAAGTTTACTGCTGTTTCGTACGTATGCCGGCATTGGGCTGGAAATGCCGGATTTGGGATTCTGCAAAGAAAGGGTTTGCAAACCGCTGATTCCACACGTGAGTTTAACTCTGTCAGTTGAATGCACACATTGACAACCATTCAGTTAGATAACTCCGTTTTGGTTTTAGAAGCAGATATTTCTCTGTACAGCCTATGGTCCCATTCACTCGGGAATATCCCAACGCAGCTCCTAGAAGAAACGTGTTTCTGACTCGCTGAATCTCAATATAGATTCAACTCTCTTAGGTGAACGAACGCACAGCAGAGCAGTTTCAAGGAAACGTTTCCCCTCAGTTTTAGACGAAGTTTCCTGTGGTTTAGTACGTATGCCGGTATTGGGATGGAAATATCGGTTTTGGGATTCTGCACAGAAACGGTTTGCAAACCGCCGAATTCACACGTGAGTTTAACTCTGTCAGTTGAATGCACACATTGACAACCATTCAGTTAGAAAGCTCCGTTTTGGTTTTAGAAGCAGATATTTCTCTGTACAGCCTATGGTCCCATTCACTCGGGAATATCCCAACGCAGCTCCTAGAAGAAACGTGTTTCTGACTCGCTGAATCTCAACATAGATTCAAAATTCTTAGGTGAACGAACGCACAGCAGAGCAGTTTCAAGGAAACGATTCTCCTGAGTTTTAGACGAAGTTTACTGCTGTTTAGTACGTATGCCGGCATAGGGCTGGAAATACCGGTTTCGGGATTCTGCACAGAAAGGGTTTGCAAACCGCTGAACCCACACGTGAGTTTAACTCTGTCAGTTGAATGCACACATTGACAACCATTCAGTTAGATAGCTCCGTTTTGGTTTTAGAAGCAGATATTTTCCTGTACAGCCTATGGTCCCATTCACTCGGGAATATCCCAACGCAGCTCCTAGAAGAAACGTGTTTATGACTCGCTGAGTCTCAACATAGATTCAACTCTCTTAGGTGAACGAACGCACAGCAGGGCAGTTTCAAGGAAACGTTTCCCTGAGTTTCAGACGAAGTTTCCTGCGGTTTAGTACGTATGCCGGCATTGGGATGGAAATACCGGTTTTGGGATTCTGCACAGAAACGGTTTGCAAACCGCCGAATTCACACGTGTGTTTAACTCTGTCAGTTGAATGCACACATTGACAACCATTCAGTTAGAATGCTCCGTTTTGGTTTTAGAAGCAGATATTTCTCTGTACAGCCTATGGTCCCATTCACTCGGTAATATCCCAACGCTGCTCCTAGAAGAAACGTGTTTATGACTCGCTTAATCTCAACATAGATTCAACTTTTTAGGTGAACGAACGCACAGCAGAGCAGTTTAAAGGAAACGTTCCTCCTGAGTTTTAGACGAAGTTTCCTGCGGTTTAGAACGTATGCCGGCAATGGGCTGGAAATACCGGTTTTGGGATTCTGCACAGAAAGGGTTTGCAAACCGCTGAATCCACACGTGAGTTTAACTCCGTCAGTTGAATGCACACATTGACAACCATTCAGTTAGATAGCGCTGTTTTGCTTTTAGAAGCAGATATTTCTCTGTACAGCCTATGGTCCCATTCACTCAGGAATAAACCAGCGCAGCTCCTAGAAGAAACGTGTTTCTGACTCCCTGAATCTCAACATAGATTCCACTCTCTTAGGTGAAAGAACGCACAGCAGAGCAGTTTCAAGGAAACGTTTCCCCTGAGTTTTAGACGAAGTTTCCTGCGGTTTAGTACGTATGCCGGCATTGGGATGGAAATATCGGTTTTGGGATTCTGTACAGAAACGGTTTACAAACCTCCGAAATCACACGTGAGTTTAACTCTGTCAGTTGAATGCACACATTGACAACCATTCAGTTAGAATGCTCAGTTCTGGTTTTAGAAGCAGATATTTCTCTGTACAGCCTATGGTCCCATTCACTCGGGAATATCCCAACGCAGCTCCTAGAAGAAACGTGTTTCTGATTCGCTGAATCTCAACATAGATTCAACTCTCTTAGGTGAACGAACACACAGCAGAGCAGTTTCAAGTAAGCGATTCCCCTGAGTTTTAGACGAAGTTTACTGCGGTTTAGTACGTATGCCGGCATTGGGCTGGAAATGCCGGTTTTGGGATTCTGCACAGAAAGGGTTTGCAAACCGCTGAATCCACACGTGAGATTAACTCTGTCATTTTAATGCACACATTGACAACCATTCAGTTACATAGGTCCGTTTTGGTTTTAGAAGCAGATATTTCTCTGTACAGCCTATGGTTCCATTCACTCGGGAATATCACAACGCAGCTCCTAGAAGAAACGTGTATATGACTCGCTGAATCCCAGCATAGATTCAACTCTCTTAGGTGAACGAACGCACAGCAGAGCAGTTTCAAGGAAACGTTTCTCCTGAGTTTTAGACGAAGTTTACTGCTGTTTAGTACGTATGCCGGCATTAGGCTGGAAATGCCGGTTTTGGGATTCTGCAAAGAAAGGGTTTGCAAACCGCTGATTCCACACGTGAGTTTAACTCTGTCAGTTGAATGCACACATTGACAACCATTCAGTTAGATAACTCCGTTTTGGTTTTAGAAGCAGATATTTCTCTGTACAGCCTATGGTCCCATTCACTCGGGAATATCCCAACGCAGCTCCTAGAAGAAACGTGCTTCTGACTCGCTGAATCTCAACATAGATTCAACTCTCTTAGGTGAACGAACGCACAGCAGATCAGTTTCAAGGAAACGTTTCCCCTGAGTTTTAGACGAAGTTTCCTGCGGTTTAGTACGTATGCCGGCATTGGGATGGAAATACCGGTTTTGGGATTCTGCACAGAAACGGTTTACAAACCGCCGAATTCACACGTGAGTTTAACTCTGTCAGTTGAATGCACACATTGACAGCCATTCAGTTAGAATGCTCTGTTTTGGTTTTAGAAGCAGATATTTCTCTGTACAGCCTATGGACCCATTCACTCGGGAATATCCCAACGCAGCTCCTAGAAGAAACGTGTTTATGACTCGCTGAATCTCAACATAGATTCAACTCTCTTAGGTGAACGAAAACACAGCAGAGCAGTTTCAAGTAAACGATTCTCCTGAGTTTTAGACGAAGTTTACTGCGGTTTAGTACGTATGCCGGCATTGGGATGGAAATACCGGTTTTGGGATTTTGCACAGAAACGGTTTGCAAACCGCTGAATTCACACGTGAGTTTAACTCTGTCAGTTGAATGCACACATTGACAACCATTCAGTTAGATAGCTCCGTTTTGGTTTTAGAAGCAGATATTTCTCTGTACAGCCTATGGTCCCATTCACTCGGGAATATCCCAACGCAGCTCCTAGAAGAAACGTGTTTCTGACTCGCTGAATCTCAACATAGATTCAACATTCTTAGGTGAACGAACGCACAGCAGAGCAGTTTCAAGGAAACGTTTCTCCTGAGTTTTAGACGAAGTTTCCTGCGGTTTAGTACGTATGCCAGCATTGGGATGGAAACATCGGTTTTGGGATTCTGTAAAGAAACGGTTTACAAACCGCCGAATTCACACGTGAGTTTAACTCTGTAAGTTGAATGCACACATTGACAACCATTCAGTTAGAATGCTCCGTTCTGGTTTTAGAAGCAGATATTTCTCTGTACAGCCTATGGTCCCATTCACTCGGGAATATCCCAACGCAGCTCCTAGAAGAAACGTGTTTCTGACTCGCTGATTCCCAGCATAGATTCAACTCTCTTAGGTGAACGAACACACAGCAGAGCAGTTTCAAGGAAACGTTTCTCCTGAGTTTTAGTCGAAGTTTACTGCTGTTTCGTACGTATGCCGGCATTGGGCTGGAAATGCCGGTTTTGGGATTCTGCAAAGAAAGGGTTTGCAAACCGCTGATTCCACACGTGAGTTCAACTCTGTCAGTTGAATGCACACATTGACAACCATTCAGTTATAAAGCTCCGTTTTGGTTTTAGAAGCAGATATTTCTCTGTACAGCCTATGGTCCCATTCACTCGGGAATATCCCAACGCAGCTCCTAGAAGAAACGTGTTTCTGACTCGCTGAATCTCAATATAGATTCAACTCTCTTAGGTGAACGAACGCACAGCAGAGCAGTTTCAAGGAAACGTTTCCCGTCAGTTTTAGACGAAGTTTCCTGTGGTTTAGTACGTATGCCGGTATTGGGATGGAAATATCGGTTTTGGGATTCTGCACAGAAAGGGTTTGCAAACCGCCGAATTCACACGTGAGTTTAACTCTGTCAGTTGAATGCACACATTGACAACCATTCAGTTAGATAGCTCCGTTTTGGTTTTAGAAGCAGATATTTCTCTGTACAGCCTATGGTCCCATTCACTCAGGAATATCCCAACGCAGCTCCTGGAAGAAACGTGTTTCTGACTCGCTGAATCTCAACATAGATTCAACATTCTTAGGTGAACGAACGCACAGCAGAGCAGTTTCAAGGAAACGATTCTCCTGAGTTTTAGACGAAGTTTACTGCTGTTTAGTACGTATGCCTGTATTGGGCTGGAAATACCGGTTTTGGGATTCTGCACAGAAAGGGTTTGCAAACCGCTGAACCCACACGTGAGTTTAACTCTGTCAGTTGAATGCACACATTGACAACCATTCAGTTAGATAGCTCCGTTTTGGTTTTAGAAGCAGATATTTTCCTTTACAGCCTATGGTCCCATTCACTCGGGAATATCCCAACGCTGCTCCTAGAAGAAACGTGTTTATGACTCGCTGAATCTCAGCATAGATTCAACTTTTTAGGTGAACGAACGCACAGCAGAGCAGTTTCAAGGAAACGTTCCTCCTGAGTTTTAGACGAAGTTTCCTGCGGTTTAGAACGTATACCGGCAATGGGCCGGAAATACCGGTTTTGGGATTCTGCACAGAAAGGGTTTGCAAACCGCTGAATCCACAAGTGAGTTTAACTCCGTTAGTTGAATGCACACATTGACAACCATTCAGTTAGATAGCTCCGTTTTGGTTTTAGAAGCAGATATTTCTCTGTACAGCCTATGGTCCCATTCTCTCGGGAATAACCCAGCGCAGCTCCTAGAAGAAACGTGTTTCTGACTCGCTGAATCTCAAGATAGATTCCACTCTCTTAGGTGAACGAACGCACAGCAGAGAAGTTTCAAGGAAACGTTTCCCCTGAGTTTTAGACGAAGTTACCTGCGGTTTAGTACGTATGCCGGCATTGGGATGGAAATACCGGTTTTGGGATTCTGTACAGAAACGGTTTACAAACCGCCGAATTCACACGTGAGTTTAACTCTGTCAGTTGAATGCACACATTGACAACCATTCAGTTAGAATGATCCGTTTTGGTTTTAGAAGCAGATATTTCTCTGTACAGCCTATGGTCCCATTCACTCGGGAATATCCCAACGCAGCTCCTAGAAGAAACGTGTTTCTGACTCGCTGAATCTCAACATAGATTCAACTTTCTTAGGTGAACGAACGCACAGCAGAGCAGTTTCAAGGAAACGTTCCTCCTGAGTTTTAGACGAAGTTTACTGCTGTTTCGTACGTATGCCGGCATTGGGCTGGAAATGCCGGTTTTGGGATTCTGCAAAGAAAGGGTTTGCAAACCACTGATTCCACACGTCAGTTTAACTCTGTCAGTTGAATGCACACATTGACAACCATTCAGTTAGATAACTCCGTTTTGGTTTTAGAAGCAGATATTTCTCTGTACAGCCTATGGTCCCATTCACTCGGGAATATCCCAACGCAGCTCCTAGAAGAAATGTGTTTCTGACTCGCTGAATCTCAATATAGATTCAACTCTCTTAGGTGAACGAACGCACAGCAGAGGAGTTTCAAGGCAACGTTTCCCCTGAGTTTCAGACGAAGTTTCCTGCGGTTTAGTACGTATTCCGGCATTGGGATGGAAATACCGGTTTTGGGATTCTGCACAGAAACGGTTTGCAAACCGCCGAATTCACACGTGAGTTTAACTCTGTCAGTTGAATGCACACATTGCCAACCATTCAGTTAGAATGCTCCGTTTTGGTTTTAGAAGCTGATATTTCTCTGTACAGCCTATGGTCCCATTCACTCGGGAATATCCCAACGCTGCTCCTAGAAGAAACGTGTTTATGACTCGCTGAATCTCAACATAGATTCAACTTTTTAGGTGAACGAACGCACAGCAGAGCAGTTTCAAGGAAACGTTCCTCCTGAGTTTTAGACGAAGTTTCCTGCGGTTTAGAACGTATGCCGGCAATGGGCTGGATATACCGGTTTTGGGATTCTGCACAGAAAGGGTTTGCAAACCGCTGAATCCACACGTGAGTTTAACTCCGTCAGTTGAATGCACACATTGACAGCCATTCAGTTAGATAGCTCCGTTTTGCTTTTAGAAGCAGATATTTCTCTGTACAGCCTATGGTCCCATTCACTCAGGAATAAACCAGCGCAGCTCCTAGAAGAAACGTGTTTCTGACTCGCTGAATCTCAACATAGATTCCACTCTCTTACGTGTACGAACGCACAGCAGAGAAGTTTCAAGGAAACGTTTCTCCTTAGTTTTAGACGAAGTTTCCTGCGGTTTAGTACGTATGCCGGCATTGGGCTGGAAATACCGGTTTTGGGATTCTGCACAGAAAGGGTTTGCAAGCCGCTGAATCCACACGTGAGATTAACTCTTTCGGTTGAATGCACACATTGACAAACATTCGGTTAGATAGCTGCGTTTTGGTTTTAGAAGCAGATATTTCTCTGTACAGCCTATGGTCCCATTCACTCGGCAATATCCCAACAGAGTTCCTAGAAGAAACGTGTATATGACTCGCTGAATCCCAGCATAGATTCAACTCTCTTAGGTGAACGAACGCACAGCAGAGCAGTTTCAAGGAAACGTTTCCCTTGAGTTTCAGACGAAGTTTCCTGCGGTTTAGTACGTATGCCTGCATTGGGATGGAAATACCGGTTTTGGGATTCTGCACAGAAACGGTGTGCAAGCCACCGAATTCACACGTGAGTTTAACTCTGTCAGTTGAATGCACACATTGCCAACCATTCAGTTAGAATGCTCCGTTTTGGTTTTAGAAGCAGATATTTCTCTGTACAGCCTATGGTCCCATTCACTCGGGAATATCCCAACGCAGCTCCTAGAAGAAACGTGTTTATGACTCGCTGAATCACAACATAGATTCAACTTTTTAGGTGAACGAACGCACAGCAGAGCAGTTTCAAGGAAACGTTCCTCCTGAGTTTTAGACGAAGTTTCCTGCGGTTTAGAACGTGTGCCGGCAATGGGCTGGAAATACCGGATTTGGGATTCTGCACAGAAAGGGTTTGCAAACCGCCGAATCCACACGTGAGTTTATCTCCGTCAGTAAAATGCACACATTGACAACCATTCAGTTAGATAGCTCCGTTTTGGTTTTAGAAGCAGATATTTCTCTGTACAGCCTATGGTCCCATTCACTCGGGAATAACCCAGCGCAGCTCCTAGAAGAAACGTGTTTCTGACTCGCTGAATCTCAACATAGATTCCACTCTCTTAGGTGAACGAACGCACAGCAGAGAAGTTTCAAGGAAACGTTTCCCCTGAGTTTTAGACGAAGTTTCCTGCCGTTTAGTACGTATGCCGGCATTGGGATGGAAATACCGGTTTTGGTCCTGTACAGAAACGGTTTACAAACCGCCGAATTCACACGTGAGTTAAACTCTGTCAGTTGAATGCACACATTGACAACCATTCAGTTAGAATGCTCCGTTCTGGTTTTAGAAGTAGATATTTCTCTGTACAGCCTATGGTCCCATTCACTCGGGAATATCCCAACGCAGCTCCTAGAAGAAACGTGTTTCTGACTCGCTGAATCTCAGCATAGATTCAACTTTCTTAGGTGAACGAACGCACAGCAGAGCAGTTTCAAGGAAACGTTCCTCCTGAGTTTTAGACGAAGTTTACTGCTGTTTCGTACGTATGCCGGCATTGGGCTGGAAATGCCGGTTTTGGGATTCTGCAAAGAAAGGGTTTGCAAACCGCTGATTCCACACGTGAGTTTAACTCTGTCAGTTGAATGCACACATTGACAACCATTCAGTTAGATAGCTCCGTTTCGGTTTTAGAAGCAGATATTTTCCTGTACAGCCTATGGTCCCATTCACTCGGGAATATCCCAACGCAGCTCCTAGAAGAAACGTGTTTATGACTCGCTGAGTCTCAACATAGATTCAACTCTCTTAGGTGAACGAACGCACAGCAGAGCAGTTTCAAGGAAACGTTTCCCCTGAGTTTCAGACGAAGTTTCCTGCGGTTTAGTACGTATGCCGGCATTGGGATGGAAATACCGGTTTTGGGATTCTGCACAGAAATGGTTTGCAAACCGCCGAATTCACACGTGAGTTTAACTCTGTCAGTTGAATGCACACATTGCCAACCATTCAGTTAGAATGCTCCGTTTTGGTTTTAGAAGCAGATATTTCTCTGTACAGCCTATGGTCCCATTCACTCGGGAATATCCCAACGCTGCTCCTAGAAGAAACGTGTTTATGACTCGCTGAATCTCAACACAGATTAAACTTTTTAGGTGAACGAACGCACAGAAGAGCAGTTTCAAGGAAACGTTCCTCCTGAGTTTTGACGAAGTTTCCTGCAGTTTAGAACGAATGCCGGCAATGGGCTGGAAATACCGGTTTTGGGATTCTGCACAGAAAGGGTTTGCAAACCGCTGAATCCACACGTGAGTTTAACTCCGTCAGTTGAATGCACACATTGACAACCATTCAGTTAGATAGCTCCGTTTTGGTTTTAGAAGCAGATATTTCTCTGTACAGCCTATGGTCCCATTCACTCGGAAATAACCCAGCGCAGCTCCTAGAAGAAACGTGTTTATGACTCGCTGAATCTCAACATAGATTCCACTCTCTTAGGTGAACGAACGCAAAGCAGAGAAGTTTCAAGGAAACGTTTCCCCTGAGTTTTAGACGAAGTTTCCTGCGGTTTAGTACGTATGCCGGCATTGGGATGGAAATACCGGTTTTGGGATTCTGTACAGAAACGGTTTACAAACCGCCGAATTCACACGTGCGTTTAACTCTGTCAGTTGAATGCACACATTGACAAACATTCAGTTAGAATGCTCCGTTTTGGTTTTAGAAGCAGATATTTCTCTGTACAGCCTATGGTCCCATTCACTCGGGAATATCCGAATGCAGCTCCTAGAAGAAACGTGTTTCTGACTCGCTGAATCTCAACATAGATTCAACTTTCTTAGCTGAACGAACGCACAGCAGAGCAGTTTCAAGGAAACGTTCCTCCAGAGTTTTAGACGAAGTTTACTGCTGTTTCGTACGTATGCCGGCATTAGGCTGGAAATGCCGGTTTTGGGATTCTGCAAAGAAAGGGTTTGCAAACCGCTGATTCCACACGTGAGTTTAACTCTGTCATTTGAATGCACACATTGACAACCATTCAGTTAGATAACTCCGTTTTGGTTTTAGAAGCAGATATTTATCTGTACATCCTATGGTCCCATTCACTCGGGAATATCCCAACGCAGCTCCTAGAAGAAACGTGTTTCTGACTCGCTGAATCTCAACATAGATTCAACTCTCTTAGGTGAACGAACGCACAGCAGATCAGTTTCAAGGAAACGTTTCCCCTGAGTTTTAGACGAAGTTTCCTGCGGTTTAGTATGTATGCCGGCATTGGGATGGAAATACCGGTTTTGGGATTCTGCACAGAAACGGTTTACAAACCGCCGAATTCACACGTGAGTTTAACTCTTTCAGTTGAATGCACACATTGACAACGATTCAGTTAGAATGCTCTGTTTTGGTTTTAGAAGCAGATATTTCTCTGTACAGCCTATGGACCCATTCACTCGGGAATATCCCAACGCGGCTCCTAGAAGAAACGTGTTTATGACTCGCTGAATCTCAACATAGATTCAACTCTCTTAGGTGAACGAAAACACAGCAGAGCAGTTTCAAGTAAACGATTCTCCTGAGTTTTAGACGAAGTTTACTGCGGTTTAGTACGTATGCCGGCATTGGGATGGAAATATCGGTTTTGGGATTCTGTACAGAAACGGTTTACAAACCGCCGAATTCACACGTGAGTTTAACTCTGTCAGTTGAATGCACACATTGACAACCATTCAGTTAGAATGCTCCGTTCTGGTTTTAGAAGCAGATATTTCTCTGTACAGCCTATGGTCCCATTCACTCGGGAATATCCCAACGCAGCTCCTAGAAGAAACGTGTTTCTGACTCGCTGAATCTCAACATAGATTCAACTTTCTTAGGTGAACGAACGCACAGCAGAGCAGTTTCAAGGAAACGTTTCCCCTGAGTTTTAGACGAAGTTTACTGCTGTTTCGTACGTATGCCGGCATTAGGCTGGAAATGCCGGTTTTGGGATTCTGCAAAGAAAGGGTTTGCAAACCGCTGATTCCACACGTGAGTTTAACTCTGTCAGTTGAATGCACACATTGACAACCATTCAGTTAGGTAGCTCCGTTTTGGTATTAGAAGCAGATATTTCTCTGTACAGACTATGGTCCCATTCACTCGGGAATAACCCAACGCAGCTCCTAAAAGAAACGTGTTTCTGACTCCCTGAATCGCAACATAAATTCCACTCTCTTAGGTGAACGAACGCACAGCAGAGCAGTTTCAAGGAAACGTTTCCCCTGAGTTTTAGACGAAGTTTCCTGCGGTTTAGTACGTATGCCGGCATTGGGATGGAAATATCGGTTTTGGGATTCTGTACAGAAACGGTTTACAAACCGCCGAAATCACACGTGAGTTTAACTCCGTCAGTTGAATGCACACATTGACAACCATTCAGTTAGATAGCTCCGTTTTGGTTTTAGAAGCAGATATTTTTCTGTACAGCCTATGGTCCCATTCACTCAGGAATAAACAAGCGCAGCTCCTAGAAGAAACGTGTTTCTGACTCGCTGAATCTCAACATAGATTCCACTCTCTTAGGTGAACGAACGCACAGCAGAGAAGTTTCAAGGAAACGTTTCCCCTGAGTTTTAGACGAAGTTTCCTGCGGTTTAGTACGTATGCCGGCATTGGGATGGAAATACCGGTTTTGGGATTCTGTAGAGAAACGGTTTACAAACCGCCGAATTCACACGTGAGTTTAACTCTGTCAGTTGAATGCACACATTGACAACCATTCAGTTAGAATGCTCCGTTTTGGTTTTAGAAGCAGATATTTCTCTGTACAGCCTATGGTCCCATTCACTCGGGAATATCCCAACGCAGCTCCTAGAAGAAACGTGTTTCTGACTCGCTGAATCTCAACATAGATTCAACTTTCTTAGGTGAACGAAGGCACAGCAGAGCAGTTTCAAGGAAACGTTCCTCCTGAGTTTTAGACGAAGTTTACTGCTGTTTTGTACGTATGCCGGCATTGGGCTAGAAATGCCGGTTTTGGGATTCTGCAAAGAAAGGGTATGCAAACCGCTGATTCCACACGTGAGTTTAACTCTGTCAGTTGAATGCACACATTGACAACCATTCAGTTAGATAACTCCGTTTTTGTTTTAGAAGCAGATATTTATCTGTACAGCCTATGGTCCCATTCACTCGGGAATATCCCAACGCAGCTCCTAGAAGAAACGTGTTTCTGACTCGCTGAATCTCAACATAGATTCAACATTCTTAGGTGAACGAACGCACAGCAGAGCAGTTTCAAGGAAACGTTTCCCCTGAGTTTTAGACGAAGTTTCCTGCGGTTTAGTACGTATGCCGGCATTGGGATGGAAATACCGGTTTTGGGATTCTGCACAGAAACGGTTTACAAACCGCCGAATTCACACGTGAGTTTAACTCTGTCAGTTGAATGCACACATTGACAACCATTCATTTAGATAGCTCCGTTTTGGTTTTAGAAGCAGATATTTCTCTGTACAGCCTATGGTCCCATTCACTCGGGAATATCCCAACGCAGCTCCTAGAAGAAACGTGTTTCTGACTCGCTGAATCTCAGCATAGATTCAACATTCTTAGGTGAACGAAAGCACAGCAGAGCAGTTTCAAGGAAACGTTTCTCCTGAGTTTTAGACGAAGTTTCCTGCGGTTTAGTACGTATGCCGGCATTGGGATGGAAATATCGGTTTTGGGATTCTGTACAGAAACGGTTTACAAACCGCCGAATTCACACGTGAGTTTAACTCTGTCAGTTGAATGCACAAATTGACAACCATTCAGTTAGAATGCTCCGTTCTGGTTTTAGAAGCAGATATTTCTCTGTACAGCCTATGGTCCCATTCACTCGGGAATATCCCAACGCAGCTCCTAGAAGAAACGTGTTTCTGACTCGCTGAATCTCAACATAGATTCAACATTCTTAGGTGAACGAACGCACAGCAAAGCAGTTTCAAGGAAACGATTCTCCTTAGTTTTAGACGAAGTTTTCTGCGGTTTAGTACGTATGCCGGCATTGGGCTGGTAATACCGGTTTTGGGATTCTGCACAGAAAGGGTTTGCAAGCCGTTGAATCCACACGTGAGATTAACTCTTTCGGTTGAATGCACACATTGACAACCTTTCAGTTAGAATGCTCCGTTTTGGTTTTAGAAGCAGAGATTTCTCTGTACAGCCTATGGTCCCATTCACTCGGGAATATCCCAACGCTGCTCCTAGAAGAAACGTGTTTATGACTCGCTGAATCTCAACATAGATTCAACTTTTTAGGTGAACGAATGCACAGCAGAACAGTTTCAAGGAAACGTTCCTCCTGAGTTTTAGACGAAGTTTCCTGCGGTTTAGAACGTATCCCGGCAATGGGCTTTAAATACCGGTTTTGGGATTCTGCACAGAAAGGGTTTGCAAACCGCTGAATCCACACGTGAGTTTAACTCCGTCAGATGAATGCAAACATTGACAACCATTCAGTTAGATAGCTCCGTTTTGGTTTTAGAAGCAGATATTTCTCTGTACAGCCTATGGTCCCATTCACTCGGAAATAACCCAGCGCAGCTCCTAGAAGAAACGTGTTTATGACTCGCTGAATCTCAACATAGATTCCACTCTCTTAGGTGAACGAACGCAAAGCAGAGAAGTTTCAAGGAAACGTTTCCCCTGAGTTTTAGACGAAGTTTCCTGCGGTTTAGTACGTATGCCGGCATTGGGATGGAAATACCGGTTTTGGGATTCTGTACAGAAACGGTTTACAAACCGACGAATTCACACGTGCGTTTAACTCTGTCAGTTGAATGCACACATTGACAACCATTCAGTTAGAATGCTCCGTTTTGGTTTTAGAAGCAGATATTTCTCTGTACAGCCTATGGTCCCATTCACTCGGGAATATCCGAATGCAGCTCCTAGAAGAAACGTGTTTCTGAATCGCTGAATCTCAACATAGATTCAACTTTCTTAGCTGAACGAACGCACAGCAGAGCAGTTTCAAGGAAACGTTCCTCCAGAGTTTTAGACGAAGTTTACTGCTGTTTCGTACGTATGCCGGCATTAGGCTGGAAATGCCGGTTTTGGGATTCTGCAAAGAAAGGGTTTGCAAACCGCTGATTCCACACGTGAGTTTAACTCTGTCATTTGAATGCACACATTGACAACCATTCAGTTAGATAACTCCGTTTTGGTTTTAGAAGCAGATATTTATCTGTACAGCCTATGGTCCCATTCACTCGGGAATATCCCAACGCAGCTCCTAGAAGAAACGTGTTTCTGACTCGCTGAATCTCAACATAGATTCAACTCTCTTAGGTGAACGAACGCACAGCAGATCAGTTTCAAGGAAACGTTTCCCCTGAGTTTTAGACGAAGTTTCCTGCGGTTTAGTATGTATGCCGGCATTGGGATGGAAATACCGGTTTTGGGATTCTGCACAGAAACGGTTTACAAACCGCCGAATTCACACGTGAGTTTAACTCTGTCAGTTGAATGCACACATTGACAACGATTCAGTTAGAATGCTCTGTTTTGGTTTTATAAGCAGATATTTCTCTGTACAGCCTATGGACCCATTCACTCGGGAATATCCCAACGCAGCTCCTAGAAGAAACGTGTTTATGACTCGCTGAATCTCAACATAGATTCAACTCTCTTAGGTGAACGAAAACACAGCAGAGCAGTTTCAAGTAAACGATTCTCCTGAGTTTTAGACGAAGTTTACTGCGGTTTAGTACGTATGCCGGCATTGGGATGGAAATATCGGTTTTGGGATTCTGTACAGAAACGGTTTACAAACCGCCGAATTCACACGTGAGTTTAACTCTGTCAGTTGAATGCACACATTGACAACCATTCAGTTAGAATGCTCCGTTCTGGTTTTAGAAGCAGATATTTCTCTGTACAGCCTATGGTCCCATTCACTCGGGAATATCCCAACGCAGCTCCTAGAAGAAACGTGTTTCTGACTCGCTGAATCTCAACATAGATTCAACTTTCTTAGGTGAACGAACGCACAGCAGAGCAGTTTCAAGGAAACGTTTCCCCTGAGTTTTAGACGAAGTTTACTGCTGTGTCGTACGTATGCCGGCATTAGGCTGGAAATGCCGGTTTTGGGATTCTGCAAAGAAAGGGTTTGCAAACCGCTGATTCCACACGTGAGTTTAACTCTGTCAGTTGAATGCACACATTGACAACCATTCAGTTAGGTAGCTCCGTTTTGGTATTAGAAGCAGATATTTCTCTGTACAGACTATGGTCCCATTCACTCGGGAATAACCCAACGCAGCTCCTAAAAGAAACGTGTTTCTGACTCCCTGAATCTCAACATAAATTCCACTCTCTTAGGTGAACGAACGCACAGCAGAGCAGTTTCAAGGAAACGTTTCCCCTGAGTTTTAGACGAAGTTTCCTGCGGTTTAGTACGTATGCCGGCATTGGGATGGAAATATCGGTTTTGGGATTCTGTACAGAAACGGTTTACAAACCGCCGAAATCACACGTGAGTTTAACTCTGTCAGTTGAATGCACACATTGACAACCATTCAGTTAGAATGCTCCGTTCTGGTTTTAGAGGCAGATATTTCTCTGTACAGCCTATGGTCCCATTCACTCGGGAATATCCCAACGCAGCTCCTAGAAGAAACGTGTTTCTGATTCGCTGAATCTCAACATAGATTCAACTTTCTTAGGTGAACGAACGCACAGCAGAGCAGTTTCAAGGAAACGTTCCTCCTGAGATTTAGACGAAGTTTACTGCTGTTTCGTACGTATGCCGGCATGTGGCTGGAAATGCCGGTTTTGGGATTCTGCAAAGAAAGGGTTTGCAAACCGCTGATTCCACACGGGAGTTTAACTCTGTCAGTTGAATGCACACATTGACAACCATTCAGTTAGATAGCTCCGTTTTGGTTTTAGAAGCAGATATTTATCTGTACAGCCTATGGTCCCATTCACTCGGGAATATCCCAACGCAGCTCCTAGAAGAAACGTGTTTCTGACTCGCTGAATCTCAACATAGATTCAACATTCTTAGGTGAACGAACGCACAGCAGAGCAGTTTCAAGGAAACGATTCCCCTGAGTTTTAGACGAAGTTTCCTGCGGTTTAGTACGTATGCCGGCATTGGACTGGTAATACCGGTTTTGGGATTCTGCACAGAAAGGGTTTGCAAGCCACTGAATCCACATGTGAGATTAACTCTTTCGGTTGAATGCACACATTGACAACCATTCGGTTAGATAGCTGCGTTTTGGTTTTAGAAGCAGATATTTCTCTGTACAGCCTATGGTCCCATTCACTCGGGAATATCCCAACAGAGTTCCTTGAAGAAACGTGTATATGACTCGCTGAATCCCAGCATAGATTCAACTTTTTAGGTGAACGAACGCACAGCAGAGCAGTTTCAAGGAAACGTTCCTCCTGAGTTTTAGACGAAGTTTCCTGCGGTTTAGAACGTATGCCGGCAATGGGCTGGAAATACCGGTTTTGGGATTCTGCACAGAAAGGGTTTGCAAACCGCTGAATCCACACGTGAGTTTAACTCCGTCAGTTGAATGCACACATTGACAACCATTCAGTTAGATAGCTCCGTTTTGGTTTTAGAAGCAGATATTTCTCTGTACAGCCTATGGTCCCATTCACTCGGGAATAACCCAGCGCAGCTCCTAGAAGAAACGTGTTTCTGACTCGCTGAATCTCAACATAGATTCCACTCTCTTAGGTGAACGAACGCAAAGCAGAGAAGTTTCAAGGAAACGTTTCCCCTGAGATTTAGACGAAGTTTCCTGCGGTTTAGTACGTATGCCGGCATTGGGATGGAAATACCGGTTTTGGGATTCTGTACAGAAACGGTTTACAAACCGCCGAATTCACACGTGAGTTTAACTCTGTCAGTTGAATGCACACATTGACAACCATTCAGTTAGAATGCTCCGTTTTGGTTTTAGAAGCACATATTTCTCTGTACAGCCTATGGTCCCATTCACTCGGGAATATCCCAACTCAGTTCCTAGAAGAAACGTGTATATGACTCGCTGAATCCCAGCATAGATTCAACTCTCTTAGGTGAACGAACGCACAGCAGAGCAGTTTCAAGGAAACGTTTCTCCTGAGTTTTAGACGAAGTTTCCTGCGGTTTAGTACATATGCCGGCATTGGGATGGAAATATCGGTTTTGGGATTCTGTACAGAAACGGTTTACAAACCGCTGAATTCACACGTGAGTTTAACTCTGTCAGTTGAATGCACACATTGACAACCATTCAGTTAGAATGCTCAGTTTTGGTTTTAGAAGCAGATATTTCTCTGTACAGCCTATGGTCCCATTCACTCGGGAATATCCGAACGCAGCTCCTAGAAGAAACGTGTTTCTGACTCGCTGAATCTCAACATAGACTCACCTCTCTTAGGTGAACGAACACACAGCAGAGCAGTTTGAAGTAAACGATTCTCCTGAGTTTTAGACGAAGTTTACTGCTGTTTAGTACGTATGCCGGCATTGGGATGGAAATACCGGTTTTGGGATTTTGCACAGAAACGGTTTGCATACCGCTGAATTCACACGTGAGTTTAACTCTGTCAGTTGAATGCACACATTGACAACCATTCAGTTAGATAGCTCCACTTTGGTTTTAGAAGCAGATATTTCTCTGTACAGTCTATGGTCCCATTCACTCGGGAATATCCCAACGCAGCTCCTAGAAGAAACGTGTTTCTGACTTGCTGAATCTCAACATAGCTTCAACTCTCTTAGGTGAACGAACGCACAGCAGAGCAGTTTCAAGGAAACGATTCTCCTTAGTTTTAGACGAAGTTTCCTGCGGTTTGGTACGTATGCCGGCATTGGGCTGGAAATACCGGTTTTGGGATTCTGCACAGAAAGGGTTTGCAAGCCGCTGAATCCACACGTGAGATTAACTCTTTCGGTTGAAAGCACACATTGACAACCATTCTGTTAGATAGCTGCGTTTTGGTTTTAGAAGCAGATATTTCTCTGTACAGCCTATGGTCCCATTCACTCGGGAATATCCCAACAGAGTTCGTAGAAGAAACGTGTATATGACTCGCTGATTCCCAGCATAGATTCAACTCTCTTAGGTGAACGAACGCACAGCAGAGCAGTTTCAAGGAAACGATTCTCCTGAGTTTTAGACGAAGTCTACTGCTGTTTAGTACGTATGCCGGCATTGGGCTGGAAATACCGGTTTTGGGATTCTGCACAGAAAGGGTTTGCAAACCGCTGAACCCACACGTGAGTTTAACTCTGTCAGTTGAATGCACACATTGACAACCATTCAGTTAGATAGTTCCGTTTTGGTTTTAGAAGCAGATATTTTCCTGTACAGCCTATGGTCCCATTCACTCGGGAATATCCCAACGCAGCTCCTAGAAGAAACGTGTTTATGACTCGCTGAGTCTCAACATAGATTCAACTCTCTTAGGTGAACGAACGCACAGCAGAGCAGTTTCAAGGAAACGTTCCTCCTGAGTTTTAGACGAAGTTTACTGCTGTTTCGTACGTATGCCGGCATTAGGCTGGAAATGCCGGTTTTGGGATTCTGCAAAGAAAGGGTTTGCAAACCGCTGATTCCACACGTGAGTTTAACTCTGTCAGTTGAATGCACACATTGACAACCTTTCAGTTAGATAACTCCGTTTTGGTTTTAGAAGCAGATATTTCTCTGTACAGCCTATGGTCCCATTCACTCGGGTATATCCCAACGCAGCTCCTAGAAGAAACGTGTTTCTGACTCGCTGAATCTCAACATAGATTCAACTCTCGTAGGTTAACGAACGCACAGCAGATCAGTTTCAAGGAAACGTTTCCCCTGAGTTTCAGACGAAGTTTCCTGCGGTTTAGTACGTATGCCGGCATTGGGATGGAAATACCGGTTTTGGGATTCTGCACAGAAAGGGTTTGCAAACCGCTGAATCCACACGTGAGATTAACTCTGTCATTTTAATGCACACATTGACAACCATTCAGTTACATAGGTCCGTTTTGGTTTTAGAAGCAGATATTTCTCTGTACAGCCTATGGTCCCATTCACTCGGGAATATCCCAACTCAGTTCCTAGAAGAAACGTGTATATGACTCGCTGAATCCCAGCATAGATTCAACTCTCTTAGGTGAACGAACGCACAGCAGAGCAGTTTCAACGAATCGTTTCTCCTGAGTTTTAGACGAAGTTTACTGCTGTTTAGTACGTATGCCGGCATTAGGCTGGAAATGCCGGTTTTGGGATTCTGCAAAGAAAGGGTTTGCAAACCGCTGATTCCACACGTGAGTTTAACTCTGTCAGTTGAATGCACACATTGACAACCATTCAGTTAGATAGCTCCGTTTTGGTTTTAGAAGCAGATATTTCTCTGTACAGCCTATGGTCCCATTCACTCGGGAATAACCCAGCGCAGCTCCTTGAAGAAACGTGTTTCTGACTCGCTGAATCTCAACATAGATTCCACTCTCTTAGGTGAACGAACGCAAAGCAGAGAAGTTTCAAGGAAACGTTATCCCTGAGTTTTAGACGAAGTTTCCTGCGGTTTAGTACGTATGCCGGCATTGGGATGGAAATACCGGTTTTGGGATTCTGTACAGAAACGGTTTACAAACCGCCGAATTCACACGTGAGTTTAACTCTGTCAGTTGAATGCACACATTGACAACCATTCAGTTAGAATGCTCCGTTTTGGTTTTAGAAGCAGATATTTCTCTGTACAGCCTATGGTCCCATTCACTCGGGAATATCCCAATGCAGCTCCTAGAAGAAACGTGTTTCTGACTCGCTGAATCTCAACATAGATTCAACTTTCTTAGGTGAACGAACGCACAGCAGAGCAGTTTCAAGGAAACGTTCCTCCTGAGTTTTAGACGAAGTTTACTGCTGTTTCCTACGTATGCCGGCATTAGGCTGGAAATGCCGGTTTTGGGATTCTGCAAAGAAAGGGTTTGCAAACCGCTGATTCCACACGTGAGTTTAACTCTGTCAGTTGAATGCACACATTGACAACCTTTCAGTTAGATAACTCCGTTTTGGTTTTAGAAGCAGATATTTCTCTGTACAGCCTATGGTCCCATTCACTCGGGTATATCCCAACGCAGCTCCTAGAAGAAACGTGTTTCTGACTCGCTGAATCTCAACATAGATTCAACTC
Source organism: Aotus nancymaae (assembly GCF_030222135.1). Lineage (NCBI taxonomy): Eukaryota > Metazoa > Chordata > Mammalia > Primates > Aotidae > Aotus > Aotus nancymaae. Next base: position 1,031,052 of record NW_026988565.1, read on the forward strand.
TCTTAGGTGAACGAACGCACAGCAGATCAGTTTCAAGGAAACGTTTCCCCTGAGTTTTAGACGAAGTTTCCTGCGGTTTAGTACGTATGCCGGCATTGGGATGGAAATACCGGCTTTGGGATTCTGCACAGAAAGGGTTTGCAAACCGCTGAATCCACACGTGAGATTAACTCTGTCATTTTAATGCACACATTGACAACCATTCAGTTACATAGGTCCATTTTGGTTTTAGAAGCAGATATTTCTCTGTACAGCCTATGGTCCCATTCACTCGGGAATATCCCAACTCAGTTCCTAGAAGAAACGTGTATATGACTCGCTGAATCCCAGCATAGATTCAACTCTCTTAGGTGAACGAACGCACAGCAGAGCAGTTTCAACGAATCGTTTCTCCTGAGTTTTAGACGAAGTTTACTGCTGTTTAGTACGTATGCCGGCATTAGGCTGGAAATGCCGGTTTTGGGATTCTGCAAAGAAAGGGTTTGCAAACCGCTGATTCCACACGTGAGTTTAACTCTCTCAGTTGAATGCACACATTGACAACCATTCAGTTAGATAGCTCCGTTTTGGTTTTAGAAGCAGATATTTCTCTGTACAGCCTATGGTCCCATTCACTCGGGAATAACCCAACGCAGCTCCTAGAAGAAACGTGTTTCTGACTCGCTGAATCTCAACATAGATTCCACTCTCTTAGCTGAACGAACGCACAGCAGAGCAGTTTCAAGGAAACGTTTCCCCTGAGTTTTAGACGAAGTTTCCTGTGGTTTAGTACATATGCCTTCATTGGGATGGAAATATCGGTTTTGGGATTCTGTACAGAAACGGTTTACAAACCGCTGAATTCACACGTGAGTTTAACTCTGTCAGTTGAATGCACACATTGACAACCATTCAGTTAGAATGCTCCGTTTTGGTTTTAGAAGCAGATATTTCTCTGTACATCCTATGGTCCCATTCACTCGGGAATATCCGAACGCAGCTCCTAGAAGAAACGTGTTTCTGACTCGCTGAATCTCAACATAGATTCAACGTTCTTAGGTGAACGAACGCACAGCAGAGCAGTTTCAAGGAAACGATCCTCCTGAGTTTTAGACGAAGTTTACTGCTGTTTCGTACGCAAGCCGGCATTGGGCTGGAAATGCCGGTTTTGGGATTCTGCAAAGAAAGGGTTTGCAAACCGCTGATTCCACACGTGAGTTTAACTCTGTCAGTTGAATGCACACATTGACAACCATTCAGTTAGATAACTCCGTTTTGGTTTTAGAAACAGATATTTCTCTGTACAGCCTATGGTCCCATTCACTCGGGAATATCCCAACGCAGCTCCTAGAAGAAACGTGTTTATGACTCGCTGAGTCTCAACATAGATTCAACTCTCTTAGGTGAACGAACGCACAGCAGAGCAGTTTCAAGGAAACGTTTCCCCTGAGTTTCAGACGAAGTTTCCTGCGGTTTAGTACGTATGCCGGCATTGGGATGGAAATACCGGTTTTGGGATTCTGCACAGAAAGGGTTTGCAAGCCGCTGAATCCACACGTGAGATTAACTCTTTCGGTTGAATGCACACATTGACAACCATTCGGTTAGATAGCTGCGTTTTGGTTTTAGAAGCAGATATTTCTCTGTACAGCCTATCGTCCCATTCACTCGGGAATATCCCAACAGAGTTCGTAGAAGAAACGTGTATATGACTCGCTGATTCCCAGCATAGATTCAACTCTCTTAGGTGAACGAACACACAGCAGAGCAGTTTCAAGGAAACGTTTCTCCTGAGTTTTAGACGAAGTTTACTGCTGTTTCGTACGTATGCCGGCATTGGGCTGGAAATGCCGGTTTTGGGATTCTGCAAAGAAAGGGTTTGAAAACCGCTGAATCCACACGTGAGTTTAACTCTGTCAGTTGAATGCACACATTGACAACCATTCAGTTAGATAGCTCCGTTTTGGTTTTAGAAGCAGATATTTCTCTGTACAGCCTATGGTCCCATTCACTCGGGAATATCCCAACGCTGCTCCTAGAAGAAACGAGTTTATGACTCGCTGAATCTCAACATAGAGTCAACTTTTTAGGTGAACGAACGCACAGCAGAGCAGTTTCAAGGAAACGTTCCTCCTGAGTTTTAGACGAAGTTTCCTGCGGTTTAGAACGTATGCCGGCAATGGGCTGGAAATACCGGTTTTGGGATTCTGCACAGAAAGGGTTTGCAAACCGCTGAATCCACACGTGAGTTAACTCCGTCAGTTGAATGCACACATTGACAACCATTCAGTTAGAATGCTCCGTTTTGGTTTTAGAAGCAGATATTTCTCTGTACAGCCTATGGTCCCATTCACTCGGGAATATCCCAACGCAGCTCCTAGAAGAAACGTGTTTCTGACTCGCTGAATCTCAACATAGATTCAACTTTCTTAGGTGAACGAACGCACAGCAGAGCAGTTTCAAGGAAACGTTCCTCCTGAGTTTTAGACGAAGTTTACTGCTGTTTCGTACGTATGCCGGCATTGGGCTGGAAATGCCGGTTTTGGGATTCTGCAAAGAAAGGGTTTGCAAACCGCTGATTCCACACGTGAGTTTAACTCTGTCAGTTGAATGCACACATAGACAACCATTCAGTTAGATAACTCCGTTTTGGTTTTAGAAGCAGATATTTCTCTGTACAGCCTATGGTCCCATTCACTCGGGAATATCCCAACGCAGCTCCTAGAAGAAACGTGTTTCTGCCTCGCTGAATCTCAATATAGATTCAACTCTCTTAGGTGAACGAACGCACAGCAGAGCACTTTCAAGGAAACGTTTCCCCTCAGTTTTAGACGAAGTTTCCTGTGGTTTAGTACGTATGCCGGTATTGGGATGGAAATATCGGTTTTGGGATTCTGCACAGAAACGGTTTGCAAACCGCCGAATTCACACGTGAGTTTAACTCTGTCAGTTGAATGCACACATTGACAACCATTCAGTTAGATAGCTCCGTTTTGATTTTAGAAGCAGATATTTCTCTGTATAGCCTATGGTCCCATTCACTCGGGAATATCCCAACGCAGCTCCTAGAAGAAACGTGTTTCTGACTCGCTGAATCTCAACATAGATTCAACATTCTTAGGTGAACGAACGCACAGCAGAGCAGTTTCAAGGAAACGTTTCTCCTTAGTTTTAGACGTAGTTTCCTGCGGTTTAGTACGTATGCCGGCATTGGGCTGGAAATACCGGTTTTGGGATTCTGCACAGAAAGGGTTTGCAAACCGCTGAACCCACACATGAGTTTAACTCTGTCAGTTGAATGCACACATTGACAACCATTCAGTTAGATAGCTCCGTTTTGGTTTTAGAAGCAGATATTTTCCTGTACAGCCTATGGTCCCATTCACTCGGGAATATCCCAACGCAGCTCCTAGAAGAAACGTGTTTATGACTCGCTGAGTCTCAACATAGATTCAACTCTCTTAGGTGAACGAACGCACAGCAGAGCAGTTTCAAGGAAACGTTTCCCCTGAGGTTCAGACGAAGTTTCCTGCGGTTTAGTACGTATGCCGGCATTGGGATGGAAATACCGGCTTTGGGATTCTGCACAGAAACGGTTTGCAAACCGCCGAATTCACACGTGAGTTTAACTCTGTCAGTTGAATGCACACATTGCCAACCTTTCAGTTAGAATGCTCCGTTTTGGTTTTAGAAGCAGAGATTTCTCTGTACAGCCTATGGTCCCATTCACTCGGGAATATCCCAATGCAGCTCCTAGAAGAAACGTGTTTCTGACTCGCTGAATCTCAACATGGATTCCACTCTCTTAGGTGAACGAACGCACAGCAGAGCAGTTTCAAGGAAACGTTTCTCCTTAGTTTTAGACGAAGTTTCCTACGGTTTGGTACGTATGCCGGCATTGGGCTGGAAATACCGGTTTTGGGATTCTGCACAGAAAGGGTTTGCAAGCCGCTGAATCCACACGTGAGATTAACTCTTTCGGTTGAATGCACACATTGACAACCATTCAGTTAGAATGCTCCGTTTTGGTTTTAGAAGCAGATATTTCTCTGTACAGCCTATGGTCCCATTCACTCGGGAATATCCCAACGCAGCTCCTAGAAGAAACGTGTTTCTGACTCGCTGAATCTCAACATAGATTCAACTTTCTTAGGTGAACGAACGCACAGCAGAGCAGTTTCAAGGAAACGTTCCTCCTGAGTTTTAGACGAAGTTTACTGCTGTTTCGTACGTATGCCGGCATTGGGCTGGAAATGCCGGTTTTGGGATTCTGCAAAGAAAGGGTTTGCAAACCGCTGATTCCACACGTGAGTTTAACTCTGTCAGTTGAATGCACACATAGACAACCATTCAGTTAGATAACTCCGTTTTGGTTTTAGAAGCAGATATTTCTCTGTACAGCCTATGGTCCCATTCACTCGGGAATATCCCAACGCAGCTCCTAGAAGAAACGTGTTTCTGACTCGCTGAATCTCAATATAGATTCAACTCTCTTAGGTGAACGAACGCACAGCAGAGCAGTTTCAAGGAAACGTTTCCCCTCAGTTTTAGACGAAGTTTCCTGTGGTTTAGTACGTATGCCGGTATTGGGATGGAAATATCGGTTTTGGGATTCTGCACAGAAACGGTTTGCAAACCGCCGAATTCACACATGAGTTTAACTCTGTCAGTTGAATGCACACATTGACAACCATTCAGTTAGATAGCTCCGTTTTGGTTTTAGAAGCAGATATTTCTCTGTACAGCCTATGGTCCCATTCACTCGGGAATATCCCAACGCAGCTCCTAGAAGAAACGTGTTTCTGACTCGCTAAATCTCAACATAGATTCAACTCTCTTAGGTGAACGAAAGCACAGCAGATCCGTTTCAAGGAAACGTTTCCCCTGAGTTTTAGACGAAGTTTCCTGCGGTTTAGTACGTATGCCGGCATTGGGATGGAAATACCGGTTTTGGGATTCTGCACAGAAACGGTTTACAAACCGCCGAATTCACACGTGAGTTTAACTCTGTCAGTTGAATGCACACATTGACAACCATTCAGTTAGATAACTCCGTTTTGGTTTTAGAAGCAGATATTTCTCTGTACAGCCTATGGTCCCATTCACTCGGGAATATCCCAACGCAGCTCCTAGAAGAAACGTGTTTATGACTCGCTGAATCTCAACGTAGATTCAACTCTCTTAGGTGAACGAACACACAGCAGAGCAGTTTCAAGTAAACGATTCTCCTGAGTTTTAGACGAAGTTTACTGCGGTTTAGTACGTATGCCGGCATTGGGATGGAAATACCGGTTTTGGGATTTTGCACAGAAACGGTTTGCAAACCGCTGAATTCACACGTGAGTTTAACTCCGTCAGTTGAATGCACACATTGACAACCATTCAGTTAGATAGCTCCGTTTTGATTTTAGAAGCAGATATTTCTCTGTACAGCCTATGGTCCCATTCACTCGGGAATATCCCAACGCAGCTCCTAGAAGAAACGTGTTTATGACTCGCTGAATCTCAACATAGATTCAACTCTCTTAGGTGAACGAACGCACAGCAGATCAGTTTCAAGGAAACGTTTCCCCTGAGTTTTAGACGAAGTTTCCTGCGGTTTAGTAGTTATGCCGGGATTGGGATGGAAATACCGGTTTTGGGATTCTGCACTGAAACGGTTTACAAACCGCCGAATTCCCACGTGAGTTTAACTCTGTCAGTTGAATGCACACATTGACAACCATTCAGTTAGAATGCTCCGTTTTGGTTTTAGAAGCAGATATTTCTCTGTACAGCCTATGGACCCATTCTCTCGGGAATATCCCAACGCAGATCCTAGAAGAAACGTGTTTATGACTCGCTGAATGTCAACATAGATTCAACTCTCTTAGGTGAACGAACACACAGCAGAGCAGTTTCAAGTAAACGGTTCTCCTGAGTTTTAGACGAAGTTTACTGCGGTTTAGTACGTATGCCGGCATTGGGATGGAAATACCGGTTTTGGGATTTTGCACAGAAACGGTTTGCAAACCGCTGAAATCACACGTGAGTTTAACTCTGTCAGTTGAATGCACACATTGACAACCATTCAGTTAGATAGCTCCGTTTTGGTTTTAGAAGCAGATATTTCTCTGTACAGCCTATGGTCCCATTCACTCGGGAATATCCCAACGCAGCTCCTAGAAGAAACGTGTTTCTGACTCGCTGAATCTCAACATAGATTCAACTCTCTTAGGTGAACGAACGCACAGCAGAGCAGTTTCAAGGAAACGTTTCTCCTTAATTTTAGACGAAGTTTCCTGCGGTTTGGTACGTATGCCGGCATTGGGCTGAAAATACCGGTTTTGGGATTCTGCACAGAAAGGGTTTGCAAACCGCTGAATCCACACGTGAGTTAACTCCGTCAGTTGAATGCACACATTGACAACCATTCAGTTAGAATGCTCCGTTTTGGTTTTAGAAGCAGATATTTCTCTGTACAGCCTATGGTCCCATTCACTCGGGAATATCCCAACGCAGCTCCTAGAAGAAACGTGTTTCTGACTCGCTGAATCTCAATATAGATTCAACTCTCTTAGGTGAACGAACGCACAGCAGAGCACTTTCAAGGAAACGTTTCCCCTCAGTTTTAGACGAAGTTTCCTGTGGTTTAGTACGTATGCCGGTATTGGGATGGAAATATCGGTTTTGGGATTCTGCACAGAAACGGTTTGCAAACCGCCGAATTCACACGTGAGTTTAACTCTGTCAGTTGAATGCACACATTGACAACCATTCAGTTAGATAGCTCCGTTTTGGTTTTAGAAGCAGATATTTCTCTGTACAGCCTATGGTCCCATTCACTCGGGAACATCCCAACGCAGCTCCTAGAAGAAACGTGTTTCTGACTCGCTGAATCTCAACATAGATTCAACATTCTTAGGTGAACGAACGCACAGCAGAGCAGTTTCAAGGAAACGATTCTCCTGAGTTTTAGACGAAGTTTACTGCTGTTTAGTACGTATGCCGGCATTGGGCTGGAAATACCGGTTTTGGGATTCTGCACAGAAAGGGTTTGCAAACCGCTGAACCCACACATGAGTTTAACTCTGTCAGTTGAATGCACACATTGACAACCATTCAGTTAGATAGCTCCGTTTTGGTTTTAGAAGCAGATATTTTCCTGTACAGCCTATGGTCCCATTCACTCGGGAATATCCCAACGCTGCTCCTAGAAGAAACGTGTTTATGACTCGCTGAATCTCAACATAGATTCAACTTTTTAGGTGAACGAACGCACAGCAGAGCAGTTTCAAGGAAACGTTCCTCCTGAGTTTTAGACGAAGTTTCCTGCGGTTTAGAACGTATGCCGGCAATGGGCTGGAAATACCGGTTTTGGGATTCTGCACAGAAAGGGTTTGCAAACCGCTGAATCCACACGTGAGTTTAACTCCGTCAGTTGAATGCACACATTGACAACCATTCAGTTAGATAGCTCCGTTTTGGTTTTAGAAGCAGATATTTCTCTGTACAGCCTATGGTCCCATTCACTCAGGAATAACCCAGCGCAGCTCCTAGAAGAAACGTGTTTCTGACTCGCTGAATCTCAACATAGATTCCACTCTCTTAGGTGAACGAACGCAAAGCAGAGAAGTTTCAAGGAAACGTTTCCCCTGAGTTTTAGACGACGTTTCCTGCGGTTTAGTACGTATGCTGGCATTGGGATGGAAATACCGGTTTTGGGATTCTGTACAGAAACGGTTTACAAACCGCCGAATTCAAACGTGAGTTTAACTCTGTCAGTTGAATGCACACATTGACAACCATTCAGTTTGAATGCTCCATTTTGGTTTTAGAAGCAGATATTTCTCTGTACAGCCTACTGTCCCATTCACTCGGGAATATCCCAATGCAGCTCCTAGAAGAAACGTGTTTCTGACTCGCTGAATCTCAACATGGATTCCACTCTCTTAGGTGAACGAACGCACAGCAGAGCAGTTTCAAGGAAACGTTTCTCCTTAGTTTTAGACGAAGTTTCCTGCGGTTTGGTACGTATGCCGGCATTGGGCTGGAAATACCGGTTTTGGGATTCTGCACAGAAAGGGTTTGCAAGCCGCTGAATCCACACGTGAGATTAACTCTTTCGGTTGAATGCACACATTGACAACCATTCGGTTAGATAGCTGCGTTTTGGTTTCAGAAGCAGATATTTCTCTGTACAGCCTATCGTCCCATTCACTCGGGAATATCCCAACAGAGTTCGTAGAAGAAACGTGTATATGACTCGCTGATTCCCAGCATAGATTCAACTCTCTTAGGTGAACGAACACACAGCAGAGCAGTTTCAAGGAAACGTTTCTCCTGAGTTTTAGACGAAGTTTACTGCTGTTTCGTACGTATGCCGGCATTGGGCTGGAAATGCCGGTTTTGGGATTCTGCAAAGAAAGGTTTTGCAAACCGCTGAATCCACACGTGAGTTTAACTCTGTCAGTTGAATGCACACATTGACAACCATTCAGTTAGATAGCTCCGTTTTGGTTTTAGAAGCAGATATTTCTCTGTACAGCCTATGTTCCCATTCACTCGGGAATATCCCAACGCTGCTCCTAGAAGAAACGAGTTTATGACTCGCTGAATCTCAACATAGAGTCAACTTTTTAGGTGAACGAACGCACAGCAGAGCAGTTTCAAGGAAACGTTCCTCCTGAGTTTTAGACGAAGTTTCCTGCGGTTTAGAACGTATGCCGGCAATGGGCTGGAAATACCGGTTTTGGGATTCTGCAAAGAAAGGGTTTGCAAACCGCTGAATCCACACGTGAGTTAACTCCGTCAGTTGAATGCACACATTGACAACCATTCAGTTAGAATGCTCCGTTTTGGTTTTAGAAGCAGATATTTCTCTGTACAGCCTATGGTCCCATTCACTCGGGAATATCCCAACGCAGCTCCTAGAAGAAACGTGTTTCTGACTCGCTGAATCTCAACATAGATTCAACTTTCTTAGGTGAACGAACGCACAGCAGAGCAGTTTCAAGGAAACGTTCCTCCTGAGTTTTAGACGAAGTTTACTGCTGTTTCGTACGTATGCCGGCATTGGGCTGGAAATGCCGGTTTTGGGATTCTGCAAAGAAAGGGTTTGCAAACCGCTGATTCCACACGTGAGTTTAACTCTGTCAGTTGAATGCACACATAGACAACCATTCAGTTAGATAACTCCGTTTTGGTTTTAGAAGCAGATATTTCTCTGTACAGCCTATGGTCCCATTCACTCGGGAATATCCCAACGCAGCTCCTAGAAGAAACGTGTTTCTGACTCGCTGAATCTCAATATAGATTCAACTCTCTTAGGTGAACGAACGCACAGCAGAGCAGTTTCAAGGAAACGTTTCCCCTCAGTTTTAGACGAAGTTTCCTGTGGTTTAGTACGTATGCCGGTATTGGGATGGAAATATCGGTTTTGGGATTCTGCACAGAAACGGTTTGCAAACCGCCGAATTCACACGTGAGTTTAACTCTGTCAGTTGAATGCACACATTGACAACCATTCAGTTAGATAGCTCCGTTTTGGTTTTAGAAGCAGATATTTCTCTGTACAGCCTATGGTCCCATTCACTCGGGAATATCCCAACGCAGCTCCTAGAAGAAACGTGTTTCTGACTCGCTAAATCTCAACATAGATTCAACTCTCTTAGGTGAACGAAAGCACAGCAGAACCGTTTCAAGGAAACGTTTCCCCTGAGTTTTAGACGAAGTTTCCTGCGGTTTAGTACGTATGCCGGCATTGGGATGGAAATACCGGTTTTGGGATTCTGCACAGAAACGGTTTACAAACCGCCGAATTCACACGTGAGTTTAACTCTGTCAGTTGAATGCACACATTGACAACCATTCAGTTAGATAACTCCGTTTTGGTTTTAGAAGCAGATATTTCTCTGTACAGCCTATGGTCCCATTCACTCGGGAATATCCCAACGCAGCTCCTAGAAGAAACGTGTTTATGACTCGCTGAATCTCAACGTAGATTCAACTCTCTTAGGTGAACGAACACACAGCAGAGCAGTTTCAAGTAAACGATTCTCCTGAGTTTTAGACGAAGTTTACTGCGGTTTAGTACGTATGCCGGCATTGGGATGGAAATACCGGTTTTGGGATTTTGCACAGAAACGGTTTGCAAACCGCTGAATTCACACGTGAGTTTAACTCCGTCAGTTGAATGCACACATTGACAACCATTCAGTTAGATAGCTCCGTTTTGATTTTAGAAGCAGATATTTCTCTGTACAGCCTATGGTCCCATTCACTCGGGAATATCCCAACGCAGCTCCTAGAAGAAACGTGTTTATGACTCGCTGAATCTCAACATAGATTCAACTCTCTTAGGTGAACGAACGCACAGCAGAGCAGTTTCAAGGAAACGTTTCCCCTGAGTTTTAGACGAAGTTTCCTGCGGTTTAGTAGTTATGCCGGGATTGGGATGGAAATACCGGTTTTGGGATTCTGCACTGAAACGGTTTACAAACCGCCGAATTCCCACGTGAGTTTAACTCTGTCAGTTGAATGCACACATTGACAACCATTCAGTTAGAATGCTCCGTTTTGGTTTTAGAAGCAGATATTTCTCTGTACAGCCTATGGACCCATTCTCTCGGGAATATCCCAACGCAGATCCTAGAAGAAACGTGTTTATGACTCGCTGAATGTCAACATAGATTCAACTCTCTTAGGTGAACGAACACACAGCAGAGCAGTTTCAAGTAAACGGTTCTCCTGAGTTTTAGACGAAGTTTACTGCGGTTTAGTACGTATGCCGGCATTGGGATGGAAATACCGGTTTTGGGATTTTGCACAGAAACGGTTTGCAAACCGCTGAAATCACACGTGAGTTTAACTCTGTCAGTTGAATGCACACATTGACAACCATTCAGTTAGATAGCTCCGTTTTGGTTTTAGAAGCAGATATTTCTCTGTACAGCCTATGGTCCCATTCACTCGGGAATATCCCAACGCAGCTCCTAGAAGAAACGTGTTTCTGACTCGCTGAATCTCAACATAGATTCAACTCTCTTAGGTGAACGAACTCACAGCAGAGCAGTTTCAAGGAAACGTTTCCCCTGAGTTTTAGACGAAGTTTCCTGCGTTTTAGTACGAATGCCGGCATTGGGCTGGAAACACCGGTTTTGGGATTCTGCACAGAAAGGGTTTGCAAGCCGCTGAATCCACACGTGAGATTAACTCTTTCGCTTGAATGCACACATTGACAACCATTCGGTTAGATAGCTCCGTTTTGGTTTTAGAAGCAGATATTTCTCTGTACAGCCTATGGTCCCGTCACTCGGGAATATCCCACCACTGTTCCTAGAAGAAACGTGTATATGACTCGCTGAATCCCAGCATAGATTCCACTCTCTTAGGTGAACGAACACACAGCAGAGCAGTTTCAAGGAAACGTTTCTCCTGAGTTTTAAACGAAGTTTACTGCTGTTTCGTACGTATGCCGGCATTGGGCTGGAAATGCCGGTTTTGGGATTCTGCAAAGAAAGGGTTTGCAAACCGCTGATTCCACACGTGAGTTTAACTCTGTCAGTTGAATGCACACATTGACAACCATTCAGTTAGATAGCTCCGTTTTGGTTTTAGAAGCAGATATTTCTCTGTACAGCCCATGGTCCCATTCACTCGGGAATATCCCAACGCAGCTCCTAGAAGAAACGTGTTTATGACTCGCTGAATCTCAACATAGATTCAAATCTCTTAGGTGAACGAACGCACAGCAGAGCAGTTTCAAGTAAACGATTCTCCTGAGTTTTAGACGAAGTTTACTGCTGTTTAGTACGAATGCCGGCATTGGGCTGGAAATACCGGTTTTGGGATTCTGCACAGAAAGGGTTTGCAAACCGCTGAACCCACACGTGAGTTTAACTCTATCAGTTGAATGCACACATTGACAACCATTCAGTTAGATATCTCCGTTTTGGTTTCAGAAGCAGATATTTCTCTGTACAGCCTAAGGTCCCATGCACTCGGGAATATCCAAACGCAGCTCCTTGAAGAAACGTGTTTCTGACTCGCTGAATCTCAACATAGATTCAACTCTCTTAGGTGAACGAACACACAGCAGAGCAGTTTCAAGTAAACGATTCTCCTGAGTTTTAGACGAAGTTTACTGCTGTTTAGTACGTATGCCGGCATTGGGATGGAAATACCTGTTTTGGGATTTTGCACAGAAACGGTTTGCATACTGCTGAATTCACACGTGAGTTTAACTCTGTCAGTTGAATGCACACATTGACAACCATTCAGTTAGATAGCTCTGTTCTGGTTTTAGAAGCAGATATTTCTCTACACAGCCTATGGACCCATTCACTCGGGAATATCCCAACGCAGCTCCTAGAGGAAACGTGTTTATGACTCGCTGAATCTCAACATAGATTCAACTCTCTTAGGTGAACGAACTCACAGCAGAGCAGTTTCAAGGAAACGTTTCCCCTGAGTTTTAGACGAAGTTTCCTGCGTTTTAGTACGAATGCCGGCATTGGGCTGGAAACACCGGTTTTGGGATTCTGCACAGAAAGGGTTTGCAAGCCGCTGAATCCACACGTGAGATTAACTCTTTCGGTTGAATGCACACATTGACAACCATTCGGTTAGATAGCTCCGTTTTGGTTTTAGAAGCAGATATTTCTCTGTACAGCCTATGGTCCCGTCACTCGGGAATATCCCACCACAGTTCCTAGAAGAAACGTGTATATGACTCGCTGAATCCCAGCATAGATTCCACTCTCTTAGGTGAACGAACACACAGCAGAGCAGTTTCAAGGAAACGTTTCTCCTGAGTTTTAAACGAAGTTTACTGCTGTTTCGTACGTATGCCGGCATTGGACTGGAAATGCCGGTTTTGGGATTCTGCAACGAAAGGGTTTGCAAACCGCTGATTCCACACGTGAGTTTAACTCTGTCAGTTGAATGCACACATTGACAACCATTCAGTTAGATAGCTCCGTTTTGGTTTTAGAAGCAGATATTTCTCTGTACAGCCTGTGGTCCCATTCACTCGGGAATATCCCAACGCAGCTCCTAGAAGAAACGTGTATATGACTCGCTGAATCCCAGCATAGATTCAACTCTCTTAGGTGAACGAAGACACAGCAGAGCAGTTTCAAGGAAACGTTTCTCCTGAGTTTTAGACGAAGTTTACTGCTGTTTCTTACGTATGCCGGCATTAGGCTGGAAATGCCGGATTTGGGATTCTGCACAGAAACGGTTTACAAACCGCCGAATTCACACGTGAGTTTAACTCTGTCAGTTGAATGCACACATTGAAAACCATTCAGTAAGAATGCTCCGTTTTGGTTTTAGAAGCAGATATTTCTCTGTCCAGCCTATGGTCCCATTCACTCGGGAATATCCCAACGCAGCTCCTAGAAGAAACGTGTTTCTGACTCGCTGAATCTCAACATAGATTGAACTCTCTTAGGTGAAGGAACGCACAGCAGAGAAGTTTCAAGGAAACGATTCTGCTGAGTTTTAGACGAAGTTTACTGCTGTTTAGTACGTATGCCGGCATTGGGATGGAAATACCGGTTTTGGGATTTTGCACAGAAACGGTTTGCAAACCGCTGAATTCACACGTGAGTTTAACTCCGTCAGTTGAATGCACACATTGACAACCATTCAGTTAGATAGCTCTGTTCTGGTTTTAGAAGCAGATATTTCTCTACACAGCCTATGGACCCATTCACTCGGGAATATCCCAACGCAGCTCCTAGAGGAAACGTGTTTATGACTCGCTGAATCTCAACATAGATTCAACTCTCTTAGGTGAACGAACACACAGCAGAGCAGTTTCAAGTAAACGATTCTGCTGAGTTTTAGACGAAGTTTACTGCTGTTTAGTACGTATGCCGGCATTGGGATGGAAATACCGGTTTTGGGATTTTGCACAGAAACGGTTTGCAAACCGCTGAATTCACACGTGAGTTTAACTCTGTCAGTTGAATGCACACATTGAAAACCATTCAGTTAGATAGCTCCGTTTTGGTTTTAGAAGCAGATATTTCTCTGTACAGCCTATGGTCCCATTCACTCGGGAATATCCCAACGCAGCTCCTAGAAGAAACGTGTTTCTGACTCGCTGAATCTCAACATAGATTCCACGCTCTTAGGTGAACGAACTCACAGCAGAGCAGTTTCAAGGAAACGTTTCCCCTGAGTTTTAGACGAAGTTTCCTGCGTTTTAGTACGAATGCCGGCATTGGGCTGGAAACACCGGTTTTGGGATTCTGCACAGAAAGGGTTTGCAAGCCGCTGAATCCACACGTGAGATTAACTCTTTCGGTTGAATGCACACATTGACAACCATTCGATTAGCTACCTCCGTTTTGGTTTTAGAAGCAGATATTTCTCTGTACAGCCTATGGTACCATTCACTCGGGAATATCCCAGCACACTTCCTAGAAGAAACGTGTATATGACTCGCTGAATCCCAGCATAGATTCAGCTCTCTTAGGTGAACGAACACACAGCAGAGCAGTTTCAAGGAAACGTTTCTCCTTAGTTTTAGACGAAGTTTCCTGTGGTTTAGTACGTATGCCGGCATTGGGCTGCAAATACCGGTTTTGGGATTCTGTACAGAAAGGGTTTGCAAGCCGCTGAATCCACACGTGAGATTAACTCTTTCGGTTGAATGCACACATTGACAACCGTTCGGTTAGATAGTTACGTTTTGGTTTTAGAAGCAGATATTTCTCTTTACATACTATGGTCCCATTCACTCGGGAATATCCCAACTCAGTTCCTAGAAGAAACGTGTATATGACTCGCTGAATACCAGCATAGTTTCAACTCTCTTAGGTGAACGAACGCACAGCAGAGCAGTTTCAAGGAAACGTTTCTCCTGAGTTTTAGACGAAGTTTACTGCTGTTTCTTACGTATGCCGGCATTAGTCTGGAAATGCCGGTTTTGGGATTCTTCACAGAAACGGTTTGCAAACCGCTGATTCCACACGTGAGTTTAACTCTGTCAGTTGAATGCACACATTAACAACCATTCAGTTAGATAGCTCCGTTTTGGTTTTAGAAGCAGATATTTCTCTGTACAGCCCATGGTCCCATTCACTCGGGAATATCCCAACGCAGCTCCTAGAAGAAACGTGTTTATGACTCGCTGAATCTCAACATAGATTCAAATCTCTTAGGTGAACGAACGCACAGCAGAGCAGTTTCAAGTAAACGATTCTCCTGAGTTTTAGACGAAGTTTACTGCTGTTTAGTACGAATGCCGGCATTGGGCTGGAAATACCGGTTTTGGGATTCTGCACAGAAAGGGTTTGCAAACCGCTGAACCCACACGTGAGTTTAACTCTATCAGTTGAATGCACACATTGACAACCATTCAGTTAGATATCTCCGTTTTGGTTTCAGAAGCAGATATTTCTCTGTACAGCCTAAGGTCCCATGCACTCGGAAATATCCAAACGCAGCTCCCTGAAGAAACGTGTTTCTGACTCGCTGAATCTCAACATAGATTCAACTCTCTTAGGTGAACGAACACACAGCAGAGCAGTTTCAAGTAAACGATTCTCCTGAGTTTTAGACGGAGTTTACTGCTGTTTAGTACGTATGCCGGCATTGGGATGGAAATACCGGTTTTGGGATTTTGCACAGAAACGGTTTGCATACTGCTGAATTCACACGTGAGTTTAACTCTGTCAGTTGAATGCACACATTGACAACCATTCAGTTAGATAGCTCTGTTCTGGTTTTAGAAGCAGATATTTCTCTACACAGCCTATGGACCCATTCACTCGGCAATATCCCAACGCAGCTCCTAGAGGAAACGTGTTTATGACTCGCTGAATCTCAACATAGATTCAACTCTCTTAGGTGAACGAACACACAGCAGAGCAGTTTCAAGTAAACGATTCTCCTGAGTTTTAGACGAAGTTTACTGCTGTTTAGTACGTATGCCGGCATTGGGATGGAAATACCGGTTTTGGGATTTTGCACAGAAACGGTTTGCAAACCGCTGAATTCACACGTGAGTTTAACTCTGTCAGTTGAATGCACACATTGACAACCATTCAGTTAGATAGCTCCGTTTTGGTTTTAGAAGCAGATATTTCTCTGTACAGCCTATGGTCCCATTCACTCGGGAATATCCCAACGCAGCTCCTAGAAGAAACGTGTTTCTGACTCGCTGAATCTCAACATAGATTCCACGCTCTTAGGTGAACGAACTCACAGCAGAGCAGTTTCAAGGAAACGTTTCCCCTGAGTTTTAGACGAAGTTTCCTGCGTTTTAGTACGAATGCCGGCATTGGGCTGGAAACACCGGTTTTGGGATTCTGCACAGAAAGGGTTTGCAAGCCGCTGAATCCACACGTGAGATTAACTCTTTCGGTTGAATGCACACATTGACAACCATTCGGTTAGATAGCTCCGTTTTGGTTTTAGAAGCAGATATTTCTCTGTACAGCCTATGGTCCCGTCACTCGGGAATATCCCACCACAGTTCCTAGAAGAAACGTGTATATGACTCGCTGAATCCCAGCATAGATTCCACTCTCTTAGGTGAACGAACACACAGCAGAGCAGTTTCAAGGAAACGTTTCTCCTGAGTTTTAAACGAAGTTTACTGCTGTTTCGTACGTATGCCGGCATTGGGCTGGAAATGCCGGTTTTGGGATTCTGCAAAGAAAGGGTTTGCAAACCGCTGATTCCACACGTGAGTTTAACTCTGTCAGTTGAATGCACACATTGACAACCATTCAGTTAGATAGCTCCGTTTTGGTTTTAGAAGCAGATATTTCTCTGTACAGCCTATGGTCCCATGCACTCGGGAATATCCAAACGCAGCTCCTTGAAGAAACGTGTTTCTGAGTCGCTGAATCTCAACATAGATTCAACTCTCTTAGGTGAACGAACACACAGCAGAGCAGTTTCAAGTAAACGATTCTCCTGAGTTTTAGACGAAGTTTACTGCTGTTTAGTACGTATGCCGGCATTGGGATGGAAATACCGGTTTTGGGATTTTGCACAGAAACGGTTTGCATACTGCTGAATTCACACGTGAGTTTAACTCTGTCAGTTGAATGCACACATTGACAACCATTCAGTTAGATAGCTCCATTTTGTTTTTAGAAGCAGATATTTCTCTGTACAGTCTATCGTCCCATTCACTCGGGAATATCCCAACGCAGCTCCTAGAAGAAACGTGTTTCTGACTCGCTGAATATCAACATAGATTCAACTCTCTTAGGTGAACGAACGCACAGCAGAGCAGTTTCAAGGAAACGTTTCTCCTTAGTTTTAGACGAAGTTTCCTGTGGTTTAGTACGTATGCCGGCATTGGGCTGCAAATACCGGTTTTGGGATTCTGCACAGAAAGGGTTTGCAAACCGCTGAATGCACACGTGAGATTAACTCTTTCGGTTGAATGCACACATTGAGAACCATTCGGTTAGCTCCCTCCGTTTTGGTTTTAGAAGCAGATATTTCTCTGTACAGCCTATGGTACCATTCACTCGGGAATATCCCAACACACTTCCTAGAAGAAACGTGTATATGACTCGCTGAATCCCAGCATAGATTCAGCTCTCTTAGGTGAACGAACACACAGCAGAGCAGTTTCAAGGAAACGTTTCTCCTGAGTTTTAGACGAAGTTTACTGCTGTTTCATACGTATGCCGGCATTGGGCTGGAAATGCCGGTTTTGGGATTCTGCAAAGAAAGGGTTTGCAAACCGCTGAACCCACACGTGAGTTTAACTCTATCAGTTGAATGCACACATTGACAACCATTCAGTTAGATATCTCCGTTTTGGTTTCAGAAGCAGATATTTCTCTGTACAGCCTAAGGTCCCATGCACTCGGGAATATCCAAACGCAGCTCCTTGAAGAAACGTGTTTCTGACTCGCTGAATCTCAACATAGATTCAACTCTCTTAGGTGAACGAACACACAGCAGAGCAGTTTCAAGTAAACGATTCTCCTGAGTTTCAGACGAAGTTTACTGCTGTTTAGTACGTACGCCGGCATTGGGATGGAAATACCGGTTTTGGGATTTTGCACAGAAACGGTTTGCATACTGCTGAATTCACACGTGAGTTTAACTCTGTCAGTTGAATGCACACATTGTCAACCATTCAGTTAGATAGCTCCATTTTGTTTTTAGAAGCAGATATTTCTCTGTACAGTCTATCGTCCCATTCACTCGGGAATATCCCAACGCAGCTCCTAGAAGAAACGTGTTTCTGACTCGCTGAATATCAACATAGATTCAACTCTCTTAGGTGAACGATCGCACAGCAGAGCAGTTTCAAGGAAACGTTTCTCCTTAGTTTTAGACGATGTTTCCTGTGGTTTAGTACGTATGCCGGCATTGGGCTGCAAATACCGGTTTTGGGATTCTGCACAGAAAGGGTTTGCAAGCCGCTGAATGCACACGTGAGATTAACTCTTTCGGTTGAATGCACACATTGAGAACCATTCGGTTAGCTCCCTCCGTTTTGGTTTTAGAAGCAGATATTTCTCTGTACAGCCTATGGTACCATTCACTCGGGAATATCCCAACACACTTCCTAGAATAAACGTGTATATGACTCGCTGAATCCCAGCATAGATTCAGCTCTCTTAGGTGAACGAACACACAGCAGAGCAGTTTCAAGGAAACGTTTCTCCTGAGTTTTAGACGAAGTTTACTGCTGTTTCATACGTATGCCGGCATTGGGCTGGAAATGCCGGTTTTGGGATTCTGCAAAGAAAGGGTTTGCAAACCGCTGATTCCACACGTGAGTTTAACTCTGTCAGTTGAATGCACACATTGGCAACCATTCAGTTAGATAGCTCCGTTTTGGTTTTAGAAGCAGATATTTCTCTGTACAGCCTATGGTCCCATTCACTCGGGAATATCCCAACGCAGCTCCTAGAAGAAACGTGTTTATGACTCGCTGAATCTCAACATAGATTCAACTCTCTTAGGTGAACGAACGCACAGCAGAGCAGTTTCAAGGAAACGTTTCCCCTGAGTTTCAGACGAAGATTTCTGCGGTTTAGTACGTATGCCGGCATTGGGATGGAAATACCGGTTTTGGGATTCTGCACAGAAACGGTTTGCAAACCGCCGAATTCACACGTGAGTTTAACTCTGTCAGTTGAATGCACACATGGCCAACCATTCAGTTAGAATGCTCCGTTTTGGTTTTAGAAGCAGATATTTCTCTGTACAGCCTATGGTCCCATTCACTCGGGAATATCCCAATGCTGCTCCTAGAAGAAACGTGTTTCTGACTCGCTGAATCTCAACATAGATTCAACTCTCTTAGGTGAACGAACGCACAGCAGAGCAGTTTCAAGGAAACGTTTCTCCTTAGTTTTAGACGAAGTTTCCTGCGGTTTAGTACGTATGCCGGCATTGGGCTGGAAATACCGGTTTTGGGATTCTGCACAGAAAGAGTTTGCAAGCCGCTGAATCCACACGTGAGATTAACTCTTTCGGTTGAATGCACACATTGACAACCATTCGGTTAGATAGCTACGTTTTGGTTTTAGAAGCAGATATTTCTCTTTACATACTATGGTCCCATTCACTCGGGAATATCCCAACTCAGTTCCTAGAAGAAACGTGTATATGACTCGCTGAATACCAGCATAGTTTCAACTATCTTAGGTGAACGAACGCACAGCAGAGCAGTTTCAAGGAAACGTTTCTCCTGAGTTTTAGACGAAGTTTACTGCTGTTTCTTACGTATGCCGGCATTAGTCTGGAAATGCCGGTTTTGGGATTCTGCACAGAAACGGTTAACAAACCGCTGATTCCACACGTGAGTTTAACTCTGTCAGTTGAATGCACACATTGACAACCATTCAGTTAGAATGCTCCGTTTTGGTTTTAGAAGCAGATATTTCTCTGTACAGCCTATGGTCCCATTCACTCGGGAATATCCCAACGCAGCTCCTAGAAGAAACGTGTTTATGACTCGCTGAATCTCAACATAGATTCAACTTTCTTAGGTGAACGAACGCACAGCAGAGCAGTTTCAAGGAAACGTTCCTCCTGAGTTTTAGACTAAGTTTACTGCTGTTTCGTACGGATGCCGGCATTGGGCTGGAAATGCCGGTTTTGGGATTCTGCAAAGAAAGGGTTTGCAAACCGCTGATTCCACACGTGAGTTTAACTCTGTCAGTTGAATGCACACATTGACAACCATTCAGTTAGATAACTCCGTTTTGGTTTTAGAAGCAGATATTTCTCTGTACAGCCTATGGTCCCATTCACTCGGGAATATCCCAACGCAGCTCCTAGAAGAAACGTGCTTCTGACTCGCTGAATCTCAACATAGATTCAACTCTCTTGGGTGAACGAACGCACAGCAGTTCAGTTTCAAGGAAACGTTTCCCCTGAGTTTTAGACGAAGTTTCCTGCGGTTTAGTACGTATGCCCGCATTGGGATGGAAATACCGGTTTTGGGATTCTGCACAGAAACGGTTTGCAAACCGCTGAATTCACACGTGAGTTTATCTCTGTCAGTTGAATGCACACATTGACAACCATTCAGTTAGATAGCTCCGTTTTGGTTTTAGAAGCAGATATTTCTCTGTACAGCCTATGGACCCATTCACTCGGGAATAACCCAACGCAGCTCCTAGAAGAAACGTGTTTCTGACTCGCTGAATCTCAACATAGATTCAACATTCTTAGGTGAACGAACGCACAGCAGAGCAGTATCAAGTAAACGTTTCCCCTGAGTTTTAGACGAAGTTTCCTGCGGTTTAGTACGTATGCCGGCATTGGGATGGAAATATCGGTTTTGGGATTCTGTACAGAAACGGTTTACAAACCGCCGAATTCACACGTGAGTTTACCTCTGTCAGTTGAAGGCACACATTGACAACCATTCAGTTAGAATGCTCCGTTTTGGTTTTAGAAGCAGATATTTCTCTGTACAGCCTATGGTCCCATTCACTCGGGAATATCCCAACGCAGCTCCTAGAAAAACGTGTTTTTGACTCGCTGAATCTCAACATAGATTCAACATTCTTAGGTGAACGAACGCACAGCAGAGCAGTTTCAAGGAAACGTTTCTCCTTAGTTTTAGACGAAGTTTCCTGCGGTTTGGTACGTATGCCGGCATTGGGATGGAGATACCCGTTTTGGGATTCGGCACAGAAAGGGTTTGCAAGCCGCTGAATCCACACGTGAGATTAACTCTTTCGGGTGAATGCACACATTGACAACCATTCGGTTAGATAGCTGCGTTTTGGTTTTAGAAGCAGATATTTCTCTGTACAGCCTATGGTCCCATTCACTCGGGAATATCCCAACAGAGTTCGTAGAAGAAACGTGTATATGACTCGCTGATTCCCAGCATAGATTCAACCCTCTTAGGTGAACGAACACACAGCAGAGCAGTTTCAAGGAAACGTTTCTCCTGAGTTTTTGACGAAGTTTACTGCTGTTTCGTACGTATGCCGGCATTGGGCTGGAAATGCCGGTTTTGGGATTCTGCAAAGAAAGGGTTTGCAAACCGCTGATTCCACACGTGAGTTTAACTCTGTCAGTTGAATGCACACATTGACAACCATTCAGTTAGATAGCTCCGTTTTGGTTTTAGAAGCAGATATTTCTCTGTACCGCCTATGGTCCCATTCACTCGGGAATATCCCAACGCTGCTCCTAGAAGAAACGTGTTTATGACTCGCTGAATATCAAAATAGATTCAACTTTTTAGGTGAACGAACGCACAGCAGAGCAGTTTCAAGGAAACGTTCCTCATGAGTTTTAGACGAAGTTTCCTGCAGTTTAGAACGTATGCCGGCAATGGGCTGGAAATACCGGTTTTGGGATTCTGCACAGAAAGGGTTTGCAAACCGCTGAATCCACACGTGAGTTTAACTCTTCTCAGTTGAATGTACACATTGACAACCATTCAGTTAGAATGCTCCGTTTTGGTTTTAGAAGCAGATATTTCTCTGTACAGCCTATGGTCCCATTCACTCGGGAATATCCCAACGCAGCTCCTAGAAGAAACGTGTTTATGACTCGCTGAATCTCAACATAGATTCAACTTTCTTAGGTGAACGAACGCACAGCAGAGCAGTTTCAAGGAAACGTTCCTCCTGAGTTTTAGACTAAGTTTACTGCTGTTTCGTACGGATGCCGGCATTGGGCTGGAAATGCCGGTTTTGGGATTCTGCAAAGAAAGGGTTTGCAAACCGCTGATTCCACACGTGAGTTTAACTCTGTCAGTTGAATGCACACATTGACAACCATTCAGTTAGATAACTCCGTTTTGGTTTTAGAAGCAGATATTTCTCTGTACAGCCTATGGTCCCATTCACTCGGGAATATCCCAACGCAGCTCCTAGAAGAAACGTGCTTCTGACTCGCTGAATCTCAACATAGATTCAACTCTCTTGGGTGAACGAACGCACAGCAGTTCAGTTTCAAGGAAACGTTTCCCCTGAGTTTTAGACGAAGTTTCCTGCGGTTTAGTACGTATGCCCGCATTGGGATGGAAATACCGGTTTTGGGATTCTGCACAGAAACGGTTTGCAAACCGCTGAATTCACACGTGAGTTTATCTCTGTCAGTTGAATGCACACATTGACAACCATTCAGTTAGATAGCTCCGTTTTGGTTTTAGAAGCAGATATTTCTCTGTACAGCCTATGGACCCATTCACTCGGGAATAACCCAACGCAGCTCCTAGAAGAAACGTGTTTCTGACTCGCTGAATCTCAACATAGATTCAACATTCTTAGGTGAACGAACGCACAGCAGAGCAGTATCAAGTAAACGTTTCCCCTGAGTTTTAGACGAAGTTTCCTGCGGTTTAGTACGTATGCCGGCATTGGGATGGAAATATCGGTTTTGGGATTCTGTACAGAAACGGTTTACAAACCGCCGAATTCACACGTGAGTTTACCTCTGTCAGTTGAAGGCACACATTGACAACCATTCAGTTAGAATGCTCCGTTTTGGTTTTAGAAGCAGATATTTCTCTGTACAGCCTATGGTCCCATTCACTCGGGAATATCCCAACGCAGCTCCTAGAAAAACGTGTTTTTGACTCGCTGAATCTCAACATAGATTCAACATTCTTAGGTGAACGAACGCACAGCAGAGCAGTTTCAAGGAAACGTTTCTCCTTAGTTTTAGACGAAGTTTCCTGCGGTTTGGTACGTATGCCGGCATTGGGATGGAGATACCCGTTTTGGGATTCTGCACAGAAAGGGTTTGCAAGCCGCTGAATCCACACGTGAGATTAACTCTTTCGGGTGAATGCACACATTGACAACCATTCGGTTAGATAGCTGCGTTTTGGTTTTAGAAGCAGATATTTCTCTGTACAGCCTATGGTCCCATTCACTCGGGAATATCCCAACAGAGTTCGTAGAAGAAACGTGTATATGACTCGCTGATTCCCAGCATAGATTCAACCCTCTTAGGTGAACGAACACACAGCAGAGCAGTTTCAAGGAAACGTTTCTCCTGAGTTTTTGACGAAGTTTACTGCTGTTTCGTACGTATGCCGGCATTGGGCTGGAAATGCCGGTTTTGGGATTCTGCAAAGAAAGGGTTTGCAAACCGCTGATTCCACACGTGAGTTTAACTCTGTCAGTTGAATGCACACATTGACAACCATTCAGTTAGATAGCTCCGTTTTGGTTTTAGAAGCAGATATTTCTCTGTACCGCCTATGGTCCCATTCACTCGGGAATATCCCAACGCTGCTCCTAGAAGAAACGTGTTTATGACTCGCTGAATATCAAAATAGATTCAACTTTTTAGGTGAACGAACGCACAGCAGAGCAGTTTCAAGGAAACGTTCCTCATGAGTTTTAGACGAAGTTTCCTGCAGTTTAGAACGTATGCCGGCAATGGGCTGGAAATACCGGTTTTGGGATTCTGCACAGAAAGGGTTTGCAAACCGCTGAATCCACACGTGAGTTTAACTCTTCTCAGTTGAATGTACACATTGACAACCATTCAGTTAGAATGCTCCGTTTTGGTTTTAGAAGCAGATATTTCTCTGTACAGCCTATGGTCCCATTCACTCGGGAATATCCCAACGCTGCTCCTAGAAGAAACGTGTTTCTGACTCGCTGAATCTCAACATAGATTCCACTCTCTTAGGTGAACGAACGCAAAGCAGAGAAGTTTCAAGGAAACGTTTCCCCTGAGTTTTAGACGAAGTTACCTGCGGTTTAGTACGTATGCCGGCATTGGGATGGAAATACCGGTTTTGGGATTCTGTACAGAAACGGTTTACAAACCGCCGAATTCACACGTGAGTTTAACTCTGTCAGTTGAATGCACACATTGACAACCATTCAGTTAGAATGCTCCGTTTTGGTTTTAGAAGCAGATATTTCTCTGTACAGCCTATGGTCCCATTCACTCGGGAATATCCCAACGCAGCTCCTAGAAGAAACGTGTTTCTGACTCGCTGAATCTCAACATAGATTCAACTTTCTTAGGTGAACGAACGCACAGCAGAGCAGTTTCAAGGAAACGTTCCTCCTGAGTTTTAGACGAAGTTTACTGCTGTTTCGTACGTATGCCGGCATTGGGCTGGAAATGACGGTTTTGGGATTCTGCAAAGAAAGGGTTTGCAAACCGCTGATTCCACACGTGAGTTTATCTCTGTCAGTTGAATGCACACATTGACAACCATTCAGTTAGATAACTCCGTTTTGGTTTTAGAAGCAGATATTTCTCTGTACAGCCTATGGTCCCATTCACTCGGGTATATCCCAACGCAGCTCCTAGAAGAAACGTGTTTCTGACTCGCTGAATCTCAACATAGATTCAACTCTCTTAGGTGAACGAACGCACAGCAGATTAGTTTCAAGGAAAAGTTTCCCCTGAGTTTTAGACGAAGTTTCCTGCGGTTTAGTACTTATGCCGGCATTGGGATGGAAATACCGGTTTTGGGATTCTGCACTGAAACGGTTTACAAACCGCCGAATTCACACGTGAGTTTAACTCTGTCAGTTGAATGCACACATTGACAACCATTCAGTTAGAATGCTCCGTTTTGGTTTTAGAAGCAGATATTTCTCTGTACAGCCTATGGACCCATTCACTCGGGAATATCCCAACGCAGCTCCTAGAAGAAACGTGTTTATGACTCGCTGAATGTCAACATAGATTCAACTCTCTTAGGTGAACGAACACACAGCAGAGCAGTTTCAAGTAAACGATTCTCCTGAGTTTTAGACGAAGTTTACTGCGGTTTACTACGTATGCCGGCATTGGGATGGAAATACCGGTTTTGGGATTTTGCAGAGAAACGGTTTGCAAACCGCTGAATTCACACGTGAGTTTAACTCTGTCAGTTGAATGCACACATTGACAACCATTCAGTTAGATAGCTCCGTTTCGGTTTTAGAAGCAGATATTTCTCTGTACAGCCTATGGTCCCATTCACTCGGGAATATCCCAACGCAGCTCCTAGAAGAAACGTGCTTATGACTCGCTGAATCTCAACATAGATTCAACTCTCTTAGGTGAACGAACGCACAGCAGATCAGTTTCAAGGAAACGTTTCCCCTGAGTTTTAGACGAAGTTTCCTGTGGTTTAGTAGTTATGCCGGCATTGGGATGGAAATACCGGTTTTGGGAATCTGCACTGAAACGGTTTACAAACCGCCGAATTCCCACGTGAGTTTAACTCTGTCAGTTGAATGCACACATTGACAACCATTCAGTTAGAATGCTCCGTTTTGGTTTTAGAAGCAGATATTCTCTGTACAGCCTATGGACCCATTCTCTCGGGAATATCCCAACGCAGATCCTAGAAGAAACGTGTTTATGACTCGCTGAATGTCAACATAGATTCAACTCTCTTAGGTGAACGAACACACAGCAGAGCAGTTTCAAGTAAACGATTCTCCTGAGTTTTAGACGAAGTTTACTGCGGTTTAGAACGTATGCCGGCATTGGGATGGAAATACCGGTTTTGGGATTTTGCACAGAAACGGTTTGCAAACCGCTGAATTCACACGTGAGTTTAACTCTGTCAGTTGAATGCACACATTGACAACCATTCAGTTAGATAGCTCCGTTTTGGTTTTAGAAGCAGATATTTCTCTGTACAGCCTATGGTCCCATTCACTCGGGAATATCCCAACGCAGCTCCTAGAAGAAACGTGTTTATGATTCGCTGAATCTCAACATAGATTCAACTCTCTTAGGTGAACGAACACACAGCAGAGCAGTTTCAAGTAAACGATTCTCCTGAGTTTTAGACGAAGTTTACTGCGGTTTAGTACGTATGCCGGCATTGGGATGGAAATACCGGTTTTGGGATTTTGTACAGAAACGGTTTGCAAACCGCTGAATTCACACGTGAGTTTAACTCTGTCACTTGAATGCACACATTGACAACCATTCAGTTAGATAGCTCAGTTTTGGTTTTAGAAGCAGATATTTCTCTGTACAGCCTATGGTCCCATTCACTCGGGAATATCCCAACGCAGCTCCTAGAAGAAACGTGTTTCTGACTCGCTGAATCTCAACATAGATTCAACTCTCTTAGGTGAACGAACTCACAGCAGAGCAGTTTCAAGGAAACGTTTCTCCTGAGTTTTAAACGAAGTTTACTGCTGTTTCGTACGTATGCCGGCATTGGGCTGGAAATGCCGGTTTTGGGATTCTGCAAAGAAAGGGTTTGCAAACCGCTGATTCCACACGTGAGTTTAACTCTGTCCGTTGAATGCACACATTGACAACCATTCAGTTAGATAGCTCCGTTTTGGTTTTAGAAGCAGATATTTCTCTGTACAGCCCATGGTCCCATTCACTCGGGGATATCCCAACGCAGCTCCTAGAAGAAACGTGTTTATGACTCGCTGAATCTCAACATAGATTCAAATCTCTTAGGTGAACGAACGCACAGCAGAGCAGTTTCAAGGAAACGTTTCCCCTGAGTTTCAGACGAAGTTTCCTGCGGTTTAGTACGTATGCCGGCATTGGGATGGAAATACCGGTTTTGGGATTCTGCACAGAAACGGTTTGCAAACCGCCGAATTCACACGTGAGTTTAACTCTGTCAGTTGAATGCACACATTGCCAACCATTCAGTTAGAATGCTCCGTTTTGGTTTTAGAAGCAGATATTTCTCTGTACAGCCTATGGTCCCATTCACTCGGGAATATCCCAACGCTGCTCCTAGAAGAAACGTGTTTATGACTCGCTGAATCTCAACATAGATTCAACTTTTTAGGTGAACGAACGCACAGCAGAGCAGTTTCAAGGAAACGTTCCTCCTGAGTTTTAGACGAAGTTTCCTGCGGTTTAGAACGTGTGCCGGCAATGGGCTGGAAATACCGGATTTGGGATTCTGCACAGAAAGGTTTTGCAAACCGCCGAATCCACACGTGAGTTTATCTCCGTCAGTTAAATGCACACATTGACAACCATTCAGTTAGATAGCTCCGTTTTGGTTTTAGAAGCAGATATTTCTCTGTACAGCCTATGGTCCCATTCACTCGGGAATAACCCAGCGCAGCTCCTAGAAGAAACGTGTTTCTGACTCGCTGAATCTCAACATAGATTCCACTGTCTTAGGTGAACGAACGCACTGCAGAGAAGTTTCAAGGAAACGTTTCCCCTGAGTTTTAGACGAAGTTTCCTGCGGTTTAGTACGTATGCCGGCAATTGGATGGAAATACCGGTTTTGGTCCTGTACAGAAACGGTTTACAAACCGCCGAATTCACACGTGAGTTTACCTCTGTCAGTTGAATGCACACATTGACAACCATTCAGTTAGAATGCTCCGTTCTGGTTTTAGAAGCAGATATTTCTCTGTACAGCCTATGGTCCCATTCACTCGGGAATATCCCAACGCAGCTCCTAGAAGAAACGTGTTTCTGACTCGCTGAATCTCAACATAGATTCAACTTTCTTAGGTGAACGAACGCACAGCAGAGCAGTTTCAAGGAAACGTTCCTCCTGAGTTTTAGACGAAGTTTACTGCTGTTTCGTACGTGTGCCGGCATTGGGCTGGAAATGCCGGTTTTGGGATTCTGCAAAGAAAGGGTTTGCAAACTGCTGATTCCACACGTGAGTTTCACTCTGTCAGTTGAATGCACACATTGACAACCATTCAGTTAGATAACTCCGTTTTGGTTTTAGAAGCAGATATTTCTCTGTACAGCCTATGGTCCCATTCACTCGGGAATATCCCAACGCAGCTCCTAGAAGAAACGTGTTTCTGACTCGCTGAATCTCAACATAGATTCAACTCTCTTAGGTGAACGAACACACAGCAGAGCAGTTTCAAGTAAACGATTCTCCTGAGTTTTAGACGAAGTTTACTGCTGTTTAGTACGTATGCCGGCATTGGGATGGAAATACCGGTTTTGGGATTTTGCACAGAAACGGTTTGCAAACCGCTGAATTCACACGTGAGTTTAACTCTGTCAGTTGAATGCACACATTGACAACCATTCAGTTAGATAGCTCCGTTTTGGTTTTAGAAGCAGATATTTCTCTGTACAGCCTATGGACCCATTCACTCGGGAATAACCCAACGCACCTCCTAGAAGAAACGTGTTTCTGACTCGCTGAATTTCAACATAGATTCCACTCTCGTAGGTGAACGAATGCACAGCAGAGCAGTTTCAAGGAAACGTTTCCCCTGAGTTTTAGTCGAAGTTTCCTGTGGTTTAGTACGTATGCCGGCATTGGGATGAAAATACCGGTTTTGGGATTCTGCACAGAAACGGTTTGCAAACCGTCGAATTCACACGTGAGTTTAACTCTGTCAGTTGAATGCACACATTGACAACCATTCAGTTAGATAGCTCCGTTTTGGTTTTAGAAGCAGATATTTCTCTGTACAGCCTATGGTCCCATTCACTCGGGAATATCCCAACGCAGCTCCTAGAAGAAACGGGTTTCTGACTCGCTGAATCTCAACATAGATTCAACTTTCTTAGGTGAACGAACGCACAGCAGAGCAGTTTCAAGGAAACGTTCCTCCTGAGTTTTAGACGAAGTTTACTGCTGTTTCGTACGAATGCCGGCATTGGGCTGGAAATGCCGGTTTTGGGATTCTGCAAAGAAAGGGTTTGCAAACCGCTGATTCCACACGTGAGTTTAACTGTGTCAGTTGAATGCACACATTGACAACCGTTCAGTTAGATAACTCCGTTTTGGTTTTAGAAGCAGATATTTCTCTGTACAGTCTATGGTCCCATTCACTCGGGAATATCCCAACGCAGCTCCTAGAAGGAACGTGTTTCTGACTCGCTGAATCTCAACATAGATTCAACTCTCTTAGGTGAACGAAAACACAGCAGACCAGTTTCAAGTAAACGATTCTCCTGAGGTTTAGACGAAGTTTACTGCTGTTTCGTACGTATGCCGGCATTGGGCTGGAAATGCTGGTTTTGGGATTCTGCAACGAAAGGGTTTGCAAACCGCTGAATCCACACGTGAGTTTAACTCTGTCAGTTGAATGCACACATTGACAACCATTCAGTTAGATAGCTCCGTTTTGGTTTTAGAAGCAGATATTTCTCTGTACAGCCTGTGGTCCCATTCACTCGGGAATATCCCAGCGCAGCTCCTAGAAGAAACGTGTATATGACTCGCTGAATCCCAGCATAGATTCAACTCTCTTAGGTGAACGAAGACACAGCAGAGCAGTTTCAAGGAAACGTTTCTCCTGAGTTTTAGACGAAGTTTACTGCTGTTTCTTACGTATGCCGGCATTAGGCTGGAAATGCCGGATTTGGGATTCTGCACAGAAACGGTTTGCAAACCGCCGAATTCACACGTGAGTTTAACTCTGTCAGTTGAATGCACACATTGAAAACCATTCAGTAAGAATGCTCCGTTTTGGTTTTAGAAGCAGATACTTCTCTGTACAGCCTATGGTCCCATTCACTCGGGAATATCCCAACGCAGCTCCTAGAAGAAACGTGTTTCTGACTCGCTGAATCTCAACATAGATTGAACTCTCTTAGGTGAAGGAACGCACAGCAGAGAAGTTTCAAGGAAACGATTCTCCTGAGTTTTAGACGAAGTATACTGCTGTTTAGTACGTATGCCGGCATTGGGATGGAAATACCGGTTTTGGGATTCTGCACAGAAACGGTTTGCAAACCGCTGAATTCACACGTGAGTTTAACTCGGTCAGTTGAATGCACACATTGACAACCATTCAGTTAGATAGCTCCGTTTTGGTTTTAGAAGCAGATATTTCTCTGTACAGCCTATGGTCCCATTCACTCGGGAATATCCCAACGCATCTCCTAGAAGAAACGTGTTTCTGACTCGCTGAATCTCAACATAGATTCCACTCTCTTAGCTGAACGAACACACAGCAGAGCAGTTTCAAGTAAACGATTCTCCTGAGTTTTAGACGAAGTTTACTGCTGTTAAGTACGTATGCCGGCATTGGGATGGAAATACCGGTTTTGGGATTTTGCACAGAAACGGTTTTCAAACCGCTGAATTCACACGTGAGTTTAACTCTGTCAGTTGAATGCACACATTGACAACCATTCGGTTAGATAGCTCCGTTTTGGTTTTAGAAGCAGATATTTCTCTGTACAGCCTATGGACCCATTCACTCGGGAATAACCCAACGCACCTCCTAGAAGAAACGTGTTTCTGACTCGCTGAATTTCAACATAGATTCCACTCTCGTAGGTGAACGAATGCACAGCAGAGCAGTTTCAAGGAAACGTTTCCCCTGAGTTTTAGACGAAGTTTCCTGTGGTTTAGTACGTATGCCGGCATTGGGATGGAAATACCGGTTTTGGGATTCTGCACAGAAACGGTTTGCAAACCGTCGAATTCACACGTGAGTTTAACTCTGTCAGTTGAATGCACACATTGACAACCATTCAGTTAGATAGCTCCGTTTTGGTTTTAGAAGCAGATATTTCTCTGTACAGCCTATGGTCCCATTCACTCGGGAATATCCCAACGCAGCTCCTAGAAGAAACGGGTTTCTGACTCGCTGAATCTCAACATAGATTCAACTTTCTTAGGTGAACGAACGCACAGCAGAGCAGTTTCAAGGAAACGTTCCTCCTGAGTTTTAGACGAAGTTTACTGCTGTTTCGTACGAATGCCGGCATTGGGCTGGAAATGCCGGTTTTGGGATTCTGCAAAGAAAGGGTTTGCAAACCGCTGATTCCACACGTGAGTTTAACTCTGTCAGTTGAATGCACACATTGACAACCGTTCAGTTAGATAACTCCGTTTTGGTTTTAGAAGCAGATATTTCTCTGTACAGTCTATGGTCCCATTCACTCGGGAATATCCCAACGCAGCTCCTAGAAGAAACGTGTTTCTGACTCGCTGAATCTCAACATAGATTCAACTCTCTTAGGTGAACGAAAACACAGCAGACCAGTTTCAAGTAAACGATTCTCCTGAGGTTTAGACGAAGTTTACTGCTGTTTCGTACGTATGCCGGCATTGGGCTGGAAATGCCGGTTTTGGGATTCTGCAACGAAAGGGTTTGCAAACCGCTGATTCCACACGTGAGTTTAACTCTGTCAGTTGAATGCACACATTGACAACCATTCAGTTAGATAGCTCCGTTTTGGTTTTAGAAGCAGATATTTCTCTGTACAGCCTGTGGTCCCATTCACTCGGGAATATCCCAGCGCAGCTCCTAGAAGAAACGTGTATATGACTCGCTGAATCCCAGCATAGATTCAACTCTCTTAGGTGAACGAAGACACAGCAGAGCAGTTTCAAGGAAACGTTTCTCCTGAGTTTTAGACGAAGTTTACTGCTGTTTCTTACGTATGCCGGCATTAGGCTGGAAATGCCGGATTTGGGATTCTGCACAGAAACGGTTTGCAAACCGCCGAATTCACACGTGAGTTTAACTCTGTCAGTTGAATGCACACATTGAAAACCATTCAGTAAGAATGCTCCGTTTTGGTTTTAGAAGCAGATACTTCTCTGTACAGCCTATGGTCCCATTCACTCGGGAATATCCCAACGCAGCTCCTAGAAGAAACGTGTTTCTGACTCGCTGAATCTCAACATAGATTGAACTCTCTTAGGTGAAGGAACGCACAGCAGAGAAGTTTCAAGGAAACGATTCTCCTGAGTTTTAGACGAAGTATACTGCTGTTTAGTACGTATGCCGGCATTGGGATGGAAATACCGGTTTTGGGATTCTGCACAGAAACGGTTTGCAAACCGCTGAATTCACACGTGAGTTTAACTCGGTCAGTTGAATGCACACATTGACAACCATTCAGTTAGATAGCTCCGTTTTGGTTTTAGAAGCAGACATTTCTCTGTACAGCCTATGGTCCCATTCACTCGGGAATATCCCAACGCAGCTCCTAGAAGAAACGTGTTTCTGACTCGCTGAATCTCAACATAGATTCCACGCTCTTAGGTGAACGAACTCACAGCAGAGCAGTTTCAAGGAAACGTTTCCCCTGAGTTTTAGACGAAGTTTCCTGCGTTTTAGTACGAATGCCAGCATTGGGCTGGAAACACCGGTTTTGGGATTCTGCACAGAAAGGGTTTGCAAGCCGCTGAATCCACACGTGAGATTAACTCTTTCGGTTGAATGCACACATTGACAACCATTCGGTTAGATAGCTCCGTTTTGGTTTTAGAAGCAGATATTTCTCTGTACAGCCTATGGTCCCGTCACTCGGGAATATCCCACCACAGTTCCTAGAAGAAACGTGTATATGACTCGCTGATTCCCAGCATAGATTCCACTCTCTTAGGTGAACGAACACACAGCAGAGCAGTTTCAAGGAAACGTTTCTCCTGAGTTTTAAACGAAGTTTACTGCTGTTTCGTACATATGCGGGCATTGGGCTGGAAATGCCGGTTTTGGGATTCTGCAAAGAAAGGGTTTGCAAACCGCTGATTCCACACGTGAGTTTAACTCTGTCAGTTGAATGCACACATTGACAACCATTCAGTTAGATAGCTCCGTTTTGGTTTTAGAAGCAGATATTTCTCTGTACAGCCCATGGTACCATTCACTCGGGAATAACCCAACGCAGCTCCTAAAAGAAACGTGTTTCTGACTCGCTGAATCTCAACATAGATTCCATTCTCTTAGGTGAACGAACGCACAGCAGAGCTGTTTCAAGGAAACGTTTCCCCTGAGTTTTAGATGAAGATTCCTGCGGTTTAGTACGTATGCCGGCATTGGGATGGAAATATCGGTTTTGGGATTCTGTACAGAAACGGTTTACAAACCGCCGAATTCACACGTGAGTTTAACTCTGTCAGTTGAATGCACACATTGACAACCATTCAGTTAGATATCTCCGTTTTGGTTTTAGAAGCAGATATTTCTCTGTACAGCCTATGGTCCCATTCACTCGGGAATATCCAAACGCAGCTCCTAGAAGAAACGTGTTTCTGACTCGCTGAATCTCAACATAGATTCAACTCTCTTAGGTGAACGAACACACAGCAGAGCAGTTTCAAGTAAACGATTCTCCTGAGTTTTAGACGAAGTTTACTGCTGTTTAGTACGTATGCCGGCATTGGGATGGAAATACCGGTTTTGGGATTTTGCACAGAAACGGTTTGCATACCGCTGAATTCACACGTGAGTTTAACTCTGTCAGTTGAATGCAGACATTGACAACCATTCAGTTAGATAGCTCCATTTTGGTTTTAGAAGCAGATATTTCTCTGTACAGTCTATGGTCCCATTCATTCGGGAATATCCCAACGCAGCTCCTAGAAGAAACGTGTTTCTGACTCGCTGAATCTCAACATAGATTCAACTCTCTTAGGTGAACGAACACACAGCAGAGCAGTTTCAAGTAAACGATTCTCCTGAGTTTTAGACGAAGTTTACTGCTGTTTAGTACGTATGCCGGCATTGGGATGGAAATACCGGTTTTGGGATTCTGCACAGAAACGGTTTGCAAACCGCCGAATTCACACGTGAGTTTAACTCTGTCAGTTGAATGCACACATTGCCAACCATTCAGTTAGAATGCTCCGTTTTGGTTTTAGAAGCAGATATTTCTCTGTACAGCCTATGGTCCCATTCACTCGGGAATATCCCAACGCTGCTCCTAGAAGAAACGTGTTTATGACTCGCTGAATCTCAACATAGATTCAACTTTTTAGGTGAACGAACGCACAGTAGAGCAGTTTCAAGGAAACGTTCCTCCTGAGTTTTAGACGAAGTTTCCTGCGGTTTAGAACGTGTGCCGGCAATGGGCTGGAAATACCGGATTTGGGATTCTGCACAGAAAGGTTTTGCAAACCGCCGAATCCACACGTGAGTTTATCTCCGTCAGTTAAATGCACACATTGACAACCATTCAGTTAGATAGCTCCGTTTTGGTTTTAGAAGCAGATATTTCTCTGTACAGCCTATGGTCCCATTCACTCGGGAATAACCCAGCGCAGCTCCTAGAAGAAACGTGTTTCTGACTCGCTGAATCTCAACATAGATTCCACTCTCTTAGGTGAACGAACGCACAGCAATGAAGTTTCAAGGAAACGTTTCCCCTGAGTTTTAGACGAAGTTTCCTGCGGTTTAGTACGTATGCCGGCAATTGGATGGAAATACCGGTTTTGGTCCTGTACAGAAACGGTTTACAAACCGCCGAATTCACACGTGAGTTTACCTCTGTCAGTTGAATGCACACATTGACAACCATTCAGTTAGAATGCTCCGTTCTGGTTTTAGAAGCAGATATTTCTCTGTACAGACTATGGTCCCATTCACTCGGGAATATCCCAACGCAGCTCCTAGAAGAAACGTGTTTCTGACTCGCTGAATCTCAACATAGATTCAACTTTCTTAGGTGAACGAACGCACAGCAGAGCAGTTTCAAGGAAACGTTCCTCCTGAGTTTTAGACGAAGTTTACTGCTGTTTCGTACGTATGCCGGCATTGGGCTGGAAATGCCGGTTTTGGGATTCTGCAAAGAAAGGGTTTGCAAACTGCTGATTCCACACGTGAGTTTCACTCTGTCAGTTGAATGCACACATTGACAACCATTCAGTTAGATAACTCCGTTTTGGTTTTAGAAGCAGATATTTCTCTGTACAGCCTATGGTCCCATTCACTCGGGAATATCCCAACGCAGCTCCTAGAAGAAACGTGTTTCTGACTCGCTGAATCTCAACATAGATTCAACTCTCTTAGGTGAACGAACACACAGCAGAGCAGTTTCAAGTAAACGATTCTCCTGAGTTTTAGACGAAGTTTACTGCTGTTTAGTACGTATGCCGGCATTGGGATGGAAATACCGGTTTTGGGATTTTGCACAGAAACGGTTTGCAAACCGCTGAATTCACACGTGAGTTTAACTCGGTCAGTTGAATGCACACATTGACAACCATTCAGTTAGATAGCTCCGTTTTGGTTTTAGAAGCAGATATTTCTCTGTACAGCCTATGGACCCATTCACTCGGGAATAACCCAACGCACCTCCTAGAAGAAACGTGTTTCTGACTCGCTGAATTTCAACATAGATTCCACTCTCGTAGGTGAACGAATGCACAGCAGAGCAGTTTCAAGGAAACGTTTCCCCTGAGTTTTAGACGAAGTTTCCTGTGGTTTAGTACGTATGCCGGCATTGGGATGGAAATACCGGTTTTGGGATTCTGCACAGAAACGGTTTGCAAACCGTCGAATTCACACGTGAGTTTAACTCTGTCAGTTGAATGCACACATTGACAACCATTCAGTTAGATAGCTCCGTTTTGGTTTTAGAAGCAGATATTTCTCTGTACAGCCTATGGTCCCATTCACTCGGGAATATCCCAACGCAGCTCCTAGAAGAAACGGGTTTCTGACTCGCTGAATCTCAACATAGATTCAACTTTCTTAGGTGAACGAACGCACAGCAGATCAGTTTCAAGGAAACGTTCCTCCTGAGTTTTAGACGAAGTTTACTGCTGTTTCGTACGAATGCCGGCATTGGGCTGGAAATGCCGGTTTTGGGATTCTGCAAAGAAAGGGTTTGCAAACCGCTGATTCCACACGTGAGTTTAACTCTGTCAGTTGAATGCACACATTGACAACCGTTCAGTTAGATAACTCCGTTTTGGTTTTAGAAGCAGATATTTCTCTGTACAGTCTATGGTCCCATTCACTCGGGAATATCCCAACGCAGCTCCTAGAAGAAACGTGTTTCTGACTCGCTGAATCTCAACATAGATTCAACTCTCTTAGGTGAAAGAAAACACAGCAGACCAGTTTCAAGTAAACGATTCTCCTGAGGTTTAGACGAAGTTTACTGCTGTTTCGTACGTATGCCGGCATTGGGCTGGAAATGCCGGTTTTGGGATTCTGCAACGAAAGGGTTTGCAAACCGCTGATTCCACACGTGAGTTTAACTCTGTCAGTTGAATGCACACATTGAAAACCATTCAGTTAGATAGCTCCGTTTTGGTTTTAGAAGCAGATATTTCTCTGTACAGCCTGTGGTCCCATTCACTCGGGAATATCCCAGCGCAGCTCCTAGAAGAAACGTGTATATGACTCGCTGAATCCCAGCATAGATTCAACTCTCTTAGGTGAACGAAGACACAGCAGAGCAGTTTCAAGGAAACGTTTCTCCTGAGTTTTAGACGAAGTTTACTGCTGTTTCTTACGTATGCCGGCATTAGGCTGGAAATGCCGGATTTGGGATTCTGCACAGAAACGGTTTGCAAACCGCCGAATTCACACGTGAGTTTAACTCTGTCAGTTGAATGCACACATTGAAAACCATTCAGTAAGAATGCTCCGTTTTGGTTTTAGAAGCAGATACTTCTCTGTACAGCCTATGGTCCCATTCACTCGGGAATATCCCAACGCAGCTCCTAGAAGAAACCTGTTTCTGACTCGCTGAATCTCAACATAGATTGAGCTCTCTTAGGTGAAGGAACGCACAGCAGAGACGTTTCAAGGAAACGATTCTCCTGAGTTTTAGACGAAGTATACTGCTGTTTAGTACGTATGCCGGCATTGGGATGGAAATACCGGTTTTGGGATTCTGCACAGAAACGGTTTGCAAACCGCTGAATTCACACGTGAGTTTAACTCGGTCAGTTGAATGCACACATTGACAACCATTCAGTTAGATAGCCCCGTTTTGGTTTTAGAAGCAGACATTTCTCTGTACAGCCTATGGTCCCATTCACTCGGGAATATCCCAACGCAGCTCCTAGAAGAAACGTGTTTCTGACTCGCTGAATCTCAACATAGATTCCACGCTCTTAGGTGAACGAACTCACAGCAGAGCAGTTTCAAGGAAACGTTTCCCCTGAGTTTTAGACGAAGTTTCCTGCGTTTTAGTACGAATGCGAGCATTGGGCTGGAAACACCGGTTTTGGGATTCTGCACAGAAAGGGTTTGCAAGCCGCTGAATCCACACGTGAGATTAACTCTTTCGGTTGAATGCACACATTGACAACCATTCGGTTAGATAGCTCCGTTTTGGTTTTAGAAGCAGATATTTCTCTGTACAGCCTATGGTCCCGTCACTCGGGAATATCCCACCACAGTTCCTAGAAGAAACGTGTATATGACTCGCTGAATCCCAGCATAGATTCCACTCTCTTAGGTGAACGAACACACAGCAGAGCAGTTTCAAGGAAACGTTTCTCCTGAGTTTTAAACGAAGTTTACTGCTGTTTCGTACATATGCGGGAATTGGGCTGGATATGCCGGTTTTGGGATTCTGCAAAGAAAGGGTTTGCAAACCGCTGATTCCACACGTGAGTTTAACTCTGTCAGTTGAATGCACACATTGACAACCATTCAGTTAGATAGCTCCGTTTTGGTTTTAGAAGCAGATATTTCTCTGTACAGCCCATGGTACCATTCACTCGGGAATAACCCAACGCAGCTCCTAAAAGAAACGTGTTTCTGACTCGCTGAATCTCAACATAGATTCCATTCTCTTAGGTGAACGAACGCACAGCAGAGCTGTTTCAAGGAAACGTTTCCCCTGAGTTTTAGATGAAGATTCCTGCGGTTTAGTACGTATGCCGGCATTGGGATGGAAATATCGGTTTTGGGATTCTGTACAGAAACGGTTTACAAACCGCCGAATTCACACGTGAGTTTAACTCTGTCAGTTGAATGCACACATTGCCACCCATTCAGTTAGAATGCTCCGTTTTGGTTTTAGAAGCAGATATTTCTCTGTACAGCCTATGGTCCCATTCACTCGGGAATATCCAAACGCAGCTCCTAGAAGAAACGTGTTTCTGACTCGCTGAATCTCAACATAGATTCAACTCTCTTAGGTGAACGAACACACAGCAGAGCAGTTTCAAGTAAACGATTCTCCTGAGTTTTAGACGAAGTTTACTGCTGTTTAGTACGTATGCCGGCATTGGGATGGAAATACCGGTTTTGGGATTTTGCACAGAAACGGTTTGCATACCGCTGAATTCACACGTGAGTTTAACTCTGTCAGTTGAATGCAGACATTGACAACCATTCAGTTAGATAGCTCCATTTTGGTTTTAGAAGCAGATATTTCTCTGTACAGTCTATGGTCCCATTCACTCGGGAATATCCCAACGCAGCTCCTAGAAGAAACGTGTTTCTGACTCGCTGAATCTCAACATAGATTCAACTCTCTTAGGTGAACGAACACACAGCAGAGCAGTTTCAAGAAACGTTTCTCCTTAGTTTTAGACGAAGTTTCCTGCGGTTTAGTACGTATGCCGGCATTGGGCTGGAAATACCGGTTTTGGGATTCTGCACAGAAAGGGTTTGCAAGCCGCTGAATCCACACGTGAGATTAACTCTTTCGGTTGAATGCACACATTGACAACCATTCGGTTAGATCGCTGGGTTTTGGTTTTAGAAGCAGATATTTCTCTGTACACCCTATGGTCCCATTGACTCGGCAATATCCCAACAGAGTTCCTAGAAGAAACGTGTATATGACTCGCTGAATCCCAGCATAGATTCAACTCTCTTAGGTGAACGAACGCACAGCAGAGCAGTTTCCAGGAAACGTTTCCCCTGAGTTTCAGACGAAGTTTCCTGCGGTTTAGTACGTATGCCGGCATTGGGATGGAAATACCGGTTTTGGGATTCTGCACAGAAACGGTTTGCAAACCGCCGAATTCACACGTGAGTTTAACTCTGTCAGTTGAATGCACACATTGCCAACCATTCAGTTAGAATGCTCCGTTTTGGTTTTAGAAGCAGATATTTCTCTGTACAGCCTATGGTCCCATTCACTCGGGAATATCCCAACGCTGCTCCTAGAAGAAACGTGTTTATGACTCGCTGAATCTCAACATAGATTCAACTTTTTAGGTGAACGAACGCACAGCAGAGCAGTTTCAAGGAAACGTTCCTCCTGAGTTTTAGACGAAGTTTCCTGCGGTTTAGAACGTGTGCCGGCAATGGGCTGGAAATACCGGATTTGGGATTCTGCACAGAAAGGTTTTGCAAACCGCCGAATCCACACGTGAGTTTATCTCCGTCAGTTGAATGCACACATTGACAACCATTCAGTTAGATAGCTCCGTTTTGGTTTTAGAAGCAGATATTTCTCTGTACAGCCTATGGTCCCATTCACTCGGGAATATCCCAACGCAGCTCCTAGAAGAAACGTGTTTCTGACTCGCTGAATCTCAACATAGATTCAACTCTCTTAGGTGAACGAACACACAGCAGAGCAGTTTCAAGTAAACGATTCTCCTGAGTTTTAGACGAAGTTTACTGCTGTTTAGTACGTATGCCGGCATTGGGATGGAAATACCGGTTTTGGGATTTTGCACAGAAACGGTTTGCAAACCGCTGAATTCACACGTGAGTTTAACTCTGTCAGTTGAATGCACACATTGACAACCATTCAGTTAGATAGCTCCGTTTTGGTTTTAGAAGCAGATATTTCTCTGTACAGCCTATGGACCCATTCACTCGGGAATAACCCAACGCACCTCCTAGAAGAAACGTGTTTCTGACTCGCTGAATTTCAACATAGATTCCACTCTCTTAGGTGAACGAATGCACAGCAGAGCAGTTTCAAGGAAACGTTTCCCCTGAGTTTTAGACGAAGTTTCCTGTGGTTTAGTACGTATGCCGGCATTGGGATGGAAATACCGGTTTTGGGATTCTGCACAGAAACGGTTTGCAAACCGTCGAATTCACACGTGAGTTTAACTCTGTCAGTTGAATGCACACATTGACAACCATTCAGTTAGATAGCTCCGTTTTGGTTTTAGAAGCAGATATTTCTCTGTACAGCCTATGGTCCCATTCACTCGGGAATATCCCAACGCAGCTCCTAGAAGAAACGTGTTTCTGACTCGCTGAATCTCAACATAGATTCAACTTTGTTAGGTGAACGAACGCACAGCAGAGCAGTTTCAAGGAAACGTTCCTCCTGAGTTTTAGACGAAGTTTACTGCTGTTTCGTACGAATGCCGGCATTGGGCTGGAAATGCCGGTTTTGGGATTCTGCAAAGAAAGGGTTTGCAAACCGCTGATTCCACACGTGAGTTTAACTCTGTCAGTTGAATGCACACATTGACAACCGTTCAGTTACATAACTCCGTTTTGGTTTTAGAAGCAGATATTTCTCTGTACAGTCTATGGTCCCATTCACTCGGGAATATTCCAACGCAGCTCCTAGAAGAAACGTGTTTCTGACTCGCTGAATCTCAACATAGATTCAACTCTCTTAGGTGAACGAACGCACAACAGAGCAGTTTCAAGGAAACGTTTCCCCTGAGTTTTAGACGAAGTTTCCTGTGGTTTAGTACGTATGCCGGCATTGGGATGGAAATACCGGTTTTGTGATTCTGCACAGAAACGGTTTGCAAACCGCCGAATTCACACGTGAGTTTAACTCTGTCAGTTGAATGCACACATTGCGAACCATTCAGTTAGAATGCTCCGTTTTGGTTTTAGAAGCAGATATTTCTCTGTACAGCCTATGGTCCCATTCACTCGGGAATATCCCAACGCTGCTCCTAGAAGAAACGTGTTTATGACTCGCTGAATCTCAACATAGATTCAACTTTTTAGGTGAACGAACGCACAGCAGAGCAATTTCAAGGAAACGTTCCTCCTGAGTTTTGGACGAAGTTTCCTGCGGTTTAGAACGTATGCCGGCAATGGGCTGGAAATACCGGTTTTGGGATTCTGCACAGAAAGGGTTTGCAAACCGCTGAATCCACACGTGAGTTTAACTCCGTCAGTTGAATGCACACATTGACAACCATTCAGTTAGATAGCTCCGTTTTGGTTTTAGAAGCAGATATTTCTCTGTACAGCCTATGGTCCCATTCACTCGGGAATATCCCAACGCAGCTCCTAGAAGAAACGTGTTTCTGACTCGCTGAATCTCAACATAGATTCAACATTCTTAGGTGAACGAACGCACAGCAGAGCAGTTTCAAGGAAACGTTTCTCCTGAGTTTTAGACGAAGTTTCCTGCAGTTTAGTACGTATGCCGGCATTGGGCTGGAAATACCGGTTTTGGGATTCTGCACAGAAAGGGTTTGCAAACCGCTGAATCCACACGTGAGATTAACTCTGTCATTTTAATGCACACATTGACAACCATTCGGTTAGATAGCTCCGTTTTGGTTTTAGAAGCAGATATTTCTCTGTACAGCCTATGGTCCCATTCACTCGGGAATATCCCAACTCAGTTCCTTGAAGAAACGTGTATATGACTCGCTGAATCCCAGCATAGATTCAACTCTCTTAGGTGAAGGAACGCACAGCAGAGCAGTTTCAAGGAAACGTTTCTCCTGAGTTTTAGACGAAGTTTACTGCTGTTTCGTCCGTATGCCGGTATTAGGCTGGAAATGCCGGTTTTGGGATTCTGCAAAGAAAGGGTTTGCAAACCGCTGATTCCACACGTGAGTTTAACTCTGTCAGTTGAATGCACACATTGACAACCATTCAGTTAGATAGCTCCATTTTGGTTTTAGGAGCAGATATTTCTCTGTACAGCCTATGGTCCCATTCACTCGGGAGTAACCCAGCGCAGCTCCTAGAAGAAACGTGTTTCTGACTCGCTGAATCTCAACATAGATTCCACTCTCTTAGCTGAACGAACGCACAGCAGAGAAGTTTCAAGGAAACGTTTCCCCTGAGTTTTAGACGAAGTTTCCTGCGGTTTAGTACGTATGCCGGCATTGGGATGGAAATACCGGTTTTGGGATTCTGTACAGAAACGGTTTACAAACCGCCGAATTCACACGTGAGTTTAACTCTGTCAGTTGAATGCACACATTGACAACCATTCAGTTAGAATGATCCGTTTTGGTTTTAGAAGCAGATATTTCTCTGTACAGCCTATGGTCCCATTCACTCGGGAATATCCCAACGCAGCTCCTAGAAGAAACGTGTTTCTGACTCGCTGAATCTCAACATAGATTCCACTCTCTTAGGTGAACGAACGCACAGCAGAGCTGTTTCAAGGAAACGTTTCCCCTGAGTTTTAGATGAAGATTCCTGCGGTTTAGTACATATGCCGGCATTGGGATGGAAATATCGGTTTTGGGCTTCTGTACAGAAACGGTTTACAAACCGCCGAATTCACACGTGAGTTTAACTCTGTCAGTTGAATGCACACATTGACAACCATTCAGTTAGATATCTCCGTTTTGGTTTTAGAAGCAGATATTTATCTGTACAGCCTATGGTCCCATTCACTCGGGAATATCCAAACGCAGCTCCTAGAAGAAACGTGTTTCTGACTCGCTGAATCTCAACATAGATTCAACTCTCTTAGGTGAACGAACACACAGCAGAGTAGTTTCAAGTAAACGATTCTCCTGAGTTTTAGACGAAGTTTACTGCTGTTTAGTACGTATGCCGGCATTGGGATGGAAATACCGGTTTTGGGATTTTGCACAGAAACGGTTTGCATACCGCAGAATTCACACGTGAGTTTAACTCTGTCAGTTGAATGCACACATTGACAACCATTCAGTTAGATAGCTCCATTTTGGTTTTAGAAGCAGATATTTCTCTGTACAGTCTATGGTCCCATTCACTCGGGAATATCCCAACGCAGCTCCTAGAAGAAACGTGTTTCTGACTCGCTGAATCTCAACATAGATTCAACTCTCTTAGGTGAACGAACGCACAGCAGAGCAGTTTCAAGTAAACGATTCTCCTGAGTTTTAGACGAAGTTTACTGCTCTTTCGTAGGTATGCCGGCATTGGGCTGGAAATGCCGGTTTTGGGATTCTGCAAAGAAAGGGTTTGCAAACCGCTGATTCCACACGTGAGTTTAACTCTGTCAGTTGAATGCACACATTGACAACCATTCAGTTAGATAGCTCC
Source organism: Aotus nancymaae (assembly GCF_030222135.1). Classification (NCBI taxonomy): domain Eukaryota; kingdom Metazoa; phylum Chordata; class Mammalia; order Primates; family Aotidae; genus Aotus; species Aotus nancymaae. The sequence goes on from NW_026988565.1 coordinate 1,074,248, forward strand.
GTTTTCGTTTTAGAAGCAGATATTTCTCTGTACAGCCTATGGTCCCATTCACTCGGGAATATCCCAACGCAGCTCCTAGAAGAAACGTGTTTATGACTCGCTGAATCTCAACATAGATTCAACTCTCTTAGGTGAACGAACGCACAGCAGAGCAGTTTCAAGGAAACGTTTCCCCTGAGTTTCAGACGAAGTTTCCTGCGGTTTAGTACGTATGCCGGCATTGGGATGGAAATACCGGTTTTAGGATTCTGCACAGAAACGGTTTGCAAACCGCCGAATTCACACGTGAGTTTAACTCTGTCAGTTGAATGCACACATTGCCAACCTTTCAGTTAGAATGCTCCGTTTTGGTTTTAGAAGCAGATATTTCTCTGTAGAGCCTATGGTCCCATTCACTCGGGAATAACCCAGCGCAGCTCGTAGAAGAAACGTGTTTCTGACTCGCTGAATCTCAACATAGATTCCACTCTCTTAGGTGAACGAACGCAAAGCAGAGAAGTTTCAAGGAAACGTTTCCCCTGAGTTTTAGACGAAGTTTCCTGCGGTTTAGTACGTATGCCGGCATTGGGATGCAAATACCGGTTTTGGGATCCTGTACAGAAACGGTTTACAAACCGCCGAATTCACACGTGAGTTTAACTCTGTCAGTTGAATGCACACATTGACAACCATTCAGTTAGAATGTTCCGTTTTGGTTTTAGAAGCAGATATTTCTCTGTACAGCCTATGGTCCCATTCACTCGGGAATATCCCAATGCAGCTCCTAGAAGAAACGTGTTTCTGACTCGCTGAATCTCAACATAGATTCAACTTTCTTAGCTGAACGAACGCACAGCAGAGCAGTTTCAAGGAAACGTTCCTCCTGAGTTTTAGACGAAGTTTACTGCTGTTTCGTACGTATGCCGGCATTAGGCTGGAAATGCCGGTTTTGGGATTCTGCAAAGAAAGGGTTTGCAAACCGCTGATTCCACACGTGAGTTTAACTCTCTCAGTTGAATGCACACATTGACAACCTTTCAGTTAGATAACTCCGTTTTGGTTTTAGAAGCAGATATTTCTCTGTACAGCCTATGGTCCCATTCACTCGGGTATATCCCAACGCAGCTCCTAGAAGAAACGTGTTTCTGACTCGCTGAATCTCAACATAGATTCAACTCTCTTAGGTGAACGAACGCACAGCAGATCAGTTTCAAGGAAACGTTTCCCCTGAGTTTTAGACGAAGTTTCCTGCGGTTTAGTACGTATGCCGGCATTGGGATGGAAATACCGGTTTTGGGATTCTGCACAGAAACGGTTTACAGACCGCCGAATTCACACGTGAGTTTAACTCTGTCAGTTGAATGCACACATTGACAACCATTCAGTTAGAATGCTCCGTTTTGGTTTTAGAAGCAGATATTTCTCTGTACAGCCTATGGACCCATTCACTCGGGAATATCCCAAAGCAGCTCCTAGAAGAAACGTGTTTATGACTCGCTGAATCTCAACATAGATTCAACTCTCTTAGGTGAACGAACACACAGCAGAGCAGTTTCAAGTAAACGATTCTCCTGAGTTTTAGACGAAGTTTACTGCGGTTTAGTACGTATGCCTGCATTGGGATGGAAATACCGGTTTTGGGATTTTGCACAGAAACGGTTTGCAAACCGCTGAATTCACACGTGAGTTTAACTCTGTCAGTTGAATGCACACATTGACAACCATTCAGTTAGATATCTCCGTTTTGGTTTTAGAAGCAGATATTTATCTGTACAGCCTATGGTCCCACTCACTCGGGAATATCCAAACGCAGCTCCTAGAAGAAACGTGTTTCTGACTCGCTGAATCTCAACATAGATTCAACTCTCTTAGGTGAACGAACACACAGCAGAGCAGTTTCAAGTAAACGATTCTCCTGAGTTTTAGACGAAGTTTACTGCTGTTTAGTACGTATGCCGGCATTGGGATGGAAATACCGGTTTTGGGATTTTGCACAGAAACGGTTTGCATACCGCAGAATTCACACGTGAGTTTAACTCTGTCAGTTGAATGCACACATTGACAACCATTCAGTTAGATAGCTCCATTTTGGTTTTAGAAGCAGATATTTCTCTGTACAGTCTATGGTCCCATTCACTCGGGAATATCCCAACGCAGCTCCTAGAAGAAACGTGTTTCTGACTCGCTGAATCTCAACATAGATTCAACTCTCTTAGGTGAACGAACGCACAGCAGAGCAGTTTCAAGTAAACGATTCTCCTGAGTTTTAGACGAAGTTTACTGCTCTTTCGTAGGTATGCCGGCATTGGGCTGGAAATGCCGGTTTTGGGATTCTGCAAAGAAAGGGTTTGCAAACCGCTGATTCCACACGTGAGTTTAACTCTGTCAGTTGAATGCACACATTGACAACCATTCAGTTAGATAGCTCCGTTTTCGTTTTAGAAGCAGATATTTCTCTGTACAGCCTATGGTCCCATTCACTCGGGAATATCCCAACGCAGCTCCTAGAAGAAACGTGTTTATGACTCGCTGAATCTCAACATAGATTCAACTCTCTTAGGTGAACGAACGCACAGCAGAGCAGTTTCAAGGAAACGTTTCCCCTGAGTTTCAGACGAAGTTTCCTGCGGTTTAGTACGTATGCCGGCATTGGGATGGAAATACCGGTTTTAGGATTCTGCACAGAAACGGTTTGCAAACCGCCGAATTCACACGTGAGTTTAACTCTGTCAGTTGAATGCACACATTGCCAACCTTTCAGTTAGAATGCTCCGTTTTGGTTTTAGAAGCAGATATTTCTCTGTACAGCCTATGGTCCCATTCACTCGGGAATATCCCAACGCTGCTCATAGAAGAAACGTGTTTATGACTCGCTGAATCTCAACATAGATTCAACTTTTTAGGTGAACGAACGCACAGCAGAGCAGTTTCAAGGAAACGTTCCTCCTGAGTTTTAGACGAAATTTCCTGCGGTTTAGAACGTATGCCGGCAATGGGCTGGAAATACCGGTTTTGGGATTCTGCACAGAAAGGGTTTGCAAACCGCTGAATCCACACGTTAGTTTAACTCCGTCAGTTGAATGCACACATTGACAACCATTCAGTTAGATAGCTCCGTTTTGGTTTTAGAAGCAGATATTTCTCTGTAGAGCCTATGGTCCCATTCACTCGGGAATAACCCAGCGCAGCTCGTAGAAGAAACGTGTTTCTGACTCGCTGAATCTCAACATAGATTCCACTCTCTTAGGTGAACGAACGCAAAGCAGAGAAGTTTCAAGGAAACGTTTCCCCTGAGTTTTAGACGAAGTTTCCTGCGGTTTAGTACGTATGCCGGCATTGGGATGCAAATACCGGTTTTGGGATCCTGTACAGAAACGGTTTACAAACCGCCGAATTCACACGTGAGTTTAACTCTGTCAGTTGAATGCACACATTGACAACCATTCAGTTAGAATGTTCCGTTTTGGTTTTAGAAGCAGATATTTCTCTGTACAGCCTATGGTCCCATTCACTCGGGAATATCCCAATGCAGCTCCTAGAAGAAACGTGTTTCTGACTCGCTGAATCTCAACATAGATTCAACTTTCTTAGCTGAACGAACGCACAGCAGAGCAGTTTCAAGGAAACGTTCCTCCTGAGTTTTAGACGAAGTTTACTGCTGTTTCGTACGTATGCCGGCATTAGGCTGGAAATGCCGGTTTTGGGATTCTGCAAAGAAAGGGTTTGCAAACCGCTGATTCCACACGTGAGTTTAACTCTCTCAGTTGAATGCACACATTGACAACCTTTCAGTTAGATAACTCCGTTTTGGTTTTAGAAGCAGATATTTCTCTGTACAGCCTATGGTCCCATTCACTCGGGTATATCCCAACGCAGCTCCTAGAAGAAACGTGTTTCTGACTCGCTGAATCTCAACATAGATTCAACTCTCTTAGGTGAACGAACGCACAGCAGATCAGTTTCAAGGAAACGTTTCCCCTGAGTTTTAGACGAAGTTTCCTGCGGTTTAGTACGTATGCCGGCATTGGGATGGAAATACCGGTTTTGGGATTCTGCACAGAAACGGTTTACAGACCGCCGAATTCACACGTGAGTTTAACTCTGTCAGTTGAATGCACACATTGACAACCATTCAGTTAGAATGCTCCGTTTTGGTTTTAGAAGCAGATATTTCTCTGTACAGCCTATGGACCCATTCACTCGGGAATATCCCAAAGCAGCTCCTAGAAGAAACGTGTTTATGACTCGCTGAATCTCAACATAGATTCAACTCTCTTAGGTGAACGAACACACAGCAGAGCAGTTTCAAGTAAACGATTCTCCTGAGTTTTAGACGAAGTTTACTGCGGTTTAGTACGTATGCCTGCATTGGGATGGAAATACCGGTTTTGGGATTTTGCACAGAAACGGTTTGCAAACCGCTGAATTCACACGTGAGTTTAACTCTGTCAGTTGAATGCACACATTGACAACCATTCAGTTAGATAGCTCCGTTTTGGTTTTAGAAGCAGATATTTCTCTGTACAGCCTATGGTCCCATTCACTCGGGAATATCCCAACGCAGCTCCTAGAAGAAACGTGTTTCTGACTCGCTGAATCTCAATATAGATTCAACATTCTTAGGTGAAAGAACGCACAGCAGAGCAGTTTCAAGGAAACGTTTCTCCTGAGTTTTAGACGAAGTTTCCTGCGGTTTAGTACATATGCCGGCATTGGGCTGGAAATACCTGTTTTGGGATTCTGCACAGAAAGGGTTTGCAAACCGCTGAATCCACACGTTAGTTTAACTCCGTCAGTTGAATGCACACATTGACAACCACTCAGTTAGATAGCTCCGTTTTGGTTTTAGAAGCAGATATTTCTCTGTACAGCCTATGGTCCCATTCACTCGGGAATAACCCAGCGCAGCTCGTAGAAGAAACGTGTTTCTGACTCGCTGAATCTCAACATAGATTCCACTCTCTTAGGTGAACGAACGCACAGCAGAGCAGTTTCAAGGAAACGTTTCCCCTGAGTTTTAGACGAAGTTTCCTGCGGTTTAGTACGTATGCCGGCATTGGGATGGAAATACCGGTTTTGGGATCCTGTACAGAAACGGTTTACAAACCGCCGAATTCACACGTGAGTTTAACTCTGTCAGTTGAATGCACACATTGACAACCATTCAGTTAGAATGCTCCGTTTTGGTTTTAGAAGCAGATATTTCTCTGTACAGCCTATGGTCCCATTCACTCGGGAATATCCCAATGCAGCTCCTAGAAGAAACGTGTTTCTGACTCGCTGAATCTCAACATAGATTCAACGTTCTTAGCTGAACGAACGCACAGCAGAGCAGTTTCAAGGAAACGTTCCTCCTGAGTTTTAGACGAAGTTTACTGCTGTTTCGTACGTATGCCGGCATTAGGCTGGAAATGCCGGTTTTGGGATTCTGCAAAGAAAGGGTTTGCAAACCGCTGATTCCACACGTGAGTTTAACTCTGTCAGTTGAATGCACACATTGACAACCTTTCAGTTAGATAACTCCGTTTTGGTTTTAGAAGCAGATATTTCTCTGTACAGCCTGTGGTCCCATTCACTCGGGTATATCCCAACGCAGCTCCTAGAAGAAACGTGTTTATGACTCGCTGAATCTCAACATAGATTCAACTCTCTTAGGTGAACGAACGCACAGCAGATCAGTTTCAAGGAAACGTTTCCCCTGAGTTTTAGACGAAGTTTCCTGCGTTTTAGTACGTATGCCGGCATTGGGATGGAAATACCGGTTTTGGGATTCTGCACAGAAACGGTTTACAGACCGCCGAATTCACACGTGAGTTTAACTCTGTCAGTTGAATGCACACATTGACAACCATTCAGTTAGAATGCTCCGTTTTGGTTTTAGAAGCAGATATTTCTCTGTACAGCCTATGGACCCATTCACTCGGGAATATCCCAAAGCAGCTCCTAGAAGAAACGTGTTTATGACTCGCTGAATCTCAACATAGATTCAACTCTCTTAGGTGAACGAACACACAGCAGAGCAGTTTCAAGTAAACGATTCTCCTGAGTTTTAGACGAAGTTTACTGCGGTTTAGTACGTATGCCTGCATTGGGATGGAAATACCGGTTTTGGGATTTTGCACAGAAACGGTTTGCAAACCGCTGAATTCACACGTGAGTTTAACTCTGTCAGTTGAATGCACACATTGACAACCATTCAGTTAGATAGCTCCGTTTTGGTTTTAGAAGCAGATATTTCTCTGTACAGCCTATGGTCCCATTCACTCGGGAATAACCCAGCGCAGCTCCTAGAAGAAACGTGTTTCTGACTCGCTGAATCTCAACATAGATTCCACTCTCTTAGGTGAACGAACGCACAGCAGAGAAGTTTCAAGGAAACGTTTCCCCTGAGTTTTAGACGAAGTTACCTGCGGTTTAGTACGTATGCCGGCATTGGGATGGAAATACCGGTTTTGGGATTCTGTACAGAAACGGTTTACAAACCGCCGAATTCACACGTGAGTTTAACTCTGTCAGTTGAATGCACACATTGACAACCATTCAGTTAGAATGCTCCATTTTGGTTTTAGAAGCAGATATTTCTCTGTACAGCCTATGGTCCCATTCACTCGGGAATATCCCAACGCAGCTCCTAGAAGAAACGTGTTTCTGACTCGCTGAATCTCAACATAGATTCAACTTTCTTAGGTGAACGAACGCACAGCAGAGCAGTTTCAAGGAAACGTTCCTCCTGAGTTTTAGACGAAGTTTACTGCTGTTTCGTACGTATGCCGGCATTGGGCTGGAAATGCCGGTTTTGGGATTCTGCAAAGAAAGGGTTTGCAAACCGCTGATTCCACACGTGAGTTTAACTCTTGTCAGTTGAATGCACACATTGACAACCATTCAGTTAGATAACTCCGTTTTGGTTTTAGAAGCAGATATTTCTCTGTACAGCCCATGGACCCATTCACTCGGGAATATCCCAACGCAGCTCCTAGAAGAAACGTGTTTATGACTCGCTGAATGTCAACATAGATTCAACTCTCTTAGGTGAACGAACACACAGCAGAGCAGTTTCAAGTAAACGATTCTCCTGAGTTTTAGACGAAGTTTACTGCGGTTTAGTACGTATGCCGGCATTGGGATGGAAATACCGGTTTTGGGATTTTGCACAGAAACGGTTTGCAAACCGCTGAATTCACACGTGAGTTTAACTCCGTCAGTTGAATGCACACATTGACAACCCTTCAGTTAGATAGCTCCGTTTTGGTTTTAGAAGCAGATATTTCTCTGTACAGCCTATGGTCCCATTCACTCGAGAATATCCCAACGCAGCTCCTAGAAGAAACGTGTTTATGACTCGCTGAATCTCAACATAGATTCAACTCTCTTAGGTGAACGAACGCACAGCAGATCAGTTTCAAGGAAACGTTTCCCCTGAGTTTTAGACGAAGTTTCCTGCGGTTTAGTAGCTATGCCGGCATTGGGATGGAAATACCGGTTTTGGGATTCTGCACTGAAACGGTTTACAAACCGCCGAATTCCCACGTGAGTTTAACTCTGTCAGTTGAATGCACACATTGACAACCATTCAGTTAGAATGCTCCGTTTTGGTTTTAGAAGCAGATATTTCTCTGTACAGCCCATGGTCCCATTCACTTGGGAATATCCCAACGCAGCTCCTAGAAGAAACGTGTTTATGTCTCGCTGAATCTCAACATAGATTCAACTCTCTTAGGTGAACGAACGCACAGCAGAGCAGTTTCAAGGAAAGGTTTCCCCTGAGTTTCAGACGAAGTTTCCTGCGGTTTAGTACGTATGCCGGCATTGGGATGGAAATACCGGTTTTGCGATTCTGCACAGAAACGGTTTGCAAACCGCCGAATTCACACGTGAGTTTAACTCTGTCAGTTGAATGCACACATTGCCAACCATTCAGTTAGAATGCTCCGTTTTGGTTTTAGAAGCAGATATTTCTCTGTACAGCCTATGGTCTCATTCACTCGGGATTATCCCAACGCTGCTCCTAGAAGAAACGTGTTTATGACTCGCTGAATCTCAACATAGATTCAACTTTTTAGGTGAACGAACGCACAGCAGAGCAGTTTCAAGGAAACGTTCCTCCTGAGTTTTAGACGAAGTTTCCTGCGGTTTAGAACGTATGCCGGCAATGGGCTGGAAATACCGGATTTGGGATTCTGCACAGAAAGGGATTGCAAACCGCTGAATCCACACGTGAGTTTAACTCCGTCAGTTGAATGCACACATTGACAACCATTCAGTTAGATAGCTCCGTTTTGGTTTTAGAAGCAGATATTTCTCTGTACAGACTATGGTCCCATTCACTCGGGAATATCCCAACGCAGCTCCTAGAAGAAACGTGTTTCTGACTCGCTGAATCTCAACATAGATTCAACTCTCTTAGGTGAACGAACACACAGCAGACCAGTTTCAAGTAAACGATTCTCCTGAGGTTTAGACGAAGTTTACTGCTGTTTCGTACGTATGCCGGCATTGGGCTGGAAATGCCGGTTTAGGGATTCTGCAACGAAAGGGTTTGCAAACCGCTGATTCCACACGTGAGTTTAACTCTGTCAGTTGAATGCACACATTGAGAACCATTCAGTTAGATAGCTCCGTTTTGGTTTTAGAAGCAGATATTTCTCTGTAGAGCCTGTGGTCCCATTCACTCGGGAATATCCCAACGCAGCTCCTAGAAGAAACGTGTATATGACTCGCTGAATCCCAGCATAGATTCAACTCTCTTAGGTGAACGAAGACACAGCAGAGCAGTTTCAAGGAAACGTTTCTCCTGAGTTTTAGACGAAGTTTACTGCTGTTTCTTACGTATGCCGGCATTAGGCTGGAAATGCCGGATTTGGGATTCTGCACAGAAACGGTTTACAAACCGCCGAATTCACACGTGAGTTTAACTCTGTCAGTTGAATGCACACATTGAAAACCATTCAGTAAGAATGCTCCGTTTTGGTTTTAGAAGCAGATATTTCTCTGTACAGCCTATGGTCCCATTCACTCGGGAATATCCCAACGCAGCTCCTAGAAGAAACGTGTTTCTGACTCGCTGAATCTCAACATAGATTGAACTCTCTTTGGTGAAGGAACGCACAGCAGAGAAGTTTCAAGGAAACGATTCTGCTGAGTTTTAGACGAAGTTTACTGCTGTTTAGTACGTATGCCGGCATTGGGATGGAAATACCGGTTTTGGGATTTTGCACAGAAACGGTTTGCATACTGCTGAATTCACACTTGAGTTTAACTCTGTCAGTTGAATGCACACATTGACAACCATTCAGTTAGATAGCTCCGTTTTGGTTTTAGAAGCAGATATTTCTCTGTACAGCCTATGGTCCCATTCACTCGGGAATATCCCAACGCAGCTCCTAGAAGAAACGTGTTTCTGACTCACTGAATCTCAACATAGATTCCACGCTCTTAGGTGAACGAACTCACAGCAGAGCAGTTTCAAGGAAACGTTTCCCCTGAGTTTTAGACGAAGTTTCCTGCGTTTTAGTACGAATGCCGGCATTGGGCTGGAAACACCGGTTTTGGGATTCTGCACAGAAAGGGTTTGCAAGCCGCTGAATCCACACGTGAGATTAACTCTTTCGGTTGAATGCACACATTGACAACCATTCGGTTAGATAGCTCCGTTTTGGTTTTAGAAGCAGATATTTCTCTGTACAGCCTATGGTCCCGTCACTCGGGAATATCCCACCACTGTTCCTAGAAGAAACGTGTATATGACTCGCTGAATCCCAGCATAGATTCCACTCTCTTAGGTGAACGAACACACAGCAGAGCAGTTTCAAGGAAACGTTTCTCCTGAGTTTTAAACGAAGTTTACTGCTGTTTCGTACGTATGCCGGCATTGGGATGGAAATGCCGATTTTGGGATTCTGCAAAGAAAGGGTTTGCAAACCGCTGATTCCACACGTGAGTTTAACTCTGTCAGTTGAATGCACACATTGACAACCATTCAGTTAGATAGCTCCGTTTTGGTTTTAGAAGCAGATATTTCTCTGTACAGCCCATGGTCCCATTCACTCGGGAATATCCCAACGCAGCTCCTAGAAGAAACGTGTTTATGACTCGCTGAATCTCAACATAGATTCAAATCTCTTAGGTGAACGAACGCACAGCAGAGCAGTTTCAAGTAAACGATTCTCCTGAGTTTTAGACGAAGTTTACTGCTGTTTAGTACGAATGCCTGCATTGGTCTGGAAATACCGGTTTTGGGATTCTGCACAGAAAGGGTTTGCAAACCGCTGAACCCACACGTGAGTTTAACTCTCTCAGTTGAATGCACACATTGACAACCATTCAGTTAGATATCTCCGTTTTGGTTTCAGAAGCAGATATTTCTCTGTACAGACTAAGGTCCCATGCACTCGGGAATATCCAAACGCAGCTCCTTGAAGAAACGTGTTTCTGACTCGCTGAATCTCAACATAGATTCAACTCTCTTAGGTGAACGAACACACAGCAGAGCAGTTTCAAGTAAACGATTCTCCTGAGTTTTAGACGAAGTTTACTGCTGTTTAGTACGTATGCCGGCATTGGGATGGAAATACCGGTTTTGAGATTTTGCACAGAAACGGTTTGCATACTGCTGAATTCACACGTGAGTTTAACTCTGTCAGTTGAATGCACACATTGACAACCATTCAGTTAGATAGCTCCATTTTGGTTTTAGAAGCAGATATTTCTCTGTACAGTCTATCGTCGCATTCACTCGGGAATATCCCAACGCAGCTCCTAGAAGAAACGTGTTTCTGACTCGCTGAATATCAACATAGATTCAACTCTCTTAGGTGAACGAAGGCACAGCAGAGCAGTTTCAAGGAAACTTTTCTCCTTAGTTTTAGACGAAGTTTCCTGTGGTTTAGTACGTATGCCGGCATTGGGCTGCAAATACCGGTTTTGGGATTCTGCACAGAAAGGGTTTGCAAGCCGCTGAATGCACACGTGAGATTAACTCTTTCGGTTGAATGCACACATTGACAACCATTCGATTAGCTACCTCCGTTTTGGTTTTAGAAGCAGATATTTCTCTGTACAGCCTATGGTACCATTCACTCGGGAATATCCCAACACACTTCCTAGAAGAAACGTGTATATGACTCGCTGAATCCCAGCATAGATTCAGCTCTCTTAGGTGAACGAACACACAGCAGAGCAGTTTCAAGGAAACGTTTCTCCTGAGTTTTAGACGAAGTTTACTGCTGTTTCGTACGTATGCCGGCATTGGGCTGGAAATGCCGGTTTTGGGATTCTGCAAAGAAAGGGTTTGCAAACCGCTGATTCCACACGTGAGTTTAACTCTGTCAGTTGAATGCACACATTGGCAACCATTCAGTTAGATAGCTCCGTTTTGGTTTTAGAAGCAGATATTTCTCTGTACAGCCTATGGTCCCATTCACTCGGGAATATCCCAAGGCAGCTCCTAGAAGAAACGTGTTTATGACTCGCTGAATCTCAACATAGATTCAACTCTCTTAGGTGAACGAACGCACAGCAGAGCAGTTTCAAGGAAACGTTTCCCCTGAGTTTCAGACGAAGTTTTCTGCGGTTTAGTACGTATGCCGGCATTGGGATGGAAATACCGGTTTTGGGATTCTGCACAGAAACGGTTTGCAAACCGCCGAATTCACACGTGAGTTTAACTCTGTCAGTTGAATGCACACATGGCCAACCATTCAGTTAGAATGCTCCGTTTTGGTTATAGAAGCAGATATTTCTCTGTACAGCCTATGGTCCCATTCACTCGGGAATATCCCAATGCTGCTCCTAGAAGAAACGTGTTTCTGACTCGCTGAATCTCAACATAGATTCAACTCTCTTAGGTGAACGAACGCACAGCAGAGCAGTTTCAAGGAAACGTTTCTCCTTAGTTTTAGACGAAGTTTCCTGCGGTTTAGTACGTATGCCTGCATTGGGCTGGAAATACCGGTTTTGGGATTCTGCACAGAAAGAGTTTGCAAGCCGCTGAATCCACACGTGAGATTAACTCTTTCGGTTGAATGCACACATTGACAACCATTCGGTTAGATACCTACGTTTTGGTTTTACAAGCAGATATTTCTCTTTACATACTATGGTCCCATTCACTCGGGAATATCCCAACTCAGTTCCTAGAAGAAACGTGTATATGACTCGCTGAATACCAGCATAGTTTCAACTCTCTTAGGTGAACGAACGCACAGCAGAGCAGTTTCAAGGCAACGTTTCTCCTGAGTTTTAGACGAAGTTTACTGCTGTTTCTTACGTATGCCGGCATTAGTCTGGAAATGCCGGTTTTGGGATTCTGCACAGAAACGGTTTGCAAACCGCTGATTCCACACGTGAGTTTAACTCTGTCAGTTGAATGCACACATTAACAACCATTCAGTTAGATAGCTCCGTTTTGGTTTTAGAAGCAGATATTTCTCTGTACAGCCCATGGTCCCATTCACTCGGGAATATCCCAACGCAGCTCCTAGAAGAAACGTGTTTATGACTCGCTGAATCTCAACATAGATTCAAATCTCTTAGGTGAACGAACGCACAGCAGAGCAGTTTCAAGTAAACGATTCTCCTGAGTTTTAGACGAAGTTTACTGCTGTTTAGTACGAATGCCGGCATTGGGCTGGAAATACCGGTTTTGGGATTCTGCACAGAAAGGGTTTGCAAACCGCTGAACCCACACGTGAGTTTAACTCTATCAGTTGAATGCACACATTGACAACCATTCAGTTAGATATCTCCGTTTTGGTTTCAGAAGCAGATATTTCTCTGTACAGCCTAAGGTCCCATGCACTCGGGAATATCCAAACGCAGCTCCCTGAAGAAACGTGTTTCTGACTCGCTGAATCTCAACATAGATTCAACTCTCTTAGGTGAACGAACACACAGCAGAGCAGTTTCAAGTAAACGATTCTCCTGAGTTTTAGACGGAGTTTACTGCTGTTTAGTACGTATGCCGGCATTGGGATGGAAATACCGGTTTTGGGATTTTGCACAGAAACGGTTTGCATACTGCTGAATTCACACGTGAGTTTAACTCTGTCAGTTGAATGCACACATTGACAACCATTCAGTTAGATAGCTCTGTTCTGGTTTTAGAAGCAGATATTTCTCTACACAGTCTATGGACCCATTCACTCGGCAATATCCCAACGCAGCTCCTAGAGGAAACGTGTTTATGACTCGCTGAATCTCAACATAGATTCAACTCTCTTAGGTGAACGAACACACAGCAGAGCAGTTTCAAGTAAACGATTCTCCTGAGTTTTAGACGAAGTTTACTGCTGTTTAGTACGTATGCCGGCATTGGGATGGAAATACCGGTTTTGGGATTTTGCACAGAAACGGTTTGCAAACCGCTGAATTCACACGTGAGTTTAACTCCGTCAGTTGAATGCACACATTGACAACCATTCAGTTAGATAGCTCTGTTCTGGTTTTAGAAGCAGATATTTCTCTACACAGCCTATGGACCCATTCACTCGGGAATATCCCAACGCAGCTCCTAGAGGAAACGTGTTTATGACTCGCTGAATCTCAACATAGATTCAACTCTCTTAGGTGAACGAACACACAGCAGAGCAGTTTCAAGTAAACGATTCTGCTGAGTTTTAGACGAAGTTTACTGCTGTTTAGTACGTATGCCGGCATTGGGATGGAAATACCGGTTTTGGGATTTTGCACAGAAACGGTTTGCAAACCGCTGAATTCACACGTGAGTTTAACTCTGTCAGTTGAATGCACACATTGACAACCATTCAGTTAGATAGCTCCGTTTTGGTTTTAGAAGCAGATATTTCTCTGTACAGCCTATGGTCCCATTCACTCGGGAATATCCCAACGCAGCTCCTAGAAGAAACGTGTTTCTGACTCGCTGAATCTCAACATAGATTCCACGCTCTTAGGTGAACGAACTCACAGCAGAGCAGTTTCAAGGAAACGTTTCCCCTGAGTTTTAGACGAAGTTTCCTGCGTTTTAGTACGAATGCCGGCATTGGGCTGGAAATGCCGGTTTTGGGATTCTGCAAAGAAAGGGTTTGCAAACCGCTGATTCCACACGTGAGTTTAACTCTGTCAGTTGAATGCACACATTCACAACCATTCAGTTAGATAGCTCCGTTTTGGTTTTAGAAGCAGATATTTCTCTGTACAGCCCATGGTCCCATTCACTCGGGAATATCCCAACGCAGCTCCTAGAAGAAACGTGTTTATGACTCGCTGAATCTCAACATAGATTCAAATATCTTAGGTGAACGAACGCACAGCAGAGCAGTTTCAAGTAAACGATTCTCCTGAGTTTTAGACGAAGTTTACTGCTCTTTAGTACGAATGCCGGCATTGGGCTGGAAATACCGGTTTTGGGATTCTGCACAGAAAGGGTTTGCAAACCGCTGAACCCACACGTGAGTTTAACTCTATCAGTTGAATGCACACATTGACAACCATTCAGTTAGATATCTCCGTTTTGGTTTCAGAAGCAGATATTTCTCTGTACAGCCTAAGGTCCCATGCACTCGGGAATATCCAAACGCAGCTCCTTGAAGAAACGTGTTTCTGACTCGCTGAATCTCAACATAGATTCAGCTCTCTTAGGTGAACGAACACACAGCAGAGCAGTTTCAAGTAAACGATTCTCCTGAGTTTTAGACGAAGTTTACTGCTGTTTAGTACGTATGCCGGCATTGGGATGGAAATACCGGTTTTGGGATTTTGCACAGAAACGGTTTGCATACTGCTGAATTCACACGTGAGTTTAACTCTGTCAGTTGAATGCACACATTGACAACCATTCAGTTAGATAGCTCTGTTCTGGTTTTAGAAGCAGATATTTCTCTACACAGCCTATGGACCCATTCACTCGGGAATATCCCAACGCAGCTCCTAGAAGAAACGTGTTTATGACTCGCTGAATCTCAACATAGATTCAACTCTCTTAGGTGAACGAACGCACAGCAGAGCAGTTTCAAGGAAACGTTTCCCCTGGGTTTCAGACGAAGTTTTCTGCGGTTTAGTACGTATGCCGGCATTGGGATGGAAATACCGGTTTTGGGATTCTGCACAGAAACGGTTTGCAAACCGTCGAATTCACACGTGAGTTTAACTCTGTCAGTTGAATGCACACATGGCCAACCATTCAGTTAGAATGCTCCGTTTTGGTTTTAGAAGCAGATATTTCTCTGTACAGCCTATGGTCGCATTCACTCGGGAATATCCCAATGCTGCTCCTAGAAGAAACGTGTTTCTGACTCGCTGAATCTCAACATAGATTCAACTCTCTTAGGTGAACGAACGCACAGCAGAGCAGTTTCAAGGAAACGTTTCTCCTTAGTTTTAGACGAAGTTTCCTGCGGTTTAGTACGTATGCCGGCATTGGGATGGAAATACCGGTTTTGGGATTTTGCACAGAAACGGTTTGCAAACCGCTGAATTCACACGTGAGTTTAACTCCGTCAGTTGAATGCACACATTGACAACCATTCAGTTAGATAGCTCTGTTCTGGTTTTAGAAGCAGATATTTCTCTACACAGCCTATGGACCCATTCACTCGGGAATATCCCAACGCAGCTCCTAGAGGAAACGTGTTTATGACTCGCTGAATCTCAACATAGATTCAACTCTCTTAGGTGAACGAACACACAGCAGAGCAGTTTCAAGTAAACGATTCTGCTGAGTTTTAGACGAAGTTTACTGCTGTTTAGTACGTATGCCGGCATTGGGATGGAAATACCGGTTTTGGGATTTTGCACAGAAACGGTTTGCAAACCGCTGAATTCACACGTGAGTTTAACTCTGTCAGTTGAATGCACACATTGACAACCATTCAGTTAGATAGCTCCGTTTTGGTTTTAGAAGCAGATATTTCTCTGTACAGCCTATGGTCCCATTCACTCGGGAATATCCCAACGCAGCTCCTAGAAGAAACGTGTTTCTGACTCGCTGAATCTCAACATAGATTCCACGCTCTTAGGTGAACGAACTCACAGCAGAGCAGTTTCAAGGAAACGTTTCCCCTGAGTTTTAGACGAAGTTTCCTGCGTTTTAGTACGAATGCCGGCATTGGGCTGAAAATGCCGGTTTTGGGATTCTGCAAAGAAAGGGTTTGCAAACCGCTGATTCCACACGTGAGTTTAACTCTGTCAGTTGAATGCACACATTCACAACCATTCAGTTAGATAGCTCCGTTTTGGTTTTAGAAGCAGATATTTCTCTGTACAGCCCATGGTCCCATTCACTCGTGAATATCCCAACGCAGCTCCTAGAAGAAACGTGTTTATGACTCGCTGAATCTCAACATAGATTCAAATATCTTAGGTGAACGAACGCACAGCAGAGCAGTTTCAAGTAAACGATTCTCCTGAGTTTTAGACGAAGTTTACTGCTCTTTAGTACGAATGCCGGCATTGGGCTGGAAATACCGGTTTTGGGATTCTGCACAGAAAGGGTTTGCAAACCGCTGAACCCACACGTGAGTTTAACTCTATCAGTTGAATGAACACATTGACAACCATTCAGTTAGATATCTCCGTTTTGGTTTCAGAAGCAGATATTTCTCTGTACAGCCTAAGGTCCCAAGCACTCGGGAATATCCAAACGCAGCTCCTTGACGAAACGTGTTTCTGACTCGCTGAATCTCAACATAGATTCAGCTCTCTTAGGTGAACGAACACACAGCAGAGCAGTTTCAAGTAAACGATTCTCCTGAGTTTTAGACGAAGTTTACTGCGGTTTAGTACGTATGCCGGCATTGGGATGGAAATACCGGTTTTGGGATTTTGCACAGAAACGGTTTGCATACTGCTGAATTCACACGTGAGTTTAACTCTGTCAGTTGAATGCACACATTGACAACCATTCAGTTAGATAGCTCTGTTCTGGTTTTAGAAGCAGATATTTCTCTACACAGCCTATGGACCCATTCACTCGGGAATATCCCAACGCAGCTCCTAGAAGAAACGTGTTTATGACTCGCTGAATCTCAACATAGATTCAACTCTCTTAGGTGAACGAACGCACAGCAGAGCAGTTTCAAGGAAACGTTTCCCCTGGGTTTCAGACGAAGTTTTCTGCGGTTTAGTACGTATGCCGGCATTGGGATGGAAATACCGGTTTTGGGATTCTGCACAGAAACGGTTTGCAAACCGTCGAATTCACACGTGAGTTTAACTCTGTCAGTTGAATGCACACATGGCCAACCATTCAGTTAGAATGCTCCGTTTTGGTTTTAGAAGCAGATATTTCTCTGTACAGCCTATGGTCCCATTCACTCGGGAATATCCCAATGCTGCTCCTAGAAGAAACGTGTTTCTGACTCGCTGAATCTCAACATAGATTCAACTCTCTTAGGTGAACGAACGCACAGCAGAGCAGTTTCAAGGAAACGTTTCTCCTTAGTTTTAGACGAAGTTTCCTGCGGTTTAGTACGTATGCCGGCATTGGGATGGAAATACCGGTTTTGGGATTTTGCACAGAAACGGTTTGCAAACCGCTGAATTCACACGTGAGTTTAACTCCGTCAGTTGAATGCACACATTGACAACCATTCAGTTAGATAGCTCTGTTCTGGTTTTAGAAGCAGATATTTCTCTACACAGCCTATGGACCCATTCACTCGGGAATATCCCAACGCAGCTCCTAGAGGAAACGTGTTTATGACTCGCTGAATCTCAACATAGATTCCACGCTCTTAGGTGAACGAACTCACAGCAGAGCAGTTTCAAGGAAACGTTTCCCCTGAGTTTTAGACGAAGTTTCCTGCGTTTTAGTACGAATGCCGGCATTGGGCTGGAAATGCCGGTTTTGGGATTCTGCAAAGAAAGGGTTTGCAAACCGCTGATTCCACACGTGAGTTTAACTCTGTCAGTTGAATGCACACATTCACAACCATTCAGTTAGATAGCTCCGTTTTGGTTTTAGAAGCAGATATTTCTCTGTACAGCCCATGGTCCCATTCACTCGGGAATATCCCAACGCAGCTCCTAGAAGAAACGTGTTTATGACTCGCTGAATCACAACATAGATTCAAATATCTTAGGTGAACGAACGCACAGCAGAGCAGTTTCAAGTAAACGATTCTCCTGAGTTTTAGACGAAGTTTACTGCTCTTTAGTACGAATGCCGGCATTGGGCTGGAAATACCGGTTTTGGGATTCTGCACAGAAAGGGTTTGCAAACCGCTGAACCCACACGTGAGTTTAACTCTATCAGTTGAATGAACACGTTGACAACCATTCAGTTAGATATCTCCGTTTTGGTTTCAGAAGCAGATATTTCTCTGTACAGCCTAAGGTCCCAAGCACTCGGGAATATCCAAACGCAGCTCCTTGAAGAAACGTGTTTCTGACTCGCTGAATCTCAACATAGATTCAGCTCTCTTAGGTGAACGAACACACAGCAGAGCAGTTTCAAGTAAACGATTCTCCTGAGTTTTAGACGAAGTTTACTGCTGTTTAGTACGTATGCCGGCATTGGGATGGAAATACCGGTTTTGGGATTTTGCACAGAAACGGTTTGCAAACTGCTGAATTCACACGTGAGTTTAACTCTGTCAGTTGAATGCACACATTGACAACCATTCAGTTAGATAGCTCTGTTCTGGTTTTAGAAGCAGATATTTCTCTACACAGCCTATGGACCCATTCACTCGGGAATATCCCAACGCAGCTCCTAGAAGAAACGTGTTTATGACTCGCTGAATCTCAACATAGATTCAACTCTCTTAGGTGAACGAACGCACAGCAGAGCAGTTTCAAGGAAACGTTTCCCCTGGGTTTCAGACGAAGTTTTCTGCGGTTTAGTACGTATGCCGGCATTGGGATGGAAATACCGGTTTTGGGATTCTGCACAGAAACGGTTTGCAAACCGTCGAATTCACACGTGAGTTTAACTCTGTCAGTTGAATGCACACATGGCCAACCATTCAGTTAGAATGCTCCGTTTTGGTTTTAGAAGCAGATATTTCTCTGTACAGCCTATGGTCCCATTCACTCGGGAATATCCCAATGCTGCTCCTAGAAGAAACGTGTTTCTGACTCGCTGAATCTCAACATAGATTCAACTCTCTTAGGTGAACGAACGCACAGCAGAGCAGTTTCAAGGAAACGTTTCTCCTTAGTTTTAGACGAAGTTTCCTGCGGTTTAGTACGTATGCCGGCATTGGGCTGGAAATACCGGTTTTGGGATTCTGCACAGAAAGAGTTTGCAAGCCGCTGAATCCACACGTGAGATTAACTCTTTCGGTTGAATGCACACATTGACAACCATTCGGTTAGATAGCTACGTTTTGGTTTTAGAAGCAGATATTTCTCTTTACATACTATGGTCCCATTCACTCGGGAATATCCCAACTCAGTTCCTAGAAGAAACGTGTATATGACTCGCTGAATACCAGCATAGTTTCAACTCTCTTAGGTGAACGAACGCACAGCAGAGCAGTTTCAAGGAAACGTTTCTCCTGAGTTTTAGACGAAGTTTACTGCTGTTTCTTACGTATGCCGGCATTAGTCTGGAAATGCCGGTTTTGGGATTCTGCACAGAAACGGTTTGCAAACCGCTGATTCCACACGTGAGTTTAACTCTGTCAGTTGAATGCACACATTAACAACCATTCAGTTAGATAGCTCCGTTTTGGTTTTAGAAGCAGATATTTCTCTGTACAGCCCATGGTCCCATTCACTCGGGAATATCCCAACGCAGCTCCTAGAAGAAACGTGTTTATGACTCGCTGAATCTCAACATAGATTCAAATCTCTTAGGTGAACGAACGCACAGCAGAGCAGTTTCAAGGAAACGTTTCCCCTGAGTTTCAGACGAAGTTTCCTGCGGTTTAGTACGTATGCCGGCATTGGGATGGAAATACCGGTTTTGGGATTCTGCACAGAAACGGTTTGCAAACCGCCGAATTCACACGTGAGTTTAACTCTGTCAGTTGAATGCACACATTGCCAACCATTCAGTTAGAATGCTCCGTTTTGGTTTTAGAAGCAGATATTTCTCTGTACAGCCTATGGTCCCATTCACTCGGGAATATCCCAACGCTGCTCCTAGAAGAAACGTGTTTATGACTCGCTGAATCTCAACATAGATTCAACTTTTTAGGTGAACGAACGCACAGCAGAGCAGTTTCAAGGAAACGTTCCTCCTGAGTTTTAGACGAAGTTTCCTGCGGTTTAGAACGTATGCCGGCAATGGGCTGGAAATACCGGATTTGGGATTCTGCACAGAAAGGATTTGCAAACCGCTGAATCCACACGTGAGTTTAACTCCGTCAGTTGAATGCACACATTGACAACAATTCAGTTAGATAGCTCCGTTTTGGTTTTAGAAGCAGATATTTCTCTGTACAGCCTGGTGTCCCATTCACTCGGGAATATCCCAGCGCAGCTCCTAGAAGAAACGTGTATATGACTCGCTGAATCCCAGCATAGATTCAACTCTCTTAGGTGAACGAAGACACAGCAGAGCAGTTTCAAGGAAACGTTTCTCCTGAGTTTTAGACGAAGTTTACTGCTGTTTCTTACGTATGCCGGCATTAGGCTGGAAATGCCGGATTTGGGATTCTGCACAGAAACGGTTTACAAACCGCCGAATTCACACGTGAGTTTAACTCTGTCAGTTGAATGCACACATTGAAAACCATTCAGTAAGAATGCTCCGTTTTGGTTTTAAAGCAGATATTTCTCTGTACAGCCTATGGTCCCATTCACTCGGGAATATCCCAACGCAGCTCCTAGAAGAAACGTGTTTCTGACTCGCTGAATCTCAACATAGATTGAACTCTCTTAGGTGAAGGAACTCACAGCAGAGAAGTTTCAAGGAAACGATTCTCCTGAGTTTTAGACGAAGTATACTGCTGTTTAGTACGTATGCCGGCATTGGGATGGAAATACCGGTTTTGGGATTCTGCACAGAAACGGTTTGCAAACCGCTGAATTCACACGTGAGTTTAACTCGGTCAGTTGAATGCACACATTGACAACCATTCAGTTAGATAGCTCCGTTTTGGTTTTAGAAGCAGATATTTCTCTGTACAGCCTATGGTCCCATTCACTCTGGAATATCCCAACGCAGCTCCTAGAAGAAACGTGTTTCTGACTCGCTGAATCTCAACATAGATTCCACGCTCTTAGGTGAACGAACTCACAGCATAGCAGTTTCAAGGAAACGTTTCCCCTGAGTTTTAGACGAAGTTTCCTGCGTTTTAGTACGAATGCTGGCATTGGGCTGGAAACACCGGTTTTGGGATTCTGCACAGAAAGGGTTTGCAAGCCGCTGAATCCACACGTGAGATTAACTCTTTCGGTTGAATGCACACATTGACAACCATTCGGTTAGATAGCTCCGTTTTGGTTTTAGAAGCAGATATTTCTCTGTACAGCCTATGGTCCCGTCACTCGGGAATATCCCACCACAGTTCCTAGAAGAAACGTGTATATGACTCGCTGAATCCCAGCATAGATTCAGCTCTCTTAGGTGAACGAACACACAGCAGAGCAGTTTCAAGGAAACGTTTCTCCTGAGTTTTAAACGAAGTTTACTGCTGTTTCGTACGTATGCCGGCATTGGGCTGGAAATGCCGGTTTTGGGATTCTGCAAAGAAAGGGTTTGCAAACCGCTGATTCCACACGTGAGTTTAACTCTGTCAGTTGAATGCACACATTGACAACCATTCAGTTAGATAGCTCCGTTTTGGTTTTAGAAGCAGATATTTCTCTGTACAGCCCATGGTCCCATTCACTCGGGAATATCCCAACGCAGCTCCTAGAAGAAACGTGTTTATGACTCGCTGAATCTCAACATAGATTCAAATCTCTTAGGTGAACGAACGCACAGCAGAGCAGTTTCAAGTAAACGATTCTCCTGAGTTTTAGACGAAGTTTACTGCTGTTTAGTACGAATGCCGGCATTGGGCTGGAAATACCGGTTTTGGGATTCTGCACAGAAAGGGTTTGCAAACCGCTGAACCCACACGTGAGTTTAACTCTATCAGTTGAATGCACACATTGACAACCATTCAGTTAGATATCTCCGTTTTGGTTTCAGAAGCAGATATTTCTCTGTACAGCCTAAGGTCCCATGCACTCGGGAATATCCAAACGCAGCTCCTTGAAGAAACGTGTTTCTGACTCGCTGAATCTCAACATAGATTCAGCTCTCTTAGGTGAACGAACACACAGCAGAGCAGTTTCAAGTAAACGATTCTCCTGAGTTTTAGACGAAGTTTACTGCTGTTTAGTACGTATGCCGGCATTGGGATGGAAATACCGGTTTTGGGATTTTGCACAGAAACGGTTTGCATACTGCTGAATTCACACGTGAGTTTAACTCTGTCAGTTGAATGCACACATTGACAACCATTCAGTTAGATAGCTCTGTTCTGGTTTTAGAAGCAGATATTTCTCTACACAGCCTATGGACCCATTCACTCGGGAATATCCCAACGCAGCTCCTAGAGGAAACGTGTTTATGACTCGCTGAATCTCAACATAGATTCAACTCTCTTAGGTGAACGAACACACAGCAGAGCAGTTTCAAGTAAACGATTCTCCTGAGTTTTAGACGAAGTTTACTGCTGCTTAGTACGTATGCCGGCATTGGGATGGAAATACCGGTTTTGGGATTTTGCACAGAAACGGTTTGCACACCGCTGAATTCACACGTGAGTTTAACTCTGTCAGTTGAATGCACAGATTGACAACCATTCAGTTAGATAGCTCCGTTTTGGTTTTAGAAGCAGATATTTCTCTGTACAGCCTATGGTCCCATTCACTCGGGAATATCCCAACGCAGCTCCTAGAAGAAACGTGTTTCTGACTCGCTGAATCTCAACATAGATTCCACGCTCTTAGGTGAACGAACTCACAGCAGAGCAGTTTCAAGGAAACGTTTCCCCTGAGTTTTAGACGAAGTTTCCTGCGTTTTAGTACGAATGCCGGCATTGGGCTGGAAACACCGGTTTTGGGATTCTGCACAGAAAGGGTTTGCAAGCCGCTGAATCCACACGTGAGATTAACTCTTTCGGTTGAATTCACACATTGACAACCATTCGGTTAGATAGCTCCGTTTTGGTTTTAGAAGCAGATATTTCTCTGTACAGCCTATGGTCCCGTCACTCGGGAATATCCCACCACAGTTCCTAGAAGAAACGTGTATATGACTCGCTGAATCCCAGCATAGATTCCACTCTCTTAGGTGAACGAATACACAGCAGAGCAGTTTCAAGGAAACGTTTCTCCTGAGTTTTAAACGAAGTTTACTGCTGTTTCGTACGTATGCCGGCATTGGGATGGAAATGCCGGTTTTGGGATTCTGCAAAGAAAGGGTTTGCAAACCGCTGATTCCACACGTGAGTTTAACTCTGTCAGTTGAATGCACACATTGACAACCATTCAGTTAGATAGCTCCGTTTTGGTTTTAGAAGCAGATATTTCTCTGTACAGCCCATGGTCCCATTCACTCGGGAATATCCCAACGCAGCTCCTAGAAGAAACGTGTTTATGACTCGCTGAATCTCAACATAGATTCAAATCTCTTAGGTGAACGAACGCACAGCAGAGCAGTTTCAAGTAAACGATTCTCCTGAGTTTTAGACGAAGTTTACTGCTGTTTAGTACGAATGCCGGCATTGGTCTGGAAATACCGGTTTTGGGATTCTGCACAGAAAGGGTTTGCAAACCGCTGAACCCACACGTGAGTTTAACTCTATCAGTTGAATGCACACATTGACAACCATTCAGTTAGATATCTCCGTTTTGGTTTCAGAAGCAGATATTTCTCTGTACAGACTAAGGTCCCATGCACTCGGGAATATCCAAACGCAGCTCCTTGAAGAAACGTGTTTCTGACTCGCTGAATCTCAACATAGATTCAACTCTCTTAGGTGAACGAACACACAGCAGAGCAGTTTCAAGTAAACGATTCTCCTGAGTTTTAGACGAAGTTTACTGCTGTTTAGTACGTATGCCGGCATTGGGATGGAAATACCGGTTTTGAGATTTTGCACAGAAACGGTTTGCATACTGCTGAATTCACACGTGAGTTTAACTCTGTCAGTTGAATGCACACATTGACAACCATTCAGTTAGATAGCTCCATTTTGGTTTTAGAAGCAGATATTTCTCTGTACAGTCTATCGTCGCATTCACTCGGGAATATCCCAACGCAGCTCCTAGAAGAAACGTGTTTCTGACTCGCTGAATATCAACATAGATTCAACTCTCTTAGGTGAACGAACGCACAGCAGAGCAGTTTCAAGGAAACGTTTCTCCTTAGTTTTAGACGAAGTTTCCTGTGGTTTAGTACGTATGCCGGCATTGGGCTGCAAATACCGGTTTTGGGATTCTGCACAGAAAGGGTTTGCAAGCCGCTGAATGCACACGTGAGATTAACTCTTTCGGTTGAATGCACACATTGACAACCATTCGATTAGCTACCTCCGTTTTGGTTTTAGAAGCAGATATTTCTCTTTACATACTATGGTCCCATTCACTCGGGAATATCCCAACTCAGTTCCTAGAAGAAACGTGTATATGACTCGCTGAATACCAGCATAGTTTCAACTATCTTAGGTGAACGAACGCACAGCAGAGCAGTTTCAAGGAAACGTTTCTCCTGAGTTTTAGACGAAGTTTACTGCTGTTTCTTACGTATGCCGGCATTAGTCTGGAAATGCCGGTTTTGGGATTCTGCACAGAAACGGTTAACAAACCGCTGATTCCACACGTGAGTTTAACTCTGTCAGTTGAATGCACACATTGACAACCATTCAGTTAGAATGCTCCGTTTTGGTTTTAGAAGCAGATATTTCTCTGTACAGCCTATGGTCCCATTCACTCGGGAATATCCCAACGCAGCTCCTAGAAGAAACGTGTTTATGACTCGCTGAATCTCAACATAGATTCAACTTTCTTAGGTGAACGAACGCACAGCAGAGCAGTTTCAAGGAAACGTTCCTCCTGAGTTTTAGACTAAGTTTACTGCTGTTTCGAACGGATGCCGGCATTGGGCTGGAAATGCCGGTTTTGGGATTCTGCAAAGAAAGGGTTTGCAAACCGCTGATTCCACACGTGAGTTTAACTCTGTCAGTTGAATGCACACATTGACAACCATTCAGTTAGATAACTCCGTTTTGATTTTAGAAGCTGATATTTCTCTGTACAGCCTATGGTCCCATTCACTCGGGAATATCCCAACGCAGCTCCTAGAAGAAACGTGTTTCTGACTCGCTGAATCTCAACATAGATTCCACGCTCTTAGGTGAACGAACTCACAGCAGAGCAGTTTCAAGGAAACGTTTCCCCTGAGTTTTAGACGAAGTTTCCTGCGTTTTAGTACGAATGCCGGCATTGGGCTGGAAACACCGGTTTTGGGATTCTGCACAGAAAGGGTTTGCAAGCCGCTGAATACACACGTGAGATTAACTCTTTCGGTTGAATGCACACATTGACAACCATTCGGTTAGATAGCTCCGTTTTGGTTTTAGAAGCAGATATTTCTCTGTACAGCCTATGGTCCCGTCACTCGGGAATATCCCACCACAGTTCCTAGAAGAAACGTGTATATGACTCGCTGAATCCCAGCATAGATTCCACTCTCTTAGGTGAACGAACACACAGCAGAGCAGTTTCAAGGAAACGTTTCTCCTGAGTTTAAACGAAGTTTACTGCTGTTTCGTACGTATGCCGGCATTGGGCAGGAAATGCCGGTTTTGGGATTCTGCAAAGAAAGGGTTTGCAAACCGCTGATTCCACACGTGAGTTTAACTCTGTCAGTTGAATGCACACATTGACAACCATTCAGTTAGATAGCTCCGTTTTGGTTTTAGAAGCAGATATTTCTCTGTACAGCCCATGGTCCCATTCACTCGGGAATATCCCAACGCAGCTCCTAGAAGAAACGTGTTTCTGACTCGCTGAATCTCAACATAGATTCAACTCTCTTAGGTGAACGAACACACAGCAGAGCAGTTTCAAGTAAACGATTCTCCTGAGTTTTAGACGAAGTTTACTGCTGTTTATTACGTATGCCGGCATTGTGATGGAAATACCGGTTTTGGGATTTTTCACAGAAACGGTTTGCATACTGCTGAATTCACACGTGAGTTTAACTCTGTCAGTTGAATGCACACATTGACAACCATTCAGTTAGATAGCTCCATTTTGTTTTTAGAAGCAGATATTTCTCTGTACAGTCTATCGTCCCATTCACTCGGGAATATCCCAACGCAGCTCTTAGAAGAAACGTGTTTCTGACTCGCTGAATATCAACATAGATTCAACTCTCTTAGGTGAACGAACGCACAGCAGAGCAGTTTCAAGGAAACGTTTCTCCTTAGTTTTAGACGAAGTTTCCTGTGGTTTAGTACGTATGCCGGCATTGGGCTGCAAATACCGGTTTTGGGATTCTGCACAGAAAGGGTTTGCAAGCCGCTGAATGCACACGTGAGATTAACTCTTTTGGTTGAATGCACACATTGAGAACCATTCGGTTAGCTCCCTCCGTTTTGGTTTTAGAAGCAGATATTTCTCTGTACAGCCTATGGTACCATTCACTCGGGAATATCCCAACACACTTCCTAGAAGAAACGTGTATATGACTCGCTGAATCCCAGCATAGATTCAGCTCTCTTAGGTGAACGAACACACAGCAGAGCAGTTTCAAGGAAACGTTTCTCCTGAGTTTTAGACGAAGTTTACTGCTGTTTCGTACGTATGCCGGCATTGGGCTGGAAATGCCGGTTTTGGGATTCTGCAAAGAAAGGGTTTGCAAACCGCTGATTCCACACGTGAGTTTAACTCTGTCAGTTGAATGCACACATTGGCAACCATTCAGTTACATAGCTCCGTTTTGGTTTTAGAAGCAGATATTCCTCTGTACAGCCTATGGTCCCATTCACTCGGGAATATCCCAACGCAGCTCCTAGAAGAAACGTGTTTATGACTCGCTGAATCTCAACATAGATTCAACTCTCTTAGGTGAACGAACGCACAGCAGAACAGTTTCAAGGAAACGTTTCCCCTGAGTTTCAGACGAAGTTTTCTGCGGTTTAGTACGTATGCCGGCATTGGGATGGAAATACCGGTTTTGGGATTCTGCACAGAAACGGTTTGCAAACCGCCGAATTCACACGTGAGTTTAACTCTGTCAGTTGAATGCACACATGGCCAACCATTCAGTTAGAATGCTCCGTTTTGGTTATAGAAGCAGATATTTCTCTGTACAGCCTATGGTCCCATTCACTCGGGAATATCCCAATGCTGCTCCTAGAAGAAACGTGTTTCTGACTCGCTGAATCTCAACATAGATTCAACTCTCTTAGGTGAACGAACGCACAGCAGAGCAGTTTCAAGGAAACGTTTCTCCTTAGTTTTAGACGAAGTTTCCTGCGGTTTAGTACGTATGCCGGCATTGGGCTGGAAATACCGGTTTTGGGATTCTGCACAGAAAGAGTTTGCAAGCCGCTGAATCCACACGTGAGATTAACTCTTTCGGTTGAATGCACACATTGACAACCATTCGGTTAGATAGCTACGTTTTGGTTTTAGAAGCAGATATTTCTCTTTACATACTATGGTCCCATTCACTCGGGAATATCCCAACTCAGTTCCTAGAAGAAACGTGTATATGACTCGCTGAATACCAGCATAGTTTCAACTATCTTAGGTGAACTAACGCACAGCAGAGCAGTTTCAAGGAAACGTTTCTCCTGAGTTTTAGACGAAGTTTACTGCTGTTTCTTACGTATGCCGGCATTAGTCTGAAAATGCCGGTTTTGGGATTCTGCACAGAAACGGTTAACAAACCGCTGATTCCACACGTGAGTTTAACTCTGTCCGTTGAATGCACACATTGACAACCATTCAGTTAGATACCTCCGTTTTGGTTTTAGAAGCAGA
Source organism: Aotus nancymaae (assembly GCF_030222135.1). Classification (NCBI taxonomy): domain Eukaryota; kingdom Metazoa; phylum Chordata; class Mammalia; order Primates; family Aotidae; genus Aotus; species Aotus nancymaae. Next base: position 1,102,124 of record NW_026988565.1, read on the forward strand.
TATTTCTCTGTACAGCCTATGGTCCCATTCACTCGGGAATATCCCAACTCAGTTCCTTGAAGAAACGTGTATATGACTCGCTGAATCCCAGCATAGATTCAACTCTCTTAGGTTAACGAACGCACAGCAGATCAGTTTCAAGGAAACGTTTCCCCTGAGTTTTAGACGAAGTTTCCTGCGGCTTAGTAGTTATGCCGGCATTGGGATGGAAATACCGGTTTTGGGATTCTGCACTGAAACGGTTTACAAACCGCCGAATTCCCACGTGAGTTTAACTCTGTCAGTTGAATGCACACAATGACAACCATTCAGTTAGAATGCTCCGTTTTGGTTTTAGAAGCAGATATTTCTCTGTACAGCCTATGGACCCATTCTCTCGGGAATATCCCAACGCAGATCCTAGAAGAAACGTGTTTATGACTCGCTGAATGTCAACATACATTCAACTCTCTTAGGTGAACGAACACACAGCAGAGCAGTTTCAAGTAAACGATTCTCCTGAGTTTTACACGAAGTTTACTGCGGTTTAGAACGTATGCCGGCATTGGGATGGAAATACCTGTTTTGGGATTTTGCACAGAAACGGTTTGCAAACCGCTGAATTCACACGTGAGTTTAACTCTGTCAGTTGAATGCACACATTGACAACCATTCAGTTAGATAGCTCCGTTTTGGTTTTAGAAGCAGATATTTCTCTGTACAGCCTGTTGTCCCATTCACTCGGGAATATCCCAGCGCAGCTCCTAGAAGAAACGTGTTTATGACTCGCTGAATCTCAACATAGATTCAAATCTCTTAGGTGAACGAACGCACAGCAGAGCAGTTTCAAGGAAACGTTTCCCCTGAGTTTCAGACGAAGTTTCCTGCGGTTTAGTACGTATGCCGGCATTGGGATGGAAATACCGGTTTTGGGATTCTGCACAGAAACGGTTTGCAAACCGCCGAATTCACACGTGAGTTTAACTCTGTCAGTTGAATGCACACATTGCCAACCATTCAGTTAGAATGCTCCGTTTTGGTTTTAGAAGCAGATATTTCTCTGTACAGCCTATGGTCCCATTCACTCGGGAATATCCCAACGCTGCTCCTAGAAGAAACGTGTTTATGACTCGCTGAATCTCAACATAGATTCAACTTTTTAGGTGAACGAACGCACAGCAGAGCAGTTTCAAGGAAACGTTCCTCCTGAGTTTTAGACGAAGTTTCCTGCGGTTTAGAACGTATGCCGGCAATGGGCTGGAAATACCGGATTTGGGATTCTGCACAGAAAGGATTTGCAAACCGCTGAATCCACACGTGAGTTTAACTCCGTCAGTTGAATGCACACATTGACAACAATTCAGTTAGATAGCTCCGTTTTGGTTTTAGAAGCAGATATTTCTCTGTACAGCCTGGTGTCCCATTCACTCGGGAATATCCCAGCGCAGCTCCTAGAAGAAACGTGTATATGACTCGCTGAATCCCAGCATAGATTCAACTCTCTTAGGTGAACGAAGACACAGCAGAGCAGTTTCAAGGAAACGTTTCTCCTGAGTTTTAGACGAAGTTTACTGCTGTTTCTTACGTATGCCGGCATTAGGCTGGAAATGCCGGATTTGGGATTCTGCACAGAAACGGTTTACAAACCGCCGAATTCACACGTGAGTTTAACTCTGTCAGTTGAATGCACACATTGAAAACCATTCAGTAAGAATGCTCCGTTTTGGTTTTAAAGCAGATATTTCTCTGTACAGCCTATGGTCCCATTCACTCGGGAATATCCCAACGCAGCTCCTAGAAGAAACGTGTTTCTGACTCGCTGAATCTCAACATAGATTGAACTCTCTTAGGTGAAGGAACTCACAGCAGAGAAGTTTCAAGGAAACGATTCTCCTGAGTTTTAGACGAAGTATACTGCTGTTTAGTACGTATGCCGGCATTGGGATGGAAATACCGGTTTTGGGATTCTGCACAGAAACGGTTTGCAAACCGCTGAATTCACACGTGAGTTTAACTCGGTCAGTTGAATGCACACATTGACAACCATTCAGTTAGATAGCTCCGTTTTGGTTTTAGAAGCAGATATTTCTCTGTACAGCCTATGGTCCCATTCACTCTGGAATATCCCAACGCAGCTCCTAGAAGAAACGTGTTTCTGACTCGCTGAATCTCAACATAGATTCCACGCTCTTAGGTGAACGAACTCACAGCATAGCAGTTTCAAGGAAACGTTTCCCCTGAGTTTTAGACGAAGTTTCCTGCGTTTTAGTACGAATGCCGGCATTGGGCTGGAAACACCGGTTTTGGGATTCTGCACAGAAAGGGTTTGCAAGCCGCTGAATCCACACGTGAGATTAACTCTTTCGGTTGAATGCACACATTGACAACCATTCGGTTAGATAGCTCCGTTTTGGTTTTAGAAGCAGATATTTCTCTGTACAGCCTATGGTCCCGTCACTCGGGAATATCCCACCACAGTTCCTAAAAGAAACGTGTATATGACTCGCTGAATCCCAGCATAGATTCAGCTCTCTTAGGTGAACGAACACACAGCAGAGCAGTTTCAAGGAAACGTTTCTCCTGAGTTTTAAACGAAGTTTACTGCTGTTTCGTACGTATGCCGGCATTGGGCTGGAAATGCCGGTTTTGGGATTCTGCAAAGAAAGGGTTTGCAAACCGCTGATTCCACACGTGAGTTTAACTCTGTCAGTTGAATGCACACATTGACAACCATTCAGTTAGATAGCTCCGTTTTGGTTTTAGAAGCAGATATTTCTCTGTACAGCCCATGGTCCCATTCACTCGGGAATATCCCAACGCAGCTCCTAGAAGAAACGTGTTTATGACTCGCTGAATCTCAACATAGATTCAAATCTCTTAGGTGAACGAACGCACAGCAGAGCAGTTTCAAGTAAACGATTCTCCTGAGTTTTAGACGAAGTTTACTGCTGTTTAGTACGAATGCCGGCATTGGGCTGGAAATACCGGTTTTGGGATTCTGCACAGAAAGGGTTTGCAAACCGCTGAACCCACACGTGAGTTTAACTCTATCAGTTGAATGCACACATTGACAACCATTCAGTTAGATATCTCCGTTTTGGTTTCAGAAGCAGATATTTCTCTGTACAGCCTAAGGTCCCATGCACTCGGGAATATCCAAACGCAGCTCCTTGAAGAAACGTGTTTCTGACTCGCTGAATCTCAACATAGATTCAGCTCTCTTAGGTGAACGAACACACAGCAGAGCAGTTTCAAGTAAACGATTCTCCTGAGTTTTAGACGAAGTTTACTGCTGTTTAGTACGTATGCCGGCATTGGGATGGAAATACCGGTTTTGGGATTTTGCACAGAAACGGTTTGCATACTGCTGAATTCACACGTGAGTTTAACTCTGTCAGTTGAATGCACACATTGACAACCATTCAGTTAGATAGCTCTGTTCTGGTTTTAGAAGCAGATATTTCTCTACACAGCCTATGGACCCATTCACTCGGGAATATCCCAACGCAGCTCCTAGAGGAAACGTGTTTATGACTCGCTGAATCTCAACATAGATTCAACTCTCTTAGGTGAACGAACACACAGCAGAGCAGTTTCAAGTAAACGATTCTCCTGAGTTTTAGACGAAGTTTACTGCTGCTTAGTACGTATGCCGGCATTGGGATGGAAATACCGGTTTTGGGATTTTGCACAGAAACGGTTTGCAAACCGCTGAATTCACACGTGAGTTTAACTCTGTCAGTTGAATGCACAGATTGACAACCATTCAGTTAGATAGCTCCGTTTTGGTTTTAGAAGCAGATATTTCTCTGTACAGCCTATGGTCCCATTCACTCGGGAATATCCCAACGCAGCTCCTAGAAGAAACGTGTTTCTGACTCGCTGAATCTCAACATAGATTCCACGCTCTTAGGTGAACGAACTCACAGCAGAGCAGTTTCAAGGAAACGTTTCCCCTGAGTTTTAGACGAAGTTTCCTGCGTTTTAGTACGAATGCCGGCATTGGGCTGGAAACACCGGTTTTGGGATTCTGCACAGAAAGGGTTTGCAAGCCGCTGAATCCACACGTGAGATTAACTCTTTCGGTTGAATTCACACATTGACAACCATTCGGTTAGATAGCTCCGTTTTGGTTTTAGAAGCAGATATTTCTCTGTACAGCCTATGGTCCCGTCACTCGGGAATATCCCACCACAGTTCCTAGAAGAAACGTGTATATGACTCGCTGAATCCCAGCATAGATTCCACTCTCTTAGGTGAACGAATACACAGCAGAGCAGTTTCAAGGAAAGGTTTCTCCTGAGTTTTAAACGAAGTTTACTGCTGTTTCGTACGTATGCCGGCATTGGGATGGAAATGCCGGTTTTGGGATTCTGCAAAGAAAGGGTTTGCAAACCGCTGATTCCACACGTGAGTTTAACTCTGTCAGTTGAATGCACACATTGACAACCATTCAGTTAGATAGCTCCGTTTTGGTTTTAGAAGCAGATATTTCTCTGTACAGCCCATGGTCCCATTCACTCGGGAATATCCCAACGCAGCTCCTAGAAGAAACGTGTTTATGACTCGCTGAATCTCAACATAGATTCAAATCTCTTAGGTGAACGAACGCACAGCAGAGCAGTTTCAAGTAAACGATTCTCCTGAGTTTTAGACGAAGTTTACTGCTGTTTAGTACGAATGCCGGCATTGGTCTGGAAATACCGGTTTTGGGATTCTGCACAGAAAGGGTTTGCAAACCGCTGAACCCACACGTGAGTTTAACTCTATCAGTTGAATGCACACATTGACAACCATTCAGTTAGATATCTCCGTTTTGGTTTCAGAAGCAGATATTTCTCTGTACAGACTAAGGTCCCATTCACTCGGGAATATCCCAACGCAGCTCCTTGAAGAAACGTGTTTCTGACTCGCTGAATCTCAACATAGATTCAACTCTCTTAGGTGAACGAACACACAGCAGAGCAGTTTCAAGGAAACGTTTCTCCTTAGTTTTAGACGAAGTTTCCTGTGGTTTAGTACGTATGCCGGCATTGGGCTGCAAATACCGGTTTTGGGATTCTGCACAGAAAGGGTTTGCAAGCCGCTGAATGCACACGTGAGATTAACTCTTTCGGTTGAATGCACACATTGAGAACCATTCGGTTAGCTCCCTCCGTTTTGGTTTTAGAAGCAGATATTTCTCTGTACAGCCTATGGTACCATTCACTCGGGAATATCCCAACACACTTCCTAGAAGAAACGTGTATATGACTCGCTGAATCCCAGCATAGATTCAGCTCTCTTAGGTGAACGAACACACAGCAGAGCAGTTTCAAGGAAACGTTTCTCCTGAGTTTTAGACGAAGTTTACTGCTGTTTCGTACGTATGCCGGCATTGGGCTGGAAATGCCGGTTTTGGGATTCTGCAAAGAAAGGGTTTGCAAACCGCTGATTCCACACGTGAGTTTAACTCTGTCAGTTGAATGCACACATTGGCAACCATTCAGTTACATAGCTCCGTTTTGGTTTTAGAAGCAGATATTCCTCTGTACAGCCTATGGTCCCATTCACTCGGGAATATCCCAACGCAGCTCCTAGAAGAAACGTGTTTATGACTCGCTGAATCTCAACATAGATTCAACTCTCTTAGGTGAACGAACGCACAGCAGAACAGTTTCAAGGAAACGTTTCCCCTGAGTTTCAGACGAAGTTTTCTGCGGTTTAGTACGTATGCCGGCATTGGGATGGAAATACCGGTTTTGGGATTCTGCACAGAAACGGTTTGCAAACCGCCGAATTCACACGTGAGTTTAACTCTGTCAGTTGAATGCACACATGGCCAACCATTCAGTTAGAATGCTCCGTTTTGGTTATAGAAGCAGATATTTCTCTGTACAGCCTATGGTCCCATTCACTCGGGAATATCCCAATGCTGCTCCTAGAAGAAACGTGTTTCTGACTCGCTGAATCTCAACATAGATTCAACTCTCTTAGGTGAACGAACGCACAGCAGAGCAGTTTCAAGGAAACGTTTCTCCTTAGTTTTAGACGAAGTTTCCTGCGGTTTAGTACGTATGCCGGCATTGGGCTGGAAATACCGGTTTTGGGATTCTGCACAGAAAGAGTTTGCAAGCCGCTGAATCCACACGTGAGATTAACTCTTTCGGTTGAATGCACACATTGACAACCATTCGGTTAGATAGCTACGTTTTGGTTTTAGAAGCAGATATTTCTCTTTACATACTATGGTCCCATTCACTCGGGAATATCCCAACTCAGTTCCTAGAAGAAACGTGTATATGACTCGCTGAATACCAGCATAGTTTCAACTATCTTAGGTGAACTAACGCACAGCAGAGCAGTTTCAAGGAAACGTTTCTCCTGAGTTTTAGACGAAGTTTACTGCTGTTTCTTACGTATGCCGGCATTAGTCTGAAAATGCCGGTTTTGGGATTCTGCACAGAAACGGTTAACAAACCGCTGATTCCACACGTGAGTTTAACTCTGTCCGTTGAATGCACACATTGACAACCATTCAGTTAGATACCTCCGTTTTGGTTTTAGAAGCAGATATTTCTCTGTACAGCCTATGGTCCCATTCACTCGGGAATATCCCAACTCAGTTCCTTGAAGAAACGTGTATATGACTCGCTGAATCCCAGCATAGATTCAACTCTCTTAGGTTAACGAACGCACAGCAGATCAGTTTCAAGGAAACGTTTCCCCTGAGTTTTAGACGAAGTTTCCTGCGGTTTAGTAGTTATGCCGGCATTGGGATGGAAATACCGGTTTTGGGATTCTGCACTGAAACGGTTTACAAACCGCCGAATTCCCACGTGAGTTTAACTCTGTCAGTTGAATGCACACAATGACAACCATTCAGTTAGAATGCTCCGTTTTGGTTTTAGAAGCAGATATTTCTCTGTACAGCCTATGGACCCATTCTCTCGGGAATATCCCAACGCAGATCCTAGAAGAAACGTGTTTATGACTCGCTGAATGTCAACATACATTCAACTCTCTTAGGTGAACGAACACACAGCAGAGCAGTTTCAAGTAAACGATTCTCCTGAGTTTTACACGAAGTTTACTGCGGTTTAGAACGTATGCCGGCATTGGGATGGAAATACCTGTTTTGGGATTTTGCACAGAAACGGTTTGCAAACCGCTGAATTCACACGTGAGTTTAACTCTGTCAGTTGAATGCACACATTGACAACCATTCAGTTAGATAGCTCCGTTTTGGTTTTAGAAGCAGATATTTCTCTGTACAGCCTATGGTCCCATTCACTCGGGAATATCCCAACGCAGCTCCTAGAAGAAACGTGTTTATGACTCGCTGAATCTCAACATAGATTCAAATCTCTTAGGTGAACGAACGCACAGCAGAGCAGTTTCAAGTAAACGATTCTCCTGAGTTTTAGACGAAGTTTACTGCTGTTTAGTACGAATGCCGGCATTGGGTTGGAAATACCGGTTTTGGGATTCTGCACAGAAAGCGTTTGCAAACCGCTGAACCCACACGTGAGTTTAACTCTATCAGTTGAATGCACACATTGACAACCATTCAGTTAGATATCTCCGTTTTGGTTTCAGAAGCAGATATTTCTCTGTACAGCCTAAGGTCCCATGCACTCGGGAATATCCAAACGCAGCTCCTTGAAGAAACGTGTTTCTGACTCGCTGAATCTCAACATAGATTCAACTCTCTTAGGTGAACGAACACACAGCAGAGCAGTTTCAAGTAAACGATTCTCCTGAGTTTTAGACGAAGTTTACTGCTGTTTAGTACGTATGCCGGCATTGGGATGGAAATACCGGTTTTGGGATTTTGCACAGAAACGGTTTGCATACTGCTGAATTCACACGAGAGTTTAACTCTGTCAGTTGAATGCACACATTGACAACTATTCAGTTAGATAGCTCCATTTTGGTTTTAGAAGCAGATATTTCTCTGTACATTCTATCGTCCCATTCACTCGGGAATATCCCAACGCAGCTCCTAGAAGAAACGTGTTTCTGACTCGCTGAATATCAACATAGATTCAACTCTCTTAGGTGAACGAACGCACAGCAGAGCAGTTTCAAGGAAACGTTTCTCCTTAGTTTTAGACGAAGTTTCCTGTGGTTTAGTACGTATGCCGGCATTGGGCTGCAAATACCGGTTTTGGGATTCTGCACAGAAAGGGTTTGCAAGCCGCTGAATGCACACGTGAGATTAACTCTTTCGGTTGAATGCACACATTGACAACCATTCGGTTAGCTACCTCCGTTTTGGTTTTAGAAGCAGATATTTCTCTGTACAGCCTATGGTACCATTCACTCGGGAATATCTCAACACACTTCCTAGAAGAAACGTGTATATGACTCGCTGAATCCCAGCATAGATTCAGCTCTCTTAGGTGAACGAACACACAGCAGAGCAGTTTCAAGGAAACGTTCCTCCTGAGTTTTAGACGAAGTTTCCTGCGGTTTAGAATGTATGCCGACAATTGGCTGGAAATACCGGCTTTGGGAATCTGCACAGAAAGGGTTTGCAAACCGCTGAATCCACACGTGAGTTTAATTCCGTCAGTTGAATGCACACATTGACAACCATTCAGTTAGATAGCTCCGTTTTGGTTTTAGAAGCAGATATTTCTCTGTACAGCCTATGGTCCCATTCACTCGGGAATAACCCAGCGCAGCTCCTAGAAGAAACGTGTTTCTGACTCGCTGAATCTCAACATAGATTCCACTCTCTTAGGTGAACGAATGCACAGCAGAGAAGTTTCAAGGAAACGTTTCCCCTGAGTTTTAGACGAAGTTTCCTGTGGTTTAGTACGTATGCCGGCATTGGGATGGAAATACCGGTTTTGGGATTCTGTACAGAAACGGTTTACAAACCGCCGAATTCACACGTGAGTTTAACTCTGTCAGTTGAATGCACACATTGACAACCATTCAGTTAGAATGCTCCGTTTTGGTTTTAGAAGCAGAAATTTCTCTGTACAGCCTATGGTCCCATTCACTCGGAATATCCCAACTCAGTTCCTAGAAGAAACGTGTATATGACTCGCTGAATCCCAGCATAGATTCAACTCTCTTAGGTGAACGAACACACAGCAGAGCAGTTTCAAGGAAAGGTTTCTCCTGAGTTTTAGACGAAGTTTACTTCTGTTTCGTACGTATGCCGGCATTAGGCTGGAAATGCCGGTTTTGGGATTCTGCAAAGAAAGGGTTTGCAAACCGCTGAATCCACACGTGAGTTTAACTCTGTCAGTTGAATGCACACATTGTCAACCATTCAGTTAGATAGCTCCGTTTTGGTTTTAGAAGCAGATATTTCTCTGTACAGCCTATGGACCCATTCACTCGGGAATAACCCAACGCACCTCCTAGAAGAAACGTGTTTCTGACTCCCTGAATTTCAACATAGATTCCACTCTCGTAGGTGAACGAATGCCCAGAAGAGCAGTTTCAAGGAAACGTTTCCCCTGAGTTTTAGACGAAGTTTCCTGCGGCTTAGTACGTATGCCGGCATTGGGATGGAAATATCGGTTTTGGGATTCTGTACAGAAACGGTTTACAAACCGTCGAATTCACACGTGAGTTTAACTCTGTCAGTTGAATGCACACATTGACAACCATTCAGTTAGATAGCTCCGTTTTGGTTTTAGAAGCAGATATTTCTCTGTACAGCCTATGGTCCCATTCACTCGGGAATATCCCAATGCAGCTCCTAGAAGAAACGTGTTTCTGACTCGCTGAATCTCAACATAGATTCAACTCTCTTAGGTGAACGAACGCACAGCAGAGCAGTTTCACGAAACGTTTCTCCTTAGTTTTAGACGAAGTTTCCTGCGGTTTAGTACGTATGCCGGCATTGGGCTGGAAATACCGGTTTTGGGATTCTGCACAGAAAGGGTTTGCAAGCCGCTGAATCCACACGTGAGATTAACTCTTTCGGTTGAATGCACACATTGACAACCATTCGGTTAGATAGCTGGGTTTTGGTTTCAGAAGCAGATATTTCTCTGTACACCCTATGGTCCCATTCACTCGGCAATATCCCAACAGAGTTCCTAGAAGAAACGTGTATATGACTCGCTGAATCCCAGCATAGATTCAACTCTCTTAGGTGAACGAACGCACAGCAGAGCAGTTTCCAGGAAACGTTTCCCCTGAGTTTCAGACGAAGTTTCCTGCGGTTTAGTACGTATGCCGGCATTGGGATGGAAATACCGGTTTTGGGATTCTGCACAGAAACGGTTTGCAAACCGCCGAATTCACACGTGAGTTTAACTCTGTCAGTTGAATGCACACATTGCGAACCATTCAGTTAGAATGCTCCGTTTTGGTTTTAGAAGCAGATATTTCTCTGTACAGCCTATGGTCCCATTCACTCGGGAATATCCCAACGCTGCTCCTAGAAGAAACGTGTTTATGACTCGCTGAATCTCAACATAGATTCAACTTTTTAGGTGAACGAACGCACAGCAGAGCAATTTCAAGGAAACGTTCCTCCTGAGTTTTGGACGAAGTTTCCTGCGGTTTAGAACGTATGCCGGCAATGGGCTGGAAATACCGGTTTTGGGATTCTGCACAGAAAGGGTTTGCAAACCGCTGAATCCACACGTGAGTTTAACTCCGTCAGTTGAATGCACACATTGACAACCACTCAGTTAGATAGCTCCGTTTTGGTTTTAGAAGCAGATATTTCTCTGTACAGCCTATGGACCCATTCACTCGGGAATAAACCAGCGCAGCTCCTAGAAGAAACGTGTTTCTGACTCGCTGAATCTCAACATAGATTCCACTCTCTTAGGTGAACGAACGCACAGCAGAGAAGTTTCAAGGAATCGTTTCCCCTGAGTTTTAGACGAAGTTTCCTGCGGTTTAGTACGTATGCCGTCATGGGGATGGAAATACCGGTTTTGGGATTCTGTACAGAAACGGTTTACAAACCGCCGAATTCACACGTGAGTTTAACTCTGTCAGTTGAATGCACACATTGACAACCATTCAGTTAGAATGCTCCGTTTTGGTTTTAGAAGCAGATATTTCTCTGTACAGCCTATGGTCCCATTCACTCGGGAATATCCCAACGCAGCTCCTAGAAGAAACGTGTATCTGACTCGCTGAATCTCAACATAGATTCAACTTTCTTAGGTGAACGAACGCACAGCAGAGCAGTTTCAAGGAAACGTTCCTCCTGAGTTTTAGACGAAGTTTCCTGCAGTTTAGTACGTATGCCGGCATTGGGCTGGAAATGCCGGTTTTGGGATTCTGCAAAGAAAGGGTTTGCAAACCGCAGATTCCACACGTGAGTTTAACTCTGTCAGTTGAATGCACACATTGACAACCATTCAGTTAGATAACTCCGTTTTGGTTTTAGAAGCAGATATTTATCTGTCAGCCTATGGTCCCATTCACTCGGGAATATCCCAACGCAGCTCCTAGAAGAAACGTGTTTATGACTCGCTGAATCTCAACATAGATTCAACTCTCGTAGGTGAACGAAGGCACAGCAGATTAGTTTCAAGGAAACGATTCCCCTGTGTTTTAGACGAAGTTTCCTGCGGTTTAGTACGTATGCCGGCATTGGGATGGAAATACCGGTTTTGGGATTCTGCACAGAAACGGTTTGCAAACCGCTGAATTCACACGTGAGTTTAACTCTGTCAGTTGAATGCACACATTGACAACCATTCAGTTAGAATGCTCCGTTTTGGTTTTAGAAGCAGATATTTCTCTGTACAGTCTATGGACCCATTCACTCGGGAATATCCCAACGCAGCTCCTAGAAGAAACGTGTTTATGACTCGCTGAATCTCAACATAGATTCAACTCTCTTAGGTGAACGAACACACAGCAGATCAGTTACAAGTAAACGACTCTCCTGAGTTTTAGACGAAGTTTACTGCGGTTTAGTACGTATGCCGGCATTGGGATGGAAATACCGGTTTTGGGATTTTGCACAGAAACGGTTTGTAAACCGCTGAATTCACACGTGAGTTTAACTCTGTCAGTTGAATGCACACATTGACAACCATTCAGTTAGATAGCTCCGTTTTGGTTTTAGAAGCAGATATTTCTCTGTACAGCCTATGGTCCCATTCACTCGGGAATATCCCAACGCAGCTCCTAGAAGAAACGTGTTTCTGACTCGCTGAATCTCAACATAGATTCAACATTCTTAGGTGAACGAACGCACAGCAGAGCAGTTTCAAGGAAACGTTTCTACTGAGTTTTAGACGAAGTTTCCTGCAGTTTAGTACGTATGCCGGCATTGGGCTGGAAATACCGGTTTTGGGATTCTGCAAAGAAAGGGTTTGCAAACCGCTGAATCCACACGTGAGATTAACTCTGTCATTTTAATGCACACATTGACAACCATTCAGTTACATAGGTCCGTTTTGGTTTTAGAAGCAGATATTTCTCTGTACAGCCTATCGTCCCATTCACTCGGGAATATCCCAACTCAGTTCCTTGAAGAAACGTGTATATGACTCGCTGAATCCCAGCATAGATTCAACTCTCTTAGGTGAACGAACGCACAGCAGAGCAGTTTCAAGGAAACGTTTCTCCTGAGTTTTAGACGAAGTTTACTGCTGTTTCGTACGTATGCCGGTATTAGGCTGGAAATGCCGGTTTTGGGATTCTGCAAAGAAAGGGTTTGCAAACCGCTGATTCCACACGTGAGTTTAACTCTGTCAGTTGAATGCACACATTGACAACCATTCAGTTAGATAGCTCCATTTTGGTTTTAGAAGCAGATATTTCTCTGTACAGCCTATGGTCCCATTCACTCGGGAATAACCCAGCGCAGCTCCTAGAAGAAACGTGTTTCTGACTCGCTGAATCTCAACATAGATTCCACTCTCTTAGGTGAACGAACGCACAGCAGAGAAGTTTCAAGGAAACGTTTCCCCTGAGTTTTAGACGAAGTTTCCTGCGGTTTAGTACGTATGCCGGCATTGGGATGGAAATACCGGTTTTGGGATTCTGTACAGAAACGGTTTACAAACCGCCGAATTCACACGTGAGTTTAACTCTGTCAGTTGAATGCACACATTGACAACCATTCAGTTAGAATGCTCCGTTTTCGTTTTAGAAGCAGATATTTCTCTGTACAGCCTATGGTCCCATTCACTCGGGAATATCCCAACGCAGCTCCTAGAAGAAACGTGTTTCTGACTCGCTGAATCTCAACATAGATTCCACTCTCTTAGGTGAACGAACGCACAGCAGAGCTGTTTCAAGGAAACGTTTCCCCTGAGTTTTAGATGAAGATTCCTGCGGTTTAGTACATATGCCGGCATTGGGATGGAAATATCGGTTTTGGGATTCTGTACAGAAACGGTTTACAAACCGCCGAATTCACACGTGAGTTTAACTCTGTCAGTTGAATGCACACATTGACAACCATTCAGTTAGATATCTCCGTTTTGGTTTTAGAAGCAGATATTTATCTGTACAGCCTATGGTCCCATTCACTCGGGAATATCCAAACGCAGCTCCTAGAAGAAACGTGTTTCTGACTCGCTGAATCTCAACAAAGATTCAACTCCCTTAGGTGAACGAACACACAGCAGAGCAGTTTCAAGTAAACGATTCTCCTGAGTTTTAGACGAAGTTTACTGCTGTTTAGTACGTATGCCGGCATTGGGATGGAAATACCGGTTTTGGGATTTTGCACAGAAACGGTTTGCATACCGCTGAATTCACACGTGAGTTTAACTCTGTCAGTTGAATGCACACATTGACAACCATTCAGTTAGATAGCTCCATTTTGGTTTTAGAAGCAGATATTTCTCTGTACAGTCTATGGTCCCATTCACTCGGGAATATCCCAACGCAGCTCCTAGAAGAAACGTGTTTCTGACTCGCTGAATCTCAACATAGATTCAACTCTCTTAGGTGAACGAACGCACAGCAGAGCAGTTTCAAGGAAACGTTTCTCCTTAGTTTTAGATGAAGTTTCCTGCGGTTTAGTACGTATGCCGGCATTGTCCTGGAAATACCGGTTTTGGGATTCTGCACAGAAAGGGTTTGCAAGCCGCTGAATCCACACGTGAGATTAACTCTTTCGGTTGAATGCACACATTGACAACCATTCGGTTAGATAGCTGGGTTTTGGTTTTAGAAGCAGATATTTCTCTGTACACCCTATGGTCCCATTCACTCGGCAATATCCCAACAGAGTTCCTAGAAGAAACGTGTATATGACTCGCTGAATCCCAGCATAGGTTCAACTCTCTTAGGTGAACGAACGCACAGCAGAGCAGTTTCAAGGAAACGTTCCTCCTGAGTTTTAGACGAAGTTTCCTGCGGTTTAGAACGTGTGCCGGCAATGGGCTGGAAATACCGGATTTGGGATTCTGCACAGAAAGGGTTTGCAAACCGCCGAATCCACACGTGAGTTTATCTCCGTCAGTTAAATGCACACATTGACAACCATTCAGTTAGATAGCTCCGTTTTGGTTTTAGAAGCAGATATTTCTCTGTACAGCCTATGGTCCCATTCACTCGGGAATATCCCAGCGCAGCTCCTAGAAGAAACGTGTTTCTGACTCGCTGAATCTCAACATAGATTCCACTCTCATAGGTGAACGAACGCACAGCAGAGAAGTTTCAAGGAAACGTTTCCCCTGAGTTTTAGACAAAGTTTCCTGCGGTTTAGTACGTATGCCGGCAATTGGATGGAAATACCGGTTTTGGTCCTGTACAGAAACGGTTTACAAACCGCCGAATTCACACGTGAGTTTAACTCTGTCAGTTGAATGCACACATTGACAACCATTCAGTTAGAATGCTCCGTTCTGGTTTTAGAAGCAGATATTTCTCTGTACAGCCTATGGTCCCATTCACTCGGGAATATCCCAACGCAGCTCCTAGAAGAAACGTGTTTCTGACTCGCTGAATCTCAACATAGATTCAACGTTCTTAGGTGAACGAACGCACAGCAGAGCAGTTTCAAGGACACGTTCCTCCTGAGTTTTAGACGAAGTTTACTGCTGTTTCGTACGTATGCCGGCATTGGGCTGGAAATGCCGGTTTTGGGATTCTGCAAAGAAAGGTTTTGCAAACTGCTGATTCCACACGTGAGTTTAACTCTGTCAGTTGAATGCACACATTGACAACCATTCAGTTAGATAACTCCGTTTTGGTTTTAGAAGCAGATATTTCTCTGTACAGCCTATGGTCCCATTCACTCGGGAATATCCCAACGCAGCTCCTAGAAGAAACGTGTTTCTGACTCGCTGAATCTCAACATAGATTCAACATTCTTAGGTGACCGAACGCACAGCAGAGCAGTTTCAAGGAAACGTTCCTCCTGAGTTTTAGACGAAGTTTACTGCTGTTTAGTACGTATGCCGGCATTGGGCTGGAAATACCGGTTTTGGGATTCTGCACAGAAAGGGTTTGCAAACCGCTGAACCCACAGGTGAGTTTAACTCTGTCAGTTGAATGCACACATTGACAACCATTCAGTTAGATAGCTCCGTTTTGGTTTTAGAAGCAGATATTTTCCTGTATAGCCTATGGTCCCATTCACTCGGGAATATCCCAACGCAGCTCCTAGAAGAAACGTGTTTATGACTCGCTGAGTCTCAACATAGATTCAACTCTCTTAGGTGAACGAACGCACAGCAGAGCAGTTTCAAGGAAACGTTTCCCCTGTGTTTCAGACGAAGTTTCCTGTGGTTTAGTACGTATGCCGGCATTGGGATGGAAATACCGGTTTTGGGATTCTGCACAGAAACGGTTTGCAAACCGCCGAATTCACACGTGAGTTTAACTCTGTCAGTTGAATGCACACATTGCGAACCATTCAGTTAGAATGCTCGGTTTTGGTTTTAGAAGCAGATATTTCTCTGTACAGACTATGGTCCCATTCACTCGGGAATATCCCAACGCTGCTCCTAGAAGAAACGTATTTATGACTCGCTGAATCTCAACATAGATTCAACTTTTTAGGTGAACGAACGCACAGCAGAGCAATTTCAAGGAAACGTTCCTCCTGAGTTTTAGACGAAGTTTACTGCGGTTTAGAACGTATGCCGGCTTTGGGATGGAAATACCGGTTTTGGGATTCTGCACAGAAAGCGTTTGCAAACCGCTGAATCCACACGTGAGTTTAACTCCGTCAGTTGAATGCACACATTGACAACCATTCAGTTAGATAGCTCCGTTTTGGTTTTAGAAGCAGATATTTCTCTGTACAGCCTATGGTCCCATTCACTCGGGAATAAACCAGCGCAGCTCCTAGAAGAAACGTGTTTCTGACTCGCTGAATCTCAACATAGATTCCACTCTCTTAGGTGAACGAACGCACAGCAGAGAAGTTTCAAGGAAACGTTTCCCCTGAGTTTTAGACGAAGTTTCCTGCGGTTTAGTACGTATGCCCGCATGGGGATGGAAATACCGGTTTTGGGATTCTGTACAGAAACGGTTTACAAACCGCCGAATTCACACGTGAGTTTAACTCTGTCAGTTGAATGCACACATTGACAACCATTCAGTTAGAATGCTCCGTTTTGGTTTTAGAAGCAGATATTTCTCTGTACAGCCTATGGTCCCATTCACTCGGGAATATCCCAACGCAGCTCCTAGAAGAAACGTGTTTCTGACTCGCTGAATCTCAACATAGATTCAACTTTCTTAGGTGAACGAATGCACAGCAGAGCAGTTTCAAGGAAACGTTCCTCCTGAGATTTAGACGAAGTTTCCTGCAGTTTAGTACGTATGCCGGCATTGGGCTGGAAATGCCGGTTTTGGGATTCTGCAAAGAAAGGGTTTGCAAACCGCTGATTCCACACGTGAGTTTAACTCTGTCAGTTGAATGCACACATTGACAACCATTCAGTTAGATAGCTCCGTGTTGGTTTTAGAAGCAGATATTTCCCTGTACAACCTATTGTCCCATTCACTCGGGAATATCCCAACGCAGCTCCTAGAAGAAACGTGTTTATGACTCGCTGAGTCTCAGCATAGATTCAACTCTCTTAGGTGAACGAACGCACAGCAGAGCAGTTTCAAGGAAACGTTTCCCCTGAGTTTCAGACGAAGTTTCCTGCGGTTTAGTACGTATGCCGGCATTGGGATGGAAATACCGGTTTTGGGATTCTGCACAGAAACGGTTTGCAAACCGCCGAATTCACACGTGAGTTTAACTCTGTCAGTTGAATGCACACATTGCCAAACATTCAGTTAGAATGCTCCATTTCGGTTTTAGAAGCAGATATTTTTCTGTACAGCCTATTGTCCCATTCACTCGGGAATATCCCAACGCTGCTCCTAGAAGAAACGTGTTTCTGACTCGCTGAATCTCAACGTAGATTCAACTCTCTTAGGTAAACGAACGCACAGCAGATCAGTTTCAAGGAAACGTTTCCCCTGAGTTTTAGACGAAGTTTCCTGCGGTTTAGTACGTATGCCGGCATTGGGATGGAAATACCGGTTTTGGGATTCTGCACAGAAACGGTTTACAAACCGCCGAATTCACACCTGAGTTTAACTCTGTGAGTTGAATGCACACATTGACAACCATTCAGTTAGAATGCTCCGTTTTGGTTTTAGAAGCAGATATTTCTCTATACAGCCTATGGACACATTCACTCGGGAATATCCCAACGCAGCTCCTAGAAGAAACGTGTTTATGACTCGCTGAATCTCAACATAGATTCAACTCTCTTAGGTGAACGAACACACAGCAGAGCAGTTTCAAGTAAACGATTCTCCTGAGTTTTAGACGAAGTTTACTGCGGTTTAGTACGTATGCCGGCATTGGGATGGAAATACCGGTTTTGGGATTGTGCACAGAAACGGTTTGCAAACCGCTGAATTCACACGTGAGTTTAACTCTGTCAGTTGAATGCACACATTGACAACCATTCAGTTAGATAACTCCGTTTTGGTTTTAGAAGCAGATATTTCTCTGTACAGCCTATGGTCCCATTCACTCGGGAATATCCCAACGCAGCTCCTAGAAGAAACGTGTTTCTGACTCGCTGAATCTCAACATAGATTCAACTCTCTTAGGTGAACGAACACACAGCAGAGCAGTTTCAAGTAAACGATTCTCCTGAGTTTTAGACGAAGTTTACTGCTGTTTAGTACGTATGCCGGCATTGGGATGGAAATACCGGTTTTGGGATTTTGCACAGAAACGGTTTGCAAACCGCTGAATTCACACGTGAGTTTAACTCTGTCAGTTGAATGCACACATTGACAACCATTCAGTTAGATAGCTCCGTTTTGGTTTTAGAAGCAGATATTTCTCTGTACAGCCTATGGACCCATTCACTCGGGAATAACCCAACGCACCTCCTAGAAGAAACGTGTTTCTGACTCGCTGAATTTCAACATAGATTCCACTCTCGTAGGTGAACGAATGCACAGCAGAGCAGTTTCAAGGCAACGTTTCCCCTGAGTTTTAGACGAAGTTTCCTGCGGCTTAGTACGTATGCCGGCATTGGGATGGAAATATCGGTTTTGGGATTCTGTACAGAAACGGTTTACAAACCGTCGAATTCACACGTGAGTTTAACTCTGTCAGTTGAATGCACACATTGACAACCATTCAGTTAGATAGCTCCGTTTTGGTTTTAGAAGCAGATATTTCTCTGTACAGCCTATGGTCCCATTCACTCGGGAATATCCCAACGCAGCTCCTAGAAGAAACGTATTTATGACTCGCTGAATCTCAACATAGATTCAACTTTCTTAGGTGAACGAACGCACAGCAGAGCAGTTTCAAGGAAACGTTCCTCCTGAGTTTTAGACGAAGTTTACTGCTGTTTCGTACGAATGCCGGCATTGGGCTGGAAATGCCGGTTTTGGGATTCTGCAAAGAAAGGGTTTGCAAACCGCTGATTCCACACGTGAGTTTAAATCTGTCAGTTGAATGCACACATTGACAACCGTTCAGTTAGATAACTCCGTTTTGGTTTTAGAAGCAGATATTTCTCTGTACAGTCTATGGTCCCATTCACTCGGGAATATCCCAACGCAGCTCCTAGAAGAAACGTGTTTCTGACTCGCTGAATCTCAATATAGATTCAACTCTCTTAGGTGAACGAACGCACAACAGAGCAGTTTCAAGGAAACGTTTCCCCTGAGTTTTAGACGAAGTTTCCTGTGGTTTAGTACGTATGCCGGCATTGGGATGGAAATACCGGTTTTGGGATTCTGCACAGAAACGGTTTGCAAACCGCCGAATTCACACGTGAGTTTAACTCTGTCAGTTGAATGCACACATTGCGAACCATTCAGTTAGAATGCTCCGTTTTGGTTTTAGAAGCAGATATTTCTCTGTACAGCCTATGGTCCCATTCACTCGGGAATATCCCAACGCTGCTCCTAGAAGAAACGTGTTTATGACTCGCTGAATCTCAACATAGATTCAACTTTTTAGGTGAAGGAACGCACCGCAGAGCAATTTCAAGGAAACGTTCCTCCTGAGTTTTGGACGAAGTTTCCTGCGGTTTAGAACGTATGCCGGCAATGGGCTGGAAATACCGGTTTTGGGATTCTGCACAGAAAGGGTTTGCAAACCGCTGAATCCACACGTGAGTTTAACTCCGTCAGTTGAATGCACACATTGACAACCACTCAGTTAGATAGCTCCGTTTTGGTTTTAGAAGCAGATATTTCTCTGTACAGCCTATGGACCCATTCACTCGGGAATAAACCAGCGCAGCTCCTAGAAGAAACGTGTTTCTGACTCGCTGAATCTCAACATAGATTCCACTCTCTTAGGTGAACGAACGCACAGCAGAGAAGTTTCAAGGAAACGTTTCCCCTGAGTTTTAGACGAAGTTTCCTGCGGTTTAGTACGTATGCCGGCAATTGGATGGAAATACCGGTTTTGGTCCTGTACAGAAACGGTTTACAAACCGCCGAATTCACACGTGAGTTTAACTCTGTCAGTTGAATGCACACATTGACAACCATTCAGTTAGAATGCTCCGTTCTGGTTTTAGAAGCAGATATTTCTCTGTACAGCCTATGGTCCCATTCACTCGGGAATATCCCAACGCAGCTCCTAGAAGAAACGTGTTTCTGACTCGCTGAATCTCAACATAGATTCAACGTTCTTAGGTGAACGAACGCACAGCAGAGCAGTTTCAAGGAAACGTTCCTCCTGAGTTTTAGACGAAGTTTACTGCTGTTTCGTACGTATGCCTGCATTGGGCTGGAAATGCCGGTTTTGGGATTCTGCAAAGAAAGGTTTTGCAAACTGCTGATTCCACACGTGAGTTTAACTCTGTCAGTTGAATGCACACATTGACAACCATTCAGTTAGATAACTCCGTTTTGGTTTTAGAAGCAGATATTTCTCTGTACAGCCTATGGTCCCATTCACTCGGGAATATCCCAACGCAGCTCCTAGAAGAAACGTGTTTCTGACTCGCTGAATCTCAACATAGATTCAACATTCTTAGGTGACCGAACGCACAGCAGAGCAGTTTCAAGGAAACGTTCCTCCTGAGTTTTAGACGAAGTTTACTGCTGTTTAGTACGTATGCCGGCATTGGGCTGGAAATACCGGTTTTGGGATTCTGCACAGAAAGGGTTTGCAAACCGCTGAACCCACAGGTGAGTTTAACTCTGTCAGTTGAATGCACACATTGACAACCATTCAGTTAGATAGCTCCGTTTTGGTTTTAGAAGCAGATATTTTCCTGTACAGCCTATGGTCCCATTCACTCGGGAATATCCCAACGCAGCTCCTAGAAGAAACGTGTTTATGACTCGCTGAGTCTCAACATAGATTCAACTCTCTTAGGTGAACGAACGCACAGCAGAGCAGTTTCAAGGAAACGTTTCCCCTGTGTTTCAGACGAAGTTTCCTGTGGTTTAGTACGTATGCCGGCATTGGGATGGAAATACCGGTTTTGGGATTCTGCACAGAAACGGTTTGCAAACCGCCGAATTCACACGTGAGTTTAACTCTGTCAGTTGAATGCACACATTGCGAACCATTCAGTTAGAATGCTCGGTTTTGGTTTTAGAAGCAGATATTTCTCTGTACAGACTATGGTCCCATTCACTCGGGAATATCCCAACGCTGCTCCTAGAAGAAACGTATTTATGACTCGCTGAATCTCAACATAGATTCAACTTTTTAGGTGAACGAACGCACAGCAGAGCAATTTCAAGGAAACGTTCCTCCTGAGTTTTAGACGAAGTTTACTGCGGTTTAGAACGTATGCCGGCTTTGGGATGGAAATACCGGTTTTGGGATTCTGCACAGAAAGCGTTTGCAAACCGCTGAATCCACACGTGAGTTTAACTCCGTCAGTTGAATGCACACATTGACAACCATTCAGTTAGATAGCTCCGTTTTGGTTTTAGAAGCAGATATTTCTCTGTACAGCCTATGGTCCCATTCACTCGGGAATAAACCAGCGCAGCTCCTAGAAGAAACGTGTTTCTGACTCGCTGAATCTCAACATAGATTCAACTCTCTTAGGTGAACGAACACACAGCAGAGCAGTTTCAAGTAAACGATTCTCCTGAGTTTTAGACGAAGTTTACTGCTGTTTAGTACGTATGCCGGCATTGGGATGGAAATACCGGTTTTGGGATTTTGCACAGAAACGGTTTGCAAACCGCTGAATTCACACGTGAGTTTAACTCTGTCAGTTGAATGCACACATTGACAACCATTCAGTTAGATAGCTCCGTTTTGGTTTTAGAAGCAGATATTTCTCTGTACAGCCTATGGACCCATTCACTCGGGAATAACCCAACGCACCTCCTAGAAGAAACGTGTTTCTGACTCGCTGAATTTCAACATAGATTCCACTCTCGTAGGTGAACGAATGCACAGCAGAGCAGTTTCAAGGCAACGTTTCCCCTGAGTTTTAGACGAAGTTTCCTGCGGCTTAGTACGTATGCCGGCATTGGGATGGAAATATCGGTTTTGGGATTCTGTACAGAAACGGTTTACAAACCGTCGAATTCACACGTGAGTTTAACTCTGTCAGTTGAATGCACACATTGACAACCATTCAGTTAGATAGCTCCGTTTTGGTTTTAGAAGCAGATATTTCTCTGTACAGCCTATGGTCCCATTCACTCGGGAATATCCCAACGCAGCTCCTAGAAGAAACGGGTTTCTGACTCGCTGAATCTCAACATAGATTCAACTTTCTTAGGTGAACGAACGCACAGCAGAGCAGTTTCAAGGAAACGTTCCTCCTGAGTTTTAGACGAAGTTTACTGCTGTTTCGTACGAATGCCGGCATTGGGCTGGAAATGCCGGTTTTGGGATTCTGCAAAGAAAGGGTTTGCAAACCGCTGATTCCACACGTGAGTTTAAATCTGTCAGTTGAATGCACACATTGACAACCGTTCAGTTAGATAACTCCGTTTTGGTTTTAGAAGCAGATATTTCTCTGTACAGTCTATGGTCCCATTCACTCGGGAATATCCCAACGCAGCTCCTAGAAGAAACGTGTTTCTGACTCGCTGAATCTCAATATAGATTCAACTCTCTTAGGTGAACGAACGCACAACAGAGCAGTTTCAAGGAAACGTTTCCCCTGAGTTTTAGACGAAGTTTCCTGTGGTTTAGTACGTATGCCGGCATTGGGATGGAAATACCGGTTTTGGGATTCTGCACAGAAACGGTTTGCAAACCGCCGAATTCACACGTGAGTTTAACTCTGTCAGTTGAATGCACACATTGCGAACCATTCAGTTAGAATGCTCCGTTTTGGTTTTAGAAGCAGATATTTCTCTGTACAGCCTATGGTCCCATTCACTCGGGAATATCCCAACGCTGCTCCTAGAAGAAACGTGTTTATGACTCGCTGAATCTCAACATAGATTCAACTTTTTAGGTGAAGGAACGCACAGCAGAGCAATTTCAAGGAAACGTTCCTCCTGAGTTTTGGACGAAGTTTCCTGCGGTTTAGAACGTATGCCGGCAATGGGCTGGAAATACCGGTTTTGGGATTCTGCACAGAAAGGGTTTGCAAACCGCTGAATCCACACGTGAGTTTAACTCCGTCAGTTGAATGCACACATTGACAACCACTCAGTTAGATAGCTCCGTTTTGGTTTTAGAAGCAGATATTTCTCTGTACAGCCTATGGACCCATTCACTCGGGAATAAACCAGCGCAGCTCCTAGAAGAAACGTGTTTCTGACTCGCTGAATCTCAACATAGATTCCACTCTCTTAGGTGAACGAACGCACAGCAGAGAAGTTTCAAGGAAACGTTTCCCCTGAGGTTTAGACGAAGTTTCCTGCGGTTTAGTGCGTATGCCGTCATGGGGATGGAAATACCGGTTTTGGGATTCTGTACAGAAACGGTTTACAAACCGCCGAATTCACACGTGAGTTTAACTCTGTCAGTTGAATGCACACATTGACAACCATTCAGTTAGAATGCTCCGTTTTGGTTTTAGAAGCAGATATTTCTCTGTACAGCCTATGGTCCCATTCACTCGGGAATATCCCAACGCAGCTCCTAGAAGAAACGTGTTTCTGACTCGCTGAATCTCAACATAGATTCAACTTTCTTAGGTGAACAAACGCACAGCAGAGCAGTTTCAAGGAAACGTTCCTCCTGAGTTTTAGACGAAGTTTCCTGCAGTTTAGTACGTATGCCGGCATTGGGCTGGAAATGCCGGTTTTGGGATTCTGCAAAGAAAGGGTTTGCAAACCGCAGATTCCACACGTGAGTTTAACTCTGTCAGTTGAATGCACACATTGACAACCATTCAGTTAGATAACTCCGTTTTGGTTTTAGAAGCAGATATTTATCTGTCAGCCTATGGTCCCATTCACTCGGGAATATCCCAACGCAGCTCCTAGAAGAAACGTGTTTATGACTCGCTGAATCTCAACATAGATTCAACTCTCGTAGGTGAACGAAGGCACAGCAGATTAGTTTCAAGGAAACGTTTCCCCTGTGTTTTAGACGAAGTTTCCTGCGGTTTAGTACGTATGCCGGCATTGGGATGGAAATACCGGTTTTGGGATTCTGCACAGAAACGGTTTGCAAACCGCTGAATTCACACGTGAGTTTAACTCTGTCAGTTGAATGCACACATTGACAACCATTCAGTTAGAATGCTCCGTTTTGGTTTTAGAAGCAGATATTTCTCTGTACAGTCTATGGACCCATTCACTCGGGAATATCCCAACGCAGCTCCTAGAAGAAACGTGTTTATGACTCGCTGAATCTCAACATAGATTCAACTCTCTTAGGTGAACGAACACACAGCAGAGCAGTTACAAGTAAACGACTCTCCTGAGTTTTAGACGAAGTTTACTGCGGTTTAGTACGTATGCCGGCATTGGGATGGAAATACCGGTTTTGGGATTTTGCACAGAAACGGTTTGCAAACCGCTGAATTCACACGTGAGTTTAACTCTGTCAGTTGAATGCACACATTGACAACCATTCAGTTAGATAGCTCCGTTTTGGTTTTAGAAGCAGATATTTCTCTGTACAGCCTATGGTCCCATTCACTCGGGAATATCCCAACGCAGCTCCTAGAAGAAACGTGTTTCTGACTCGCTGAATCTCAACATAGATTCAACATTCTTAGGTGAACGAACGCACAGCAGAGCAGTTTCAAGGAAACGTTTCTCCTGAGTTTTAGACGAAGTTTCCTGCAGTTTAGTACGTATGCCGGCATTGGGCTGGAAATACCGGTTTTGGGATTCTGCACAGAAAGGGTTTGCAAACCGCTGAATCCACACGTGAGATTAACTCTGTCATTTTAATGCACACATTGACAACCATTAAGTTACATAGGTCCGTTTTGGTTTTAGAAGCAGATATTTCTCTGTACAGCCTATGGTCCCATTCACTCGGGAATATCCCAACTCAGTTCCTTGAAGAAACGTGTATATGACTCGCTGAATCCCAGCATAGATTCAACTCTCTTAGGTGAACGAACGCACAGCAGAGCAGTTTCAAGGAAACGTTTCTCCTGAGTTTTAGACGAAGTTTACTGCTGTTTCGTACGTATGCCGGTATTAGGCTGGAAATGCCGGTTTTGGGATTCTGCAAAGAAAGGGTTTGCAAACCGCTGATTCCACACGTGAGTTTAACTCTGTCAGTTGAATGCACACATTGACAACCATTCAGTTAGATAGCTCCATTTTGGTTTTAGAAGCAGATATTTCTCTGTACAGCCTATGGTCCCATTCACTCGGGAATAACCCAGCGCAGCTCCTAGAAGAAACGTGTTTCTGACTCGCTGAATCTCAACATAGATTCAACTCTCTTAGGTGAACGAACGCACAGCAGAGCAGTTTCAAGGAAACGTTTCTCCTTAGTTTTAGATGAAGTTTCCTGCGGTTTAGTACGTATGCCGGCATTGTCCTGGAAATACCGGTTTTGGGATTCTGCACAGAAACGGTTTACAAACCGCCGAATTCACACGTGAGTTTAACTCTGTCAGTTGAATGCACACATTGACAACCATTCAGTTAGAATGCTCCGTTTTGGTTTTAGAAGCAGATATTTCTCTCTACAGCCTATGGACCCATTCACTCGGGAATATCCCAACGCAGCTCCTAGAAGAAACGTGTTTATGACTCGCTGAATCTCAACATAGATTCAACTCTCTTAGGTGAACGAACACACAGCAGAGCAGTTTCAAGTAAACGATTCTCCTGAGTTTTAGACGAAGTTTACTGCGGTTTAGTACGTATGCCGGCATTGGGATGGAAATACCGGTTTTCGGATTTTGCACAGAAACGGTTTGCAAACCGCTGAATTCACACGTGAGTTTAACTCTGTCAGTTGAATGCACACATTGACAACCATTCAGTTAGATAACTCCGTTTTGGTTTTAGAAGCAGATATTTCTCTGTACAGCCTATGGTCCCATTCACTCGGGAATATCCCAACGCAGCTCCTAGAAGAAACGTGTTTCTGACTCGCTGAATCTCAACATAGATTCAACTCTCTTAGGTGAACGAACACACAGCAGAGCAGTTTCAAGTAAACGATTCTCCTGAGTTTTAGACGAAGTTTACTGCTGTTTAGTACGTATGCCGGCATTGGGATGGAAAAACCGGTTTTGGGATTCTGTACAGAAACGGTTTACAAACCGTCGAATTCACACGTGAGTTTAACTCTGTCAGTTGAATGCACACATTGACAACCATTCAGTTAGATAGCTCCGTTTTGGTTTTAGAAGCAGATATTTCTCTGTACAGCCTATGGTCCCATTCACTCGGGAATATCCCAACGCAGCTCCTAGAAGAAACGGGTTTCTGACTCGCTGAATCTCAACATAGATTCAACTTTCTTAGGTGAACGAACGCACAGCAGAGCAGTTTCAAGGAAACGTTCCTCCTGAGTTTTAGACGAAGTTTACTGCTGTTTCGTACGAATGCCGGCATTGGGCTGGAAATGCCGGTTTTGGGATTCTGCAAAGAAAGGGTTTGCAAACCGCTGATTCCACACGTGAGTTTAACTCTGTCAGTTGAATGCACACATTGACAACCGTTCAGTTAGATAACTCCGTTTTGGTTTTAGAAGCAGATATTTCTCTGTACAGTCTATGGTCCCATTCACTCGGGAATATCCCAACGCAGCTCCTAGAAGAAACGTGTTTCTGACTCGCTGAATCTCAATATAGATTCAACTCTCTTAGGTGAACGAACGCACAACAGAGCAGTTTCAAGGAAACGTTTCCCCTGAGTTTTAGACGAAGTTTCCTGTGGTTTAGTACGTATGCCGGCATTGGGATGGAAATACCGGTTTTGGGATTCTGCACAGAAACGGTTTGCAAACCGCCGAATTCACACGTGAGTTTAACTCTGTCAGTTGAATGCACACATTGCGAACCATTCAGTTAGAATGCTCCGTTTTGGTTTTAGAAGCAGATATTTCTCTGTACAGCCTATGGTCCCATTCACTCGGGAATATCCCAACGCTGCTCCTAGAAGAAACGTGTTTATGACTCGCTGAATCTCAACATAGATTCAACTTTTTAGGTGAAGGACCGCACAGCAGAGCAATTTCAAGGAAACGTTCCTCCTGAGTTTTGGACGAAGTTTCCTGCGGTTTAGAACGTATGCCGGCAATGGGCTGGAAATACCGGTTTTGGGATTCTGCACAGAAAGGGTTTGCAAACCGCTGAATCCACACGTGAGTTTAACTCCGTCAGTTGAATGCACACATTGACAACCATTCAGTTAGATAACTCCGTTTTGGTTTTAGAAGCAGATATTTATCTGTCAGCCTATGGTCCCATTCACTCGGGAATATCCCAACGCAGCTCCTAGAAGAAACGTGTTTATGACTCGCTGAATCTCAACATAGATTCAACTCTCGTAGGTGAACGAAGGCACAGCAGATTAGTTTCAAGGAAACGTTTCCCCTGAGTTTTAGACGAAGTTTACTGCGGTTTAGTACGTATGCCGGCATTGGGATGGAAATACCGGTTTTGGGATTTTGCACAGAAACGGTTTGCAAACCGCTGAATTCACACGTGAGTTTAACTCTGTCAGTTGAATGCACAAATTGACAACCATTCAGTTAGATAGCTCCGTTTTGGTTTTAGAAGCAGATATTTCTCTGTACAGCCTATGGTCCCATTCACTCGGGAATATCCCAACGCAGCTCCTAGAAGAAACGTGTTTCTGACTCGCTGAATCTCAACATAGATTCAACATTCTTAGGTGAACGAACGCACAGCAGAGCAGTTTCAAGGAAACGTTTCTCCTGAGTTTTAGACGAAGTTTCCTGCAGTTTAGTACGTATGCCGGCATTGGGCTGGAAATACCGGTTTTGGGATTCTGCACAGAAAGGGTTTGCAAACCGCTGAATCCACACGTGAGATTAACTCTGTCATTTTAATACACACATTGACAACCATTCAGTTACATAGGTCCGTTTTGGTTTTAGAAGCAGATATTTCTCTGTACAGCCTATGGTCCCATTCACTCGGGAATATCCCAACTCAGTTCCTTGAAGAAACGTGTATATGACTCGCTGAATCCCAGCATAGATTCAACTCTCTTAGGTGAACGAACGCACAGCAGAGCAGTTTCAAGGAAACGTTTCTCCTGAGTTTTAGACGAAGTTTACTGCTGTTTCGTACGTATGCCGGTATTAGGCTGGAAATGCCGGTTTTGGGATTCTGCAAAGAAAGGGTTTGCAAACCGCTGATTCCACACGTGAGTTTAACTCTGTCAGTTGAATGCACACATTGACAACCATTCAGTTAGATAGCTCCATTTTGGTTTTAGAAGCAGATATTTCTCTGTACAGCCTATGGTCCCATTCACTCGGGAATAACCCAGCGCAGCTCCTAGAAGAAACGTGTTTCTGACTCGCTGAATCTCAACATAGATTCCACTCTCTTAGGTGAACGAACACACAGCAGAGAAGTTTCAAGGAAACGTTTCCCCTGAGTTTTAGACGAAGTTTCCTGCGGTTTAGTACGTATGCCGGCTTTGGGATGGAAATACCGGTTTTGGGATTCTGTACAGAAACGGTTTACGAACCGCCGAATTCACACGTGAGTTTAACTCTGTCAGTTGAATGCACACATTGACAACCATTCAGTTAGAATGCTCCGTTTTCGTTTTAGAAGCAGATATTTCTCTGTACAGCCTATGGTCCCATTCACTCGGGAATATCCCAACGCAGCTCCTAGAAGAAACGTGTTTCTGACTCGCTGAATCTCAACATAGATTCCACTCTCTTAGGTGAACGAACGCACAGCAGAGCTGTTTCAAGGAAACGTTTCCCCTGAGTTTTAGATGAAGATTCCTGCGGTTTAGTACATATGCCGGCATTGGGATGGAAATATCGGTTTTGGGATTCTGTACAGAAACGGTTTACAAACCGCCGAATTCACACGTGAGTTTAACTCTGTCAGTTGAATGCACACATTGACAACCATTCAATTAGATATCTCCGTTTTGGTTTTACAATCAGATATTTCTCTGTACAGCCTATGGTCCCATTCACTCGGGAATAACCCAACGCAGCTCCTAAAAGAAACGTGTTTCTGACTCGCTGAATCTCAACATAGATTCCACTCTCATAGGTGAACGAACGCACAGCAGAGAAGTTTCAAGGAAACGTTTCCCCTGAGTTTTAGACGAAGTTTCCTGCGGTTTAGTACGTATGCCGGCAATTGGATGGAAATTCCGGTTTTGGTCCTGTACAGAAACGGTTTACAAACCGCCGAATTCACACGTGAGTTTAACTCTGTCAGTTGAATGCACACATTGACAACCATTCAGTTAGAATGCTCCGTTCTGGTTTTAGAAGCAGATATTTCTCTGTACAGCCTATGGTCCCATTCACTCGGGAATATCCCAACGCAGCTCCTAGAAGAAACGTGTTTCTGACTCGCTGAATCTCAACATAGATTCAACTTTCTTAGGTGAACGAACGCACAGCAGAGCAGTTTCAAGGAAACGTTCCTCCTGAGTTTTAGACGAAGTTTACTGCTGTTTCGTACGTATGCCGGCATTGGGCTGGAAATGCCGGTTTTGGGATTCTGCAAAGAAAGGGTTTGCAAACTGCTGATTCCACACGTGAGTTTAACTCTGTCAGTTGAATGCACACATTGACAACCATTCAGTTAGATAACTCCGTTTTGGTTTTAGAAGCAGATATTTCTCTGTACAGCCTATGGTCCCATTCACTCGGGAATATCCCAACGCAGCTCCTAGAAGAAACATGTTTCTGACTCGCTGAATCTCAACATAGATTCAACATTCTTAGGTGACCGAACGCACAGCAGAGCAGTTTCAAGGAAACGATTCTCCTGAGTTTTAGACGAAGTTTACTGCTGTTTAGTACGTATGCCGTCTTTGGGATGGAAATACCGGTTTTGGGATTCTGCACAGAAAGGGTTTGCAAACCGCTGAATCCACACGTGAGTTTAACTCCGTCAGTTGAATGCACACATTGACAACCATTCAGTTAGATAGCTCCGTTTTGGTTTTAGAAGCAGATATTTCTCTGTACAGCCTATGGTCCCATTCACTCGGGAATAAACCAGCGCAGCTCCTAGAAGAAACGTGTTTCTGACTCGCTGAATCTCAACATAGATTCCACTCTCTTAGGTGAACGAACGCACAGCAGAGAAGTTTCAAGGAAACGTTTCCCCTGAGTTTTAGACGAAGTTTCCTGCGGTTTAGTACGTATGCCGGCATGGGGATGGAAATACCGGTTTTGGGATTCTGAACAGAAACGGTTTACAAACCGCCAAATTCACACGTGAGTTTAACTCTGTCAGTTGAATGCACACATTGACAACCATTCAGTTAGAATGCTCCGTTTTGGTTTTAGAAGCAGATATTTCTCTGTACAGCCTATGGTCCCATTCACTCGGGAATATCCCAACGCAGCTCCTAGAAGAAACGTGTTTCTGACTCGCTGAATCTCAACATAGATTCAACTTTCTTAGGTGAACGAATGCACAGCAGAGCAGTTTCAAGGAAACGTTCCTCCTGAGTTTTAGACGAAGTTTCCTGCAGTTTAGTACGTATGCCGGCATTGGGCTGGAAATGCCGGTTTTGGGATTCTGCAAAGAAAGGGTTTGCAAACCGCTGATTCCACACGTGAGTTTAACTCTGTCAGTTGAATGCACACATTGACAACCATTCAGTTAGATAGCTCCGTTTTGGTTTTAGAATCATATATTTCCCTGTACAGCCTATTGTCCCATTCACTCGGGAATATCCCAACACAGCTCCTAGAAGAAACGTGTTTATGACTCGCTGAGTCTCAGCATAGATTCAACTCTCTTAGGTGAACGAACGCACAGCAGAGCAGTTTCAAGGAAACGTTTCCCCTGAGTTTCAGACGAAGTTTCCTGCGGTTTAGTACGTATGCCGGCATTGGGATGGAAATACCGGTTTTGGGATTCTGCACAGAAACGGTTTGCAAACCGCCGAATTCACACGTGAGTTTAACTCTGTCAGTTGAATGCACACATTGCCAAACATTCAGTTAGAATGCTCCATTTTGGTTTTAGAAGCAGATATTTCTCTGTACAGCCTATTGTCCCATTCACTCGGGAATATCCCAACGCTGCTCCTAGAAGAAACGTGTTTATGACTCGCTGAATCTCAATATAGATTCAACTTTTTAGGTGAACGAACGCACAGCAGAGCAGTTTCAAGGAAACGTTCCTCCTGAGTTTTAGACGAAGTTTCCTGCGGTTTAGAACGTATGCCGACAATTGGCTGGAAATACCGGTTTTGGGAATCTGCACAGAAAGGGTTTGCAAACCGCTGAATCCACACGTGAGTTTAATTCCGTCAGTTGAATGCACACATTGACAACCATTCAGTTAGATAGCTCCGTTTTGGTTTTAGAAGCAGATATTTCTCGGTACACCCTATGGTCCCATTCACTCGGGAATAACCCAGCGCAGCTCCTAGAAGAAATGTGTTTCTGACTCGCTGAATCTCAACATAGATTCCACTCTCTTAGGTGAACGAACGCACAGCAGAGAAGTTTCAAGGAAACGTTTCCCCTGAGTTTTAGACGAAGTTTCCTGCGGTTTAGTACGTATGCCGGCATTGGGATGGAAATACCGGTTTTGGGATTCTGAACAGAAACGGTTTACAAACCGCCGAATTCACACGTGAGTTTAACTCTGTCAGTTGAATGCACACATTGACAACCATTCAGTTAGAATGCTCCGTTTTGGTTTTAGAAGCAGATATTTCTCTGTACAGCCTATGGTCCCATTCACTCGGGAATATCCCAACGCAGCTCCTAGAAGAAACGTGTTTCTGACTCGCTGAATCTCAACATAGATTCAACTTTCTTAGGTGAACGAATGCACAGCAGAGCAGTTTCAAGGAAACGTTCCTCCTGAGTTTTAGACGAAGTTTACTGCTGTTTCGTACGTATGCCGGTATTAGGCTGGAAATGCCGGATTTGGGATTCTGCAAAGAAAGGGTTTGCAAACCGCTGATTCCACACGTGAGTTTAACTCTGTCAGTTGAATGCACACATTGACAACCATTCAGTTAGATAGCTCCATTTTGGTTTTAGAAGCAGATATTTCTCTGTACAGCCTATGGTCCCATTCACTCGGGAATAACCCAGCGCAGCTCCTAGAAGAAACGTGTTTCTGACTCGCTGAATCTCAACATAGATTCCACTCTCTTAGGTGAACGAACACACAGCAGAGAAGTTTCAAGGAAACGTTTCCCCTGAGTTTTAGACGAAGTTTCCTGCGGTTTAGTACGTATGCCGGCATTGGGATGGAAATACCGGTTTTGGGATTCTGTACAGAAACGGTTTACGAACCGCCGAATTCACACGTGAGTTTAACTCTGTCAGTTGAATGCACACATTGACAACCATTCAGTTAGAATGCTCCGTTTTCGTTTTAGAAGCAGATATTTCTCTGTACAGCCTATGGTCCCATTCACTCGGGAATATCCCAACGCAGCTCCTAGAAGAAACGTGTTTCTGACTCGCTGAATCTCAACATAGATTCCACTCTCTTAGGTGAACGAACGCACAGCAGAGCTGTTTCAAGGAAACGTTTCCCCTGAGTTTTAGATGAAGATTCCTGCGGTTTAGTACATATGCCGGCATTGGGATGGAAATATCGGTTTTGGGATTCTGTACAGAAACGGTTTACAAACCGCCGAATTCACACGTGAGTTTAACTCTGTCAGTTGAATGCACACATTGACAACCATTCAATTAGATATCTCCGTTTTGGTTTTACAATCAGATATTTCTCTGTACAGCCTATGGTCCCATTCACTCGGGAATAACCCAACGCAGCTCCTAAAAGAAACGTGTTTCTGACTCGCTGAATCTCAACATAGATTCCACTCTCATAGGTGAACGAACGCACAGCAGAGAAGTTTCAAGGAAACGTTTCCCCTGAGTTTTAGACGAAGTTTCCTGCGGTTTAGTACGTATGCCGGCAATTGGATGGAAATTCCGGTTTTGGTCCTGTACAGAAACGGTTTACAAACCGCCGAATTCACACGTGAGTTTAACTCTGTCAGTTGAATGCACACATTGACAACCATTCAGTTAGAATGCTCCGTTCTGGTTTTAGAAGCAGATATTTCTCTGTACAGCCTATGGTCCCATTCAATCGGGAATATCCCAACGCAGCTCCTAGAAGAAACGTGTTTCTGACTCGCTGAATCTCAACATAGATTCAACTTTCTTAGGTGAACGAACGCACAGCAGAGCAGTTTCAAGGAAACGTTCCTCCTGAGTTTTAGACGAAGTTTACTGCTGTTTCGTACGTATGCCGGCATTGGGCTGGAAATGCCGGTTTTGGGATTCTGCAAAGAAAGGGTTTGCAAACTGCTGATTCCACACGTGAGTTTAACTCTGTCAGTTGAATGCACACATTGACAACCATTCAGTTAGATAACTCCGTTTTGGTTTTAGAAGCAGATATTTCTCTGTACAGCCTATGGTCCCATTCACTCGGGAATATCCCAACGCAGCTCCTAGAAGAAACATGTTTCTGACTCGCTGAATCTCAACATAGATTCAACATTCTTAGGTGACCGAACGCACAGCAGAGCAGTTTCAAGGAAACGATTCTCCTGAGTTTTAGACGAAGTTTACTGCTGTTTAGTACGTATGCCGTCTTTGGGATGGAAATACCGGTTTTGGGATTCTGCACAGAAAGGGTTTGCAAACCGCTGAATCCACACGTGAGTTTAACTCCGTCAGTTGAATGCACACATTGACAACCATTCAGTTAGATAGCTCCGTTTTGGTTTTAGAAGCAGATATTTCTCTGTACAGCCTATGGTCCCATTCACTCGGGAATAAACCAGCGCAGCTCCTAGAAGAAACGTGTTTCTGACTCGCTGAATCTCAACATAGATTCCACTCTCTTAGGTGAACGAACGCACAGCAGAGAAGTTTCAAGGAAACGTTTCCCCTGAGTTTTAGACGAAGTTTCCTGCGGTTTAGTACGTATGCCGGCATGGGGATGGAAATACCGGTTTTGGGATTCTGTACAGAAACGGTTTACAAACCGCCAAATTCACACGTGAGTTTAACTCTGTCAGTTGAATGCACACATTGACAACCATTCAGTTAGAATGCTCCGTTTTGGTTTTAGAAGCAGATATTTCTCTGTACAGCCTATGGTCCCATTCACTCGGGAATATCCCAACGCAGCTCCTAGAAGAAACGTGTTTCTGACTCGCTGAATCTCAACATAGATTCAACTTTCTTAGGTGAACGAATGCACAGCAGAGCAGTTTCAAGGAAACGTTCCTCCTGAGTTTTAGACGAAGTTTCCTGCAGTTTAGTACGTATGCCGGCATTGGGCTGGAAATGCCGGTTTTGGGATTCTGCAAAGAAAGGGTTTGCAAACCGCTGATTCCACACGTGAGTTTAACTCTGTCAGTTGAATGCACACATTGACAACCATTCAGTTAGATAGCTCCGTTTTGGTTTTAGAATCATATATTTCCCTGTACAGCCTATTGTCCCATTCACTCGGGAATATCCCAACGCAGCTCCTAGAAGAAACGTGTTTATGACTCGCTGAGTCTCAGCATAGATTCCACTCTCTTAGGTGAACGAACGCACAGCAGAGCAGTTTCAAGGAAACGTTTCCCCTGAGTTTCAGACGAAGTTTCCTGCAGTTTAGTACGTATGCCGGCATTGGGATGGAAATACCGGTTTTGGGATTCTGCACAGAAACGGTTTGCAAACCGCCGAATTCACACGTGAGTTTAACTCTGTCAGTTGAATGCACACATTGCCAAACATTCAGTTAGAATGCTCCATTTTGGTTTTAGAAGCAGATATTTCTCTGTACAGCCTATTGTCCCATTCACTCGGGAATATCCCAACGCTGCTCCTAGAAGAAACGTGTTTATGACTCGCTGAATCTCAATATAGATTCAACTTTTTAGGTGAACGAACGCACAGCAGAGCAGTTTCAAGGAAACGTTCCTCCTGAGTTTTAGACGAAGTTTCCTGCGGTTTAGAACGTATGCCGACAATTGGCTGGAAATACCGGTTTTGGGAATCTGCACAGAAAGGGTTTGCAAACCGCTGAATCCACACGTGAGTTTAATTCCGTCAGTTGAATGCACACATTGACAACCATTCAGTTAGATAGCTCCGTTTTGGTTTTAGAAGCAGATATTTCTCGGTACACCCTATGGTCCCATTCACTCGGGAATAACCCAGCGCAGCTCCTAGAAGAAATGTGTTTCTGACTCGCTGAATCTCAACATAGATTCCACTCTCTTAGGTGAACGAACGCACAGCAGAGAAGTTTCAAGGAAACGTTTCCCCTGAGTTTTAGACGAAGTTTCCTGCGGTTTAGTACGTATGCCGGCATTGGGATGGAAATACCGGTTTTGGGATTCTGAACAGAAACGGTTTACAAACCGCCGAATTCACACGTGAGTTTAACTCTGTCAGTTGAATGCACACATTGACAACCATTCAGTTAGAATGCTCCGTTTTGGTTTTAGAAGCAGATATTTCTCTGTACAGCCTATGGTCCCATTCACTCGGGAATATCCCAACGCAGCTCCTAGAAGAAACGTGTTTCTGACTCGCTGAATCTCAACATAGATTCAACTTTCTTAGGTGAACGAATGCACAGCAGAGCAGTTTCAAGGAAACGTTCCTCCTGAGTTTTAGACGAAGTTTACTGCTGTTTCGTACGGATGCCGGCATTGGGATGGAAATACCGGTTTTGGGATTTTGCACAGAAACGGTTTGCAAACCGCTGAATTCACACGTGAGTTTAACTCTGTCAGTTGAATGCACACATTGACAACCATTCAGTTAGATAGGTCCGTTTTGGTTTTAGAAGCAGATATTTCTCTGTACAGCCTATGGTCCCATTCACTCGGGAATATCCCAACGCAGCTCCTAGAAGAAACGTGTTTCTGACTCGCTGAATCTCAACATAGATTCAACATTCTTAGGTGAACGAACGCACAGCAGAGCAGTTTCAAGGAAACGTTTCCCCTGAGTTTTAGACGAAGTTTCCTGCGGTTTAGTACGTATGCCGGCATTGGGCTGGAAATACCGGTTTTGGGATTCTGCACAGAAAGGGGTTGCAAACCGCTGAATCCACACGTGAGATTAACTCTGTCATTTTAATGCACACATTGACAACCATTCAGTTACATAGGTCCGTTTTGGTTTTAGAAGCAGATATTCCTCTGTACAGCCTATGGTGCCATTCACTTGGGAATATTCCAACTCAGTTCCTACAAGAAACGTGTATATGACTCGCTGAATCCCAGCATAGATTCAACTCTCTTAGGTGAACGAACGCACAGCAGAGCAGTTTCAAGGAAACGTTTCTCCTGAGTTTTAGACGAAGTTTACTGCTGTTTCGTACGTATGCCGGCATTAGGCTGGAAATGCCGGTTTTGGGATTCTTCAAAGAAAGGGTTTGCAAACCGCTGATTCCACACGTGAGTTTAACTCTGTCAGTTGAATGCACACATTGTCAACCATTCAGTTAGATAGCTCCGTTTTGGTTTTACAAGCAGATATTTCTCTGTACAGCCTATGGTCCCATTCACTCGGGAATAACCCAACGCAGCTCCTAAAAGAAACGTGTTTCTGACTCGCTGAATCTCAACATAGATTCCACTCTCTTAGGTGAACGAACGCACAGCAGAGCTGTTTCAAGGAAACGTTTCCCCTGAGTTTTAGATGAAGATCCTGCGGTTTAGTACGTATGCCGGGATTGGGATGGAAATATCGGTTTTGGGATTCTGTACAGAAACGGTTTACAAACCGCCGAATTCACACGTGAGTTTAACTCTGTCAGTTGAATGCACACATTGACAACCATTCAGTTAGATATCTCCGTTTTGGTTTTAGAAGCAGATATTTCTCTGTACAGCCTATGGTCCCATTCACTCGGGAATATCCAAATGCAGCTCCTAGAAGAAACGTGTTTCTGACTCGCTGAATCTCAACATAGATTCAACTCTCTTAGGTGAACGAACACACAGCAGAGCAGTTTCAAGTAAACGATTCTCCTGAGTTTTAGACGAAGTTTACTGCTGTTTAGTACGTATGCCGGCATTGGGATGGAAATACCGGTTTTGGGATTTTGCACAGAAACTGTTTGCATACCGCTGAATTCACACGTGAGTTTAACTCTGTCAGTTGAATGCACACATTGACAACCATTCAGTTAGATAGCTCCATTTTGGTTTTAGAAGCAGATATTTCTCTGTACAGTCTATGGTCCCATTCACTCGGGAATATCCCAACGCAGCTCCTAGAAGAAACGTGTTTCTGACTCGCTGAATCTCAACATAGATTCAACTCTCTTAGGTGAACGAACGCACAGCAGAGCAGTTTCAAGGAAACGTTTCTCCTTAGTTTTAGACGAAGTTTCCTGCGGTTTAGTACGTATGCCGGCATTGGGCTGGAAATACCGGTTTTGGGATTCTGCACAGAAAGGGTTTGCAAGCCGCTGAATCCACACGTGAGATTAACTCTTTCGGTTGAATGCACACATTGACAACCATTCGGTTAGATAGCTGGGTTTTGGTTTTAGAAGAAGATATTTCTCTGTACACCCTATGGTCCCATTCACTCGGCAATATCCCAACAGAGTTCCTAGAAGAAACGTGTATATGACTCGCTGAATCCCAGCATAGATTCAACTCTCTTAGGTGAACGAACGCACAGGAGAGCAGTTTCAAGGAAACGTTTCCCCTGAGTTTCAGACGAAGTTTCCTGCGGTTTAGTACGTATGTCGGCATTGGGATGGAAATATCGGTTTTGGGATTCTGTACAGAAACGGTTTACAAACCGTCGAATTAACACGTGAGTTTAACTCTGTCAGTTGAATGCACACATTGACAGCCATTCAGTTAGAATGCTCCGTTTTGGTTTTAGAAGCAGATATTTCTCTGTACAGCCTATGGTCCCATTCACTCGGGAATATCCCAACGCAGCTCCTAGAAGAAACGGGTTTCTGACTCGCTGAATCTCAACATAGATTCAACTTTCTTAGGTGAACGAACGCACAGCAGAGCAGTTTCAAGGATACGTTGCTCCTGAGTTTTAGACGAAGTTTACTGCTGTTTCGTACGAATGCCGGCATTGGGCTGGAAATGCCGGTTTTGGGATTCTGCAAAGAAAGGTTTTGCAAACCGCTGATTCCACACGTGAGTTTAACTCTGTCAGTTGAATGCACACATTGACAACCGTTCAGTTAGATAACTCCGTTTTGGTTTTAGAAGCAGATATTTCTCTGTACAGTCTATGGTCCCATTCACTCGGGAATATCCCAACGCAGCTCCTAGAAGAAACGTGTTTCAGACTCGCTGAATCTCAATATACATTCAACTCTCTTAGGGGAACGAACGCACAGCAGAGCAGTTTCAAGGAAACGTTTCCCCTGAGTTTTAGACGAAGTTTCCTGCGGTTTAGTACGTATGCCGGCATTGGGATGGAAATATCGGTTTTGGGATTCTGCACAAAAACGGTTTGCAAACCGCCGAAATCACACGTGAGTTTAACTCTGTCAGTTGAATGCACACATTGACAACCATTCAGTTAGAAAGCTCCGTTTTGGTTTTAGAAGCAGATATTTCTCTGTACAGCCTATGGTCCCATTCACTCGGGATTATCCCAACGCAGCTCCTAGAAGAAACGTGTTTCTGACTCGCTGAATCTCAACATAGATTCAACATTCTTAGGTGACCGAACGCACTGCAGAGCAGTTTCAAGGAAACGATTCTCCTGAGTTTTAGTCGAAGATTACTGCTGTTTAGTACGTATGCCGGCATTGGGCTGGAAATACCGGTTTTGGGATTCTGCACAGAAAGGGTTTGCCAACCGCTGAACCCACACGTGAGTTTAACTCTGTCAGTTGAATGCACACATTGACAACCATTCAGTTAGATATCTCCGTTTTGGTTTTAGAAGCAGATATTTTCCTGTACAGCCTATGGTCCCATTCACTCGGGAATATCCCAACGCAGCTCCTAGAAGAAACGTGTTTATGACTCGCTGAGTCTCAACATAGATTCAACTCTCTTAGGTGAACGAAGGCACAGCAGAGCAGTTTCAAGGAAACGTTTCCCCTGTGTTTCAGACGAAGTTTCCTGTGGTTTAGTACGTATGCCGGCATTGGGATGGAAATACCGGTTTTGGGATTCTGCACAGAAACGGTTTGCAAACCGCCGAATTCACACGTGAGTTTAACTCTGTCAGTTGAATGCACACATTGCCAACCTTTCAGTTAGAATGCTCCGTTTTGGTTTTAGAAGCAGAGATTTCTCTGTACAGCCTATGGTCCCATTCACTCGGGAATATCCCAACGCTGCTCCTAGAAGTAACGTGTTTATGACTCGCTGAATCTCAACATAGATTCAACTTTTTAGGTGAACGAACGCACAGCAGAGCAATTTCAAGGAAACGTTCTTCCTGAGTTTTAGACGAAGTTTCCTGCGGTTTAGAACGTATGCCGGCAATGGGCTGGAAATACCGGATTTGGGATTCTGCACAGAAAGGGTTTGCAAACCGCTGAATCCACACGTGAGTTTAACTCCGTCAGTTGAATGCACACATTGACAACCATTCAGTTAGATAGCTCCGTTTTGGTTTTAGAAGCAGATATTTCTCTGTACAGCCTATGGTCCCATTCACTCGGGAATAAACCAGCGCAGCTCCTAGAAGAAACGTGTTTATGACTCGCTGAATCTCAACATAGATTCCACTCTATTAGGTGAACGAACGCACAGCAGAGAAGTTTCAAGGAAACGTTTCCCCTGAGTTTTAGACGAAGTTTCCTGCGGTTTAGTACGTATGCCGGCATGGGGATGGAAATACCGGTTTTGGGATTCTGTACAGAAACGGTTTACAAACCGCCGAATTCACACGTGAGTTTAACTCTGTCAGTTGAATGCACACATTGACAACCATTCAGTTAGAATGCTCCGTTTTGGTTTTAGAAGCAGATATTTCTCTGTACAGCCTATGGTCCCATTCACTCGGGAATATCCCAACGCAGCTCCTAGAAGAAACGTGTTTCTGACTCGCTGAATCTCAACATAGATTCAACTTTCTTAGGTGAACGAACGCACAGCAGAGCAGTTTCAAGGAAACGTTCCTCCTGAGTTTTAGACGAAGTTTCCTGCAGTTTAGTACGTATGCCGGCATTGGGCTGAAAATGCCGGTTTTGGGATTCTGCAAAGAAAGGGTTTGCAAACCGCTGATTCCACACGTGAGTTTAACTCTGTCAGTTGAATGCACACATTGACAACCATTCAGTTAGATAACTCCGTTTTGGTTTTAGAAGCAGATATTTATCTGTACAGCCTATGGTCCCTTTCACTCGGGAATATCCCAACGCAGCTCCTAGAAGAAACGTGTTTATGACTCGCTGAATCTCAACATAGATTCAACTCTCGTAGGTGAACGAAGGCACAGCAGATCAGTTTCAAGGAAACGTTTCCCCTGAGTTTTAGACGAAGTTTCCTGCGGTTTAGTACATATGCCGGCATTGGGATGGAAATACCGGTTTTGGGATTCTGCACAGAAACGGTTTGCAAACCGCTGAATTCACACGTAAGTTTAACTCTGTCAGTTGAATGCACACATTGACAACCATTCAGTTAGAATGCTCGGTTTTGGTTTTAGAAGCAGATATTTCTCTGTACAGCCTATGGTCCCATTCACTCGGGAATATCCCAACTCAGTTCATGAAGAAACGTGTATATGACTCGCTGAATCCCAGCATAGATTCAACTCTCTTAGGTGAACGAACGCACAGCAGAGCAGTTTCAAGGAAACGTTTCTCCTGAGTTTTAGACGAAGTTTACTGCTGTTTCGTACGTATGCCGGTATTAGGCTGGAAATGCCGGTTTTGGGATTCTGCAAAGAAAGGGTTTGCAAACCGCTGATTCCACACGTGAGTTTAACTCTGTCAGTTGAATGCGCACATTGACAACCATTCAGTTAGATAGCTCCGTTTTGGTTTTAGAAGCAGATATTTCTCTGTACAGTCTATGGTCCCATTCACTCGGGAATAACCCAACGCAGCTCCTAAAAGAAACGTGTTTCTGACTCGCTGAATCTCAACATAGATTCCACTCTCTTAGGTGAACGAACGCACAGCAGAGCAGTTTCAAGGAAACGTACCTCCTGAGTTTTAGAGGAAGTTTACTGCTGTTTCGTACGTATGCCGGCATTGGGATGGAAATGCCGGTTTTGGGATTCTGCAAAGAAAGGGTTTGCAAACCGCTGATTCCACACGTGAGTTTAACTCTTTCAGTTGAATGCACACATTGACAACCACTCAGTTAGATAGCTCCGTTTTGGTTTTAGAAGCAGATATTTCTCTGTACAGCCTATGGTCCCATTCACTCGGGAATATCCCAACGCAGCTCCTAGAAGAAATGTGTTTATGACTCGCTGAAGCTCAACATAGATTCAACTCTCTTAGGTGAACGAACGCACAGCAGAGCAGTTTCAAGGAAACGTTTCCCCTGAGTTTCAGACGAAGTTTCCTGCGGTTTAGTACGTACGCCGGCATTGTGAGGGAAATACCGGTTTTGGGATTCTGCACAGAAACGGTTTGCAAACCGCCGAATTCACACGTGAGTTTAACTCTGTCAGTTGAATGCACACATTGCCAACCATTCAGTTAGAATGCTCCGTTTTGGTTTTAGAAGCAGATATTTCTCTGTACAGCCTATGGTCCCATTCACTCGGGAATATCCCAACGCTGCTCCTAGAAGAAACGTGTTTATGACTCGCTGAATCTCAACATAGATTCAACTTTTTAGGTGAACGAACGCACAGCAGAGGAGTTTCAAGGAAACGTTCCTCCTGAGTTTTAGACGAAGTTTCCTGCGGTTTAGAACGTATGCCGGCAATGGGCTGGAAATACCGGTTTTGGGATTCTGCACAGAAAGGGTTTGCAAACCGCTGAATCCACACGTGAGTTTAACTCCGTCAGTTGAATGCACACATTGACAACCATTCAGTTAGATAGCTCCGTTTTGGTTTTAGAAGCAGATATTTCTCTGTACAGCCTATGGTCCCATTCACTCGGGAATAACCCAGTGCAGCTCCTAGAAGAAACGTGTTTCTGACTCGCTGAATCTCAACATAGATTCCACTCTGTTATGTGTACGAACGCACAGCAGAGAAGTTTCAAGGAAACGTTTCCCCTGAGTTTTAGACGAAGTTTCCTGCGGTTTAGTACGTATGCCGGCATTGGGATGGAAATAGCGGTTTTGGGATTCTGTACAGAAACGGTTTACAAACCGCCGAATTCACACGTGAGTTTAACTCTGTCAGTTGAATGCACACATTGACAACCATTCAGTGAGAATGCTCCGTTTTGGTTTTAGAAGCAGATAATTCTCTCTACAGCCTATGGTCCCATTCACTCGGGAATATCCCAACGCAGCTCCTAGAAGAAACGTGTTTCTGACTCGCTGAATCTCAACATAGATTCAACTTTCTTAGGTGAACGAACGCACAGCAGAGCAGTTTCAAGGAAACGTTCCTCCTGAGTTTTAGACAAAGTTTACTGCTGTTTCGTAGGTATGCCGGCATTGGGCTGTAAATGCCGGTTTTGGGATTCTGCAAAGAAAAGGTTTGCAAACCGCTGATTCCACACGTGAGTTTAACTCTGTCAGTTGAAAGCACACATTGACAACCATTCAGTTAGATATCTCCGTTTTGGTTTTAGAAGCAGATATTTCTCTGTACAGCCTATGGTCCCATTCACTCGGGAATATCCCAACGCAGCTCCTAGAAGAAACGTGTTTCTGACTCGCTGAATCTCAACATAGATTCAACTCTCTTAGGTGAACGAACGCACAGCAGAGCAGTTTCAAGGAAACGTTTCTCCTAAGTTTTAGACGAAGTTTCCTGCGGTTTAGTACGTATGCCGGCATTGGGCTGGAAATACCGGTTTTGGGATTCTGCACAGAAAGGGTTTGCAAGCCGCTGAATCCACACGTGAGATTAACTCTTTCGGTTGAATGCACACATTGACAACCATTCGGTTAGATAGCTGCGTTTTGGTTTTAGAAGCAGATATTTCTCTGTACAGCCTATGGTCCCATTCACTCGGGAATATCCCAACAGAGTTCCTAGAAGAAACGTGTATATGACTCGCTGAATCCCAGCATAGATTCAACTCTCTTAGGTGAACGAACGCACTGCAGAGCACTTTCAAGGAAACGTTTCCCCTGAGTTTCAGACGAAGTTTCCTGCGGTTTAGTACGTATGCCGGCATTGGGATGGAAATACCGGTTTTGGGATTCTGCACAGAAACGGTTTGCAAACCGCCGAATTCACACGTGAGTTTAACTCTGTCAGTTGAATGCACACATTGCCAACCATTCAGTTAGAATGCTCCGTTTTGGTTTTAGAAGCAGATATTTCTCTGTACAGCCTATGGTCCCATTCACTCGGGAATATCCCAACGCTGCTCCTAGAAGAAACGTGTTTATGACTCGCTGAATCTCAACATAGATTCCACTCTCGTAGGTGAACGAATGCACAGCAGAGCAGTTTCAAGGAAACGTTTCCCCTGATCTTTAGACGAAGTTTCCTGCGGTTTAGTACGTATGCCGGCTTTGGGATGGAAATATCGGTTTTGGGATTCTGTACAAAAACGATTTACAAACCGTCGAATTCACACGTGAGTTTAACTCTGTCAGTTGAATGCACACATTGACAAC
This sequence comes from Aotus nancymaae, assembly GCF_030222135.1. Lineage (NCBI taxonomy): Eukaryota > Metazoa > Chordata > Mammalia > Primates > Aotidae > Aotus > Aotus nancymaae. The sequence continues at coordinate 1,145,744 of NW_026988565.1, forward strand.
CATTCAGTTAGAATGCTCCGTTTTGGTTTTAGAAGCAGATATTTCTCTGTACAGCCTATGGTCCCATTCACTCGGGAATATCCCAACGCAGCTCCTAGAAGAAATGGGTTTCTGACTCGCTGAATCTCAACATAGATTCAAATTTCTTAGGTGAACGAACGCACAGCAGAGCAGTTTCAAGGAAACGTTCCTCCTGAGTTTTAGACGAAGTTTACTGCTGTTTCGTACGAATGCCGGCATTGGGCTGGAAATGCCGGTTTTGGGATTCTGCACAGAAACGGTTTGCAAACCGCCGAATTCACACGTGAGTTTAACTCTGTCAGTTGAATGCACACATTGCCAACCATTCAGTTAGAATGCTCCATTTTGGTTTTAGAAGCAGATATTTCTCTGTACAGCCTATGGTCCCATTCACTCGGGAATAACCCAGCGCAGCTCCAAGAAGAAACGTGTTTCTGACTCGCTGAATCTCAACATAGATTCAACTCTCTTAGGTGAACGAACGCACAGCAGAGCAGTTTCAAGGAAACGTTTCTCCTTAGTTTTAGACGAAGTTTCCTGCGGTTTAGTAGTTATGCCGGCATTGGGATGGAAATACCGGTTTTGGGATTCTGCACTGAAACGGTTTACAAACCGCCGAATTCCCACGTGAGTTTAACTCTGTCAGTTGAATGCACACAATGACAACCATTCAGTTAGAATGCTCCGTTTTGGTTTTAGAAGCAGATATTTCTCTGTACAGCCTATGGACCCATTCTCTCGGGAATATCCCAACGCAGATCCTAGAAGAAACGTGTTTATGACTCGCTGAATGTCAACATACATTCAACTCTCTTAGGTGAACGAACACACAGCAGAGCAGTTTCAAGTAAACGATTCTCCTGAGTTTTACACGAAGTTTACTGCGGTTTAGAACGTATGCCGGCATTGGGATGGAAATACCTGTTTTGGGATTTTGCACAGAAACGGTTTGCAAACCGCTGAATTCACACGTGAGTTTAACTCTGTCAGTTGAATGCACACATTGACAACCATTCAGTTAGATAGCTCCGTTTTGGTTTTAGAAGCAGATATTTCTCTGTACAGCCTATGGTCCCATTCACTCGGGAATATCCCAACGCAGCTCCTAGAAGAAACGTGTTTATGACTCGCTGAATCTCAACATAGATTCAAATCTCTTAGGTGAACGAACGCACAGCAGAGCAGTTTCAAGTAAACGATTCTCCTGAGTTTTAGACGAAGTTTACTGCTGTTTAGTACGAATGCCGGCATTGGGTTGGAAATACCGGTTTTGGGATTCTGCACAGAAAGCGTTTGCAAACCGCTGAACCCACACGTGAGTTTAACTCTATCAGTTGAATGCACACATTGACAACCATTCAGTTAGATATCTCCGTTTTGGTTTCAGAAGCAGATATTTCTCTGTACAGCCTAAGGTCCCATGCACTCGGGAATATCCAAACGCAGCTCCTTGAAGAAACGTGTTTCTGACTCGCTGAATCTCAACATAGATTCAACTCTCTTAGGTGAACGAACACACAGCAGAGCAGTTTCAAGTAAACGATTCTCCTGAGTTTTAGACGAAGTTTACTGCTGTTTAGTACGTATGCCGGCATTGGGATGGAAATACCGGTTTTGGGATTTTGCACAGAAACGGTTTGCATACTGCTGAATTCACACGAGAGTTTAACTCTGTCAGTTGAATGCACACATTGACAACTATTCAGTTAGATAGCTCCATTTTGGTTTTAGAAGCAGATATTTCTCTGTACATTCTATCGTCCCATTCACTCGGGAATATCCCAACGCAGCTCCTAGAAGAAACGTGTTTCTGACTCGCTGAATATCAACATAGATTCAACTCTCTTAGGTGAACGAACGCACAGCAGAGCAGTTTCAAGGAAACGTTTCTCCTTAGTTTTAGACGAAGTTTCCTGTGGTTTAGTACGTATGCCGGCATTGGGCTGCAAATACCGGTTTTGGGATTCTGCACAGAAAGGGTTTGCAAGCCGCTGAATGCACACGTGAGATTAACTCTTTCGGTTGAATGCACACATTGACAACCATTCGGTTAGCTACCTCCGTTTTGGTTTTAGAAGCAGATATTTCTCTGTACAGCCTATGGTACCATTCACTCGGGAATATCTCAACACACTTCCTAGAAGAAACGTGTATATGACTCGCTGAATCCCAGCATAGATTCAGCTCTCTTAGGTGAACGAACACACAGCAGAGCAGTTTCAAGGAAACGTTCCTCCTGAGTTTTAGACGAAGTTTCCTGCGGTTTAGAATGTATGCCGACAATTGGCTGGAAATACCGGCTTTGGGAATCTGCACAGAAAGGGTTTGCAAACCGCTGAATCCACACGTGAGTTTAACTTTGTCAGTTGAATGCACACATTGACAACCATTCAGTTAGATAGCTCCGTTTTGGTTTTAGAAGCAGATATTTCTCTGTACAGCCTTTGGTCCCATTCACTCGGGAATAACCCAGCGCAGCTCCTAGAAGAAACGTGTTTCTGACTCGCTGAATCTCAACATAGATTCCACTCTCTTAGGTGAACGAATGCACAGCAGAGAAGTTTCAAGGAAACGTTTCCCCTGAGTTTTAGACGAAGTTTCCTGTGGTTTAGTACGTATGCCGGCATTGGGATGGAAATACCGGTTTTGGGATTCTGTACAGAAACGGTTTACAAACCGCCGAATTCACACGTGAGTTTAACTCTGTCAGTTGAATGCACACATTGACAACCATTCAGTTAGAATGCTCCGTTTTGGTTTTAGAAGCAGAAATTTCTCTGTACAGCCTATGGTCCCATTCACTCGGAATATCCCAACTCAGTTCCTAGAAGAAACGTGTATATGACTCGCTGAATCCCAGCATAGATTCAACTCTCTTAGGTGAACGAACACACAGCAGAGCAGTTTCAAGGAAAGGTTTCTCCTGAGTTTTAGACGAAGTTTACTTCTGTTTCGTACGTATGCCGGCATTAGGCTGGAAATGCCGGTTTTGGGATTCTGCAAAGAAAGGGTTTGCAAACCGCTGAATCCACACGTGAGTTTAACTCTGTCAGTTGAATGCACACATTGTCAACCATTCAGTTAGATAGCTCCGTTTTGGTTTTACAAGCAGATATTTCTCTGTACAGCCTATGGTCCCATTCACTCGGGAATAACCCAACGCAGCTCCTAAAAGAAACGTGTTTCTGACTCGCTGAATCTCAACATAGATTCCATTCTCTTAGGTGAACGAACGCACAGCAGAGCTGTTTCAAGGAAACGTTTCCCCTGAGTTTTAGATGAAGATTCCTGCGGTTTAGTACGTATGCCGGCATTGGGATGGAAATATCGGTTTTGGGATTCTGTACAGAAACGGTTTACAAACCGCCGAATTCACACGTGAGTTTAACTCTGTCAGTTGAATGCACACATTGACAACCATTCAGTTAGAATGCTCCGTTTTGGTTTTAGAAGCAGATATTTCTCTGTACAGCCTATGGTCCCATTCACTCGGGAATATCCAAACGCAGCTCCTAGAAGAAACGTGTTTCTGACTCGCTGAATCTCAACATAGATTCAACTCTCTTAGGTGAACGAACACACAGCAGAGCAGTTTCAAGTAAACGATTCTCCTGAGTTTTAGACGAAGTTTACTGTTGTTTAGTACGTATGCCGGCATTGGGATGGAAATACCGGTTTTGGGATTTTGCACAGAAACGGTTTGCATACCGCTGAATTCACACGTGAGTTTAACTCTGTCAGTTGAATGCAGACATTGACAACCATTCAGTTAGATAGCTCCATTTTGGTTTTAGAAGCAGATATTTCTCTGTACAGTCTATGGTCCCATTCACTCGGGAATATCCCAACGCAGCTCCTAGAAGAAACGTGTTTCTGACTCGCTGAATCTCAACATAGATTCAACTCTCTTAGGTGAACGAACGCACAGCAGAGCAGTTTCAAGAAACGTTTGTCCTTAGTTTTAGACGAAGTTTCCTGCGGTTTAGTACGTATGCCGGCATTGGGCTGGAAATACCGGTTTTGGGATTCTGCACAGAAAGGGTTTGCAAGCCGCTGAATCCACACGTGAGATTAACTCTTTCGGTTGAATGCACACATTGACAACCATTCGGTTAGATAGCTGGGTTTTGGTTTCAGAAGCAGATATTTCTCTGTACACCCTATGGTCCCATTCACTCGGCAATATCCCAACAGAGTTCCTAGAAGAAACGTGTATATGACTCGCTGAATCCCAGCATAGATTCAACTCTCTTAGGTGAACGAACGCACAGCAGAGCAGTTTCCAGGAAACGTTTCCCCTGAGTTTCAGACGAAGTTTCCTGCGGTTTAGTACGTATGCCGGCATTGGGATGGAAATACCGGTTTTGGGATTCTGCACAGAAACGGTTTGCAAACCGCCGAATTCACACGTGAGTTTAACTCTGTCAGTTGAATGCACACATTGCCAACCATTCAGTTAGAATGCTCCGTTTTGGTTTTAGAAGCAGATATTTCTCTGTACAGCCTATGGTCCCATTCACTCGGGAATATCCCAACGCTGCTCCTAGAAGAAACGTGTTTATGACTCGCTGAATCTCAACATAGATTCAACTTTTTTGGTGAACGAACGCACAGCAGAGCAGTTTCAAGGAATCGTTCCTCCTGAGTTTTAGACGAAGTTTCCTGCGGTTTAGAACGTGTGCCGGCAATGGGCTGGAAATACCGGATTTGGGATTCTGCACAGAAAGGTTTTGCAAACCGCCGAATCCACACGTGAGTTTATCTCCGTCAGTTAAATGGACACATTGACAACCATTCAGTTAGATAGCTCCGTTTTGGTTTTAGAAGCAGATATTTCTCTGTACAGCCTATGGTCCCATTCACTCGGGAATAACCCAGCGCAGCTCCTAGAAGAAACGTGTTTCTGACTCGCTGAATCTCAACATAGATTCCACTGTCTTAGGTGAACGAACGCACAGCAGAGAAGTTTCAAGGAAACGTTTCCCCTGAGTTTTAGACGAAGTTTCCTGCGTTTTAGTACGTATGCCGGCAATTGGATGGAAATACCGGTTTTGGTCCTGTACAGAAACGGTTTACAAACCGCCGAATTCACACGTGAGTTTAACTCTGTCAGTTGAATGCACACATTGACAACCATTCAGTTAGAATGCTCCGTTCTGGTTTTAGAAGCAGATATTTCTCTGTACAGCCTATGGTCCCATTCACTCGGGAATATCCCAACGCAGCTCCTAGAAGAAACGTGTTTCTGACTCGCTGAATCTCAACATAGATTCAACTTTCTTAGGTGAACGAACGCACAGCAGAGCAGTTTCAAGGAAACGTTCCTTCTGAGTTTTAGACGAAGTTTACTGCTGTTTCGTACGTAATCCGGCATTGGGCTGGAAATGCCGGTTTTGGAATTCTGCAAAGAAAGGGTTTGCAAACTGCTGATTCCACACGTGAGTTTAACTCTGTCAGTTGAATGCACACATTGACAACCATTCAGTTAGATAACTCCGTTTTGGTTTTAGAAGCAGATATTTCTCTGTACAGCCTATGGTCCCATTCACTCGGGAATATCCCAACGCAGCTCCTAGAAGAAACGTGTTTCTGACTCGCTGAATCTCAACATAGATTCAACTCTCTTAGGTGAACGAACGCACAGCAGAACAGTTTCAAGTAAACGATTCTCCTGAGTTTTAGACGAAGTTTACTGCTGTTTAGTACGTATGCCGGCATTGGGATGGAAATACCGGTTTTGGGATTTTGCACAGAAACGGTTTGCAAACCGCTGAATTCACACGTGAGTTTAACTCTGTCAGTTGAATGCACACATTGACAACCATTCAGTTAGATAGCTCCGTTTTGGTTTTAGAAGCAGATATTTCTCTGTACAGCCTATGGACCCATTCACTCGGGAATAACCCAACGCACCTCCTAGAAGAAACGTGTTTCTGACTCCCTGAATTTCAACATAGATTCCACTCTCGTAGGTGAACGAATGCCCAGAAGAGCAGTTTCAAGGAAACGTTTCCCCTGAGTTTTAGACGAAGTTTCCTGCGGCTTAGTACGTATGCCGGCATTGGGATGGAAATATCGGTTTTGGGATTCTGTACAGAAACGGTTTACAAACCGTCGAATTCACACGTGAGTTTAACTCTGTCAGTTGAATGCACACATTGACAACCATTCAGTTAGATAGCTCCGTTTTGGTTTTAGAAGCAGATATTTCTCTGTACAGCCTATGGTCCCATTCACTCGGGAATATCCCAATGCAGCTCCTAGAAGAAACGTGTTTATGACTCGCTGAATCTCAACATAGATTCAACTCTCTTAGGTGAACGAACGCACAGCAGAGCAGTTTCACGAAACGTTTCTCCTTAGTTTTAGACGAAGTTTCCTGCGGTTTAGTACGTATGCCGGCATTGGGCTGGAAATACCGGTTTTGGGATTCTGCACAGAAAGGGTTTGCAAGCCGCTGAATCCACACGTGAGATTAACTCTTTCGGTTGAATGCACACATTGACAACCATTCGGTTAGATAGCTGGGTTTTGGTTTCAGAAGCAGATATTTCTCTGTACACCCTATGGTCCCATTCACTCGGCAATATCCCAACAGAGTTCCTAGAAGAAACGTGTATATGACTCGCTGAATCCCAGCATAGATTCAACTCTCTTAGGTGAACGAACGCACAGCAGAGCAGTTTCCAGGAAACGTTTCCCCTGAGTTTCAGACGAAGTTTCCTGCGGTTTAGTACGTATGCCGGCATTGGGATGGAAATACCGGTTTTGGGATTCTGCACAGAAACGGTTTGCAAACCGCCGAATTCACACGTGAGTTTAACTCTGTCAGTTGAATGCACACATTGCGAACCATTCAGTTAGAATGCTCCGTTTTGGTTTTAGAAGCAGATATTTCTCTGTACAGCCTATGGTCCCATTCACTCGGGAATATCCCAACGCTGCTCCTAGAAGAAACGTGTTTATGACTCGCTGAATCTCAACATAGATTCAACTTTTTAGGTGAACGAACGCACAGCAGAGCAATTTCAAGGAAACGTTCCTCCTGAGTTTTGGACGAAGTTTCCTGCGGTTTAGAACGTATGCCGGCAATGGGCTGGAAATACCGGTTTTGGGATTCTGCACAGAAAGGGTTTGCAAACCGCTGAATCCACACGTGAGTTTAACTCCGTCAGTTGAATGCACACATTGACAACCACTCAGTTAGATAGCTCCGTTTTGGTTTTAGAAGCAGATATTTCTCTGTACAGCCTATGGACCCATTCACTCGGGAATAAACCAGCGCAGCTCCTAGAAGAAACGTGTTTCTGACTCGCTGAATCTCAACATAGATTCCACTCTCTTAGGTGAACGAACGCACAGCAGAGAAGTTTCAAGGAATCGTTTCCCCTGAGTTTTAGACGAAGTTTCCTGCGGTTTAGTACGTATGCCGTCATGGGGATGGAAATACCGGTTTTGGGATTCTGTACAGAAACGGTTTACAAACCGCCGAATTCACACGTGAGTTTAACTCTGTCAGTTGAATGCACACATTGACAACCATTCAGTTAGAATGCTCCGTTTTGGTTTTAGAAGCAGATATTTCTCTGTACAGCCTATGGTCCCATTCACTCGGGAATATCCCAACGCAGCTCCTAGAAGAAACGTGTATCTGACTCGCTGAATCTCAACATAGATTCAACTTTCTTAGGTGAACGAACGCACAGCAGAGCAGTTTCAAGGAAACGTTCCTCCTGAGTTTTAGACGAAGTTTCCTGCAGTTTAGTACGTATGCCGGCATTGGGCTGGAAATGCCGGTTTTGGGATTCTGCAAAGAAAGGGTTTGCAAACCGCAGATTCCACACGTGAGTTTAACTCTGTCAGTTGAATGCACACATTGACAACCATTCAGTTAGATAACTCCGTTTTGGTTTTAGAAGCAGATATTTATCTGTCAGCCTATGGTCCCATTCACTCGGGAATATCCCAACGCAGCTCCTAGAAGAAACGTGTTTATGACTCGCTGAATCTCAACATAGATTCAACTCTCGTAGGTGAACGAAGGCACAGCAGATTAGTTTCAAGGAAACGATTCCCCTGTGTTTTAGACGAAGTTTCCTGCGGTTTAGTACGTATGCCGGCATTGGGATGGAAATACCGGTTTTGGGATTCTGCACAGAAACGGTTTGCAAACCGCTGAATTCACACGTGAGTTTAACTCTGTCAGTTGAATGCACACATTGACAACCATTCAGTTAGAATGCTCCGTTTTGGTTTTAGAAGCAGATATTTCTCTGTACAGTCTATGGACCCATTCACTCGGGAATATCCCAACGCAGCTCCTAGAAGAAACGTGTTTATGACTCGCTGAATCTCAACATAGATTCAACTCTCTTAGGTGAACGAACACACAGCAGAGCAGTTACAAGTAAACGACTCTCCTGAGTTTTAGACGAAGTTTACTGCGGTTTAGTACGTATGCCGGCATTGGGATGGAAATACCGGTTTTGGGATTTTGCACAGAAACGGTTTGTAAACCGCTGAATTCACACGTGAGTTTAACTCTGTCAGTTGAATGCACACATTGACAACCATTCAGTTAGATAGCTCCGTTTTGGTTTTAGAAGCAGATATTTCTCTGTACAGCCTATGGTCCCATTCACTCGGGAATATCCCAACGCAGCTCCTAGAAGAAACGTGTTTCTGACTCGCTGAATCTCAACATAGATTCAACATTCTTAGGTGAACGAACGCACAGCAGAGCAGTTTCAAGGAAACGTTTCTACTGAGTTTTAGACGAAGTTTCCTGCAGTTTAGTACGTATGCCGGCATTGGGCTGGAAATACCGGTTTTGGGATTCTGCAAAGAAAGGGTTTGCAAACCGCTGAATCCACACGTGAGATTAACTCTGTCATTTTAATGCACACATTGACAACCATTCAGTTACATAGGTCCGTTTTGGTTTTAGAAGCAGATATTTCTCTGTACAGCCTATCGTCCCATTCACTCGGGAATATCCCAACTCAGTTCCTTGAAGAAACGTGTATATGACTCGCTGAATCCCAGCATAGATTCAACTCTCTTAGGTGAACGAACGCACAGCAGAGCAGTTTCAAGGAAACGTTTCTCCTGAGTTTTAGACGAAGTTTACTGCTGTTTCGTACGTATGCCGGTATTAGGCTGGAAATGCCGGTTTTGGGATTCTGCAAAGAAAGGGTTTGCAAACCGCTGATTCCACACGTGAGTTTAACTCTGTCAGTTGAATGCACACATTGACAACCATTCAGTTAGATAGCTCCATTTTGGTTTTAGAAGCAGATATTTCTCTGTACAGCCTATGGTCCCATTCACTCGGGAATAACCCAGCGCAGCTCCTAGAAGAAACGTGTTTCTGACTCGCTGAATCTCAACATAGATTCCACTCTCTTAGGTGAACGAACGCACAGCAGAGAAGTTTCAAGGAAACGTTTCCCCTGAGTTTTAGACGAAGTTTCCTGCGGTTTAGTACGTATGCCGGCATTGGGATGGAAATACCGGTTTTGGGATTCTGTACAGAAACGGTTTACAAACCGCCGAATTCACACGTGAGTTTAACTCTGTCAGTTGAATGCACACATTGACAACCATTCAGTTAGAATGCTCCGTTTTCGTTTTAGAAGCAGATATTTCTCTGTACAGCCTATGGTCCCATTCACTCGGGAATATCCCAACGCAGCTCCTAGAAGAAACGTGTTTCTGACTCGCTGAATCTCAACATAGATTCCACTCTCTTAGGTGAACGAACGCACAGCAGAGCTGTTTCAAGGAAACGTTTCCCCTGAGTTTTAGATGAAGATTCCTGCGGTTTAGTACATATGCCGGCATTGGGATGGAAATATCGGTTTTGGGATTCTGTACAGAAACGGTTTACAAACCGCCGAATTCACACGTGAGTTTAACTCTGTCAGTTGAATGCACACATTGACAACCATTCAGTTAGATATCTCCGTTTTGGTTTTAGAAGCAGATATTTATCTGTACAGCCTATGGTCCCATTCACTCGGGAATATCCAAACGCAGCTCCTAGAAGAAACGTGTTTCTGACTCGCTGAATCTCAACATAGATTCAACTCCCTTAGGTGAACGAACACACAGCAGAGCAGTTTCAAGTAAACGATTCTCCTGAGTTTTAGACGAAGTTTACTGCTGTTTAGTACGTATGCCGGCATTGGGATGGAAATACCGGTTTTGGGATTTTGCACAGAAACGGTTTGCATACCGCTGAATTCACACGTGAGTTTAACTCTGTCAGTTGAATGCACACATTGACAACCATTCAGTTAGATAGCTCCATTTTGGTTTTAGAAGCAGATATTTCTCTGTACAGTCTATGGTCCCATTCACTCGGGAATATCCCAACGCAGCTCCTAGAAGAAACGTGTTTCTGACTCGCTGAATCTCAACATAGATTCAACTCTCTTAGGTGAACGAACGCACAGCAGAGCAGTTTCAAGGAAACGTTTCTCCTTAGTTTTAGATGAAGTTTCCTGCGGTTTAGTACGTATGCCGGCATTGTCCTGGAAATACCGGTTTTGGGATTCTGCACAGAAAGGGTTTGCAAGCCGCTGAATCCACACGTGAGATTAACTCTTTCGGTTGAATGCACACATTGACAACCATTCGGTTAGATAGCTGGGTTTTGGTTTTAGAAGCAGATATTTCTCTGTACACCCTATGGTCCCATTCACTCGGCAATATCCCAACAGAGTTCCTAGAAGAAACGTGTATATGACTCGCTGAATCCCAGCATAGGTTCAACTCTCTTAGGTGAACGAACGCACAGCAGAGCAGTTTCAAGGAAACGTTCCTCCTGAGTTTTAGACGAAGTTTCCTGCGGTTTAGAACGTGTGCCGGCAATGGGCTGGAAATACCGGATTTGGGATTCTGCACAGAAAGGGTTTGCAAACCGCCGAATCCACACGTGAGTTTATCTCCGTCAGTTAAATGCACACATTGACAACCATTCAGTTAGATAGCTCCGTTTTGGTTTTAGAAGCAGATATTTCTCTGTACAGCCTATGGTCCCATTCACTCGGGAATATCCCAGCGCAGCTCCTAGAAGAAACGTGTTTCTGACTCGCTGAATCTCAACATAGATTCCACTCTCATAGGTGAACGAACGCACAGCAGAGAAGTTTCAAGGAAACGTTTCCCCTGAGTTTTAGACAAAGTTTCCTGCGGTTTAGTACGTATGCCGGCAATTGGATGGAAATACCGGTTTTGGTCCTGTACAGAAACGGTTTACAAACCGCCGAATTCACACGTGAGTTTAACTCTGTCAGTTGAATGCACACATTGACAACCATTCAGTTAGAATGCTCCGTTCTGGTTTTAGAAGCAGATATTTCTCTGTACAGCCTATGGTCCCATTCACTCGGGAATATCCCAACGCAGCTCCTAGAAGAAACGTGTTTCTGACTCGCTGAATCTCAACATAGATTCAACGTTCTTAGGTGAACGAACGCACAGCAGAGCAGTTTCAAGGACACGTTCCTCCTGAGTTTTAGACGAAGTTTACTGCTGTTTCGTACGTATGCCGGCATTGGGCTGGAAATGCCGGTTTTGGGATTCTGCAAAGAAAGGTTTTGCAAACTGCTGATTCCACACGTGAGTTTAACTCTGTCAGTTGAATGCACACATTGACAACCATTCAGTTAGATAACTCCGTTTTGGTTTTAGAAGCAGATATTTCTCTGTACAGCCTATGGTCCCATTCACTCGGGAATATCCCAACGCAGCTCCTAGAAGAAACGTGTTTCTGACTCGCTGAATCTCAACATAGATTCAACATTCTTAGGTGACCGAACGCACAGCAGAGCAGTTTCAAGGAAACGTTCCTCCTGAGTTTTAGACGAAGTTTACTGCTGTTTAGTACGTATGCCGGCATTGGGCTGGAAATACCGGTTTTGGGATTCTGCACAGAAAGGGTTTGCAAACCGCTGAACCCACAGGTGAGTTTAACTCTGTCAGTTGAATGCACACATTGACAACCATTCAGTTAGATAGCTCCGTTTTGGTTTTAGAAGCAGATATTTTCCTGTACAGCCTATGGTCCCATTCACTCGGGAATATCCCAACGCAGCTCCTAGAAGAAACGTGTTTATGACTCGCTGAGTCTCAACATAGATTCAACTCTCTTAGGTGAACGAACGCACAGCAGAGCAGTTTCAAGGAAACGTTTCCCCTGTGTTTCAGACGAAGTTTCCTGTGGTTTAGTACGTATGCCGGCATTGGGATGGAAATACCGGTTTTGGGATTCTGCACAGAAACGGTTTGCAAACCGCCGAATTCACACGTGAGTTTAACTCTGTCAGTTGAATGCACACATTGCGAACCATTCAGTTAGAATGCTCGGTTTTGGTTTTAGAAGCAGATATTTCTCTGTACAGACTATGGTCCCATTCACTCGGGAATATCCCAACGCTGCTCCTAGAAGAAACGTATTTATGACTCGCTGAATCTCAACATAGATTCAACTTTTTAGGTGAACGAACGCACAGCAGAGCAATTTCAAGGAAACGTTCCTCCTGAGTTTTAGACGAAGTTTACTGCGGTTTAGAACGTATGCCGGCTTTGGGATGGAAATACCGGTTTTGGGATTCTGCACAGAAAGCGTTTGCAAACCGCTGAATCCACACGTGAGTTTAACTCCGTCAGTTGAATGCACACATTGACAACCATTCAGTTAGATAGCTCCGTTTTGGTTTTAGAAGCAGATATTTCTCTGTACAGCCTATGGTCCCATTCACTCGGGAATAAACCAGCGCAGCTCCTAGAAGAAACGTGTTTCTGACTCGCTGAATCTCAACATAGATTCCACTCTCTTAGGTGAACGAACGCACAGCAGAGAAGTTTCAAGGAAACGTTTCCCCTGAGTTTTAGACGAAGTTTCCTGCGGTTTAGTACGTATGCCCGCATGGGGATGGAAATACCGGTTTTGGGATTCTGTACAGAAACGGTTTACAAACCGCCGAATTCACACGTGAGTTTAACTCTGTCAGTTGAATGCACACATTGACAACCATTCAGTTAGAATGCTCCGTTTTGGTTTTAGAAGCAGATATTTCTCTGTACAGCCTATGGTCCCATTCACTCGGGAATATCCCAACGCAGCTCCTAGAAGAAACGTGTTTCTGACTCGCTGAATCTCAACATAGATTCAACTTTCTTAGGTGAACGAATGCACAGCAGAGCAGTTTCAAGGAAACGTTCCTCCTGAGATTTAGACGAAGTTTCCTGCAGTTTAGTACGTATGCCGGCATTGGGCTGGAAATGCCGGTTTTGGGATTCTGCAAAGAAAGGGTTTGCAAACCGCTGATTCCACACGTGAGTTTAACTCTGTCAGTTGAATGCACACATTGACAACCATTCAGTTAGATAGCTCCGTTTTGGTTTTAGAAGCAGATATTTCCCTGTACAACCTATTGTCCCATTCACTCGGGAATATCCCAACGCAGCTCCTAGAAGAAACGTGTTTATGACTCGCTGAGTCTCAGCATAGATTCAACTCTCTTAGGTGAACGAACGCACAGCAGAGCAGTTTCAAGGAAACGTTTCCCCTGAGTTTCAGACGAAGTTTCCTGCGGTTTAGTACGTATGCCGGCATTGGGATGGAAATACCGGTTTTGGGATTCTGCACAGAAACGGTTTGCAAACCGCCGAATTCACACGTGAGTTTAACTCTGTCAGTTGAATGCACACATTGCCAAACATTCAGTTAGAATGCTCCATTTCGGTTTTAGAAGCAGATATTTTTCTGTACAGCCTATTGTCCCATTCACTCGGGAATATCCCAACGCTGCTCCTAGAAGAAACGTGTTTCTGACTCGCTGAATCTCAACGTAGATTCAACTCTCTTAGGTAAACGAACGCACAGCAGATCAGTTTCAAGGAAACGTTTCCCCTGAGTTTTAGACGAAGTTTCCTGCGGTTTAGTACGTATGCCGGCATTGGGATGGAAATACCGGTTTTGGGATTCTGCACAGAAACGGTTTACAAACCGCCGAATTCACACCTGAGTTTAACTCTGTGAGTTGAATGCACACATTGACAACCATTCAGTTAGAATGCTCCGTTTTGGTTTTAGAAGCAGATATTTCTCTATACAGCCTATGGACACATTCACTCGGGAATATCCCAACGCAGCTCCTAGAAGAAACGTGTTTATGACTCGCTGAATCTCAACATAGATTCAACTCTCTTAGGTGAACGAACACACAGCAGAGCAGTTTCAAGTAAACGATTCTCCTGAGTTTTAGACGAAGTTTACTGCGGTTTAGTACGTATGCCGGCATTGGGATGGAAATACCGGTTTTGGGATTGTGCACAGAAACGGTTTGCAAACCGCTGAATTCACACGTGAGTTTAACTCTGTCAGTTGAATGCACACATTGACAACCATTCAGTTAGATAACTCCGTTTTGGTTTTAGAAGCAGATATTTCTCTGTACAGCCTATGGTCCCATTCACTCGGGAATATCCCAACGCAGCTCCTAGAAGAAACGTGTTTCTGACTCGCTGAATCTCAACATAGATTCAACTCTCTTAGGTGAACGAACACACAGCAGAGCAGTTTCAAGTAAACGATTCTCCTGAGTTTTAGACGAAGTTTACTGCTGTTTAGTACGTATGCCGGCATTGGGATGGAAATACCGGTTTTGGGATTTTGCACAGAAACGGTTTGCAAACCGCTGAATTCACACGTGAGTTTAACTCTGTCAGTTGAATGCACACATTGACAACCATTCAGTTAGATAGCTCCGTTTTGGTTTTAGAAGCAGATATTTCTCTGTACAGCCTATGGACCCATTCACTCGGGAATAACCCAACGCACCTCCTAGAAGAAACGTGTTTCTGACTCGCTGAATTTCAACATAGATTCCACTCTCGTAGGTGAACGAATGCACAGCAGAGCAGTTTCAAGGCAACGTTTCCCCTGAGTTTTAGACGAAGTTTCCTGCGGCTTAGTACGTATGCCGGCATTGGGATGGAAATATCGGTTTTGGGATTCTGTACAGAAACGGTTTACAAACCGTCGAATTCACACGTGAGTTTAACTCTGTCAGTTGAATGCACACATTGACAACCATTCAGTTAGATAGCTCCGTTTTGGTTTTAGAAGCAGATATTTCTCTGTACAGCCTATGGTCCCATTCACTCGGGAATATCCCAACGCAGCTCCTAGAAGAAACGGGTTTCTGACTCGCTGAATCTCAACATAGATTCAACTTTCTTAGGTGAACGAACGCACAGCAGAGCAGTTTCAAGGAAACGTTCCTCCTGAGTTTTAGACGAAGTTTACTGCTGTTTCGTACGAATGCCGGCATTGGGCTGGAAATGCCGGTTTTGGGATTCTGCAAAGAAAGGGTTTGCAAACCGCTGATTCCACACGTGAGTTTAAATCTGTCAGTTGAATGCACACATTGACAACCGTTCAGTTAGATAACTCCGTTTTGGTTTTAGAAGCAGATATTTCTCTGTACAGTCTATGGTCCCATTCACTCGGGAATATCCCAACGCAGCTCCTAGAAGAAACGTGTTTCTGACTCGCTGAATCTCAATATAGATTCAACTCTCTTAGGTGAACGAACGCACAACAGAGCAGTTTCAAGGAAACGTTTCCCCTGAGTTTTAGACGAAGTTTCCTGTGGTTTAGTACGTATGCCGGCATTGGGATGGAAATACCGGTTTTGGGATTCTGCACAGAAACGGTTTGCAAACCGCCGAATTCACACGTGAGTTTAACTCTGTCAGTTGAATGCACACATTGCGAACCATTCAGTTAGAATGCTCCGTTTTGGTTTTAGAAGCAGATATTTCTCTGTACAGCCTATGGTCCCATTCACTCGGGAATATCCCAACGCTGCTCCTAGAAGAAACGTGTTTATGACTCGCTGAATCTCAACATAGATTCAACTTTTTAGGTGAAGGAACGCACAGCAGAGCAATTTCAAGGAAACGTTCCTCCTGAGTTTTGGACGAAGTTTCCTGCGGTTTAGAACGTATGCCGGCAATGGGCTGGAAATACCGGTTTTGGGATTCTGCACAGAAAGGGTTTGCAAACCGCTGAATCCACACGTGAGTTTAACTCCGTCAGTTGAATGCACACATTGACAACCACTCAGTTAGATAGCTCCGTTTTGGTTTTAGAAGCAGATATTTCTCTGTACAGCCTATGGACCCATTCACTCGGGAATAAACCAGCGCAGCTCCTAGAAGAAACGTGTTTCTGACTCGCTGAATCTCAACATAGATTCCACTCTCTTAGGTGAACGAACGCACAGCAGAGAAGTTTCAAGGAAACGTTTCCCCTGAGGTTTAGACGAAGTTTCCTGCGGTTTAGTGCGTATGCCGTCATGGGGATGGAAATACCGGTTTTGGGATTCTGTACAGAAACGGTTTACAAACCGCCGAATTCACACGTGAGTTTAACTCTGTCAGTTGAATGCACACATTGACAACCATTCAGTTAGAATGCTCCGTTTTGGTTTTAGAAGCAGATATTTCTCTGTACAGCCTATGGTCCCATTCACTCGGGAATATCCCAACGCAGCTCCTAGAAGAAACGTGTTTCTGACTCGCTGAATCTCAACATAGATTCAACTTTCTTAGGTGAACAAACGCACAGCAGAGCAGTTTCAAGGAAACGTTCCTCCTGAGTTTTAGACGAAGTTTCCTGCAGTTTAGTACGTATGCCGGCATTGGGCTGGAAATGCCGGTTTTGGGATTCTGCAAAGAAAGGGTTTGCAAACCGCAGATTCCACACGTGAGTTTAACTCTGTCAGTTGAATGCACACATTGACAACCATTCAGTTAGATAACTCCGTTTTGGTTTTAGAAGCAGATATTTATCTGTCAGCCTATGGTCCCATTCACTCGGGAATATCCCAACGCAGCTCCTAGAAGAAACGTGTTTATGACTCGCTGAATCTCAACATAGATTCAACTCTCGTAGGTGAACGAAGGCACAGCAGATTAGTTTCAAGGAAACGTTTCCCCTGTGTTTTAGACGAAGTTTCCTGCGGTTTAGTACGTATGCCGGCATTGGGATGGAAATACCGGTTTTGGGATTCTGCACAGAAACGGTTTGCAAACCGCTGAATTCACACGTGAGTTTAACTCTGTCAGTTGAATGCACACATTGACAACCATTCAGTTAGAATGCTCCGTTTTGGTTTTAGAAGCAGATATTTCTCTGTACAGTCTATGGACCCATTCACTCGGGAATATCCCAACGCAGCTCCTAGAAGAAACGTGTTTATGACTCGCTGAATCTCAACATAGATTCAACTCTCTTAGGTGAACGAACACACAGCAGAGCAGTTACAAGTAAACGACTCTCCTGAGTTTTAGACGAAGTTTACTGCGGTTTAGTACGTATGCCGGCATTGGGATGGAAATACCGGTTTTGGGATTTTGCACAGAAACGGTTTGCAAACCGCTGAATTCACACGTGAGTTTAACTCTGTCAGTTGAATGCACACATTGACAACCATTCAGTTAGATAGCTCCGTTTTGGTTTTAGAAGCAGATATTTCTCTGTACAGCCTATGGTCCCATTCACTCGGGAATATCCCAACGCAGCTCCTAGAAGAAACGTGTTTCTGACTCGCTGAATCTCAACATAGATTCAACATTCTTAGGTGAACGAACGCACAGCAGAGCAGTTTCAAGGAAACGTTTCTCCTGAGTTTTAGACGAAGTTTCCTGCAGTTTAGTACGTATGCCGGCATTGGGCTGGAAATACCGGTTTTGGGATTCTGCACAGAAACGGTTTGCAAACCGCTGAATCCACACGTGAGATTAACTCTGTCATTTTAATGCACACATTGACAACCATTCAGTTACATAGGTCCGTTTTGGTTTTAGAAGCAGATATTTCTCTGTACAGCCTATGGTCCCATTCACTCGGGAATATCCCAACTCAGTTCCTTGAAGAAACGTGTATATGACTCGCTGAATCCCAGCATAGATTCAACTCTCTTAGGTGAACGAACGCACAGCAGAGCAGTTTCAAGGAAACGTTTCTCCTGAGTTTTAGACGAAGTTTACTGCTGTTTCGTACGTATGCCGGTATTAGGCTGGAAATGCCGGTTTTGGGATTCTGCAAAGAAAGGGTTTGCAAACCGCTGATTCCACACGTGAGTTTAACTCTGTCAGTTGAATGCACACATTGACAACCATTCAGTTAGATAGCTCCATTTTGGTTTCAGAAGCAGATATTTCTCTGTACAGCCTATGGTCCCATTCACTCGGGAATAACCCAGCGCAGCTCCTAGAAGAAACGTGTTTCTGACTCGCTGAATCTCAACATAGATTCAACTCTCTTAGGTGAACGAACGCACAGCAGAGCAGTTTCAAGGAAACGTTTCTCCTTAGTTTTAGATGAAGTTTCCTGCGGTTTAGTACGTATGCCGGCATTGTCCTGGAAATACCGGTTTTGGGATTCTGCACAGAAACGGTTTACAAACCGCCGAATTCACACGTGAGTTTAACTCTGTCAGTTGAATGCACACATTGACAACCATTCAGTTAGAATGCTCCGTTTTGGTTTTAGAAGCAGATATTTCTCTCTACAGCCTATGGACCCATTCACTCGGGAATATCCCAACGCAGCTCCTAGAAGAAACGTGTTTATGACTCGCTGAATCTCAACATAGATTCAACTCTCTTAGGTGAACGAACACACAGAAGAGCAGTTTCAAGTAAACGATTCTCCTGAGTTTTAGACGAAGTTTACTGCGGTTTAGTACGTATGCCGGCATTGGGATGGAAATACCGGTTTTCGGATTTTGCACAGAAACGGTTTGCAAACCGCTGAATTCACACGTGAGTTTAACTCTGTCAGTTGAATGCACACATTGACAACCATTCAGTTAGATAACTCCGTTTTGGTTTTAGAAGCAGATATTTCTCTGTACAGCCTATGGTCCCATTCACTCGGGAATATCCCAACGCAGCTCCTAGAAGAAACGTGTTTCTGACTCGCTGAATCTCAACATAGATTCAACTCTCTTAGGTGAACGAACACACAGCAGAGCAGTTTCAAGTAAACGATTCTCCTGAGTTTTAGACGAAGTTTACTGCTGTTTAGTACGTATGCCGGCATTGGGATGGAAAAACCGGTTTTGGGATTCTGTACAGAAACGGTTTACAAACCGTCGAATTCACACGTGAGTTTAACTCTGTCAGTTGAATGCACACATTGACAACCATTCAGTTAGATAGCTCCGTTTTGGTTTTAGAAGCAGATATTTCTCTGTACAGCCTATGGTCCCATTCACTCGGGAATATCCCAACGCAGCTCCTAGAAGAAACGGGTTTCTGACTCGCTGAATCTCAACATAGATTCAACTTTCTTAGGTGAACGAACGCACAGCAGAGCAGTTTCAAGGAAACGTTCCTCCTGAGTTTTAGACGAAGTTTACTGCTGTTTCGTACGAATGCCGGCATTGGGCTGGAAATGCCGGTTTTGGGATTCTGCAAAGAAAGGGTTTGCAAACCGCTGATTCCACACGTGAGTTTAACTCTGTCAGTTGAATGCACACATTGACAACCGTTCAGTTAGATAACTCCGTTTTGGTTTTAGAAGCAGATATTTCTCTGTACAGTCTATGGTCCCATTCACTCGGGAATATCCCAACGCAGCTCCTAGAAGAAACGTGTTTCTGACTCGCTGAATCTCAATATAGATTCAACTCTCTTAGGTGAACGAACGCACAACAGAGCAGTTTCAAGGAAACGTTTCCCCTGAGTTTTAGACGAAGTTTCCTGTGGTTTAGTACGTATGCCGGCATTGGGATGGAAATACCGGTTTTGGGATTCTGCACAGAAACGGTTTGCAAACCGCCGAATTCACACGTGAGTTTAACTCTGTCAGTTGAATGCACACATTGCGAACCATTCAGTTAGAATGCTCCGTTTTGGTTTTAGAAGCAGATATTTCTCTGTACAGCCTATGGTCCCATTCACTCGGGAATATCCCAACGCTGCTCCTAGAAGAAACGTGTTTATGACTCGCTGAATCTCAACATAGATTCAACTTTTTAGGTGAAGGACCGCACAGCAGAGCAATTTCAAGGAAACGTTCCTCCTGAGTTTTGGACGAAGTTTCCTGCGGTTTAGAACGTATGCCGGCAATGGGCTGGAAATACCGGTTTTGGGATTCTGCACAGAAAGGGTTTGCAAACCGCTGAATCCACACGTGAGTTTAACTCCGTCAGTTGAATGCACACATTGACAACCATTCAGTTAGATAACTCCGTTTTGGTTTTAGAAGCAGATATTTATCTGTCAGCCTATGGTCCCATTCACTCGGGAATATCCCAACGCAGCTCCTAGAAGAAACGTGTTTATGACTCGCTGAATCTCAACATAGATTCAACTCTCGTAGGTGAACGAAGGCACAGCAGATTAGTTTCAAGGAAACGTTTCCCCTGAGTTTTAGACGAAGTTTACTGCGGTTTAGTACGTATGCCGGCATTGGGATGGAAATACCGGTTTTGGGATTTTGCACAGAAACGGTTTGCAAACCGCTGAATTCACACGTGAGTTTAACTCTGTCAGTTGAATGCACAAATTGACAACCATTCAGTTAGATAGCTCCGTTTTGGTTTTAGAAGCAGATATTTCTCTGTACAGCCTATGGTCCCATTCACTCGGGAATATCCCAACGCAGCTCCTAGAAGAAACGTGTTTCTGACTCGCTGAATCTCAACATAGATTCAACATTCTTAGGTGAACGAACGCACAGCAGAGCAGTTTCAAGGAAACGTTTCTCCTGAGTTTTAGACGAAGTTTCCTGCAGTTTAGTACGTATGCCGGCATTGGGCTGGAAATACCGGTTTTGGGATTCTGCACAGAAAGGGTTTGCAAACCGCTGAATCCACACGTGAGATTAACTCTGTCATTTTAATACACACATTGACAACCATTCAGTTACATAGGTCCGTTTTGGTTTTAGAAGCAGATATTTCTCTGTACAGCCTATGGTCCCATTCACTCGGGAATATCCCAACTCAGTTCCTTGAAGAAACGTGTATATGACTCGCTGAATCCCAGCATAGATTCAACTCTCTTAGGTGAACGAACGCACAGCAGAGCAGTTTCAAGGAAACGTTTCTCCTGAGTTTTAGACGAAGTTTACTGCTGTTTCGTACGTATGCCGGTATTAGGCTGGAAATGCCGGTTTTGGGATTCTGCAAAGAAAGGGTTTGCAAACCGCTGATTCCACACGTGAGTTTAACTCTGTCAGTTGAATGCACACATTGACAACCATTCAGTTAGATAGCTCCATTTTGGTTTTAGAAGCAGATATTTCTCTGTACAGCCTATGGTCCCATTCACTCGGGAATAACCCAGCGCAGCTCCTAGAAGAAACGTGTTTCTGACTCGCTGAATCTCAACATAGATTCCACTCTCTTAGGTGAACGAACACACAGCAGAGAAGTTTCAAGGAAACGTTTCCCCTGAGTTTTAGACGAAGTTTCCTGCGGTTTAGTACGTATGCCGGCTTTGGGATGGAAATACCGGTTTTGGGATTCTGTACAGAAACGGTTTACGAACCGCCGAATTCACACGTGAGTTTAACTCTGTCAGTTGAATGCACACATTGACAACCATTCAGTTAGAATGCTCCGTTTTCGTTTTAGAAGCAGATATTTCTCTGTACAGCCTATGGTCCCATTCACTCGGGAATATCCCAACGCAGCTCCTAGAAGAAACGTGTTTCTGACTCGCTGAATCTCAACATAGATTCCACTCTCTTAGGTGAACGAACGCACAGCAGAGCTGTTTCAAGGAAACGTTTCCCCTGAGTTTTAGATGAAGATTCCTGCGGTTTAGTACATATGCCGGCATTGGGATGGAAATATCGGTTTTGGGATTCTGTACAGAAACGGTTTACAAACCCCCGAATTCACACGTGAGTTTAACTCTGTCAGTTGAATGCACACATTGACAACCATTCAATTAGATATCTCCGTTTTGGTTTTACAATCAGATATTTCTCTGTACAGCCTATGGTCCCATTCACTCGGGAATAACCCAACGCAGCTCCTAAAAGAAACGTGTTTCTGACTCGCTGAATCTCAACATAGATTCCACTCTCATAGGTGAACGAACGCACAGCAGAGAAGTTTCAAGGAAACGTTTCCCCTGAGTTTTAGACGAAGTTTCCTGCGGTTTAGTACGTATGCCGGCAATTGGATGGAAATTCCGGTTTTGGTCCTGTACAGAAACGGTTTACAAACCGCCGAATTCACACGTGAGTTTAACTCTGTCAGTTGAATGCACACATTGACAACCATTCAGTTAGAATGCTCCGTTCTGGTTTTAGAAGCAGATATTTCTCTGTACAGCCTATGGTCCCATTCACTCGGGAATATCCCAACGCAGCTCCTAGAAGAAACGTGTTTCTGACTCGCTGAATCTCAACATAGATTCAACATTCTTAGGTGAACGAACGCACAGCAGAGCAGTTTCAAGGAAACGTTCCTCCTGAGTTTTAGACGAAGTTTACTGCTGTTTCGTACGTATGCCGGCATTGGGCTGGAAATGCCGGTTTTGGGATTCTGCAAAGAAAGGGTTTGCAAACTGCTGATTCCACACGTGAGTTTAACTCTGTCAGTTGAATGCACACATTGACAACCATTCAGTTAGATAACTCCGTTTTGGTTTTAGAAGCAGATATTTCTCTGTACAGCCTATGGTCCCATTCACTCGGGAATATCCCAACGCAGCTCCTAGAAGAAACATGTTTCTGACTCGCTGAATCTCAACATAGATTCAACATTCTTAGGTGACCGAACGCACAGCAGAGCAGTTTCAAGGAAACGATTCTCCTGAGTTTTAGACGAAGTTTACTGCTGTTTAGTACGTATGCCGTCTTTGGGATGGAAATACCGGTTTTGGGATTCTGCACAGAAAGGGTTTGCAAACCGCTGAATCCACACGTGAGTTTAACTCCGTCAGTTGAATGCACACATTGACAACCATTCAGTTAGATAGCTCCGTTTTGGTTTTAGAAGCAGATATTTCTCTGTACAGCCTATGGTCCCATTCACTCGGGAATAAACCAGCGCAGCTCCTAGAAGAAACGTGTTTCTGACTCGCTGAATCTCAACATAGATTCCACTCTCTTAGGTGAACGAACGCACAGCAGAGAAGTTTCAAGGAAACGTTTCCCCTGAGTTTTAGACGAAGTTTCCTGCGGTTTAGTACGTATGCCGGCATGGGGATGGAAATACCGGTTTTGGGATTCTGTACAGAAACGGTTTACAAACCGCCAAATTCACACGTGAGTTTAACTCTGTCAGTTGAATGCACACATTGACAACCATTCAGTTAGAATGCTCCGTTTTGGTTTTAGAAGCAGATATTTCTCTGTACAGCCTATGGTCCCATTCACTCGGGAATATCCCAACGCAGCTCCTAGAAGAAACGTGTTTCTGACTCGCTGAATCTCAACATAGATTCAACTTTCTTAGGTGAACGAATGCACAGCAGAGCAGTTTCAAGGAAACGTTCCTCCTGAGTTTTAGACGAAGTTTCCTGCAGTTTAGTACGTATGCCGGCATTGGGCTGGAAATGCCGGTTTTGGGATTCTGCAAAGAAAGGGTTTGCAAACCGCTGATTCCACACGTGAGTTTAACTCTGTCAGTTGAATGCACACATTGACAACCATTCAGTTAGATAGCTCCGTTTTGGTTTTAGAAGCAGATATTTCCCTGTACAGCCTATTGTCCCATTCACTCGGGAATATCCCAACACAGCTCCTAGAAGAAACGTGTTTATGACTCGCTGAGTCTCAGCATAGATTCAACTCTCTTAGGTGAACGAACGCACAGCAGAGCAGTTTCAAGGAAACGTTTCCCCTGAGTTTCAGACGAAGTTTCCTGCGGTTTAGTACGTATGCCGGCATTGGGATGGAAATACCGGTTTTGGGATTCTGCACAGAAACGGTTTGCAAACCGCCGAATTCACACGTGAGTTTAACTCTGTCAGTTGAATGCACACATTGCCAAACATTCAGTTAGAATGCTCCATTTTGGTTTTAGAAGCAGATATTTCTCTGTACAGCCTATTGTCCCATTCACTCGGGAATATCCCAACGCTGCTCCTAGAAGAAACGTGTTTATGACTCGCTGAATCTCAATATAGATTCAACTTTTTAGGTGAACGAACGCACAGCAGAGCAGTTTCAAGGAAACGTTCCTCCTGAGTTTTAGACGAAGTTTCCTGCGGTTTAGAACGTATGCCGACAATTGGCTGGAAATACCGGTTTTGGGAATCTGCACAGAAAGGGTTTGCAAACCGCTGAATCCACACGTGAGTTTAATTCCGTCAGTTGAATGCACACATTGACAACCATTCAGTTAGATAGCTCCGTTTTGGTTTTAGAAGCAGATATTTCTCGGTACACCCTATGGTCCCATTCACTCGGGAATAACCCAGCGCAGCTCCTAGAAGAAATGTGTTTCTGACTCGCTGAATCTCAACATAGATTCCACTCTCTTAGGTGAACGAACGCACAGCAGAGAAGTTTCAAGGAAACGTTTCCCCTGAGTTTTAGACGAAGTTTCCTGCGGTTTAGTACGTATGCCGGCATTGGGATGGAAATACCGGTTTTGGGATTCTGAACAGAAACGGTTTACAAACCGCCGAATTCACACGTGAGTTTAACTCTGTCAGTTGAATGCACACATTGACAACCATTCAGTTAGAATGCTCCGTTTTGGTTTTAGAAGCAGATATTTCTCTGTACAGCCTATGGTCCCATTCACTCGGGAATATCCCAACGCAGCTCCTAGAAGAAACGTGTTTCTGACTCGCTGAATCTCAACATAGATTCAACTTTCTTAGGTGAACGAATGCACAGCAGAGCAGTTTCAAGGAAACGTTCCTCCTGAGTTTTAGACGAAGTTTACTGCTGTTTCGTACGTATGCCGGTATTAGGCTGGAAATGCCGGTTTTGGGATTCTGCAAAGAAAGGGTTTGCAAACCGCTGATTCCACACGTGAGTTTAACTCTGTCAGTTGAATGCACACATTGACAACCATTCAGTTAGATAGCTCCATTTTGGTTTTAGAAGCACATATTTCTCTGTACAGCCTATGGTCCCATTCACTCGGGAATAACCCAGCGCAGCTCCTAGAAGAAACGTGTTTCTGACTCGCTGAATCTCAACATAGATTCCACTCTCTTAGGTGAACGAACACACAGCAGAGAAGTTTCAAGGAAACGTTTCCCCTGAGTTTTAGACGAAGTTTCCTGCGGTTTAGTACGTATGCCGGCATTGGGATGGAAATACCGGTTTTGGGATTCTGTACAGAAACGGTTTACGAACCGCCGAATTCACACGTGAGTTTAACTCTGTCAGTTGAATGCACACATTGACAACCATTCAGTTAGAATGCTCCGTTTTCGTTTTAGAAGCAGATATTTCTCTGTACAGCCTATGGTCCCATTCACTCGGGAATATCCCAACGCAGCTCCTAGAAGAAACGTGTTTCTGACTCGCTGAATCTCAACATAGATTCCACTCTCTTAGGTGAACGAACGCACAGCAGAGCTGTTTCAAGGAAACGTTTCCCCTGAGTTTTAGATGAAGATTCCTGCGGTTTAGTACATATGCCGGCATTGGGATGGAAATATCGGTTTTGGGATTCTGTACAGAAACGGTTTACAAACCGCCGAATTCACACGTGAGTTTAACTCTGTCAGTTGAATGCACACATTGACAACCATTCAATTAGATATCTCCGTTTTGGTTTTACAATCAGATATTTCTCTGTACAGCCTATGGTCCCATTCACTCGGGAATAACCCAACGCAGCTCCTAAAAGAAACGTGTTTCTGACTCGCTGAATCTCAACATAGATTCCACTCTCATAGGTGAACGAACGCACAGCAGAGAAGTTTCAAGGAAACGTTTCCCCTGAGTTTTAGACGAAGTTTCCTGCGGTTTAGTACGTATGCCGGCAATTGGATGGAAATTCCGGTTTTGGTCCTGTACAGAAACGGTTTACAAACCGCCGAATTCACACGTGAGTTTAACTCTGTCAGTTGAATGCACACATTGACAACCATTCAGTTAGAATGCTCCGTTCTGGTTTTAGAAGCAGATATTTCTCTGTACAGCCTATGGTCCCATTCAATCGGGAATATCCCAACGCAGCTCCTAGAAGAAACGTGTTTCTGACTCGCTGAATCTCAACATAGATTCAACTTTCTTAGGTGAACGAACGCACAGCAGAGCAGTTTCAAGGAAACGTTCCTCCTGAGTTTTAGACGAAGTTTACTGCTGTTTCGTACGTATGCCGGCATTGGGCTGGAAATGCCGGTTTTGGGATTCTGCAAAGAAAGGGTTTGCAAACTGCTGATTCCACACGTGAGTTTAACTCTGTCAGTTGAATGCACACATTGCCAACCATTCAGTTAGATAACTCCGTTTTGGTTTTAGAAGCAGATATTTCTCTGTACAGCCTATGGTCCCATTCACTCGGGAATATCCCAACGCAGCTCCTAGAAGAAACATGTTTCTGACTCGCTGAATCTCAACATAGATTCAACATTCTTAGGTGACCGAACGCACAGCAGAGCAGTTTCAAGGAAACGATTCTCCTGAGTTTTAGACGAAGTTTACTGCTGTTTAGTACGTATGCCGTCTTTGGGATGGAAATACCGGTTTTGGGATTCTGCACAGAAAGGGTTTGCAAACCGCTGAATCCACACGTGAGTTTAACTCCGTCAGTTGAATGCACACATTGACAACCATTCAGTTAGATAGCTCCGTTTTGGTTTTAGAAGCAGATATTTCTCTGTACAGCCTATGGTCCCATTCACTCGGGAATAAACCAGCGCAGCTCCTAGAAGAAACGTGTTTCTGACTCGCTGAATCTCAACATAGATTCCACTCTCTTAGGTGAACGAACGCACAGCAGAGAAGTTTCAAGGAAACGTTTCCCCTGAGTTTTAGACGAAGTTTCCTGCGGTTTAGTACGTATGCCGGCATGGGGATGGAAATACCGGTTTTGGGATTCTGTACAGAAACGGTTTACAAACCGCCAAATTCACACGTGAGTTTAACTCTGTCAGTTGAATGCACACATTGACAACCATTCAGTTAGAATGCTCCGTTTTGGTTTTAGAAGCAGATATTTCTCTGTACAGCCTATGGTCCCATTCACTCGGGAATATCCCAACGCAGCTCCTAGAAGAAACGTGTTTCTGACTCGCTGAATCTCAACATAGATTCAACTTTCTTAGGTGAACGAATGCACAGCAGAGCAGTTTCAAGGAAACGTTCCTCCTGAGTTTTAGACGAAGTTTCCTGCAGTTTAGTACGTATGCCGGCATTGGGCTGGAAATGCCGGTTTTGGGATTCTGCAAAGAAAGGGTTTGCAAACCGCTGATTCCACACGTGAGTTTAACTCTGTCAGTTGAATGCACACATTGACAACCATTCAGTTAGATAGCTCCGTTTTGGTTTTAGAATCATATATTTCCCTGTACAGCCTATTGTCCCATTCACTCGGGAATATCCCAACGCAGCTCCTAGAAGAAACGTGTTTATGACTCGCTGAGTCTCAGCATAGATTCCACTCTCTTAGGTGAACGAACGCACAGCAGAGCAGTTTCAAGGAAACGTTTCCCCTGAGTTTCAGACGAAGTTTCCTGCAGTTTAGTACGTATGCCGGCATTGGGATGGAAATACCGGTTTTGGGATTCTGCACAGAAACGGTTTGCAAACCGCCGAATTCACACGTGAGTTTAACTCTGTCAGTTGAATGCACACATTGCCAAACATTCAGTTAGAATGCTCCATTTTGGTTTTAGAAGCAGATATTTCTCTGTACAGCCTATTGTCCCATTCACTCGGGAATATCCCAACGCTGCTCCTAGAAGAAACGTGTTTATGACTCGCTGAATCTCAATATAGATTCAACTTTTTAGGTGAACGAACGCACAGCAGAGCAGTTTCAAGGAAACGTTCCTCCTGAGTTTTAGACGAAGTTTCCTGCGGTTTAGAACGTATGCCGACAATTGGCTGGAAATACCGGTTTTGGGAATCTGCACAGAAAGGGTTTGCAAACCGCTGAATCCACACGTGAGTTTAATTCCGTCAGTTGAATGCACACATTGACAACCATTCAGTTAGATAGCTCCGTTTTGGTTTTAGAAGCAGATATTTCTCGGTACACCCTATGGTCCCATTCACTCGGGAATAACCCAGCGCAGCTCCTAGAAGAAATGTGTTTCTGACTCGCTGAATCTCAACATAGATTCCACTCTCTTAGGTGAACGAACGCACAGCAGAGAAGTTTCAAGGAAACGTTTCCCCTGAGTTTTAGACGAAGTTTCCTGCGGTTTAGTACGTATGCCGGCATTGGGATGGAAATACCGGTTTTGGGATTCTGAACAGAAACGGTTTACAAACCGCCGAATTCACACGTGAGTTTAACTCTGTCAGTTGAATGCACACATTGACAACCATTCAGTTAGAATGCTCCGTTTTGGTTTTAGAAGCAGATATTTCTCTGTACAGCCTATGGTCCCATTCACTCGGGAATATCCCAACGCAGCTCCTAGAAGAAACGTGTTTCTGACTCGCTGAATCTCAACATAGATTCAACTTTCTTAGGTGAACGAATGCACAGCAGAGCAGTTTCAAGGAAACGTTCCTCCTGAGTTTTAGACGAAGTTTACTGCTGTTTCGTACGGATGCCGGCATTGGGATGGAAATACCGGTTTTGGGATTTTGCACAGAAACGGTTTGCAAACCGCTGAATTCACACGTGAGTTTAACTCTGTCAGTTGAATGCACACATTGACAACCATTCAGTTAGATAGGTCCGTTTTGGTTTTAGAAGCAGATATTTCTCTGTACAGCCTATGGTCCCATTCACTCGGGAATATCCCAACGCAGCTCCTAGAAGAAACGTGTTTCTGACTCGCTGAATCTCAACATAGATTCAACATTCTTAGGTGAACGAACGCACAGCAGAGCAGTTTCAAGGAAACGTTTCCCCTGAGTTTTAGACGAAGTTTCCTGCGGTTTAGTACGTATGCCGGCATTGGGCTGGAAATACCGGTTTTGGGATTCTGCACAGAAAGGGGTTGCAAACCGCTGAATCCACACGTGAGATTAACTCTGTCATTTTAATGCACACATTGACAACCATTCAGTTACATAGGTCCGTTTTGGTTTTAGAAGCAGATATTCCTCTGTACAGCCTATGGTGCCATTCACTTGGGAATATTCCAACTCAGTTCCTACAAGAAACGTGTATATGACTCGCTGAATCCCAGCATAGATTCAACTCTCTTAGGTGAACGAACGCACAGCAGAGCAGTTTCAAGGAAACGTTTCTCCTGAGTTTTAGACGAAGTTTACTGCTGTTTCGTACGTATGCCGGCATTAGGCTGGAAATGCCGGTTTTGGGATTCTTCAAAGAAAGGGTTTGCAAACCGCTGATTCCACACGTGAGTTTAACTCTGTCAGTTGAATGCACACATTGTCAACCATTCAGTTAGATAGCTCCGTTTTGGTTTTACAAGCAGATATTTCTCTGTACAGCCTATGGTCCCATTCACTCGGGAATAACCCAACGCAGCTCCTAAAAGAAACGTGTTTCTGACTCGCTGAATCTCAACATAGATTCCACTCTCTTAGGTGAACGAACGCACAGCAGAGCTGTTTCAAGGAAACGTTTCCCCTGAGTTTTAGATGAAGATCCTGCGGTTTAGTACGTATGCCGGGATTGGGATGGAAATATCGGTTTTGGGATTCTGTACAGAAACGGTTTACAAACCGCCGAATTCACACGTGAGTTTAACTCTGTCAGTTGAATGCACACATTGACAACCATTCAGTTAGATATCTCCGTTTTGGTTTTAGAAGCAGATATTTCTCTGTACAGCCTATGGTCCCATTCACTCGGGAATATCCAAATGCAGCTCCTAGAAGAAACGTGTTTCTGACTCGCTGAATCTCAACATAGATTCAACTCTCTTAGGTGAACGAACACACAGCAGAGCAGTTTCAAGTAAACGATTCTCCTGAGTTTTAGACGAAGTTTACTGCTGTTTAGTACGTATGCCGGCATTGGGATGGAAATACCGGTTTTGGGATTTTGCACAGAAACTGTTTGCATACCGCTGAATTCACACGTGAGTTTAACTCTGTCAGTTGAATGCACACATTGACAACCATTCAGTTAGATAGCTCCATTTTGGTTTTAGAAGCAGATATTTCTCTGTACAGTCTATGGTCCCATTCACTCGGGAATATCCCAACGCAGCTCCTAGAAGAAACGTGTTTCTGACTCGCTGAATCTCAACATAGATTCAACTCTCTTAGGTGAACGAACGCACAGCAGAGCAGTTTCAAGGAAACGTTTCTCCTTAGTTTTAGACGAAGTTTCCTGCGGTTTAGTACGTATGCCGGCATTGGGCTGGAAATACCGGTTTTGGGATTCTGCACAGAAAGGGTTTGCAAGCCGCTGAATCCACACGTGAGATTAACTCTTTCGGTTGAATGCACACATTGACAACCATTCGGTTAGATAGCTGGGTTTTGGTTTTAGAAGAAGATATTTCTCTGTACACCCTATGGTCCCATTCACTCGGCAATATCCCAACAGAGTTCCTAGAAGAAACGTGTATATGACTCGCTGAATCCCAGCATAGATTCAACTCTCTTAGGTGAACGAACGCACAGGAGAGCAGTTTCAAGGAAACGTTTCCCCTGAGTTTCAGACGAAGTTTCCTGCGGTTTAGTACGTATGTCGGCATTGGGATGGAAATATCGGTTTTGGGATTCTGTACAGAAACGGTTTACAAACCGTCGAATTAACACGTGAGTTTAACTCTGTCAGTTGAATGCACACATTGACAGCCATTCAGTTAGAATGCTCCGTTTTGGTTTTAGAAGCAGATATTTCTCTGTACAGCCTATGGTCCCATTCACTCGGGAATATCCCAACGCAGCTCCTAGAAGAAACGGGTTTCTGACTCGCTGAATCTCAACATAGATTCAACTTTCTTAGGTGAACGAACGCACAGCAGAGCAGTTTCAAGGATACGTTGCTCCTGAGTTTTAGACGAAGTTTACTGCTGTTTCGTACGAATGCCGGCATTGGGCTGGAAATGCCGGTTTTGGGATTCTGCAAAGAAAGGTTTTGCAAACCGCTGATTCCACACGTGAGTTTAACTCTGTCAGTTGAATGCACACATTGACAACCGTTCAGTTAGATAACTCCGTTTTGGTTTTAGAAGCAGATATTTCTCTGTACAGTCTATGGTCCCATTCACTCGGGAATATCCCAACGCAGCTCCTAGAAGAAACGTGTTTCAGACTCGCTGAATCTCAATATACATTCAACTCTCTTAGGGGAACGAACGCACAGCAGAGCAGTTTCAAGGAAACGTTTCCCCTGAGTTTTAGACGAAGTTTCCTGCGGTTTAGTACGTATGCCGGCATTGGGATGGAAATATCGGTTTTGGGATTCTGCACAAAAACGGTTTGCAAACCGCCGAAATCACACGTGAGTTTAACTCTGTCAGTTGAATGCACACATTGACAACCATTCAGTTAGAAAGCTCCGTTTTGGTTTTAGAAGCAGATATTTCTCTGTACAGCCTATGGTCCCATTCACTCGGGATTATCCCAACGCAGCTCCTAGAAGAAACGTGTTTCTGACTCGCTGAATCTCAACATAGATTCAACATTCTTAGGTGACCGAACGCACTGCAGAGCAGTTTCAAGGAAACGATTCTCCTGAGTTTTAGTCGAAGATTACTGCTGTTTAGTACGTATGCCGGCATTGGGCTGGAAATACCGGTTTTGGGATTCTGCACAGAAAGGGTTTGCCAACCGCTGAACCCACACGTGAGTTTAACTCTGTCAGTTGAATGCACACATTGACAACCATTCAGTTAGATATCTCCGTTTTGGTTTTAGAAGCAGATATTTTCCTGTACAGCCTATGGTCCCATTCACTCGGGAATATCCCAACGCAGCTCCTAGAAGAAACGTGTTTATGACTCGCTGAGTCTCAACATAGATTCAACTCTCTTAGGTGAACGAAGGCACAGCAGAGCAGTTTCAAGGAAACGTTTCCCCTGTGTTTCAGACGAAGTTTCCTGTGGTTTAGTACGTATGCCGGCATTGGGATGGAAATACCGGTTTTGGGATTCTGCACAGAAACGGTTTGCAAACCGCCGAATTCACACGTGAGTTTAACTCTGTCAGTTGAATGCACACATTGCCAACCTTTCAGTTAGAATGCTCCGTTTTGGTTTTAGAAGCAGAGATTTCTCTGTACAGCCTATGGTCCCATTCACTCGGGAATATCCCAACGCTGCTCCTAGAAGTAACGTGTTTATGACTCGCTGAATCTCAACATAGATTCAACTTTTTAGGTGAACGAACGCACAGCAGAGCAATTTCAAGGAAACGTTCTTCCTGA
The DNA here is from genome assembly GCF_030222135.1 of Aotus nancymaae. NCBI lineage: Eukaryota > Metazoa > Chordata > Mammalia > Primates > Aotidae > Aotus > Aotus nancymaae. The sequence continues at coordinate 1,178,254 of NW_026988565.1, forward strand.
GTTTTAGACGAAGTTTCCTGCGGTTTAGAACGTATGCCGGCAATGGGCTGGAAATACCGGATTTGGGATTCTGCACAGAAAGGGTTTGCAAACCGCTGAATCCACACGTGAGTTTAACTCCGTCAGTTGAATGCACACATTGACAACCATTCAGTTAGATAGCTCCGTTTTGGTTTTAGAAGCAGATATTTCTCTGTACAGCCTATGGTCCCATTCACTCGGGAATAAACCAGCGCAGCTCCTAGAAGAAACGTGTTTATGACTCGCTGAATCTCAACATAGATTCCACTCTATTAGGTGAACGAACGCACAGCAGAGAAGTTTCAAGGAAACGTTTCCCCTGAGTTTTAGACGAAGTTTCCTGCGGTTTAGTACGTATGCCGGCATGGGGATGGAAATACCGGTTTTGGGATTCTGTACAGAAACGGTTTACAAACCGCCGAATTCACACGTGAGTTTAACTCTGTCAGTTGAATGCACACATTGACAACCATTCAGTTAGAATGCTCCGTTTTGGTTTTAGAAGCAGATATTTCTCTGTACAGCCTATGGTCCCATTCACTCGGGAATATCCCAACGCAGCTCCTAGAAGAAACGTGTTTCTGACTCGCTGAATCTCAACATAGATTCAACTTTCTTAGGTGAACGAACGCACAGCAGAGCAGTTTCAAGGAAACGTTCCTCCTGAGTTTTAGACGAAGTTTCCTGCAGTTTAGTACGTATGCCGGCATTGGGCTGAAAATGCCGGTTTTGGGATTCTGCAAAGAAAGGGTTTGCAAACCGCTGATTCCACACGTGAGTTTAACTCTGTCAGTTGAATGCACACATTGACAACCATTCAGTTAGATAACTCCGTTTTGGTTTTAGAAGCAGATATTTATCTGTACAGCCTATGGTCCCTTTCACTCGGGAATATCCCAACGCAGCTCCTAGAAGAAACGTGTTTATGACTCGCTGAATCTCAACATAGATTCAACTCTCGTAGGTGAACGAAGGCACAGCAGATCAGTTTCAAGGAAACGTTTCCCCTGAGTTTTAGACGAAGTTTCCTGCGGTTTAGTACATATGCCGGCATTGGGATGGAAATACCGGTTTTGGGATTCTGCACAGAAACGGTTTGCAAACCGCTGAATTCACACGTAAGTTTAACTCTGTCAGTTGAATGCACACATTGACAACCATTCAGTTAGAATGCTCGGTTTTGGTTTTAGAAGCAGATATTTCTCTGTACAGCCTATGGTCCCATTCACTCGGGAATATCCCAACTCAGTTCATGAAGAAACGTGTATATGACTCGCTGAATCCCAGCATAGATTCAACTCTCTTAGGTGAACGAACGCACAGCAGAGCAGTTTCAAGGAAACGTTTCTCCTGAGTTTTAGACGAAGTTTACTGCTGTTTCGTACGTATGCCGGTATTAGGCTGGAAATGCCGGTTTTGGGATTCTGCAAAGAAAGGGTTTGCAAACCGCTGATTCCACACGTGAGTTTAACTCTGTCAGTTGAATGCGCACATTGACAACCATTCAGTTAGATAGCTCCGTTTTGGTTTTAGAAGCAGATATTTCTCTGTACAGTCTATGGTCCCATTCACTCGGGAATAACCCAACGCAGCTCCTAAAAGAAACGTGTTTCTGACTCGCTGAATCTCAACATAGATTCCACTCTCTTAGGTGAACGAACGCACAGCAGAGCAGTTTCAAGGAAACGTACCTCCTGAGTTTTAGAGGAAGTTTACTGCTGTTTCGTACGTATGCCGGCATTGGGATGGAAATGCCGGTTTTGGGATTCTGCAAAGAAAGGGTTTGCAAACCGCTGATTCCACACGTGAGTTTAACTCTTTCAGTTGAATGCACACATTGACAACCACTCAGTTAGATAGCTCCGTTTTGGTTTTAGAAGCAGATATTTCTCTGTACAGCCTATGGTCCCATTCACTCGGGAATATCCCAACGCAGCTCCTAGAAGAAATGTGTTTATGACTCGCTGAAGCTCAACATAGATTCAACTCTCTTAGGTGAACGAACGCACAGCAGAGCAGTTTCAAGGAAACGTTTCCCCTGAGTTTCAGACGAAGTTTCCTGCGGTTTAGTACGTACGCCGGCATTGTGAGGGAAATACCGGTTTTGGGATTCTGCACAGAAACGGTTTGCAAACCGCCGAATTCACACGTGAGTTTAACTCTGTCAGTTGAATGCACACATTGCCAACCATTCAGTTAGAATGCTCCGTTTTGGTTTTAGAAGCAGATATTTCTCTGTACAGCCTATGGTCCCATTCACTCGGGAATATCCCAACGCTGCTCCTAGAAGAAACGTGTTTATGACTCGCTGAATCTCAACATAGATTCAACTTTTTAGGTGAACGAACGCACAGCAGAGGAGTTTCAAGGAAACGTTCCTCCTGAGTTTTAGACGAAGTTTCCTGCGGTTTAGAACGTATGCCGGCAATGGGCTGGAAATACCGGTTTTGGGATTCTGCACAGAAAGGGTTTGCAAACCGCTGAATCCACACGTGAGTTTAACTCCGTCAGTTGAATGCACACATTGACAACCATTCAGTTAGATAGCTCCGTTTTGGTTTTAGAAGCAGATATTTCTCTGTACAGCCTATGGTCCCATTCACTCGGGAATAACCCAGTGCAGCTCCTAGAAGAAACGTGTTTCTGACTCGCTGAATCTCAACATAGATTCCACTCTGTTATGTGTACGAACGCACAGCAGAGAAGTTTCAAGGAAACGTTTCCCCTGAGTTTTAGACGAAGTTTCCTGCGGTTTAGTACGTATGCCGGCATTGGGATGGAAATAGCGGTTTTGGGATTCTGTACAGAAACGGTTTACAAACCGCCGAATTCACACGTGAGTTTAACTCTGTCAGTTGAATGCACACATTGACAACCATTCAGTGAGAATGCTCCGTTTTGGTTTTAGAAGCAGATAATTCTCTCTACAGCCTATGGTCCCATTCACTCGGGAATATCCCAACGCAGCTCCTAGAAGAAACGTGTTTCTGACTCGCTGAATCTCAACATAGATTCAACTTTCTTAGGTGAACGAACGCACAGCAGAGCAGTTTCAAGGAAACGTTCCTCCTGAGTTTTAGACAAAGTTTACTGCTGTTTCGTAGGTATGCCGGCATTGGGCTGTAAATGCCGGTTTTGGGATTCTGCAAAGAAAAGGTTTGCAAACCGCTGATTCCACACGTGAGTTTAACTCTGTCAGTTGAAAGCACACATTGACAACCATTCAGTTAGATATCTCCGTTTTGGTTTTAGAAGCAGATATTTCTCTGTACAGCCTATGGTCCCATTCACTCGGGAATATCCCAACGCAGCTCCTAGAAGAAACGTGTTTCTGACTCGCTGAATCTCAACATAGATTCAACTCTCTTAGGTGAACGAACGCACAGCAGAGCAGTTTCAAGGAAACGTTTCTCCTAAGTTTTAGACGAAGTTTCCTGCGGTTTAGTACGTATGCCGGCATTGGGCTGGAAATACCGGTTTTGGGATTCTGCACAGAAAGGGTTTGCAAGCCGCTGAATCCACACGTGAGATTAACTCTTTCGGTTGAATGCACACATTGACAACCATTCGGTTAGATAGCTGCGTTTTGGTTTTAGAAGCAGATATTTCTCTGTACAGCCTATGGTCCCATTCACTCGGGAATATCCCAACAGAGTTCCTAGAAGAAACGTGTATATGACTCGCTGAATCCCAGCATAGATTCAACTCTCTTAGGTGAACGAACGCACTGCAGAGCACTTTCAAGGAAACGTTTCCCCTGAGTTTCAGACGAAGTTTCCTGCGGTTTAGTACGTATGCCGGCATTGGGATGGAAATACCGGTTTTGGGATTCTGCACAGAAACGGTTTGCAAACCGCCGAATTCACACGTGAGTTTAACTCTGTCAGTTGAATGCACACATTGCCAACCATTCAGTTAGAATGCTCCGTTTTGGTTTTAGAAGCAGATATTTCTCTGTACAGCCTATGGTCCCATTCACTCGGGAATATCCCAACGCTGCTCCTAGAAGAAACGTGTTTATGACTCGCTGAATCTCAACATAGATTCCACTCTCGTAGGTGAACGAATGCACAGCAGAGCAGTTTCAAGGAAACGTTTCCCCTGAGCTTTAGACGAAGTTTCCTGCGGTTTAGTACGTATGCCGGCTTTGGGATGGAAATATCGGTTTTGGGATTCTGTACAAAAACGATTTACAAACCGTCGAATTCACACGTGAGTTTAACTCTGTCAGTTGAATGCACACATTGACAACCATTCAGTTAGAATGCTCCGTTTTGGTTTTAGAAGCAGATATTTCTCTGTACAGCCTATGGTCCCATTCACTCGGGAATATCCCAACGCAGCTCCTAGAAGAAATGGGTTTCTGACTCGCTGAATCTCAACATAGATTCAAATTTCTTAGGTGAACGAACGCACAGCAGAGCAGTTTCAAGGAAACGTTCCTCCTGAGTTTTAGACGAAGTTTACTGCTGTTTCGTACGAATGCCGGCATTGGGCTGGAAATGCCGGTTTTGGGATTCTGCACAGAAACGGTTTGCAAACCGCCGAATTCACACGTGAGTTTAACTCTGTCAGTTGAATGCACACATTGCCAACCATTCAGTTAGAATGCTCCATTTTGGTTTTAGAAGCAGATATTTCTCTGTACAGCCTATGGTCCCATTCACTCGGGAATAACCCAGCGCAGCTCCAAGAAGAAACGTGTTTATGACTCGCTGAATCTCAACATAGATTCCACTCTCTTAGGTGAACGAACGCACAGCAGAGAAGTTTCAAGGATACGTTTCCCCTGAGTTTTAGACGAAGTTTCCTGCGTTTTAGTACGTATGCCGGCATTGGGATGGAAATACCGGTTTTGGGATTCTGTACAGAAACGGTTTACAAACCGCCGAATTCACACGTGAGTTTAACTCTGTCAGTTGAATGCACACATTGACAACCATTCAGTTAGAATGCTCCGTTTTGGTTTTAGAAGCAGATATTTCTCTGTACAGCCTATGGTCCCATTCACTCGGGAATATCCCAACGCATCTCCTAGAAGAAACGTGTTTCTGACTCGCTGAATCTCAACATAGATTCAACTTTCTTAGCTGAACGAACGCACAGCCGAGCAGTTTCAAGGAAACGTTCCTCCTGAGTTTTAGACGAAGTTTACTGCTGTTTCGTACGTATGCCGTCATTGGGCTGGAAATGCCGGTTTTGGGATTCTGCAAAGAAAGGGTTTGCAAACCGCTGATTCCACACGTGAGTTTATCTCTGTCAGTTGAATGCACACATTGACAACCATTCAGTTAGATAGCTCCGTTTTGGTTTTAGAAGCAGATATTTCTCTGTACAGCCTATGGTCCCATTCACTCGGGAATATCCCAACGCAGCTCCTAGAAGAAACGTATTTATGACTCGCTGAATCTCAACATAGATTCAACTTTTTAGGTGAACGAACGCACAGCAGAGCAATTTCAAGGAAACGTTCCTCCTGAGTTTTAGACGAAGTTTACTGCGGTTTAGAACGTATGCCGGCTTTGGGATGGAAATACCGGTTTTGGGATTCTGCACAGAAAGCGTTTGCAAACCGCTGAATCCACACGTGAGTTTAACTCCGTCAGTTGAATGCACACATTGACAACCATTCAGTTAGATAGCTCCGTTTTGGTTTTAGAAGCAGATATTTCTCTGTACAGCCTATGGTCCCATTCACTCGGGAATATCCCAACGCAGCTCCTAGAAGAAACGTATTTATGACTCGCTGAATCTCAACATAGATTCAACTTTTTAGTTGAACGAACGCACAGCAGAGCAATTTCAAGGAAACGTTCCCCCTGAGTTTTAGACGAAGTTTACTGCGGTTTAGAACGTATGCCGGCTTTGGGATGGAAATACCGGTTTTGGGATTCTGCAAAGAAAGGGTTTGCAAACCGCTGATTCCACACGTGAGTTTATCTCTGTCAGTTGAATGCACACATTGACAACCATTCAGTTAGATAGCTCCGTTTTGGTTTTAGAAGCAGATATTTCCCTGTACAGCCTATTGTCCCATTCACTCGGGAATATCCCAACGCAGCTCCTAGAAGAAACGTGTTTATGACTCGCTGAGTCTCAGCATAGATTCAACTCTCTTAGGTGAACGAACGCACAGCAGAGCAGTTTCAAGGAAACGTTTCCCCTGAGTTTCAGACGAAGTTTCCTGCGGTTTAGTACGTATGCCGGCATTGGGATGGAAATACCGGTTTTGGGATTCTGCACAGAAACGGTTTGCAAACCGCCGAATTCACACGTGAGTTTAACTCTGTCAGTTGAATGCACACATTGCCAAACATTCAGTTAGAATGCTCCATTTCGGTTTTAGAAGCAGATATTTCTCTGTACAGCCTATTGTCCCATTCACTCGGGAATATCCCAACGCTGCTCCTAGAAGAAACGTGTTTATGACTCGCTGAATCTCAATATAGATTCAACTTTTTAGGTGAACGAACGCACAGCAGAGCAGTTTCAAGGAAACGTTCCTCCTGAGTTTTAGACGAAGTTTCCTGCGGTTTAGAACGTATGCCGACAATTGGCTGGAAATACCGGTTTTGGGAATCTGCACAGAAAGGGTTTGCAAACCGCTGAATCCACACGTGAGTTTAATTCCGTCTGTTGAATGCACACATTGACAACCATTCAGTTAGATAGCTCCGTTTTGGTTTTAGAAGCAGATATTTCTCTGTACAGCCTATGGTCCCATTCACTCGGGAATAACCCAGCGCAGCTCCTAGAAGAAATGTGTTTCTGACTCGCTGAATCTCAACATAGATTCCACTCTCTTAGGTGAACGAACGCACAGCAGAGAAGTTTCAAGGAAACGTTTCCCCTGAGTTTTAGACGAAGTTTCCTGCGGTTTAGTACGTATGCCGGCATTGGGATGGAAATACCGGTTTTGGGATTCTGTACAGAAACGGTTTACAAACCGCCGAATTCACACGTGAGTTTAACTCTGTCAGTTGAATGCACACATTGACAACCATTCAGTTAGAATGCTCCGTTTTGGTTTTAGAAGCAGATATTTCTCTGTACAGCCTATGGTCCCATTCACTCGGGAATATCCCAACGCAGCTCCTAGAAGAAACGTGTTTCTGACTCGCTGAATCTCAACATAGATTCAACTTTCTTAGGTGAACGAACGCACAGCAGAGCAGTTTCAAGGAAACGTTCCTCCTGAGTTTTAGACGAAGTTTACTGCTGTTTCGTACGGATGCCGGCATTGCGCTGGAAATGCCGGTTTTGGGATTCTGCAAAGAAAGGGTTTGCAAACCGCTGATTCCACACGTGAGTTTAACTCTGTCAGTTGAATTCACACATTGACAACCATTCAGTTACATAGGTCCGTTTTGGTTTTAGAAGCAGATATTCCTCTGTACAGCCTATGGTGCCATTCACTCGGGAATATTCCAACTCAGTTCCTAGAAGAAACGTGTATATGACTCGCTGAATCCCAGCATAGATTCAACTCTCTTAGGTGAACGAACGCACAGCAGAGCAGTTTCAAGGAAACGTTTCTCCTGAGTTTTAGACGAAGTTTACTGCTGTTTCGTACGTATGCCGGCATTAGGCTGGAAATGCCGGTTTTGGGATTCTGCAAAGAAAGGGTTTGCAAACCGCTGATTCCACACGTGAGTTTAACTCTGTCAGTTGAATGCACACATTGTCAACCATTCAGTTAGATAGCTCCGTTTTGGTTTTACAAGCAGATATTTCTCTGTACAGCCTATGGTCCCATTCACTCGGGAATAACATAACGCAGCTCCTAAAAGAAACGTGTTTCTGACTCGCTGAATCTCAACATAGATTCCACTCTCATAAGTGAACGAACGCACAGCAGAGAAGTTTCAAGGAAACGTTTCCCCTGAGTTTTAGACGAAGTTTCCTGCGGTTTAGTACGTATGCCGGCAATTGGATGGAAATTCCGGTTTTGGTCCTGTACAGAAACGGTTTACAAACCGCCGAATTCACACGTGAGTTTAACTCTGTCAGTTGAATGCACACATTGACAACCATTCAGTTAGAATGCTCCGTTCTGGTTTTAGAAGCCGATATTTCTCTGTACAGCCTATGGTCCCATTCACTCGGGAATATCCCAACGCAGCTCCTAGAAGAAACGTGTTTCTGACTCGCTGAATCTCAACATAGATTCATCTTTCTTAGGTGAACGAACGCACAGCAGAGCAGTTTCAAGGAAACGTTCCTCCTGAGTTTTAGACGAAGTTTACTGCTGTTTCGTACGTATGCCGGCATTGGTCTGGAAATGCCGGTTTTGGGATTCTGCAAAGAAAGGGTTTGCAAACTGCTGATTCCACACGTGAGTTTAACTCTGTCAGTTGAATGCACACATTGACAACCATTCAGTTAGATAACTCCGTTTTGGTTTTAGAAGCAGATATTTCTCTGTACAGCCTATGGTCCCATTCACTCGGGAATATCCCAACGCAGCTCCTAGAAGAAACGTGTTTCTGACTCGCTGAATCTCAACATAGATTCAACATTCTTAGGTGACCGAACGCACAGCAGAGCAGTTTCAAGGAAACGATTCTCCTGAGTTTTAGACGAAGTTTACTGCTGTTTAGTACGTATGCCGTCTTTGGGATGGAAATACCGGTTTTGGGATTCTGCACAGAAAGGTTTTGCAAACCGCTGAATCCACACGTGAGTTTAACTCCGTCAGTTGAATGCACACATTGACAACCATTCAGTTAGATAGCTCCGTTTTGGTTTTAGAAGCAGATATTTCTCTGTACAGCCTATGGTCCCATTCACTCGGGAATAAACCAGCGCAGCTCCTAGAAGAAACGTGTTTCTGACTCGCTGAATCTCAACATAGATTCCACTCTCTTAGGTGAACGAACGCACAGCAGAGAAGTTTCAAGGAAACGTTTCCCCTGAGTTTTAGACGAAGTTTCCTGCGGTTTAGTACGTATGCCGGCATGGGGATGGAAATACCGGTTTTGGGATTCTGTACAGAAACGGTTTACAAACCGCCGAATTCACACGTGAGTTTAACTCTGTCATTTGAATGCACACATTGACAACCATTCAGTTAGAATGCTCCGTTTTGGTTTTAGAAGCAGATATTTCTCTGTACAGCCTATGGTCCCATTCACTCGGGAATATCCCAACGCAGCTCCTAGAAGAAACGTGTTTCTGACTCGCTGAATCTCAACATAGATTCAACTTTCTTAGGTGAACGAATGCACAGCAGAGCAGTTTCAAGGAAACGTTCCTCCTGAGTTTTAGACGAAGTTTCCTGCAGTTTAGTACGTATGCCGGCATTGGGCTGGAAATGCCGGTTTTGGGATTCTGCAAAGAAAGGGTTTGCAAACCGCTGATTCCACACGTCAGTTTAACTCTGTCAGTTGAATGCACACATTGACAACCATTCAGTTAGATAGCTCCGTTTTGGTTTTAGAAGCAGATATTTCCCTGTACAGCCTATTGTCCCATTCACTCGGGAATATCCCAACGCAGCTCCTAGAAGAAACGTGTTTATGACTCGCTGAATCTCAGCATAGATTCAACTCTCTTAGGTGAACGAACGCACAGCAGAGCAGTTTCAAGGAAACGTTTCCCCTGAGTTTCAGACGAAGTTTCCTGCCGTTTAGTACGTATGCCGGCATTGGGATGGAAATACCGGTTTTGGGATTCTGCACAGAAACGGTTTGCAAACCGCCGAATTCACACGTGAGTTTAACTCTGTCAGTTGAATGCACACATTGCCAAACATTCAGTTAGAATGCTCCATTTTGGTTTTAGAAGCAGATATTTCTCTGTACAGCCTATTGTCCCATTCACTCGGGAATATCCCAACGCTGCTCCTAGAAGAAACGTGTTTATGACTCGCTGAATCTCAATATAGATTCAACTTTTTAGGTGAACGAACGCACAGCAGAGCAGTTTCAAGGAAACGTTCCTCCTGAGTTTTAGACGAAGTTTCCTGCGGTTTAGAACGTATGCCGACAATTGGCTGGAAATACCGGTTTTGGGAATCTGCACAGAAAGGGTTTGCAAACCGCTGAATCCACACGTGAGTTTAATTCCGTCAGTTGAATGCACACATTGACAACCATTCAGTTAGATAGCTCCGTTTTGGTTTTAGAAGCAGATATTTCTCTGTACAGCCTATGGTCCCATTCACTCGGGAATAACCCAGCGCAGCTCCTAGAAGAAATGTGTTTCTGACTCGCTGAATCTCAACATAGATTCCACTCTCTTAGGTGAACGAACGCACAGCAGAGAAGTTTCAAGGAAACGTTTCCCCTGAGTTTTAGACGAAGTTTCCTGCGGTTTAGTACGTATGCCGGCATTGGGATGGAAATACCGGTTTTGGGATTCTGAACAGAAACGGTTTACAAACCGCCGAATTCACACGTGAGTTTAACTCTGTCAGTTGAATGCACACATTGACAACCATTCAGTTAGAATGCTCCGTTTTGGTTTTAGAAGCAGATATTTCTCTGTACAGCCTATGGTCACATTCACTCGGGAATATCCCAACGCAGCTCCTAGAAGAAACGTGTTTCTGACTCGCTGAATCTCAACATAGATTCAACTTTCTTAGGTGAACGAACGCACAGCAGAGCAGTTTCAAGGAAACGTTCCTCCTGAGTTTTAGACGAAGTTTACTGCTGTTTCGTACGGATGCCGGCATTGGGCTGGAAATGCCGGTTTTGGGATTCTGTAAAGAAAGGGTTTGCAAACCGCTGATTCCACACGTGAGTTTAACTCTGTCAGTTGAATTCACACATTGACAACCATTCAGTTAGATAACTCCGTTTTGATTTTAGAAGCAGATATTTCTCTGTACAGCCTATGGTCCCATTCACTCGGGAATATCCCAACGCAGCTCCTAGAAGAAACGTGTTTCTGACTCGCTGAATCTCAACGTAGATTCAACTCTCTTAGGTGAACGAACGCACAGCAGATCAGTTTCAAGGAAACGTTTCCCCTGAGTTTTAGACGAAGTTTCCTGCGGTTTAGTACGTATGCCGGCATTGGGATGGAAATACCGGTTTTGGGATTCTGCACAGAAACGGTTTACAAACCGCCGAATTCACACGTGAGTTTAAATCTGTCAGTTGAATGCACACATTGACAACCATTCAGTTAGAATGCTCCGTTTTGGTTTTAGAAGCAGATATTTCTCTGTACAGCCTATGGACCCATTCACTCGGGAATATCCCAACGCAGCTCCTAGAAGAAACGTGTTTATGACTCGCTGAATCTCAACATAGATTCAACTCTCTTAGGTGAACGAACACACAGCAGAGCAGTTTCAAGTAAACGATTCTCCTGAGTTTTAGACGAAGTTTACTGCGGTTTAGTACGTATGCCGGCATTGGGATGGAAATGCCGGTTTTGGGATTTTCCACAGAAACGGTTTGCAAACCGCTGAATTCACACGTGAGTTTAACTCTGTCAGTTGAATGCACACATTGACAACCATTCAGTTAGATAGGTCCGTTTTGGTTTTAGAAGCAGATATTTCTCTGTACAGCCTATGGTCCCATTCACTCGGGAATATCCCAACGCTGCTCCTAGAAGAAACGTGTTTATGACTCGCTGAATCTCAACATAGATTCCACTCTCGTAGGTGAACGAATGCACAGCAGAGCAGTTTCAAGGAAACGTTTCCCCTGAGCTTTAGACGAAGTTTCCTGCGGTTTAGTACGTATGCCGGCTTTGGGATGGAAATATCGGTTTTGGGATTCTGTACAAAAACGGTTTACAAACCGTCGAATTCACACGTGAGTTTAACTCTGTCAGTTGAATGCACACATTGACAACCATTCAGTTAGAATGCTCCGTTTTGGTTTTAGAAGCAGATATTTCTCTGTACAGCCTATGGTCCCATTCACTCGGGAATATCCCAACGCAGCTCCTAGAAGAAACGTGTTTCTGACTCGCTGAATCTCAACATAGATTCAACTTTCTTAGCTGAACGAACGCACAGCCGAGCAGTTTCAAGGAAACGTTCCTCCTGAGTTTTAGACGAAGTTTACTGCTGTTTCGTACGTATGCCGGCATTGGGCTGGAAATGCCGGTTTTGGGATTCTGCAAAGAAAGGGTTTGCAAACCGCTGATTCCACACGTGAGTTTATCTCTGTCAGTTGAATGCACACATTGACAACCATTCAGTTAGATAGCTCCGTTTTGGTTTTAGAAGCAGATATTTCTCTGTACAGCCTATGGTCCCATTCACTCGGGAATATCCCAACGCAGCTCCTAGAAGAAACGTATTTATGACTCGCTGAATCTCAACATAGATTCAACTTTTTAGGTGAACGAACGCACAGCAGAGCAATTTCAAGGAAACGTTCCTCCTGAGTTTTAGACGAAGTTTACTGCGGTTTAGAACGTATGCCGGCTTTGGGATGGAAATACCGGTTTTGGGATTCTGCACAGAAAGCGTTTGCAAACCGCTGAATCCACACGTGAGTTTAACTCCGTCAGTTGAATGCACACATTGACAACCATTCAGTTAGATAGCTCCGTTTTGGTTTTAGAAGCAGATATTTCTCTGTACAGCCTATGGTCCCATTCACTCGGGAATATCCCAACGCAGCTCCTAGAAGAAACGTATTTATGACTCGCTGAATCTCAACATAGATTCAACTTTTTAGGTGAACGAACGCACAGCAGAGCAATTTCAAGGAAACGTTCCTCCTGAGTTTTAGACGAAGTTTACTGCGGTTTAGAACGTATGCCGGCTTTGGGATGGAAATACCGGTTTTGGGATTCTGCAAAGAAAGGGTTTGCAAACCGCTGATTCCACACGTGAGTTTATCTCTGTCAGTTGAATGCACACATTGACAACCATTCAGTTAGATAGCTCCGTTTTGGTTTTAGAAGCAGATATTTCCCTGTACAGCCTATTGTCCCATTCACTCGGGAATATCCCAACGCAGCTCCTAGAACAAACGTGTTTATGACTCGCTGAGTCTCAGCATAAATTCAACTCTCTTAGGTGAACGAACGCACAGCAGAGCAGTTTCAAGGAAACGTTTCCCCTGAGTTTCAGACGAAGTTTCCTGCGGTTTAGTACGTATGCCGGCATTGGGATGGAAATACCGGTTTTGGGATTCTGCACAGAAACGGTTTGCAAACCGCCGAATTCACACGTGAGTTTAACTCTGTCAGTTGAATGCACACATTGCCAAACATTCAGTTAGAATGCTCCATTTCGGTTTTAGAAGCAGATATTTCTCTGTACAGCCTATTGTCCCATTCACTCGGGAATATCCCAACGCTGCTCCTAGAAGAAACGTGTTTATGACTCGCTGAATCTCAATATAGATTCAACTTTTTAGGTGAACGAACGCACAGCAGAGCAGTTTCAAGGAAACGTTCCTCCTGAGTTTTAGACGAAGTTTCCTGCGGTTTAGAACGTATGCCGACAATTGGCTGGAAATACCGGTTTTGGGAATCTGCACAGAAAGGGTTTGCAAACCGCTGAATCCACACGTGAGTTTAATTCCGTCAGTTGAATGCACACATTGACAACCATTCAGTTAGATAGCTCCGTTTTGGTTTTAGAAGCAGATATTTCTCTGTACAGCCTATGGTCCCATTCACTCGGGAATAACCCAGCGCAGCTCCTAGAAGAAATGTGTTTCTGACTCGCTGAATCTCAACATAGATTCCACTCTCTTAGGTGAACGAACGCACAGCAGAGAAGTTTCAAGGAAACGTTTCCCCTGAGTTTTAGACGAAGTTTCCTGCGGTTTAGTACGTATGCCGGCATTGGGATGGAAATACCGGTTTTGGGATTCTGAACAGAAACGGTTTACAAACCGCCGAATTCACACGTGAGTTTAACTCTGTCAGTTGAATGCACACATTGACAACCATTCAGTTAGAATGCTCCGTTTTGGTTTTAGAAGCAGATATTTCTCTGTACAGCCTATGGTCACATTCACTCGGGAATATCCCAACGCAGCTCCTAGAAGAAACGTGTTTCTGACTCGCTGAATCTCAACATAGATTCAACTTTCTTAGGTGAACGAACGCACAGCAGAGCAGTTTCAAGGAAACGTTCCTCCTGAGTTTTAGACGAAGTTTACTGCTGTTTCGTACGGATGCCGGCATTGGGCTGGAAATGCCGGTTTTGGGATTCTGTAAAGAAAGGGTTTGCAAACCGCTGATTCCACACGTGAGTTTAACTCTGTCAGTTGAATTCACACATTGACAACCATTCAGTTAGATAACTCCGTTTTGATTTTAGAAGCAGATATTTCTCTGTACAGCCTATGGTCCCATTCACTCGGGAATATCCCAACGCAGCTCCTAGAAGAAACGTGTTTCTGACTCGCTGAATCTCAACGTAGATTCAACTCTCTTAGGTGAACGAACGCACAGCAGATCAGTTTCAAGGAAACGTTTCCCCTGAGTTTTAGACGAAGTTTCCTGCGGTTTAGTACGTATGCCGGCATTGGGATGGAAATACCGGTTTTGGGATTCTGCACAGAAACGGTTTACAAACCGCCGAATTCACACGTGAGTTTAAATCTGTCAGTTGAATGCACACATTGACAACCATTCAGTTAGAATGCTCCGTTTTGGTTTTAGAAGCAGATATTTCTCTGTACAGCCTATGGACCCATTCACTCGGGAATATCCCAACGCAGCTCCTAGAAGAAACGTGTTTATGACTCGCTGAATCTCAACATAGATTCAACTCTCTTAGGTGAACGAACACACAGCAGAGCAGTTTCAAGTAAACGATTCTCCTGAGTTTTAGACGAAGTTTACTGCGGTTTAGTACGTATGCCGGCATTGGGATGGAAATGCCGGTTTTGGGATTTTGCACAGAAACGGTTTGCAAACCGCTGAATTCACACGTGAGTTTAACTCTGTCAGTTGAATGCACACATTGACAACCATTCAGTTAGATAGGTCCGTTTTGGTTTTAGAAGCAGATATTTCTCTGTACAGCCTATGGTCCCATTCACTCGGGAATATCCCAACGCTGCTCCTAGAAGAAACGTGTTTATGACTCGCTGAATCTCAACATAGATTCCACTCTCGTAGGTGAACGAATGCACAGCAGAGCAGTTTCAAGGAAACGTTTCCCCTGAGCTTTAGACGAAGTTTCCTGCGGTTTAGTACGTATGCCGGCTTTGGGATGGAAATATCGGTTTTGGGATTCTGTACAAAAACGGTTTACAAACCGTCGAATTCACACGTGAGTTTAACTCTGTCAGTTGAATGCACACATTGACAACCATTCAGTTAGAATGCTCCGTTTTGGTTTTAGAAGCAGATATTTCTCTGTACAGCCTATGGTCCCATTCACTCGGGAATATCCCAACGCAGCTCCTAGAAGAAACGTGTTTCTGACTCGCTGAATCTCAACATAGATTCAACTTTCTTAGCTGAACGAACGCACAGCCGAGCAGTTTCAAGGAAACGTTCCTCCTGAGTTTTAGACGAAGTTTACTGCTGTTTCGTACGTATGCCGGCATTGGGCTGGAAATGCCGGTTTTGGGATTCTGCAAAGAAAGGGTTTGCAAACCGCTGATTCCACACGTGAGTTTATCTCTGTCAGTTGAATGCACACATTGACAACCATTCAGTTAGATAGCTCCGTTTTGGTTTTAGAAGCAGATATTTCTCTGTACAGCCTATGGTCCCATTCACTCGGGAATATCCCAACGCAGCTCCTAGAAGAAACGTATTTATGACTCGCTGAATCTCAACATAGATTCAACTTTTTAGGTGAACGAACGCACAGCAGAGCAATTTCAAGGAAACGTTCCTCCTGAGTTTTAGACGAAGTTTACTGCGGTTTAGAACCTATGCCGGCTTTGGGATGGAAATACCGGTTTTGGGATTCTGCACAGAAAGCGTTTGCAAACCGCTGAATCCACACGTGAGTTTAACTCCGTCAGTTGAATGCACACATTGACAACCATTCAGTTAGATAGCTCCGTTTTGGTTTTAGAAGCAGATATTTCTCTGTACAGCCTATGGTCCCATTCACTCGGGAATATCCCAACGCAGCTCCTAGAAGAAACGTATTTATGACTCGCTGAATCTCAACATAGATTCAACTTTTTAGGTGAACGAACGCACAGCAGAGCAATTTCAAGGAAACGTTCCTCCTGAGTTTTAGACGAAGTTTACTGCGGTTTAGAACGTATGCCGGCTTTGGGATGGAAATACCGGTTTTGGGATTCTGCAAAGAAAGGGTTTGCAAACCGCTGATTCCACACGTGAGTTTATCTCTGTCAGTTGAATGCACACATTGACAACCATTCAGTTAGATAGCTCCGTTTTGGTTTTAGAAGCAGATATTTCCCTGTACAGCCTATTGTCCCATTCACTCGGGAATATCCCAACGCAGCTCCTAGAAGAAACGTGTTTATGACTCGCTGAGTCTCAGCATAAATTCAACTCTCTTAGGTGAACGAACGCACAGCAGAGCAGTTTCAAGGAAACGTTTCCCCTGAGTTTCAGACGAAGTTTCCTGCGGTTTAGTACGTATGCCGGCATTGGGATGGAAATACCGGTTTTGGGATTCTGCACAGAAACGGTTTGCAAACCGCCGAATTCACACGTGAGTTTAACTCTGTCAGTTGAATGCACACATTGCCAAACATTCAGTTAGAATGCTCCATTTCGGTTTTAGAAGCAGATATTTCTCTGTACAGCCTATTGTCCCATTCACTCGGGAATATCCCAACGCTGCTCCTAGAAGAAACGTGTTTATGACTCGCTGAATCTCAATATAGATTCAACTTTTTAGGTGAACGAACGCACAGCAGAGCAGTTTCAAGGAAACGTTCCTCCTGAGTTTTAGACGAAGTTTCCTGCGGTTTAGAACGTATGCCGACAATTGGCTGGAAATACCGGTTTTGGGAATCTGCACAGAAAGGGTTTGCAAACCGCTGAATCCACACGTGAGTTTAATTCCGTCAGTTGAATGCACACATTGACAACCATTCAGTTAGATAGCTCCGTTTTGGTTTTAGAAGCAGATATTTCTCTGTACAGCCTATGGTCCCATTCACTCGGGAATAACCCAGCGCAGCTCCTAGAAGAAATGTGTTTCTGACTCGCTGAATCTCAACATAGATTCCACTCTCTTAGGTGAACGAACGCACAGCAGAGAAGTTTCAAGGAAACGTTTCCCCTGAGTTTTAGACGAAGTTTCCTGCGGTTTAGTACGTATGCCGGCATTGGGATGGAAATACCGGTTTTGGGATTCTGTACAGAAACGGTTTACAAACCGCCGAATTCACACGTGAGTTTAACTCTGTCAGTTGAATGCACACATTGACAACCATTCAGTTAGAATGCTCCGTTTTGGTTTTAGAAGCAGATATTTCTCTGTACAGCCTATGGTCCCATTCACTCGGGAATATCCCAACGCAGCTCCTAGAAGAAACGTGTTTCTGACTCGCTGAATCTCAACATAGATTCAACTTTCTTAGGTGAACGAACGCACAGCAGAGCAGTTTCAAGGAAACGTTCCTCCTGAGTTTTAGACGAAGTTTACTGCTGTTTCGTACGGATGCCGGCATTGCGCTGGAAATGCCGGTTTTGGGATTCTGTAAAGAAAGGGTTTGCAAACCGCTGATTCCACACGTGAGTTTAACTCTGTCAGTTGAATTCACACATTGACAACCATTCAGTTACATAGGTCCGTTTTGGTTTTAGAAGCAGATATTCCTCTGTACAGCCTATGGTGCCATTCACTCGGGAATATTCCAACTCAGTTCCTAGAAGAAACGTGTATATGACTCGCTGAATCCCAGCATAGATTCAACTCTCTTAGGTGAACGAACGCACAGCAGAGCAGTTTCAAGGAAACGTTTCTCCTGAGTTTTAGACGAAGTTTACTGCTGTTTCGTACGTATGCCGGCATTAGGCTGGAAATGCCGGTTTTGGGATTCTGCAAAGAAAGGGTTTGCAAACCGCTGATTCCACACGTGAGTTTAACTCTGTCAGTTGAATGCACACATTGTCAACCATTCAGTTAGATAGCTCCGTTTTGGTTTTACAAGCAGATATTTCTCTGTACAGCCTATGGTCCCATTCACTCGGGAATAACATAACGCAGCTCCTAAAAGAAACGTGTTTCTGACTCGCTGAATCTCAACATAGATTCCACTCTCATAGGTGAACGAACGCACAGCAGAGAAGTTTCAAGGAAACGTTTCCCCTGAGTTTTAGACGAAGTTTCCTGCGGTTTAGTACGTATGCCGGCAATTGGATGGAAATTCCGGTTTTGGTCCTGTACAGAAACGGTTTACAAACCGCCGAATTCACACGTGAGTTTAACTCTGTCAGTTGAATGCACACATTGACAACTATTCAGTTAGAATGCTCCGTTCTGGTTTTAGAAGCAGATATTTCTCTGTACAGCCTATGGTCCCATTCACTCGGGAATATCCCAACGCAGCTCCTAGAAGAAACGTGTTTCTGACTCGCTGAATCTCAACATAGATTCAACTTTCTTAGGTGAACGAACGCACAGCAGAGCAGTTTCAAGGAAACGTTCCTCCTGAGTTTTAGACGAAGTTTACTGCTGTTTCGTACGTATGCCGGCATTGGGCTGGAAATGCCGGTTTTGGGATTCTGCAAAGAAAAGGTTTGCAAACTGCTGATTCCACACGTGAGTTTAACTCTGTCAGTTGAATGCACACATTGACAACCATTCAGTTAGATAACTCCGTTTTGGTTTTAGAAGCAGATATTTCTCTGTACAGCCTATGGTCCCATTCACTCGGGAATATCCCAACGCAGCTCCTAGAAGAAACGTGTTTCTGACTCGCTGAATCTCAACATAGATTCAACATTCTTAGGTGACCGAACGCACAGCAGAGCAGTTTCAAGGAAACGATTCTCCTGAGTTTTAGACGAAGTTTACTGCTGTTTAGTACGTATGCCGTCTTTGGGATGGAAATACCGGTTTTGGGATTCTGCACAGAAAGGTTTTGCAAACCGCTGAATCCACACGTGAGTTTAACTCCGTCAGTTGAATGCACACATTGACAACCATTCAGTTAGATAGCTCCGTTTTGGTTTTAGAAGCAGATATTTCTCTGTACAGCCTATGGTCCCATTCACTCGGGAATAAACCAGCGCAGCTCCTAGAAGAAACGTGTTTCTGACTCGCTGAATCTCAACATAGATTCCACTCTCTTAGGTGAACGAATGCACAGCAGAGAAGTTTCAAGGAAACGTTTCCCCTGAGTTTTAGACGAAGTTTCCTGCGGTTTAGTACGTATGCCGGCATGGGGATGGAAATACCGGTTTTGGGATTCTGTACAGAAACGGTTTACAAACCGCCGAATTCACACGTGAGTTTAACTCTGTCATTTGAATGCACACATTGACAACCATTCAGTTAGAATGCTCCGTTTTGGTTTTAGAAGCAGATATTTCTCTGTACAGCCTATGGTCCCATTCACTCGGGAATATCCCAACGCAGCTCCTAGAAGAAACGTGTTTCTGACTCGCTGAATCTCAACATAGATTCAACTTTCTTAGGTGAACGAATGCACAGCAGAGCAATTTCAAGGAAACGTTCCTCCTGAGTTTTAGACGAAGTTTCCTGCAGTTTAGTACGTATGCCGGCATTGGGCTGGAAATGCCGGTTTTGGGATTCTGCAAAGAAAGGGTTTGCAAACCGCTGATTCCACACGTCAGTTTAACTCTGTCAGTTGAATGCACACATTGAAAACCATTCAGTTAGATAGCTCCGTTTTGGTTTTAGAAGCAGATATTTCCCTGTACAGCCTATTGTCCCATTCACTCGGGAATATCCCAACGCAGCTCCTAGAAGAAACGTGTTTATGACTCGCTGAATCTCAGCATAGATTCAACTCTCTTAGGTGAACGAACGCACAGCAGAGCAGTTTCAAGGAAACGTTTCCCCTGAGTTTCAGACGAAGTTTCCTGCCGTTTAGTACGTATGCCGGCATTGGGATGGAAATACCGGTTTTGGGATTCTGCACAGAAACGGTTTGCAAACCGCCGAATTCACACGTGAGTTTAACTCTGTCAGTTGAATGCACACATTGCCAAACATTCAGTTAGAATGCTCCATTTTGGTTTTAGAAGCAGATATTTCTCTGTACAGCCTATTGTCCCATTCACTCGGGAATATCCCAACACTGCTCCTAGAAGAAACGTGTTTATGACTCGCTGAATCTCAATATAGATTCAACTTTTTAGGTGAACGAACGCACAGCAGAGCAGTTTCAAGGAAACGTTCCTCCTGAGTTTTAGACGAAGTTTCCTGCGGTTTAGAACGTATGCCGACAATTGGCTGGAAATACCGGTTTTGGGAATCTGCACAGAAAGGGTTTGCAAACCGCTGAATCCACACGTGAGTTTAATTCCGTCAGTTGAATGCACACATTGACAACCATTCAGTTAGATAGCTCCGTTTTGGTTTTAGAAGCAGATATTTCTCTGTACAGCCTATGGTCCCATTCACTCGGGAATAACCCAGCGCAGCTCCTAGAAGAAATGTGTTTCTGACTCGCTGAATCTCAACATAGATTCCACTCTCTTAGGTGAACGAACGCACAGCAGAGAAGTTTCAAGGAAACGTTTCCCCTGAGTTTTAGACGAAGTTTCCTGCGGTTTAGTACGTATGCCGGCATTGGGATGGAAATACCGGTTTTGGGATTCTGAACAGAAACGGTTTACAAACCGCCGAATTCACACGTGAGTTTAACTCTGTCAGTTGAATGCACACATTGACAACCATTCAGTTAGAATGCTCCGTTTTGGTTTTAGAAGCAGATATTTCTCTGTACAGCCTATGGTCACATTCACTCGGGAATATCCCAACGCAGCTCCTAGAAGAAACGTCTTTCTGACTCGCTGAATCTCAACATAGATTCAACTTTCTTAGGTGAACGAACGCACAGCAGAGCAGTTTCAAGGAAACGTTCCTCCTGAGTTTTAGACGAAGTTTACTGCTGTTTCGTACGGATGCCGGCATTGGGCTGGAAATGCCGGTTTTGGGATTCTGTAAAGAAAGGGTTTGCAAACCGCTGATTCCACACGTGAGTTTAACTCTGTCAGTTGAATTCACACATTGACAACCATTCAGTTAGATAACTCCGTTTTGATTTTAGAAGCAGATATTTCTCTGTACAGCGTATGGTCCCATTCACTCGGGAATATCCCAACGCAGCTCCTAGAAGAAACGTGTTTCTGTCTCGCTGAATCTCAACGTAGATGCAACTCTCTTAGGTGAACGAACGCACAGCAGATCAGTTTCAAGGAAACGTTTCCCCTGAGTTTTAGACGAAGTTTCCTGCGGTTTAGTACGTATGCCGGCATTGGGATGGAAATACCGGTTTTGGGATTCTGCACAGAAACGGTTTACAAACCGCCGAATTCACACGTGAGTTTAACTCTGTCAGTTGAATGCACACATTGACAACCATTCAGTTAGAATGCTCCGTTTTGGTTTTAGAAGCAGATATTTCTCTGTACAGCCTATGGACCCATTCACTCGGGAATATCCCAACGCAGCTCCTAGAAGAAACGTGTTTATGACTCGCTGAATCTCAACATAGATTCAACTCTCTTAGGTGAACGAACACACAGCAGAGCAGTTTCAAGTAAACGATTCTCCTGAGTTTTAGACGAAGTTTACTGCGGTTTAGTACGTATGCCGGCATTGGGATGGAAATACCGGTTTTGGGATTTTGCACAGAAACGGTTTGCAAACCGCTGAATTCACACGTGAGTTTAACTCTGTCAGTTGAATGCACACATTGACAACCATTCAGTTAGATAGGTCCGTTTTGGTTTTAGAAGCAGATATTTCTCTGTACAGCCTATGGTCCCATTCACTCGGGAATATCCCAACGCTGCTCCTAGAAGAAACGTGTTTATGACTCGCTGAATCTCAACATAGATTCCACTCTCGTAGGTGAACGAATGCACAGCAGAGCAGTTTCAAGGAAACGTTTCCCCTGAGCTTTAGACGAAGTTTCCTGCGGTTTAGTACGTATGCCGGCTTTGGGATGGAAATATCGGTTTTGGGATTCTGTACAAAAACGATTTACAAACCGTCGAATTCACACGTGAGTTTAACTCTGTCAGTTGAATGCACACATTGACAACCATTCAGTTAGAATGCTCCGTTTTGGTTTTAGAAGCAGATATTTCTCTGTACAGCCTATGGTCCCATTCACTCGGGAATATCCCAACGCAGCTCCTAGAAGAAACGGGTTTCTGACTCGCTGAATCTCAACATAGATTCAAATTTCTTAGGTGAACGAACGCACAGCAGAGCAGTTTCAAGGAAACGTTCCTCCTGAGTTTTAGACGAAGTTTACTGCTGTTTCGTACGAATGCCGGCATTGGGCTGGAAATGCCGGTTTTGGGATTCTGCAAAGAAAGGGTTTGCAAACAGCTGATTCCACACGTGAGTTTAACTCTGTCAGTTGAATGCACACATTGACAACCGTTCAGTTAGATAACTCCGTTTTGGTTTTAGAAGCAGATATTTCTCTGTACAGTCTATGGTCCCATTCACTCGGGAATATCCCAACGCAGCTCCTAGAAGAAACGTGTTTCTGTCTCGCTGAATCTCAATATAGATTCAACTCTCTTAGGTGAACGAACGCACAGCAGAGCAGTTTCAAGGAAACGTTTCCCCTGAGTTTTAGACGAAGTTTCCTGTGGTTTAGTACGTATGCCGGCATTGGGATGGAAATATCGGTTTTGGAATTCTGCACAGAAACGGTTTGCAAACCGCCGAATTCACACGTGAGTTTAACTCTCTCAGTTGAATGCACACATTGACAACCATTCAGTTAGAAAGCTCCGTTTTGGTTTTAGAAGCAGATATTTCTCTGTACAGCCTATGGTCCCATTCACTCGGGAATATCCCAACAGAGTTCCTAGAAGAAACGTGAATATGACTCGCTGAATCCCAGCATAGATTCAACTCTCTTAGGTGAACGAACACACAGTAGAGCAGTTTCAAGGAAACGTTTCTCCTGAGTTTTAGACGAAGTTTACTGCTGTTTCGTACGTATGCTGGCATTGGGCTGGAAATGCCGGTTTTGGGATTCTGCAAAGAAAGCGTTTGCAAACCGCTGATTCCACACGTGAGTTTAACTCTGTCAGTTGAATGCACATATTGACAACCATTCAGTTAGGTAGCTCCGTTTTGGTTTTAGAAGCAGATATTTCTCTGTACAGCCTATGGTCCCATTCACTCGGGAATATCCCAACGCAGCTCCTAGAAGAAACGTGTTAATGACTCGTTGAATCTCAACATAGATTCAACTCTCTTAGGTGAACGAACGCACAGCAGAGCAGTTTCAAGGAAACGTTTCCCCTGAGTTTCAGACGAAGTTTCCTGCGGTTTAGTACGTATGCCGTCATTGGGATGGAAATACCGGTTTTGGGATTCTGCACAGAAACGGTTTGCAAACCGCCGAATTCACACGTGAGTTTAACTCTGTCAGTTGAATGCACACATTGCCAGCCATTCAGTTAGAATGCTCCGTTTTGGTTTTAGAAGCAGATATTTCTCTGTACAGCCTATGGTCCCATTCACTCGGGAATATCCCAACGCAGCTCCTAGAAGAAACGTGTTTCTGACTCGCTGAATCTCAACATAGATTCAACTTTCTTAGCTGAACGAACGCACAGCCGAGCAGTTTCAAGGAAACGTTCCTCCTGAGTTTTAGACGAAGTTTACTGCTGTTTCGTACGTATGCCGGCATTGGGCTGGAAATGCCGGTTTTGGGATTCTGCAAAGAAAGGGTTTGCAAACCGCTGATTCCACACGTGAGTTTATCTCTGTCAGTTGAATGCACACATTGACAACCATTCAGTTAGATAGCTCCGTTTTGGTTTTAGAAGCAGATATTTCTCTGTACAGCCTATGGTCCCATTCACTCGGGAATATCCCAACGCAGCTCCTAGAAGAAACGTATTTATGACTCGCTGAATCTCAACATAGATTCAACTTTTTAGGTGAACGAACGCACAGCAGAGCAATTTCAAGGAAACGTTCCTCCTGAGTTTTAGACGAAGTTTACTGCGGTTTAGAACGTATGCCGGCTTTGGGATGGAAATACCGGTTTTGGGATTCTGCACAGAAAGCGTTTGCAAACCGCTGAATCCACACGTGAGTTTAACTCCGTCAGTTGAATGCACACATTGACAACCATTCAGTTAGATAGCTCCGTTTTGGTTTTAGAAGCAGATATTTCTCTGTACAGCCTATGGTCCCATTCACTCGGGAATATCCCAACGCAGCTCCTAGAAGAAACGTATTTATGACTCGCTGAATCTCAACATAGATTCAACTTTTTAGGTGAACGAACGCACAGCAGAGCAATTTCAAGGAAACGTTCCTCCTGAGTTTTAGACGAAGTTTACTGCGGTTTAGAACGTATGCCGGCTTTGGGATGGAAATACCGGTTTTGGGATTCTGCAAAGAAAGGGTTTGCAAACCGCTGATTCCACACGTGAGTTTATCTCTGTCAGTTGAATGCACACATTGACAACCATTCAGTTAGATAGCTCCGTTTTGGTTTTAGAAGCAGATATTTCCCTGTACAGCCTATTGTCCCATTCACTCGGGAATATCCCAACGCAGCTCCTAGAAGAAACGTGTTTATGACTCGCTGAGTCTCAGCATAGATTCAACTCTCTTAGGTGAACGAACGCACAGCAGAGCAGTTTCAAGGAAACGTTTCCCCTGAGTTTCAGACGAAGTTTCCTGCGGTTTAGTACGTATGCCGGCATTGGGATGGAAATACCGGTTTTGGGATTCTGCACAGAAACGGTTTGCAAACCGCCGAATTCACACGTGAGTTTAACTGTGTCAGTTGAATGCACACATTGCCAAACATTCAGTTAGAATGCTCCATTTCGGTTTTAGAAGCAGATATTTCTCTGTACAGCCTATTGTCCCATTCACTCGGGAATATCCCAACGCTGCTCCTAGAAGAAACGTGTTTATGACTCGCTGAATCTCAATATAGATTCAACTTTTTAGGTGAACGAACGCACAGCAGAGCTGTTTCAAGGAAATGTTCCTCCTGAGTTTTAGACGAAGTTTCCTGCGGTTTAGAACGTATGCCGACAATTGGCTGGAAATACCGGTTTTGGGAATCTGCACAGAAAGGGTTTGCAAACCGCTGAATCCACACGTGAGTTTAATTCCGTCTGTTGAATGCACACATTGACAACCATTCAGTTAGATAGCTCCGTTTTGGTTTTAGAAGCAGATATTTCTCTGTACAGCCTATGGTCCCATTCACTCGGGAATAACCCAGCGCAGCTCCTAGAAGAAATGTGTTTCTGACTCGCTGAATCTCAACATAGATTCCACTCTCTTAGGTGAACGAACGCACAGCAGAGAAGTTTCAAGGAAACGTTTCCCCTGAGTTTTAGACGAAGTTTCCTGCGGTTTAGTACGTATGCCGGCATTGGGATGGAAATACCGGTTTTGGGATTCTGTACAGAAACGGTTTACAAACCGCCGAATTCACACGTGAGTTTAACTCTGTCAGTTGAATGCACACATTGACAACCATTCAGTTAGAATGCTCCGTTTTGGTTTTAGAAGCAGATATTTCTCTGTACAGCCTATGGTCCCATTCACTCGGGAATATCCCAACGCAGCTCCTAGAAGAAACGTGTTTCTGACTCGCTGAATCTCAACATAGATTCAACTTTCTTAGGTGAACGAACGCACAGCAGAGCAGTTTCAAGGAAACGTTCCTCCTGAGTTTTAGACGAAGTTTACTGCTGTTTCGTACGGATGCCGGCATTGCGCTGGAAATGCCGGTTTTGGGATTCTGTAAAGAAAGGGTTTGCAAACCGCTGATTCCACACGTGAGTTTAACTCTGTCAGTTGAATTCACACATTGACAACCATTCAGTTACATAGGTCCGTTTTGGTTTTAGAAGCAGATATTCCTCTGTACAGCCTATGGTGCCATTCACTCGGGAATATTCCAACTCAGTTCCTAGAAGAAACGTGTATATGACTCGCTGAATCCCAGCATAGATTCAACTCTCTTAGGTGAACGAACGCACAGCAGAGCAGTTTCAAGGAAACGTTTCTCCTGAGTTTTAGACGAAGTTTACTGCTGTTTCGTACGTATGCCGGCATTAGGCTGGAAATGCCGGTTTTGGGATTCTGCAAAGAAAGGGTTTGCAAACCGCTGATTCCACACGTGAGTTTAACTCTGTCAGTTGAATGCACACATTGTCAACCATTCAGTTAGATAGCTCCGTTTTGGTTTTACAAGCAGATATTTCTCTGTACAGCCTATGGTCCCATTCACTCGGGAATAACATAACGCAGCTCCTAAAAGAAACGTGTTTCTGACTCGCTGAATCTCAACATAGATTCCACTCTCATAGGTGAACGAACGCACAGCAGAGAAGTTTCAAGGAAACGTTTCCCCTGAGTTTTAGACGAAGTTTCCTGCGGTTTAGTACGTATGCCGGCAATTGGATGGAAATTCCGGTTTTGGTCCTGTACAGAAACGGTTTACAAACCGCCGAATTCACACGTGAGTTTAACTCTGTCAGTTGAATGCACACATTGACAACCATTCAGTTAGAATGCTCCGTTCTGGTTTTAGAAGCAGATATTTCTCTGTACAGCCTATGGTCCCATTCACTCGGGAATATCCCAACGCAGCTCCTAGAAGAAACGTGTTTCTGACTCGCTGAATCTCAACATAGATTCAACTTTCTTAGGTGAACGAACGCACAGCAGAGCAGTTTCAAGGAAACGTTCCTCCTGAGTTTTAGACGAAGTTTACTGCTGTTTCGTACGTATGCCGGCATTGGGCTGGAAATGCCGGTTTTGGGATTCTGCAAAGAAAGGGTTTGCAAACTGCTGATTCCACACGTGAGTTTAACTCTGTCAGTTGAATGCACACATTGACAACCATTCAGTTAGATAACTCCGTTTTGGTTTTAGAAGCAGATATTTCTCTGTACAGCCTATGGTCCCATTCACTCGGGAATATCCCAACGCAGCTCCTAGAAGAAACGTGTTTCTGACTCGCTGAATCTCAACATAGATTCAACATTCTTAGGTGACCGAACGCACAGCAGAGCAGTTTCAAGGAAACGATTCTCCTGAGTTTTAGACGAAGTTTACTGCTGTTTAGTACGTATGCCGTCTTTGGGATGGAAATACCGGTTTTGGGATTCTGCACAGAAAGGTTTTGCAAACCGCTGAATCCACACGTGAGTTTAACTCCGTCAGTTGAATGCACACATTGACAACCATTCAGTTAGATAGCTCCGTTTTGGTTTTAGAAGCAGATATTTCTCTGTACAGCCTATTGTCCCATTCACTCGGGAATATCCCAACGCTGCTCCTAGAAGAAACGTGTTTATGACTCGCTGAATCTCAATATAGATTCAACTTTTTAGGTGAACGAACGCACAGCAGAGCAGTTTCAAGGAAACGTTCCTCCTGAGTTTTAGACGAAGTTTCCTGCGGTTTAGAACGTATGCCGACAATTGGCTGGAAATACCGGTTTGGGAATCTGCACAGAAAGGGTTTGCAAACCGCTGAATCCACACGTGAGTTTAATTCCGTCAGTTGAATGCACACATTGACATTCATTCAGTTAGATAGCTCCGTTTTGGTTTTAGAAGCAGATATTTCTCTGTACAGCCTATGGTCCCATTCACTCGGGAATAACCCAGCGCAGCTCCTAGAAGAAATGTGTTTCTGACTCGCTGAATCTCAACATAGATTCCACTCTCTTAGGTGAACGAACGCACAGCAGAGAAGTTTCAAGGAAACGTTTCCCCTGAGTTTTAGACGAAGTTTCCTGCGGTTTAGTACGTATGCCGGCATTGGGATGGAAATACCGGTTTTGGGATTCTGAACAGAAACGGTTTACAAACCGCCGAATTCAGACGTGAGTTTAACTCTGTCAGTTGAATGCACACATTGACAACCATTCAGTTAGAATGCTCCGTTTTGGTTTTAGAAGCAGATATTTCTCTGTACAGCCTATGGTCACATTCACTCGGGAATATCCCAACGCAGCTCCTAGAAGAAACGTGTTTCTGACTCGCTGAATCTCAACATAGATTCAACTTTCTTAGGTGAACGAACGCACAGCAGAGCAGTTTCAAGGAAACGTTCCTCCTGAGTTTTAGACGAAGTTTACTGCTGTTTCGTACGGATGCCGGCATTGGGCTGGAAATGCCGGTTTTGGGATTCTGTAAAGAAAGGGTTTGCAAACCGCCGATTCCACACGTGAGTTTAACTCTGTCAGTTGAATTCACACATTGACAACCATTCAGTTAGATAACTCCGTTTTGATTTTAGAAGCAGATATTTCTCTGTACAGCCTATGGTCCCATTCACTCGGGAATATCCCAACGCAGCTCCTAGAAGAAACGTGTTTCTGACTCGCTGAATCTCAACGTAGATTCAACTCTCTTAGGTGAACGAACGCACAGCAGATCAGTTTCAAGGAAACGTTTCCCCTGAGTTTTAGACGAAGTTTCCTGCGGTTTAGTACGTATGCCGGCATTGGGATGGAAATACCGGTTTTGGGATTCTGCACAGAAACGGTTTACAAACCGCCGAATTCACACGTGAGTTTAACTCTGTCAGTTGAATGCACACATTGACAACCATTCAGTTAGAATGCTCCGTTTTGGTTTTAGAAGCAGATATTTCTCTGTACAGCCTATGGACCCATTCACTCGGGAATATCCCAACGCAGCTCCTAGAAGAAACCTGTTTATGACTCGCTGAATCTCAACATAGATTCAACTCTCTTAGGTGAACGAACACACAGCAGAGCAGTTTCAAGTAAACGATTCTCCTGAGTTTTAGACGAAGTTTACTGCGGTTTAGTACGTATGCCGGCATTGGGATGGAAATACCGGTTTTGGGATTTTGCACAGAAACGGTTTGCAAACCGCTGAATTCACACGTGAGTTTAACTCTGTCAGTTGAATGCACACATTGACAACCATTCAGTTAGATAGGTCCGTTTTGGTTTTAGAAGCAGATATTTCTCTGTACAGCCTATGGTCCCATTCACTCGGGAATATCCCAACGCAGCTCCTAGAAGAAACGTGTTTCTGACTCGCTGAATCTCAACATAGATTCAACATTCTTAGGTGAACGAACGCACAGCAGAGCAGTTTCAAGGAAACGTTTCCCCTGAGTTTTACACGAAGTTTCCTGCGGTTTAGTACGTATGCCGGCATTGGGCTGTAAATACCGGTTTTGGGATTCTGCACAGAAAGGGGTTGCAAACCGCTGAATCCACACGTGAGATTAACTCTGTCATTTTAATGCACACATTGACAACCATTCAGTTACATAGGTCCGTTTTGGTTTTAGAAGCAGATATTCCTCTGTACAGCCTATGGTCCCATTCACTCGGGAATATTCCAACTCAGTTCCTAGAAGAAACGTGTATATGACTCGCTGAATCCCAGCATAGATTCAACTCTCTTAGGTGAACGAACGCACAGCAGAGCAGTTTCAAGGAAACGTTTCTCCTGAGTTTTAGACGAAGTTTACTGCTGTTTCGTACGTATGCCGGCATTAGGCTGGAAATGCCGGTTTTGGGATTCTGCAAAGAAAGGGTTTGCAAACCGCTGATTCCACACGTGAGTTTAACTCTGTCAGTTGAATGCACACATTGTCAACCATTCAGTTAGATAGCTCCGTTTTGGTTTTACAAGCAGATATTTCTCTGTACAGCCTATGGTCCTATTCACTCGGGAATAACCCAACGCAGCTCCTAAAAGAAACGTGTTTCTGACTCGCTGAATCTCAACATAGATTCCACTCTCTTAGGTGAACGAACGCACAGCAGAGCTGTTTCAAGGAAACGTTTCCCCTGAGTTTTAGATGAAGATTCCTGCGGTTTAGTACGTATGCCGGCATTGGGATGGAAATATCGGTTTTGGGATTCTGTACAGAAACGGTTTACAAACCGCCGAATTCACACGTGAGTTTAACTCTGTCAGTTGAATGCACACATTGACAACCATTCAGTTAGATATCTCCGTTTTGGTTTTAGAAGCAGATATTTCTCTGTACAGCCTATGGTCCCATTCACTCGGGAATATCCAAACGCAGCTCCTAGAAGAAACGTGTTTCTGACTCGCTGAATCTCAACATAGATTCAACTCTCTTAGGTGAACGAACACACAGCAGAGCAGTTTCAAGTAAACGATTCTCCTGAGTTTTAGACGAAGTTTACTGCGGTTTAGTACGTATGCCGGCATTGGGATGGAAATACCGGTTTTGGGATTTTGCACAGAATCGGTTTGCATACCGCTGAATTCACACGTGAGTTTAACTCTGTCAGTTGAATGCACACTTTGACAACCATTCAGTTAGATAGCTCCATTTTGGTTTTAGAAGCAGATATTTCTCTGTACAGTCTATGGTCCCATTCACTCGGGAATATCCCAACGCAGCTCCTAGAAGAAACGTGTTTCTGACTCGCTGAATCTCAACATAGATTCAACTCTCTTAGGTGAACGAACGCACAGCAGAGCAGTTTCAAGGAAACGTTTCTCCTTAGTTTTAGACGAAGTTTCCTGCGGTTTAGTACGTATGCCGGCATTGGGCTGGAAATACCGGTTTTGGGATTCTGCACAGATAGGGTTTGCAAGCCGCTGAATCCACACGTGAGATTAACTCTTTCGGTTGAATGCACACATTGACAACCATTCGGTTAGATAGCTGGGTTTTGGTTTTAGAAGAAGATATTTCTCTGTACACCCTATGGTCCCATTCACTCGGCAATATCCCAACAGAGTTCCTAGAAGAAACGTGTATATGACTCGCTGAATCCCAGCATAGATTCAACTCTCTTAGGTGAACGAACGCACAGCAGAGCAGTTTCAAGGAAACGTTCCTCCTGAGTTTTAGACGAAGTTTCCTGCGGTTTAGAACGTGTGCCGGCAATGGGCTGGAAATACCGGATTTGGGATTCTGCACAGAAAGGGTTTGCACACCGCCGAATCTACACGTGAGTTTATCTCCGTCAGTTAAATGCACACATTGACAACCATTCAGTTAGATAGCTCCGTTTTGGTTTTAGAAGCAGATATTTCTCTGTACAGTCTATGGTCCCATTCACTCGGGAATAACCCAGCGCAGCTCCTAGAAGAAACGTGTTTCTGACTCGCTGAATCTCAACATAGATTCCACTCTCTTAGGTGAACGAACGCACAGCAGAGAAGTTTCAAGGAAACGTTTCCCCTGAGTTTTAGACGAAGTTTCATGCGGTTTAGTACGTATGCCGGCATGGGGATGGAAATACCGGTTTTGGGATTCTGTACAGAAACGGTTTACAAACCGCCGAATTCACACGTGAGTTTAACTCTGTCAGTTGAATGCACACATTGACAACCATTCAGTTAGAATGCTCCGTTTTGGTTTTAGAAGCAGATATTTCTCTGTACAGCCTATGGTCCCATTCACTCGGGAATATCCCAACGCAGCTCCTAGAAGAAACGTGTTTCTGACTCGCTGAATCTCAACATAGATTCAACTTTCTTAGGTGAACGAATGCACAGCAGAGCAGTTTCAAGGAAACGTTCCTCCTGAGTTTTAGACGAAGTTTCCTGCAGTTTAGTACGTATGCCGGCATTGGGCTGGAAATGCCGGTTTTGGGATTCTGCAAAGAAAGGGTTTGCAAACCGCTGATTCCACACGTCAGTTTAACTCTGTCAGTTGAATGCACACATTGACAACCATTCAGTTAGATAGCTCCGTTTTGGTTTTAGAAGCAGATATTTCCCTGTACAGCCTATTGTCCCATTCACTCGGGAATATCCCAACGCAGCTCCTAGAAGAAACGTGTTTATGACTCGCTGAGTCTCAGCATAGATTCAACTCTCTTAGGTGAACGAACGCACAGCAGAGCAGTTTCAAGGAAACGTTTCCCCTGAGTTTCAGACGAAGTTTCCTGCCGTTTAGTACGTATGCCGGCATTGGGCTGGAAATGCCGGTTTTGGGATTCTGCACAGAAAGGGTTTGCAAACCGCTGAATACACACGTGAGTTTAACTCTGTCAGTTGAATTCACACATTGACAACCATTCAGTTAGATAACTCCGTTTTGATTTTAGAAGCAGATATTTCTCTGTACAGCCTATGGTCCCATTCACTCGGGAATATCCCAACGCAGCTCCTAGAAGAAACGTGTTTCTGACTCGCTGAATCTCAACGTAGATTCAACTCTCTTAGGTGAACGAACGCACAGCAGATCAGTTTCAAGGAAACGTTTCCCCTGAGTTTTAGACGAAGTTTCCTGCGGTTTAGTACGTATGCCGGCATTGGGATGGAAATACCGGATTTGGGATTCTGCACAGAAACGGTTTACAAACCGCCGAATTCACACGTGAGTTTAACTCTGTCAGTTGAATGCACACATTGCCAAACATTCAGTTAGAATGCTCCATTTTGGTTTTAGAAGCAGATATTTCTCTGTACAGCCTATTGTCCCATTCACTCGGGAATATCCCAACGCTGCTCCTAGAAGAAACGTGTTTATGACTCGCTGAATCTCAATATAGATTCAACTTTTTAGGTGAACGAACGCACAGCAGAGCAGTTTCAAGGAAACGTTCCTCCTGAGTTTTAGACGAAGTTTCCTGCGGTTTAGAACGTATGCCGACAATTGGCTGGAAATACCGGTTTTGGGAATCTGCACAGAAAGGGTTTGCAAACCGCTGAATCCACACGTGAGTTTAATTCCGTCAGTTGAATGCACACATTGACAACCATTCAGTTAGATAGCTCCGTTTTGGTTTTAGAAGCAGATATTTCTCTGTACAGCCTATGGTCCCATTCACTCGGGAATAACCCAGCGCAGCTCCTAGAAGAAATGTGTTTCTGACTCGCTGAATCTCAACATAGATTCCACTCTCTTAGGTGAACGAACGCACAGCAGAGAAGTTTCAAGGAAACGTTTCCCCTGAGTTTTAGACGAAGTTTCCTGCGGTTTAGTACGTATGCCGGCATTGGGATGGAAATACCGGTTTTGGGATTCTGAACAGAAACGGTTTACAAACCGCCGAATTCACACGTGAGTTTAACTCTGTCAGTTGAATGCACACATTGACAACCATTCAGTTAGAATGCTCCGTTTTGGTTTTAGAAGCAGATATTTCTCTGTACAGCCTATGGTCACATTCACTCGGGAATATCCCAACGCAGCTCCTAGAAGAAACGTGTTTCTGACTCGCTGAATCTCAACATAGATTCAACTTTCTTAGGTGAACGAACGCACAGCAGAGCAGTTTCAAGGAAACGTTCCTCCTGAGTTTTAGACGAAGTTTACTGCTGTTTCGTACGGATGCCGGCATTGGGTTGGAAATGCCGGTTTTGGGATTCTGTAAAGAAAGGGTTTGCAAACCGCTGATTCCACACGTGAGTTTAACTCTGTCAGTTGAATTCACACATTGACAACCATTCAGTTAGATAACTCCGTTTTGATTTTAGAAGCAGATATTTCTCTGTACAGCCTATGGTCCCATTCACTCGGGAATATCCCAACGCAGCTCCTAGAAGAAACGTGTTTCTGACTCGCTGAATCTCAACGTAGATTCAACTCTCTTAGGTGAACGAACGCACAGCAGATCAGTTTCAAGGAAACGTTTCCCTGAGTTTTAGACGAAGTTTCCTGCGGTTTAGTACGTATGCCGGCATTGGGATGGAAATACCGGTTTTGGGATTCTGCACAGAAACGGTTTA
The DNA here is from genome assembly GCF_030222135.1 of Aotus nancymaae. Taxonomy (NCBI): domain Eukaryota; kingdom Metazoa; phylum Chordata; class Mammalia; order Primates; family Aotidae; genus Aotus; species Aotus nancymaae. The sequence continues at coordinate 1,212,028 of NW_026988565.1, forward strand.
CAAACCGCCGAATTCACACGTGAGTTTAACTCTGTCAGTTGAATGCACACATTGACAACCATTCAGTTAGAATGCTCCGTTTTGGTTTTAGAAGCAGATATTTCTCTGTACAGCCTATGGACCCATTCACTCGGGAATATCCCAACGCAGCTCCTAGAAGAAACGTGTTTATGACTCGCTGAATCTCAACATAGATTCAACTCTCTTAGGTGAACGAACACACAGCAGAGCAGTTTCAAGTAAACGATTCTCCTGAGTTTTAGACGAAGTTTACTGCGGTTTAGTACGTATGCCGGCATTGGGATGGAAATACCGGTTTTGGGATTTTGCACAGAAACGGTTTGCAAACCGCTGAATTCACACGTGAGTTTAACTCTGTCAGTTGAATGCACACATTGACAACCATTCAGTTAGATAGGTCCGTTTTGGTTTTAGAAGCAGATATTTCTCTGTACAGCCTATGGTCCCATTCACTCGGGAATATCCCAACGCAGCTCCTAGAAGAAACGTGTTTCTGACTCGCTGAATCTCAACATAGATTCAACATTCTTAGGTGAACGAACGCACAGCAGAGCAGTTTCAAGGAAACGTTTCCCCTGAGTTTTACACGAAGTTTCCTGCGGTTTAGTACGTATGCCGGCATTGGGCTGGAAATACCGGTTTTGGGATTCTGCACAGAAAGGGGTTGCAAACCGCTGAATCCACACGTGAGATTAACTCTGTCATTTTAATGCACACATTGACAACCATTCAGTTACATAGGTCCGTTTTGGTTTTAGAAGCAGATATTCCTCTGTACAGCCTATGGTCCCATTCACTCGGGAATATTCCAACTCAGTTCCTAGAAGAAACGTGTATATGACTCGCTGAATCCCAGCATAGATTCAACTCTCTTAGGTGAACGAACGCACAGCAGAGCAGTTTCAAGGAAACGTTTCTCCTGAGTTTTAGACGAAGTTTACTGCTGTTTCGTACGTATGCCGGCATTAGGCTGGAAATGCCGGTTTTGGGATTCTGCAAAGAAAGGGTTTGCAAACCGCTGATTCCACACGTGAGTTTAACTCTGTCAGTTGAATGCACACATTGTCAACCATTCAGTTAGATAGCTCCGTTTTGGTTTTACAAGCAGATATTTCTCTGTACAGCCTATGGTCCCATTCACTCGGGAATAACCCAACGCAGCTCCTAAAAGAAACGTGTTTCTGACTCGCTGAATCTCAACATAGATTCCACTCTCTTAGGTGAACGAACGCACAGCAGAGCTGTTTCAAGGAAACGTTTCCCCTGAGTTTTAGATGAAGATTCCTGCGGTTTAGTACGTATGCCGGCATTGGGATGGAAATATCGGTTTTGGGATTCTGTACAGAAACGGTTTACAAACCGCCGAATTCACACGTGAGTTTAACTCTGTCAGTTGAATGCACACATTGACAACCATTCAGTTAGATATCTCCGTTTTGGTTTTAGAAGCAGATATTTCTCTGTACAGCCTATTGTCCCATTCACTCGGGAATATCCAAACGCAGCTCCTAGAAGAAACGTGTTTCTGACTCGCTGAATCTCAACATAGATTCAACTCTCTTAGGTGAACGAACACACAGCAGAGCAGTTTCAAGTAAACGATTCTCCTGAGTTTTAGACGAAGTTTACTGCGGTTTAGTACGTATGCCGGCATTGGGATGGAAATACCGGTTTTGGGATTTTGCACAGAAACGGTTTGCATACCGCTGAATTCACACGTGAGTTTAACTCTGTCAGTTGAATGCACACATTGACAACCATTCAGTTAGATAGCTCCATTTTGGTTTTAGAAGCAGATATTTCTCTGTACAGTCTATGGTCCCATTCACTCGGGAATATCCCAACGCAGCTCCTAGAAGAAACGTGTTTCTGACTCGCTGAATCTCAACATAGATTCAACTCTCTTAGGTGAACGAACGCACAGCAGAGCAGTTTCAAGGAAACGTTTCTCCTTAGTTTTAGACGAAGTTTCCTGCGGTTTAGTACGTATGCCGGCATTGGGCTGGAAATACCGGTTTTGGGATTCTGCACAGAAAGGGTTTGCAAGCCGCTGAATCCACACGTGAGATTAACTCTTTCGGTTGAATGCACACATTGACAACCATTCGGTTAGATAGCTGGGTTTTGGTTTTAGAAGAAGATATTTCTCTGTACACCCTATGGTCCCATTCACTCGGGAATATCCCAACAGAGTTCCTAGAAGAAACGTGTATATGACTCGCTGAATCCCAGCATAGATTCAACTCTCTTAGGTGAACGAACGCACAGGAGAGCAGTTTCAAGGAAACGTTTCCCCTGAGTTTCAGACGAAGTTTCCTGCGGTTTAGTACGTATGCCGGCATTGGGATGGAAATACCGGTTTTGGGATTCTGCACAGAAACGGTTTGCAAACCGCCGAATTCACACGTGAGTTTAACTCTGTCAGTTGAATGCACACATTGCCAACCATTCAGTTAGAATGCTCCGTTTTGGTTTTAGAAGCAGATATTTCTCTGTACAGCCTATGGTCCCATTCACTCGGGAATATCCCAACGCTGCTCCTAGAAGAAACGTGTTTCTGACTCGCTGAATCTCAACATAGATTCAACATTCTTAGGTGAACGAACGCACAGCAGAGCAGTTTCAAGGAAACGTTTCCCCTGAGTTTTACACGAAGTTTCCTGCGGTTTAGTACGTATGACGGCATTGGGCTGGAAATACCGGTTTTGGGATTCTGCACAGAAAGGGGTTGCAAACCGCTGAATCCACACGTGAGATTAACTCTGTCATTTTAATGCACACATTGACAACCATTCAGTTACATAGGTCCGTTTTGGTTTTAGAAGCAGATATTCCTCTGTACAGCCTATGGTCCCATTCACTCGGGAATATTCCAACTCAGTTCCTAGAAGAAACGTGTATATGACTCGCTGAATCCCAGCATAGATTCAACTCTCTTAGGTGAACGAACGCACAGCAGAGCAGTTTCAAGGAAACGTTTCTCCTGAGTTTTAGACGAAGTTTACTGCTGTTTCGTACGTATGCCGGCATTAGGCTGGAAATGCCGGTTTTGGGATTCTGCAAAGAAAGGGTTTGCAAACCGCTGATTCCACACGTGAGTTTAACTCTGTCAGTTGAATGCACACATTGTCAACCATTCAGTTAGATAGCTCCGTTTTGGTTTTACAAGCAGATATTTCTCTGTACAGCCTATGGTCCCATTCACTCGGGAATAACCCAACGCAGCTCCTAAAAGAAACGTGTTTCTGACTCGCTGAATCTCAACATAGATTCCACTCTCTTAGGTGAACGAACGCACAGCAGAGCTGTTTCAAGGAAACGTTTCCCCTGAGTTTTAGATGAAGATTCCTGCGGTTTAGTACGTATGCCGGCATTGGGATGGAAATATCGGTTTTGGGATTCTGTACAGAAACGGTTTACAAACCGCCGAATTCACACGTGAGTTTAACTCTGTCAGTTGAATGCACACATTGACAACCATTCAGTTAGATATCTCCGTTTTGGTTTTAGAAGCAGATATTTCTCTGTACAGCCTATTGTCCCATTCACTCGGGAATATCCAAACGCAGCTCCTAGAAGAAACGTGTTTCTGACTCGCTGAATCTCAACATAGATTCAACTCTCTTAGGTGAACGAACACACAGCAGAGCAGTTTCAAGTAAACGATTCTCCTGAGTTTTAGACGAAGTTTACTGCGGTTTAGTACGTATGCCGGCATTGGGATGGAAATACCGGTTTTGGGATTTTGCACAGAAACGGTTTGCATACCGCTGAATTCACACGTGAGTTTAACTCTGTCAGTTGAATGCACACATTGACAACCATTCAGTTAGATAGCTCCATTTTGGTTTTAGAAGCAGATATTTCTCTGTACAGTCTATGGTCCCATTCACTCGGGAATATCCCAACGCAGCTCCTAGAAGAAACGTGTTTCTGACTCGCTGAATCTCAACATAGATTCAACTCTCTTAGGTGAACGAACGCACAGCAGAGCAGTTTCAAGGAAACGTTTCTCCTTAGTTTTAGACGAAGTTTCCTGCGGTTTAGTACGTATGCCGGCATTGGGCTGGAAATACCGGTTTTGGGATTCTGCACAGAAAGGGTTTGCAAGCCGCTGAATCCACACGTGAGATTAACTCTTTCGGTTGAATGCACACATTGATAACCATTCGGTTAGATAGCTGGGTTTTGGTTTTAGAAGAAGATATTTCTCTGCACACCCTATGGTCCCATTCACTCGGCAATATCCCAACAGAGTTCCTAGAAGAAACGTGTATATGACTCGCTGAATCCCAGCATAGATTCAACTCTCTTAGGTGAACGAACGCACAGGAGAGCAGTTTCAAGGAAACGTTTCCCCTGAGTTTCAGACGAAGTTTCCTGCGGTTTAGTACGTATGCCGGCATTGGGATGGAAATACCGGTTTTGGGATTCTGCACAGAAACGGTTTGCAAACCGCCGAATTCACACGTGAGTTTAACTCTGTCAGTTGAATGCACACATTGCCAACCATTCAGTTAGAATGCTCCGTTTTGGTTTTAGAAGCAGATATTTCTCTGTACAGCCTATGGTCCCATTCACTCGGGAATATCCCAACGCTGCTCCTAGAAGAAACGTGTTTATGACTCGCTGAATCTCAACATAGATTCAACTTTTTAGGTGAACGAACGCACAGCAGAGCAGTTTCAAGGAAACGTTCCTCCTGAGTTTTAGACGAAGTTTCCTGCGGTTTAGAACGTGTGCCGGCAATGGGCTGGAAATACCGGATTTGGGATTCTGCACAGAAAGGGTTTGCAAACCGCCGAATCTACACGTGAGTTTATCTCCGTCAGTTAAATGCACACATTGACAACCATTCAGTTAGATAGCTCCGTTTTGGTTTTAGAAGCAGATATTTCTCTGTACAGCCTATGGTCCCATTCACTCGGGAATAACCCAGCGCAGCTCCTAGAAGAAACGTGTTTCTGACTCGCTGAATCTCAACATAGATTCCACTCTCTTAGGTGAACGAACGCACAGCAGAGAAGTTTCAAGGAAACGTTTCCCCTGAGTTTTAGACGAAGTTTCCTGCGGTTTAGTACGTATGCCGGCATGGGGATGGAAATACCGGTTTTGGGATTCTGTACAGAAACGGTTTACAAACCGCCGAATTCACACGTGAGTTTAACTCTGTCAGTTGAATGCACACATTGACAACCATTCAGTTAGAATGCTCCGTTTTGGTTTTAGAAGCAGATATTTCTCTGTACAGCCTATGGTCCCATTCACTCGGGAATATCCCAACGCAGCTCCTAGAAGAAACGTGTTTCTGACTCGCGGAATCTCAACATAGATTCAACTTTCTTAGGTGAACGAATGCACAGCAGAGCAGTTTCAAGGAAACGTTCCTCCTGAGTTTTAGTCGAAGTTTCCTGCAGTTTAGTACGTATGCCGGCATTGGGCTGGAAATGCCGGTTTTGGGATTCTGCAAAGAAAGGGTTTGCAAACCGCTGATTCCACACGTCAGTTTAACTCTGTCAGTTGAATGCACACATTGACAACCATTCAGTTAGATAGCTCCGTTTTGGTTTTAGAAGCAGATATTTCCCTGTACAGCCTATTGTCCCATTCACTCGGGAATATCCCAACGCAGCTCCTAGAAGAAACGTGTTTATGACTCGCTGAGTCTCAGCATAGATTCAACTCTCTTAGGTGAACGAACGCACAGCAGAGCAGTTTCAAGGAAACGTTTCCCCTGAGTTTCAGACGAAGTTTCCTGCCGTTTAGTACGTATGCCGGCATTGGGATGGAAATACCGGTTTTGGGATTCTGCACAGAAACGGTTTGCAAACCGCCGAATTCACACGTGAGTTTAACTCTGTCAGTTGAATGCACACATTGCCAAACATTCAGTTAGAATGCTCCATTTTGGTTTTAGAAGCAGATATTTCTCTGTACAGCCTATTGTCCCATTCACTCGGGAATATCCCAACGCTGCTCCTAGAAGAAACGTGTTTATGACTCGCTGAATCTCAATATAGATTCAACTTTTTAGGTGAACGAACGCACAGCAGAGCAGTTTCAAGGAAACGTTCCTCCTGAGTTTTAGACGAAGGTTCCTGCGGTTTAGAACGTATGCCGACAATTGGCTGGAAATACCGGTTTTGGGAATCTGCACAGAAAGGGTTTGCAAACCGCTGAATCCACACGTGAGTTTAATTCCGTCAGTTGAATGCACACATTGACAACCATTCAGTTAGATAGCTCCGTTTTGGTTTTAGAAGCAGATATTTCTCTGTACAGCCTATGGTCCCATTCACTCGGGAATAACCCAGCGCAGCTCCTAGAAGAAATGTGTTTCTGACTCGCGGAATCTCAACATAGATTCCACTCTCTTAGGTGAACGAACGCACAGCAGAGAAGTTTCAAGGAAACGTTTCCCCTGAGTTTTAGACGAAGTTTCCTGCGGTTTAGTACGTATGCCGGCATTGGGATGGAAATACCGGTTTTGGGATTCTGAACAGAAACGGTTTACAAACCGCTGAATTCACACGTGAGTTTAACTCTGTCAGTTGAATGCACACATTGACAACCATTCAGTTAGAATGCTCCGTTTTGGTTTTAGAAGCAGATATTTCTCTGTACAGCCTATGGTCACATTCACTCGGGAATATCCCAACGCAGCTCCTAGAAGAAACGTGTTTCTGACTCGCTGAATCTCAACATAGATTCAACTTTCTTAGGTGAACGAACGCACAGCAGAGCAGTTTCAAGGAAACGTTCCTCCTGAGTTTTAGACGAAGTTTACTGCTGTTTCGTACGGATGCCGGCATTGGGCTGGAAATGCCGGTTTTGGGATTCTGTAAAGAAAGGGTTTGCAAACCGCTGATTCCACACGTGAGTTTAACTCTGTCAGTTGAATTCACACATTGACAACCATTCAGTTAGATAACTCCGTTTTGATTTTAGAAGCAGATATTTCTCTGTACAGCCTATGGTCCCATTCACTCGGGAATATCCCAACGCAGCTCCTAGAAGAAACGTGTTTCTGACTCGCTGAATCTCAACGTAGATTCAACTCTCTTAGGTGAACGAACGCACAGCAGATCAGTTTCAAGGAAACGTTTCCCCTGAGTTTTAGACGAAGTTTCCTGCGGTTTAGTACGTATGCCGGCATTGGGATGGAAATACCGGATTTGGGATTCTGCACAGAAACGGTTTACAAACCGCCGAATTCACACGTGAGTTTAACTCTGTCAGTTGAATGCACACATTGCCAAACATTCAGTTAGAATGCTCCATTTTGGTTTTAGAAGCAGATATTTCTCTGTACAGCCTATTGTCCCATTCACTCGGGAATATCCCAACGCTGCTCCTAGAAGAAACGTGTTTATGACTCGCTGAATCTCAATATAGATTCAACTTTTTAGGTGAACGAACGCACAGCAGAGCAGTTTCAAGGAAACGTTCCTCCTGAGTTTTAGACGAAGGTTCCTGCGGTTTAGAACGTATGCCGACAATTGGCTGGAAATACCGGTTTTGGGAATCTGCACAGAAAGGGTTTGCAAACCGCTGAATCCACACGTGAGTTTAATTCCGTCAGTTGAATGCACACATTGACAACCATTCAGTTAGATAGCTCCGTTTTGGTTTTAGAAGCAGATATTTCTCTGTACAGCCTATGGTCCCATTCACTCGGGAATAACCCAGCGCAGTTCCTAGAAGAAATGTGTTTCTGACTCGCTGAATCTCAACATAGATTCCACTCTGTTAGGTGAACGAACGCACAGCAGAGAAGTTTCAAGGAAACGTTTCCCCTGAGTTTTAGACGAAGTTTCCTGCGGTTTAGTACGTATGCCGGCATTGGGATGGAAATACCGGTTTTGGGATTCTGAACAGAAACGGTTTACAAACCGCCGAATTCACACGTGAGTTTAACTCTGTCAGTTGAATGCACACATTGACAACCATTCAGTTAGAATGCTCCGTTTTGGTTTTAGAAGCAGATATTTCTCTGTACAGCCTATGGTCACATTCACTCGGGAATATCCCAACGCAGCTCCTAGAAGAAACGTGTTTCTGACTCGCTGAATCTCAACATAGATTCAACTTTCTTAGGTGAACGAACGCACAGCAGAGCAGTTTCAAGGAAACGTTCCTCCTGAGTTTTAGACGAAGTTTACTGCTGTTTCGTACGGATGCCGGCATTGGGCTGGAAATGCCGGTTTTGGGATTCTGTAAAGAAAGGGTTTGGAAACCGCTGATTCCACACGTGAGTTTAACTCTGTCAGTTGAATTCACACATTGACAACCATTCAGTTAGATAACTCCGTTTTGATTTTAGAAGCAGATATTTCTCTGTACAGCCTATGGTCCCATTCACTCGGGAATATCCCAACGCAGCTCCTAGAAGAAACGTGTTTCTGACTCGCTGAATCTCAACGTAGATTCAACTCTCTTAGGTGAACGAACGCACAGCAGATCAGTTTCAAGGAAACGTTTCCCCTGAGTTTTAGACGAAGTTTCCTGCGGTTTAGTACGTATGCCGGCATTGGGATGGAAATACCGGATTTGGGATTCTGCACAGAAACGGTTTACAAACCGCCGAATTCACACGTGAGTTTAACTCTGTCAGTTGAATGCACACATTGACAACCATTCAGTTAGAATGCTCCGTTTTGGTTTTAGAAGCAGATATTTCTCTGTACAGCCTATGGACCCATTCACTCGGGAATATCCCAACGCAGCTCCTAGAAGAAACGTGTTTATGACTCGCTGAATCTCAACATAGATTCAACTCTCTTAGGTGAACGAACACACAGCAGAGCAGTTTCAAGTAAACGATTCTCCTGAGTTTTAGACGAAGTTTACTGCGGTTTAGTACGTATGCCGGCATTGGGATGGAAATACCGGTTTTGGGAATTTGCACAGAAACGGTTTGCAAACCGCTGAATTCACACGTGAGTTTAACTCTGTCAGTTGAATGCACACATTGACAACCATTCAGTTAGATAGGTCCGTTTTGGTTTTAGAAGCAGATATTTCTCTGTACAGCCTATGGTCCCATTCACTCGGGAATATCCCAACGCAGCTCCTAGAAGAAACGTGTTTCTGACTCGCTGAATCTCAACATAGATTCAACATTCTTAGGTGAACGAACGCACAGCAGAGCAGTTTCAAGGAAACGTTTCCCCTGAGTTTTACACGAAGTTTCCTGCGGTTTAGTACGTATGCCGGCATTGGGCTGGAAATACCGGTTTTGGGATTCTGCACAGAAAGGGGTTGCAAACTGCTGAATCCACACGTGAGATTAAGTCTGTCATTTTAATGCACACATTGACAACCATTCAGTTACATAGGTCCGTTTTGGTTTTAGAAGCAGATATTCCTCTGTACAGCCTATGGTCCCATTCACTCGGGAATATTCCAACTCAGTTCCTAGAAGAAACGTGTATATGACTCGCTGAATCCCAGCATAGATTCAACTCTCTTAGGTGAACGAACGCACAGCAGAGCAGTTTCAAGGAAACGTTTCTCCTGAGTTTTAGACGAAGTTTACTGCTGTTTCGTACGTATGCCGGCATTAGGCTGGAAATGCCGGTTTTGGGATTCTGCAAAGAAAGGGTTTGCAAACCGCTGATTCCACACGTGAGTTTAACTCTGTCAGTTGAATGCACACATTGTCAACCATTCAGTTAGATAGCTCCGTTTTGGTTTTACAAGCAGATATTTCTCTGTACAGCCTATGGTCCCATTCACTCGGGAATAACCCAACGCAGCTCCTAAAAGAAACGTGTTTCTGACTCGCTGAATCTCAACATAGATTCCACTCTCTTAGGTGAACGAACGCACAGCAGAGCTGTTTCAAGGAAACGTTTCCCCTGAGTTTTAGATGAAGATTCCTGCGGTTTAGTACGTATGCCGGCATTGGGATGGAAATATCGGTTTTGGGATTCTGTACAGAAACGGTTTACAAACCGCCGAATTCACACGTGAGTTTAACTCTGTCAGTTGAATGCACACATTGACAACCATTCAGTTAGATATCTCCGTTTTGGTTTTAGAAGCAGATATTTCTCTGTACAGCCTATGGTCCCATTCACTCGGGAATATCCAAACGCAGCTCCTAGAAGAAACGTGTTTCTGACTCGCTGAATCTGAACATAGATTCAACTCTCTTAGGTGAACGAACACACAGCAGAGCAGTTTCAAGTAAACGATTCTCCTGAGTTTTAGACGAAGTTTACTGCGGTTTAGTACGTATGCCAGCATTGGGATGGAAATACCGGTTTTGGGATTCTGCACAGAAACGGTTTGCAAACCGCCGAATTCACACGTGAGTTTAACTCTGTCAGTTGAATGCACACATTGCCAACCATTCAGTTAGAATGCTCCGTTTTGGTTTTAGAAGCAGATATTTCTCTGTACAGCCTATGGTCCCATTCACTCGGGAATATCCCAACGCTGCTCCTAGAAGAAACGTGTTTATGACTCGCTGAATCTCAACATAGATTCAACTTTTTAGGTGAACGAACGCACAGCAGAGCAGTTTCAAGGAAACGTTCCTCCTGAGTTTTAGACGAAGTTTCCTGCGGTTTAGAACGTGTGCCGGCAATGGGCTGGAAATACCGGATTTGGGATTCTGCACAGAAAGGGTTTGCAAACCGCCGAATCTACACGTGAGTTTATCTCCGTCAGTTAAATGCACACATTGACAACCATTCAGTTAGATAGCTCCGTTTTGGTTTTAGAAGCAGATATTTCTCTGTACAGCCTATGGTCCCATTCACTCGGGAATAACCCAGCGCAGCTCCTAGAAGAAACGTGTTTCTGACTCGCTGAATCTCAACATAGATTCCACTCTCTTAGGTGAACGAACGCACAGCAGAGAAGTTTCAAGGAAACGTTTCCCCTGAGTTTTAGACGAAGTTTCATGCGGTTTAGTACGTATGCCGGCATGGGGATGGAAATACCGGTTTTGGGATTCTGTACAGAAACGGTTTACAAACCGCCGAATTCACACGTGAGTTTAACTCTGTCAGTTGAATGCACACATTGACAACCATTCAGTTAGAATGCTCCGTTTTGGTTTTAGAAGCAGATATTTCTCTGTACAGCCTATGGTCCCATTCACTCGGGAATATCCCAACGCAGCTCCTAGAAGAAACGTGTTTCTGACTCGCTGAATCTCAACATAGATTCAACTTTCTTAGGTGAACGAATGCACAGCAGAGCAGTTTCAAGGAAACGTTCCTCCTGAGTTTTAGACGAAGTTTCCTGCAGTTTAGTACGTATGCCGGCATTGGGCTGGAAATGCCGGTTTTGGGATTCTGCAAAGAAAGGGTTTGCAAACCGCTGATTCCACACGTCAGTTTAACTCTGTCAGTTGAATGCATACATTGACAACCATTCAGTTAGATAGCTCCGTTTTGGTTTTAGAAGCAGATATTTCCCTGTACAGCCTATTGTCCCATTCACTCGGGAATATCCCAACGCAGCTCCTAGAAGAAACGTGTTTATGACTCGCTGAGTCTCAGCATAGATTCAACTCTCTTAGGTGAACGAACGCACAGCAGAGCAGTTTCAAGGAAACGTTTCCCCTGAGTTTCAGACGAAGTTTCCTGCCGTTTAGTACGTATGCCGGCATTGGGATGGAAATACCGGTTTTGGGATTCTGCACAGAAACGGTTTGCAAACCGCCGAATTCACACGTGAGTTTAACTCTGTCAGTTGAATGCACACATTGCCAAACATTCAGTTAGAATGCTCCATTTTGGTTTTAGAAGCAGATATTTCTCTGTACAGCCTATTGTCCCATTCACTCGGGAATATCCCAACGCTGCTCCTAGAAGAAACGTGTTTATGACTCGCTGAATCTCAATATAGATTCAACTTTTTAGGTGAACGAACGCACAGCAGAGCAGTTTCAAGGAAACGTTCCTCCTGAGTTTTAGACGAAGGTTCCTGCGGTTTAGAACGTATGCCGACAATTGGCTGGAAATACCGGTTTTGGGAATCTGCACAGAAAGGGTTTGCAAACCGCTGAATCCACACGTGAGTTTAATTCCGTCAGTTGAATGCACACATTGACAACCATTCAGTTAGATAGCTCCGTTTTGGTTTTAGAAGCAGATATTTCTCTGTACAGCCTATGGTCCCATTCACTCGGGAATAACCCAGCGCAGCTCCTGGAAGAAATGTGTTTCTGACTCGCTGAATCTCAACATAGATTCCACTCTCTTAGGTGAACGAACGCACAGCAGAGAAGTTTCAAGGAAACGTTTCCCCTGAGTTTTAGACGAAGTTTCCTGCGGTTTAGTACGTATGCCGGCATTGGGATGGAAATACCGGTTTTGGGATTCTGAACAGAAACGGTTTACAAACCGCCGAATTCACACGTGAGTTTAACTCTGTCAGTTGAATGCACACATTGACAACCATTCAGTTAGAATGCTCCGTTTTGGTTTTAGAAGCAGATATTTCTCTGTACAGCCTATGGTCACATTCACTCGGGAATATCCCAACGCAGCTCCTAGAAGAAACGTGTTTCTGACTCGCTGAATCTCAACATAGATTCAACTTTCTTAGGTGAACGAACGCACAGCAGAGCAGTTTCAAGGAAACGTTCCTCCTGAGTTTTAGACGAAGTTTACTGCTGTTTCGTACGGATGCCGGCATTGGGCTGGAAATGCCGGTTTTGGGATTCTGTAAAGAAAGGGATTGCAAACCGCTGATTCCACACGTGAGTTTAACTCTGTCAGTTGAATTCACACATTGACAACCATTCAGTTAGATAACTCCGTTTTGATTTTAGAAGCAGATATTTCTCTGTACAGCCTATGGTCCCATTCACTCGGGAATATCCCAACGCAGCTCCTAGAAGAAACGTGTTTCTGACTCGCTGAATCTCAACGTAGATTCAACTCTCTTAGGTGAACGAACGCACAGCAGATCAGTTTCAAGGAAACGTTTCCCCTGAGTTTTAGACGAAGTTTCCTGCGGTTTAGTACGTATGCCGGCATTGGGATGGAAATACCGGATTTGGGATTCTGCACAGAAACGGTTTACAAACCGCCGAATTCACACGTGAGTTTAACGCTGTCAGTTGAATGCACACATTGACAACCATTCAGTTAGAATGCTCCGTTTTGGTTTTAGAAGCAGATATTTCTCTGTACAGCCTATGGACCCATTCACTCGGGAATATCCCAACGCAGCTCCTAGAAGAAACGTGTTTATGACTCGCTGAATCTCAACATAGATTCAACTCTCTTAGGTGAACGAACACACAGCAGAGCAGTTTCAAGTAAACGATTCTCCTGAGTTTTAGACGAAGTTTACTGCGGTTTAGTACGTATGCCGGCATTGGGATGGAAATACCGGTTTTGGGAATTTGCACAGAAACGGTTTGCAAACCGCTGAATTCACACGTGAGTTTAACTCTGTCAGTTGAATGCACACATTGACAACCATTCAGTTAGATAGGTCCGTTTTGGTTTTAGAAGCAGATATTTCTCTGTACAGCCTATGGTCCCATTCACTCGGGAATATCCCAACGCAGCTCCTAGAAGAAACGTGTTTCTGACTCGCTGAATCTCAACATAGATTCAACATTCTTAGGTGAACGAACGCACAGCAGAGCAGTTTCAAGGAAACGTTTCCCCTGAGTTTTACACGAAGTTTCCTGCGGTTTAGTACGTATGCCGGCATTGGGCTGGAAATACCGGTTTTGGGATTCTGCACAGAAAGGGGTTGCAAACCGCTGAATCCACACGTGAGATTAACTCTGTCATTTTAATGCACACATTGACAACCATTCAGTTACATAGGTCCGTTTTGGTTTTAGAAGCAGATATTCCTCTGTACAGCCTATGGTCCCATTCACTCGGGAATATTCCAACTCAGTTCCTAGAAGAAACGTGTATATGACTCGCTGAATCCCAGCATAGATTCAACTCTCTTAGGTGAACGAACGCACAGCAGAGCAGTTTCAAGGAAACGTTTCTCCTGAGTTTTAGACGAAGTTTACTGCTGTTTCGTACGTATGCCGGCATTAGGCTGGAAATGCCGGTTTTGGGATTCTGCAAAGAAAGGGTTTGCAAACCGCTGATTCCACACGTGAGTTTAACTCTGTCAGTTGAATGCACACATTGTCAACCATTCAGTTAGATAGCTCCGTTTTGGTTTTACAAGCAGATATTTCTCTGTACAGCCTATGGTCCCATTCACTCGGGAATAACCCAACGCAGCTCCTAAAAGAAACGTGTTTCTGACTCGCTGAATCTCAACATAGATTCCACTCTCTTAGGTGAACGAACGCACAGCAGAGCTGTTTCAAGGAAACGTTTCCCCTGAGTTTTAGATGAAGATTCCTGCGGTTTAGTATGTATGCCGGCATTGGGATGGAAATATCGGTTTTGGGATTCTGTACAGAAACGGTTTACAAACCGCCGAATTCACACGTGAGTTTAACTCTGTCAGTTGAATGCACACATTGACAACCATTCAGTTAGATATCTCCGTTTTGGTTTTAGAAGCAGATATTTCTCTGTACAGCCTATGGTCCCATTCACTCGGGAATATCCAAACGCAGCTCCTAGAAGAAACGTGTTTCTGACTCGCTGAATCTGAACATAGATTCAACTCTCTTAGGTGAACGAACACACAGCAGAGCAGTTTCAAGTAAACGATTCTCCTGAGTTTTAGACGAAGTTTACTGCGGTTTAGTACGTATGCCGGCATTGGGATGGAAATACCGGTTTTGGGATTCTGCACAGAAACGGTTTGCAAACCGCCGAATTCACACGTGAGTTTAACTCTGTCAGTTGAATGCACACATTGCCAACCATTCAGTTAGAATGCTCCGTTTTGGTTTTAGAAGCAGATATTTCTCTGTACAGCCTATGGTCCCATTCACTCGGGAATATCCCAACGCTGCTCCTAGAAGAAACGTGTTTATGACTCGCTGAATCTCAACATAGATTCAACTTTTTAGGTGAACGAACGCACAGCAGAGCAGTTTCAAGGAAACGTTCCTCCTGAGTTTTAGACGAAGTTTCCTGCGGTTTAGAACGTGTGCCGGCAATGGGCTGGAAATACCGGATTTGGGATTCTGCACAGAAAGGGTTTGCAAACCGCCGAATCTACACGTGAGTTTATCTCCGTCAGTTAAATGCACACATTGACAACCATTCAGTTAGATAGCTCCGTTTTGGTTTTAGAAGCAGATATTTCTCTGTACAGCCTATGGTCCCATTCACTCGGGAATAACCCAGCGCAGCTCCTAGAAGAAACGTGTTTCTGACTCGCTGAATCTCAACATAGATTCCACTCTCTTAGGTGAACGAACGCACAGCAGAGAAGTTTCAAGGAAACGTTTCCCCTGAGTTTTAGACGAAGTTTCATGCGGTTTAGTACGTATGCCGGCATGGGGATGGAAATACCGGTTTTGGGATTCTGTACAGAAACGGTTTACAAACCGCCGAATTCACACGTGAGTTTAACTCTGTCAGTTGAATGCACACATTGACAACCATTCAGTTAGAATGCTCCGTTTTGGTTTTAGAAGCAGATATTTCTCTGTACAGCCTATGGTCCCATTCACTCGGGAATATCCCAACGCAGCTCCTAGAAGAAACGTGTTTCTGACTCGCTGAATCTCAACATAGATTCAACTTTCTTAGGTGAACGAATGCACAGCAGAGCAGTTTCAAGGAAACGTTCCTCCTGAGTTTTAGACGAAGTTTCCTGCAGTTTAGTACGTATGCCGGCATTGGGCTGGAAATGCCGGTTTTGGGATTCTGCAAAGAAAGGGTTTGCAAACCGCTGATTCCACACGTCAGTTTAACTCTGTCAGTTGAATGCATACATTGACAACCATTCAGTTAGATAGCTCCGTTTTGGTTTTAGAAGCAGATATTTCCCTGTACAGCCTATTGTCCCATTCACTCGGGAATATCCCAACGCAGCTCCTAGAAGAAACGTGTTTATGACTCGCTGAGTCTCAGCATAGATTCAACTCTCTTAGGTGAACGAACGCACAGCAGAGCAGTTTCAAGGAAACGTTTCCCCTGAGTTTCAGACGAAGTTTCCTGCCGTTTAGTACGTATGCCGGCATTGGGATGGAAATACCGGTTTTGGGATTCTGCACAGAAACGGTTTGCAAACCGCCGAATTCACACGTGAGTTTAACTCTGTCAGTTGAATGCACACATTGCCAAACATTCAGTTAGAATGCTCCATTTTGGTTTTAGAAGCAGATATTTCTCTGTACAGCCTATTGTCCCATTCACTCGGGAATATCCCAACGCTGCTCCTAGAAGAAACGTGTTTATGACTCGCTGAATCTCAATATAGATTCAACTTTTTAGGTGAACGAACGCACAGCAGAGCAGTTTCAAGGAAACGTTCCTCCTGAGTTTTAGACGAAGGTTCCTGCGGTTTAGAACGTATGCCGACAATTGGCTGGAAATACCGGTTTTGGGAATCTGCACAGAAAGGGTTTGCAAACCGCTGAATCCACACGTGAGTTTAATTCCGTCAGTTGAATGCACACATTGACAACCATTCAGTTAGATAGCTCCGTTTTGGTTTTAGAAGCAGATATTTCTCTGTACAGCCTATGGTCCCATTCACTCGGGAATAACCCAGCGCAGCTCCTAGAAGAAATGTGTTTCTGACTCGCTGAATCTCAACATAGATTCCACTCTCTTAGGTGAACGAACGCACAGCAGAGAAGTTTCAAGGAAACGTTTCCCCTGAGTTTTAGACGAAGTTTCCTGCGGTTTAGTACGTATGCCGGCATTGGGATGGAAATACCGGTTTTGGGATTCTGAACAGAAACGGTTTACAAACCGCCGAATTCACACGTGAGTTTAACTCTGTCAGTTGAATGCACACATTGACAACCATTCAGTTAGAATGCTCCGTTTTGGTTTTAGAAGCAGATATTTCTCTGTACAGCCTATGGTCACATTCACTCGGGAATATCCCAACGCAGCTCCTAGAAGAAACGTGTTTCTGACTCGCTGAATCTCAACATAGATTCAACTTTCTTAGGTGAACGAACGCACAGCAGAGCAGTTTCAAGGAAACGTTCCTCCTGAGTTTTAGACGAAGTTTACTGCTGTTTCGTACGGATGCCGGCATTGGGCTGGAAATGCCGGTTTTGGGATTCTGTAAAGAAAGGGTTTGCAAACCGCTGATTCCACACGTGAGTTTAACTCTGTCAGTTGAATTCACACATTGACAACCATTCAGTTAGATAACTCCGTTTTGATTTTAGAAGCAGATATTTCTCTGTACAGCCTATGGTCCCATTCACTCGGGAATATCCCAACGCAGCTCCTAGAAGAAACGTGTTTCTGACTCGCTGAATCTCAACGTAGATTCAACTCTCTTAGGTGAACGAACGCACAGCAGATCAGTTTCAAGGAAACGTTTCCCCTGAGTTTTAGACGAAGTTTCCTGCGGTTTAGTACGTATGCCGGCATTGGGATGGAAATACCGGATTTGGGATTCTGCACAGAAACGGTTTACAAACCGCCGAATTCACACGTGAGTTTAACTCTGTCAGTTGAATGCACACATTGACAACCATTCAGTTAGAATGCTCCGTTTTGGTTTTAGAAGCAGATATTTCTCTGTACAGCCTATGGACCCATTCACTCGGGAATATCCCAACGCAGCTCCTAGAAGAAACGTGTTTATGACTCGCTGAATCTCAACATAGATTCAACTCTCTTAGGTGAACGAACACACAGCAGAGCAGTTTCAAGTAAACGATTCTCCTGAGTTTTAGACGAAGTTTACTGCGGTTTAGTACGTATGCCGGCATTGGGATGGAAATACCGGTTTTGGGAATTTGCACAGAAACGGTTTGCAAACCGCTGAATTCACACGTGAGTTTAACTCTGTCAGTTGAATGCACACATTGACAACCATTCAGTTAGATAGGTCCGTTTTGGTTTTAGAAGCAGATATTTCTCTGTACAGCCTATGGTCCCATTCACTCGGGAATATCCCAACGCAGCTCCTAGAAGAAACGTGTTTCTGACTCGCTGAATCTCAACATAGATTCAACATTCTTAGGTGAACGAACGCACAGCAGAGCAGTTTCAAGGAAACGTTTCCCCTGAGTTTTACACGAAGTTTCCTGCGGTTTAGTACGTATGCCGGCATTGGGCTGTAAATACCGGTTTTGGGATTCTGCACAGAAAGGGGTTGCAAACCGCTGAATCCACACGTGAGATTAACTCTGTCATTTTAATGCACACATTGACAACCATTCAGTTACATAGGTCCGTTTTGGTTTTAGAAGCAGATATTCCTCTGTACAGCCTATGGTCCCATTCACTCGGGAATATTCCAACTCAGTTCCTAGAAGAAACGTGTATATGACTCGCTGAATCCCAGCATAGATTCAACTCTCTTAGGTGAACGAACGCACAGCAGAGCAGTTTCAAGGAAACGTTTCTCCTGAGTTTTAGACGAAGTTTACTGCTGTTTCGTACGTATGCCGGCATTAGGCTGGAAATGCCGGTTTTGGGATTCTGCAAAGAAAGGGTTTGCAAACCGCTGATTCCACACGTGAGTTTAACTCTGTCAGTTGAATGCACACATTGTCAACCATTCAGTTAGATAGCTCCGTTTTGGTTTTACAAGCAGATATTTCTCTGTACAGCCTATGGTCCCATTCACTCGGGAATAACCCAACGCAGCTCCTAAAAGAAACGTGTTTCTGACTCGCTGAATCTCAACATAGATTCCACTCTCTTAGGTGAACGAACGCACAGCAGAGCTGTTTCAAGGAAACGTTTCCCCTGAGTTTTAGATGAAGATTCCTGCGGTTTAGTACGTATGCCGGCATTGGGATGGAAATATCGGTTTTGGGATTCTGTACAGAAACGGTTTACAAACCGCCGAATTCACACGTGAGTTTAACTCTGTCAGTTGAATGCACACATTGACAACCATTCAGTTAGATATCTCCGTTTTGGTTTTAGAAGCAGATATTTCTCTGTACAGCCTATGGTCCCATTCACTCGGGAATATCCAAACGCAGCTCCTAGAAGAAACGTGTTTCTGACTCGCTGAATCTGAACATAGATTCAACTCTCTTAGGTGAACGAACACACAGCAGAGCAGTTTCAAGTAAACGATTCTCCTGAGTTTTAGACGAAGTTTACTGCGGTTTAGTACGTATGCCGGCATTGGGATGGAAATACCGGTTTTGGGATTCTGCACAGAAACGGTTTGCAAACCGCCGAATTCACACGTGAGTTTAACTCTGTCAGTTGAATGCACACATTGCCAACCATTCAGTTAGAATGCTCCGTTTTGGTTTTAGAAGCAGATATTTCTCTGTACAGCCTATTGTCCCATTCACTCGGGAATATCCCAACGCAGCTCCTAGAAGAAACGTGTTTATGACTCGCTGAGTCTCAGCATAGATTCAACTCTCTTAGGTGAACGAACGCACAGCAGAGCAGTTTCAAGGAAACGTTTCCCCTGAGTTTCAGACGAAGTTTCCTGCCGTTTAGTACGTATGCCGGCATTGGGATGGAAATACCGGTTTTGGGATTCTGCACAGAAACGGTTTGCAAACCGCCGAATTCACACGTGAGTTTAACTCTGTCAGTTGAATGCACACATTGCCAAACATTCAGTTAGAATGCTCCATTTTGGTTTTAGAAGCAGATATTTCTCTGTACAGCCTATTGTCCCATTCACTCGGGAATATCCCAACGCTGCTCCTAGAAGAAACGTGTTTATGACTCGCTGAATCTCAATATAGATTCAACTTTTTAGGTGAACGAACGCACAGCAGAGCAGTTTCAAGGAAACGTTCCTCCTGAGTTTTAGACGAAGGTTCCTGCGGTTTAGAACGTATGCCGACAATTGGCTGGAAATACCGGTTTTGGGAATCTGCACAGAAAGGGTTTGCAAACCGCTGAATCCACACGTGAGTTTAATTCCGTCAGTTGAATGCACACATTGACAACCATTCAGTTAGATAGCTCCGTTTTGGTTTTAGAAGCAGATATTTCTCTGTACAGCCTATGGTCCCATTCACTCGGGAATAACCCAGCGCAGCTCCTAGAAGAAATGTGTTTCTGACTCGCTGAATCTCAACATAGATTCCACTCTCTTAGGTGAACGAACGCACAGCAGAGAAGTTTCAAGGAAACGTTTCCCCTGAGTTTTAGACGAAGTTTCCTGCGGTTTAGTACGTATGCCGGCATTGGGATGGAAATACCGGTTTTGGGATTCTGAACAGAAACGGTTTACAAACCGCCGAATTCACACGTGAGTTTAACTCTGTCAGTTGAATGCACACATTGACAACCATTCAGTTAGAATGCTCCGTTTTGGTTTTAGAAGCAGATATTTCTCTGTACAGCCTATGGTCACATTCACTCGGGAATATCCCAACGCAGCTCCTAGAAGAAACGTGTTTCTGACTCGCTGAATCTCAACATAGATTCAACTTTCTTAGGTGAACGAACGCACAGCAGAGCAGTTTCAAGGA
This sequence comes from Aotus nancymaae, assembly GCF_030222135.1. Lineage (NCBI taxonomy): Eukaryota > Metazoa > Chordata > Mammalia > Primates > Aotidae > Aotus > Aotus nancymaae. Next base: position 1,232,558 of record NW_026988565.1, read on the forward strand.
AACGTTCCTCCTGAGTTTTAGACGAAGTTTACTGCTGTTTCGTACGGATGCCGGCATTGGGCTGGAAATGCCGGTTTTGGGATTCTGTAAAGAAAGGGTTTGCAAACCGCTGATTCCACACGTGAGTTTAACTCTGTCAGTTGAATTCACACATTGACAACCATTCAGTTAGATAACTCCGTTTTGATTTTAGAAGCAGATATTTCTCTGTACAGCCTATGGTCCCATTCACTCGGGAATATCCCAACGCAGCTCCTAGAAGAAACGTGTTTCTGACTCGCTGAATCTCAACGTAGATTCAACTCTCTTAGGTGAACGAACGCACAGCAGATCAGTTTCAAGGAAACGTTTCCCCTGAGTTTTAGACGAAGTTTCCTGCGGTTTAGTACGTATGCCGGCATTGGGATGGAAATACCGGATTTGGGATTCTGCACAGAAACGGTTTACAAACCGCCGAATTCACACGTGAGTTTAACTCTGTCAGTTGAATGCACACATTGCCAAACATTCAGTTAGAATGCTCCGTTTTGGTTTTAGAAGCAGATATTTCTCTGTACAGCCTATGGACCCATTCACTCGGGAATATCCCAACGCAGCTCCTAGAAGAAACGTGTTTATGACTCGCTGAATCTCAACATAGATTCAACTCTCTTAGGTGAACGAACACACAGCAGAGCAGTTTCAAGTAAACGATTCTCCTGAGTTTTAGACGAAGTTTACTGCGGTTTAGTACGTATGCCGGCATTGGGATGGAAATACCGGTTTTGGGAATTTGCACAGAAACGGTTTGCAAACCGCTGAATTCACACGTGAGTTTAACTCTGTCAGTTGAATGCACACATTGACAACCATTCAGTTAGATAGGTCCGTTTTGGTTTTAGAAGCAGATATTTCTCTGTACAGCCTATGGTCCCATTCACTCGGGAATATCCCAACGCAGCTCCTAGAAGAAACGTGTTTCTGACTCGCTGAATCTCAACATAGATTCAACATTCTTAGGTGAACGAACGCACAGCAGAGCAGTTTCAAGGAAACGTTTCCCCTGAGTTTTACACGAAGTTTCCTGCGGTTTAGTACGTATGCCGGCATTGGGCTGTAAATACCGGTTTTGGGATTCTGCACAGAAAGGGGTTGCAAACCGCTGAATCCACACGTGAGATTAACTCTGTCATTTTAATGCACACATTGACAACCATTCAGTTACATAGGTCCGTTTTGGTTTTAGAAGCAGATATTCCTCTGTACAGCCTATGGTCCCATTCACTCGGGAATATTCCAACTCAGTTCCTAGAAGAAACGTGTATATGACTCGCTGAATCCCAGCATAGATTCAACTCTCTTAGGTGAACGAACGCACAGCAGAGCAGTTTCAAGGAAACGTTTCTCCTGAGTTTTAGACGAAGTTTACTGCTGTTTCGTACGTATGCCGGCATTAGGCTGGAAATGCCGGTTTTGGGATTCTGCAAAGAAAGGGTTTGCAAACCGCTGATTCCACACGTGAGTTTAACTCTCTCAGTTGAATGCACACATTGTCAACCATTCAGTTAGATAGCTCCGTTTTGGTTTTACAAGCAGATATTTCTCTGTACAGCCTATGGTCCCATTCACTCGGGAATAACCCAACGCAGCTCCTAAAAGAAACGTGTTTCTGACTCGCTGAATCTCAACATAGATTCCACTCTCTTAGGTGAACGAACGCACAGCAGAGCTGTTTCAAGGAAACGTTTCCCCTGAGTTTTAGATGAAGATTCCTGCGGTTTAGTACGTATGCCGGCATTGGGATGGAAATATCGGTTTTGGGATTCTGTACAGAAACGGTTTACAAACCGCCGAATTCACACGTGAGTTTAACTCTGTCAGTTGAATGCACACATTGACAACCATTCAGTTAGATATCTCCGTTTTGGTTTTAGAAGCAGATATTTCTCTGTACAGCCTATGGTCCCATTCACTCGGGAATATCCAAACGCAGCTCCTAGAAGAAACGTGTTTCTGACTCGCTGAATCTGAACATAGATTCAACTCTCTTAGGTGAACGAACACACAGCAGAGCAGTTTCAAGTAAACGATTCTCCTGAGTTTTAGACGAAGTTTACTGCGGTTTAGTACGTATGCCGGCATTGGGATGGAAATACCGGTTTTGGGATTCTGCACAGAAACGGTTTGCAAACCGCCGAATTCACACGTGAGTTTAACTCTGTCAGTTGAATGCACACATTGCCAACCATTCAGTTAGAATGCTCCGTTTTGGTTTTAGAAGCAGATATTTCTCTGTACAGCCTATGGTCCCATTCACTCGGGAATATCCCAACGCTGCTCCTAGAAGAAACGTGTTTATGACTCGCTGAATCTCAACATAGATTCAACTTTTTAGGTGAACGAACGCACAGCAGAGCAGTTTCAAGGAAACGTTCCTCCTGAGTTTTAGACGAAGTTTCCTGCGGTTTAGAACGTGTGCCGGCAATGGGCTGGAAATACCGGATTTGGGATTCTGCACAGAAAGGGTTTGCAAACCGCCGAATCTACACGTGAGTTTATCTCCGTCAGTTAAATGCACACATTGACAACCATTCAGTTAGATAGCTCCGTTTTGGTTTTAGAAGCAGATATTTCTCTGTACAGCCTATGGTCCCATTCACTCGGGAATAACCCAGCGCAGCTCCTAGAAGAAACGTGTTTCTGACTCGCTGAATCTCAACATAGATTCCACTCTCTTAGGTGAACGAACGCACAGCAGAGAAGTTTCAAGGAAACGTTTCCCCTGAGTTTTAGACGAAGTTTCATGCGGTTTAGTACGTATGCCGGCATGGGGATGGAAATACCGGTTTTGGGATTCTGTACAGAAACGGTTTACAAACCGCCGAATTCACACGTGAGTTTAACTCTGTCAGTTGAATGCACACATTGACAACCATTCAGTTAGAATGCTCCGTTTTGGTTTTAGAAGCAGATATTTCTCTGTACAGCCTATGGTCCCATTCACTCGGGAATATCCCAACGCAGCTCCTAGAAGAAACGTGTTTCTGACTCGCTGAATCTCAACATAGATTCAACTTTCTTAGGTGAACGAATGCACAGCAGAGCAGTTTCAAGGAAACGTTCCTCCTGAGTTTTAGACGAAGTTTCCTGCAGTTTAGTACGTATGCCGGCATTGGGCTGGAAATGCCGGTTTTGGGATTCTGCAAAGAAAGGGTTTGCAAACCGCTGATTCCACACGTCAGTTTAACTCTGTCAGTTGAATGCATACATTGACAACCATTCAGTTAGATAGCTCCGTTTTGGTTTTAGAAGCAGATATTTCCCTATACAGCCTATTGTCCCATTCACTCGGGAATATCCCAACGCAGCTCCTAGAAGAAACGTGTTTATGACTCGCTGAGTCTCAGCATAGATTCAACTCTCTTAGGTGAACGAACGCACAGCAGAGCAGTTTCAAGGAAACGTTTCCCCTGAGTTTCAGACGAAGTTTCCTGCCGTTTAGTACGTATGCCGGCATTGGGATGGAAATACCGGTTTTGGGATTCTGCACAGAAACGGTTTGCAAACCGCCGAATTCACACGTGAGTTTAACTCTGTCAGTTGAATGCACACATTGCCAAACATTCAGTTAGAATGCTCCATTTTGGTTTTAGAAGCAGATATTTCTCTGTACAGCCTATGGTCACATTCACTCGGGAATATCCCAACGCAGCTCCTAGAAGAAACGTGTTTCTGACTCGCTGAATCTCAACATAGATTCAACTTTCTTAGGTGAACGAACGCACAGCAGAGCAGTTTCAAGGAAACGTTCCTCCTGAGTTTTAGACGAAGTTTACTGCTGTTTCGTACGGATGCCGGCATTGGGCTGGAAATGCCGGTTTTGGGATTCTGTAAAGAAAGGGTTTGCAAACCGCTGATTCCACACGTGAGTTTAACTCTGTCAGTTGAATTCACACATTGACAACCATTCAGTTAGATAACTCCGTTTTGATTTTAGAAGCAGATATTTCTCTGTACAGCCTATGGTCCCATTCACTCGGGAATATCCCAACGCAGCTCCTAGAAGAAACGTGTTTCTGACTCGCTGAATCTCAACGTAGATTCAACTCTCTTAGGTGAACGAACGCACAGCAGATCAGTTTCAAGGAAACGTTTCCCCTGAGTTTTAGACGAAGTTTCCTGCGGTTTAGTACGTATGCCGGCATTGGGATGGAAATACCGGTTTTGGGATTCTGCACAGAAACGGTTTACAAACCGCCGAATTCACACGTGAGTTTAACTCTGTCAGTTGAATGCACACATTGACAACCATTCAGTTAGAATGCTCCGTTTTGGTTTTAGAAGCAGATATTTCTCTGTACAGCCTATGGACCCATTCACTCGGGAATATCCCAACGCAGCTCCTAGAAGAAACGTGTTTATGACTCGCTGAATCTCAACATAGATTCAACTCTCTTAGGTGAACGAACACACAGCAGAGCAGTTTCAAGTAAACGATTCTCCTGAGTTTTAGACGAAGTTTACTGCGGTTTAGTACGTATGCCGGCATTGGGATGGAAATACCGGTTTTGGGATTTTGCACAGAAACGGTTTGCAAACCGCTGAATTCACACGTGAGTTTAACTCTGTCAGTTGAATGCACACATTGACAACCATTCAGTTAGATAGGTCCGTTTTGGTTTTAGAAGCAGATATTTCTCTGTACAGCCTATGGTCCCATTCACTCGGGAATATCCCAACGCAGCTCCTAGAAGAAACGTGTTTCTGACTCGCTGAATCTCAACATAGATTCAACATTCTTAGGTGAACGAACGCACAGCAGAGCAGTTTCAAGGAAACGTTTCCCCTGAGTTTTACACGAAGTTTCCTGCGGTTTAGTACGTATGCCGGCATTGGGCTGGAAATACCGGTTTTGGGATTCTGCACAGAAAGGGGTTGCAAACCGCTGAATCCACACGTGAGATTAACTCTGTCATTTTAATGCACACATTGACAACCATTCAGTTACATAGGTCCGTTTTGGTTTTAGAAGCAGATATTCCTCTGTACAGCCTATGGTCCCATTCACTCGGGAATATTCCAACTCAGTTCCTAGAAGAAACGTGTATATGACTCGCTGAATCCCAGCATAGATTCAACTCTCTTAGGTGAACGAACGCACAGCAGAGCAGTTTCAAGGAAACGTTTCTCCTGAGTTTTAGACGAAGTTTACTGCTGTTTCGTACGTATGCCGGCATTAGGCTGGAAATGCCGGTTTTGGGATTCTGCAAAGAAAGGGTTTGCAAACCGCTGATTCCACACGTGAGTTTAACTCTGTCAGTTGAATGCACACATTGTCAACCATTCAGTTAGATAGCTCCGTTTTGGTTTTACAAGCAGATATTTCTCTGTACAGCCTATGGTCCCATTCACTCGGGAATAACCCAACGCAGCTCCTAAAAGAAACGTGTTTCTGACTCGCTGAATCTCAACATAGATTCCACTCTCTTAGGTGAACGAACGCACAGCAGAGCTGTTTCAAGGAAACGTTTCCCCTGAGTTTTAGATGAAGATTCCTGCGGTTTAGTACGTATGCCGGCATTGGGATGGAAATATCGGTTTTGGGATTCTGTACAGAAACGGTTTACAAACCGCCGAATTCACACGTGAGTTTAACTCTGTCAGTTGAATGCACACATTGACAACCATTCAGTTAGATATCTCCGTTTTGGTTTTAGAAGCAGATATTTCTCTGTACAGCCTATGGTCCCATTCACTCGGGAATATCCAAACGCAGCTCCTAGAAGAAACGTGTTTCTGACTCGCTGAATCTCAACATAGATTCAACTCTCTTAGGTGAACGAACACACAGCAGAGCAGTTTCAAGTAAACGATTCTCCTGAGTTTTAGACGAAGTTTACTGCGGTTTAGTACGTATGCCGGCATTGGGATGGAAATACCGGTTTTGGGATTTTGCACAGAAACGGTTTGCATACCGCTGAATTCACACGTGAGTTTAACTCTGTCAGTTGAATGCACACATTGACAACCATTCAGTTAGATAGCTCCATTTTGGTTTTAGAAGCAGATATTTCTCTGTACAGTCTATGGTCCCATTCACTCGGGAATATCCCAACGCAGCTCCTAGAAGAAACGTGTTTCTGACTCGCTGAATCTCAATATAGATTCAACTCTCTTAGGTGAAGGAACGCACAGCAGAGCAGTTTCAAGGAAACGTTTCTCCTTAGTTTTAGACGAAGTTTCCTGCGGTTTAGTACGTATGCCGGCAATGGGCTGGAAATACCGGTTTTGGGATTCTGCACAGAAAGGGTTTGCAAGCCGCTGAATCCACACGTGAGATTAACTCTTTCGGTTGAATGCACACATTGACAACCATTCGGTTAGATAGCTGGGTTTTGGTTTTAGAAGAAGATATTTCTCTGTACACCCTATGGTCCCATTCACTCGGCAATATCCCAACAGAGTTCCTAGAAGAAACGTGTATATGACTCGCTGAATCCCAGCATAGATTCAACTCTCTTAGGTGAACGAACGCACAGGAGAGCAGTTTCAAGGAAACGTTTCCCCTGAGTTTCAGACGAAGTTTCCTGCGGTTTAGTACGTATGCCGGCATTGGGATGGAAATACCGGTTTTGGGATTCTGCACAGAAACGGTTTGCAAACCGCCGAATTCACACGTGAGTTTAACTCTGTCAGTTGAATGCACACATTGCCAACCATTCAGTTAGAATGCTCCGTTTTGGTTTTAGAAGCAGATATTTCTCTGTACAGCCTATGGTCCCATTCACTCGGGAATATCCCAACGCTGCTCCTAGAAGAAACGTGTTTATGACTCGCTGAATCTCAACATAGATTCAACTTTTTAGGTGAACGAACGCACAGCAGAGCAGTTTCAAGGAAACGTTCCTCCTGAGTTTTAGACGAAGTTTCCTGCGGTTTAGAACGTGTGCCGGCAATGGGCTGGAAATACCGGATTTGGGATTCTGCACAGAAAGGGTTTGCAAACCGCCGAATCTACACGTGAGTTTATCTCCGTCAGTTAAATGCACACATTGACAACCATTCAGTTAGATAGCTCCGTTTTGGTTTTAGAAGCAGATATTTCTCTGTACAGCCTATGGTCCCATTCACTCGGGAATAACCCAGCGCAGCTCCTAGAAGAAACGTGTTTCTGACTCGCTGAATCTCAACATAGATTCCACTCTCTTAGGTGAACGAACGCACAGCGGAGAAGTTTCAAGGAAACGTTTCCCCTGGGTTTTAGACGAAGTTTCCTGCGGTTTAGTACGTATGCCGGCAATTGGATGGAAATACCGGTTTTGGTCCTGTACAGAAACGGTTTACAAACCGCCGAATTCACACGTGAGTTTAACTCTGTCAGTTGAATGCACACATTGACAACCATTCAGTTAGAATGCTCCGTTCTGGTTTTAGAAGCAGATATTTCTCTGTACAGCCTATGGTCCCATTCACTCGGGAATAACCCAACGCAGCTCCTAGAAGAAACGTGTTTCTGACTCGCTGAATCTCAACATAGATTCAACTTTCTTAGGTGAACGAACGCACAGCAGAGTAGTTTCAAGGAAACGTTCCTCCTGAGTTTTAGACGAAGTTTACTGCTGTTTCGTACATATGCCGGCATTGGGCTGGAAATGCCGGTTTTGGGATTCTGCAAAGAAAGGGTTTGCAATCTGCTGATTCCACACGTGAGTTTAACTCTGTCAGTTGAATGCACACATTGACAACCATTCAGTTAGAATGCTCCGTTTTGGTTTTAGAAGCAGATATTTCTCTGTACAGCCTATGGTCCCATTCACTCGGGAATATCCCAACGCAGCTCCTAGAAGAAACGTGTTTCTGACTCGCTGAATCTCAACATAGATTCAACTCTCTTAGGTGAACGAACACACAGCAGAGCAGTTTCAAGTAAACGATTCTCCTGAGTTTTAGACGAAGTTTACTGCTGTTTAGTACGTATGCCGACATTTGGATGGAAATACCGGTTTTGGGATTTTGCACAGAAACGGTTTGCAAACAGCTGAATTCACACGTGAGTTTAACTCTGTCAGTTGAATGCACACATTGACAACCATTCAGTTAGATAGCTCCGTTTTGGTTTTAGAAGCAGATATTTCTCTGTACAGCCTACGGACCCATTCACTCGGGAATAACCCAACGCAGCTCCTAGAAGAAACGTGTTTCTGACTCGCTGAATCTCAACATAGATTCCACTCTCGTAGGTGAACGAATGCACAGCAGAGCAGTTTCAAGGAAACGTTTCCCCTGAGTTTTAGACGAAGTTTCCTGCGGTTTAGTACGTATGTCGGCATTGGGATGGAAATACCGGTTTTGGGATTCTGTACAGAAACGGTTTACAAACCGTCGAGTTAACACGTGAGTTTAACTCTGTCAGTTGAATGCACACATTGACAACCATTCAGTTAGAATGCTCCGTTTTGGTTTTAGAAGCAGATATTTCTCTGTACAGCCTATTGTCCCATTCACTCGGGAATATCCCAACGCAGCTCCTAGAAGAAACGGGTTTCTGACTCGCTGAATCTCAACATAGATTCAACTTTCTTAGGTGAACGAACGCACAGAAGAGCAGTTTCAAGGATACGTTCCTCCTGAGTTTTAGACGAAGTTTACTGCTGTTTCGTACGAATGCCGGCATTGGGCTGGAAATGCCGGTTTTGGGATTCTGCAAAGAAAGGGTTTGCAAGCCGCTGATTCCACACGTGAGTTTAACTCTGTCAGTTGAATGCACACATTGACAACCGTTCAGTTAGATAACTCCGTTTTGGTTTTAGAAGCAGATATTTCTCTGTACAGTCTATGGTCCCATTCACTCGGGAATATCCCAACGCAGCTCCTAGAAGAAACGTGTTTCAGACTCGCTGAATCTCAATATACATTCAACTCTCTTAGGGGAACGAACGCACAGCAGAGCAGTTTCAAGGAAACGTTTCCCCTGAGTTTTAGACGAAGTTTCCTGCGGTTTAGTACGTATGCCGTCATTGGGATGGAAATATCGGTTTTGGGATTCTGCACAAAAACGGTTTTCAAACCGCCGAAATCACACGTGAGTTTAACTCTGTCAGTTGAATGCACACATTGAGAACCATTCAGTTAGAAAGCTCCGTTTTGGTTTTAGAAGCAGATATTTCTCTGTACAGCCTATGGTCCCATTCACTCGGGAATATCCCAACGCAGCTCCTAGAAGAAACGTGTTTCTGACTCGCTGAATCTCAACATAGATTCAACATTCTTAGGTGACCGAACGCACTGCAGAGCAGTTTCAAGGAAACGATTCTCCTGAGTTTTAGACGAAGTTTACTGCTGTTTCGTACGTATGCCGGCATTGGGCTGGAAATACCGGTTTTGGGATTCTGCACAGAAAGGGTTTGCCAACCGCTGAACCCACACGTGAGTTTAACTCTGTCAGTTGAATGCACACATTGACAACCATTCAGTTAGATAGCTCCGTTTTGGTTTTAGAAGCAGATATTTCCCTGTACAGCCTATGGTCCCATTCACTCGGGAATATCCCAACGCAGCTCCTAGAAGAAACGTGTTTATGACTCGCTGAGTCTCAACATAGATTCAACTCTCTTAGGTGAACGAAGGCACAGCAGAGCAGTTTCAAGGAAACGTTTCCCCTGTGTTTCAGACGAAGTTTCCTGTGGTTTAGTACGTATGCCGGCATTGGGATGGAAATACCGGTTTTGGGATTCTGCACAGAAACGGTTTGCAAACTGCCGAATTCACACGTGAGTTTAACTCTGTCAGTTGAATGCACACATTGCGAACCATTCAGTTAGAATGCTCCGTTTTGGTTTTAGAAGCAGATATTTCTCTGTACAGCCTATGGTCCCATTCACTCGGGAATATCCCAACGGTGCTCCTAGAAGAAACGTGTTTATGACTCGCTGAATCTCAACATAGATTCAACTTTTTAGGTGAACGAACGCACAGCAGAGGAGTTTCAAGGAAACGTTCCTCCTGAGTTTTAGACGAAGTTTCCTGCGGTTTAGAACGTATGCCGGCAATGGGCTGGAAATACCGGTTTTGGGATTCTGCACAGAAAGGGTTTGCAAACCGCTGAATCCACACGTGAGTTTAACTCCGTCAGTTGAATGCACACATTGACAACCATTCAGTTAGATAGCTCCGTTTTGGTTTTAGAAGCAGATATTTCTCTGAACAGCCTATGGTCCCATTCACTCGGGAATAACCCAGCGCAGCTCCTAGAAGAAACGTGTTTCTGACTCGCTGAGTCTCAACATAGATTCCACTCTGTTATGTGTACGAACGCACAGCAGAGAAGTTTCAAGGAAACGTTTCCCCTGAGTTTTAGACGAAGTTTCCTGCGGTTTAGTACGTATGCCGGCATTGGGATGGAAATACCGGTTTTGGGATTCTGTACAGAAACGGTTTACAAACCGCCGAATTCACACGTGAGTTTAACTCTGTCAGTTGAATGCACACATTGACAACCATTCAGTGAGAATGCTCCGTTTTGGTTTTAGAAGCAGATAATTCTCTCTACAGCCTATGGTCCCATTCACTCGGGAATATCCCAACGCAGCTCCTAGAAGAAACGTGTTTCTGACTCGCTGAATCTCAACATAGATTCAACTTTCTTAGGTGAACGAACGCACAGCAGAGCAGTTTCAAGGAAACGTTCCTCCTGAGTTTTAGACAAAGTTTACTGCTGTTTCGTAGGTATGCCGGCATTGGGCTGTAAATGCCGTTTTTGGGATTCTTCAAAGAAAGGGTTTGCAAACCGCTGATTCCACACGTGAGTTTAACTCTGTCAGTTGAATGCACACATTGACAACCATTCAGTTAGATAGCTCCGTTTTGGTTTTAGAAGCATATATTTCTCTGTACAGCCTATGGTCCCATTCACTCGGGAATATCCCAACGCAGCTCCTAGAATAAACGTGTTAATGACTCGTTGAATCTCAACATAGATTCAACTCTCTTAGGTGAACGAACGCACAGCAGAGCAGTTTCAAGGAAACGTTTCCCCTGAGTTTCAGACGAAGTTTCCTGCGGTTTAGTACGTATGCCGGCATTGGAATGGAAATACCGGTTTTGGGATTCTGCACAGAAACGGTTTGCAAACCGCCGGATTCACACGTGAGTTTAACTCTGTCAGTTGAATGCACACATTGCCAACCATTCAGTTAGAATGCTCCATTTTGGTTTTAGAAGCAGATATTTCTCTGTACAGCCTATGGTCCCATTCACTCGGGAATAACCCAGCGCAGCTCCTAGAAGAAACGTGTTTCTGACTCGCTGAATCTCAACATAGATTCCACTCTCTTAGGTGAACGAACGCACAGCAGAGAAGTTTCAAGGAAACGTTTCCCCTGAGTTTTAGACGAAGTTTCCTGCGGTTTAGTACGTATGCCGGCAATTGGATGGAAATACCGGTTTTGGTCCTGTACAGAAACGGTTTACAAACCGCCGAATTCACACGTGAGTTTAACTCTGTCAGTTGAATGCACACATTGACAACCATTCAGTTAGAATGCTCCGTTCTGGTTTTAGAAGCAGATATTTCTCTGTACAGCCTATGGTCCCATTCACTCGGGAATAACCCAACGCAGCTCCTAGAAGAAACGTGTTTCTGACTCGCTGAATCTCAACATAGATTCAACTTTCTTAGGTGAACGAACGCACAGCAGAGTAGTTTCAAGGAAACGTTCCTCCTGAGTTTTAGACGAAGTTTACTGCTGTTTCGTACATATGCCGGCATTGGGCTGGAAATGCCGGTTTTGGGATTCTGCAAAGAAAGGGTTTGCAAACTGCTGATTCCACACGTGAGTTTAACTCTGTCAGTTGAATGCACACATTGACAACCATTCAGTTAGATAACTACGTTTTGGTTTTAGAAGCAGATATTTCTCTGTACAGCCTATGGTCCCATTCACTCGGGAATATCCCAACGCAGCTCCTAGAAGAAACGTGTTTCTGACTCGCTGAATCTCAACATAGATTCAACTCTCTTAGGTGAACGAACACACAGCAGAGCAGTTTCAAGTAAACGATTCTCCTGAGTTTTAGACGAAGTTTACTGCTGTTTAGTACGTATGCCGACATTTGGATGGAAATACCGGTTTTGGGATTTTGCACAGAAACGGTTTGCAAACAGCTGAATTCACACGTGAGTTTAACTCTGTCAGTTGAATGCACACATTGACAACCATTCAGTTAGATAGCTCCGTTTTGGTTTTAGAAGCAGATATTTCTCTGTACAGCCTATGGACCCATTCACTCGGGAATAACCCAACGCAGCTCCTAGAAGAAACGTGTTTCTGACTCGCTGAATCTCAACATAGATTCCACTCTCGTAGGTGAACGAATGCACAGCAGAGCAGTTTCAAGGAAACGTTTCCCCTGAGTTTTAGACGAAGTTTCCTGCGGTTTAGTACGTATGTCGGCATTGGGATGGAAATATCGGTTTTGGGATTCTGTACAGAAACGGTTTACAAACCGTCGAGTTAACACGTGAGTTTAACTCTGTCAGTTGAATGCACACATTGACAACCGTTCAGTTAGATAACTCCGTTTTGGTTTTAGAAGCAGATATTTCTCTGTACAGTCTATGGTCCCATTCACTCGGGAATATCCCAACGCAGCTCCTAGAAGACACGTGTTTCAGACTCGCTGAATCTCAATATACATTCAACTCTCTCAGGGGAACGAACGCACAGCAGAGCAGTTTCAAGGAAACGTTTCCCCTGAGTTTTAGACGAAGTTTCCTGCGGTTTAGTACGTATGCCGGCATGGGATGGAAATATCGGTTTTGGGATTCTGCACAAAAACGGTTTGCAAACCGCCGAAATCACACGTGAGTTTAACTCTGTCAGTTGAATGCACACATTGACAACCATTCAGTTAGAAAGCTCCGTTTTGGTTTTAGAAGCAGATATTTCTCTGTACAGCCTATGGTCCCATTCACTCGGGAATATCCCAACGCAGCTCCTAGAAGAAACGTGTTTCTGACTCGCTGAATCTCAACATAGATTCAACATTCTTAGGTGACCGAACGCACTGCACAGCAGTTTCAAGGAAACGATTCTCCTGAGTTTTAGACGAAGTTTACTGCTGTTTAGTACGTATGCCGGCATTGGGCTGGAAATACCGGTTTTGGGATTCTGCACAGAAAGGGTTTGCCAACCGCTGAACCCACACGTGAGTTTAACTCTGTCAGTTGAATGCACACATTGACAACCATTCAGTTAGATATCTCCGTTTTGGTTTTAGAAGCAGATATTTTCCTGTACAGCCTATGGTCCCATTCACTCGGGAATATCCCAACGCAGCTCCTAGAAGAAACGTGTTTATGACTCGCTGAGTCTCAACATAGATTCAACTCTCTTAGGTGAACGAAGGCACAGCAGAGCAGTTTCAAGGAAACGTTTCCCCTGTGTTTCAGACGAAGTTTCCTGTGGTTTAGTACGTATGCCGGCATTGGGATGGAAATACCGGTTTTGGGATTCTGCACAGAAACGGTTTGCAAACTGCCGAATTCACACGTGAGTTTAACTCTGTCAGTTGAATGCACACATTGCGAACCATTCAGTTAGAATGCTCCGTTTTGGTTTTAGAAGCAGATATTTCTCTGTACAGCCTATGGTCCCATTCACTCGGGAATATCCCAACGGTGCTCCTAGAAGAAACGTGTTTATGACTCGCTGAATCTCAACATAGATTCAACTTTTTAGGTGAACGAACGCACAGCAGAGGAGTTTCAAGGAAACGTTCCTCCTGAGTTTTAGACGAAGTTTCCTGCGGTTTAGAACGTATGCCGGCAATGGGCTGGAAATACCGGTTTTGGGATTCTGCACAGAAATGGTTTGCAAACCGCTGAATCCACACGTGAGTTTAACTCCGTCAGTTGAATGCACACATTGACAACCATTCAGTTAGATAGCTCCGTTTTGGTTTTAGAAGCAGATATTTCTCTGAACAGCCTATGGTCCCATTCACTCGGGAATAACCCAGCGCAGCTCCTAGAAGAAACGTGTTTCTGACTCGCTGAATCTCAACATAGATTCCACTCTGTTATGTGTACGAACGCACAGCAGAGAAGTTTCAAGGAAACGTTTCCCCTGAGTTTTAGACGAAGTTTCCTGCGGTTTAGTACGTATGCCGGCATTGGGATGGAAATACCGGTTTTGGGATTCTGTACAGAAACGGTTTACAAACCGCCGAATTCACACGTGAGTTTAACTCTGTCAGTTGAATGCACACATTGACAACCATTCAGTGAGAATGCTCCGTTTTGGTTTTAGAAGCAGATAATTCTCTCTACAGCCTATGGTCCCATTCACTCGGGAATATCCCAACGCAGCTCCTAGAAGAAACGTGTTTCTGACTCGCTGAATCTCAACATAGATTCAACTTTCTTAGGTGAACGAACGCACAGCAGAGCAGTTTCAAGGAAACGTTCCTCCTGAGTTTTAGACAAAGTTTACTGCTGTTTCGTAGGTATGCCGGCATTGGGCTGTAAATGCCGGTTTTGGGATTATTCAAAGAAAGGGTTTGCAAACCGCTGATTCCACACGTGAGTTTAACTCTGTCAGTTGAATGCACACATTGACAACCATTCAGTTAGATAGCTCCGTTTTGGTTTTAGAAGCAGATATTTCTCTGTACACCCTATGGTCCCATTCACTCGGGAATATCCCAACGCAGCTCCTAGAAGAAACGTGTTTCTGACTCGCTGAATCTCAACATAGATTCAACATTCTTAGGTGAACGAACGCACAGCAGAGCAGTTTCAAGGAAACGATTCTCCTGAGTTATAGACGCAGTTTACTGCTGTTTAGTACGTATGCCGGCATTGGGCTGGAAATACCGGTTTTGGGATTCTGCACAGAAAGGGTTTGCAAACCGCTGAACCCACACGTGAGTTTAACTCTGTCAGTTGAATGCACACATTGACAACCATTCAGTTAGATATCTCCGTTTTGGTTTTAGAAGCAGATATTTCTCTGTACAGCCTATGGTCCCATTCACTCGGGAATATCCCAACGCAGCTCCTAGAAGAAACGTGTTTCTGACTCGCTGAATCTCAACATAGATTCAACTCTCTTAGGTGAACGAACGCACAGCAGAGCAGTTTCAAGGAAACGTTTCTCCTTAGTTTTAGACGAAGTTTCCTGCGGTTTAGTACGTATGCCGGCATTGGGCTGGAAATACCGGTTTTGGGATTCTGCACAGAAAGGGTTTGCAAGCTGCTGAATCCACACGTGAGATTAACTCTTTCAGTTGAATGCACACATTGACAACCATTCGGTTAGATAGCTGCGTTTTGGTTTTAGAAGCAGATATTTCTCTGTACAGCCTATGGTCCCATTCACTCGGGAATATCCCAACAGAGTTCCTAGAAGAAACGTGTATATGACTCGCTGAATCCCAGCATAGATTCAACTCTCTTAGGTGAACGAACGCACTGCAGAGCAGTTTCAAGGAAACGTTTCCCCTGAGTTTCAGACGAAGTTTCCTGCGGTTTAGTGCGTATGCCGGCATTGGGATGGAAATACCGGTTTTGGGATTCTGCACAGAAACGGTTTGCAAACCGCCGAATTCACACGTGAGTTTAACTCTGTCAGTTGAATGCACACATTGCCAACCATTCAGTTAGAATGCTCCGTTTTGGTTTTAGAAGCAGATATTTCTCTGTACAGCCTATGGTCCCATTCACTCGGGAATATCCCAACGCTGCTCCTAGAAGAAACGTGTTTATGACTCGCTGAATCTCAACATAGATTCCACTCTCGTAGGTGAACAAATGCACAGCAGAGCAGTTTCAAGGAAACGTTTCCCCTGAGTTTTAGACGAAGTTTCCTGCGGTTTAGTACGTATACCGGCTTTGGGATGGAAATATCGGTTTTGGGATTCTGTACAAAAACGGTTTACAAACCGTCGAATTCACACGTGAGTTTAACTCTGTCAGTTGAATGCACACATTGACAACCATTCAGTTAGAATGCTCCGTTTTGGTTTTAGAAGCAGATATTTCTCTGTACAGCCTATGGTCCCATTCACTCGGGAATATCCCAACGCAGCTCCTAGAAGAAACGGGTTTCTGACTCGCTGAATCTCAACATAGATTCAAATTTCTTAGGTGAACGAACGCACAGCAGAGCAGTTTCAAGGAAACGTTCCTCCTGAGTTTTAGACGAAGTTTACTGCTGTTTCGTACGAATGCCGGCATTGGGCTGGAAATGCCGGTTTTGGGATTCTGCAAAGAAAGGGTTTGCAAACAGCTGATTCCACACGTGAGTTTAACTCTGTCAGTTGAATGCACACATTGACAACCGTTCAGTTAGATAACTCCGTTTTGGTTTTAGAAGCAGATATTTCTCTGTACAGTCTTTGGTCCCATTCACTCGGGAATATACCAACGCAGCTCCTAGAAGAAACGTGTTTCTGTCTCGCTGAATCTCAATATAGATTCAACTCTCTTAGGTGAACGAACGCACAGCAGAGCAGTTTCAAGGAAACGTTTCCCCTGAGTTTTAGACGAAGTTTCCTGCGGTTTAGTACGTATGCCGGCATTGGGATGGAAATATCGGTTTTGGAATTCTGCACAGAAACGGTTTGCAAACCGCCGAATTCACACGTGAGTTTAACTCTCTCAGTTGAATGCACACATTGACAACCGTTCAGTTAGAAAGCTCCGTTTTGGTTTTAGAAGCAGATATTTCTCTGTACAGCCTATGGTCCCATTCACTCGGGAATATCCCAACAGAGTTCCTAGAAGAAACGTGAATATGACTCGCTGAATCCCAGCATAGATTCAACTCTCTTAGGTGAACGAACACACAGTAGAGCAGTTTCAAGGAAACGTTTCTCCTGAGTTTTAGACGAAGTTTACTGCTGTTTCGTACGTATGCTGGCATTGGGCTGGAAATGCCGGTTTTGGGATTCTGCAAAGAAAGGGTTTGCAAACCGCCGAATTCACACGTAAGTTTAACTCTGTCAGTTGAATGCACACATTGCCAACCATTCAGTTAGAATGCTCCATTTTGGTTTTAGAAGCAGATATTTCTCTGTACAGCCTATGGTCCCATTCACTCGGGAATAACCCAGCGCAGCTCCAAGAAGAAACGTGTTTATGACTCGCTGAATCTCAACATAGATTCCACTCTCTTAGGTGAACGAACGCACAGCAGAGAAGTTTCAAGGATACGTTTCCCCTGACTTTTAGACGAAGTTTCCTGCGTTTTAGTACGTATGCCGGCATTGGGATGGAAATACCGGTTTTGGGATTCTGTACAGAAACGGTTTACAAACCGCCGAATTCACACGTGAGTTTAACTCTGTCAGTTGAATGCACACATTGACAACCATTCAGTTAGAATGCTCCCTTTTGGTTTTAGAAGCAGATATTTCTCTGTACAGCCTATGGTCCCATTCACTCGGGAATATACCAACGCAGCTCCTAGAAGAAACGTGTTTCTGACTCGCTGAATCTCAACATAGATTCAACTTTCTTAGCTGAACGAACGCACAGCAGAGCAGTTTCAAGGAAACGTTCCTCCTGAGTTTTAGACCAAGTTTACTGCTCTTTCGTATGTATGCCGGCATTGGGCTGGAAATGCCGGTTTTGGGATTCTGCAAAGAAAGGGTTTGCAAACCGCTGATTCCACACGTGAGTTTATCTCTGTCAGTTGAATGCACACATTGACAACCATTCAGTTAGATAACTCCGTTTTGGTTTTAGAAGCAGATATTTCTCTGTACAGCCATTGTCACATTCACTCGGGTATATCCCAACGCAGCTCCTAGAAGAAACGTGTTTCTGACTCGCTGAATCTCAACATAGATTCAACTCTCTTAGGTGAATGAGCGCACAGCAGATCAGTTTCAAGGAAACGTTTCCCCTGAGTTTTAGAGGAAGTTTCCTGCGGTTTAGTACTTATGCCGGCATTGGGATGGAAATACCGGTTTTGGGATTCTGCACAGAAACGGTTTACAAACCGCCGAATTCACACGTGAGTTTAACTCTGTCAGTTGAATGCACACATTGACAACCATTCAGTTAGAATGCTCCGTTTTGGTTTTAGAAGCAGATATTTCTCTGTACAGCCTATGGACCCATTCACTCGGGAATATCCCAACGCAGCTCCTAGAAGAAACGTGTTTATGACTCGCTGAATCTCAACATAGATTCAACTCTCTTAGGTGAACGAACACACAGCAGAGCAGTTTCAAGTAAACGATTCTCCTGAGTTTTAGACGAAGTTTACTGCGGTTTAGTACGTATGCCGGCATTGGGATGGAAATACCGGTTTTGGGATTTTGCACAGAAACGGTTTGCAAACCGCTGAATTCACACGTGAGTTTAACTCTGTCAGTTGAATGCACACATTGACAACCATTCAGTTAGATAGCTCCGTTTTGGTTTTAGAAGCTGATATTTCTCTGTACAGCCTATGGTCCCATTCACTCGGGAATATCCCAACTCAGTTCCTAGAAGAAACGTGTATATGACTCGCTGAATCCCAGCATAGATTCAACTCTCTTAGGTGAACGAACGCACAGCAGAGAAGTTTCAAGGAAACGTTTCTCCTGAGTTTTAGACGAAGTTTACTGCTGTTTTGTACGTATGCCGGCATTAGGCTGGAAATGCCGGTTTTGGGATTCTGCAAAGAAAGGGTTTTCAAACCGCTGATTCCACACGTGAGTTTAACTCTGTCATTTGAATGCACACATTGACAATCATTCAGTTAGATAGCTCCGTTTTGGATTTAGAAGCAGATATTTCTCTGTAGAGACTATGGTCCCATTCACTCGGGAATAACCCAACGCAGCTCCTAGAAGAAACGTGTTTCTGACTCGCTGAATCTCAACATAGATTCCACTCTCTTAGGTGAACGAACGCACAGCAGAGGAGTTTCAAGGAAACGTTTCCCCTGAGTTTTAGACGAAGTTTCCTGCGGTTTAGTACCTATGCCGGCATTGGGATGGAAATATCGGTTTTGGGATTCTGTACAGAAACGGTTTACAAACCGCCGAATTCACACGTGAGTTTAACTCTGTCAGTTGAATGCACACATTGACAACCATTCATTTAGAATGCTCCGTTCTGGTTTTAGAAGCAGATATTTCTCTGTACAGCCTATGGTCCCATTCACTCGGGAATATCCCAACGCAGCTCCTAGAAGAAACGTGTTAATGACTCGTTGAATCTCAACATAGATTCAACTCTCTTAGGTGAACGAACGCACAGCAGAGCAGTTTCAAGTAAACGATTCTCCTGAGTTTTAGACGAAGTTTCCTGCGGTTTAGAACGTATGCCGGCAATGGGCTGGAAATACCGGATTTGGGATTCTGCACAGAAAGGGTTTGCAAACCGCTGAATCCACACGTGAGTTTAACTTCTTCAGTTAAATTCACACATTGACAACCATTCAGTTAGATAGCTCCGTTTTGGTTTTAGAAGCAGATATTTCTCTGTACAGCCTATGGTCCCATTCACTCGGGAATAACCCAACGCAGCTCCAAGAAGAAACGTGTTTATGACTCGCTGAAACTCAACATAGATTCCACTCTCTTAGGTGAACGAACGCACAGTAGAGAAGTTTCAAGGAAACGTTTCCCCTGAGTTTTAGACGAAGTTTCCTGCGGTTTAGTACGTATGCCGGCATTGGGATGGAAATACCGGTTTTGGGATTCTGTACAGAAACGGTTTACAAACCGCCGAATTCACACGTGAGTTTAACTCTGTCAGTTGAATGCACACATTGACAACCATTCAGTTAGAATGCTCCGTTTTGGTTTTAGAAGCAGATATTTCTCTGTACAGCCTATGGTCCCATTCACTCGGGAATATCCCAACGCAGCTCCTAGAAGAAACGTGTTTCTGACTCGGTGAATCTCAACATAGATTCAACTTTCTTAGCTGAACGAACGCACAGCAGAGCAGTTTCAAGGAAACGTTTCTCCTGAGTTTTAGACGAAGTTTCCTGCGGTTTAGTACGTATGCCGGCATTGAGCTGGAATGACCGGTTTTGGGATTCTGCACAGAAAGGGTTTGGAAACCGCTGAATCCACACGTGAGTTTAACTCTGTCAGTTGAATTCACACATTGAGAACCATTCAGTTAGATAGCTCCGTTTTGATTTTAGAAGCAGATATTTCTCTGTACAGCCTATGGTCCCATTCACTCGGGAATATCCCAACGCAGCTCCTAGAAGAAACGTGTTTATGACTCGATGAATCCCAATATAGATTCAACTCTCTTAGGTGAACGAACGCACAACAGAGCAGTTTCAATGAAACGTTCCTCCGGAGTTTTAGGCAAAGTTTCCTGCGATTTAGTACGTATGCCGTCATTGGGCTGTAAATACCGGTTTTGGGATTCTGCACAGAAAGGTTTTGCAAACCGCTGAATCCACCCGTGAGTTTAACTCTGTCAGTTGAATGCACACATTGACAACCATTCACTTAGATAGCTCCATTTTGGTTTTAGAAGCAGATATTTCTCTGTACAGCCTATGGTCCCATTCACTCGGGAATATCCCAATGCAGCTTCTAGAAGAAACGTGTTTCTGACCCACTGAATCTCAACATAGATTCAACTCTCTTAGTTGAACGAACGCACAGCAGAGCAGTTTCAAGGAAACGTTTCTCCTGAGTTTTAGGCGAAGTTTCCTCCGGTTTAGTACGTATGCCGGCATTGGGCTGGAAATTCCGGTTTTGGGATTCTGCACAGAAAGGCTTTGCAAACCGCTGAATCCACACGTGAGTTTAACTCTGTCAGTTGAATGCACACATTGACCACCATTCAGTTAGATAGCTCCGTTTTGATTTTAGAACCAGATATTTCTCTGTACAGCCTATGGTCCCATTCACTCGGGAATATCCCAACGCAGCTCCCAGAAGAAACGTGTTTATGACTCGCTGAATCCCAATATAGATTCAACTCTCTTAGGTGAAAAAACGCACAACAGAGCAGTTTCAAGGAAACGTTTCTCCTGAGTTCTAGACGAAGTTTACTGCTGTTTATTACTTATGCCGGCTTTGGGATGGAAATACCGGTTTTGGGATTCTGCACAGAAACGGTTTGCAAACCGCTGAATTCACACGTGAGTTTAACTCTGATAGTTGAATGCACACATTGACAACCATTCAGTTAGATAGCTCCGTTTTGATTTTAGAAGCAGATATTTCTCTGTACAGCCTATGTTCCCATTCACTCGGGAATATCCCAACGCAGCTCCTAGAAGAAACGTGTTTCTGACTCGCTGAATCTCAACATAGATTCAACTCTCTTAGGTGAACGAACGAACAGCAGAGCAGTTTCAAGGAAAGGTTCCTCCTGAGTTTTAGACGAAGTTTCCTGCGGTTTAGTACGTTTGACGGCATTGGGCTGGAAATACCGGTTTTGGGATTCTGCACAGAAATGGTTTGCAAACCGCTGAATCCACACGTGAGTTTAACTCTGTCAGTTGAATGCACACATTGACAACCATTCAGTTAGATAGCTCCGTTTCGGTTTTAGAAGCAGATATTTCTCTGTACAGCCTATGGTCCCATTCACTCGGGAATATCCCAACGCAGCTCCTAGAAGAAACGTGTTTCTGACTCGCTGAATCTCAACATAGATTAAACTCTCTTAGGTGAATGAAAGCACATCAGAGCAGTTTCAAGGAAACGATTCTCCTGAGTTTTAGACGAAGTTTACTGCTGTTTAGTACGTATGCCGGCATTGGGATGGAAATACCGGTTTTGGGATTCTGCACAGAAACGGTTTGCAAACCGCTGAATCCACACGTGAGTTTAACTCTGTCAGTTGAATGCACACACTGAAAACCATTCAGTTAGATAGCTCCGTTTCGGTTTTAGAAGCAGATATTTCTCTGTACAGCCTATGGACCCATTCACTCGGGAATATCCCAACGCAGCTCCTAGAAGAAACGTGTTTCTGACTCGCTGATTCCCAGCATAGATTCAACTCTCTTAGGTGAACGAACGCACAGCAGAGCAGTATCAAGGAAACGTTTCTCCGGAGTTTTAGACGAAGTTTACTGCTGTTTCGTACGTATGCCGGCATTGGGCTGGAAATGCCGGTTTTGCGATTCTGCAAAGAAAGGGTTTGCAAACCGCTGATTCCACACGTTAGTTTAACTCTGTCAGCTGAATGCACACATTGACAACCATTCAGTTAGATAGCTCCGTCTTGGTTTTAGAAGCAGATATTTCTCTGTACCGTCTATGGTCCCATTCACTCGGGAATAACCCATCGCCGCTCCTAGAAGAAAAGTGTTTCTGACTCGCTGAATCTCAACATAGAGTCAACTATCTTAGTTGAACGAACGCACAGCAGAGCAGTTTCAAGGAAACGTTTCTCCTGAGTTTTAGACCAAGTTTCCTGCTGTTTAGTACGTATGCCGGCATTGGGATGGAAATACCGGTTTTGGGATTCTGCACAGAAACGGTTTGCAAACCGCCGAATTCACACGAGAGTTTAACTCTGTCAGTTGAATGCACACATTGAGAACCATTCAGTTAGATAGCTCCGTTTCGGTTTTAGAATTAGATATTTCTCTGTACAGACTATGGTCCCATTTACGCGGGAATATCCCAATGCAGCTCCTAGAAGAAACGTTTTTCTTACTCGCTGAATCTCAACATAGATTCAACTCTCTTAGGTGAACGAACGCACAGCAGAGCAGTTTCAAGGATACGTTTCTCCTTAGTTTTAGACGAAGTTTCCTGCGGTTTAGTACGTATGCCGGCATTGGGCTGGAAATACCGGTTTTGGGATTCTGCACAGAAACGGTTTTCAAACCGCTGAATTCACACGTGAGTTTAACTCTGTCAGTTGAATGCACACATTGACAACGATTCAGTTAGATAGCTCCGTTTCGGTTTTAGAAGCAGATATTTCTCTGTACAGCCTATGGTCCCATTCACTCGGGAATATCCCAACGCAGCTCCTAGAAGAAACGTGTTTCTGACTCGCTGTATCTCAACATAGATTCAACATTCTTAGGTGAACGAACGCACAGCAGAGCAGTTTCAAGGAAACGTTTCTCCTTAGTTTTAGACGAAGTTTCCTGCGGTTTAGTACGTATGCCGGCATTGGGCTGAAAATACCGGTTTTGGGATTCTGCACAGAAATGGTTTGCAAACCGCTGAAACCACACGTGAGATTAACTCTTTCAGTTGAATGCACACATTTACAACCATTCGGTTAGATAGCTCCGTTTTGGTTTTAGAATCAGATATTTCTCTGTACAGTCTATGGTCCCATTCACTCGGGAATATCCCAACTCAGCTCCTAGAAGAAAGGTGTTTATGACTCGCTGAATCCCAGCATAGATTCAACTCTCTTAGGTGAATTAATGCACAGCAGAGCAGTTTCAAGGAAACGTTTCTCTGGAGTTTTAGACGAAGTTTACTGCTGTTTCGTACGTATGCCGGCATTGGGCTGGAAATGCCGGTTTTGCGATTCTGCAAAGAAAGGGTTTGCAAACCGCTGATTCCACACGTTAGTTTAACTCTGTGAGTTGAATGCACACATTGACAACCATTCAGTTAGATAGCTCCGTTTTGATTTTTGAAGCAGATATTTCTCTGTACAGCCTATGGTCCCATTCACTCGGGAATAACCCAACGCAGCTTCTAGAAGAAAAGTGTTTCTAACTCGCTGAATCTCAACATAGATTCAACTCTCTTAGTTGAACAAACGCACAGCAGAGCAGTTTCAAGGAAACGTTTCTCCTGAGTTTTAGACGAACTTTACTGCTGTTTAGTACGTATGCCGGCATTGGGATGGAAATACCGGTTTTGGGATTCTGCACAGAAATGGTTTGCAAACCGCTGAAGTCACACGTGAGTTTAACTCTGTCAGTTGAATGCACACATTGACAACCATTCAGTTAGATAGGTCCGATTTGTTTTTAGAAGCAGATATTTCTCTGTACAGCCTATGGTCCAATTCACTCGGGAATATCCCAACGCAGCTCCTAGAAGAAACGTGTTTCTGACTCGCTGAATCTCAACATAGATTCAACTCTCTTAGGTGAACGAACGCACAGCCGAGCAGTTTCAAGGAAACGTTCCTCCAGAGTTTTAGACGCAGTTTACGGCTGTTTAGTACGTATGCCGGCATTGGGATGGAAATAACGGTTTTGGGATTCTGCACAGAAACGGTTTTCAAACCGCTGAATTCACACGTGAGTTTAACTCTGTCAGTTGAATGCACACATTGACAACCATTCAGTTAGATAGCTCCGTTTCGGTTTTAGAAGCAGATATTTCTCTGTACAGCCTATGGTCCCTTTCACTCAGGAATATCCCAACGCAGCTCCTAGAAGAAACGTGTTTCTGACTCGGTGAATCTCAACATAGATTCAACTCTCTTAGGTGAACGAACGCACAGCAGAGCAGTTTCAAGGAAACGTTTCTCTGGAGTTTTAGACGAAGTTTACTGCTGTTTCGTACATATGCCGGCATTGGGCTGGAAATGCCGGTTTTGGGATACTGCAAAGAAAGGGTTTGCAAACCGCTGATTCCACACGTGAGTTTAACTCTGTCAGTTGAATGCACACATTGACAACCATTCAGTTAGATAGCTCCGTTTTGATTTTAGAAGCAGATATTTCTCTGTACAGCCTATGGTCCCATTCACTCGGGAATAACCAAACCCAGCTCCTAGAAGAAAAGTGTTTCTGACTCGCTGAAT
This sequence comes from Aotus nancymaae, assembly GCF_030222135.1. Classification (NCBI taxonomy): domain Eukaryota; kingdom Metazoa; phylum Chordata; class Mammalia; order Primates; family Aotidae; genus Aotus; species Aotus nancymaae. Next base: position 1,257,258 of record NW_026988565.1, read on the forward strand.
CTCAACATAGATTCAACTCTCTTAGTTGAACGAACGCACAGCAGAGCAGTTTCAAGGAAACGTTTCTCCTGAGTTTTAGACGAAGTTTACTGCTGTTTAGTACGTATGCCGGCATTGGGATGGAAATACCGGTTTTGGGATTCTGCACAGAAATGGTTTGCAAACCGCTGAAGTCACACGTGAGTTTAACTCTGTCAGTTGAATGCACACATTGACAACCATTCAGTTAGATAGCTCCGTTTTGGTTTTAGAAGCAGATATTTCTCTGTACAAACTATGGTCCCATTCACTCGGGAATATCCCAACGCAGCTCCTAGAAGAAACATGTTTCTGACTCGCTGAATCTCAACATAGATTCAACTCTCTTAGGTGAACGAACGCACAGCAGAGCAGTTTCAAGGAAACGTTCCTCCTGAGTTTTAGACGCAGTTTACTGCTGTTTAGTACGTATGTCGGCATTGGGATGGAAATACCGGTTTTGGGATTCTGCACAGAAACGGTTTTCAAACCGCTGAATTCACACGTGAGTTTAACTCTGTCAGTTGAATGCACACATTGACAACGATTCAGTTAGATAGCTCCGTTTCGGTTTTAGAAGCAGATATTTCTCTGTACAGCCTATGGTCCCATTCACTCGGGAATATCCCAACGCAGCTCCTAGAAGAAACGTGTTTCTGACTCGCTGAATCTCAACATAGATTCAACTCTCTTAGGTGAACGAACGCACAGCAGAGCAGTTTCAAGGAAACGTTTCTCCTTAGTTTTAGACGAAGTTTCCTGCGGTTTAGTACGTATGCCGGCATTGGGCTGGAAATACCGGTTTTGGGATTCTGCACAGAAATGGTTTGCAAACCGCTGAAACCACACGTGAGATTAACTCTTTCAGTTGAATGCACACATTTACAACCGTTCGGTTAGTTAGCTCCGTTTTGGTTTTAGAATCAGATATTTCTCTGTACAGCCTATGGTCCCATTCACTCGGGACTATCCCAACTCAGCTCCTAGGAGAAACGTGTTTATGACTCGCTGAATCCCAGCATAGATTCAACTCTCTTAGGTGAATTAACGCACAGCAGAGCAGTTTCAAGGAAAGGTTTCTCCTGAGTTTTAGACGAAGTTTGCTGCTGTTTCGTACGTATGCCGGCATTGGGTTGGAAATGCCGGTTTTGGAATACTGCAAAGAAAGGGTTTGCAAACCGCTGATTCCACACGTGAGTTTAACTCTGTCAGTTGAATGCACACATTGACAACCATTCAGTTAGATAGCTCCGTTTTGATTTTTGAAGCAGATATTTCTCTGTACAGCCTATGGTCCCATTCACTCGGGAATAACCCAACGCAGCTTCTAGAAGAAAAGTGTTTCTGACTCGCTGAATCTCAACATAGATTCAACTCTCTTAGTTGAACAAACGCACAGCAGAGCAGTTTCAAGGAAACGTTTCTCCTGAGTTTGAGACGAAGTTTACTGCTGTTTAGTACGTATGCCGGCATTGGGATGGAAATACCGGTTTTGGGATTCTGCACAGAAATGGTTTGCAAACCGCTGAAGTCACACGTGAGTTTAACTCTGTCAGTTGAATGTACACATTGACAACCATTCAGTTAGATATCTCCGTTTTGGTTTTAGAAGCAGATATTTCTCTGTACAGCCTATGGTCCCATTCACTCGGGAATATCCAAACGCAGCTCCTAGAAGAAACGTGTTTCTGACTCGCTGAATCTCAACATAGATTCAACTCTCTTAGGTCAACGAACGCACAGCAGAGCAGTTTCAAGGAAACGTTCCTCCTGAGTTTTAGACGCAGTTTACTGCTGTTTAGTACGTATGCCGGCATTGGGATGGAAATACCGGTTTTGGGATTCTGCACAGAAACGGTTTTCAAACCGATGAATTCACACGTGAGTATAACTCTGTCAGTTGAATGCACACATTGACAACCATTCAGTTAGATAGCTCCGTTTCGGTTTTAGAAGCAGATATTTCTCTGTACAGCCTATGGTCCCTTTCACTCGGGAATATCCCAACGCAGCTCCTAGAAGAAACGTGTTTCTGACTCGGTGAATCTCAACATAGATTCAACTCTCTTAGGTGAACGAAAGCACAGCAGAGCAGTTTCAAGGAAACGTTTCTCTGGAGTTTTAGACGAAGTTTACTGCTGTTTCGTACATATGCCAGCATTGGGCTGGAAATGCCGGTTTTGGGATACTGCAAAGAAAGGGTTTGCAAACCGCTGATTCCACACGTGAGTTTAACTCTGTCAGTTGAATGCACACATTGACAACCATTCAGTTAGATAGCTCCGTTTTGATTTTAGAAGCAGATATTTCTCTGTACAGCCTATGGTCCCATTCACTCGGGAATAACCAAACCCAGCTCCTAGAAGAAAAGTGTTTCTGACTCGCTGAATCTCAACATAGATTCAACTCTCTTAGTTGAACGAACGCACAGCAGAGCAGTTTCAAGGAAACGTTTCTCCTGAGTTTTAGACGAAGTTCACTGCTGTTTAGTACGTATGCCGGCATTGGGATGGAAATACCGGTTTTGGGATTCTGCACAGAAATGGTTTGCAAACCGCTGAAGTCACACGTGAGTTTAACTCTGTCAGTTGAATGCACACATTGACAACCATTCAGTTAGATAGCTCCGTTTTGGTTTTAGAAGCAGATATTTCTCTGTACAGCCTATGGTCCCATTCACTCGGGAATATCCCAACGCAGCTCCTAGAAGAAACATGTTTCTGACACGCTGAATCTCAACATAGATTCAACTCTCTTAGGTGAACGAACGCACAGCAGAGCAGTTTCAAGGAAACGTTCTTCCTGAGTTTTAGACGCAGTTTACGGCTGTTTAGTACGTATGCCGGCATTGGGATGGAATTACTGGTTTTGGGATTCTGCACAGAAACGGTTTTCAAACCGCTGAATTCCCACGTGAGTTTAACTCTGTCACTTGAATGCACACATTGACAACCATTCAGTTAGATAGCTCCGTTTGGGTTTTAGAAGCAGATATTTCTCTGTACAGCCTATGGTCCCTTTCACTCGGGAATATCCCAACTCAGCTCCTAGAAGAAACGTGTTTCTGACTCGCTGAATCTCAACATAGATTCAACTCTCTTAGGTGAACGAACGCACAGCAGAGCAGTTTCAAGGAAACGTTTCTCCTTAGTTTTAGACGAAGCTTCCTGCGGTTTAGTACGTATGCCGGCATTTGACTGGAAATACCGGTTTTGGGATTCTGCAGAGAAAGGGTTTGCAAACCGCTGAATCCACACGTGAGATTAACTCTTTCAGTAGAATGCACACATTGACAACCATTCGGTTAGATTGCTCCGTTTTGGTTTTAGAATCAGATATTTCTCTGTACAGCCTATGGTCCCATTCACTCGGGAATATCCCAACTCAGCTCCTAGATGAAACGTGTTTATGACTCGCTGAATCCCAGCATAGATTCAACTCTCTTAGGTGATCGAACGCACAGCAGAGCAGTTTCAAGGAAACGTTTCTCTGGAGTTTTAGACGAAGTTTCCTGCGGTTTAGTACGTATGACGGCATTAGGCTGGAAATACCGGTTTTGGGATTCTGCACAGAAATGGTTTTCAAACCGCTGAATCCACAGGTGAGTTTAACTCTGTCAGTTGAATGCACACATTGACAACCATTCAGTTAGATAGCTCCGTTTCGGTTTTAGAAGCAGATATTTCTCTGTACAGCCTATGGTCCCATTCACTCGGGAATATCCCAACGCAGCTCCTAGAAGAAACGTGTTTCTGACTCGCTGAATCTCAACATAGATTGAACTCTCTTAGTTGAACGAACGGACAGCTGAGCAGTTTAAAGGAAACGTTTCTCCTGAGTTTTAGACGAAGTTTCCTGAGGTTTACTATGTATGCCGGCATTGGGCTGGAATTACCGGTTTTGGGATTCTGCATTGAAAGGGTTTGCAAACCGCTGAATCCACACGTGAGTTTAACTCTGTCAGTTGAATGCACACATTGACAACAATTCAGTTACATAGCTCCGTTTTGGTTTTAGAAGCAAATATTTCTCTGTACAGCCAATGGTCCCATTCACTCGGGAATATCCCAACACAGCTCCTAGAAGAAATGTGTTTCTGACTCGCTGAATCTCAACATAGATTCAACTCTCTTAGGTGATCGAACGCACAGCAGAGCAGTTTCAAGGAAACGTTCCTCCTGAGTTTTAGACGAAGTTTCCTGCGGTTTAGTACATATGCCGGCATTGGCCTGGAAATACCTGTTTTGGGATTCTGCACAGAAAGGGTTTGCAAACCGTTGAATCCACACGTGAGTTTAACTCTGTCAATTGAATGCACACATTGGCAACCATTCAGTTAGATAGCTCCGTTTGGGTTTTAGAAGCAGATATTTCTCTGTACAGCCCATGGTCCCATTCACTCGGGAATATCCCAACGCAGCTCCTAGAAGAAACGTGTTTATGACTCGCTGAATCCCAGCATAGATTCAACTCTCTTAGGTGAACGAAAGCACAACAGAGCAGTTTCAAGGAAACGTTTCTCTTGAGTTTTAGACGAAGTTTACTGCTGTTTAGTACGTATGCCGGCATTGGGCTGGAAATACCGGTTTTGGGATTCTGCACAGAAATGGTTTGCAAACCGCTGAATTCACACGTGAGTTTAACTCTGTCAGTTGAATGCACACATTGACAACGATTCAGTTAGATAGCTCCGTTTCGGTTTTAGAAGCAGATATTTCTCTGTACAGCCTATGGTCCCATTCACTCGGGAATATCCCAACGCAGCTCCTAGAAGAAACGTGTTTCTGACTCGCTGAATCTCAACATAGATTCAACTCTCTTAGGTGAACGAACGCACAGCAGAGCAGTTTCAAGGAAACGTTTCTCCTTAGTTTTAGACGAAGTTTCCTGCGGTTTAGTACGTATGCCGGCATTGGGCTGGAAATACCGGTTTTGGGATTCTGCACAGAAATGGTTTGCAAACCGCTGAAACCACACGTGAGATTAACTCTTTCAGTTGAATGCACACATTTACAACCGTTCGGTTAGTTAGCTCCGTTTTGGTTTTAGAATCAGATATTTCTCTGTACAGCCTATGGTCCCATTCACTCGGGACTATCCCAACTCAGCTCCTAGGAGAAACGTGTTTATGACTCGCTGAACCCCAGCATAGATTCAACTCTCTTAGGTGAATTAACGCACAGCAGAGCAGTTTCAAGGAAAGGTTTCTCCTGAGTTTTAGACGAAGTTTACTGCTGTTTCGTACGTATGCCGGCATTGGGTTGGAAATGCCGGTTTTGGAATACTGCAAAGAAAGGGTTTGCAAACCGCTGATTCCACACGTGAGTTTAACTCTGTCAGTTGAATGCACACATTGACAACCATTCAGTTAGATAGCTCCGTTTTGATTTTTGAAGCAGATATTTCTCTGTACAGCCTATGGTCCCATTCACTCGGGAATAACCCAACGCAGCTTCTAGAAGAAAAGTGTTTCTGACTCGCTGAATCTCAACATAGATTCAACTCTCTTAGTTGAACAAACGCACAGCAGAGCAGTTTCAAGGAAACGTTTCTCCTGAGTTTGAGACGAAGTTTACTGCTGTTTAGTACGTATGCCGGCATTGGGATGGAAATACCAGTTTTGGGATTCTGCACAGAAATGGTTTGCAAACCGCTGAAGTCACACGTGAGTTTAACTCTGTCAGTTGAATGTACACATTGACAACCATTCAGTTAGATATCTCCGTTTTGGTTTTAGAAGCAGATATTTCTCTGTACAGCCTATGGTCCCATTCACTCGGGAATATCCAAACGCAGCTCCTAGAAGAAACGTGTTTCTGACTCGCTGAATCTCAACATAGATTCAACTCTCTTAGGTGAACGAACGCACAGCAGAGCAGTTTCAAGGAAACGTTCCTCCTGAGTTTTAGACGCAGTTTACTGCTGTTTAGTACGTATGCCGGCATTGGGATGGAAATACCGGTTTTGGGATTCTGCACAGAAACGGTTTTCAAACCGCTGAATTCACACGTGAGTTTAACTCTGTCAGTTGAATGCACACATTGACAACCATTCAGTTAGATAGCTCCGTTTCGGTTTTAGAAGCAGATATTTCTCTGTACAGCCTATGGTCCCTTTCACTCGGGAATATCCCAACGCAGCTCCTAGAAGAAACGTGTTTCTGACTCGGTGAATCTCAACATAGATTCAACTCTCTTAGGTGAACGAAAGCACAGCAGAGCAGTTTCAAGGAAACGTTTCTCTGGAGTTTTAGACGAAGTTTACTGCTGTTTCGTACATATGCCGGCATTGGGCTGGAAATGCCGGTTTTGGGATACTGCAAAGAAAGGGTTTGCAAACCGCTGATTCCACACGTGAGTTTAACTCTGTCAGTTGAATGCACACATTGACAACCATTCAGTTAGATAGCTCCGTTTTGATTTTAGAAGCAGATATTTCTCTGTACAGCCTATGGTCCCATTCACTCGGGAATAACCAAACCCAGCTCCTAGAAGAAAAGTGTTTCTGACTCGCTGAATCTCAACATAGATTCAACTCTCTTAGTTGAACGAACGCACAGCAGAGCAGTTTCAAGGAAACGTTTCCCCTGAGTTTTAGACGAAGTTCACTGCTGTTTAGTACGTATGCCGGCATTGGGATGGAAATACCGGTTTTGGGATTCTGCACAGAAATGGTTTGCAAACCGCTGAAGTCACACGTGAGTTTAACTCTGTCAGTTGAATGCACACATTGACAACCATTCAGTTAGATAGCTCCGTTTTGGTTTTAGAAGCAGATATTTCTCTGTACAGCCTATGGTCCCATTCACTCGGGAATATCCCAACGCAGCTCCTAGAAGAAACATGTTTCTGACACGCTGAATCTCAACATAGATTCAACTCTCTTAGGTGAACGAACGCACAGCAGAGCAGTTTCAAGGAAACGTTCTTCCTGAGTTTTAGACGCAGTTTACGGCTGTTTAGTACGTATGCCGGCATTGGGATGGAAATACTGGTTTTGGGATTCTGCACAGAAACGGTTTTCAAACCGCTGAATTCACACGTGAGTTTAACTCTGTCACTTGAATGCACACATTGACAACCATTCAGTTAGATAGCTCCGTTTGGGTTTTAGAAGCAGATATTTCTCTGTACAGCCTATGGTCCCTTTCACTCGGGAATATCCCAACTCAGCTCCTAGAAGAAACGTGTTTCTGACTCGCTGAATCTCAACATAGATTCAACTCTCTTAGGTGAACGAACGCACAGCAGAGCAGTTTCAAGGAAACGTTTCTCCTTAGTTTTAGACGAAGCTTCCTGCGGTTTAGTACGTATGCCGGCATTTGACTGGAAATACCGGTTTTGGGATTCTGCAGAGAAAGGGTTTGCAAACCGCTGAATCCACACGTGAGATTAACTCTTTCAGTAGAATGCACACATTGACAACCATTCGGTTAGATTGCTCCGTTTTGGTTTTAGAATCAGATATTTCTCTGTACAGCCTATGGTCCCATTCACTCGGGAATATCCCAACTCAGCTCCTAGATGAAACGTGTTTATGACTCGCTGAATCCCAGCATAGATTCAACTCTCTTAGGTGATCGAACGCACAGCAGAGCAGTTTCAAGGAAACGTTTCTCTGGAGTTTTAGACGAAGTTTCCTGCGGTTTAGTACGTATGACGGCATTAGGCTGGAAATACCGGTTTTGGGATTCTGCACAGAAATGGTTTTCAAACCGCTGAATCCACAGGTAAGTTTAACTCTGTCAGTTGAATGCACACATTGACAACCATTCAGTTAGATAGCTCCGTTTCGGTTTTAGAAGCAGATATTTCTCTGTACAGCCTATGGTCCCATTCACTCGGGAATATCCCAACGCAGCTCCTAGAAGAAACGTGTTTCTGACTCGCTGAATCTCAACATAGATTGAACTCTCTTAGTTGAACGAACGGACAGCTGAGCAGTTTAAAGGAAACGTTTCTCCTGAGTTTTAGACGAAGTTTCCTGAGGTTTACTATGTATGCCGGCATTGGGCTGGAATTACCGGTTTTGGGATTCTGCATTGAAAGGGTTTGCAAACCGCTGAATCCACACGTGAGTTTAACTCTGTCAGTTGAATGCACACATTGACAACAATTCAGTTACATAGCTCCGTTTTGGTTTTAGAAGCAAATATTTCTCTGTACAGCCAATGGTCCCATTCACTCGGGAATATCCCAACACAGCTCCTAGAAGAAATGTGTTTCTGACTCGCTGAATCTCAACATAGATTCAACTCTCTTAGGTGATCGAACGCACAGCAGAGCAGTTTCAAGGAAACGTTCCTCCTGAGTTTTAGACGAAGTTTCCTGCGGTTTAGTACATATGCCGGCATTGGCCTGGAAATACCTGTTTTGGGATTCTGCACAGAAAGGGTTTGCAAACCGTTGAATCCACACGTGAGTTTAACTCTGTCAATTGAATGCACACATTGGCAACCATTCAGTTAGATAGCTCCGTTTGGATTTTAGAAGCAGATATTTCTCTGTACAGCCTATGGTCCCATTCACTCGGGAATATCCCAACGCAGCTCCTAGAAGAAACGTGTTTATGACTCGCTGAATCCCAGCATAGATTCAACTCTCTTAGGTGAACGAACGCACAACAGAGCAGTTTCAAGGAAACGTTTCTCTTGAGTTTTAGACGAAGTTTACTGCTGTTTAGTACGTATGCCGGCATTGGGCTGGAAATACCGGTTTTGGGATTCTGCACAGAAATGGTTTGCAAACCGCTGAATTCACACGTGAGTTTAACTCTGTCAGTTGAATGCACACATTGACAACGATTCAGTTAGATAGCTCCGTTTCGGTTTTAGAAGCAGATATTTCTCTGTACAGCCTATGGTCCCATTCACTCGGGAATATCCCAACGCAGCTCCTAGAAGAAACGTGTTTCTGACTCGCTGAATCTCAACATAGATTCAACTCTCTTAGGTGAACGATCGCACAGCAGAGCAGTTTCAAGGAAACGTTTCTCCTTAGTTTTAGACGAAGTTTCCTGTGGTTTAGTACGTATGCCGGCATTGGGCTGGAAATACCGCTTTTGGGATTCTGCACAAAAAGGATTTGCAAGCCACTGAATCCACACGTGAGATTAACTATTTTGGTTGAATGCACACATTGACAACCATTCGGTTAGATAGCTCCGTTTTGGTTTTAGAAGCAGATATTTCTCTGTACATACTATGGTCCCATTCACTCGGGAATATCCCAACTCACTTCCTGGAAGAAACGTGTATATGACTCGCTGAATACCATCATAGTTTCAACTCCTTTAGGTGAATGAACGCACAGCAGAGCAGTTTCAAGGAAACGTTTCTCCTGAGTTTTAGACGAAGTTTACTGCTGTTTCTTTCTTATGCCGGCATTAGGCTGGAAATGCCGGTTTTGGGATTCTGCACAGAAACGGTTTACAAACCGCCGAATTCACACGTGAGTTTAACTCTGTTAGTTGAATGCACACATTGACAACCATTCAGTTAGAATGCTCCGTTTTGGTTTTAGAAGCAGATATTTCTCTGTACAGCCTATGGTCCCATTCACTCGGGAATATCCCAACGCAGCTCCTAGAAGAAACGTGTTTATGACTCGCTGAATCTCAACATAGATTCAACTCTCTTAGGTGAATGAACGCACAGCAGAGCAGTTTCAAGGAAACGTTTCCCCTGAATTTCAGACGAAGTTTCCTGCGGTTTAGTACGTATGCCGGCATTGGGATGGAAATACCGGTTTTGGGATTTTGCACAGAAACGGTTTGCAAACCGCTGAATTCACACGTGAGTTTAACTCTGTCAGTTGAATGCACACATTGACAACCATTCAGTTAGATAGCTCCGTTGTGGTTTTAGAAGCAGATATTTCTCTGTACAGCCTATGGTCCCATTCACTCGGGAATAACGCAACGCAGCTCCTAGAAGAAACGTGTTTCTGACTCGCTGAATTCCAACATAGATTCAACTCTCTTAGGTGAACGAACGCACAGCAGAACAGTTTCAAGGAAACGTTTCTCCTGAGTTTTAGACGAAGTTTCCTGCGGTTTAGTACGTATGCCGGCATTGGGCTGGAAATACCGGTTTTGGGATTCTGCACAGAAATGGTTTGCAAACCGCTGAAACCACACGTGAGATTAACCCTTTCAGTTCAATGCACACATTTACAACCATTCGGTTAGATAGCTCCGTTTTGGTTTTAGAATCAGATATTTCTCTATACAGCCTATGGTCCCATTCACTCGGGAATATCCCAACTCAGCTCCTAGAAGAAACGTGTTTTTGACTAGCTGAATCCCAGCATAGATTCAACTCTCTTAGGTGAACTAACGCACAGCAGAGCAGTTTCAAGGAAACGTTTCTCGGGAGTTTTAGACGAAGTTTACTGCTGTTTCGTACGTATGCCGGCATTGGGCTGGAAATACCGGTTTTGGGATTCTGCACAGAAAGGGTTTGCAAACCGCTGATTCCACACGTGAGTTTAACTCTGTCAGTTGAATGCACTCATTGACAACCATTCAGTTAGATAGCTCCGTTTTGATTTTAGAAGCAGATATTTCTCTGTACAGCCTATGGTCCCTTTCACTCGGGAATAACCCAATGCAGCTTCTAGAAGAAAGTGTTTCTGACTCGCTGAATCTCAACATAGATTCAACTCTCTTAGTTGAACAAACGCACAGCAGAGCAGTTTCAAGGAAACGTTTCTCCTGAGTTTTAGACGAAGTTTACTGCTGTTTAGTACGTATGCCGGCATTGGGATGGAAATACCGGATTTGGGATTCTGCACAGAAATGGTTTGCAAACCGCTGAAGTCACACGTGAGATTAACTCTGTCAGTTGAATGTACACATTGACAGCCATACGGTTAGATAGCTCCGTTTTGGTTTTAGAAGCAGATATTTCTCTGTACAGCCTATGGTCCCATTCACTCGGGAATATCCCAACGCAGCTCCTAGAAGAAACGTGTTTCTGACTCGCTGAATCTCAACATAGATTCAACTCTCTTAGGTGAACGAACGCACAGCAGAGCAGTTTCAAGGAAACGTTCCTCCTGAGTTTTAGACGCAGTTTACTGCTGTTTAGTACGTATGCCGGCATTGGGATGGAAATACCGGTTTTGGGATTCTGCACAGAAACGGTTTTCAAACCGCTGAATTCACACGTGAGTTTAACTCTGTCAGTTGAATGCACACATTGACAACCATTCGGTTAGATAGCTCCGTTTTGATTTTAGAAGCAGATATTTCTCTGTACAGCCTATGGTCCCATTCACTCGGGAATATCCCAACTCAGCTCCTAGAAGAAACGTGTTCGTGACTCGCTGAATCCCAGCATAGATTCAACTCTCTTACGTGAATGAACGCACAGCAGAGCAGTTTCAAGGACACGTTTCTCTGGAGTTTTAGACGAAGTTTACTGCTGTTTCGTACATATGCCGGCATTGGGCTGGAAATGCCGGTTTTGGGATACTGCAAAGAAAGGGTTTGCAAACCGCTGATTCCACACGTGAGTTTAACTCTGTCAGTTGAATGCACACATTGACAACCATTCAGTTAGATAGCTCCGTTTTGATTTTAGAAGCAGATATTTCTCTGTACAGCCTATGGTCCCATTCACTCGGGAATAACCAAACGCAGCTCCTAGAAGAAAAGTGTTTCTGACTCGCAGAATCTCAACATAGATTCAACTCTCTTAGTTGAACGAACGAAAAGCAGAGCAGTTTCAAGGAAACGTTTCTCCTGAGTTTTAGACGAAGTTTACTGCTGTTTAGTACGTATGCCGGCATTGGGATGGAAATACCGGTTTTGGGATTCTGCATAGAAATGGTTTGCAAACCGCTGAAGTCACACGTGAGTTTAACTCTGTCAGTTGAATGCACACATTGACAACCATTCAGTTAGATAGCTCCGTTTTGGTTTTAGAAGCAGATATTTCTCTGTACAGCCTATGGTCCCATTCACTCGGGAATATCCCAACGCAGCTCCTAGAAGAAACGTGTTTCTGACTCGCTGAATCTCAACATAGATTCAACTCTCTTAGGTGAACGAACGCACAGCAGAGCAGTTTCAAGGAAACGTTTCTCCTTAGTTTTAGACGAAATTTCCTGCGGTTTAGTACGTAAGCTGGCATTGGGCTGGAAATACCGGTTTTGGGATTCTGCACAGAAATGGTTTGCAAACCACTGAAACCACACGTGAGATTAACTCTTTCAGTTGAATGCACACATTGACAACCATTCAGTTAGATAGCTCCGTTTTGATTTTTGAAGCAGATATTTCTCTGTACAGCCTATGGTCCCATTCACTCGGGAATAACCCAACGCAGCTTCTAGAAGAAAAGTGTTTCTGACTCGCTGAATCTCAACATAGATTCAACTCTCTTAGTTGAACAAACGCACAGCGGAGCAGTTTCAAGGAAACGTTTCTCCTGAGTTTTAGACGAAGTTTACTGCTGTTTAGTACGTATGCCGGCATTGGGATGGAAATACCGGTTTTGGGATTCTGCACAGAAATGGTTTGCAAACCGCTGAAGTCACACGTGAGTTTAACTCTGTCAGTTGAATGCACACATTGACAACCATTCAGTTAGATAGCTCCGTTTTGGTTTTAGAAGCAGATATTTCTCTGTACAGCCAATGGTCCAATTCACTCGGGAATATCCCAACGCAGCTCCTAGAAGAAACGTGTTTCTGACTCGCTGAATCTCAACATAGATTCAACTCTCTTAGGTGAACGAACGCACAGCAGAGCAGTTTCAAGGAAACGTTCCTCCAGAGTTTTAGACGCAGTTTACTGCTGTTTAGTACGTATGCCGGCATTGGGATGGAAATACCGGTTTTGGGATTCTGCACAGAAACGGTTTGCAAACCGCTGAATTCACACGTGAGTTTAACTCTGTCAGTTGAATGCACACATTGACAACCATTCAGTTAGATAGCTCCGTTTCGGTTTTAGAAGCAGATATTTCTCTGTACAGCCTATGGTCCCATTCACTCGGGAATATCCCAACGCAGCTCCTAGAAGAAACGTGTTTCTGACTCGCTGAATCTCAACATAGATTCAACTCTCTTAGGTGAACGAACGCACAGCAGAGCAGTTTCAAGGAAACGTTTCTCCTTAGTTTTAGACGAAGTTTCCTTCGGTTTAGTACGTATGCCGGCATTTGACTGGAAATACCGGTTTTGGGATTCTGCAGAGAAAGGGTTTGCAAACCGCTGAATCCACACGTGAGATTAACTATTTCAGTAGAATGCACACATTGACAACCATTCGGTTAGATTGCTCCGTTTTGGTTTTAGAATCAGATATTTCTCTGTACAGCCTATGGTCCCATTCTCTCGGGAATATCCCAACTCAGCTCCTAGATGAAACGTGTTTATGACTCGCTGAATCCCAGCATAGATTCAACTCTCTTAGGTGAACGAACCCACAGCAGAGCAGTTTCAAGGAAACGTTTCTCTGGAGTTTTAGACGAAGTTTACTGCTGTTTCGTACGTATGCCGGCATTGGGCTGGAAATGCCGCTTTTGGGATACTGCAAAGAAAGGGTTTGCAAACCGCTGATTCCTCACGTGAGTTTAAGTCTGTCAGTGGAATGCACACATTGACAACCTTTCAGTTAGATAGCTCCGTTTTGATTTTAGAAGCAGATATTTCTCTGTACAGCCTATGGTCCCATTCACTCGGGAATAACCCAACGCAGCTCCTAGAAGAAAAGTGTTTCTGATTCGCTGAATCTCAACATAGATTCAACTCTCTTAGTTGAACGAACACACAGCAGAGCAGTTTCAAGGAAACGTTTCTCCTGAGTTTTAGACGAAGTTTACTGCTGTTTAGTATGTATGCCGGCATTGGGATGGAAATACCGGTTTTGGGATTCTGCACAGAAATGGTTTGCAAACCGCTGAAGTCACACTTGAGTTTAACTCTGTCAGTTGAATGCACACATTGACAACCATTCAGTTAGATAGCTCCGTTTTGGTTTTAGAAGCAGATATTTCTCTGTACAGCCTATGGTCCCATTCACTCGGGAATATCCCAACGCAGCTCCTAGAAGAAACGTGTTTCTGACTCGCTGAATCTCAACATAGATTCAACTCTCTTAGATGAACGAACGCACAGCAGAGCAGTTTCAAGGAAACGATTCTCCTGAGTTTTAGACGAAGTTTACTGCTGTTTAGTACGTATGCCGGCATTGGGATGGAAATACCGGTTTTGGGATTCTGCACAGAAACGGTTTGCAAACCGCTGAAATCACACGTTAGTTTAACTCTGTCAGTTGAATGCACACACTGAAAACCATTCAGTTATATAGCTCCGTTTCGGTTTTAGAAGCAGATATTTCTCTGTACAGCCTATAGTCCCATTCACTCGGGAATATCCCAACGCAGCTCCTAGAAGAAACGTGTTTCTGACTCGCTGAATCTCAACATAGATTCAACTCTCTTAGGTGAACGAAAGCACAGCAGAGCAGTTTCAAGGAAACGTTTCTCCTTAATTTAGACGAAGTTTCCTCCGGTTTAGTACGTATGCCGGCATTGGGCTGGAAATACCGGTTTTGGGATTCTGCACAGAAATGTTTTGCGAACCGCTGAAACCACACGTGAGATTAACTCTTTCAGTTGAATGCACACATTTACAACCATTCGGTTAGATAGCTCCGTTTTGGTTTTAATATCAGATATTTCTCTGTACATCCTATGGTCCCATTCACTCGGGAATATCCCAACTCATCTCCTAGAAGAAACGTGTTCATGACTCGCTGAATCCCAGCATAGATTCAACACTCTTAGGTGAATGAACGCACAGCAGAGCAGTTTCAAGGACACGTTCCTCTGGAGTTTTAGACGAAGTTTACTGCTGTTTCGTACATATGCCGGCATTGTGCTGGAAATGCCGGTTTTGGGATACTGCAAAGAAAGGGTTTGCAAACCGCTGATTCCTCACGTGAGTTTATGTCTGTCAGTGGAATGCACACATTGACAACCTTTCAGTTAGATATCTCCGTTTTGATTTTAGAAGCAGATATTTCTCTGTACAGCCTATGGTCCCATTCACTCGGGAATAACCCAACGCAGCTCCTAGAAGAAAAGTGTTTCTGACTCGCTGAATCTCAACATAGATTCAACTCTCTTAGTTGAACAAACGCACAGCAGAGCAGTTTCAAGGAAACGTTTCTCCTGAGTTTTAGACGATGTTTACTGCTGTTTAGTACGTATGCCGGCATTGGGATGGAAATACCGGTTTTGGGATTCTGCACAGAAATGGTTTGCAAACCGCTGAAGTCACACGTGAGTTTAACTCTGTCAGTTGAATGCACACATTGACAACCTTTCAGTTAGATAGCTCCGTTTTGGTTTAGAAGCAGATATTTCTCTGTACAGCCTATGGTCCCATTCACTCGGGAATATCCCAACGCAGCTCCTAGAAGAAACGTGTTTCTGACTCGCTGAATCTCAAAATAGATTCAACTCTCTTAGGTGAACGAACGCACAGCAGAGCGGTTTCAAGGAAACGTTCCTCCTGAGTTTTAGACGCAGTTTACTGCTGTTTAGTACGTATGCCGGCATTGGGATTGAAATACCGTTTTTGGGATTCTGCACAGAAACGGTTTTCAAACCGCTGAATTCACACGTGAGTTTAACTCTGTCAGTTGAATGCACACATTGACAACCATTCAGTTAGATAGCTCCGTTTTGATTTTAGAAGCAGATATTTCTCTGTACAGCCTATGGTCCCATTCACTCGGGAATAACCAAACGCAGCTCCTAGAAGAAAAGTGTTTCTGACTCGCTGAATCTCAACATAGATTCAACTCTCTTAGTTGAACGAACGAAAAGCAGAGCAGTTTCAAGGAAACGTTTCTCCTGAGTTTTAGACGAAGTTTACTGCTGTTTAGTACGTATGCCGGCATTGGGATGGAAATACCGGTTTTGGGATTCTGCACAGAAATGCTTTGCAAACCGCTGAAGTCACACGTGAGTTTAAGTCTGTCAGTTGAATGCACACATTGACAACCATTCAGTTAGATATCTCCGTTTTGGTTTTAGAAGCAGATATTTCTCTATACAGCCTATGGTCCCATTCACTCGGGAATATCCCAACGCAGCTCCTAGAAGAAACGTGTTTCTGACTCGCTGAATCTCAACATAGATTCAACTTTCTTAGGTAAACGAACGCACAGCAGAGCAGTTTCAAGGAAACGTTCCTCCTGAGTTTTAGACGCAGTTTACTGCTGTTTAGTACGTATGCCGGCATTGGGATGGAAATACCCGTTTTGGGATTCTGCACAGAAACGGTTTTCAAACCGCTGAATTCACACGTGAGTTTAACTCTGTCAGTTGAATGCACACATTGACAACCATTCAGTTAGATAGCTCCGTTTCGGTTTTAGAAGCAGATATTTCTCTGTACAGCCTATGGTCCCATTCACTCGGGAATATCCCAACGCAGCTCCTAGAAGAAACGTGTTTCTGACTCGCTGAATCTCAACATAGATTCAACTCTCTTAGGTGAACGAACGCACAGCAGAGCAGTTTCAAGGAAACGTTTCTCCTTAGTTTTAGACGAAGTTTCCTGCGGTTTAGTACGTAAGCCGGCATTGGGCTGGAAATACCGGTTTTGGGATTCTGCACAGAAATGGTTTGCAAACCACTGAAACCACACGTGAGATTAACTCTTTCAGTTGAATGCACACATTGACAACCATTGAGTTAGATAGCCCCGTTTTGATTTTTGAAGCAGATATTTCTCTGTACAGCCTATGGTCCCATTCACTCGGGAATAACCCAACGCAGCTTCTAGAAGAAAAGTGTTTCTGACTCGCTGAATCTCAACATAGATTCAACTCTCTTAGTTGAACAAACGCACAGCAGAGCAGTTTCAAGGAAACGTTTCTCCTGAGTTTTAGACGAAGTTTACTGCTGTTTAGTACGTATGCCGGCATTGGGATGGAAATACCGGTTTTGGGATTCTGCACAGAAATGGTTTGCAAACCGCTGAAGTCACACGTGAGTTTAACTCTGTCAGTTGAATGCACAAATTGACAACCATTCAGTTAGATAGCTCCGTTTTGGTTTTAGAAGCAGATATTTCTCTGTACAGCCTATGGTCCAATTCACTCAGGAATATCCCAACGCAGCTCCTAGAAGAAACGTGTTTCTGACTCGCTGAATCTCAACATAGTTTCAACTCTCTTGGGTGAACGAACGCACAGCAGAGCAGTTTCAAGGAAACGTTCCTCCTGAGTTTTAGACGCAGTTTACTGCTGTTTAGTACGTATGCCGGCATTGGGATGGAAATACCGGTTTTGGGATTCTGCACAGAAACGGTTTGCAAACCGCTGAATTCACACGTGAGTTTAACTCTGTCAGTTGAATGCACACATTGACAACCATTCAGTTAGATAGCTCCGTTTCGGTTTTAGAAGCAGATATTTCTCTGTGCAGCCTATGGTTCCATTCACTCGGGAATATCCCAACGCAGCTCCTAGAAGAAACGTGTTTCTGACTCGCTGAATCTCAACATAGATTCAACTCTCTTAGGTGAACGAACGCACAGCAGAGCAGTTTCAAGGAAACGTTTCTCCTTAGTTTTAGACGAAGTTTCCTGCGGTTTATTACGTATGCCGGCATTTGACTGGAAATACCGGTTTTGGGATTCTGCAGAGAAAGGGTTTGCAAACCGCTGAATCCACACGTGAGATTAACTATTTCAGTAGAATGCACACATTGACAACCATTCGGTTAGATTGCTCCGTTTTGGTTTTAGAATCAGATATTTCTCTGTACAGCCTATGGTCCCATTCACTCGGGAATATCCCAACTCAGCTCCTAGATGAAACGTGTTTATGACTCGCTGAATCCCAGCATAGATTCAACTCTCTTAGGTGAACGAACCCACAGCAGAGCAGTTTCAAGGAAACGTTTCTCTGGAGTTTTAGACGAAGTTTACTGCTGTTTCGTACGTATGCCGGCATTGGGCTGGAAATGCCGCTTTTGGGATACTGCAAAGAAAGGGTTTGCAAACCACTGATTCCTCACGTGAGTTTAAGTCTGTCAGTGGAATGCACACATTGACAACCTTTCAGTTAGATAGCTCCGTTTTGATTTTAGAAGCAGATATTTCTCTGTACAGCCTATGGTCCCATTCACTCGGGAATATCCCAACGCAGCTCCTAGAAGAAACGTGTTTCTGACTCGCTGAATCTCAACATAGATTCAACTCTCTTAGGTGAACGAACGCACAGCAGAGCAGTTTCAAGGAAACGTTTCTCCTTAATTTTAGGCGAAGTTTCCTTCGGTTTAGTACGTATGCCGGCATTGGGCTGGAAATACTGGTTTTGGGATTCTGCACAGAAAGGTTTTGCAAACCGCTGAATCCACACGTGAGTTTATCTCTGTCAGTTGAATGCACACATTGACCACCATTCAGTTAGATAGCTCCGTTTTGGTTTTAGAACCAGATATTTCTCTGTACAGCCTATGGTACCATTTACTTGGGAATATCCCATCGCAGCTCCCAGAAGAAACGTGTTTATGACTCGCTGAATCCCAATATAGATTCAACTCTCTTAGGTGAACAAAAGCACAGCAGAGCAGTTTCAAGGAAACGTTTCTCCTGAGTTTTAGACGAAGTTTACTGCTGTTTAGTACTTATGCCGGCTTTGGGATGGAAATACCGGTTTTGGGATTCTGCACAGAAATGGTTTGCAAACCGCTGAATTCACTCGTGAGTTTAACTCTGATAGTTGAATGCACACATTGACAACCATTCAGTTAGATAGCTCCGTTTTGGTTTTAGAAGCAGATATTTCTCTGTACAGCCTATGTTCCAATTCACTCGGGAATATCCCAACGCAGCTCCTAGAAGAAACGTGTTTCTGACTCGCTGAATCTCAACATAGATTCAACTCTATTAGGTGAACGAACGCACAGCAGAGCAGTTTCAAGGAACCGTTCCTCCTGAGTTTTAGACGAAGTTTCCTGCGGTTTAGTACGTATGACGGCATTGGGCTGGAAATACCGGTTTTGGGATTCTGCACAGAAAGGGTTTGCAAACCGCTGAATCCACACTTGGGATTAACTCTATCTGTTGAATGCACACATTGACAGCCATTCGGTTAGATAGCTCCGTTTTCGTTTTAGAAGCAGATATTTCTCTGTACAGCCTATGGTCCCATTCACTCGGGAATATCCCAACTCAGCTCCTAGATGAAACGTGTTTATGACTCGCTGAATCCCAGCATAGATTCAACTCTCTTAGGTGAACGAACCCACAGCAGAGCAGTTTCAAGGAAACGTTTCTCTGGAGTTTTAGACGAAGTTTACTGCTGTTTCGTACGTATGCCGGCATTGGGCTGGAAATGCCGCTTTTGGGATACTGCAAAGAAAGGGTTTGCAAACCGCTGATTCCTCACGTGAGTTTAAGTCTGTCAGTGGAATGCACACATTGACAACCTTTCAGTTAGATAGCTCCGTTTTGATTTTAGAAGCAGATATTTCTCTGTACAGCCTATGGTCCCATTCACTCGGGAATAACCCAACGCAGCTCCTAGAAGAAAAGTGTTTCTGATTCGCTGAATCTCAACATAGATTCAACTCTCTTAGTTGAACGAACACACAGCAGAGCAGTTTCAAGGAAACGTTTCTCCTGAGTTTTAGACGAAAGTTTACTGCTGTTTAGTATGTATGCCGGCATTGGGATGGAAATACCGGTTTTGGGATTCTGCACAGAAATGGTTTGCAAACCGCTGAAGTCACACTTGAGTTTAACTCTGTCAGTTGAATGCACACATTGACAACCATTCAGTTAGATAGCTCCGTTTTGGTTTTAGAAGCAGATATTTCTCTGTACAGCCTATGGTCCCATTCACTCGGGAATATCCCAACGCAGCTCCTAGAAGAAACGTGTTTCTGACTCGCTGAATCTCAACATAGATTCAACTCTCTTAGGTGAACGAACGCACAGCAGAGCAGTTTCAAGGAAACGTTTCTCTGGAGTTTTAGACGAAGTTTACTGCTGTTTCGTACGTATGCCGGCATTGGGCTGGAAATGCCGGTTTTGGGATTCTGCAAAGAAAGGGTTTGCAAACCGCTGATTCCACACGTGAGTTTAACTCTGTCAGTTGAATGCACACATTGACAACCATTCAGTTAGATAGCTCCATTTCGGTTTTAGAAGCAGATATTTCTCTGTACAGCCTATGGTCCCATTCACTCGGGAATATCCCAACGCAGCTCCTAGAAGAAACGTGTTTCTGACTCGCTGAATCTCAACATAGATTCAACTCTCTTAGGTGAACGAACGCACAGCAGAGCAGTTTCAAGGAAACGTTTCTCCTTAATTTTAGGCGAAGTTTCCTTCGGTTTAGTACGTATGCCGGCATTGGGCCGGAAATACTGGTTTTGGGATTCTGCACAGAAAGGTTTTGCAAACCGCTGAATCCACACGTGAGTTTATCTCTGTCAGTTGAATGCACACATTGACCACCATTCAGTTAGATAGCTCCGTTTTGGTTTTAGAACCAGATATTTCTCTGTACAGCCTATGGTACCATTTACTTGGGAATATCCCAACGCAGCTCCCAGAAGAAACGTGTTTATGACTCGCTGAATCCCAATATAGATTCAACTCTCTTAGGTGAACAAAAGCACAGCAGAGCAGTTTCAAGGAAACGTTTCTCCTGAGTTTTAGACGAAGTTTACTGCTGTTTAGTACTTATGCCGGCTTTGGGATGGAAATACCGGTTTTGGGATTCTGCACAGAAATGTTTTGCAAACCGCTGAATTCACACGTGAGTTTAACTCTGATAGTTGAATGCACACATTGACAACCATTCAGTTAGATAGCTCCGTTTTGGTTTTAGAAGCAGATATTTCTCTGTACAGCCTATGTTCCAATTCACTCGGGAATATCCCAACGCAGCTCCTAGAAGAAACGTGTTTCTGACTCGCTGAATCTCAACATAGATTCAACTCTATTAGGTGAACGAACGCACAGCAGAGCAGTTTCAAGGAACCGTTCCTCCTGAGTTTTAGACGAAGTTTCCTGCGGTTTAGTACGTATGACGGCATTGGGCTGGAAATACCGGTTTTGGGATTCTGCACAGAAAGGGTTTGCAAACCGCTGAATCCACACTTGGGATTAACTCTTTCTGTTGAATGCACACATTGACAGCCATTCGGTTAGATAGCTCCGTTTTCGTTTTAGAAGCAGATATTTCTCTGTACAGCCTATGGTCCCATTCACTCGGGAATATCCCAACGCAGCTCCTAGAAGAAACGTGTTTCTGACTCGCTGAATCTCAACATAGATTCAAGTCTCTTAGGTGAACGAACGCACAGCAGAGCAGTTTCAAGGAAACGTTTCTCCTTAATTTTAGGCGAAGTTTCCTTCGGTTTAGTACGTATGCCGGCATTGGGCTGGAAATACTGGTTTTGGGATTCTGCACAGAAAGGTTTTGCAAACCGCTGAATCCACACGTGAGTTTATCTCTGTCAGTTGAATGCACACATTGACCACCATTCAGTTAGATAGCTCCGTTTTGGTTTTAGAACCAGATATTTCTCTGTACAGCCTATGGTACCATTTACTTGGGAATATCCCAACGCAGCTCCCAGAAGAAACGTGTTTATGACTCGCTGAATCCCAATATAGATTCAACTCTCTTAGGTGAACAAAAGCACAGCAGAGCAGTTTCAAGGAAACGTTTCTCCTGAGTTTTAGACGAAGTTTACTGCTGTTTAGTACTTATGCCGGCTTTGGGATGGAAATACCGGTTTTGGGATTCTGCACAGAAATGTTTTGCAAACCGCTGAATTCACACGTGAGTTTAACTCTGATAGTTGAATGCACACATTGACAACCATTCAGTTAGATAGCTCCGTTTTGGTTTTAGAAGCAGATATTTCTCTGTACAGCCTATGTTCCAATTCACTCGGGAATATCCCAACGCAGCTCCTAGAAGAAACGTGTTTCTGACTCGCTGAATCTCAACATAGTTTCAACTCTCTTAGGTGAACGAACGCACAGCAGAGCAGTTTCAAGGAAACGTTCCTCCTGAGTTTTAGACGCAGTTTACTGCTGTTTAGTACGTATGCCGGCATTGGGATGGAAATACCGGTTTTGGGATTCTGCACAGAAACGGTTTGCAAACCGCTGAATTCACACGTGAGTTTAACTCTGTCAGTTGAATGCACACATTGACAACCATTCAGTTAGATAGCTCCGTTTCGGTTTTAGAAGCAGATATTTCTCTGTGCAGCCTATGGTTCCATTCACTCGGGAATATCCCAACGCAGCTCCTAGAAGAAACGTGTTTCTGACTCGCTGAATCTCAACATAGATTCAACTCTCTTAGGTGAACGAACGCACAGCAGAGCAGTTTCAAGGAAACGTTTCTCCTTAGTTTTAGACGAAGTTTCCTGCGGTTTATTACGTATGCCGGCATTTGACTGGAAATACCGGTTTTGGGATTCTGCAGAGAAAGGGTTTGCAAACCGCTGAATCCACACGTGAGATTAACTATTTCAGTAGAATGCACACATTGACAACCATTCGGTTAGATTGCTCCGTTTTGGTTTTAGAATCAGATATTTCTCTGTACAGCCTATGGTCCCATTCACT
Organism: Aotus nancymaae; assembly: GCF_030222135.1. NCBI lineage: Eukaryota > Metazoa > Chordata > Mammalia > Primates > Aotidae > Aotus > Aotus nancymaae. The sequence continues at coordinate 1,279,907 of NW_026988565.1, forward strand.
CGGGAATATCCCAACTCAGCTCCTAGATGAAACGTGTTTATGACTCGCTGAATCCCAGCATAGATTCAACTCTCTTAGGTGAACGAACCCACAGCAGAGCAGTTTCAAGGAAACGTTTCTCTGGAGTTTTAGACGAAGTTTACTGCTGTTTCGTACGTATGCCGGCATTGGGCTGGAAATGCCGCTTTTGGGATACTGCAAAGAAAGGGTTTGCAAACCGCTGATTCCTCACGTGAGTTTAAGTCTGTCAGTGGAATGCACACATTGACAACCTTTCAGTTAGATAGCTCCGTTTTGATTTTAGAAGCAGATATTTCTCTGTACAGCCTATGGTCCCATTCACTCGGGAATAACCCAACGCAGCTCCTAGAAGAAAAGTGTTTCTGATTCGCTGAATCTCAACATAGATTCAACTCTCTTAGTTGAACGAACACACAGCAGAGCAGTTTCAAGGAAACGTTTCTCCTGAGTTTTAGACGAAGTTTACTGCTGTTTAGTATGTATGCCGGCATTGGGATGGAAATACCGGTTTTGGGATTCTGCACAGAAATGGTTTGCAAACCGCTGAAGTCACACTTGAGTTTAACTCTGTCAGTTGAATGCACACATTGACAACCATTCAGTTAGATAGCTCCGTTTTGGTTTTAGAAGCAGATATTTCTCTGTACAGCCTATGTTCCAATTCACTCGGGAATATCCCAACGCAGCTCCTAGAAGAAACGTGTTTCTGACTCGCTGAATCTCAACATAGATTCAACTCTATTAGGTGAACGAACGCACAGCAGAGCAGTTTCAAGGAACCGTTCCTCCTGAGTTTTAGACGAAGTTTCCTGCGGTTTAGTACGTATGACGGCATTGGGCTGGAAATACCGGTTTTGGGATTCTGCACAGAAAGGGTTTGCAAACCGCTGAATCCACACTTGGGATTAACTCTTTCTGTTGAATGCACACATTGACAGCCATTCGGTTAGATAGCTCCGTTTTCGTTTTAGAAGCAGATATTTCTCTGTACAGCCTATGGTCCCATTCACTCGGGAATATCCCAACGCAGCTCCTAGAAGAAACGTGTTTCTGACTCGCTGAATCTCAACATAGATTCAACTCTCTTAGGTGAACGAACGCACAGCAGAGCAGTTTCAAGGAAACGTTTCTCCTTAATTTTAGGCGAAGTTTCCTTCGGTTTAGTACGTATGCCGGCATTGGGCTGGAAATACTGGTTTTGGGATTCTGCACAGAAAGGTTTTGCAAACCGCTGAATCCACACGTGAGTTTATCTCTGTCAGTTGAATGCACACATTGACAACCATTCAGTTAGATAGCTCCGTTTTGGTTTTAGAACCAGATATTTCTCTGTACAGCCTATGGTACCATTTACTTGGGAATATCCCAACGCAGCTCCCAGAAGAAACGTGTTTATGACTCGCTGAATCCCAATATAGATTCAACTCTCTTAGGTGAACAAAAGCACAGCAGAGCAGTTTCAAGGAAACGTTTCTCCTGAGTTTTAGACGAAGTTTACTGCTGTTTAGTACTTATGCCGGCTTTGGGATGGAAATACCGGTTTTGGGATTCTGCACAGAAATGTTTTGCAAACCGCTGAATTCACACGTGAGTTTAACTCTGATAGTTGAATGCACACATTGACAACCATTCAGTTAGATAGCTCCGTTTTGGTTTTAGAAGCAGATATTTCTCTGTACAGCCTATGTTCCAATTCACTCGGGAATATCCCAACGCAGCTCCTAGAAGAAACGTGTTTCTGACTCGCTGAATCTCAACATAGTTTCAACTCTCTTAGGTGAACGAACGCACAGCAGAGCAGTTTCAAGGAAACGTTCCTCCTGAGTTTTAGACGCAGTTTACTGCTGTTTAGTACGTATGCCGGCATTGGGATGGAAATACCGGTTTTGGGATTCTGCACAGAAACGGTTTGCAAACCGCTGAATTCACACGTGAGTTTAACTCTGTCAGTTGAATGCACACATTGACAACCATTCAGTTAGATAGCTCCGTTTCGGTTTTAGAAGCAGATATTTCTCTGTGCAGCCTATGGTTCCATTCACTCGGGAATATCCCAACGCAGCTCCTAGAAGAAACGTGTTTCTGACTCGCTGAATCTCAACATAGATTCAACTCTCTTAGGTGAACGAACGCACAGCAGAGCAGTTTCAAGGAAACGTTTCTCCTTAGTTTTAGACGAAGTTTCCTGCGGTTTATTACGTATGCCGGCATTTGACTGGAAATACCGGTTTTGGGATTCTGCAGAGAAAGGGTTTGCAAACCGCTGAATCCACACGTGAGATTAACTATTTCAGTAGAATGCACACATTGACAACCATTCGGTTAGATTGCTCCGTTTTGGTTTTAGAATCAGATATTTCTCTGTACAGCCTATGGTCCCATTCACTCGGGAATATCCCAACTCAGCTCCTAGATGAAACGTGTTTATGACTCGCTGAATCCCAGCATAGATTCAACTCTCTTAGGTGAACGAACCCACAGCAGAGCAGTTTCAAGGAAACGTTTCTCTGGAGTTTTAGACGAAGTTTACTGCTGTTTCGTACGTATGCCGGCATTGGGCTGGAAATGCCGCTTTTGGGATACTGCAAAGAAAGGGTTTGCAAACCGCTGATTCCTCACGTGAGTTTAAGTCTGTCAGTGGAATGCACACATTGACAACCTTTCAGTTAGATAGCTCCGTTTTGATTTTAGAAGCAGATATTTCTCTGTACAGCCTATGGTCCCATTCACTCGGGAATAACCCAACGCAGCTCCTAGAAGAAAAGTGTTTCTGATTCGCTGAATCTCAACATAGATTCAACTCTCTTAGTTGAACGAACACACAGCAGAGCAGTTTCAAGGAAACGTTTCTCCTGAGTTTTAGACGAAGTTTACTGCTGTTTAGTATGTATGCCGGCATTGGGATGGAAATACCGGTTTTGGGATTCTGCACAGAAATGGTTTGCAAACCGCTGAAGTCACACTTGAGTTTAACTCTGTCAGTTGAATGCACACATTGACAACCATTCAGTTAGATAGCTCCGTTTTGGTTTTAGAAGCAGATATTTCTCTGTACACCCTATGGTCCCATTCACTCGGGAATATCCCAACGCAGCTCCTAGAAGAAACGTGTTTCTGACTCGCTGAATCTCAACATAGATTCAACTCTCTTAGGTGAACGAACGCACAGCAAAGCAGTTTCAAGGAAACGTTTCTCTGGAGTTTTAGACGAAGTTTACTGCTGTTTCGTACGTATGCCGGCATTGGGCTGGAAATGCCGGTTTTGGGATTCTGCAAAGAAAGGGTTTGCAAACCGCTGATTCCACACGTGAGTTTAACTCTGTCAGTTGAATGCACACATTGACAACCATTCAGTTAGATAGCTCCATTTCGGTTTTAGAAGCAGATATTTCTCTGTACAGCCTATGGTCCCATTCACTCGGGAATATCCCAACGCAGCTCCTAGAAGAAACGTGTTTCTGACTCGCTGAATCTCAACATAGATTCAACTCTCTTAGGTGAACGAACGCACAGCAGAGCAGTTTCAAGGAAACGTTTCTCCTTAATTTTAGGCGAAGTTTCCTTCGGTTTAGTACGTATGCCGGCATTGGGCTGGAAATACTGGTTTTGGGATTCTGCACAGAAAGGTTTTGCAAACCGCTGAATCCACACGTGAGTTTATCTCTGTCAGTTGAATGCACACATTGACCACCATTCAGTTAGATAGCTCCGTTTTGGTTTTAGAACCAGATATTTCTCTGTACAGCCTATGGTACCATTTACTTGGGAATATCCCATCGCAGCTCCCAGAAGAAACGTGTTTATGACTCGCTGAATCCCAATATAGATTCAACTCTCTTAGGTGAACAAAAGCACAGCAGAGCAGTTTCAAGGAAACGTTTCTCCTGAGTTTTAGACGAAGTTTACTGCTGTTTAGTACTTATGCCGGCTTTGGGATGGAAATACCGGTTTTGGGATTCTGCACAGAAATGGTTTGCAAACCGCTGAATTCACTCGTGAGTTTAACTCTGATAGTTGAATGCACACATTGACAACCATTCAGTTAGATAGCTCCGTTTTGGTTTTAGAAGCAGATATTTCTCTGTACAGCCTATGTTCCAATTCACTCGGGAATATCCCAACGCAGCTCCTAGAAGAAACGTGTTTCTGACTCGCTGAATCTCAACATAGATTCAACTCTATTAGGTGAACGAACGCACAGCAGAGCAGTTTCAAGGAACCGTTCCTCCTGAGTTTTAGACGAAGTTTCCTGCGGTTTAGTACGTATGACGGCATTGGGCTGGAAATACCGGTTTTGGGATTCTGCACAGAAAGGGTTTGCAAACCGCTGAATCCACACTTGGGATTAACTCTATCTGTTGAATGCACACATTGACAGCCATTCGGTTAGATAGCTCCGTTTTCGTTTTAGAAGCAGATATTTCTCTGTACAGCCTATGGTCCCATTCACTCGGGAATATCCCAACGCAGCTCCTAGAAGAAACGTGTTTCTGACTCGCTGAATCTCAACATAGATTCAACTCTCTTAGGTGAACGAACGCACAGCAGAGCAGTTTCAAGGAAACGTTTCTCCTTAGTTTTAGACGAAGTTTCCTGCGGTTTAGTACGTATGCCGGCATTTGACTGGAAATACCGGTTTTGGGATTCTGCAGAGAAAGGGTTTGCAAACCGCTGAATCCACACGTGAGATTAACTATTTCAGTAGAATGCACACATTGACAACCATTCGGTTAGATTGCTCCGTTTTGGTTTCAGAATCAGATATTTCTCTGTACAGCCTATGGTCCCATTCACTCGGGAATATCCCAACTCAGCTCCTAGATGAAACGTGTTTATGACTCGCTGAATCCCAGCATAGATTCAACTCTCTTAGGTGAACGAACCCACAGCAGAGCAGTTTCAAGGAAACGTTTCTCTGGAGTTTTAGACGAAGTTTACTGCTGTTTCGTACGTATGCCGGCATTGGGCTGGAAATGCCGCTTTTGGGATACTGCAAAGAAAGGGTTTGCAAACCGCTGATTCCTCACGTGAGTTTAAGTCTGTCAGTGGAATGCACACATTGACAACCTTTCAGTTAGATAGCTCCGTTTTGATTTTAGAAGCAGATATTTCTCTGTACAGCCTATGGTCCCATTCACTCGGGAATAACCCAACGCAGCTCCTAGAAGAAAAGTGTTTCTGATTCGCTGAATCTCAACATAGATTCAACTCTCTTAGTTGAACGAACACACAGCAGAGCAGTTTCAAGGAAACGTTTCTCCTGAGTTTTAGACGAAAGTTTACTGCTGTTTAGTATGTATGCCGGCATTGGGATGGAAATACCGGTTTTGGGATTCTGCACAGAAATGGTTTGCAAACCGCTGAAGTCACACTTGAGTTTAACTCTGTCAGTTGAATGCACACATTGACAACCATTCAGTTAGATAGCTCCGTTTTGGTTTTAGAAGCAGATATTTCTCTGTACAGCCTATGGTCCCATTCACTCGGGAATATCCCAACGCAGCTCCTAGAAGAAACGTGTTTCTGACTCGCTGAATCTCAACATAGATTCAACTCTCTTAGGTGAACGAACGCACAGCAGAGCAGTTTCAAGGAAACGTTTCTCTGGAGTTTTAGACGAAGTTTACTGCTGTTTCGTACGTATGCCAGCATTGGGCTGGAAATGCCGGTTTTGGGATTCTGCAAAGAAAGGGTTTGCAAACCGCTGATTCCACACGTGAGTTTAACTCTGTCAGTTGAATGCACACATTGACAACCATTCAGTTAGATAGCTCCATTTCGGTTTTAGAAGCAGATATTTCTCTGTACAGCCTATGGTCCCATTCACTCGGGAATATCCCAACGCAGCTCCTAGAAGAAACGTGTTTCTGACTCGCTGAATCTCAACATAGATTCAACTCTCTTAGGTGAACGAACGCACAGCAGAGCAGTTTCAAGGAAACGTTTCTCCTTAATTTTAGGCGAAGTTTCCTTCGGTTTAGTACGTATGCCGGCATTGGGCCGGAAATACTGGTTTTGGGATTCTGCACAGAAAGGTTTTGCAAACCGCTGAATCCACACGTGAGTTTATCTCTGTCAGTTGAATGCACACATTGACCACCATTCAGTTAGATAGCTCCGTTTTGGTTTTAGAACCAGATATTTCTCTGTACAGCCTATGGTACCATTTACTTGGGAATATCCCAACGCAGCTCCCAGAAGAAACGTGTTTATGACTCGCTGAATCCCAATATAGATTCAACTCTCTTAGGTGAACAAAAGCACAGCAGAGCAGTTTCAAGGAAACGTTTCTCCTGAGTTTTAGACGAAGTTTACTGCTGTTCAGTACTTATGCCGGCTTTGGGATGGAAATACCGGTTTTGGGATTCTGCACAGAAATGTTTTGCAAACCGCTGAATTCACACGTGAGTTTAACTCTGATAGTTGAATGCACACATTGACAACCATTCAGTTAGATAGCTCCGTTTTGGTTTTAGAAGCAGATATTTCTCTGTACAGCCTATGTTCCAATTCACTCGGGAATATCCCAACGCAGCTCCTAGAAGAAACGTGTTTCTGACTCGCTGAATCTCAACATAGATTCAACTCTATTAGGTGAACGAACGCACAGCAGAGCAGTTTCAAGGAACCGTTCCTCCTGAGTTTTAGACGAAGTTTCCTGCGGTTTAGTACGTATGACGGCATTGGGCTGGAAATACCGGTTTTGGGATTCTGCACAGTAAGGGTTTGCAAACCGCTGAATCCACACTTGGGATTAACTCTTTCTGTTGAATGCACACATTGACAGCCATTCGGTTAGATAGCTCCGTTTTCGTTTTAGAAGCAGATATTTCTCTGTACAGCCTATGGTCCCATTCACTCGGGAATATCCCAACGCAGCTCCTAGAAGAAACGTGTTTCTGACTCGCTGAATCTCAACATAGATTCAAGTCTCTTAGGTGAACGAACGCACAGCAGAGCAGTTTCAAGGAAACGTTTCTCCTTAATTTTAGGCGAAGTTTCCTTCGGTTTAGTACGTATGCCGGCATTGGGCTGGAAATACTGGTTTTGGGATTCTGCACAGAAAGGTTTTGCAAACCGCTGAATCCACACGTGAGTTTATCTCTGTCAGTTGAATGCACACATTGACCACCATTCAGTTAGATAGCTCCGTTTTGGTTTTAGAACCAGATATTTCTCTGTACAGCCTATGGTACCATTTACTTGGGAATATCCCAACGCAGCTCCCAGAAGAAACGTGTTTATGACTCGCTGAATCCCAATATAGATTCAACTCTCTTAGGTGAACAAAAGCACAGCAGAGCAGTTTCAAGGAAACGTTTCTCCTGAGTTTTAGACGAAGTTTACTGCTGTTTAGTACTTATGCCGGCTTTGGGATGGAAATACCGGTTTTGGGATTCTGCACAGAAATGTTTTGCAAACCGCTGAATTCACACGTGAGTTTAACTCTGATAGTTGAATGCACACATTGACAACCATTCAGTTAGATAGCTCCGTTTTGGTTTTAGAAGCAGATATTTCTCTGTACAGCCTATGTTCCAATTCACTCGGGAATATCCCAACGCAGCTCCTAGAAGAAACGTGTTTCTGACTCGCTGAATCTCAACATAGATTCAACTCTATTAGGTGAACGAACGCACAGCAGAGCAGTTTCAAGGAACCGTTCCTCCTGAGTTTTAGACGAAGTTTCCTGCGGTTTAGTACGTATGACGGCATTGGGCTGGAAATACCGGTTTTGTGATTCGGCACAGAAAGGGTTTGCAAACCGCTGAATCCACACTTGGGATTAACTCTTTCTGTTGAATGCACACATTGACAGCCATTCGGTTAGATAGCTCCGTTTTCGTTTTAGAAGCAGATATTTCTCTGTACACCCTATGGTCCCATTCACTCGGGAATATCCCAACGCAGCTCCTAGAAGAAACGTGTTTCTGACTCGCTGAATCTCAACATAGATTCAACTCTCTTAGGTGAACGAACGCAGAGCAGCGCAGTTTCAAGGAAACGTTCCTCCTGAGTATTAGACGCAGTTTACTGCTGTTTAGTACGTATGCCGGCATTGGGATGGAAATACCGGTTTTGGGATTCTGCACAGAAACGGTTTTCAAACCGCTGAATTCACACGTGAGTTTAACTCTGTCAGTTGAATGCACACATTTACAACCATTCGGTTAGATAGCTCCGTTTTGATTTTAGAAGCAGATATTTCTCTGTACAGCCTATGGTGCCATTCACTCGGGAATATCCCAACTCAGCTCCTAGAAGAAACGTGTTCGTGACTCGCTGAATCCCAGCATAGATTCAACTCTCTTAGGTGAATGAACGCACAGCAGAGCAGTTTCAAGGACACGTTTCTCTGGAGTTTTAGACGAAGTTTACTGCTGTTTCGTACATATGCCGGCATTGGGCTGGAAATGCCGGTTTTGGGATACTGCAAAGAAAGGGTTTGCAAACCGCTGATTCCACACGTGAGTTTAACTCTGTCAGTTGAATGCACACATTGACAACCATTCAGTTAGATAGCTCCGTTTTGATTTTAGAAGCAGATATTTCTCTGTACAGCCTATGGTCCCATTCACTCGGGAATAACCCAACGCAGCTCCTAGAAGAAAAGTGTTTCTGACTCGCTGAATCTCAACATAGATTCAACTCTCTTAGTTGAACGAACGCACAGCAGAGCAGTTTCAAGGAAACGTTTCTCCTGAGTTTTAGACGAAGTTTACTGCTGTTTAGTACATATGCCGGCATTGGGATGGAAATACCGGTTTTGGGATTCTGCACAGAAATGGTTTGCAAACCGCTGAAGTCATACTTGAGTTTAACTCTGCCAGTTGAATGCACACATTGACAACCATACAGTTAGATAGCTCCGTTTTGGTTTTAGAATCAGATATTTCTCTGTACAGCCTATGGTCCCACTCACTCGGGAATATCCCAACGCAGCTCCTAGAAGGAACGTGTTTCTGACTCGCTGAATCTCAACATAGATTCAACTCTCTTAGGTGAACGAACGCACAGAAGAACAGTTTCAAGGAAACGTTCCTCCGGAGTTTTAGACGCAGTTTACTGCTGTTTAGTACGTATGCCGGCATTGGGATGGAAATACCGGTTTTGGGATTCTGCACAGAAACGGTTTTCAAACCGCTGAATTCACACGTGAGTTTAACTCTGTCAGTTGAATGCACACATTGACAACCATTCAGTTAGATAGCTCCGTTTCGGTTTTAGAAGCAGATATTTCTCTGTACAGCCTATGGTCCCATTCACTCGGGAATATCCCAACTCAGCTCCTAGAAGAAACGTGTTTCTGACTCGCTGAATCTCACCATAGATTCAACTCTCTTAGGTGAACGAACGCACAGCAGAACAGTTTCAAGGAAACGTTTCTCCTGAGTTTTAGACGAAGTTTCCTGCGGTTTAGTACGTATGCCGGCATTGGGCTGGAAATACCGGTTTTGGGATTCTGCACAGAAATGGTTTGCAAACCGCTGAAACCACACGTGAGATTAACTCTTTCAGTTGAATGCACACATTTACAACCATTCGGTTAGATAGCTCCGTTTTGGTTTTAATATCAGATATTTCTCTGTACAGCCTATGGTCCCATTCACTCGGGAATATCCCAACTCTGCTCCTAGAAGAAACGTGTTCATGACTCGCTGAATCCCAGCATAGATTCAACACTCTTAGGTGAATGAACGCACAGCAGAGCAGTTTCAATGACACGTTCCTCTGGAGTTTTAGACGAAGTTTACTGCTGTTTCGTACATATGCCGGCATTGTGCTGGAAATGCCGGTTTTGGGATACTGCAAAGAAAGGGTTTGCAAACCGCTGATTAAACACGAGAGTTTAACTCTGTCAGTTGAATGCACACATTGACAACCATTCAGTTAGATAGCTCCGTTTTGATTTTAGAAGCAGATATTTCTCTGTACAGCCTATGGTCCCATTCACTCGGGAATAACCCAACGCAGCTCCTAGAAGAAAAGTGTTTCTGACTCGCTGAATCTCAACATAGATTCAACTCTCTTAGTTGAACGAACGCACAGCAGAGCAGTTTCAAGGAAACGTTTCTCCTGAGTTTTAGACGAAGTTTACTGCTGTTTAGTACGTATGCCGGCATTGGGATGGAAATACCGGTTTTGGGATTCTGCACAGAAATGGTTTGCAAACCGCTGAAGTCACACTTGAGTTTAACTCTGCCAGTTGAATGCACACATTGACAACCATACAGTTAGATAGCTCCGTTTTGGTTTTAGAATCAGATATTTCTCTGTACAGCCTATGGTCCCATTCACTCGGGAATATCCCAACGCATCTCCTAGAAGAAACGTGTTTCTGACTCGCTGAATCTCAACATAGATTCAACTCTCTTAGGTGAACGAACGCACAGCAGAACAGTTTCAAGGAAACGTTCCTCCGGAGTTTTAGACGCAGTTTACTGCTGTTTAGTACGTATGCCGGCATTGGGATGGAAATACCGGTTTTGGGATTCTGCACAGAAACGGTTTTCAAACCGCTGAATTCACACGTGAGTTTAACTCTGTCAGTTGAATGCACACATTGACAACCATTCAGTTAGATAGCTCCGTTTCGGTTTTAGAAGCAGATATTTCTCTGTACAGCCTATGGTCCCATTCACTCGGGTATATCCCAACTCAGCTCCTAGAAGAAACGTGTTTGTGACTCGCTGAATCTCACCATAGATTCAACTCTCTTAGGTGAACGAACGCACAGCAGAACAGTTTCAAGGAAACGTTTCTCCTGAGTTTTAGACGAAGTTTCCTGCGGTTTAGTACGTATGCCGGCATTGGGCTGGAAATACCGGTTTTGGGATTCTGCACAGAAAGGGTTTGCAAACCGCTGATTCCACACGTGAGTTTAACTCTGTCAGTTGAATGCACTCATTGACAACCATTCAGTTAGATAGCTCCGTTTTGATTTTAGAAGCAGATATTTCTCTGTACAGCCTATGGTCCCATTCACTCGGGAATAACCCAACGCAGCTCCTAGAAGAAAAGTGTTTCTGACTCGCTGAATCTCAACATAGATTCAACTCTCTTAGTTGAACAAATGCACAGCAGAGCAGTTTCAAGGAAACGTTTCTCCTGAGTTTTAGACGATGTTTACTGCTGTTTAGTACGTATGCCGGCATTGGGCTGGAAATACTGGTTTTGGGATTCTGCACAGAAATGTTTTGCAAACCGCTGAATCCACACGTGAGTTTATCTCTGTCAGTTGAATGCACACATTGACCACCATTCAGTTAGATAGCTCCGTTTTGGTTTTAGAACCAGATATTTCTCTATACAGCCTATGGTACCATTTACTTGGGAATATACCAACGCAGCTCCCAGAAGAAACGTGTTTATGATTGGCTGAATCCCAATATAGATTCAACTCTCTTAGGTGAACAAAAGCACAGCAGAGCAGTTTCAAGGAAACGTTTCTCCTGAGTTTTAGACGAAGTTTACTGCTGTTTAGTACTTATGCCGGCTTTGGGATGGAAATACCGGTTTTGGGATTCTGCACAGAAATGGTTTGCAAACCGCTGAATTCACACGTGAGTTTAACTCTGATAGTTGAATGCACACATTGACAACCATTCAGTTAGATAGCTCCGTTTTGATTTTAGAAGCAGATATTTCTCTGTACAGCCTATGTTCCCATTCACTCGGGAATATCCCAACGCAGCTCCTAGAAGAAACGTGTTTCTGACTCGCTGAATCTCAACATAGATTCAACTCTATTAGGTGAACGAACGCACAGCAGAGCAGTTTCAAGGATCCGTTCCTCCTGAGTTTTAGACGAAGTTTCCTGCGGTTTAGTACGTATGACGGCATTGGGCTGGAAATACCGGTTTTGGGATTCTGCACAGAAAGGGTTTGCAAACCGCTGAATCCACACTTGGGATTAACTCTTTCTGTTGAATGCACACATTGACAGCCATTCGGTTAGATAGCTCCGTTTTCGTTTTAGAAGCAGATATTTTTCTGTACAGCCTATGGTCCCATTCACTCGGGAATATCCCAACGCAGCTCCTAGAAGAAACGTGTTTCTGACTCGCTGAATCTCAACATAGATTCAACTCTCTTAGGTGAACGAACGCACAGCAGAGCAGTTTCAAGGAAACGTTCCTCCTGAGTTTTAGACGCAGTTTACTGCTGTTTAGTACGTATGCCGGCATTGGGATGGAAATACCGGTTTTGGGATTCTGCACAGAAACGGTTTTCAAACCGCTGAATTCACACGTGAGTTTAACTCTGTCAGTTGAATGCACACATTGACAACCATTCAGTTAGATAGCTCCGTTTCGGTTTTAGAAGCAGATATTTCTCTGTACAGCCTATGGTCCCATTCACTCGGGAATATCCCAACTCAGCTCCTAGAAGAAACGTGTTCGTGACTCGCTGAATCCCAGCATAGATTCAACTCTCTTAGGTGAATGAACGCACAGCAGAGCAGTTTCAAGGACACGTTTCTCTGGAGTTTTAGACGAAGTTTACTGCTGTTTCGTACATATGCCGGCATTGGGCTGGAAATGCCGGTTTTGGGATACTGCAAAGAAAGGGTTTGCAAACCGCTGATTCCACACGTGAGTTTAACTCTGTCAGTTGAATGCACACATTGACAACCATTCAGTTAGATAGCTCCGTTTTGATTTTAGAAGCAGATATTTCTCTGTACAGCCTATGGTCCCATTCACTCGGGAATAACCCAACGCAGCTCCTAGAAGAAAAGTGTTTCTGACTCGCTGAATCTCAACATAGATTCAACTCTCTTAGTTGAACGAACGCACAGCAGAGCAGTTTCAAGGAAACGTTTCTCCTGAGTTTTAGACGAAGTTTACTGCTGTTTAGTACATATGCCGGCATTGGGATGGAAATACCGGTTTTGGGATTCTGCACAGAAATGGTTTGCAAACCGCTGAAGTCACACTTGAGTTTAACTCTGCCAGTTGAATGCACACATTGACAACCATACAGTTAGATAGCTCCGTTTTGGTTTTAGAAGCAGATATTTCTCTGTACAGCCTATGGTCCCATTCACTCGGGAATATCCCAACGCAGCTCCTAGAAGAAACGTGTTTCTGACTCGCTGAATCTCAACATAGATTCAACTCTCTTAGGTGAACGAACTCACAGCAGAACAGTTTCAAGGAAACGTTCCTCCGGAGTTTTAGACGCAGTTTACTGCTGTTTAGTACGTATGCCGGCATTGGGATGGAAATACCGGTTTTGGGATTCTGCACAGAAACGGTTTTCAAACCGCTGAATTCACACCTGAGTTTAACTCTGTCAGTTGAATGCACACATTGACAACCATTCAGTTAGATAGCTCCGTTTCGGTTTTAGAAGCAGATATTTCTCTGTACAGCCTATGGTCCCATTCACTCGGGAATATCCCAACTCAGATCCTAGAAGAAACGTGTTTCTGACTCGCTGAATCTCAACATAGATTCAACTCTCTTAGGTGAACGTACGCACAGCAGAACAGTTTCAAGGAAACGTTTCTCCTGAGTTTTAGACGAAGTTTACTGCTGTTTAGTACGTATGGCGGCATTGGGCTGGAAATACCGGTTTTGGGATTCTGCACAGAAATGGTTTGCAAACCGCTGAAACCACACGTGAGATTAAATCTTTCAGTTGAATGCACACATTTACAACCATTCGGTTAGATAGCTCCGTTTTGGTTTTAGAATCAGATATTTCTCTATACAGCCTATGGTCCCATTCACTCGGGAATATCCCAACTCAGCTCCTAGAAGAAACGTGTTTTTGACTAGCTGAATCCCAGCATAGATTCAACTCTCTTAGGTGAACTAACGCACAGCAGAGCAGTTTCAAGGAAACGTTTCTCGGGAGTTTTAGACGAAGTTTACTGCTGTTTCGTACGTATGCCGGCATTGGGCTGGAAATACCGGTTTTGGGATTCTGCACAGAAAGGGTTTGCAAACCGCTGATTCCACACGTGAGTTTAACTCTGTCAGTTGAATGCACTCATTGACAACCATTCAGTTAGATAGCTCCGTTTTGATTTTAGAAGCAGATATTTCTCTGTACAGCCTATGGTCCCTTTCACTCGGGAATAACCCAACGCAGCTCCTAGAAGAAAAGTGTTTCTGACTCGCTGAATCTCAACATAGATTCAACTCTCTTAGTTGAACAAACGCACAGCAGAGCAGTTTCAAGGAAACGTTTCTCCTGAGTTTTAGACGAAGTTTACTGCTGTTTAGTACGTATGCCGGCATTGGGATGGAAATACCGGTTTTGGGATTCTGCACAGAAATGCTTTGCAAACCGCTGAAGTCACACGTGAGTTTAACTCTGTCAGTTGAATGTACACATTGACAACCATACGGTTAGATAGCTCCGTTTTGGTTTTAGAAGCAGATATTTCTCTGTACAGCCTATGGTCCCATTCACTCGGGAATATCCCAACGCAGCTCCTAGAAGAAACGTGTTTCTGACTCGCTGAATCTCAACATAGATTCAACTCTCTTAGGTGAACGAACGCACAGCAGAGCAGTTTCAAGGAAACGTTCCTCCTGAGTTTTAGACGCAGTTTACTGCTGTTTAGTACGTATGCCGGCATTGGGATGGAAATACCGGTTTTGGGATTCTGCACAGAAACGGTTTTCAAACCGCTGAATTCACACGTGAGTTTAACTCTGTCAGTTGAATGCACACATTTACAACCATTCGGTTAGATAGCTCCGTTTTGATTTTAGAAGCAGATATTTCTCTGTACAGCCTATGGTCCCATTCACTCGGGAATATCCCAACTCAGCTCCTAGAAGAAACGTGTTCGTGATTCGCTGAATCCCAGCATAGATTCAACTCTCTTAGGTGAATGAACGCACAGCAGAGCAGTTTCAAGGACACGTTTCTCTGGAGTTTTAGATGAAGTTTACTGCTGTTTCGTACATATGCCGGCATTGGGCTGGAAATGCCGGTTTTGGGATACTGCAAAGAAAGGGTTTGCAAACCGCTGATTCCACACGTGAGTTTAACTCTGTCAGTTGAATGCACACATTGACAACCATTCAGTTAGATAGCTCCGTTTTGATTTTAGAAGCAGATATTTCTCTGTACAGCCTATGGTCCCATTCACTCGGGAATAACCAAACGCAGCTCCTAGAAGAAAAGTGTTTCTGACTAGCTGAATCTCAACATAGATTCAACTCTCTTAGTTGAACGAACGAAAAGCAGAGCAGTTTCAAGGAAACGTTTCTCCTGAGTTTTAGACGAAGTTTACTGCTGTTTAGTACGTATGCCGGCATTGGGATGGAAATACCGGTTTTGGGATTCTACACAGAAACGGTTTGCAAACTGCTGAATGCACACTTGAGTTTAACTCAGTCAGTTGAATGCACATATTGACAACCATTCAGTTAGATAGCTCCGTTTTGGTTTTAGAAGCAGATATTCCTCTGTACATTCTATGGTCCCATTCACTCGGGAATATCCCAACGCAGCTCCTAGAAGAAACGTGTTTCTGACTCGCTGAACCTCAACATAGATTCAACTCTCTTAGGTGAACGAACGCACAGCAGAGCAATTTCAAGGAAACGATTCTCCTGTGTTTTTGACGAATTTTACTGCTCTTTAGTACGTATGCCGGCATTGGGATGGAAATACCGGTTTTGGGTTTCTACACAGAAACGGTTTGCAAACCGCTGAATGCACACTTGAGTTTAACTCTTTCAGTTGAATGCACACATTGACAACCATTCAGTTAGATAGCTCCGTTTTGGTTTTAGAAGCAGATATTTCTCTGTAGAGCCTATGGTCCCATTCACTCGGGAATATCCCAACACAGCTCGTAGAAGAAACGTGTTTCTAACTCGCTGAATCTCAACATAGATTCAAGACTCTTAGGTTAACGAACGCACAGCAGAGCAGTTTCAAGGAAACGTTTCTCCTGAGTTTTAGACGAAGTTTCCTTAGGTTTAGTACGTATGCCGGCATTGGGATGGAAATACCTGTTTTGTGATTCTGCACAGAAATGGTTTTGCAAACCGCTAAATCCACACGTCAGTTTAACTCTGTCAGTTGAATGCACACATTGACAACCATTCAGTTAGATAGCTCCGTTTTGGTTTTAGAAGCAGATATTTCTCTGTACAGCCTATGGTCCCATTCACTCGGGAATATCCCAACGCAGCTCCTAGAAGAAACGTGTTTATGACTCGCTGAATCTCAACATAGATTCAACTCTCTTAGGTGAACGAACGCACAGCAGAGCAATTTCAAGGAAACGATTCTCCTGAGTTTTAGACGAATTTTACTGCTCTTTAGTACGTATGCCGGCATTGGGCTGGAAATACCGGTTTTGGGATTCTGCACAGAAACGGTTTGCAAACCGCTGAATCCACCCGTGAGTTTTACTCTGTCAGTTGAATGCACACATTGACAACCATTCAGTCAGATAGCTCCGTTTCGGTTTTAGAAGCAGATAGTTCTCTGTACAGCCTATGGTCCCATTCACTCGGGAATATCCCAACGCAGCTCCTAGAAGAAACATGTTTCTGACTCGCTGAATCTCAACATAGATTCAACTCTCTTAGGTGAACGAAGGCACAGCAGAGCAGTTTCAAGGAAAAGTTTCTCCTGAGTTTTAGACGAAGTTTTTGGCGGTTTAGTACACATGCCGGCATTTGGCCTAAAATACCGGTATTGGGATTCTGCACAGAATGGGTTTGCACACCGCTGAATCCAAACGTGTGTTTAACTCTGTCAGTTGAATTCACACATTGACAACCATTCAGTTAGATAGTTCCGTTTAGGTTGTAGAAGCAGATATTTCTCTGTACAGTCTATGGTCTCATTCACTCGGGAATATCCCAACACAGCTCCTAGAAGAAACGTGTTTCTGACTCGTTGAATCTCAACATAGATTCAACTCTCTTAGGTGAACGAAAGCACAGCAGAGCAGTTTCAAGGAAACGTTTCTCCTGAGTTTTAGACGAAGTTTCCGGCGGTTTAGTACATATGCCGGCATTGGGCTGGAAATACCGGTTTCGGGATTCTGCACAGAAAGGGTTTGCAAACCACTGAATCCACACGTGAGTTTAACTCTGTCAGTTGAATGCACACATTGACAACCATTTTGTTAGACAGCTCCGTTTTGGTTTTAGAAGCAGATATTTCGCTGTACAGACTATGGTCCCATTCTCTCGGGAATATCCCAATGCAGCTCCCAGAAGAAACGTGTTTCTGACTCGCTGAACCTCAACATAGATTCAAATCTCTTAGGTGAGCGAACGCACAGCAGAGCAATTTCAAGGAAGCGATTCTCCTGAGTTTTTGACGAAGTTTACTGCTGTTTAGTACGTATGCCGGCATTGGGATGGAAATACCGGTTTTGGGATTCTGCAGAGAAATGGTTCGCAAACCGCTGAATCCACACGTGAGATTAACTCTGTCAGTTGAATGCACACATTAACAACCATTCAGTTAGAAGGCTCCGTTTTGGTTTTAGAAGCAGATATTTCTCTGTACAGCCTATGGTCCCTTTCACTCGGGAATGTCCCAACGCAGCTCCTAGAAGAAACGTGTTTCTGACTCGCTGAATCTCAACATAGATTCAACTCTCTTAGGTGAACGAACGCATAGCAGAGCAATTTCAAGGAAACGATTCTCCTGAGTTTTAGAGGAATTTTACTGCTCTTTAGTACGTATGCCGGCATTGGGATGGAAATACCGGTTTTGGGATTCTACACAGAAACGGTTTGCAAACTGCTGAATGCACACTTGAGTTTAACTCTGTCAGTTGAATGCACACATTGACAACCATTCAGTTAGATAGCTCCGTTTTGGTTTTAGAAGCAGATATTCCTCTGTACATCCTATGGTCCCATTCACTCGGGAATATCCCAACGCAGCTCCTAGAAGAAACGTGTTTCTGACTCGCTGAATCTCAACATAGATTCAACTCTCTTAGGTGAACGAACGCACAGCAGAGCAGTTTTAAGGAAACGTTTCTCCTGAGTTTTAGACAAAGTTTCCGGCGGTTTAGTACGTATGCCGGCATTGGGCTGGAAATACTGGTATTGGGATTCTGCACAGAAATGTTTTGCAAACCGCTAAATCCACACGTCAGTTTAACTCTGTCAGTTGAATGCACACATTGACAACCATTCAGTTAGATAGCTCCGTTTTGGTTTTAAAAGCATATATTTCTCTGTACAGCCTATGATCCCATTCACTCGGGAATATCCCAACATAGCTCCTAGAAGAAACGTGTTTCTGACTCGCTGAATCTCAACATAGATTCAACTCTCTTAGGTGAACGAACGCACAGCAGAGCAGTTTCAAGGAAACGTTTCTCCTGAGCTTTAGACGAAGTTTCCTTCGGTTTAGTACGTATGCCGTCATTGGGCTGGAAATACCGGTTTTGGGATTCTGCACAGAAAGGGTTTGCAAACCGCTGAATCCACACGTGAGTTTAACTCTGTCAGTTGAATGCACACATTGACAACCATTGAGTTAGATAGCTCCGTTTTGGTTTTAGAAGCAGATATTTCTCTGAATAGCCTATGGTCCCATTCACTCGGGAATATCCCAACGCAGCTCCTAGAAGAAACGTGTTTCTGATTCGCTGAATCTCAACAAAGATTCAACTCTCTTAGGTGAACGAACGCACAGCAGAGCAGTTTCAAGGAAACGTTTCTCCTGAGTTTTAGACGAAGTTCCCTGCGGTTTAGTACGTATGCCGGCATTGGGATGGAAATACCGGTTTTGGGATTCTGCACAGAAATGGTTTGCAAACCGCTAAATCCACACGTGAGATTAACTCTGTCAGTTGAATGCACACATTGACAACCATTCAGTTAGATAGCTCCGTTTTGGTTTTAGAAGCAGATATTTCTCTGTACAGCCTATGGTCCCATTCACTCGGGAATATCCCAACGCAGCTCCTAGAAGAAACGTGTTTCTGGCTCGCTGAATCTCAACATAGATTCAACTCTCTTAGGTGAACGAACGCATAGCAGAGCAATTTCAAGGAAACGATTCTCCTGAGTTTTAGAGGAATTTTACTGCTCTTTAGTACGTATGCCGGCATTGGGATGGAAATACCGGTTTTGGGATTCTACACAGAAACGGTTTGCAAACTGCTGAATGCACACTTGAGTTTAACTCTGTCAGTTGAATGCACACATTGACAACCATTCAGTTAGATAGCTCCGTTTTGGTTTTAGAAGCAGATATTCCTCTGTACATTCTATGGTCCCATTCACTCGGGAATATCCCAACGCAGCTCCTAGAAGAAACGTGTTTCTGACTCGCTGAATCTCAACATAGATTCAACTCTCTTAGGTGAACGAACGCACAGCAGAGCAGTTTCAAGGAAACGTTTCTCCTGAGTTTTAGACAAAGTTTCCTGCGGTTTAGTACGTATGCCGGCATTGGGCTGGAAATACCGGTATTGGGATTCTGCACAGAAAGGTTTTGCAAACCGCTAAATCCACACGTCAGTTTAACTCTGTCAGTTGAATGCACACATTGACAACCATTCAGTTAGATAGCTCCGTTTTGGTTTTAGAAGCAGATATTTCTCTGTACAGCCTATGGTCCCATTCACTCGGGAATATCCCAACGCAGCTCCTAGAAGAAACGTGTTTATGACTCGCTGAATCTCAACATAGATTCAACTCTCTTAGGTGAACGAACGCACAGCAGAGCAATTTCAAGGAAACGATTCTCCTGAGTTTTAGACGAATTTTACTGCTCTTTAGTACGTATGCCGGCATTGGGCTGGAAATACCGGTTTTGGGATTCTGCACAGAAACGGTTTGCAAACCGCTGAATCCACCCGTGAGTTTTACTCTGTCAGTTGAATGCACACATTGACAACCATTCAGTCAGATAGCTCCGTTTCGGTTTTAGAAGCAGATAGTTCTCTGTACAGCCTATGGTCCCATTCACTCGGGAATATCCCAACGCAGCTCCTAGAAGAAACATGTTTCTGACTCGCTGAATCTCAACATAGATTCAACTCTCTTAGGTGAACGAAGGCACAGCAGAGCAGTTTCAAGGAAACGTTTCTCCTGAGTTTTAGACGAAGTTTTTGGCGGTTTAGTACACATGGCGGCATTTGGCCTAAAATACCGGTATTGGGATTCTGCACAGAATGGGTTTGCACACCGCTGAATCCAAACGTGTGTTTAACTCTGTCAGTTGAATTCACACATTGACAACCATTCAGTTAGATAGTTCCGTTTAGGTTGTAGAAGCAGATATTTCTCTGTACAGTCTATGGTCTCATTCACTCGGGAATATCCCAACACAGCTCCTAGAAGAAACGTGTTTCTGACTCGTTGAATCTCAACATAGATTCAACTCTCTTAGGTGAACGAAAGCACAGCAGAGCAGTTTCAAGGAAACGTTTCTCCTGAGTTTTAGACGAATTTTCCTGCTGTTTAGTACGTATGCCGGCATTGGGCTGGAAATACCGGTTTTGCGATTCTGCACAGAAAGGGTTTGCAAACCGCTGAATCCACTCGTGAGTTTAACACTGTCAGTTGAATGCACACATTGACAACCATTCAGTTAGATACCTCCGTTTTGGTTTTAGAAGCAGATATTTCTCTGTACAGCCTATGGTCCCATTCACTCGGGAATATCTCAACGCAGCTCCAAGAAGAAACGTATTTCTGACTCGCTGAATCTCAACATAGATTTAACTATCTTAGTTGAACGAACGCACAGAAGAGCAGTTTCAAGGTAACGTTTCTCCTGAGTTTTAGACGAAGTTTCCTGCGGTTTAGTACGTATGCCGGCATTGGGCTGGAAATACCGGTTTTGGGATTCTGCAAAGAAAGGGTTTGCGAACCGCTGAATCCACACGTGAGTTTAACTCTGTCAGTTGAATGCACACATTGACAGCCATTCAATTAGATAGCTCCGTTTTGGTTTTAGAAGCAGATATTTCTCTGTACAGCCTATGGTCCCATTCACTCGGGAATATCCCAACGCAGCTCCTAGAAGAAACGTGTTTCTGACTCGCTGAACCTCAACATAGATTCAAATCTCTTAGATGAACGAACTCACAGCAGAGCAGTTTCAAGGAAACGTTTCTCCTGAGTTTTAGACGAATTTTCCGGCGGTTTAGTACGTATGCCGGCATTGGGCTGGAAATACCGGTATTGGGATTCTGCACAGAAAGGATTTGCAAACCGCTGAATCCACACGTGAGTTTAACTCTGTCAGTTGAATGCACACATTGACAACCATTCAGTTAGATAGCTCCGTTTTGGTTTTAGAAGCAGATATTTCGCTGTACAGCCTATGGTCCCATTCACCCGGGAATCTCCCAACGCAGCTCCTAGGAGAAACGTGTTTCTGACTCGCTGAATCTCAACATAGATTCAACTCTCTTAGGTGAACGAACGCACAACAGAGCAGTTTCAAAGAAACCTTTCTCCTGAGTTTTAGACGAAGTTTCCTTCGGTTTAGGACGTATGCCAGCATTTGGGCTGGAAATACCGGTTTTGGGATTCTGCACAGAAAGGGTTTGCAAACCGCTGAATGCACACGTGAGTTTTACTCTGTCAGTTGAATGCACACATTGACAACCATTCAGTTAGATAGCTCCGTTTTGTTTTTAGAAGCAGATAGTTCTCTGTACAGCCTATGGCCCCATTCACTCGGGAATATCCCAACGCAGCTCCTAGAAGAAACGTGTTTCTGACTCGCTGAATCTCAACATAGATTCAACTCTCTTAGGTGAACGAACGCACAGCAGAGCAGTTTCAAGGAAACGTTTCTCCTGAGTTTTAGACAAAGTTTCCGGCGGTTTAGTACGTATGCCGGCATTGGGCTGGAAATACTGGTTTTGGGATTCTCCACAGAAAGGTTTTGCAAACCGCTGAATCCACACGTCAGTTTAACTCTGTCAGTTGAGTGCACACATTGACAACCATTCAGTGAGATAGATCCGTTTTGGTTTCAGAAGCCGATATTTCTCTGTACAGCCTATGGTCCCATTCAATCGGGAATATCCCAACACAGCTCCTAGAAGAAACGTGTTTCTGACTCGCTGAATCTCAACATAGATTCAACTCTCTTAGGTGAACGAAGGCACAGCAGAGCAGTTTTAAGGAAACGTTTCTCCGGAGATTTAGACGAAGTTTCCTGAAGTTTAGTATGTATGCCGGCAATGGGATGGAAATACCGGGTTTGGGATTCTGCACAGAAACGGTTTGCAAACCGCTGAATGCACACGTGAGTTTAACTCTGTCAGTTGAATGCACACATTGACAACCATTCAGTTATATAGCTCCGTTTTGGTTTTAGAAGCAGATATTTCTCTGTACAGCCTATGGTCCTAATCACTCGGGAATATTCCAACGCAGCTCCTAGAAGAAACGTGTTTCTGACTCAAGGAGTCTCAACATAGATTCAACTCTCTTAGGTGAACGAACTCACAGCAGAGCAGTATCAAGGAAACGTTTCTCCTGAGTTTTAGCGAAGTTTACTGCTGTTTAGTACGTATGCCTGCATTGGACTGGAAATACCGGTTTTGGGATTCTGCACAGAAAGGGTTTGCAAACCGCTGAATCCACACCTGAGTTTAGCTCTGTCAGTTGAATGCACACATTGACAACCATTCAGTTAGATAGCTCCGTTTTGGTTTTAGAAGCAGATATTTCTCTATACAGCCTATGGTCCCATTCACTCGGGAATATCCCAACGCAGCTCCAAGAAGAAACGTATTTCTGACTCGCTGAATCTCAACATAGATTCAACTCTCTTAGGTGAACGAACGCACAGCAGAGCAGTTTCAAGGAAACGTTTCTCCTGAGTTTTAGACGTAGTTACCTGCGGTTTAGTACGTATGCCGGCATTGGGCTGGAAATACCGGTTTTGGGATTCTGCAAAGAAAGGGTTTGCGAACCGCTGAATCCACACATGACTTTAACTCTGTCAGTTGAATGCACACATTGACAGCCATTCAGTTAGATAGCTCCGTTTTGGTTTTAGAAGCAGATATTTCTCTGTACAGCCTATGGTCCCATTCACTCGGGAATATCCCAACGCAGCTCCTAGAAGAAACGTGTTTCTGACTCGCTGAATCTCAGCATAGATTCAACTCTCTTAGGTGAACGAACGCACAGCAGAGCAGTTTCAAGGAAACGTTTCTCCTGAGTTTTAGACAAAGTTTCCGGCGGTTTAGTACGTATGCCGGCATTGGGCTGGAAATACTGGTATTGGGATTCTGCACAGAAAGGTTTTGCAAACCGCTGAATCCACACGTCAGTTTAACTCTGTCAGTTGAATGCACACATTGACAACCATTCAGTTAGATAGCTCCGTTTTGGTTTTAGAAGCATATATTTCTCTGTACAGCCTATGATCCCATTCACTCGGGAATATCCCAACATAGCTCCTAGAAGAAACGTGTTTCTGACTCGCTGAATCTCAACATAGATTCAACTCTCTTAGGTGAACGAACGCACAGCAGAGCAGTTTCAAGGAAACGTTTCTCCTGAGTTTTAGACGAATTTTCCTGCTGTTTAGTACGTATGCCGGCATTGGGCTGGAAATACCGGTTTTGGGATTCTGCACAGAAAGGGTTTGCAAACCGCTGAATCCACTCGTGAGTTTAACACTGTCAGTTGAATGCACACATTGACAACCATTCAGTTAGATACCTCCGTTTTGGTTTTAGAAGCAGATATTTCTCTGTACAGCCTATGGTCCCATTCACTCGGGAATATCTCAACGCAGCTCCAAGAAGAAACGTATTTCTGACTCGCTGAATCTCAACATAGATTTAACTATCTTAGTTGAACGAACGCACAGAAGAGCAGTTTCAAGGTAACGTTTCTCCTGAGTTTTAGATGAAGTTTCCTGCGGTTTAGTACGTATGCCGGCATTGGGCTGGAAATACCGGTTTTGGGATTCTGCAAAGAAAGGGTTTGCGAACCGCTGAATCCACACGTGAGTTTAACTCTGTCAGTTGAATGCACACATTGACAGCCATTCAATTAGATAGCTCCGTTTTGGTTTTAGAAGCAGATATTTCTCTGTACAGCCTATGGTCCCATTCACTCGGGAATATCCCAACGCAGCTCCTAGAAGAAACGTGTTTCTGACTCGCTGAACCTCAACATAGATTCAAATCTCTTAGGTGAACGAACTCACAGCAGAGCAGTTTCAAGGAAACGTTTCTCCTGAGTTTTAGACGAATTTTCCGGCGGTTTAGTACGTATGCCGGCATTGGGCTGGAAATACCGGTATTGGGATTCTGCACAGAAAGGATTTGCAAACCGCTGAATCCACACGTGAGTTTAACTCTGTCAGTTGAATGCACACATTGACAACCATTCAGTTAGATAGCTCCGTTTTGGTTTTAGAAGCAGATATTTCGCTGTACAGCCTATGGTCCCATTCACCCGGGAATCTCCCAACGCAGCTCCTAGGAGAAACGTGTTTCTGACTCGCTGAATCTCAACATAGATTCAACTCTCTTAGGTGAACGAACGCACAACAGAGCAGTTTCAAAGAAACCTTTCTCCTGAGTTTTAGACGAAGTTTCCTTCGGTTTAGGACGTATGCCAGCATTTGGGCTGGAAATACCGGTTTTGGGATTCTGCACAGAAAGGGTTTGCAAACCGCTGAATGCACACGTGAGTTTTACTCTGTCAGTTGAATGCACACATTGACAACCATTCAGTTAGATAGCTCCGTTTTGTTTTTAGAAGCAGATAGTTCTCTGTACAGCCTATGGCCCCATTCACTCGGGAATATCCCAACGCAGCTCCTAGAAGAAACGTGTTTCTGACTCGCTGAATCTCAACATAGATTCAACTCTCTTAGGTGAACGAACGCACAGCAGAGCAGTTTCAAGGAAACGTTTCTCCTGAGTTTTAGACAAAGTTTCCGGCGGTTTAGTACGTATGCCGGCATTGGGCTGGAAATACTGGTTTTGGGATTCTGCACAGAAAGGTTTTGCAAACCGCTGAATCCACACGTCAGTTTAACTCTGTCAGTTGAGTGCACACATTGACAACCATTCAGTGAGATAGATCCGTTTTGGTTTCAGAAGCAGATATTTCTCTGTACAGCCTATGGTCCCATTCAATCGGGAATATCCCAACACAGCTCCTAGAAGAAACGTGTTTCTGACTCGCTGAATCTCAACATAGATTCAACTCTCTTAGGTGAACGAAGGCACAGCAGAGCAGTTTTAAGGAAACGTTTCTCCGGAGATTTAGACGAAGTTTCCTGAAGTTTAGTATGTATGCCGGCAATGGGATGGAAATACCGGGTTTGGGATTCTGCACAGAAACGGTTTGCAAACCGCTGAATGCACACGTGAGTTTAACTCTGTCAGTTGAATGCACACATTGACAACCATTCAGTTATATAGCTCCGTTTTGGTTTTAGAAGCAGATATTTCTCTGTACAGCCTATGGTCCTAATCACTCGGGAATATTCCAACGCAGCTCCTAGAAGAAACGTGTTTCTGACTCAAGGAGTCTCAACATAGATTCAACTCTCTTAGGTGAACGAACTCACAGCAGAGCAGTTTCAAGGAAACGTTTCTCCTGAGTTTTAGCGAAGTTTACTGCTGTTTAGTACGTATGCCTGCATTGGACTGGAAATACCGGTTTTGGGATTCTGCACAGAAAGGGTTTGCAAACCGCTGAATCCACACCTGAGTTTAGCTCTGTCAGTTGAATGCACACATTGACAACCATTCAGTTAGATAGCTCCGTTTTGGTTTTAGAAGTAGATATTTCTCTATACAGCCTATGGTCCCATTCACTCGGGAATATCCCAACGCAGCTCCAAGAAGAAACGTATTTCTGACTCGCTGAATCTCAACATAGATTCAACTCTCTTAGGTGAACGAACGCACAGCAGAGCAGTTTCAAGGAAACGTTTCTCCTGAGTTTTAGACGTAGTTACCTGCGGTTTAGTACGTATGCCGGCATTGGGCTGGAAATACCGGTTTTGGGATTCTGCAAAGAAAGGGTTTGCGAACCGCTGAATCCACACATGACTTTAACTCTGTCAGGTGAATGCACACATTGACAGCCATTCAGTTAGATAGCTCCGTTTTGGTTTTAGAAGCAGATATTTCTCTGTACAGCCTATGGTCCCATTCACTCGGGAATATCCCAACGCAGCTCCTAGAAGAAACGTGTTTCTGACTCGCTGAATCTCAGCATAGATTCAACTCTCTTAGGTGAACGAACGCACAGCAGAGCAGTTTCAAGGAAACGTTTCTCCTGAGTTTTAGACAAAGTTTCCGGCGGTTTAGTACGTATGCCGGCATTGGGCTGGAAATACTGGTATTGGGATTCTGCACAGAAAGGTTTTGCAAACCGCTGAATCCACACGTCAGTTTAACTCTGTCAGTTGAATGCACACATTGGCAACCATTCAGTTAGATAGCTCCGTTTTGGTTTTAGAAGCATATATTTCTCTGTACAGCCTATGATCCCATTCACTCGGGAATATCCCAACATAGCTCCTAGAAGAAACGTGTTTCTGACTCGCTGAATCTCAACATAGATTCAACTCTCTTAGGTGAACGAACGCACAGCAGAGCAGTTTCAAGGAAACGTTTCTCCTGAGCTTTAGACGAAGTTTCCTTCGGTTTAGTACGTATGCCGTCATTGGGCTGGAAATACGGGTTTTGGGATTCTGCACAGAAAGGGTTTGCAAACCGCTGAATCCACACGTCAGTTTAACTCTGTCAGTTGAATGCACACATTGACAACCATTCAGTTAGATAGCTCCGTTTTGGTTTCAGAAGCAGATATTTCTCTGTACAGCCTATGGTCCCATTCACTCGGGAATATCCCAACACAGCTCCTAGAAGAAACGTGTTTCTGACTCGCTGAATCTCAACATAGATTCAACTCTCTTAGGTGAACGAAGGCACAGCAGAGCAGTTTCAAGGAAACGTTTCTCCTGAGATTTAGACGAAGTTTCCTGAAGTTTAGTATGTATGCCGTCATTGGGATGGAAATACCGGATTTGGGATTCTGCACAGAAACGTTTTGCAAACCGCTGAATGCACACGTGAGTTTAACTCTGTCAGTTGAATGCACACATTGACAACCATTCAGTTATATAGCTCCGTTTTGGTTTTAGAAGCAGATATTTCTCTGTACAGCCTATGGTCCTAATCACTCGGGAATATCCCAACGCAGCTCGTAGAAGAAACGTGTTTCTGACTCAAAGAGTCTCAACATAGATTCAACTCTCTTAGGTGAACGAACTCACAGCAGAGCAGTTTCAAGGAAACGTTTCTCCTGAGTTTTAGCGAAGTTTACTGCTGTTTAGTACGTATGCCTGCATTGGGCTGGAAATACCGGTTTTGGGATTCTGCACAGAAAGGGTTTGCAAACCGCTGAATCCACACGTGAGTTTAACACTGTCAGTTGAATGCACACATTGGCAACCATTCAGTTAGATAGCTCCGTTTTGGTTTTAGAAGCAGATATTTCTCTATACAGCCTATGGTCCCATTCACTCGGGAATATCCCAACGCAGCTCCAAGAAGAAACGTATTTCTGACTCGCTGAATCTCAACATAGATTCAACTCTCTTAGGTGAACGAACGCACAGCAGAGAAGTTTCAAGGAAACGTTTCTCCTGAGTTTTAGACGTAGTTACCTGCGGTTTAGTACGTATGCCGGCATTGGGCTGGAAATACCGGTTTTGGGATTCTGCAAAGAAAGGGTTTGCGAACCGCTGAATCCACACATGACTTTAACTCTGTCAGTTGAATGCACACATTGACAGCCATTCAGTTAGATAGCTCCGTTTTGGTTTTAGAAGCTGATATTTCTCTGTACAGCCTATGATCCCATTCACTCGGGAATATCCCAACATAGCTCCTAGAAGAAACGTGTTTCTGACTCGCTGAATCTCAACATAGATTCAACTCTCTTAGGTGAACGAACGCACAGCAGAGCAGTTTCAAGGAAACGTTTCTCCTGAGCTTTAGACGTAGTTTCCTTCGGTTTAGTATGCATGCCGTCATTGGGCTGGAAATACCGGTTTTGGGATTCTACACAGAAAGGGTTTGCAAACCGCTGAATTAACACCTCAGTTTAACTCTGTCAGTTGAATGCACACATTGACAACCATTGAGTTAGATAGCTCCGTTTTGGTTTTAGAAGCAGATATTTCTCTGTACAGCCTATGGTCCCATTCACTCGGGAATATCCCAATGCAGCTCCTAGAAGAAACGGATTTCTGACTCGCTGAATCTCAACATAGATTCAGCTCTCTTAGGTGAAAGAACGCACCGCAGAGCAATTTCAAGGAAACGATTCTCCTGAGTTTTAGACGAATTTTACTGCTCTTTAGTACGTATGCCGGCATTGGGCTGGAAATACCGGTTTTGGGATTCTGCACAGAAACGGTTTGCAAACCGCTGAATCCACCCGTGAGTTTTACTCTGTCAGTTGAATGCACACATTGACAACCATTCAGTTAGATAGCTCCGTTTTGGTTTTAGAAGCAGATAGTTCTCTGTACAGCCTATGGTCCCATTCACTCGGGAATATCCCAACGCAGCTCCTAGAAGAAACGTGTTTCTGACTCGCTGAATCTCAACATAGATTCAACTCTCTTAGGTGAACGAACGCACAGCAGAGCAGTTTCAAGGAAACGTTTCTCCTGAGTTTTAGACGAAGTTTTCGGCGGTTTAGTACACATGCCGGCATTCGGCTGAAAATACCGGTAGTGGGATTCTGCACAGAAAGGGTTTGCACACCGCTGAATCCAAACGTGTGTTTAACTCTGTCAGTTGAATGCACACATTGACAACCATTCAGTTAGATAGTTCCGTTTTGGTTGTAGAAGCAGATATTTCTCTGTACAGTCTATGGTCCCATTCACTCGGGAATATCCCAACACAGCTCCTAGAAGAAACGTGTTTCTGACTCGCTGAATCTCAACATAGATTCAACTCTCTTAGGTGAACGAAAGCACAGCAGAGGAGTTTCAAGGAAACGTTTCTCCTGAGTTTTAGACGAAGTTTCCGGCGGTTTAGTACGTATGCCGGCATTGGGCTGGAAATACCGGTATTATGATTCTGCACAGAAAGGGTTTGCAAACCACTGAATCCACACGTGAGTTTAACTCTGTCAGTTGAATGCACACATTGACAACCATTTTGTTAGACAGCTCCGTTTTGGTTTTAGAAGCAGATATTTCGCTGTACAGACTATGGTCCCATTCACTCGGGAATATCCCAACGCAGCTCCCAGAAGAAACGTGTTTCTGACTCGCTGAACCTCAACATAGATTCAAATCTCTTAGGTGAGCGAACGCACAGCAGAGCAATTTCAAGGAAGCGATTCTCCTGAGTTTTTGACGAAGTTTACTGCTGTTTAGTACGTATGCCGGCATTGGGATGGAAATACCGGTTTTGGGATTCTGCAGAGAAATGGTTTGCAAACCGCTGAATCCACACGTGAGATTAACTCTGTCAGTTGAATGCACACATTGACAACCATTCAGGTAGATAGCTCCGTTTTGGTTTTAGAAGCAGATATTTCTCTGGACAGCCTATGGTCCCTTTCACTCGGGAATGTCCCAACGCAGCTCCTAGAAGAAACGTGTTTCTGACTCGCTGAATCTCAGCATAGATTCAACTCTCTTAGGTGAACGAACGCACAGCAGAGCAGTTTCAAGGAAACGTTTCTCCTGAGTTTTAGACAAAGTTTCCGGCGGTTTAGTACGTATGCCGGCATTGGGCTGGAAATACTGGTATTGGGATTCTGCACAGAAAGGTTTTGCAAACCGCTGAATCCACACGTCATTTTAACTCTGTCAGTTGAATGCACACATTGACAACCATTCAGTTAGATAGCTCCGTTTTGGTTTTAGAAGCATATATTTCTCTGTACAGCCTATGATCCCATTCAATCGGGAATATCCCAACATAGCTCCTAGAAGAAACGTGTTTCTGACTCGCTGAATCTCAACATAGATTCAACTCTCTTAGGTGAACGAATGCACAGCAGAGCAGTTTCAAGGAAACGTTTCTCCTGAGCTTTAGACGAAGTTTCCTTTGGTTTAGTACGTATGCCGTCATTGGGCTGGAAATACGGGTTTTGGGATTCTGCACAGAAAGGGTTTGCAAACCGCTGAATCCACACGTGAGTTTAACTCTGTCAGTTGAATGCACTCATTGACAACCATTGAGTTAGATAGCTCCGTTTTGGTTTTAGAAGCAGATATTTCTTTGTATAGACTATGGTCCCATTCACTCGGGAATATCCCAACGCAGCTCCTAGAAGAAACGTGTTTCTGACTCGCTGAATCTCAACATAGATTCAACTCTCTTAGGTGAACGAACGCACAGCAGAGCAGTTTCAAGGAAACGTTTCTCCTGAGATTTAGACGAAGTTTCCTGAAGTTTAGTATGTATGCCGGCATTGGGCTGGAAATACCGGTTTTGGGATTCTGCAAAGAAAGGGTTTGCGAACCGCTGAATCCACACGTGAGTTTAACTCTGTCAGTTGAATGCACACATTGACAACCATTCAGTTATATAGCTCCCTTTTGGTTTCAGAAGCAGATATTTCTCTGTACAGCCTATGGTCCTAATCACTCGGGAATATCCCAACGCAGCTCCTAGAAGAAACGTGTTTCTGACTCAAGGAGTCTCAACATAGATTCAACTCTCTTAGGTGAACGAACTCACAGCAGAGCAGTTTCAAGGAAACGTTTCTCCTGAGTTTTAGCGAAGTTTACTGCTGTTTAGTACGTATGCCTGCATTGGGCTGGAAATACCTGTTTTGGGATTCTGCACAGAAAGGGTTTGCAAACCGCTGAATCCACACGTGAGTTTAACACTGTCAGTTGAATGCACACATTGACAACCATTCAGTTAGATAGCTCCGTTTCGGTTTTAGAAGCAGATATTTCTCTGTACAGCCAATGATCCCATTCACTCGGGAATATCCCAACATAGCTCCTAGAAGAAACGTGTTTCTGACTCGCTGAATCTCAACATAGATTCAACTCTCTTAGGTGAACGAACGCACAGCAGAGCAGTTTCAAGGAAACGTTTCTCCTGAGCTTTAGACGTAGTTTCCTTCGGTTTAGTACGTATGCCGTCATAGGGCTGGAAATACCGGTTTTGGGATTCTGCACAGAAAGGGTTTGCAAACCGCTGAATTAACACCTCAGTTTAACTCTGTCAGTTGAATGCACACATTGACAACCATTGAGTTAGATAGCTCCGTTTTGGTTTTAGAAGCAGATATTTCTCTGTACAGCCTATGGTCCCATTCACTCGGGAATATCCCAATGCAGCTCCTAGAAGAAACGTATTTCTGACTCGCTGAATCTCAACATAGATTCAGCTCTCTTAGGTGAAAGAACGCACCGCAGAGCAGTTTCAAGGAGACCTTTCTCCTGAGTTTTAGACGAAGTTTACTGCTGTTTAGTACGTATGCCGGCATTGGGATGGAAATACCAGTTTTGGGATTCTGCACAGAAATGGTTTGCAAACCACTGAGTCCACACGTGAGATTAACTCTGTCAGTTGAATGCACACATTGACAACCATTGAGTTAGATAACTCCGTTTTGGTTTTAGAAGCAGATATTTCTCTGTACAGCCTATGGTCCCATTCACTCGGGAATATCCCAACGCAGCTCCTAGAAGAAACGTGTTTATGACTCGCTGAATCTCAACATAGATTCAACTCTCTTAGGTGAACGAACGCACAGCGGAGCAATTTCAAGGAAACGATTCTCCTGAGTTTTAGACGAATTTTACTGCTCTTTAGTACGTATGCCGGCATTGGGCTGGAAATACCGGTTTTGGGATTCTGCACAGAAACGGTTTGCAAACCGCTGAATCCACCCGTGAGTTTTACTCTGTCAGTTGAATGCACACATTGACAACCATTCAGTTAGATAGCTCCGTTTTGGTTTTAGAAGCAGATAGTTCTCTGTACAGCCTATGGTCCCATTCACTCGGGAATATCCCAACGCAGCTCCTAGAAGAAACGTGTTTCTGACTCGCTGAATCTCAACATAGATTCAACTCTCTTAGGTGAACGAACGCACAGGAGAGCAGTTTCAAGGAAACGTTTCTCCTGAGTTTTAGACGAAGTTTTCGGCGGTTTAGTACACATGCCGGCATTCGGCTGAAAATACCGGTATTGGGATTCTGCACAGAAAGGGTTTGCACACCGCTGAATGCAAACGTGTGTTTAACTCTGTCAGTTGAATGCACACATCGACAACCATTCAGTTAGATAGTTCCGTTTTGGTTGTAGAAGCAGATATTTCTCTGTACAGTCTATGGTCCCATTCACTCGGGAATATCCCAACACAGCTCCTAGAAGAAACGTGTTTCTGACTCGCTGAATCTCAACATAGATTCAACTCTCTTAGGTGAACGAAAGCACAGCAGAGGAGTTTCAAGGAAACGTTTCTCCTGAGTTTTAGACGAAGTTTCCGGCGGTTTAGTACGTATGCCGGCATTGGGCTGGAAATACCAGTATTGGGATTCTGCACAGAAAGGGTTTGCAAACCGCTGAATCCACACGTGAGTTTAACTCTGTCAGTTGAATGCACACATTGACAACCATTTTGTTAGACAGCTCCGTTTTGGTTTTAGAAGCAGATATTTCGCTGTACAGACTATGGTCCCAATCACTCGGGAATATCCCAACGCAGCTCCCAGAAGAAACGTGTTTCTGACTCGCTGAACCTCAACATAGATTCAAATCTCTTAGGTGAGCGAACGCACA
Organism: Aotus nancymaae; assembly: GCF_030222135.1. Taxonomy (NCBI): domain Eukaryota; kingdom Metazoa; phylum Chordata; class Mammalia; order Primates; family Aotidae; genus Aotus; species Aotus nancymaae. The sequence continues at coordinate 1,312,680 of NW_026988565.1, forward strand.
GCAGAGCAATTTCAAGGAAGCGATTCTCCTGAGTTTTTGACGAAGTTTACTGCTGTTTAGTACGTATGCCGGCATTGGGATGGAAATACCGGTTTTGGGATTCTGCAGAGAAATGGTTTGCAAACCGCTGAATCCACACGTGAGATTAACTCTGTCAGTTGAATGCACACATTGACAACCATTCAGTTAGATAGCTCCGTTTTGGTTTTAGAAGCAGATATTTCTCTGTACAGCCTATGGTCCCTTTCACTCGGGAATGTCCCAACGCAGCTCCTAGAAGAAACGTGTTTCTGACTCGCTGAACCTGAACATAGATTCAAATCTCTTAGGTGAGCGAACGCACAGCAGAGCAGTTTCAAGGAAGCGATTCTCCTTAGTTTTAGACGAAGTTTACTGCTGTTTAGTACGTATGCCGGCATTGGGATGGAAATACCGGTTTTGGGATTCTGCACAGAAATGGTTTGCAAACCGCTGAATCCACACGTGAGATTAACTCTGTCAGTTGAATGCACACATTGACAACCATTCAGTTAGATAGCTCCGTTTTGGTTTTAGAAGCAGATATTTCTCTGTACAGCATATGGTCACATTCACTCGGGAATATCCCAACGCAGCTCCTAGAAAAAACGTGTTTCTGACTCGCTGAATCTCAACATAGACCCAACTCTCTTAGGTGAACGAACGCACAGCAGAGCAATTTCAAGGAAACGATTCTCCTGAGTTTTAGAGGAATTTTACTGCTCTTTAGTACGTATGCCGGCATTGGGATGGAAATACCGGTTTTGGGATTCTACACAGAAACGGTTTGCAAACTGCTGAATGCACACGTGAGTTTATCTCTGTCAGTTGAATGCGCACATTGACAACCATTCAGTTAGATAGCTCCGTTTTGGTTTTAGAAGCAGATATTTCTCTGTACATCCTATGGTCCCATTCACTCGGGAATATCCCAACGCAGCTCCTAGAATAAACGTGTTTCTGACTCGCTGAATCTCAACATAGTTTCAAGTCTCTTAGGTGAACGAAAGCACAGCAGAGCAGTTTCAAGGAAACGTTTCTCCTGAGTTTTAGACGAAGTTAACTGCGGTTTAGTACGTATACCAGCATTGGGCTGGAAATACCGGTTTTGGGATTCTGCACAGAAAGGGTTTGCAAACCGCTGTATCTACACGTGAGGTTAACTCTGTCAGTTGAATGCACACATTGACAACCATTCTGTTAGACAGCTCCGTTTTTGTTTTAGAAGCAGATATTTCGCTGTACAGCCTATGGTCTCATTCACTCGGGAATATCCCAATGCAGCTCCTAGAAGGAATGTCTTTCTGACTCGCTGAATCTCAACGTAGATTCAACTCTCTTAGGTGAACGAACGCACAGCAGAGCAGTTTCAAGGAAACGATTCTCCTGAGTTTTAGACCAAGTTTACTGCTGTTTAGTACGTGTGCCGGCATTGGGCTGGAAATACCGGTTTTGGGATTCTGCACAGAAAGGGTTTGCAAACCGCTGAATCCACACGTGAGTTAAACACTGTCAGTTGAATGCACACATTGACAACCGTTCAGTTAGATAGCTCCGTTTTGGTTTTAGAAGCAGATATTTCTCTATACAGCCTATGGTCCCATTCACTCGGGAATATCCCAACGCACCTCCTAGAAGAAACGTGTTTCTGATTCGCTGAATCTCAGCATAGGTTCAACTCTCTTAGGTGAACGAACGCACAGCAGAGCAGTTTCAAGGAAACGTTTCTCCTAAGTTTTAGACGAAGTTTCCGGCGGTTTAGAACATATGCGGGCATTGGGCTGGAAATACTGGTATTGGGTTTCTGCACAGAAAGGGTTTGCAAACCGCTGAATCCACACGTGAGTTTAACTCTGTCAGTTGAATGCACACATTTACAACCACTCAGTTAGATAGCTCCGTTTTGGTTTTAGAAGCAGATATTTCTCTGTACAGTCTATGGTCCCATTCACTCGGGAATATCCCAACACAGCTCCTAAAAGAAACGTGTTTCTCACTCGCTGAATCTCAACATCGATTCAACTCTCTTAGGTGAACGAACGCACAGCAGAGCAGTTTCAAGGAAACGTTTCTCCTGAGTTTTAGACGAAGTTTCCTGCGGTTTAGTACGTATGCCGGCATTGGGCTGGAAATAAGGGTTTTGGGATTCTGCAAAGAAATGGTTTGCCAACCGCTGAATCCACACGTGAGTTTAACTCTCTCAGTTGAATGCGCCCATTGTCAGCCATTCAGTTAGATAGCTCCGTTTTGGTTTTAGAAGCAGATATTTCTCTGTACAGCCTATGGTCCCATTCACTCGGGAATATCCCAACGCAGCTCCTAGAAGAAACGTGTTTCTGACTCGCTGAATCTCAACATAGATTCAACTGTCTTAGTTGAACGAACGCACAGCAGAGCAGTTCAAGGAAACGTTTCTCCTGAGTTTTAGACGAAGTTTACGGCGGTTTAGTACGTATGCCGGCATTGGGCTGGAAATACCGGTATTGGGATTCTGCACAGAAAGGGTTTGCAAACCGCTGAATCCACACGTGAGTTTAACTCTGTCAGTTGAATGCACACATTGACAACCATTCAGGTAGATGGCTCCGTTTTGGTTTTAGAAGCAGATATTTCTCTGTACAGCCTATGGTCCCATTCACTCGGGAATATCCCAACACAGCTCCTAGAAGAAACGTGTTTCTGACTCGCTGAATCTCAACATAGATTCAACTCTCTTAGGTGAACGAACGCACAGCAGAGCAGTTTCAAGGAAACGTTTCTCCTGAGTTTTAGACGAAGTTTCCTGAGGTTTAGTACGTATGCCGGCATTGGGATGGAAATACCGGTTTTTGTGATTCTGCACAGAAAGGTTTTGCAAACCGCTGAATCCACACGTGAGTTTAACTCTGTCAGTTGAATGCACACATTGACAACCATTTTGTTAGACAGCTCCGTTTTGGTTTTAGAAGCAGATATTTCGCTGTACAGCCTATGGTCCCATTCACTCGGGAATATCCCAACGTAGCTCCTAGAAGAAACGTGTTTCTGACACGCTGAATCTCAACATAGATTCAACTCTCTTAGGTGAACGTACGCACAGCAGAGCAGCTTCAAGGAAACCTTTCTCCTGAGTTTTAGACGAAGTTTCCTGCGGTTTAGGACGTATGCCGTCATTTGGGCTGGAAATACCGGTTTTGGGATTCTGCACAGAAAGGGTTTGCAAACCGCAGAATCCACACGTGAGTTTTACTCTGTCAGTTGAATGCACACATTGACAGCCATTCAGTTAGATAGCTCCGTTTTGGTTTTAGAAGCAGATATTTCTCTGTACAGCCTATGATCCCATTCACTCGGGAATATCCCAACATAGCTCCTAGGAGAAACGTGTTTCTGACTCGCTGAATCTCAACATAGATTCAACTCTCTTAGGTGAACGAACGCACAGCAGAGCAGTTTCAAGGAAACGTTTCTCCTGAGCTTTAGACGTAGTTTCCTTCGGTTTAGTACGCATGCCGTCATTGGGCTGGAAATACCGGTTTTGGGATTCTACACAGAAAGGGTTTGCAAACCGCTGAATTAACACCTCAGTTTAACTCTGTCAGTTGAATGCACACATTGACAACCATTGAGTTAGATAGCTCCGTTTTGGTTTTAGAAGCAGATATTTCTCTGTACAGCCTATGGACCCATTCACTCGGGAATATCCCAATGCAGCTCCTAGAAGAAACGGATTTCTGACTCGCTGAATCTCAACATAGATTCAGCTCTCTTAGGTGAAAGAACGCACAGAAGAGCAGTTTCAAGGGAACGTTTCTCCTGAGTTTTAGACGAAGTTTCCTGTGGTTTAGTACGTATGCCGGAATTGGGCTGGAAATACCGGTTTTGGGATTCTGCAAAGAAAGGGTTTGCCAACCGCTGAATCCACACGTGAGTTTAACTCTGTCAGTTGAATGCACACATTGACAGCCATTTATTTAGATAGCTCCGTTTTGGTTTTAGAAGCAGATATTTCTCTGTACAGCCTATGGTCCCATTCACTCGGCAATATCCCAACGCAGCTCCTAGAAGAAACGTGTTTCTGACTCGCTGAATCTCAACATAGATTCAACTCTCTTAGGTGAACGAACGCACAGCAGAGCAGTTTCAAGGAAACGTTTCTCCTGAGTTTTAGAGGAATTTTACTGCTCTTTAGTACGTATGCCGGCATTGGGATGGAAATACCGGTTTTGGGATTCTACACAGAAACGGTTTGCAAACTCCTGAATGCACACGTGAGTTTATCTCTGTCAGTTGAATGCGCACATTGACAACCATTCAGTTAGATAGCTCCGTTTTGGTTTTAGAAGCAGATATTTCTCTGTACATCCTATGGTCCCATTCACTCGGGAATATCCCAACGCAGCTCCTAGAAGAAACGTGTTTCTGACTCGCTGAATCTCAACATAGTTTCAAGTCTCTTAGGTGAACGAAAGCATAGCAGAGCAGTTTCAAGGAAACGTTTCTCCTGAGTTTTAGACGAAGTTAACTGCGGTTTAGTACGTATACCAGCATTGGGCTGGAAATACCGGTTTTGGGATTCTGCACAGAAAGGGTTTGCAAACCGCTGTATCTACACGTGAGGTTAACTCTGTCAGTTGAATGCACACATTGACAACCATTCTGTTAGACAGCTCCGTTTTTGTTTTAGAAGCAGATATTTCGCTGTACAGCCTATGGTCTCATTCACTCGGGAATATCCCAATGCAGCTCCTAGAAGGAATGTCTTTCTGACTCGCTGAATCTCAACGTAGATTCAACTCTCTTAGGTGAACGAACGCACAGCAGAGCAGTTTCAAGGAAACGATTCTCCTGAGTTTTAGACCAAGTTTACTGCTGTTTAGTACGTGTGCCGGCACTGGGCTGGAAATACCGGTTTTGGGATTCTGCACAGAAAGGGTTTGCAAACCGCTGAATCCACACGTGAGTTAAACACTGTCAGTTGAATGCACACATTGACAACCGTTCAGTTAGATAGCTCCGTTTTGGATTTAGAAGCAGATATTTCTCTATACAGCCTATGGTCACATTCACTCGGGAATATCCCAACGCACCTCCTAGAAGAAACGTGTTTCTGATTCGCTGAATATCAGCATAGGTTCAACTCTCTTAGGTGAACGAACGCACAGCAGAGCAGTTTCAAGGAAACGTTTCTCCTAAGTTTTAGACGAAGTTTCCGGCGGTTTAGTACATATGCGGGCATTGGGCTGGAAATACTGGTATTGGGATTCTGCACAGAAAGGGTTTGCAAACCGCTGAATCCACACGTGAGTTTAACTCTGTCAGTTGAATGCACACATTTACAACCACTCAGTTAGATAGCTCCGTTTTGGTTTTAGAAGCAGATATTTCTCTGTACAGTCTATGGTCCCATTCACTCGGGAATATCCCAACACAGCTCCTAAAAGAAACGTGTTTCTCACTCGCTGAATCTCAACATCGATTCAACTCTCTTAGGTGAACGAACGCACAGCAGAGCAGTTTCAAGGAAACGTTTCTCCTGAGTTTTAGACGAAGTTTCCTGCGGTTTAGTACGTATGCCGGCATTGGGCTGGAAATAAGGGTTTTGGGATTCTGCAAAGAAATGGTTTGCCAACCGCTGAATCCACACGTGAGTTTAACTCTCTCAGTTGAATGCGCCCATTGTCAGCCATTCAGTTAGATAGCTCCGTTTTGGTTTTAGAAGCAGATATTTCTCTGTACAGCCTATGGTCCCATTCACTCGGGAATATCCCAACGCAGCTCCTAGAAGAAACGTGTTTCTGACTCGCTGAATCTCAACATAGATTCAACTGTCTTAGTTGAACGAACGCACAGCAGAGCAGTTCAAGGAAACGTTTCTCCTGAGTTTTAGACGAAGTTTACGGCGGTTTAGTACGTATGCCGGCATTGGGCTGGAAATACCGGTATTGGGATTCTGCACAGAAAGGGTTTGCAAACCGCTGAATCCACACGTGAGTTTAACTCTGTCAGTTGAATGCACACATTGACAACCATTCAGGTAGATAGCTCCGTTTTGGTTTTAGAAGCAGATATTTCTCTGTACAGCCTATGGTCCCATTCACTCGGGAATATCCCAACACAGCTCCTAGAAGAAACGTGTTTCTGACTCGCTGAATCTCAACATAGATTCAACTCTCTTAGGTGAACGAACGCACAGCAGAGCAGTTTCAAGGAAACGTTTCTCCTGAGTTTTAGACGAAGTTTCCTGAGGTTTAGTACGTATGCCGGCATTGGGATGGAAATACCGGTTTTGTGATTCTGCACAGAAAGGTTTTGCAAACCGCTGAATCCACACGTGAGTTTAACTCTGTCAGTTGAATGCACACATTGACAACCATTTTGTTAGACAGCTCCGTTTTGGTTTTAGAAGCAGATATTTCGCTGTACAGCCTATGGTCCCATTCACTCGGGAATATCCCAACGTAGCTCCTAGAAGAAACGTGTTTCTGACTCGCTGAATCTCAACATAGATTCAACTCTCTTAGGTGAACGAACGCACAGCAGAGCAGCTTCAAGGAAACCTTTCTCCTGAGTTTTAGACGAAGTTTCCTGCGGTTTAGGACGTATGCCGTCATTTGGGCTGGAAATACCGGTTTTGGGATTCTGCACAGAAAGGGTTTGCAAACCGCAGAATCCACACGTGAGTTTTACTCTGTCAGTTGAATGCACACATTGACAGCCATTCAGTTAGATAGCTCCGTTTTGGTTTTAGAAGCAGATATTTCTCTGTACAGCCTATGATCCCATTCACTCGGGAATATCCCAACATAGCTCCTAGAAGAAACGTGTTTCTGACTCGCTGAATCTCAACATAGATTCAACTCTCTTAGGTGAACGAACGCACAGCAGAGCAGTTTCAAGGAAACGTTTCTCCTGAGCTTTAGACGTAGTTTCCTTCGGTTTAGTACGCATGCCGTCATTGGGCTGGAAATACCGGTTTTGGGATTCTACACAGAAAGGGTTTGCAAACCGCTGAATTAACACCTCAGTTTAACTCTGTCAGTTGAATGCACACATTGACAACCATTGAGTTAGATAGCTCCGTTTTGGTTTTAGAAGCAGATATTTCTCTGTACAGCCTATGGACCCATTCACTCGGGAATATCCCAATGCAGCTCCTAGAAGAAACGGATTTCTGACTCGCTGAATCTCAACATAGATTCAGCTCTCTTAGGTGAAAGAACGCACAGAAGAGCAGTTTCAAGGGAACGTTTCTCCTGAGTTTTAGACGAAGTTTCCTACGGTTTAGTACGTATGCCGGAATTGGGCTGGAAATACCGGTTTTGGGATTCTGCAAAGAAAGGGTTTGCCAACCGCTGAATCCACACGTGAGTTTAACTCTGTCAGTTGAATGCACACATTGACAGCCATTTATTTAGATAGCTCCGTTTTGGTTTTAGAAGCAGATATTTCTCTGTACAGCCTATGGTCCCATTCACTCGGCAATATCCCAACGCAGCTCCTAGAAGAAACGTGTTTCTGACTCGCTGAATCTCAACATAGATTCAACTCTCTTAGGTGAACGAACGCACAGCAGAGCAGTTTCAAGGAAAAGTTTCTCCTGAGTTTTAGAGGAATTTTACTGCTCTTTAGTACGTATGCCGGCATTGGGATGGAAATACCGGTTTTGGGATTCTACACAGAAACGGTTTGCAAACTCCTGAATGCACACGTGAGTTTATCTCTGTCAGTTGAATGCACACATTGACAACCATTCAGTTAGATAGGTCCGTTTTGGTTTTAGAAGCAGATATTTCTCTGTACATCCTATGGTCCCATTCACTCGGGAATATCCCAACGCAGCTCCTAGAAGAAACGTGTTTCTGACTCGCTGAATCTCAACATAGTTTCAAGTCTCTTAGGTGAACGAAAGCACAGCAGAGCAGTTTCAAGGAAACGTTTCTCCTGAGTTTTAGACGAAGTTTACTGCAGTTTAGTACGTATGCCAGCATTGGGCTGGAAATACCGGTTTTGGGATTCTGCACAGAAAGGGTTTGCAAACCGCTGAATCCACACGTGAGTTAAACACTGTCAGTTGAATGCACACATTGACAACCGTTCAGTTAGATAGCTCCGTTTTGGTTTTAGAAGGAGATATTTCTCTCTACAGCCTATGGTCCCATTCACTCGGGAATATCCCAACGCAGCTCCTAGAAGAAACGTGTTTCTGACTCGCTGAATCTCAACATAGATTCAACTCTCTTAGGTGAACGAATGCACAGCAGAGAAGTTTCAAGGAAACGTTTCTCCTGAGTTTTAGACGAAGTTTCCTGCGGTTTAGGACGTATGCCGGCATTGGGCTGGAAATACCGGTTTTGGGATTCTGCACAGAAAGGGTTTGCAAACCGCTGAATCCACCCGTGAGTTTTACTCTGTCAGTTGAATGCACACATTGACAACCATTCAGTTAGATAGCTCCGTTTTGCTTTTAGAAGCAGATATTTCTCTGTACAGCCAATGGTCGCATTCACTCGGGAATATCCCAACGCAGCTCCTAGAAGAAACGTGTTTCTGATTCGCTGAATCTCAACATACATTCAACTCTCTTAGGTGACCGAACGCACAGCAGAGCAGTTTCAAGGAAACGTTTCTCCTGAGTTTTAGACGAAGTTTCCGGCGGTTTAGTACCTATGCCGGCATTGGGCTGGAAATACCGGTATTGGGATTCTGCACAGAAAGGGTTTGCAAACCGCTGAATCCACACGTGAGTTTAACTCTGTCAGTTGAATGCACACATTTACAACCATTCAGTTAGATAGCTCCGTTTTGGTTTTAGAAGCAGATATTTCTCTGTACAGTCTATGGTCCTATTCACTCGGGAATATCCCAACACAGCTCCTAAAAGAAACGTGTTTCCTGACTCGCTGAATCTCAACATCGATACAACTCTCTTAGGTGGACGAATGCACAGCAGAGCAGTTTCAAGGAAACGTTTCTCCTGAGTTTTAGACGAAGTTTCCTGTGGTTTAGTTCATATGCCGGCATTGGGCTGGAAATACCGGTTTTGGGATTCAGCAAAGAAATGCTTTGACAACCGCTGAATCCACACGTGAGTTTACCTCTGTCAATTGAATGCGCACATTGACAGCCACTCAGTTAGATAGCTCCGTTTTGGTTTTAGAAGCAGATATTTCTCTGTACAGCCTGTGGTCCCATTCACTCGGAAATATCCCAACGCAGCTCCTAGAAGAAACGTGTTTATAACTCGCTGAATCTCAACATAGATTCAACTCTCTTAGGTGAACGAACGCACAGCAGAGCAGTTTCAAGGAAACGTTTCTCCTGAGTTTTAGACGAAGTTTACGGCGGTTTAGTACGTATGCCGGCATTGGGCTGGAAATACCGGTATTGGGATTCTGCACAGAAAGGTTTTGCAAACCGCTGAATCCACACGTGAGTTTAACTCTGTCAGTTGAATGCACACATTGACAACCATTCAGTTAGATAGCTCCGTTTTGGTTTTAGAAGCAGATATTTCTCTGTACAGCCTATGGTCCCATTCACTCGGGAATATCCCAACACAGCTCCTAGAAGAAACGTGTTTCTGACTCGCTGAATCTCAACATAGATTCAACTCTCTTAGGTGAACGAACGCACAGCAGAGCAGTTTCAAGGAAACGTTTCTCCTTAGTTTTGGACGAACTTTCCTGAGGTTTAGTACGTATGCCGGCATTGGGATGGAAATACCGGTTTTGTGATTCGGCACAGAAAGGGTTTGCAAACCGCTGAATCCACACGTGAGTTTAACTCTGTCAGTTCAATGCACACATTGACAACCATTTTGTTAGACAGCTCCGTTTTGGTTTTAGAAGCAGATATTTCGCTGTACATCCTATGGTCCCATTCACTCGGGAATATCCCAACGCAGCTCCTAGAAGAAACGTGTTTCTGACTCGCTGAATCTCAACATAGATTCAACTCTCTTAGGTGAACGAACGCACAGCAGAGCAGCTTCAAGGAAACCATTCTCCTGAGTTTTAGACGAAGTTTCCTGCGGTTTAGGACGTATGCCGTCATTTGGGCTGGAAATACCGGTTTTGGGATTCTGCCCAGAACGGGTTTGCAAACCGCTGAATCCACACGTGAGTTTAACACGGTTAGTTGAATGCACACATTGACAACCATTCAGTTAGATAGCTCCGTTTTGGTTTTAGAAGCAGATAGTTCTATGTACAGCCTATGGTCCCATTCACTCGGGAATATCACAACGCAGCTCCAAGAAGAAACGTATTTCTGACTCGCTGAATCTCAACATAGATTCAACTATCTTAGGTGAATAAACGCACAGAAGAGCAGTTTCAAGGAAACGTTTCTCCTGAGTTTTAGACGAAGTTTCCTGAGGTTTAGTACGTATGCCGGCATTGGGCTGGAAATACCGGTTTTGGGATTCTGCAAAGAAAGGGTTTTCCAACCGCTGAATCCACACGTGAGTTTAATTCTGTCAGTTGAATGCACACATTGACAGCCATTCAGTTAGATAGCTCCGTTTTGGTTTTAGAAGCAGATATTTCTCTGTACAGCCTATGGTCCCATTCACTCGGGAATATCCCAACGCAGCTCCTAGAAGAAACGTGTTTCTGACTCGCTGAATCTCAACATAGATTCAACTCTCTTAGGTGAACGAACGCACAGCAGAGCAGTTTCAAGGAAACGTTTCTCCTGAGTTTTAGACGAAGTTTCCTGAGGTTTAGTACGTATGCCGGCATTGGGATGGAAATACCGGTTTTGTGATTCTGCACAGAAAGGGTTTGCAAACCGCTGAATGCACACGTGAGTTTAACTCTGTCAGTTGAATGCACACTTTGACAACCATTTTGTTAGACAGCTCCGTTTTTGTTTTAGAAGCAGAAATTTCGCTGTACAGCCTATGGTCCCATTCACTCGGGAATATCCCAACGCAGCTCCTAGAAGAAACGTGTTTCTGACTCGCTGAATCTCAACATAGATTCAACTCTCTTAGGTGAACGAACGCACAGCAGAGCAGTTTCCAGGAAACGTTTCTCCTTAGATTTAGACGAAGTTTCCTGAAGTTTACTACGTATGCCGGCATTGGGATGGAAATACTGGGTTTGGGATTCTGCACAGAAACGGTTTGCAAACCGCTGAATGCACACGTGAGTTTAACTCTGTCAGTTGAATGCACACATTAACAGCCATTCAGTTAGATAGCTCCGTTTTGGTTTTAGAAGCAGATATTTCTCTGTACAGCCTACGGTCCCAATCACTCGGGAATATCCCAACGCAGCTCCTAGAAGAAACGTGTTTCTGACTCGAGGAGTCTCAACATAGATTCAACTCTCTTAGGTGAACGAACTCACAGCAGAGCAGTTTCAAGGAAACGTTTCTCCTGAGTTTTAGACGAAGTTTACTGCTGTTTAGTACGTATGCCTGCATTGGGCTGGAAATACCGGTTTTGGGATTCTGCACAGAAAGGGTTTGCAAACCGCTGAATGCACACGTGAGTTTAACTCTGTCAGTTGAATGCACACATTGACAACCATTTTGCTAGACCTCTCCGTTTTGGTTTTAGAAGCAGATATTTTGCTGTACAGCCTATGGTCAAATTCACTCGGGAATATCCCAACGCAGCTCCTAGAAGAAACGTGTTTCTGACTCGAGGAGTCTCAACATAGATTCAACTCTCTTAGGTGAACGAACTCACAGCAGAGCAGTTTCAAGGAAACGTTTCTCCTGAGTTTTAGACGAAGTTTACTGCTGTTTAGTACCTATGCCTGCATTGGGCTGGAAATACCGGTTTTGGGATTCTGCACAGAAAGGGTTTGCAAACCGCTGAATGCACACGTGAGTTTAACTCTGTCAGTTGAATGCACACATTGACAACCATTTTGTTAGACCGCTCCGTTTTGGTTTTAGAAGCAGATATTTTGCTGTACAGCCTGTGGTCAAATTCACTCAGGAATATCCCAACGCAGCTCCTAGAAGAAACGTTTTTCTGACTCGCTGAATCTCAACATAGATTCAACTCTCTTAGGTGAACGAACGCACAGCAGAGCAGTTTCAAGGAAACGTTTCTCCTGTGTTTTGGACGAAGTTTCCTGCGGTTTAGTACGTATGCCGGCATAGGGCTGGAAATACCGGTATTGGGATTCTGCGCAGAAAGGGTTTGCAAACCGCTGAATCCACACGTGAGTTTAACTCTGTCAATTGAATGCACACATTGACAACCATTCAGTTAGATAGCTCCGTTTTGCTTTTAGAAGCAGATATTTCTCTGTACAACCTATGGTCCCATTCACTCGGGAATATCCCAACACCGCTCCTAGAAGAAACGTGTTTCTGACTCGCTGAATCTCAACATAGATTCAACTCTCTTAGTTGAACGAACGCACAGCAGAGCTGTTTCAAGGAAACGTTTCTGTTGAGATTTAGACGAAGTTTCCTGTAGTTTAGTACGTATGCCGGCATTGGGATGGAAATACCGGGTTTGGGATTCTGCACAGAAACGGTTTGCAAACCGCTGAATGCACACGTGAGTTTAACTCTGTCAGTTGAATGCACACTTTGACATCCATTCAGTTAGATAGCTCCGTTTTGGTTTTAGAAGCAGATATTTCTCTGTACAGCCTATGGTCCCAATCACTCGCGAATATCCCAACCCAGCTCCTAGAAGAAACGTGTTACTGACTCGAGGAGTCTCAACATAGATTCAACTCTCTTAGGTGAACGAACTCACAGCAGAGCAGTTTCAAGGAAACCTTTCTCCTGCTTTTTAGACGAAGTTTACTGCTGTTTAGTACGTATGCCTGCATTGGGCTGGAAATACCGGTTTTGGGATTCTGCACAGAACGGGTTTGCAAACCGCTGAATCCACACGTGAGTTTAACACGGTTAGTTGAATGCACACATTGACAACCATTCAGTTAGATAGCTCCGTTTTGGTTTTAGAAGCAGATATTTCTCTATACTGCCTATGGTCCCATTCACTCGGGAATATCCCAACGCAGCTCCTAGAAGAAACGTGTTTCTGACTCGCTGAATCTCAACATAGATTCAACTCTCTTAGGTGAACGAACGCACAGCTGAGCAGTTTCAAGGAAACGTTTCTCCTGAGTTTTAGATGAAGTTTCCGGCGGTATAGTATGTATGCTGGCATTGGGCTGGAAATACCGGTATTGGGATTCTGCACAGAAAGGGTTTGCAAACCGCTGAATCCACACGTGAGTTTAACTCTGTCAGTTGAATGCACACATTGACAACTATTCAGTTAGATAGCTCCGTTTTGTTTTTAGAAGCAGATAGTTCTCTGTACAGCCTATGGTCCCATTCACTCGGGAATATCCCAACGCAGCTCCTAGAAGAAACGTGTTTCTGACTCGCTGAATCTCAACATAGATTCAACTCTCTTAGGTGAACGAACGCACAGCAGAGCAGTTTCAAGGAAACGTTTCTCCTTAGATGTAGACGAAGTTTCCTGAAGTTTAGTACGTATGCCGGCATTGGGATGGAAATACCGGGTTTGGGATTCTGCACAGAAACGGTTTGCAAACCGCTGAATGCACACGTGAGTTTAACTCTGTCAGTTGAATGCACACATTAACAGCCATTCAGTTAGATAGCTCCGTTTTGGTTTTAGAAGCAGATATTTCTCTGTACAGCCTATGGTCCCAATCACTCGGGAATATCCCAACGCAGCTCCTAGAAGAAACGTGTTTCTGACTCGAGGAGTCTCAACATAGATTCAACTCTCTTAGGTGAACGAACTCACAGCAGAGCAGTTTCAAGGAAACGTTTCTCCTGAATTTTAGACGAAGTTTCCTGCGGTTTAGTACGTATGCCGGCATTGGGCTGGAAATACCGGTATTGGGATTCTGCACAGAAAGGGTTTGCAAACCCTGAATCCACACGTCAGTTTAACTCCGTCAATTGAATGCACACATTGACAACCATTCAGTTAGATAGCTCCGTTTTGGTTTTAGAAGCAGATATTTCTCTGTACAGCTTATGATCCCATTCACTCGGAAATATCCCAACACAGCTCTTAGAAGAAACGTTTTTCTGACTCGCTGAATCTCAACATAGATTCAACTCTCTTAGGTGACCGAACGCACAGCAGAGCAGTATCAAGGAAACGTTTCTCCTGAGCTTTAGACGAAGTTTCCTGCGGTTTAGTACGTATGCCGTCATTGGGCTGGAAATACCGGTTTTGTGATTCTGCACAGAAAGGGTTTGCAAACCGCTGAATCCACATGTGAGTTTAACTCGGTCAGTTGAATGCACACATTGACAACCATTTTGTTAGACCGCTCCGTTTTGGTTTTAGAAGCAGATATTTTGCTGTACAGCCTATGGTCCCATTCACTCGGGAATATCCCAACGCAGCTCCTAGAAGAAACGTGTTTCTGACTCGCTGAATCTCAACATAGATTCAACTCTCTTAGGTGAACGAACGCACAGCAGAGCAACTTCAAGGAAACCTTTCTCCTGAGTTTAGACGAAGTTTCCTGCGGGTTAGGACGTATACCGTCATTTGGGCTGGAAATACCGGTTTTGGGATTCTGCACAGAAAGGGTTTGCAAACCGCTGAATCCACACGTGAGTTTTACTCTGTCAGTTGAATGAACACATTGACAACCATTCAGTTAGATAGCTCCGTTTTGGTTTTAGAAGCAGATAGTTCTCTGTACAGCCTGTGGTCCCATTCACTCGGGAATATCCCAACGCAGCTCCTAGAAGAAACGTGTTTCTGACTCGAGGAGTCTCAACATAGATTCAACTCTCTTAGGTGAACGAACTCACAGCAGAGCAGTTTCAAGGAAACGTTTCTCCTGAGTTTTAGACGAAGTTTACTGCTGTTTAGTACGTATGCCTGCATTGGGCTGGAAATACCGGTTTTGGGATTCTGCACAGAAAGGGTTTGCAAACCGCTGAATGCACACGTGAATTTAACTCTGTCAGTTGAATGCACACATTGACAACCATTTTGTTAGACCGCTCCGTTTTGGTTTTAGAAGCAGATATTTTGCTGTACAGCCTATGGTCCCATTCACTCGGGAATATCCCAACGCAGCTCCTAGAAGAAACGTTTTTCTGACTCGCTGAATCTCAACATAGATTCAACTCTCTTAGGTGAACGAACGCACAGCAGAGCACTTTCAAGGAAACGTTTCTCCTGTGTTTTAGACGAAGTTTCCTGCGGTTTAGTACGTATGCCGGCATTGGGCTGGAAATACCGGTATTGGGATTCTGCGCAGAAAGGGTTTGCAAACCGCTGAATCCACACGTGAGTATAACTCTGTCAATTGAATGCACACATTGACAACCATTCAGTTAGATAGCTCCGTTTTGGTTTTAGAAGCAGATATTTCTCTGTACAGCCTATGGTCCCATTCACTCGGGAATATCCCAACACCTCTCCTAGAAGAAACGTGTTTCTGACTCGCTGAATCTCAACATAGATTCAACTCTCTTAGTTGAACGAACGCACAGCAGAGCAGTTTCAAGGAAACGTTTCTGTTGAGATTTAGACGAAGTTTCCTGTAGTTTAGTACGTATGCCGGCATTGGGATGGAAATACCGGGTTTGGGATTCTGCACAGAAACGGTTTGCAAACCGCTGAATGCACACGTGAGTTTAACTCTGTCAGTTGAATGCACACATTGACATCCATTCAGTTAGATAGCTCCGTTTTGGTTTTAGAAGCAGATATTTCTCTGTACAGCCTATGGTCCCAATCACTCGGGAATATCCCAACGCAGCTCCTAGAAGAAACGTGTTTCTGACTCGAGGAGTCTCAACATAGATTCAACTCTCTTAGGTGAACGAATTCACAGCAGAGCAGTTTCAAGGAAACGTTTCTCCTGATTTTTAGACGAAGTTTACTGCTGTTTAGTACGTATGCCTGCATTGGGCTGGAAATACCGGTTTTGGGATTCTGTACAGAACGGGTTTGCAAACCGCTGAATCCACACGTGAGTTTAACACGGTTAGTTGTATGCACACATTGACAACCATTCAGTTAGATAGCTCCGTTTTGGTTTTAGAAGCAGATATTTCTCTATATTGCCTATGGTCCCATTCACTCGGGAATATCCCAACGCAGCTCCTAGAAGAAACGTGTTTCTGACTCGCTGAATCTCAACATAGATTCAACTCTCTTAGGTGAACGAACGCACAGCAGAGCAGTTTCAAGGAAACGTTTCTCCTGAGTTTTAGACGAAGTTTCCTGAGGTTTAGTACGTATGCTGGCATTGGGCTGGAAATACCGGTATTGGGATTCTGCACAGAAGGGGTTTGCAAACCGCTGAATCCACACGTGAGTTTAACTCTGTCAGTTGAATGCACACATTGACAACCATTTTGTTAGACAGCTCCGTTTTGGTTTTAGAAGCAGATATTTCGCTGTACAGCCTATGGTCCCATTCACTCGGGAATATCCCAACGCAGCTCCTAGAAGAAACGTGTTTCTGACTCGCTGAATCTCAACATAGATTCAACTCTCTTAGGTGAACGAACGCACAGCAGAGCAGCTTCAAGGAAACCATTCTCCTGAGTTTTAGACGAAGTTTCCTGCGGTTTAGGACGTATGCCGTCATTTGGGCTGGAAATACCGGTTTTGGGATTCTGCACAGAACGGGTTTGCAAACTGCTGAATCCACACGTGAGTTTAACACGGTTAGTTGAATGCACACGTTGACAACCATTCAGTTAGATAGCTCCGTTTTGGTTTTAGAAGCAGATAGTGCTATGTACAGCCTATGGTCCCATTCACTCGGGAATATCACAACGCAGCTCCAAGAAGAAACGTATTTCTGACTCACTGAATCTCTACATAGATTCAACTATCTTAGGTGAATAAACGCACAGAAGAGCAGTTTCAAGGAAACGTTTCTCCTGAGTTTTAGATGAAGTTTCCTGAGGTTTAGTACGTATGCCGGCATTGGGCTGGAAATACCGGTTTTGGGATTCTGCAAAGAAAGGGTTTTCCAACCGCTGAATCCACACGTGAGTTTAACTCTGTCAGTTGAATGCACACATTGACAGCCATTCAGTTAGACAGCTCCGTTTTGGTTTTAGAAGCAGATATTTCTCTGTACAGCCTATGGTCCCATTCACTCGGGAATATCCCAATGCAGCTCCTAGAAGAAACGTGTTTCTGACTCGCTGAATCTCAACATAGATTCAACTCTCTTAGGTGAACGAACGCACAGCAGAGCAGTTTCAAGGAAACGTTTCTCCTGAGTTTTAGACGAAGTTTCCTGAGGTTTAGTACGTATGCCGGCATTGGGATGGAAATACCGGTTTTGTGATTCTGCACAGAAAGGGTTTGCAAACCGCTGAATGCACACGTGAGTTTAACTCTGTCAGTTGAATGCACACATTGACAACCATTTTGTTAGACAGCTCCGTTTTTGTTTTAGAAGCAGAAATTTCGCTGTACAGCCTATGGTCCCATTCACTCGGGAATATCCCAACGCAGCTCCTAGAAGAAACGTGTTTCTGACTCGCTGAATCTCAACATAGATTCAACTCTCTTAGGTGAACGAACGCACAGCAGAGCAGTTTCAAGGAAACGTTTCTCCTTAGATTTAGACGAAGTTTCCTGAAGTTTAGTACGTATGCCGGCATTGGGATGGAAATACCGGGTTTGGGATTCTGCACAGAAACGGTTTGCAAACCGCTGAATGCACACGTGAGTTTAACTCTGTCAGTTGAATGCACACATTAACAGCCATTCAGTTAGATAGCTCCGTTTTGGTTTTAGAAGCAGATATTTCTCTGTACAGCCTATGGTCCCAATCACTCGGGAATATCCCAACGCAGCTCCTAGAAGAAACGTGTTTCTGACTCGAGGAGTCTCAACATAGATTCAACTCTCTTAGGTGAACGAACTCACAGCAGAGCAGTGTCAAGGAAACGTTTCTCCTGAGTTTTAGACGAAGTTTCCTGCGGTTTAGTACGTATGCCGGCATTGGGCTGGAATTTCCGGTATTGGGATTCTGCACAGAAAGGGTTTGCAAACCCTGAATCCACACGTCAGTTTAACTCTGTCAATTGAATGCACACGTTGACAACCATTCAGTTAGGTAGCTCCGTTTCGGTTTTAGAGGCAGATATTTCTCTGTACAGCTTATGATCCCATTCACTCGGGAATATCCCAACACAGCTCTTAGAAGAAACGTTTTTCTGACTCGCTGAATCTCAACATAGATTCAACTCTCTTAGGTGACTGAACGCACAGCAGAGCAGTATCAAGGAAACGTTTCTCCTGAGCTTTAGACGAAGTTTCCTGCGGTTTAGTACGTATGCCGTCATTGGGCTGGAAATACCGGTTTGTGATTCTGCACAGAAAGGGTTTGCAAACCGCTGAATCCACATGTGAGTTTAACTCGGTCAGTTGAATGCACACATTGACAACCATTTTGTTAGACCGCTCCGTTTTGGTTTTAGAAGCAGATATTTTGCTGTACAGCCTATGGTCCCATTCACTCGGGAATATCCCAACGCAGCTCCTAGAAGAAACGTGTTTCTGACTCGCTGAATCTCAACATAGATTCAACTCTCTTAGGTGAACGAACGCACAGCAGAGCAGCTTCAAGGAAACCTTTCTCCTGAGTTTAGACGAAGTTTCCTGCGGGTTAGGACGTATACCGTCATTTGGGCTGGAAATACCGGTTTTGGGATTCTGCACAGAAAGGGTTTGCAAACCGCTGAATCCACACGTGAGTTTTACTCTGTCAGTTGAATGAACACATTGACAACCATTCAGTTAGATAGCTCCGTTTTGGTTTTAGAAGCAGATAGTTCTCTGTACAGCCTGTGGTCCCATTCACTCGGGAATATCCCAACGCAGCTCCTAGAAGAAACGTGTTTCTGACTCGAGGAGTCTCAACATAGATTCAACTCTCTTAGGTGAACGAACTCACAGCAGAGCAGTTTCAAGGAAACGTTTCTCCTGAGTTTTAGACGAAGTTTACTGCTGTTTAGTACGTATGCCTGCATTGGGCTGGAAATACCGGTTTTGGGATTCTGCACAGAAAGGGTTTGCAAACCGCTGAATGCACACGTGAGTTTAACTCTGTCAGTTGAATGCACACATTGACAACCATTTTGTTAGACCGCTCCGTTTTGGTTTTAGAAGCAGATATTTTGCTGTACAGCCTATGGTCAAATTCACTCGGGAATATCCCAACGCAGCTCCTAGAAGAAACGTGTTTCTGACTCGAGGAGTCTCAACATAGATTCAACTCTCTTAGGTGAACGAACTCACAGCAGAACAGTTTCAAGGAAACGTTTCTCCTGAGTTTTAGACGAAGTTTACTGCTGTTTAGTACGTATGCCTGCATTGGGCTGGAAATACCGGTTTTGAGATTCTGCACAGAAAGGGTTTGCAAACCGCTGAATGCACACGTGAGTTTAACTCTGTCATTTGAATGCACACATTGACAACCATTTTGTTAGACCGCTCCGTTTTGGTTTTAGAAGCAGATATTTTGCTGTACAGCCTATGGTTAAATTCACTCGGGAATATCCCAACGCAGCTCCTAGAAGAAACGTTTTTCTGACTCGCTGAATCTCAACATAGATTCAACTCTCTTAGGTGAACGAACGCACAGCAGAGCAGTTTCAAGGAAACGTTTCTCCTGTGTTTTGGACGAAGTTTCCTGCGGTTTAGTACGTATGCCGGCATAGGGCTGGAAATACCGGTATTGGGATTCTGCGCAGAAAGGGTTTGCAAACCGCTGAATCCACACGTGAGTATAACTCTGTCAATTGAATGCACACATTGACAACCATTCAGTTAGATAGCTCCGTTTTGCTTTTAGAAGCAGATATTTCTCTGTACAGCCTATGGTCCCATTCACTCGGGAATATCCCAACACCGCTCCTAGAAGAAACGTGTTTCTGACTCGCTGAATCTCAACATAGATTCAGCTCTCTTAGTTGAAGGAACGCACAGCAGAGCAGTTTCAAGGAAACGTTTCTGTTTAGATTTAGACGAAGTTTCCTGTAGTTTAGTACGTATGCCGGCATTGGGATGGAAATACCGGGTTTGGGATTCTGCACAGAAACGGTTTGCAAACCGCTGAATGCACACGTGAGTTTAACTCTGTCAGTTGAATGCACACTTTGACATCCATTCAGTTAGATAGCTCCGTTTTGGTTTTAGAAGCAGATATTTCTCTGTACAGCCTATGGTCCCAATCACTCGGGAATATCCCAACCCAGCTCCTAGAAGAAACGTGTTACTGACTCGAGGAGTCTCAACATAGGTTCAACTCTCTTAGGTGAACGAACTCACAGCAGAGCAGTTTCACGGAAACCTTTCTCCTGAGTTTTAGACGAAATTTACTGCTGTTTAGTTCGTATGCCTGCATTGGGCTGGAAATACCGGTTTTGGGATTCTGCACAGAAAGGGTTTGCAAACCGCTGAATGCACACGTGACTTTAACTCTGTCAGTTGAATGCACACATTGACAACCATTTTGTTAGACCGCTCCGTTTTGGTTTTAGAAGCAGATATTTTGCTGTACAGCCTATGGTCAAATTCACTCGGGAATATCCCAACGCAGCTCCTAGAAGAAACGTTTTTCTGACTCGCTGAATCTCAACATAGATTCAACTCTCTTAGGTGAACGAACGCACAGCAGAGCAGTTTCAAGGAAACGTTTCTCCTGTGTTTTGGACGAAGTTTCCTGCGGTTTAGTACGTATGCCGGCATAGGGCTGGAAATACCGGTATTGGGATTCTGCGCAGAAAGGGTTTGCAAACCGCTGAATCCACACGTGAGTTTAACTCTGTCAATTGAATGCACACATTGACAACCATTCAGTTAGATAGCTCCGTTTTGCTTTTAGAAGCAGATATTTCTCTGTACAGCCTATGGTCCCATTCACTCGGGAATATCCCAACACCGCTCCTAGAAGAAACGTGTTTCTGACTCGCTGAATCTCAACATAGATTCAACTCTCTTAGTTGAAGGAACGCACAGCAGAGCAGTTTCAAGGAAACGTTTCTGTTGAGATTTAGACGAAGTTTCCTGTAGTTTAGTATGTATGCCGGCATTGGGATGGAAATACCGGGTTTGGGATTCTGCACAGAAACGGTTTGCAAACCGCTGAATGCACACGTGAGTTTAACGCTGTCAGTTGAATGCACACTTTGACAACCATTCAGTTAGATAGCTCCGTTTTGGTTTTAGAAGCAGATATTTCTCTGTACAGCCTATGGTCCCAATCACTCGGGAATATCCCAACCCAGCTCCTAGAAGAAACGTGTTACTGACTCGAGGAGTCTCAACATAGATTCAACTCTCTTAGGTGAACGAACTCACAGCAGAGCAGTTTCAAGGAAACGTTTCTCCTGATTTTTAGACGAAGTTTACTGCTGTTTAGTACGTATGCCTGCATTGGGCTGGAAATACCGGTTTTGGGATTCTGCACAGAACGGGTTTGCAAACCGCTGAATCCACACTTTAGTTTAACACGGTTAGTTGAATGCACACATTGACAACCATTCAGTTAGATAGCTCCGTTTTGGTTTTAGAAGCAGATATTTCTCTATACTGACTATGGTCCCATTCACTCGGGAATATCCCAACGCAGCTCCTAGAAGAAACGTGTTTCTGACTCGCTGAATCTCAACATAGATTCAACTCTCTTAGGTGAACGAACGCACAGCAGAGCAGTTTCAAGGAGACGTTTCTCGTGAGTTTTAGATGAAGTTTCCGGCGGTTTAGTATGTATGCTGGCATTGGGCTGGAAATACCGGTATTGGGATTCTGCACAGAAAGGGTTTGCAAACCGCTGAATCCACACGTGAGTTTAACTCTGTCAGTTGAATGCACACATTGACAACTATTCAGTTAGATAGCTCCGTTTTGTTTTTAGAAGCAGATAGTTCTCTGTACAGCCTATGGTCCCATTCACTCGGGAATATCCCAACGCAGCTCCTAGAAGAAACGTGTTTCTGACTCGCTGAATCTCAACATAGATTCAACTCTCTTAGGTGAACGAACGCACAGCAGAGCAGTAACAAGGAAACGTTTCTCCTTAGATGTAGACGAAGTTTCCTGAAGTTTAGTACGTATGCCGGCATTGGGATGGAAATACCGGGTTTGGTATTCTGCACAGAAAGGGTTTGCAAACCGCTGAATGCACACGTGAGTTTAACTCTGTCAGTTGAATGCACACATTAACAGCCATTCAGTTAGATAGCTCCGTTTTGGTTTTAGAAGCAGATATTTCTCTGTACAGCCTATGGTCCCAATCACTCGGGAATATCCCAACGCAGCTCCTAGAAGAAACGTGTTTCTGACTCGAGGAGTCTCAACATAGATTCAACTCTCTTAGGTGAACGAACTCACAGCAGAGCAGTTTCAAGGAAACGTTTCTCCTGAGTTTTAGACGAAGTTTCCTGCGGTTTAGTACGTATGCCGGCATTGGGCTGGAAATACCGGTATTGGGATTCTGCACAGAAAGGGTTTGCAAACCCTGAATCCACACGTCAGTTTAACTCTGTCAATTGAATGCACACATTGACAACCATTCAGTTAGATAGCTCCGTTTTGGTTTTAGAAGCAGATATTTCTCTGTACAGCTTATGATCCCAATCACTCGGGAATATCCCAACACAGCTCTTAGAAGAAACGTTTTTCTGACTCGCTGAATCTCAACATAGATTCAACTCTCTTAGGTGACCGAACGCACAGCAGAGCAGTATCAAGGAAACGTTTCTTCTGAGCTTTAGACGAAGTTTCCTGCGGTTTAGTACGTATGCCGTCATTGGGCTGGAAATACCGGTTTTGTGATTCTGCACAGAAAGGGTTTGCAAACCGCTGAATCCACATGTGAGTTTAACTCGGTCAGTTGAATGCACACATTGACAACCATTTTGTTAGACCGCTCCGTTTTGGTTTTAGAAGCAGATATTTTGCTGTACAGCCTATGGTCCCATTCACTCGGGAATATCCCAACGCAGCTCCTAGAAGAAACGTGTTTCTGACTCGCTGAATCTCAACATAGATTCAACACTCTTAGGTGAACGAACGCACAGCAGAGCAGCTTCAAGGAAACCTTTCTCCTGAGTTTAGACGAAGTTTCCTGCGGGTTAGGAAGTATACCGTCATTTGGGCTGGAAATACCGGTTTTGGGATTCTGCACAGAAAGGGTTTGCAAACCGCTGAATCCACACGTGAGTTTTACTCTGTCAGTTGAATGAACACATTGACAACCATTCAGTTAGATAGCTCCGTTTTGGTTTTAGAAGCAGATAGTTCTCTGTACAGCCTGTGGTCCCATTCACTCGGGAATATCCCAACGCAGCTCCTAGAAGAAACGTGCTTCTGACTCGAGGAGTCTCAACAAAGATTCAACTCTCTTAGGTGAACGAACTCACAGCAGAGCAGTTTCAAGGAAACGTTTCTCCTGAGTTTTAGACGAAGTTTACTGCTGTTTAGTACGTATGCCTGCATTGTTCTGGAAATACCGGTTTTGGGATTCTGCACAGAAAGGGTTTGCAAACCGCTGAATGCACACGTGAGTTTAACTCTGTCAGTTGAATGCACACATTGACAACCATTTTGTTAGACCGCTCCGTTTTGGTTTTAGAAGCAGATATTTTGCTGTACAGCCTGTGGTCCCATTCACTCGGAAATATCCCAACGCAGCTCCTAGAAGAAACGTGTTTCTGACTCGCTGAATCTCAACATAGATTCAACTCTCTTAGGTGAACGAACGCACAGCAGAGCAGTTTCAAGGAAACGTTTCTCCTGAGTTTTAGACGAAGTTTACGGCGGTTTAGTACGTATGCCGGCATTGGGTTGGAAATACCGGTATTGGGATTCTGCACAGAAAGGGTTTGCAAACCGCTGAATCCACACGTGAGTTTAACTCTGTCAGTTGAATGCACACATTGACAACAATTCAGTTAGATAGCTCCGTTTTGGTTTTAGAAGCAGATATTTCTCTGTACATCCTATGGTCCCATTCACTCGGGAATATCCCAACGCAGCTCCTAGAAGAAACGTGTTTCTGACTCGCTGAATCTCAACATAGTTTCAAGTCTCTTAGGTGAACGAAAGCACAGCAGAGCAGTTTCAAGGAAACGTTTCTCCTGAGTTTTAGACGAAGTTTACTGCGGTTTAGTACGTATGCCAGCATTGGGCTGGAAATACCGGTTTTGGGATTCTGCACAGAAAGGGTTTGCAAACCGCTGAATCTACACGTGAGGTTAACTCTGTCAGTTGAATGCACACATTGACAACCATTCTGTTAGAAAGCTCCGTTTTGGTTTTAGAAGCAGATATTTCGCTGTACAGCCTATGGTCTCATTCACTCGGGAATATCCCAACGCAGCTCCTAGAAGGAACGTGTTTCTGACTCGCTGAATCTCAACATAGATTCAACTCTCTTAGGTGAACGAACGCACAGCAGAGCAATTTCAAGGAAACGATTTTCCTGAGTTTTAGACCAAGTTTACTGCTGTTTAGTACGTATGCCGGCATTGGGCTGGAAATACCGGTTTTGGGATTCTGCACAGAAAGGGTTTGCAAACCGCTGAATCCACACGTGAGTTTAACACTGTCAGTTGAATGCACACATTGACAACCGTTCAGTCAGATAGCTCCGTTTTGGTTTTAGAAGGAGATATTTCTCTCTACAGCCTATGGTCCCATTCACTCAGGAATATCCCAACGCAGCTCCTAGAAGAAACGTGTTTCTGACTCGCTGAATCTCAACATAGATTCAACTCTCTTAGGTGACCGAACACACAGCAGAGCAGTTTCAAGGAAACGTTTCTCCTGAGTTTTAGACGAACTTTCCGGCGGTTTAGTACATATGCCGGCATTGGGCTGGAAATACCGGTATTGGGATTCTGCACAGAAAGGGTTTGGAAACCGCTGAATCCACACGTGAGTTTAACTCTGTCAGTTGAATGCACACATTTACAACCATTCAGTTAGATAGCTCCGTTTTGGTTTTAGAAGCAGATATTTCTCTGTACCGTCTATGGTCCCATTCACTCGGGAATATCCCAACACAGCTCCTAAAAGAAACGTGTTTCCTGACTCGCTGAATCTCAACATCGATTCAACTCTCTTAGGTGGACGAACGCACAGCAGAGCAGTTTCAAGGAAACGTTTCTCCTGTGTTTTAGACGAAGTTTCCTGCGGTTTAGTACATATGCCGGCATTGGGCTGGAAATACTGGTTTTGGGATTCTGCAAAGAAATGGTTTGACAACCGCAGAATCCACACGTGAGTTTAACTCTGTCAGTTGAATGCACACATTGACATCCATTCAGTTAGATAGCTCCGTTTTGGTTTTAGAAGCAGATATTTCTCTGTACAGCCTATGGTCCCAATCACTCGGGAATATTCCAACGCAGCTCCTAGAAGAAACGTGTTTCTGACTCGAGGAGTCTCAACATAGATTCAACTCTCTTAGATGAACGAACTCACAGCAGAGCAGTTTCAAGGAAACGTTTCTCCTGATTTTTAGACGAAGTTTACTGCTGTTTAGTACGTATGCCTGCATTGGGCTAGAAATACCGGTTTTGCGATTCTGCACAGAACGGGTTTGCAAACCGTTGAATGCACACGTGAGTTTAACACGGTTAGTTGAATGCACACATTGACAACCATTCAGTTAGATAGCTCCGTTTTGGGTTTAGAAGCAGATATTTCTCTGTACAGCCTATGGTCCCATTCACTCGGGAATATCCCAACGCAGCTCCAAGAAGAAACGTATTTCTGACTCGCTGAATCTCAACATAGATTCAACTATCTTAGGTGAATGAACGCACAGAAGAGCAGTTTCAAGGAAACGTTTCTCCTGAGTTTTAGACGAAGTTTCCTGCGGTTTATTACGTATGCCGGCATTGGGCTGGAAATACCGGTTTTGGGATTCTGCAAAGAAAGGTTTTGCCAACCGCTGAATCCACACGAGAGTTTAACTCTGTCAGTTGAATGCACACATTGACAGCTATTCAGTTAGATAGCTCCGTTTTGGTTTTAGAAGCAGATATTTCTCTATACAGCCTATGGTCCCATTCACTCGGGAATATCCCAACGCAGCTCCTAGAAGAAACGTGTTTCTGACTCGCTGAATCTCAACATAGATTCAACTCTCTTAGGTGAAAGAACGCACAGCAGAGCAGTTTCAAGGAAACGTTTCTCCTGAGCTTTAGACGAAGTTTCCTGCGGTTTAGTACGTATGCCGGCATTGGGCTGGTAATACCGGTTTTGGGATTCTGCAAAGAAAGGGTTTGCAAACCGCTGAATCCACACGTTAGTTTAACTCTGTCAGTTGAATGCACACATTGACAACCACTGAGTTAGAAAGCTCCGTTTTGGTTTTAGAAGCAGATATTTCTCTGTACAGCCTATGGTCCCAATCACTCGGGAATATCCCAACGCAGCTCCTAGAAGAAACGTGTTTCTGACTCGAGGAGTCTCAACATAGATTCTACTCTCTTAGGTGAACGAACTCACAGCAGAGCAGTTTCAAGGAAACGTTTCTCCTGATTTTTAGACGAAGTTTACTGCTGTTTAGTACGTATGCCTGCATTGGGCTGGAAATACCGGTTTTGGGATTCTGCACAGAACGGGTTTGCAAACCGCTGAATCCACACGTGAGTTTAACACGGTTAGTTGAATGCACACATTGACAACCATTCAGTTAGATAGCTCCGTTTTGGGTTTAGAAGCAGATATTTCTCTGTACAGCCTATGGTCCCATTCACTCGGGAATATCCCAACGCAGCTCCAAGAAGAAACGTATTTCTGACTCGCTGAATCTCAACATAGATTCAACTATCTTAGGTGAATGAACGCACAGGAGAGCAGTTTCAAGGAAACGTTTCTCCTGAGTTTTAGACGAAGTTTCCTGCGGTTTATTACGTATGCCGGCATTGGGCTGGAAATACCGGTTTTGGGATTCTGCAAAGAAAGGTTTTGCCAACCGCTGAATCCACACGTGAGTTTAACTCTGTCAGTTGAATGCACACATTGACAGCTATTCAGTTAGATAGCTCCGTTTTGGTTTTAGAAGCAGATATTTCTCTATACAGCCTATGGTCCCATTCACTCGGGAATATCCCAACGCAGCTCCTAGAAGAAACGTGTTTCTGACTCGCTGAATCTCAACATAGATTCAACTCTCTTAGGTGAACGAACGCACAGCAGAGCAGTTTCAAGGGAACGTTTCTCCTGAGTTTTAGACGAAGTTTCCGGCGGTTTAGTACGTATGCCGGCATTGGGCTGGAAATACCGGTATTGGGATTCTGCACAGAAAGGGTTTGCAAACCGCTGAATCCACACGTGAGTTTAACTCTGTCAGTTGAATGCACACATTGACAACTATTCACTTAGATAGCTCCGTTTTGTTTTTAGAAGCAGATAGTTCTCTGTACAGCCTATGGTCCCATTCACTCGGGAATATCCCAACGCAGCTCCTAGAAGAAACGTGTTTCTGACTCGCTGAATCTCAACATAGATTCAACTCTCTTAGGTGAAAGAACGCACAGCAGAGCAGTTTCAAGGAAACGTTTCTCCTGAGCTTTAGACGAAGTTTCCTGCGGTTTAGTACGTATGCCGGCATTGGGCTGGTAATACCGGTTTTGGGATTCTGCAAAGAAAGGATTTGCAAACCGCTGAATCCACACGTTAGTTTAACTCTGTCAGTTGAATGCACACATTGACAACCACTGAGTTAGAAAGCTCCGTTTTGGTTTTAGAAGCAGATATTTCTCTGTATAGCCTATGGTCCCATTCACTCGGGAATATCCCAACGCAGCTCCTAGAAGAAACGTGTTTCTGACTCGCTGAATCTCAACATAGATTCAACTCTCTTAGGTGAACGAACGCACAGCAGAGCAGTTTCAAGGAAACGTTTCTCCTGAGTTTTAGACGAAGTTTCCTGCGGTTTAGTACGTATGCCGGCATTGGGCTGGAAATACCGGTATTGGGATTCTGCGCAGAAAGGGTTTGCAAACCGCTGAATCCACACGTGAGTTTAACTCTGTCAGTTGAATGCACACATTGACAACCATTCAGTTAGATAGCTCCGTTTTGGTTTTAGAAGCAGATATTTCTCTGTACAGCCTATGGTCCCATTCACTCGGGAATATCCCAACGCAGCTCCAAGAAGAAACGTATTTCTGACTCGCTGAATCTCAACATAGATTCAACTATCTTAGGTGAATGAACGCACAGAAGAGCAGTTTCAAGGAAACGTTTCTCCTGAGTTTTAGACGAAGTTTCCTGCGGTTTAGTACGTATGCCGGAATTGGGCTGGAAATACCGGTTTTGGGATTCTGCAAAGAAAGGGTTTGCCAACCGCTGAATCCACACGTGAGTTTAACTCTGTC
Organism: Aotus nancymaae; assembly: GCF_030222135.1. Lineage (NCBI taxonomy): Eukaryota > Metazoa > Chordata > Mammalia > Primates > Aotidae > Aotus > Aotus nancymaae. The sequence goes on from NW_026988565.1 coordinate 1,341,045, forward strand.
AGTTGAATGCACACATTGACAGCCATTCAGTTAGATAGCTCCCTTTTGGTTTTAGAAGCAGATATTTCTCTGTACAGCCTATGGTCCCATTCACTCGGGAATATCCCAACGCAGCTCCTAGAAGAAACGTGTTTCTGACTCGCTGAATCTCAACATAGATTCAACTCTCTTAGGTGAATGAACGCACAGCAGAGCAGTTTCAAGGAAACGTTTCTCCTGAGTTTTAGAGGAATTTTACTGCTCTTTAGTTCGTATGCCGGCATTGGGATGGAAATACCGGTTTTGGGATTCTAGACAGAAACGGTTTGCAAACTGCTGAATGCACACGTGAGTTTATCTCTGTCAGTTGAATGCACACATTGACAACCATTCAGTTAGATAGCTCCGTTTTGGTTTTAGAAGCAGATATTTCTCTGTACATCCTATGGTCCCATTCACTCGGGAATATCCCAACGCAGCTCCTAGAAGAAACGTGTTTCTGACTCGCTGAATCTCAACATAGTTTCAAGTCTCTTAGGTGAACGAAAGCACAGCAGAGCAGTTTCAAGGAAACGTTTCTCCTGAGTTTTAGACGAAGTTTACTGCGGTTTAGTACGTATGCCAGCATTGGGCTGGAAATACCGGTTTTGGGATTCTGCACAGAAAGGGTTTGGAAACCGCTGAATCCACACGTGAGTTTAACTCTGTCAGTTGAATGCACACATTTACAACCATTCAGTTAGATAGCTCCGTTTTGGTTTTAGAAGCAGATATTTCTCTGTACAGTGTATGGTCCCATTCACTCGGGAATATCCCAACACAGCTCCTAAAAGAAACGTGTTTCCTGACTCGCTGAATCTCAACATCGATTCAACTCTCTTAGGTGGACGAACGCACAGCAGAGCAGTTTCAAGGAAACGTTTCTCCTGTGTTTTAGACGAAGTTTCCTGCGGTTTAGTACATATGCCGGCATTGGGCTGGAAATACCGGTTTTGGGATTCTCCAAAGAAATGGTTTGACAACCGCAGAATGCACACGTGAGTTTAACTCTGTCAGTTGAATGCACACATTGACATCCATTCATTTAGATAGCTCCGTTTTGGTTTTAGAAGCAGATATTTCTCTGTACAGCCTATGGTCCCAATCACTCGGGAATATCCCAACGCAGCTCCTAGAAGAAACGTGTTTCTGACTCGAGGAGTCTCAACATAGATTCAACTCTCTTAGGTGAACGAACTCACAGCAGAGCAGTTTCAAGGAAACGTTTCTCCTGATTTTTAGACGAAGTTTACTGCTGTTTAGTACGTATGCCTGCATTGGGCTGGAAATACCGGTTTTGGGATTCTGCACAGAAAGGGTTTGCAAACCGCTGAATCCACACGTGAGTTTAACACGGTTAGTTGAATGCACACATTGACAACCATTTTATTAGACAGCTCCGTTTTGGTTTTAGAAGCAGATATTTCTCTGTACAGCCTATGGTCCCATTCACTCGGGAATATCCCAACGCAGCTCCAAGAAGAAACGTATTTCTGACTCGCTGAATCTCAACATAGATTCAATTATCTTAGGTGAATGAACGCACAGAAGAGCAGTTTCAAGGAAACGTTTCTCCTGAGTTTTAGACGAAGTTTCCTGCGGTTTAGTAGGTATGCCGGCATTGGGCTGGAAATACCGGTTTTGGCATTCTGCAAAGAAAGGGTTTGCCTACCGCTGAATCCACACGTGAGTTTAACTCTGTCAGTTGAATGCACACATTGACAGCTATTCAGTTAGATAGCTCCGTTTTGGTTTTAGAAGCAGATATTTCTCTATACAGCCTATGGTCCCATTCACTCGGGAATATCCCAACGCAGCTCCTAGAAGAAACGTGTTTCTGACTCGCTGAATCTCAACATAGATTCAACTCTCTTAGGTGAACGAACGCACAGCAGAGCAGTTTCAAGGAAACGTTTCTCCTGAGTTTTAGACGAAGTTTCCGGCGGTTTAGTACGTATGCCGGCATTGGGCTGGAAATACCGGTATTGGGATTCTGCACAGAAAGGGTTTGCAAACCGCTGAATAAACACGTGAGTTTAACTCTGTCAGTTGAATGCACACATTGACAACTATTCACTTAGATAGCTCCGATTTGTTTTTAGAAGCAGATAGTTCTCTGTACAGCCTATGGTCCCATTCACTCGGGAATATCCCAACGCAGCTCCTAGAAGAAACGTGTTTCTGACTCGCTGAATCTCAACATAGATTCAACTCTCTTAGGTGAAAGAACGCACAGCAGAGCAGTTTCAAGGAAACGTTTCTACTGAGCTTTAGACGAAGTTTCCTGCGGTTTAGTACGTATGCCGGCATTGGGCTGGTAATACCGGTTTTGGGATTCTGCAAAGAAAGGGTTTGCAAACCGCTGAATCCACACGTTAGTTTAACTCTGTCAGTTGAATGCACACAGTGACAACCACTGAGTTAGAAAGGTCCGTTTTGGTTTTAGAAGCAGATATTTCTCTGTATAGCCTATGGTCCCATTCACTCGGGAATATCCCAACGCAGCTCCAAGAAGAAACGTGTTTCTGACTCGCTGAATCTCAACATAGATTCAACTCTCTTAGGTGAACGAACGCACAGCAGAGCAGTTTCAAGGAAACGTTTCTCCTGAGTTTTAGACGAAGTTTCCTGCGGTTTAGTACGTATGCCGGCATTGGGCTGGAAATACCGGTATTGGGATTCTGCGCAGAAAGGGTTTGCAAACCGCTGAATCCACACGTGAGTTTAACTCTGTCAGTTGAATGCACACATTGACAACCATTCAGTTAGATAGCTCCGTTTTGGTTTTAGAAGCAGATATTTCTCTGTACAGCCTATGGTCCCATTCACTCGGGAATATCCCAACGCAGCTCCAAGAAGAAACGTATTTCTGACTCGCTGAACCTCAACATAGATTCAACTATCTTAGGTGAATGAACGCACAGAAGAGCAGTTTCAAGGAAACGTTTCTCCTGAGTGTTATACGAAGTTTCCTGCGGTTTAGTACGTATGCCGGAATTGGGCTGGAAATACCGGTTTTGGGATTCTGCAAAGAAAGGGTTTGCCAACCGCTGAATCCACACGTGAGTTTAACTCTGTCAGTTGAATGCACACATTGACAGCCATTCAGTTAGATAGCTCCCTTTTGGTTTTAGAAGCAGATATTTCTCTGTACATCCTATGGTCCCATTCACTCGGGAATATCCCAACGCAGCTCCTAGAAGGAACGTGTTTCTGACTCGCTGAATCTCAACATAGTTTCAAGTCTCTTAGGTGAACGAAAGCACAGCAGAGCAGTTTCAAGGAAACGTTTCTCCTGAGTTTTAGACGAAGTTTACTGCAGTTTAGAACGTATGCCAGCATTGGGCTGGAAATACCGGTTTTGGGATTCTGCACAGAAAGGGTTTGCAAACCGCTGAATCTATACGTGAGGTTAACTCTGTCAGTTGAATGCACACATTGACAACCATTCTGTTAGACAGCTCCGTTTTGGTTTTAGAAGCAGATATTTCGTTGTACAGCCTATGGTCTCATTCACTCGGGAATATCCCAACGCAGCTCCTAGAAGGAACGTGTTTCTGACTCGCTGAATTTCAACATAGATTCAACTCTCTTAGCTGAACGAACGCACAGCAGAGCAATTTCAAGGAAACGATTTTCCTGAGTTTTAGACCAAGTTTACTGCTGTTTAGTACGTATGCCGGCATTGGGCTGGAAATACCGGTTTTGGGATTCTGCACAGAAAGGGTTTGCAAACCGCTGAATCCACAGGTGAGTTAAACACTGTCAGTTGAATGCACACATTGACAACCGTTCAGTTAGATAGCTCCGTTTTGGTTTTAGAAGGAGATATTTCTCTCTACAGCCTATGGTCCCATTCACTCAGGAATATCCCAACGCAGCTCCTAGAAGAAACGTGTTTCTGACTCGCTGAATCTCAACATAGATTCAACTCTCTTAGGTGACCGAACACACAGCAGAGCAGTTTCAAGGAAACGTTTCTCCTGAGTTTTAGACGAACTTTCCGGCGGTTTAGTACATATGCCGGCATTGGGCTGGAAATACCGGTATTGGGATTCTGCACAGAAAGGGTTTGGAAACCGCTGAATCCACACGTGAGTTTAACTCTGTCAGTTGAATGCACACATTTACAACCATTCAGTTAGATAGCTCCGTTTTGGTTTTAGAAGCAGATATTTCTCTGTACAGTCTATGGTCCCATTCACTCGGGAATATCCCAACGCAGCTCCTAGAAGAAACGTGTTTCTGACTCGCTGAATCTCAACATAGATTCAAATCTCTTAGGTGAACGAACGCACAGCAGAGCAGTTTCAAGGAAACGTTTCTCCTGAGCTTTAGACGAAGTTTCCTGCGGTTTAGTACGTATGCCGGCATTGGGCTGGAAATACCGGTATTGGGATTCTGCGCAGAAAGGGTTTGCAAACCGCTGAATCCACACGTGAGTTTAACTCTGTCAGTTGAATGCACACATTGACAACCATTCAGTTAGATAGCTCCGTTTTGGTTTTAGAAGCAGATATTTTGCTGTACAGCCTATGGTCCCATTCACTCGGGAATATCCCAACGCAGCTCCAAGAAGAAACGTATTTCTGACTCGCTGAATCTCAACATAGATTCAACTATCTTAGGTGAATGAACGCACAGAAGAGCAGTTTCAAGGAAACGTTTCTCCTGAGTTTTAGACGAAGTTTCCTGCGGTTTAGTACGTATGCCGGAATTGGGCTGGAAATACCGGTTTTGGGATTCTGCAAAGAAAGGGTTTGCCAACCGCTGAATCCACACGTGAGTTTAACTCTGTCAGTTGAATGCACACATTGACAGCCATTCAGTTAGATAGCTCCCTTTTGGTTTTAGAAGCAGATATTTCTCTGTACAGCCTATGGTCCCATTCACTCGGGAATATCCCAACGCAGCTCCTAGAAGAAACGTGTTTCTGACTCGCTGAATCTCAACATAGATTCATCTCTCTTAGGTGAAAGAAAGCACAGCAGAGCAGTTTCAAGGAAACGTTTCTACTGAGCTTTAGACGAAGTTTCCTGCGGTTTAGTACGTATGCCGGCATTGGGCTGGTAATACCGGTTTTCGGATTCTGCAAAGAAAGGGTTTGCAAACCGCTGAATCCACACGTTAGTTTAACTCTGTCAGTTGAATGCACACATTGACAACCACTGAGTTAGAAAGCTCCGTTTTGGTTTTAGAAGCAGATATTTCTCTGTATAGCCTATGGTACCATTCACTCGGGAATATCCCAACGCAGCTCCTAGAAGAAACGTGTTTCTGACTCGCTGAATCTCAACATAGATTCAACTCTCTTAGGTGAACGAACGCACAGCAGAGCAGTTTCAAGGAAACGTTTCTCCTGAGTTTTAGACGAAGTTTCCTGCGGTTTAGTACGTATGCCGGCATTGGGCTGGAAATACCGGTATTGGGATTCTGCGCAGAAAGGGTTTGCAAACCGCTAAATCCACACGTGAGTTTAACTCTGTCAGTTGAATGCACACATTGACAACCATTCAGTTAGATAGCTCCGTTTTGGTTTTAGAAGCAGATATTTCTCTGTACAGACTATGGTCCCATTCACTCGGGAATATCCCAACGCAGCTCCAAGAAGAAACGTATTTCTGACTCGCTGAATCTCAACATAGATTCAACTATCTTAGGTGAATGAACGCACAGAAGAGCAGTTTCAAGGAAACGTTTCTCCTGAGTTTTAGACGAAGTTTCCTGCGGTTTAGTACGTATGCCGGAATTGGGCTGGAAATACCGGTTTTGGGATTCTGCAAAGAAAGGGTTTGCCAACCGCTGAATCCACACGTGAGTTTAACTCTGTCAGTTGAATGCACACATTGACAGCCATTCAGTTAGATAGCTCCGTTTTGGTTTTAGAAGCAGATATTTCTCTGTACAGCCTATGGTCCCATTCACTCGGGAATATCCCAACGCAGCTCCTAGAAGAAACGTGTTTCTGACTCGCTGAATCTCAACATAGATTCAACTCTCTTAGGTGAATGAACGCACAGCAGAGCAGTTTCAAGGAAACGTTTCTCCTGAGTTTTAGAGGAAGTTTACTGCTCTTTAGTACGTATGCCGGCATTGGGATGGAAATACCCGTTTTGGGATTCTAGACAGAAACGGTTTGCAAACTGCTGAATGCAAACGTGAGTTTATCTCTGTCAGTTGAATGCACACATTGACAACCATTCAGTTAGATAGCTCCGTTTTGGTTTTAGAAGCAGATATTTCTCTGTACATCCTATGGTCCCATTCACTCGGGAATATCCCAACGCAGCTCCTAGAAGAAACGTGTTTCTGACTCGCTGAATCTCAACATAGTTTCAAGTCTCTTAGGTGAACGAAAGCACAGCAGACCAGTTTCAAGGAAACGTTTCTCCTGAGTTTTAGACGAAGTTTACTGCGGTTTAGTACGTATGCCAGCATTGGGCTGGAAATACCGGTTTTGGGATTCTGCACAGAAAGGGTTTGCAAACCGCTGAATCTACACGTGAGGTTAACTCTGTCAGTTGAATGCACACATTGACAACCATTCTGTTAGACAGCTCCGTTTTGGTTTTAGAAGCAGATATTTCGCTGTACAGCCTATGGTCTCATTCACTCGGGAATATCCCAACGCAGCTCCTAGAAGGAACGTGTTTCTGACTCGCTGAATCTCAACATAGATTCAACTCTCTTAGGTGAACGAACGCACAGCAGAGCAATTTCAAGGAAACGATTTTCCTGAGTTTTAGACCAAGTTTACTGCTGTTTAGTACGTATGCCGGCATTGGGCTGGAAATACCGGTTTTGGGATTCTGCACAGAAAGGGTTTGCAAACCGCGGAATCCACAGGTGAGTTAAACACTGTCAGTTGAATGCACACATTGACAACCGTTCAGTTAGATAGCTCCGTTTTGGTTTTAGAAGGAGATATTTCTCTCTACAGCCTATGGTCCCATTCACTCAGGAATATACCAACGCAGCTCCTAGAAGAAACGTGTTTCTGACTCGCTGAATCTCAACATAGATTCAACTCTCTTAGGTGACCGAACACACAGCAGAGCAGTTTCAAGGAAACGTTTCTCCTGAGTTTTAGACGAACTTTCCGGCGGTTTAGTACATATGCCGGCATTGGGCTGGAAATACCGGTATTGGGATTCTGCACAGAAAGGGTTTGGAAACCGCTGAATCCACACGTGAGTTTAACTCTGTCAGTTGAATGCACACATTTACAATCATTCAGTTAGATAGCTCCGTTTTGGTTTTAGAAGCAGATATTTCTCTGTACAGTCTATGGTCCCATTCACTCGGGAATATCCCAACACAGCTCCTAAAAGAAACGTGTTTCCTGACTCGCTGAATCTCAACATCGATTCAACTCTCTTAGGTGGACGAACGCACAGCAGAGCAGTTTCAAGGAAACGTTTCTCCTGAGTTTTAGACGAAGTTTCCTGCGGTTTAATACATATGCCGGCATTGGGCTGGAAATACCGGTTTTGGGATTCTGCAAAGAAATGGTTTGACAACCGCAGAATCCACACGTGAGTTTAACTCTGTCAGTAGAATGCGCACATTGACAGCCATTCAGTTAGATAGCTCCGTTTTGGTTTTAGAAGCAGATATTTCTCTGTACATCCTGTGGTCCCATTCACTCGGAAATATCCCAACGCAGCTCCTAGAAGAAACGTGTTTCTGACTCGCTGAATCTCAACATAGATTCAACTCTCTTACATGAACGAACGCACAGCAGAGCAGCTTCAAGGAAACCATTCTCCTGAGTTTTAGACGAAGTTTCCTGCGGTTTAGGACGTATGCCGTCATTTGGGCTGGAAATACCGGTTTTGGGCTTCTGCACAGAACGGGTTTGCAAACCGCTGAATCCACACGTGAGTTTAACACGTTTAGTTGAATGCACACATTGACAACCATTCAGTTAGATAGCTCCGTTTTGGTTTTAGAAGCAGATAGTTCTCTGTACAGCCTATGGTCCCATTCACTCGGGAATATCCCAACGCAGCTCCAAGAAGAAACGTATTTCTGACTCGCTGAATCTCAACATAGATTCAACTATCTTAGGTGAATGAACGCACAGAAGAGCAGCTTCAAGGAAACGTTTCTCCTGAGTTTTAGACGAAGTTTCCTGCGGTTTAGTACGTATGCCGGCATTGGGCTGGAAATACCGGTTTTGGGATTCTGCAAAGAAAGGGTTTGCCAACCGCTGAATCCACACGTGAGTTTAACTCTCTCAGTTGAATGCACACATTGACAGCCATTCAGTTAGATAGCTCCGTTTTGGTTTTAGAAGCAGATATTTCTCTGTACAGCCTATGGTCCCATTCACTCGGGAATATCCCAACGCAGCTCCTAGAAGAAACGTGTTTCTGACTCGCTGAATCTCAACATAGATTCAACTCTCTTAGGTGAACGAACGCACAGCAGAGCAGTTTCAAGGAAACGTTTCTCCTGAGTTTTAGACGAAGTTTCCTGAGGTTTAGTACGTATGCCGGCATTGGGATGGAAATACCGGTTTTGTGATTCTGCACAGAAAGGGTTTGCAAACCGCTGAATCCACACGTGAGTTTACCTCTGTCAGTTGAATGCACACATTGACAACCATTTTGTTAGACAGCTACGTTTTTGTTTTAGAAGCAGAAATTTCGCTGTACAGCCTATGGTCCCATTCACTCGGGAATATCCCAACGCAGCTCCTAGAAGAAACGGGTTTCTGACTCGCTGAATCTCAACATAGATTCAATTCTCTTAGGTGAAATAACGCACAGCAGAGCAGTTTCAAGGAAACGTTTCTCCTGAGTTTTAGACGAAGTTTCCGGCGGTTTAGTACGTATGCCGGCATTGGGCTGGAAATACCGGTATTGGGATTCTGCACAGAAAGGGTTTGCAAACTGCTGAATCCACACGTGATGTTAACTCTATCAGTTGAATGCACACATTGACAACCATTCAGTTAGATAGCTCCGTTTTGGTTTTAGAAGCAGATATTTCTCTGTACAGCCTATGGTCCCATTCACTCGGGAATATCCCAACACAGCTCCTAGAAGAAACGTGTTTCTGACTCGCTGAATCTCAACATAGATTCAACTCTCTTAGGTGAACGAACGCACAGCAGAGCAGTTTCAAGGAAACGTTTCCCCTGAGTTTTAGACGAAGTTTCCTGAGGTTTACTACGTATGCCGGCATTGGGATGGAAATACCGGTTTTGTGATTCCGCACAGAAAGGGTTTGCAAACCGCTGAATCCACACGTGAGTTTAACTCGGTCAGTTGAATGCACACATTGACAACCATTTTGTTAGACCGCTCCGTTTTGGTTTTAGAAGCAGATATTTTGCTGTACAGCCTATGGTCCCATTCACTCGGGAATATCCCAACGCAGCTCCTAGAAGAAACATATTTCTGACTCGCTGAATATCCACGTAGATTCAACTCTCTTAGATGAACGAACGCACAGCAGAGCAGTTTCAAGGAATCGTTTCTCCTGAGTTTTAGACGAAGTTTCCTGCGGTTTAGTACCTATGCCGGCATTGGGCTGGAAATACCGGTTTTGGGATTCTGCAAAGAAAGGCTTTGCCAACCGCTGAATCCACACGTGAGTTTAACTCTGTCAGTTGAATGCACACATTGACAGCCATTCAGTTAGATAGCTCCGTTTTGGTTTTAGAAGCAGATATTTCTCTGTACAGCCTATGGTCCCATTCACTCGAGAATATCCCAACGCAGCTCCTAGAAGAAACGTGTTTCTGACTCGCTGAATCTCAACATAGATTCACCTATCTTAGGTGAACGAACGCACAGCAGAGCAGTTTCAAGGAAACGTTTCTCCTGAGTTTTAGACGAAGTTTCCGGCGGTTTAGTACGTATGCCGGCATTGGGCTGGAAATACCGGTATTGGGATTCTGCACAGAAAGGGTTTGCAAACCGCTGAATCCACACGTGAGTTTAACTCTGTCAATTGAATGCACAAATTGACAGCCATTCAGTTAGATAGCTCCGTTTTGGTTTTAGAAGCAGATATTTCTCTGTACAGCCTTTGGTCCCATTCACTCGGGAATATCCCAACGCAGCTCCTAGAAGAAACGGGTTTCTGACTCGCTGAATCTCAACATAGATTCAATTCTCTTAGGTGAAAGAACGCACAGCAGAGCAGTTTCAAGGAAACGTTTCCCCTGAGTTTTAGACGAAGTTTCCTGAGGTTTAGTACGTATGCCGGCATTGGGATGGAAATACCGGTTTTGTGATTCTGCACAGAAAGGGTTTGCAAACCGCTGAATCCACACGTGAGTTTAACTCGGTCAGTTGAATGCACACATTGACAACCATTTTGTTAGACCGCTCCGTTTTGGTTTTAGAAGCAGATATTTTGCTGTACAGCCTATGGTCCCATTCACTCGGGAATATCCCAACGCAGCTCCTAGAAGAAACGGGTTTCTGACTCGCTGAATCTCAACATAGATTCAACTCTCTTAGGTGAACGAACGCACAGCAGAGCAGTTTCAAGGAAACGATTATCCTGAGTTTTAGACCAAGTTTACTGCTGTTTAGTACGTATGCCGGCATTGGGATGGAAATACCGGTTTTGGGATTCTTCACAGAAATGGTTTGCAAACCGCTGAATGCACACGTGAGTTTAACTCTGTCAGTTGAATGCGCACATTGACAAGCATTCAGTTAGATAGCTCCGTTTTGGTTTTAGAAGCAGATATTTCTCTGTACAGCCTATGGTCCCATTCACTCGGGAATATCCCAACGCAGCTCCTAGAAGAAACGAGTTTCTGACTCGCTGAGTCTCAACATGGATTCAACTCTCTTAGGTGAACGAACGCACAGCAGAGCAGTTTCAAGGAAACGTTTCCCTGAGTTTTAGACGAAGTTTCCTGCGGTTTAGTACCTATGCCGGCATTGGGCTGGAAATACCGGTTTTGGCATTCTGCAAAGAAAGGGTTTGCCAACCGCTGAATCCACACGTGAGTTTAACTCGGTCAGTTGAATGCACACATTGACAGCCATTCAGTTAGATAGCTCCGTTTTGGTTTTAGAAGCAGATATTTCTCTGTACAGCCTGTGGTCCCATTCACTCGGGAATATCCCAACGCAGCTCCTAGAAGAAACGTGTTTCTGACTCTCTGAATCTCAACATAGATTCAACTCTCTTAGGTGAACGAACGCACAGCAGAGCAGATTCAAGGAAACGTTTCTCCTGAGTTTTAGACGAAGTTTCCGGCGGTCTAGTATGTATGCCGTCATTGGGCTCGAAATACCGGTATTGGGATTCTGCACAGAAAGGGTTTGCAAACCGCTGAATCCACACGTGAGTTTACCTCTGTCAGTTGAATGCACACATTGACAACCATTTTGTTAGACAGCTCCGTTTTGGTTTCAGAAGCAGATATTTCGCTGTACAGTCTACGGTCCCATTCACTCGGGAATATCCCAACGCAGCTCCTAGAAGAAACGTGTTTCTGACACGCTGAATCTCAACATAGATTCACCTCTCTTAGGTGAACGAACGCACAGCAGAGCAGTTTCAAGGAAACGTTTCTCCTGAGTTTTAGACGAAGTATCCGGCGGTTTAGTACGTCTGCCGGCATTGGGCTGGAAATACCGGTATTGTGATTCTGCAAAGAAAGGGTTTGCAAACCGCTGAATCCACACGTGAGTTTAACTCTGTCAATTGAATGCACACATTGACAGCCATTCAGTTAGATAGCTCCGTTTTGGTTTTAGAAGCAGATATTTCTCTGTACAGCCTATGGTACCATTCACTCGGGAATATCCCAACGCAGCTCCTAGAAGAAACGGGTTTCTGACTCGCTGAATCTCAACATAGATTCAATTCTCTTAGGTGAAATAACGCACAGCAGAGCAGTTTCAAGGAAACGTTTCTCCTGAGTTTTAGACGAAGTTTCCTGTGGTTTAGTACCTATGCCGGCATTGGGCTGGAAATACCGGTATGGGGATTCTGCAAAGAAAGGCTTTGCCAACCGCTGAATCCACACGTGAGTTTAACTCTGTCAGTTGAATGCACACATTGACAGCCATTCAGTTAGATAGCTCCGTTTTGGTTTTAGAAGCAGATATTTCTCTGTACAGCCTATGGTCCCATTCACTCGAGAATATCCCAACGCAGCTCCTAGGTGAAACGTGTTTCTGACTCGCTGAATCTCAAAATAGATTCAGCTATCTTAGGTGAACGAACGCACAGCAGAGCAGTTTCAAGGAAACGTTTCTCCTGAGTTTTAGACGAAGTTTCCGGAGGTTTAGTACGTATGCCGGCATTGGGCTGGAAATACCGGTATTGGGATTCCGCACAGAAAGGGTTTGCAAACCGCTGAATCCACACGTGAGTTTAACTCTGTCAATTGAATGCACACATTGACAGCCATTCAGTTAGATAGCTCCGTTTTGGTTTTAGAAGCAGATATTTCTCTGTACAGCCTATGGTCCCATTCACTCGGGAATATCCCAACGCAGCTCCTAGAAGAAACGGGTTTCTGACTCGCTGAATCTCAACATAGATTCAATTCTCTTAGGTGAAAGAACGCACAGCAGAGCAGTTTCAAGGAAACGTTTCCCCTGAGTTTTAGACGAAGTTTCCTGAGGTTTAGTACGTATGCCGGCATTGGGATGGAAATACCGGTTTTGTGATTCTGCACAGAAAGGGTTTGCAAACCGCTGAATCCACACGTGAGTTTAACTCGGTCAGTTGAATGCACACATTGACAACCATTTTGTTAGACCGCTCCGTTTTGGTTTTAGAAGCAGATACTTTGCTGTACAGCCTATGGTCCCATTCACTCGGGAATATCCCAACGCAGTTCCTAGAAGAAACGGGTTTCTGACTCGCTGAATCTCAACATAGATTCAACTCTCTTAGGTGAACGAACGCACAGCAGACCAGTTTCAAGGAAACGATTCTCCTGAGTTTTAGACCAAGTTTACTGCTGTTTAGTACGTATGCCGGCATTGGGATGGAAATACCGGTTTTGGGATTCTTCACAGAAATGGTTTGCAAACCGCTGAATGCACACTTGAGTTTAACTCTGTCAGTTGAATGCGCACATTGACAAGCATTCAGTTAGATAGCTCCGTTTTGGTTTTAGAAGCAGATAGTTCTCTGTACAGCCTATGGTCCCATTCACTGGGAAATATCCCAACGCAGCTCCTAGAAGAAACGTGTTTCTGACTCGCTGAATCTCAACATAGATTCACCTGTCTTAGGTGAACGAACGCACAGCAGAGCAGTTTCAAGGAAACGTTTCTCCTGAGTTTTAGACGAAGTTTCCTGAGGTTTAGTACGTACGCCGGCATTGGGCTGGAAATGCCGGTATTGGGATTCTGCACAGAAAGGGTTTGCAAACCGCTGAATCCACACGTGATTTTAACTCTGTCAATTGAATGCACACATTGACAGTCATTCAGTTAGATAGCTCGGTTTTGGTTTTAGTAGCAGATATTTCTCTGTACAGCCTATGGTCACATTCACTCGGAAATATCCCAACGCAGCTCCTAGAAGAAACGTGTTTCTGACTCGCTGAATCTCAACATAGATTCAACTCTCTTAGGTGAACGAACGCACAGCAGAGCAGTTTCAAGGAAACGTTTCTCCTGAGTTTTAGACGAAGTTTCCGGCGGTTTAGTACGTATGCCGGCATTGGGCTGGAAATACCGGTATTGGGATTCTGCACAGAAAGGGTTTGCAAACGGCTGAATCCACACGTGAGTTTAACTCTGTCAGTTGAATGCACACATTGACAGCCATTCAGTTAGATAGTTCCGTTTTGGTTTTAGAAGCAGATATTTCTCTGTACAGCCTATGGTCCCATTCACTCGGGAATATCCCAACGCAGCTCCTAGAAGAAACGTGTTTCTGACTCTCTGAATCTCAACATAGATTCAACTCTCTTACGTGAGCGAACGCACAGCAGAGCAGATTCACGGAAACGTTTCTCCTGAGTTTTAGACGAAGTTTCCGGCGGTCTAGTATGTATGCCGTCATTGGGCTGGAAATACCGGTATTGGGATTCTGCACAGAAAGGGTTTGCAAACCGCTGTATCCACACGTGAGTTTAACTCTATCAGTTGAGTGCACACATTGACAACCATTCAGTTAGATAGCTCCGTTTTGGTTTTAGAAGCAGATATTTCTCTGTACAGCCTATGGTCCCATTCACTAGGGAATATCCCAACACAGCTACTAGAAGAAACGTGTTTCTGACTCGCTGAATCTCAACATAGATTCAACTCTCTTAGGTGAACGAACGCACAGCAGAGCAGTTTCAAGGAAACGTTTCCCCTGAGTTTTAGACGAAGTTTCCTGAGGTTTACTACGTATGCCGGCATTGGGATGGAAATACCGCTTTTGTGATTCCGCACAGAAAGGGTTTGCAAACCGCTGAATCCACACGTGAGTTTAACTCGGTCAGTTGAATGCACACATTGACAACCATTGTGTTAGACCGCTCCGTTTTGGTTTTAGAAGCAGATATTTTGCTGTACAGCCTATGGTCCCATTCACTCGGGAATATCCCAACGCAGCTCCTAGAAGAAACGTGTTTCTGACTCGCTGAATCTCCATGTAGATTCAACTCTCTTAGGTGAACGAACGCACAGCAGAGCAGTTTCAAGGAAACGTTTCCCTGTGTTTTAGACGAAGTTTCCTGCGGTTTAGTACCTATGCCGGCATTGGGCTGGAAATACCGGTTTTGGGATTCTGCAAAGAAAGGGTTTCCCAACCGCTGAATCCACACGTGAGTTTAACTCTGTCAGTTGAATGCACACATTGACAGCCATTCAGTTAGATAGCTCCGTTTTGGTTTTAGAAGCAGATATTTCTCTGTACAGCCTATGGTCCCATTCACTCGGGAATATCCCAACGCAGCTCCTAGAAGAAACGTGTTTCTGACTCGCTGAATCTCAACATAGATTCACCTCTCTTAGGTGAACAAACGCACAGCAGAGCAGTTTCAAGGAAACGTTTCTCCTGAGTTTTAGACGAAGTTTCCGGCGGTTTAGTACGTATGCCGGCATTGGGCTGGAAATACCGGTATTGGGATTCTGCACAGAAAGGGTTTGCAAACCGCTGAATCCACACGTGAGTTTAACTCTGTCAATTGAATGCACACATTGACAGCCATTCAGTTAGATAGCCCCGTTTTGGTTTTAGAAGCAGATATTTCTCTGTACATCCTATGGTCCCATTCACTCGGGAATATCCCAACGCAGCTCCTAGAAGAAACGGGTTTCTGACTCGCTGAATCTCAACATAGATTCAATTCTCTTAGGTGAAAGAACGCACAGCAGAGCAGTTTCAAGGAAACGTTTCTCCTGAGTTTTAGACGAAGTTTCCGGCGGTTTAGTACGTATGCCGGCATTGGGCTGGAAATACCGGTATTGGGATTCTGCACAGAAAGGGTTTGCAAACCGCTGAATCCACACGTGAGTTTAACTCTGTCAGTTGAATGCACACATTGACAACCATTCAGTTTGATAGCTCCGTTTTGGTTTTAGAAGCTGATATTTCTCTGTACAGCCTATGGTCCCATTCACTCGGGAATATCCCAACACAGCTCCTAGAAGAAACGTGTTTCTGACTCGCTGAATCTCAACATAGATTCAACTCTCTTAGGTGAACGAACGCACAGCAGAGCAGTTTCAAGGAAACGTTTCCCCTGAGTTTTAGACGAAGTTTCCTGAGGTTTAGTACGTATGCCGGCATTGGGATGGAAATACCGGTTTTGTGATTCTGCACAGAAAGGGTTTGCAAACCGCTGAATCCACACGTGAGTTTAACTCGGTCAGTTGAATGCACACATTGACAACCATTTTGTTAGACCGCTCCGTTTTGGTTTTAGAAGCAGATATTTTGCTGTACAGCCTATGGTCCCATTCACTCGGGAATATCCCAACGCAGCTCCTAGAAGAAACGTGTTTCTGACTCGCTGAATATCAACATAGATTCAACTCTCTTAGGTGAACGAACGCACAGCAGAGCAGTTTCAAGGAAACGATTCTCCTGAGTTTTAGACCAAGTTTACTGCTGTTTAGTACGTATGCCGGCATTGGGATGGAAATACCGGTTTTGGGATTCTTCACAGAAATGGTTTGCAAACCGCTGAATGCACACGTGAGTTTTACTCTGTCAGTTGAATGCGCACATTGACAAGCATTCAGTTAGATAGCTCCGTTTTGATTTTAGAAGCAGATTTTTATCTGTACAGCCTATGGTCCCATTCACTCGGGAATATCCCAACGCAGCTCCTAGAAGAAACGAGTTTCTGACTCGCTGATTCTCAACATAGATTCAACTCTCTTAGGTGAACGAACGCACAGCAGAGCAGTTTCAAGGAAACGTTTCTCCGGAGTTTTAGACGAAGTTTCCTGCGGTTTAGTACGTATGCCGGCATTTGGCTGGAAATACCGGTTTTGGGATTCTGCAAAGAAAGGGTTTGCCAACCGCTGAATCCACACGTGAGTTTTACTCTGTCAGTTGAATGCCCACATTGACAGCCATTCAGTTAGATAGCTCCGTTTTGGTTTTAGTAGCAGATATTTCTCTGTACAGCCTATGGTCCCATTCACTCGGAAATATCCCAACGCAGCTCCTAGAAGAAACGTGTTTCTGACTCGCTGAATCTCAACATAGATTCACCTCTCTTAGGTGAACGAACGCACAGCAGAGCAGTTTCAAGGAAACGTTTCTCCTGAGTTTTAGACGAAGTTTCCTGCGGTTTAGTACGTATGCCGGCATTGGTCTGGAAATACCGGTATTGGGATTCTGCACAGAAAGGGTTTGCAAACCGCTGAATCCACACGTGAGTTTACCTCTGTCAGTTGAATGCACACATTGACAGCCATTCAGTTAGATAGCTACGTTTTGGTTTTAGAAGCAGATATTTCTCTGTACAGCCTATGGTCCCATTCACTCGGGAGTATCCCAACGCAGCTCCTAGAAGAAACGTGTTTTTGACTCTATGAATCTCAACATAGATTCAACTCTCTTAGGTGAACCAACGCACAGCAGAGCAGATTCAAGGAAACGTTTCTCCTGAGTTTTAGACGAAGTTTCCGGCGGTCTAATATGTATGCCGTCATTGGGCTGGAAATACCGGTATTGGGATTCTGCACAGAAAGGGTTTGTAAACCGCTGAATCCACACGTGAGTTTAACTCTGTCAGTTGAATGCACACATTGACAACCATTCAGTTAGATAGCTCCGTTTTGGTTTTAGAAGCAGATATTTCTCTGTACAGCCTATGGTCCCATTCACTCGGGAATATCCCAACACAGCTCCTAGAAGAAACGTGTTTCTGACTCGCTGAATCTCAACATAGATTCAACTCTCTTAGGTGAACGAACGCACAGCAGAGCAGTTTCAAGGAAACGTTTCCCCTGAGTTTTAGACGAAGTTCCCTGAGGTTTAGTACGTATGCCGGCATTGGGATGGAAATACCGGTTTTGTGATTCTGCACAGAAAGGGTTTGCAAACCCCTGAATCCACACGTGAGTTTAACTCGGTCAGTTGAATGCACACATTGACAACCATTTTGTTAGACCGCTCCGTTTTGGTTTTAGAAGCTGATATTTTGCTGTACAGCCTATGGTCCCATGCACTCGGGAATATCCCAACGCAGCTCCTAGAAGAAACGTGTTTATGACTCGCTGAATCTCAACATAGATTCAACTCTCTTAGGTGAACGAACGCACAGCAGAGCAGTTTCAAGGAAACGATTCTCCTGAGCTTTAGACCAAGTTTACTGCTGTTTAGTACGTATGCCGGCATTGGGATGGAAATACCGGTTTTGGGATTCTTCACAGAAATTGTTTGCAAACCGCTGAATGCACACGTGAGTTTAACTCTGTCAGTTGAATGCGCACATTGACAAGCATTCAGTTAGATAGCTCCGTTTTGGTTTTAGAAGCAGATTTTTATCTGTACAGCCTATGGTCCCATTCACTCGGGAATATCCCAACGCAGCTCCTAGAAGAAACGAGTTTCTGACTCGCTGAGTCTCAACATAGATTCAACTCTCTTAGGTGAACGAACGCACAGTAGAGCAGTTTCAAGGAAACGTTTCTCCTGAGTTTTAGACGAAGTTTCCTGCGGTTTAGTACGTATGCCGGCATTGGGCTGGAAATCCCGGTTTTGGGATTGTGCAAAGAAAGGGTTTGCCAACCGCTGAATCCACACGTGAGTTTAACTCTGTCAGTTGAATGCACACATTGACAGCCATTCAGTTAGATAGCTCCGTTTTGGTTTTAGAAGCAGATATTTCTCTGTACAGCCTATGGTCCCATTCACTCGGGAATATCCCAACGCAGCTCCTAGAAGAAACGTGTTTCTGACTCTCTGAATCTCAACATAGATTCAACTCTCTTAGGTGAACGAACGCACAGCAGAGCAGATTCAAGGAAATGTTTCTCCTGAGTTTTAGACGAAGTTTCCGGCGGTCTAGTATGTATGCCGTCATTGGGCTCGAAATACCGGTATTGGGATTCTGCACAGAAAGGGTTTGCCAACCGCTGAATCCACACGTGAGTTTAACTCTGTCAGTTGAATGCACACATTGACAACCATTTTGATAGACAGCTCCGTTTTTGTTTTAGAATCAGATATTTCGCTGTACAGCCTACGGTCCCATTCACTCGGGAATATCCCAACGCAGCTCCTAGAAGAAACGTGTTTCTGACTCCCTGAATCTCAACATAGATTCACCTCTCTTAGGTGAACGAACGCACAGCAGAGCAGTCTCAAGGAAACGCTTCTCCTGAGTTTTAGACGAAGTTTCCGGCGATTTAGTACGTCTGCCGGCATTGGGCTGGAAATACCGGTATTGTGATTCTGCACAGAAAGGGTTTGCAAACCGCTGAATCCACACGTGAGTTTAACTCTGTCAATTGAATTCACACATTGACAGCCATACAGTTAGATAGCTCCGTTTTGGTTTTAGAAGCAGATATTTCTCTGTACAGCCTATGGTCCCATTCACTCGGGAATATCCCAACGCAGCTCCTAGAAGAAACGGGTTTCTGACTCGCTGAATCTCAACATAGATTCAATTCTCTTAGGTGAAAGAACGCACAGCAGAGCAGTTTCAAGGAAACGTTTCTCCTGAGTTTTAGACGAAGTTTCCGGCGGTTTAGTACGTATGCCGGCATTGGGCTGGAAATACCGGTATTGGGATTCTTCACAGAAAGGGTTTGCAAACCGCTGAATCCACACGTGATGTTAACTCTATCAGTTGAATGCACACATTGACAACCATTCAGTTAGATAGCTCCGTTTTGGTTTTAGAAGCAGATATTTCTCTGTACAGCCTATGGTCCCATTCACTCGGGAATATCCCAACACAGCTCCTAGAAGAAACGTGTTTCTGACTCGCTGAATCTCAACATAGATTCAACTCTCTTAGGTGAACGAACGCACAGCAGAGCAGTTTCAAGGAAACGTTTCCCCTGAGTTTTAGACGAAGTTTCCTGAGGTTTAGTACGTATGCCGGCATTGGGATGGAAATACCGGTTTTGTGATTCCGCACAGAAAGGGTTTGCAAACCGCTGAATTCACACGTGAGTTTAACTCGGTCAGTTGAATGCACACATTGACAACCATTTTGTTAGACCGCTCCGTTTTTTTTAGAAGCAGATATTTATCTGTACAGCCTATGGTCCCATTCACTCGGGAATATCCCAACGCAGCTCCTAGAAGAAATGTACTTCTGGCTCGCTGAATCTCCACGTAGATTCAACTCTCTTAGGTGAACGAACGCACAGCACAGCAGTTTCAAGGAAACGTTTCCCTGAGTTTTAGACGAAGTTTCCTGCGGTTTAGTACCTATGCCGTCATTGGGCTGGAAATACCGGTTTTGGGATTCTGCAAAGAAAGGGTTTGCCAACCGCTGAATCCACACGTGAGTTTAACTCTGTCAGTTGAATGCACACATTGACAGCCATTCAGTTAGATAGCTCCATTTTGGTTTTAGAAGCAGATATTTCTCTGTACAGCCTCTGGTCCCATTCACTCGGGAATATCCCAACGCAGCTCCTAGAAGAAACGGGTTTCTGACTCGCTGAATCTCAACATAGATTCAATTCTCTTAGGTGAAAGAACGCACAGCAGAGCAGTTTCAAGGAAACGTTTCTCCTGAGTTTTAGACGAAGTTTCCTGCGGTTTAGTACGTATGCCGGCATTGGGCTGGAAATACCGGTATTGGGATTCTGCACAGAAAGGGTTTGCAAACCGCTGAATGCACACGTGAGTTTACCTCTGTCAGTTGAATGCACACAATGACAGCCATTCAGTTAGATAGCTACGTTTTGGTTTTAGAAGCAGATATTTCTCTGTACAGCCTATGGTCCCATTCACTCGGGAATATCCCAACGCAGCTCCTAGAAGAAACGTGTTTCTAACTCTCTGAATCTCAACATAGATTCAACTCTCTTAGGTGAACGAATGCACAGCAGAGCAGATTCAAGGAAACGTTTCTCCTGAGTTTTAGACGAAGTTTCCGGCGGTCTAGTATGTATGCCGTCATTGGGCTGGAAATACCGGTTTTGGGATTCTGCACAGAAAGGGTTTGCAAACCGCTGAATCCACACGTGAGTTTAACTCTGTCAGTTGAATGCACACATTGACAACCATTCAGTTAGATAGCTTCGTTTTGGTTTTAGAATTAGATATTTCTCTGTACAGCCTATGGTCCCATTCACTCGGGAATATCCCAACACAGCTCCTAGAAGAAACGTGTTTCTGACTCGCTGAATCTCAACATAGATTCAACTCTCTTAGGTGAACGAACGCACAGCAGAGCAATTTCAAGGAAACGTTTCTCCTGAGTTTTAGACGAAGTTTCCTGCGGTTTAGTACGTATGCCGGCATTGGGCTGGAAATACCGGTTTTGGGATTCTGCACAGAAAGGGTTTGCAAACCGCTGAATCCACACGTGAGTTTAACTCGGTCAGTTGAATGCATACATTGACAACCATTTTGTTAGACCGCTCCGTTTTGGTTTTAGAAGCAGATATTTTGCTCTACAGCCTATGGTCCCATTCACTCGGGAATATCCCAGCGCAGCTCCTAGAAGAAACGTGTTTCTGACTCGCTGAATCTCAACATAGATTCACCTCTCTTAGGTGAACGAACGCACAGCAGGACAGATTCAAGGAAACGTTTCTCCTGAGATTTATACGAAGTTTCCGGCGGTTTAGTACGTATGCCGGCATTGGGCTGGAAATACCGGTATTGGGATTCTGCACAGAAAGGGTTTGCAAACCGCTGAATCCACACAGGAGTTTAACTTTGTCAGTTGAATGCACACATTGACAGCCATTCAGTTAGATAGCTCCGTTTTGGTTTTAGAAGCAGATATTTCTCTGTACAGCCTATGGTCCCATTCACTCGGAAATATCCCAACGCAGCTCCTAGAATAAACGGGTTTCTGACTCGCTGAATCTCAACATAGATTCAATTCTCTTAGGTGAAAGAACGCACAGCAGAGCAGTTTCAAGGAAACGTTTCTCCTGAGTTTTAGACGAAGTTTACGGCGGTTTAGTACGTATGCCGGCATTGGGCTGGAAATACCGGTATTGGGATTCTGCACAGAAAGGGTTTGCAAACCGCTGAATCCACACGTGAGTTTAACTCTGTCAGTTGAATGCACACATTGACAACCATTTTGTTAGACCACTCCGTTTTGGTTTTAGAAGCAGATATTTTGCTGTACAGACTATGGTCCCATTCACTCGGGAATATCCCAACGCAGCTCCTAGAAGAAACGAGTTTCTGACTCGCTGAGTCTCAACATAGATTCAACTCTCTTAGGTGAACGAACGCACAGCAGAGCAGTTTCAAGGAAACGTTTCTCCTGAGTTTTAGACGAAGTTTCCTGCGGTTTAGTACGTATGCCGGCATTGGGCTGGAAATACCGGTTTTGGGATTCTGCAATGAAAGGGTTTGCCAACCGCTGAATCCACACGTGAGTTTAACTCTGTCACTTGAATGCCCACATTGACAGCCATTCAGTTAGATAGCTCCGTTTTGGTTTTAGTAGCAGATATTTCTCTGTACAGCCTATGGTCCCATTCACTCGGAAATATCCCAACGCAGCTCCTAGAAGAAACGTGTTTCTGACTCGCTGAATCTCAACATAGATTCAACTCTCTTAGGTGAACGAACGCACAGCAGAGCAGTTTCAAGGAAACGTTTCTCCTGAGTTTTAGACGAAGTTTCCGGCGGTTTAGTACGTATGCCGGCATTGGGCTGGAAATACCGGTTTTGTGATTCTGCACAGAAAGGGTTTGCAAACCGCTGAATCGACACGTGAGTTTAACTCTGTCAGTTGAATGCCCACATTGACAGCCATT
Source organism: Aotus nancymaae (assembly GCF_030222135.1). Classification (NCBI taxonomy): domain Eukaryota; kingdom Metazoa; phylum Chordata; class Mammalia; order Primates; family Aotidae; genus Aotus; species Aotus nancymaae. The sequence goes on from NW_026988565.1 coordinate 1,363,430, forward strand.
CAGTTAGATAGCTCCGTTTTGGTTTTAGTAGCAGATATTTCTCTGTACAGCCTATGATCCCATTCACTCAGAAATATCCCAACGCAGCTCCTAGAAGAAACGTATTTCTGACTCGCTGAATCTCAACATAGATTCACCTCTCTTAGGTGAACGAACGCACAGCAGGGCAGTTTCAAGGAAACGTTTCTCCTGAGATTTATACGAAGTTTCCAGCGGTTTAGTACGTATGCCGTCATTGGGCTGGAAATACCGGTATTGGGATTCTGCACAGAAAGGGTTTGCAAACCGCTGAATCCACACGGGAGTTTAACTTTGTCAGTTGAATGCACACATTGACAGCCATTCAGTTAGATAGCTCCGTTTTGGTTTTAGAAGCAGATATTTCTCTGTACAGCCTATGGTCCCATTCACTCGGAAATATCCCAACGCAGCTCCTAGAATAAACGGGTTTCTGACTCGCTGAATCTCAACATAGGTTCAATTCTCTTAGGTGAAAGAACGCACAGCAGAGCAGTTTCAAGGAAACGTTTCTCGTGAGTTTTAGACGAAGTTTACGCCGGTTTAGTACGTATGCCGGCATTGGGCTGGAAATACCGGTATTGGGATTCTGCACAGAAAGGGTTTGCAAACCGCTGAATCCACACGTGAGTTTAACTCTGTCAGTTGAATGCACACATTGACAACCATTTTGTTAGACCACTCCGTTTTGGTTTTAGAAGCAGATATTTTGCTGTACAGACTATGGTCCCATTCACTCGGGAATATCCCAACGCAGCTCCTAGAAGAAACGAGTTTCTGACTCCCTGAGTCTCAACATAGATTCAACTCTCTTAGGTGAACGAACGAACAGCAGAGCAGTTTCAAGGAAACGTTTCTCCTGAGTTTTAGACGAAGTTTCCTGCGGTTTAGTACGTATGCCGGCATTGGGCTGGAAATACCGGTTTTGGGATTCTGCAAAGAAAGGGTTTGCCAACCGCTGAATACACACGTGAGTTTAACTCTGTCACTTGAATGCCCACATTGACAGTCATTCAGTTAGATAGCTCCGTTTGGTTTTAGTAGCAGATATTTCTCTGTACAGCCTATGGTCCCATTCACTCGGAAATATCCCAACGCAGCTCCTAGAAGAAACGTGTTTCTGACTCGCTGAATCTCAACATAGATTCAACTCTCTTAGGTGAACGAACGCACAGCAGAGCAGTTTCAAGGAAACGTTTCTCCTGAGTTTTAGACGAAGTTTCCGGCGGTTTAGTACGTATGCCGGCATTGGGCTGGAAATACCGGTTTTGTGATTCTGCACAGAAAGGGTTTGCAAACCGCTGAGTACACACGTGAGTTTAACTCTGTCAGTTGAATGCACACATTGACAGCCATTCAGTTAGATTGCTCCGTTTTGGTTTTAGAAGCAGATATTTCTCTGTACAGCCTATGGTCCCATTCACTCGGGAATATCCCAACGCAGGTCCTAGAGGAAAGGTGTTTCTGACTCGCTGAATCTCAACATAGATTCACCTCTCTTAGGTGAACGAACGCACAGCAGAGCAGTTTCAAGGAAACGTTTCTCCTGAGTTTTAGACGAAGTTTCCGGCGGTTTAGTACGTATGCCGGCATAGGGCTGGAAATACCGGTATTGGGATTCTGCACAGAAAGGGTTTGCAAACCGCTGAATCCACACGTGAGTTTAACTCTGTCAGTTGAATGCACACATTGACAACCATTCAGTTAGATAGCTCCGTTTTGGTTTTAGAAGCAGATATTTCTCTGTACAGCCTATGGTCCCATTCACTCGGGAATATCCCAACACAGCTCCTAGAAGAAACGTGTTTCTGACTCGCTGAATCTCAACATAGATTCAACTCTCTTAGGTGAACGAACGCACAGCAGAGCTGTTTCAAGGAAACGTTTCCCCTGAGTTTTAGACGAAGTTTCCTGAGGTTTAGTACGTATGCCGGCATTGGGATGGAAATACCGGTTTTGTGATTCTGCACAGAAAGGGTTTGCAAACCGCTGAATCCACACGTGAGTTTAACTCTGTCAGTTGAATGGACACATTAACAACCATTTTGTTAGACAGCTCCGTTTTGGTTTTAGAAGCAGATATTTCGCTGTACAGCCTATGGTCCCATTCACTCGGGAATATCCCAACGCAGCTCCTAGAAGAAACGTGTTTCTGATTCGATGAATCTCAACATAGATTCAACTCTCTTAGGTGAACGAACGCACAGCAGAGCAGTTTCAAGGAAACGATTCTCCTGAGTTTTAGACCAAGTTTACTGCTGTTTAGTACGTATGCCGTCATTGGGCTGGAAATACCGGTTTTGGGATTCTGCAAAGAAAGGGTTTGCCATCCGCTGAATCCACACGTGAGTTTAACTCTGTCAATTGAATGCACACATTGACAGCCATTCAGTTAGATAGCTCCGTTTTGGTTTTAGTAGCAGATATTTCTCTGTACAGCCTATGGTCCCATTCACTCGGGAATATCCCAACGCAGCTCCTAGAAGAAAGGTGTTTCTGACTCGCTGAATCTCAACATAGATTCAACTCTCTTAGGTGAACGAACGCACAGCAGAGCAGATTCAAGGAAACGTTTCTCCTGAGTTTTAGACGAAGTTTCCGGCGGTCTAGTATGTATGCCGTCATTGGGCTGGAAATACCGGTATTGGGATTCTGCACAGAAAGGGTTTGCCAACCGCTGAATCCACACGTGAGTTTAACTCTGTCAGTTGAAAGCACACATTGACAACCATTCAGTTAGATAGCTCCGTTTTGGTTTTAGAAGCAGATATTTCTCTGTGCAGTCTATGGTCCCATTCACTCGGGGATATCCCAACACAGCTCCTAGAAGAAACGTGTTTCTGACTCGCTGAATCTCAACATAGATTCAACTCTCTTAGGTGAACGAACGCACAGCAGAGCAGTTTCAAGGAAACGTTTCTCCTGAGTTTTAGACGAAGTTTCCTGCGGTTTAGTACGTATGCTAGCATTGGGCTGGAAATACCGGTTTTGGGATTCTGCAAAGAAAGGGTTTGCCAACCGCTGAATCCACACGTGAGTTTAACTCTGTCAGTTGAATGCACACATTGACAGCCATTCAGTTAGATAGCTCCGTTTTGGTTTTAGAAGCAGATATTTCTCTGTACAGCCTATGGTCCCATTCATTCGGGAATATCCCAACGCAGCTCCTAGAAGAAACGTGTTTCTGACTCGCTGAATCTCAACATACATTCAAATCTCTTAGGTGAACGAACGCACAGAAGAGCAGTTTCAAGGAAACGTTTCTCCTGAGTTTTAGACGAAGTTTCCGGCGGTTTAGTACGTATGCCGACATTGGGCTGGAAATACCGGTTTTGTGATTCTGCACAGAAAGGGTTTGCAAACCGCTGAATCTACACGTGAGTTTAACTCTGTCAGTTGAATGCACACATTGACAACCATTTTGTTAGACAGCTCCGTTTTGGTTTTAGAAGCAGATATTTCGCTGTACAGCCTATGGTCCCATTCACTCGGGAATATTCCAACACACCTCCTAGAAGAAACGTGTTTCTGACTCGCTGAATCTCAACATAGATTCAACTCTCTTAGGTGAACTAACACACAGCAGAGCAGTTTCAAGGAAACGTTTTTCCTGAGTTTTAGACGAAGTTTCCTGCGGTTTAGGATGTATGCCGGCATTGGGCTGGAAATACCGGTATTGGGATTCTGCACAGAAAGGGTTTGCAAACCGCTGAATCCACACGTGAGTTTAACTCTGTCAGTTGAATGCACACATTGACAACCATTCAGTTAGATAGCTCCGTTTTGGTTTTAGAAGCAGATATTTCTCTGTACAGTCTATGGTCCCATTCACTCGGGAATATCCCAACACACCTCCTAGAAGAAACGTGTTTCTGACTCGCTGAATCTCAACATAGATTCAACTCTCGTAGGTGAAAGAACGCACAGCAGAGCAGTTTCAAGGAAACGTTTCTCCTGAGTTTTAGACGAAGTTTACTGCGCTTTAGGACGTATGCAACCATTGAGCTGGAAATACCGGTTTTGGGATTCTGCACAGAAAGGGTTTGCAAACCGCTGAATCCACACGTGAGTTTAACTCTGTCGGTTGAATGCACACATTGACAACCATTCAGTTAGATAGGTCCGTTTTGTTTTTAGAAGCAGATATTTCTCTGTACAGCCTATGGTCCCATTCACTCGGGAATATCCCAACGCAGCTCGTAGAATAAACGTGTTTCTGACTTGCTGAATCTCAACATTGATTCAACTCTCTTAGGTGAACGAACGCACAGCAGAGCAGTTTCAAGGCAACGATTCTCCTGAGTTTTAGACGAAGTTTCCTGGGGTTTAGTACGTATGCCGGCATTGGGATGGAAATACCGGTTTTGGGATTCTACACAGAAATGGTTTCCAAACTGCTGAATGCACACGTGAGTTTTACTCTGTCAGTTGAATGCACACATTGACAACCATTCAGTTAGATAGCTCCGTTTTGGTTTTAGAAGCAGATATTTCTCTGAACAGCCTATGGTCCCATTCACTCGGGAATATCCCAACGCAGCTCCTAGAAGAAACGTGTTTCTGACTCGCTGAATCTGAACATAGATTCAACTCTCTTAGGTGAACGAACGCACAGCAGAGCAGTTTCAAGGAAACGTTTCTCCTGAGTTTTAGACGAAGTTTCCTGATGTTTAGTACGTTTGCCGGCATTGGGATGGAAATACCGGTTTTGTGATTCTGCACAGAAAGGGTTGCAAACCGCTGAATCTACACGTGAGTTTAGCTCTGTCAGTTGAATGCACACATTGACACCATTTTGTTAGACAGCTCCGTTTTGGTTTTAGAAGCAGATATTTCGCTGTTCAGCCTATGGTCCCATTCACTCGGGAATATCCCAACACACCTCCTAGAAGAAACGTGTATCTGACTCGCTGAATCTCAACATAGATTCAACTCTCTTAGGTGAACTAACACACAGCAGAGCAGGTTCAAGGAAACCTTTCTCCTGAGTTTTAGACGAAGTTTCCTGCGGTTTAGTACGTATGCCGGCATTGGGCTGGAAATACGGGTTTTGGGATTCTGCACAGAAAGGGTTTGCAAACCGCTGAATCCACACGTGAGTTTAACTCTGTCTGTTGAATGCACACATTGACAACCATTTTGTTATACAGCTCCGTTTTGGTTTTAGAAGCAGATATTTCTCTGTACAGCCTATGGTCCCATTCACTCGGGAATATCCCAACGCAGCTCCTAGAAGAAACGTGTTTATGACTCACTGAATCTCAGCATACATTCAACTCTCTTAGGTGAACGAACGCACAGCAGAGCAGTTTCAAGGAAACGTTTCTCCTGAGTTTTAGACGAAGTTTCCGGCGGTTTAGTACGTATGCCGGCATTGGGCTGGAAATACCGGTATTGGGATTCTGCACAGAAAGGGTTTGCAAACCGCTGAATCCACACGTGAGTTTAACTCTGTCAGTTGAATGCACACATTGACAACCATTCAGTTAGATAGCTCCGTTTCGGTTTTAGAAGCAGATATTTCTCTGTACAGCCTATGGTCCCATTCACTCGGGAATATCCCAACACAGCTCCTAGAAGAAACGTGTTTCTGACTCGCTGAATCTCAACATAGATTCAACTCTCTTAGGTGAACGAACGCACAGCAGAGCAGTTTCAAGGAAACGTTTCTCCTGAGTTTTAGACGAAGTTTCCTGTGGTTTAGTACGTATGCCGGCATTGGGCTGGAAATACCGGTTTTGGGATTCTGCAAAGAAAGGGTTTGCCAACCGCTGAATCCACACGTGAGTTTAACTCTGTCAGTTGAATGCACACATTGACAGCCATTCAGTTAGATAGCTCCGTTTTGGTTTTAGAAGCAGATATTTCTCTGTACAGCCTATGGTCCCATTCACTCGGGAATATCCCAACGCAGCTCCTAGAAGAAACGTGTTTCTGACTCGCTGAATCTCAACATAGATTCAACTCTCTTAGGTGAACGAACGCACAGCAGAGCAGTTTCAAGGAAAGGCTTCTATTGAGTTTTAGACGAGGTTTCCGGCGGTTTAGTACATATGCCGGCATTGGGCTGGAAATACCGGTATTGGGATTCTGCACAGAAAGGGTTTGCAAACCGCTGAAGCCACACCTGAGTTTAGCTCTGTCAGTTGAATGCACACATTGACAGCCATTCAGTTAGATAGCTCCGTTTTGGTTTTAGAAGCAGATATTTCTCAGTACAGCCTATTGTCCCATTCACTCGGGAATATCCCAACACAGCTCCTAGAAGAAACGTTTTTCTGACTCGCTGAATCTCAACATAGATTCAACTCTCTTAGGTGAAGGAACGCACAGCAGAGCAGTTTCAAGGAAACGTTTCTCCTGAGTTTTAGACGAAGTTCCCTGAGGTTTAGTACGTATGCCGGCATTGGGATGGAAATACCGGTTTTGTGATTCTGCACAGAAAGGGTTTGCAAACCGCTGAATCCACACGTGAGTTTAACTCTGTCAGTTGAATGCGCACATTGACAACCATTTTGTTAGACAGCTCCGTTTTGTTTTTAGAAGCAGATATTTCTCTGTACAGCCTATGGTCCCATTCACTCGGGAATATCCCAATGCAGCTCCTAGAAGAAACGTGTTTCTGACTCGCTGAATCTCAACATCCATTCAACTCTCTTAGGTGAACGAACGCACAGCAGAGCAGTTTCAAGGAAACGTTTCTCCTGAGTTTTAGACGAAGTTTCCGGCGTTTTAGTACATATGCCGGCATTGGGCTGGAAATACCGGTATTGGGATTCTGCACAGAAAGGGTTTGCAAACCGCTGAATCCACACGTGAGTTTTACTCTGTCAGTTGAATGCACACATTGACAACCATTCAGTTAGATAGCTCCGTTTTGGTTTTAGAAGCAGATATTTTTCTGTACAGTCTATGGTCCCATTCACTCGGGAATATCCCAACACAGCTCCTAGAAGAAACGTGTTTCTGACTCGCTGAATCTCAACATTGATTCAACTCTCTTAGGTGAACGAACGCACAGCAGAGCAGTTTCAAGGAAACGTTTCTCCTGAGTTTTAGACGAAGTTTCCTGCGGTTTAGTACGTATGCCGGCATTGGGCTGGAAATACCTGTTTTGGGATTCTGCAAAGAAAGGGTTTGCCAACCGCTGAATCCACACGTGAGTTTAACTCTGTCAGTTGAATGCACACATTGACAACCATTCAGTTAGATAGCTCCGTTTTGGTTTTAGAAGCAGATATTTCTCTCTACAGCCTATGGTCCCATTCACTCGGGAATATCCCAACGGAGCTCCTAGAAGAAACGTGTTTATGACTCGCTGAATCTCAACATAGATTCAACTCTCTTAGGTGAACGAACGCACAGCAGAGCAGTTTCAAGGAAACGTTTCTCCTGAGTTTTAGACGAAGTTTCCGGAGGTTTAGTACGTATGCCGGCATTGGGCTGGAAATACCGGTATTGGGATTCTGCACAGAAAGGGTTTGCAAACCGCTGAATCCACACGTGTGTTTAACTCTGTCAGTTGAATGCACACATTGACAACCATTCAGTTAGATAGCTCCGTTTTGGTTTTAGAAGCAGATATTTCTCTGTACAGTCTATGGTCCCATTCACTCGGGAATATCCCAACACAGCTCCTAGAAGAAACGTGTTTCTGACTCGCTGAATCTCAACATAGATTCAACTCTCTTAGGTGAACGAACGCACAGCAGAGCAGTTTCAAGGAAACGTTTCTCCTGAGTTTTAGACGAAGTTTCCTGATGTTTAGTATGTTTTCCGGCATTGGGATGTAAATACCGGTTTTGTGATTCTGCACAGAAAGGGTTTGCAAACCGCTGAATCTACACGTGAGTTTAACTCTGTCAGTTGAATGCACACATTGACAACCATTTTGTTAGACAGCTCCGTTTTGGTTTTAGAAGCAGATATTTCGCTGTACAGCCTATGGTCCCATTCACTCGGGAATATCCCAACACAGCTCCTAGAAGAAACGTGTTTTTGAATCCCTGAATCTCAACATAGATTCAACTCTCTTAGGTGAACGAACGCACAGCAGAGCAGTTTCAAGGAAACGTTTCTCCTGAGTTTAGACGAAGTTTCCGGCGGTTTAGTACGTATGCCGGCATTGGGCTGGAAATACCGGTATTGGGATTCTGCACAGAAAGGGTTTGCAAACCGCTGAATCCACACGTGAGTTTACCTCTGTCAGTTGAATGCACACATTGACAACCATTCAGTTAGATAGCTCCGTTTTGGTTTTAGAAGCAGATATTTCTCTGTACAGCCTATGGTCCCATTCACTCGGGAATATCCCAACACAGCTCCTAGAAGAAACGTGTTTCTGACTCGCTGAATCTCAACATAGATTCAACTCTCTTAGGTGAACGAGCGCACAGCAGAGCAGTTTCAAGGAAACGTTTCTCCTGAGTTTTAGACGAAGTTTCCTGATGTTTAGTACGTTTTCCTGCATTGGGATGGAAATACCGGTTTTGTGATTCTGCACAGAAAGGGTTTGCAAACCGCTGAATCTACACGTGAGTTTAACTCTGTCAGTTGAATGCACACATTGACAACCATTTTGTTAGACAGCTCCGTTTTGGTTTTAGAAGCAGATATTTCGCTGTACAGCCTATGGTCCCATTCACTCGGGAATATCCCAACACACCTCCTAGAAGAAACGTGTTTCTGACTCGCTGAATCTCAACATAGATTCAACTCTCTTCGGTGAACTAACACACAGCAGAGTAGTTTCAAGGAAACCTTTCTCCTGCGTTTTAGACGAAGTTTCCTGCGGTTTAGGACGTATGCCGGCATTGGGCTGGAAATACCGGTTTTGGGATTCTGCAAAGAAAGGGTTTGCCAACCGCTGAATCCACACGTGAGTTTAACTCTGTCAGTTGAATGCACACATTGACAGTCATTCAGATAGATAGCTCCGTTTTGGTTTTAGAAGCAGATATTTCTCTGTACAGCCTATGGTCCCATTCACTCGGGAATATCCCAACGCATCTCCTAGAAGAAACGTGTTTCTGACTCGCTGAATCTCAACATAGATTCAACTCTTTTAGGTGAACGAACGCACAGCAGAGCAGTTTCAAGGAAACGTTTCTCCTGAGTTTTAGACCAGGTTTCCGGCGGCCTAGTACGTATGCCGGCATTGGGCTGGAAATACCGGTATTGGGATTCTGCACAGAAAGGGTTTGCAAACCGCTGAATCCACACCTGAGTTTAGCTCTGTCAGTTGAATGCACACATTGACAACCATTCAGTTAGATAGCTCCGTTTTGGTTTTAGAAGCAGATATTTCTATGTACAGCCTATGGTCCCATTCACTCGGGAATATCCCAACACAGCTCCTAGAAGAAACGTGTTTCTGACTCGCTGAATCTCAATATAGATTCAACTCTCTTAGGTGAACGAATTCACAGCAGAGCAGTTTCAAGGAAACGTTTCTCCTGAGCTTTAGACGAAGTTTCCTGCGGTTTAGTACGTATGCCGGCATTGGGCTGGAAATACCGGTTTTGGGATTCTGCAAAGAAAGGGTTTGCCAACCGCTGAATCCACACGTGAGTTTAACTCTGTCAGTTGAATGCACACATTGACAGCCATTCAGTTAGATAGCTCCGTTTTGGTTTTAGAAGCAGATATTTCTCTGTACAGCCTATGGTCCCATTCACTCGGGAATATCCCAACGCAGCTCCTAGAAGAAACGTGTTTCTGACTCGGTGAATCTCAACATACATTCAACTCTCTTAGGTGAACGAACGCACAGCAGAGCAGTTTCAAGGAAACGTTTCTCCTGAGTTTTAGACGAAGTTTCCTGATGTTTAGTACGTTTTCCGGCATGGGGATGGAAATACCGGTATTGGGATTCTGCGCAGAAAGGGTTTGCAAACCGCTGAATCCACACGTGAGTTTAACTCTGTCAGTTGAATGCACACATTGACAACCATTCAGTTAGATAGCTCCGTTTCGGTTTTAGAAGCAGATATTTCTCTGTACAGCCTATGGTCCCATTCACTCGGGAATATCCCAACACAGCTCCTAGAAGAAACGTGTTTCTGACTCGCTGAATCTCAACATAGATTCAACTCTCTTAGGTGAACGAACGCACAGCAGAGCAGTTTCAAGGAAACGTTTCTCCTGAGTTTTAGACGAAGTTTCCTGTGGTTTAGTACGTATGCCGGCATTGGGCTGGAAATACCGGTTTTGGGATTCTGCAAAGAAAGGGTTTGCCAACCGCTGAATCCACACGTGAGTTTAACTCTGTCAGTTGAATGCACACATTGACAGCCATTCAGTTAGATAGCTCCGTTTTGGTTTTAGAAGCAGATATTTCTCTGTACAGCCTATGGTCCCATTCACTCGGGAATATCCCAACGCAGCTCCTAGAAGAAACGTGTTTCTGACTCGCTGAATCTCAACATAGATTCAACTCTCTTAGGTGAATGAACCCACAGCAGAGCAGTTTCAAGGAAACGCTTCTACTGAGTTTTAGACGAGGTTTCCGGCGGTTTAGTACTTATGCCGGCATTGGGCTGGAAATACCGGTATTGGGATTCTGCACAGAAAGGGTTTGCAAACCGCTGAAGCCACACCTGAGTTTAGCTCTGTCAGTTGAATGCACACATTGACAACCATTCAGTTAGATAGCTCCGTTTTGGTTTTAGAAGCAGATATTTCTCAGTACAGCCTATTGTCCCATTCACTCGGGAATATCCCAACACAGCTCCTAGAAGAAACGTTTTTCTGACTCGCTGAATCTCAACATAGATTCAACTCTCTTAGGTGAAGGAACGCACAGCAGAGCAGTTTCAAGGAAACGTTTCTCCTGAGTTTTAGACGAAGTTCCCTGAGGTTTAGTACGTATGCCGGCATTGGGATGGAAATACCGGTTTTGTGATTCTGCACAGAAAGGGTTTGCAAACCGCTGAATCCACACGTGAGTTTAACTCTGTCAGTTGAATGCGCACATTGACAACCATTTTGTTAGACAGCTCCGTTTTGTTTTTAGAAGCAGATATTTCTCTGTACAGCCTATGGTCCCATTCACTCGGGAATATCCCAATGCAGCTCCTAGAAGAAACGTGTTTCTGACTCGCTGAATCTCAACATACATTCAACTCTCTTAGGTGAACGAACGCACAGCAGAGCAGTTTCAAGGAAACGTTTCTCCTGAGTTTTAGACGAAGTTTCCGGCGTTTTAGTACATATGCCGGCATTGGGCTGGAAATACCGGTATTGGGATTCTGCACAGAAAGGGTTTGCAAACCGCTGAATCCACACGTGAGTTTTACTCTGTCAGTTGAATGCACACATTGACAACCATTCAGTTAGATAGCTCCGTTTTGGTTTTAGAAGCAGATATTTTTCTGTACAGTCTATGGTCCCATTCACTCGGGAATATCCCAACACAGCTCCTAGAAGAAACGTGTTTCTGACTCGCTGAATCTCAACATTGATTCAACTCTCTTAGGTGAACGAACGCACAGCAGAGCAGTTTCAAGGAAACGTTTCTCCTGAGTTTTAGACGAAGTTTCCTGCGGTTTAGTACGTATGCCGGCATTGGGCTGGAAATACCTGTTTTGGGATTCTGCAAAGAAAGGGTTTGCCAACCGCTGAATCCACACGTGAGTTTAACTCTGTCAGTTGAATGCACACATTGACAACCATTCAGTTAGATAGCTCCGTTTTGGTTTTAGAGGGAGATATTTCTCTGTACAGCCTATGGTCCCATTCACTCGGGAATATCCCAACGGAGCTCCCAGAAGAAACGTGTTTCTGACTCGCTGAATCTCAACATAGATTCAACTCTCTTAGGTGAACGAACGCACAGCAGAGCAGTTTCAAGGAAACGTTTCTCCTGAGTTTTAGACGAAGTTTCCGGAGGTTTAGTACGTATGCCGGCATTGGGCTGGAAATACCGGTATTGGGATTCTGCACAGAAAGGGTTTGCAAACCGCTGAATCCACACGTGAGTTTAACTCTGTCAGTTGAATGCACACATTGACAACCATTCAGTTAGATAGCTCCGTTTTGGTTTTAGAAGCAGATATTTCTCTGTACAGTCTATGGTCCCATTCACTCGGGAATATCCCAACACAGCTCCTAGAAGAAACGTGTTTCTGACTCGCTGAATCTCAACATAGATTCAACTCTCTTAGGTGAACGAACGCACAGCAGAGCAGTTTCAAGGAAACGTTTCTCCTGAGTTTTAGACGAAGTTTCCTGATGTTTAGTATGTTTTCCGGCATTGGGATGGAAATACCGGTTTTGTGATTCTGCACAGAAAGGGTTTGCAAACCGCTGAATCTACACGTGAGTTTAACTCTGTCAGTTGAATGCACACATTGACAACCATTTTGTTAGACAGCTCCGTTTTGGTTTTAGAAGCAGATATTTCGCTGTACAGCCTATGGGCCCATTCACTCGGGAATATCCCAACACAGCTCCTAGAAGAAACGTGTTTTTGAATCCCTGAATCTCAACATAGATTCAACTCTCTTAGGTGAACGAACGCACAGCAGAGCAGTTTCAAGGAAACGTTTCTCCTGAGTTTAGACGAAGTTTCCGGCGGTTTAGTACGTATGCCGGCATTGGGCTGGAAATACCGGTATTGGGATTCTGCACAGAAAGGGTTTGCAAACCGCTGAATCCACACGTGAGTTTACCTCTGTCAGTTGAATGCACACATTGACAACCATTCAGTTAGATAGCTCCGTTTTGGTTTTAGAAGCAGATATTTCTCTGTACAGCCTATGGTCCCATTCACTCGGGAATATCCCAACACAGCTCCTAGAAGAAACGTGTTTCTGACTCGCTGAATCTCAACATAGATTCAACTCTCTTAGGTGAACGAGCGCACAGCAGAGCAGTTTCAAGGAAACGTTTCTCCTGAGTTTTAGACGAAGTTTCCTGATGTTTAGTACGTTTTCCGGCATTGGGATGGAAATACCGGTTTTGTGATTCTGCACAGAAAGGGTTTGCAAACCGCTGAATCTACACGTGAGTTTAACTCGGTCAGTTGAATGCACACATTGACAACCATTTTGTTAGACAGTTCCGTTTTGGTTTTAGAAGCAGATATTTCGCTGTACAGCCTATGGTCCCATTCACTCGGGAATATCCCAACACACCTCCTAGAAGAAAAGTGTTTCTGACTCGCTGAATCTCAACATAGATTCAACTCTCTTAGGTGAACTAACACACAGCAGAGCAGTTTCAAGGAAACCTTTCTCCTGCGTTTTAGACGAAGTTTCCTGCGGTTTAGGACGTATGCCGGCATTGGGCTGGAAATACCGGTTTTGGGATTCTGCAAAGAAAGGGTTTGCCAACCGCTGAATCCACACGTGAGTTTAACTCTGTCAGTTGAATGCACACATTGACAGTCATTCAGTTAGATAGCTCCGTTTTGGTTTTAGAAGCAGATATTTCTCTGTACAGCCTATGGTCCCATTCACTCGGGAATATCCCAACGCAGCTCCTAGAAGAAACGTGTTTCTGACTCGCTGAATCTCAACATAGATTCAACTCTCTTAGGTGAACGAACGCACAGCAGAGCAGTTCAAGGAAACGTTTCTCCTGAGTTTTAGACGAGGTTTCCGGCGGCCTAGTACGTATGCCGGCATTGGGCTGGAAATACCGGTATTGGGATTCTGCACAGAAAGGGTTTGCAAACCGCTGAATCCACACCTGAGTTTAGCTCTGTCAGTTGAATGCACACATTGACAACCATTCAGTTAGATAGCTCCGTTTTGGTTTTAGAAGCAGATATTTCTATGTACAGCCTATGGTCCCATTCACTCGGGAATATCCCAACACAGCTCCTAGAAGAAACGTGTTTCTGACTCGCTGAATCTCAACATAGATTCAACTCTCTTAGGTGAACGAACTCACAGCAGAGCAGTTTCAAGGAAACGTTTCTCCTGAGCTTTAGACGAAGTTTCCTGCGGTTTAGTACGTATGCCGGCATTGGGCTGGAAATACCGGTTTTGGGATTCTGCAAAGAAAGGGTTTGCCAACCGCTGAATCCACACGTGAGTTTAACTCTGTCAGTTGAATGCACACATTGACAGCCATTCAGTTAGATAGCTCCGTTTTGGTTTTAGAAGCAGATATTTCTCTGTACAGTCTATGGTCCCATTCACTCGGGAATATCCCAACACAGCTCCTAGAAGAAACGTGTTTCTGACTCGCTGAATCTCAACATAGATTCAACTCTCTTAGGTGAACGAACGCACAGCAGAGCAGTTTCAAGGAAACGTTTCTCCTGAGCTTTAGACGAAGTTTCCTGCGGTTTAGTACGTATGCCGGCATTGGGCTGGAAATACCAGTTTTGGGATTCTGCAAAGAAAGGGTTTGCCAACCGCTGAATCCACACGTGAGTTTAACTCTGTCAGTTGAATGCACACATTGACAGCCATTCAGTTAGATAGCTCCGTTTTGGTTTTAGAAGCAGATATTTCTCTGTACAGCCTATGGTCCCATTCACTCGGGAATATCCCAACGCAGCTCCTAGAAGAAACGTGTTTCTGACTCGGTGAATCTCAACATACATTCAACTCTCTTAGGTGAACGAACGCACAGCAGAGCAGTTTCAAGGAAACGTTTCTCCTGAGTTTTAGACGAAGTTTCCTGATGTTTAGTACGTTTTCCGGCATTGGGATGGAAATACCGGTTTTGTGATTCTGCGCAGAAAGGGTTTGCAAACCGCTGAATCTACACGTGAGTTTAACTCTGTCAGTTGAATGCACACATTGACAACCATTTTGTTAGACAGCTCCGTTTTGGTTTTAGAAGCAGATATTTCGCTGTACAGCCTATGGTCCCATTCACTCGGGAATATCCCAACACACCTCCTAGAAGAAACGTGTTTCTGACTCGCTGAATCTCAACATAGATTCAACTCTCTTAGGTGAACTAACATACAGCAGAGCAGTTTCAAGGAAACCTTTCTCCTGCGTTTTAGACGAAGTTTCCTGCGGTTTAGGACGTATGCCGGCATTGGGCTGGAAATACCGGTTTTGGGATTCTGCAAAGAAAGGGTTTGCCAACCGCTGAATCCACACGTGAGTTTAACTCTGTCAGTTGAATGCACACATTGACAGCCATTCAGTTAGATAGCTCCGTTTTGGTTTTAGAAGCAGATATTTCTCTGTACAGTCTATGGTCCCATTCACTCGGGAATATCCCAACACAGCTCCTAGAAGAAGCGTGTTTCTGACTCGCTGAATCTCAACATAGATTCAACTCTCTTAGGTGAACGAACGCACAGCAGAGCAGTTTCAAGGAAACGTTTCCCCTGAGTTTTAGACGAAGTTCCCTGAGGTTTAGTACGTATGCCGGCATTGGGATGGAAATACCGGTTTTGTGATTCTGCACAGAAAGGGTTTGCAAACCCCTGAATCCACACGTGAGTTTAACTCGGTCAGTTGAATGCACACATTGACAACCATTTTGTTAGACCGCTCCGTTTTGGTTTTAGAAGCTGATATTTTGCTGTACAGCCTATGGTCCCATGCACTCGGGAATATCCCAACGCAGCTCCTAGAAGAAACGTGTTTCTGACTCGCTGAATCTCAACATAGATTCAACTCTCTTAGGTGAACGAACGCACAGCAGAGCAGTTTCAAGGAAACGATTCTCCTGAGCTTTAGACCAAGTTTACTGCTGTTTAGTACGTATGCCGGCATTGGGATGGAAATACCGGTTTTGGGATTCTTCACAGAAATTGTTTGCAAACCGCTGAATGCACACGTGAGTTTAACTCTGTCAGTTGAATGCGCACATTGACAAGCATTCAGTTAGATAGCTCCGTTTTGGTTTTAGAAGCAGATTTTTATCTGTACAGCCTATGGTCCCATTCACTCGGGAATATCCCAACGCAGCTCCTAGAAGAAACGAGTTTCTGACTCGCTGAGTCTCAACATAGATTCAACTCTCTTAGGTGAACGAACGCACAGTAGAGCAGTTTCAAGGAAACGTTTCTCCTGAGTTTTAGACGAAGTTTCCTGCGGTTTAGTACGTATGCCGGCATTGGGCTGGAAATCCCGGTTTTGGGAATGTGCAAAGAAAGGGTTTGCCAACCGCTGAATCCACACGTGAGTTTAACTCTGTCAGTTGAATGCACACATTGACAGCCATTCAGTTAGATAGCTCCGTTTTGGTTTTAGAAGCAGATATTTCTCTGTACAGCCTATGGTCCCATTCACTCGGGAATATCCCAACGCAGCTCCTAGAAGAAACGTGTTTCTGACTCTCTGAATCTCAACATAGATTCAACTCTCTTAGGTGAACGAACGCACAGCAGAGCAGATTCAAGGAAATGTTTCTCCTGAGTTTTAGACGAAGTTTCCGGCGGTCTAGTATGTATGCCGTCATTGGGCTCGAAATACCGGTATTGGGATTCTGCACAGAAAGGGTTTGCCAACCGCTGAATCCACACGTGAGTTTAACTCTGTCAGTTGAATGCACACATTGACAACCATTTTGATAGACAGCTCCGTTTTTGTTTTAGAATCAGATATTTCGCTGTACAGCCTACGGTCCCATTCACTCGGGAATATCCCAACGCAGCTCCTAGAAGAAACGTGTTTCTGACTCGCTGAATCTCAACATAGATTCACCTCTCTTAGGTGAACGAACGCACAGCAGAGCAGTCTCAAGGAAACGTTTCTCCTGAGTTTTAGACGAAGTTTCCGGCGATTTAGTACGTCTGCCGGCATTGGGCTGGAAATACCGGTATTGTGATTCTGCACAGAAAGGGTTTGCAAACCGCTGAATCCACACGTGAGTTTAACTCTGTCAATTGAATTCACACATTGACAGCCATACAGTTAGATAGCTCCGTTTTGGTTTTAGAAGCAGATATTTCTCTGTACAGCCTATGGTCCCATTCACTCGGGAATATCCCAACGCAGCTCCTAGAAGAAACGGGTTTCTGACTCGCTGAATCTCAACATAGATTCAATTCTCTTAGGTGAAAGAACGCACAGCAGAGCAGTTTCAAGGAAACGTTTCTCCTGAGTTTTAGACGAAGTTTCCGGCGGTTTAGTACGTATGCCGGCATTGGGCTGGAAATACCGGTATTGGGATTCTTCACAGAAAGGGTTTGCAAACCGCTGAATCCACACGTGATGTTAACTCTATCAGTTGAATGCACACATTGACAACCATTCAGTTAGATAGCTCCGTTTTGGTTTTAGAAGCAGATATTTCTCTGTACAGCCTATGGTCCCATTCACTCGGGAATATCCCAACACAGCTCCTAGAAGAATCGTGTTTCTGACTCGCTGAATCTCAACATAGATTCAACTCTCTTAGGTGAACGAACGCACAGCAGAGCAGTTTCAAGGAAACGTTTCCCCTGAGTTTTAGACGAAGTTTCCTGAGGTTTAGTACGTATGCCGGCATTGGGATGGAAATACCGGTTTTGTGATTCCGCACAGAAAGGGTTTGCAAACCGCTGAATTCACACGTGAGTTTAACTCGGTCAGTTGAATGCACACATTGACAACCATTTTGTTAGACCGCTCCGTTTTTTTTAGAAGCAGATATTTATCTGTACAGCCTATGGTCCCATTCACTCGGGAATATCACAACGCAGCTCCTAGAAGAAATGTATTTCTGGCTCGCTGAATCTCCACGTAGATTCAACTCTCTTAGGTGAACGAACGCACAGCACAGCAGTTTCAAGGAAACGTTTCCCTGAGTTTTAGACGAAGTTTCCTGCGGTTTAGTACCTATGCCGTCATTGGGCTGGAAATACCGGTTTTGGGATTCTGCAAAGAAAGGGTTTGCCAACCGCTGAATCCACACGTGAGTTTAACTCTGTCAGTTGAATGCACACATTGACAGCCATTCAGTTAGATAGCTCCGTTTTGGTTTTAGAAGCAGATATTTCTCTGTACAGCCTCTGGTCCCATTCACTCGGGAATATCCCAACGCAGCTCCTAGAAGAAACGGGTTTCTGACTCGCTGAATCTCAACATAGATTCAATTCTCTTAGGTGAAAGAACGCACAGCAGAGCAGTTTCAAGGAAACGTTTCTCCTGAGTTTTAGACGAAGTTTCCTGCGGTTTAGTACGTATGCCGGCATTGGGCTGGAAATACCGGTATTGGGATTCTGCACAGAAAGGGTTTGCAAGCCGCTGAATGCACACGTGAGTTTACCTCTGTCAGTTGAATGCACACAATGACAGCCATTCAGTTAGATAGCTACGTTTTGGTTTTAGAAGCAGATATTTCTCTGTACAGCCTATGGTCCCATTCACTCGGGAATATCCCAACGCAGCTCCTAGAAGAAACGTGTTTCTAACTCTCTGAATCTCAACATAGATTCAACTCTCTTAGGTGAACGAATGCACAGCAGAGCAGATTCAAGGAAACGTTTTCTCCTGAGTTTTAGACGAAGTTTCCGGCGGTCTAGTATGTATGCCGTCATTGGGCTGGAAATACCGGTTTTGGGATTCTGCACAGAAAGGGTTTGCAAACCGCTGAATCCACACGTGAGTTTAACTCTGTCAGTTGAATGCACACATTGACAACCATTCAGTTAGATAGCTCCGTTTTGGTTTTAGAATTAGATATTTCTCTGTACAGCCTATGGTCCCATTCACTCGGGAATATCCCAACACAGCTCCTAGAAGAAACGTGTTTCTGACTCGCTGAATCTCAACATAGATTCAACTCTCTTAGGTGAACGAGCGCACAGCAGAGCAGTTTCAAGGAAACATTTCCCCTGAGTTTTAGACGAAGTTCCCTGAGGTTTAATACGTATGCCGGCATTGGGATGGAAATACCGGTTTTGTGATTCTGCACAGAAAGGGTTTGCAAACCGCTGAATCCACACGTGAGTTTAACTCGGTCAGTTGAATGCATACATTGACAACCATTTTGTTAGATCGCTCCGTTTTGGTTTTAGAAGCAGATATTTTGCTCTACAGCCTATGGTCCCATTCACTCGGGAATATCCCAGCGCAGCTCCTAGAAGAAACGTGTTTCTGACTCGCTGAATCTCAACATAGATTCAACTCTCTTAGGTGAACGAACGCACAGCAGAGCAGTTTCAAGGAAACGATTCTCCTGAGTTTTAGACCAAGTTTACTGCTGTTTAGTACGTACGCCGGCATTGGGATGGAAATACCGGTTTTGGGATTCTTCACAGAAATGGTTTGCAAACCGCTGAACGCACACGTGAGTTTAACTCTGTCAGTTGAATGCGCACATTGACAAGCATTCAGTTAGATAGCTCCGTTTTCGTTTTAGAAGCAGATTTTTATCTGTACAGCCTATGGTCCCATTCACTCGGGAATATCCCAACGCAGCTCCTAGAAGAAACGAGTTTCTGACTCGCTGAGTCTCAACATAGATTCAACTCTCTTAGGTGAACGAACGCACAGCAGAGCAATTTCAAGGAAACGTTTCTCCTGAGTTTTAGACGAAGTTTCCTGCGGTTTAGTACGTATGCCGGCATTTGGCTGGAAATACCGGTTTTGGGATTCTGCAAAGAAAGGGTTTGCCAACCGCTGAATCCACACGTGAGTTTAACTCTGTCAGTTGAATGCCCACATTGACAGCCATTCAGTTAGATAGCTCCGTTTTGGTTTTAGTAGCAGATATTTCTCTGTACAGCCTATGGTCCCATTCACTCGGAAATATCCCAACGCAGCTCCTAGAAGAAACGTGTTTCTGACTCGCTGAATCTCAACATACATTCACCTCTCTTAGGTGAACGAACGCACAGCAGGACAGATTCAAGGAAACGTTTCTCCTGAGATTTATACGAAGTTTCCGGCGGTTTAGTACGTATGCCGGCATTGGGCTGGAAATACCGGTATTGGGATTCTGCACAGAAAGGGTTTGCAAACCGCTGAATCCACACGGGAGTTTAACTTTGTCAGTTGAATGCACACATTGACAGCCATTCAGTTAGATAGCTCCGTTTTGGTTTTAGAAGCAGATATTTCTCTGTACAGCCTATGGTCCCATTCACTCGGAAATATCCCAACGCAGCTCCTAGAATAAACGGGTTTCTGACTCGCTGAATCTCAACATAGATTCAATTCTCTTAGGTGAAAGAACGCACAGCAGAGCAGTTTCAAGGAAACGTTTCTCCTGAGTTTTAGACGAAGTTTACGGCGGTTTAGTACGTATGCCGGCATTGGGCTGGAAATACCGGTATTGGGATTCTGCACAGAAAGGGTTTGCAAACCGCTGAATACACACGTGAGTTTAACTCTGTCAGTTGAATGCACACATTGACAACCATTTTGTTAGACCACTCCGTTTTGGTTTTAGAAGCAGATATTTTGCTGTACAGACTATGGTCCCATTCACTCGGGAATATCCCAACGCAGCTCCTAGAAGAAACGAGTTTCTGACTCGCTGAGTCTCAACATAGATTCAACTCTCTTAGGTGAACGAACGCACAGCAGAGCAGTTTCAAGGAAACGTTTCTCCTGAGTTTTAGACGAAGTTTCCTGCGGTTTAGTACGTATGCCGGCATTGGGCTGGAAATACCGGTTTTGGGA
This sequence comes from Aotus nancymaae, assembly GCF_030222135.1. NCBI lineage: Eukaryota > Metazoa > Chordata > Mammalia > Primates > Aotidae > Aotus > Aotus nancymaae. The sequence goes on from NW_026988565.1 coordinate 1,383,979, forward strand.
TTCTGCACAGAAAGGGTTTGCCAACCGCTGAATCCACACGTGAGTTTAACTCTGTCACTTGAATGCCCACATTGACAGCCATTCAGTTAGATAGCTCCGTTTTGGTTTTAGTAGCAGATATTTCTCTGTACAGCCTATGGTCCCATTCACTCGGAAATATCCCAACGCAGCTCCTAGAAGAAACGTGTTTCTGACTCGCTGAATCTCAACATAGATTCAACTCTCTTAGGTGAACGAACGCACAGCAGAGCAGTTTCAAGGAAACGTTTCTCCTGAGTTTTAGACGAAGTTTCCGGCGGTTTAGTACGTATGCCGGCATTGGGCTGGAAATACCGGTTTTGTGATTCTGCACAGAAAGGGTTTGCAAACCGCTGAATCGACACGTGAGTTTAACTCTGTCAGTTGAATGCCCACATTGACAGCCATTCAGTTAGATAGCTCCGTTTTGGTTTTAGTAGCAGATATTTCTCTGTACAGCCTATGATCCCATTCACTCAGAAATATCCCAACGCAGCTCCTAGAAGAAACGTGTTTCTGACTCGCTGAATCTCAACATAGATTCACCTCTCTTAGGTGAACGAACGCACAGCAGGGCAGTTTCAAGGAAACGTTTCTCCTGAGATTTATACGAAGTTTCCGGCGGTTTAGTACGTATGCCGTCATTGGGCTGGAAATACCGGTATTGGGATTCTGCACAGAAAGGGTTTGCAAACCGCTGAATCCACACGGGAGTTTAACTTTGTCAGTTGAATGCACACATTGACAGCCATTCAGTTAGATAGCTCCGTTTTGGTTTTAGAAGCAGATATTTCTCTGTACAGCCTATGGTCCCATTCACTCGGAAATATCCCAACGCAGCTCCTAGAATAAACGGGTTTCTGACTCGCTGAATCTCAACATAGGTTCAATTCTCTTAGGTGAAAGAACGCACAGCAGAGCAGTTTCAAGGAAACGTTTCTCGTGAGTTTTAGACGAAGTTTACGCCGGTTTAGTACGTATGCCGGCATTGGGCTGGAAATACCGGTATTGGGATTCTGCACAGAAAGGGTTTGCAAACCGCTGAATCCACACGTGAGTTTAACTCTGTCAGTTGAATGCACACATTGACAACCATTTTGTTAGACCACTCCGTTTTCGTTTTAGAAGCAGATATTTTGCTGTACAGACTATGGTCCCATTCACTCGGGAATATCCCAACGCAGCTCCTAGAAGAAACGAGTTTCTGACTCCCTGAGTCTCAACATAGATTCAACTCTCTTAGGTGAACGAACGAACAGCAGAGCAGTTTCAAGGAAACGTTTCTCCTGAGTTTTAGACGAAGTTTCCTGCGGTTTAGTACGTATGCCGGCATTGGGCTGGAAATACCGGTTTTGGGATTCTGCAAAGAAAGGGTTTGCCAACCGCTGAATCCACACGTGAGTTTAACTCTGTCAGTTGAATGCCCACATTGACAGCCATTCAGTTAGATAGCTCCGTTTGGTTTTAGTAGCAGATATTTCTCTGTACAGCCTATGGTCCCATTCACTCGGAAATATCCCAACGCAGCTCCTAGAAGAAACGTGTTTCTGACTCGCTGAATCTCAACATAGATTCAACTCTCTTAGGTGAACGAACGCACAGCAGAGCAGTTTCAAGGAAACGTTTCTCCTGAGTTTTAGACGAAGTTTCCGGCGGTTTAGTACGTAGGCCGGCATTGGGCTGGAAATACCGGTTTTGTGATTCTGCACAGAAAGGGTTTGCAAACCGCTGAATCGACACGTGAGTTTAACTCTGTCAGTTGAATGCCCACATTGACAGCCATTCAGTTAGATAGCTCCGTTTTGGTTTTAGTAGCAGATATTTCTCTGTACAGCCTATGATCCCATTCACTCGGAAATATCCCAACGCAGCTCCTAGAAGAAACGTGTTTCTGACTCGCTGAATCTCAACATAGATTCACCTCTCTTAGGTGAATGAACGCACAGCAGAGCAGTTTCAAGGAAACGTTTCTCCTGAATTTTAGACGAAGTTTCCGGCGGTTTAGTACGTATGCCGGCAGTGGGCTGGAAATACCGGTATTGGGATTCTGCACAGAAAGGGTTTGCAAACCGCTGAATCCACACGTGAGTTTAACTCTATCAGTTGAATGCACACATTGACAACCATTCAGTTAGATAGCTCCGTTTTGGTTTTAGAAGCAGATATTTCTCTGTACAGCCTATGGTCCCATTCACTCGGGAATATCCCAACACAGCTCCTAGAAGAAACGTGTTTCTGACTCGCTGAATCTCAACATAGATTCAACTCTCTTAGGTGAACGAACGCACAGCAGAGCAGTTTCAAGGAAACGTTTCCCCTGAGTTTTAGACGAAGTTTCCTGAGGTTTAGTACGTATGCCGGCATTGGGTTGGAAATACCGGTTTTGTGATTCTGCACAGAAAGGGTTTGCAAACCGCTGAAACCACACGTGAGTTTAACTCGGTCAGTTGAATGCACACATTGGCAACCATTTCTTAGACCGCTCCCTTTTGGTTTTAGAAGCAGATATTTTGCTGTACAGCCTATGGTCCCATTCACTCGGGAATATCCCAACGCAGCTCCTAGAAGAAACGTGTTTCTGACTCGCTGAATCTCAACATAGATTCAACTCTCTTAGGTGAGCGAACGCACAGCAGAGCAGTTTCAAGGAAACGTTTCCCCTGAGTTTTAGACGAAGTTTCCTGAGATTTAGTACGTATGCCGGCATTGGGATGGAAATACCGGTTTTGTGATTCTGCACAGAAAGGGTTTGCAAACCGCTGAATACACACGTGAGTTTAACTCTGTCAGTTGAATGCACACATTGACAGCCATTCAGTTAGATAGCTCCGTTTTGGTTTTAGAAGCAGATATTTCTCTGTACAGCCTATGGTCCCATTCACTCGGGAATATCCCAACGCAGCTCCTAGAGGAAAGGTGTTTCTGACTCGCTGAATCTCAACATAGATTCACCTCTCTTAGGTGAACGAACGCACAGCAGAGCAGTTTCAAGGAAACGTTTCTCCTGAGTTTTAGACGAAGTTTCCGGCGGTTTAGTACGTATGCCGGCATAGGGCTGGAAATACCGGTATTGGGATTCTGCACAGAAAGGGTTTGCAAACCGCTGAATCCACACGTGAGTTTAACTCTGTCAATTGAATGCACACATTGACAGCCATTCAGTTAGATAGCTCCGTTTTGGTTTTAGAAGCAGATATTTCTCTGTACAGCCTATGGTCCCATTCACTCGGGAATATCCCAACGCAGCTCCTAGAAGAAACGGGTTTCTGACTCGCTGAATCTCAACATAGATTCACCTCTCTTAGGTGAACGAACGCACAGCAGAGCAGTTTCAAGGAAACGTTTCTCCTGAGTTTTAGACGAAGTTTCCGGCGGTTTAGCACGTATGCCGGCATTGGGCTGGAAATACCGGTATTGGGATTCTGCACAGAAAGGGTTTGCAAACCGCTGAATCCACACGTGAGTTTAACTCTGTCAGTTGAATGCACACATTGACAACCATTCAGTTAGATAGCTCCGTTTTGGTTTTAGAAGCAGATATTTCTCTGTACAGCCTATGGTCCCATTCACTCGGGAATATCCCAACACAGCTCCTAGAAGAAACGTGTTTCTGACTCGCTGAATCTCAACATAGATTCAACTCTCTTAGGTGAACGAACGCACAGCAGAGCAGTTTCAAGGAAACGTTTCCCCTGAGTTTTAGACGAAGTTTCCTGAGGTTTAGTACGTATGCCGGCATTGGGATGGAAATACCGGTTTTGTGATTCTGCACAGAAAGGGTTTGCAAACCGCTGAATCCACACGTGAGTTTAACTCTGTCAGTTGAATGGACACATTAACAACCATTTTGTTAGACAGCTCCGTTTTGGTTTTAGAAGCAGATATTTCGCTGTACAGCCTATGGTCCCATTCACTCGGGAATATCCCAACGCAGCTCCTAGAAGAAACGTGTTTCTGATTCGATGAATCTCAACATAGATTCAACTCTCTTAGGTGAACGAACGCACAGCAGAGCAGTTTCAAGGAAACGATTCTCCTGAGTTTTAGACCAAGTTTACTGCTGTTTAGTACGTATGCCGTCATTGGGCTGGAAATACCGGTTTTGGGATTCTGCAAAGAAAGGGTTTGCCATCCGCTGAATCCACACGTGAGTTTAACTCTGTCAATTGAATGCACACATTGACAGCCATTCAGTTAGATAGCTCCGTTTTGGTTTTAGTAGCAGATATTTCTCTGTACAGCCTATGGTCCCATTCACTCGGGAATATCCCAACGCAGCTCCTAGAAGAAAGGTGTTTCTGACTCGCTGAATCTCAACATAGATTCAACTCTCTTAGGTGAACGAACGCACAGCAGAGCAGATTCAAGGAAACGTTTCTCCTGAGTTTTAGACGAAGTTTCCGGCGGTCTAGTATGTATGCCGTCATTGGGCTGGAAATACCGGTATTGGGATTCTGCACAGAAAGGGTTTGCCAACCGCTGAATCCACACGTGAGTTTAACTCTGTCAGTTGAAAGCACACATTGACAACCATTCAGTTAGATAGCTCCGTTTTGGTTTTAGAAGCAGATATTTCTCTGTGCAGTCTATGGTCCCATTCACTCGGGGATATCCCAACACAGCTCCTAGAAGAAACGTGTTTCTGACTCGCTGAATCTCAACATAGATTCAACTCTCTTAGGTGAACGAACGCACAGCAGAGCAGTTTCAAGGAAACGTTTCTCCTGAGTTTTAGACGAAGATTCCTGCGGTTTAGTACGTATGCTAGCATTGGGCTGGAAATACCGGTTTTGGGATTCTGCAAAGAAAGGGTTTGCCAACCGCTGAATCCACACGTGAGTTTAACTCTGTCAGTTGAATGCACACATTGACAGCCATTCAGTTAGATAGCTCCGTTTTGGTTTTAGAAGCAGATATTTCTCTGTACAGCCTATGGTCCCATTCATTCGGGAATATCCCAACGCAGCTCCTAGAAGAAACGTGTTTCTGACTCCCTGAATCTCAACATACATTCAACTCTCTTAGGTGAACGAACGCACAGAAGAGCAGTTTCAAGGAAACGTTTCTCCTGAGTTTTAGACGAAGTTTCCGGCGGTTTAGTACGTATGCCGGCATTGGGCTGGAAATACCGGTTTTGTGATTCTGCACAGAAAGGGTTTGCAAACCGCTGAATCTACACGTGAGTTTAACTCTGTCAGTTGAATGCACACATTGACAACCATTTTGTTAGACAGCTCCGTTTTGGTTTTAGAAGCAGATATTTCGCTGTACAGCCTATGGTCCCATTCACTCGGGAATATCCCAACACACCTCCTAGAAGAAACGTGTTTCTGACTCGCTGAATCTCAACATAGATTCAACTCTCTTAGGTGAACTAACACACAGCAGAGCAGTTTCAAGGAAACGTTTCTCCTGAGTTTTAGACGAAGTTTCCTGCGGTTTAGGATGTATGCCGGCATTGGGCTGGAAATACCGGTATTGGGATTCTGCACAGAAAGGGTTTGCAAACCGCTGAATCCACACGTGAGTTTAACTCTGTCAGTTGAATGCACACATTGACAACCATTCAGTTAGATAGCTCCGTTTTGGTTTTAGAAGCAGATATTTCTCTGTACAGTCTATGGTCCCATTCACTCGGGAATATCCCAACACACCTCCTAGAAGAAACGTGTTTCTGACTCGCTGAATCTCAACATAGATTCAACTCTCGTAGGTGAAAGAACGCACAGCAGAGCAGTTTCAAGGAAACGTTTCTCCTGAGTTTTAGACGAAGTTTACTGCGCTTTAGGACGTATGCAACCATTGAGCTGGAAATACCGGTTTTGGGATTCTGCACAGAAAGGGTTTGCAAACCGCTGAATCCACACGTGAGTTTAACTCTGTCGGTTGAATGCACACATTGACAACCATTCAGTTAGATAGGTCCGTTTTGTTTTTAGAAGCAGATATTTCTCTGTACAGCCTATGGTCCCATTCACTCGGGAATATCCCAACGAAGCTCGTAGAATAAACGTGTTTCTGACTCGCTGAATCTCAACATTGATTCAACTCTCTTAGGTGAACGAACGCACAGCAGAGCAGTTTCAAGGCAACGATTCTCCTGAGTTTTAGACGAAGTTTCCTGGGGTTTAGTACGTATGCCGGCATTGGGATGGAAATACCGGTTTTGGGATTCTACACAGAAATGGTTTCCAAACTGCTGAATGCACACGTGAGTTTTACTCTGTCAGTTGAATGCACACATTGACAACCATTCAGTTAGATAGCTCCGTTTTGGTTTTAGAAGCAGATATTTCTCTGAACAGCCTATGGTCCCATTCACTCGGGAATATCCCAACGCAGCTCCTAGAAGAAACGTGTTTCTGACTCGCTGAATCTGAACATAGATTCAACTCTCTTAGGTGAACGAACGCACAGCAGAGCAGTTTCAAGGAAACGTTTCTCCTGAGTTTTAGACGAAGTTTCCTGATGTTTAGTACGTTTGCCGGCATTGGGATGGAAATACCGGTTTTGTGATTCTGCACAGAAAGGGTTGCAAACCGCTGAATCTACACGTGAGTTTAGCTCTGTCAGTTGAATGCACACATTGACACCATTTTGTTAGACAGCTCCGTTTTGGTTTTAGAAGCAGATATTTCGCTGTTCAGCCTATGGTCCCATTCACTCGGGAATATCCCAACACACCTCCTAGAAGAAACGTGTATCTGACTCGCTGAATCTTAACATAGATTCAACTCTCTTAGGTGAACTAACACACAGCAGAGCAGGTTCAAGGAAACCTTTCTCCTGAGTTTTAGACGAAGTTTCCTGCGGTTTAGTACGTATGCCGGCATTGGGCTGGAAATACGGGTTTTGGGATTCTGCACAGAAAGGGTTTGCAAACCGCTGAATCCACACGTGAGTTTAACTCTGTCTGTTGAATGCACACATTGACAACCATTTTGTTATACAGCTCCGTTTTGGTTTTAGAAGCAGATATTTCTCTGTACAGCCTATGGTCCCATTCACTCGGGAATATCCCAACGCAGCTCCTAGAAGAAACGTGTTTCTGACTCGCTGAATCTCAACATAGATTCAACTCTCTTAGGTGAACGAACGCACAGCAGAGCAGTTTCAAGGAAACGTTTCTCCTGAGTTTTAGACGAAGTTTACTGCGCTTTAGGACGTATGCAACCATTGAGCTGGAAATACCGGTTTTGGGATTCTGCACAGAAAGGGTTTGCAAACCGCTGAATCCACACGTGAGTTTAACTCTGTCGGTTGAATGCACACATTGACAACCGTTCAGTTAGATAGGTCCGTTTTGTTTTTAGAAGCAGATATTTCTCTGTACAGCCTATGGTCCCATTCACTCGGGAATATCCCAACGCAGCTCGTAGAATAAACGTGTTTCTGACTCGCTGAATCTCAACATTGATTCAACTCTCTTAGGTGAACGAACGCACAGCAGAGCAGTTTCCAGGAAACGATTCTCCTGAGTTTTAGACGAAGTTTCCTGGGGTTTAGTACGTATGCCGGCATTGGGATGGAAATACCGGTTTTGGGATTCTACACAGAAATGGTTTCCAAACTGCTGAATGCACACGTGAGTTTTACTCTGTCAGTTGAATGCACACATTGACAACCATTCAGTTAGATAGCTCCGTTTTGGTTTTAGAAGCAGATATTTCTCTGAACAGCCTATGGTCCCATTCACTCGGGAATATCCCAACGCAGCTCCTAGAAGAAACGTGTTTCTGACTCGCTGAATCTGAACATAGATTCAACTCTCTTAGGTGAACGAACGCACAGCAGAGCAGTTTCAAGGAAACGTTTCTCCTGAGTTTTAGACGAAGTTTCCTGATGTTTAGTACGTTTGCCGGCATTGGGATGGAAATACCGGTTTTGTGATTCTACACAGAAAGGGTTGCAAACCGCTGAATCTACACGTGAGTTTAGCTCTGTCAGTTGAATGCACACATTGACACCATTTTGTTAGACAGCTCCGTTTTGGTTTTAGAAGCAGATATTTCAGCCCATGGTCCCATTCACTCGGGAATATCCCAACACACCTCCTAGAAGAAACGTGTATCTGACTCGCTGAATCTCAACATAGATTCAACTCTCTTAGGTGAACTAACACACAGTAGAGCAGGTTCAAGGAAACCTTTCTCCTGAGTTTTAGACGAAGTTTCCTGCGGTTTAGTACGTATGCCGGCATTGGGCTGGAAATACGGGTTTTGGGATTCTGCACAGAAAGGGTTTGCAAACCGCTGAATCCACACGTGAGTTTAACTCTGTCTGTTGAATGCACACATTGACAACCATTTTGTTATACTGCTCCGTTTTGGTTTTAGAAGCAGATATTTCTCTGTACAGCCTATGGTCCCATTCACTCGGGAATATCCCAACGCAGCTCCTAGAAGAAACGTGTTTCTGACTCGCTGAATCTCAACATAGATTCAACTCTCTTAGGTGAACGAACGCACAGCAGAGCAGTTTCAAATAAACGTTTCTCCTGAGTTTTAGACGAGGTTTCCGGCGGTTTAGTACGTATGCCGGCATTGGGCTGGAAATAACGGTATTGGGATTCTCCACAGAAAGGGTTTGCAAACCGCTGAATCCACACCTGAGTTTAGCTCTGTCAGTTGAATGCGCACATTGACAACCATTCAGTTAGATAGCTCCGTTTTGGTTTTAGAAGCAGATATTCTCTGTACAGCCTATTGTCCCATTCACTCGGGAATATCCCAACACAGCTCCTAGAAGAAACGTGTTTCTGACTCGCTGAATCTCAACATAGATTCAACTCTCTTAGGTGGACGAACGCACAGCAGAGTAATTTCAAGGAAACGTTTCTCCTGAGTTTTAGACGAAGTTTCCCGCGGTTTAGTACATATGCCGGCATTGGGCTTGAATTACCGGTTTTGGGATTCTGCAAAGAAAGGGTTTGACAACCGCTGAATCCACACGTGAGTTTAACTCTGTCAGTTGAATGCACACATTGACAGCCATTCAGTTAGATAGCTCCGTTTTGGTTTTAGAAGCAGATATTTCTTTGTCCATCCTATGGTCCCATTCACTCGGGAATATCCCAACGCAGCTCCTAGAAGAAACGTGTTTATGACTCGCTGAATCTCAACATAGATTCAACTCTCTTAGGTGAACGAACGCACAGCAGAGCAGTTTCAAGGAAACTTTTCTCCTGAGTTTTAGACGAGGTTTCCGGCGGTTTAGTACGTATGCCGGCATTGGGCTGGAAATACCGGTATTGGGATTCTGCACAGAAAGGGTTTGCAAACCGCTGAATACACACCTGAGTTTCGCTCTGTCACTTGAATGCACACATTGACAACCATTCAGTTAGATAGCTCCGTTTTGGTTTTAGAAGCAGATATTACTCTGTACAGCCTATTGACCCATTCACTCGGGAATATCCCAACACAGCTCCTAGAAGAAACATGTTTCTGACTCGCTGAATCTCAACATAGATTCAACTCTCTTAGGTGAACGAACGCACAGCAGAGCAGTTTCAAGGAAACGTTTCTCCTGAGTTTTAGACGAAGTTTCCTGAGGTTTAGTACGTATGCCGGCATTGGGATGGAAATACCGGTTTTGTGATTCTGCACAGAAAGGGTTTGCAAACCGCTGAATCCACACGTGAGTTTAACTCTGTCAGTTGAATGCACACATTGACAACCATTTTGTTAGACAGCTCCGTATTGGTTTTAGAAGCAGATATTTCTCTGTACAGCCTATGGTCCCATTCACTCGGGAATATCCCAAAGCAGCTCCTAGAAGAAACGTGTTTCTGACTCGCTGAATCTCAACATACATTCAACTCTCTTAGGTGAACGAACGCACAGCAGAGCAGTTTCAAGGAAACGTTTCTCCTGAGTTTTAGACGAAGTTTCCGGCGGTTTAGTACATATGCCGGCATTGGGCTGGAAATACCGGTATTGGGATTCTGCACAGAAAGGGTTTGCAAACCGCTGAATCCACACGTGAGTTTAACTCTGTCAGTTGAATGCACACATTGACAACCATTCAGTTAGATAGCTCCCTTTTGGTTTTTGAAGCAGATATTTCTCTGTACAGCCTATTGTCCCATTCACTCGGGAATATCCCAACACAGCTCCTAGAAGAAACGTGTTTCTGACTCGCTGAATCTCAACATAGATTCAACTCTCTTAGGTGAATGAACGCACAGCCGAGCAGTTTCAAGGAAACGTTTCTCCTGAGCTTTAGACGAAGTTTCCTGCGGTTTAGTATGTATGCCGGCATTGGGCTGGAAATACCGGCTTTGGGATTCTGCAAAGAAAGGGTTTCCCAACCGCTGAATCCACACGTGAGTTTAACTCTGTCAGTTGAATGCACACATTGACAGCCATTCAGTTAGATAGCTCCGTTTTCGTTTTAGAAGCAGATATTTCTCTGTACAGCCTATGGTCCCATTCACTCGGGAATATTCCAACGCAGCTCCTAGAAGAAACGTGTTTATGACTCACTGAATCTCAGCATACATTCAACTCTCTTAGGTGAACGAACGCACAGCAGAGCAGTTTCAAGGAAACGTTTCTCCGGAGTTTTAGACGAAGTTTCCGGCGGTTTAGTACGTATGCCGGCATTGGGCTGGAAATACCGGTATTGGGATTCTGCACAGAAAGGGTTTGCAAACCGCTGAATCCACACGTGAGTTTAACTCTGTCAGTTGAATGCACACATTGACAACCATTCAGTTAGATAGCTCCGTTTCGGTTTTAGAAGCAGATATTTCTCTGTACAGCCTATGGTCCCATTCACTCGGGAATATCCCAACACAGCTCCTAGAAGAAACGTGTTTCTGACTCGCTGAATCTCAACATAGATTCAACTCTCTTAGTTGAACGAACGCACAGCAGAGCAGTTTCAAGGAAACGTTTCTCCTGAGTTTTAGACGAAGTTTCCTGTGGTTTAGTACGTATGCCGGCATTGGGCTGGAAATACCGGTTTTGGGATTCTGCAAAGAAAGGGTTTGCCAACCGCTGAATCCACACGTGAGTTTAACTCTGTCAGTTGAATGCACACATTGACAGCCATTCAGTTAGATAGCTCCGTTTTGGTTTTAGAAGCAGATATTTCTCTGTACAGCCTATGGTCCCATTCACTCGGGAATATCCCAACGCAGCTCCTAGAAGAAACGTGTTTCTGACTCGCTGAATCTCAACATAGATTCAACTCTCTTAGGTGAACGAACGCACAGCAGAGCAGTTTCAAGGAAAGGCTTCTATTGAGTTTTAGACGAGGTTTCCGGCGGTTTAGTACATATGCCGGCATTGGGCTGGAAGTACCGGTATTGGGATTCTGCACAGAAAGGGTTTGCAAACCGCTGAAGCCACACCTGAGTTTAGCTCTGTCAGTTGAATGCACACATTGACAACCATTCAGTTAGATAGCTCCGTTTTGGTTTTAGAAGCAGATATTTCTCAGTACAGCCTATTGTCCCATTCACTCGGGAATATCCCAACACAGCTCCTAGAAGAAACGTTTTTCTGACTCGCTGAATCTCAACATAGATTCAACTCTCTTAGGTGAAGGAACGCACAGCAGAGCAGTTTCAAGGAAACGTTTCTCCTGAGTTTTAGACGAAGTTCCCTGAGGTTTAGTACGTATGCCGGCATTGGGATGGAAATACCGGTTTTGTGATTCTGCACAGAAAGGGTTTGCAAACCGCTGAATCCACACGTGAGTTTAACTCTGTCAGTTGAATGCGCACATTGACAACCATTTTGTTAGACAGCTCCGTTTTGTTTTTAGAAGCAGATATTTCTCTGTACAGCCTATGGTCCCATTCACTCGGGAATATCCCAATGCAGCTCCTAGAAGAAACGTGTTTCTGACTCGCTGAATCTCAACATACATTCAACTCTCTTAGGTGAACGAACGCACAGCAGAGCAGTTTCAAGGAAACGTTTCTCCTGAGTTTTAGACGAAGTTTCCGGCGTTTTAGTACATATGCCGGCATTGGGCTGGAAATACCGGTATTGGGATTCTGCACAGAAAGGGTTTGCAAACCGCTGAATCCACACGTGAGTTTTACTCTGTCAGTTGAATGCACACATTGACAACCATTCAGTTAGATAGCTCCGTTTTGGTTTTAGAAGCAGATATTTTTCTGTACAGTCTATGGTCCCATTCACTCGGGAATATCCCAACACAGCTCCTAGAAGAAACGTGTTTCTGACTCGCTGAATCTCAACATTGATTCAACTCTCTTAGGTGAACGAACGCGCAGCAGAGCAGTTTCAAGGAAACGTTTCTCCTGAGTTTTAGACGAAGTTTCCTGCGGTTTAGTACGTATGCCGGCATTGGGCTGGAAATACCTGTTTTGGGATTCTGCAAAGAAAGGGTTTGCCAACCGCTGAATCCACACGTGAGTTTAACTCTGTCAGTTGAATGCACACATTGACAACCATTCAGTTAGATAGCTCCGTTTTGGTTTTAGAAGCAGATATTTCTCTGTACAGCCTATGGTCCCATTCACTCGGGAATATCCCAACGGAGCTCCTAGAAGAAACGTGTTTATGACTCGCTGAATCTCAACATAGATTCAACTCTCTTAGGTGAACGAACGCACAGCAGAGCAGTTTCAAGGAAACGTTTCTCCTGAGTTTTAGACGAAGTTTCCGGAGGTTTAGTACGTATGCCGGCATTGGGCTGGAAATACCGGTATTGGGATTCTGCACAGAAAGGGTTTGCAAACCGCTGAATCCACACGTGTGTTTAACTCTGTCAGTTGAATGCACACATTGACAACCATTCAGTTAGATAGCTCCGTTTTGGTTTTAGAAGCAGATATTTCTCTGTACAGTCTATGGTCCCATTCACTCGGGAATATCCCAACACAGCTCCTAGAAGAAACGTGTTTCTGACTCGCTGAATCTCAACATAGATTCAACTCTCTTAGGTGAACGAACGCACAGCAGAGCAGTTTCAAGGAAACGTTTCTCCTGAGTTTTAGACGAAGTTTCCTGATGTTTAGTATGTTTTCCGGCATTGGGATGGAAATACTGGTTTTGTGATTCTGCACAGAAAGGGTTTGCAAACCGCTGAATCTACACGTGAGTTTAACTCTGTCAGTTGAATGCACACATTGACAACCATTTTGTTAGACAGCTCCGTTTTGGTTTTAGAAGCAGATATTTCGCTGTACAGCCTATGGTCCCATTCACTCGGGAATATCCCAACACAGCTCCTAGAAGAAACGTGTTTTTGAATCCCTGAATCTCAACATAGATTCAACTCTCTTAGGTGAACGAACGCACAGCAGAGCAGTTTCAAGGAAACGTTTCTCCTGAGTTTAGACGAAGTTTCCGGCGGTTTAGTACGTATGCCGGCATTGGGCTGGAAATACCGGTATTGGGATTCTGCACAGAAAGGGTTTGCAAACCGCTGAATCCACACGTGAGTTTACCTCTGTCAGTTGAATGCACACATTGACAACCATTCAGTTAGATAGCTCCGTTTTGGTTTTAGAAGCAGATATTTCTCTGTACAGCCTATGGTCCCATTCACTCGGGAATATCCCAACACAGCTCCTAGAAGAAACGTGTTTCTGACTCGCTGAATCTCAACATAGATTCAACTCTCTTAGGTGAACGAGCGCACAGCAGAGCAGTTTCAAGGAAACGTTTCTCCTGAGTTTTAGACGAAGTTTCCTGATGTTTAGTACGTTTTCCTGCATTGGGATGGAAATACCGGTTTTGTGATTCTGCACAGAAAGGGTTTGCAAACCGCTGAATCTACACGTGAGTTTAACTCTGTCAGTTGAATGCACACATTGACAACCATTTTGTTAGACAGCTCCCTTTTGGTTTTAGAAGCAGATATTTCGCTGTACAGCCTATGGTCCCATTCACTCGGGAATATCCCAACACACCTCCTAGAAGAAACGTGTTTCTGACTCGCTGAATCTCAACATAGATTCAACTCTTTTAGGTGAACGAACGCACAGCAGAGCAGTTTCAAGGAAACGTTTCTCCTGAGTTTTAGACCAGGTTTCCGGCGGCCTAGTACGTATGCCGGCATTGGGCTGGAAATACCGGTATTGGGATTCTGCACAGAAAGGGTTTGCAAACCGCTGAATCCACACCTGAGTTTAGCTCTGTCAGTTGAATGCACACATTGACAACCATTCAGTTAGATAGCTCCGTTTTGGTTTTAGAAGCAGATATTTCTATGTACAGCCTATGGTCCCATTCACTCGGGAATATCCCAACACAGCTCCTAGAAGAAACGTGTTTCTGACTCGCTGAATCTCAATATAGATTCAACTCTCTTAGGTGAACGAACTCACAGCAGAGCAGTTTCAAGGAAACGTTTCTCCTGAGCTTTAGACGAAGTTTCCTGCGGTTTAGTACGTATGCCGGCATTGGGCTGGAAATACCGGTTTTGGGATTCTGCAAAGAAAGGGTTTGCCAACCGCTGAATCCACACGTGAGTTTAACTCTGTCAGTTGAATGCACACATTGACAGCCATTCAGTTAGATAGCTCCGTTTTGGTTTTAGAAGCAGATATTTCTCTGTACAGTCTATGGTCCAATTCACTCGGGAATATCCCAACACAGCTCCTAGAAGAAACGTGTTTCTGACTCGCTGAATCTCAACATAGATTCAACTCTCTTAGGTGAACGAACGCACAGCAGAGCAGTTTCAAGGAAACGTTTCTCCTGAGTTTTAGACGAAGTTTCCTGATGTTTAGTATGTTTTCCGGCATTGGGATGGAAATACTGGTTTTGTGATTCTGCACAGAAAGGGTTTGCAAACCGCTGAATCTACACGTGAGTTTAACTCTGTCAGTTGAATGCACACATTGACAACCATTTTGTTAGACAGCTCCGTTTTGGTTTTAGAAGCAGATATTTCGCTGTACAGCCTATGGTCCCATTCACTCGGGAATATCCCAACACAGCTCCTAGAAGAAACGTGTTTTTGAATCCCTGAATCTCAACATAGATTCAACTCTCTTAGGTGAACGAACGCACAGCAGAGCAGTTTCAAGGAAACGTTTCTCCTGAGTTTAGACGAAGTTTCCGGCGGTTTAGTACGTATGCCGGCATTGGGCTGGAAATACCGGTATTGGGATTCTGCACAGAAAGGGTTTGCAAACCGCTGAATCCACACGTGAGTTTACCTCTGTCAGTTGAATGCACACATTGACAACCATTCAGTTAGATAGCTCCGTTTTGGTTTTAGAAGCAGATATTTCTCTGTACAGCCTATGGTCCCATTCACTCGGGAATATCCCAACACAGCTCCTAGAAGAAACGTGTTTCTGACTCGCTGAATCTCAACATAGATTCAACTCTCTTAGGTGAACGAGCGCACAGCAGAGCAGTTTCAAGGAAACGTTTCTCCTGAGTTTTAGACGAAGTTTCCTGATGTTTAGTACGTTTTCCTGCATTGGGATGGAAATACCGGTTTTGTGATTCTGCACAGAAAGGGTTTGCAAACCGCTGAATCTACACGTGAGTTTAACTCTGTCAGTTGAATGCACACATTGACAACCATTTTGTTAGACAGCTCCGTTTTGGTTTTAGAAGCAGATATTTCGCTGTACAGCCTATGGTCCCATTCACTCGGGAATATCCCAACACACCTCCTAGAAGAAACGTGTTTCTGACTCGCTGAATCTCAACATAGATTCAACTCTTTTAGGTGAACGAACGCACAGCAGAGCAGTTTCAAGGAAACGTTTCTCCTGAGTTTTAGACCAGGTTTCCGGCGGCCTAGTACGTATGCCGGCATTGGGCTGGAAATACCGGTATTGGGATTCTGCACAGAAAGGGTTTGCAAACCGCTGAATCCACACCTGAGTTTAGCTCTGTCAGTTGAATGCACACATTGACAACCATTCAGTTAGATAGCTCCGTTTTGGTTTTAGAAGCAGATATTTCTATGTACAGCCTATGGTCCCATTCACTCGGGAATATCCCAACACAGCTCCTAGAAGAAACGTGTTTCTGACTCGCTGAATCTCAATATAGATTCAACTCTCTTAGGTGAACGAACTCACAGCAGAGCAGTTTCAAGGAAACGTTTCTCCTGAGCTTTAGACGAGGTTTCCTGCGGTTTAGTACGTATGCCGGCATTGGGCTGGAAATACCGGTTTTGGGATTCTGCAAAGAAAGGGTTTGCCAACCGCTGAATCCACACGTGAGTTTAACTCTGTCAGTTGAATGCACACATTGACAGCCATTCAGTTAGATAGCTCCGTTTTGGTTTTAGAAGCAGATATTTCTCTGTACAGCCTATGGTCCCATTCACTCGGGAATATCCCAACGCAGCTCCTAGAAGAAACGTGTTTCTGACTCGGTGAATCTCAACATACATTCAACTCTCTTAGGTGAACGAACGCACAGCAGAGCAGTTTCAAGGAAACGTTTCTCCTGAGTTTTAGACGAAGTTTCCTGATGTTTAGTACGTTTTCCGGCATTGGGATGGAAATACCGGTATTGGGATTCTGCGCAGAAAGGGTTTGCAAACCGCTGAATCCACACGTGAGTTTAACTCTGTCAGTTGAATGCACACATTGACAACCATTCAGTTAGATAGCTCCGTTTCGGTTTTAGAAGCAGATATTTCTCTGTACAGCCTATGGTCCCATTCACTCGGGAATATCCCAACACAGCTCCTAGAAGAAACGTGTTTCTGACTCGCTGAATCTCAACATAGATTCAACTCTCTTAGGTGAACGAACGCACAGCAGAGCAGTTTCAAGGAAACGTTTCTCCTGAGTTTTAGACGAAGTTTCCTGTGGTTTAGTACGTATGCCGGCATTGGGCTGGAAATACCGGTTTTGGGATTCTGCAAAGAAAGGGTTTGCCAACCGCTGAATCCACACGTGAGTTTAACTCTGTCAGTTGAATGCACACATTGACAGCCATTCAGTTAGATAGCTCCGTTTTGGTTTTAGAAGCAGATATTTCTCTGTACAGCCTATGGTCCCATTCACTCGGGAATATCCCAACGCAGCTCCTAGAAGAAACGTGTTTCTGACTCGCTGAATCTCAACATAGATTCAACTCTCTTAGGTGAATGAACGCACAGCAGAGCAGTTTCAAGGAAACGCTTCTACTGAGTTTTAGACGAGGTTTCCGGCGGTTTAGTACTTATGCCGGCATTGGGCTGGAAATACCGGTATTGGGATTCTGCACAGAAAGGGTTTGCAAACCGCTGAAGCCACAACTGAGTTTAGCTCTGTCAGTTGAATGCACACATTGACAAACATTCAGTTAGATAGCTCCGTTTTGGTTTTAGAAGCAGATATTTCTCAGTACAGCCTATTGTCCCATTCACTCGGGAATATCCCAACACAGCTCCTAGAAGAAACGTTTTTCTGACTCGCTGAATCTCAACATAGATTCAACTCTCTTAGGTGAAGGAACGCACAGCAGAGCAGTTTCAAGGAAACGTTTCTCCTGAGTTTTAGACGAAGTTCCCTGAGGTTTAGTACGTATGCCGGCATTGGGATGGAAATACCGGTTTTGTGATTCTGCACAGAAAGGGTTTGCAAACCGCTGAATCCACACGTGAGTTTAACTCTGTCAGTTGAATGCGCACATTGACAACCATTTTGTTAGACAGCTCCGTTTTGTTTTTAGAAGCAGATATTTCTCTGTACAGCCTATGGTCCCATTCACTCGGGAATATCCCAATGCAGCTCCTAGAAGAAACGTGTTTCTGACTCGCTGAATCTCAACATACATTGAACTCTCTTAGGTGAACGAACGCACAGCAGAGCAGTTTCAAGGAAACGTTTCTCCTGAGTTTTAGACGAAGTTTCCGGCGTTTTAGTACATATGCCGGCATTGGGCTGGAAATACCGGTATTGGGATTCTGCACAGAAAGGGTTTGCAAACCGCTGAATCCACACGTGAGTTTTACTCTGTCAGTTGAATGCACACATTGACAACCATTCAGTTAGATAGCTCCGTTTTGGTTTTAGAAGCAGATATTTTTCTGTACAGTCTATGGTCCCATTCACTCGGGAATATCCCAACACAGCTCCTAGAAGAAACGTGTTTCTGACTCGCTGAATCTCAACATTGATTCAACTCTCTTAGGTGAACGAACGCACAGCAGAGCAGTTTCAAGGAAACGTTTCTCCTGAGTTTTAGACGAAGTTTCCTGCGGTTTAGTACGTATGCCGGCATTGGGCTGGAAATACCTGTTTTGGGATTCTGCAAAGAAAGGGTTTGCCAACCGCTGAATCCACACGTGAGTTTAACTCTGTCAGTTGAATGCACACATTGACAACCATTCAGTTAGATAGCTCCGTTTTGGTTTTAGAAGCAGATATTTCTCTGTACAGCCTATGGTCCCATTCACTCGGGAATATCCCAACGGAGCTCCTAGAAGAAACGTGTTTTTGAATCCCTGAATCTCAACATAGATTCAACTCTCTTAGGTGAACGAACGCACAGCAGAGCAGTTTCAAGGAAACGTTTCTCCTGAGTTTAGACGAAGTTTCCGGCGGTTTAGTACGTATGCCGGCATTGGGCTGGAAATACCGGTATTGGGATTCTGCACAGAAAGGGTTTGCAAACCGCTGAATCCACACGTGAGTTTACCTCTGTCAGTTGAATGCACACATTGACAACCATTCAGTTAGATAGCTCCGTTTTGGTTTTAGAAGCAGATATTTCTCTGTACAGCCTATGGTCCCATTCACTCGGGAATATCCCAACACAGCTCCTAGAAGAAACGTGTTTCTGACTCGCTGAATCTCAACATAGATTCAACTCTCTTAGGTGAACGAGCGCACAGCAGAGCAGTTTCAAGGAAACGTTTCTCCTGAGTTTTAGACGAAGTTTCCTGATGTTTAGTACGTTTTCCGGCATTGGGATGGAAATACCGGTTTTGTGATTCTGCACAGAAAGGGTTTGCAAACCGCTGAATCTACACGTGAGTTTAACTCTGTCAGTTGAATGCACACATTGACAACCATTTTGTTAGACAGCTCCGTTTTGGTTTTAGAAGCAGATATTTCGCTGTACAGCCTATGGTCCCATTCACTCGGGAATATCCCAACACACCTCCTAGAAGAAACGTGTTTCTGACTCGCTGAATCTCAACATAGATTCAACTCTCTTAGGTGAACTAACACACAGCAGAGCAGTTTCAAGGAAACCTTTCTCCTGCGTTTTAGACGAAGTTTCCTGCGGTTTAGGACGTATGCCGGCATTGGGCTGGAAATACCGGTTTTGGGATTCTGCAAAGAAAGGGTTTGCCAACCGCTGAATCCACACGTGAGTTTAACTCTGTCAGTTGAATGCACACATTGACAGTCATTCAGTTAGATAGCTCCGTTTTGGTTTTAGAAGCAGATATTTCTCTGTACAGCCTATGGTCCCATTCACTCGGGAATATCCCAACGCAGCTCCTAGAAGAAACGTGTTTCTGACTCGCTGAATCTCAACATAGATTCAACTCTCTTAGGTGAACGAACGCACAGCAGAGCAGTTTCAAGGAAACGTTTCTCCTGAGTTTTAGACGAGGTTTCCGGCGGCCTAGTACGTATGCCGGCATTGGGCTGGAAATACCGGTATTGGGATTCTGCACAGAAAGGGTTTGCAAACCGCTGAATCCACACCTGAGTTTAGCTCTGTCAGTTGAATGCACACATTGACAACCATTCAGTTAGATAGCTCCGTTTTGGTTTTAGAAGCAGATATTTCTATGTACAGCCTATGGTCCCATTCACTCGGGAATATCCCAACACAGCTCCTAGAAGAAACGTGTTTCTGACTCGCTGAATCTCAACATAGATTCAACTCTCTTAGGTGAACGAACTCACAGCAGAGCAGTTTCAAGGAAACGTTTCTCCTGAGCTTTAGACGAAGTTTCCTGCGGTTTAGTACGTATGCCGGCATTGGGCTGGAAATACCGGTTTTGGGATTCTGCAAAGAAAGGGTTTGCCAACCGCTGAATCCACACGTGAGTTTAACTCTGTCAGTTGAATGCACACATTGACAGCCATTCAGTTAGATAGCTCCGTTTTGGTTTTAGAAGCAGATATTTCTCTGTACAGTCTATGGTCCCATTCACTCGGGAATATCCCAACACAGCTCCTAGAAGAAACGTGTTTCTGACTCGCTGAATCTCAACATAGATTCAACTCTCTTAGGTGAACGAACGCACAGCAGAGCAGTTTCAAGGAAACGTTTCTCCTGAGCTTTAGACGAAGTTTCCTGCGGTTTAGTACGTATGCCGGCATTGGGCTGGAAATACCAGTTTTGGGATTCTGCAAAGAAAGGGTTTGCCAACCGCTGAATCCACACGTGAGTTTAACTCTGTCAGTTGAATGCACACATTGACAGCCATTCAGTTAGATAGCTCCGTTTTGGTTTTAGAAGCAGATATTTCTCTGTACAGCCTATGGTCCCATTCACTCGGGAATATCCCAACGCAGCTCCTAGAAGAAACGTGTTTCTGACTCGGTGAATCTCAACATACATTCAACTCTCTTAGGTGAACGAACGCACAGCAGAGCAGTTTCAAGGAAACGTTTCTCCTGAGTTTTAGACGAAGTTTCCTGATGTTTAGTACGTTTTCCGGCATTGGGATGGAAATACCGGTTTTGTGATTCTGCGCAGAAAGGGTTTGCAAACCGCTGAATCTACACGTGAGTTTAACTCTGTCAGTTGAATGCACACATTGACAACCATTTTGTTAGACAGCTCCGTTTTGGTTTTAGAAGCAGATATTTCGCTGTACAGCCTATGGTCCCATTCACTCGGGAATATCCCAACACACCTCCTAGAAGAAACGTGTTTCTGACTCGCTGAATCTCAACATAGATTCAACTCTCTTAGGTGAACTAACATACAGCAGAGCAGTTTCAAGGAAACCTTTCTCCTGCGTTTTAGACGAAGTTTCCTGCGGTTTAGGACGTATGCCGGCATTGGGCTGGAAATACCGGTTTTGGGATTCTGCAAAGAAAGGGTTTGCCAACCGCTGAATCCACACGTGAGTTTAACTCTGTCAGTTGAATGCACACATTGACAGCCATTCAGTTAGATAGCTCCGTTTTGGTTTTAGAAGCAGATATTTCTCTGTACAGTCTATGGTCCCATTCACTCGGGAATATCCCAACACAGCTCCTAGAAGAAACGTGTTTCTGACTCGCTGAATCTCAACATAGATTCAACTCTCTTAGGTGAACGAACGCACAGCAGAGCAGTTTCAAGGAAACGTTTCTCCTGAGTTTTAGACGAAGTTTCCTGATGTTTAGTACGTTTTCCGGCATTGGGATGGAAATACCGGTTTTGTGATTCTGCGCAGAAAGGGTTTGCAAACCGCTGAATCTACACGTGAGTTTAACTCTGTCAGTTGAATGCACACATTGACAACCATTTTGTTAGACAGCTCCGTTTTGGTTTTAGAAGCAGATATTTCGCTGTACAGCCAATGGTCCCATTCACTCGGGAATATCCCAACACACCTCCTAGAAGAAACGTGTTTCTGACTCGCTGAATCTCAACATAGATTCAACTCTCTTAGGTGAACTAACATACAGCAGAGCAGTTTCAAGGAAACCTTTCTCCTGCGTTTTAGACGAAGTTTCCTGCGGTTTAGGACGTATGCCGGCATTGGGCTGGAAATACCGGTTTTGGGATTCTGCAAAGAAAGGGTTTGCCAACCGCTGAATCCACACGTGAGTTTAACTCTGTCAGTTGAATGCACACATTGACAGCCATTCAGTTAGATAGCTCCGTTTTGGTTTTAGAAGCAGATATTTCTCTGTACAGCCTATGGTCCCATTCACTCGGGAATATCCCAACGCAGCTCCTAGAAGAAACGTGTTTCTGACTCGCTGAATCTCAACATACATTCAACTCTCTTAGGTGAACGAACGCACAGCAGAGCAGTTTCAAGGAAACGTTTCTCCTGAGTTTTAGACGAAGTTTCCGGCGGTTTAGTACGTATGCCGGCATTGGGCTGGAAATACCGGTATTGGGATTCTGCACAGAAAGGGTTTGCAAACCGCTGAATCCACACGTGAGTTTAACTCTGTCAGTTGAATGCACACATTGACAACCATTCAGTTAGATAGCTCCGTTTAGGTTTTAGAAGCAGATATTTCTCTGTACAGCCTATGGTCCCATTCACTCGGGAATATCCCAACGCAGCTCCTAGAAGAAACGTGTTTCTGACTCGGTGAATCTCAACATACATTCAACTCTCTTAGGTGAACGAACGCACAGCAGAGCAGTTTCAAGGAAACGTTTCTCCTGAGTTTTAGACGAAGTTTCCTGATGTTTAGTACGTTTTCCGGCATTGGGATGGAAATACCGGTTTTGTGATTCTGCGCAGAAAGGGTTTGGAAACCGCTGAATCTACACGTGAGTTTAACTCTGTCAGTTGAATGCACACATTGACAACCATTTTGTTAGACAGCTCCGTTTTGGTTTTAGAAGCAGATATTTCGCTGTACAGCCTATGGTCCCATTCACTCGGGAATATCCCAACACACCTCCTAGAAGAAACGTGTTTCTGACTCGCTGAATCTCAACATAGATTCAACTCTCTTAGGTGAACTAACATACAGCAGAGCAGTTTCAAGGAAACCTTTCTCCTGCGTTTTAGACGAAGTTTCCTGCGGTTTAGGACGTATGCCGGCATTGGGCTGGAAATACCGGTTTTGGGATTCTGCAAAGAAAGGGTTTGCCAACCGCTGAATCCACACGTGAGTTTAACTCTGTCAGTTGAATGCACACATTGACAGCCATTCAGTTAGATAGCTCCGTTTTGGTTTTAGAAGCAGATATTTCTCTGTACAGCCTATGGTCCCATTCACTCGGGAATATCCCAACGCAGGTCCTAGAAAAAACGTGTTTCTGACTCGCTGAATCTCAACATAGATTCAACTCTCTTAGGTGAACGAACGCACAGCAGAGCAGTTTCAAGGAAACGTTTCTCCTGAGTTTTAGACGAGGTTTCCGGCGGTTTAGTACGTATGCCGGCATTGGGCTGGAAATACCGGTATTGGGATTCTGCACAGAAAGGGTTTGCAAACCGCTGAAACCACACCTGAGTTTAGCTCTGTCAGTTGAATGCACACATTGACAACCATTCAGTTAGATAGCTCCGTTTTGGTTTTAGAAGCAGATATTTCTATGTACAGCCTATGGTCCCATTCACTCGGGAATATCCCAACACAGTTCCTAGAAGAAACGTGTTTCTGACTCGCTGAATCTCAACATAGATTCAACTCTCTTAGGTGAACGAACGCACAGCAGAGCAGTTTCAAGGAAACGTTTCTCCTGAGCTTTAGACGAAGTTTCCTGCGGTTTAGTACGTATGCCGGCATTGGGCTGGAAATACCGGTTTTGGGAATCTGCAAAGAAAGGGTTTGCCAACCGCTGAATCCACACGTGAGTTTAACTCTGTCAGTTGAATGCACACAATGACAGCCATTCAGTTAGATAGCTCCGTTTTGGTTTTAGAAGCAGATATTTCTCTGTACAGCCTATGGTCCCATTCACTCGGGAATATCCCAACGCAGCTCCTAGAAGAAACGTGTTTCTGACTCGCTGAATCTCAACATACATTCAACTCTCTTAGGTGAACGAACGCACAGCAGAGCAGTTTCAAGGAAACGTTTCTCCTGAGTTTTAGACGAAGTTTCCGGCGGTTTAGTACGCATGCCGGCATTGGGCTGGAAATACCGGTATTGGGATTCTGCACAGAAAGGGTTTGCAAACCGCTGAATCCACACGTGAGTTTAACTCTGTCAGTTGAATGCACACATTGACAACCATTCAGTTAGATAGCTCCGTTTTGGTTTTAGAAGCAGATATTTCTCTGTACAGCCTATGGTCCCATTCACTCGGGAATATCCCAACACAGCTCCTAGAAGAAACGTGTTTCTGACTCGCTGAATCTCAACCTAGATTCAACTCTCTTAGGTGAACGAACGCACAGCAGAGCAGTTTCAAGGAAACGTTTCTCCTGAGTTTTAGACGAAGTTTCCTGACGTTTAGTACGTTTTCCGGCATTGGGATGGAAATACCGGTTTTGTGATTCTGCACAGAAAGGGTTTGCAAACCGCTGAATCTACACGTGAGTTTAACTCTGTCAGTTGAATGCACACATTGACAACCATTTTGTTAGACAGCTCCGTTTTGGTTTTAGAAGCAGATATTTCGCTGTACAACCTATGGTCCCATTCACTCGGGAATATCCCAACACACCTCCTAGAAGAAACGTGTTTCTGACTCGCTGAATCTCAACATAGATTCAACTCTCTTAGGTGAACTAACACACAGCAGAGCAGTTTCAATGAAACCTTTCTCCTGAGTTTTAGACGAAGTTTCCTGCGGTTTAGTACGCATGCCGGCATTGGGCTGGAAATACCGGTTTTGGGATTCTGCAAAGAAAGGGTTTGCCAACCGCTGAATCCACACGTGAGTTTAACTCTGTCAGTTGAATGCACACATTGACAGCCATTCAGTTAGATAGCTCCGTTTTGGTTTTAGAAGCAGATATTTCTCTGTACAGCCTATGGTCCCATTCACTCGGGAATATCCCAACGCAGCTCCTAGAAGAAACGTGTTTCTGACTCGCTGAATCTCAACATAGATTCAACTCTCTTAGGTGAACGAACGCACAGCAGAGCAGTTTCAAGGAAACGTTTCTCCTGAGTTTTAGACGAGGTTTCCTTCGGTTTAGTACGTATGCCGGCATTGGGCTGCAAATACCGGTATTGGGATTCTGCACAGAAAGGGTTTGCAAACCGCTGAATCCACACCTGAGTTTAGCTCTGTCAGTTGAATGCACACATTGACAACCATTCAGTTAGATAGCTCCGTTTTGGTTTTAGAAGCAGATATTTCTCTGTGCAGTCTATGGTCCCATTCACTCGGGAATATCCCAACACAGCTCCTAGAAGAAACGTGTTTCTGACTCGCTGAATCTCAACATAGATTCAACTCTCTTAGGTGAACGAACGCACAGCAGAGCAGTTTCAAGGAAACGTTTCTCCTGAGTTTTAGACGAGGTTTCCGGCGGTTTAGTACGTATGCCGGCATTGGGCTGGAAATACCGGTATTGGGATTCTGCACAGAAAGGGTTTGCAAACCGCTGAATCCACACCTGAGTTTAGCTCTGTCAGTTGAATGCACACATTGACAACCATTCTGTTAGATAGCTCCGTTTTGGTTTTAGAAGAAGATATTTCTATGTACAGCCTATGGTCCCATTCACTCGGGAATATCCCAACTCAGCTCCTAGAAGAAACGTGTTTCTGACTCGCTGAATCTCAACATAGATTCAACTCTCTTAGGTGAACGAACGCACAGCAGAGCAGTTTCAAGGAAACGTTTCTCCTGAGCTTTAGACGAAGTTTCCTGCGGTTTAGTACGTATGCCGGCATTGGGCTGGAAATACCGGTTTTGGGATTCTGCAAAGAAAGGGTTTGCCAACCGCTGAATCCACACGTGAGTTTAACTCTGTCAGTTGAATGCACACATTGACAGCCATTCAGTTAGATTGCTCCGTTTTGGTTTTAGAAGCAGATATTTCTCTGTACAGCCTATGGTCCCATTCACTCGGGAATATCCCAACGCAGCTCCTAGAAGAAACGTGTTTCTGACTCGCTGAATCTCAACATACATTCAACTCTCTTAGGTGAACGAACGCACAGCAGAGCAGTTTCAAGGAAACGTTTCTCCTGAGTTTTAGACGAAGTTTCCGGCGGTTTAGTATGTATGCCGGCATTGGTCTGGAAATACCGGTATTGGGATTCTGCACAGAAAGGGTTTGCAAACCGCGGAATCCACACGTGAGTTTAACTCTGTCAGTTGAATGCACACATTGACAACCATTCAGTTAGATAGCTCCGTTTTGGTTTTAGAAGCAGATATTTCTCTGTACAGCCTATGGTCCCATTCACTCGGGAATATCCCAACACAGCTCCTAGAAGAAACGTGTTTCTGACTCGCTGAATCTCAACCTAGATTCAACTCTCTTAGGTGAACGAACGCACAGCAGAGCAGTTTCAAGGAAACGTTTCTCCTGAGTTTTAGACGAAGTTTCCTGATGTTTAGTACGTTTTCCGGCATTGGGATGGAAATACCGGTTTTGTGATTCTGCACAGAAAGGGTTTGCAAACCGCTGAATCTACACGTGAGTTTAACTCTGTCAGTTGAATGCACACATTGACAACCATTTTGTTAGACAGCTCCGTTTTGGTTTTAGAAGCAGATATTTCGCTGTACAGCCTATGGTCCCATTCACTCGGGAATATCCCAACACAGCTCCTAGAAGAAACGTGTTTCTGACTCGCTGAATCTCAACATAGATTCAACTCTCTTAGGTGAACGAACGCACAGCAGAGCAGTTTCAAGGAAACGTTTCTCCTGAGTTTTAGACGAGGTTTCCGGCGGTTTAGTACGTATGCCGGCATTGGGCTGGAAATACCGGTATGGGGATTCTGCACAGAAAGGGTTTGCAAACCGCTGAATCCACACCTGAGTTTAGCTCTGTCAGTTGAATGCACACATTGACAACCATTCAGTTAGATGGCTCCGTTTTGGTTTTAGAAGCAGATATTTCTATGTACAGCCTATGGTCCCATTCACTCAGGAATATCCCAACACAGCTCCTAGAAGAAACGTGTTTCTGACTCGCTGAATCTCAACATAGATTCAACTCTCTTAGGTGAACGAACGCACAGCAGAGCAGTTTCAAGGAAACGTTTCTCCTGAGATTTAGACGAAGTTTCCTGCGGTTTAGTACATATGCCGGCATTGGGCTGGAAATACCGGTTTTGGGATTCTGCAAAGAAAGGGTTTGCCAACCGCTGAATCCACACGTGAGTTTAACTCTGTCAGTTGAATGCACACATTGACAGCCATTCAGTTAGATAGCTCCGTTTTGGTTTTAGAAGCAGATATTTCTCTGTACAGCCTATGGTCCCATTCACTCGGGAATATCCCAACGCAGCTCCTAGAAGAAACGTGTTTCTGACTCGCTGAATCTCAACATACATTCAACTCTCTTAGGGGAACGAACGCACAGCAGAGCAGTTTCAAGGAAACGTTTCTCCTGAGTTTTAGACGAAGTTTCCGGCGGTTTAGTACGTATGCCGGCATTGGGCTGGAAAAACCGGTATTGGGATTCTGCACAGAAAGGGTTTGCAAACCGCTGAATCCACACGTGAGGTTAACTCTGTCAGTTGAATGCACACATTGACAACCATTCAGTTAGAGAGCTCCGTTTTGGTTTTAGAAGCAGATATTTCTCTGTACAGCCTATGGTCCCATTCACTCGGGAATATCCCAACACAGCTCCTAGAAGAAACGTGTTTCTGACTCGCTGAATCTCAACATAGATTCAACTCTCTTAGGTGAACGAACGCACAGCAGAGCAGTTTCAAGGAAACGTTTCTCCTGAGTTTTAGACGAAGTTTCCTGATGTTTAGTACGTTTTCCGGCATTGGGATGGAAATACCGGTTTTGTGATTCTGCACAGAAAGTGTTTGCAAACCGCTGAATCTACACGTGAGTTTAACTCTGTCAGTTGAATGCACACATTGACAACCATTTTTTTAGACAGCTCCGTTTTGGTTTTAGAAGCAGATATTTCGCTGTACAGCCTATGGTCCCATTCACTCGGGAATATCCCAACACACCTCCTAGAAGAAACGTGTTTCTGACTCGCTGAATCTCAACATAGATTCAACTCTCTTAGGTGAACTAACACACAGCAGAGCAGTTTCAAGGAAACCTTTCTCCTGCGTTTTAGACGAAGTTTACTGCGGTTTAGGACGTATGCCGGCATTGGGCTGGAAATACCGGTTTTGGGATTCTGCAAAGAAAGGGTTTGCCAACTGCTGAATCCACACGTGAGTTTAACTCTGTCAGTTGAATGCACACATTGACAGCCATTCAGTTAGATAGCTCCGTTTTGGTTTTAGAAGCAGATATTTCTCTGTACAGCCTATGGTCCCATTCACTCGGGAATATCCCAACGCAGCTCCTAGAAGAAACGTGTTTCTGACTCGCTGAATCTCAACATAGATTCAACTCTCTTAGGTGAACGAACGCACAGCAGAGCAGTTTCAAGGAAACGTTTCTCCTGAGTTTTAGACGAGGTTTCCGGCGGTTTAGTACGTATGCCGGCATTGGGCTGGAAATACCGGTATTGGGATTCTGCACAGAAAGGGTTTGCAAACCGCTGAATCCACACCTGAGTTTAGCTATGTCAGTTGAATGCACACATTGACAACCATTCAGTTAGATAGCTCCGTTTTGGTTTTAGAAGCAGATATTTCTCTGTACAGTCTATGGTCCCATTCACTCGGGAATATCCCAACACAGCTCCTAGAAGAAACGTGTTTCTGACTCGCTGAATCTCAACATAGATTCAACTCTCTTAGGTGAACGAACGCACAGCAGAGCAGTTTCAAGGAAACGTTTCTCCTGAGTTTTAGACGAAGTTTCCTGATGTTTAGTACGTTTTCCGGCATTGGGATGGAAATACCGGTTTTGTGATTCTGCACAGAAAGGGTTTGCAAACCGCGGAATCTACACGTGAGTTTAACTCTGTCAGTTGAATGTACACATTGACAACCATTTTGTTAGACAGCTCCGTTTTGGTTTTAGAAGCAGATATTTCGCTGTACAGCCTATGGTCCCATTCACTCGGGAATATCCCAACACACCTCCTAGAAGAAACGTGTTTCTGACTCGCTGAATCTCAACATAGATTCAACTCTCTTAGGTGAACTAACACACAGCAGAGCAGTTTCAAGGAAACCTTTCTCCTGCGTTTTAGACGAAGTTTACTGCGGTTTAGGACGTATGCCGGCATTGGGCTGGAAATACCGGTTTTGGGATTCTGCAAAGAAAGGGTTTGCCAACCGCTGAATCCACACGTGAGTTTAACTCTGTCAGTTGAATGCACACATTGACAGCCATTCAGTTAGATAGCTCCGTTTTGGTTTCAGAAGCAGATATTTCTCTGTACAGCCTATGGTCCC
Organism: Aotus nancymaae; assembly: GCF_030222135.1. Lineage (NCBI taxonomy): Eukaryota > Metazoa > Chordata > Mammalia > Primates > Aotidae > Aotus > Aotus nancymaae. The sequence continues at coordinate 1,413,002 of NW_026988565.1, forward strand.
ATTCACTCGGGAATATCCCAACGCAGCTCCTAGAAGAAACGTGTTTCTGACTCGCTGAATCTCAACATAGATTCAACTCTCTTAGGTGAACGAACGCACAGCAGCGCAGTTTCATGGAAACCTTTCTCCTGAGTTTTAGACGAAGTTTCCGGCGGTTTAGTACGCATGCCGGCATTGGGCTGGAAATACCGGTATTGGGATTCTGCACAGAAAGGGTTTGCAAACCGCTGAATCCACACGTGAGTTTAACTCTGTCAGTTGAATGCACACATTGACAACCATTCAGTTAGATAGCTCCGTTTTGGTTTTAGAAGCAGATATTTCTCTGTACAGCCTATGGTCCCATTCACTCGGGAATATCCCAACACAGCTCCTAGAAGAAACGTGTTTCTGACTCGCTGAATCTCAACCTAGATTCAACTCTCTTAGGTGAACGAACGCACAGCAGAGCAGTTTCAAGGAAACGTTTCTCCTGAGTTTTAGACGAAGTTTCCTGACGTTTAGTACGTTTTCCGGCATTGGGATGGAAATACCGGTTTTGTGATTCTGCACAGAAAGGGTTTGCAAACCGCTGAATCTACACGTGAGTTTAACTCTGTCAGTTGAATGCACACATTGACAACCATTTTGTTAGACAGCTCCGTTTTGGTTTTAGAAGCAGATATTTCGCTGTACAGCCTATGGTCCCATTCACTCGGGAATATCCCAACACACCTCCTAGAAGAAACGTGTTTCTGACTCGCCGAATCTCAACATAGATTCAACTCTCTTAGGTGAACTAACACACAGCAGAGCAGTTTCAATGAAACCTTTCTCCTGAGTTTTAGACGAAGTTTCCTGCGGTTTAGGACGTATGCCGGCATTGGGCTGGAAATACCGGTTTTGGGATTCTGCAAAGAAAGGGTTTGCCAACCGCTGAATCCACACGTGAGTTTAACTCTGTCAGTTGAATGCACACATTGACAGCCATTCAGTTAGATAGCTCCGTTTTGGTTTTAGAAGCAGATATTTCTCTGTACAGCCTATGGTCCCATTCACTCGGGAATATCCCAACGCAGCTCCTAGAAGAAACGTGTTTCTGACTCGCTGAATCTCAACATAGATTCAACTCTCTTAGGTGAACGAACGCACAGCAGAGCAGTTTCAAGGAAACGTTTCTCCTGAGTTTTAGACGAGGTTTCCGGCGGTTTAGTACGTATGCCGGCATTGGGCTGCAAATACCGGTATTGGGATTCTGCACAGAAAGGGTTTGCAAACCGCTGAATCCACACCTGAGTTTAGCTCTGTCAGTTGAATGCACACATTGACAACCATTCAGTTAGATAGCTCCGTTTTGGTTTTAGAAGCAGATATTTCTCTGTACAGTCTATGGTCCCATTCACTCGGGAATATCCCAACACAGCTCCTAGAAGAAACGTGTTTCTGACTCGCTGAATCTCAACATAGATTCAACTCTCTTAGGTGAACGAACGCACAGCAGAGCAGTTTCAAGGAAACGTTTCTCCTGAGTTTTAGACGAGGTTTCCGGCGGTTTAGTACGTATGCCGGCATTGGGCTGGAAATACCGGTATTGGGATTCTGCACAGAAAGGGTTTGCAAACCGCTGAATCCACACCTGAGTTTAGCTCTGTCAGTTGAATGCACACATTGACAACCATTCTGTTAGATAGCTCCGTTTTGGTTTTAGAAGCAGATATTTCTATGTACAGCCTATGGTCCCATTCACTCGGGAATATCCCAACTCAGCTCCTGGAAGAAACGTGTTTCTGACTCGCTGAATCTCAACATAGATTCAACTCTCTTAGGTGAACGAACGCACAGCAGAGCAGTTTCAAGGAAACGTTTCTCCTGAGCTTTAGACGAAGTTTCCTGCGGTTTAGTACGTATGCCGGCATTGGGCTGGAAATACCGGTTTTGGGATTCTGCAAAGAAAGGGTTTGCCAACCGCTGAATCCACACGTGAGTTTAACTCTGTCAGTTGAATGCACACATTGACAGCCATTCAGTTAGATTGCTCCGTTTTGGTTTTAGAAGCAGATATTTCTCTGTACAGCCTATGGTCCCATTCACTCGGGAATATCCCAACGCAGCTCCTAGAAGAAACGTGTTTCTGACTCGCTGAATCTCAACATACATTCAACTCTCTTAGGTGAACGAACGCACAGCAGAGCAGTTTCAAGGAAACGTTTCTCCTGAGTTTTAGACGAAGTTTCCGGCGGTTTAGTACGTATGCCGGCATTGGTCTGGAAATACCGGTATTGGGATTCTGCACAGAAAGGGTTTGCAAACCGCGGAATCCACACGTGAGTTTAACTCTGTCAGTTGAATGCACACATTGACAACCATTCAGTTAGATAGCTCCGTTTTGGTTTTAGAAGCAGATATTTCTCTGTACAGCCTATGGTCCCATTCACTCGGGAATATCCCAACACAGCTCCTAGAAGAAACGTGTTTCTGACTCGCTGAATCTCAACCTAGATTCAACTCTCTTAGGTGAACGAACGCACAGCAGAGCAGTTTCAAGGAAACGTTTCTCCTGAGTTTTAGACGAAGTTTCCTGATGTTTAGTACGTTTTCCGGCATTGGGATGGAAATACCGGTTTTGTGATTCTGCACAGAAAGGGTTTGCAAACCGCTGAATCTACACGTGAGTTTAACTCTGTCAGTTGAATGCACACATTGACAACCATTTTGTTAGACAGCTCTGTTTTGGTTTTAGAAGCAGATATTTCGCTGTACAGCCTATGGTCCCATTCACTCGGGAATATCCCAACACAGCTCCTAGAAGAAACGTGTTTCTGACTCGCTGAATCTCAACATAGATTCAACTCTCTTAGGTGAACGAACGCACAGCAGAGCAGTTTCAAGGAAACGTTTCTCCTGAGTTTTAGACGAGGTTTCCGGCGGTTTAGTACGTATGCCGGCATTGGGCTGGAAATACCGGTATGGGGATTCTGCACAGAAAGGGTTTGCAAACCGCTGAATCCACACCTGAGTTTAGCTCTGTCAGTTGAATGCACACATTGACAACCATTCAGTTAGATGGCTCCGTTTTGGTTTTAGAAGCAGATGTTTCTATGTACAGCCTATGGTCCCATTCACTCGGGAATATCCCAACACAGCTCCTAGAAGAAACGTGTTTCTGACTCGCTGAATCTCAACATAGATTCAACTCTCTTAGGTGAACGAACGCACAGCAGAGCAGTTTCAAGGAAACGTTTCTCCTGAGATTTAGACGAAGTTTCCTGCGGTTTAGTACGTATGCCGGCATTGGGCTGGAAATACCGGTTTTGGGATTCTGCAAAGAAAGGGTTTGCCAACCGCTGAATCCACACGTGAGTTTAACTCTGTCAGTTGAATGCACACATTGACAGCCATTCAGTTAGATAGCTCCGTTTTGGTTTTAGAAGCAGATATTTCTCTGTACAGCCTATGGTCCCATTCACTCGGGAATATCTCAACGCAGCTCCTAGAAGAAACGTGTTTCTGACTCGCTGAATCTCAACATACATTCAACTCTCTTAGGGGAACGAACGCACAGCAGAGCAGTTTCAAGGAAACGTTTCTCCTGAGTTTTAGACGAAGTTTCCGGCGGTTTAGTACGTATGCCGGCATTGGGCTGGAAATACCGGTATTGGGATTCTGCACAGAAAGGGTTTGCAAACCGCTGAATCCACACGTGAGGTTAACTCTGTCAGTTGAATGCACACATTGACAACCATTCAGTTAGATAGCTCCGTTTTGGTTTTAGAAGCAGATATTTCTCTGTACAGCCTATGGTCCCATTCACTCGGGAATATCCCAACACAGCTCCTAGAAGAAACGTGTTTCTGACTCGCTGAATCTCAACATAGATTCAACTCTCCTAGGTGAACGAACGCACAGCAGAGCAGTTTCAAGGAAACGTTTCTCCTGAGTTTTAGACGAAGTTTCCTGATGTTTAGTACGTTTTCCGGCATTGGGATGGAAATACCGGTTTTGTGATTCTGCACAGAAAGTGTTTGCAAACCGCTGAATCTACACGTGAGTTTAACTCTGTCAGTTGAATGCACACATTGACAACCATTTTTTTAGACAGCTCCGTTTTGGTTTTAGAAGCAGATATTTCGCTGTACAGCCTATGGTCCCATTCACTCGGGAATATCCCAACACACCTCCTAGAAGAAACGTGTTTCTGACTCGCTGAATCTCAACATAGATTCAACTCTCTTAGGTGAACTAACACACAGCAGAGCAGTTTCAAGGAAACCTTTCTCCTGCGTTTTAGACGAAGTTTACTGCGGTTTAGGACGTATGCCGGCATTGGGCTGGAAATACCGGTTTTGGGATTCTGCAAAGAAAGGGTTTGCCAACTGCTGAATCCACACGTGAGTTTAACTCTGTCAGTTGAATGCACACATTGACAGCCATTCAGTTAGATAGCTCCGTTTTGGTTTTAGAAGCAGATATTTCTCTGTACAGCCTATGGTCCCATTCACTCGGGAATATCCCAACGCAGCTCCTAGAAGAAACGTGTTTCTGACTCGCTGAATCTCAACATAGATTCAACTCTCTTAGGTGAACGAACGCACAGCAGAGCAGTTTCAAGGAAACGTTTCTCCTGAGTTTTAGACGAGGTTTCCGGCGGTTTAGTACGTATGCCGGCATTGGGCTGGAAATACCGGTATTGGGATTCTGCACAGAAAGGGTTTGCAAACCGCTGAATCCACACCTGAGTTTAGCTATGTCAGTTGAATGCACACATTGACAACCATTCAGTTAGATAGCTCCGTTTTGGTTTTAGAAGCAGATATTTCTCTGTACAGTCTATGGTCCCATTCACTCGGGTATATCCCAACACAGCTCCTAGAAGAAACGTGTTTCTGACTCGCTGAATCTCAACATAGATTCAACTCTCTTAGGTGAACGAACGCACAGCAGAGCAGTTTCAAGGAAACGTTTCTCCTGAGTTTTAGACGAAGTTTCCTGCGGTTTAGTACGTATGCCGGCATTGGGCTGGAAATACCGGTTTTGGGATTCTGCAAAGAAAGGGTTTGCAAACCGCTGAATCCACACGTGAGTTTAACTCTGTCAGTTGAATGCACACATTGACAACCATTCAGTTAGATAGCTCCGTTTTGGTTTTAGAAGCAGATATTTCTCTGTACAGCCTATGGTCCCATTCACTCGGGAATATCCCAATGCAGCTGCTAGAAGAAACGTGTTTCTGACTCGCTGAATCTCAACATAGATTCAACTCTCTTAGGTGAACGAACGCACAGCAGAGCAGTTTCAAGGAAACGTTTCTCCTGAGTTTTAGACGAAGTTTCCTGATGTTTAGTACGTTTTCCGGCATTGGGATGGAAATACCGGTTTTGTGATTCTGCACAGAAAGGGTTTGCAAACCGCTGAATCTACACGTGAGTTGAACTCTGTCAGTTGAATGTACACATTGACAACCATTTTGTTAGACAGCTCCGTTTTGGTTTTAGAAGCAGATATTTCGCTGTACAGCCTATGGTCCCATTCACTCGGGAATATCCCAACACAGCTCCTAGAAGAAACGTGTTTCTGACTCGCTGAATCTCAACTTAGATTCAACTCTCTTAGGTGAACGAACGCACAGCAGAGCAGTTTCAAGGAAACGTTTCTCCTGAGTTTTAGACGAAGTTTCCTGCGGTTTAGTACGTATGCCGGCATTGGGCTGGAAATACCGGTTTTGGGATTCTGCAAAGAAAGGGTTTGCCAACCGCTGAATCCACACCTGAGTTTAACTCTGTGAGTTGAATGCACACATTGACAGCCATTCAGTTAGATAGCTCCGTTTTGGTTTTAGAAGCAGATATTTCTCTGTACAGCCTATGGTCTCATTCACTCGGGAATATCCCAACGCAGCTCCTAGAAGAAACGTGTTTCTGACTCGCTGAATCTCAACATAGATTCAACTCTCTTAGGTGAACGAACGCACAGCAGAGTAGTTTCAAGGAAACGTTTCTCCTGAGTTTTAGACGAGGTTTCCGGCGGTTTAGTACGTATGCCGGCATTGGGCTGGAAATACCGGTATTGGGATTCTGCACAGAAAGGGTTTGCAAACCGCTGAATCCACACGTGAGTTTAACTCTGTCAGTTGAATGCACACATTGACAACCATTCAGTTAGATAGCTCCGTTTTGGTTTTAGAAACAGATATTTCTCTGTACAGCCTATGGTCCCATTCACTCGGGAATATCCCAACACAGCTCCTAGAAGAAACGTGTTTCTGACTCGCTGAATCTCAACATAGATTCAACTCTCTTAGGTGAACGAACGCACAGCAGAGCAGTTTCAAGGAAACGTTTCTCCTGAGTTTTAGACGAGGTTTCCGGCGGTTTAGTACGTATGCCGGCATTGGGCTGGAAATACCGGTATTGGGATTCTGCACAGAAAGGGTTTGCAAACCGCTGAATCCACACCTGTGTTTAGCTCTGTCAGTTGAATGCACACATTGACAACCATTCAGTTAGATAGCTCCGTTTTGGTTTTAGAAGCAGATATTTCTCTGTACAGTCTATGGTCCCATTCACTCGGGAATATCCCAACACAGCTCCTAGAAGAAACGTGTTTCTGACTCGCTGAATCTCAACATAGATTCAACTCTGTTAGGTGAACGAACGCACAGCAGAGTAGTTTCAAGGAAACGTTTCTCCTGAGTTTTAGACGAAGTTTCCTGAGGTTTTGTATGTATGCAGGCATTGGGATGGAAATACCGCTTTTGTGATTCTGCACAGAAAGGGTTTGCAAACCGCTGAATCCACACGTGAGTTTAACTCTGTCAGTTGAATGCACACATTGACAACCATTTTGTTAGACAGCTCCGTTTTGGTTTTAGAAGCAGATATTTCTCTGTACAGCCTATGGTCCCATTCACTCGGGAATATCCCAACGCAGCTCCTAGAAGAAACGTGTTTCTGACTCGCTGAATCTCAACATACATTCAACTCTCTTAGGTGAACGAACGCACAGCAGAGCAGTTTCAAGGAAACGTTTCTCCTGAGTTTTAGACGAAGTTTCCGGCGGTTTAGTACATATGCCGGCATTGGGCTGGAAATACCGGTATTGGGATTCTGCACAGAAAGGGTTTGCAAACCGCTGAATCCACACGTGAGTTTAACTCTGTCAGTTGAATGCACACATTGACAACCATTCAGTTAGATAGCTCCGTTTTGGATTTAGAAGCAGATATTTCGCTGTACAGTCTATGGTCCCATTCACTCGGGAATATCCCAACACAGCTCCTAGAAGAAACGTGTTTCTGACTCTCTGAATCTCAACATAGATTCAACTCTCTTAGGTGAACGAACGCACAGCAGAGCAGTTTCAAGGAAACGTTTCTCCTGAGCTTTAGACGAAGTTTCCTGCGGTTTAGTACGTATGCCGGCACTGGGCTGGAAATACCGGTTTTGGGATTCTGCAAAGAAAGGTTTTGCCAACCGCTGAATCCACACGTGAGTTTAACTCTGTCAGGTGAATGCACACATTGACAGCCATTCAGTTAGATAGCTCCGTTTTGGTTTTAGAAGCAGATATTTCTCTGTACAGCCTATGGTCCCATTCACTCTGGAATATCCCAACGCAGCTCCTAGAATAAACGTGTTTCTGACTCGCTGAATCTCAACATAGATTCAACTCTCTTAGGTGAACGAACGCACAGCAGAGCAGTTTCAAGGAAACATTTCTCCTGAGTTTTAGACGAAGTTTCCGGCGGTTTAGTACGTATGCCGGCATTGGGCTGGAAATACCGGTATTGGGATTCTGCACAGAAAGGGTTTGCCAACCGCTGAATCCACACGTGAGTTTAACTCTGTCAGTTGAATGCACACATTGACAACCATTCAGTTAGATAGCTCCGTTTTGGTTTTAGAAGCAGATATTTCTCTGTACAGTCTATGGTCCCATTCACTCGGGAATATCCCAACACAGCTCCTAGAAGAAACGTGTTTCTGACTCGCTGAATCTCAACATAGATTCAACTCTCTTAGGTGAACGAACGCACAGCAGAGCAGTTTCAAGGAAACGTTTCTCCTGAGTTTTAGACGAAGTTTCCTGATGTTTAGTACGTTTTCCGGCATTGGGATGGAAATACCGGTTTTGTGATTCTGCACAGAAAGTGTTTGCAAACCGCTGAATCTACACGTGAGTTTAACTCTTTCAGTTGAATGCACACATTGACAACCATTTTGTTAGACAGCTCCGTTTTGGTTTTAGAAGCAGATATTTCGCTGTACAGCCTATGGTTCCATTCACTCGGGAATATCCCAACACACCTCCTAGAAGAAACGTGTTTCTGACTCGCTGAATCTCAACATAGATTCAACTCTCTTAGGTGAACTAACACACAGCAGAGCAGTTTCAAGGAAACCTTTCTCCTGCGTTTTAGACGAAGTTTCCTGCGGTTTAGGACGTATGCCGGCATTGGGCTGGAAATACCGGTTTTGGGATTCTGCAAAGAAAGGGTTTGCCAACCGCTGAATCCACACGTGAGTTTAACTCTGTCAGTTGAATGCACACATTGACAGTCCTTCAGTTCGATAGCTCCGTTTTGGTTTTAGAAGCAGATATTTCTCTGTACAGCCTATGGTCCCATTCACTCGGGAATATCCCAGCGCAGCTCCTAGAAGAAACGTGTTTCTGACTCGCTGAATCTCAACATAGATTCAACTCTCTTAGGTGAACGAACGCACAGCAGAGCAGCTTCAAGGAAACGTTTCTCCTGAGTTTTAGACGAGGTTTCCGGCGGTTTAGTACGTATGCCGGCATTGGGCTGGAAATACCGGTATTGGGATTCTGCACAGAAAGGGTTTGCAAACCGCTGAATCCACACCTGAGTTTAGCTCTGTCACTTGAATGCACACATTGACAACCATTCAGTTAGATAGCTCCGTTTTGGTTTTAGAAGCAGATATTTCTATGTACAGCCTATGGTCCCATTCACTCGGGAATATCCCAACACAGCTCCTAGAAGAAACGTGTTTCTGACTCGCTGAATCTCATCATAGATTCAACTCTCTTAGGTGAACGAACGCACAGCAGAGCAGTTTCAAGGAAACGTTTCTCCTGAGTTTTAGACGAAGTTTCCTGAGGTTTAGTACGTATGCCGGAATTGGGATGGAAATACCGGTTTTGTGATTCTGCACAGAAAGGGTTTGCAAACCGCTGAATCCACATGTGAGTTTAACTCTGTCAGTTGAATGCACACATTGACAACCATTTTGTTAGACAGCTCCGTTTTGGTTTTAGAAGCAGATATTTCTCTGTACAGCCTATGGTCCCATTCACTCGGGAATATCCCAACGCAGCTCCTAGAAGAAACGTGTTTCTGACTCGCTGAATCTCAACATACGTTCAACTCTCTTAGGTGAACGAACGCACAGCAGAGCAGTTTCAAGGAAACGTTTCTCCTGAGTTTTAGACGAAGTTTCCGGCGGTTTAGTACTTATGCCGGCATTGGGCTGGAAATACCGGTATTGGGATTCTGCACAGAAAGGGTTTGCAAACCGCTGAATCCACACGTGAGTTTAACTCTGTCAGTTGAATGCACACATTGACAACCATTCAGTTAGATAGCTCCGTTTTGGTTTTAGAAGCAGATATTTCTCTGTACAGTCTACGGTCCCATTCACTCGGGAATATCCCAACACAGCTCCTAGAAGAAACGTGTTTCTGACTCGCTGAATCTCAACATAGATTCAACTCTCTTAGGTGAACGAACGCACAGCAGAGCAGTTTCAAGGAAACGTTTCTCCTGAGTTTTAGACGAAGTTTCCGGCGGTTTAGTACGTATGCCGGCATTGGGCTGGAAATACTGGTTTTGGGATTCTGCAAAGAAAGGGTTTGCCAACCGCTGAATCCACACGTGAGTTTACCTCTGTCAGTTGAATGCACACATTGACAGCCATTCAGTTCGATAGCTCGGTTTTGGTTTTAGAAGCAGATATTTCTCTGTACAACCTATGGTCCCATTCACTCGGGAATATCCCAACGCAGCTCCTAGAAGAAACGTGTTTCTGACTCGCTGAATCTCAACATAGATTCAACTCTCTTAGGTGAACGAACGCACAGCAGAGCAGTTTCAAGGAAACGTTTCTCCTGAGTTTTAGACGAGGTTTCCGGCGGTTTAGTACGTATGCCGGCATTGGGCTGGAAATACCGGTATTGGGATTCTGCACACAAAGGGTTTGCAAACCGCTGAATCCACCCCTGAGTTTAGCTCTGTCAGTTGAATGCACACATTGACAACCATTCAGTTAGATAGCTCCGTTTTGGATTTAGAAGCAGATATTTCTATGTACAGCCTATGGTCCCATTCACTCGGGAATATCCCAACACAGCTCCTAGAAGAAACGTGTTTCTGACTCGCTGAATCTCAACATAGATTCAACTCTCTTAGGTGAACGAACGCACAGCAGAGCAGTTTCAAGGAAACGTTTCTCCTGAGTTTTAGACGAAGTTTCCTGAGTTTTAGTACATATGCCGGAATTGGGATGGAAATACCGGTTTTGTGATTCTGCACAGAAAGGGTTTGCAAACCGCTGAATCCACACGTGAGTTTAACTCTGTCAGTTGAATGCACACATTGACAACCATTTTGTTAGACAGCTCCGTTTTGGTTTTAGAAGCAGATATTTCTCTGTACAGCCTATGGTCCCATTCACTCGGGAATATCCCAACGCAGCTCCTAGAAGAAACGTGTTTCTGACTCGCTGAATCTCAACATACGTTCAACTCTCTTAGGTGAACGAACGCACAGCAGAGCAGTTTCAAGGAAACGTTTCTCCTGAGTTTAAGACGAAGTTTCCGGCGGTTTAGTACTTATGCCGGCATTGGGCTGGAAATACCGGTATTGGGATTCTGCACAGAAAGGGTTTCCAAACCGCTGAATCCACACGTGAGTTTAACTCTGTCAGTTGAATGCACACATTGACAACCATTCAGTTAGATAGCTCCGTTTTGGTTTTAGAAGCAGATATTTCTCTGTACAGTCTATGGTCCCATTCACTCGGGAATATCCCAACACAGCTCCTAGAAGAAACGTGTTTCTGACTCGCTGAATCTCAACATAGATTCAACTCTCTTAGGTGAACGAACGCACAGCAGAGCAGTTTCAAGGAAACGTTTCTCCTGAGTTTTAGACGAAGTTTCCGGCGGTTTAGTACGTATGCCGGCATTGGGCTGGAAATACTGGTTTTGGGATTCTGCAAAGAAAGGGTTTGCCAACCGCTGAATCCACACGTGAGTTTACCTCTGTCAGTTGAATGCACACATTGACAGCCATTCAGTTAGATAGCTCCGTTTTGGTTTTAGAAGCAGATATTTCTCTGTACAGCCTATGGTCCCATTCACTCGGGAATATCCCAACGCAGCTCCTAGAAGAAACGTGTTTCTGACTCGCTGAATCTCAACATACATTCAACTCTCTTAGGTGAACGAACGCACAGCAGAGCAGTTTCAAGGAAACGTTTCTCCTGAGTTTTAGACGAGGTTTCCGGCGGTTTAGTACGTATGCCGGCATTGGGCTGGAAATACCGGTATTGGGATTCTGCACAGAAAGGGTTTGCAAACCGCTGAATCCACACCTGAGTTTAGCTCTGTCAGTTGAATGCACACATTGACAACCATTCAGTTAGATAGCTCCGTTTTGGTTTTAGAAGCAGATATTTCTCTGTACAACCTATTGTCCCATTCACTCGGGAATATCCCAACACAGCTCCTAGAAGAAACGTGTTTCTGACTCGCTGAATCTCAACATAGATTCAACTCTCTTAGGTGAACGAACGCACAGCAGAGCAGTTTCAAGGAAACGTTTCCCCTGAGCTTTAGACGAAGTTTCCTGCGGTTTAGTACGTATGTCGGCATTGGGCTGGAAATACCGGTTTTGGGATTCTGCAAAGAAAGGGTTTGCCATCCGCTGAATCCACACGTGAATTTAACTCTGTCAGTTGAATGCACACATTGACAGCCATTCAGTTAGATAGCTCCGTTTTGGTTTTAGAAGCAGATATTTCTCTGTACAGCCTATGGTCCCATTCACTCGGGAATATCCCAACGCAGCTCCTAGAAGAAACGTGTTTCTGACTCGCTGAATCTCAACATAGATTCAAATCTCTTAGGTGAACGAACGCACAGCAGATCAGTTTCAAGGAAACGATTCTCCTGAGTTTTACACGAGGTTTCCGGCGGTTTAGTACGTATGCCGGCATTGGGCTGGAAATACCGGTATTGGGATTCTGCACAGAAAGGGTTTGCAAACCGCTGAATCCACACCTGAGTTTAGCTCTGTCAGTTGAATGCACACATTGACAACCATTCAGTTAGATAGCTCCGTTTTGGTTTTAGAAGCAGGTATTTCTCTGTACAGCCTATGGTCCCATTCACTCGGGAATATCCCAACGCAGCTCCTAGAAGAAACGTGTTTCTGACTCGCTGAATCTCAACATAGATTCAACTCTCTTAGGTGAACGAACGCACAGCAGAGCAGTTTCAAGGAAACGTTTCTCCTGAGTTTTAGACGAAGTTTCCTGATGTTTAGTACGTTTTCCGGCATTGGGATGGAAATACCGGTTTTGTGATTCTGCACAGAAAGGGTTTGCAAACCGCTGAATCCACACGTGAGTTTAACTCTGTCAGTTGAATGCACACATTGACAACCATTTTGTTAGACAGCTCCGTTTTGGTTTTAGAAGCAGATATTTCTCTGTACAGCCTATGGACCCATTCACTCGGTAATATCCCAACGCAGCTCCTAGAAGAAACGTGTTTCTGACTCGCTGAATCTCAACATACGTTCAACTCTCCTAGGTGAACGAACGCACAGCAGAGCAGTTTCAAGGAAACGTTTCTCCTGAGTTTTAGACGAAGTTTCCGGCGGTTTAGTACTTATGCCGGCATTGGGCTGGAAATACCGGTATTGGGATTCTGCACAGAAAGGGTTTGCAAACCGCTGAATCCACACGTGAGTTTAACTCTGTCAGTTGAATGCACACATTGACAACCATTCAGTTAGATAGCTCCGTTTTGGTTTTAGAAGCAGATATTTCTCTGTACAGTCTATGGTCCCATTCACTCGGGAATATCCCAACACAGCTCCTAGAAGAAACGTGTTTCTGATTCGCTGAATCTCAACATAGATTCAACTCTCTTAGGTGAACGAACGCACAGCAGAGCAGTTTCAAGGAAACGTTTCTCCTGAGTTTTAGACGAGGTTTCCGGCGGTTTAGTACGTATGCCGGCATTGGGCTGGAAATACCGGTATTGGGATTCTGCACAGAAAGGGTTTGCAAACCGCTGAATCCACACCTGAGTTTAGCTCTGTCAGTTGAATGCACACATTGACAACCATTCAGTTAGATAGCTCCGTTTTGGTTTTAGAAGCAGATATTTCTATGTACAGCCTATGGTCCCATTCACTCGGGAATATCCCAACACAGCTCCTAGAAGAAACGTGTTTCTGACTCGCTGAATCTCAACATAGATTCAACTCTCTTAGGTGAACGAACGCACAGCAGAGCAGTTTCAAGGAAACCTTTCTCCTGAGTTTTAGACGAAGTTTCCGGCGGTTTAGTACGTATGCCGGCATTGGGCTGGAAATACTGGTTTTGGGATTCTGCAAAGAAAGGGTTTGCCAACCGCTGAATCCACACGTGAGTTTACCTCTGTCAGTTGAATGCACACATTGACAGCCATTCAGTTAGATAGCTCCGTTTTGGTTTTAGAAGCAGATATTTCTCTGTACAGCCTATGGTCCCATTCACTCGGGAATATCCCAACACAGCTCCTAGAAGAAACGTGTTTCTGACTCGCTGAATCTCAACATAGATTCAACTCTCTTAGGTGAACGAACGCACAGCAGAGCAGTTTCAAGGAAACGTTTCTCCTGAGTTTTAGACGAAGTTTCCTGATGTTTAGTACGTTTTCCGGCATTGGGATGGAAATACCGGTTTTGTGATTCTGCACAGAAAGGGTTTGCAAACCGCTGAATCTACACGTGAGTTTAACTCTTTCAGTTGAATGCACACATTGACAACCATTTTGTTAGATAGCTCCGTTTTGGTTTTAGAAGCAGATATTTCTCTGTACAGCCTATGGTCCCATTCACTCGGGAATATCCCAACGCAGCTCCTAGAAGAAACGTGTTTCTGACTCGCTGAATCTCAACATAGATTCAACTCTCTTAGGTGAACGAACGCACAGCAGAGCAGTTTCAAGGAAACGTTTCTCCTGAGTTTTAGACGAGGTTTCCGGCGGTTTAGTACGTATGCCGGCATTGGGCTGGAAATACCGGTATTGGGATTCTGCACAGAAAGGGTTTGGAAACCGCTGAATCCACACCTGAGTTTAGCTCTGTCAGTTGAATGCACACATTGACAACCATTCAGTTAGATAGCTCCGTTTTGGTTTTAGAAGCAGATATTTCTATGTACAGCCTATGGTCCCATTCACTCGGGAATATCCCAACACAGCTCCTAGAAGAAACGTGTTTCTGACTCGCTGAATCTCAACATAGATTCAACTCTCTTAGGTGAACGAACGCACAGCAGAGCAGTTTCAAGGAAACGTTTCTCCTGAGTTTTAGACGAAGTTTCCTGAGGTTTAGTACGTATGCCGGAATTGGGATGGAAATACCGGTTTTGTGATTCTGCACAGAAAGGGTTTGCAAACCGCTGAATCCACACGTGAGTTTAACTCTGTCAGTTGAATGCACACATTGACAACCATTCAGTTAGATAGCTCCGTTTTGGTTTTAGAAGCAGATATTTCTCTGTACAGCCTATGGTCCCATTCACTCGGGAATATCCCAACGCAGCTCCTAGAAGAAACGTGTTTCTGACTCGCTGAATCTCAACATAGATTCAACTCTCTTAGGTGAACGAACGCACAGCAGAGCAGTTTCAAGGAAACGATTCTCCTGAGTTTTACACGAGGTTTCCGGCGGTTTAGTACGTATGCCGGCATTGGGCTGGAAATACCGGTATTGGGATTCTGCACAGAAAGGGTTTGCAAACCGCTGAATCCACACCTGAGTTTAGCTCTGTCAGTTGAATGCACACATTGACAACCATTCAGTTAGATAGCTCCGTTTTGGTTTTAGAAGCAGATATTTCTCTGTACAGCCTATGGTCCCATTCACTCGGGAATATCCCAACGCAGCTCCTAGAAGAAACGTGTTTCTGACTCGCTGAATCTCAACATAGATTCAACTCTCTTAGGTGAACGAACGCACAGCAGAGCAGTTTCAAGGAAACGTTTCTCCTGAGTTTTAGACGAAGTTTCCTGAGGTTTAGTACGTATGCCGGAATTGGGATGGAAATACCGGTTTTGTGATTCTGCACAGAAAGGGTTTGCAAACCGCTGAATCCACACGTGAGTTTAACTCTGTCAGTTGAATGCACACATTGACAACCATTTTGATAGACAGCTCCGTTTTGGTTTTAGAAGCAGATATTTCTCTGTACAGCCTATGGTCCCATTCACTCGGTAATATCCCAACGCAGCTCCTAGAAGAAACGTGTTTCTGACTCGCTGAATCTCAACATACGTTCAACTCTCCTAGGTGAACGAACGCACAGCAGAGCAGTTTCAAGGAAACGTTTCTCCTGAGTTTTAGACGAAGTTTCCGGCGGTTTAGTACTTATGCCGGCATTGGGCTGGAAATACCGGTATTGGGATTCTGCACAGAAAGGGTTTGCAAACCGCTGAATCCACACGTGAGTTTAACTCTGTCAGTTGAATGCACACATTGACAACCATTCAGTTAGATAGCTCCGTTTTGGTTTTAGAAGCAGATATTTCTCTGTACAGTCTATGGTCCCATTCACTCGGGAATATCCCAACACAGCTCCTAGAAGAAACGTGTTTCTGATTCGCTGAATCTCAACATAGATTCAACTCTCTTAGGTGAACGAACGCACAGCAGAGCAGTTTCAAGGAAACGTTTCTCCTGAGTTTTAGACGAGGTTTCCGGCGGTTTAGTACATATGCCGGCATTGGGCTGGAAATACCGGTATTTGGATTCTGCACAGAAAGGGTTTGCAAACCGCTGAATCCACACCTGAGTTTAGCTCTGTCAGTAGAATGCACACATTGACAACCATTCAGTTAGATAGCTCCGTTTTGGTTTTAGAAGCAGATATTTCTATGTACAGCCTATGGTCCCATTCACTCGGGAATATCCCAACACAGCTCCTAGAAGAAACGTATTTCTGACTCGCTGAATCTCAACATAGATTCAACTCTCTTAGGTGAACGAACGCACAGCAGAGCAGTTTCAAGGAAACGTTTCTCCTGAGATTTAGACGAAGTTTCCTGATGTTTAGTACGTTTTCCGGCATTGGGATGGAAATACCGGTTTTGTGATTCTGCACAGAAAGGGTTTGCAAACCGCTGAATCTACACGTGAGTTTAACTCTTTCAGTTGAATGCACACATTGACAACCATTTTGTTAGACAGCTCCGTTTTGGTTTTAGAAGCAGATATTTCGCTGTACAGCCTATGGTTCCATTCACTCGGGAATATCCCAACACACCTCCTAGAAGAAACGTGTTTCTGACTCGCTGAATCTCAACATAGATTCAACTCTCTTAGGTGAACTAACACACAGCAGAGCAGTTTCAAGGAAACCTTTCTCCTGCGTTTTAGACGAAGTTTCCTGCGGTTTAGGACGTATGCCGGCATTGGGCTGGAAATACCGGTTTTGGGATTCTGCAAAGAAAGGGTTTGCCAACCGCTGAATCCACACGTGAGTTTAACTCTGTCAGTTGAATGCACACATTGACAGTCATTCAGTTAGATAGCTCCGTTTTGGTTTTAGAAGCAGATATTTCTCTGTACAGCCTATGGTCCCATTCACTCGGGAATATCCCAACGCAGCTCCTAGAAGAAACGTGTTTCTGACTCGCTGAATCTCAACATAGATTCAACTCTCTTAGGTGAACGAACGCACAGCAGAGCAGTTTCAAGGAAACGTTTCTCCTGAGTTTTAGACGAGGTTTCCGGCGGTTTAGTACGTATGCCGGCATTGGGCTGGAAATACCGGTATTGGGATTCTGCACAGAAAGGGTTTGCAAACCGCCGAATCCACACCTGAGTTTAGCTCTGTCAGTTGAATGCACACATTGACAACCATTCAGTTAGATAGCTCCGTTTTGGTTTTAGAAGCAGATATTTCTATGTACAGCCTATGGTCCCATTCACTCGGGAATATCCCAACACAGCTCCTAGAAGAAACGTGTTTCTGACTCGCTGAATCTCAACATAGATTCAACTCTCTTAGGTGAACGAACGCACAGCAGAGCAGTTTCAAGGAAACGTTTCTCCTGAGTTTTAGACGAAGTTTCCTGAGGTTTAGTACGTATGCCGGAATTGGGATGGAAATACCGGTTTTGTGATTCTGCACAGAAAGGGTTTGCAAACCGCTGAATCCACACGTGAGTTTAACTCTGTCAGTTGAATGCACACATTGACAACCATTTTGTTAGACAGCTCCGTTTTGGTTTTAGAAGCAGATATTTCTCTGTACAGCCTATGGTCCCATTCACTCGGGAATATCCCAACGCAGCTCCTAGAAGAAACGTGTTTCTGACTCGCTGAATCTCAACATACGTTCAACTCTCTTAGGTGAACGAACGCACAGCAGAGCAGTTTTAAGGAAACGTTTCTCCTGAGTTTTAGACGAAGTTTCCGGCGGTTTAGTACTTATGCCGGCATTGGGCTGGAAATACCGGTATTGGGATTCTGCACAGAAAGGGTTTGCAAACCGCTGAATCCACACGTGAGTTTAACTCTGTCAGTTGAATGCACACATTGACAACCATTCAGTTAGATAGCTCCGTTTTGGTTTTAGAAGCAGATATTTCTCTGTACAGTCTATGGTCCCATTCACTCGGGAATATCCCAACACAGCTCCTAGAAGAAACGTGTTTCTGACTCGCTGAATCTCAACATAGATTCAACTCTCTTAGGTGAACGAACGCACAGCAGAGCAGTTTCAAGGAAACGTTTCCCCTGAGCTTTAGACGAAGTTTCCTGCGGTTTAGTACGTATGTCGGCATTGGGCTGGAAATACCGGTTTTGGGATTCTGCAAAGAAAGGGTTTGCCAACCGCTGAATCCACACGTGAATTTAACTCTGTCAGTTGAATGCACACATTGACAGCCATTCAGTTAGATAGCTCCGTTTTGGTTTTAGAAGCAGATATTTCTCTGTACAGCCTATGGTCCCATTCACTCGGGAATATCCCAACGCAGCTCCTAGAAGAAACGTGTTTCTGACTCGCTGAATCTCAACATAGATTCAACTCTCTTAGGTGAACGAACGCACAGCAGAGCAGTTTCAAGGAAACGATTCTCCTGAGTTTTACACGAGGTTTCCAGCGGTTTAGTACGTATGCCGGCATTGGGCTGGAAATACCGGTATTGGGATTCTGCACACAAAGGGTTTGCAAACCGCTGAATCCACACCTGAGTTTAGCTCTGTCAGTTGAATGCACACATTGACAACCATTCAGTTAGATAGCTCCGTTTTGGTTTTAGAAGCAGATATTTCTCTGTACAGCCTATGGTCCCATTCACTCGGGAATATCCCAACGCAGCTCCTAGAAGAAACGTGTTTCTGACTCGCTGAATCTCAACATAGATTCAACTCTCTTAGGTGAACGAACGCACAGCAGAGCAGTTTCAAGGAAACGTTTCTCCTGAGTTTTAGACGAAGTTTCCTGAGGTTTAGTACGTATGCCGGAATTGGGATGGAAATACCGGTTTTGTGATTCTGCACAGAAAGGGTTTGCAAACCGCTGAATCCACACGTGAGTTTAACTCTGTCAGTTGAATGCACACATTGACAACCATTTTGTTAGACAGCTCCGTTTTGGTTTTAGAAGCAGATATTTCTCTGTACAGCCTATGGTCCCATTCACTCGGTAATATCCCAACGCAGCTCCTAGAAGAAACGTGTTTCTGACTCGCTGAATCTCAACATACGTTCAACTCTCCTAGGTGAACGAACGCACAGCAGAGCAGTTTCAAGGAAACGTTTCTCCTGAGTTTTAGACGAAGTTTCCGGCGGTTTAGTACTTATGCCGGCATTGGGCTGGAAATACCGGTATTGGGATTCTGCACAGAAAGGGTTTGCAAACCGCTGAATCCACACGTGAGTTTAACTCTGTCAGTTGAATGCACACATTGACAACCATTCAGTTAGATAGCTCCGTTTTGGTTTTAGAAGCAGATATTTCTCTGTACAGTCTATGGTCCCATTCACTCGGGAATATCCCAACACAGCTCCTAGAAGAAACGTGTTTCTGATTCGCTGAATCTCAACATAGATTCAACTCTCTTAGATGAACGAACGCACAGCAGAGCAGTTTCAAGGAAACGTTTCTCCTGAGTTTTAGACGAGGTTTCCGGCGGTTTAGTACGTATGCCGGCATTGGGCTGAAAATACCGGTATTTGGATTCTGCACAGAAAGGGTTTGCAAACCGCTGAATCCACACCTGAGTTTAGCTCTGTCAGTTGAATGCACACATTGACAACCATTCAGTTAGATAGCTCCGTTTTGGTTTTAGAAGCAGATATTTCTATGTACAGCCTATGGTCCCATTCACTCGGGAATATCCCAACACAGCTCCTAGAAGAAACGTGTTTCTGACTCGCTGAATCTCAACATAGATTCAACTCTCTTAGGTGAACGAACGCACAGCAGAGCAGTTTCAAGGAAACGTTTCTCCTGAGATTTAGACGAAGTTTCCTGATGTTTAGTACGTTTTCCGGCATTGGGATGGAAATACCGGTTTTGTGATTCTGCACAGAAAGGGTTTGTAAACCGCTGAATCTACACGTGAGTTTAACTCTTTCAGTTGAATGCACACATTGACAACCATTTTGTTAGACAGCTCCGTTTTGGTTTTAGAAGCAGATATTTCGCTGTACAGCCTATGGTTCCATTCACTCGGGAATATCCCAACACACCTCCTAGAAGAAACGTGTTTCTGACTCGCTGAATCTCAACATAGATTCAACTCTCTTAGGTGAACTAACACACAGCAGAGCAGTTTCAAGGAAACCTTTCTCCTGCGTTTTAGACGAAGTTTCCTGCGGTTTAGGACGTATGCCGGCATTGGGCTGGAAATACCGGTTTTGGGATTCTGCAAAGAAAGGGTTTGCCAACCGCTGAATCCACACGTGAGTTTAACTCTGTCAGTTGAATGCACACATTGACAGTCATTCAGTTAGATAGCTCCGTTTTGGTTTTAGAAGCAGATATTTCTCTGTACAGCCTATGGTCCCATTCACTCGGGAATATCCCAACGCAGCTCCTAGAAGAAACGTGTTTCTGACTCGCTGAATCTCAACATAGATTCAACTCTCTTAGGTGAACGAACGCACAGCAGAGCAGTTTCAAGTAAACGTTTCTCCTGAGTTTTAGACGAGGTTTCCGGCGGTTTAGTACGTATGCCGGCATTGGGCTGGAAATACCGGTATTGGGATTCTGCACAGAAAGGGTTTGCAAACCGCCGAATCCACACCTGAGTTTAGCTCTGTCAGTTGAATGCACACATTGACAACCATTCAGTTAGATAGCTCCGTTTTGGTTTTAGAAGCAGATATTTCTATGTACAGCCTATGGTCCCATTCACTCATGAATATCCCAACACAGCTCCTAGAATAAACGTGTTTCTGACTCGCTGAATCTCAACATAGATTCAACTCTCTTAGGTGAACGAACGCACAGCAGAGCAGTTTCAAGGAAACGTTTCTCCTGAGTTTTAGACGAAGTTTCCTGAGGTTTAGTACGTATGCCGGAATTGGGATGGAAATACCGGTTTTGTGATTCTGCACAGAAAGGGTTTGCAAACCGCTGAATCCACAAGTGAGTTTAACTCTGTCAGTTGAATGCACACATTGACAACCATTTTGTTAGACAGCTCCGTTTTGGTTTTAGAAGCAGATATTTCTCTGTACAGCCTATGGTCCCATTCACTCGGGAATATCCCAACGCAGCTCCTAGAAGAAACGTGTTTCTGACTCGCTGAATCTCAACATAGATTCAACTCTCTTAGGTGAACGAACGCACAGCAGAGCAGTTTCAAGGAAACGTTTCTCCTGAGTTTTAGACGAAGTTTCCGGCGGTTTAGTACGTATGCCGGCATTGGTCTGGAAATACTGGTTTTGGGATTCTGCAAAGAAAGGGTTTGCCAACCGCTGAATCCACACGTGAGTTTAACTCTGTCAGTTGAATGCACACATTGACAACCATTCAGTTAGATAGCTCCGTTTTGGTTTTAGAAGCAGATATTTCTCTGCACAGTCTATGGTCCCATTCACTCGGGAATATCCCAACACAGCTCCTAGAAGAAACGTGTTTCTGACTCGCTGAATCTCAACATAGATTTCACTCTCTTAGGTGAACGAACGCACAGCAGAGCAGTTTCAAGGAAACGTTTCTCCTGAGTTTTAGACGAAGTTTCCTGCGGTTTAGTACGTATCCCGGCATTGGGCTGGAAATACCGGTTTTGGGATTCTGCAAAGAAAGGGTTTGCCAACCGCTGAATCCACACGTGAGTTTAACTCTGTCAGTTGAATGCACACATTGACAGTCATTCAGTTAGATAGCTCCGTTTTGGTTTTAGAAGCAGATATTTCTCTGTACAGCCTATGGTCCCATTCACTCGGGAATATCCCAACGCAGCTCCTAGAAGAAACGTGTTTATGACTCGCTGAATCTCAACATAGATTCAACTCTCTTAGCTGAACGATCGCACAGCAGAGCAGTTTCAAGGAAAGGTTTCTCCTGAGTTTTAGACGAGGTTTCCGGCGGTTTAGTACGTATGCCGGCATTGGGCTGGAAATACCGGTATTGGGATTCTGCACAGAAAGGGTTTGCAAACCGCTGAATCCACACGTGAGTTTAGCTCTGTCAGTTGAATGAACACATTGACAACCATTCAGTTAGATAGCTCCGTTTTGGTTTTAGAAGCAGATATTTCTCTGTACAGCCTATGGTCCCATTCACTCGGGAATATCCCAACGCAGCTCCTAGAAGAAACGTGTTTCTGACTCGCTGAATCTCTACATACATTCAACTCTCTTAGGTGAACGAACGCACAGCAGAGCAGTTTCAGGGAAACGTTTCTCCTGAGTTTTCGACGAAGTTTCCGGCGGTTTAGTACATAGGCCGGCATTGGGCTGGAAATACCGGTATTGGGATTCTGCACAGAAAGGGTTTGCAAACCGCTGAATCCACACGTGAGTTTAACTCTGTCAGTTGAATGCACACATTGACAACCATTTTGTTAGACAGCTCCGTTTTGGTTTTAGAAGCAGATATTTCGCTGTATATCCTATGGTCCCATTCACTCGGGAATATCCCAACACACCTCCTAGAAGAAACGTGTTTCTGACTCGATGAATCTCAACATAGATTCAACTCTCTTAGGTGAACTAACACACAGCAGAGCAGTTTCAAGGAAACCTTTCTCCTGAGTTTTAGACGAAGTTTCCTGCGGTTTAGGACGTATGTCGGCATTGGGCTGGAAATACCGGTTTTGGGATTCTGCACAGAAAGGGTTTGCCAACCGCTGAATCCACACGTGAGTTTAACTCTGTCAGTTGAATGCACACATTGACAACCATTTTGTTAGACAGCTCCGTTTTGGTTTTAGAAGCAGATATTTCTCTGTACAGCCTATGGTCCCATTCACTCGAGAATATCCCAACGCAGCTCCTAGAAGAAACGTGTTTCTGACTCGCTGAATCTCAACATAGATTCAACTCTCTTAGGTGAACGAACGCACAGCAGAGCAGTTTCAAGGAAACGTTTCTCCTGAGTTTTAGACGAGGTTTCCGGCGGTTTAGTACGTATGCCGGCATTGGGCTGGAAATACCAGTATTGGGATTCTGCACAGAAAGGGTTTGCAAACCGCTGAATCCACACCTGAGTTTAGCTCTGTCAGTTGAATGCACACATTGACAACCATTCAGTTAGATAGCTCCGTTTTGGTTTTAGAAGCAGATATTTCTCTGTACAGCGTATTGTCCCATTCACTCGGGAATATCCCAACACAGCTCCTAGAAGAAACGTGTTTCTGACTCGCTGAATCTCAACATAGATTCAACTCTCTTAGGTGAACGAACGCACAGCAGAGCAGTTTCAAGGAAACGTTTCTCCTGAGTTTTAGATGAAGTTTCCTGAGGTTTAGTACGTATGCCGGCATTGGGCTGGAAATACCGGTTTTGGGATTATGCAAAGAAAGGGTTTGCCAACCGCTGAATCCACACGTGAGTTTAACTCCGTCAGTTGAATGCACACATTGACAGCCATTCAGTTAGATAGCTCCGTTTTGGTTTTAGAAGCAGATATTTCTCTGTACAGCCTATGGTCCCATTCACTCGGGAATATCCCAACGCAGCTCCTAGAAGAAACGTGTTTCTGACTCGCTGAATCTCAACATAGATTCAACTCTCTTAGGTGAACGAACGCACAGCAGAGCAGTTTCAAGGAAACGTTTCTCCTGAGTTTTAGACGAAGTTTCCTGATGTTTAGTACGTTTTCCGGCATTGGGATGGAAATACCGGTTTTGTGATTCTGCACAGAAAGGGTTTGCAAACCGCTGAATCTACACGTGAGTTTAACTCTGTCAGTTGAATGCACACATTGACAACCATTTTGTTAGACAGCTCCGTTTTGGTTTTAGAAGCAGGTATTTCGCTGTACAGCCTATGGTCCCATTCACTCGGGAATATCCCAACACACCTCCTAGAAGAAACGTGTTTCTGACTCGCTGAATCTCAACATAGATTCAACTCTCTTAGGTGAACTAACACACAGCAGAGCAGTTTCAAGGAAACCTTTCTCCTGAGTTTTAGACGAAGTTTCCTGCGGTTTAGGACGTATGGCGGCATTGGGCTGGAAATACCGGTTTTGGGATTCTGCACAGAAAGGGTTTGCAAACCGCTGAATCCACACGTGAGTTTTACTCTGTCAGTTGAATGCACACATTGACAACCATTCAGTTAGATAGCTCCGTTTTGGTTTTAGAAGCAGATAGTTCTCTGTACAGCCTATGGTCCCATTCACTCGGGAATATCCCAACACAGCTCCTAGAAGAAACGTGTTGCTGACTCGCTGAATCTCAACATACGTTCAACTCTCTTAGGTGAACGAACGCACAGCAGAGCAGTTTCAAGGAAACGTTTCTCCTGAGTTTTAGACGAAGTTTCTGTCGGTTTAGTACGTATGCCGGCATTGGGCTGGAAATACCGGTATTGGGATTCTGCACAGAAAGGGTTTGCAAACCGCTGAATCCACACGTGAGTTTAACTCTGTCAGTTGAATGCACACATTGACAACCATTCAGTTAGATAGCTCCGTTTTGGTTTTAGAAGCAGATATTTCTCTGTACAGTCTATGGTCCCATTCACTCGGGAATATCCCAACGCAGCTCCTAGAAGAAACGTGTTTATGACTCGCTGAATCTCAACATAGATTCAACTCTCTTAGGTGAACGAACGCACAGCAGAGCAGTTTCAAGGAAACGTTTCTCCTGAGATTTAGACGAAGTTAACTGCGCTTTAGGACATATGCAACCATTGAGCTGAAAATACCGGTATTGGGATTCTGCACAGAAAGGGTTTGCAAACCGCTGAATCCACACGTGAGTTTAACTCTGTCGGTTGACTGCACACATTGACAACCATTCAGTTAGATAGGTCCGTTTTGTTTTTAGAAGCAGATATTTCTCTGTACAGCCTATGGTCCCATTCACTCGGGAATATCCCAACGCGGCTCGTAGAATAAACGTGTTTCTGACTCGCTGAATCTCAACATAGATTCAACTCTCTTAGGTGAACGAACGCACAGCAGAGCAGTTTCAAGGAAACGATTCTCCTGAGTTTTAGACGAAGTTTCCTGGGGTTTAGTACGTATGCCGGCATTGGGATGGAAATACCGGTTTTGGGATTCTACACAGAAACGGTTTGCAAACTGCTGAATGCACACGTGAGTTTAACTCTGTCAGTTGAATGCACACATTGACAACCATTCAGTTAGATAGCTCCGTTTTGGTTTTAGAAGCAGATATTTCTCTGAACAGCCTATGGTCCCATTCACTCGGGAATATCCCAACGCAGCTCCTAGAAGAAACGTGTTTATGACTCGCTGAATCTCAACATAGATTCAACTCTCTTAGGTGAACGAACGCACAGCAGAGCAGTTTCAAGGAAACGTTTCTCCTGAGTTTTAGACGAAGTTTCCTGATGTTTAGTACGTTTGCCGGCATTGGGATGGAAATACCGGTTTTGTGATTCTGCACAGAAAGGGTTTGCAAACCGCTGAATCTACACGTGAGTTTAACTCTGTCAGTTGAATGCACACATTGACAACCATTTTGTTAGACAGCTCCGTTTTGATTTTAGAAGCAGATATTTCGCTGTACAGCCCATGGTCCCATTCACTCGGGAATATCCCAACACACCTCCTAGAAGAAACGTGTATCTGACTCACTGAATCCCAACATAGATTCAACTCTCTTAGATGAACTAACACACAGCAGAGCAGTTTCAAGGAAACCTTTCTCCTGAGTTTTAGACGAAGTTTCCTGCGTTTTAGTACGTGTGCCGGCATTGGGCTGGAAATACGGGTTTTGGGATTCTGCACAGAAAGGGTTTGCAAACCGCTGAATCCACACGTGAGTTTTACTCTGTCAGTTGAATGCACACATTGACAACCATTCAGTTAGATAGCTCCGTTTTGGTTTTAGAAGCAGATAGTTCTCTGTACAGCCTATGGTCCCATTCACTCGGGAATATCCCAACGCAGCTCCTAGAAGAAACGTGTTTCTGACTCGCTGAATCTCAACATAGATTCAACTCTCTTAGGTGAACGAACGCACAGCAGAGCAGTTTCAAGGAAACGTTTCTCCTGCGTTTTAGACGAAGTTTCCTGCGGTTTAGTACGTATGCCGTCATTGGGCCGGAAATACCGGTTTTGGGATTCTGCAAAGAAAGGGTTTGCCAACCGCTGAATCCACACGTGAGTTTAACTCTGTCAGTTGAATGCACACATTGACAACCATTCAGTTAGATAGCTCCGTTTTGGTTTTAGAAGCAGATAGTTCTCTGTACAGCCTATGGTCCCATTCACTCGGGAATATCCCAACACAGCTCCTAGAAGAAACGTGTTTCTGACTCGCTGAATCTCAACATAGATTCAACTCTCTTAGGTGAACGAACGCACAGCAGAGCAGTTTCAAGGAAACGTTTCTCCTGAGTTTTAGACGAAGTTTCCTGATGTTTAGTACGTTTGCCGGCATTGGGATGGAAATACCGGTTTTGTGATTCTGCACAGAAAGGGTTTGCAAACCGCTGAATCTACACGTGAGTTTAACTCTGTCGGTTGAATGCACACATTGACAACCATTCAGTTAGATAGCTCCGTTTTGTTTTTAGAAGCAGATATTTCTCTGTACAGCCTATGGTCCCATTCACTCGGGAATATCCCAACGCAGCTCCTAGAAGAAACGTGTTTCTGACTCGCTGAATCTCAACATAGATTCAACTCTCTTAGGTGAACGAACGCACAGCAGAGCAGTTTCAAGGAAACGATTCTCCTGAGTTTTAGACGAAGTTTCCTGTGGTTTAGTACGTATGCCGGCATTGGGATGGAAATACCGGTTTTGGGATTCTACACAGAAACGGTTTGCAAACTGCTGAATGCACACGTGTGTTTAACTCTGTCAGTTGAATGCACACATTGACAACCATTCAGTTAGATAGCTCCATTTTGGTTTTAGAAGCAGGTATTTCTCTGAACAGACTATGGTCCCATTCACTCGGGAATATCCCAACGCAGCTCCTAGAAGAAACGTGTTTCTTACTCGCTGAATCTCATCATAGATTCAACTCTCTTAGGTGAACGAACGCACAGCAGAGCAGTTTCAAGGAAACGTTTCTCCTGAGTTTTAGTCGAAGTTTCCTGATGTTTAGTACGTTTGCCGGCATTGGGATGGAAATTCCGGTTTTGTGATTCTGCACAGAAAGGGTTTGCAAACCGCTGAATCTACACGTGAGTTTAACTCTGTCAGTTGAATGCACACATTGACAACCATTTTGTTAGACAGCTCCGTTTTGGTTTTAGAAGCAGATATTTCGCTGTACAGCCTATGGTCCCATTCACTCGGGAATATCCCAACACACCTCCTAGAAGAAACGTGTTTCTGACTCGGTGAATCTCAACATAGATTCAACTCTCTTAGGTTAAGGAACACACAGCAGAGCAGTTTCAAGGAAACCTTTCTCCTGAGTTTTAGACGAAGTTTCCTGTGGTTTAGGACGTATGCCGCCATTGTGCTGGAAATACTGGTTTTGGGATTCTGCACAGAAAGGGTTTGCAAACCGCTGAATCCACACGTGAGTTTTCCTCTGTCAGTTGAATGCACACATTGACAACCATTCAGTTAGATAGCTCCGTTTTGGTTTTAGAAGCAGATACTTCTCTGTACAGCCTATGGTCCCATTCACTCAGGAATATCCCAATGCAGCTCCTAGAAGAAACGTGTTTCTGACTCGCTGAATCTCAACATAGATTCAAGTCTCTTAGGTGAACGAACGCACAGCAGAGCAGTTTCAAGGAAACGTTTCTCCTGCGTTTTAGACGAAGTTTCCTGCGGTTTAGTACGTATGCCGTCATTGGGCTGGAAATACCGGTTTTGGGATTCTGCAAAGAAAGGGTTTGCCAACAGCTGAATCCACACGTGAGTTTAACTCTGTCAGTTGAATGCACACATTGACAGCCATTCAGTTAGATAGCTCCGTTTTGGTTTTAGAAGCAGATATTTCTCTGTACAGCCTATGGTCCCATTCACTCGGGAATATCCCAACGCAGCTCCTAGAAGAAACGTGTTTCTGACTCGCTGAATCTCAACATAGATTCAACTCTCTTAGGTGAACGAACGCACAGCAGAGCAGTTTCAAGGAAACGTTTCTCCTGAGTTTTAGACGAAGTTTCCTGAGGTTTAGTACGTATGCCGGCATTGGGATGGAAATACCGGTTTTGTGATTCTGCACAGAAAGGGTTTGCAAACCGCTGAATCCACACGTGAGTTTAACTCTGTCAGTTGAATGCACACATTGACAACCATTTTGTTAGACAGCTCCGTTTTGGTTTTAGAAGCAGATATTTCTCTGTACAGCCTATGGTCCCATTCACTCGGGAATATCCCAACGCAGCTCCTAGAAGAAACGTGTTTCTGACTCGCTGAATCTCAACATACATTCAACTCTCTTAGGTGAACGAACGCACAGCAGAGCAGTTTCAAGGAAACGTTTCTCCTGAGTTTTAGACGAAGTTTCCGGCGGTTTAGTACATATGCCGGCATTGGGCTGGAAATACCGGTATTGGGATTCTGCACAGAAAGGTTTTGCAAACCGCTGAATCCACACGTGAGTTTAACTCTGTCAGTTGAATGCACACATTGACAACCATTCAGTTAGATAGCTCCGTTTAGGTTTTAGAAGCAGATATTTCTCTATACAGTCTATGGTCCCATTCACTCGGGAATATCCCAACACAGCTCCAAGAAGAAACGTGTTTCTGACTCGCTGAATCTCAACATAGATTCAACTCCCTTAGGTGAACGAACGCACAGCAGAGCAGTTTCAAGGAAACGTTTCTCCTGAGTTTTAGACGAAGTTTCCTGCGGTTTAGTACGTATGCCGGCATTGGACTGGAAATACCGGTTTTGGGATTCTGCACAGAATGGGTCTGCAAACCGCTGAATCCACACGTGAGTTTAACTCTGTCAGTTGAATGCACACATTGACAACCATTCAGTTAGATAGCTCCGTTTTGGTTTTAGAAGCAGATATTTCTCTGTACAGCCTATGGTCCCATTCACTCGGGAATATCCCAACGCAGCTCCTAGAAGAAACGTGTTTATGACTCGCTGAATCTCAGCATAGATTCAACTCTCTTAGGTGAACGAACGCACAGCAGAGCAGTTTCAAGGTAACGTTTCTCCTGAGTTTTAGACGAAGTTTCCGGCGGTTTAGTACGTATGCCGGCATTGGGCTGGAAATACCGGTATTGGGATTCTGCACAGAAAGGGTTTACAAACCGCTGAATCCACACGTGAGTTTAAATCTGTCAGTTGAATGCACACATTGACAACCATTCAGTTAGATAGCTCCGTTTTGGTTTTAGAAGCAGATATTTCTCTGTACAGCCTATGGTCCCATTCACTCGGGAATATGCCAACACAGCTCCTAGAAGAAACGTGTTTCTGACTCGCTGAATCTCAACATAGATTCAACTGTCTTAGGTGAACGAACGCACAGCAGAGCAGTTTCAAGGAAACGTTTCTCCTGAGTTTTAGACGAAGTTTCCTGATGTTTAGTACGTTTGCCGGCATTGGGATGGAAATACCGGTTTTGTGATTCTGCACAGAAAGGGTTTGCAAACCGCTGAATCTACACGTGAGTTTAACTCTGTCAGTTGAATGCACACATTGACAACCATTTTGTTAGACAGCTTCGTTTTGGTTTTAGAAGCAGATATTTCGCTGTACAGTCTATGGTCCCATTCACTCGGGAATATCCCAACACACCTCCTAGAAGAAACGTGTTTCTGACTCGCTGAATCTCAACATAGATTCAACTCTCTTAGGTGAACTAACACACAAAAGAGCAGTTTCAAGGAAACGATACTCCTGAGTTTTAGACTATGTTTCCTGCGGTTTAGTAGGTATGCCGGCATTGGGCTGGAAATACCGGTTTTGGGATTCTGCACAGAAAGGGTTTGCAAACCGCTGAATCCACACGTGAGTTTAACTCTGTCAGTTGAATGCACACATTGACAACCATTCAGTTAGATAGCACCGTTTTGGTTTTTTGAAGCAGATATTTCTCTGTACGGCCTATGGTCGCACTCACTCAGGAATATCCCAACGCAGCTTCTACAAGAAACGTGTTTCTGACTCGCTGAATCTCAACATAGATTCAACTCTCTTAGGTGAACGAACGCACAGCAGAGCAGTTTCAAGGAAACGTTTCTCCTGAGTTTTAGACGAAGTTTCCTGAGGTTTAGTACGTATGCCGGAATTGGGATGGAAATACCGGTTTTGGGATTCTGCACAGAAAGGATTTGCAAACCGCTGAATCCACATGTGAGTTTAACTCTGTCAGTTGAATGCACACATTGAAAACCATTCAGTTAGATAGCTCCGTTTTGGTTTTAGAAGCAGATATTACTCTGTACAGCCAATGGTCCATTCACTCGGGAATATCCCAACGTAGCTCCTAGAAGAAACGGGTTTCTGACTCGCTGAATCTCAACATAGATTCAACTCTCTTAGGTGAACGAATGCACGGCAGAGCAGTTTCAAGGAAACGTTTCTCCTGAGTTTTAGACGAAGTTTGCTGCGGTTTAGGACGTATGCCGGCATTGGGCTGGAAATACCGGTTTTGGGATTCTGCAGAGAAAGGGTTTGCAAATGAATGAATCCACACGTGAGTTTAACTCTGTCAGTTGAATGCACACATTGACAACCATTCAGTTAGATAGCTCCGTTTTGGTTTTAGAAGCAGATATTTCTCTGTACAGCCTATGGTCCCATTCACTCGGGAATATCCCAACGCAGCTCCTAGAAGAAACGTGTTTCTGATTCGCTGAATCTCAACATAGATTCAACTCTCTTAGGTGAACGAACGCACAGCAGAGCAGTTTCAAGGAAATGTTTCTCCTGAGTTTTAGACGAAGTTTCCTGCGGTTTAGTACGTATGCCGGCATTGGCCTGGAAATACCGGTTTTGGGATTCTGCACAGAAAGGGTCTGCAAACCGCTGAATCCACACGTGAGTTTAACTCTGTCAGTTGAATGCACACATTGACAACCATTCAGTTAGATAGCTCCGTTTTGGTTTTAGAAACAGATAGCTCTCTGTACAGCCTATGGTCCCTTTCACTCGGGAAAATCCCAACGCAGCTCCTAGAAGAAACGTGTTTCTTACTCGCTGAATCTCAACATAGATTCAACTCTCTTAGGTGAACGAACGCACAGCAGAGCAGTTTCAAGGAAACGTTTCTCCTGAGTTTTAGACGAGGTTTCCGGCGGTTTAGTACGTATGCTGGCATTGGGCTGGAAATACCGGTATTGGTATTCTGCACAGAAAGGGTTTGAAAACCGCTGAATCCACACGTGAGTTTAACTCTGTCAGTTGAATGCACACATTGACAACCATTCAGTTAGATAGCTCCGTTTTGGTTTTAGAAGCAGATATTACTCTGTACAGCCTATGGTCCCATTCACTCGGGAATATCCCAACACAACTCCTAGAAGAAACGTGTTTCTGACTCGCTGAATCTCAACATAGATTCAACCCTCTTAGGTGAACGAACGCACAGCAGAGCAGTTTCAAGGAAACGATACTCCTGAGTTTTAGACTATGTTTCCTGCGGTTTAGTAGGTATGCCGGCATTGGGCTGGAAATACCGGTTTTGGGATTCTGC
Source organism: Aotus nancymaae (assembly GCF_030222135.1). Taxonomy (NCBI): domain Eukaryota; kingdom Metazoa; phylum Chordata; class Mammalia; order Primates; family Aotidae; genus Aotus; species Aotus nancymaae. Next base: position 1,444,512 of record NW_026988565.1, read on the forward strand.
ACAGAAAGGGTTTGCAAACCGCTGAATCCACACTTGAGTTTATCTCTTCAGTTGAATGCACACATTGACAACCATTCAGTTAGATAGCTCCGTTTTGGTTTTTTGAAGCAGATATTTCTCTGTACGGCCTATGGTCGCACTCACTCAGGAATATCCCAACGCAGCTCCTAGAAGAAACGTGTTTCTGACTCGCTGAATCTCAACATAGATTCAACTCTCTTAGGTGAACGAACGCACAGCAGAGCAGTTTCAAGGAAACGTTTCTCCTGAGTTTTAGACGAAGTTTCCTGCGGTTTAGTACGTATGCCGGCATTGGGCTGGAAATACCGGTTTTGGGATTCTGCACAGAAAGGATTTGCAAACCGCTGAATCCACATTTGAGTTTAACTCTGTCAGTTGAATGCACACATTGAAAACCATTCAGTTAGATAGCTCCGTTTTGGTTTTAGAAGCAGATATTACTCTGTACAGCCAATGGTCCCATTCACTCGGGAATATCCCAACGTAGCTCCTAGAAGAAACGGGTTTCTGACTCGCTGAATCTCAACATAGATTCAACTCTCTTAGGTGAACGAATGCACGGAAGAGCAGTTTCAAGGGAACGTTTCTCCTGAGTTTTAGACGAAGTTTGCTGCGGTTTAGGACGTATGCCGGCATTGGGCTGGAAATACCGGTTTTGGGATTCTGCAGAGAAAGGGTTTGCAAATGAATGAATCCACACGTGAGTTTTAACTCTGTCAGTTGAATGCACACATTGACAACCATTCAGTTAGATAGCTCCGTTTTCGTTTTAGAAGCAGATATTTCTCTGTACAGCCTATGGTCCCATTCACTCGGGAATATCCCAACGCAGCTCCTAGAAGAAACGTGTTTCTGTTTCGCTGAATCTCAACATAGATTCAACTCTCTTAGGTGAACGAACGAACAGCAGAGCAGTTCCAAGGAAATGTTTCTCCTGAGTTTTAGACGAAGGTTCCTGCCGTTTAGTACGTATGCCGGCATTGGGCTGGAAATACCGGTTTTGGGATTCTGCACAGCAAGGGTTTGCAAACCGCTGAATCCACACGTGAGTTTACCTCTTTCAGTTGAATGCACACGTTGAAAACCATTCAGTTAGATAGCTCCGTTTTGGTTTTAGAAGCAGATATTTCTCTGTACAGCCTATGGTCCCATTCACTCGGGAATATCCCAACGCAACTCCCAGAAGAAACGTGTTTCTGACTCGCTGAACCTCAACATAGATTCAAATCTCTTAGGTGAGCGAACGCACAGCAGAGCAGTTTCAAGGAAGCGATTCTCCTGAGTTTTAGACGAAGTTTACTGCTGTTTAGTACGTATGCCGGCATTGGGATGGAAATACCGGTTTGGGATTCTGCACAGAAATGGTTTGCAAACCGCTGAATGCACACGTGAGTTTAACTCTGTCAGTTGAATGCACACATTGACAACCATTCAGTTAGATAGCTCCGTTCTGGTTTTAGAAGCAGATATTCTCTGTAGAGCCTATGTTCCATTTCTCTCGGGAATGTCCCAACACAGCTACTAGAAGAAACGTGTTTCTGACTCGCTGAACCTCAACATAGATTCAAATCACTTAGGTGAGCGAACGCACAGCAGAGCAGTTTCAAGGAAGCGATTCTCCTGAGTTTTAGATGAATTTTACTGCTCTTTAGAACGTATGCCGGCATTGGGATGGAAATACCGGTTTTGGGATTCTGCACAGAAAGGGTTTGCAAACCGCTGAATCCACACGTGAGTTTAACTCTGTCAGTTGAATGCACACATTGACAACCATTTTGTTAGACAGCTCCGTTTTGATTTTAGAAGCAGATATTTCGCTGTACAGGCTATGGTCCCATTCACTCGGGAATATCCCAACGCAGCTCCTAGAAGAATCGTGATTCTGACTCGCTGAATCGCAACATAGATTGAAGTTTCTTAGGTGAACGAAAGCACAGCAGAGCAGTTTCAAGGAAACGTTTCTCCTGAGTTTTAGACGAGGTTTCCTGAGGTTTAGTACGTATCCCGGCATTGGGATGGAAATACCGGTTTTGGGAATCTGCACAGAAACGGTTTGCAAATCGCTGAATGCACACGTGAGTTTAACTCTGTCAGTTGAATGCGCACATTGACAAGCATTCAGTTAGATAGCTCCGTTTTGGTTTTAGAAGCAGATATTTCTCTGTACAGCCTATGGTCCCAATCACTCGGGAATATCCCAACGCAGCTCCTTGAAGAAACGTGTTTCTGACTCGCTGAATCTCAACATAGATTCAACTCTCTTAGGTGAAAGAACGCACAGCAGAGCAGTTTCAAGGAAACGTTTCTCCTGAGATTTAGACGAAGTTTACTGCGGTTTAGGACGTATGCAACCATTGAGCTGGAAATACCGGTTTTGGGATTCTGCACAGAAAGGGTTTGCAAACCGCTGAATCCACACGTGAGTTTAACTCTGTCAGTTGAATGCACACATTGACAACCATTCAGTTAGATAGCTCCGTTTTGGTTTTAGAAGCAGTTACTACTCTGGACAGCCAATGGTCCCATTCACTCGGGAATATCCCAATGCAGCTCCTAGAAGAAACGTGTTTCTGACTCGCTGAATCTCAACATAGACTCAACTCTCTTAGGTGAACGAAAACACAGCAGAGCAGTTTCAAGGAAACGTTTCTCCTGAGTTTTAGACGAAGTTTACTGCGGTTTAGTACGTATGCCAGCATTGGGCTGGAAATACCTGTTTTGGGATTCTGCACAGAAAGGGTTTGCAAACCGCTGAATCCACTCGTGAGTTTAACTCTGTCAGTTGAATGCGCACATTGACAACCATTCTGTTAGACAGCTCCGTTTTGGTTTTAGAAGCAGATATTTCACTGTACAGCCTTTGGTCCTATTCACTAGGGAATATCCCAACGCAGCTCCTAGAAGAAACGTGTTTCTGACTCGCTGAATCTCAACATAGATTCAACTTTCTTATGTGAACGAAGGCAGAGCAGAGCAGTTTCAAGGAAACGATTCTCCTGAGTTTTAGACGAAGTTTTCTGCGGTTTAGGACGTATGCCGGCATTGGGCTGGAAATACCGGTTTTGGGATTCTGCACAGAAAGGGTTTGCAAACCGCTGAATCCATACGTGAGTTTAACTCTGTCAGTTGAATGCACACGTTGACCACCATTCAGTTAGATAGCTCCGTTTTGGTTTTAGAAGCAGATATTTCTCTGTACAGCCTATGGTCCCATTCACTCGGGAATATCCCAACGCAACTCCCAGAAGAAACGTGTTTCTGACTCGCTGAACCTCAACATAGATTCAAATCTCTTAGATGAGCGAACGCACAGCAGAGCAGTTTCAAGGAAGCGATTCTCCTGAGTTTTAGACGAAGTTTACTGCTGTTTAGTACGTATGCCGGCATTGGGATGGAAATACCGGTTTTGGGATTCTGCACAGAAATAGTTTGCAAACCGCTGAATCCACACGTGAGTTTAACTCTGTCAGTTGAATGCACACATTGACAACCATTCAGTTAGATAGCTCCGTTTTGGTTTTAGAAGCAGTTATTTCTCTGTAGAGCCCATGCTCCCTTTCTCTCGGGAATGTCCCAACGCAGCTCCTAGAAGAAACGTGTTTCTGACTCGCTGAAACTCAACATAGATTCAAATCACTTAGGTGAGCGAACGCACAGCAGAGCAATTTCAAGGAAGCGATTCTCCTGAGTTTTAGACGAATTTTACTGCTATTATAACGTATGCCGGCATTGGGATGGAAATACCGGTTTTGGGATTCTACACAGAAACGGTTTGCAAACTGCTGAATGCACACGTGAGTTTAACTCTATCAGTTGAATGCACACATTGACAACCATTTAGTTAGATAGCTCCGTTTTGGTTTTAGAAGCAGATATTTCTCTGTACATCCTATGGGCCCATTCACTCGGGAATATCCCATCGCAGCTCCTAGGAGAAACGTGATTCTGACTCCCTGAATCTCAACATAGATTCAAGTCTCTTAGGTGAACGAAAGCACAGCAGAGCAGTTTGAAGGAAACGTTTCTCCTGAGTTTTAGACGAAGTTTACTGCGGTTTAGTACGTATGCCAGCATTGGGCTGGAAATACCGGTTTTGGGATTCTGCACAGAAAGGGTTTGCAAACCGCTGAATCCACACGTGAGTTTTACTCTGTCAGTTGAATGCACACATTGACAACCATTCAGTTAGATAGTTCCGTTTTGGTTTTAGAAGCAGATAGTTCTCTGTACAGCCTATGGTCCCATTCACTCGGGAATATCCCAACGCAGCTCCTAGAAGAAACGTGTTTCTGACTCGCTGAATCTCAACATACATTCAACTTTCCTATGTGAACGAAGGCAGAGCAGAGCAGTTTCAAGGAAACGTTTCTCCTGCGTTTTAGACGAAGTTTCCTGCGGTTTACTACGTATGCCGTCATTGGGCTGGAAATACCGGTTTTGGGATTCTGCAAAGAAAGGGTTTGCCAACCGCTGAATCCACACGTGAGTTTAATTCTGTCAGTTGAATGCACACATGGACAGCCATTCAGTTAGATAGCTCCGTTTTGGTTTTAGAAGCAGATATTTCTCTGTACAGCCTATGGTCCCATTCACTCGGGAATATCCCAACGCAGCTCCTAGAAGAAACGTGTTTCTGACTCGCTGAATCTCAACATAGATTCAACTCTCTTAGGTGAACGAACGCACAGCAGAGCAGTTTCAAGGAAATGTTTCTCCTGAGTTTTAGACGAAGTTTCCTGCGGTTTAGTACGTATGCCGGCATTGGGCTGGAAATACCGGTTTTGGGATTCTGCAAAGAAAGGGTCTGCAAACCGCTGAATCCACACGTGAGTTTAACTCTGTCAGTTGAATGCACACATTGACAACCATTCAGTTAGATAGCTCCGTTTTGGTTTTAGAAGCAGATATTTCTCTGTATAGCCTATGGTCCCATTCAATCGGGAATATCCCAACGCAGCTCCTAGAAGAAACGTGTTTCTGACTCGCTGAATCTCAACATAGATTCAACTCTCTTAGGTGAACGAACGCACAGCAGAGCAGTTTCAAGGAAACGTTTCTCCTGAGTTTTAGACGAAGTTTCCTGCGGTTTAGTACGTATGCCGGCATTGGGCTGGAAATACCGGTATTGGGATTCTGCACAGAATGGGTTTGAAAACCGCTGAATCCACACGTGAGTTTAACTCTGTCAGTTGAATGCACACATTGACAACCATTCAGTTAGATAGCTCCGTTTTGGTTTTAGAAGCAGATATTACTCTGTACAGCCAATGGTCCCATTCACTCGGGAATATCCCAACGTAGCTCCTAGAAGAAACGGGTTTCTGACTCGCTGAATCTCAACATAGATTCAACTCTCTTAGGTGAACGAATGCACGGCAGAGCAGTTTCAAGGGAACGTTTCTCCTGAGTTTTAGACGAAGTTTGCTGCGGTTTAGGACGTATGCCGGCATTGGGCTGGAAATACCGGTTTTGGGATTCTGCACAGAAAGGGTTTGCAAACCGCTGAATCCACACGTGAGTTTTACTCTGTCAGTTGAATGCACACATTGACAACCATTCTGTTAGAAAGCTCCGTTTTGGTTTTAGAAGCAGATATTTCTCTCTACAGTCCATGGTCCCATTCACTCGGGAATATCCCAACGCAGCTCCTAGAAGAAACGTGTTTCTGACTCGCTGAATCTCAACATAGATTCAACTTTCTTATGTGAACGAAGGCAGAGCAGAGCAGTTTCAAGGAAACGACTCTCCTGAGTTTTAGACGAAGTTTTCTGCGGTTTAGGACGTATGCCGGCATTGGGCTGGAAATACCGGTTTCGGGATTCTGCACAGAAAGGGTTTGCAAACCGCTGAATCCATACGTGAGTTTAACTCTGTCAGTTGAATGCACACGTTGACCACCATTCAGTTAAATAGCTCCGTTTTGGTTTTAGAAGCAGATATTTCTCTGTACAGCCTATGGTCCCATTCACTCGGGAATATCCCAACGCAACTCCCAGAAGAAACGTGTTTCTGACTCGCTGAAGCTCAACATAGATTCAAATCTCTTAGGTGAGCGAATGCACAGCAGAGCAGTTTCAAGGAAGCGATTCTCCTGAGTTTTAGACGAAGTTTACTGCTGTTTAGTACGTATGCCGGCATTGGGATGGAAATACCGGTTTTGGGATTCTACACAGAAACGGTTTGGAAACTGCTGAATGCGCACGTGAGTTTAACTCTGTCAGTTGAATGCACACATTGAAAACCATTCAGTTAGATAGCTCCGTTTTGGTTTTAGAAGCAGTTATTTCTCTGTAGAGCCCATGCTCCCTTTCTCTCGGGAATGTCCCAACGCAGCTCCTAGAAGAAACGTGTTTCTGACTCGCTGAACCTCAACAAAGATTCAAATCACTTAGGTGAGCGAACGCACAGCAGAGCAATTTCAAGGAAGCGATTCTCCTGAGTTTTAGACGAATTTTACTGCTATTATAACGTATGCCGGCATTGGGATGGAAATACCGGTTTTGGGATTCTGCAAAGAAAGGGTCTGCAAAACGCTGAATCCACACGTGAGTTTAACTCTGTCAGTTGAATGCACACATTGACAACCATTCAGTTAGATAGCTCCGTTTTGGTTTTAGAAACAGATAGTTCTCTGTACAGCCTATGGTCCATTTCACTCGGGAAAATCCCAACGCAGCTCCTAGAAGAAACGTGTTTCTGACTCGCTGAATCTCAACATAGATTCAACTCTCTTAGGTGAACGAACGCACAGCAGAGCAGTTTCAAGGAAACGTTTCTCCTGAGTTTTAGACGAGGTTTCCGGCGGTTTAGTACGTATGCTGGCATTGGGCTGCAAACACCGGTATTGGGATTCTGCACAGAAAGGGTTTGCAAACCGCTGAATCCACACGTGAGTTTAACTCTGTCAGTTGAATGCACACATTGACAACCATTCAGTTAGATAGCTCCGTTTTGGTTTTAGAAGCAGATATTTCTCTGTATAGCCTATGGTCCCATTCACTCGGGAATATCCCAACGCAGCTCCTAGAAGAAACGTGTTTCTGACTCGCTGAATCTCAACATAGATTCAACTCTCTTAGGTGAACGAACGCACAGCAGAGCAGTTTCAAGGAAACGTTTCTCCTGAGTTTTAGACGAAGTTTCCTGCGGTTTAGTACGTATGCCGGCATTGGGCTGGAAATACCGGTATTGGGATTCTGCACAGAATGGGTTTGAAAACCGCTGAATCCACACGTGAGTTTAACTCTGTCAGTTGAATGCACACATTGACAACCATTCAGTTAGATAGCTCCGTTTTGGTTTTAGAAGCAGATATTACTCTGTACAGCCTATGGTCCCATTCACTCGGGAATATCCCAACACAACTCCTAGAAGAAACGTGTTTCTGACTCGCTGAATCTCAACATAGATTCAACCCTCTTAGGTGAACGAACGCACAGCAGAGCAGTTTCAAGGAAACGTTTCTCCTGAGTTTTAGACGAGGTTTCCGGCATTTTAGTACGTATGCCGGCATTGGGCTGGAAATACCGGTATTGAGATTCTGCACAGAAGGGGTTTGCAAACCGCTGAATCCACACCTGAGTTTAGCTCTGTCAGTTGAATGCACACATTGACAACCATTCAGTTAGATAGTTCCGTTTTGGTTTTACAAGCAGATATTTCTCTGTACAGCCTGTTGTCCCATTCACTCGGGAATATCCCAACACAGCTCCTAGAAGAAACGTGTTTCTGACTCGCTGAATCTCAACATAGATTCAACTCTCTTAGTTGAACGAACGCACAGCAGAGCAGTTTCAAGGAAACGTTTCTCCTGAGTTTTAGACGAAGTTTACTGAGGTTTAGTACGTATGCCGGCATTGGGATGGAAATACCGGTTTTGTGATTCTGCATAGAAAGGGTTTGCAAACCGCTGAATCCACACGTGAGTTTAACTCTGTCAGTTGAATGCACACATTGACAACCATTTTGTTAGACAGCTCCGTTTTGGTTTTAGAAGCAGATATTTCGCTGTACAGGCTATGGTCCCATTCACTCGGGAATATCCCAACGCAGCTCCTAGAAGAAACGTGTTTCTGACTCGCTGAATCTCAACATAGATTCAACTCTCTTAGGTGAACGAACGCACAGCAGAGCAGTTTCAAGGAAACGATTCTCCTGAGTTTTAGACCAAGTTTACTGCTGTTTAGTACGTATGCCGGCATTGGGATGGAAATACCGGTTTTGGGATTCTGCACAGAAACGGTTTGCAAACCGCTGAATGCACACGTGAGATTAACTCTGTCAGTTGAATGCGCACATTGACAAGCATTCAGTTAGATAGCTCCGTTTTGGTTTTAGAAGCAGATATTTCTCTGTACAGCCTATGGTCCCATTCACTCGGGAATATCCCAACGCAGCTCCTAGAAGAAACGTGTTTCTGACTCGCTGAATCTCAACATAGATTCAACTCTCTTAGGTGAAAGAACGCACAGCAGAGCAGTTTCAAGGAAACGTTTCTCCTGACATTTAGACGAAGTTTACTGCGGTTTAGGACGTATGCAACCATTGAGCTGGAAATACCGGTTTTGGGATTCTGCACAGAAAGGGTTTGCAAACCGCTGAATCCACACGTGAGTTTAACTCTGTCAGTTGAATGCACACATTGACAACCATTCAGTTAGATAGCTCCGTTTTGGTTTTAGAAGCAGATATTACTCTGGACAGCCAATGGTCCCATTCACTCGGGAATATCCCAACGCAGCTCCTAGAAGAAATGTGTTTCTGACTCGCTGAATCTCAACATAGATTCAACTCTCTTAGGTGAACGAATGCACGGCAGAGCAGTTTCAAGGAAACGTTTCTCCTGAGTTTTAGACGAAGTTTCCTGCGGTTTAGGACGTATGCCGGCATTGGGCTGGAAATACCGGTTTTGGGATTCTGCACAGAAAGGGTTTGCAAATGAATGAATCCACACGTGAGTTTTACTCTGTCAGTTGAATGTACACATTGACAACCATTCAGTTAGATAGCTCCGTTTTGGTTTTAGAAGCAGATATTTCTCTGTACAGCCTATGGTCCCATTCACTCGGGAATATCCCAACGCAGCTCCTAGAAGAAACGTGTTTCTGACTCGCTGAATCTCAACATAGATTCAACTCTCTTAGGTGAACGAACGCACAGCAGAGCAGTTTCAAGGAAACGTTTCTCCTGAGTTTTAGACGAAGTTTCCTGCGGTTTAGTACGTATGCCGGCATTGGGCTGGAAATACCGGTTTTGGGATTCTGCACAGAAAGGGTTTGCAAACCGCTGAATCCGCACGTGAGATTAACTCTGTCAGTTGAATGCACACATTGACAACCATTCTGTTAGAAAGCTCCGTTTTGGTTTTAGAAGCAGATATTTCTCTCTACAGCCCATGGTCCCATTCACTCGGGAATATCCCAACGCAGCTCCTAGAACAAACGTGTTTTTGAATCGCTGAATCTCAACATAGATTCAACTTTCTTATGTGAACGAAGGCAGAGCAGAGCAGTTTCAAGGAAACGATTCTCCTGAGTTTTAGACGAAGTTTTCTACGGTTTAGGATGTATGCCGGCATTGGGCTGGAAATACCGGTTTTGGGATTCTGCACAGAAAGGGTTTGCAAACCGCTGAATCCATACGTGAGTTTAACTCTGTCAGTTGAATGCACACGTTGACAACCATTCAGTTAGATAGCTCCGTTTTGGTTTTAGAAGCAGATATTTCTCTGTACAGCCTATGGTCCCATTCACTCGTGAATATCCCAACGCAACTCCCAGAAGAAACGTGTTTCTGACTCGCTGAACCTCAACATAGATTCAAATCTCTTAGGTGAGCGAACGCACAGCAGAGCAGTTTCAAGGAAGCGATTCTCCTGAGTTTTAGACCAAGTTTACTGCTGTTTAGTACGTATGCCGGCATTGGGCTGGAAATACCGGTTTTGGGATTCTGCACAGAATGGGTTTGCAAACCGCTGAATCCACACGTGAGTTTTACTCTGTCAGTTGAATGCACACATTGACAACCATTCAGTTAGATAGCTCCGTTTTGGTTTTAGAAGCAGATATTTCTCTGTAGAGCCTATGCTCCCTTTCTCTCGGGAATGTCCCAACGCAGCTCCTAGAAGAAACGTGTTTCTGACTCGCTGAACCTCAACATAGATTCAAATCACTTAGGTGAGCGAACGCACAGCAGAGCAATTTCAAGGAAGCGATTCTCCTGAGTTTTAGACGAATTTTACTGCTATTTAGTACGTATGCCGGCATTGGGATGGAAATACCGGTTTTGGGATTCTACACAGAAACGGTTTGCAAACTGCTGAATGCACACGTGAGTTTAACTCTGTCAGTTGAATGCACACATTGACAACCATTTAGTTAGATAGCTCCGTTTTGGTTTTAGAAGCAGATATTTCTCTTTACATCCTATGGTCCCATTCACTCGGGAATATCCCATCCCAGCTCCTAGGAGAAACGTGTTTCTGACTCGCTGAATCTCAACATAGATTCAAGTCTCTTAGGTGAACAAAAGCACAGCAGAGCAGTTTCAAGGAAACGTTTCTCCTGAGTTTTAGACGAAGTTTACTGCGGTTTACTACGTATGCCAGCATTGGGCTGGAAATACCTGTTTTGGGATTCTGCACAGAAAGGGTTTGCAAACCGCTGAATCCACTCGTGAGTTTAACTCTGCCAGTTGAATGCGCACATTGACAACCATTCTGTTAGACAGCTCCGTTTTGGTTTTAGAAGCAGATATTTCACTGTACAGCCTATGGTCCTATTCACTCGGGAAAATCCCAACGCAGCTCCTAGAAGAAACGTGTTTCTGACTCGCTGAATCTCAACATAGATTCAACTTTCTTATGTGAACGAAGGCAGAGCAGAGCAGTTTCAAGGAAACGACTCTCCTGAGTTTTAGACGAAGTTTTCTGCGGTTTAGGACGTATGCCGGCATTGGGCTGGAAATACCGGTTTCGGGATTCTGCACAGAAAGGGTTTGCAAACCGCTGAATCCATACGTGAGTTTAACTCTGTCAGTTGAATGCACACGTTGACCACCATTCAGTTAGATAGCTCCGTTTTGGTTTTAGAAGCAGATATTTCTCTGTACAGCCTATGGTCCCATTCACTCGGGAATATCCCAACGCAACTCCCAGAAGAAACGTGTTTCTGACTCGCTGAAGCTCAACATAGATTCAAATCTCTTAGGTGAGCGAATGCACAGCAGAGCAGTTTCAAGGAAGCGATTCTCCTGAGTTTTAGACGAAGTTTACTGCTGTTTAGTACGTATGCCGGCATTGGGATGGAAATACCGGTTTTGGGATTCTGCAAAGAAATAGTTTGCAAACCGCTGAATCCACACGTGAGATTAACTCTGTCAGTTGAATGCACACATTGACAACCATTCAGTTAGATAGCTCCGTTTTGGTTTTAGAAGCAGTTATTTCTCTGTAGAGCCCATGCTCCCTTTCTCTCGGGAATGTCCCAACGCAGCTCCTAGAAGAAACGTGTTTCTGACTCGCTGAACCTCAACATAGATTCAAATCACTTAGGTGAGCGAACGCACAGCAGAGCAATTTCAAGGAAGCGATTCTCCTGAGATTTAGACGAATTTTACTGCTATTATAACGTATGCCGGCATTGGGATGGAAATACCGGTTTTGGGATTCTGCAAAGAAAGGGTCTGCAAAACGCTGAATCCACACGTGAGTTTAACTCTGTCAGTTGAATGCACACATTGACAACCATTCAGTTAGATAGCTCCGTTTTCGTTTTAGAAACAGATAGTTCTCTGTACAGCCTATGGTCCATTTCACTCGGGAAAATCCCAACGCAGCTCCTAGAAGAAACGTGTTTCTGACTCGCTGAATCTCAACATAGATTCAACTCTCTTAGGTGAACGAACGCACAGCAGAGCAGTTTCATGGAAACGTTTCTCCTGAGTTTTAGACGAAGTTTCCTGCGGTTTAGTACGTATGCCGGCATTGGGCTGGAAATACCGGTATTGGGATTCTGCACAGAATGGGTTTCAAAACCGCTGAATCCACACGTGAGTTTAACTCTGTCAGTTGAATGCACACATTGACAACCATTCAGTTAGATAGCTCCGTTTTGGTTTTAGAAGCAGATATTACTCTGTACAGCCTATGGTCCCATTCACTCGGGAATATCCCAACACAGCTCCTAGAAGAAACGTGTTTCTGACTCGCTGAATCTCAACATAGATTCAACCCTCTTAGGTGAACGAACGCACAGCAGAGCAGTTTCAAGGAAACGATACTCCTGAGTTTTAGACTATGTTTCCTGCGGTTTAGTAGGTATGCCGGCATTGGGCTGGAAATACCGGTTTTGAGATTCTGCACAGAAAGGGTTTGCAAACCGCTGAATCCACACGTGAGTTTAACTCTGTCAGTTGAATGCACACATTGACAACCATTCAGTTAGATAGCTCCGTTTTGGTTTTTTGAAGCAGATATTTCTCTGTACGGCCTATGGTCGCACTCACTCAGGAATATCCCAACGCAGCTCCTAGAAGAAACGTGTTTCTGACTCGCTGAATCTCAACATATTTTCAACTCTCTTAGGTGAACGAACGCACAGCAGAGCAGTTTCAAGGAAACGTTTCTCCTGAGTTTTAGACGAAGTTTCATGCGGTTTAGGACGTATGCCGGCATTGGTCTGTAAATACCGGTTTTGGGATTCTGCACAGAAAGGATTTGCAAACCGCTGAATCCACACATGAGTTTCACTCTGTCAGTTGAATGCACACATTGACAACCATTCAGTTAGATAGCTCCGTTTTGGTTTTAGAAGCAGATATTTCTCTGTACAGCCTATGGTCCCATTCACTCGGGAATATCCCAACGCAGCTCCTAGAAGAAACGTGTTTCTGATTCGCTGAATCTCAACATAGATTCACCTCTCTTAGGTGAACGAACGAACAGCAGAGCAGTTTCAAGGAAATGTTTCTCCTGAGTTTTAGTCGAAGTTTCCTGCGGTTTAGTACGTATGCCGGCATTGGGCTGGAAATACCGGTTTTGTGATTCTGCATAGAAAGGGTTTGCAAACCGCTGAATCCACACGTGAGTTTAACTCTGTCAGTTGAATGCACACATTGACAACCATTTTGTTAGACAGCTCCGTTTTGGTTTTAGAAGCAGATATTTCGCTGTACAGGCTATGGTCCCATTCACTCGGGAATATCCCAACGCAGCTCCTAGAAGAAACGTGTTTCTGACTCGCTGAATCTCAACATAGATTCAACTCTCTTAGGTGAACGAACGCACAGCAGGACAGTTTCAAGGAAACGATTCTCCTGAGTTTTAGACCAAGTTTACTGCTGTTTAGTACGTATGCCGGCATTGGGATGGAAATACCGGTTTTGGGATTCTGCACAGAAACGGTTTGCAAACCGCTGAATGCACACGTGAGATTAACTCTGTCAGTTGAATGCGCACATTGACAAGCATTCAGTTAGATAGCTCCGTTTTGGTTTTAGAAGCAGATATTTCTCTGTACAGCCTATGGTCCCATTCACTCGGGAATATCCCAACGCAGCTCCTAGAAGAAACGTGTTTCTGACTCGCTGAATCTCAACATAGATTCAACTCTCTTAGGTGAAAGAACGCACAGCAGAGCAGTTTCAAGGAAACGTTTCTCCTGACATTTAGACGAAGTTTACTGCGGTTTAGGACGTATGCAACCATTGAGCTGGAAATACCGGTTTTGGGATTCTGCACAGAAAGGGTTTGCAAACCGCTGAATCCACACGTGAGTTTAACTCTGTCAGTTGAATGCACACATTGACAACCATTCAGTTAGATAGCTCCGTTTTGGTTTTAGAAGCAGATATTACTCTGGACAGCCAATGGTCCCATTCACTCGGGAATATCCCAACGCAGCTCCTGGAAGAAATGTGTTTCTGACTCGCTGAATCTCAACATAGATTCAACTCTCTTAGGTGAACGAATGCACGGCAGAGCAGTTTCAAGGAAACGTTTCTCCTGAGTTTTAGACGAAGTTTCCTGCGGTTTAGGACGTATGCCGGCATTGGGCTGGAAATACCGGTTTTGGGATTCTGCACAGAAAGGGTTTGCAAATGAATGAATCCACACGTGAGTTTTACTCTGTCAGTTGAATGCACACATTGACAACCATTCAGTTAGATAGCTCCGTTTTGGTTTTAGAAGCAGATATTTCTCTGTACAGCCTATGGTCCCATTCACTCGGGAATATCCCAACGCAGCTCCTAGAAGAAACGTGTTTCTGACTCGCTGAATCTCAACATAGATTCAACTCTCTTAGGTGAACGAAGGCAGAGCAGAGCAGTTTCAAGGAAATGTTTCTCCTGAGTTTTAGACGAAGTTTCCTGCGGTTTAGTACGTATGCCGGCATTGGGCTGGAAATACCGGTTTTGGGATTCTGCACAGAAAGGGTTTGCAAACCGCTGAATCCACACGTGAGATTAACTCTGTCAGTTGAATGCACACATTGACAACCATTCTGTTAGAAAGCTCCGTTTTGGTTTTAGAAGCAGATATTTCTCTCTACAGCCCATGGTCCCATTCACTCGGGAATATCCCAACGCAGCTCCTAGAAGAAACGTGTTTTTGAATCGCTGAATCTCAACATAGATTCAACTTTCTTATGTGAACGAAGGCAGAGCAGAGCAGTTTCAAGGAAACGATTCTCCTGAGTTTTAGACGAAGTTTTCTACGGTTTAGGATGTATGCCGGCATTGGGCTGGAAATACCGGTTTTGGGATTCTGCACAGAAAGGGTTTGCAAACCGCTGAATCCATACGTGAGTTTAACTCTGTCAGTTGAATGCACACGTTGACAACCATTCAGTTAGATAGCTCCGTTTTGGTTTTAGAAGCAGATATTTCTCTGTACAGCCTATGGTCCCATTCACTCGTGAATATCCCAACGCAACTCCCAGAAGAAACGTGTTTCTGACTCGCTGAACCTCAACATAGATTCAAATCTCTTAGGTGAGCGAACGCACAGCAGAGCAGTTTCAAGGAAGCGATTCTCCTGAGTTTTAGACCAAGTTTACTGCTGTTTAGTACGTATGCCGGCATTGGGCTGGAAATACCGGTTTTGGGATTCTGCACAGAATGGGTTTGCAAACCGCTGAATCCACACGTGAGTTTTACTCTGTCAGTTGAATGCACACATTGACAACCATTCAGTTAGATAGCTCCGTTTTGGTTTTAGAAGCAGATATTTCTCTGTAGAGCCTATGCTCCCTTTCTCTCGGGAATGTCCCAACGCAGCTCCTAGAAGAAACGTGTTTCTGACTCGCTGAACCTCAACATAGATTCAAATCACTTAGGTGAGCGAACGCACAGCAGAGCAATTTCAAGGAAGCGATTCTCCTGAGTTTTAGACGAATTTTACTGCTATTTAGTACGTATGCCGGCATTGGGATGGAAATACCTGTTTTGGGATTCTGCACAGAAAGGGTTTGCAAACCGCTGAATCCACTCGTGAGTTTAACTCTGCCAGTTGAATGCGCACATTGACAACCATTCTGTTAGACAGCTCCGTTTTGGTTTTAGAAGCAGATATTTCACTGTACAGCCTATGGTCCTATTCACTCGGGAAAATCCCAACGCAGCTCCTAGAAGAAACGTGTTTCTGACTCGCTGAATCTCAATTTAGATTCAACTCTCTTAGGTGAACGATCGCACAGCAGAGCAGTTTCAAGGAAACGATTCTCCTGAGTTTTAGACCAAGTTTACTGCTGTTTAGTACGTATGCCGGCACTGGGCTGGAAATACCGGTTTTGGGATTCTGCACAGAAAGGGTTTGCAAACCGCTGAATCCACACGTGAGTTTTACTCTGTCAGTTGAATGCACACATTGACAACCATTCTGTTAGAAAGCTCCGTTTTGGTTTTAGAAGCAGATATTTCTCTCTACAGTCCATGGTCCCATTCACTCGGGAATATCCCAACGCAGCTCCTAGAAGAAACGTGTTTCTGACTCGCTGAATCTCAACATAGATTCAACTTTCTTATGTGAACGAAGGCAGAGCAGAGCAGTTTCAAGGAAACGACTCTCCTGAGTTTTAGACGAAGTTTTCTGCGGTTTAGGACGTATGCCGGCATTGGGCTGGAAATACCGGTTTCGGGATTCTGCACAGAAAGGGTTTGCAAACCGCTGAATCCATACGTGAGTTTAACTCTGTCAGTTGAATGCACACGTTGACCACCATTCAGTTAGATAGCTCCGTTTTGGTTTTAGAAGCAGATATTTCTCTGTACAGCCTATGGTCCCATTCACTCGGGAATATCCCAACGCAACTCCCAGAAGAAACGTGTTTCTGACTCGCTGAAGCTCAACATAGATTCAAATCTCTTAGGTGAGCGAATGCACAGCAGAGCAGTTTCAAGGAAGCGATTCTCCTGAGTTTTAGACGAAGTTTACTGCTGTTTAGTACGTATGCCGGCATTGGGATGGAAATACCGGTTTTGGGATTCTGCAAAGAAATAGTTTGCAAACCGCTGAATCCACACGTGAGATTAACTCTGTCAGTTGAATGCACACATTGAAAACCATTCAGTTAGATAGCTCCGTTTTGGTTTTAGAAGCAGTTATTTCTCTGTAGAGCCCATGCTCCCTTTCTCTCGGGAATGTCCCAACGCAGCTCCTAGAAGAAACGTGTTTCTGACTCGCTGAACCTCAACATAGATTCAAATCACTTAGGTGAGCGAACGCACAGCGGAGCAATTTCAAGGAAGCGATTCTCCTGAGTTTTAGACGAATTTTACTGCTATTATAACGTATGCCGGCATTGGGATGGAAATACCGGTTTTGGGATTCTGCAAAGAAAGGGTCTGCAAAACGCTGAATCCACACGTGAGTTTAACTCTGTCAGTTGAATGCACACATTGACAACCATTCAGTTAGATAGCTCCGTTTTCGTTTTAGAAACAGATAGTTCTCTGTACAGCCTATGGTCCATTTCACTCGGGAAAATCCCAACGCAGCTCCTAGAAGAAACGTGTTTCTGACTCGCTGAATCTCAACATAGATTCAACTCTCTTAGGTGAACGAACGCACAGCAGAGCAGTTTCATGGAAACGTTTCTCCTGAGTTTTAGACGAAGTTTCCTGCGGTTTAGTACGTATGCCGGCATTGGGCTGGAAATACCGGTATTGGGATTCTGCACAGAATGGGTTTGAAAACCGCTGAATCCACACGTGAGTTTAACTCTGTCAGTTGAATGCACACATTGACAACCATTCAGTTAGATAGCTCCGTTTTGGTTTTAGAAGCAGATATTACTCTGTACAGCCTATGGTCCCATTCACTCGGGAATATCCCAACACAACTCCTAGAAGAAACGTGTTTCTGACTCGCTGAATCTCAACATAGATTCAACCCTCTTAGGTGAACGAACGCACAGCAGAGCAGTTTCAAGGAAACGATACTCCTGAGTTTTAGACTATGTTTCCTGCGGTTTAGTAGGTATGCCGGCATTGGGCTGGAAATACCGGTTTTGAGATTCTGCACAGAAAGGGTTTGCAAACCGCTGAATCCACACGTGAGTTTAACTCTGTCAGCTGAATGCACACATTGACAACCATTCAGTTAGATAGCTCCGTTTTGGTTTTTTGAAGCAGATATTTCTCTGTACGGCCTATGGTCGCACTCACTCAGGAATATCCCAACGCAGCTCCTAGAAGAAACGTGTTTCTGACTCGCTGAATCTCAACATATTTTCAACTCTCTTAGGTGAACGAACGCACAGCAGAGCAGTTTCAAGGAAACGTTTCTCCTGAGTTTTAGACGAAGTTTCCTGCGGTTTAGGACGTATGCCGGCATTGGTCTGTAAATACCGGTTTTGGGATTCTGCACAGAAAGGATTTGCAAACCGCTGAATCCACACATGAGTTTCACTCTGTCAGTTGAATGCACACATTGACAACCATTCAGTTAGATAGCTCCGTTTTGGTTTTAGAAGCAGATATTTCTCTGTACAGCCTATGGTCCCATTCACTCGGGAATATCCCAACGCAGCTCCTAGAAGAAACGTGTTTCTGATTCGCTGAATCTCAACATAGATTCACCTCTCTTAGGTGAACGAACGAACAGCAGAGCAGTTTCAAGGAAATGTTTCTCCTGAGTTTTAGTCGAAGTTTCCTGCGGTTTAGTACGTATGCCGGCATTGGGCTGGAAATACCGGTTTTGGGATTCTGCAAAGAAAGGGTTTGCAAACCGCTGAATCCACACGTGAGTTTAACTCTGTCAGTTGAATGCACACATTGACAACCATTCAGTTAGATAGCTCCGTTTTGGTTTTAGAAGCAGATATTTCTCTGTACAGTCTATGGTCCCATTCACTCGGGAATATCCCAACGCAGATCCTAGAAGAAACGTGTTTCTGACTCGCTGAATCTCAACGTAGATTCAACTCTCCTATGTGAACGAAGGCAGAGCAGAGCAGTTTCAAGGAAACGATTCTCCTGAGTTTTAGACGAAGTTTACTGCGGTTTAGGACGTATGCCGGCATTGGGCTGGAAATACCGGTTTTGGGATTCTGCACAGCAAGGGTTTGCAAACCGCTGAATCCACACGTGAGTTTACCTCTTTCAGTTGAATGCACACGTTGACAACCAATCAGTTAGATAGCTCCGTTTTGGTTTTAGAAGCAGATATTTCTCTGTACAGCCTATGGTCCCATTCACTCGGGAATATCCCAACGCAACTCCCAGAAGAAACGTGTTTCTGACTCGCTGAACCTCAACATAGATTCAAATCTCTTAGGTGAGCGAACGCACAGCAGAGCAGTTTCAAGGAAGCGATTCTCCTGAGTTTTAGACGAAGTTTACTGCTGTTTAGTACGTATGTCGGCATTGGGATGGAAATACCGGTTTTGGGATTCTGCACAGAAATGGTTTGCAAACCGCTGAATCCACACGTGAGATTAACTCTGTCAGTTGAATGCACACATTGACCATCATTCAGTTAGAGAGCTCCGTTTTGGTTTTAGAAGCAGATATTTCTCTGTAGAGCCTATGGTCCATTTCTCTCGGGAATGTCCCAACACAGCTCCTAGAAGAAACGTGTTTCTGACTCGCTGAACCTCAACATAGATTCAAATCACTTAGGTGAGCGAACGCACAGCAGAGCAGTTTCAAGGAAGCGATTCTCCTGAGTTTTAGATGAATTTTACTGCTCTTTAGAACGTATGCCGGCATTGGGATGGAAATACCGGTTTTGGGATTCTGCACAGAAAGGGTTTGCAAACCGCTGAATCCACACGTGAGTTTAACTCTGTCAGTTGAATGCACACATTGACAACCATTCTGTTAGACAACTCCGTTTTGGTTTTAGAAGCAGATATTTCGCTGTACAGCCTATGGTCCCATTCACTCGGGAATATCATTAAGCAGCTCCTAGAAGAAACGTGTTTCTGTCTCGCTGAATCTCAATATAGATTCAACTCTCTTAGGTGAACGATCGCACAGCAGAGCAGTTTCAAGGAAACGATTCTCCTGAGTTTTAGACCAAGTTTACTGCTGTTTAGTACGTATGCCGGCATTGGGCTGGAAATACCGGTTTTGGGATTCTGCACAGAAAGGGTTTGCAAACCGCTGAATCCACACGTGAGTTTTACTCTGTCAGTTGTATGCACACCTTGACAACCATTCAGTTAGATAGCTCCGTTATGGTTTTAGAAGGAGATATTTCTCTGTACAGCCTATGGTCCCATTCACTCGGGAATATCCCAACGCAGCTCCTAGAAGAAACGTGTTTCTGACTCGCTGAATCTCAACATAGATTCAACTCTCTTAGGTGAGCGAATGCACAGCAGAGCAGTTTCAAGGAAACCTTTCTCCTGAGTTTTAGACGAAGTTTCCTGCGGTTTAGGACGTGTGCCTGCATTGGGCTGGAAATACCGGTTTTGGGATTCTGCACAGAAAGGGTTTGCAAACCGCTGAATCCACCCGTGAGTTTTACTCTGTCAGTTGAATGCACACATTGACAACCATTCAGTTAGATAGCTCCGTTTTGGTTTTAAAAGCAGATATTTCTCTGTACAGCCTGTTGTCCCATTCACTCGGGAATATCCCAACCCAGCTCCTAGAAGATACGTGTTTCTGACTCGCTGAATCTCAACATAGATTCAACTCTCTTAGGTGAACGAACGCACAGCAGAGCAGTTGCAAGGAAACGTTTCTCCTGAGTTTTAGACGAAGTTTCCTGCGGTTTAGTACGTATGCCGGCATTCGGCTGGAAATACCGGTTTTGGGATTCCGCAAAGAAAGGGTTTGCCAACCGCTGAATCCATACGTGAGTTTAACTCTGTCAGTTGAATGCACACATTGACAGCCATTCAGTTAGATAGCATCGTTTTGGTTTTAGAAGCAGATATTTCTCTGTACAGCCTATGGTCCCATTCACTCGGGAATATCCCAACACAACTCCTAGAAGAAACGTGTTTCTGACTCGCTGAATCTCAACATAGATTCAACCGTCTTAGGTGAACGAACGCACAGCAGAGCAGTTTCAAGGAAACGATACTCCTGAGTTTTAGACTATGTTTCCTGCGGTTTAGTAGGTATGCCGGCATTGGGCTGGAAATACCGGTTTTGAGATTCTGCACAGAAAGGGTTTGCAAACCGCTGAATCCACACGTGAGTTTAACTCTGTCAGTTGAATGCACACATTGACAACCATTCAGTTAGATAGCTCCGTTTTGGTTTTTTGAAGCAGATATTTCTCTGTACGGCCTATGGTCGCACTCACTCAGGAATATCCCAAAGCAGCTCCTAGAAGAAACGTGTTTCTGACTCGCTGAATCTCAACATAGATTCAACTCTCTAAGTTGAACGAACGCACAGCAGAGCAGTTTCAAGGAAACGTTTCTCCTGAGTTTTAGACGAAGTTTCCTGCGGTTTAGTAGGTATGCCGGCATTGGGCTGGAAATACCGGTTTTGGGATTCTGCAAAGAAAGGATTTGCAAACCGCTGAATCCACATGTGAGTTTAACTCTGTCAGTTGAATGCACACATTGACAACCATTCAGTTAGATAGCTCCGTTTTGGTTTTAGAAACAGATAGTTCTCTGTACAGCCTATGGTCCATTTCACTCGGGAAAATCCCAACGCAGCTCCTAGAAGAAACGTGTTTCTGACTCGCTGAATCTCAACATAGATTCAACTCTCTTAGGTGAACGAACGCACAGCAGAGCAGTTTCAAGGAAACGTTTCTCCTGAGTTTTAGACGAAGTTTCCTGCGGTTTAGTACGTATGCCGGCATTGGGCTGGAAATACCGGTATTGGGATTCTGCACAGAATGGGTTTGAAAACCGCTGAATCCACACGTGAGATTAACTCTGTCAGTTGAATGCACACATTGACAACCATTCAGTTAGATAGCTCCGTTTTGGTTTTAGAAGCAGATATTACTCTGTACAGCCTATGGTCCCATTCACTCGGGAATATCCCAACACAACTCCTAGAAGAAACGTGTTTCTGACTCGCTGAATCTCAACATAGATTCAACCCTCTTAGGTGAACGAACGCACAGCAGAGCAGTTTCAAGGAAACGATACTCCTGAGTTTTAGACTATGTTTCCTGCGGTTTAGTAGGTATGCCGGCATTGGGCTGGAAATACCGGTTTTGAGATTCTGCACAGAAAGGTTTTGCAAACCGCTGAATCCACACGTGAGTTTAACTCTGTCAGTTGAATGCACACATTGACAACCATTCAGTTAGATAGGTCCGTTTTGGTTTTTTGAAGCAGATATTTCTCTGTACGGCCTATGGTCGCACTCACTCAGGAATATCCCAACGCAGCTCCTAGAAGAAACGTGTTTCTGACTCGCTGAATCTCAACATAGATTCAACTCTCTTAGGTGAACGAACGCACAGCAGAGCAGTTTCAAGGAAACGTTTCTCCTGAGATTTAGACGAAGTTTCCTGCGGTTAAGGACGTATGCCGGCATTGGTCTGTAAATACCGGTTTTGGGATTCTGCACAGAAAGGATTTGCAAACCGCTGAATCCACACATGAGTTTAACTCTGTCAGTTGAATGCACACATTGACAACCATTCAGTTAGATAGCTCCGTTTTGGTTTTAGAAGCAGATATTTCTCTGTACAGCCTATGGTCCCATTCACTCGGGAATATCCCAACGCAGCTCCTAGAAGAAACGTGTTTCTGATTCGCTGAATCTCAACATAGATTCACCTCTCTTAGGTGAACGAACGAACAGCAGAGCAGTTTCAAGGAAATGTTTCTCCTGAGTTTTAGACGAAGTTTCCGGCGGTTTAGTACGTATGCCGGCATTGGGCTGGAAATACCGGTTTTGGGATTCTGCAAAGAAAGGGTTTGCAAACCGCTGAATCCACACGTGAGTTTAACTCTGTCAGTTGAATGCACACATTGACAACCATTCAGTTAGATAGCTCCGTTTTGGTTTTAGAAGCAGATATTTCTCTGTACAGCCTATGGTCCCATTCACTCGGGAATATCCCAACGCAGATCCTAGAAGAAACGTGTTTCTGACTCGCTGAATCTCAACGTAGATTCAACTCTCCTATGTGAACGAAGGCAGAGCAGAGCAGTTTCAAGGAAACGATTCTCCTGAGTTTTAGACGAAGTTTCCTGCGGTTTAGGACGTTTGCCGGCATTGGGCTGGAAATACCGGTTTTGGGATTCTGCACAGCAAGGGTTTGCAAACCGCTGAATCCACACGTGAGTTTACCTCTTTCAGTTGAATGCACAGGTTGACAACCATTCAGTTAGATAGCTACGTTTTGGTTTTAGAAGCAGATATTTCTCTGTACAGCCTATGGTCCCATTCACTCGGGAATATCCCAACGCAACTCCCAGAAGAAACGTGTTTCTGACTCGCTGAACCTCAACATAGATTCAAATCTCTTAGGTGAGCGAACGCACAGCAGAGCAGTTTCAAGGAAGCGATTCTCCTGAGTTTTAGACGAAGTTTACTGCTGTTTAGTACGTATGCCGGCATTGGGATGGAAATACCGGTTTTGGGATTCTGCACAGAAATGGTTTGCAAACCGCTGAATCCACACGTGAGATTAACTCTGTCAGTTGAATGCACACATTGACAACCATTCAGTTAGATAGCTCCGTTTTGGTTTTAGAAGCAGATATTTCTCTGTAGAGCCTATGGTCCATTTCTCTCGGGAATGTCCCAACACAGCTCCTAGAAGAAACGTGTTTCTGACTCGCTGAACGTCAACATAGATTGAAATCACTTAGGTGAGCGAACGCACAGCAGAGCAGTTTCAAGGAAGCGATTCTCCTGAGTTTTAGATGAATTTTACTGCTCTTTAGAACGTATGCCGGCATTGGGATGGAAATACCGGATTTGGGATTCTGCACAGAAAGGGTTTGCAAACCGCTGAATCCACACGTGAGTTTAACTCTGTCAGTTGAATGCACACATTGACAACCATTCTGTTAGACAACTCCGTTTTGGTTTTAGAAGCAGATATTTCGCTGTACAGCCTATGGTCCCATTCACTCGGGAATATCATTAAGCAGCTCCTAGAAGAAACGTGTTTCTGTCTCGCTGAATCTCAATATAGATTCAACTCTCTTAGGTGAACGATCGCACAGCAGAGCAGTTTCAAGGAAACGATTCTCCTGAGTTTTAGACCAAGTTTACTGCTGTTTAGTACGTATGCCGGCATTGGGCTGGAAATACCGGTATTGGGATTCTGCACAGAAAGGGTTTGCAAACCGCTGAATCCACACGTGAGTTTTACTCTGTCAGTTGAATGCACACCTTGACAACCATTCAGTTAGATAGGTCCGTTATGGTTTTAGAAGGAGATATTTCTCTGTACAGCCTATGGTCCCATTCACTCGGGAATATCCCAACGCAGCTCCTAGAAGAAACGTGTTTCTGACTCGCTGAATCTCAACATAGATTCAACTCTCTTAGGTGAACGAATGCACAGCAGAGCAGTTTCAAGGAAACCTTTCTCCTGAGTTTTAGACGAAGTTTCCTGCGGTTTAGGACGTGTGCCTGCATTGGGCTGGAAATACCGGTTTTGGGATTCTGCACAGAAAGGGTTTGCAAACCGCTGAATCCACCCGTGAGTTTTACTCTGTCAGTTGAATGCACACATTGACAACCATTCAGTTAGATAGCTCCGTTTTGGTTTTAAAAGCAGATATTTCTCTGTACAGCCTGTTGTCCCATTCACTCGGGAATATCCCAACCCAGCTCCTAGAAGATACGTGTTTCTGACTCGCTGAATCTCAACATAGATTCAACTCTCTTAGGTGAACGAACGCACAGCAGAGCAGTTGCAAGGAAACGTTTCTCCTGAGTTTTAGACGAAGTTTCCGGCGGTTTAGTACGTATGCCGGCATTGGGCTGGAAATACCGGTTTTGGGATTCCGCAAAGAAAGGGTTTGCCAACCGCTGAATCCATACGTGAGTTTAACTCTGTCAGTTGAATGCACACATTGACAGCCATTCAGTTAGATAGCATCGTTTTGGTTTTAGAAGCAGATATTTCTCTGTACAGCCTATGGTCCCATTCACTCGGGAATATCCCAACACAACTCCTAGAAGAAACGTGTTTCTGACTCGCTGAATCTCAACATAGATTCAACCCTCTTAGGTGAACGAACGCACAGCAGAGCAGTTTCAAGGAAACGATACTCCTGAGTTTTAGACTATGTTTCCTGCGGTTTAGTAGGTATGCCGGCATTGGGCTGGAAATACCGGTTTTGAGATTCTGCACAGAAAGGGTTTGCAAACCGCTGAATCCACACGTGAGTTTAACTCTGTCAGTTGAATGCACACATTGACAACCATTCAGTTAGATAGCTCCGTTTTGGTTTTTTGAAGCAGATATTTCTCTGTACGGCCTATGGTCGCACTCACTCAGGAATATCCCAACGCAGCTCCTAGAAGAAACGTGTTTCTGACTCGCTGAATCTCAACATAGATTCAACTCTCTAAGTTGAACGAACGCACAGCAGAGCAGTTTCAAGGAAACGTTTCTCCTGAGTTTTAGACGAAGTTTCCTGCGGTTTAGTACGTATGCCGGCATTGGGCTGGAAATACCGGTTTTGGGATTCTGCAAAGAAAGGATTTGCAAACCGCTGAATCCACATGTGAGTTTAACTCTGTCAGTTGAATGCACACATTGACAACCATTCAGTTAGATAGCTCCGTTTTGGTTTTAGAAGCAGATATTTCTCTCTAAAGCCTATGGTCCCATTCACTCGGGAATATCCCAACGCAGCTCCTAGAAGAAACGTGTTTCTGACTCGCTGAATCTCAACATAGATTCAACTCTCTTAGGTGAACGAAAGCACAGCAGAGCAGTTTCAAGGAAACTTTTCTCCTGAGTTTTAGACGAAGTTTCCTGCGGTTTAGTACATATGCCGGCATTGGGCTGGAAATACCGGTTTTGGGATTCTGCACAGAAAGGGTTTGCAAACCGCTGAATCCACACGTGAGATTAACTCTGTCAGTTCAATGCACACATTGACAACCATTCAGTTAGATAGCTCCGTTTTGGTTTTAGAAGCAGATATTTCTCTGTACAGCCTATGGTCCCATTCACTCGGGAATATCCCAACGCAGCTCCTAGAAGAAACGTGTTTCTGACTCGCTGAATCTCAACGTAGATTCAACTCTCTTATGTGAACGAAGGCAGAGCAGAGCAGTTTCAAGGAAACGATTCTCCTGAGTTTTAGACGAAGTTTCCTGTGGTTTAGGACGTATGCCGGCATTGGGCTGGAAATACCGGTTTTGGGATTCTGCACAGAAATGGTTTGCAAACCTCTGAATCCACACGTGAGATTAACTCTGTCAGTTGAATGCACACATTGACAACCATTCAGTTAGATAGCTCCGTTTTGGTTTTAGAAGCAGATATTTCTCTGTAGAGCCTATGGTCCATTTCTCTCGGGAATCTCCCAACACAGCTCCTAGAAGAAACGTGTTTCTGAGTCGCTGAACCTCAACATAGATTCAAATCACTTAGGTGAGCGAACGCACAGCAGAGCAGTTTCAAGGAAGCGATTCTCCTGAGTTTTAGATGAATTTTACTGCTCTTTAGAACGTATGCCGGCATTGGGATGGAAATACCGGTTTTGGGATTCCGCAAAGAAAGGGTTTGCCAACCGCTGAATCCACACGTGAGTTTAACTCTGTCTGTTGAATGCACACATTGACAGCCATTCAGTTAGATAGCATCGTTTTGGTTTTAGAAGCAGATATTTCTCTGTACAGCCTATGGTCCCATTCACTCGGGAATATCCCAACGCAGCTCCTAGGAGAAACGTGTTTCTGACTCGCTGAATCTCAACATAGATTCAAGTCTCTTAGGTGAACGAAAGCACAGCAGAGCAGTTTCAAGGAAACGTTTCTCCTGAGTTTTAGACGAGGTTTCCTGCAGTTTAGTACGTATGCCGGCATTGGGCTGGAAATACCGGTATTGGGATTCTGCACAGAAGGGGTTTGCAAACCGCTGAATCCACACCTGAGTTTAGCTCTGTCAGTTGAATGCACACATTGACAACCATTCAGTTAGATAGTTCCGTTTTGGTTTTAGAAGCAGATATTTCTCTGTACAGCCTGTTGTCCCATTCACTCGGGAATATCCCAACACTGCTCCTAGGAGAAACGTGTTTCTGACTCGCTGAATCTCAACATAGATTCAACTCTCTTAGGTGAACGAACGCACAGCAGAGCAGTTTCAAGGAAACGATTCTCCTGAGTTTTAGACCAAGTTTACTGCTGTTTAGTACGTATGCCGGCATTGGGATGGAAATACCGGTTTTGGGATTCTGCACAGAAACAGTTTGCAAACCGCTGAATGCACACGTGAGTTTAACTCTGTCAGTTGAATGCGCACATTGACAAGCATTCAGTTAGATAGCTCCGTTTTGGTTTTAGAAGCAGATATTTCTCTGTACAGCCTATGGTCCCAATCACTCGGGAATATCCCAAAGCAGCTCCTAGAAGAAACGTGTTTCTGACTCGCTGAATCTCAACATAGATTCAACTCTCTTAGGTGAAAGAACGCACAGCAGAGCAGTTTCAAGGAAACTTTTCTCCTGAGATTTAGACGTAGTTTACTGCGGTTTAGGATGTATGCAACCATTGAGCTGGAAATACCGGTTTTGGGATTCTGCACAGAAAGGGTTTGCAAACCGCTGAATCCACACGTGAGTTTAACTCTGTCAGTTGAATGAACACATTGACAACCATTCAGTTAGATAGCTCCGTTTTGGTTTTAGAAGCAGATATTACTCTGGACAGCCAATGGTCCCATTCACTCGGGAATATCCCAACGCAGCTCCTAGAAGAAACGTGTTTCTGACTCGCTGAATCTCAACATAGATTCAACTCTCTTAGGTGAACGAATGCACGGCAGAGCAGTTTCAAGGATACGTTTCTCCTGAGTTTTAGACGAAGTTTCCTGCGGTTTAGGACGTATGCCGGCATTGGGCTGGAAATACCGGTTTTGGGATTCTGCACAGAAAGGGTTTGCAAATGAATGAATCCACACGTGAGTTTAACTCTGTCAGTTGAATGCACACATTGACAACCATTCAGTTAGATAGCTCCGTTTTGGTTTTAGAAGCAGATATTTCTCTGTACAGCCTATGGTCCCATTCACTCGGGAATATCCCAACGCAGCTCCTAGAAGAAACGTGTTTCTGACTCGCTGAATCTCAACGTAGATTCAACTCTCTTATGTGAACGAAGGCAGAGCAGAGCAGTTTCAAGGAAACGATTCTCCTGAGTTTTAGACGAAGTTTCCTGCGGTTTAGGACGTATGCCGGCATTGGGCTGGAAATACCGGTTTTGGGATTCTGCACAGCAAGGGTTTGCAAACCGCTGAATCCACACGTGAGTTTACCTCTTTCAGTTGAATGCACACGTTAACAGCCATTCAGTTAGATAGCTCCGTTTTGGTTTTAGAAGCAGATATTTCTCTGTACAGCCTATGGTCCCATTCACTCGGGAATATCCCAACGCAACTCCCAGAAGAAACGTGTTTCTGACTCGCTGAACCTCAACATAGATTCAAATCTCTTAGGTGAGCGAACGCACAGCAGAGCAGTTTCAAGGAAGCGATTCTCCTGAGTTTTAGACGAAGTTTACTGCTGTTTAGTACGTATGCCGGCATTGGGATGGAAATACCGGTTTTGGGATTCTGCACAGAAATGGTTTGCAAACCGCTGAATCCACACGTGAGATTAACTCTGTCAGTTGAATGCACACATTGACCATCATTCAGTTAGAGAGCTCCGTTTTGGTTTTAGAAGCAGATATTTCTCTGTAGAGCCTATGGTCCATTTCTCTCGGGAATGTCCCAACACAGCTCCTAGAAGAAACGTGTTTCTGACTCGCTGAACCTCAACATAGATTCAAATCACTTAGGTGAGCGAACGCACAGCAGAGCAGTTTCAAGGAAGCGATTCTCCTGAGTTTTAGATGAATTTTACTGCTCTTTAGAACGTATGCCGGCATTGGGATGGAAATACCGGTTTTGGGATTCTGCACAGAAAGGGTTTGCAGACCGCTGAATCCACACGTGAGTTTAACTCTGTCAGTTGAATGCACACATTGACAACCATTCTGTTAGACAACTCCGTTTTGGTTTTAGAAGCAGATATTTCGCTGTACAGCCTATGGTCCCATTCACTCGGGAATATCATAAAGCAGCTCCTAGAAGAAACGAGTTTCTGTCTCGCTGAATCTCAATATAGATTCAACTCTCTTAGGTGAACGATCGCACAGCAGAGCAGTTTCAAGGAAACGATTCTCCTGAGTTTTAGACCAAGTTTACTGCTGTTTAGTACGTATGCCGGCATTGGGCTGGAAATACCGGTTTTGGGATTCTGCACAGAAAGGGTTTGCAAACCGCTGAATCCACACGTGAGTTTTACTCTGTCAGTTGAATGCACACCTTGACAACCATTCAGTTAGATAGCTCCGTTATGGTTTTAGAAGGAGATATTTCTCTGTACACCATATGGTCCCATTCACTCGGGAATATCCCAACGCAGCTTCTAGAAGAAACGTGTTTCTGACTCGCTGAATCTCAACATAGATTCAACTCTCTTAGGTGAGCGAATGCACAGCAGAGCAGTTTCAAGGAAACCTTTCTCCTGAGTTTTAGACGAAGTTTCCTGCGGTTTAGGACGTGTGCCTGCATTGGGCTGGAAATACCGGTTTTGGGATTCTGCACAGAAAGGGTTTGCAAACCGCTGAATCCACCCGTGAGTTTTACTCTGTCAGTTGAATGCACACATTGACAACCATTCAGTTAGATAGCTCCGTTTTGGTTTTAAAAGCAGATATTTCTCTGTACAGCCTGTTGTCCCATTCACTCGGGAATATCCTAACCCAGCTCCTAGAAGATACGTGTTTCTGACTCGCTGAATCTCAACATAGATTCAACTCTCTTAGGTGAACGAACGCACAGCAGAGCAGTTGCAAGGAAACGTTTCTCCTGAGTTTTAGACGAAGTTTCCTGCGGTTTAGTACGTATGCCGGCATTGGGCTGGAAATACCGGTTTTGGGATTCCGCAAAGAAAGGGTTTGCCAACCGCTGAATCCATACGTGAGTTTAACTCTGTCAGTTGAATGCACACATTGACAGCCATTCAGTTAGATAGCATCGTTTTGGTTTTAGAAGCAGATATTTCTCTGTACAGCCTATGGTCCCATTCACTCGGGAATATCCCAACACAACTCCTAGAAGAAACGTGTTTCTGACTCGCTGAATCTCAACATAGATTCAACCCTCTTAGGTGAACGAACGCACAGCAGAGCAGTTTCAAGGAAACGATACTCCTGAGTTTTAGACTATGTTTCCTGCGGTTTAGTAGGTATGCCGGCATTGGGCTGGAAATACCGGTTTTGAGATTCTGCACAGAAAGGGTTTGCAAACCGCTGAATCCACACGTGAGTTTAACTCTGTCAGTTGAATGCACACATTGACAACCATTCAGTTAGATAGCTCCGTTTTGGTTTTTTGAAGCAGATATTTCTCTGTACGGCCTATGGTCGCACTCACTCAGGAATATCCCAACGCAGCTCCTAGAAGAAACGTGTTTCTGACTCGCTGAATCTCAACATAGATTCAACTCTCTAAGTTGAACGAACGCACAGCAGAGCAGTTTCAAGGAATCGTTTCTCCTGAGTTTTAGACGAAGTTTCCTGCGGTTTAGTACGTATGCCGGCATTGGGCTGGAAATACCGGTTTTGGGATTCTGCAAAGAAAGGATTTGCAAACCGCTGAATCCACATGTGAGTTTAACTCTGTCAGTTGAATGCACACATTGACAACCATTCAGTTAGATAGCTCCGTTTTGGTTTTAGAAACAGATAGTTCTCTGTACAGCCTATGGTCCATTTCACTCGGGAAAATCCCAACGCAGCTCCTAGAAGAAACGTGTTTCTGACTCGCTGAATCTCAACATAGATT
This sequence comes from Aotus nancymaae, assembly GCF_030222135.1. NCBI lineage: Eukaryota > Metazoa > Chordata > Mammalia > Primates > Aotidae > Aotus > Aotus nancymaae. The sequence goes on from NW_026988565.1 coordinate 1,474,996, forward strand.
CAACTCTCTTAGGTGAACGAACGCACAGCATAGCAGTTTCAAGGAAACGTTTCTCCTGACTTTTAGACGAAGTTTCCTGCGGTTTAGTACGTATGCCGGCATTGGGCTGGAAATACCGGTATTGGGATTCTGCACAGAATGGGTTTGAAAATCTCTGAATCCACACGTGAGATTAACTCTGTCAGTTGAATGCACACATTGACAACCATTCAGTTAGATAGCTCCGTTTTGGTTTTAGAAGCAGATATTACTCTGTACAGCCTATGGTCCCATTCACTCGGGAATATCCCAACACACCTCCTAGAAGAAACGTGTTTCTGACTCGCTGAATCTCAACATAGATTCAACCCTCTTAGGTGAACGAACGCACAGCAGAGCAGTTTCAAGGAAACGATACTCCTGAGTTTTAGACTATGTTTCCTGCGGTTTAGTAGGTATGCCGGCATTGGGCTGGAAATACCGGTTTTGAGATTCTGCACAGAAAGGGTTTGCAAACCGCTGAATCCACACGTGAGTTTAACTCTGTCAGTTGAATGCACACATTGACAACCATTCAGTTAGATAGCTCCGTTTTGGTTTTTTGAAGCAGATATTTCTCTGTACGGCCTATGGTCGCACTCACTCAGGAATATCCCAACGCAGCTCCTAGAAGAAACGTGTTTCTGACTCGCTGAATCTCAACATAGATTCAACTCTCTTAGGTGAACGAACGCACAGCAGAGCAGTTTCAAGGAAACGTTTCTCCTGAGTTTTAGACGAAGTTTCCTGCGGTTTAGGACGTATGCCGGCATTGGTCTGTAAATACCGGTTTTGGGATTCTGCACAGAAAGGATTTGCAAACCGCTGAATCCACACATGAGTTTAACTCTGTCAGTTGAATGCACACATTGACAACCATTCAGTTAGATAGCTCCGTTTTGGTTTTAGAAGCAGATATTTCTCTGTACAGCCTATGGTCCCATTCACTCGGGAATATCCCAACGCAGCTCCTAGAAGAAACGTGTTTCTGATTCGCTGAATCTCAACATAGATTCACCTCTCTTAGGTGAACGAACGAACAGCAGAGCAGTTTCAAGGAAATGTTTCTCCTGAGTTTTAGACGAAGTTTCCTGCGGTTTAGGACGTTTGCCGGCATTGGGCTGGAAATACCGGTTTTGGGATTCTGCACAGCAAGGGTTTGCAAACCGCTGAATCCACACGTGAGTTTACCTCTTTCAGTTGAATGCACAGGTTGACAACCATTCAGTTAGATAGCTCCGTTTTGGTTTTAGAAGCAGATATTTCTCTGTACAGCCTATGGTCCCATTCACTCGGGAATATCCCAACGCAACTCCCAGAAGAAACGTGTTTCTGACTCGCTGAACCTCAACATAGATTCAAATCTCTTAGGTGAGCGAACGCACAGCAGAGCAGTTTCAAGGAAGCGATTCTCCTGAGTTTTAGACGAAGTTTACTGCTGTTTAGTACGTATGCCGGCATTGGGATGGAAATACCGGTTTTGGGATTCTGCACAGAAATGGTTTGCAAACCGCTGAATCCACACGTGAGATTAACTCTGTCAGTTGAATGCACACATTGACAACCATTCAGTTAGATAGCTCCGTTTTGGTTTTAGAAGCAGATATTTCTCTGTAGAGCCTATGGTCCATTTCTCTCGGGAATGTCCCAACACAGCTCCTAGAAGAAACGTGTTTCTGACTCGCTGAACGTCAACATAGATTCAAATCACTTAGGTGAGCGAACGCACAGCAGAGCAGTTTCAAAGAAGCGATTCTCCTGAGTTTTAGATGAATTTTACTGCTCTTTAGAACGTATGCCAGCATTGGGATGGAAATACCGGTTTTGGGATTCTGCACAGAAAGGGTTTGCAAACCGCTGAATCCACACGTGAGTTTAACTCTGTCAGTTGAATGCACACATTGACAACCATTCTGTTAGACAACTCCGTTTTGGTTTTAGAAGCAGATATTTCGCTGTACAGCCTATGGTCCCATTCACTCGGGAATATCATTAAGCAGCTCCTAGAAGAAACGTGTTTCTGTCTCGCTGAATCTCAATATAGATTCAACTCTCTTAGGTGAACGATCGCACAGCAGAGCAGTTTCAAGGAAACGATTCTCCTGAGTTTTAGACCAAGTTTACTGCTGTTTAGTACGTATGCCGGCATTGGGCTGGAAATACCGGTATTGGGATTCTGCACAGAAAGGGTTTGCAAACCGCTGAATCCACACGTGAGTTTTACTCTGTCAGTTGAATGCACACCTTGACAACCATTCAGTTAGATAGCTCCGTTATGGTTTTAGAAGGAGATATTTCTCTGTACAGCCTATGGTCCCATTCACTCGGGAATATCCCAACGCAGCTCCTAGAAGAAACGTGTTTCTGACTCGCTGAATCTCAACATAGATTCAACTCTCTTAGGTGAGCGAATGCACAGCAGAGCAGTTTCAAGGAAACCTTTCTCCTGAGTTTTAGACGAAGTTTCCTGCGGTTTAAGACGTGTGCCTGCATTGGGCTGGAAATACCGGTTTTGGGATTCTGCACAGAAAGGGTTTGCAAACCGCTGAATCCACCCGTGAGTTTTACTCTGTCAGTTGAATGCACACATTGACAACCATTCAGTTAGATAGCTCCGTTTTGGTTTTAAAAGCAGATATTTCTCTGTACAGCCTGTTGTCCCATTCACTCGGGAATATCCCAACCCAGCTCCTAGAAGATACGTGTTTCTGACTCGCTGAATCTCAACATAGATTCAACTCTCTTAGGTGAACGAACGCACAGCAGAGCAGTTGCAAGGAAACGTTTCTCCTGAGTTTTAGACGAAGTTTCCTGCGGTTTAGTACGTATGCCGGCATTGGGCTGGAAATACCGGTTTTGGGATTCCGCAAAGAAAGGGTTTGCCAACCGCTGAATCCATACGTGAGTTTAACTCTGTCAGTTGAATGCACACATTGACAGCCATTCAGTTAGATAGCATCGTTTTGGTTTTAGAAGCAGATATTTCTCTGTACAGCCTATGGTCCCATTCACTCGGGAATATCCCAACACAACTCCTAGAAGAAACGTGTTTCTGACTCGCTGAATCTCAACATAGATTCAACCCTCTTAGGTGAACGAACGCACAGCAGAGCAGTTTCAAGGAAACGATACTCCTGAGTTTTAGACTATGTTTCCTGCGGTTTAGTAGGTATGCCGGCATTGGGCTGGAAATACCGGTTTTGAGATTCTGCACAGAAAGGGTTTGCAAACCGCTGAATCCACACGTGAGTTTAACTCTGTCAGTTGAATGCACACATTGACAACCATTCAGTTAGATAGCTCCGTTTTGGTTTTTTGAAGCAGATATTTCTCTGTACGGCCTATGGTCGCACTCACTCAGGAATATCCCAACGCAGCTCCTAGAAGAAACGTGTTTCTGACTCGCTGAATCTCAACATAGATTCAACTCTCTAAGTTGAACGAACGCACAGCAGAGCAGTTTCAAGGAAACGTTTCTCCTGAGTTTTAGACGAAGTTTCCTGCGGTTTAGTACGTATGCCGGCATTGGGCTGGAAATACCGGTTTTGGGATTCTGCAAAGAAAGGATTTGCAAACCGCTGAATCCACATGTGAGTTTAACTCTGTCAGTTGAATGCACACATTGACAACCATTCAGTTAGATAGCTCCGTTTTGGTTTTAGAAGCAGATATTTCTCTCTAAAGCCTATGGTCCCATTCACTCGGGAATATCCCAACGCAGCTCCTAGAAGAAACGTGTTTCTGACTCGCTGAATCTCAACATAGATTCAACTCTCTTAGGTGAACGAAAGCACAGCAGAGCAGTTTCAAGGAAACGTTTCTCCTGAGTTTTAGACGAAGTTTCCTGCGGTTTAGTACATATGCCGGCATTGGGCTGGAAATACCGGTTTTGGGATTCTGCACAGAAAGGGTTTGCAAACCGCTGAATCCACACGTGAGATTAACTCTGTCAGTTGAATGCACACATTGACAACCATTCAGTTAGATAGCTCCGTTTTGGTTTTAGAAGCAGATATTTCTCTGTACAGCCTATGGTCCCATTCACTCGGGAATATCCCAACGCAGCTCCTAGAAGAAACGTGTTTCTGACTCGCTGAATCTCAACGTAGATTCAACTCTCTTATGTGAACGAAGGCAGAGCAGAGCAGTTTCAAGGAAACGATTCTCCTGAGTTTTAGACGAAGTTTCTTGTGGTTTAGGACGTATGCCGGCATTGGGCTGGAAATACCGGTTTTGGGATTCTGCACAGAAATGGTTTGCAAACCTCTGAATCCACACGTGAGATTAACTCTGTCCGTTGAATGCACACATTGACAACCATTCAGTTAGATAGCTCCGTTTTGGTTTTAGAAGCAGATATTTCTCTGTAGAGCCTATGGTCCATTTCTCTCGGGAATGTCCCAACACAGCTCCTAGAAGAAACGTGTTTCTGAGTCGCTGAACCTCAACATAGATTCAAATCACTTAGGTGAGCGAACGCACAGCAGAGCAGTTTCAAGGAAGCGATTCTCCTGAGTTTTAGATGAATTTTACTGCTCTTTAGAACGTATGCCGGCATTGGGATGGAAATACCGGTTTTGGGATTCTGCACAGAAACGGTTTGCAAACCGCTGAATCCACACGTGAGTTTAACTCTGTCAGTTGAATGCACACATTGACAACCATTCTGTTAGACAACTCCGTTTTGGTTTTAGAAGCAGATATTTCGCTGTACAGCCTATGGTCCCATTCACTCGGGAATATCATAAAGCAGCTCCTAGAAGAAACGTGTTTCTGTCTCGCTGAATCTCAATATAGATTCAACTCTCTTAGGTGAACGATCGCACAGCAGAGCAGTTTCAAGGAAACGATTCTCCTGAGTTTTAGACCAAGTTTACTGCTGTTTAGTACGTATGCCGGCATTGGGATGGAAATACCGGGTTTGGGATTCTGCACAGAAAGGGTTTGCAAACCGCTGAATCCACACGTGAGTTTTACTCTGTCAGTTGAATGCACACCTTGACAACCATTCTGTTAGATAGCTCCGTTATGGTTTTAGAAGGAGATATTTCTCTGTACAGCCTATGGTCCCATTCACTCGGGAATATCCCAACGCAGCTCCTAGAAGAAACGTGTTTCTGACTCGCTGAATCTCAACATAGATTCAACTCTCTTAGGTGAACGAATGCACAGCAGAGCAGTTTCAAGGAAACCTTTCTCCTGAGTTTTAGACGAAGTTTCCTGCGGTTTAGGACGTGTGCCGGCATTGGGCTGGAAATACCGGTTTTGGGATTCTGCACAGAAAGGGTTTGCAAACCGCTGAATCCACCCGTAAGTTTTACTCTGTCAGTTGAATGCACACATTGACAACCATTCAGTTAGATAGCTCCGTTTTGGTTTTAAAAGCAGATATTTCTCTGTACAGCCTGTTGTCCCATTCACTCGGGAATATCCCAACCCAGCTCCTAGAAGATACGTGTTTCTGACTCGCTGAATCTCAACATAGATTCAACTCTCTTAGGTGAACGAACGCACAGCAGAGCAGTTGCAAGGAAACGTTTCTCCTGAGTTTTAGACGAAGTTTCCTGCGGTTTAGTACGTATGACGGCATTGGGCTGGAAATACCGGTTTTGGGATTCCGCAAAGAAAGGGTTTGCCAACCGCTGAATCCACACGTGAGTTAAACTCTGTCTGTTGAATGCACACATTGACAGCCATTCAGTTAGATAGCATCGTTTTGGTTTTAGAAGCAGATATTTCTCTGTACAGCCTATGGTCCCATTCACTCGGGAATATCCCAACGCAGCTCCTAGAAGAAACGTGTTTCTGACTCGCTGAATCTCAAAATAGATTCAACTCTCTTAGGTGAACGAATGCACAGCAGAGCAGTTTCAAGGAAACGTTTCTCCTGAGTTTTAGACGAGGTTTCCGGCGGTTTAGTACGTATGCCGGCATTGGGCTGGAAATACCGGTATTGGGATTCTGCACAGAAGGGGTTTGCAAACCGCTGAATCCACACCTGAGTTTTGCTCTGTCAGTTGAATGCACACATTGACAACCATTCAGTTAGATAGTTCCGTTTTGGTTTTAGAAGCAGATATTTCTCTGTACAGCCTGTTGTCCCATTCACTCGGGAATATCCCAACACAGCTCCTAGAAGAAACGTGTTTCTGACTCGCTGAATCTCAACATAGATTCAACTCTCTTAGTTGAACGAACGCACAGCAGAGCAGTTTCAAGGAAACGTTTCTCCTGAGTTTTAGACGAAGTTTCCTGAGGTTTAGTACATATGCCGGCATTGGGATGGAAATACCGGTTTTGTGATTCTGCACAGAAAGGGTTTGCAAACCGCTGAATCCACACGTGAGTTTAACTCTGTCAGTTGAATGCACACATTGACAACCATTTTGTTAGACAGCTCCGTTTTGGTTTTAGAAGCAGATATTTCGCTGTACAGGCTATGGTCCCATTCACTCGGGAATATCCCAACGCAGCTCCTAGGAGAAACGTGTTTCTGACTCGCTGAATCTCAACATAGATTCAAGTCTCTTAGGTGAACGAAAGCACAGCAGAGCAGTTTCAAGGAAACGTTTCTCCTGAGTTTTAGACGAGGTTTCCGGCAGTTTAGTACGTATGCCGGCATTGGGCTGGAAATACCGGTATTGGGATTCTGCACAGAAGGGGTTTGCAAACCGCTGAATCCACACCTGAGTTTAGCTCTGTCAGTTGAATGCACACATTGACAACCATTCAGTTAGATAGTTCCGTTTTGGTTTTAGAAGCAGATATTTCTCTGTACAGCCTGTTGTCCCATTCACTCGGGAATATCCCAACACTGCTCCTAGGAGAAACGTGTTTCTGACTCGCTGAATCTCAACATAGATTCAACTCTCTTAGTTGAACGAACGCACAGCAGAGCAGTTTCAAGGAAACGTTTCTCCTGAGTTTTAGACGAAGTTTCCTGAGGTTTAGTACGTATGCCGGCATTGGGATGGAAATACCGGTTTTGTGATTCTGCACAGAAAGGGTTTGCAAACCGCTGAATCCACACGTGAGTTTAACTCTGTCAGTTGAATGCACACATTGACAACCATTTTGTTAGACAGCTCCGTTTTGGTTTTAGAAGCAGATATTTCGCTGTACAGGCTATGGTCCCATTCACTCGGGAATATCCCAACGCAGCTCCTAGAAGAAACGTGTTTCTGACTCGCTGAATCTCAACATAGATTCAACTCTCTTAGGTGAACGAACGCACAGCAGAGCAGTTTCAAGGAAACGATTCTCCTGAGTTTTAGACCAAGTTTACTGCTGTTTAGTACGTATGCCGGCATTGGGATGGAAATACCGGTTTTGGGATTCTGCACAGAAACAGTTTGCAAACCGCTGAATGCACACGTGAGTTTAACTCTGTCAGTTGAATGCGCACATTGACAAGCATTCAGTTAGATAGCTCCGTTTTGGTTTTAGAAGCAGATATTTCTCTGTACAGCCTATGGTCCCAATCACTCGGGAATATCCCAACGCAGCTCCTAGAAGAAACGTGTTTCTGACTCGCTGAATCTCAACATAGATTCAACTCTCTTAGGTGAAAGAACGCACAGCAGAGCAGTTTCAAGGAAACTTTTCTCCTGAGATTTAGACGTAGTTTACTGCGGTTTAGGATGTATGCAACCATTGAGCTGGAAATACCGGTTTTGGGATTCTGCACAGAAAGGGTTTGCAAACCGCTGAATCCACACGTGAGTTTAACTCTGTCAGTTGAATGCACACATTGACAACCATTCAGTTAGATAGCTCCGTTTTGGTTTTAGAAGCAGATATTACTCTGGACAGCCAATGGTCCCATTCACTCGGGAATATCCCAACGCAGCTCCTAGAAGAAACGTGTTTCTGACTCGCTGAATCTCAACATAGATTCAACTCTCTTAGGTGAACGAATGCACGGCAGAGCAGTTTCAAGGATACGTTTCTCCTGAGTTTTAGACGAAGTTTCCTGCGGTTTAGGACGTATGCCGGCATTGGGCTGGAAATACCGGTTTTGGGATTCTGCACAGAAAGGGTCTGCAAACCGCTGAATCCACACGTGAGTTTAACTCTGTCAGTTGAATGCACACATTGACAACCATTCAGTTAGATAGCTCCGTTTTGGTTTTTGAAGCAGATATTTCTCTGTACAGCCTATGGTCCCATTCACTCGGGAATATCCCAACGCAGCTCCTAGAAGAAACGTGTTTCTGACTCGCTGAATCTCAACGTAGATTCAACTCTCTTATGTGAACGAAGGCAGAGCAGAGCAGTTTCAAGGAAACGATTCTCCTGAGTTTTAGACGAAGTTTCCTGCGGTTTAGGACGTATGCCGGCATTGGGCTGGAAATACCGGTTTTGGGATTCTGCACAGCAAGGGTTTGCAAACCGCTGAATCCACACGTGAGTTTACCTCTTTCAGTTGAATGCACACGTTAACAGCCATTCAGTTAGATAGCTCCGTTTTGGTTTTAGAAGCAGATATTTCTCTGTACAGCCTATGGTCCCATTCACTTGGGAATATCCCAACGCAACTCCCAGAAGAAACGTGTTTCTGACTCGCTGAACCTCAACATAGATTCAAATCTCTTAGGTGAGCGAACGCACAGCAGAGCAGTTTCAAGGAAGCGATTCTCCTGAGTTTTAGACCAAGTTTACTGCTGTTTAGTACGTATGCCGGCATTGGGATGGAAATACCGGTTTTGGGATTCTGCACAGAAATGGTTTGCAAACCGCTGAATCCACACGTGAGATTAACTCTGTCAGTTGAATGCACACATTGACAACCATTCAGTTAGATAGCTCCGTTTTGGTTTTAGAAGCAGATATTTCTCTGTAGAGCCTATGGTCCATTTCTCTCGGGAATGTCCCAACACAGCTCCTAGAAGAAACGTGTTTCTGACTCGCTGAACCTCAACATAGATTCAAATCACTTAGGTGAGCGAACGCACAGCAGAGCAGTTTCAAGGAAGCGATTCTCCTGAGTTTTAGATGAATTTTACTGCTCTTTAGAACGTATGCCGGCATTGGGATGGAAATACCGGTTTTGGGATTCTGCACAGAAAGGGTTTGCAAACCGCTGAATCCACACGTGAGTTTAACTCTGTCAGTTGAATGCACACATTGACAACCATTCTGTTAGACAACTCCGTTTTGGTTTTAGAAGCAGATATTTCGCTGTACAGCCTATGGTCCCATTCACTCGGGAATATCATAAAGCAACTCCTAGAAGAAACGAGTTTCTGTCTCGCTGAATCTCAATATAGATTCAACTCTCTTAGGTGAACGATCGCACAGCAGAGCAGTTTCAAGGAAACGATTCTCCTGAGTTTTAGACCAAGTTTACTGCTGTTTAGTACGTATGCCGGCATTGGGATGGAAATACCGGGTTTGGGATTCTGCACAGAAAGGGTTTGCAAACCGCTGAATCCACACGTGAGTTTTACTCTGTCAGTTGAATGCACACCTTGACAACCATTCTGTTAGATAGCTCCGTTATGGTTTTAGAAGGAGATATTTCTCTGTACAGCCTATGGTCCCATTCACTCGGGAATATCCCAACGCAGCTCCTAGAAGAAACGTGTTTCTGACTCGCTGAATCTCAACATAGATTCAACTCTCTTAGGTGAACGAATGCACAGCAGAGCAGTTTCAAGGAAACCTTTCTCCTGAGTTTTAGACGAAGTTTCCTGCGGTTTAGGACGTGTGCCGGCATTGGGCTGGAAATACCGGTTTTGGGATTCTGCACAGAAAGGGTTTGCAAACCGCTGAATCCACCCGTAAGTTTTACTCTGTCAGTTGAATGCACACATTGACAACCATTCAGTTAGATAGCTCCGTTTTGGTTTTAAAAGCAGATATTTCTCTGTACAGCCTGTTGTCCCATTCACTCGGGAATATCCCAACCCAGCTCCTAGAAGATACGTGTTTCTGACTCGCTGAATCTCAACATAGATTCAACTCTCTTAGGTGAACGAACGCACAGCAGAGCAGTTGCAAGGAAACGTTTCTCCTGAGTTTTAGACGAAGTTTCCTGCGGTTTAGTACGTATGACGGCATTGGGCTGGAAATACCGGTTTTGGGATTCCGCAAAGAAAGGGTTTGCCAACCGCTGAATCCACACGTGAGTTAAACTCTGTCTGTTGAATGCACACATTGACAGCCATTCAGTTAGATAGCATCGTTTTGGTTTTAGAAGCAGATATTTCTCTGTACAGCCTATGGTCCCATTCACTCGGGAATATCCCAACGCAGCTCCTAGAAGAAACGTGTTTCTGACTCGCTGAATCTCAAAATAGATTCAACTCTCTTAGGTGAACGAATGCACAGCAGAGCAGTTTCAAGGAAACGTTTCTCCTGAGTTTTAGACGAGGTTTCCGGCGGTTTAGTACGTATGCCGGCATTGGGCTGGAAATACCGGTATTGGGATTCTGCACAGAAGGGGTTTGCAAACCGCTGAATCCACACCTGAGTTTTGCTCTGTCAGTTGAATGCACACATTGACAACCATTCAGTTAGATAGTTCCGTTTTGGTTTTAGAAGCAGATATTTCTCTGTACAGCCTGTTGTCCCATTCACTCGGGAATATCCCAACACAGCTCCTAGAAGAAACGTGTTTCTGACTCGCTGAATCTCAACATAGATTCAACTCTCTTAGTTGAACGAACGCACAGCAGAGCAGTTTCAAGGAAACGTTTCTCCTGAGTTTTAGACGAAGTTTCCTGAGGTTTAGTACATATGCCGGCATTGGGATGGAAATACCGGTTTTGTGATTCTGCACAGAAAGGGTTTGCAAACCGCTGAATCCACACGTGAGTTTAACTCTGTCAGTTGAATGCACACATTGACAACCATTTTGTTAGACAGCTCCGTTTTGGTTTTAGAAGCAGATATTTCGCTGTACAGGCTATGGTCCCATTCACTCGGGAATATCCCAACGCAGCTCCTAGGAGAAACGTGTTTCTGACTCGCTGAATCTCAACATAGATTCAAGTCTCTTAGGTGAACGAAAGCACAGCAGAGCAGTTTCAAGGAAACGTTTCTCCTGAGTTTTAGACGAGGTTTCCGGCAGTTTAGTACGTATGCCGGCATTGGGCTGGAAATACCGGTATTGGGATTCTGCACAGAAGGGGTTTGCAAACCGCTGAATCCACACCTGAGTTTAGCTCTGTCAGTTGAATGCACACATTGACAACCATTCAGTTAGATAGTTCCGTTTTGGTTTTAGAAGCAGATATTTCTCTGTACAGCCTGTTGTCCCATTCACTCGGGAATATCCCAACACTGCTCCTAGGAGAAACGTGTTTCTGACTCGCTGAATCTCAACATAGATTCAACTCTCTTAGTTGAACGAACGCACAGCAGAGCAGTTTCAAGGAAACGTTTCTCCTGAGTTTTAGACGAAGTTTCCTGAGGTTTAGTACGTATGCCGGCATTGGGATGGAAATACCGGTTTTGTGATTCTGCACAGAAAGGGTTTGCAAACCGCTGAATCCACACGTGAGTTTAACTCTGTCAGTTGAATGCACACATTGACAACCATTTTGTTAGACAGCTCCGTTTTGGTTTTAGAAGCAGATATTTCGCTGTACAGGCTATGGTCCCATTCACTCGGGAATATCCCAACGCAGCTCCTAGAAGAAACGTGTTTCTGACTCGCTGAATCTCAACATAGATTCAACTCTCTTAGGTGAACGAACGCACAGCAGAGCAGTTTCAAGGAAACGATTCTCCTGAGTTTTAGACCAAGTTTACTGCTGTTTAGTACGTATGCCGGCATTGGGATGGAAATACCGGTTTTGGGATTCTGCACAGAAACAGTTTGCAAACCGCTGAATGCACACGTGAGTTTAACTCTGTCAGTTGAATGCGCACATTGACAAGCATTCAGTTAGATAGCTCCGTTTTGGTTTTAGAAGCAGATATTTCTCTGTACAGCCTATGGTCCCAATCACTCGGGAATATCCCAACGCAGCTCCTAGAAGAAACGTGTTTCTGACTCGCTGAATCTCAACATAGATTCAACTCTCTTAGGTGAAAGAACGCACAGCAGAGCAGTTTCAAGGAAACTTTTCTCCTGAGATTTAGACGTAGTTTACTGCGGTTTAGGATGTATGCAACCATTGAGCTGGAAATACCGGTTTTGGGATTCTGCACAGAAAGGGTTTGCAAACCGCTGAATCCACACGTGAGTTTAACTCTGTCAGTTGAATGCACACATTGACAACCATTCAGTTAGATAGCTCCGTTTTGGTTTTAGAAGCAGATATTACTCTGGACAGCCAATGGTCCCATTCACTCGGGAATATCCCAACGCAGCTCCTAGAAGAAACGTGTTTCTGACTCGCTGAATCTCAACATAGATTCAACTCTCTTAGGTGAACGAATGCACGGCAGAGCAGTTTCAAGGATACGTTTCTCCTGAGTTTTAGACGAAGTTTCCTGCGGTTTAGGACGTATGCCGGCATTGGGCTGGAAATACCGGTTTTGGGATTCTGCACAGAAAGGGTCTGCAAACCGCTGAATCCACACGTGAGTTTAACTCTGTCAGTTGAATGCACACATTGACAACCATTCAGTTAGATAGCTCCGTTTTGGTTTTAGAAGCAGATATTTCTCTGTACAGCCTATGGTCCCATTCACTCGGGAATATCCCAACGCAGCTCCTAGAAGAAACGTGTTTCTGACTCGCTGAATCTCAACGTAGATTCAACTCTCTTATGTGAACGAAGGCAGAGCAGAGCAGTTTCAAGGAAACGATTCTCCTGAGTTTTAGACGAAGTTTCCTGCGGTTTAGGACGTATGCCGGCATTGGGCTGGAAATACCGGTTTTGGGATTCTGCACAGAAAGGGTTTGCAAACCGCTGAATCCACACGTGAGTTTACCTCTTTCAGTTGAATGCACACGTTAACAGCCATTCAGTTAGATAGCTCCGTTTTGGTTTTAGAAGCAGATATTTCTCTGTACAGCCTATGGTCCCATTCACTTGGGAATATCCCAACGCAACTCCCAGAAGAAACGTGTTTCTGACTCGCTGAACCTCAACATAGATTCAAATCTCTTAGGTGAGCGAACGCACAGCAGAGCAGTTTCAAGGAAGCGATTCTCCTGAGTTTTAGACCAAGTTTACTGCTGTTTAGTACGTATGCCGGCATTGGGATGGAAATACCGGTTTTGGGATTCTGCACAGAAATGGTTTGCAAACCGCTGAATCCACACGTGAGATTAACTCTGTCAGTTGAATGCACACATTGACAACCATTCAGTTAGATAGCTCCGTTTTGGTTTTAGAAGCAGATATTTCTCTGTAGAGCCTATGGTCCATTTCTCTCGGGAATGTCCCAACACAGCTCCTAGAAGAAACGTGTTTCTGACTCGCTGAACCTCAACATAGATTCAAATCACTTAGGTGAGCGAACGCACAGCAGAGCAGTTTCAAGGAAGCGATTCTCCTGAGTTTTAGATGAATTTTACTGCTCTTTAGAACGTATGCCGGCATTGGGATGGAAATACCGGTTTTGGGATTCTGCACAGAAAGGGTTTGCAAACCGCTGAATCCACACGTGAGTTTAACTCTGTCAGTTGAATGCACACATTGACAACCATTCTGTTAGACAACTCCGTTTTGGTTTTAGAAGCAGATATTTCGCTGTACAGCCTATGGTCCCATTCACTCGGGAATATCATAAAGCAACTCCTAGAAGAAACGAGTTTCTGTCTCGCTGAATCTCAATATAGATTCAACTCTCTTAGGTGAACGATCGCACAGCAGAGCAGTTTCAAGGAAACGATTCTCCTGAGTTTTAGACCAAGTTTACTGCTGTTTAGTACGTATGCCGGCATTGGGCTGGAAATACCGGTTTTGGGATTCTGCACAGAAAGGGTTTGCAAACCGCTGAATCCACACGTGAGTTTTACTCTGTCAGTTGAATGCACACCTTGACAACCATTCAGTTAGATAGCTCCGTTATGGTTTTAGAAGGAGATATTTCTCTGTACAGCCTATGGTCCCATTCACTCGGGAATATCCCAACGCAGCTCCTAGAAGAAACGTGTTTCTGACTCGCTGAATCTCAACATAGATTCAACTCTCTTAGGTGAACGAATGCACAGCAGAGCAGTTTCAAGGAAACCTTTCTCCTGAGTTTTAGACGAAGTTTCCTGCGGTTTAGGACGTGTGCCGGCATTGGGCTGGAAATACCGGTTTTGGGATTCTGCACAGAAAGGGTTTGCAAACCGCTGAATCCACCCGTGAGTTTTACTCTCTCAGGTGAATGCCCACGTTGACAACCATTCAGTTAGATAGCTCCGTTTTGGTTTTAAAAGCAGATATTTCTCTGTACAGCCTGTTGTCCCATTCACTCGGGAATATCCCAACCCAGCTCCTAGAAGATACGTGTTTCTGACTCGCTGAATCTCAACATAGATTCAACTCTCTTAGGTGAACGAACGCACAGCAGAGAAGTTGCAAGGAAACGTTTCTCCTGAGTTTTAGACGAAGTTTCCTGCGGTTTAGTACGTATGCCGGCATTGGGCTGGAAATACCGGTTTTGGGATTCCGCAAAGAAAGGGTTTGCCAACCGCTGAATCCACACGTGAGTTTAACTCTGTCAGTTGAATGCACACATTGACAGCCATTCAGTTAGATAGCATCGTTTTGGTTTTAGAAGCAGATATTTCTCTGTACAGCCTATGGTCCCATTCACTCGGGAATATCCCAACGCAGCTCCTAGAAGAAACGTGTTTCTGACTCACTGAATCTCAACATAGATTCAACTCTCTTAGGTGAACGAACGCACAGCAGAGCAGTTTCAAGGAAACGTTTCTCCTGAGTTTTAGACGAGGTTTCCGGCGGTTTAGTACGTATGCCGGCATTGGGCTGGAAATACCGGTATTGGGATTCTGCACAGAAGGGGTTTGCAAACCGCTGAATCCACACCTGAGTTTAGCTCTGTCAGTTGAATGCACACATTGACAACCATTCAGTTAGATATTTCCGTTTTGGTTTTAGAAGCAGATATTTCTCTGTACAGCCTGTTGTCCCATTCACTCGGGAATATCCCAACACAGCTCCTAGAAGAAACGTGTTTCTGACTCGCTGAATCTCAAGATAGATTCAACTCTCTTAGTTGAACGAACGCACAGCAGAGCAGTTTCAAGGAAACGTTTCTACTGAGTTTTAGACGAAGTTTCCTGAGGTTTAGTACATATGCCGGCATTGGGATGGAAATACCGGTTTTGAGATTCTGCACAGAAAGGGTTTGCAAACCGCTGAATCCACACGTGAGTTTAACTCTGTCAGTTGAATGCACACATTGACAACCATTTTGTTAGACAGCTCCGTTTTGGTTTTAGAAGCAGATATTTCGCTGTACAGGCTATGGTCCCATTCACTCGGGAATATCCCAACGCAGCTCCTAGGAGAAACGTGTTTCTGACTCGCTGAATCTCAACATAGATTCAAGTCTCTTAGGTGAACGAAAGCACAGCAGAACAGTTTCAAGGAAACGTTTCTCCTGAGTTTTAGACGAGGTTTCCGGCAGTTTAGTACGTATGCCGGCATTGGGCTGGAAATACCGGTATTGGGATTCTGCACAGAAGGGGTTTGCAAACCGCTGAATCCACACCTGAGTTTAGCTCTGTCAGTTGAATGCACACATTGACAACCATTCAGTTAGATAGTTCCGTTTTGGTTTTAGAAGCAGATATTTCTCTGTACAGCCTGTTGTCCCATTCACTCGGGAATATCCCAACACCGCTCCTAGGAGAAACGTGTTTCTGACTCGCTGAATCTCAACATAGATTCAACTCTCTTAGTTGAACGAACGCACAGCAGAGCCGTTTCAAGGAACCGTTTCTCCTGAGTTTTAGACGAAGTTTCCTGAGGTTTAGTACGTATGCCGGCATTGGGATGGAAATACCGGTTTTGTGATTCTGCAGAGAAAGGGTTTGCAAACCGCTGAATCCACACGTGAGTTTAACTCTGTCAGTTGAATGCACACATTGACAACCATTTTGTTAGACAGCTCCGTTTTGGTTTTAGAAGCAGATATTTCGCTGTACAGGTTATGGTCCCATTCACTCGGGAATATCCCAACACCGCTCCTAGGAGAAACGTGTTTCTGACTCGCTGAATCTCAACATAGATTCAACTCTCTTAGTTGAACGAATGCACGGCAGAGCAGTTTCAAGGAAACGTTTCTCCTGAGTTTTAGACGAAGTTTCCTGCGGTTTAGGACGTATGCCGGCATTGGGCTGGAAATACCGGATTTGGGGTTCTGCAAAGAAAGGGTTTGCAAACCGCCGAATGCACACGTGAGTTTAACTCTGTCAGTTGAATGCACACATTGACAACCATTCACTTAGATAGCTCCGTTTTGGTTTTAGAAGCAGATATTTCACTCTACAGCCTATGGTCCCATTCACTCGGGAATATCCCAACGCAGCTCCTAGAAGAAACGTGTTTCTGACTCGCTGAAACTCAACATAGACTCAACTCTCTTAGGTGAACCAAAGCACAGCAGAGCAATTTCAAGGAAGCGATTCTCCTGAGTTTTAGACGAATTTTACTGCTATATAGTACGTATGCCGGCATTGGGATGGAAATACCGGTTTTGGGATTCTACACAGAAACGGTTTGCAAACTGCTGAATGCACACGTGAGTTTAACTCTGTCAGTTGAATGCACACATTGACAACCATTTAGTTAGATAGCTCCGTTTTGGTTTTAGAAGCAGATATTTCTCTGTACATCCTATGGTCCCATTCACTCGGGAATATCCCATCGCAGCTCCTAGGAGAAACGTGTTTCTGACTCGAGGAGTCTCAACATAGATTCAAGTCTCTTAGGTGAACGAAAGCACAGCAGAGCAGTTTCAAGGAAACGTTTCTCCTGAGTTTTAGACGAAGTTTACTGCGGTTTAGTACGTATGCCAGCATTGGGCTGGAAATACCGGTTTTGGGATTCTGCACAGAAAGGGTTTGCAAACCGCTGAATCCACTCGTGAGTTTAACTCTGTCAGTTGAATGCGCACATTGACAACCATTCTGTTAGACAGCTCCGTTTTGGTTTTAGAAGCAGATATTTCACTGTACAGCCTATGGTCCTATTCACTCAGGAATATCCCAACGCAGCTCCTAGAAGAAACGTGTTTCTGACTCGCTGAATCTCAATTTAGATTCAACTCTCTTAGGTGAACGATCGCACAGCAGAGCAGTTTCAAGGAAACGATTATCCTGAGTTTTAGACCAAGTTTACTGCTGTTTAGTACGTATGCCGGCATTGGGCTGGAAATACCGGTTTTGGGATTCTGCACAGAAAGGGTTTGCAAACCGCTGAATCCACACGTGAGTTTTACTCTGTCAGTTGAATGCACACATTGACAACCATTCTGTTAGAAAGCTCCGTTTTGGTTTTAGAAGCAGATATTTCTCTCTACAGTCCATGGTCCCATTCACTCGGGAATATCCCAACGCAGCTCCTAGAAGAAACGTGTTTCTGACTCGCTGAATCTCAACATAGATACAACTTTCTTATGTGAACGAAGGCAGAGCAGAGCAGTTTCAAGGAAACGATTCTCCTGAGTTTTAGACGAAGTTTTCTGCGGTTTAGGACGTATGCCGGCATTGGGCTGGAAATACCGGTTTTGGGATTCTGCACAGAAAGGGTTTGCAAACCGCTGAATCCATACGTGAGTTTAACTCTGTCAGTTGAATGCACACGTTGACCACCATTCAGTTAGATAGCTCCGTTTTGGTTTTAGAAGCAGATACTTCTCTGTACAGCCTATGGTCCCATTCACTCGGGAATATCCCAACGCAACTCCCAGAAGAAACGTGTTTCTGACTCGCTGAACCTCAACATAGATTCAAATCTCTTAGGTGAGCGAACGCACAGCAGAGCAGTTTCAAGGAAGCGATTCTCCTGAGTTTTAGACGAAGTTTACTGCTGTTTAGTACGTATGCCGGCATTGGGATGGAAATACCGGTTTTGGGATTCTGCACAGAAATAGTTTGCAAACCGCTGAATCCACACGTGAGATTAACTCTGTCAGTTGAATGCACACATTGACAACCATTCAGTTAGATAGCTCCGTTTTGGTTTTAGAAGCAGTTATTTCTCTGTAGAGCCTATGCTCCCTTTCTCTCGGGAATGTCCCAACGCAGCTCCTAGAAGAAACGTGTTTCTGACTCGCTGAACCTCAACATAGATTCAAATCACTTAGGTGAGCGAACGCACAGCAGAGCAATTTCAAGGAAGCGATTCTCCTGAGTTTTAGACGAATTTTACTGCTATTATAACGTATGCCGGCATTGGGATGGAAATACCGGTTTTGGGATTCTACACAGAAACGGTTTGCAAACTGCTGAATGCACACGTGAGTTTAACTCTGTCAGTTGAATGCACACATTGACAACCATTTAGTTAGATAGCTCCGTTTTGGTTTTAGAAGCAGATATTTCTCTGTACATCCTATGGGCCCATTCACTCGGGAATATCCTATCGCAGCTCCTAGGAGAAACGTGTTTCTGACTCCCTGAATCTCAACATAGATTCAAGTCTCTTAGGTGAACGAAAGCACAGCAGAGCAGTTTCAAGGAAACGTTTCTCCTGCGTTTTAGACGAAGTTTCCTGCGGTTTAGTACGTATGCCAGCATTGGGCTGGAAATACCGGTTTTGGGATTCTTCACAGAAAGGGTTTGCAAACCGCTGAATCCACACGTGAGTTTTACTCTGTCAGTTGAATGCACACATTGATAACCATTCAGTTAGATAGCTCCGTTTTGGTTTTAGAAGCAGATAGTTCTCTGTACAGCCTATGGTCCCATTCACTCGGGAATATCCCATCGCAGCTCCTAGAAGAAACGTGTTTCTGACTCGCTGAATCTCAACATAGATTCAACTCTCTTAGGTGAACGAACGCACAGCAGAGCAGTTTCAAGGAAACGTTTCTCCTGAGTTTTAGACGAAGTTTCCTGCGGTTTAGTACGTATGCCGGCATTGGGCTGGAAATACCGGTTTTGGGATATTGCACAGAAAGCGTTTGCAAACCGCTGAATCCACACGTGAGCTTACCTCTGTCAGTTGAATGCACACCTTGACAGCCATTCAGTTAGATAGCTCCGTTTTTGTTTTAGAAGCAGATATTTCTCTGTACAGCCTATGATCCCATTCACTCGGGAATATCCCAACACAGCTCCTAGAAGAATCGTGATTCTGACTCGCTGAATCTCAACATAGATTCAACTCTCTTAGGTTAACGAACGCACAGCAGAGCAGTTTCAAGGAAACGTTTCTCCTGAGATTTACTCGAAGTTTCCTGAAGTTTAGTACGTATGCCGGCATTGGGATGGAAATACCGGGTTTGGGATTCTGCACAGAAACGGTTTGCAATCCGCTGAATGCACACGTGAGTTTTACTCTGTCAGTTGAATGCACACATTGACAACCATTCAGTTAGATAGCTCCGTTTTGGTTTTAGAAGCAGATAGTTCTCTGTACAGCCTATGGTCCCATTCACTCGGGAATATCCCAACGCAGCTCCTAGAACAAACGTGTTTCTGACTCGCTGAATCTCAACATAAATTCAACTCTCTTAGGTGAACGAACGCACAGCAGAGCAGTTTCAAGGAAACGTTTCTCCTGAGATTTAGACGAAGTTTCCTGCGGTTTAGTACGTATGCCGTCATTGGGCTGGAAATACCGGTTTTGGGATTCTGCAAAGAAAGGGTTTGCCAACCGCTGAATCCACACTTGAGTTTAACTCTGTCTGTTGAATGCACACATTGACAGTCATTCAGTTAGATAGCTCCGTTTTGGTTTTAGAAGCAGATATTTCTCTGTACAGCCTATGGTCCCATTCACTCGGGAATATCCCAACGCAGCTCCTAGAAGAAACGTGTTTCTGACTCGCTGAATCTCAACATAGATTCATCTTTCTTATGTGAACGAAGGCAGAGCAGAGCAGTTTCAAGGAAACGATTCTCCTGAGTTTTGGACGAAGTTTTCTGCGGTTTAGGACGTATGCTGGCATTGGGCTGGAAATACCGGTTTTGGGATTCTGCACAGAAAGGGTTTACAAACCGCTGAATCCATACGTGAGTTTAACTCTGTCAGTTGAATGCACACGTTGACCACCATTCAGTTAGATAGCTCCGTTTTGGTTTTAGAAGCAGATATTTCTCTGTACAGCCTATGGTCCCATTCACTCGGGAATATCCCAACGCAACTCCCAGAAGAAACGTGTTTCTGACTCGCTGAACCTCAACATAGATTCAAATCTCTTAGGTGAGCGAACGCACAGCAGAGCAGTTTCAAGGAAGCGATTCTCCTGAGTTTTAGACGAAGTTTACTGCTGTTTAGTACGTATGCCGGCATTGGGATGGAAATACCGGTTTTGGGATTCTGCACAGAAATAGTTTGCAAACCGCTGAATCCACACGTGAGTTTAACTCTGTCAGTTGAATGCACACATTGACAACCATTCAGTTAGATAGCTCCGTTTTGGTTTTAGAAGCAGTTATTTCTCTGTAGAGCCTATGCTCCCTTTCTCTCGGGAATGTCCCAACGCAGCTCCTAAAAGAAACGTGTTTCTGACTCGCTGAACCTCAACATAGATTCAAATCACTTAGGTGAGCGAACGCACAGCAGAGCAATTTCAAGGAAGCGATTCTCCAGAGTTTTAGACGAATTTTACTGCTATTATAACGTATGCCGGCATTGGGATGGAAATACCGGTTTTGGGATTCTGCAAAGAAAGGGTTTGCCAACCGCTGAATCCACATGTGAGTTTAACTCTGTCAGTTGAATGCACACATGGACAGCCATTCAGTTAGATAGCTCCGTTTTGGTTTTAGAAGCAGATATTTCTCTGTACAGCCTATGTTCCCATTCACTCGGGAATATCCCAACACACCTCCTAGAAGAAACGTGTTTCTGACTCGCTGAATCTCAACATAGATTCAACTCTCTTAGGTGAACGAACGCACAGCAGAGCAGTTTCAAGGAAACGTTTCTCCTGAGCTTTAGACGAAGTTTCCTGCGGTTTAGTACGTATGCCGGCATTGGGCTGGAAATACCGGTTTTGGGATTCTGCAAAGAAAGGGTTTGCCAACCGCTGAATCCACAAGTGAGTTTAACTCTGTCAGTTGAATGCACACATTGACAGCCATTCAGTTAGATAGCTCCGTTTTGGTTTTAGAAGCAGATATTTCTCTGTACAGCCTATGGTCCCATTCACTCAGGAATATCCCAACGCAGCTCCTAGAAGAAACGTGTTTATGACTCGCTGAATCTCAACATAGATTCAACTCTCTTAGGTGAACGAACGCACAGCACAGCAGTTTCAAGGAAACGTTTCTCCTGAGTTTTAGACGAAGTTTCCGGCGGTTTAGTACGTATGCAGGCATTGGGCTGGAAATACCGGTATTGGGATTCTGCACAGAAAGGGTTTGCAAACCGCTGAATCCACACGTGAGTTTAACTCTGTCAGTTGAATGCACACATTGACAACCATTCAGTTAGATAGCTCCGTTTTGGTTTTAGAAGCAGATATTTCTCTGTACAGCCTATGGTCCCATTCACTCGGGAATATCCCAACACAGCTCCTAGAAGAAACGTGTTTCTGACTCGCTGAATCTCATCATAGATTCAACTCTCTTAGGTGAACGAACGCACAGCAGAGCAGTTTTAAGGAAACGTTTCTCCTGAGTTTTAGACGAAGTTTCCTGATGTTTAGTACGTTTTCCGGCATTGGGATGGAAATACCGGTTTTGTGATTCTGCACAGAAAGGGTTTGAAAACCGCTGAATCCAAACGTGAGTTTAACTCTGTCAGTTGAATGCACACATTGACAACCATTTTGTTAGACAGCTCCGTTTTGGTTTTAGAAGCAGATATTTCGCTGTACAGCCTATGGTCCCATTCACTCGGGAATATCCCAACACACCTCCTAGAAGAAACGTGTTTCTGACTCGCTGAATCTCAACATAGATTCAACTCTCTTAGGTGAACGAACACACAGCAGAGCAGTTTCAAGGAAACCTTTCTCCTGAGTTTTAGACGAAGTTTCCTGCGGTTTAGGACGTATGCCGGCATTGGGCTGGAAATACCGGTTTTGGGATTCTGCACAGAAAGGGCTTGCAAACCGTTGTATCCACACGTGAGTTTTACTCTGTCAGTTGAATGCGCACATTGACAACCATTCAGTTAGATAGCTCCGTTTTGGTTTTAGAAGCAGATATTTCTCTGTACAGCCTATGGTCCCATTCACTCGGGAATATCCCAACGCAGCTCCTAGAAGAAACGTGTTTCTGACTCGCTGAATCTCAACATCGATTCAACTCTCTTAGGTGAACGAACGCACAGCAGAGCAGTTTCAAGGAAACGTTTCTCCTGAGTTTTAGACGAGGTTTCCGGCGGTTTAGTACGTATGCCGGCATTGGGCTGGAAATACCGGTATTGGGATTCTGCACAGAAGGGGTTTGCAAACCGCTGAATCCACACCTGAGTTTAGCTCTGTCAGTTGAATGCACACATTGACAACCATTCAGTTAGATAGTTCCGTTTTGGTTTTAGAAGCAGATATTTCTCTGTACAGCCTGTTGTCCCATTCACTCGGGAATATCCCAACACAGCTCCTAGAAGAAACGTGTTTCTGACTCGCTGAATCTCAACATAGATTCAACTCTCTTAGTTGAACGAACGCACAGCAGAGCAGTTTCAAGGAAACGTTTCTCCTGAGTTTTAGACGAAGTTTCCTGAGGTTTAGTACATATGCCGTCATTGGGATGGAAATACCGGTTTTGTGATTCTGCACAGAAAGGGTTTGCAAACCGCTGAATCCACACGTGAGTTTAACTCTGTCAGTTGAATGCACACATTGACAACCATTTTGTTAGACAGCTCCGTTTTGGTTTTAGAAGCAGATATTTCGCTGTACAGGCTATGGTCCCATTCACTCGGGAATATCCCAACGCAGCTCCTAGGAGAAACGTGTTTCTGACTCGCTGAATCTCAACATAGATTCAAGTCTCTTAGGTGAACGAAAGCACAGCAGAGCAGTTTCAAGGAAACGTTTCTCCTGAGTTTTAGACGAGGTTTCCGGCAGTTTAGTACGTATGCCGGCATTGGGCTGGAAATACCGGTATTGGGATTCTGCACAGAAGGGGTTTGCAAACCGCTGAATCCACACCTGAGTTTAGCTCTGTCAGTTGAATGCACACATTGACAACCATTCAGTTAGATAGTTCCGTTTTGGTTTTAGAAGCAGATATTTCTCTGTACAGCCTGTTGTCCCATTCACTCGGGAATATCCCAACACAGCTCCTAGGAGAAACGTGTTTCTGACTCGCTGAATCTCAACATAGATTCAACTCTCTTAGTTGAACGAACGCACAGCAGAGCAGTTTCAAGGAAACGTTTCTCCTGAGTTTTAGACGAAGTTTCCTGAGGTTTAGTACGTATGCCGGCATTGGGATGGAAATACCGGTTTTGTGATTCTGCAGAGAAAGGGTTTGCAAACCGCTGAATCCACACGTGAGTTTAACTCTGTCAGTTGAATGCACACATTGACAACCATTTTGTTAGACAGCTCCGTTTTGGTTTTAGAAGCAGATATTTCGCTGTACAGGCTATGGTCCCATTCACTCGGGAATATCCCAACGCAGCTCCTAGAAGAAACGTGTTTCTGACTCGCTGAATCTCAACATAGATTCAACTCTCTTAGGTGAACGAATGCACGGCAGAGCAGTTTCAAGGAAACGTTTCTCCTGAGTTTTAGACGAAGTTTCCTGCGGTTTAGGACGTATGCCGGCATTGGGCTGGAAATACCGGTTTTGGGATTCTGCACAGAAAGCGTTTGCAAATGAATGAATCCACACGTGAGTTTAACTCTGTCAGTTGAATGCACACATTGACAACCATTCAGTTAGATAGCTCCGTTTTGGTTTTAGAAGCAGATATTTCTCTGTACAGCCTATGGTCCCATTCACTCGGGAATATCCCAACGCAGCTCCTAGAAGAAACGTGTTTCTGATTCGCTGAATCTCAACATAGACTCAACTCTCTTAGGTGAACGAACGCACAGAAGAGCAGTTTCAAGGAAACGTTTCTCCTGAGTTTTAGACGTTGTTTCCTGCGGTTTAGTACGTATGCTGGCATTGGGCTGGAAATACCGGATTTGGGGTTCTGCAAAGAAAGGGTTTGCAAACCACCGAATGCACACGTGAGTTTAACTCTGTCAGTTGAATGCACACATTGACAACCATTCACTTAGATAGCTCCGTTTTGGTTTTAGAAGCAGATATTTCACTCTACAGCCTATGGTCCCATTCACTCGGGAATATCCCAACGCAGCTCCTAGAAGAAACGTGTTTCTGACTCGCTGAACCTCAACATAGACTCAACTCTCTTAGGTGAACCAAAGCACAGCAGAGCAATTTCAAGGAAGCGATTCTCCTGAGTTTTAGACGAATTTTACTGCTATTTAGTACGTATGCCGGCATTGGGATGGAAATACCGGTTTTGGGATTCTACACAGAAACGGTTTGCAAACTGCTGAATGCACACGTGAGTTTAACTCTGTCAGTTGAATGCACACATTGACAACCATTTAGTTAGATAGCTCCGTTTTGGTTTTAGAAGCAGATATTTCTCTGTACATCCTATGGTCCCATTCACTCGGGAATATCCCATCGCAGCTCCTAGGAGAAACGTGTTTCTGACTCGAGGAGTCTCAACATAGATTCAAGTCTCTTAGGTGAACGAAAGCACAGCAGAGCAGTTTCAAGGAAACGTTTCTCCTGAGTTTTAGACGAAGTTTACTGCGGTTTAGTACGTATGCGAGCATTGGGCTGGAAATACCGGTTTTGGGATTCTGCACAGAAAGGGTTTGCAAACCGCTGAATCCACTCGTGAGTTTAACTCTGTCAGTTGAATGCGCACATTGACAACCATTCTGTTAGACAGCTCCGTTTTGGTTTTAGAAGCAGATATTTCACTGTACAGCCTATGGTCCTATTCACTCGGGAATATCCCAACGCAGCTCCTAGAAGAAACGTGTTTCTGACTCGCTGAATCTCAATTTAGATTCAACTCTCTTAGGTGAACGATCGCACAGCAGAGCAGTTTCAAGGAAACTATTATCCTGAGTTTTAGACCAAGTTTACTGCTGTTTAGTACGTATGCCGGCATTGGGCTGGAAATACCGGTTTTGGGATTCTGCACAGAAAGGGTTTGCAAACCGCTGAATCCACACGTGAGTTTTACTCTGTCAGTTGAATGCACACATTGACAACCATTCTGTTAGAAAGCTCCGTTTTGGTTTTAGAAGCAGATATTTCTCTCTACAGTCCATGGTCCCATTCACTCGGGAATATACCAACGCAGCTCCTAGAAGAAACGTGTTTCTGACTCGCTGAATCTCAACATAGATTCAACTTTCTTATGTGAACGAAGGCAGAGCAGAGCAGTTTCAAGGAAGCGATTCTCCTGAGTTTTAGACGAAGTTTACTGCTGTTTAGTACGTATGCCGGCATTGGGATGGAAATACCGGTTTTGGGATTCTGCACAGAAATAGTTTGCAAACCGCTGAATCCACACGTGAGATTAACTCTGTCAGTTGAATGCACACATTGACAACCATTCAGTTAGATAGCTCCGTTTTGGTTTTAGAAGCAGTTATTTCTCTGTAGAGCCTATGCTCCCTTTCTCTCGGGAATGTCCCAACGCAGCTCCTAGAAGAAACGTGTTTCTGACTCGCTGAACCTCAACATAGATTCAAATCACTTAGGTGAGCGAACGCACAGCAGAGCAATTTCAAGGAAGCGATTCTCCTGAGTTTTAGACGAATTTTACTGCTATTATAACGTATGCCGGCATTGGGATGGAAATACCGGTTTTGGGATTCTACACAGAAACGGTTTGCAAACTGCTGAATGCACACGTGAGTTTAACTCTGTCAGTTGAATGCACACATTGACAACCATTTAGTTAGATAGCTCCGTTTTGGTTTTAGAAGCAGATATTTCTCTGTACATCCTATGGGCCCATTCACTCGGGAATATCCTATCGCAGCTCCTAGGAGAAACGTGTTTCTGACTCCCTGAATCTCAACATAGATTCAAGTCTCTTAGGTGAACGAAAGCACAGCAGAGCAGTTTCAAGGAAACCTTTCTCCTGAGTTTTAGACGAAGTTTCCTGCGGTTTAGTACGTATGCCAGCATTGGGCTGGAAATACCGGTTTTGGGATTCTTCACAGAAAGGGTTTGCAAACCGCTGAATCCACACGTGAGTTTTACTCTGTCAGTTGAATGCACACATTGATAACCATTCAGTTAGATAGCTCCGTTTTGGTTTTAGAAGCAGATAGTTCTCTGTACAGCCTATGGTCCCATTCACTCGGGAATATCCCATCGCAGCTCCTAGAAGAAACGTGTTTCTGACTCGCTGAATCTCAACATAGATTCAACTCTCTTAGGTGAACGAACGCACAGCAGAGCAGTTTCAAGGAAACGTTTCTCCTGAGTTTTAGACGAAGTTTCCTGCGGTTTAGTACGTATGCCGGCATTGGGCTGGAAATACCGGTTTTGGGATATTGCACAGAAAGCGTTTGCAAACCGCTGAATCCACACGTGAGCTTACCTCTGTCAGTTGAATGCACACATTGACAGCCATTCAGTTAGATAGCTCCGTTTTTGTTTTAGAAGCAGATATTTCTCTGTACAGCCTATGATCCCATTCACTCGGGAATATCCCAACACAGCTCCTAGAAGAATCGTGATTCTGACTCGCTGAATCTCAACATAGATTCAACTTTCTTATGTGAACGAAGGCAGAGCAGAGCAGTTTCAAGGAAACGATTCTCCTGAGTTTTGGACGAAGTTTTCTGCGGTTTAGGACGTATGCCGGCATTGGGCTGGAAATACCGGTTTTGGGATTCTGCACAGAAAGGGTTTACAAACCGCTGAATCCATACGTGAGTTTAACTCTGTCAGTTGAATGCACACGTTGACCACCATTCAGTTAGATAGCTCCGTTTTGGTTTTAGAAGCAGATATTTCTCTGTACAGCCTATGGTCCCATTCACTCGGGAATATCCCAACGCAACTCCCAGAAGAAACGTGTTTCTGACTCGCTGAACCTCAACATAGATTCAAATCTCTTAGGTGAGCGAACGCACAGCAGAGCAGTTTCAAGGAAGCGATTCTCCTGAGTTTTAGACGAAGTTTACTGCTGTTTAGTACGTATGCCGGCATTGCGATGGAAATACCGGTTTTGGGATTCTGCACAGAAATAGTTTGCAAACCGCTGAATCCACACGTGAGATTAACTCTGTCAGTTGAATGCACACATTGACAACCATTCAGTTAGATAGCTCCGTTTTGGTTTTAGAAGCAGTTATTTCTCTGTAGAGCCTATGCTCCCTTTCTCTCAGGAATGTCCCAACGCAGCTCCTAAAAGAAACGTGTTTCTGACTCGCTGAACCTCAACATAGATTCAAATCACTTAGGTGAGCGAACGCACAGCAGAGCAATTTCAAGGAATCGATTCTCCAGAGTTTTAGACGAATTTTACTGCTATTATAACGTATGCCGGCATTGGGATGGAAATACCGGTTTTGGGATTCTGCAAAGAAAGGGTTTGCCAACCGCTGAATCCACATGTGAGTTTAACTCTGTCAGTTGAATGCACACATGGACAGCCATTCAGTTAGATAGCTCCGTTTTGGTTTTAGAAGCAGATATTTCTCTGTACAGCCTATGTTCCCATTCACTCGGGAATATCCCAACACACCTCCTAGAAGAAACGTGTTTCTGACTCGCTGAATCTCAACATAGATTCAACTCTCTTAGGTGAACGAACGCACAGCAGAGCATTTTCAAGGAAACGTTTCTCCTGAGTTTTAGACGAAGTTTCCTGCGGTTTAGTACGTATGCCGGCATTGGGCTGGAAATACCGGTTTTGGGATTCTGCAAAGAAAGGGTTTGCCAACCGCTGAATCCACAAGTGAGTTTAACTCTGTCAGTTGAATGCACACATTGACAGCCATTCAGTTAGATAGCTCCGTTTTGGTTTTAGAAGCAGATATTTCTCTGTACAGCCTATGGTCCCATTCACTCAGGAATATCCCAACGCAGCTCCTAGAAGAAACGTGTTTACGACTCGCTGAATCTCAACATAGATTCAACTCTCTTAGGTGAACGAACGCACAGCACAGCAGTTTCAAGGAAACGTTTCTCCTGAGTTTTAGACGAAGTTTCCGGCGGTTTAGTACGTATGCCGGCATTGGGCTGGAAATACCGGTATTGGGATTCTGCACAGAAAGGGTTTGCAAACCGCTGAATCCACACGTGAGTTTAACTCTGTCAGTTGAATGCACACATTGACAACCATTCAGTTAGATAGCTCCGTTTTGGTTTTAGAAGCAGATATTTCTCTGTACAGCCTATGGTCCCATTCACTCGGGAATATCCCAACACAGCTCCTAGAAGAAACGTGTTTCTGACTCGCTGAATCTCATCATAGATTCAACTCTCTTAGGTGAACGAACGCACAGCAGAGCAGTTTCAAGGAAACGTTTCTCCTGAGTTTTAGCCGAAGTTTCCTGATGTTTAGTACGTTTTCCGGCATTGGGATGGAAATACCGGTTTTGTGATTCTGCACAGAAAGGGTTTGCAAACCGCTGAATCCAAACGTGAGTTTAACTCTGTCAGTTGAATGCACACATTGACAACCATTTTGTTAGACAGCTCCGTTTTGGTTTTAGAAGCAGATATTTCGCTGTACAG
This sequence comes from Aotus nancymaae, assembly GCF_030222135.1. NCBI lineage: Eukaryota > Metazoa > Chordata > Mammalia > Primates > Aotidae > Aotus > Aotus nancymaae. Next base: position 1,503,806 of record NW_026988565.1, read on the forward strand.
CCTATGGTCCCATTCACTCGGGAATATCCCAACACACCTCCTAGAAGAAACGTGTTTCTGACTCGCTGAATCTCAACATTGATTCAACTCTCTTAGGTGAACGAACACACAGCAGAGCAGTTTCAAGGAAACCTTTCTCCTGAGTTTTAGACGAAGTTTCCTGCGGTTTAGGACGTATGCCGGCATTGGGCTGGAAATACCGGTTTTGGGATTCTGCACAGAAAGGGTTTGCAAACCGCTGAATCCACACGTGAGTTTTACTCTGTCAGTTGAATGCACACATTGACAACCATTCAGTTAGATAGCTACGTTTTGGTTTTAGAAGCAGATATTTCTCTGTACAGCCTATGGTCCCATTCACTCGGGAATATCCCAACGCAGCTCCTAGAAGAAACGTGTTTCTGACTCGCTGAATCTCAACATCGATTCAACTCTCTTAGGTGAACGAACGCACAGCAGAGCAGTTTCAAGGAAACGTTTCTCCTGAGTTTTAGACGAAGTTTCCTGCGGTTTAGTACGTATGCCTGCATTGGGCTGGAAATACCGGTTTTGGGATTCTGCACAGAAAGCGTTTGCAAACCGCTGAATCCACACGTGAGTTTAACAGTGTCAGTTGAATGCACACATTGACAGCCATTCAGTTAGATAGCTCCATTTTGGTTTTAGAAGCAGATATTTCTCTGTACAGCCTATGATCCCATTCACTCGGGAATATCCCAACACAGCTCCTAGAAGAATCGTGATTCTGACTCGCTGAATCTCAACATAGATTCAACTCTCTTAGGTTAACGAACGCACAGCAGAGCAGTTTCAAGGAAACGTTTCTCCTGAGATTTACCCGAAGTTTCCTGAAGTTTAGTACGTATGCCGGCATTGGGATGGAAATACCGGGTTTGGGATTCTGCACAGAAACGGTTTGCAATCCACTGAATGCACACGTGAGTTTTACTCTGTCAGTTGAATGCACACAATGACAACCATTCAGTTAGATAGCTCCGTTTTGGTTTTAGAAGCAGATAGTTCTCTGTACAGCCTATGGTCCCATTCACTCGGGAATATCCCAACGCAGCTCCTAGAAGAAACGTGTTTCTGACTCGCTGAATCTCAACATAGATTCAACTCTCTTAGGTGAACGAACGCACAGCAGAGCAGTTTCAAGGAAACGTTTCTCCTGCGTTTTAGACGAAGTTTCCTGCGGTTTAGTACGTATGCCGTCATTGGGCTGGAAATAACGGTATTGGGATTCTGCAAATAAAGGGTTTGCCAACCGCTGAATCCACACGTGAGTTTAACTCTGTCAGTTGAATGCACACATTGACAACCATTCAGTTAGATAGCTCCGTTTTGGTTTTAGAAGCAGATATTTCTCTGTACAGCCTATGGTCCCATTCACTCGGGAGTATCCCAACGCAGCTCCTAGAAGAAACGTGTTTCTGACTCGCTGAATCTCAACATAGATTCAACTCTCTTAGGTGAACGATCGCACAGCAGAGCAGTTACAAGGAAACTATTATCCTGAGTTTTAGACCAAGTTTACTGCTGTTTAGTACGTATGCCGGCATTGGGCTGGAAATACCGGTTTTGGGATTCTGCACAGAAAGGGTTTGCAAACCGCTGAATCCACACGTGAGTTTTACTCTGTCAGTTGAATGCACACATTGACAACCATTCTGTTAGAAAGCTCCGTTTTGGTTTTAGAAGCAGATATTTCTCTCTACAGTCCATGGTCCCATTCACTCGGGAATATCCCAACGCAGCTCCTAGAAGAAACGTGTTTCTGACTCGCTGAATCTCAACATAGATTCAACTTTCTTATGTGAACGAAGGCAGAGCAGAGCAGTTTCAAGGAAACGATTCTCCTGAGTTTTAGACGAAGTTTTCTGCGGTTTAGGACGTATGACGGCATTGGGCTGGAAATACCGGTTTTGGGATTCTGCACAGAAAGGGTTTGCAAACCGCTGAATCCATACGTGAGTTTAACTCTGTCAGTTGAATGCACACGTTGACCACCATTCAGTTAGATAGCTCCGTTTTGGTTTTAGAAGCAGATACTTCTCTGTACAGCCTATGGTCCCATTCACTCGGGAATATCCCAACGCAACTCCCAGAAGAAACGTGTTTCTGACTCGCTGAACCTCAACATAGATTCAAATCTCTTAGGTGAGCGAACGCACAGCAGAGCAGTTTCAAGGAAGCGATTCTCCTGAGTTTTAGACGAAGTTTACTGCTGTTTAGTACGTATGCCGGCATTGGGATGGAAATACCGGTTTTGGGATTCTGCACAGAAATAGTTTGCAAACCGCTGAATCCACACGTGAGATTAACTCTGTCAGTTGAATGCACACATTGACAACCATTCAGTTAGATAGCTCCGTTTTGGTTTTAGAAGCAGTTATTTCTCTGTAGAGCCTATGCTCCCTTTCTCTCGGGAATGTCCCAACGCAGCTCCTAGAAGAAACGTGTTTCTGACTCGCTGAACCTCAACATAGATTCAAATCACTTAGGTGAGCGAACGCACAGCAGAGCAATTTCAAGGAAGCGATTCTCCTGAGTTTTAGACGAATTTTACTGCTATTATAACGTATGCCGGCGTTGGGATGGAAATACCGGTTTCGGAATTCTACACAGAAACGGTTTGCAAACTGCTGAATGCACACGTGAGTTTAACTCTGTCAGTTGAATGCCCACATTGACAACCATTTAGTTAGATAGCTCCGTTTTGGTTTTAGAAGCAGATATTTCTCTGTACATCCTATGGGCCCATTCACTCGGGAATATCCTATCGCAGCTCCTAGGAGAAACGTGTTTCTGACTCCCTGAATCTCAACATAGATTCAAGTCTCTTAGGTGAACGAAAGCACAGCAGAGCAGTTTCAAGGAAACCTTTCTCCTGAGTTTTAGACGAAGTTTCCTGCGGTTTAGTACGTATGCCAGCATTGGGCTGGAAATACCGGTTTTGGGATTCTTCACAGAAAGGGTTTGCAAACCGCTGAATCCACACGTGAGTTTTACTCTGTCAGTTGAATGCACACATTGATAACCATTCAGTTAGATAGCTCCGTTTTGGTTTTAGAAGCAGATAGTTCTCTGTACAGCCTATGGTCACATTCACTAGGGAATATCCCAACGCAGCTCCTAGAAGAAACGTGTTTCTGACTCGCTGAATCTCAACATAGATTCAACTCTCTTAGGTGAACGAACGCACAGCAGAGCAGTTTCAAGGAAACGTTTCTCCTGAGTTTTAGACGAAGTTTCCTGCGGTTTAGTACGTATGCCGGCATTGGGCTGGAAATACCGGTTTTGGGATATTGCACAGAAAGCGTTTGCAAACCGCTGAATCCACACGTGAGCTTACCTCTGTCAGTTGAATGCACACCTTGACAGCCATTCAGTTAGATAGCTCCGTTTTTGTTTTAGAAGCAGATATTTCTCTGTACAGCCTATGATCCCATTCACTCGGGAATATCCCAACACAGCTCCTAGAAGAATCGTGATTCTGACTCGCTGAATCTCAACATAGATTCAACTCTCTTAGGTTAACGAACGCACAGCAGAGCAGTTTCAAGGAAACGTTTCTCCTGAGATTTACCCGAAGTTTCCTGAAGTTTAGTACGTATGCCGGCATTGGGATGGAAATACCGGGTTTGGGATTCTGCACAGAAACGGTATGCAATCCGCTGAATGCACACGTGAGTTTTACTCTGTCAGTTGAATGCACACATTGACAACCATTCAGTTAGATAGCTCCGTTTTGGTTTTAGAAGCAGATAGTTCTCTGTACAGCCTATGGTCCCATTCACTCGGGAATATCCCAACGCAGTTCCTAGAACAAACGTGTTTCTGACTCGCTGAATCTCAACATAGATTCAACTCTCTTAGGTGAACGAACGCACAGCAGAGCAGTTTCAAGGAAACGTTTCTCCTGAGATTTAGACGAAGTTTCCTGCGGTTTAGTACGTATGCCGTCATTGGGCTGGAAATACCGGTTTTGGGATTCTGCAAAGAAAGGGTTTGCCAACCGCTGAATCCACACTTGAGTTTAACTCTGTCTGTTGAATGCACACATTGACAGTCATTCAGTTAGATAGCTCCGTTTTGGTTTTAGAAGCAGATATTTCTCTGTACAGCCTATGGTCCCATTCACTCGGGAATATCCCAACGCAGCTCCTAGAAGAAACGTGTTTCTGACTCGCTGAATCTCAATTTAGATTCAACTCTCTTAGGTGAACGATCGCACAGCAGAGCAGTTTCAAGGAAACGATTCTCCTGAGTTTTAGACCAAGTTTACTGCTGTTTAGTACGTATGCCGGCATTGGGCTGGAAATACCGGTTTTGGGATTCTGCACAGAAAGGGTTTGCAAACCGCTGAATCCACACGTGAGTTTTACTCTGTCAGTTGAATGCACACATTGACAACCATTCTGTTAGAAAGCTCCGTTTTGGTTTTAGAAGCAGATATTTCTCTCTACAGTCCATGGTCCCATTCACTCGGGAATATCCCAACGCAGCTCCTAGAAGAAACGTGTTTCTGACTCGCTGAATCTCAACATAGATTCAACTTTCTTATGTGAACGAAGGCAGAGCAGAGCAGTTTCAAGGAAACGATTCTCCTGAGTTTTGGACGAAGTTTTCTGCGGTTTAGGACGTATGCCGGCATTGGGCTGGAAATACCGGTTTTGGGATTCTGCACAGAAAGGGTTTACAAACCGCTGAATCCATACGTGAGTTTAACTCTGTCAGTTGAATGCACACGTTGACCACCATTCAGTTAGATAGCTCCGTTTTGGTTTTAGAAGCAGATATTTCTCTGTACAGCCTATGGTCCCATTCACTCGGGAATATCCCAACGCAACTCCCAGAAGAAACGTGTTTCTGACTCGCTGAACCTCAACATAGATTCAAATCTCTTAGGTGAGCGAACGCACAGCAGAGCAGTTTCAAGGAAGCGATTCTCCTGAGTTTTAGACGAAGTTTACTGCTGTTTAGTACGTATGCCGGCATTGGGATGGAAATACCGGTTTTGGGATTCTGCACAGAAATAGTTTGCAAACCGCTGAATCCACACGTGAGATTAACTCTGTCAGTTGAATGCACACATTGACAACCATTCAGTTAGATAGCTCCGTTTTGGTTTTAGAAGCAGTTATTTCTCTGTAGAGCCTATGCTCCCTTTCTCTCGGGAATGTCCCAACGCAGCTCCTAAAAGAAACGTGTTTCTGACTCGCTGAACCTCAACATAGATTCAAATCACTTAGGTGAGCGAACGCACAGCAGAGCAATTTCAAGGAAGCGATTCTCCAGAGTTTTAGACGAATTTTACTGCTATTATAACGTATGCCGGCATTGGGATGGAAATACCGGTTTTGGGATTCTGCAAAGAAAGGGTTTGCCAACCGCTGAATCCACATGTGAGTTTAACTCTGTCAGTTGAATGCACACATGGACAGCCATTCAGTTAGATAGCTCCGTTTTGGTTTTAGAAGCAGATATTTCTCTGTACAGCCTATGTTCCCATTCACTCGGGAATATCCCAACACACCTCCTAGAAGAAACGTGTTTCTGACTCGCTGAATCTCAACATAGATTCAACTCTCTTAGGTGAACGAACGCACAGCAGAGCAGTTTCAAGGAAACGTTTCTCCTGAGCTTTAGACGAAGTTTCCTGCGGTTTAGTACGTATGCCGGCATTGGGCTGGAAATACCGGTTTTGGGATTCTGCAAAGAAAGGGTTTGCCAACCGCTGAATCCACAAGTGAGTTTAACTCTGTCAGTTGAATGCACACATTGACAGCCATTCAGTTAGATAGCTCCGTTTTGGTTTTAGAAGCAGATATTTCTCTGTACAGCCTATGGTCCCATTCACTCAGGAATATCCCAACGCAGCTCCTAGAAGAAACGTGTTTCTGACTCGCTGAATCTCATCATAGATTCAACTCTCTTAGGTGAACGAACGCACAGCAGAGCAGTTTCAAGGAAACGTTTCTCCTGAGTTTTAGACGAAGTTTCCTGATGTTTAGTACGTTTTCCGGCATTGGGATGGAAATACCGGTTTTGTGATTCTGCACAGAAAGGGTTTGCAAACCGCTGAATCCAAACGTGAGTTTAACTCTGTCAGTTGAATGCACACATTGACAACCATTTTGTTAGACAGCTCCGTTTTGGTTTTAGAAGCAGATATTTCGCTGTACAGCCTATGGTCCCATTCACTCGGGAATATCCCAACACACCTCCTAGAAGAAACGTGTTTCTGACTCGCTGAATCTCAACATAGATTCAACTCTCTTAGGTGAACGAACACACAGCAGAGCAGTTTCAAGGAAACCTTTCTCCTGAGTTTTAGACGAAGTTTCCTGCGGTTTAGGACGTATGCCGGCATTGGGCTGGAAATACCGGTTTTGGGATTCTGCACAGAAAGGGTTTGCAAACCGCTGAATCCACACGTGAGTTTTACTCTGTCAGTTGAATGCACACATTGACAACCATTCAGTTAGATAGCTCCGTTTTGGTTTTAGAAGCAGATATTTCTCTGTACAGCCTATGGTCCCATTCACTCGGGAATATCCCAACGCAGCTCCTAGAAGAAACGTGTTTCTGACTCGCTGAATCTCAACATCGATTCAACTCTCTTAGGTGAACGAACGCACAGCAGAGCAGTTTCAAGGAAACGTTTCTCCTGAGTTTTAGACGAAGTTTCCTGCGGTTTAGTACGTATGCCTGCATTGGGCTGGAAATACCGGTTTTGGGATTCTGCACAGAAAGCGTTTGCAAACCGCTGAATCCACACGTGAGTTTAACTGTGTCAGTTGAATGCACACATTGACAGCCATTCAGTTAGATAGCTCCATTTTGGTTTTAGAAGCAGATATTTCTCTGTACAGCCTATGATCCCATTCACTCGGGAATATCCCAACACAGCTCCTAGAAGAATCGTGATTCTGACTCACTGAATCTCAACATAGATTCAACTCTCTTAGGCTAACGAACGCACAGCAGAGCAGTTTCAAGGAAACGTTTCTCCTGAGATTTACCCGAAGTTTCCTGAAGTTTAGTACGTATGCCGGCATTGGGATGGAAATACCGGGTTTGGGATTCTGCACAGAAACGGTTTGCAATCCACTGAATGCACACGTGAGTTTTACTCTGTCAGTTGAATGCACACATTGACAACCATTCAGTTAGATAGCTCCGTTTTGGTTTTAGAAGCAGATAGTTCTCTGTACAGCCTATGGTCTCATTCACTCGGGAATATCCCAACGCAGCTCCTAGAAGAAACGTGTTTCTGACTCGCTGAATCTCAACATAGATTCAACTCTCTTAGGTGAACGAACGCACAGCAGAGCAGTTTCAAGGAAACGTTTCTCCTGCGTTTTAGACGAAGTTTCCTGCGGTTTAGTACGTATGCCGTCATTGGGCTGGAAATACCGGTTTTGGGATTCTGCAAAGAAAGGGTTTGCCAACCGCTGAATCCACACGTGAGTTTAACTCTGTCAGTTGAATGCACACATTGACAACCATTCAGTTAGATAGCTCCGTTTTGGTTTTAGAAGCAGATATTTCTCTGTACAGCCTATGGTCCCATTCACTCGGGAGTATCCCAACGCAGCTCCTAGAAGAAACGTGTTTCTGACTCGCTGAATCTCAACATAGATTCAACTCTCTTAGGTGAACGAAGGCACAGCAGAGCAGTTTCAAGGAAACGTTTCTCCTGAGCTTTAGACGAAGTTTCCGGCGGTTTAGTACGTATGCCGGCATTGGGCTGGAAATACCGGTTTTGGGATTCTGCAAAGAAAGGGTTTGCCAACCGCTGAATCCACAAGTGAGTTTAACTCTGTCAGTTGAATGCACACATTGACAGCCATTCAGTTAGATAGCTCCGTTTTGGTTTTAGAAGCAGATATTTCTCTGTACAGCCTATGGTCCCATTCACTCGGGAATATCCCAACGCAGCTCCTAGAAGAAACGTGTTTATGACTCGCTGAATCTCAACATAGATTCAACTCTCTTAGGTGAACGAACGCACAGCAGAGCAGTTTCAAGGAAACGTTTCTCCTGAGTTTTAGACGAAGTTTCCGGCGGTTTAGTACGTATGCCGGCATTGGACTGGAAATACCGGTATTGGGATTCTGCACAGAAAGGGTTTGCAAACCGCTGAATCCACACGTGAGTTTAACTCTGTCAGTGGAATGCACACATTGACAACCATTCAGTTAGATAGCTCCGTTTTGGTTTTAGAAGCAGATATTTCTCTGTACAGCCTATGGTCCCATTCACTCGGGAATATCCCAACACAGCTCCTAGAAGAAACGTGTTTCTGACTCGCTGAATCTCAACATAGATTCAACTCTCTTAGGTGTACGAACGCACAGCAGAGCAGTTTCAAGGAAACGTTTCTCCTGAGTTTTAGACGAAGTTTCCTGATGTTTAGTACGTTTGCCGGCATTGGGATGGAAATACCGGTTTTGTGATTCTGCACAGAAAGGGTTTGCAAACCGCTGAATCTACACGTGAGTTTAACTCTGTCAGTTGAATGCACACATTGACAACCATTTTGTTACACAGCTCCGTTTTGGTTTTAGAAGCAGATATTTCGCTGTACAGCCTATGGTCCCATTCACTCGGGAATATCTCAACACACCTCCTAGAAGAAACGTGTTTCTGACTCGCTGAATCTCAACATAGAGTCAACTCTCTTAGGTGAACGAACACACAGCAGAGCAGTTTCAAGGAAACCTTTCTCCTGAGTTTTAGACAAAGTTTTCTGCGGTTTAGGACGTATGCCGGCATTGGGCTGGAAATACCGGTTTTGGGATTCTGCACAGAAAGGGTTTGCAAACCGCTGAATCCATACGTGAGTTTAACTCTGTCAGTTGAATGCACACGTTGACCACCATTCAGTTAGATAGCTCCGTTTTGGTTTTAGAAGCAGATATTTCTCTGTACAGCCTATGATCCCATTCACTCGGGAATATCCCAACACAGCTCCTAGAAGAATCGTGATTCTGACTCGCTGAATCTCAACATAGATTCAACTCTCTTAGGTTAACGAACGCACAGCAGAGCAGTTTCAAGGAAACGTTTCTCCTGAGATTTACCCGAAGTTTCCTGAAGTTTAGTACGTATGCCGGCATTGGGATGGAAATACCGGGTTTGGGATTCTGCACAGAAACGGTTTGCAATCCACTGAATGCACACGTGAGTTTTACTCTGTCAGTTGAATGCACACAATGACAACCATTCAGTTAGATAGCTCCGTTTTGGTTTTAGAAGCAGATAGTTCTCTGTACAGCCTATGGTCCCATTCACTCGGGAATATCCCAACGCAGCTCCTAGAAGAAACGTGTTTCTGACTCGCTGAATCTCAACATAGATTCAACTCCCTTAGGTGAACGAACGCACAGCAGAGCAGTTTCAAGGAAACGTTTCTCCTGCGTTTTAGACGAAGTTTCCTGCGGTTTAGTACGTATGCCGTCATTGGGCTGGAAATAACGGTATTGGGATTCTGCAAAGAAAGGGTTTGCCAACCGCTGAATCCACACGTGAGTTTAACTCTGTCAGTTGAATGCACACATTGACAACCATTCAGTTAGATAGCTCCGTTTTGGTTTTAGAAGCAGATATTTCTCTGTACAGCCTATGGTCCCATTCACTCGGGAGTATCCCAACGCAGCTCCTAGAAGAAACGTGTTTCTGACTCGCTGAATCTCAACATAGATTCAACTCTCTTAGGTGAACGATCGCACAGCAGAGCAGTTTCAAGGAAACGATTATCCTGAGTTTTAGACCAAGTTTACTGCTGTTTAGTACGTATGCCGGCATTGGGCTGGAAATACCGGTTTTGGGATTCTGCACAGAAAGGGTTTGCAAACCGCTGAATCCACACGTGATTTTTACTCTGTCAGTTGAATGCACACATTGACAACCATTCTGTTAGAAAGCTCCGTTTTGGTTTTAGAAGCAGATATTTCTCTCTACAGTCCATGGTCCCATTCACTCGGGAATATCCCAACGCAGCTCCTAGAAGAAACGTGTTTCTGACTCGCTGAATCTCAACATAGATTCAACTTTCTTATGTGAACGAAGGCAGAGCAGAGCAGTTTCAAGGAAACGATTCTCCTGAGTTTTAGACGATGTTTTCTGCGGTTTAGGACGTATGACGGCATTGGGCTGGAAATACCGGTTTTGGGATTCTGCACAGAAAGGGTTTGCAAACCGCTGAATCCATACGTGAGTTTAACTCTGTCAGTTGAATGCACACGTTGACCACCATTCAGTTAGATAGCTCCGTTTTGGTTTTAGAAGCAGATACTTCTCTGTACAGCCTATGGTCCCATTCACTCGGGAATATCCCAACGCAACTCCCAGAAGAAACGTGTTTCTGACTCGCTGAACCTCAACATAGATTCAAATCTCTTAGGTGAGCGAACGCACAGCAGAGCAGTTTCAAGGAAGCGATTCTCCTGAGTTTTAGACGAAGTTTACTGCTGTTTAGTACGTATGCCGGCATTGGGATGGAAATACCGGTTTTGGGATTCTGCACAGAAATAGTTTGCAAACCGCTGAATCCACACGTGAGATTAACTCTGTCAGTTGAATGCACACATTGACAACCATTCAGTTAGATAGCTCCGTTTTGGTTTTAGAAGCAGTTATTTCTCTGTAGAGACTATGCTCCCTTTCTCTCGGGAATGTCCCAACGCAGCTCCTAGAAGAAACGTGTTTCTGACTCGCTGAACCTCAACATAGATTCAAATCACTTAGGTGAGCGAACGCACAGCAGAGCAATTTCAAGGAAGCGATTCTCCTGAGTTTTAGACGAATTTTACTGCTATTATAACGTATGCCGCCATTGGGATGGAAATACCGGTTTTGGGATTCTACACAGAAACGGTTTGCAAACTGCTGAATGCACACGTGAGTTTAACTCTGTCAGTTGAATGCCCACATTGACAACCATTTAGTTAGATAGCTCCGTTTTGGTTTTAGAAGCAGATATTTCTCTGTACATCCTATGGGCCCATTCACTCGGGTATATCCTATCGCAGCTCCTAGGAGAAACGTGTTTCTGACTCCCTGAATCTCAACATAGATTCAAGTCTCTTAGGTGAACGAAAGCACAGCAGAGCAGTTTCAAGGAAACCTTTCTCCTGAGTTTTAGACGAAGTTTCCTGCGGTTTAGTACGTATGCCAGCATTGGGCTGGAAATACCGGTTTTGGGATTCTTCACAGAAAGGGTTTGCAAACCGCTGAATCCACACGTGAGTTTTACTCTGTCAGTTGAATGCACACATTGATAACCATTCAGTTAGATAGCTCCGTTTTGGTTTTAGAAGCAGATAGTTCTCTGTACAGCCTATGGTCCCATTCACTAGGGAATATCCCAACGCAGCTCCTAGAAGAAACGTGTTTCTGACTCGCTGAATCTCAACATAGATTCAACTCTCTTAGGTGAACGAACGCACAGCAGAGCAGTTTCAAGGAAACGTTTCTCCTGAGTTTTAGACGAAGTTTCCTGCGGTTTAGTACGTATGCCGGCATTGGGCTGGAAATACCGGTTTTGGGATATTGCACAGAAAGGGTTTGCCAACCGCTGAATCCACACGTGAGCTTACCTCTGTCAGTTGAATGCACACCTTGACAGCCATTCAGTTAGATAGCTCCGTTTTTGTTTTAGAAGCAGATATTTCTCTGTACAGCCTATGATCCCATTCACTCGGGAATATCCCAACACAGCTCCTAGAAGAATCGTGATTCTGACTCGCTGAATCTCAACATAGATTCAACTCTCTTAGGTTAACGAACGCACAGCAGAGCAGTTTCAAGGAAACGTTTCTCCTGAGATTTACCCGAAGTTTCCTGAAGTTTAGTACGTATGCCGGCATTGGGATGGAAATACCGGGTTTGGGATTCTGCACAGAAACGGTTTGCAATCCGCTGAATGCACACGTGAGTTTTACTCTGTCAGTTGAATGCACACATTGACAACCATTCAGTTAGATAGCTCCGTTTTGGTTTTAGAAGCAGATAGTTCTCTGTACAGCCTATGGTCCCATTCACTCGGGAATATCCCAACGCAGCTCCTAGAACAAACGTGTTTCTGACTCGCTGAATCTCAACATAGATTCAACTCTCTTAGGTGAACGAACGCACAGCAGAGCAGTTTCAAGGAAACGTTTCTCCTGAGATTTAGACGAAGTTTCCTGCGGTTTAGTACGTATGCCGTCATTGGGCTGGAAATACCGGTTTTGGGATTCTGCAAAGAAAGGGTTTGCCAACCGCTGAATCCACACTTGAGTTTAACTCTGTCTGTTGAATGCACACATTGACAGTCATTCAGTTAGATAGCTCCGTTTTGGTTTTAGAAGCAGATATTTCTCTGTACAGCCTATGGTCCCATTCACTCGGGAATATCCCAACGCAGCTCCTAGAAGAAACGTGTTTCTGACTCGCTGAATCTCAATTTAGATTCAACTCTCTTAGGTGAACGATCGCACAGCAGAGCAGTTTCAAGGAAACCTTTCTCCTGAGTTTTAGACAAAGTTTCCTGCGGTTTAGGACGTATGCCGGCATTGGGCTGGAAATACCGGTTTTGGGATTCTGCACAGAAAGGGTTTGCAAACCGCTGAATCCACACGTGAGTTTTACTCTGTCAGTTGAATGCACACATTGACAACCATTCAGTTAGATAGCTCCGTTTTGGTTTTAGAAGCAGATAGTTCTCTGTACAGCCTATGGTCCCATTCACTCGGGAATATCCCAACGCAGCTCCTAGAAGAAACGTGTTTCTGACTCGCTGATTCTCAACATAGATTCAACTCTCTTAGGTGAACGAATGCACAGCAGAGCAGTTTCAAGGAAACGTTTCTCCTGCGTTTTAGACGAAGTTTCCTGCGGTTTAGTACGTATGCCGTCATTGGGCTGGAAATACCGGATTTGGGATTCTGCAAAGAAAGGGTTTGCCAACCGCTGAATCCACACGTGAGTTTAACTCTGTCAGTTGAATGCACACATTGACAGCCATTCAGTTAGATAGCTCCGTTTTGGTTTTAGAAGCAGATATTTCTCTGTACAGCCTATGGTCCCATTCACTCGGGTATATCCCAACACAGCTCCTAGAAGAATCGTGATTCTGACTCGCTGAATCTCAACATAGATTCAACTCTCTTAGGTTAACGAACGCACAGCAGAGCAGTTTCAAGGAAACGTTTCTCCTGAGATTTACCCGAAGTTTCCTGAAGTTTAGTACGTATGCCGGCATTGGGATGGAAATACCGGGTTTGGGATTCTGCACAGAAACGGTTTGCAAACCGCTGAATCGACACGTGAGTTTTACTCTGTCAGTTGAATGCACACATTGACAACCATTCAGTTAGATAGCTCCGTTTTGGTTTTAGAAGCAGATATTTCTCTGTACAGCCTATGGTCCCATTCACTCGGGAATATCCCAACGCAGCTCCTAGAAGAAACGTGGTTCTGACTCGCTGAATCTCAACATCGATTCAACTCTCTTAGGTGAACGAACGCACAGCAGAGCAGTTTCAAGGAAACGTTTCTCCTGCGTTTTAGACGAAGTTTCCTGCGGTTTAGTACGTATGCCGTCATTGGGCTGGAAATACCGGTATTGGGATTCTGCAAAGAAAGGGTTTGCCAACCGCTGAATCCACACGTGAGTTTAACTCTGTCAGTTGAATGCACACATTGACAACCATTCAGTTAGATAGCTCCGTTTTGGTTTTAGAAGCAGATATTTCTCTGTACAGCCTATGGTCCCATTCACTCGGGAGTATCCCAACGCAGCTCCTAGAAGAAACGTGTTTCTGACTCGCTGAATCTCAACATAGATTCAACTCCCTTAGGTGAACGAACGCACAGCGGAGCAGTTTCAAGGAAACGTTTCTCCTGAGCTTTAGACGAAGTTTCCTGCGGTTTAGTATGTATGCCGGCATTGGGCTGGAAATACCGGTTTTGGGATTCTGCAAAGAAAGGGTTTGCCAACCGCTGAATCCACACGTGAGTTTAACTCTGTCAGTTGAATGCACACATTGACAGCCATTCAGTTAGATAGCTCCGTTTTGGTTTTCGAAGCAGATATTTCTCTGTACAGCCTATGGTCCCATTCACTCGGGAATATCCCAACGCAGCTCCTAGAAGAAACGTGTTTATGACTCGCTGAATCTCAACATAGATTCAACTCTCTTAAGTGAACGAACGCACAGCAGAGCAGTTTCAAGGAAACCTTTCTCCTGAGTTTTAGACAAAGTTTCCTGCGGTTTAGGACGTATGCCGGCATTGGGCTGGAAATACCGGTTTTGGGATTCTGCACAGAAAGGGTTTGCCAACCGCTGAATCCACACGTGAGTTTAACTCTGTCAGATGAATGCACACATTGACAACCATTCACTTAGATAGCTCCGTTTTGGTTTTAGAAGCAGATAGTTCTCTGTACAGCCTATGGTCCCATTCACTCGGGAATATCCCAACACAGCTCCTAGAAGAAACTTGTTTATGACTCGCTGAATCTCAACATAGATTCAACTCTCTTAGGTGAACGAACGCACAGCAGAGCAGTTTCAAGGAAACGTTTCTCCTGAGTTTTAGACGAAGTTTCCTGATGTTTAGTACATTTGCCGGCATTGGGATGGAAATACCGGTTTTGTGATTCTGCACAGAAAGGGTTTGCAAACCGCTGAATCTACACGTGAGTTTAACTCTGTCTGTTGAATGCACACATTGACAACCATTTTGTTAGACAGCTCCGTTTTGGTTTTAGAAGCAGATATTTCGCTGTACAGCCTATGGTCCCATTCACTCGGGAATATCCCAACACACCTCCTAGAAGAAACATGTTTCTGACTCGCTGAATCTCAACGTAGATTCAACTCTCTTAGGTGAACTAACACACAGCAGAGCAGTTTCAAGGAAACCTTTCTCCTGAGTTTTAGACAAAGTTTCCGGCGGTTTAGGACGTATGCCGGCATTGGGCTGGAAATACCGGTTTTGGGATTCTGCACAGAAAGGGTTTGCAAACCGCTGAATCCACACGTGAGTTTTACTCTGTCAGTTGAATGCACACATTGAAAACCATTCAGTTAGATAGCTCCGTTTTGGTTTTAGAAGCAGATAGTTTTCTGTACAGCCTATGGTCCCATTCACTCGGGAATATCCCAACGCAGCTCCTAGAAGAAACGTGTTTCTGACTCGCTGAATCTCAACATAGATTCAACTTTCTTATGTGAACGAAGGCAGAGCAGAGCAGTTTCAAGGAAACGTTTCTCCTGCGTTTTAGACGAAGTTTCCTGCGGTTTAGTACGTATGCCGTCATTGGGCTGGAAATACCGGTTTTGGGATTCTGCAAAGAAAGGGTTTGCCAACCGCTGAATCCACACGTGAGTTTAACTCTGTCAGTTGAATGCACACATGGACAGCCATTCATTTAGATAGCTCCGTTTTGGTTTTAGAAGCAGATATTTCTCTGTACAGCCTATGGTCCCATTCACTCGGGAATATCCCAACGCAGCTCCTAGAAGAAACGTGTTTCTGACTCGCTGAATCTCAACATAGATTCAACTCTCTTAGGTGAACGAACGCACAGCAGAGCAGTTTCAAGGAAACGTTTCTCCTGAGCTTTAGACGAAGTTTCCTGCGGTTTAGTACGTATGCCGGCATTGGGCTGGAAATACCGGTTTTCGGATTCTGCAAAGAAAGGGTTTGCCAACCGTTGAATCCACACGTGAGTTAACTCTGTCAGTTGAATGCACACATTGACAGCCATTCAGTTAGATAGCTCCGTTTTGGTTTTAGAAGCAGATATTTCTCTGTACAGCCTACGGTCCCATTCACTCGGGAATATCCCAACGCAGCTACTAGAAGAAACGTGTTTATGACTCGCTGAATCTCAACATAGATTCCACTCTCTTAGGTGAACGAACGCACAGCAGAGCAGTTTCAAGGAAACGTTTCTCCTGAGTTTTAGACGAAGTTTCCGGCGGTTTAGTACGTATGCCGGCATTGGGCTGGAAATACCGGTATTGGGATTCTGCACAGAAAGGGTTTGCAAACCGCTGAATCCACACGTGAGTTTAACTCTGTCAGTTGAATGCACACGTTGACAACAATTCAGTTAGATAGCTCCGTTTTGGTTTTAGAAGCAGATATTTCTCTGTACAGCCTATGGTCCCATTCACTCGGGAATATCCCACCACAGCTCCTAGAAGAAACGTGTTTCTGACTCGCAGAATCTCATCATAAATTCAACTCTCTTAGGTGAACGAACGCACAGCAGAGCAGTTTCAAGGAAACGTTTCTCCTGAGTTTTAGACGAAGTTTCCTGATGTTTAGTACGTTTGCCGGCATTGGGATGGAAATACCGGTTTTGTGATTCTGCACAGAAAGGGTTTGCAAACCGCTGAATCTACACGTGAGTTTAACTCTGTCAGTTGAATGCACACATTGACAACCATTTTGTTAGACAGCTCCGTTTTGGTTTTAGAAGCAGATATTTCGCTGTACAGCCTATGGTCCCATTCACTCGGGAATATCCCAACACACCTCCTAGAAGAAACGTGTTTCTGACTCGCTGAATCTCAACATAGATTCAACTCTCTTAGGTGAACTAACACACAGCAGAGCAGTTTCAAGGAAACCTTTCTCCTGAGTTTTAAACGACGTTTCCTGCGGTTTAGGACGTATGCCGGCATTGGGCTGGAAATACCGGTTTTGGGATTCTGCACAGAAAGGGTTTGCAAACCGCTGAATCCACACGTGAGTTTTAATCTGTCAGTTGAATGCACACATGGACAGCCATTCAGTTAGATAGCTCCGTTTTGGTTTTAGAAGCAGATATTTCTCTGTACAGCCTATGGTCCCATTCACTCGGGAATATCCCAACGCAGCTCCTAGAAGAAACGTGTTTCTGACTCGTTGAATCTCAACATAGATTCAACTCTCTTAGGTGAACGAACGCACAGCAGAGCAGTTTCAAGGAAACGTTTCTCCTGAGTTTTAGACGAAGTTTCCTGCGGTTTAGTACGTATGCCGGCATTGGGCTGGAAATACCGGTTTTGGGATTCTGCACAGAAAGCGTTTGCAAACCGCTGAATCCACACGTGAGTTTAACTCTGTCAGTTGAATGCACACATTGACAGCCATTCAGTTAGATAGCTCCGTTTTGGTTTTAGAAGCAGATATTTCTCTGTACAGCCTATGATCCCATTCACTCGGGAATATCCCAACACAGCTCCTAGAAGAATCGTGATTCTGACTCGCTGAATCTCAACATAGATTCAACTCTCTTAGTTTAACGAACGCACAGCAGAGCAGTTTCAAGGAAACGTTTCTCCTGAGATTTACCCGAAGTTTCCTGAAGTTTAGTACGTATGCCGGCATTGGGATGGAAATACCGGGTTTGGGATTCTGCACAGAAACGGTTTGCAATCCGCTGAATGCACACGTGAGTTTAACTCTGTCAGTTGAATGCACCCATTGACAACCATTCTGTTAGACAGCTCCGTTTTGGTTTTAGAAGCAGATATTTCTCTGTACAGCCTATGGTCCCATTCACTCGGGAATATCCCATCGCAGCTCCTAGAAGAAACGTGTTTCTGACTCGCTGAATCTCAACATATATTCAACTCTCTTAGGTGAACGAACGCACAGCGGAGCAGTTTCAAGGAAACGTTTCTCCTGAGTTTTAGACGAAGTTTCCAGCGGTTTAGTACATATGCCGGCATTGGGCTGGAAATACCGGTTTTGGGATTCTGCACAGAAGTGGTTTGCAAACCGCTGAATCCACACGTGAGTTTTACTCTGTCGGTTGAATGCACACATTGACAGCCATTCAGTTAGATAGCTCCGTTTTGGTTTTAGAAGCAGATAGTTCTCTGTACAGCCTATGGTCCCATTCACTCGGGAATATCCCAACGCAGCTCCTAGAAGAAACGTGTTTCTGACTCGCTGAATCTCAACATCGATTCAACTCTCTTAGGTGAACGAACGCACAGCAGAGCAGTTTCAAGGAAACGTTTCTCCTGAGTTTTAGACGAATTTTCCTGCGGTTAAGTACGTATGCCGGCATTGGGCTGGAAATACCGGTTTTGGGATTCTGCACAGAAAGGGTTTGCCAACCGCTGAATCCACACGTGAGTTTAACTCTGTCAGTTGAATGCACACATTGACAACCATTCAGTTAGATAGCTCCGTTTTGGTTTTAGAAGCAGATATTTTGCTGTACAGCCTATGGGCCCATTCACTCGGGAATATCCCATCACACCTCCTAGAAGAAACGTGTTTCTGAGTCGCTGAATCTCAACATAGATTCAACTCTCTTAGGTGAACTAACACACAGCAGAGCAGTTTCAAGGAAACGATTCTCCTGAGTTTTAGACCAAGTTTCCTGCGGTTTAGGACGTATGACGGCATTGTGCTGGAAATACCGGTTTTGGGATTCTGCACAGAAAGGGTTTGCAAACCGCTGAATCCACACGTGAGTTTAACTCTGTCAGTTGAATGCACACATTGACAACCATTCAGTTAGATAGCTCCGTTTTGGTTTTAGAAGCAGATAGTTCTCTGTACAGCCTATGGTCCCATTCACCCGGGAATATCCCAACGCATCTCCTAGAAGAAACGTGTTTCTGACTCGCTGAATCTCAACATAGATTCAACTCTCTTAGGTGAACGAACGCACAGCAGAGCAGTTTCAAGGAAACGTTTCTCCTGAGCTTTAGACGAAGTTTCCTGCGGTTTAGTACGTATGCCGGCATTGGGCTGGAAATACCGGTTTTGGGATTCTGCAAAGAAAGGGTTTGCCAACCGCTGAATCCACACGTGAGTTTAACTCTGTCAGTTGAATGCACACATTGACAGCCATTCAGTTAGATAGCTCCGTTTTGGTTTTAGAAGCAGATATTTCTCTGTACAGCCTATGGTCCCATTCACTCGGGAATATCCCAACGCAGCTCCTAGAAGAAACGTGTTTCTGACTCGCTGAATCTCAACATAGATTCAACTCTCTTAAGTGAACGAACGCACAGCAGAGCAGTTTCAAGGAAACCTTTCTCCTGAGTTTTAGACGAAGTTTCCTGCGGTTTAGTACGTATGCCGGCATTGGGCTGGAAATACCGGTATTGGGATTCTGCACAGAAAGGGTTTGCAAACCGCTGAATCCACACGTGAGTTTAACTCTGTCAGTTGAATGCACACATTGACAACCATTCAGTTAGATAGCTCCGTTTTGGTTTTAGAAGCAGATATTTCTCTGTACAGCCTATGGTCCCATTCACTCGGGAATATCCCAACACAGCTCCTAGAAGAAACGTGTTTCTGACTCGCTGAATCTCATCATAGATTCAACTCTCTTAGGTGAACGAACGCACAGCAGAGCAGTTTCAAGGAAACGTTTCTCCTGAGTTTTAGACGAAGTTTCCTGATGTTTAGTACGTTTGCCGGCATTGGGATGGAAATACCGGTTTTGTGATTCTGCACAGAAAGGGTTTGCAAACCGCTGAATCTACACGTGAGTTTAACTCTGTCAGTTGAATGCACACATTGACAACCATTTTGTTACACAGCTCCGTTTTGGTTTTAGAAGCAGATATTTCGCTGTACAGCCTATGGTCCCATTCACTCGGGAATATCCCAACACACCTCCTAGAAGAAACGTGTTTCTGACTCGCTGAATCTCAACATAGATTCAACTCTCTTAGGTGAACTAACACACAGCAGAGCAGTTTCAAGTAAACCTTTCTCCTGAGTTTTAGACGAAGTTTCCTGCGGTTTAGTACGTATGCCGGCATTGGGCTGGAAATACCGGTTTTGGGATTCTGCACAGAAAGCGTTTGCAAACCGCTGAATCCACACGTGAGTTTAACTCTGTCAGTTGAATGCACACATTGACAGCCATTCAGTTAGATAGCTCCGTTTTGGTTTTAGAAGCAGATATTTCTCTGTACAGCCTATGATCCCATTCACTCGGGAATATCCCAACACAGCTCCTAGAAGAATCGTGATTCTGACTCGCTGAATCTCAACATAGATTCAACTCTCTTAGTTTAACGAACGCACAGCAGAGCAGTTTCAAGGAAACGTTTCTCCTGAGATTTACCCGAAGTTTCCTGAAGTTTAGTACGTATGCCGGCATTGGGATGTAAATACCGGGTTTGGGATTCTGCACAGAAACGGTTTGCAATCCGCTGAATGCACACGTGAGTTTAACTCTGTCAGTTGAATGCACCCATTGAAAACCATTCTGTTAGACAGCTCCGTTTTGGTTTTAGAAGCAGATATTTCTCTGTACAGCCTATGGCCCCATTCACTCGGGAATATCCCATCGCAGCTCCTAGAAGAAACGTGTTTCTGACTCGCTGAATCTCAACATATATTCAACTCTCTTAGGTGAACGAACGCACAGCGGAGCAGTTTCAAGGAAACGTTTCTCCTGAGTTTTAGACGAAGTTTCCGGCGGTTTAGTACATATGCCGGCATTGGGCTGGAAATACCGGTTTTGGGATTCTGCACAGAAGGGGTTTGCAAACCGCTGAATCCACACGTGAGTTTTACTCTGTCGGTTGAATGCACACATTGACAGCCATTCAGTTAGATAGCTCCGTTTTGGTTTTAGAAGCATATAGTTCTCTGTACAGCCTTTGGTCCCATTCACTCGGGAATATCCCAACGCAGCTCCTAGAAGAAACGTGTTTCTGACTCGCTGAATCTCAACATCGATTCAACTCTCTTAGGTGAACGAACGCACAGCAGAGCAGTTTCAAGGAAACGTTTCTCCTGAGTTTTAGACGAAGTTTCCTGCGGTTTAGTACGTATGCCGGCATTGGGCTGGAAATACCGGTTTTGGGATTCTGCACAGAAAGGGTTTGCCAACCGCTGAATCCACACGTGAGTTTAACTCTGTCAGTTGAATGCACACATTGACAACCATTCACTTAGATAGCTCCGTTTTGGTTTTAGAAGCAGATATTTCTCTGTACAGCCTATGGTCCCATTCACTCGGGAATATCCCAACACAGCTCCTAGAAGAAACTTGTTTATGACTCGCTGAATCTCAACATAGATTCAACTCTCTTAGGTGAACGAACGCACAGCAGAGCAGTTTCAAGGAAACGTTTCTCCTGAGTTTTAGACGAAGTTTCCTGATGTTTAGTACGTTTGCCGGCATTGGGATGGAAATACCGGTTTTGTGATTCTGCACAGAAAGGGTTTGCAAACCGCTGAATCTACACGTGAGTTTAACTCTGTCAGTTGAATGCACACATTGACAGCCATTCAGTTAGATAGCTCCGTTTTGGTTTTAGAAGCAGATATTTCTCTGTAGAGACTATGGTCCCTTTCTCTCGGGAATGTCCCAACGCAGCTCCTAGAAGAAAGGTGTTTCTGACTCGCTGAACCTCAACATAGATTCAAATCACTTAGGTGAGCGAACGCACAGCAGAGCAGTTTCAAGGAAGCGATTCTCCTGAGTTTTAGACGAATTTTACTGCTCTTTAGTACGTATGCCGGCATTGGGATGGAAATACCGGTTTTGGGATTCTACACAGAAACGGTTTGCAAACTGCTGAATGCACACATGAGTTTAACTCTGTCACTTGAATGCACACATTGACAACCATTTAGTTAGATAGCTCCGTTTTGGTTTTAGAAGCAGATATTTCTCTGTACATCCTATGGTCCCATTCACTCGGGAATATCCCAACGCAGCTCCTAGAAGAAACATGTTTCTGACTCGCTGAATCTCAACATAGATTCAAGTCTCTTAGGTGAACGAAAGCACAGCAGAGCAGTTTCACGGAAACGTTTCTCCTGAGTTTTAGACGAAGTTTCCTGCGGTTTAGTACGTATGCCGGCATTGGGCTGGAAATACCGGTTTTGGGATTCTGCACAGAAAGGATTTGAAAACCGCTGAATCCACATGTGAGTTTTACTCTGTCAGTTGAATGCACACATTGACAACCATTCAGTTAGATAGCTCCGTTTTGGTTTTAGAAGCAGATATTACTCTGTACAGCCAATGGTCCCATTCACTCGGGAATATCCCAACGCAGCTCCTAGAAGAAACGGGTTTCTGACTCGCTGAATCTCAACATAGATTCAACTCTCTTAGGTGAACGAATGCACGGCAGAGCAGTTTCAAGGAAACGTTTCTCCTGAGTTTTAGACGAAGTTTCCTGCGGTTTAGGACGTATGCCGGCATTGGGCTGGAAATACCGGTTTTGGGATTCTGCAGAGAAAGGGTTTGCAAATGAATGAATCCACACGTGAGTTTAACTCTGTCAGTTGAATGCACACATTGACAACCATTCAGTTAGATAGCTCCGTTTTGGTTTTAGAAGCAGATATTTCTCTGTACAGCCTACGGTCCCATTCACTCGGGAATATCCCAACGCAGCTCCTAGAAGAAACGTGTTTCTGATTCGCTGAATCTCAACATAGATTCAACTCTCTTAGGTGAACGAACGCACAGCAGAGCAGTTTCAAGGAAATGTTTCTCCTGAGTTTTAGACGAAGTTTCCTGCGGTTTAGTACGTATGCCGGCATTGGGCTGGAAATACCGGTTTTGGGATTCTGCAAAGAAAGGTTTTGCAAACCGCTGAATCCACACGTGAGTTTAACTCTGTCAGTTGAATGCAAACATTGACAACCATTCAGTTAGATAGCTCCGTTTTGGTTTTAGAATCAGATATTTCTCTCTAAAGCCTATGGTCTCATACACTCGGGAATATCCCAACGCAGCTCCTAGAAGAAACGTGTTTCTGACTCGCTGAATCTCAACATAGATTCAACTCTCTTAGGTGAACTAACACACAGCAGAGCAGTTTCAAGGAAACCTTTCTCCTGAGTTTTAGACAAAGTTTCCTGCGGTTTAGGACGTATGACGGCATTGTGCTGGAAATACCGGTTTTGGGATTCTGCACAGAAAGGGTTTGCAAACCGCTGAATCCACACGTGAGTTTAACTCTGTCAGTTGAATGCACACATTGACAACCATTCAGTTAGATAGCTCCGTTTTGGTTTTAGAAGCAGATAGTTCTCTGTACAGCCTATGGTCCCATTCACTCGGGAATATCCCAACGCATCTCCTAGAAGAAAGGTGTTTCTGACTCGCTGAATCTCAACATAGATTCAACTCTCTTAGGTGAACGAATGCACGGCAGAGCAGTTTCAAGGAAACGTTTCTCCTGAGCTTCAGACGAAGTTTCCTGCGGTTTAGTACGTATGCCGGCATTGGGCTGGAAATACCGGCTTTGGGATTCTGCAAAGAAAGGGTTTGCCAACCGCTGAATCCACACGTGAGTTTAACTCTGTCAGTTGAATGCACACATTGACAGCCATTCAGTTAGATAGCTCCGTTTTGGTTTTAGAAGCAGATATTTCTCTGTACAGCCTATGGTCCCATTCACTCGGGAATATCCCAACGCAGCTCCTAGAAGAAACGTGTTTATGACTCGCTGAATCTCAACATAGATTCAACTCTCTTAAGTGAACGAACGCACAGCAGAGCAGTTTCAAGGAAACCTTTCTCCTGAGTTTTAGACGAAGTTTCCTGCGGTTTAGTACGTATGCCGGCATTGGGCTGGAAATACCGGTATTGGGATTCTGCACAGAAACGGTTTGCAAACCGCTGAATCCACACGTGAGTTTAACTCTGTCAGTTGAATGCACACATTGACAGCCATTCAGTTAGATAGCTCCGTTTTGGTTTTAGAAGCAGATATTTCTCTGTACAGCCTATGATCCCATTCACTCGGGAATATCCCAACGCAGCTCCTAGAAGAAACGTGTTTCTGACTCGCTGAATCTCAACATAGATTCAACTCTCTTAGGTGAACGAACGCACAGCAGAACAGTTTCAAAGAAACGATTCTCCTGAGTTTTAGACCAAGTTTACTGCTGTTTAGTACGTATGCCGGCATTGGGCTGGAAATACCGGTTTTGGGATTCTGCACAGAAAGGGTCTGCAAACCGCTGAATCCACACGTGAGTTAAACACTGTCAGTTGAATGCACACATTGACAACCATTCAGTTAGATAGCTCCGTTTTGGTTTTAGAAGGAGATATTTCTCTGTACAGCCTATGGTCCCATTCACTCGGGAATATCCCAACGCAGCTCCTAGAAGAAACGTGTTTCTGACTCGCTGAATCTCAACATAGATTCAACTCTCTTAGTTGAACGAATGCACAGCAGAGCAGTTTCAAGGAAACCTTTCTCCTGAGTTTTAGACGAAGTTTCCTGCGGTTTAGTATGTATGCCGGCATTGGGCTGGAAATACCGGTATTGGGATTCTGCACAGAAAGGGTTTGTAAACCGCTGAATCGACACGTGAGTTTCACTCTGTCAGTTGAATGCACACATTGACAACCATTCAGTTAGATAGCTCCGTTTTGGTTTTAGAAGCAGATATTTCTCTGTACAGCCTATGGTCCCATTCACTCGGGAATATCCCAACGCAGCTCCTAGAAGAAACGTGTTTCTGATTCGCTGAATCTCAACATAGATTCAACTCTCTTAGGTGAACGAACGCACAGCAGAGCAGTTTCAAGGAAATGTTTCTCCTGAGTTTTAGACGAAGTTTCCTGCGGTTTAGTACGTATGCCGGCATTGGGCTGGAAATACCGGTTTTGGGATTCTGCAAAGAAAGGGTTTGCAAACCGCTGAATCCACACGTGAGTTTAACTCTGTCAGTTGAATGCACACATTGACAACCATTCAGTTAGATAGCTCCGTTTTGGTTTTAGAAGCAGATATTTCTCTCTAAAGCCTAGGGTCCCATTCACTCGGGAATATCCCAACGCAGCTCCTAGAAGAAACGTGTTTCTGACTCGCTGAATCTCAACATAGTTTCAACTCTCTTAGGTGAACGAACGCACAGCAGAGCAGTTTCAAGGAAACGATTCTCCTGAGTTTTAGACGAAGTTTCCTGCGGTTTAGGACGTATGCCGGCATTGGGCTGGAATTACCGGTTTAGGGATTCTGCAGAGCAAGGGTTTGCAAACCGCTGAATCCCCACGTGAGTTTAATTCTGTCAGTTGAATGCACACATTGACAACCATTCAGTTAGATAGCTCCGTTTTGGTTTTAGAAGCAGATATTTCTCTGTACAGCCTATTGTCCCATTCACTCGGGAATATCCCAACGCAGCTCCTAGAAGAAACGTGTTTCTGACTCGCTGAATCTCAACATAGACTCAACTCTCTTATGTGAACGAAGGCAGAGCAGAGCAGTTTCAAGGAAACGATTCTCCTGAGTTTTAGACGAAGTTTCCTGCGGTTTAGGACGTATGCCGGCATTGGGCTGGAAATACCGGTTTTGGGATTCTGCACAGCAAGGGTTTGCAAACCGCTGAATCCACACGTGAGTTTACCTCTTTCAGTTGAATGCACACGTTGACAACCATTCAGTTAGATAGCTCCGTTTTGGTTTTAGAAGCAGATATTTCTCTGTACATGCTATGGTCCCATTCACTCGGGAATATCCCAACGCAACTCCCAGAAGAAACGTGTTTCTGACACGCTGAACCTCAACATAGATTCACATCTCTTAGGTGAGCGAACGCACAGCAGAGAAGTTTCAAGGAAGCGATTCTCCTGAGTTTTAGACGAAGTTTACTGCTGTTTAGTACGTATGCCGGCATTGGGATGGAAATACCGGTTTTGGGATTCTGCACAGAAATGGTTTTCAAACCGCTGAATCCACACGTGAGATTCACTCTGTCAGTTGAATGCACACATTGACAACCATTCAGTTAGATAGCTCCGTTTTGGTTTTAGAAGCAGATATTTCTCTGTAGAGACTATGGTCCCTTTCTCTCGGGAATGTCCCAACGCAGCTCCTAGAAGAAAGGTGTTTCTGACTCGCTGAACCTCAACATAGATTCAAATCACTTAGGTGAGCGAACGCACAGCAGAGCAGTTTCAAGGAAGCGATTCTCCTGAGTTTTAGACGAATTTTACTGCTCTTTAGTACGTATGCCGGCAGTGGGATGGAAATACCGGTTTTGGGATTCTACACAGAAACGGTTTGCAAACTGCTGAATGCACACATGAGTTTAACTCTGTCATTTGAATGCACACATTGACAACCATTTAGTTAGATAGCTCCGTTTTGGTTTTAGAAGCAGATATTTCTCTGTACATCCTATGGTCCCATTCACTCGGGAATATCCCAACGCAGCTCCTAGAAGAAACATGTTTCTGACTCGCTGAATCTCAACATAGATTCAAGTCTCTTAGGTGAACGAAAGCACAGCAGAGCAGTTTCACGGAAACGTTTCTCCTGAGTTTTAGACGAAGTTTCCTGCGGTTTAGTACGTATGCCGGCATTGGGCTGGAAATACCGGTTTTGGGATTCTGCACAGAAAGGATTTGAAAACCGCTGAATCCACATGTGAGTTTTACTCTGTCAGTTGAATGCACACATTGACAACCATTCAGTTAGATAGCTCCGTTTTGGTTTTAGAAGCAGATATTACTCTGTACAGCCAATGGTCCCATTCACTCGGGAATATCCCAACGCAGCTCCTAGAAGAAACGGGTTTCTGACTCGCTGAATCTCAACATAGATTCAACTCTCTTAGGTGAACGAATGCACGGCAGAGCAGTTTCAAGGAAACGTTTCTCCTGAGTTTTAGACGAAGTTTCCTGCGGTTTAGGACGTATGCCGGCATTGGGCTGGAAATACCGGTTTTGGGATTCTGCAGAGAAAGGGTTTGCAAATGAATGAATCCACACGTGAGTTTAACTCTGTCAGTTGAATGCACACATTGACAACCATTCAGTTAGATAGCTCCGTTTTGGTTTTAGAAGCAGATATTTCTCTGTACAGCCTACGGTCCCATTCACTCGGGAATATCCCAACGCAGCTCCTAGAAGAAACGTGTTTCTGATTCGCTGAATCTCAACATAGATTCAACTCTCTTAGGTGAACGAACGCACAGCAGAGCAGTTTCAAGGAAATGTTTCTCCTGAGTTTTAGACGAAGTTTCCTGCGGTTTAGTACGTATGCCGGCATTGGGCTGGAAATACCGGTTTTGGGATTCTGCAAAGAAAGGGTTTGCAAACCGCTGAATCCACACGTGAGTTTAACTCTGTCAGTTGAATGCAAACATTGACAACCATTCAGTTAGATAGCTCCGTTTTGGTTTTAGAATCAGATATTTCTCTCTAAAGCCTATGGTCTCATACACTCGGGAATATCCCAACGCAGCTCCTAGAAGAAACGTGTTTCTGACTCGCTGAATCTCAACATAGATTCAACTCTCTTAGGTGAACTAACACACAGCAGAGCAGTTTCAAGGAAACCTTTCTCCTGAGTTTTAGACAAAGTTTCCTGCGGTTTAGGACGTATGACGGCATTGTGCTGGAAATACCGGTTTTGGGATTCTGCACAGAAAGGGTTTGCAAACCGCTGAATCCACACGTGAGTTTAAATCTGTCAGTTGAATGCACACATTGACAACCATTCAGTTAGATAGCTCCGTTTTGGTTTTAGAAGCAGATAGTTCTCTGTACAGCCTATGGTCCCATTCACTCGGGAATATCCCAACGCATCTCCTAGAAGAAAGGTGTTTCTGACTCGCTGAATCTCAACATAGATTCAACTCTCTTAGGTGAACGAATGCACGGCAGAGCAGTTTCAAGGAAACGTTTCTCCTGAGCTTTAGACGAAGTTTCCTGCGGTTTAGTACGTATGCCGGCATTGGGCTGGAAATACCGGCTTTGGGATTCTGCAAAGAAAGGGTTTGCCAACCGCTGAATCCACACGTGAGTTTAACTCTGTCAGTTGAATGCACACATTGACAGCCATTCAGTTAGATAGCTCCGTTTTGGTTTTAGAAGCAGATATTTCTCTGTACAGCCTATGGTCCCATTCACTCGGGAATATCCCAACGCAGCTCCTAGAAGAAACGTGTTTATGACTCGCTGAATCTCAACATAGATTCAACTCTCTTAAGTGAACGAACGCACAGCAGAGCAGTTTCAAGGAAACCTTTCTCCTGAGTTTTAGACGAAGTTTCCTGCGGTTTAGTACGTATGCCGGCATTGGGCTGGAAATACCGGTATTGGGATTCTGCACAGAAACGGTTTGCAAACCGCTGAATCCACACGTGAGTTTAACTCTGTCAGTTGAATGCACACATTGACAGCCATTCAGTTAGATAGCTCCGTTTTGGTTTTAGAAGCAGATATTTCTCTGTACAGCCTATGATCCCATTCACTCGGGAATATCCCAACGCAGCTCCTAGAAGAAACGTGTTTCTGACTCGCTGAATCTCAACATAGATTCAACTCTCTTAGGTGAACGAACGCACAGCAGAACAGTTTCAAAGAAACGATTCTCCTGAGTTTTAGACCAAGTTTACTGCTGTTTAGTACGTATGCCGGCATTGGGCTGGAAATACCGGTTTTGGGATTCTGCACAGAAAGGGTCTGCAAACCGCTGAATCCACACGTGAGTTAAACACTGTCAGTTGAATGCACACATTGACAACCATTCAGTTAGATAGCTCCGTTTTGGTTTTAGAAGGAGATATTTCTCTGTACAGGCTATGGTCCCATTCACTCGGGAATATCCCAACGCAGCTCCTAGAAGAAACGTGTTTCTGACTCGCTGAATCTCAACATAGATTCAACTCTCTTAGTTGAACGAATGCACAGCAGAGCAGTTTCAAGGAAACCTTTCTCCTGAGTTTTAGACGAAGTTTCCTGCGGTTTAGTATGTATGCCGGCGTTGGGCTGGAAATACCGGTATTGGGATTCTGCACAGAAAGGGTTTGTAAACCGCTGAATCGACACGTGAGTTTCACTCTGTCAGTTGAATGCACACATTGACAACCATTCAGTTAGATAGCTCCGTTTTGGTTTTAGAAGCAGATATTTCTCTGTACAGCCTATGGTCCCATTCACTCGGGAATATCCCAACGCAGCTCCTAGAAGAAACGTGTTTCTGATTCGCTGAATCTCAACATAGATTCAACTCTCTTAGGTGAACGAACGCACAGCAGAGCAGTTTCAAGGAAATGTTTCTCCTGAGTTTTAGACGAAGTTTCCTGCGGGTTAGTACGTATGCCGGCATTGGGCTGGAAATACCGGTTTTGGGATTCTGCAAAGAAAGGGTTTGCAAACCGCTGAATCCACACGTGAGTTTAACTCTGTCAGTTGAATGCACACATTGACAACCATTCAGTTAGATAGCTCCGTTTTGGTTTTAGAAGCAGATATTTCTCTCTAAAACCTAGGGTCCCATTCACTCGGGAATATCCCAACGCAGCTCCTAGAAGAAACGTGTTTCTGACTCGCTGAATCTCAACATAGATTCAACTCTCTTAGGTGAACGAACGCACAGCAGAGCAGTTTCAAGGAAACGATTCTCCTGAGTTTTAGACGAAGTTTCCTGCGGTTTAGGACGTATGCCGGCATTGGGCTGGAATTACCGGTTTAGGGATTCTGCAGAGCAATGGTTTGCAAACCGCTGAATCCCCACGTGAGTTTAATTCTGTCAGTTGAATGCACACATTGACAACCATTCAGTTAGATAGCTCCGTTTTGGTTTTAGAAGCAGATATTTCTCTGTACAGCCTATTGTCCAATTCACTCGGGAATATCCCAACGCAGCTCCTAGAAGAAACGTGTTTCTGACTCGCTGAATCTCAACATAGACTCAACTCTCTTATGTGAACGAAGGCAGAGCAGAGCAGTTTCAAGGAAACGATTCTCCTGAGTTTTAGACGAAGTTTCCTGCGGTTTAGGACGTATGCCGGCATTGGGCTGGAAATACCGGTTTTGGGATTCTGCACAGCAAGGGTTTGCAAACCGCTGAATCCACACGTGAGTTTACCTCTTTCAGTTGAATGCACACGTTGACAACCATTCAGTTAGATAGCTCCGTTTTGGTTTTAGAAGCAGATATTTCTCTGTACATGCTATGGTCCCATTCACTCGGGAATATCCCAACGCAACTCCCAGAAGAAACGTGTTTCTGACACGCTGAACCTCAACATAGATTCACATCTCTTAGGTGAGCGAACGCACAGCAGAGCAGTTTCAAGGAAGCGATTCTCCTGAGTTTTAGACGAAGTTTACTGCTGTTTAGTACGTATGCCGGCATTGGGATGGAAATACCGGTTTTGGGATTCTGCACAGAAATGGTTTTCAAACCGCTGAATCCACACGTGAGATTCACTCTGTCAGTTGAATGCACACATTGACAACCATTCAGTTAGATAGCTCCGTTTTGGTTTTAGAAGCAGATATTTCTCTGTAGAGACTATGGTCCCTTTCTCTCGGGAATGTCCCAACGCAGCTCCTAGAAGAAAGGTGTTTCTGACTCGCTGAACCTCAACATAGATTCAAATCACTTAGGTGAGCGAACGCACAGCAGAGCAGTTTCAAGGAAGCGATTCTCCTGAGTTTTAGACGAATTTTACTGCTCTTTAGTACGTATGCCGGCATTGGGATGGAAATACCGGTTTTGGGATTCTACACAGAAACGTTTTGCAAACTGCTGAATGCACACATGAGTTTAACTCTTTCACTTGAATGCACACATTGACAACCATTTAGTTAGATAGCTCCGTTTTGGTTTTAGAAGCAGATATTTCTCTGTACATTCTATGGTCCCATTCACTCGGGAATATCCCAACGCAGCTCCTAGAAGAAACATGTTTCTGACTCGCTGAATCTCAACATAGATTCAAGTCTCTTAGGTGAACGAAAGCACAGCAGAGCAGTTTCACGGAAACGTTTCTCCTGAGTTTTAGACGAAGTTTCCTGCGGTTTAGTACGTATGCCGGCATTGGGCTGGAAATACCGGTTTTGGGATTCTGCACAGAAAGGATTTGAAAACCGCTGAATCCACATGTGAGTTTTACTCTGTCAGTTGAATGCACACATTGACAACCATTCAGTTAGATAGCTCCGTTTTGGTTTTAGAAGCAGATATTACTCTGTACAGCCAATGGTCCCATTCACTCGGGAATATCCCAACGCAGCTCCTAGAAGAAACGGGTTTCTGACTCGCTGAATCTCAACATAGATTCAACTCTCTTAGGTGAACGAATGCACGGCAGAGCAGTTTCAAGGAAACGTTTCTCCTGAGTTTTAGACGAAGTTTCCTGCGGTTTAGGACGTATGCCGGCATTTGGCTGGAAATACCGGTTTTGGGATTCTGCAGAGAAAGGGTTTGCAAATGAATGAATCCACACGTGAGTTTAACTCTGTCAGTTGAATGCACACATTGACAACCATTCAGTTAGATAGCTCCGTTTTGGTTTTAGAAGCAGATATTTCTCTGTACAGCCTACGGTCCCATTCACTCGGGAATATCCCAACGCAGCTCCTAGAAGAAACGTGTTTCTGATTCGCTGAATCTCAACATAGATTCAACTCTCTTAGGTGAACGAACGCACAGCAGAGCAGTTTCAAGGAAATGTTTCTCCTGAGTTTTAGACGAAGTTTCCTGCGGTTTAGTACGTATGCCGGCATTGGGCTGGAAATACCGGTTTTGGGATTCTGCAAAGAAAGGGTTTGCAAACCGCTGAATCCACACGTGAGTTTAACTCTGTCAGTTGAATGCAAACATTGACAACCATTCAGTTAGATAGCTCCGTTTTGGTTTTAGAATCAGATATTTCTCTCTAAAGCCTATGGTCTCATTCACTCGGGAATATCCCAACGCAGCTCCTAGAAGAAACGTGTTTCTGACTCGCTGAATCTCAACATAGATTCAACTCTCTTAGGTGAACTAACACACAGCAGAGCAGTTTCAAGGAAACCTTTCTCCTGAGTTTTAGACAAAGTTTCCTGCGGTTTAGGACGTATGACGGCATTGTGCTGGAAATACCGGTTTTGGGATTCTGCACAGAAAGGGTTTGCAAACCGCTGAATCCACACGTGAGTTTAAATCTGTCAGTTGAATGCACACATTGACAACCATTCAGTTAGATAGCTCCGTTTTGGTTTTAGAAGCAGATAGTTCTCTGTACAGCCTATGGTCCCATTCACTCGGGAATATCCCAACGCATCTCCTAGAAGAAACGTGTTTCTGACTCGCTGAATCTCAACATAGCTTCAACTCTCTTAGGTGAACGAACGCACAGCAGAGCAGTTTCAAGGATACGTTTCTCCTGAGTTTTAGACGAAGTTTCCTGCGGTTTAGTACGTATGCCGGCATTGGGCTGGAAATACCGGCTTTGGGATTCTGCAAAGAAAGGGTTTGCCAACTGCTGAATCCACACGTGAGTTTAACTCTGTCAGTTGAATGCACACATTGACAGCCATTCAGTTAGATAGCTCCGTTTTGGTTTTAGAAGCAGATATTTCTCTGTACAGCCTATGGTCCCATTCACTCGGGAATATCCCAACGCAGCTCCTAGAAGAAACGTGTTTATGACTCGCTGAATCTCAACATAGATTCAACTCTCTTAAGTGAACGAACGCACAGCAGAGCAGTTTCAAGGAAACCTTTCTCCTGAGTTTTAGACGAAGTTTCCTGCGGTTTAGGACGTATGCCGGCATTGGGCTGGAAATACCGGTTTTGGGATTCTGCACAGAAAGGGTTTGCAAACCGCTGAATCCACACGTGAATTTTACTCTCTCAGTTGAATGCACACATTGACAACCATTCAGTTAGATAGCTCCGTTTTGGTTTTAGAAGCAGATATTTCTCTGTACATTCTATGGTCCCATTCACTCGGGAATATCCCATCGCAGCTCCTAGGAGAAACGTGTTTCTGACTCGCTGAATCTCAACATAGATTCAAGTCTCTTAGGTGAACGAAAGCACAGCAGAGCAGTTTCAAGGAAACGTTTCTCCTGAGTTTTAGACGAAGTTTACTGCGGTTTAGTACGTATGCCAGCATTGGGCTGGAAATACCTGTTTTGGGATTCTGCACAGAAAGGGTTTGCAAACCGCTGAATCCACTCGTGAGTTTAACTCTGCCAGTTGAATGCGCACATTGACAACCATTCTGTTAGACAGCTCCGTTTTGGTTTTAGAAGCAGATATTTCACTGTACAGCCTATGGTCCTATTCACTCGGGAATATCCCAACGCAGCTCCTAGAAGAAACGTGTTTCTGACTCGCTGAATCTCAATTTAGATTCAACTCTCTTAGGTGAACGATCGCACAGCAGAGCAGTTTCAAGGAAACGATTCTCCTGAGTTTTAGACCAAGTTTACTGCTGTTTAGTACGTATGCCGGCACTGGGCTGGAAATACCGGTTTTGGGATTCTGCACAGAAAGGGTTTGCAAACCGCTGAATCCACACGTGAGTTTTACTCTGTCAGTTGAATGCACACATTGACAACCATTCTGTTAGAAAGCTCCGTTTTGGTTTTAGAAGCAGATATTTCTCTCTACAGTCCATGGTCCCATTCACTCGGGAATATCCCAACGCAGCTCCTAGAAGAAACGTGTTTCTGACTCGCTGAATCTCAACATAGATTCAACTTTCTTATGTGAACGAAGGCAGAGCAAAGCAGTTTCAAGGAAACGACTCTCCTGAGTTTTAGACGAAGTTTTCTGCGGTTTAGGACGTATGCCGGCATTGGGCTGGAAATACCGGTTTCGGGATTCTGCACAGAAAGGGTTTGCAAACCGCTGAATCCATACGTGAGTTTAACTCTGTCAGTTGAATGCACACGTTGACCACCATTCAGTTAGATAGCTCCGTTTTGGTTTTAGAAGCAGATATTTCTCTGTACAGCCTATGGTCCCATTCACTCGGGAATATCCCAACGCAACTCCCAGAAGAAACGTGTTTCTGACTCGCTGAAGCTCAACATAGATTCAAATCTCTTAGGTGAGCGAATGCACAGCAGAGCAGTTTCAAGGAAGCGATTCTCCTGAGTTTTAGACGAAGTTTACTGCTGTTTAGTACGTATGCCGGCATTGGGATGGAAATACCGGTTTTGGGATTCTGCAAAGAAATAATTTGCAAACCGCTGAATCCACACGTGAGATTAACTCTGTCAGTTGAATGCACACATTGAAAACCATTCAGTTAGATAGCTCCGTTTTGGTTTTAGAAGCAGTTATTTCTCTGTAGAGCCCATGCTCCCTTTCTCTCGGGAATGTCCCAACGCAGCTCCTAGAAGAAACGTGTTTCTGACTCGCTGAACCTCAACATAGATTCAAATCACTTAGGTGAGCGAACGCACAGCAGAGCAATTTCAAGGAAGCGATTCTCCTGAGTTTTAGACGAATTTTACTGCTATTATAACGTATGCCGGCATTGGGATGGAAATACCGGTTTTGGGATTCTGCAAAGAAAGGGTCTGCAAAACGCTGAATCCACACGTGAATTTAACTCTGTCAGTTGAATGCACTCATTGACAACCATTCAGTTATATAGCTCCGTTTTGGTTTTAGAAACAGATAGTTCTCTGTACAGCCTATGGTCCATTTCACTCGGGAAAATCCCAACGCAGCTCCTAGAAGAAACGTGTTTCTGACTCGCTGAATCTCAACATAGATTCAACTCTCTTAGGTGAACGAACGCACAGCAGAGCAGTTTCAAGGAAACGTTTCTCCTGAGTTTTAGACGAGGTTACCGGCGGTTTAGTACGTATGCTGGCATTGGGCTGCAAACACCGGTATTGGGATTCTGCACAGAAAGGGTTTGCAAACCGCTGAATCCACACGTGAGTTTAACTCTGTCAGTTGAATGCACACATTGACAACCATTCAGTTAGATAGCTCCGTTTTGGTTTTAGAAGCAGATATTTCTCTGTATAGCCTATGGTCCCATTCACTCGGGAATATCCCAACGCAGCTCCTAGAAGAAACGTGTTTCTGACTCGCTGAATCTCAACATAGATTCAACTCTCTTAGGTGAACGAACGCACAGCAGAGCAGTTTCAAGGAAACGTTTCTCCTGAGTTTTAGACGAAGTTTCCTGCGGTTTAGTACGTATGCCGGCATTGGGCTGGAAATATCGGTATTGGGATTCTGCACAGTATGGGTTTGAAAACCGCTGAATCCACACGTGAGTTGAACTCTGTCAGTTGAATGCACACATTGACAACCATTCAGTTAGATAGCTCCGTTTTGGTTTTAGAAGCAGATATTACTCTGTACAGCCTATGGTCCCATTCACTCGGGAATATCCCAACACAACTCCTAGAAGAAACGTGTTTCTGACTCGCTGAATCTCAACATAGATTCAACCCTCTTAGGTGAACGAACGCACAGCAGAGCAGTTTCAAGGAAACGATACTCCTGAGTTTTAGACTATGTTTCCTGCGGTTTAGTAGGTATGCCGGCATTGGGCTGGAAATACCGGTTTTGAGATTCTGCACAGAAAGGGTTTGCAAACCGCTGAATCCACACGTGAGTTTAACTCTGTCAGTTGAATGCACACATTGACAACCATTCAGTTAGATAGCTCCGTTTTGGTTTTAAAAGCAGATATTTCTCTGTACAGCCTGTTGTCCCATTAACTCGGGAATATCCCAACCCAGCTCCTAGAAGATACGTGTTTCTGACTCGCTGAATCTCAACATAGATTCAACTCTCTTAGGTGAACGAACGCACAGCAGAGCAGTTGCAAGGAAACGTTTCTCCTGAGTTTTAGACGAAGTTTCCTGCAGTTTAGTACGTATGCCGGCATTGGGCTGGAAATACCGGTTTTGGGATTCCGCAAAGAAAGGGTTTGCCAACCGCTGAATCCACACGTGAGTTTAACTCTGTCAGATGAATGCACACATTGACAGCCATTCAGTTAGACAGCATCGTTTTGGTTTTAGAAGCAGATATTTCTCTGTACAGCCTATGGTCCCATTCACTCGGTAATATCCCAACGCAGCTCCTAGAAGAAACGTGTTTCTGACTCGCTGAATCTCAATATAGATTCAACTCTCTTAGGTGAACGAACGCACAGCAGAGCAGTTTCAAGGAAACGTTTCTCCTGAGTTTTAGACGAGGTTTCCGGCGGTTTAGTACGTATGCCGGCATTGGGCTGGAAATACCGGTATTCGGATTCTGCACAGAAGGGGTTTGCAAACCGCTGAATCCACACCTGAGTTTAGCTCTGTCAGTTGAATGCACACATTGACAACCATTCATTTAGATAGTTCCGTTTTGGTTTTAGAAGCAGATATTTCTCTGTACAGCCTGTTGTCCCATTCACTCGGGAATATCCCAACACAGCTCCTAGAAGAAACGTGTTTCTGACTCGCTGAATCTCAACATAGATTCAACTCTCTTAGTTGAACGAACGCACAGCAGAGCAGTTTCAAGGAAACGTTTCTCCTGAGTTTTAGACGAAGTTTCCTGAGGTTTAGTACATATGCCGGCATTGGGATGGAAATACCGGTTTTGTGATTCTGCACAGAAAGGGTTTGCAAACCGCTGAATCCACACGTGAGTTTAACTCTGTCAGTTGAATGCACACATTGACAACCATTTTGTTAGACAGCTCCGTTTTGGTTTTAGAAGCAGATATTTCGCTGTACAGGCTATGGTCCCATTCACTCGGGAATATCCCAACGCAGCTCCTAGAAGAAACGTGTTTCTGACTCGCTGAATCTCAACATAGACTCAAGTCTCTTAGGTGAACGAACGCACAGCAGAGCAGTTTCAAGGAAACGTTTCTCCTGAGTTTTAGACGAAGTTTACTGCGGTTTAGTACGTATGCCAGCATGGGGCTGGAAATACCTGTTTTGGGATTCTGCACAGAAAGGGTTTGCAAACCGCTGAATCCACTCGTGAGTTTAACTCTGCCAGTTGAATGCGCACATTGACAACCATTCTGTTAGACAGCTCCGTTTTGGTTTTAGAAGCAGATATTTCACTGTACAGCCTATGGTCCTATTCACTCGGGAATATCCCAACGCAGCTCCTAGAAGAAACGTGTTTCTGACTCGCTGAATCTCAATTTAGATCCAACTCTCTTAGGTGAACGATCGCACAGCAGAGCAGTTTCAAGGAAACGATTCTCCTGAGTTTTAGACCAAGTTTACTGCTGTTTAGTACGTATGCCGGCATTGGGCTGGAAATACCGGTTTTGGGATTCTGCACAGAAAGGGTTTGCAAACCGCTGAATCCACACGTGAGTTTTACTCTGTCAGTTGAATGCACACATTGACAACCATTCTGTTAGAAAGCTCCGTTTTGGTTTTAGAAGCAGATATTTCTCTCTACAGTCCATGGTCCCATTCACTCGGGAATATCCCAACGCAGCTCCTAGAAGAAACGTGTTTCTGACTCGCTGAATCTCAACATAGATTCAACTTTCTTATGTGAACGAAGGCAGAGCAAAGCAGTTTCAAGGAAACGACTCTCCTCAGTTTTAGACGAAGTTTTCTGCGGTTTAGGACGTATGCCGGCATTGCGCTGGAAATACCGGTTTCGGGATTCTGCACAGAAAGGGTTTGCAAACCGCTGAATCCATACGTGAGTTTAACTCTGTCAGTTGAATGCACACGTTGACCACCATTCAGTTAGATAGCTCCGTTTTGGTTTTAGAAGCAGATATTTCTCTCTACAGCCTATGGTGCCATTCACTCGGGAATATCCCAACGCAACTCCCAGAAGAAACGTGTTTCTGACTCGCTGAAGCTCAACATAGATTCAAATCTCTTAGGTGAGCGAATGCACAGCAGAGCAGTTTCCAGGAAACGATACTCCTGAGTTTTAGACTATGTTTCCTGCGGTTTAGTAGGTATGCCGGCATTGGGCTGAAAATACCGGTTTTGAGATTCTGCACAGAAAGGGTTTTCAAACCGCTGAATCCACACGTGAGTTTAACTCTGTCAGTTGAATGCACACATTGACAACCATTCAGTTAGATAGCTCCGTTCTGGTTTTTTGAAGCAGATATTTCTCTGTACGGCCTATGGTCGCACTCACTCAGGAATATCCCAACGCAGCTCCTAGAAGAAACGTGTTTCTGACTCGCTGAATCTCAACATAGATTCAACTCTCTTAGGTGAACGAACGCACAGCAGAGCAGTTTCAAGGAAACGTTTCTCCTGAGTTTTAGACGAAGTTTCCTGCGGTTTAGGACGTATGCCGGCATTGGTCTGGAAATACCGGTTTTGGGATTCTGCACAGAAAGGATTTGCAAACCGCTGAATCCACACATGAGTTTAACTCTGTCAGTTGAATGCACACATTGACAACCATTCAGTTAGATAGCTCCGTTTTGGTTTTAGAAGCAGATATTTCTCTGTACAGCCTATGGTCCCATTCACTCGGGAATATCCCAACGCAGCTCCTAGAAGAAACGTGTTTCTGATTCGCTGAATCTCAACATAGATTCACCTCTCTTAGGTGAACGAACGAACAGCAGAGCAGTTTCAAGGAAATGTTTCTCCTGAGTTTTAGACGAAGTTTCCTGCGGTTTAGTACGTATGCCGGCATTGGGCTGGAAATACCGGTTTTGGGATTCTGCAAAGAAAGGGTTTGCAAACCGCTGAATCCACACGTGAGTTTAACTCTGTCAGTTGAATGCACACATTGACAACCATTCAGTTAGATAGCTCCGTTTTGGTTTTAGAAGCAGATATTTCTCTGTACAGCCTATGGTCCCATTCACTCGGGAATATCCCAACGCAGATCCTAGAAGAAACGTGTTTCTGACTCGCTGAATCTCAACGTAGATTCAACTCTCTTATGTGAACGAAGGCAGAGCAGAGCAGTTTCAAGGAAACGATTCTCCTGAGTTTTAGACGAAGTTTCCTGCGGTTTAGGACGTATGCCGGCATTGGGCTGGAAATACCGGTTTTGGGATTCTGCACAGCAAGGGTTTGCAAACCGCTGAATCCACACGTGAGTTTACCTCTTTCAGTTGAATGCACACGTTGACAACCATTCAGTTAGATAGCTCCGTTTTGGTTTTAGAAGCAGATATTTCTCTGTACAGCCTATGGTCCCATTCACTCGGGAATATCCCAACGCAACTCCCAGAAGAAACGTGTTTCTGACTCGCTGAACCTCAACATAGATTCAAATCTCTTAGGTGAGCGAACGCACAGCAGAGCAGTTTCAAGGAAGCGATTCTCCTGAGTTTTAGACGAAGTTTACTGCTGTTTAGTACGTATGCCGGCATTGGGATGGAAATACCGGTTTTGGGATTCTGCACAGAAATGGTTTGCAAACCGCTGAATCCACACGTGAGATTAACTCTGTCAGTTGAATGCACACATTGACAACCATTCAGTTAGATAGCTCCGTTTTGGTTTTAGAAGCAGATATTTCTCTGTAGAGCCTATGGTCCATTTCTCTCGGGAATGTCCCAACACAGCTCCTAGAAGAAACGTGTTTCTGACTCGCTGAACCTCAACATAGATTCAAATCACTTAGGTGAGCGAACGCACAGCAGAGCAGTTTCAAGGAAGCGATTCTCCTGAGTTTTAGATGAATTTTACTGCTCTTTAGAACGTATGCCGGCATTGGGATGGAAATACCGGTTTTGGGATTCTGCACAGAAAAGGTTTGCAAACCGCTGAATCCACACGTGAGCTTAACTCTGTCAGTTGAATGCACACATTGACAACCATTCTGTTAGACAACTCCGTTTTGGTTTTAGAAGCAGATATTTCGCTGTACAGCCTATGGTCCCATTCACTCGGGAATATCATAAAGCAGCTCCTAGAAGAAACGTGTTTCTGTCTCGCTGAATCTCAATATAGATTCAACTCTCTTAGGTGAATGATCGCACAGCAGAGCAGTTTCAAGGAAACGATTCTCCTGAGTTTTAGACCAAGTTTACTGCTGTTTAGTACGTATGCCGGCATTGGGCTGGAAATACCGGTTTTGGGATTCTGCACAGAAAGGGTTTGCAAACCGCTGAATCCACACGTGAGTTTTACTCTGTCAGTTGAATGCACACCTTGACAACCATTCAGTTAGATAGCTCCGTTTTGGTTTTAGAAGGAGATATTTCTCTGTACAGCCTATGGTCCCATTCACTCGGGAATATCCCAACGCAGCTCCTAGAAGAAACGTGTTTCTGACTCGCTGAATCTCAACATAGATTCAACTCTCTTAGGTGAACGAATGCACAGCAGAGCAGTTTCAAGGAAACCTTTCTCCTGAGTTTTAGACGAAGTTTCCTGCGGTTTAGGACGTGTGCCGGCATTGGGCTGGAAATACCGGTTTTGGGATTCTGCACAGAAAGGGTTTGCAAACCGCTGAATCCACCCGTGAGTTTTACTCTGTCAGTTGAATGCACACATTGACAACCATTCAGTTAGATAGCTACGTTTTGGTTTTAAAAGCAGATATTTCTCTGTACAGCCTGTTGTCCCATTCACTCGGGAATATCCCAACCCAGCTCCTAGAAGATACGTGTTTCTGACTCGCTGAATATCAACATAGATTCAACTCTCTTAGGTGAACGAACGCACAGCAGAGCAGTTTCAAGGAAACGTTTCTCCTGAGTTTTAGACGAAGTTTCCTGCGGTTTAGTACGTATGCCGGCATTGGGCTGGAAATATCGGTATTGGGATTCTGCACAGTATGGGTTTGAAAACCGCTGAATCCACACGTGAGTTGAACTCTGTCAGTTGAATGCACACATTGACAACCATTCAGTTAGATAGCTCCGTTTTGGTTTTAGAAGCAGATATTACTCTGTACAGCCTATGGTCCCATTC
This sequence comes from Aotus nancymaae, assembly GCF_030222135.1. Taxonomy (NCBI): domain Eukaryota; kingdom Metazoa; phylum Chordata; class Mammalia; order Primates; family Aotidae; genus Aotus; species Aotus nancymaae. The sequence continues at coordinate 1,544,409 of NW_026988565.1, forward strand.
ACTCGGGAATATCCCAACACAACTCCTAGAAGAAACGTGTTTCTGACTCGCTGAATCTCAACATAGATTCAACCCTCTTAGGTGAACGAACGCACAGCAGAGCAGTTTCAAGGAAACGATACTCCTGAGTTTTAGACTATGTTTCCTGCGGTTTAGTAGGTATGCCGGCATTGGGCTGGAAATACCGGTTTTGAGATTCTGCACAGAAAGGGTTTGCAAACCGCTGAATCCACACGTGAGTTTAACTCTGTCAGTTGAATGCACACTTTGACAACCATTCAGTTAGATAGCTCCGTTTTGGTTTTAAAAGCAGATATTTCTCTGTACAGCCTGTTGTCCCATTAACTCGGGAATATCCCAACCCAGCTCCTAGAAGATACGTGTTTCTGACTCGCTGAATCTCAACATAGATTCAACTCTCTTAGGTGAACGAACGCACAGCAGAGCAGTTGCAAGGAAACGTTTCTCCTGAGTTTTAGACGAAGTTTCCTGCAGTTTAGTACGTATGCCGGCATTGGGCTGGAAATACCGGTTTTGGGATTCCGCAAAGAAAGGGTTTGCCAACCGCTGAATCCACACGTGAGTTTAACTCTGTCAGATGAATGCACACATTGACAGCCATTCAGTTAGATAGCATCGTTTTGGTTTTAGAAGCAGATATTTCTCTGTACAGCCTATGGTCCCATTCACTCGGTAATATCCCAACGCAGCTCCTAGAAGAAACGTGTTTCTGACTCGCTGAATCTCAATATAGATTCAACTCTCTTAGGTGAACGAACGCACAGCAGAGCAGTTTCAAGGAAACGTTTCTCCTGAGTTTTAGACGAGGTTTCCGGCGGTTTAGTACGTATGCCGGCATTGGGCTGGAAATACCGGTATTCGGATTCTGCACAGAAGGGGTTTGCAAACCGCTGAATCCACACCTGAGTTTAGCTCTGTCAGTTGAATGCACACATTGACAACCATTCATTTAGATAGTTCCGTTTTGGTTTTAGAAGCAGATATTTCTCTGTACAGCCTGTTGTCCCATTCACTCGGGAATATCCCAACACAGCTCCTAGAAGAAACGTGTTTCTGACTCGCTGAATCTCAACATAGATTCAACTCTCTTAGTTGAACGAACGCACAGCAGAGCAGTTTCAAGGAAACGTTTCTCCTGAGTTTTAGACGAAGTTTCCTGAGGTTTAGTACATATGCCGGCATTGGGATGGAAATACCGGTTTTGTGATTCTGCACAGAAAGGGTTTGCAAACCGCTGAATCCACACGTGAGTTTAACTCTGTCAGTTGAATGCACACATTGACAACCATTTTGTTAGACAGCTCCGTTTTGGTTTTAGAAGCAGATATTTCGCTGTACAGGCTATGGTCCCATTCACTCGGGAATATCCCAACGCAGCTCCTAGAAGAAACGTGTTTCTGACTCGCTGAATCTCAACATAGACTCAAGTCTCTTAGGTGAACGAACGCACAGCAGAGCAGTTTCAAGGAAACGTTTCTCCTGAGTTTTAGACGAAGTTTACTGCGGTTTAGTACGTATGCCAGCATGGGGCTGGAAATACCTGTTTTGGGATTCTGCACAGAAAGGGTTTGCAAACCGCTGAATCCACTCGTGAGTTTAACTCTGCCAGTTGAATGCGCACATTGACAACCATTCTGTTAGACAGCTCCGTTTTGGTTTTAGAAGCAGATATTTCACTGTACAGCCTATGGTCCTATTCACTCGGGAATATCCCAACGCAGCTCCTAGAAGAAACGTGTTTCTGACTCGCTGAATCTCAATTTAGATCCAACTCTCTTAGGTGAACGATCGCACAGCAGAGCAGTTTCAAGGAAACGATTCTCCTGAGTTTTAGACCAAGTTTACTGCTGTTTAGTACGTATGCCGGCACTGGGCTGGAAATACCGGTTTTGGGATTCTGCACAGAAAGGGTTTGCAAACCGCTGAATCCACACGTGAGTTTTACTCTGTCAGTTGAATGCACACATTGACAACCATTCTGTTAGAAAGCTCCGTTTTGGTTTTAGAAGCAGATATTTCTCTCTACAGTCCATGGTCCCATTCACTCGGGAATATCCCAACGCAGCTCCTAGAAGAAACGTGTTTCTGACTCGCTGAATCTCAACATAGATTCAACTTTCTTATGTGAACGAAGGCAGAGCAAAGCAGTTTCAAGGAAACGACTCTCCTGAGTTTTAGACGAAGTTTTCTGCGGTTTAGGACGTATGCCGGCATTGCGCTGGAAATACCGGTTTCGGGATTCTGCACAGAAAGGGTTTGCAAACCGCTGAATCCATACGTGAGTTTAACTCTGTCAGTTGAATGCACACGTTGACCACCATTCAGTTAGATAGCTCCGTTTTGGTTTTAGAAGCAGATATTTCTCTCTACAGCCTATGGTGCCATTCACTCGGGAATATCCCAACGCAACTCCCAGAAGAAACGTGTTTCTGACTCGCTGAAGCTCAACATAGATTCAAATCTCTTAGGTGAGCGAATGCACAGCAGAGCAGTTTCAAGGAAGCGATTCTCCTGAGTTTTAGACGAAGTTTACTGCTGTTTAGTACGTATGCCGGCATTGGGAAGGAAATACCGGTTTTGGGATTCTGTAAAGAAATAGTTTGCAAACCGCTGAATCCACACGTGAGATTAACTCTGTCAGTTGAATGCACACATTGAAAACCATTCAGTTAGATAGCTCCGTTTTGGTTTTAGAAGCAGTTATTTCTCTGTAGAGCCCATGCTCCTTTTCTCTCGGGAATGTCCCAACGCAGCTCCTAGAAGAAACGTGTTTCTGACTCGCTGAACCTCAACATAGATTCAAATCACTTAGGTGAGCGAACGCACAGCAGAGCAATTTCAAGGAAGCGATTCTCCTGAGTTTTAGACGAATTTTACTGCTATTATAACGTATGCCGGCATTGGGATGGAAATACCGGTTTTGGGATTCTGCAAAGAAAGGGTCTGCAAAACGCTGAATCCACACGTGAGTTTAACTCTGTCAGTTGAATGCACACATTGACAACCATTCAGTTAGATAGCTCCGTTTTGGTTTTAGAAACAGATAGTTCTCTGTACAGCCTATGGTCCATTTCACTCGGGAAAATCCCAACGCAGCTCCTAGAAGAAACGTGTTTCTGACTCGCTGAATCTCAACATAGATTCAACTCTCTTAGGTGAACGAACGCACAGCAGAGCAGTTTCAAGGAAACGTTTCTCCTGAGTTTTAGACGAGGTTTCCGGCGGTTTAGTACGTATGCTGGCATTGGGCTGCAAACACCGGTATTGGGATTCTGCACAGAAAGGGTTTGCAAACCGCTGAATCCACACGTGAGTTTAACTCTGTCAGTTGAATGCACACATTGACAACCATTCAGTTAGATAGCTCCGTTTTGGTTTTAGAAGCAGATATTTCTCTGTATAGCCTATGGTCCCATTCACTCGGGAATATCCCAACGCAGCTCCTAGAAGAAACGTGTTTCTGACTCGCTGAATCTCAACATAGATTCAACTCTCTTAGGTGAACGAACGCACAGCAGAGCAGTTTCAAGGAAACGTTTCTCCTGAGTTTTAGACGAAGTTTCCTGCGGTTTAGTACGTATGCCGGCATTGGGCTGGAAATACCGGTATTGGGATTCTGCACAGAATGGGTTTGAAAACCGCTGAATCCACACGTGAGTTGAACTCTGTCAGTTGAATGCACACATTGACAACCATTCAGTTAGATAGCTCCGTTTTGGTTTTAGAAGCAGATATTACTCTGTACAGCCTATGGTCCCATTCACTCGGGAATATCCCAACACAACTCCTAGAAGAAACGTGTTTCTGACTCGCTGAATCTCAACATAGATTCAACCCTCTTAGGTGAACGAACGCACAGCAGAGCAGTTTCCAGGAAACGATACTCCTGAGTTTTAGACTATGTTTCCTGCGGTTTAGTAGGTATGCCGGCATTGGGCTGAAAATACCGGTTTTGAGATTCTGCACAGAAAGGGTTTTCAAACCGCTGAATCCACACGTGAGTTTAACTCTGTCAGTTGAATGCACACATTGACAACCATTCAGTTAGATAGCTCCGTTCTGGTTTTTTGAAGCAGATATTTCTCTGTACGGCCTATGGTCGCACTCACTCAGGAATATCCCAACGCAGCTCCTAGAAGAAACGTGTTTCTGACTCGCTGAATCTCAACATAGATTCAACTCTCTTAGGTGAACGAACGCACAGCAGAGCAGTTTCAAGGAAACGTTTCTCCTGAGTTTTAGACGAAGTTTCCTGCGGTTTAGGACGTATGCCGGCATTGGTCTGGAAATACCGGTTTTGGGATTCTGCACAGAAAGGATTTGCAAACCGCTGAATCCACACATGAGTTTAACTCTGTCAGTTGAATGCACACATTGACAACCATTCAGTTAGATAGCTCCGTTTTGGTTTTAGAAGCAGATATTTCTCTGTACAGCCTATGGTCCCATTCACTCGGGAATATCCCAACGCAGCTCCTAGAAGAAACGTGTTTCTGATTCGCTGAATCTCAACATAGATTCACCTCTCTTAGGTGAACGAACGCACAGCAGAGCAGTTTCAAGGAAATGTTTCTCCTGAGTTTTAGACGAAGTTTCCTGCGGTTTAGTACGTATGCCGGCATTGGGCTGGAAATACCGGTTTTGGGATTCTGCAAAGAAAGGGTTTGCAAACCGCTGAATCCACACGTGAGTTTAACTCTGTCAGTTGAATGCACACATTGACAACCATTCAGTTAGATAGCTCCGTTTTGGTTTTAGAAGCAGATATTTCTCTGTACAGCCTATGGTCCCATTCACTCGGGAATATCCCAACGCAGATCCTAGAAGAAACGTGTTTCTGACTCGCTGAATCTCAACGTAGATTCAACTCTCTTATGTGAACGAAGGCAGAGCAGAGCAGTTTCAAGGAAACGATTCTCCTGAGTTTTAGACGAAGTTTCCTGCGGTTTAGGACGTATGCCGGCATTGGGCTGGAAATACCGGTTTTGGGATTCTGCACAGCAAGGGTTTGCAAACCGCTGAATCCACACGTGAGTTTACCTCTTTCAGTTGAATGCACACGTTGACAACCATTCAGTTAGATAGCTCCGTTTTGGTTTTAGAAGCAGATATTTCTCTGTACAGCCTATGGTCCCATTCACTCGGGAATATCCCAACGCAACTCCCAGAAGAAACGTGTTTCTGACTCGCTGAACCTCAACATAGATTCAAATCTCTTAGGTGAGCGAACGCACAGCAGAGCAGTTTCAAGGAAGCGATTCTCCTGAGTTTTAGACGAAGTTTACTGCTGTTTAGTACGTATGCCGGCATTGGGATGGAAATACCGGTTTTGGGATTCTGCACAGAAATGGTTTGCAAACCGCTGAATCCACACGTGAGATTAACTCTGTCAGTTGAATGCACACATTGACAACCATTCAGTTAGATAGCTCCGTTTTGGTTTTAGAAGCAGATATTTCTCTGTAGAGCCTATGGTCCATTTCTCTCGGGAATGTCCCAACACAGCTCCTAGAAGAAACGTGTTTCTGACTCGCTGAACCTCAACATAGATTCAAATCACTTAGGTGAGCGAACGCACAGCAGAGCAGTTTCAAGGAAGCGATTCTCCTGAGTTTTAGATGAATTTTACTGCTCTTTAGAACGTATGCCGGCATTGGGATGGAAATACCGGTTTTGGGATTCTGCACAGAAAAGGTTTGCAAACCGCTGAATCCACACGTGAGCTTAACTCTGTCAGTTGAATGCACACATTGACAACCATTCTGTTAGACAACTCCGTTTTGGTTTTAGAAGCAGATATTTCGCTGTACAGCCTATGGTCCCATTCACTCGGGAATATCATAAAGCAGCTCCTAGAAGAAACGTGTTTCTGTCTCGCTGAATCTCAATATAGATTCAACTCTCTTAGGTGAATGATCGCACAGCAGAGCAGTTTCAAGGAAACGATTCTCCTGAGTTTTAGACCAAGTTTACTGCTGTTTAGTACGTATGCCGGCATTGGGCTGGAAATACCGGTTTTGGGATTCTGCACAGAAAGGGTTTGCAAACCGCTGAATCCACACGTGAGTTTTACTCTGTCAGTTGAATGCACACCTTGACAACCATTCAGTTAGATAGCTCCGTTTTGGTTTTAGAAGGAGATATTTCTCTGTACAGCCTATGGTCCCATTCACTCGGGAATATCCCAACGCAGCTCCTAGAAGAAACGTGTTTCTGACTCGCTGAATCTCAACATAGATTCAACTCTCTTAGGTGAACGAATGCACAGCAGAGCAGTTTCAAGGAAACCTTTCTCCTGAGTTTTAGACGAAGTTTCCTGCGGTTTAGGACGTGTGCCGGCATTGGGCTGGAAATACCGGTTTTGGGATTCTGCACAGAAAGGGTTTGCAAACCGCTGAATCCACCCGTGAGTTTTACTCTGTCAGTTGAATGCACACATTGACAACCATTCAGTTAGATAGCTACGTTTTGGTTTTAAAAGCAGATATTTCTCTGTACAGCCTGTTGTCCCATTCACTCGGGAATATCCCAACCCAGCTCCTAGAAGATACGTGTTTCTGACTCGCTGAATATCAACATAGATTCAACTCTCTTAGGTGAACGAACGCACAGCAGAGCAGTTGCAAGGAAACGTTTCTCCTGAGTTTTAGACGAAGTTTCCTGCGGTTTAGTACGTATGCCGGCATTGGGCTGGAAATACCGGTTTTGGGATTCCGCAAAGAAAGGGTTTGCCAACCGCTGAATCCACACGTGAGTTTAACTCTGTCAGTTGAATGCACACATTGACAGCCATTCAGTTAGATAGCATCGTTTTGGTTTTAGAAGCAGATATTTCTCTGTACAGCCTATGGTCCCATTCACTCGGGAATATCCCAACGCAGCTCCTAGAAGAAACGTGTTTCTGACTCGCTGAATCTCAACATAGATTCAACTCTCTTAGGTGAACGAACGCACAGCAGAGCAGTTTCAAGGAAACGTTTCTCCTGAGTTTTAGACGAGGTTTCCGGCGGTTTAGTACGTATGCCGGCATTGGGCTGGAAATACCGGTATTGGGATTCTGCACAGAAGGGGTTTGCAAACCGCTGAATCCACACCTGAGTTTTGCTCTGTCACTTGAATGCACACATTGACAACCATTCAGTTAGATAGTTCCGTTTTGGTTTTAGAAGCAGATATTTCTCTGTACAGCCTGTTGTCCCATTCACTCGGGAATATCCCAACACAGCTCCTAGAAGAAACGTGTTTCTGACTCGCTGAATCTCAACATAGATTCAACTCTCTTAGTTGAACGAACGCACAGCAGAGCAGTTTCAAGGAAACGTTTCTCCTGAGTTTTAGACGAAGTTTCCTGAGGTTTAGTACATATGCCGGCATTGGGATGGAAATACCGGTTTTGTGATTCTGCACAGAAAGGGTTTGCAAACCGCTGAATCCACACGTGAGTTTAACTCTGTCAGTTGAATGCACACATTGACAACCATTTTGTTAGACAGCTCCGTTTTGGTTTTAGAAGCAGATATTTCGCTGTACAGGCTATGGTCCCATTCACTCGGGAATATCCCAACGCAGCTCCTAGAAGAAACGTGTTTCTGACTCGCTGAATCTCAACATAGATTCAACTCTCTTAGGTGAACGAACGCACAGCAGAGCAGTTTCAAGGAAACGATTCTCCTGAGTTTTAGACCAAGTTTACTGCTGTTTAGTACGTATGCCGGCATTGGGATGGAAATACCGGTTTTGGGATTCTGCACAGAAAGGGTTTGCAAACCGCTGAATCTACACGTGAGTTTAACTCTGTCAGTTGAATGCGCACATTGACAAGAATTCAGTTAGATAGCTCCGTTTTGGTTTTAGAAGCAGATATTTCTCTGTACAGCCTATGGTCCCAATCACTCGGGAATATCCCAACGCAGCTCCTAGAAGAAACGTGTTTCTGACTCGCTGAATCTCAACATAGATTCAACTCTCTTAGGTGAAAGAACGCACAGCAGAGCAGTTTCAAGGAAACGTTTCTCCTGAGATTTAGACGTAGTTTACTGTGGTTTAGGACGTATGCAACCATTGAGCTGGAAATACCGGTTTTGGGATTCTGCACAGAAAGGGTTTGCAAACCGCTGAATCCACACGTGAGTTTAACTCTGTCAGTTGAATGCACACATTGACAACCATTCAGTTAGATAGCTCCGTTTTGGTTTTAGAAGCAGATATTACTCTGGACAGCCAATGGTCCCATTCACTCGGGAATATCCCAACGCAGCTCCTAGAAGAAACGTGTTTCTGACTCGCTGAATCTCAACATAGATTCAACTCTCTTAGGTGAACGAATGCACGGCAGAGCAGTTTCAAGGATACGTTTCTCCTGAGTTTTAGACGAAGTTTCCTGCGGTTTAGGACGTATGCCGGCATTGGGCTGGAAATACCGGTTTTGGGATTCTGCACAGAAAGGGTTTGCAAATGAATGAATCCACACGTGAGTTTAACTCTGTCAGTTGAATGCACACATTGACAACCATTCAGTTAGATAGCTCCGTTTTGGTTTTAGAAGCAGATATTTCTCTGTACAGCCTATGGTCCCATTCACTCGGGAATATCCCAACGCAGCTCCTAGAAGAAACGTGTTTCTGATTCGCTGAATCTCAACATAGACTCAACTCTCTTAGGTGAACGAACGCACAGCAGAGCAGTTTCAAGGAAACGTTTCTCCTGAGTTTTAGACGTTGTTTCCTGCGGTTTAGTACGTATGCTGGCATTGGGCTGGAAATACCGGTTTTGGGATTCTGCAAAGAAAGGGTTTGCAAACCGCCGAATGCACACGTGAGTTTAACTCTGTCAGTTGAATGCACACATTGACAACCATTCACTTAGATAGCTCCGTTTTGGTTTTAGAAGCAGATATTTCTCTCTACAGACTATGGTCCCATTCACTCTGGAATATCCCAACGCAGCTCCTAGAAGAAACGTGTTTCTGACTCGCTGAACCTCAACATAGACTCAACTCTCTTAGGTGAACGAACGCACAGCAGAGCAGTTTCAAGGAAACGTTTCTCCTGAGTTTTAGACGAAGTTTCCTGCGGTTTAGTACGTATGCCGGCATTGGGCTGGAAATACCGGTTTTGGGATTCTGCACAGAAAGGGTTTGCAAACCGCTGAATCCACACGTGAGATTAACTCTGTCAGATGAATGCACACATTGACAACCATTCTGTTAGAAAGCTCCGTTTTGGTTTTAGAAGCAGATATTTCTCTCTACAGCCCATGGTCCCATTCACTCGGGAATATCCCAACGCAGCTCCTAGAAGAAACGTGTTTCTGACTCGCTGAATCTCAACATAGATTCAACTCTCTTAGGTGAACGAATGCACAGCAGAGCAGTTGCAAGGAAACCTTTCTCCTGAGTTTTAGACGAAGTTTCCTGCGGTTTAGGACGTGTGCCGGCATTGGGCTGGAAATACCGGTTTTGGGATTCTGCACAGAAAGGGTTTGCAAACCGCTGAATCCACCCGTGAGTTTTACTCTGTCAGTTGAATGCACACATTGACAACCATTCAGTTAGATAGCTCCGTTTTGGTTTTAAAAGCAGATATTTCTCTGTACAGCCTGTTGTCCCATTCACTCGGGAATATCCCAACCCAGCTCCTAGAAGATACGTGTTTCTGACTCGCTGAATATCAACATAGATTCAACTCTCTTAGGTGAACGAACGCACAGCAGAGCAGTTGCAAGGAAACGTTTCTCCTGAGTTTTAGACGAAGTTTCCTGCGGTTTAGTACGTATGCCGGCATTGGGCTGGAAATACCGGTTTTGGGATTCCGCAAAGAAAGGGTTTGCCAACCGCTGAATCCACACGTGAGTTTAACTCTGTCAGTTGAATGCACACATTGACAGCCATTCAGTTAGATAGCATCGTTTTGGTTTTAGAAGCAGACATTTCTCTGTACAGCCTATGGTCCCATTCACTCGGGAATATCCCAACGCAGCTCCTAGAAGAAACGTGTTTCTGACTCGCTGAATCTCAACATAGATTCAACTCTCTTAGGTGAACGAACGCACAGCAGAGCAGTTTCAAGGAAACGTTTCTCCTGAGTTTTAGACGAGGTTTCCGGCTGTTTAGTACGTATGCCGGCATTGGGCTGGAAATACCGGTATTGGGATTCTGCACAGAAGGGGTTTGCAAACCGCTGAATCCACACCTGAGTTTTGCTCTGTCAGTTGAATGCACACATTGACAACCATTCAGTTAGATACTTCCGTTTTGGTTTTAGAAGCAGATATTTCTCTGTACAGCCTGTTGTCCCATTCACTCGGGAATATCCCAACACAGCTCCTAGAAGAAACGTGTTTCTGACTCGCTGAATCTCAACATAGATTCAACTCTCTTAGTTGAACGAACGCACAGCAGAGCAGTTTCAAGGAAACGTTTCTCCTGAGTTTTAGACGAAGTTTCCTGAGGTTTAGTACATATGCCGGCATTGGAATGGAAATACCGGTTTTGTGATTCTGCACAGAAAGGGTTTGCAAACCGCTGAATCCACACGTGAGTTTAACTCTGTCAGTTGAATGCACACATTGACAACCATTTTGTTAGACAGCTCCGTTTTGGTTTTAGAAGCAGATATTTCGCTGTACAGGCTATGGTCCCATTCACTCGGGAATATCCCAACGCAGCTCCTAGGAGAAACGTGTTTCTGACTCGCTGAATCTCAACATAGATTCAAGTCTCTTAGGTGAACGAAAGCACAGCAGAGCAGTTTCAAGGAAACGTTTCTCCTGAGTTTTAGACGAGGTTTCCGGCAGTTTAGTACGTATGCCGGCATTGGGCTGGAAATACCGGTATTGGGATTCTGCACAGAAGGGGTTTGCAAACCGCTGAATCCACACCTGAGTTTAGCTCTGTCAGTTGAATGCACACATTGACAACCATTCAGTTAGATAGTTCCGTTTTGGTTTTAGAAGCAGATATTTCTCTGTACAGCCTGTTGTCCCATTCACTCGGGAATATCCCAACACTGCTCCTAGGAGAAACGTGTTTCTGACTCGCTGAATCTCAACATAGATTCAACTCTCTTAGGTGAACGAACGCACAGCAGAGCAGTTTCAAGGAAACGATTCTCCTGAGTTTTAGACCAAGTTTACTGCTGTTTAGTACGTATGCCGGCATTGGGATGGAAATACCGGTTTTGGGATTCTGCACAGAAACAGTTTGCAAACCGCTGAATGCACACGTGAGTTTAACTCTGTCAGTTGAATGCGCACATTGACAAGAATTCAGTTAGATAGCTCCGTTTTGGTTTTAGAAGCAGATATTTCTCTGTACAGCCTATGGTCCCAATCACTCGGGAATATCCCAACGCAGCTCCTAGAAGAAACGTGTTTCTGACTCGCTGAATCTCAACATAGATTCAACTCTCTTAGGTGAAAGAACGCACAGCAGAGCAGTTTCAAGGAAACGTTTCTCCTGAGATTTAGACGTAGTTTACTGTGGTTTAGGACGTATGCAACCATTGAGCTGGAAATACCGGTTTTGGGATTCTGCACAGAAAGGGTTTGCAAACCGCTGAATCCACACGTGAGTTTAACTCTGTCAGTTGAATGCACACATTGACAACCATTCAGTTAGATAGCTCCGTTTTGGTTTTAGAAGCAGATATTACTCTGGACAGCCAATGGTCCCATTCACTCGGGAATATCCCAACGCAGCTCCTAGAAGAAACGTGTTTCTGACTCGCTGAATCTCAACATAGATTCAACTCTCTTAGGTGAACGAATGCACGGCAGAGCAGTTTCAAGGATACGTTTCTCCTGAGTTTTAGACGAAGTTTCCTGCGGTTTAGGACGTATGCCGGCATTGGGCTGGAAATACCGGTTTTGGGATTCTGCACAGAAAGGGTTTGCAAATGAATGAATCCACACGTGAGTTTAACTCTGTCAGTTGAATGCACACATTGACAACCATTCAGTTAGATAGCTCCGTTTTGGTTTTAGAAGCAGATATTTCTCTGTACAGCCTATGGTCCCATTCACTCGGGAATATCCCAACGCAGCTCCTAGAAGAAACGTGTTTCTGATTCGCTGAATCTCAACATAGACTCAACTCTCTTAGGTGAACGAACGCACAGCAGAGCAGTTTCAAGGAAACGTTTCTCCTGAGTTTTAGACGTTGTTTCCTGCGGTTTAGTACGTATGCTGGCATTGGGCTGGAAATACCGGTTTTGGGATTCTGCAAAGAAAGGGTTTGCAAACCGCCGAATGCACACGTGAGTTTAACTCTGTCAGTTGAATGCACACATTGACAACCATTCACTTAGATAGCTCCGTTTTGGTTTTAGAAGCAGATATTTCTCTCTACAGACTATGGTCCCATTCACTCTGGAATATCCCAACGCAGCTCCTAGAAGAAACGTGTTTCTGACTCGCTGAACCTCAACATAGACTCAACTCTCTTAGGTGAACGAACGCACAGCAGAGCAGTTTCAAGGAAACGTTTCTCCTGAGTTTTAGACGAAGTTTCCTGCGGTTTAGTACGTATGCCGGCATTGGGCTGGAAATACCGGTTTTGGGATTCTGCACAGAAAGGGTTTGCAAACCGCTGAATCCACACGTGAGATTAACTCTGTCAGTTGAATGCACACATTGACAACCATTCTGTTAGAAAGCTCCGTTTTGGTTTTAGAAGCAGATATTTCTCTCTACAGCCCATGGTCCCATTCACTCGGGAATATCCCAACGCAGCTCCTAGAAGAAACGTGTTTTTGACTCGCTGAATCTCAACATAGATTCAACTTTCTTATGTGAACGAAGGCAGAGCAGAGCAGTTTCAAGGAAACGATTCTCCTGAGTTTTAGACGAAGTTTTCTACGGTTTAGGATGTATGCCGGCATTGGGCTGGAAATACCGGTTTTGGGATTCTGCACAGAAAGGGTTTGCAAACCGCTGAATCCATACGTGAGTTTAACTCTGTCAGTTGAATGCACACGTTGAGAACCATTCAGTTAGATAGCTCCGTTTTGGTTTTAGAAGCAGATATTTCTCTGTACAGCCTATGGTCCCATTCACTCGTGAATATCCCAACGCAACTCCCAGAAGAAACGTGTTTCTGACTCGCTGAACCTCAACATAGATTCAAATCTCTTAGGTGAGCGAACGCACAGCAGAGCAGTTTCAAGGAAGCGATTCTCCTGAGTTTTAGACCAAGTTTACTGCTGTTTAGTACGTATGCCGGCATTGGGCTGGAAATACCGGTTTTGGGATTCTGCACAGAAAGGGTTTGCAAACCGCTGAATCCACACGTGAGTTTTACTCTGTCAGTTGAATGCACACATTGACAACCATTCTGTTAGATAGCTCCGTTTTGGTTTTAGAAGCAGATATTTCTCTGTAGAGCCTATGCTCCCTTTCTCTCGGGAATGTCCCAACGCAGCTCCTAGAAGAAACGTGTTTCTGACTCGCTGAACCTCAACATAGATTCAAATCACTTAGGTGAGCGAACGCACAGGGAGCAATTTCAAGGAAGCGATACTCCTGAGTTTTAGACGAATTTTACTGCTATTTAGTACGTATGCCGGCATTGGGATGGAAATACCGGTTTTGGGATTCTACACAGAAACGGTTTGCAAACTGCTGAATGCACACGTGAGTTTAACTCTGTCAGTTGAATGCACACATTGACAACCATTCAGTTAGATAGCTCCGTTTTGGTTTTAGAAGGAGATATTTCTCTGTACAGCCTATGGTCCCATTCACTCGGGAATATCCCAACGCAGCTCCTAGAAGAAACGTGTCTCTGACTCGCTGAATCTCAACATAGATTCAACTCTCTTAGGTGAACGAACGCACAGCAGAGCAGTTTCAAGGAAACGTTTCTCCTGAGTTTTAGACGAAGTTTCCTGCGGTTTAGTACATATGCCGGCATTGGGCTGGAAATACCGGTTTTGGGATTCTGCACAGAAAGGGTTTGCAAACCGCTGAATCCACACGTGAGATTAACTCTGTCAGTTGAATGCACACATTGACAACCATTCAGTTAGATAGCTCCGTTTTGGTTTTAGAAGCAGATATTTCTCTGTACAGCCTATGGTCCCATTCACTCGGGAATATCCCAACGCAGCTCCTAGAAGAAACGTGTTTCTGACTCGCTGAATCTCAACGTAGATTCAACTCTCTTATGTGAACGAAGGCAGAGCAGAGCAGTTTCAAGGAAACGATTCTCCTGAGTTTTAGACGAAGTTTCCTGCGGTTTAGGACGTATGCCGGCATTGGGCTGGAAATACCGGTTTTGGGATTCTGCACAGAAAGGGTTTGCAAACCGCTGAATCCACACGTGAGTTTACCTCTTTCAGTTGAATGCACACGTTAACAGCCATTCAGTTAGATAGCTCCGTTTTGGTTTTAGAAGCAGATATTTCTCTGTCCAGCCTATGGTCCCATTCACTCGGGAATATCCCAACGCAACTCCCAGAAGAAACGTGTTTCTGACTCGCTGAACCTCAACATAGATTCAAATCTCTTAGGTGAGCGAACGAACAGCAGAGCAGTTTCAAGGAAGCGATTCTCCTGAGTTTTAGACGAAGTTTACTGCTGTTTAGTACGTATGCCGGCATTGGGATGGAAATACCGGTTTTGGGATTCTGCACAGAAATGGTTTGCAAACCGCTGAAACCACACGTGAGATTAACTCTGTCAGTTGAATGCACACATTGACAACCATTCAGTTAGATAGCTCCGTTTTTGTTTTAGAAGCAGATATTTCTCTGTAGAGCCTATGGTCCATTTATCTCGGGAATGTCCCAACACAGCTCCTAGAAGAAACGTGTTTCTGACTCGCTGAACCTCAAGATAGATTCAAATCACTTAGGTGAGCGAACGCACAGCAGAGCAGTTTCAAGGAAGCGATTCTCCTGAGTTTTAGATGAATTTTACTGCTCTTTAGAACGTATGCCGGCATTGGGATGGAAATACCGGTTTTGGGATTCTGCACAGAAAGGGTTTGCAAACCGCTGAATCCACACGTGAGTTTAACTCTGTCAGTTGAATGCACACATTGACAACCATTCTGTTAGACAACTCCGTTTTGGTTTTAGAAGCAGATATTTCGCTGTACAGCCTATGGTCCCATTCACTCGGGAATATCATAAAGCAGCTCCTAGAAGAAACGAGTTTCTGTCTCGCTGAATCTCAATATAGATTCAACTCTCTTAGGTGAACGATCGCACAGCAGAGCAGTTTCAAGGAAACGATTCTCCTGAGTTTTAGACCAAGTTTACTGCTGTTTAGTACGTATGCCGGCATTGGGCTGGAAATACCGGTTTTGGGATTCCGCACAGAAAGGGTTTGCAAACCGCTGAATCCACACGTGAGTTTTACTCTGTCAGTTGAATGCACACCTTGACAACCATTCAGTTAGATAGCTCCGTTTTGGTTTTAGAAGGAGATATTTCTCTGTACAGCCTATGGTCCCATTCACTCGGGAATATCCCAACGCAGCTCCTAGAAGAAACGTGTTTCTGACTCGCTGAATCTCAACATAGATTCAACTCTCTTAGGTGAACGAATGCACAGCAGAGCAGTTGCAAGGAAACCTTTCTCCTGAGTTTTAGACGAAGTTTCCTGCGGTTTAGGACGTGTGCCGGCATTGGGCTGGAAATACCGGTTTTGGGATTCTGCACAGAAAGGGTTTGCAAACCGCTGAATCCACCCGTGAGTTTTACTCTGTCAGTTGAATGCACACATTGACAACCATTCAGTTAGATAGCTCCGTTTTGGTTTTAAAAGCAGATATTTCTCTGTACAGCCTGTTGTCCCATTCACTCGGGAATATCCCAACCCAGCTCCTAGAAGATACGTGTTTCTGACTCGCTGAATATCAACATAGATTCAACTCTCTTAGGTGAACGAACGCACAGCAGAGCAGTTTCAAGGAAACGTTTCTCCTGAGTTTTAGACGAAGTTTCCTGCGGTTTAGTACGTATGCCGGCATTGGGCTGGAAATACCGGTTTTGGGATTCCGCAAAGAAAGGGTTTGCCAACCGCTGAATCC
The DNA here is from genome assembly GCF_030222135.1 of Aotus nancymaae. Lineage (NCBI taxonomy): Eukaryota > Metazoa > Chordata > Mammalia > Primates > Aotidae > Aotus > Aotus nancymaae. Next base: position 1,560,463 of record NW_026988565.1, read on the forward strand.
ACACGTGAGTTTAACTCTGTCAGTTGAATGCACACATTGACAGCCATTCAGTTAGATAGCATCGTTTTGGTTTTAGAAGCAGATATTTCTCTGTACAGCCTATGGTCCCATTCACTCGGGAATATCCCAACGCAGCTCCTAGAAGAAACGTGTTTCTGACTCGCTGAATCTCAACATAGATTCAACTCTCTTAGGTGAACGAACGCACAGCAGAGCAGTTTCAAGGAAACGTTTCTCCTGAGTTTTAGACGAGGTTTCCGGCGGTTTAGTACGTATGCCGGCATTGGGCTGGAAATACCGGTATTGGGATTCTGCACAGAAGGGGTTTGCAAACCGCTGAATCCACACCTGAGTTTAGCTCTGTCAGTTGAATGCACACATTGACAACCATTCAGTTAGATAGTTCCGTTTTGGTTTTAGAAGCAGATATTTCTCTGTACAGCCTGTTGTCCCATTCACTCGGGAATATCCCAACACAGCTCCTAGAAGAAACGTGTTTCTGACTCGCTGAATCTCAACATAGATTCAACTCTCTTAGTTGAACGAACGCACAGCAGAGCAGTTTCAAGGAAACGTTTCTCCTGAGTTTTAGACGAAGTTTCCTGAGGTTTAGTACATATGCCGGCATTGGGATAGAAATACCGGTTTTGTGATTCTGCACAGAAAGGGTTTGCAAACCGCTGAATCCACACGTGAGTTTTACTCTGTCAGTTGAATGCACACATTGACAACCATTTTGTTAGACAGCTCCGTTTTGGTTTTAGAAGCAGATATTTCGCTGTACAGGCTATGGTCCCATTCACTCGGGAATATCCCAACGCAGCTCCTAGAAGAAATGTGTTTCTGACTCGCTGAATCTCAACATAGATTCAACTCTCTTAGGTGAACGAAAGCACAGCAGAGCAGTTTCAAGGAAACGTTTCTCCTGAGTTTTAGACGAGGTTTCCGGCAGTTTAGTACGTATGCCGGCATTGGGCTGGAAATACCGGTATTGGGATTCTGCACAGAAGGGGTTTGCAAACCGCTGAATCCACACCTGAGTTTAGCTCTGTCAGTTGAATGCACACATTGACAACCATTCAGTTAGATAGTTCCGTTTTGGTTTTAGAAGCAGATATTTCTCTGTACAGCCTGTTGTCCCATTCACTCGGGAATATCCCAACACAGCTCCTAGGAGAAACGTGTTTCTGACTCGCTGAATCTCAACATAGATTCAACTCTCTTAGTTGAACGAACGCACAGCAGAGCAGTTTCAAGGAAACGTTTCTCCTGAGTTTTAGACGAAGTTTCCTGAGGTTTAGTACGTATGCCGGCATTGGGATCGAAATACCGGTTGTGATTCTGCACAGAAAGGGTTTGCAAACCGCTGAATCCACACGTGAGTTTATCTCTGTCAGTTGAATGCACACATTGACAACCATTTTGTTAGACAGCTCCATTTTGGTTTTAGAAGCAGATATTTCGCTGTACAGGCTATGGTCCCATTCACTCGGGAATATCCCAACGCAGCTCCTAGAAGAAACGTGTTTCTGACTCGCTGAATCTCAACATAGATTCAACTCTCTTAGGTGAACGAACGCACAGCAGAGCAGTTTCAAAGAAACGATTCTCCTGAGTTTTAGACCAAGTTTACTGCTGTTTAGTACGTATGCCGGCATTGGGATGGAAATACCGGTTTTGGGATTCTGCACAGAAACGGTTTGCAAACCGCTGAATGCACACGTGAGTTTAACTCTGTCAGTTGAATGCGCACATTGACAAGCATTCAGTTAGATAGCTCCGTTTTGGTTTTAGAAGCAGATATTTCTCTGTACAGCCTATGGTCCCATTCACTCGGGAATATCCCAACGCAGCTCCTAGAAGAAACGTGTTTTTGACTCGCTGAATCTCAACATAGATTCAACTTTCTTATGTGAACGAAGGCAGAGCAGAGCAGTTTCAAGGAAACGATTCTCCTGAGTTTTAGACGAAGTTTTCTACGGTTTAGGATGTATGCCGGCATTGGGCTGGAAATACCGGTTTTGGGATTCTGCACAGAAAGGGTTTGCAAACCGCTGAATCCATACGTGAGTTTAACTCTGTCAGTTGAATGCACACGTTGACAACCATTCAGTTAGATAGCTCCGTTTTGGTTTTAGAAGCAGATATTTCTCTGTACAGCCTATGGTCCCATTCACTCGTGAATATCCCAACGCAACTCCCAGAAGAAACGTGTTTCTGACTCGCTGAACCTCAACATAGATTCAAATCTCTTAGGTGAGCGAACGCACAGCAGAGCAGTTTCAAGGTAGCGATTCTCCTGAGTTTTAGACCAAGTTTACTGCTGTTTAGTACGTATGCCGGCATTGGGCTGGAAATACCGGTTTTGGGATTCTGCACAGAAAGGGTTTGCAAACCGCTGAATCCACACGTGAGTTTTACTCTGTCAGTTGAATGCACACATTGACAACCATTCAGTTAGATAGCTCCGTTGTGGTTTTAGAAGCAGATATTTCTCTGTAGAGCCTATGCTCCCTTTCTCTCGGGAATGTCCCAACGCAGCTCCTAGAAGAAACGTGTTTCTGACTCGCTGAACCTCAACATAGATTCAAATCACTTAGGTGAGCGAACGCACAGCAGAGCAATTTCAAGGAAGCGATTCTCCTGAGTTTTAGACGAATTTTACTGCTATTTAGTACGTATGCCGGCATTGGGATGGAAATACCGGTTTTGGGATTCTGCACAGAAAAGGTTTGCAAACTGCTGAATGCACACGTGAGTTTAACTCTGTCAGCTGAATGCACACATTGACAACCATTTAGTTAGATAGCTCCGTTTTGGTTTTAGAAGCAGATATTTCTCTGTACATCCTATGGTCCCATTCACTCGGGAATATCCCATCGCAGCTCCTAGGAGAAACGTGTTTCTGACTCGCTGAATCTCAACATAGATTCAAGTCTCTTAGGTGAACGAAAGCACAGCAGAGCAGTTTCAAGGAAAAGTTTCTCCTGAGTTTTAGACGAAGTTTACTGCGGTTTAGTACGTATGCCAGCATTGGGCTGGAAATACCGGTTTTGGTATTCTGCACAGAAAGGGTTTGCAAACCGCTGAATCCACTCGTGAGTTTAACTCTGTCAGTTGAATGCGCACATTGACAACCATTCTGTTAGACAGCTCCGTTTTGGTTTTAGAAGCAGATATTTCACTGTACAGCCTATGGTCCAATTCACTCGGGAATATCCCAACGCAGCTCCTAGAAGAAACGTGTTTCTGACTCGCTGAATCTCAATTTAGATTCAACTCTCTTAGGTGAACGATCGCACAGCAGAGCAGTTTCAAGGAAACGATTATCCTGAGTTTTAGACCAAGTTTACTGCTGTGTAGTACGTATGCCGGCATTGGGCTGGAAATACCGGTTTTGGGATTCTGCACAGAAAGGGTTTGCAAACCGCTGAATCCACACGTGATTTTTACTCTGTCAGTTGAATGCACACATTGACAACCATTCTGTTAGAAAGCTCCGTTTTGGTTTTAGAAGCAGATATTTCTCTCTACAGTCCATGGTCCCATTCACTCGGGAATATCCCAACGCAGCTCCTAGAAGAAACGTGTTTCTGACTCGCTGAATCTCAACATAGATTCAACTTCCTTATGTGAACGAAGGCAGAGCAGAGCAGTTTCAAGGAAACGATTCTCCTGAGTTTTAGACGAAGTTTTCTGCGGTTTAGGACGTATGCCGGCATTGGGCTGGAAATACCGGTTTTGGGATTCTGCACAGAAAGGGTTTGCAAACCGCTGAATCCATACGTGAGTTTAACTCTGTCAGTTGAATGCACACGTTGACCACCATTCAGTTAGATAGCTCCGTTTTGGTTTTAGAAGCAGATACTTCTCTGTACAGCCTATGGTCCCATTCACTCGGGAATATCCCAACGCAACTCCCAGAAGAAACGTGTTTCTGACTCGCTGAACCTCAACATAGATTCAAATCTCTTATGTGAGCGAACGCACAGCAGAGCAGTTTCAAGGAAGCGATTCTCCTGAGTTTTAGACGAAGTTTACTGCTGTTTAGTACGTATGCCGGCATTGGGATGGAAATACCGGTTTTGGGATTCTGCACAGAAATAGTTTGCAAACCGCTGAATCCACACGTGAGATTAACTCTGTCAGTTGAATGCACACATTGACAACCATTCAGTTAGATAGCTCCGTTTTGGTTTTAGAAGCAGTTATTTCTCTGTAGAGCCTATGCTCCCTTTCTCTCGGGAATGTCCCAACGCAGCTCCTAGAAGAAACGTGTTTCTGACTCGCTGAACCTCAACATAGATTCAAATCACTTAGGTGAGCGAACGCACAGCAGAGCAATTTCAAGGAAGCGATTCTCCTGAGTTTTAGACGAATTTTACTGCTATTATAACGTATGCCGGCATTGGGATGGAAATACCGGTTTTGGGATTCTACACAGAAACGGTTTGCAAACTGCTGAATGCACACGTGAGTTTAACTCTGTCAGTTGAATGCACACATTGACAACCATTTAGTTAGATAGCTCCGTTTTGGTTTTAGAAGCAGATATATCTCTGTACATCCTATGGGCCCATTCACTCGGGAATATCCTATCGCAGCTCCTAGGAGAAACGTGTTTCTGACTCCCTGAATCTCAACATAGATTCAAGTCTCTTAGGTGAACGAAAGCACAGCAGAGCAGTTTCAAGGAAACCTTTCTCCTGAGTTTTAGACGAAGTTTCCTGCGGTTTAGTACGTATGCCAGCATTGGGCTGGAAATACCGGTTTTGGGATTCTTCACAGAAAGGGTTTGCAAACCGCTGAATCCACACGTGAGTTTTACTCTGTCAGTTGAATGCACACATTGACAACCATTCAGTTAGATAGCTCCGTTTTGGTTTTAGAAGCAGATAGTTCTCTGTACAGTCTATGGTCCCATTCACTCGGGAATATCCCAACGCAGCTCCTAGAACAAACGTGTTTCTGACTCGCTGAATCTCAACATCGATTCAACTCTCTTAGGTGAACGAACGCACAGCAGAGCAGTTTCAAGGAAACGTTTCTCCTGCGTTTTAGACGAAGTTTCCTGCGGTTTAGTACGTATGCCGTCATTGGGCTGGAAATACCGGTTTTGGGATTCTGCAAAGAAAGGGTTTGCCAACCGCTGAATCCACACTTGAGTTTAACTCTGTCAGTTGAATGCACACATTGACAGCCATTCAGTTAGATAGCTCCGTTTTGGTTTTAGAAGCAGATATTTCTCTGTACAGCCTATGGTCCCATTCACTCGGGAATATCCCAACGCAGCTCCTAGAAGAAACGTGTTTCTGACTCGCTGAATCTCAATTTAGATTCAACTCTCTTAGGTGAACGATCGCACAGCAGAGCAGTTTCAAGGAAACGATTCTCCTGAGTTTTAGACGAAGTTTACTGCTGTTTAGTACGTATGCCGGCATTGGGCTGGAAATACCGGTTTTGGGATTCTGCACAGAAAGGGTTTGCAAACCGCTGAATCCACACGTGAGTTTTACTCTGTCAGTTGAATGCACACATTGACAACCATTCTGTTAGAAAGCTCCGTTTTGGTTTTAGAAGCAGATATTTCTCTCTACAGTCCATGGTCCCATTCACTCGGGAATATCCCAACGCAGCTCCTAGAAGAAACGTGTTTCTGACTCGCTGAATCTCAACATAGATTCAACTTCCTTATGTGAACGAAGGCAGAGCAGAGCAGTTTCAAGGAAACGATTCTCCTGAGTTTTGGACTAAGTTTTCTGCGGTTTAGGACGTATGCCGGCATTGGGCTGCAAATACCGGTTTTAGGATTCTGCACAGAAAGGGTTTGCAAACCGCTGAATCCATACGTGAGTTTAACTCTGTCAGTTGAATGCACACGTTGACCACCATTCAGTTAGATAGCTCCGTTTTGGTTTTAGAAGCAGATATTTCTCTGTACAGCCTATGGTCCCATTCACTCGGGAATATCCCAACGCAACTCCCAGAAGAAACGTGTTTCTGACTCGCTGAACCTCAACATAGATTCAAATCTCTTAGGTGAGCGAACGCACAGCAGAGCAGTTTCAAGGAAGCGATTCTCCTGAGTTTTAGATGAAGTTTACTGCTGTTTAGTACGTATGCCGGCATTGGGATGGAAATACCGGTTTTGGGATTCTGCACAGAAATAGTTTGCAAACCGCTGAATCCACACGTGAGATTAACTCTGTCAGTTGAATGCACACATTGACAACCATTCAGTTAGATAGCTCCGTTTTGGTTTTAGAAGCAGTTATTTCTCTGTAGAGCCTATGCTCCCTTTCTCTCGGGAATGTCCCAACGCAGCTCCTAGAAGAAACGTGTTTCTGACTCGCTGAACCTCAACATAGATTCAAATCACTTAGGTGAGCGAACGCACAGCAGAGCAATTTCAAGGAAGCGATTCTCCAGAGTTTTAGACGAATTTTACTGCTATTATAACGTATGCCGGCATTGGGATGGAAATACCGGTTTTGGGATTCTACACAGAAACGGTTTGCAAACTGCTGAATGCACACGTGAGTTTAACTCTGTCAGTTGAATGCACACATTGACAACCATTTAGTTAGATAGCTCCGTTTTGGTTTTAGAAGCAGATATTTCTCTGTACATCCTATGGTCCCATTCACTCGGGAATATCCCATCGCAGCTCCTAGGAGAAACGTGTTTCTGACTCCCTGAATCTCAACATAGATTCAAATCTCTTAGGTGAACGAAAGCACAGCAGAGCAGTTTCAAGGAAACGTTTCTCCTGAGTTTTAGACGAAGTTTACTGCGGTTTAGTACGTATGCCAGCATTTGGCTGGAAATACCGGTTTTGGGATTCTGCACAGAAAGGGTTTGCAAACCGCTGAATCCACTCGTGAGTTTCACTCTGTCAGTTGAATGCGCACATTGACAACCATTCTGTTAGACAGCTCCGTTTTGGTTTTAGAAGCAGATATTTCACTGTACAGTCTATGGTCCCATTCACTCGGGAATATCCCAACGCAGTTCCTAGAAGAAACGTGTTTCTGACTCGCTGAATCTCAATTTAGATTCAACTCTCTTAGGTGAAAGATCGCACAGCAGAGCAGTTTCAAGGAAACGATTCTCCTGAGTTTTAGACCAAGTTTACTGCTGTTTAGTACGTATGCCGGCATTGGGCTGGAAATACCGGTTTTGGGATTCTGCACAGAAAGGGTTTGCAAACCGCTGAATCCACACGTGAGTTTTACTCTGTCAGTTGAATGCACACATTGACAACCATTCAGTTAGATAGCTCCGTTTTGGTTTTAGAAGCAGATAGTTATCTGTACAGCCTATGGTCCCATTCACTCGGGAATATCCCAACGCAGCTCCTAGAAGAAACGTGTTTCTGACTCGCTGAATCTCAACATAGATTCAACTTTCTTATGTGAACGAAGGCAGAGCAGAACAGTTTCAAGGAAACGTTTCTCCTGCGTTTTAGACGAAGTTTCCTGCGGTTTAGTACGTATTCCGTCATTGGGCTGGAAATACCGGTTTTGGGATTCTGCAAAGAAAGGGTTTGCCAACCGCTGAATCCACAAGTGAGTTTAACTCTGTCAGTTGAATGCACACATTGACAGCCATTCAGTTAGATAGCTCCGTTTTGGTTTTAGAAGCAGATATTTCTCTGTACAGCCTATGGTCCCATTCACTCAGGAATATCCCAACGCAGCTCCTAGAAGAAACGTGTTTATGACTCGCTGAATCTCAACATAGATTCAACTCTCTTAGGTGAACGAACGCACAGCACAGCAGTTTCAAGGAAACGTTTCTCCTGAGTTTTAGACGAAGTTTCCGGCGGTTTAGTACGCATGCCGGCATTGGGCTGGAAATACCGGTATTGGGATTCTGCACAGAAAGGGTTTGCAAACCGCTGAATCCACACGTGAGTTTAACTCTTTCAGTTGAAATGCACACATTGACAACCATTCAGTTAGATAGCTCCGTTTTGGTTTTAGAAGCAGATATTTCTCTGTACAGCCTATGGTCCCATTCACTCGGGAATATCCCAACACAGCTCCTAGAAGAAACGTGTTTCTGACTCGCTGAATCTCATCATAGATTCAACTCTCTTAGGTGAACGAACGCACAGCAGAGCAGTTTCAAGGAAACGTTTCTCCTGAGTTTTAGACGAAGTTTCCTGATGTTTAGTACGTTTTCCGGCATTGGGATGGAAATACCGGTTTTGTGATTCTGCACAGAAAGGGTTTGCAAACCGCTGAATCTACACGTGAGTTTAACTCTGTCAGTTGAATGCACACATTGACAACCATTTTGTTAGACAGCTCCGTTTTGGTTTTAGAAGCAGATATTTCGCTGTACAGCCTATGGTCCCATTCACTCGGGAATATCCCAACACACCACCTAGAAGAAACGTGTTTCTGACTCGCTGAATCTCAACATAGATTCAACTCTCTTAGGTGAACGAACACACAGCAGAGCAGTTTCAAGGAAACCTTTCTCCTGAGCTTTAGACGAAGTTTCCTGCGGTTTAGGACGTATGCCGGCATTGGGCTGGAAATACCGGTTTTGGGATTCTGCACAGAAAGGGTTTGCAAACCGCTGAATCCACACGTGAGTTTTACTCTGTCAGTTGAATGCACACATTGACAACCATTCAGTTAGATAGCTCCGTTTTGGTTTTAGAAGCAGATATTTCTCTGTACAGCCTATGGTCCCATTCACTCGGGAATATCCCAACGCCGCTCCTAGAAGAAAAGTGTTTCTGACTCGCTGAATCTCAACATCGATTCAACTCTCTTAGGTGAACGAACGCACAGCAGAGCAGTTTCAAGGAAACGTTTCTCCTGAGTTTTAGACGAAGTTTCCTGCGGTTTAGTATGTATGCCTGCATTGGGCTGGAAATACCGATTTTGGGATTCTGCACAGAAAGCGTTTGCAAACCGCTGAATCCACACGTGAGTTTAACTGTGTCAGTTGAATGCACACATTGACAGCCATTCAGTTAGATAGCTCCATTTTGGTTTTAGAAGCAGATATTTCTCTGTACAGCCTATGATCCCATTCACTCGGGAATATCCCAACACAGCTCCTAGAAGAATCGTGATTCTGACTCGCTGAATCTCAACATAGATTCAACTCTCTTAGGTGAACGAAGGCACAGCAGAGCAGTTTCAAGGAAACGTTTCTCCTGAGCTTTAGACGAAATTTCCGGCGGTTTAGTACGTATGCCGGCATTGGGCTGGAAATACCGGTTTTGGGATTCTGCAAAGAAAGGGTTTGCCAACCGCTGAATCCACAAGTGAGTTTAACTCTGTCAGTTGAATGCACACATTGACAGCCATTCAGTTAGATAGCTCCGTTTTGGTTTTAGAAGCAGATATTTCTCTGTACAGCCTATGGTCCCATTCACTCGGGAATATCCCAACGCAGCTCCTAGAAGAAACGTGTTTATGACTCGCTGAATCTCAACATAGATTCAACTCTCTTAGGTGAACGAACGCACAGCAGAGCAGTTTCAAGGAAACGTTTCTCCTGAGTTTTAGACGAAGTTTCCGGCGGTTTAGTACGTATGCCGGCATTGGACTGGAAATACCGGTATTGGGATTCTGCACAGAAAGGGTTTGCAAACCGCTGAATCCACACGTGAGTTTAACTCTGTCAGTGGAATGCACACATTGACAACCATTCAGTTAGATAGCTCCGTTTTGGTTTTAGAAGCAGATATTTCTCTGTACAGCCTATGGTCCCATTCACTCGGGAATATCCCAACACAGCTCCTAGAAGAAACGTGTTTCTGACTCGCTGAATCTCAACATAGATTCAACTCTCTTAGGTGTACGAACGCACAGAAGAGCAGTTTCAAGGAAACGTTTCTCCTGAGTTTTAGACGAAGTTTCCTGATGTTTAGTACGTTTGCCGGCATTGGGATGGAAATACCGGTTTTGTGATTCTGCACAGAAAGGGTTTGCAAACCGCTGAATCTACACGTGAGTTTAACTCTGTCAGTTGAATACAGCCATTGACAACCATTCTGTTAGACAGCTCCGTTTTGGTTTTAGAAGCAGATATTTCTCTGTACAGCCTATGGTCCCATTCACTCGGGAATATCCCATCGCAGCTCCTAGAAGAAACGTGTTTCTGACTCGCTGAATCTCAACATATATTCAACTCTCTTAGGTGAACGAACGCACAGCGGAGCAGTTTCAAGGAAACGTTTCTCCTGAGTTTTAGACGAAGTTTCCGGCGGTTTAGTACATATGCCGGCATTGGGCTGGAAATACCGGTTTTGGGATTCTGCACAGAAGGGGTTTGCAAACCGCTGAATCCACACGTGAGTTTTACTCTGTCAGTTGAATGCACACATTGACAGCCATTCAGTTAGATAGCTCCGTTTTGGTATTAGAAGCATATATTTCTCTGTGCAGCCTATGGTCCCATTCACTCGGGAATATCCCAACGCAGCTCCTAGAAGAAACGTGTTTATGACTCGCTGAATGTCAACATAGATTCAACTCTCTTAGGTGAACGAACGCAGAGCAGAGCAGTTTCAAGGAAACGTTTCTCCTGAGTTTTAGACGAAGTTTCCGGAGGTTTAGTACGTATGCCGGCATTGGGCTGGAAATACCGGTATTGGGATTCTGCAAAGAAAGGGTTTGCAAACCGCTGAATCCACACGTGAGTTTAACTCTGTCAGTTGAATGCACACATGGACAGCCATTCAGTTAGATAGCTCCGTTTTGGTTTTAGAAGCAGATATTTCTCTTTACAGCCTATGGTCCCATTCACTCGGGAATATCCCAACACAGCTCCTAGAAGAAACGTGTTTCTGACTCGGTGAATCTCATCATAGATTCAACTCTCTTAGGTGAACGAACGCACAGCAGAGCAGTTTCAAGGAAACGTTTCTCCTGAGTTTTAGACGAAGTTTCCTGATGTTTAGTACGTTTTCCGGCATTGGGATGGAAATACCGGTTTTGTGATTCTGCACAGAAAGGGTTTGCAAACCGCTGAATCTACACGTGAGTTTAACTCTGTCAGTTGAATGCACACATTGACAACCATTTTGTTAGACAGCTCCGTTTTGGTTTTAGAAGCAGATATTTCGCTGTACAGACTATGGTCACATTCACTCGGGAATATCCCAACACACCTCCTAGAAGAAACGTGTTTCTGACGCGCTGAATCTCAACATAGATTCAACTCTCTTAGGTGAACGAACACACAGCAGAGCAGTTTCAAGGAAACCTTTCTCCTGAGTTTTAGACGAAGTTTCCTGCGGTTTAGGACGTATGCCGGCATTGGGCTGGAAATACCGGTTTTGGGATTCTGCACAGAAAGGGTTTGCAAACCGCTGAATCCACACGTGAGTTTAACTCTGTCAGTTGAATGAACCCATTGACAACCATTCTGTTAGACAGCTCCGTTTTGGTTTTAGAAGCAGATATTTCTCTGTACAGCCTATGGTCCCAATCACTCGGGAATATCCCACCGCAGCTCCTAGAAGAAACGTGTTTCTGACTCGCTGAATCTCAACATATATTCAACTCTCTTAGGTGAACGAACGCACAGCGGAGCAGTTTCAAGGAAACGTTTCTCCTGAGTTTTAGACGAAGTTTCCGGCGGTTTAGTACATATGCCGGCATTGGGCTGGAAATACCGGTATTGGGATTCTGCACAGAAAGGGTTTGCAAACCGCTGAATCCACACGTGAGTTTAACTCTTTCAGTTGAAATGCACACATTGACAACCATTCAGTTAGATAGCTCCGTTTTGGTTTTAGAAGCAGATATTTCTCTGTACAGCCTATGGTCCCATTCACTCGGGAATATCCCAACACAGCTCCTAGAAGAAACGTGTTTCTGACTCGCTGAATCTCATCATAGATTCAACTCTCTTAGGTGAACGAACGCACAGCAGAGCAGTTTCAAGGAAACGTTTCTCCTGAGTTTTAGACGAAGTTTCCTGATGTTTAGTACGTTTTCCGGCATTGGGATGGAAATACCGGTTTTGTGATTCTGCACAGAAAGGGTTTGCAAACCGCTGAATCTACACGTGAGTTTAACTCTGTCAGTTGAATGCACACATTGACAACCATTTTGTTAGACAGCTCCGTTTTGGTTTTAGAAGCAGATATTTCGCTGTACAGCCTATGGTCTCATTCACTCGGGAATATCCCAACACACCACCTAGAAGAAACGTGTTTCTGACTCGCTGAATCTCAACATAGATTCAACTCTCTTAGGTGAACGAACACACAGCAGAGCAGTTTCAAGGAAACCTTTCTCCTGAGTTTTAGACGAAGTTTCCTGCGGTTTAGGACGTATGCCGGCATTGGGCTGGAAATACCAGTTTTGGGATTCTGCACAGAAAGGGTTTGCAAACCGCTGAATCCACACGTGAGTTTTACTCTGTCAGTTGAATGCACACATTGACAACCATTCAGTTAGATAGCTCCGTTTTGGTTTTAGAAGCAGATATTTCTCTGTACAGCCTATGGTCCCATTCACTCGGGAATATCCCAACGCCGCTCCTAGAAGAAAAGTGTTTCTGACTCGCTGAATCTCAACATCGATTCAACTCTCTTAGGTGAACGAACGCACAGCAGAGCAGTTTCAAGGAAACGTTTCTCCTGAGTTTTAGACGAAGTTTCCTGCGGTTTAGTACGTATGCCTGCATTGGGCTGGAAATACCGATTTTGGGATTCTGCACAGAAAGCGTTTGCAAACCGCTGAATCCACACGTGAGTTTAACTGTGTCAGTTGAATGCACACATTGACAGCCATTCAGTTAGATAGCTCCATTTTGGTTTTAGAAGCAGATATTTCTCTGTACAGCCTATGATCCCATTCACTCGGGAATATCCCAACACAGCTCCTAGAAGAATCGTGATTCTGACTCGCTGAATCTCAACATAGATTCAACTCTCTTAGGTGAACGAAGGCACAGCAGAGCAGTTTCAAGGAAACGTTTCTCCTGAGTTTTAGACGAAGTTTCCGGCGGTTTAGTACGTATGCCGGCATTGGACTGGAAATACCGGTATTGGGATTCTGCACAGAAAGGGTTTGCAAACCGCTGAATCCACACGTGAGTTTAACTCTGTCAGTGGAATGCACACATTGACAACCATTCAGTTAGATAGCTCCGTTTTGGTTTTAGAAGCAGATAGTTCTCTGTACAGCCTATGGTCCCATTCACTCGGGAATATCCCAACACAGCTCCTAGAAGAAACGTGTTTCTGACTCGCTGAATCTCAACATAGATTCAACTCTCTTAGGTGTACGAACGCACAGAAGAGCAGTTTCAAGGAAACGTTTCTCCTGAGTTTTAGACGAAGTTTCCTGATGTTTAGTACGTTTGCCGGCATTGGGATGGAAATACCGGTTTTGTGATTCTGCACAGAAAGGGTTTGCAAACCGCTGAATCTACACGTGAGTTTAACTCTGTCAGTTGAATACAGCCATTGACAACCATTCTGTTAGACAGCTCCGTTTTGGTTTTAGAAGCAGATATTTCTCTGTACAGCCTATGGTCCCATTCACTCGGGAATATCCCATCGCAGCTCCTAGAAGAAACGTGTTTCTGACTCGCTGAATCTCAACATATATTCAACTCTCTTAGGTGAACGAACGCACAGCGGAGCAGTTTCAAGGAAACGTTTCTCCTGAGTTTTAGACGAAGTTTCCGGCGGTTTAGTACATATGCCGGCATTGGGCTGGAAATACCGGTTTTGGGATTCTGCACAGAAGGGGTTTGCAAACCGCTGAATCCACACGTGAGTTTTACTCTGTCAGTTGAATGCACACATTGACAGCCATTCAGTTAGATAGCTCCGTTTTGGTTTTAGAAGCAGATAGTTCTCTGTACAGCCTATGGTCCCATTCACTCGGGAATATCCCAACGCAGCTCCTAGAAGAAACGTGTTTCTGACTCGCTGAATCTCAACATAGATTCAACTTTCTTATGTGAACGAAGGCAGAGCAGAGCAGTTTCAAGGAAACGTTTCTCCTGCGTTTTAGACGAAGTTTCCTGCGGTTTAGTACGTATGCCGTCATTGGGCTGGAAATACCGGTTTTGGGATTCTGCAAAGAAAGGGTTTGCCAACCGCTGAATCCACACGTGAGTTTAACTCTGTCAGTTGAATGCACACATGGACAGCCATTCAGTTAGATAGCTCCGTTTTGGTTTTAGAAGCAGATATTTCTCTGTACAGCCTATGGTCCCATTCACTCGGGAATATCCCAACACAACTCCTAGAAGAAACGTGTTTCTGACTCGCTGAATCTCAACATAGATTCAACTCTCTTAGGTGAACGAACGCACAGCAGAGCTGTTTCAAGGAAACGTTTCTCCTGCGTTTTAGACGAAGTTTCCTGCGGTTTAGTACGTATGCCGGCATTGGGCTGGAAATACCGGTTTTGGGATTCTGCAAAGAAAGGGTTTGCCAACCGCTGAATCCACAAGTGAGTTTAACTCTGTCAGTTGAATGCACACATTGACAGCCATTCAGTTAGATAGCTCCGTTTTGGTTTTAGAAGCATATATTTCTCTGTACAGCGTATGGTCCCATTCACTCGGGAATATCCCAACGCAGCTCCTAGAAGAAACGTGTTTATGACTCGCTGAATGTCAACATAGATTCAACTCTCTTAGGTGAACGAACGCACAGCACAGCAGTTTCAAGGAAACGTTTCTCCTGAGTTTTAGACGAAGTTTCCGGAGGTTTAGTACGTATGCCGGCATTGGGCTGGAAATACCGGTATTGGGATTCTGCACAGAAAGGGTTTGCAAACCGCTGAATCCACACGTGAGTTTAACTCTGTCAGTTGAATGAACCCATTGACAACCATTCTGTTAGACAGCTCCGTTTTGGTTTTAGAAGCAGATATTTCTCTGTACAGCCTATGGTCCCAATCACTCGGGAATATCCCACCGCAGCTCCTAGAAGAAACGTGTTTCTGACTCGCTGAATCTCAACATATATTCAACTCTCTTAGGTGAACGAACGCACAGCGGAGCAGTTTCAAGGAAACGTTTCTCCTGAGTTTTAGACGAAGTTTCCGGCGGTTTAGTACATATGCCGGCATTGGGCTGGAAATACCGGTTTTGGGATTCTGCACAGAAGGGGTTTGCAAACCGCTGAATCCACACGTGAGTTTTACTCTGTCGGTTGAATGCACACATTGACAGCCATTCAGTTAGATAGCTCCGTTTTGGTTTTAGAAGCAGATAGTTCTCTGTACAGCCTATGGTCCCATTCACTCGGGAATATCCCAACGCAGCTCCTAGAAGAAACGTGTTTCTGACTCGCTGAATCTCAACATCGATTCAACTCTCTTAGGTAAACGAACGCACAGCAGAGCAGTTTCAAGGAAACGTTTCTCCTGAGTTTTAGACGAAGTTTCCTGCGGTTTAGTACGTATGCCGGCATTGGGCTGGAAATACCGGTTTTGGGATTCTGCACAGAAAGGGTTTGCCAACCGCTGAATCCACACGTGAGTTTAACTCTGTCAGTTGAATGCACACATTGACAACCATTCAGTTAGATAGCTCCGTTTTGGTTTTAGAAGCAGATATTTCTCTGTACAGCCTATGGTCCCATTCAAGCGGGAATATCCCAACACAGCTCCTAGAAGAAACTTGTTTATGACTCGCTGAATCTCAACATAGATTCAACTCTCTTAGGTGAACGAACGCACAGCGGAGCAGTTTCAAGGAAACGTTTCTCCTGAGTTTTAGACGAAGTTTCCTGATGTTTAGTACGTTTGCCGGCATTGGGATGGAAATACCGGTTTTGTGATTCTGCACAGAAAGGGTTTGCAAACCGCTGAATCTACACGTCAGTTTAACACTGTCAGTTGAATGCACACATTGACAACCATTTTGTTAGACAGCTCCGTTTTGGTTTTAAAAGCAGATATTTCGCTGTACAGCCTATGGTCCCATTCACTCGGGAATATCCCAACACACCTCCTAGAAGAAACGTGTTTCTGAGTCGCTGAATCTCAACATAGATTCAACTCTCTTAGGTGAACTAACACACAGCAGAGCAGTTTCAAGGAAACGATTCTCCTGAGTTTTAGACCAAGTTTCCTGCGGTTTAGGACGTATGACGGCATTGTGCTGGAAATACCGGTTTTGGGATTCTGCACAGAAAGGGTTTGCAAACCGCTGAATCCACACGTGAGTTTAACTCTGTCAGTTGAATGCACACATTGACAACCATTCAGTTAGATAGCTCCGTTTTGGTTTTAGAAGCAGATAGTTCTCTGTACAGCCTATGGTCCCATTCACTCGGGAATATCCCAACGAATCTCCTAGAAGAAACGTGTTTCTGACTCGTTGAATCTCAACATAGATTCAACTCTCTTAGGTGAACGAACGCACAGCAGAGCAGTTTCAAGGAAACGTTTCTCCTGAGCTTTAGACGAAGTTTCCTGCGGTTTAGTACGTATGCCGGCATTGGGCTGGAAATACCGGTTTTGGGATTCTGCAAAGAAAGGGTTTGCCAACCGCTGAATCCACACGTGAGTTTAACTCTGTCAGTTGAATGCACACATTGACAGCCATTCAGTTAGATAGCTCCGTTTTGGTTTTAGAAACAGATATTTCTCTGTACAGCCTATGGTCCCATTCACTCGGGAATATCCCAACGCAGCTCCTAGAAGAAACGTGTTTATGACTCGCTGAATCTCAACATAGATTCAACTCTCTTAAGTGAACGAACGCACAGCAGAGCAGTTTCAAGGAAACCTTTCTCCTGAGTTTTAGACGAAGTTTCCTGCGGTTTAGTACGTATGCCGGCATTGGGCTGGAAATACCGGTATTGGGATTCTGCACAGAAAGGGTTTGCAAACCGCTGAATCCACACGTGAGTTTAACTCTGTCAGTTGAATGCACACATTGACAACCATTCAGTTAGATAGCTCCGTTTTGGTTTTAGAAGCAGATATTTCTCTGTACAGCCTATGGTCCCATTCACTCGGGAATATCCCAACACAGCTCCTAGAAGAAACGTGTTTCTGACTCGCTGAATCTCATCATAGATTCAACTCTCTTAGGTGAACGAACGCACAGCAGAGCAGTTTCAAGGAAACGTTTCTCCTGAGTTTTAGACGAAGTTTCCTGATGTTTAGTACGTTTGCCGGCATTGGGATGGAAATACCGGTTTTGTGATTCTGCACAGAAAGGGTTTGCAAACCGCTGAATCTACACGTGAGTTTAACTCTGTCAGTTGAATGCACACATTGACAACCATTTTGTTACACAGCTCCGTTTTGGTTTTAGAAGCAGATATTTCGCTGTACAGCCTATGGTCCCATTCACTCGCGAATATCCCAACACACCTCCTAGAAGAAACGTGTTTCTGACTCGCTGAATCTCAACATAGATTCAACTCTCTTAGGTGAACTAACACACAGCAGAGCAGTTTCAAGGAAACCTTTCTCCTGAGTTTTAGACAAAGTTTCCTGCGGTTTAGGACGTATGCCGGCATTGGGCTGGAAATACCGGTTTTGGGATTCTGCACAGAAAGGGTTTGCAAACCGCTGAATCCACACGTGAGTTTTACTCTGTCAGTTGAATGCACACATGGACAGCCATTCAGTTAGATAGCTCCGTTTTGGTTTTAGAAGCAGATATTTCTCTGTACAGCCTATGGTCCCATTCACTCGGGAATATCCCAACGCAGCTCCTAGAAGAAACGTGTTTCTGACTCGTTGAATCTCAACATAGATTCAACTCTCTTAGGTGAACGAACGCACAGCAGAGCAGTTTCAAGGAAACGTTTCTCCTGAGTTTTAGACGAAGTTTCCTGCGGTTTAGTACGTATGCCGGCATTGGGCTGGAAATACCGGTTTTGGGATTCTGCACAGAAAGCGTTTGCAAACCGCAGAATCCACACGTGAGTTTAACTCTGTCAGTTGAATGCACACATTGACAGCCATTCAGTTAGATAGCTCCGTTTTGGTTTTAGAAGCAGATATTTCTCTGTACAGCCTATGATCCCATTCACTCGGGAATATCCCAACACAGCTCCTAGAAGAATCGTGATTCTGACTCGCTGAATCTCAACATAGATTCAACTCTCTTAGTTTAACGAACGCACAGCAGAGCAGTTTCAAGGAAACGTTTCTCCTGTGATTTACCCGAAGTTTCCTGAAGTTTAGTACGTATGCCGGCATTGGGATGGAAATACCGGGTTTGGGATTCTGCACAGAAACGGTTTGCAATCCGCTGAATGCACACGTGAGTTTAACTCTGTCAGTTGAATGCACCCATTGACAACCATTCTGTTAGACAGCTCCGTTTTGGTTTTAGAAGCAGATATTTCTCTGTACAGCCTATGGTCCCATTCACTCGGGAATATCCCATCGCAGCTCCTAGAAGAAACGTGTTTCTGACTCGCTGAATCTCAACATATATTCAACTCTCTTAGGTGAACGAACGCACAGCGGAGCAGTTTCAAGGAAACGTTTCTCCTGAGTTTTAGACGAAGTTTCCGGCGGTTTAGTACATATGCCGGCATTGGGCTGGAAATACCGGTTTTGGGATTCTGCACAGAAGGGGTTTGCAAACCGCTGAATCCACACGTGAGTTTTACTCTGTCGGTTGAATGCACACATTGACAGCCATTCAATTAGATAGCTCCGTTTTGGTTTTAGAAGCAGATAGTTCTCTGTACAGCCTATGGTCCCATTCACTCGGGAATATCCCACCGCAGCTCCTAGAAGAAACGTGTTTCTGACTCGCTGAATCTCAACATCGATTCAACTCTCTTAGGTGAACGAACGCACAGCAGAGCAGTTTCAAGGAAACGTTTCTCCTGAGTTTTAGACGAAGTTTCCTGCGGTTTAGTACGTATGCCGGCATTGGGCTGGAAATACCGGTTTTGGGATTCTGCACAGAAAGGGTTTGCCAACCGCTGAATCCACACGTGAGTTTAACTCTGTCAGTTGAATGCACACATTGACAACCATTCAGTTAGATAGCTCCGTTTTGGTTTTAGAAGCAGATATTTCTCTGTACAGCCTATGGTCCCATTCACTCGGGAATATCCCAACACAGCTCCTAGAAGAAACGTGTTTCTGACTCGCTGAATCTCAACATAGATTCAACTCTCTTAGCTGAACGAATGCACAGCAGAGCAGTTTTAAGTAAACCTTTCTCCTGAGTCTTAGATGAAGTTTCCTGCGGTTTAGTATGTATGCCGGCATTGGGCTGGAAATACCGGTATTGGGATTCTGCACAGAAAGGGTTTGCAAACCGCTGAATCCACAAGTGAGTTTAACACTGTCAGTTGAATGCCCACATTGACAACCATTCAGTTAGATAGCTCCGTTTTGGATTTAGAAGCAGATATTTCTCTGTACATCCTATGGTCCCATTCACTCGGGAATATCCCAACGCAGCTCCTAGAAGAAACGTGTTTCTGACTCGCTGAATCTCAACATAGATTCAACTCTCTTAGGTGAACGAACGCACAGCAGAGCAGTTTCAAGGAAACGTTTCTCCTGAGTTTTAGACGAAGTTTCCTGCGGTTTAGTACGTATGCCGGCATTGGGCTGGAAATACCGGTTTTGGGATTCTGCACAGAAAGCGTTTGCAAACCGCTGAATCCACACGTGAGTTTACCTCTGTCAGTTGAATGCACACATTGACAGCCATTCAGTTAGATAGCTCCGTTTTGGTTTTAGAAGCAGATATTTCTCTGTACAGCCTATGATCCCATTCACTCGGGAATATCCCAACACAGCTGCTAGAAGAATCGTGATTCTGACTCGCTGAATCTCAACATAGATTCAACTCTCTTAGGTTAACGAACGCACAGCAGAGCAATTTCAAGGAAACGTTTCTCCTGAGATTTACCCGAAGTTTCCTGAAGTTTAGTACGTATGCCGGCATTGGGATGGAAATACCGGTTTGGCATTCTGCACAGAAACGGTTTCCAATCCGCTGAATGCACACGTGAGTTTAACTCTGTCAGTTGAATGCACCCATTGACAACCATTCTGTTAGACAGCTCCGTTTTGGTTTTAGAAGCAGATATTTCGATGTACAGCCTATGGTTCCATTCACTCGGGAATATCCCAACGCAGCTCCTAGAAGAAACGTGTTTCTGACTCGCTGAATCTCAATATAGATTCAACTCACTTAGGTGAACGAACGCACAGCAGAACAGTTTCAAGGAAACGATTCTCCTGAGTTTTATACCAAGTTTACTGCTGTTTAGTACGTATGCCGGCATTGGGCTGGAAATACCGGTTTTGGGATTCTGCACAGAAAGGGTTTGCAAACCGCTGAATCCACACGTGAGTTAAACACTGTCAGTTGAATGCACACATTGACAACCATTCAGTTAGATAGCTCCGTTTTGGTTTTAGAAGGAGATATTTCTCTGTACAGCCTATGGTCCCATTCACTCGGGAATATCCCAATGCAGCTCCTAGAAGAAACGTGTTTCTGACTCGCTGACTCTCAACATAGATTCAACTCTCTTAGGTGAACGAATGCACAGCAGAGCAGTTTCAAGGAAACCTTTCTCCTGAGTTTTAGACGAAGTTTCCTGCGGTTTAGTATGTATGCCGGCATTGGGCTGGAAATACCGGTATTGGGATTCTGCACAGAAAGGGTTTGCAAACCGCTGAATCCACAAGTGAGTTTAACACTGTCAGTTGAATGCACAGATTGACAACCATTCAGTTAGATAGCTCCGTTTTGGATTTAGAAGCAGATATTTCTCTGTACAGCCTATGGTCCCATTCACTCGGGAATATCCCAACGCAGCTCCTAGAAGAAACGTGTTTATGACTCGCTGAATCTCAACATAGATTCAACTCTCTTAGGTGATCGAACGGACAGCAGAGTAGTTTCAAGGAAACGTTTCTCCTGAGTTTTAGACGAAGTTTCCGGCGGTTTAGTACATATGCCGGCATTGGGCTGGAAATACCGGTATTGGGATTCTGCACAGAAAGGGTTTGCAAACCGCTGAATCCACCCGTGAGTTTAACTCTGTCAGTTGAATGCACACATTGACAACCATTCAGTTACATAGCTCCGTTTTGGTTTTAGAAGCAGATATTTCTCTGTACAGCCTATGGTCCCATTCACTCGGGAATATCCCAACACAGCTCCTAGAAGAAACGTGTTTCTGACTCGCTGAATCTCAACATAGATTCAACTCTCTTAGGTGAACGAACGCACAGCAGAGCAGTTTCAAGGAAACGTTTCTCCTGAGTTTTAGACGAAGTTTCCTGATGTTTAGTACGTTTGCCGGCATTGGGATGGAAATACCGGTTTGTGATTCTGCACAGAAAGGGTTTGCAAACCGCTGAATCTACACGTGAGTTTAACTCTGTCAGTTGAATGCACACATTGACAACCATTTTGTTAGACAGCTTCGTTTTGGTTTTAGAAGCAGATATTTCGCTGTACAGCCTATGGTCCCATTCACTCGGGAATATCCCAACACACCTCCTAGAAGAAATGTGTTTCTGACTCGCTGAATCTCAACACAGATTCGATTCTCTTAGGTGAACTAACACACAGCAGAGCAGTTTCAAAGAAACCTTTCTCCTGAGGTTTAGACGAAGGTTCCTGCGGTTTAGGACGTATGCCGGCATTGGGCTGGAAATACCGGTTTGGGGATTCTGCACAGAAAGTTTTTGCAAACCGCTGAATCCACAAGTGAGTTTAACTCTGTCATTTGAATGCACACATTGACAACCATTCAGTTAGATAGCTCCGTTTTGGTTTTAGAAGCAGATATTTCTCTGTACAGCCTATGGTCCCATTCACTCGGGAATATCCCAACGCAGCTCCTAGAAGAAACGTGTTTCTGATTCGCTGAATCTCAACATAGATTCAACTCTCTTAGGTGAACGAACGCACAGCAGAGCAGTTTCAAGGAAATGTTTCTCCTGAGTTTTAGACGAAGTTTCCTGCGGTTTAGTACATATGCCGGCATTGGGCTGGAAATACCGGTTTTGGGATTCTGCAAAGAAAGGGTTTGCAAACCGCTGAATCCACACGTGAGTTTAACTCTGTCAGTTGAATGCACACATTGACAACCATTCAGTTGGATAGCTCCGTTTTGGTTTTAGAAGCAGATATTTCTCTCTAAAGCCTAGGGTCCCATTCACTCGGGAATATCCCAACGCAGCTCCTAGAAGAAACGTGTTTCTGACTCGCTGAATCTCAACATAGATTCAACTCTCTTAGGTGAACGAACGCACAGCAGAGCAGTTTCAAGGAAACGATTCTCCTGAGTTTTAGACGAAGTTTCCTGCGGTTTAGTACGTATGCCGGCATTGGGCTGGAAATACCGGTTTTGGGATTCTGCACAGAAAGCGTTTGCAAACCGCTGAATCCACACGTGAGTTTAACTCTGTCAGTTGAATGCACACATTGACAGCCATTCAGTTAGATAGCTCCGTTTTGGTTTTAGAAGCAGATATTTCTCTGTACAGCCTATGATACCATTCACTCGGGAATATCCCTACACAGCTCCTAGAAGAATCGTGATTCTGACTCGCTGAATCTCAACATAGATTCAACTCTCTTAGGTTAAAGAACGCACAGCAGAGAAATTTCAAGGAAACGTTTCTCCTGAGATTTACCCGAAGTTTCCTGAAGTTTAGTACGTATGCCGGCATTGGGATGGAAATACCGGGTTTGGGATTCTGCACAGAAACCGTTTGCAATACGCTGAATGCACACGTCAGTTTAACTCTGTCAGTTGAATGCACCCATAGACAACCATTCTGTTAGACAGCTCCGTTTTGGTTTTAGAAGCAGATATTTCGCTGTACAGCCTATGGTCCCATTCACTCGGGAATATCCCAACGCAGCTCCTAGAAGAAACGTGTTTCTGACTCGCTGAATCTCAATATAGATTCAACTCTCTTAGGTGAACGAACGCACAGCAGAACAGTTTGAAGGAAACGATTCTCCTGAGTTTTAGACCAAGTTTACTGCTGTTTAGTACGAATGCCGGCATTGGGCTGGAAATACCGGTTTTGGGATTCTGCACAGAAAGGGTTTGCAAACCGCTGAATCCACACGTGAGTTTAACTCTGTCAGTTGAATGCACACATTGACAACCATTCAGTTAGATAGCTCCGTTTTGGTTTTAGAAGCAGATAGTTCTCTGTACAGCCTATGGTCCCATTCACTCGGGAATATCCCAACGCATCTCCTAGAAGAAACGTGTTTCTGACTCGCTGAATCTCAACATAGATTCAACTCTCTTAGGTGAACGAACACACAGCAGAGCAGTTTCAAGGAAACGTTTCTCCTGAGCTTTAGACGAAGTTTCCTGCGGTTTAGTACGTATGCCGGCATTGGACTGGAAATACCGGTATTGGGATTCTGCACAGAAAGGGTTTGCAAACCGCTGAATCCACACGTGAGTTTAACTCTGTCAGTGGAATGCACACATTGACAACCATTCAGTTACATAGCTCCGTTTTGGTTTTAGAAGCAGATATTTCTCTGTACAGCCTATGGTCCCATTCACTCGGGAATATCCCAACACAGCTCCTAGAAGAAACGTGTTTCTGACTCGCTGAATCTCAACATAGATTCAACTCTCTTAGGTGTACGAACGCACAGAAGAGCAGTTTCAAGGAAACGTTTCTCCTGAGTTTTAGACGAAGTTTCCTGATGTTTAGTACGTTTGCCAGCATTGGGATGGAAATACCGGTTTTGTGATTCTGCACAGAAAGGGTTTGCAAACCGCTGAATCTACACGTGAGTTTAACTATGTCAGTTGAATACAGCCATTGACAACCATTCTGTTAGACAGCTCCGTTTTGGTTTTAGAAGCAGATATTTCTCTGTACAGCCTATGGTCCCATTCACTCGGGAATATCCCATCGCAGCTCCTAGAAGAAACGTGTTTCTGACTCGCTGAATCTCAACATATATTCAACTCTCTTAGGTGAACGAACGCACAGCGGAGCAGTTTCAAGGAAACGTTTCTCCTGAGTTTTAGACGAAGTTTCCGGCGGTTTAGTACATATGCCGGCATTGGGCTGGAAATACCGGTTTTGGGATTCTGCACAGAAGGGGTTTGCAAACCGCTGAATCCACACGTGAGTTTTACTCTGTCAGTTGAATGCACACATTGACAGCCATTCAGTTAGATAGCTCCGTTTTGGTTTTAGAAGCAGATAGTTCTCTGTACAGCCTATGGTCCCATTCACTCGGGAATATCCCAACGCAGCTCCTAGAAGAAACGTGTTTCTGACTCGCTGAATCTCAACATAGATTCAACTTTCTTATGTGAACGAAGGCAGAGCACAGCAGTTTCAAGGAAACGTTTCTCCTGCGTTTTAGACGAAGTTTCCTGCGGTTTAGTACGTATGCCGTCATTGGGCTGGAAATACCGGTTTTGGGATTCTGCAAAGAAAGGGTTTGCCAACCGCTGAATCCACACGTGAGTTTAACTCTGTCAGTTGAATGCACACATGGACAGCCATTCAGTTAGATAGCTCCGTTTTGGTTTTAGAAGCAGATATTTCTCTGTACAGCCTATGGTCCCATTCACTCGGGAATATCCCAACACAACTCCTAGAAGAAACGTGTTTCTGACTCGCTGAATCTCAACATAGATTCAACTCTCTTAGGTGAACGAACGCACAGCAGAGCTGTTTCAAGGAAACGTTTCTCCTGCATTTTAGACGAAGTTTCCTGCGGTTTAGTACGTATGCCGGCATTGGGCTGGAAATACCGGTTTTGGGATTCTGCAAAGAAAGGGTTTGCCAACCGCTGAATCCACAAGTGAGTTTAACTCTGTCAGTTGAATGCACACATTGACAGCCATTCAGTTAGATAGCTCCGTTTTGGTTTTAGAAGCATATATTTCTCTGTACAGCCTATGGTCCCATTCACTCGGGAATATCCCAACGCAGCTCCTAGAAGAAACGTGTTTATGACTCGCTGAATGTCAACATAGATTCAACTCTCTTAGGTGAACGAACGCACAGCACAGCAGTTTCAAGGAAACGTTTCTCCTGAGTTTTAGACGAAGTTTCCGGAGGTTTAGTACGTATGCCGGCATTGGGCTGGAAATACCGGTATTGGGATTCTGCACAGAAAGGGTTTGCAAACCGCTGAATCCACACGTGAGTTTAACTCTGTCAGTTGAATGCACACATTGACAACCATTCAGTTAGATAGCTCCGTTTTGGTTTTAGAAGCAGATATTTCTCTTTACAGCCTATGGTCCCATTCACTCGGGAATATCCCAACACAGCTCCTAGAAGAAACGTGTTTCTGACTCGGTGAATCTCATCATAGATTCAACTCTCTTAGGTGAACGAACGCACAGCAGAGCAGTTTCAAGGAAACGTTTCTCCTGAGTTTTAGACGAAGTTTCCTGATGTTTAGTACGTTTTCCGGCATTGGGATGGAAATACCGGTTTTGTGATTCTGCACAGAAAGGGTTTGCAAACCGCTGAATCTACACGTGAGTTTAACTCTGTCAGTTGAATGCACACATTGACAACCATTTTGTTAGACAGCTCCGTTTTGGTTTTAGAAGCAGATATTTCGCTGTACAGACTATGGTCACATTCACTCGGGAATATCCCAACACACCTCCTAGAAGAAACGTGTTTCTGACGCGCTGAATCTCAACATAGATTCAACTCTCTTAGGTGAACGAACACACAGCAGAGCAGTTTCAAGGAAACCTTTCTCCTGAGTTTTAGACGAAGTTTCCTGCGGTTTAGGACGTATGCCGGCATTGGGCTGGAAATACCGGTTTTGGGATTCTGCACAGAAAGGGTTTGCAAACCGCTGAATCCACACGTGAGTTTAACTCTGTCAGTTGAATGCACCCATTGACAACCATTCTGTTAGACAGCTCCGTTTTGGTTTTAGAAGCAGATATTTCTCTGTACAGCCTATGGTCCCAATCACTCGGGAATATCCCACCGCAGCTCCTAGAAGAAACGTGTTTCTGACTCGCTGAATCTCAACATATATTCAACTCTCTTAGGTGAACGAACGCACAGCGGAGCAGTTTCAAGGAAACGTTTCTCCTGAGTTTTAGACGAAGTTTCCGGCGGTTTAGTCCATATGCCGGCATTGGGCTGGAAATACCGGTTTTGGGATTCTGCACAGAAGGGGTTTGCAAACCGCTGAATCCACACGTGAGTTTTACTCTGTCGGTTGAATGCACACATTGACAGCCATTCAGTTAGATAGCTCCATTTTGGTTTTAGAAGCAGATAGTTCTCTGTACAGCCTATGGTCCCATTCACTCGGGAATATCCCAACGCAGCTCCTAGAAGAAACGTGTTTCTGACTCGCTGAATCTCAACATCGATTCAACTCTCTTAGGTGAACGAACTCACAGCAGAGCAGTTTCAAGGAAACGTTTCTCCTGAGTTTTAGACGAAGTTTCCTGCGGTTTAGTACGTATGCCGGCATTGGGCTGGAAATACCGGTTTTGGGATTCTGCACAGAAAGGGTTTGCCAACCGCTGAATCCACACGTGAGTTTAACTCTGTCAGTTGAATGCACACATTGACAACCATTCAGTTAGATAGCTCCGTTTTGGTTTTAGAAGCAGATATTTCTCTGTACAGCCTATGGTCCCATTCAAGCGGGAATATCCCAACACAGCTCCTAGAAGAAACTTGTTTATGACTCGCTGAATCTCAACATAGATTCAACTCTCTTAGGTGAACGAACGCACAGCGGAGCAGTTTCAAGGAAACGTTTCTCCTGAGTTTTAGTCGAAGTTTCCTGATGTTTAGTACGTTTGCCGGCATTGGGATGGAAATACCGGTTTTGTGATTCTGCACAGAAAGGGTTTGCAAACCGCTGAATCTACACGTCAGTTTAACTCTGTCAGTTGAATGCACACATTGACAACCATTTTGTTAGACAGCTCCGTTTTGGTTTTAAAAGCAGATATTTCGCTGTACAGCCTATGGTCCCATTCACTCGGGAATATCCCAACACACCTCCTAGAAGAAACGTGTTTCTGAGTCGCTGAATCTCAACATAGATTCAACTCTCTTAGGTGAACTAACACACAGCAGAGCAGTTTCAAGGAAACGATTCTCCTGAGTTTTAGACCAAGTTTCCTGCGGTTTAGGACGTATGACGGCATTGTGCTGGAAATACCGGTTTTGGGATTCTGCACAGAAAGGGTTTGCAAACCGCTGAATCCACACGTGAGTTTAACTCTGTCAGTTGAATGCACACATTGACAACCATTCAGTTAGATAGCTCCGTTTTGGTTTTAGAAGCAGATAGTTCTCTGTACAGCCTATGGTCCCATTCACTCGGGAATATCCCAACGAATCTCCTAGAAGAAACGTGTTTCTGACTCGTTGAATCTCAACATAGATTCAACTCTCTTAGGTGAACGAACGCACAGCAGAGCAGTTTCAAGGAAACGTTTCTCCTGAGCTTTAGACGAAGTTTCCTGCGGTTTAGTACGTATGCCGGCATTGGGCTGGAAATACCGGTTTTGGGATTCTGCAAAGAAAGGGTTTGCCAACCGCTGAATCCACACGTGAGTTTAACTCTGTCAGTTGAATGCACACATTGACAGCCATTCAGTTAGATAGCTCCGTTTTGGTTTTAGAAGCAGATATTTCTCTGTACAGCCTATGGTCCCATTCACTCGGGAATATCCCAACGCAGCTCCTAGAAGAAACGTGTTTATGACTCGCTGAATCTCAACATAGATTCAACTCTCTTAAGTGAACGAACGCACAGCAGAGCAGTTTCAAGGAAACCTTTCTCCTGAGTTTTAGACGAAGTTTCCTGCGGTTTAGTACGTATGCCGGCATTGGGCTGGAAATACCGGTATTGGGATTCTGCACAGAAAGGGTTTGCAAACCGCTGAATCCACACGTGAGTTTAACTCTGTCAGTTGAATGCACACATTGACAACCATTCAGTTAGATAGCTCCGTTTTGGTTTTAGAAGCAGATAGTTCTCTGTACAGCCTATGGTCCCATTCACTCGGGAATATCCCAACGCATCTCCTAGAAGAAACGTGTTTCTGACTCGCTGAATCTCAACATAGATTCAACTCTCTTAGGTGAACGAACACACAGCAGAGCAGTTTCAAGGAAACGTTTCTCCTGAGCTTTAGACGAAGTTTCCTGCGGTTTAGTACGTATGCCGGCATTGGACTGGAAATACCGGTATTGGGATTCTGCACAGAAAGGGTTTGCAAACCGCTGAATCCACACGTGAGTTTAACTCTGTCAGTGGAATGCACACATTGACAACCATTCAGTTACATAGCTCCGTTTTGGTTTTAGAAGCAGATATTTCTCTGTACAGCCTATGGTCCCATTCACTCGGGAATATCCCAACACAGCTCCTAGAAGAAACGTGTTTCTGACTCGCTGAATCTCAACATAGATTCAACTCTCTTAGGTGTACGAACGCACAGAAGAGCAGTTTCAAGGAAACGTTTCTCCTGAGTTTTAGACGAAGTTTCCTGATGTTTAGTACGTTTGCCGGCATTGGGATGGAAATACCGGTTTTGTGATTCTGCACAGAAAGGGTTTGCAAACCGCTGAATCTACACGTGAGTTTAACTATGTCTGTTGAATACAGCCATTGACAACCATTCTGTTAGACAGCTCCGTTTTGGTTTTAGAAGCAGATATTTCTCTGTACAGCCTATGGTCCCATTCACTCGGGAATATCCCATCGCAGCTCCTAGAAGAAACGTGTTTCTGACTCGCTGAATCTCAACATATATTCAACTCTCTTAGGTGAACGAACGCACAGCGGAGCAGTTTCAAGGAAACGTTTCTCCTGAGTTTTAGACGAAGTTTCCGGCGGTTTAGTACATATGCCGGCATTGGGCTGGAAATACCGGTTTTGGGATTCTGCACAGAAGGGGTTTGCAAACCGCTGAATCCACACGTGAGTTTTACTCTGTCAGTTGAATGCACACATTGACAGCCATTCAGTTAGATAGCTCCGTTTTGGTTTTAGAAGCAGATAGTTCTCTGTACAGCCTATGGTCCCATTCACTCGGGAATATCCCAACGCAGCTCCTAGAAGAAACGTGTTTCTGACTCGCTGAATCTCAACATAGATTCAACTTTCTTATGTGAACGAAGGCAGAGCACAGCAGTTTCAAGGAAACGTTTCTCCTGCGTTTTAGACGAAGTTTCCTGCGGTTTAGTACGTATGCCGTCATTGGGCTGGAAATACCGGTTTTGGGATTCTGCAAAGAAAGGGTTTGCCAACCGCTGAATCCACACCTGAGTTTAACTCTGTCAGTTGAATGCACACATGGACAGCCATTCAGTTAGATAGCTCCGTTTTGGTTTTAGAAGCAGATATTTCTCTGTACAGCCTATGGTCCCATTCACTCGGGAATATCCCAACACAACTCCTAGAAGAAACGTGTTTCTGACTCGCTGAATCTCAACATAGATTCAACTCTCTTAGGTGAACGAACGCACAGCAGAGCTGTTTCAAGGAAACGTTTCTCCTGCATTTTAGACGAAGTTTCCTGCGGTTTAGTACGTATGCCGGCATTGGGCTGGAAATACCGGTTTTGGGATTCTGCAAAGAAAGGGTTTGCCAACCGCTGAATCCACAAGTGAGTTTAACTCTGTCAGTTGAATGCACACATTGACAGCCATTCAGTTAGATAGCTCCGTTTTGGTTTTAGAAGCATATATTTCTCTGTACAGCCTATGGTCCCATTCACTCGGGAATATCCCAACGCAGCTCCTAGAAGAAACGTGTTTATGACTCGCTGAATGTCAACATAGATTCAACTCTCTTAGGTGAACGAACGCACAGCACAGCAGTTTCAAGGAAACGTTTCTCCTGAGTTTTAGACGAAGTTTCCGGAGGTTTAGTACGTATGCCGGCATTGGGCTGGAAATACCGGTATTGGGATTCTGCACAGAAAGGGTTTGCAAACCGCTGAATCCACACGTGAGTTTAACTCTGTCAGTTGAATGCACACATTGACAACCATTCAGTTAGATAGCTCCGTTTTGGTTTTAGAAGCAGATATTTCTCTTTACAGCCTATGGTCCCATTCACTCGGGAATATCCCAACACAGCTCCTAGAAGAAACGTGTTTCTGACTCGGTGAATCTCATCATAGATTCAACTCTCTTAGGTGAACGAACGCACAGCAGAGCAGTTTCAAGGAAACGTTTCTCCTGAGTTTTAGACGAAGTTTCCTGATGTTTAGTACGTTTTCCGGCATTGGGATGGAAATACCGGTTTTGTGATTCTGCACAGAAAGGGTTTGCAAACCGCTGAATCTACACGTGAGTTTAACTCTGTCAGTTGAATGCACACATTGACAACCATTTTGTTAGACAGCTCCGTTTTGGTTTTAGAAGCAGATATTTCGCTGTACAGACTATGGTCACATTCACTCGGGAATATCCCAACACACCTCCTAGAAGAAACGTGTTTCTGACGCGCTGAATCTCAACATAGATTCAACTCTCTTAGGTGAACGAACACACAGCAGAGCAGTTTCAAGGAAACCTTTCTCCTGAGTTTTAGACGAAGTTTCCTGCGGTTTAGGACGTATGCCGGCATTGGGCTGGAAATACCGGTTTTGGGATTCTGCACAGAAAGGGTTTGCAAACCGCTGAATCCACACGTGAGTTTAACTCTGTCAGTTGAATGCACCCATTGACAACCATTCTGTTAGACAGCTCCGTTTTGGTTTTAGAAGCAGATATTTCTCTGTACAGCCTATGGTCCCAATCACTCGGGAATATCCCACCGCAGCTCCTAGAAGAAACGTGTTTCTGACTCGCTGAATCTCAACATATATTCAACTCTCTTAGGTGAACGAACGCACAGCGGAGCAGTTTCAAGGAAACGTTTCTCCTGAGTTTTAGACGAAGTTTCCGGCGGTTTAGTCCATATGCCGGCATTGGGCTGGAAATACCGGTTTTGGGATTCTGCACAGAAGGGGTTTGCAAACCGCTGAATCCACACGTGAGTTTTACTCTGTCGGTTGAATGCACACATTGACAGCCATTCAGTTAGATAGCTCCGTTTTGGTTTTAGAAGCAGATAGTTCTCTGTACAGCCTATGGTCCCATTCACTCGGGAATATCCCAACGCAGCTCCTAGAAGAAACGTGTTTCTGACTCGCTGAATCTCAACATCGATTCAACTCTCTTAGGTGAACGAACTCACAGCAGAGCAGTTTCAAGGAAACGTTTCTCCTGAGTTTTAGACGAAGTTTCCTGCGGTTTAGTACGTATGCCGGCATTGGGCTGGAAATACCGGTTTTGGGATTCTGCACAGAAAGGGTTTGCCAACCGCTGAATCCACACGTGAGTTTAACTCTGTCAGTTGAATGCACACATTGACAACCATTCAGTTAGATAGCTCCGTTTTGGTTTTAGAAGCAGATATTTCTCTGTACAGCCTATGGTCCCATTCAAGCGGGAATATCCCAACACAGCTCCTAGAAGAAACTTGTTTATGACTCGCTGAATCTCAACATAGATTCAACTCTCTTAGGTGAACGAACGCACAGCGGAGCAGTTTCAAGGAAACGTTTCTCCTGAGTTTTAGTCGAAGTTTCCTGATGTTTAGTACGTTTGCCGGCATTGGGATGGAAATACCGGTTTTGTGATTCTGCACAGAAAGGGTTTGCAAACCGCTGAATCTACACGTCAGTTTAACTCTGTCAGTTGAATGCACACATTGACAACCATTTTGTTAGACAGCTCCGTTTTGGTTTTAAAAGCAGATATTTCGCTGTACAGCCTATGGTCCCATTCACTCGGGAATATCCCAACACACCTCCTAGAAGAAACGTGTTTCTGAGTCGCTGAATCTCAACATAGATTCAACTCTCTTAGGTGAACTAACACACAGCAGAGCAGTTTCAAGGAAACGATTCTCCTGAGTTTTAGACCAAGTTTCCTGCGGTTTAGGACGTATGACGGCATTGTGCTGGAAATACCGGTTTTGGGATTCTGCACAGAAAGGGTTTGCAAACCGCTGAATCCACACGTGAGTTTAACTCTGTCAGTTGAATGCACACATTGACAACCATTCAGTTAGATAGCTCCGTTTTGGTTTTAGAAGCAGATAGTTCTCTGTACAGCCTATGGTCCCATTCACTCGGGAATATCCCAACGAATCTCCTAGAAGAAACGTGTTTCTGACTCGTTGAATCTCAACATAGATTCAACTCTCTTAGGTGAACGAACGCACAGCAGAGCAGTTTCAAGGAAACGTTTCTCCTGAGCTTTAGACGAAGTTTCCTGCGGTTTAGTACGTATGCCGGCATTGGGCTGGAAATACCGGTTTTGGGATTCTGCAAAGAAAGGGTTTGCCAACCGCTGAATCCACACGTGAGTTTAACTCTGTCAGTTGAATGCACACATTGACAGCCATTCAGTTAGATAGCTCCGTTTTGGTTTTAGAAGCAGATATTTCTCTGTACAGCCTATGGTCCCATTCACTCGGGAATATCCCAACGCAGCTCCTAGAAGAAACGTGTTTATGACTCGCTGAATCTCAACATAGATTCAACTCTCTTAAGTGAACGAACGCACAGCAGAGCAGTTTCAAGGAAACCTTTCTCCTGAGTTTTAGACGAAGTTTCCTGCGGTTTAGTACGTATGCCGGCATTGGGCTGGAAATACCGGTATTGGGATTCTGCACAGAAAGGGTTTGCAAACCGCTGAATCCACACGTGAGTTTAACTCTGTCAGTTGAATGCACACATTGACAACCATTCAGTTAGATAGCTCCGTTTTGGTTTTAGAAGCAGATATTTCTCTGTACAGCCTATGGTCCCATTCACTCGGGAATATCCCAACACAGCTCCTAGAAGAAACGTGTTTCTGACTCGCTGAATCTCATCATAGATTCAACTCTCTTAGGTGAACGAACGCACAGCAGAGCAGTTTCAAGGAAACGTTTCTCCTGAGTTTTAGACGAAGTTTCCTGATGTTTAGTACGTTTGCCGGCATTGGGATGGAAATACCGGTTTTGTGATTCTGCACAGAAAGGGTTTGCAAACCGCTGAATCTACACGTGAGTTTAACTCTGTCAGTTGAATGCACACATTGACAACCATTTTGTTACACAGCTCCGTTTTGGTTTTAGAAGCAGATATTTCGCTGTACAGCCTATGGTCCCATTCACTCGGGAATATCCCAACACACCTCCTAGAAGAAACGTGTTTCTGACTCGCTGAATCTCAACATAGATTCAACTCTCTTAGGTGAACTAACACACAGCAGAGCAGTTTCAAGGAAACCTTTCTCCTGAGTTTTAGACAAAGTTTCCTGCGGTTTAGGACGTATGCCGGCATTGGGCTGGAAATACCGGTTTTGGGATTCTGCACAGAAAGGGTTTGCAAACCGCTGAATCCACACGTGAGTTTTACTCTGTCAGTTGAATGCACACATGGACAGCCATTCAGTTAGATAGCTCCGTTTTGGTTTTAGAAGCAGATATTTCTCTGTACAGCCTATGGTCCCATTCACTCGGGAATATCCCAACGCAGCTCCTAGAAGAAACGTGTTTCTGACTCGTTGAATCTCAACATAGATTCAACTCTCTTAGGTGAACGAACGCACAGCAGAGCAGTTTCAAGGAAACGTTTCTCCTGAGTTTTAGACGAAGTTTCCTGCGGTTTAGTACGTATGCCGGCATTGGGCTGGAAATACCGGTTTTGGGATTCTGCACAGAAAGCGTTTGCAAACCGCTGAATCCACACGTGAGTTTAACTCTGTCAGTTGAATGCACACATTGACAGCCATTCAGTTAGATAGCTCCGTTTTGGTTTTAGAAGCAGATATTTCTCTGTACAGCCTATGATCCCATTCACTCGGGAATATCCCAACACAGCTCCTAGAAGAATCGTGATTCTGACTCGCTGAATCTCAACATAGATTCAACTCTCTTAGTTTAACGAACGCACAGCAGAGCAGTTTCAAGGAAACGTTTCTCCTGAGATTTACCCGAAGTTTCCTGAAGTTTAGTACGTATGCCGGCATTGGGATGGAAATACCGGGTTTGGGATTCTGCACAGAAACGGTTTGCAATCCGCTGAATGCACACGTGAGTTTAACTCTGTCAGTTGAATGCACCCATTGACAACCATTCTGTTAGACAGCTCCGTTTTGGTTTTAGAAGCAGATATTTCTCTGTACAGCCTATGGTCCCATTCACTCGGGAATATCCCATCGCAGCTCCTAGAAGAAACGTGTTTCTGACTCGCTGAATCTCAACATATATTCAACTCTCTTAGGTGAACGAACGCACAGCGGAGCAGTTTCAAGGAAACGTTTCTCCTGAGTTTTAGACGAAGTTTCCGGCGGTTTAGTACATATGCCGGCATTGGGCTGGAAATACCGGTTTTGGGATTCTGCACAGAAGGGGTTTGCAAACCGCTGAATCCACACGTGAGTTTTACTCTGTCGGTTGAATGCACACATTGACAGCCATTCAGTTAGATAGCTCCGTTTTGGTTTTAGAAGCAGATAGTTCTCTGTACAGCCTATGGTCCCATTCACTCGGGAATATCCCAACGCAGCTCCTAGAAGAAACGTGTTTCTGACTCGCTGAATCTCAACATCGATTCAACTCTCTTAGGTGAACGAACGCACAGCAGAGCAGTTTCAAGGAAACGTTTCTCCTGAGTTTTAGACGAAGTTTCCTGCGGTTTAGTACGTATGCCGGCATTGGGCTGGAAATACCGGTTTTGGGATTCTGCACAGAAAGGGTTTGCCAACCGCTGAATCCACACGTGAGTTTAACTCTGTCAGTTGAATGCACACATTGACAACCATTCAGTTAGATAGCTCCGTTTTGGTTTTAGAAGCAGATATTTCTCTGTACAGCCTATGGTCCCATTCACTCGGGAATATCCCAACACAGCTCCTAGAAGAAACGTGTTTCTGACTCGCTGAATCTCAACATAGATTCAACTCTCTTAGCTGAACGAATGCACAGCAGAGCAGTTTTAAGGAAACCTTTCTCCTGAGTCTTAGATGAAGTTTCCTGCGGATTAGTATGTATGCCGGCATTGGGCTGGAAATACCGGTATTGGGATTCTGCACAGAAAGGGTTTGCAAACCGCTGAATCCACAAGTGAGTTTAACACTGTCAGTTGAATGCCCACATTGACAACCATTCAGTTAGATAGCTCCGTTTTGGATTTAGAAGCAGATATTTCTCTGTACAGCCTATGGTCCCATTCACTCGGGAATATCCCAACGCAGCTCCTAGAAGAAACGTGTTTATGACTCGCTGAATCTCAACATAGATTCAACTCTCTTAGGTGATTGAACGGACAGCAGAGCAGTTTCAAGGAAACGTTTCTCCTGAGTTTTAGACGAAGTTTCCGGCGGTTTAGTACATATGCCGGCATTGGGCTGGAAATACCGGTATTGGGATTCTGCACAGCAAGGGTTTGCAAACCGCTGAATCCACACGTGAGTTTAACTCTGTCAGTTGAATGCACACATTGACAACCATTCAGTTAGATAGCTCCGTTTTGGTTTTAGAAGCAGATATTTCTCTGTACAGCCTATGGTCCCATTCACTCGGGAATATCCCAACACAGCTCCTAGAAGAAACGTGTTTCTGACTCGCTGAATCTCATCATAGATTCAACTCTCTTAGGTGAACGAACGCACAGCAGAGCAGTTTCAAGGAAACGTTTCTCCTGAGTTTTAGACGAAATTTCGTGATGTTTAGTATGTTTTCCGGCATTGGGATGGAAATACCGGTTCTGTGATTCTGCACAGAAACGGTTTGCAAACCGCTGAATCTACACGTGAGTTTAACTCTGTCAGTTGAATGCACACATTGACAACCATTTTGTTAGACAGCTCCGTTTTGATTTTAGAAGCAGATATTTCGCTGTACAGCCTATGGTCCCATTCACTCGGGAATATCCCAACACACCTCCTAGAAGAAACGTGTTTCTGACTCGCGGAATCTCAACATAGATTCAACTCTCTTAGGTGAACTAACAAACAGCAGAGCAGTTTCAAGGAAACCTTTCTCCTGAGTTTTAGACGAAGTTTCCTGCGGTTTAGGACGTATGCCGGCATTGGGCTGGAAATACCGGTTTTGGGATTCTGCACAGAAACGGTTTGCAAACCGCTGAATCCACACGTGAGTTTTACTCTGTCAGTTGAATGCACACATTGACAACCATTCAGTTAGATAGCTCCGTTTTGGTTTTAGAAGCAGATATTTCTCTGTACAGCCTATGGTCCCATTCACTCGGGAATATCCCAACGCAGCTCCTAGAAGAAACGTGTTTCTGACTCGCTGAATCTCAACATAGATTCAACTCTCTTAGGTGAACGAACGCACAGCAGAGCAGTTTCAAGGAAACGTTTCTCCTGAGTTTTAGACGACGTTTCCTGCGGTTTAGTACGTATGCCGGCATTGGGCTGGAAATACCGGTTTTGGGATTCTGCACAGAAAGCGTTTGCAAACCGCAGAATCCACACGTGAGTTTACCTCTGTCATTTGAATGCACACATTGACAGCCATTCAGTTAGATAGCTCCGTTTTGGTTTTAGAAGCAGATATTTCTCTGTACAGCCTATGATCCCATTCACTCGGGAATATCCCAACACAGCTGCTAGAAGAATCGTGATTCTGACTCGCTGAATCTCAACATAGATTCAACTCTCTTAGGTTAACGAACGCACAGCAGAGCAATTTCAAGGAAACGTTTCTCCTGAGATTTACCCGAAGTTTCCTGAAGTTTAGTACGTATGCCGGCATTGGGATGGAAATACCGGTTTGGCATTCTGCACAGAAACGGTTTCCAATCCGCTGAATGCACACGTGAGTTTAACTCTGTCAGTTGAATGCACCCATTGACAACCATTCTGTTAGACAGCTCCGTTTTGGTTTTAGAAGCAGATATTTCGATGTACAGCCTATGGTTCCATTCACTCGGGAATATCCCAACGCAGCTCCTAGAAGAAACGTGTTTCTGACTCGCTGAATCTCAATATAGATTCAACTCACTTAGGTGAACGAACGCACAGCAGAACAGTTTCAAGGAAACGATTCTCCTGAGTTTTAGACCAAGTTTACTGCTGTTTAGTACGTATGCCGGCATTGGGCTGGAAATACCGGTTTTGGGATTCTGCACAGAAAGTGTTTGCAAACCGCTGAATCCACACGTGAGTTAAACACTGTCAGTTGAATGCACACATTGACAACCATTCAGTTAGATAGCTCCGTTTTGGTTTTAGAAGGAGATATTTCTCTGTACAGCCTATGGTCCCATTCACTCGGGAATATCCCAACGCAGCTCCTAGAAGAAACGTGTTTCTGACTCGCTGAATCTCAACATAGATTCAACTCTCTTAGGTGAACGAATGCACAGCAGAGCAGTTTCAAGGAAACCTTTCTCCTGAGTTTTAGACGAAGTTTCCTGCGGTTTAGTATGTATGCCGGCATTGGGCTGGAAATACCGGTATTGGGATTCTGCACAGAAAGGGTTTGCAAACCGCTGAATCCACAAGTGAGTTTAACACTGTCAGTTGAATGCACACATTGACAACCATTCAGTTAGATAGCTCCGTTTTGGATTTAGAAGCAGATATTTCTCTGTACAGCCTATGGTCCCATTCACTCGGGAATATCCCAACACAGCTCCTAGAAGAAACGTGTTTCTGACTCGCTGAATCTCATCATAGATTCAACTCTCTTAGGTGAACGAACGCACAGCAGAGCAGTTTCAAGGAAACGTTTCTCCTGAGTTTTAGACGAAGTTTCCTGATGTTTAGTACGTTTGCCGGCATTGGGATGGAAATACCGGTTTTGTGATTCTGCACAGAAAGGGTTTGCAAACCGCTGAATCTACACGTGAGTTTAACTCTGTCAGTTGAATGCACACGTTGACAACCATTTTGTTACACAGCTCCGTTTTGGTTTTAGAAGCAGATATTTCGCTGTACAGCCTATGGTCCCATTCACTCGGGAATATCCCAACACACTTCCTAGAAGAAACGTGTTTCTGACTCGCTGAATCTCAACATAGATTCAACTCTCTTAGGTGAACTAACACACAGCAGAGCAGTTTCAAGGAAACCTTTCTCCTGAGTTTTAGACAAAGTTTCCTGCGGTTTAGGACGTATGCCGGCATTGGGCTGGAAATACCGGTTTTGGGATTCTGCACAGAAAGGGTTTGCAAACCGCTGAATCCACACGTGAGTATTACTCTGTCAGGTGAATGCACACATGGACAGCCATTCAGTTAGATAACTCCGTTTTGGTTTTAGAAGCAGATAGTTCTCTGTACAGCCTATGGTCCCATTCACTCGGGAATATCCCAACGCAGCTCCTAGAAGAAACGTGTTTCTGACTCGCTGAATCTCAACATCGATTCAACTCTCTTAGGTGAACGAACGCACAGCAGAGCAGTTTCAAGGAAACGTTTCTCCTGAGTTTTAGACGAAGTTTCCTGCGGTTTAGTACGTATGCCGGCATTGGGCTGGAAATACCGGTTTTGGGATTCTGCACAGAAAGGGTTTGCCAACCGCTGAATCCACACGTGAGTTTAACTCTGTCAGTTGAATGCACACATTGACAACCATTCAGTTAGATAGCTCCGTTTTGGTTTTAGAAGCAGATATTTCTCTGTACAGCCTATGGTCCCATTCACTCGGGAATATCCCAACACAGCTCCTAGAAGAAACTTGTTTATGACTCGCTGAATCTCAACATAGATTCAACTCTCTTAGGTGAACGAACGCACAGCAGAGCAGTTTCAAGGAAACGTTTCTCCTGAGTTTTAGACGAAGTTTCCTGATGTTTAGTACGTTTGCCGGCATTGGGATGGAAATACCGGTTTTGTGATTCTGCACAGAAAGGGTTTGCAAACCGCTGAATCTACACGTGAGTTTAACTCTGTCAGTTGAATGCACACATTGACAACCATTTTGTTAGACAGCTCCGTTTTGGTTTTAGAAGCAGATATTTCGCTGTACAGCCTATGGTCCCATTCACTCGGGAATATCCCAACACACCTCCTAGAAGAAACGTGTTTCTGAGTCGCTGAATCTCAACATAGATTCAACTCTCTTAGGTGAACGAACACACAGCAGAGCAGTTTCAAGGAAACCTTTCTCCTGAGTTTTAGACAAAGTTTCCTGCGGTTTAGGACGTATGACGGCATTGTGCTGGAAATACCGGTTTCGGGATTCTGCACAGAAAGGGGTTGCAAACCGCTGAATCCACACGTGAGTTTAACTCTGTCAGTTGAATGCACACATTGACAACCATTCAGTTAGATAGCTCCGTTTTGGTTTTAGAAGCAGATAGTTCTCTGTACAGCCTATGGTCCCATTCACTCGGGAATATCCCAACGCATCTCCTAGAAGAAACGTGTTTCTGACTCGCTGAATCTCAATATAGATTCAGCTCTCTTAGGTGAACGAACGCACAGCAGAACAGTTTCAAGGAAAAGATTCTCCTGAGTTTTAGACCAAGTTTACTGCTGTTTAGTACGTATGCCGGCATTGGGCTGGAAATACCGGTTTTGGGATTCTGCACAGAAAGGGTTTGCAAACCGCTGAATCCACACGTGAGTTATACACTGTCAGTTGAATGCACACATTGACAACCATTCAGTTAGATAGCTCCGTTTTGGTTTTAGAAGGAGATATTTCTCTGTACAGCCTATGGTCCCATTCACTCGGGAACATCTCAACGCAGCTCCTAGAAGAAACGAGTTTCTGACTCGCTGAATCTCAACATAGATTCAACTCTCTTAGCTGAACGAATGCACAGCAGAGCAGTTTCAAGGAAACCTTTCTCCTGAGTCTTAGATGAAGTTTCCTGCGGTTTAGTATGTATGCCGGCATTGGGCTGGAAATACCGGTATTGGGATTCTGCACAGAAAGGGTTTGCAAACCGCTGAATCCACAAGTGAGTTTAACACTGTCAGTTGAATGCACACATTGACAACCATTCAGTTAGATAGCTCCGTTTTGGATTTAGAAGCAGATATTTCTCTGTACAGCCTATGGTCCCATTCACTCGGGAATATCCCAACGCAGCTCCTAGAAGAAACGTGTTTATGATTCGCTGAATCTCAACATAGATTCAACTCTCTTAGGTGATCGAACGGACAGCAGAGCAGTTTCAAGGAAACGTTTCTCCTGAGTTTTAGACGAAGTTTCCGGCGGTTTAGTACATATGCCGGCATTGGGCTGGAAATACCGGTATTGGGATTCTGCACAGAAAGGGTTTGCAAACCGCTGAATCCACACGTGAGTTTAACTCTGTCAGTTGAATGCACACATTGACAACCATTCAGTTAGATAGCTCCGTTTTGGTTTTAGAAGCAGATATTTCTCTGTACAGCCTATGGTCCCATTCACTCGGGAATATCCCAACACAGCTCCTAGAAGAAACGTGTTTCTGACTCGCTGAATCTCATCATAGATTCAACTCTCTTAGGTGAACGAACGCACAGCAGAGCAGTTTCAAGGAAACGTTTCTCCTGAGTTTTAGACGAAGTTTCCTGATGTTTAGTACGTTTTCCGGCATTGGGATGGAAATACCGGTTTTGTGATTCTGCACAGAAAGGGTTTGCAAACCGCTGAATCTACACGTGAGTTTAACTCTGTCAGTTGAATGCACACATTGACAACCATTTGGTTAGACAGCTCCGTTTTGATTTTAGAAGCAGATATTTCGCTGTACAGCCTATGGTCCCATTCACTCGGGAATATCCCAACACACCTCCTAGAAGAAACGTGTTTCTGACTCGCTGAATCTCAACATAGATTCAACTCTCTTAGGTGAACTAACAAACAGCAGAGCAGTTTCAAGGAAACCTTTCTCCTGAGTTTTAGGCGAAGTTTCCTGCGGTTTAGGACGTATGCCGGCATTGGGCTGGAAATACCGGTTTTGGGATTCTGCACAGAAACGGTTTGCAAACCGCTGAATCCACACGTGAGTTTAACTCTGTCAGTTGAATGCACACATTGACAACCATTCAGTTAGATAGCTCCGTTTTGGTTTTAGAAGCAGATATTTCTCTGTACAGCCTATGGTCCCATTCACTCGGGAATATCCCAACACAGCTCCTAGAAGAAACTTGTTTATGACTCGCTGAATCTCAACATAGATTCAACTCTCTTAGGTGAACGAACGCACAGCAGAGCAGTTTCAAGGAAACGTTTCTCCTGAGTTTTAGACGAAGTTTCCTGATGTTTAGTACGTTTGCCGGCATTGGGATGGAAATACCGGTTTTGTGATTCTGCACAGAAAGGGTTTGCAAACCGCTGAATCTACACGTGAGTTTAACTCTGTCAGTTGAATGCACACATTGACAACCATTTTGTTAGACAGCTCCGTTTTGGTTTTAGAAGCAGATATTTCGCTGTACAGCCTATGGTCCCATTCACTCGGGAATATCCCAACACACCTCCTAGAAGAAACGTGTTTCTGAGTCGCTGAATCTCAACATAGATTCAACTCTCTTAGGTGAACGAACACACAGCAGAGCAGTTTCAAGGAAACCTTTCTCCTGAGTTTTAGACAAAGTTTCCTGCGGTTTAGGACGTATGACGGCATTGTGCTGGAAATACCGGTTTTGGGATTCTGCACAGAAAGGGGTTGCAAACCGCTGAATCCACACGTGAGTTTAACTCTGTCAGTTGAATGCACACATTGACAACCATTCAGTTAGATAGCTCCGTTTTGGTTTTAGAAGCAGATAGTTCTCTGTACAGCCTATGGTCCCATTCACTCGGGAATATCCCAACGCATCTCCTAGAAGAAACGTGTTTCTGACTCGCTGAATCTCAATATAGATTCAGCTCTCTTAGGTGAACGAACGCACAGCAGAACAGTTTCAAGGAAAAGATTCTCCTGAGTTTTAGACCAAGTTTACTGCTGTTTAGTACGTATGCCGGCATTGGGCTGGAAATACCGGTTTTGGGATTCTGCACAGAAAGGGTTTGCAAACCGCTGAATCCACACGTGAGTTATACACTGTCAGTTGAATGCACACATTGACAACCATTCAGTTAGATAGCTCCGTTTTGGTTTTAGAAGGAGATATTTCTCTGTACAGCCTTTGGTCCCATTCACTCGGGAACATCTCAACGCAGCTCCTAGAAGAAACGTGTTTCTGACTCGCTGAATCTCAACATAGATTCAACTCTCTTAGCTGAACGAATGCACAGCAGAGCAGTTTCAAGGAAACCTTTCTCCTGAGTCTTAGATGAAGTTTCCTGCGGTTTAGTATGTATGCCGGCATTGGGCTGGAAATACCGGTATTGGGATTCTGCACAGAAAGGGTTTGCAAACCGCTGAATCCACAAGTGAGTTTAACACTGTCA
Organism: Aotus nancymaae; assembly: GCF_030222135.1. Classification (NCBI taxonomy): domain Eukaryota; kingdom Metazoa; phylum Chordata; class Mammalia; order Primates; family Aotidae; genus Aotus; species Aotus nancymaae. The sequence goes on from NW_026988565.1 coordinate 1,602,792, forward strand.
GTTGAATGCACACATTGACAACCATTCAGTTAGATAGCTCCGTTTTGGATTTAGAAGCAGATATTTCTCTGTACAGCCTATGGTCCCATTCACTCGGGAATATCCCAACGCAGCTCCTAGAAGAAACGTGTTTATGATTCGCTGAATCTCAACATAGATTCAACTCTCTTAGGTGATCGAACGGACAGCAGAGCAGTTTCAAGGAAACGTTTCTCCTGAGTTTTAGACGAAGTTTCCGGCGGTTTAGTACATATGCCGGCATTGGGCTGGAAATACCGGTATTGGGATTCTGCACAGAAAGGGTTTGCAAACCGCTGAATCCACACGTGAGTTTAACTCTGTCAGTTGAATGCACACATTGACAACCATTCAGTTAGATAGCTCCGTTTTGGTTTTAGAAGCAGATATTTCTCTGTACAGCCTATGGTCCCATTCACTCGGGAATATCCCAACACAGCTCCTAGAAGAAACGTGTTTCTGACTCGCTGAATCTCATCATAGATTCAACTCTCTTAGGTGAACGAACGCACAGCAGAGCAGTTTCAAGGAAACGTTTCTCCTGAGTTTTAGACGAAGTTTCCTGATGTTTAGTACGTTTTCCGGCATTGGGATGGAAATACCGGTTTTGTGATTCTGCACAGAAAGGGTTTGCAAACCGCTGAATCTACACGTGAGTTTAACTCTGTCAGTTGAATGCACACATTGACAACCATTTTGTTAGACAGCTCCGTTTTGATTTTAGAAGCAGATATTTCGCTGTACAGCCTATGGTCCCATTCACTCGGGAATATCCCAACACACCTCCTAGAAGAAACGTGTTTCTGACTCGCTGAATCTCAACATAGATTCAACTCTCTTAGGTGAACTAACAAACAGCACAGCAGTTTCAAGGAAACCTTTCTCCTGAGTTTTAGGCGAAGTTTCCTGCGGTTTAGGACGTATGCCGGCATTGGGCTGGAAATACCGGTTTTGGGATTCTGCACAGAAACGGTTTGCAAACCGCTGAATCCACACGTGAGTTTTAGTCTGTCAGTTGAATGCAAACATTGAAAACCATTCAGTTAGATAGCTCCGTTTTGGTTTTAGAAGCAGATATTTCTCTGTACAGCCTATGGTCCCATTCACTCGGGAATATCCCAACGCAGCTCCTAGAAGAAACGTGTTTCTGACTCGCTGAATCTCAACATCGATTCAACTCTCTTAGGTGAACGAACGCACAGCAGAGCAGTTTCAAGGAAACGTTTCTCCTGAGTTTTAGACGAAGTTTCCTGCGGTTTAGTACGTATGCCGGCATTGGGCTGGAAATACCGGTTTTGGGATTCTGCACAGAAAGCGTTTGCAAACCGCTGAATCCACACGTGAGTTTACCTCTGTCAATTGAATGCACACATTGACAGCCATTCAGTTAGATAGCTCCGTTTGGTTTTAGAAGCAGATATTTCTCTGTACAGCCTATGATCCCATTCACTCGGGAATATCCCAACACAGCTCCTAGAAGAATCGTGATTCTGACTCGCTGAATCTCAACATAGATTCAACTCTCTTAGGTTAACGAACGCACAGCAGAGCAATTTCAAGGAAACGTTTCTCCTGAGATGTACCCGAAGTTTCCTGAAGTTTAGTACGTATGCCGGCATTGGGATGGAAATACCGGTTTGGCATTCTGCACAGAAACGGTTTCCAATCCGCTGAATGCACACGTGAGTTTAACTCTGTCAGTTGTATGCACCCATTGACAACCATTCTGTTAGACAGCTCCGTTTTGGTTTTAGAAGCAGATATTTCGATGTACAGCCTATGGTTCCATTCACTCGGGAATATCCCAACGCAGCTCCTAGAAGAAACGTGTTTCTGACTCGCTGAATCTCAATATAGATTCAACTCACTTAGGTGAACGAACGCACAGCAGAACAGTTTCAAGGAAACGATTCTCCTGAGTTTTAGACCAAGTTTACTGCTGTTTAGTACGTATGCCGGCATTGGGCTGGAAATACCGGTTTTGGGATTCTGCACAGAAAGGGTTTGCAAACCGCTGAATCCACACGTGAGTTAAACACTGTCAGTTGAATGCACACATTGACAACCATTCAGTTAGATAGCTCCGTTTTGGTTTTAGAAGGAGATATTTCTCTGTACAGCCTATGGTCCCATTCACTCGGGAATATCCCAACGCAGCTCCAAGAAGAAACGTGTTTCTGACTCGCTGAATCTCAACATAGATTCAACTCTCTTAGGTGAACGAATGCACAGCAGAGCAGTTTCAAGGAAACCTTTCTCCTGAGTTTTAGACGAAGTTTCCTGCGGTTTAGTATGTATGCCGGCATTGGGCTGGAAATACCGGTATTGGGATTCTGCACAGAAAGGGTTTGCAAACCGCTGAATCCACAAGTGAGTTTAACACTGTCAGTTGAATGCACACATTGACAACCATTCAGTTAGATAGCTCCGTTTTGGATTTAGAAGCAGATATTTCTCTGTACAGCCTATGATCCCATTCACTCGGGAATATCCCAACACAGCTGCTAGAAGAATCGTGATTCTGACTCGCTGAATCTCAACATAGATTCAACTCTCTTAGGTTAACGAACGCACAGCAGAGCAATTTCAAGGAAACGTTTCTCCTGAGATTTACCCGAAGTTTCCTGAAGTTTAGTATGTATGCCGGCATTGGGATGGAAATACCGGTTTGGCATTCTGCACAGAAACGGTTTCCAATCCGCTGAATGCACACGTGAGTTTAACTCTGTCAGTTGAATGCACCCATTGACAACCATTCTGTTAGACAGCTCCGTTTTGGTTTTAGAAGCAGATATTTCGATGTACAGCCTATGGTTCCATTCACTCGGGAATATCCCAACGCAGCTCCTAGAAGAAACGTGTTTCTGACTCGCTGAATCTCAATATAGATTCAACTCACTTAGGTGAACGAACGCACAGCAGAACAGTTTCAAGGAAACGATTCTCCTGAGTTTTAGACCAAGTTTACTGCTGTTTAGTACGTATGCCGGCATTGGGCTGGAAATACCGGTTTTGGGATTCTGCACAGAAAGTGTTTGCAAACCGCTGAATCCACACGTGAGTTAAACACTGTCAGTTGAATGCACACATTGACAACCATTCAGTTAGATAGCTCCGTTTTGGTTTTAGAAGGAGATATTTCTCTGTACAGCCTATGGTCCCATTCACTCGGGAATATCCCAACGCAGCTCCTAGAAGAAACGTGTTTCTGACTCGCTGAATCTCAACATAGATTCAACTCTCTTAGGTGAACGAATGCACAGCAGAGCAGTTTCAAGGAAACCTTTCTCCTGAGTTTTAGACGAAGTTTCCTGCGGTTTAGTATGTATGCCGGCATTGGGCTGGAAATACCGGTATTGGGATTCTGCACAGAAAGGGTTTGCAAACCGCTGAATCCACAAGTGAGTTTAACACTGTCAGTTGAATGCACACATTGACAACCATTCAGTTAGATAGCTCCGTTTTGGATTTAGAAGCAGATATTTCTCTGTACAGCCTATGGTCCCATTCACTCGGGAATATCCCAACACAGCTCCTAGAAGAAACGTGCTTCTGACTCGCTGAATCTCATCATAGATTCAACTCTCTTAGGTGAACGAACGCACAGCAGAGCAGTTTCAAGGAAACGTTTCTCCTGAGTTTTAGACGAAGTTTCCTGATGTTTAGTACGTTTGCCGGCATTGGGATGGAAATACCGGTTTTGTGATTCTGCACAGAAAGGGTTTGCAAACCGCTGAATCTACACGTGAGTTTAACTCTGTCAGTTGAATGCACACGTTGACAACCATTTTGTTACACAGCTCCGTTTTGGTTTTAGAAGCAGATATTTCGCTGTACAGCCTATGGTCCCATTCACTCGGGAATATCCCAACACACTTCCTAGAAGAAACGTGTTTCTGACTCGCTGAATCTCAACATAGATTCAACTCTCTTAGGTGAACTAACACACAGCAGAGCAGTTTCAAGGAAACCTTTCTCCTGAGTTTTAGACAAAGTTTCCTGCGGTTTAGGACGTATGCCGGCATTGGGCTGGAAATACCGGTTTTGGGATTCTGCACAGAAAGGGTTTGCAAACCGCTGAATCCACACGTGAGTATTACTCTGTCAGGTGAATGCACACATGGACAGCCATTCAGTTAGATAGCTCCGTTTTGGTTTTAGAAGCAGATAGTTCTCTGTACAGCCTATGGTCCCATTCACTCGGGAATATCCCAACGCAGCTCCTAGAAGAAACGTGTTTCTGACTCGCTGAATCTCAACATCGATTCAACTCTCTTAGGTGAACGAACGCACAGCAGAGCAGTTTCAAGGAAACGTTTCTCCTGAGTTTTAGACGAAGTTTCCTGCGGTTTAGTACGTATGCCGGCATTGGGCTGGAAATACCGGTTTTGGGATTCTGCACAGAAAGGGTTTGCCAACCGCTGAATCCACACGTGAGTTTAACTCTGTCAGTTGAATGCACACATTGACAACCATTCAGTTAGATAGCTCCGTTTTGGTTTTAGAAGCAGATATTTCTCTGTACAGCCTATGGTCCCATTCACTCGGGAATATCCCAACACAGCTCCTAGAAGAAACTTGTTTATGACTCGCTGAATCTCAACATAGATTCAACTCTCTTAGGTGAACGAACGCACAGCAGAGCAGTTTCAAGGAAACGTTTCTCCTGAGTTTTAGACGAAGTTTCCTGATGTTTAGTACGTTTGCCGGCATTGGGATGGAAATACCGGTTTTGTGATTCTGCACAGAAAGGGTTTGCAAACCGCTGAATCTACACGTGAGTTTAACTCTGTCAGTTGAATGCACACATTGACAACCATTTTGTTAGACAGCTCCGTTTTGGTTTTAGAAGCAGATATTTCGCTGTACAGCCTATGGTCCCATTCACTCGGGAATATCCCAACACACCTCCTAGAAGAAACGTGTTTCTGACTCGCTGAATCTCAACATAGATTCAACTCTCTTAGGTGAACGAACACACAGCAGAGCAGTTTCAAGGAAACCTTTCTCCTGAGTTTTAGACAAAGTTTCCTGCGGTTTAGGACGTATGACGGCATTGTGCTGGAAATACCGGTTTCGGGATTCTGCACAGAAAGGGGTTGCAAACCGCTGAATCCACACGTGAGTTTAACTCTGTCAGTTGAATGCACACATTGACAACCATTCAGTTAGATAGCTCCGTTTTGGTTTTAGAAGCAGATAGTTCTCTGTACAGCCTATGGTCCCATTCACTCGGGAATATCCCAACGCATCTCCTAGAAGAAACGTGTTTCTGACTCGCTGAATCTCAATATAGATTCAGCTCTCTTAGGTGAACGAACGCACAGCAGAACAGTTTCAAGGAAAAGATTCTCCTGAGTTTTAGACCAAGTTTACTGCTGTTTAGTACGTATGCCGGCATTGGGCTGGAAATACCGGTTTTGGGATTCTGCACAGAAAGGGTTTGCAAACCGCTGAATCCACACGTGAGTTATACACTGTCAGTTGAATGCACACATTGACAACCATTCAGTTAGATAGCTCCGTTTTGGTTTTAGAAGGAGATATTTCTCTGTACAGCCTATGGTCCCATTCACTCGGGAACATCTCAACGCAGCTCCTAGAAGAAACGAGTTTCTGACTCGCTGAATCTCAACATAGATTCAACTCTCTTAGCTGAACGAATGCACAGCAGAGCAGTTTCAAGGAAACCTTTCTCCTGAGTCTTAGATGAAGTTTCCTGCGGTTTAGTATGTATGCCGGCATTGGGCTGGAAATACCGGTATTGGGATTCTGCACAGAAAGGGTTTGCAAACCGCTGAATCCACAAGTGAGTTTAACACTGTCAGTTGAATGCACACATTGACAACCATTCAGTTAGATAGCTCCGTTTTGGATTTAGAAGCAGATATTTCTCTGTACAGCCTATGGTCCCATTCACTCGGGAATATCCCAACGCAGCTCCTAGAAGAAACGTGTTTATGATTCGCTGAATCTCAACATAGATTCAACTCTCTTAGGTGATCGAACGGACAGCAGAGCAGTTTCAAGGAAACGTTTCTCCTGAGTTTTAGACGAAGTTTCCGGCGGTTTAGTACATATGCCGGCATTGGGCTGGAAATACCGGTATTGGGATTCTGCACAGAAAGGGTTTGCAAACCGCTGAATCCACACGTGAGTTTAACTCTGTCAGTTGAATGCACACATTGACAACCATTCAGTTAGATAGCTCCGTTTTGGTTTTAGAAGCAGATATTTCTCTGTACAGCCTATGGTCCCATTCACTCGGGAATATCCCAACACAGCTCCTAGAAGAAACGTGTTTCTGACTCGCTGAATCTCATCATAGATTCAACTCTCGTAGGTGAACGAACGCACAGCAGAGCAGTTTCAAGGAAACGTTTCTCCTGAGTTTTAGACGAAGTTTCCTGATGTTTAGTACGTTTTCCGGCATTGGGATGGAAATACCGGTTTTGTGATTCTGCACAGAAAGGGTTTGCAAACCGCTGAATCTACACGTGAGTTTAACTCTGTCAGTTGAATGCACACATTGACAACCATTTTGTTAGACAGCTCCGTTTTGATTTTAGAAGCAGATATTTCGCTGTACAGCCTATGGTCCCATTCACTCGGGAATATCCCAACACACCTCCTAGAAGAAACGTGTTTCTGACTCGCTGAATCTCAACATAGATTCAACTCTCTTAGGTGAACTAACAAACAGCAGAGCAGTTTCAAGGAAACCTTTCTCCTGAGTTTTAGGCGAAGTTTCCTGCGGTTTAGGACGTATGCCGGCATTGGGCTGGAAATACCGGTTTTGGGATTCTGCACAGAAACGGTTTGCAAACCGCTGAATCCACACGTGAGTTTAACTCTGTCAGTTGAATGCACACATTGACAACCATTCAGTTAGATAGCTCCGTTTTGGTTTTAGAAGCAGATATTTCTCTGTACAGCCTATGGTCCCATTCACTCGGGAATATCCCAACACAGCTCCTAGAAGAAACTTGTTTATGACTCGCTGAATCTCAACATAGATTCAACTCTCTTAGGTGAACGAACGCACAGCAGAGCAGTTTCAAGGAAACGTTTCTCCTGAGTTTTAGACGAAGTTTCCTGATGTTTAGTACGTTTGCCGGCATTGGGATGGAAATACCGGTTTTGTGATTCTGCACAGAAAGGGTTTGCAAACCGCTGAATCTACACGTGAGTTTAACTCTGTCAGTTGAATGCACACATTGACAACCATTTTGTTAGACAGCTCCGTTTTGGTTTTAGAAGCAGATATTTCGCTGTACAGCCTACGGTCCCATTCACTCGGGAATATCCCAACACACCTCCTAGAAGAAACGTGTTTCTGAGTCGCTGAATCTCAACATAGATTCAACTCTCTTAGGTGAACGAACACACAGCAGAGCAGTTTCAAGGAAACCTTTCTCCTGAGTTTTAGACAAAGTTTCCTGCGGTTTAGGACGTATGACGGCATTGTGCTGGAAATACCGGTTTTGGGATTCTGCACAGAAAGGGGTTGCAAACCGCTGAATCCACACGTGAGTTTAACTCTGTCAGTTGAATGCACACATTGACAACCATTCAGTTAGATAGCTCCGTTTTGGTTTTAGAAGCAGATAGTTCTCTGTACAGCCTATGGTCCCATTCACTCGGGAATATCCCAACGCATCTCCTAGAAGAAACGTGTTTCTGACTCGCTGAATCTCAATATAGATTCAGCTCTCTTAGGTGAACGAACGCACAGCAGAACAGTTTCAAGGAAAAGATTCTCCTGAGTTTTAGACCAAGTTTACTGCTGTTTAGTACGTATGCCGGCATTGGGCTGGAAATACCGGTTTTGGGATTCTGCACAGAAAGGGTTTGCAAACCGCTGAATCCACACGTGAGTTATACACTGTCAGTTGAATGCACACATTGACAACCATTCAGTTAGATAGCTCCGTTTTGGTTTTAGAAGGAGATATTTCTCTGTACAGCCTATGGTCCCATTCACTCGGGAACATCTCAACGCAGCTCCTAGAAGAAACGTGTTTCTGACTCGCTGAATCTCAACATAGATTCAACTCTCTTAGCTGAACGAATGCACAGCAGAGCAGTTTCAAGGAAACCTTTCTCCTGAGTCTTAGATGAAGTTTCCTGCGGTTTAGTATGTATGCCGGCATTGGGCTGGAAATACCGGTATTGGGATTCTGCACAGAAAGGGTTTGCAAACCGCTGAATCCACAAGTGAGTTTAACACTGTCAGTTGAATGCACACATTGACAACCATTCAGTTAGATAGCTCCGTTTTGGATTTAGAAGCAGATATTTCTCTGTACAGCCTATGGTCCCATTCACTCGGGAATATCCCAACGCAGCTCCTAGAAGAAACGTGTTTATGATTCGCTGAATCTCAACATAGATTCAACTCTCTTAGGTGATCGAACGGACAGCAGAGCAGTTTCAAGGAAACGTTTCTCCTGAGTTTTAGACGAAGTTTCCGGCGGTTTAGTACATATGCCGGCATTGGGCTGGAAATACCGGTATTGGGATTCTGCACAGAAAGGGTTTGCAAACCGCTGAATCCACACGTGAGTTTAACTCTGTCAGTTGAATGCACACATTGACAACCATTCAGTTAGATAGCTCCGTTTTGGTTTTAGAAGCAGATATTTCTCTGTACAGCCTATGGTCCCATTCACTCGGGAATATCCCAACACAGCTCCTAGAAGAAACGTGTTTCTGACTCGCTGAATCTCATCATAGATTCAACTCTCTTAGGTGAACGAACGCACAGCAGAGCAGTTTCAAGGAAACGTTTCTCCTGAGTTTTAGACGAAGTTTCCTGATGTTTAGTACGTTTTCCGGCATTGGGATGGAAATACCGGTTTTGTGATTCTGCACAGAAAGGGTTTGCAAACCGCTGAATCTACACGTGAGTTTAACTCTGTCAGTTGAATGCACACATTGACAACCATTTTGTTAGACAGCTCCGTTTTGATTTTAGAAGCAGATATTTCGCTGTACAGCCTATGGTCCCATTCACTCGGGAATATCCCAACACACCTCCTAGAAGAAACGTGTTTCTGACTCGCTGAATCTCAACATAGATTCAACTCTCTTAGGTGAACTAACAAACAGCACAGCAGTTTCAAGGAAACCTTTCTCCTGAGTTTTAGGCGAAGTTTCCTGCGGTTTAGGACGTATGCCGGCATTGGGCTGGAAATACCGGTTTTGGGATTCTGCACAGAAACGGTTTGCAAACCGCTGAATCCACACGTGAGTTTTACTCTGTCAGTTGAATGCAAACATTGAAAACCATTCAGTTAGATAGCTCCGTTTTGGTTTTAGAAGCAGATATTTCTCTGTACAGCCTATGGTCCCATTCACTCGGGAATATCCCAACGCAGCTCCTAGAAGAAACGTGTTTCTGACTCGCTGAATCTCAACATCGATTCAACTCTCTTAGGTGAACGAACGCACAGCAGAGCAGTTTCAAGGAAACGTTTCTCCTGAGTTTTAGACGAAGTTTCCTGCGGTTTAGTACGTATGCCGGCATTGGGCTGGAAATACCGGTTTTGGGATTCTGCACAGAAAGCGTTTGCAAACCGCTGAATCCACACGTGAGTTTACCTCTGTCAATTGAATGCACACATTGACAGCCATTCAGTTAGATAGCTCCGTTTGGTTTTAGAAGCAGATATTTCTCTGTACAGCCTATGATCCCATTCACTCGGGAATATCCCAACACAGCTCCTAGAAGAATCGTGATTCTGACTCGCTGAATCTCAACATAGATTCAACTCTCTTAGGTTAACGAACGCACAGCAGAGCAATTTCAAGGAAACGTTTCTCCTGAGATGTACCCGAAGTTTCCTGAAGTTTAGTACGTATGCCGGCATTGGGATGGAAATACCGGTTTGGCATTCTGCACAGAAACGGTTTCCAATCCGCTGAATGCACACGTGAGTTTAACTCTGTCAGTTGTATGCACCCATTGACAACCATTCTGTTAGACAGCTCCGTTTTGGTTTTAGAAGCAGATATTTCGATGTACAGCCTATGGTTCCATTCACTCGGGAATATCCCAACGCAGCTCCTAGAAGAAACGTGTTTCTGACTCGCTGAATCTCAATATAGATTCAACTCACTTAGGTGAACGAACGCACAGCAGAACAGTTTCAAGGAAACGATTCTCCTGAGTTTTAGACCAAGTTTACTGCTGTTTAGTACGTATGCCGGCATTGGGCTGGAAATACCGGTTTTGGGATTCTGCACAGAAAGGGTTTGCAAACCGCTGAATCCACACGTGAGTTAAACACTGTCAGTTGAATGCACACATTGACAACCATTCAGTTAGATAGCTCCGTTTTGGTTTTAGAAGGAGATATTTCTCTATACAGCCTATGGTCCCATTCACTCGGGAATATCCCAACGCAGCTCCAAGAAGAAACGTGTTTCTGACTCGCTGAATCTCAACATAGATTCAACTCTCTTAGGTGAACGAATGCACAGCAGAGCAGTTTCAAGGAAACCTTTCTCCTGAGTTTTAGACGAAGTTTCCTGCGGTTTAGTATGTATGCCGGCATTGGGCTGGAAATACCGGTATTGGGATTCTGCACAGAAAGGGTTTGCAAACCGCTGAATCCACAAGTGAGTTTAACACTGTCAGTTGAATGCACACATTGACAACCATTCAGTTAGATAGCTCCGTTTTGGATTTAGAAGCAGATATTTCTCTGTACAGCCTATGGTCCCATTCACTCGGGAATATCCCAACGCAGCTCCTAGAAGAAACGTGTTTATGATTCGCTGAATCTCAACATAGATTCAACTCTCTTAGGTGATCGAACGGACAGCAGAGCAGTTTCAAGGAAACGTTTCTCCTGAGTTTTAGACGAAGTTTCCGGCGGTTTAGTACATATGCCGGCATTGGGCTGGAAATACCGGTATTGGGATTCTGCACAGAAAGGGTTTGCAAACCGCTGAATCCACACGTGAGTTTAACTCTGTCAGTTGAATGCACACATTGACAACCATTCAGTTAGATAGCTCCGTTTTGGTTTTAGAAGCAGATATTTCTCTGTACAGCCTATGGTCCCATTCACTCGGGAATATCCCAACACAGCTCCTAGAAGAAACGTGTTTCTGACTCGCTGAATCTCATCATAGATTCAACTCTCTTAGGTGAACGAACGCACAGCAGAGCAGTTTCAAGGAAACGTTTCTCCTGAGTTTTAGACGAAGTTTCCTGATGTTTAGTACGTTTTCCGGCATTGGGATGGAAATACCGGTTTTGTGATTCTGCACAGAAAGGGTTTGCAAACCGCTGAATCTACACGTGAGTTTAACTCTGTCAGTTGAATGCACACATTGACAACCATTTTGTTAGACAGCTCCGTTTTGATTTTAGAAGCAGATATTTCGCTGTACAGCCTATGGTCCCATTCACTCGGGAATATCCCAACACACCTCCTAGAAGAAACGTGTTTCTGACTCGCTGAATCTCAACATAGATTCAACTCTCTTAGGTGAACTAACAAACAGCAGAGCAGTTTCAAGGAAACCTTTCTCCTGAGTTTTAGGCGAAGTTTCCTGCGGTTTAGGACGTATGCCGGCATTGGGCTGGAAATACCGGTTTTGGGATTCTGCACAGAAACGGTTTGCAAACCGCTGAATCCACACGTGAGTTTAACTCTGTCAGTTGAATGCACACATTGACAACCATTCAGTTAGATAGCTCCGTTTTGGTTTTAGAAGCAGATATTTCTCTGTACAGCCTATGGTCCCATTCACTCGGGAATATCCCAACACAGCTCCTAGAAGAAACTTGTTTATGACTCGCTGAATCTCAACATAGATTCAACTCTCTTAGGTGAACGAACGCACAGCAGAGCAGTTTCAAGGAAACGTTTCTCCTGAGTTTTAGACGAAGTTTCCTGATGTTTAGTACGTTTGCCGGCATTGGGATGGAAATACCGGTTTTGTGATTCTGCACAGAAAGGGTTTGCAAACCGCTGAATCTACACGTGAGTTTAACTCTGTCAGTTGAATGCACACATTGACAACCATTTTGTTAGACAGCTCCGTTTTGGTTTTAGAAGCAGATATTTCGCTGTACAGCCTATGGTCCCATTCACTCGGGAATATCCCAACACACCTCCTAGAAGAAACGTGTTTCTGAGTCGCTGAATCTCAACATAGATTCAACTCTCTTAGGTGAACGAACACACAGCAGAGCAGTTTCAAGGAAACCTTTCTCCTGAGTTTTAGACAAAGTTTCCTGCGGTTTAGGACGTATGACGGCATTGTGCTGGAAATACCGGTTTTGGGATTCTGCACAGAAAGGGGTTGCAAACCGCTGAATCCACACGTGAGTTTAACTCTGTCAGTTGAATGCACACATTGACAACCATTCAGTTAGATAGCTCCGTTTTGGTTTTAGAAGCAGATAGTTCTCTGTACAGCCTATGGTCCCATTCACTCGGGAATATCCCAACGCATCTCCTAGAAGAAACGTGTTTCTGACTCGCTGAATCTCAATATAGATTCAGCTCTCTTAGGTGAACGAACGCACAGCAGAACAGTTTCAAGGAAAAGATTCTCCTGAGTTTTAGACCAAGTTTACTGCTGTTTAGTACGTATGCCGGCATTGGGCTGGAAATACCGGTTTTGGGATTCTGCACAGAAAGGGTTTGCAAACCGCTGAATCCACACGTGAGTTATACACTGTCAGTTGAATGCACACATTGACAACCATTCAGTTAGATAGCTCCGTTTTGGTTTTAGAAGGAGATATTTCTCTGTACAGCCTATGGTCCCATTCACTCGGGAACATCTCAACGCAGCTCCTAGAAGAAACGTGTTTCTGACTCGCTGAATCTCAACATAGATTCAACTCTCTTAGCTGAACGAATGCACAGCAGAGCAGTTTCAAGGAAACCTTTCTCCTGAGTCTTAGATGAAGTTTCCTGCGGTTTAGTATGTATGCCGGCATTGGGCTGGAAATACCGGTATTGGGATTCTGCACAGAAAGGGTTTGCAAACCGCTGAATCCACAAGTGAGTTTAACACTGTCAGTTGAATGCACACATTGACAACCATTCAGTTAGATAGCTCCGTTTTGGATTTAGAAGCAGATATTTCTCTGTACAGCCTATGGTCCCATTCACTCGGGAATATCCCAACGCAGCTCCTAGAAGAAACGTGTTTATGATTCGCTGAATCTCAACATAGATTCAACTCTCTTAGGTGATCGAACGGACAGCAGAGCAGTTTCAAGGAAACGTTTCTCCTGAGTTTTAGACGAAGTTTCCGGCGGTTTAGTACATATGCCGGCATTGGGCTGGAAATACCGGTATTGGGATTCTGCACAGAAAGGGTTTGCAAACCGCTGAATCCACACGTGAGTTTAACTCTGTCAGTTGAATGCACACATTGACAACCATTCAGTTAGATAGCTCCGTTTTGGTTTTAGAAGCAGATATTTCTCTGTACAGCCTATGGTCCCATTCACTCGGGAATATCCCAACACAGCTCCTAGAAGAAACGTGTTTCTGACTCGCTGAATCTCATCATAGATTCAACTCTCTTAGGTGAACGAACGCACAGCAGAGCAGTTTCAAGGAAACGTTTCTCCTGAGTTTTAGACGAAGTTTCCTGATGTTTAGTACGTTTTCCGGCATTGGGATGGAAATACCGGTTTTGTGATTCTGCACAGAAAGGGTTTGCAAACCGCTGAATCTACACGTGAGTTTAACTCTGTCAGTTGAATGCACACATTGACAACCATTTTGTTAGACAGCTCCGTTTTGATTTTAGAAGCAGATATTTCGCTGTACAGCCTATGGTCCCATTCACTCGGGAATATCCCAACACACCTCCTAGAAGAAACGTGTTTCTGACTCGCTGAATCTCAACATAGATTCAACTCTCTTAGGTGAACTAACAAACAGCACAGCAGTTTCAAGGAAACCTTTCTCCTGAGTTTTAGGCGAAGTTTCCTGCGGTTTAGGACGTATGCCGGCATTGGGCTGGAAATACCGGTTTTGGGATTCTGCACAGAAACGGTTTGCAAACCGCTGAATCCACACGTGAGTTTTACTCTGTCAGTTGAATGCAAACATTGAAAACCATTCAGTTAGATAGCTCCGTTTTGGTTTTAGAAGCAGATATTTCTCTGTACAGCCTATGGTCCCATTCACTCGGGAATATCCCAACGCAGCTCCTAGAAGAAACGTGTTTCCGACTCGCTGAATCTCAACATCGATTCAACTCTCTTAGGTGAACGAACGCACAGCAGAGCAGTTTCAAGGAAACGTTTCTCCTGAGTTTTAGACGAAGTTTCCTGCGGTTTAGTACGTATGCCGGCATTGGGCTGGAAATACCGGTTTTGGGATTCTGCACAGAAAGCGTTTGCAAACCGCTGAATCCACACGTGAGTTTACCTCTGTCAATTGAATGCACACATTGACAGCCATTCAGTTAGATAGCTCCGTTTGGTTTTAGAAGCAGATATTTCTCTGTACAGCCTATGATCCCATTCACTCGGGAATATCCCAACACAGCTCCTAGAAGAATCGTGATTCTGACTCGCTGAATCTCAACATAGATTCAACTCTCTTAGGTTAACGAACGCACAGCAGAGCAATTTCAAGGAAACGTTTCTCCTGAGATGTACCCGAAGTTTCCTGAAGTTTAGTACGTATGCCGGCATTGGGATGGAAATACCGGTTTGGCATTCTGCACAGAAACGGTTTCCAATCCGCTGAATGCACACGTGAGTTTAACTCTGTCAGTTGTATGCACCCATTGACAACCATTCTGTTAGACAGCTCCGTTTTGGTTTTAGAAGCAGATATTTCGATGTACAGCCTATGGTTCCATTCACTCGGGAATATCCCAACGCAGCTCCTAGAAGAAACGTGTTTCTGACTCGCTGAATCTCAATATAGATTCAACTCACTTAGGTGAACGAACGCACAGCAGAACAGTTTCAAGGAAACGATTCTCCTGAGTTTTAGACCAAGTTTACTGCTGTTTAGTACGTATGCCGGCATTGGGCTGGAAATACCGGTTTTGGGATTCTGCACAGAAAGGGTTTGCAAACCGCTGAATCCACACGTGAGTTAAACACTGTCAGTTGAATGCACACATTGACAACCATTCAGTTAGATAGCTCCGTTTTGGTTTTAGAAGGAGATATTTCTCTGTACAGCCTATGGTCCCATTCACTCGGGAATATCCCAACGCAGCTCCAAGAAGAAACGTGTTTCTGACTCGCTGAATCTCAACATAGATTCAACTCTCTTAGGTGAACGAATGCACAGCAGAGCAGTTTCAAGGAAACCTTTCTCCTGAGTTTTAGACGAAGTTTCCTGCGGTTTAGTATGTATGCCGGCATTGGGCTGGAAATACCGGTATTGGGATTCTGCACAGAAAGGGTTTGCAAACCGCTGAATCCACAAGTGAGTTTAACACTGTCAGTTGAATGCACACATTGACAACCATTCAGTTAGATAGCTCCGTTTTGGATTTAGAAGCAGATATTTCTCTGTACAGCCTATGGTCCCATTCACTCGGGAATATCCCAACGCAGCTCCTAGAATAAACGTGTTTATGACTCGCTGAATCTCAACATAGATTCAACACTCTTAGGTGATCGAACGGACAGCAGAGTAGTTTCAAGGAAACGTTTCTCCTGAGCTTTAGACGAAGTTTCCGGCGGTTTAGTACATATGCCGGCATTGGGTTGGAAATACCGGTATTGGGATTCTGCACAGAAAGGGTTTGCAAACCGCTGAATCCACACGTGAGTTTAACTCTGTCAGTTGAATGCACACATTGACAACCATTCAGTTAGATAGCTCCGTTTTGGTTTTAGAAGCAGATATTTCTCTGTACAGCCTATGGTCCCATTCACTCGGGAATATCCCAACACAGCTCCTAGAAGAAACGTGTTTCTGACTCGCTGAATCTCAACATAGATTCAACTCTCTTAGGTGAACGAACGCACAGCAGAGCAGTTTCAAGGAAACGTTTCTCCTGAGTTTTAGACGAAGCTTCCTGATGTTTAGTACGTTTGCCGGCATTGGGATGGAAATACCGGTTTGTGATTCTGCACAGAAAGGGTTTGCAAACCGCTGAATCTACACGTGAGTTTAACTCTGTCAGTTGAATGCACACATTGACAACCATTTTGTTAGACAGCTTCGTTTTGGTTTTAGAAGCAGATATTTCGCTGTACAGCCTATGGTCCCATTCACTCGGGAATATCCCAACACACCTCCTAGAAGAAATGTGTTTCTGACTCGCTGAATCTCAACACAGATTCGATTCTCTTAGGTGAACTAACACACAGCAGAGCAGTTTCAAAGAAACCTTTCTCCTGAGGTTTAGACGAAGTTTCCTGCGGTTTAGGACGTATGCCGGCATTGGGCTGGAAATACCGGTATGGGGATTCTGCACAGAAAGTGTTTGCAAACCGCTGAATCCACAAGTGAGTTTAACTCTGTCATTTGAATGCACACATTGACAACCATTCAGTTAGATAGCTCCGTTTTGGTTTTAGAAGCAGATATTTCTCTGTACAGCCTATGGTCCCATTCAATCGGGAATATCCCAACGCAGCTCCTAGAAGAAATGTGTTTCTGACTCGCTGAATCTCAACACAGATTCGATTCTCTTAGGTGAACTAACACACAGCAGAGCAGTTTCAAGGAAATGTTTCTCCTGAGTTTTAGACGAAGTTTCCTGCGGTTTAGTACGTATGCCGGCATTGGGCTGGAAATACCGGTTTTGGGATTCTGCAAAGAAAGGGTTTGCAAACCGCTGAATCCACACGTGAGGTTAACTCTGTCAGTTGAATGCACACATTGACAACCATTCAGTTGGATAGCTCCGTTTTGGTTTTAGAAGCAGATATTTCTCTCTAAAGCCTAGGGTCCCATTCACTCGGGAATATCCCAACGCAGCTCCTAGAAGAAACGTGTTTCTGACTCGCTGAATCTCAACATAGATTCAACTCTCTTAGGTGAACGAACGCACAGCAGAGCAGTTTCAAGGAAACGATTCTCCTGAGTTTTAGACGAAGTTTCCTGCGGTTTAGTACGTATGCCGGCATTGGGCTGGAAATACCGGTTTTGGGATTCTGCACAGAAAGCGTTTGCAAACCGCTGAATCCACACGTGAGTTTAACTCTGTCAGTTGAATGCACACATTGACAGCCATTCAGTTAGATAGCTCCGTTTTGGTTTTAGAAGCAGATATTTCTCTGTACAGCCTATGATCCCATTCACTCGGGAATATCCCTACACAGCTCCTAGAAGAATCGTGATTCTGACTCGCTGAATCTCAACATAGATTCAACTCTCTTAGGTTAAAGAACGCACAGCAGAGAAATTTCAAGGAAACGTTTCTCCTGAGATTTACCCGAAGTTTCCTGAAGTTTAGTACGTATGCCGGCATTGGGATGGAAATACCGGGTTTGGGATTCTGCACAGAAACGGTTTGCAATACGCTGAATTCACACGTCAGTTTAACTCTGTCAGTTGAATGCACCCATAGACAACCATTCTGTTAGACAGCTCCGTTTTGGTTTTAGAAGCAGATATTTCGCTGTACAGCCTATGGTCCCATTCACTCGGGAATATCCCAACGCACCTCCTAGAAGAAACGTGTTTCTGACTCGCTGAATCTCAATATAGATTCAACTCTCTTAGGTGAACGAACGCACAGCAGAACAGTTTCAAGGAAACGATTCTCCTGAGTTTTAGACCAAGTTTACTGCTGTTTAGTACGAATGCCGGCATTGGGCTGGAAATACCGGTTTTGGGATTCTGCACAGAAAGGGTTTGCAAACCGCTGAATCCACACGTGAGTTTAACTCTGTCAGTTGAATGCACACATTGACAACCATTCAGTTAGATAGCTCCGTTTTGGTTTTAGAAGGAGATATTTCTCTGTACAGCCTATGGTCCCATTCACTCGGGAATATCCCAACGCATCTCCTAGAAGAAACGTGTTTCTGACTCGCTGAATCTCAACATAGATTCAACTCTCTTAGGTGAACGAACACACAGCAGAGCAGTTTCAAGGAAACGTTTCTCCTGAGCTTTAGACGAAGTTTCCTGCGGTTTAGTACGTATGCCGGCATTGGGCTGGAAATACCGGTTTGTGATTCTGCACAGAAAGGGTTTGCAAACCGCTGAATCTACACGTGAGTTTAACTCTGTCAGATGAATGCACACATTGACAACCATTTTGTTAGACAGCTCCGTTTTGGTTTTAGAAGCAGATATTTCGCTGTACAGCCTATGGTCCCATTCACTCGGGAATATCCCAACACACCTCCTAGAAGAAACGTGTTTCTGACTCGCTGAATCTCAACACAGATTCGATTCTCTTAGGTGAACTAACACACAGCAGAGCAGTTTCAAAGAAACGTTTCTCCTGAGGTTTAGACGAAGTTTCCTGCGGTTTAGGACGTATGCCGGCATTGGGCTGGAAATACCGGTATGGGGATTCTGCACAGAAAGGGTTTGCAAACCGCTGAATCCACAAGTGAGTTTAACTCTGTCATTTGAATGCACACATTGACAACCATTCAGTTAGATAGCTCCGTTTTGGTTTTAGAAGCAGATATTTCTCTGTACAGCCTATGGTCCCATTCACTCGGGAATATCCCAACGCAGCTCCTAGAAGAAACGTGTTTCTGATTCGCTGAATCTCAACATAGATTCAACTCTCTTAGGTGAACGAACGCACAGCAGAGCAGTTTCAAGGAAATGTCTCTCCTGAGTTTTAGACGAAGTTTCCTGCGGTTTAGTACGTATGCCGGCATTGGGTTGGAAATACCGGTTTTGGGATTCTGCAAAGAAAGGGTTTGCAAACCGCTGAATCCACACGTGAGATTAACTCTGTCAGTTGAATGCACACATTGACAACCATTCAGTTAGATAGCTCCGTTTTGGTTTTAGAAGCAGATATTTCTCTCTAAAGCCTAGGGTCCCATTCACTCGGGAATATCCCAACGCAGCTCCTAGAAGAAACGTGTTTCTGACTCGCTGAATCTCAACATAGATTCAACTCTCTTAGGTGAACGAACGCACAGCAGAGCAGTTTCAAGGAAACGATTCTCCTGAGTTTTAGACGAAGTTTCCTGCGGTTTAGGACGTATGCCGGCATTGGGCTGGAAATACCGGTTTAGGGATTCTGCACAGCAAGGGTTTGCAAACCGCTGAATCCCCACGTGAGTTTAATTCTGTCAGTTGAATGCACACATTGACAGCCATTCAGTTAGATAGCTCCGTTTTGGTTTTAGAAGCAGATATTTCTCTGTACAGCCTATGGTCCCATTCACTCGGGAATATCCCAACGCAGCTCCTAGAAGAAACGTGTTTCTGATTCGCTGAATCTCAGCATAGATTCAACTCTCTTAGGTGAACGAACGCACAGCAGAGCAGTTTCAAGGAAATGTTTCTCCTGAGTTTTAGACGAAGTTTCCTGCGGTTTAGTACGTATGCCGGCATTGGGCTGGAAATACCGGTTATGGGATTCTGCAAAGAAAGGGTTTGCAAACCGCTGAATCCACACGTGAGATTAACTCTGTCAGTTGAATGCACACATTGACAACCATTCAGTTAGATAGCTCCGTTTTGGTTTTAGAAGCAGATATTTCTCTCTAAAGCCTAGGGTCCCATTCACTCGGGAATATCCCAACGCAGCTCCTAGAAGAAACGTGTTTCTGACTCGCTGAATCTCAACATAGATTCAACTCTCTTAGGTGAACGAACGCACAGCAGAGCAGTTTCAAGGAAACGATTCTCCTGAGTTTTAGACGAAGTTTCCTGCGGTTTAGGACGTATGCCGGCATTGGGCTGGAAATACCGGTTTTGGGATTCTGCACAGCAAGGGTTTGCAAACCGCTGAATCCCCACGTGAGTTTAATTCTGTCAGTTGAATGCACACATTGACAACCATTCAGTTAGATAGCTCCGTTTTGGTTTTAGAAGAAGATAGTTCTCTGTACAGCCTATGGTCCCATTCACTCGGGAATATCCCAACGCAGCTCCTAGAAGAAACGTGTTTCTGACTCGCTGAATCTCAACATAGACTCAACTCTCTTATGTGAACGAAGGCAGAGCAGAGCAGTTTCAAGGAAACGATTCTCCTGAGTTTTAGACGAAGTTTCCTGCGGTTTAGGACGAATGCCGGCATTGGGCTGGAAATACCGGTTTTGGGATTCTGCACAGCAAGGGTTTGCAAACCGCTGAATCCACACGTGAGTTTAACTCTGTCAGTTGAATGCACACGTTGACAACCATTCTGTTAGATAGCTCCGTTTTGGTTTTAGAAGCAGATATTTCTCTGTACAGCCTATGGTCCCATTCACTCGGGAATATCCCAACACAGCTCCTAGAAGAAACGTGTTTCTGACTCGCTGAATCTCAACATAGATTCAACTCTCTTAGGTGAACTAACACACAGCAGAGCAGTTTCAAGGAAACCTTTCTCCTGAGTTTTAGACAAAGTTTCCTGCGGTTTAGGACGTATGCCGGCATTGGGCTGGAAATACCGGTTTTGGGATTCTGCACAGAAAGGGTTTGCAAACCGCTGAATCCACACGTGAGTATTACTCTGTCAGTTGAATGCACACATAGACAGCCATTCAGTTACATAGCTCCGCTTTGGTTTTAGAAGCAGATATTTCTCTGTACAGCCTATGGTCCCATTCACTCGGGAATATCCCAACGCAGCTCCTAGAAGAAACGTGTTTCTGACTCGTTGAATCTCAACATAGATTCACCTCTCTTAGGTGAACGAACGCACAGCAGAGCAGTTTCAAGGAAACGTTTCTCCTGAGTTTTAGACGAAGTTTCCTGCGGTTTAGTACGTATGCCGGCATTGGGCTGGAAATACCGGTTTTGGGATTCTGCACAGAAAGCGTTTGCAAACCGCTGAATCCACACGTGAGTTTAACTCTGTCAGGTGAATGCACACATTGACAGCCATTCAGTTAGATAGCTCCGTTTTGGTTTTAGAAGCAGATATTTCTCTGTACAGCCTATGATCCCATTCACTCGGGAATATCCCAACACAGCTCCTAGAAGAATCGTGATTCTGACTCGCTGAATCTCAACATAGATTCAACTCTCTTAGTTTAACGAACGCACAGCAGAGCAGTTTCAAGGAAACGTTTCTCCTGAGATTTACCCGAAGTTTCCTGAAGTTTAGTACGTATGCCGGCATTGGGATGGAAATACCGGGTTTGGGATTCTGCCCAGAAACGGTTTGCGATCCGCTGAATGCACACGTGAGTTTAACTCTGTCAGTTGAATGCACCCATTGACAACCATTCTGTTAGACAGCTCCGTTTTAGTTTTAGAAGCAGATATTTCTCTGTACAGCCTATGGTCCCATTCACTCGGGAATATCCCATCGCAGCTCCTAGAAGAAACGTGTTTCTGACTCGCTGAATCTCAACATATATTCAACTCTCTTAGGTGAACGAACGCACAGCGGAGCAGTTTCAAGGAAACGTTTCTCCTGAGTTTTAGACGAAGTTTCCGGCGGTTTAGTACATATGCCGACATTGGGCTGGAAATACCGGTTTTGGGATTCTGCACAGAAGGGGTTTGCAAACCGCTGAATCCACACGTGAGTTTTACTCTGTCGGTTGAATGAACACATTGACAGCCATTCAGTTAGATAGCTCCGTTTTGGTTTTAGAAGCAGATAGTTCTCTGTACAGCCTATGGTCCCATTCACTCGGGAATATCCCAACGCAGATCCTAGAAGAAACGTGTTTCTGACTCGCTGAATCTCAACATCGATTCAACTCTCTTAGGTGAACGAACGCACAGCAGAGCAGTTTCAAGGAAACGTTTCTCCTGAGTTTTAGACGAAGTTTCCTGCGGTTTAGTACGTATGCCGGCATTGGGCTGGAAATACCGGTTTTGGGATTCTGCACAGAAAGGGTTTGCCAACCGCTGAATCCACACGTGAGTTTAACTCTGTCAGTTGAATGCACACATTGACAACCATTCAGTTAGATAGCTCCGTTTTGGTTTTAGAAGCAGATATTTCTCTGTACAGCCTATGGTCCCATTCACTCGGGAATATCCCAACACAGCTCCTAGAAGAAACTTGTTTATGACTCGCTGAATCTCAACATAGATTCAACTCTCTTAGGTGAACGAACGCACAGCAGAGCAGTTTCAAGGAAACGTTTCTCCTGAGTTTTAGACAAAGTTTCCTGATGTTTAGTACGTTTGCCGGCATTGGGATGGAAATACCGGTTTTGTGATTCTGCACAGAAAGGGTTTGCAAACCGCTGAATCTACACGTGAGTTTAACTCTGTCAGTTGAATGCACACATTGACAACCATTTTGTTAGACAGCTCCGTTTTGGTTTTAGAAGCAGATATTTCGCTGTACAGCCTATGGTCCCATTCACTCGGGAATATCCCAACACACCTCCTAGAAGAAACGTGTTTCTGAGTCGCTGAATCTCAACATAGATTCAACTCTCTTAGGTGAACGAACACACAGCAGAGCAGTTTCAAGGAAACCTTTCTCCTGAGTTTTAGACAAAGTTTCCTGCGGTTTAGGACGTATGACGGCATTGTGGTGGAAATACCGGTTTTGGGATTCTGCACAGAAAGGGTTTGCAAACCGCTGAATCCACACGTGAGTTTAACTCTGTCAGTTGAATGCACACATTGACAACCATTCAGTTAGATAGCTCCGTTTTGGTTTTAGAAGCAGATAGTTCTCTGTACAGCCTATGGTCCCATTCACTCGGGAATATCCCAACGCATCTCCTAGAAGAAACGTGTTTCTGACTCGCTGAATCTCAATATAGATTCAGCTCTCTTAGGTGAACGAACGCACAGCAGAACAGTTTCAAGGAAACGATTCTCCTGAGTTTTAGACCAAGTTTACTGCTGTTTAGTACGTATGCCGGCATTGGGCTGGAAATACCGGTTTTGGGATTCTGCACAGAAAGGGTTTGCAAACCGCTGAATCCACACGTGAGTTATACACTGTCAGTTGAATGCACACATTGACAACCATTCAGTTAGATAGCTCCGTTTTGGTTTTAGAAGGAGATATTTCTCTGTACAGCCTATGGTCCCATTCACTCGGGAACATCTCAACGCAGCTCCTAGAAGAAACGTGTTTCTGACTCGCTGAATCTCAACATAGATTCAACTCTCTTAGCTGAACGAATGCACAGCAGAGCAGTTTCAAGGAAACCTTTCTCCTGAGTCTTAGATGAAGTTTCCTGCGGTTTAGTATGTATGCCGGCATTGGGCTGGAAATACCGGTATTGGGATTCTGCACAGAAAGGGTTTGCAAACCGCTGAATCCACAAGTGAGTTTAACACTGTCAGTTGAATGCACACATTGACAACCATTCAGTTAGATAGCTCCGTTTTGGATTTAGAAGCAGATATTTCTCTGTACAGCCTATGGTCCCATTCACTCGGGAATATCCCAACGCAGCTCCTAGAAGAAACGTGTTTATGACTCGCTGAATCTCAACATAGATTCAACTCTCTTAGGTGATCGAACGGAGAGCAGAGCAGTTTCAAGGAAACGTTTCTCCTGAGTTTTAGACGAAGTTTCCGGCGGTTTAGTACATATGCCGGCATTGGGCTGGAAATACCGGTATTGGGATTCTGCACAGAAAGGGTTTGCAAACCGCTGAATCCACACGTGAGTTTAACTCTGTCAGTTGAATACACACATTGACAACCATTCAGTTAGATAGCTCCGTTTTGGTTTTAGAAGCAGATATTTCTCTGTACAGCCTATGGTCCCATTCACTCGGGAATATCCCAACACAGCTCCTAGAAGAAACGTGTTTCTGACTCGCTGAATCTCATCATAGATTCAACTCTCTTAGGTGAACGAACGCACAGCAGAGCAGTTTCAAGGAAACGTTTCTCCTGAGTTTTAGACGAAGTTTCCTGATGTTTAGTACGTTTTCCGGCATTGGGATGGAAATACCGGTTTTGTGATTCTGCACAGAAAGGGTTTGCAAACCGCTGAATCTACACGTGAGTTTAACTCTGTCAGTTGAATGCACACATTGACAACCATTTTGTTAGACAGCTCCGTTTTGATTTTAGAAGCAGATATTTCGCTGTACAGCCTATGGTCCCATTCACTCGGGAATATCCCAACACACCTCCTAGAAGAAACGTGTTTCTGACTCGCGGAATCTCAACATAGATTCAACTCTCTTAGGTGAACTAACAAACAGCAGAGCAGTTTCAAGGAAACCTTTCTCCTGAGTTTTAGACGAAGTTTCCTGCGGTTTAGGACGTATGCCGGCATTGGGCTGGAAATACCGGTTTTGGGATTCTGCACAGAAACGGTTTGCAAACCGCTGAATCCACACGTGAGTTTTACTCTGTCAGTTGAATGCAAACATTGAAAACCATTCAGTTAGATAGCTCCGTTTTGGTTTTAGAAGCAGATATTTCTCTGTACAGCCTATGGTCCCATTCACTCGGGAATATCCCAACGCAGCTCCTAGAAGAAACGTGTTTCTGACTCGCTGCATCTCAACATCGATTCAACTCTCTTAGGTGAACGAACGCACAGCAGAGCAGTTTCAAGGAAACGTTTCTCCTGAGTTTTAGACGAAGTTTCCTGCGGTTTAGTACGTATGCCGGCATTGGGCTGGAAATACCGGTTTTGGGATTCTGCACAGAAAGCGTTTGCAAACCGCTGAATCCACACGTGAGTTTACCTCTGTCAATTGAATGCACACATTGACAGCCATTCAGTTAGATAGCTCCGTTTTGGTTTTAGAAGCAGATATTTCTCTGTACAGCCTATGATCCCATTCACTCGGGAATATCCCAACACAGCTCCTAGAAGAATCGTGATTCTGACTCGCTGAATCTCAACATAGATTCAGCTCTCTTAGGTTAACGAACGCACAGCAGAGCAATTTCAAGGAAACGTTTCTCCTGAGATGTACCCGAAGTTTCCTGAAGTTTAGTACGTATGCCGGCATTGGGATGGAAATACCGGTTTGGCATTCTGCACAGAAACGGTTTCCAATCCGCTGAATGCACACGTGAGTTTAACTCTGTCAGTTGTATGCACCCATTGACAACCATTCTGTTAGACAGCTCCGTTTTGGTTTTAGAAGCAGATATTTCGATGTACAGCCTATGGTCCCATTCACTCGGGAATATCCCAACGCAGCTCCTAGAAGAAACGTGTTTCTGACTCGCTGAATGTCAACATAGATTCAACTCTCTTAGGTGAACGAACGTACAGCAGAGCAGTTTCAAGGAAACGATTCTCCTGAGTTTTAGACCAAGTTTACTGCTGTTTAGTACGTATGCCGGCATTGGGCTGGAAATACCGGTTTTGGGATTCTGCACAGAAAGGGTTTGCAAACCGCTGAATCCACACGTGAGATTAACTCTGTCAGTTGAATGCACACATTGACAACCATTCAGTTAGATAGCTCCGTTTTGGTTTTAGAAGCAGATATTTCTCTCTAAAGCCTAGGGTCCCATTCACTCGGGAATATCCCAACGCAGCTCCTAGAAGAAACGTGTTTCTGACTCGCTGAATCTCAACATAGATTCAACTCTCTTAGGTGAACGAACGCACAGCAGAGCAGTTTCAAGGAAACGATTCTCCTGAGTTTTAGACGAAGTTTCCTGCGGTTTAGGACGTATGCCGGCATTGGGCTGGAAATACCGGTTTAGGGATTCTGCACAGCAAGGGTTTGCAAACCGCTGAATCCCCACGTGAGTTTAATTCTGTCAGTTGAATGCACACATTGACAACCATTCAGTTAGATAGCTCCGTTTTGGTTTTAGAAGAAGATAGTTCTCTGTACAGCCTATGGTCCCATTCACTCGGGAATATCCCAACGCAGCTCCTAGAAGAAACGTGTTTCTGACTCGCTGAATCTCAACATAGACTCAACTCTCTTATGTGAACGAAGGCAGAGCAGAGCAGTTTCAAGGAAACGATTCTCCTGAGTTTTAGACGAAGTTTCCTGCGGTTTAGGACGAATGCCGGCATTGGGCTGGAAATACCGGTTTTGGGATTCTGCACAGCAAGGGTTTGCAAACCGCTGAATCCACACGTGAGTTTAACTCTGTCAGTTGAATGCACACGTTGACAACCATTCTGTTAGATAGCTCCGTTTTGGTTTTAGAAGCAGATATTTCTCTGTACAGCCTATGGTCCCATTCACTCGGGAATATCCCAACACAGCTCCTAGAAGAAACGTGTTTCTGACTCGCTGAATCTCATCATAGATTCAACTCTCTTAGGTGAACGAACGCACAGCAGAGCAGTTTCAAGGAAACGTTTCTCCTGAGTTTTAGACGAAGTTTCCTGATGTTTAGTACGTTTGCCGGCATTGTGATGGAAATACCGGTTTTGTGATTCTGCACAGAAAGGGTTTGCAAACCGCTGAATCTACACGTGAGTTTAACTCTGTCAGTTGAATGCACACATTGACAACCATTTTGTTACACAGCTCCGTTTTGGTTTTAGAAGCAGATATTTCGCTGTACAGCCTATGGTCCCATTCACTCGGGAATATCCCAACACACTTCCTAGAAGAAACGTGTTTCTGACTCGCTGAATCTCAACATAGATTCAACTCTCTTAGGTGAACTAACACACAGCAGAGCAGTTTCAAGGAAACCTTTCTCCTGAGTTTTAGACAAAGTTTCCTGCGGTTTAGGACGTATGCCGGCATTGGGCTGGAAATACCGGTTTTGGGATTCTGCACAGAAAGGGTTTGCAAACCGCTGAATCCACACGTGAGTATTACTCTGTCAGTTGAATGCACACATAGACAGCCATTCAGTTACATAGCTCCGTTTTGGTTTTAGAAGCAGATATTTCTCTGTACAGCCTATGGTCCCATTCACTCGGGAATATCCCAACGCAGCTCCTAGAAGAAACGTGTTTCTGACTCGTTGAATCTCAACATAGATTCACCTCTCTTAGGTGAACGAACGCACAGCAGAGCAGTTTCAAGGAAACGTTTCTCCTGAGTTTTAGACGAAGTTTCCTGCGGTTTAGTACGTATGCCGGCATTGGGCTGGAAATACCGGTTTTGGGATTCTGCACAGAAAGCGTTTGCAAACCGCTGAATCCACACGTGAGTTTAACTCTGTCAGGTGAATGCACACATTGACAGCCATTCAGTTAGATAGCTCCGTTTTGGTTTTAGAAGCAGATATTTCTCTGTACAGCCTATGATCCCATTCACTCGGGAATATCCCAACACAGCTCCTAGAAGAATCGTGATTCTGACTCGCTGAATCTCAACATAGATTCAACTCTCTTAGTTTAACGAACGCACAGCAGAGCAGTTTCAAGGAAACGTTTCTCCTGAGATTTACCCGAAGTTTCCTGAAGTTTAGTACGTATGCCGGCATTGGGATGGAAATACCGGGTTTGGGATTCTGCCCAGAAACGGTTTGCGATCCGCTGAATGCACACGTGAGTTTAACTCTGTCAGTTGAATGCACCCATTGACAACCATTCTGTTAGACAGCTCCGTTTTAGTTTTAGAAGCAGATATTTCTCTGTACAGCCTATGGTCCCATTCACTCGGGAATATCCCATCGCAGCTCCTAGAAGAAACGTGTTTCTGACTCGCTGAATCTCAACATATATTCAACTCTCTTAGGTGAACGAACGCACAGCGGAGCAGTTTCAAGGAAACGTTTCTCCTGAGTTTTAGACGAAGTTTCCGGCGGTTTAGTACATATGCCGGCATTGGGCTGGAAATACCGGTTTTGGGATTCTGCACAGAAGGGGTTTGCAAACCGCTGAATCCACACGTGAGTTTTACTCTGTCGGTTGAATGAACACATTGACAGCCATTCAGTTAGATAGCTCCGTTTTGGTTTTAGAAGCAGATAGTTCTCTGTACAGCCTATGGTCCCATTCACTCGGGAATATCCCAACGCAGCTCCTAGAAGAAACGTGTTTCTGACTCGCTGAATCTCAACATCGATTCAACTCTCTTAGGTGAACGAACGCACAGCAGAGCAGTTTCAAGGAAACGTTTCTCCTGAGTTTTAGACGAAGTTTCCTGCGGTTTAGTACGTATGCCGGCATTGGGCTGGAAATACCGGTTTTGGGATTCTGCACAGAAAGGGTTTGCCAACCGCTGAATCCACACGTGAGTTTAACTCTGTCAGTTGAATGCACACATTGACAACCATTCAGTTAGATAGCTCCGTTTTGGTTTTAGAAGCAGATATTTCTCTGTACAGCCTATGGTCCCATTCACTCGGGAATATCCCAACACAGCTCCTAGAAGAAACTTGTTTATGACTCGCTGAATCTCAACATAGATTCAACTCTCTTAGGTGAACGAACGCACAGCAGAGCAGTTTCAAGGAAACGTTTCTCCTGAGTTTTAGACAAAGTTTCCTGATGTTTAGTACGTTTGCCGGCATTGGGATGGAAATACCGGTTTTGTGATTCTGCACAGAAAGGGTTTGGAAACCGCTGAATCTACACGTGAGTTTAACTCTGTCAGTTGAATGCACACATTGACAACCATTTTGTTAGACAGCTCCGTTTTGGTTTTAGAAGCAGATATTTCGCTGTACAGCCTATGGTCCCATTCACTCGGGAATATCCCAACACACCTCCTAGAAGAAACGTGTTTCTGAGTCGCTGAATCTCAACATAGATTCAACTCTCTTAGGTGAACGAACACACAGCAGAGCAGTTTCAAGGAAACCTTTCTCCTGAGTTTTAGACAAAGTTTCCTGCAGTTTAGGACGTATGACGGCATTGTGCTGGAAATACCGGTTTTGGGATTCTGCACAGAAAGGGTTTGCAAACCGCTGAATCCACACGTGAGTTTAACTCTGTCAGTTGAATGCACACATTGACAACCATTCAGTTAGATAGCTCCGTTTTGGTTTTAGAAGCAGATAGTTCTCTGTACAGCCTATGGTCCCATTCACTCGGGAATATCCCAACGCATCTCCTAGAAGAAACGTGTTTCTGACTCGCTGAATCTCAATATAGATTCAGCTCTCTTAGGTGAACGAACGCACAGCAGAACAGTTTCAAGGAAACGATTCTCCTGAGTTTTAGACCAAGTTTACTGCTGTTTAGTACGTATGCCGGCATTGGGCTGGAAATACCGGTTTTGGGATTCTGCACAGAAAGGGTTTGCAAACCGCTGAATCCACACGTGAGTTATACACTGTCAGTTGAATGCACACATTGACAACCATTCAGTTAGATAGCTCCGTTTTGGTTTTAGAAGGAGATATTTCTCTGTACAGCCTATGGTCCCATTCACTCGGGAACATCTCAACGCAGCTCCTAG
Organism: Aotus nancymaae; assembly: GCF_030222135.1. Taxonomy (NCBI): domain Eukaryota; kingdom Metazoa; phylum Chordata; class Mammalia; order Primates; family Aotidae; genus Aotus; species Aotus nancymaae. The sequence goes on from NW_026988565.1 coordinate 1,632,142, forward strand.
AAGAAACGTGTTTCTGACTCGCTGAATCTCAACATAGATTCAACTCTCTTAGCTGAACGAATGCACAGCAGAGCAGTTTCAAGGAAACCTTTCTCCTGAGTCTTAGATGAAGTTTCCTGCGGTTTAGTATGTATGCCGGCATTGGGCTGGAAATACCGGTATTGGGATTCTGCACAGAAAGGGTTTGCAAACCGCTGAATCCACAAGTGAGTTTAACACTGTCAGTTGAATGCACACATTGACAACCATTCAGTTAGATAGCTCCGTTTTGGATTTAGAAGCAGATATTTCTCTGTACAGCCTATGGTCCCATTCACTCGGGAATATCCCAACGCAGCTCCTAGAAGAAACGTGTTTATGACTCGCTGAATCTCAACATAGATTCAACTCTCTTAGGTGATCGAACGGAGAGCAGAGCAGTTTCAAGGAAACGTTTCTCCTGAGTTTTAGACGAAGTTTCCGGCGGTTTAGTACATATGCCGGCATTGGGCTGGAAATACCGGTATTGGGATTCTGCACAGAAAGGGTTTGCAAACCGCTGAATCCACACGTGAGTTTAACTCTGTCAGTTGAATACACACATTGACAACCATTCAGTTAGATAGCTCCGTTTTGGTTTTAGAAGCAGATATTTCTCTGTACAGCCTATGGTCCCATTCACTCGGGAATATCCCAACACAGCTCCTAGAAGAAACGTGTTTCTGACTCGCTGAATCTCATCATAGATTCAACTCTCTTAGGTGAACGAACGCACAGCAGAGCAGTTTCAAGGAAACGTTTCTCCTGAGTTTTAGACGAAGTTTCCTGATGTTTAGTACGTTTTCCGGCATTGGGATGGAAATACCGGTTTTGTGATTCTGCACAGAAAGGGTTTGCAAACCGCTGAATCTACACGTGAGTTTAACTCTGTCAGTTGAATGCACACATTGACAACCATTTTGTTAGACAGCTCCGTTTTGATTTTAGAAGCAGATATTTCGCTGTACAGCCTATGGTCCCATTCACTCGGGAATATCCCAACACACCTCCTAGAAGAAACGTGTTTCTGACTCGCGGAATCTCAACATAGATTCAACTCTCTTAGGTGAACTAACAAACAGCAGAGCAGTTTCAAGGAAACCTTTCTCCTGAGTTTTAGACGAAGTTTCCTGCGGTTTAGGACGTATGCCGGCATTGGGCTGGAAATACCGGTTTTGGGATTCTGCACAGAAACGGTTTGCAAACCGCTGAATCCACACGTGAGTTTTACTCTGTCAGTTGAATGCAAACATTGAAAACCATTCAGTTAGATAGCTCCGTTTTGGTTTTAGAAGCAGATATTTCTCTGTACAGCCTATGGTCCCATTCACTCGGGAATATCCCAACGCAGCTCCTAGAAGAAACGTGTTTCTGACTCGCTGAATCTCAACATCGATTCAACTCTCTTAGGTGAACGAACGCACAGCAGAGCAGTTTCAAGGAAACGTTTCTCCTGAGTTTTAGACGAAGTTTCCTGCGGTTTAGTACGTATGCCGGCATTGGGCTGGAAATACCGGTTTTGGGATTCTGCACAGAAAGCGTTTGCAAACCGCTGAATCCACACGTGAGTTTACCTCTGTCAATTGAATGCACACATTGACAGCCATTCAGTTAGATAGCTCCGTTTTGGTTTTAGAAGCAGATATTTCTCTGTACAGCCTATGATCCCATTCACTCGGGAATATCCCAACACAGCTCCTAGAAGAATCGTGATTCTGACTCGCTGAATCTCAACATAGATTCAGCTCTCTTAGGTTAACGAACGCACAGCAGAGCAATTTCAAGGAAACGTTTCTCCTGAGATGTACCCGAAGTTTCCTGAAGTTTAGTACGTATGCCGGCATTGGGATGGAAATACCGGTTTGGCATTCTGCACAGAAACGGTTTCCAATCCGCTGAATGCACACGTGAGTTTAACTCTGTCAGTTGTATGCACCCATTGACAACCATTCTGTTAGACAGCTCCGTTTTGGTTTTAGAAGCAGATATTTCGATGTACAGCCTATGGTTCCATTCACTCGGGAATATCCCAACGCAGCTCCTAGAAGAAACGTGTTTCTGACTCGCTGAATCTCAATATAGATTCAACTCACTTAGGTGAACGAACGCACAGCAGAACAGTTTCAAGGAAACGATTCTCCTGAGTTTTAGACCAAGTTTACTGCTGTTTAGTACGTATGCCGGCATTGGGCTGGAAATACCGGTTTTGGGATTCTGCACAGAAAGGGTTTGCAAACCGCTGAATCCACACGTGAGTTAAACACTGTCAGTTGAATGCACACATTGACAACCATTCAGTTAGATAGCTCCGTTTTGGTTTTAGAAGGAGATATTTCTCTGTACAGCCTATGGTCCCATTCACTCGGGAATATCCCAACGCAGCTCCTAGAAGAAACGTGTTTCTGACTCGCTGAATCTCAACATAGATTCAACTCTCTTAGGTGAACGAATGCACAGCAGAGCAGTTTCAAGGAAACCTTTCTCCTGAGTTTTAGACGAAGTTTCCTGCGGTTTATTATGTATGCCGGCATTGGGCTGGAAATACCGGTATTGGGATTCTGCACAGAAAGGGTTTGCAAACCGCTGAATCCACAAGTGAGTTTAACACTGTCAGTTGAATGCACACATTGACAACCATTCAGTTAGATAGCTCCGTTTTGGATTTAGAAGCAGATATTTCTCTGTACAGCCTATGGTCCCATTCACTCGGGAATATCCCAACGCAGCTCCTAGAATAAACGTGTTTATGACTCGCTGAATCTCAACATAGATTCAACTCTCTTAGGTGATCGAACGGACAGCATAGTAGTTTCAAGGAAACGTTTCTCCTGAGTTTTAGACGAAGTTTCCGGCGGTTTAATACATATGCCGGCATTGGGTTGGAAATACTGGTATTGGGATTCTGCACAGAAAGGGTTTGCAAACCGCTGAATCCACACGTGAGTTTAACTCTGTCAGTTGAATGCACACATTGACAACCATTCAGTTAGATAGCTCCGTTTTGGTTTTAGAAGCAGATATTTCTCTGTACAGCCTATGGTCCCATTCACTCGGGAATATCCCAACACAGCTCCTAGAAGAAACGTGTTTCTGACTCGCTGAATCTCAACATAGATTCAACTCTCTTAGGTGAACGAACGCACAGCAGAGCAGTTTCAAGGAAACGTTTCTCCTGAGTTTTAGACGAAGCTTCCTGATGTTTAGTACGTTTGCCGGCATTGGGATGGAAATACCGGTTTGTGATTCTGCACAGAAAGGGTTTGCAAACCGCTGAATCTACACGTGAGTTTAACTCTGTCAGTTGAATGCACACATTGACAACCATTTTGTTAGACAGCTTCGTTTTGGTTTTAGAAGCAGATATTTCGCTGTACAGCCTATGGTCCCATTCACTCGGGAATATCCCAACACACCTCCTAGAAGAAATGTGTTTCTGACTCGCTGAATCTCAACACAGATTCGATTCTCTTAGGTGAACTAACACACAGCAGAGCAGTTTCAAAGAAACCTTTCTCCTGAGGTTTAGACGAAGTTTCCTGCGGTTTAGGACGTATGCCGGCATTGGGCTGGAAATACCGGTATTGGGATTCTGCACAGAAAGTGTTTGCAAACCGCTGAATCCACAAGTGAGTTTAACTCTGTCATTTGAATGCACACATTGACAACCATTCAGTTAGATAGCTCCGTTTTGGTTTTAGAAGCAGATATTTCTCTGTACAGCCTATGGTCCCATTCACTCGGGAATATCCCAACGCAGCTCCTAGAAGAAATGTGTTTCTGACTCGCTGAATCTCAACACAGATTCGATTCTCTTAGGTGAACTAACACACAGCAGAGCAGTTTCAAGGAAATGTTTCTCCTGAGTTTTAGACGAAGTTTCCTGCGGTTTAGTACGTATGCCGGCATTGGGCTGGAAATACCGGTTTTGGGATTCTGCAAAGAAAGGGTTTGCAAACCGCTGAATCCACACGTGAGTTTAACTCTGTCAGTTGAATGCACACATTGACAACCATTCAGTTAGATAGCTCCGTTTTGGTTTTAGAAGCAGATATTTCTCTCTAAAGCCTAGGGTCCCATTCACTCGGGAATATCCCAACGCAGCTCCTAGAAGAAACGTGTTTCTGACTCGCTGAATCTCAACATAGATTCAACTCTCTTAGGTGAACGAACGCACAGCAGAGCAGTTTCAAGGAAACGATTCTCCTGAGTTTTAGACGAAGTTTCCTGCGGTTTAGGACGTATGCCGGCATTGGGCTGGAAATACCGGTTTTGGGATTCTGCACAGAAAGCGTTTGCAAACCGCTGAATCCACACGTGAGATTAACTCTGTCAGTTGAATGCACACATTGACAGCCATTCAGTTAGATAGCTCCGTTTTGGTTTTAGAAGCAGATATTTCTCTGTACAGCCTATGATCCCATTCACTCGGGAATATCCCTACACAGCTCCTAGAAGAATCGTGATTCTGACTCGCTGAATCTCAACATAGATTCAACTCTCTTAGGTTAACGAACGCACAGCAGAGAAATTTCAAGGAAACGTTTCTCCTGAGATTTACCCGAAGTTTCCTGAAGTTTAGTACGTATGCCGGCATTGGGATGGAAATACCGGGTTTGGGATTCTGCACAGAAACGGTTTGCAATACGCTGAATGCACACGTGAGTTTAACTCTGTCAGATGAATGCACCCATAGACAACCATTCTGTTAGACAGCTCCGTTTTGGTTTTAAAAGCAGATATTTCGCTGTACAGCCTATGGTCCCATTCACTCGGGAATATCCCAACGCACCTCCTAGAAGAAACGTGTTTCTGACTCGCTGAATCTCACTATAGATTCAACTCTCTTAGGTGAACGAACGCACAGCAGAACAGTTTCAAGGAAACGATTCTCCTGAGTTTTAGACCAAGTTTACTGCTGTTTAGTACGTATGCCGGCATTGGGCTGGAAATACCGGTTTTGGGATTCTGCACAGAAAGGGTTTGCAAACCGCTGAATCCACACGTGAGTTAAACACTGTCAGTTGAATGCACACATTGACAACCATTCAGTTAGATAGCTCCGTTTTGGTTTTAGAAGGAGATATTTCTCTGTACAGCCTATGGTCCCATTCACTCGGGAATATCCCAACGCAGCTCCTAGAAGAAACGTGTTTCTGACTCGCTGAATCTCAACATAGATTCAACTCTCTTAGTTGAACGAATGCACAGCAGAGCAGTTTCAAGGAAACCTTTCTCCTGAGTTTTAGACGAAGTTTCCTGTGGTTTAGTATGTATGCCGGCATTGGGCTGGAAATACCGGTATTGGGATTCTGCACAGAAAGGGTTTGCAAACCGCTGAATCCACAAGTGAGTTTAACACTGTCAGTTGAATGCACACAGTGACAACCATTCAGTTAGATAGCTCCGTTTTGGATTTAGAAGCAGATATTTCTCTGTACAGCCTATGGTCCCATTCACTCGGGAATATCCCAACGCAGCTCCTAGAAGAAACGTGTTTATGACTCGCTGAATCTCAACATAGATTCAACTCTCTTAGGTGATCGAACGGACAGCAGAGTAGTTTCAAGGAAACGTTTCTCCTGAGTTTTAGACGAAGTTTCCTGATGTTTAGTACGTTTGCCGGCATTGGGATGGAAATACCGGTTTGTGATTCTGCACAGAAAGGGTTTGCAAACCGCTGAATCTACACGTGAGTTTAACTCTGTCAGATGAATGCACACATTGACAACCATTTTGTTAGACAGCTCCGTTTTGGTTTTAGAAGCAGATATTTCGCTGTACAGCCTATGGTCCCATTCACTCGGGAATATCCCAACACACCTCCTAGAAGAAATGTGTTTCTGACTCGCTGAATCTCAACACAGATTCGATTCTCTTAGGTGAACTAACACACAGCAGAGCAGTTTCAAAGAAACGTTTCTCCTGAGGTTTAGACGAAGTTTCCTGCGGTTTAGGACGTATGCCGGCATTGGGCTGGAAATACCGGTATGGGGATTCTGCACAGAAAGGGTTTGCAAACCGCTGAATCCACAAGTGAGTTTAACTCTGTCATTTGAATGCACACATTGACAACCATTCAGTTAGATAGCTCCGTTTTGGTTTTAGAAGCAGATATTTCTCTGTACAGCCTATGGTCCCATTCACTCGGGAATATCCCAACGCAGCTCCTAGAAGAAACGTGTTTCTGATTCGCTGAATCTCAACATAGATTCAACTCTCTTAGGTGAACGAACGCACAGCAGAGCAGTTTCAAGGAAATGTCTCTCCTGAGTTTTAGACGAAGTTTCCTGCGGATTAGTAGATATGCCGGCATTGGGCTGGAAATACCGGTTTTGGGATTCTGCACAGAAAGGGTTTGCAAACCGCTGAATCCCCCGTGAGTTTAACTCTGTCAGTTGAATGCACACATTGACAACCATTCAGTTAGATAGCTCCGTTTTGGTTTTTTGAAGCAGATATTTCTCTGTACGGCCTATGGTCGCACTCACTCAGGAATATCCCAACGCAGCTCCTAGAGGAAACGTGTTTCTGACTCGCTGAATCTCAACATAGATTCAACTCTCTTAGGTGAACGAAGGCAGAGCAGAGCAGTTTCTAGGAAACGATTCTCCTGAGTTTTAGACGAAGTTTCCTGCGGTTTAGGACGTATGCCGGCATTGGGCTGGAAATACCGGTTTTGGGATTCTGCACAGCAAGGGTTTGCAAACCGCTGATTCCACACGTGAGTTTACCTCTTTCAGTTGAATGCACACGTTGACAACCATTCAGTTAGATAGCTCCGTTTTGGTTTTAGAAGCAGATATTTCTCTGTACAGCCTATGGTCCCATTCACTCGGGAATATCCCAACGCAACTCCCAGAAGAAACGTGTTTCTGACACGCTGAACCTCAACATAGATTCAAATCTCTTAGGTGAGCGAACGCACAGCAGAGCAGTTTCAAGGAAGCGATTCTCCTGAGTTTTAGACGAAGTTTACTGCTGTTTAGTACGTATGCCGGCATTGGGATGGAAATACCGGTTTTGGGATTCTGCAGAGAAATGGTTTGCAAACCGCTGAATCCACACGTGAGATTCACTCTGTCAGTTGAATGCACACATTGACAACCATTCAGTTAGATTGCTCCGTTTTGGTTTTAGAAGCAGATATTTCTCTGTACAGCCTATGGTCCCATTCACTCGGGAATATCCCCACGCAGCTTCTAGAAGAAACGTGTTTCTGACTCGCTGAATCTCAACATAGATTCAACTCTCTTAGGTGAACGAATGCACGGCAGAGCAGTTTCAAGGAAACGTTTCTCCTGAGTTTTAGACGAAGTTTCCTGCGGTTTAGGACGTATGCCGGCATTGGGCTGGAAATACCGGTTTTGGGATTCTGCAGAGAAAGGGTTTGCAAATGAATGAATCCACACGTGAGTTTAACTCTGTCAGTTGAATGCACACATTGACAACCATTCAGTTAGATAGCTCCGTTTTGGTTTTAGAAGCAGATATTTCTCTGTACAGCCTATGGTCCCATTCACTCGGGAATATCCCAACGCAGCTACTAGAAGAAACGTGTTTCTGATTCGCTGAATCTCAACAAAGATTCAACTCTCTTAGGTGAACGAACGCACAGCAGAGCAGTTTCAAGGAAATGTTTCTCCTGAGTTTTAGACGAAGTTTCCTGCGGTTTAGTACGTATGCCGGCATTGGGCTGGAAATACCGGTTTTGGGATTCTGCAAAGAAAGGGTTTGCAAACCGCTGAATCCACACGTGAGTTTAACTCTGTCAGTTGAATGCACACATTGACAACCATTCAGTTAGATAGCTCCGTTTTGGTTTTAGAATCAGATATTTCTCTCTAAAGCCTATGGTCTCATTCACTCGGGAATATCCCAACGCAGCTCCTAGAAGAAACGTGTTTCTGACTCGCTGAATCTCAACATAGATTCAACTCTCTTAGGTGAACGAACGCACAGCAGAGCAGTTTCAAGGAAACGTTTCTCCTGAGTTTTAGACGAAGTTTCCTGCGGTTTAGTACGTATGCCAGCATTGGACTGGAAATACCGGTTTTGGGATTCTGCACAGAAAGGGTTTGCAAACCGCTGAATCCACACGTGAGTTTACCTCTTTCAGTTGAATGCACACGTTGACAACCATTCAGTTAGATAGCTCCGTTTTGGTTTTAGAAGCAGATATTTCTCTGTACAGCCTATGGTCCCATTCACTCGAGAATATCCCAACGCAACTCCCAGAAGAAACGTGTTTCTGACTCGCTGAACCTCAACATAGATTCAAATCTCTTAGGTGAGCGAACGCACAGCAGAGCAGTTTCAAGGAAGCGATTCTCCTGAGTTTTAGACGAAGTTTACTGCTGTTTAGTACGTATGCCGGCATTGGGATGGAAATACCGGTTTTGGGATTCTGCAGAGAAATGGTTTGCACACCGCTGAATTCACACGTGAGATTAACTCTGTCAGTTGAATGCACACATTGACAACCATTCAGTTAGATAGCTCCGTTTTGGTTTTAGAAGCAGATATTTCTCTGTAGAGCCTATGGTCCCTTTCTCTCGGGAATGTCCCAACGCAGCTCCTAGAAGAAACGTGTTTCTGACTCGCTGAACCTCAACATAGATTCAAATCACTTAGGTGAGCGAACGCACAGCAGAGCAGTTTCAAGGAAGCGATTCTCCTGAGTTTTAGACGAATTTTACTGCTCTTTAGTACGTATGCCGGCATTGGAATGGAAATACCGGTTTTGAGATTCTGCACAGAAAGGGTTTGCAAACCGCTGAATCCACACGTGAGTATAACTCTGTCAGTTGAATGCACACATTGACAACCATTCTGTTAGACAACTCCGTTTTGGTTTTAGAAGCAGATATTTCTCTGTACAGCCTATGATCCCATTCACTCGGGAATATCCCAACACAGCTCCTAGAAGAATCGTGATTCTGACTCGCTGAATCTCAACATAGATTCAACTCTCTTAGGTTAACGAACGCACAGCAGAGCAATTTCAAGGAAACGTTTCTCCTGAGATTTACCCGAAGTTTCCTGAAGTTTAGTACGTATGCCGGCATTGGGATGGAAATACCGGGTTTGGGATTCTGCACGGAAACGGTTTGCAATCCGCTGAATGCACACGTGAGTTTAACTCTGTCAGTTGAATGCACCCATTGACAACCATTCTGTTAGACAGCTCCGTTTTGGTTTTAGAAGCAGATATTTCGCTGTACAGCCTATGGTCCCATTCACTCGGGAATATCCCAACTCAGTTCCTAGAAGAAACGTGTATATGACTCACTGAATCTCAATATAGATTCAACTCTCTTAGGTGAACGAACGCACATTAGAACAGTTTCAAGGAAACGATTCTCCTGAGTTTTAGACCAAGTTTACTGCTGTTTAGTACGTATGCCGGCATTGGGCTGCAAATACCGGTTTTGGGATTCTGCACAGAAAGGGTTTACAAACCGCTGAATCCACACGTGAGTTAAACACTGTCAGTTGAATGCACACATTGACAACCATTCAGTTAGATAGCTCCGTTTTGGTTTTAGAAGGAGATATTTCTCTGTACAGCCTATGGTCCCATTCACTCGGGAATATCCCAACGCAGCTCCTAGAAGAAACGTGTTTCTGACTCGCTGAATCTCAACATAGATTCAACTCTCTTAGGTGAACGAATGCACAGCAGAGCAGTTTCAGGGAAACCTTTCTCCTGAGTTTTAGACGAAGTTTCCTGCGGTTTAGTATGTATGCCGGCATTGGGCTGGAAATACCGGTATTGGGATTCTGCACAGAAAGGGTTTGCAAACCGCTGATTCCACAAGTGAGTTTAACTCTGTCAGTTGAATGCACACATTGACAACCACTCAGTTAGATAGCTCCGTTTTGGATTTAGAAGCAGATATTTCTCTGTACAGCCTATGGTCCCATTCACTCGGGAATATCCCAACGCAGCTCCTAGAAGAAACGTGTTTATGACTCGCTGAATCTCAACATAGATTCAACTCTCTTAGGTGAACGAACGCACAGCAGAGCAGTTTCAAGGAAACGTTTCTCCTGAGTTTTAGACGAAGTTTCCTGATGTTTAGTACGTTTGCCGGCATTGGGATGGAAATACCGGTTTGTGATTCTGCACAGAAAGGGTTTGCAAACCGCTGAATCTACACGTGAGTTTAACTCTGTCAGTTGAATGCACACATTGACAACCATTTTGTTAGACAGCTCCGTTTTGGTTTTAGAAGCAGATATTTCGCTGTACAGCCTATGGTCCCACTCACTCGGGAATATCCCAACACACCTCCTAGAAGAAATGTGATTCTGACTCGCCGAATCTCAACACAGATTCGATTCTCTTAGGTGAACTAACACACAGCAGAGCAGTTTCAAGGAAACCTTTCTCCTGAGGTTTAGACGAAGTTTCCTGCGGTTTAGGACGTATGCCGGCATTGGGCTGGAAATACCGGTATGGGGATTCTGCACAGAAAGGGTTTGCAAACCGCTGAATAGACAAGTGAGTTTAACTCTGTCATTTGAATGCACACATTGACAACCATTCAGTTAGATAGCTCCGTTTTGGTTTTAGAAGCAGATATTTCTCTGTACAGCCTATGGTCCCATTCACTCGGGAATATCCCAACACAGCTCCTAGAAGAAACGTGTTTCTGACTCGCTGAATCTCAACATAGATTCAACCCTCTTAGGTGAACGAACGCACAGCAGAGCAGTTTCAAGGAAACGATTCTCCTGAGTTTTAGACTATGTTTCCTGCGGATTAGTAGGTATGCCGGCATTGGGCTGTAAATACCGGTTTTGGGATTCTGCACAGAAAGGGTTTGCAAACCGCTGAATCCCCCGTGAGTTTAACTCTGTCAGTTGAATGCACACATTGACAACCATTCTGTTAGACAACTCCGTTTTGGTTTTAGAAGCAGATATTTCTCTGTACAGCCTATGATCCCATTCACTCGGGAATATCCCAACACAGCTCCTAGAAGAATCGTGATTCTGACTCGCTGAATCTCAACATAGAATCAACTCTCTTAGGTTAACGAACGCACAGCAGAGCAATTTCAAGGAAACGTTTCTCCTGAGATTTACCCGAAGCTTCCTGAAGTTTAGTACGTATGCCGGCATTGGGATGGAAATACCGGGTTTGGGATTCTGCACAGAAACGGTTTGCAAAACGCTGAATGCACACGTGAGTTTAACTCTGTCAGTTGAATGCACACATTGACAACCATTCTGTTAGACAGCTCCGTTTTGGTTTTAGAAGCAGATATTTCTCTGTTCAGCCTATGGTCCCATTCACTCGGGAATCTCCCAACGCAGCTCCTAGAAGAAACGTGTTTCTGACTCGAGGAGTCTCAACATAGATTCAACTCTCTTAGGTGAACGAACTCACAGCAGAGCAGTTTCAAGGAAACGTTTCTCCTGAGTTTTAGACGAAGTTTACTGCGGTTTAAGACGTATGCCTGCATTGGCCTGGAAATACCGGTTTTGGGATTCTGCACAGAAAGGGTTTGCAAACCGCTGAATCCACACGTGAGTTTAACACTGTCAGTTGAATGCACACATTGACGACCATTCAGTTAGATAGCTCCTTTTTGGTTTTAGAAGCAGATATTTCTCTGTACAGCCTATGGTCCCATTCATTCGGGAATATCCCAACGCAGCTCCTAGAAGAAACGTGTTTCTGACTCGCTGAATCTCAACATAGATTCAACTGTCTAAGGTGTACGAACGCACCGCAGAGCGGTTTCAAGGAAACGTTTCTCCTGAGTTTTAGACGAAGTTTCCGGCGGTTTAGTACATATGCCGGCATTGGGCTGGAAATACCGGTATTGGGATTCTGCACAGAAAGGGTTTGCAAACCGCTGAATCCACACGTGAGTTTAACTCTGTCAGTTGAATGCACACATTGACAACCATTCAGTTAGATAGCTCCGTTTTGGTTTTAGAAGCAGATATTTCTCTGTACAGTCTATGGTCCCATTCACTCGGGAATATCCCAACACAGCTCCTAGAAGAAACGTGTTTCTGACTCGCTGAATCTCAACATAGATTCAACTCTCTTAGGTGAACGAACGCACAGCAGAGCAGTTTCAAGGAAACGTTTCTCCTGAGTTTTAGACGAAGTTTCCTGCGGTTTAGTACGTATGCCGGCATTGGGCTGGAAATACCGGTTTTGGGATTCTGCAAAGAAAGGGTTTGCCAACCGCTGAATCCACACGTGAGTTTAACTCTGTCAGTTGAATGCACACATTGACAGCCATTCAGTTAGATAGCTCCGTTTTGGTTTTAGAAGCAGATATTTCTCTGTACAGCCATTGGTCCCATTCACTCGGGAATATCCCAAAGCAGCTCCTAGAAGAAACGTGTTTCTGACTCGATGAATCTCAACATAGATTCAACTCTCTTAGGTGAACGAAAGCACAGCAGAGCAGTTTCAAGGAAACGTTTCTCCTGAGTTTTAGACGAAGTTTCCGGCGGTTTAGTACGTATGCCGGCATTGGGCTGGAAATACCGGAATTGGGATTCTGCACAGAAAGGGTTTGCAAACCGCTGAATCCACACGTGAGTTTAACTCTGTCAGTTGAATGCACACATTGACAACCATTCAGTTAGATAGCTCCGTTTTGGTTTTAGAAGCAGATATTTCTCTGTACAGCCTATGGTCCCATTCACTCGGGAATATCCCAACACAGCTCCTAGAAGAAACGTGTTTCTGACTCGCTGAATCTCAACATAGATTCAACTCTCTTAGGTGAACGAACGCACAGCAGAGCAGTTTCAAGGAAACGTTTCTCCTGAGTTTTAGACGAAGTTTCCTGATGTTTAGTACGTTTGCCGGCATTGGGATGGAAATACCGGTTTTGTGATTCTGCACAGAAAGGGTTTGCAAACCGCTGAATCTACACGTGAGTTTAACTCTGTCAGTTGAATGCACACATTGACAACCATTTTGTTAGACAGCTCCGTTTTGGTTTTAGAAGCAGATATTTCGATGTACAGCCTATGGTCCCATTCACTCGGGAATATTCCAATAAACCTCCTAAAAGAAACGTGTTTCTGACTCGCTGAATCTCAACATAGATTCAACTCTCTTAGGTGAACGAACACACAGCAGAGCAGTTTCAAGGAAACCTTTCTCCTGAGTTTTAGACGAAGTTTCCTGCGGTTTAGGACGTATGCCGGCATTGGGCTGGAAATACCGGTTTTGGGATTCTGCACAGAAAGGGTTTGCAAACCGCTGAATCCACACGTGAGTTTTACTCTGTCAGTTGAATGCACACATTGACAACCATTCAGTTAGATAGCTCCGTTTTGGTTTTAGAAGCAGATAGTTCTCTGTACAGCCTATGGTCCCATTCACTCGGGAATATCCCAGCGCAGCTCCTAGAAGAAACGTGTTTCTGACTCGCTGAATGTCAACATAGATTCAACTGTCTTAGGTGAACGAACGCACAGCAGAGCAGTTTCAAGGAAACGTTTCTCCTGAGTTTTAGACGAAGTTTCCTGCGGTTTAGAACGTATGCCGTCATTGGGCTGGAAATACCGGTTTTGGGAATCTGCAAAGAAAGGGTTTGCCAACAGCTGAATCCACACGTGAGTTTAATTCTGTCAGTTGAATGCACACATTGACAGCCATTCAGTTAGATAGCTCCGTTTTGGTTTAAAAGCAGATATTTCTCTGTACAGACTATGGTCCCATTCACTCGGGAATATCAAAACGCAGCTCCTAGAAGAAACGTGTTTCTGACTCGCTGAATCTCAACATAGATTCAACTCTCTTTGGTGAACGAACGCACAGCAGAGCAGTTTCAAGGAAACGATTCTCCTGAGTTTTAGACCAAGTTTACTGCTGTTTAGTACGTATGCCGGCATTGGGATGGAAATACCGGTTTTGGGATTCTGCACAGAAACGGTTTGCAAACCGCTGAATGCACACGTGAGTTTAACTCTGTCAGTTGAATGCGCACATTGACAAGCATTCAGTTAGATAGCTCCGTTTTGGTTTTAGAAGCAGATATTTCTCTGTACAGCCTATGGTCCCATTCACTCGGGAATATCCCAACGCAGCTCCTAGAAGAAACGTGTTTCTGACTCGCTGAATCTCAACATAGATTCAACTCTCTTAGGTGAACGAACGCAGAGCGTAGCAGTTTCAAGGAAACGTTTCTCCTGAGTTTTAGACGAAGTTTCCTGCGGTTTAGTACGTATGCCGGCATTGGGCTGGAAATACCGGTATTGGGATTCTGCACAGAAAGGGTTTGTAAACCGCTGAATCCACACGTGAGTTTACCTCTGTCAGTTGAATGCACACATTGACAACCATTCAGTTAGATAGCTCCGTTTTGGTTTTAGAAGCAGATATTTCTCTGTACAGCCTATGGTCCCATTCACTCGGGAATATCCCAACGCAGCTCCTAGAAGAAACGTGTTTCTGACTCGCTGAATCTCTACATAGATTCAACTCTCTTAGGTGAACGAACGCACTGCAGAGAAGTTTCAAGGAAACGTTTCTCCTGAGTTTTAGACGAAGTTTCCGGCGGTTTAGTACGTATGCCGGCATTGGGCTGGAAATACCGGTATTGGGATTCTGCACAGAAAGCGTTTGCAAACCGCTGAATCCACACGTGAGTTTAACTCTGTCATTTGAATGCACACATTGACAACCATTCAGTTAGAAAGCTCCGTTTTGGTTTTAGAAGCAGATATTTCTCTGTACAGCCTATGGTCCCATTCACTCGGGAATATCCCAACACAGCTCCTAGAAGAATCGTGTTTCTGACTCGCTGAATCTCAACATAGATTCAACTCTCTTAGGTGAACGAACGCACAGCAGAGCAGTTTCAAGGAAACGTTTCTCCTGAGATTTACACGAAGTTTCCTGAAGTTTAGTACGTATGCCGGCATTGGGATGGAAATACCGGGTTTGGGATTCTGCACAGAAACGGTTTGCAAACCGCTGAATGCACACGTGAGTTTAACTCTGTCAGTTGAATGCAGACATTGACAACCATTCAGTTAGATAGCTCCGTTTTGGTTTTAGAAGCAGATATTTCTCTGTACAGCCTATGGTCCCATTCACTCGGGAATATCCCAACGCAGCTCCTAGAAGAAACGTGTTTCTGACTCGAGGAGTCTCAACATAGATTCAACTCGCTTAGGTGAACGAACTCACAGCAGAGCAGTTTCAAGGAAACGTTTCTCCTGAATTTTAGACGAAGTTTACTGCTGTTTAGGACGTATGCCTGCATTGGGCTGGAAATACCGGTTTTGGGATTCTGCACAGAAAGGGTTTGCAAACCGCTGAATCCACACGTGAGTTTAACACTGTCAGTTGAATGCACACATTGACAACCATTCAGTTAGATAGCTCCGTTTTGGTTTTAGAAGCAGATATTTCTCTGTTCAGCCTATGGTCCCATTCACTCGGGAATCTCCCAACGCAGCTCCTAGAAGAAACGTGTTTCTGACTCGAGGAGTCTCAACATAGATTCAACTCTCTAAGGTGAACGAACTCACAGCAGAGCAGTTTCAAGGAAACGTTTCTCCTGAGTTTTAGACCAAGTTTACTGCAGTTTAAGACGTATGCCTGCATTGGCCTGGAAATACCGGTTTTGGGATTCTGCAAAGAAAGGGTTTGCAAACCGCTGAATCCACACCTGAGTTTAACACTGTCAGTTGAATGCACACATTGACAACCATTCAGTTAGATAGCTCCGTTTTGGTTTTAGAAGCAGATATTTCTCTGTACAGCCTATGGTCCCATTCACTCGGGAATATCCCAACGCAGCTCCTAGAAGAAACGTGTTTCTGATTCGCTGAATCTCAACATAGATTCAACTCTCTTAGGTGAACGAACGCACAGCAGAGCAGTTTCAAGGAAACGTTTCTCCTGAGTTTCAGACGAAGTTTCCTGCGGTTTAGTACGTATGCCGGCATTGGGCTGGAAATATCGGAATTGGGATTCTGCACAGAAAGAGTTTGCAAACCGCTGATTACACACGTGAGTTTAACTCTGTCAGTTGAATGCACACATTGATAACCATTCAGTTAGATAGCTCCGTTTTGGTTTTAGAAGAAGATATTTCTCTGTACAGTCTATGGTCCCATTCACTCGGGAATAACCCAACGCAGCTCCTAGAAAAAAGTGTTTCTGACTCGCTGAATCTCAACATAGATTCAACTCTCTTAGTTGAACGAACGCACAGCAGAGCAGTTTCAAGGAAACGTTTCTCCTGAGTTTCAGACGAAGTTCCCTGCGGTTTAGTACGTATGCCGGCATTGGGCTGGAAATACCGGTATTGGGATTCTGCACAGAAAGGGTTTGCAAACCGCTGAATCCACACGGCAGTTTATCTCTGTCAGTTGAATGCACACATTGACAACCATTTTGTTAGACAGCTCCGTTTTGGTTTTAGAAGCAGATATTTCGATGTACAGCCTATTTTCCCAGTCACTCGGGAATATCCCAATAAACCTCCTAAAAGAAACGTGTTTCTGACTCGCTGAATCTCAACATAGATTCAACTCTCTTAGGTGAACGAACACACAGCAGAGCAGTTTCAAGGAAACCTTTCTCCTGAGTTTTAGACGAAGTTTCCTGCGCTTTAGGACGTATGCTGGCATTGGGCTGGAAATACCGGTTTTGGGATTCTGCACAGAAAGGGTTTGCAAACCGCTGAAACCACACGTGAGTTTTACTCTGTCAGTTGAATGCACACATTGACAACCATTCAGTTAGATAGATCCGTTTTTGTTTTAGAAGCAGATAGTTCTCTGTACAGCCTATGGTCCCATTCACTCGGGAATATCCCAACGCAGCTCCTAGAAGAAACGTGTTTCTAACTCGCTGAATCTCAACATAGATTCAACTCTCTTAGGTGAACAAGCGCACAGCAGAGCAGTTTCAAGGAAACGTTTCTCCTGAGCTTTAGACGAAGTTTCCTGCGGTTTAGTATGTATGCCGGCATTGGGCTGGAAATACCGGTTTTGGGATTCTGCAAAAAAGGGTTTGCAAACCGCTGAATCCACACGTGAGTTTAACTCTGTCATTTGAATGCACACATTGACAACCATTCAGTTAGATAGCTCCGTTTTGGTTTTAGAAGCAGATATTTCTCTGTACAGCCTATGGTCCCATTCACTCGGGAATATCCCAACACAGCTCCTAGAAGAATCGTGTTTCTGACTCGCTGAATCTCAACATAGATTCAACTCTCTTAGGTGAACGAACGCACAGCAGAGCAGTTTCAAGGAAACGTTTCTCCTGAGATTTAGACGAAATTTCCTGAAGTTTAGTACGTATGCCGGCATTGGGATGGAAATACCGGGTTTGGGATTCTGCACAGAAACGGTTTGCAAACCGCTGAATGCACACGTGAGTTTAACTCTGTCAGTTGAATGCACACATTGACAACCATTCAGTTAGATAGCTCCGTTTTGGTTTTAGAAGCAGATATTTCTCTGTACAGCCTATGGTCCCATTCACTCGGGAATATCCCAACGCAGCTCCTAGAAGAAACGTGTTTCTGACTCGAGGAGTCTCAACATAGATTCAACTCGCTTAGGTGAACGAACTCACAGCAGAGCAGTTTAAAGGAAACGTTTCTCCTGAGTTTTAGACGAAGTTTACTGCGGTTTAAGACGTATGCCTGCATTGGCCTGGAAATACCGGTATTGGGATTCTGCACAGAAAGGGTTTGCAAACCGCTGAATCCACACGTGAGTTTAACTCTGTCAGTTGAATGCACACATTGACAACCATTCAGTTAGATAGCTCCGTTTTGGTTTTAGAAGCAGATATTTCTCTGTACAGCCTATGGTCCCATTCACTCGGGAATATCCCAAAGAAGCTCCTAGAAGAAACGTGTTTCTGACTCGATGAATCTCAACATAGATTCAACTCTGTTAGTTGAACGAAAGCACAGCAGAGCAGTTTCAAGGAAACGTTTCTCCTGAGTTTTAGACGAAGTTTCCGGCGGTTTAGTACGTATGCCGGCATTGGGCTGGAAATACCGGAATTGGGATTCTGCACAGAAAGGGTTTGCAAACCGCTGAATCCACACGTGAGTTTAACTCTGTCAGTTGAATGCACACATTGACAACCATTCAGTTAGATAGCTCCGTTTTGGTTTTAGAAGCAGATATTTCTCTGTACAGCCTATGGTCCCTTTCACTCGGGAATATCCCAACACAGCTCCTAGAAGAAACGTGTTTCTGACTCGCTGAATCTCAACATAGATTCAACTCTCTAAGGTGAACGAACGCACAGCAGAGCAGTTTCAAGGAAACGTTTCTCCTGAGTTTCAGACGAAGTTTCCTGCGGTTTAGTACGTATGCCGGCATTGGGCTGGAAATACCGGTATTGGGATTCTGCACAGAAAGGGTTTGCAAACCGCTGAATACACGTCAGTTTATCTCTGTCAGTTGAATGCACACATTGACAACCATTCAGTTAGATTGCTCCGTTTTGTTTTTAGAAGCAGATATTTCTCTGTACAGCCTATGGTCCCATTCACTCGGGAATATCCCAACACAGCTCCTAGAAGAAACGTGTTTCTGACTCGCTGAATCTCAACATAGATTCAACTCTCTTAGGTGAACGAACTCACAGCAGAGCAGTTTCAAGGAAACGTTTCTCCTGAGTTTTCGACGAAGTTTACTGCGGTTTAAGACGTATGCCTGCAATGGCCTGGAAATACCGGTTTTGGGATTCTGCACAGAAAGGGTTTGCAAACCGCTGAATCCACACGTGAGTTTAACACTGTCAGTTGAATGCACACATTGACAACCATTCAGTTAGATAGCTCCGTTTTGGTTTTAGAAGCAGATATTTCTCTGTACAGCCTATGGTCCGATTCATTCGGGAATATCCCAATGCAGCTGCTAGAAGAAACGTGTTTCTGATTCGCTGAATCTCAACATAGATTCAACTCTCTTAGGTGAACGAACGCACAGCAGAGCAGTTTCAAGGAAACGTTTCTCCTGAGTTTTAGACGAAGTTTACTGCGGTTTAAGACGTATGCCGGCATTGGGCTGGAAATACCGGAATTGGGATTCTGCACAGAAAGGGTTTGCAAACCGCTGAATCCACACGTGAGTTTAACTCTGTCAGTTGAATGCACACATTGACAACCATTCAGTTAGATAGCTCCGTTTTGGTTTTAGAAGCAGATATTTCTCTGTACAGCCTATGGTCCCATTCACTCGGGAATATCCCAACACAGCTCCTAGAAGAAACGTGTTTCTGACTCGCTGAATCTCAACATAGATTCAACTCTCTTAGGTGAACGAACTCACAGCAGAGCAGTTTCAAGGAAACGTTTCTCCTGAGTTTTCGACGAAGTTTACTGCGGTTTAAGACGTATGCCTGCATTGGCCTGGAAATACCGGTTTTGGGATTCTGCACAGAAAGGGTTTGCAAACCGCTGAATCCACACGTGAGTTTAACACTGTCAGTTGAATGCACACATTGACAACCATTCAGTTAGATAGCTCCGTTTTGGTTTTAGAAGCAGATATTTCTCTGTACAGCCTATGGTCCCATTCATTCGGGAATATCCCAATGCAGCTCCTAGAAGAAACGTGTTTCTGATTCGCTGAATCTCAACATAGATTCAACTCTCTTAGGTGAACGAACGCACAGCAGAGCAGTTTCAAGGAAACGTTTCTCCTGAGTTTTAGACGAAGTTTACTGCGGTTTAAGACGTATGCCGGCATTGGGCTGGAAATACCGGAATTGGGATTCTGCACAGAAAGGGTTTGCAAACCGCTGAATCCACACGTGAGTTTAACTCTGTCAGTTGAATGCACACATTGACAACCATTCAGTTAGATAGCTCCGTTTTGGTTTTAGAAGCAGATATTTCTCTGTACAGCCTATGGTCCCATTCACTCGGGAATATCCCAACACAGCTCCTAGAAGAAACGTGTTTCTGACTCGCTGAATCTCAACATAGATTCAACTCTCTTAGGTGAACGAACGCACAGCAGAGCAGTTTCAAGGAAACGTTTCTCCTGAGTTTTAGACGAAGTTTCCTGATGTTTAGTACGTTTGCCGGCATTGGGATGGAAATACGGGTTTTGTGATTCTGCACAGAAAGGGTTTGCAAACCGCTGAATCAACACGTGAGTTTAACTCTGTCAGTTGAATGCACACATTGAAAACCATTTTGTTAGACAGCTCCGTTTTGGTTTTAGAAGCAGATATTTCGATGTACAGCCTATGGTCCCATTCACTCGGGAATATCCCAATAAACCTCCTAAAAGAAACGTGTTTCTGACTCGCTGAATCTCAACATAGATTCAACTCTCTTAGGTGAACGAACACACAGCAGAGCAGTTTCAAGGAAACCTTTCTCCTGAGTTTTAGACGAAGTTTCCTGCGGTTTAGGACGTATGCCGGCATTGGGCTGGAAATACCGGTTTTGGGATTCTGCACAGAAAGGGTTTGCAAACCGCTGAATCCACACGTGAGTTTTACTCTGTCAGTTGAATGCGCACATTGACAAGCATTCAGTTAGATAGCTCCGTTTTGGTTTTAGAAGCAGATATTTCTCTGTACAGCCTATGGTCCCATTCACTCGGGAATATCCCAACGCAGTTCCTAGAAGAAACGTGTTTCTGACTCGCTGAATCTCAACATAGATTCAACTCTCTTAGGTGAACGAATACACAGCAGAGCAGTTTCAAGGAAACCTTTCTCCTGAGTTTTAGACGAAGTTTCCTTCGGTTTAGGACGTATGCCGGAGTTGGGCTGGAAATACCGGTTTTGGGATTCTGCACAGAAAGGGTTTGCAAACCGCTGAATCCACACGTGAGTTTTACTCTGTCAGTTGAATGCACACATTGACAACCATTCAGTTAGATAGCTCCGTTTTGGTTTTAGAAGCAGATATTTCTCTGTACAGCCTATGGTCCCATTCACTCGGGAATATCCCAACGCAGTTCCTAGAAGAAACGTGTTTCTGACTCGCTGAATCTCAACATAGATTCAACTCTCTTAGGTGAACGAACGCACAGCGGAGCAGTTTCAAGGAAACGTTTCTCCTGAGTTTTAGACGAAGTTTCCTGCGGTTTAGTACGTATGCCGGCATTGGGCTGGAAATACCGGTATTGGGATTCTGCACAGAAAGGGTTTGTAAACCGCTGAATCCACACGTCAGTTTAACTCTGTCAGTTGAAAGCACACATTGATAACCATTCAGTTAGATAGCTCCGTTTTGGTTTTAGAAGCAGATATTTCTCTGTACAGCCTATGATCCTAATCATTCGGGAATATCCCAACAGAGCTCCTAGAAGAAACGTGTTTCTGACTCGCTGAATCTCAACATAGATTCAACTCTCTTAGGTGAACAAGCGCACAGCAGAGCAGTTTCAAGGAAACGTTTCTCCTGAGCTTTAGACGAAGTTTCCGGCGGTTTAGTACGTATGCCGGCATTGGGCTGGAAATACCGGTTTTGGGATTCTGCAAAGAAAGGGTTTGCAAACCGCTGAATCCACACGTGAGTTTACCTCTGTCGGTTGAATGCACACATTGACAACCATTCAGTTAGATAGCTCCGTTTTGGTTTTAGAAGCAGATATTTCTCTGTACAGCCTATGGTCCCATTCACTCGGGAATATCCCAACGCAGCTGCTAGAAGAAACGTGTTTCTGACTCGCTGAATCTCTACATAGATTCAACTCTCTTAGGTGAATGAACGCACTGCAGAGCAGTTTCAAGGAAACGTTTCTCCTGAGTTTTAGACGAAGTTTCCGGCGGTTTAGTACGTCTGCCGGCATTGGGCTGGAAATACCGGTATTGGGATTCTGCACAGAAAGGGTTTGCAAACCGCTGAATCCACACGTGAGTTTACCTCTGTCATTTGAATGCACACATTGACAACCATTCAGTTAGATAGCTCCGTTTTGGTTTTAGAAGCAGATATTTCTCTGTACAGCCTATGGTCCCATTCACTCGGGAATATCCCAGCACAGCTCCTAGAAGAATCGTGTTTCTGACTCGCTGAATCTCAACATAGATTCAACTCTCTTAGTTGAACGAACGCACAGCAGAGCAGTTTCAAGGAAACGTTTCTCCTGAATTTTAGACGAAGTTTACTGCTGTTTAGGACGTATGCCGGCATTGGGCTGGAAATACCGGTTTTGGGATTCTGCACAGAAAGGGTTTGCAAACCGCTGAATCCACAAGTGAGTTATACACTGTCAGTTGAATGCACACATTGACAACCATTCAGTTAGATAGCTCCGTTTTGGTTTTAGAAGGAGATATTTCTCTGTACAGCCTATGGTCCCATTCACTCGGGAACATCTCAACGCAGCTCCTAGAAGAAACGTGTTTCTGACTCGCTGAATCTCAACATAGGTTCAACTCTCTTAGCTGAACGAATGCACAGCAGAGCAGTTTCAAGGAAACCTTTCTCCTGAGTCTTAGATGAAGTTTCCTGCGGTTTAGTATGTATGCCGGCATTGGGCTGGAAATACCGGTATTGGGATTCTGCACAGAAAGGGTTTGCAAACCGCTGAATCCACAAGTGAGTTTAACACTGTCAGTTGAATGCACACATTGACAACCATTCAGTTAGATAGCTCCGTTTTGGATTTAGAAGCAGATATTTCTCTGTACAGCCTATGGTCCCATTCACTCGGGAATATCCCAACGCAGCTCCTAGAAGACACGTGTTTATGACTCGCTGAATCTCAACATAGATTCAACTCTCTTAGGTGATCGAACGGACAGCAGAGCAGTTTCAAGGAAACGTTTCTCCTGAGTTTTAGACGAAGTTTCCGGCGGTTTAGTACATATGCCGGCATTGGGCTGGAAATACCGGTATTGGGATTCTGCACAGAAAGGGTTTGCAAACCGCTGAATCCACACGTGAGTTTAACTCTGTCAGTTGAATGCACACATTGACAACCATTCAGTTAGATAGCTCCGTTTTGGTTTTAGAAGCAGATATTTCTCTGTACAGCCTATGGTCCCATTCACTCGGGAATATCCCAACACAGCTCCTAGAAGAAACGTGTTTCTGACTCGCTGAATCTCAACATAGATTCAACTCTCTTAGGTGAACGAACGCACAGCAGAGCAGTTTCAAGGAAACGTTTCTCCTGAGTTTTAGACGAAGCTTCCTGATGTTTAGTACGTTTGCCGGCATTGGGATGGAAATACCGGTTTGTGATTCTGCACAGAAAGGGTTTGCAAACCGCTGAATCTACACGTGAGTTTAACTCTGTCAGTTGAATGCACACATTGACAACCATTTTGTTAGACCGCTTCGTTTTGGTTTTAGAAGCAGATATTTCGCTGTACAGCCTATGGTCCCATTCACTCGGGAATATCCCAACACACCTCCTAGAAGAAATGTGTTTCTGACTCGCTGAATCTCAACACAGATTCGATTCTCTTAGGTGAACTAACACACAGCAGAGCAGTTTCAAAGAAACCTTTCTCCTGAGGTTTAGACGAAGTTTCCTGCGGTTTAGGACGTATGCCGGCATTGGGCTGGAAATACCGGTATGGGGATTCTGCACAGAAAGTGTTTGCAAACCGCTGAATCCACAAGTGAGTTTAACTCTGTCATTTGAATGCACACATTGACAACCATTCAGTTAGATAGCTCCGTTTTGGTTTTAGAAGCAGATATTTCTCTGTACAGCCTATGGTCCCATTCACTCGGGAATATCCCAACGCAGCTCCGAGAAGAAATGTGTTTCTGACTCGCTGAATCTCAACACAGATTCGATTCTCTTAGGTGAACTAACACACAGCAGAGCAGTTTCAAGGAAATGTTTCTCCTGAGTTTTAGACGAAGTTTCCTGCGGTTTAGTACGTATGCCGGCATTGGGCTGGAAATACCGGTTTTGGGATTCTGCAAAGAAAGGGTTTGCAAACCGCTGAATCCACACGTGAGTTTAACTCTGTCAGTTGAATGCACACATTGACAACCATTCAGTTGGATAGCTCCGTTTTGGTTTTAGAAGCAGATATTTCTCTCTAAAGCCTAGGGTCCCATTCACTCGGGAATATCCCAACGCAGCTCCTAGAAGAAACGTGTTTCTGACTCGCTGAATCTCAACATAGATTCAACTCTCTTAGGTGAACGAACGCACAGCAGAGCAGTTTCAAGGAAACGATTCTCCTGAGTTTTAGACGAAGTTTCCTGCGGTTTAGGACGTATGCCGGCATTGGGCTGGAAATACCGGTTTAGGGATTCTGCACAGCAAGGGTTTGCAAACCGCTGAATCCCCACGTGAGTTTAATTCTGTCAGTTGAATGCACACATTGACAACCATTCAGTTAGATAGCTCCGTTTTGGTTTTAGAAGAAGATAGTTCTCTGTACAGCCTATGGTCCCATTCACTCGGGAATATCCCAACGCAGCTCCTAGAAGAAACGTGTTTCTGACTCGCTGAATCTCAACATAGACTCAACTCTCTTATGTGAACGAAGGCAGAGCAGAGCAGTTTCAAGGAAACGATTGTCCTGAGTTTTAGACGAAGTTTCCTGCGGTTTAGGACGTATGCCGGCATTGGGCTGGAAATACCGGTTTTGGGATTCTGCACAGCAAGGGTTTTCAAACCGCTGAATCCACACGTGAGATTCACTCTGTCAGTTGAATGCACACATTGACAACCATTCAGTTAGATAGCTCCGTTTTGGTTTTAGAAGCAGATATTTCTCTGTAGAGACTATGGTCCCTTTCTCTCGGGAATGTCCCAACGCAGCTCCTAGAAGAAAGGTGTTTCTGACTCGCTGAACCTCAACATAGATTCAAATCACTTAGGTGAGCGAACGCACAGCAGAGCAGTTTCAAGGAAGCGATTCTCCTGAGTTTTAGACGAATTTTACTGCTCTTTAGTACGTATGCCGGCATTGGGATGGAAATACCGGTTTTGGGATTCTACACAGAAACGGTTTGCAAACTGCTGAATGCACACATGAGTTTAACTCTGTCACTTGAATGCACACATTGACAACCATTTAGTTAGATAGCTCCGTTTTGGTTTTAGAAGCAGATATTTCTCTGTACAGCCTATGGTCCCATTCACTCGGGAATATCCCAGCGCAGCTCCTAGAAGAAACATGTTTCTGACTCGCTGAATCTCAACATAGATTCAAGTCTCTTAGGTGAACGAAAGCACAGCAGAGCAGTTTCACGGAAACGTTTCTCCTGAGTTTTAGACGAAGTTTCCTGCGGTTTAGTACGTATGCCGGCATTGGGCTGGAAATACCGGTTTTGGGATTCTGCACAGAAAGGATTTGAAAACCGCTGAATCCACATGTGAGTTTTACTCTGTCAGTTGAATGCACACATTGACAACCATTCAGTTAGATAGCTCCGTTTTGGTTTTAGAAGCAGATATTACTCTGTACAGCCAATGGTCCCATTCACTCGGGAATATCCCAACGCAGCTCCTAGAAGAAACGGGTTTCTGACTCGCTGAATCTCAACATAGATTCAACTCTCTTAGGTGAACGAATGCACGGCAGAGCAGTTTCAAGGAAACATTTCTCCTGAGTTTTAGACGAAGTTTCCTGCGGTTTAGGACATATGCCGGCATTGGGCTGGAAATACCGGTTTTGGGATTCTGCAGAGAAAGGGTTTGCAAATGAATGAATCCACACGTGAGTTTAACTCTGTCAGTTGAATGCACACATTGACAACCATTCAGTTAGATAGCTCCGTTTTGGTTTTAGAAGCAGATATTTCTCTGTAGAGCCTATGTTCCCTTTCTCTCGGGAATGTCCCAACGCAGCTCCTAGAAGAAACGTGTTTCTGACTCGCTGAACCTCAACATAGATTCAAATCACTTAGGTGAGCGAACGCACAGCAGAGCAGTTTCAAGGAAGCGATTCTCCTGTGTTTTAGACGAATTTTACTGCTCTTTAGTACGTATGCCGGCATTGGGATGGAAATAGCGGTTTTGAGATTCTGCACAGAAAGGGTTTGCAAACCGCTGAATCCACACGTGAGTATAACTCTGTCAGTTGAATGCACACATTGACAACCATTCTGTTAGACAACTCCGTTTTGGTTTTAGAAGCAGATATTTCTCTGTACAGCCTATGATCCCATTCACTCGGGAATATCCCAACACAGCTCCTAGAAGAATCGTGATTCTGACTCGCTGAATCTCAACATAGATTCAACTCTCTTAGGTTAACGAACGCACAGCAGAGCAATTTCAAGGAAACGTTTCTCCTGAGATTTACCCGAAGTTTCCTGAAGTTTAGTACGTATGCCGGCATTGGGATGGAAATACCGGGTTTGGGATTCTGCACAGAAACGGTTTGCAATCCGCTGAATGCACACGTGAGTTTAACTCTGTCAGTTGAATGCACCCATTGACAACCATTCTGTTAGACAGCTCCGTTTTGGTTTTAGAAGCAGATATTTCGCTGTACAGCCTATGGTCCCATTCACTCGGGAATATCCCAACTCAGTTCCTAGAAGAAACGTGTATATGACTCACTGAATCTCAATATAGATTCAACTCTCTTAGGTGAACGAACGCACAGCAGAACAGTTTCAAGGAAACGATTCTCCTGAGTTTTAGACCAAGTTTACTGCTGTTTAGTACGTATGCCGGCATTGGGCTGGAAATACCGGTTTAGGGATTCTGCACAGAAAGGGTTTACAAACCGCTGAATCCACACGTGAGTTAAACACTGTCAGTTGAATGCACACATTGACAACCATTCAGTTAGATAGCTCCGTTTTGGTTTTAGAAGGAGATATTTCTCTGTACAGCCTATGGTCCCATTCACTCGGGAATATCCCAACGCAGCTCCTAGAAGAAACGTGTTTCTGACTCGCTGAATCTCAACATAGATTCAACTCTCTTAGGTGAACGAATGCACAGCAGAGCAGTTTCAGGGAAACCTTTCTCCTGAGTTTTAGACGAAGTTTCCTGCGGTTCAGTATGTATGCCGGCATTGGGCTGGAAATACCGGTATTGGGATTCTGCACAGAAAGGGTTTGCAAACCGCTGATTCCACAAGTGAGTTTAACTCTGTCAGTTGAATGCACACATTGACAACCACTCAGTTAGATAGCTCCGTTTTGGATTTAGAAGCAGATATTTCTCTGTACAGCCTATGGTCCCATTCACTCGGGAATATCCCAACGCAGCTCCTAGAAGAAACGTGTTTATGACTCGCTGAATCTCAACATAGATTCAACTCTCTTAGGTGAACGAACGCACAGCAGAGCAGTTTCAAGGAAACGTTTCTCCTGAGTTTTAGACGAAGTTTCCTGATGTTTAGTACGTTTGCCGGCATTGGGATGGAAATACCGGTTTGTGATTCTGCACAGAAAGGGTTTGCAAACCGCTGAATCTACACGTGAGTTTAACTCTGTCAGTTGAATGCACACATTGACATCCATTTTGTTAGACAGCTCCCTTTTGGTTTTAGAAGCAGATATTTCGCTGTACAGCCTATGGTCCCACTCACTCGGGAATATCCCAACACACCTCCTAGAAGAAATGTGTTTCTGACTCGCTGAATCTCAACACAGATTCGATTCTCTTAGGTGAACTAACACACAGCAGAGCAGTTTCAAGGAAACCTTTCTCCTGAGGTTTAGACGAAGTTTCCTGCGGTTTAGGACGTATGCCGGCATTGGGCTGGAAATACCGGTATGGGGATTCTGCACAGAAAGGGTTTGCAAACCGCTGAATAGACAAGTGAGTTTAACTCTGTCATTTGAATGCACACATTGACAACCATTCAGTTAGATAGCTCCGTTTTGGTTTTAGAAGCAGATATTTCTCTGTACAGCCTATGGTCCCATTCACTCGGGAATATCCCAACACAGCTCCTAGAAGAAACGTGTTTCTGACTCGCTGAATCTCAACATAGATTCAACCCTCTTAGGTGAACGAACGCACAGCAGAGCAGTTTCAAGGAAACGATTCTCCTGAGTTTTAGACTATGTTTCCTGCGGATTAGTAGGTATGCCGGCATTGGGCTGGAAATACCGGTTTTGGGATTCTGCACAGAAAGGGTTTGCAAACCGCTGAATCCCCCGTGAGTTTAACTCTGTCAGTTGAATGCACACATTGACAACCATTCAGTTAGATAGCTCCGTTTTGGTTTTTTGAAGCAGATATTTCTCTGTACGCCCTATGGTCGCACTCACTCAGGAATATTACAACGCAGCTCCTAGAAGAAACGTGTTTCTGACTCGCTGAATCTCAACATAGATTCAACTCTCTTAGGTGAACGAAGGCAGAGCAGAGCAGTTTCTAGGAAACGATTCTCCTGAGTTTTAGACGAAGTTTCCTGCGGTTTAGGACGTATGCCGGCATTGGGCTGGAAATACCGGTTTTGGGATTCTGCACAGCAAGGGTTTGCAAACCGCTGAATCCACACGTGAGTTTACCTCTTTCAGTTGAATGCACACGTTGACAACCATTCAGTTAGATAGCTCCGTTTTGGTTTTAGAAGCAGATATTTCTCTGTACAGCCTAAGGTCCCATTCACTCGGGAATATCCCAACGCAACTCCCAGAAGAAACGTGTTTCTGACACGCTGAACCTCAACATAGATTCAAATCTCTTAGGTGAGCGAACGCACAGCAGAGCAGTTTCAAGGAAGCGATTCTCCTGAGTTTTAGACGAAGTTTACTGCTGTTTAGTACGTATGCCGGCATTGGGATGGAAATACCGGTTTTGGGATTCTGCACAGAAATGGTTTGCAAACCGCTGAATCCACACGTGAGATTCACTCTGTCAGTTGAATGCACACATTGACAACCATTCAGTTAGATTGCTCCGTTTTGGTTTTAGAAGCAGATATTTCTCTGTACAGCCTATGGTCCCATTCACTCGGGAATATCCCCACGCAGCTTCTAGAAGAAACGTGTTTCTGACTCGCTGAATCTCAACATAGATTCAACTCTCTTAGGTGAACGAATGCACGGCAGAGCAGTTTCAAGGAAACGTTTCTCCTGAGTTTTAGACGAAGTTTCCTGCGGTTTAGGACGTATGCCGGCATTGGGCTGGAAATACCGGTTTTGGGATTCTGCAGAGAAAGGGTTTGCAAATGAATGAATCCACACGTGAGTTTAACTCTGTCAGTTGAATGCACACATTGACAACCATTCAGTTAGATAGCTCCGTTTTGGTTTTAGAAGCAGATATTTCTCTGTACAGCCTATGGTCCCATTCACTCGGGAATATCCCAACGCAGCTACTAGAAGAAACGTGTTTCTGATTCGCTGAATCTCAACAAAGATTCAACTCTCTTAGGTGAACGAACGCACAGCAGAGCAGTTTCAAGGAAATGTTTCTCCTGAGTTTTAGACGAAGTTTCCTGCGGTTTAGTACGTATGCCGGCATTGGACTGGAAATACCGGTTTTGGGATTCTGCACAGAAAGGGTTTGCAAACCGCTGAATCCACACGTGAGATTAACTCTGTCAGTTGAATGCACACATTGACAACCATTCAGTTAGATAGCTCCGTTTTGGTTTTAGAAGCAGATATTTCTCTGTACAGCCTATGGTCCCATTCACTCGGGAATATCCCAACGCAGCTCCTAGAAGAAACGTGTTTCTGACTCGCTGAATCTCAACATAGATTCAACTCTCTTATGTGAACGAAGGCAGAGCAGAGCAGTTTCAAGGAAACGATTCTCCTGAGTTTTAGACGAAGTTTCCTGCGGTTTAGGACGTATGCCGGCATTGGGCTGGAAATACCGGTTTTGGGATTCTGCACAGCAAGGGTTTGCAAACCGCTGAATCCACACGTGAGTTTACCTCTTTCAGTTGAATGCACACGTTGACAACCATTCAGTTAGATAGCTCCGTTTTGGTTTTAGAAGCAGATATTTCTCTGTACAGCCTATGGTCCCATTCACTCGGGAATATCCCAACGCAACTCCCAGAAGAAACGTGTTTCTGACTCGCTGAACCTCAACATAGATTCAAATCTCTTAGGTGAGCGAACGCACAGCAGAGCAGTTTCAAGGAAGCGATTCTCCTGAGTTTTAGACGAAGTTTACTGCTGTTTAGTACGTATGCCGGCATTGGGATGGAAATACCGGTTTTGGGATTCTGCACAGAAATGTTTTGCAAACCGCTGAATTCACACGTGAGATTAACTCTGTCAGTTGAATGCACACATTGACAACCATTCAGTTAGATAGCTCCGTTTTGGTTTTAGAAGCAGATATTTCTCTGTAGAGCCTATGGTCCCTTTCTCTCGGGAATGTCCCAACGCAGCTCCTAGAAGAAACGTGTTTCTGACTCGCTGAACCTCAACATAGATTCAAATCACTTAGGTGAGCGAACGCACAGCAGAGCAGTTTCAAGGAAGCGATTCTCCTGAGTTTTAGACGAATTTTACTGCGGTTTAGGACGTATGCCGGCATTGGGCTGGAAATACCGGTTTTGGGATTCTGCACAGCAAGGGTTTGCAAACCGCTGAATCCACACGTGAGTTTACCTCTTTCAGTTGAATGCACACGTTGACAACCATTCAGTTAGATAGCTCCGTTTTGGTTTTAGAAGCAGATATTTCTCTGTACAGCCTATGGTCCCATTCACTCGGGAATATCCCAACGCAACTCCCAGAAGAAACGTGTTTCTGACACGCTGAACCTCAACATAGATTCAAATCTCTTAGGTGAGCGAACGCACAGCAGAGCAGTTTCAAGGAAGCGATTCTCCTGAGTTTTAGACGAAGTTTACTGCTGTTTAGTACGTATGCCGGCATTGGGATGGAAATACCGGTTTTGGGATTCTGCACAGAAATGGTTTGCAAACCGCTGAATCCACACGTGAGATTCACTCTGTCAGTTGAATGCACACATTGACAACCATTCAGTTAGATTGCTCCGTTTTGGTTTTAGAAGCAGATATTTCTCTGTACAGCCTATGGTCCCATTCACTCGGGAATATCCCCACGCAGCTTCTAGAAGAAACGTGTTTCTGACTCGCTGAATCTCAACATAGATTCAACTCTCTTAGGTGAACGAATGCACGGCAGAGCAGTTTCAAGGAAACGTTTCTCCTGAGTTTTAGACGAAGTTTCCTGCGGTTTAGGACGTATGCCGGCATTGGGCTGGAAATACCGGTTTTGGGATTCTGCAGAGAAAGGGTTTGCAAATGAATGAATCCACACGTGAGTTTAACTCTGTCAGTTGAATGCACACATTGACAACCATTCAGTTAGATAGCTCCGTTTTGGTTTTAGAAGCAGATATTTCTCTGTACAGCCTATGGTCCCATTCACTCGGGAATATCCCAACGCAGCTACTAGAAGAAACGTGTTTCTGATTCGCTGAATCTCAACAAAGATTCAACTCTCTTAGGTGAACGAACGCACAGCAGAGCAGTTTCAAGGAAATGTTTCTCCTGAGTTTTAGACGAAGTTTCCTGCGGTTTAGTACGTATGCCGGCATTGGGCTGGAAATACCGGTTTTGGGATTCTGCAAAGAAAGGGTTTGCAAACCGCTGAATCCACACGTGAGTTTAACTCTGTCAGTTGAATGCACACATTGACAACCATTCAGTTAGATAGCTCCGTTTTGGTTTTAGAATCAGATATTTCTCTCTAAAGCCTATGGTCTCATTCACTCGGGAATATCCCAACGCAGCTCCTAGAAGAAACGTGTTTCTGACTCGCTGAATCTCAACATAGATTCAACTCTCTTAGGTGAACGAACGCACAGCAGAGCAGTTTCAAGGAAACGTTTCTCCTGAGTTTTAGACGAAGTTTCCTGCGGTTTAGTACGTATGCCGGCATTGGACTGGAAATACCGGTTTTGGGATTCTGCACAGAAAGGGTTTGCAAACCGCTGAATCCACACGTGAGATTAACTCTGTCAGTTGAATGCACACATTGACAACCATTCAGTTAGATAGCTCCGTTTTGGTTTTAGAAGCAGATATTTCTCTGTACAGCCTATGGTCCCATTCACTCGGGAATATCCCAACGCAGCTCCTAGAAGAAACGTGTTTCTGACTCGCTGAATCTCAACATAGATTCAACTCTCTTATGTGAACGAAGGCAGAGCAGAGCAGTTTCAAGGAAACGATTCTCCTGAGTTTTAGACGAAGTTTCCTGCGGTTTAGGACGTATGCCGGCATTGGGCTGGAAATACCGGTTTTGGGATTCTGCACAGCAAGGGTTTGCAAACCGCTGAATCCACACGTGAGTTTACCTCTTTCAGTTGAATGCACACGTTGACAACCATTCAGTTAGATAGCTCCGTTTTGGTTTTAGAAGCAGATATTTCTCTGTACAGCCTATGGTCCCATTCACTCGAGAATATCCCAACGCAACTCCCAGAAGAAACGTGTTTCTGACTCGCTGAACCTCAACATAGATTCAAATCTCTTAGGTGAGCGAACGCACAGCAGAGCAGTTTCAAGGAAGCGATTCTCCTGAGTTTTAGACGAAGTTTACTGCTGTTTAGTACGTATGCCGGCATTGGGATGGAAATACCGGTTTTGGGATTCTGCACAGAAATGTTTTGCAAACCGCTGAATTCACACGTGAGATTAACTCTGTCAGTTGAATGCACACATTGACAACCATTCAGTTAGATAGCTCCGTTTTGGTTTTAGAAGCAGATATTTCTCTGTAGAGCCTATGGTCCCTTTCTCTCGGGAATGTCCCAACGCAGCTCCTAGAAGAAACGTGTTTCTGACTCGCTGAACCTCAACATAGATTCAAATCACTTAGGTGAGCGAACGCACAGCAGAGCAGTTTCAAGGAAGCGATTCTCCTGAGTTTTAGACGAATTTTACTGCTCTTTAGTACGTATGCCGGCATTGGGATGGAAATACCGGTTTTGAGATTCTGCACAGAAAGGGTTTGCAAACCGCTGAATCCACACGTGAGTATAACTCTGTCAGTTGAATGCACACATTGACAACCATTCTGTTAGACAACTCCGTTTTGGTTTTAGAAGCAGATATTTCTCTGTACAGCCTATGATCCCATTCACTCGGGAATATCCCAACACAGCTCCTAGAAGAATCGTGATTCTGACTCGCTGAATCTCAACATAGATTCAACTCTCTTAGGTTAACGAACGCACAGCAGAGCAATTTCAAGGAAACGTTTCTCCTGAGATTTACCCGAAGCTTCCTGAAGTTTAGTACGTATGCCGGCATTGGGATGGAAATACCGGGTTTGGGATTCTGCACAGAAACGGTTTGCAATCCGCTGAATGCACACGTGAGTTTAACTCTGTCAGTTGAATGCACACATTGACAACCATTCTGTTAGACAGCTCCGTTTTGGTTTTAGAAGCAGATATTTCGCTGTACAGCCTATGGTCCCATTCACTCGGGAATATCCCAACTCAGTTCCTAGAAGAAACGTGTATATGACTCACTGAATCTCAATATAGATTCAACTCTCTTAGGTGAATGAACGCACAGCAGAACAGTTTCAAGGAAACGATTCTCCTGAGTTTTAGACCAAGTTTACTGCTGTTTAGTACGTATGCCGGCATTGGGCTGGAAATACCGGTTTTGGGATTCTGCACAGAAAGGGTTTACAAACCGCTGAATCCACACGTGAGTTAAACACTGTCAGTTGAATGCACACATTGACAACCATTCAGTTAGATAGCTCCGTTTTGGTTTTAGAAGGAGATATTTCTCTGTACAGCCTATGGTCCCATTCACTCGGGAATATGCCAACGCAGCTCCTAGAAGAAACGTGTTTCTGACTCGCTGAATCTCAACATAGATTCAACTCTCTTAGGTGAACGAAAGCACAGCAGAGCAGTTTCAAGGAAACCTTTCTCCTGAGTTTTAGACGAAGTTTCCTGCGGTTTAGTATGTATGCCGGCATTGGGCTGGAAATACCGGTATTGGGATTCTGCACAGAAAGGGTTTGCAAACCGCTGATTCCAAAGTGAGTTTAACTCTGTCAGTTGAATGCACACATTGACAACCACTCAGTTAGATAGCTCCGTTTTGGATTTAGAAGCAGATATTTCTCTGTACAGCCTATGGTCCCATTCACTCGGGAATATCCCAACGCAGCTCCTAGAAGAAACGTGTTTCTGACTCGCTGAATCTCAACATAGATTCAACTCTCTTAGGTGAACGAACGCACAGCAGAGCAGTATCAAGGAAACGTTTCTCCTGAGTTTTAGACGAAGTTTCCTGATGTTTAGTACGTTTGCCGGCATTGGGATGGAAATACCGGTTTGTGATTCTGCACAGAAAGGGTTTGCAAACCGCTGAATCTACACGTGAGTTTAACTCTGTCAGTTGAATGCACACATTGACAACCATTTTGTTAGACAGCTCCGTTTTGGTTTTAGAAGCAGATATTTCGCTGTACAGCCTATGGTCCCACTCACTCGGGAATATCCCAACACACCTCCTAGAAGAAATGTGTTTCTGACTCGCTGAATCTCAACACAGATTCGATTCTCTTAGGTGAAATAACACACAGCAGAGCAGTTTCAAGGAAACCTTTCTCCTGAGGTTTAGACGAAGTTTCCTGCGGTTTAGTACGTATGCCGGCATTGGGCTGGAAATACCGGTTTTGGGATTCTGCAGAGAAAGGATTTGCAAACCGCTGAATCCACATGTGAGTTTAACTCTGTCAGTTGAATGCACACATTGACAACCATTCAGTTAGATAGCTCCGTTTTGGTTTTTTGAAGCAGATATTTCTCTGTACGGCCTATGGTCGCACTCACTCAGGAATATCCCAACGCAGCTCCTAGAAGAAACGTGTTTCTGACTCGCTGAATCTCAACATAGATTCAACTCTCTTAGGTGAACGAACGCACAGCAGAGCAG
Source organism: Aotus nancymaae (assembly GCF_030222135.1). Classification (NCBI taxonomy): domain Eukaryota; kingdom Metazoa; phylum Chordata; class Mammalia; order Primates; family Aotidae; genus Aotus; species Aotus nancymaae. Next base: position 1,666,949 of record NW_026988565.1, read on the forward strand.
TTTCAAGGAAACGTTTCTCCTGAGTTTTAGACGAAGTTTCCTGCGGTTTAGTACGTATGCCGGCATTGGGCTGGAAATACCGGTTTGGGGATTCTGCAGAGAAAGGATTTGCAAACCGCTGAATCCACATGTGAGTTTAACTCTGTCAGTTGAATGCACACATTGACAACCATTCAGTTAGATAGCTCCGTTTTGGCTTTATAAGCAGATATTACTCTGTACAGCCAATGGCCCCATTCACTCGGGAATATCCCAACGCAGCTCCTAGAAGAAACGGGTTTCTGACTCGCTGAATCTCAACATAGATTCAACTCTCTTAGGTGAACGAATGCACGGCAGAGCAGTTTCAAGGAAACGTTTCTCCTGAGTTTTAGACGAAGTTTGCTGCGGTTTAGGACGTATGCCGGCATTGGGCTGGAAATACCGGTTTTGGGATTCTGCAGAGAAAGGGTTTGCAAATGAATGAATCCACACGTGAGTTTACCTCTGTCAGTTGAATGCACACATTGACAACCATTCAGTTAGATAGCTCCGTTTTGGTTTTAGAAGCAGATATTTCTCTGTACAGCCTATGGTCCCATTCACTCGGGAATATCCCAACGCAGCTCCTAGAAGAAACGTGTTTCTGATTCGCTGAATCTCAACATAGATTCAACTCTCTTAGGTGAACGAACGCACAGCAGAGCAGTTTCAAGGAAATGTTTCTCCTGAGTTTTAGACGAAGTTTCCTGCGGTTTAGTACGTATGCCGGCACTGGGCTGGAAATACCGGTTTTGGGATTCTGCAAAGAAAGGGTTTGCAAAACGCTGAATCCACACGTGAGATTCACTCTGTCAGTTGAATGCACACATTGACAACCATTCAGTTAGATAGCTCCGTTTTGGTTTTAGAAGCAGATATTTCTCTGTACAGCCTATGGTCCCATTCACTCGGGAATATCCCAACGCAGCTCCTAGAAGAAACGTGTTTCTGATTCGCTGAATCTCAACATAGATTCAACTCTCTTAGGTGAACGAACGAACAGCAGAGCAGTTTCAAGGAAATGTTTCTCCTGAGTTTTAGACGAAGTTTCCTGCGGTTTAGTACGTATGTCGGCATTGGGCTGGAAATACCGGTTTTGGGATTCTGCAAAGAAAGGGTTTGCAAACCGCTGAATCCCCACGTGAGTTTAACTCTGTCAGTTGAATGCACACATTGACAACCATTCAGTTAGAGAGCTCCGTTTTGGTTTTAGAATCAGATATTTCTCTCTAAAGCCTATGGTCTCATTCACTCGGGAATATCCCAACGCAGCTCCTAGAAGAAACGTGTTTCTGACTCGCTGAATCTCAACATAGATTCAACTCTCTTAGGTGAACGAACGCACAGCAGAGCAGTTTCAAGGAAACGTTTCTCCTGAGTTTTAGACGAAGTTTCCTGCGGTTTAGTGCGTATGCCGGCATTGGGCTAGAAATACCGGTTTTGGGATTCTGCACAGAAAGGGTTTGCACACCGCTGAATCCACACGTGAGATTATCTCTGTCAGTTGAATGCACACATTGACAACCATTCAGTTAGATAGCTCCGTTTTGGTTTTAGAAGCAGATATTTCTCTGTACAGCCTATGGTCCCATTCACTCGGGAATATCCCAACGCAGCTCCTAGAAGAAACGTGTTTCTGACTCGCTGAATCTCAACATAGATTCAACTCTCTTATGTGAACGAAGGCAGAGCAGAGCAGTTTCAAGGAAACGATTCTCCTGAGTTTTAGACGAAGTTACCTGCGGTTTAGGACGTATGCCGGCATTGGGCTGGAAATACCGGTTTTGGGATTCTGCACAGCAAGGGTTTGCAAACCGCTGAATCCACACGTGAGTTTACCTCTTTCAGTTGAATGCACACGTTGACAACCATTCAGTTAGATAGCTCCGTTTTGGTTTTAGAAGCAGATATTTCTCTGTACAGCCTATGCTCGCATTCACTCGAGAATATCCCAACGCAACTCCCAGAAGAAACGTGTTTCTGACTCGTTGAACCTCAACATAGATTCAGATCTCTTAGGTGAGCGAGCGCACAGCAGAGCAGTTTCAAGGAAGCGATTCTCCTGAGTTTTAGACGAAGTTTACTGCTGTTTAGAACGTATGCCGGCATTGGGATGGAAATACCGGTTTTGGGATTCTGCACAGAAATGGTTTGCAAACCGCTGAATTCACACGTGAGATTAACTCTGTCAGTTGAATGCACACATTGACAACCATTCAGTTAGATAGCTCCGTTTTGGTTTTAGAAGCAGATATTTCTCTGTAGAGCCTATGGTCCCTTTCTCTCGGGAATGTCCCAACGCAGCTCCTAGAAGAAACGTGTTTCTGACTCGCTGAACCTCAACATAGATTCAAATCACTTAGGTGAGCGAACGCACAGCAGAGCAGTTTCAAGGAAGCGATTCTCCTGAGTTTTAGACGAATTTTACTGCTCTTTAGTACGTATGCCGGCATTGGGATGGAAATACCGGTTTTGGGATTCTGCACAGAAATGGTTTGCAAACCGCTGAATCCACACGTGAGTATAACTCTGTCAGTTGAATGCACACATTGACAACCACTCTGTTAGACAACTCCGTTTTGGTTTTAGAAGCAGATATTTCGCTGTACAGCCTATGGTCCCATTCACTCGGGAATATCCCAAAGCAGCTCCTAGAAGAAACGTGTTTCTGACTCGCTGAATCTCAACATAGATTCAACTCTCTTAGGTGAACGAACGCAAAGCAGAGCAGTTTCAAGGAAACGATTCTCCTGAGTTTTAGACCAAGTTTACTGCGGTTTAGTACGTATGCCAGCATTGGGCTGGAAATACCGGTTTTGGGATTCTACACAGAAACGGTTTGCAAACTGCTGAATGCACACGTGAGTTTAACTCTGTCAGTTGAATGCACACATTGACAACCATTCAGTAAGATAGCTCCGTTTTGGTTTTAGAAGCAGATATTTCTCTGTACAGCCTATGGTCCCATTCACTCGTGAATATCCCAACGCAGCTCCTAGAAGAAACGTGTTTCTGACTCGCTGAATCTCAACATAGATTCAACTCTCTTAGGTGAACGAACGCACAGCAGAGCGGTTTCAAGGAAACGTTTCTCCTGAGTTTTAGACGAAATTTCCTGCAGTTTAGTACGTATACCGGCATTGGGCTGGAAATACCGGTTTTGGGATTCTGCAAAGAAAGGGTTTGCCAACCGCTGAATCCACACGTGAGTTTAACTCTGTCAGTTGAATGCACACATTGACAGCCATTCAGTTAGATAGCTCCGTTTTGGTTTTAGAAGCAGATATTTCTCTGTACAGTCTATGGTCCCATTCACTCGGGAATATCCCAAAGCAGCTCCTAGAAGAAACGTGTTTCTGACTCGCTGAATCTCAACATAGATTCAACTCTCTTAGGTGAACGAAAGCACAGCAGAGCAGTTTCAAAGAAACGTTTCTCCTGAGTTTTAGACATAGTTTCCGGCGGTTTAGTACGTATGCCGGCATTGGACTGGAAATACCGGTATTCGGATTCTGCACAGAAAGGGTTTGCAAACCGCTGAATCCACACGTGAGTTTACCTCTGTCAGTTGAATGCACACATTGACAACCATTCAGTTAGATAGCTCCGTTTTGGTTTTAGAAGCAGATATTTCTCTGTACAGCCTATGGTCCCATTCACTCGGGAATATCCCAACACAGCTCCTAGAAGAAACGTGTTTCTGACTCGCTGAATCTCAACATAGATTCAACTCTCTTAGGTGAACGAACGCACAGCAGAGCAGTTTCAAGGAAACGTTTCTCCTGAGTTTTAGACGAAGTTTCCTGATGTTTAGTACGTTTGCCGGCATTGGGATGGAAATACCGGTTTTGTGATTCTGCAGAGAAAGGGTTTTCAAACCGCTGAATCTACACGTGAGTTTAACTCTGTCAGTTGAATGCACACATTGACAACCATTTTGTTAGACAGCTCCGTTTTGGTTTTAGAAGCAGATATTTCTCTGTACAGCCTATGGTCCCATTCACTCGGGAATATCCCAATAAACCTCCTAAAAGAAACGTGTTTCTGACTCGCTGAATCTCAACATAGATTCAACTCTCTTAGGTGAACGAACACACAGCAGAGCAGTTTCAAGGAAACCTTTCTCCTGAGTTTTAGACGAAGTTTCCTGCGGTTTAGGACGTATGCCGACATTGGGCTGGAAATACCGGTTTTGGGATTCTGCACAGAAAGGGTTTGCAAACCGCTGAATCCACCCGTGAGTTTTACTCTGTCGGTTGCATGCACACATTGACAACCATTCAGTTAGATAGCTCCGTTTTGGTTTTAGAAGCAGATAATTCTCTGTACAGCCTATGGTGCCATTCACTCGGGAATATCCCAACGCAGCTCCTAGAAGAAACGTGTTTCTGACTCGCTGAATCTCAACATCGATTCAACTCTCTTAGGTGAACGAACGCACAGCAGAGCAGTTTCAAGGAAACGTTTCTCCTGGGTTTTAGACGAAGTTTCCTGCGGTTTAGTACGTATGCCGGCATTGGGCTGGAAATACCGGTTTTGGGATTCTGCAAAGAAAGGGTTTGCCAACCGCTGAATCCACACGTGATTTTAACTCTGTCAGTTGAATGCACACATTGACAGCCATTCAGTTAGATAGCTCCGTTTTGGTTTTAGAAGCAGATATTTCTCTGTACAGCCTATGGTCCCATTCACTCGGGAATATCCCAAAGCAGCTCCTAGAAGAAACGTGTTTCTGACTCGCTGAATCTCAACATAGATTCAACTCTCTTAGGTGAACGAAAGCACAGCAGAGTAGTTTCAAGGAAACGTTTCTCCTGAGTTTTAGACGAAGTTTCCGGCAGTTTAGTACGTATGCCGGCATTGGGCTGGAAATACCGGAATTGGGATTCTGCACAGAAAGGGTTTGCAAACCGCTGAATCCACACGTGAGTTTAACTCTGTCAGTTGAATGCACACATTGACAACCATTCAGTTAGATAGCTCCGTTTTGGTTTTAGAAGCAGATATTTCTCTGTACAGCCTATGGTCCCATTCACTCGTGAATATCCCAACGCAGCTCCTAGAATAAACGTGTTTCTGACTCGCTGAATCTCAACATAGATTCAACTCTCTTAGGTGAACGAACGCACAGCAGAGCGGTTTCAAGGAAACGTTTCTCCTGAGTTTTAGACGAAGTTTCCGGCGGTTTAGTACATATGCCGGCATTGGGCTGGAAATACCGGTATTGGGATTCTGCACAGAAAGGGTTTGCAAACCGCTGAATCCACACGTGAGTTTAACTCTGTCAGTTGAATGCACACATTGACAACCATTCAGTTAGATAGCTCCCTTTTGGTTTTAGAAGCAGATATTTCTCTGTACAGTCTATGGTCCCATTCACTCGGGAATATCCCAACACAGCTCCTAGAAGAAACGTGTTTCTGACTCGCTGAATCTCAACATAGATTCAACTCTCTTAGGTGAACGAATGCACAGCAGAGCAGTTTCAAGGAAACGTTTCTCCTGAGTTTTAGACGAAATTTCCTGCAGTTTAGTACGTATGCCGGCATTGGGCTGGAAATACCGGTTTTGGGATTCTGCAAAGAAAGGGTTTGCCAACCGCTGAATCCACACGTGAGTTTAACTCTGTCAGTTGAATGCACACATTGACAGCCATTCAGTTAGATAGCTCCGTTTTGGTTTTAGAAGCAGATATTTCTCTGTACAGTCTATGGTCCCATTCACTCGGGAATATCCCAAAGCAGCTCCTAGAAGAAACGTGTTTCTGACTCGCTGAATCTCAACATAGATTCAACTCTCTTAGGTGAACGAAAGCACAGCAGAGCAGTTTCAAAGAAACGTTTCTCCTGAGTTTTAGACATAGTTTCCGGCGGTTTAGTACGTATGCCGGCATTGGACTGGAAATACCGGTATTCGGATTCTGCACAGAAAGGGTTTGCAAACCGCTGAATCCACACGTGAGTTTACCTCTGTCAGTTGAATGCACACATTGACAACCATTCAGTTAGATAGCTCCGTTTTGGTTTTAGAAGCAGATATTTCTCTGTACAGCCTATGGTCCCATTCACTCGGGAATATCCCAACACAGCTCCTAGAAGAAACGTGTTTCTGACTCGCTGAATCTCAACATAGATTCAACTCTCTTAGGTGAACGAACGCACAGCAGAGCAGTTTCAAGGAAACGTTTCTCCTGAGTTTTAGACGAAGTTTCCTGATGTTTAGTACGTTTGCCGGCATTGGGATGGAAATACCGGTTTTGTGATTCTGCACAGAAAGGGTTTGCAAACCGCTGAATCTACACGTGAGTTTAACTCTGTCAGTTGAATGCACACATTGACAACCATTTTGTTAGACAGCTCCGTTTTGGTTTTAGAAGCAGATATTTCTCTGTACAGCCTATGGTCCCATTCACTCGGGAATATCCCAATAAACCTCCTAAAAGAAACGTGTTTCTGACTCGCTGAATCTCAACATAGATTCAACTCTCTTAGGTGAACGAACACACAGCAGAGCAGTTTCAAGGAAACCTTTCTCCTGAGTTTTAGACGAAGTTTCCTGCGGTTTAGGACGTATGCCGACATTGGGCTGGAAATACCGGTTTTGGGATTCTGCACAGAAAGTGTTTGCAAACCGCTGAATCCACACGTGAGTTTTACTCTGTCGGTTGAATGCACACATTGACAACCATTCAGTTAGATAGCTCCGTTTTGGTTTTAGAAGCAGATAATTCTCTGTACAGCCTATGGTGCCATTCACTCGGGAATATCCCAACGCAGCTCCTAGAAGAAACGTGTTTCTGACTCGCTGAATCTCAACATCGATTCAACTCTCTTAGGTGAACGAACGCACAGCAGAGCAGTTTCAAGGAAACGTTTCTCCTGGGTTTTAGACGAAGTTTCCTGCGGTTTAGTACGTATGCCGGCATTGGGCTGGAAATACCGGTTTTGGGATTCTGCAAAGAAAGGGTTTGCCAACCGCTGAATCCACACGTGATTTTAACTCTGTCAGTTGAATGCACACATTGACAGCCATTCAGTTAGATAGCTCCGTTTTGGTTTTAGAAGCAGATATTTCTCTGTACAGCCTATGGTCCCATTCACTCGGGAATATCCCAAAGCAGCTCCTAGAAGAAACGTGTTTCTGACTCGCTGAATCTCAACATAGATTCAACTCTCTTAGGTGAACGAAAGCACAGCAGAGCAGTTTCAAGGAAACGTTTCTCCTGAGTTTTAGACGAAGTTTCCGGCAGTTTAGTACGTATGCCGGCATTGGGCTGGAAATACCGGAATTGGGATTCTGCACAGAAAGGGTTTGCAAACCGCTGAATCCACACGTGAGTTTAACTCTGTCAGTTGAATGCACACATTGACAACCATTCAGTTAGATAGCTCCGTTTTGATTTTAGAAGCAGATATTTCTCTGTACAGCCTATGGTCCCATTCACTCGGGAATATCCCAACACAGCTCCTAGAAGAAACGTGTTTCTGACTCGCTGAATCTCAACATAGATTCAACTCTCTTAGGTGAACGAACGCACAGCAGAGCAGTTTCAAGGAAACGTTTCTCCTGAGTTTTAGACGAAGTTTCCTGATGTTTAGTACGTTTGCCGGCATTGGGATGGAAATACCGGTTTTGGGATTCTGCACAGAAAGGGTTTGCAAACCGCTGAATCTACACGTGAGTTTCACTCTCTCAGTTGAATGCACACATTGACAACCATTTTGTTAGACAGCTCCGTTTTGGTTTTAGAAGCAGATATTTCGATGTACAGCCTATTTTCCCATTCACTCGGGAATATCCCAAAAAACCTCCTAAAAGAAACGTGTTTCTGACTCGCTGAATCTCAACATAGATTCAATTCTCTTAGGTGAACGAACACACAGCAGAGCAGTTTCAAGGAAACCTTTCTCCTGAGTTTTAGACGAAGTTTCCTGCGGTTTAGGACGTATGCCGGCATTGGGCTGGAAATTCCGGTTTTGGGATTCTGCACAGAAAGGGTTTGCAAACCGCTGAATCCACACGTGAGTTTTACTCTGTGAGTTGAATGCACACATTGACAACCATTCAGTTAGATAGCTCCGATTTGGTTTTAGAAGCAGATAGTTCTCTGTACAGCCTATGGTCCCATTCACTCGGGAATATCCCAACGCAGCTCCTAGAAGAAACGTGTTTCTGACTCGCTGAATCTCAACATAGCTTCAACTGTCTTAGGTGTACGAACGCACAGCAGAGCGGTTTCAAGGAAACGTTTCTCCTGAGTTTTAGACGAAGTTTCCGGCGGTTTAGTACATATGCCGGCATTGGGCTGGAAATACCGGTATTGGGATTCTGCACAGAAAGGGTTTGCAAACCGCTGAATCCACACGTGAGTTTAACTCTGTCAGTTGAATGCACACATTGACAACCATTCAGTTAGATAGCTCCGTTTTGGTTTTAGAAGCAGATATTTCTCTGTTCAGCCTATGGTCCCATTCACTCGGAATCTCCCAACGCAGCTCCTAGAAGAAACGTGTTTCTGACTCGAGGAGTCTCAACGTAGATTCAACTCTCTTAGGTGAACGAACTCACAGCAGAGCAGTTTCAAGGAAACGTTTCTCCTGAGTTTTAGACGAAGTTTACTGCGGTTTAAGACGTAGGCCTGCATTGGCCTGGAAATACCGGTTTTGGGATTCTGCACAGAAAGGGTTTGCAAACCGCTGAATCCACACGTGAGTTTAACACTGTCAGTTGAATGCACACATTGACAACCATTCAGTTAGATAGCTCCGTTTTGGTTTTAGAAGCAGATATTTCTCTGTACAGCCTAAGGTCCCATTCATTCGGGAATATCCCAACGCAGCTCCTAGAAGAAACGTGTTTCTGATTCGCTGAATCTCAACATAGATTCAACTCTCTAAGGTGAACGAACGCACAGCAGAGCAGTTTCAAGGAAACGTTTCTCCTGAGTTTCAAACGAAGTTTCCTGCGGTTTAGTACGTATGCCGGCATTGGGCTGGAAATACCGGTATTGGGATTCTGCACAGAAAGGGTTTGCAAACCGCTGAATACACGTCAGTTTATCTCTGTCAGTTGAATGCACACATTGACAACCATTCAGTTAGATTGCTCCGTTTTGGTTTTAGAAGCAGACATTTCTCTGTACAGCCTATGGTCCCATTCACTCGGGAATATCCCAACACAGCTCCTAGAAGAAACGTGTTTCTGACTCGCTGAATCTCAACATAGATTCAACTCTCTTAGGTGAACGAACTCACAGCAGAGCAGTTTCAAGCAAACGTTTCTCCTGAGTTTTCGACGAAGTTTACTGCGGTTTAAGACGTATGCCTGCATTGGCCTGGAAATACCGGTTTTGGGATTCTGCACAGAAAGGGTTTGCAAACCGCTGAATCCACACGTGAGTTTAATACTGTCAGTTGAATGCACACATTGACAACCATTCAGTTAGATAGCTCCGTTTTGGTTTTAGAAGCAGATATTTCTCTGTACAGCCTATGGTCCCATTCATTCGGGAATATCCCAATGCAGCTCCTAGAAGAAACGTGTTTCTGATTCGCTGAATCTCAACATAGATTCAACTCTCTCAGGTGAACGAACGCACAGCAGAGCAGTTTCAAGGAAACGTTTCTCCTGAGTTTCAGACGAAGTTTCCTGCGGTTTAGTACGTTTGCCGGCATTGGGATGGAAATACCGGTTTTGTGATTCTGCACAGAAAGGGTTTGCAAACCGCTGAATCAACACGTGAGTTTAACTCTGTCAGTTGAATGCACACATTGACAACCATTTTGTTAGACAGCTCCGTTTTGGTTTTAGAAGCAGATATTTCGATGTACAGCCTATGGTCCCATTCACTCGGGAATATCCCAATAAACCTCCTAAAAGAAACGTGTTTCTGACTCGCTGAATCTCAACATAGATTCAACTCTCTTAGGTGAACGAACACACAGCAGAGCAGTTTCAAGGAAACCTTTCTCCTGAGTTTTAGACGAAGTTTCCTGCGGTTTAGGACGTATGCCGGCATTGGGCTGGAAATACCGGTTTTGGGATTCTGCACAGAAAGGGTTTGCAAACCGCTGAATCCACACGTGAGTTTTACTCTGTCAGTTGAATGCGCACATTGACAAGCATTCAGTTAGATAGCTCCGTTTTGGTTTTAGAAGCAGATATTTCTCTGTACAGCCTATGGTCCCATTCACTCGGGAATATCCCAACGCAGTTCCTAGAAGAAACGTGTTTCTGACTCGCTGAATCTCAACATAGATTCAACTCTCTTAGGTGAACGAATACACAGCAGAGCAGTTTCAAGGAAACCTTTCTCCTGAGTTTTAGATGAAGTTTCCTTCGGTTTAGGATGTATGCCGGAATTTAGCTGGAAATACCGGTTTTGGGATTCTGCACAGAAAGGGGTTGCAAACCGCTGAATCCACACGTGAGTTTTACTCTGTCAGTTGAATGCACACATTGTCAACCATTCAGTTAGATAGCTCCGTTTTGGTTTTAGAAGCAGATATTTCTCTGTACAGCCTATGGTCCCATTCACTCGGGAATATCCCAACGCAGTTCCTAGAAGAAACGTGTTTCTGACTCGCTGAATCTCAACATAGATTCAACTCTCTTAGGTGAACGAATGCACAGCGGAGCAGTTTCAAGGAAACGTTTCTCCTGAGTTTTAGACGAAGTTTCCTGCGGTTTAGTACGTATGCCGGCATTGGGCTGGAAATACCGGTATTGGGATTCTGCAGAGAAAGGGTTTGCAAACCTCTGAATCCACACGTGAGTTTAACTCTGTCATTTGAATGCACACATTGACAACCATTCAGTTAGATAGCTCCGTTTTGGTTTTAGAAGCAGATATTTCTCTGTACAGCCTATGGTCCCATTCACTCGGAAATATCCCAGCACAGCTCCTAGAAGAATCGTGTTTCTGACTCGCTGAATCTCAACATAGATTCAACTCTCTTAGTTGAACGAACGCACAGCAGAGCAGTTTCAAGGAAACGTTTCTCCTGAATTTTAGAGGAAGTTTACTGCTGTTTAGGACGTATGCCTGCATTGGGCTGGAAATACCGGTTTTGGGATTCTGCACAGAAAGGGTTTGCAAACCGCTGAATCCACACGTGAGTTTAACACTGTCAGTTGAATGCACACATTGACAACCATTCAGTTAGATAGCTCCGTTTTGGTTTTAGAAGCAGATATTTCTCTGTTCAGCCTATGGTCCCATTCACTCGGAATCTCCCAACGCAGCTCCTAGAAGAAACGTGTTTCTGACTCGAGGAGTCTCAACGTAGATTCAACTCTCTTAGGTGAACGAACTCACAGCAGAGCAGTTTCAAGGAAACGTTTCTCCTGAGTTTTAGACGAAGTTTACTGCGGTTTAAGACGTAGGCCTGCATTGGCCTGGAAATACCGGTTTTGGGATTCTGCACAGAAAGGGTTTGCAAACCGCTGAATCCACAGGTGAGTTTAACACTGTCAGTTGAATGCACACATTGACAACCATTCAGTTAGATAGCTCCGTTTTGGTTTTAGAAGCAGATATTTCTCTGTACAGCCTAAGGTCCCATTCATTCGGGAATATCCCAACGCAGCTCCTAGAAGAAACGTGTTTCTGATTCGCTGAATCTCAACATAGATTCAACTCTCTAAGGTGAACGAACGCACAGCAGAGCAGTTTCAAGGAAACGTTTCTCCTGAGTTTCATACGAAGTTTCCTGCGGTTTAGTACGTATGCCGGCATTGGGCTGGAAATACCGGTATTGGGATTCTGCACAGAAAGGGTTTGCAAACCGCTGAATACACGTCAGTTTATCTCTGTCAGTTGAATGCACACATTGACAACCATTCAGTTAGATTGCTCCGTTTTGGTTTTAGAAGCAGACATTTCTCTGTACAGCCTATGGTCCCATTCACTCGGGAATATCCCAACACAGCTCCTAGAAGAAACGTGTTTCTGACTCGCTGAATCTCAACATAGATTCAACTCTCTTAGGTGAACGAACTCACAGCAGAGCAGTTTCAAGGAAACGTTTCTCCTGAGTTTTCGACGAAGTTTACTGCGGTTTAAGACGTATGCCTGCATTGGCCTGGAAATACCGGTTTTGGGATTCTGCACAGAAAGGGTTTGCAAACCGCTGAATCCACACGTGAGTTTAATACTGTCAGTTGAATGCACACATTGACAACCATTCAGTTAGATAGCTCCGTTTTGGTTTTAGAAGCAGATATTTCTCTGTACAGCCTATGGTCCCATTCATTCGGGAATATCCCAATGCAGCTCCTAGAAGAAACGTGTTTCTGATTCGCTGAATCTCAACATAGATTCAACTCTCTTAGGTGAACGAACGCACAGCAGAGCAGTTTCAAGGAAACGTTTCTCCTGAGTTTCAGACGAAGTTTCCTGCGGTTTAGTACGTATGCCGGCATTGGGCTGGAAATACCGGAATTGGGATTCTGCACAGAAAGGGTTTGCAAACCGCTGAATCCACACGTGAGTTTAACTCTGTCAGTTGAATGCACACATTGACAACCATTCAGTTCGATAGCTCCGTTTTGGTTTTAGAAGCAGATATTTCTCTGTACAGCCTATGGTCCCATTCACTCGGGAATATCCCAACACAGCTCCTAGAAGAAACGTGTTTCTGACTCGCTGAATCTCAACATAGATTCAACTCTCTTAGGTGAACGAACGCACAGCAGAGCAGTTTCAAGGAAACGTTTCTCCTGAGTTTTAGACGAAGTTTCCTGATGTTTAGTACGTTTGCCGGCATTGGGATGGAAATACCGGTTTTGTGATTCTGCACAGAAAGGGTTTGCAAACCGCTGAATCTACACGTGAGTTTAACTCTCTCAGTTGAATGCACACATTGACAACCATTTTGTTAGACAGCTCCGTTTTGGTTTTAGAAGCAGATATTTCGATGTACAGCCTATTTTCCCATTCACTCGGGAATATCCCAATAAACCTCCTAAAAGAAACGTGTTTCTGACTCGCTGAATCTCAACATAGATTCAACTCTCTTAGGTGACCGAACACACAGGAGAGCAGTTTCAAGGAAACCTTTCTCCTGAGTTTTAGACGAAGTTTCCTGCGGTTTAGGACGTATGCCGGCATTGGGCTGGAAATACCGGTTTTGGGATTCTGCACAGAAAGGGTTTGCAAACCGCTGAATCCACACGTGAGTTTAACTCTGTCAGTTGAATGCACACATTGACAACCATTCAGTTAGATAGCTCCGTTTTGGTTTTAGAAGCAGATAGTTCTCTGTACAGCCTATGGTCCCATTCACTCGGGAATATCCCAACGCAGCTCCTAGAAGAAACGTGTTTCTGACTCGCTGAATCTCAACATAGATTCAACTCTCTTAGGTGAACAAGCGCACAGCAGAGCAGTTTCAAGGAAACCTTTCTCCTGAGTTTTAGACGAAGTTTCCTGCGGTTTAGGACGTATGCCGGCATTGGGCTGGAAATACCAGTTTTGGGATTCTGCACAGAAAGGGTTTGCAAACCGCTGAATCCACACATGAGTTTTACTCTGTCAGTTGAATGCACACATTGACAACCATTCAGTTAGATATCTCCGTTTTGGTTTTAGAAGCAGATAGTTCTCTGTACAGCCTATGGTCCCATTCACTCGGGAATATCCCAACGCAGCTCCTAGAAGAAACGTGTTTCTGACTCGCTGAATCTCAACATAGATTCAACTGTCTAAGGTGTACGAACGCACCGCAGAGCGGTTTCAAGGAAACGTTTCTCCTGAGTTTTAGACGAAGTTTCCGGCGGTTTAGTACATATGCCGGCATTGGGCTGGAAATACCGGTATTGGGATTCTGCACAGAAAGGGTTTGCAAACCGCTGAATCCACACGTGAGTTTAACTCTGTCAGTTGAATGCACACATTGACAACCATTCAGTTAGATAGCTCCGTTTTGGTTTTAGAAGCAGATATTTCTCTGTACAGTCTATGGTCCCATTCACTCGGGAATATCCCAACACAGCTCCTAGAAGAAACGTGTTTCTGACTCGCTGAATCTCAACATAGTTTCAACTCTCTTAGGTGAACGAACGCACAGCAGAGCAGTTTCAAGGAAACGTTTCTCCTGAGTTTTAGACGAAGTTTCCTGCGGTTTAGTACGTATGCCGGCATTGGGCTGGAAATACCGGTTTTGGGATTCTGCAAAGAAAGGGTTTGCCAACCGCTGAATCCACACGTGAGTTTAACTCTGTCAGTTGAATGCACACATTGACAGCCATTCAGTTAGATAGCTCCGTTTTGGTTTTAGAAGCAGATATTTCTCTGTACAGCCATTGGTCCCATTCACTCGGGAATATCCCAAAGCAGCTCCTAGAAGAAACGTGTTTCTGACTCGATGAATCTCAACATAGATTCAACTCTCTTAGGTGAACGAAAGCACAGCAGAGCAGTTTCAAGGAAACGTTTCTCCTGAGTTTTAGACGAAGTTTCCGGCGGTTTAGTACGTATGCCGGCATTGGGCTGGAAATACCGGAATTGGGATTCTGCACAGAAAGGGTTTGCAAACCGCTGAATCCACACGTGAGTTTAACTCTGTCAGTTGAATGCACACATTGACAACCATTCAGTTAGATAGCTCCGTTTTGGTTTTAGAAGCAGATATTTCTCTGTACAGCCTATGGTCCCATTCACTCGGGAATATCCCAACACAGCTCCTAGAAGAAACGTGTTTCTGACTCGCTGAATCTCAACATAGATTCAACTCTCTTAGGTGAACGAACGCACAGCAGAGCAGTTTCAAGGAAACGTTTCTCCTGAGTTTTAGACGAAGTTTCCTGATGTTTAGTACGTTTGCCGGCATTCGGATGGAAATACCGGTTTTGTGATTCTGCACAGAAAGGGTTTGCAAACCGCTGAATCTACACGTGAGTTTAACTCTGTCAGTTGAATGCACACATTGACAACCATTTTGTTAGACAGCTCCGTTTTGGTTTTAGAAGCAGATATTTCGATGTACAGCCTATGGTCCCATTCACTCGGGAATATTCCAATAAACCTCCTAAAAGAAACGTGTTTCTGACTCGCTGAATCTCAACATAGATTCAACTCTCTTAGGTGAACGAACACACAGCAGAGCAGTTTCAAGGAAACCTTTCTCCTGAGTTTTAGACGAAGTTTCCTGCGGTTTAGGACGTATGCCGGCATTGGGCTGGAAATACCGGTTTTGGGATTCTGCACAGAAAGGGTTTGCAAACCGCTGAATCCACACGTGAGTTTTACTCTGTCAGTTGAATGCACACATTGACAACCATTCAGTTAGATAGCTCCGTTTTGGTTTTAGAAGCAGATAGTTCTCTGTACAGCCTATGGTCCCATTCACTCGGGAATATCCCAACGCAGCTCCTAGAAGAAACGTGTTTCTGACTCGCTGAATGTCAACATAGATTCAACTGTCTTAGGTGAACGAACGCACAGCAGAGCAGTTTCAAGGAAACGTTTCTCCTGAGTTTTAGACGAAGTTTCCTGCGGTTTAGAACGTATGCCGTCATTGGGCTGGAAATACCGGTTTTGGGAATCTGCAAAGAAAGGGTTTGCCAACAGCTGAATCCACACGTGAGTTTAATTCTGTCAGTTGAATGCACACATTGACAGCCATTCAGTTAGATAGCTCCGTTTTGGTTTAAAGGCAGATATTTCTCTGTACAGACTATGGTCCCATTCACTCGGGAATATCAAAACGCAGCTCCTAGAAGAAACGTGTTTCTGACTCGCTGAATCTCAACATAGATTCAACTCTCTTTGGTGAACGAACGCACAGCAGAGCAGTTTCAAGGAAACGATTCTCCTGAGTTTTAGACCAAGTTTACTGCTGTTTAGTACGTATGCCGGCATTGGGATGGAAATACCGGTTTTGGGATTCTGCACAGAAACGGTTTGCAAACCGCTGAATGCACACGTGAGTTTAACTCTGTCAGTTGAATGCGCACATTGACAAGCATTCAGTTAGATAGCTCCGTTTTGGTTTTAGAAGCAGATATTTCTCTGTACAGCCTATGGTCCCATTCACTCGGGAATATCCCAACGCAGCTCCTAGAAGAAACGTGTTTCTGACTCGCTGAATCTCAACATAGATTCAACTCTCTTAGGTGAACGAACGCAGAGCGTAGCAGTTTCAAGGAAACGTTTCTCCTGAGTTTTAGACGAAGTTACCTGCGGTTTAGTACGTATGCCGGCATTGGGCTGGAAATACCGGTATTGGGATTCTGCACAGAAAGGGTTTGTAAACCGCTGAATCCACACGTGAGTTTACCTCTGTCAGTTGAATGCACACATTGACAACCATTCAGTTAGATAGCTCCGTTATGGTTTTAGAAGCAGATATTTCTCTGTACAGCCTATGGTCCCATTCACTCGGGAATATCCCAACGCAGCTCCTAGAAGAAACGTGTTTCTGACTCGCTGAATCTCTACATAGATTCAACTCTCTTAGGTGAACGAACGCACTGCAGAGAAGTTTCAAGGAAACGTTTCTCCTGAGTTTTAGACGAAGTTTCCGGCGGTTTAGTACGTATGCCGGCATTGGGCTGGAAATACCGGTATTGGGATTCTGCACAGAAAGGGTTTGCAAACCGCTGAATCCACACGTGAGTTTAACTCTGTCATTTGAATGCACACATTGACAACCATTCAGTTAGATAGCTCCGTTTTGGTTTTAGAAGCAGATATTTCTCTGTACAGCCTATGGTTCCATTCACTCGGGAATATCCCAACACAGCTCCTAGAAGAATCGTGTTTCTGACTCGCTGAATCTCAACATAGATTCAACTCTCTTAGGTGAACGAACGCACAGCAGAGCAGTTTCAAGGAAACGTTTCTCCTGAGATTTAGACGAAGTTTCCTGAAGTTTAGTACGTATGCCGGCATTGGGATGGAAATACCGGGTTTGGGATTCTGCACAGAAACGGTTTGCAAACCGCTGAATGCACACGTTAGTTTAACTCTGTCAGTTGAATGCAGACATTGACAACCATTCAGTTAGATAGCTCCGTTTTGGTTTTAGAAGCAGATATTTCTCTGTACAGCCTATGGTCCCATTCACTCGGGAATATCCCAACGCAGCTCCTAGAAGAAACGTGTTTCTGACTCGAGGAGTCTCAACATAGATTCAACTCGCTTAGGTGAACGAACTCACAGCAGAGCAGTTTCAAGGAAACGTTTCTCCTGAATTTTAGACGAAGTTTACTGCTGTTTAGGACGTATGCCTGCATTGGGCTGGAAATACCGGTTTTGGGATTCTGCACAGAAAGGGTTTGCAAACCGCTGAATCCACACGTGAGTTTAACACTGTCAGTTGAATGCACACATTGACAACCATTCAGTTAGATAGCTCCGTTTTGGTTTTAGAAGCAGATATTTCTCTGTTCAGCCTATGGTCCCATTCACTCGGGAATCTCCCAACGCAGCTCCTAGAAGAAACGTGTTTCTGACTCGAGGAGTCTCAACATAGATTCAACTCTCTAAGGTGAACGAACTCACAGCAGAGCAGTTTCAAGGAAACGTTTCTCCTGAGTTTTAGACCAAGTTTACTGCAGTTTAAGACGTATGCCGGCATTGGGCTGGAAATATCGGAATTGGGATTCTGCACAGAAAGGGTTTGCAAACCGCTGATTCCACACGTGAGTTTAACTCTGTCAGTTGAATGCACACATTGATAACCATTCAGTTAGATAGCTCCGTTTTGGTTTTAGAAGAAGATATTTCTCTGTACAGTCTATGGTCCCATTCACTCGGGAATAACCCAACGCAGCTCCTAGAAAAAAGTGTTTCTGACTCGCTGAATCTCAACATAGATTCAACTCTCTTAGTTGAACGAACGCACAGCAGAGCAGTTTCAAGGAAACGTTCCTCCTGAGTTTTAGACGAAGTTTCCTGTGGTTTAGTACATATGCCGGCATTGGGCTGGAAATACCGGTTTTGGGATTCTGCACAGAAACGGTTTGCAAACCGCCAAATTCACACGAGAGTTTATCTCTGTCAGTTGAATGCACACATTGACAACCATTCAGTTAGAATGCTCCGTTTTGGTTTTAGAATCAGATATTTCTCTGTACAGCCTATGGTCCCATTCACTCGGGAATATCCCAACGCAGCTCCTAGAAGAAGCGTGTTTCTGACTCGATGAATCTCAACATAGATTCAGCTCTCTTAGTTGAACGAAGGCAGAGCAGAGCAGTTTCAAGAAAACGTTTCTCCTTACTTTAGACGAAGTTTCCTCCAGTTTAGTACGTATGCCGGCATTGAGCTGGAAATACCGGTTTTGGGATTCTGCACAGAAAGGGTTTGCAAACCGCTGATTCCTCACGTGAGTTTAATTCTGTCAGTTGAATGCACACATTGACAACCATTCAGTTAGGTAGCTCCGTTTTGGTTTTAGAAGCAGATATTTCTGTGTACAGACTATGGTCCCATTCACTCGGGAATAACCCAACGCAGCTCCTAGAAGAAACGTGTTTCTGACTCGCTGAATCTCAACATAGATTCAACTGTCTTAGGTGATCGAACGCACAGCAGAGCAGTTTCAAGGAAACGTTTCTCCTGCGTTTTAGACGAAGTTTCCTGCGGTTTAGCACGTATGCTGGCATTGGGCTGGAAATACCGGTTTTGGGATTCTGCACAGAAAGCGTTTGGAAACCGCTGAATCCATACGTGAGATGAACTCTTTCAGTTGAATGCACACATTGACAACCATTCGGTTAGATAGCTCCGTTTTGGTGTTAGAAGCAGATATTTCTCTGTACAGCCTATGGTCCCATTCACTCGGGAATATCCCAACGCAGCTCCTAGAAGAAACGTGTTTCTGACTCGCTGAATCCCAGCATAGATTCAACTCTCTTAGTTGAACGAACGCACAGCAGAGCAGTTTCAAGGAAACGTTTCTCCTTAGTTTTAGACGAAGTTTACTGCTGTTTGGTACGTATGCCGGCATAGGGATGGAAATACCGGTTTTGCGATTCTGCACAGAAATGGTTTGCAAACCGCTGAATTCACACGTGAGTTTAACTCTGTCAGTTGAATGCACACATTGACAACCATTCAGTTAGATAGCTCCGTTTCGGTTTTAGAAGCAGATATTTCTCTGTACAGCCTATGGTCCCATTCACTCGGGAATATCCCAACGCAGCTCCTAGAAGAAACGTGTTTCTGATTCGCTGAATCTCAACATAGATTCAACTCTCTTAGGTGAACGAACGCACAGCAGAGCAGTTTCAAGGAAACGTTTCTCCTGAGTTTCAGACGAAGTTCCCTGCGGTTTAGTACGTATGCCGGCATTGGGCTGGAAATACCGGTATTGGGATTCTGCACAGAAAGGGTTTGCAAACCGCTGAATCCACACGGCAGTTTATCTCTGTCAGTTGAATGCACACATTGACAACCATTTTGTTAGACAGCTCCGTTTTGGTTTTAGAAGCAGATATTTCGATGTACAGCCTATTTTCCCAGTCACTCGGGAATATCCCAATAAACCTCCTAAAAGAAACGTGTTTCTGACTCGCTGAATCTCAACATAGAATCAACTCTCTTAGGTTAACGAACACACAGCAGAGCAGTTTCAAGGAAACCTTTCTCCTGAGTTTTAGACGAAGTTTCCTGCGCTTTAGGACGTATGCTGGCATTGGGCTGGAAATACCGGTTTTGGGATTCTGCACAGAAAGGGTTTGCAAACCGCTGAAACCACACGTGAGTTTTACTCTGTCAGTTGAATGCACACATTGACAACCATTCAGTTAGATAGCTCCGTTTTTGTTTTAGAAGCAGATAGTTCTCTGTACAGCCTATGGTCCCATTCACTCGGGAATATCCCAACGCAGCTCCTAGAAGAAACGTGTTTCTAACTCGCTGAATCTCAACATAGATTCAACTCTCTTAGGTGAACAAGCGCACAGCAGAGCAGTTTCAAGGAAACGTTTCTCCTGAGCTTTAGACGAAGTTTCCTGCGGTTTAGTATGTATGCCGGCATTGGGCTGGAAATACCGGTTTTGGGATTCTGCAAAAAAGGGTTTGCAAACCGCTGAATCCACACGTGAGTTTAACTCTGTCATTTGAATGCACACATTGACAACCATTCAGTTAGATAGCTCCGTATTGGTTTTAGAAGCAGATATTTCTCTGTACAGCCTATGGTCCCATTCACTCGGGAATATCCCAACACAGCTCCTAGAAGAATCGTGTTTCTGACTCGCTGAATCTCAACATAGATTCAACTCTCTTAGGTGAACGAACGCACAGCAGAGCAGTTTCAAGGAAACGTTTCTCCTGAGATTTAGACGAAATTTCCTGAAGTTTAGTACGTATGCCGGCATTGGGATGGAAATACCGGGTTTGGGATTCTGCACAGAAACGGTTTGCAAACCGCTGAATGCACACGTGAGTTTAACTCTGTCAGTTGAATGCACACATTGACAACCATTCAGTTAGATAGCTCCGTTTTGGTTTTAGAAGCAGATATTTCTCTGTACAGCCTATGGTCCCATTCACTCGGGAATATCCCAACGCAGCTCCTAGAAGAAACGTGTTTCTGACTCGAGGAGTCTCAACATAGATTCAACTCGCTTAGGTGAACGAACTCACAGCAGAGCAGTTTCAAGGAAACGTTTCTCCTGAATTTTAGACGAAGTTTACTGCTGTTTAGGACGTATGCCTGCATTGGGCTGGAAATACCGGTTTTGGGATTCTGCACAGAAAGGGTTTGCAAACCGCTGAATCCACACTTGAGTTTAACACTGTCAGTTGAATGCACACATTGACAACCATTCAGTTAGATAGCTCCGTTTCGGTTTTAGAAGCAGATATTTCTCTGTTCAGCCTATGGTCCCATTCACTCGGGAATCTCCCAACGCAGCTCCTAGAAGAAACGTGTTTCTGACTCGAGGAGTCTCAACATAGATTCAACTCTCTTAGGTGAACGAACTCACAGCAGAGCAGTTTAAAGGAAACGTTTCTCCTGAGTTTTAGACGAAGTTTACTGCGGTTTAAGACGTATGCCTGCATTGGCCTGGAAATACCGGTATTGGGATTCTGCACAGAAAGGGTTTGCAAACCGCTGAATCCACACGTGAGTTTAACTCTGTCAGTTGAATGCACACATTGACAACCATTCAGTTAGATAGCTCCGTTTTGGTTTTAGAAGCAGATATTTCTCTGTACAGTCTATGGTCCCATTCACTCGGGAATATCCCAACACAGCTCCTAGAAGAAACGTGCTTCTGACTCGCTGAATCTCAACATAGATTCAACTCTCTTAGGTGAACGAACGCACAGCAGAACAGTTTCAAGGAAACGTTTCTCCTGAGTTTTAGACGAAGTTTCCTGCGGTTTAGTACGTATGCCGGCATTGGGCTGGAAATACCGGTTTTGGGATTCTGCAAAGAAAGGGTTTGCCAACCGCTGAATCCACACGTGAGTTTAACTCTGTCAGTTGAATGCACACATTGACAGCCATTCAGTTAGATAGCTCCGTTTTGGTTTTAGAAGCAGATATTTCTCTGTACAGCCTATGGTCCCATTCACTCGGGAATATCCCAAAGAAGCTCATAGAAGAAACGTGTTTCTGACTCGATGAATCTCAACATAGATTCAACTCTGTTAGTTGAACGAAAGCACAGCAGAGCAGTTTCAAGGAAACGTTTCTCCTGAGTTTTAGACGAAGTTTACTGCGGTTTAAGACGTATGCCGGCATTGGGCTGGAAATACCGGAATTGGGATTCTGCACAGAAAGGGTTTGCAAACCGCTGAATCCACACGTGAGTTTAACTCTGTCAGTTGAATGCACACATTGACAACCATTCAGTTAGATAGCTCCGTTTTGGTTTTAGAAGCAGATATTTCTCTTTACAGCCTATGGTCCCATTCACTCGGGAATATCCCAACACAGCTCCTAGAAGAAACGTGTTTCTGACTCGCTGAATCTCAACATAGATTCAACTCTCTTAGGTGAACGAACTCACAGCAGAGCAGTTTCAAGGAAACGTTTCTCCTGAGTTTTCGACGAAGTTTACTGCGGTTTAAGACGTATGCCTGCATTGGCCTGGAAATACCGGTTTTGGGATTCTGCACAGAAAGGGTTTGCAAACCGCTGAATCCACACGTGAGTTTAACACTGTCAGTTGAATGCACACATTGACAACCATTCAGTTAGATAGCTCCGTTTTGGTTTTAGAAGCAGATATTTCTCTGTACAGCCTATGGTCCCATTCATTCGGGAATATCCCAATGCAGCTCCTAGAAGAAACGTGTTTCTGATTCGCTGAATCTCAACATAGATTCAACTCTCTTAGGTGAACGAACGCACAGCAGAGCAGTTTCAAGGAAACGTTTCTCCTGAGTTTTAGACGAAGTTTACTGCGGTTTAAGACGTATGCCGGCATTGGGCTGGAAATACCGGAATTGGGATTCTGCACAGAAAGGGTTTGCAAACCGCTGAATCCACACGTGAGTTTAACTCTGTCAGTTGAATGCACACATTGACAACCATTCAGTTAGATAGCTCCGTTTTGGTTTTAGAAGCAGATATTTCTCTGTACAGCCTATGGTCCCATTCACTCGGGAATATCCCAACACAGCTCCTAGAAGAAACGTGTTTCTGACTCGCTGAATCTCAACATAGATTCAACTCTCTTAGGTGAACGAACGCACAGCAGAGCAGTTTCAAGGAAACGTTTCTCCTGAGTTTTAGACGAAGTTTCCTGATGTTTAGTACGTTTGCCGGCATTGGGATGGAAATACGGGTTTTGTGATTCTGCACAGAAAGGGTTTGCAAACCGCTGAATCAACACGTGAGTTTAACTCTGTCAGTTGAATGCACACATTGAAAACCATTTTGTTAGACAGCTCCGTTTTGGTTTTAGAAGCAGATATTTCGATGTACAGCCTATGGTCCCATTCACTCGGGAATATCCCAATAAACCTCCTAAAAGAAACGTGTTTCTAACTCGCTGAATCTCAACATAGATTCAACTCTCTTAGGTGAACGAACACACAGCAGAGCAGTTTCAAGGAAACCTTTCTCCTGAGTTTTAGACGAAGTTTCCTGCGGTTTAGGACGTATGCCGGCATTGGGCTGGAAATACCGGTTTTGGGATTCTGCACAGAAAGGGTTTGCAAACCGCTGAATCCACACGTGAGTTTTACTCTGTCAGTTGAATGCGCACATTGACAAGCATTCAGTTAGATAGCTCCGTTTTGGTTTTAGAAGCAGATATTTCTCTGTACAGCCTATGGTCCCATTCACTCGGGAATATCCCAACGCAGTTCCTAGAAGAAACGTGTTTCTGACTCGCTGAATCTCAACATAGATTCAACTCTCTTAGGTGAACGAATACACAGCAGAGCAGTTTCAAGGAAACCTTTCTCCTGAGTTTTAGACGAAGTTTCCTTCGGTTTAGGACGTATGCCGGAGTTGGGCTGGAAATACCGGTTTTGGGATTCTGCACAGAAAGGGTTTGCAAACCGCTGAATCCACACGTGAGTTTTACTCTGTCAGTTCAATGCACCCATTGACAACCATTCAGTTAGATAGCTCCGTTTTGGTTTTAGAAGCAGATATTTCTCTGTACAGCCTATGGTCCCATTCACTCGGGAATATCCCAAGGCAGTTCCTAGAAGAAACGTGTTTCTGACTCGCTGAATCTCAACATAGATTCAACTCTCTTAGGTGAACGAACGCACAGCGGAGCAGTTTCAAGGAAACGTTTCTCCTGAGTTTTAGACGAAGTTTCCTGCGGTTTAGTACGTATGCCGGCATTGGGCTGGAAATACCGGTATTGGGATTCTGCACAGAAAGGGTTTGTAAACCGCTGAATCCACACGTCAGTTTAACTCTGTCAGTTGAAAGCACACATTGATAACCATTCAGTTAGATAGCTCCGTTTTGGTTTAAGAAGCAGATATTTCTCTGTACAGCCTATGATCCCAATCATTCGGGAATATCCCAACAGAGCTCCTAGAAGAAACGTGTTTCTGACTCGCTGAATCTCAACATAGATTCAACTCTCTTAGGTGAACAAGCGCACAGCAGAGCAGTTTCAAGGAAACGTTTCTCCTGAGCTTTAGACGAAGTTTCCGGCGGTTTAGTACGTATGCCGGCATTGGGCTGGAAATACCGGTTTTGGGATTCTGCAAAGAAAGGGTTTGCAAACCGCTGAATCCACACGTGAGTTTACCTCTGTCGGTTGAATGCACACATTGACAACCATTCAGTTAGATAGCTCCGTTTTGGTTTTAGAAGCAGATATTTCTCTGTACAGCCTATGGTCCCATTCATTCGGGAATATCCCAACGCAGCTGCTAGAAGAAACGTGTTTCTGACTCGCTGAATCTCTACATAGATTCAACTCTCTTAGGTGAATGAACGCACTGCAGAGCAGTTTCAAGGAAACGTTTCTCCTGAGTTTTAGACGAAGTTTCCGGCGGTTTAGTACGTATGCCGGCATTGGACTGGAAATACCGGTATTGGGATTCTGCACAGAAAGGGTTTGCAAACCGCTGAATCCACACGTGAGTTTACCTCTGTCATTTGAATGCACACATTGACAACCATTCAGTTAGATAGCTCCGTTTTGGTTTTAGAAGCAGATATTTCTCTGTACAGCCTATGGTCCCATTCACTCGGGAATATCCCAGCACAGCTCCTAGAAGAATCGTGTTTCTGACTCGCTGAATCTCAACATAGATTCAACTCTCTTAGTTGAACGAACACACAGCAGAGCAGTTTCAAGGAAACGTTTCTCCTGAATTTTAGACGAAGTTTACTGCTGTTTAGGACGTATGCCTGCATTGGGCTGGAAATACCGGTTTTGGGATTCTGCACAGAAAGGGTTTGCAAACCGCTGAATCCACACGTGAGTTTAACACTGTCAGTTGAATGCACACATTGACAACCATTCAGTTAGATAGCTCCGTTTTGGTTTTAGAAGCAGATATTTCTCTGTTCAGCCTATGGTCCCATTCACTCGGGAATCTCCCAACGCAGCTCCTAGAAGAAACGTGTTTCTGACTCGAGGAGTATCATCATAGATTCAACTCTCTTAGGTGAACGAACTCACAGCAGAGCAGTTTCAAGGAAACGTTTCTCCTGAGTTTTAGACGAAGTTTACTGCGGTTTAAGACGTATGCCTGCATTGGCCTGGAAATACCGGTTTTGGGATTCTGCACAGAAAGGGTTTGCAAACCGCTGAATCCACACGTGAGTTTAACACTGTCAGTTGAATGCACACATTGACAACCATTCAGTTAGATAGCTCCGTTTTGGTTTTAGAAGCAGATATTTCTCTGTACAGCCTATGGTCCCATTCATTCGGGAATATCCCAACGCAGCTCCTAGAAGAAACGTGTTTCTGATTCGCTGAATCTCAACATAGATTCAACTGTCTAAGGTGAACGAACGCACAGCAGAGCAGTTTCAAGGAAACGTTTCTCCTGAGTTTCAGACGAAGTTTCCTGCGGTTTAGTACGTATGCCGGCATTGGGCTGGAAATACCGGTATTGGGATTCTGCACAGAAAGGGTTTGCAAACCGCTGAATACACGTCAGTTTATCTCTGTCAGTTGAATGCACACATTGACAACCATTCAGTTAGATTGCTCCGTTTTGGTTTTAGAAGCAGATATTTCTCTGTACAGCCTATGGTCCCATTCACTCGGGAATATCCCAACACAGCTCCTAGAAGAAACGTGTTTCTGACTCGCTGAATCTCAACATAGATTCAACTCTCTTAGGTGAACGAACTCACAGCAGAGCAGTTTCAAGGAAACGTTTCTCCTGAGTTTTCGACGAAGTTTACTGCGGTTTAAGACGTATGCCTGCATTGGCCTGGAAATACCGGTTTTGGGATTCTGCACAGAAAGGGTTTGCAAACCGCTGAATCCACACCTGAGTTTAACACTGTCAGTTGAATGCACACATTGACAAGCATTCAGTTAGATAGCTCCGTTTTGGTTTTAGAAGCAGATATTTCTCTGTACAGCCTATGGTCCCATTCATTCGGGAATATCCCAATGCAGCTCCTAGAAGAAACGTGTTCCTGATTCGCTGAATCTCAACATAGATTCAACTCTCTTAGGTGAACGAACGCACAGCAGAGCAGTTTCAAGGAAACGTTTCTCCTGAGTTTCAGACGAAGTTTCCTGCGGTTTAGTACGTATGCCGGCATTGGGCTGGAAATACCGGAATTGGGATTCTGCACAGAAAGGGTGTGCAAACCGCTGAATCCACACGTGAGTTTAACTCTGTCAGTTGAATGCACACATTGACAACCATTCAGTTCGATAGCTCCGTTTTGGTTTTAGAAGCAGATATTTCTCTGTACAGCCTATGGTCCCATTCACTCGGGAATATCCCAACACAGCTCCTAGAAGAAACGTGTTTCTGACTCGCTGAATCTCAACATAGATTCAACTCTCTTAGGTGAACGAACGCACAGCAGAGCAGTTTCAAGGAAACGTTTCTCCTGAGTTTTAGACGAAGTTTCCTGATGTTTAGTACGTTTGCCGGCATTGGGATGGAAATACCGGTTTTGTGATTCTGCACAGAAAGGTTTTGCAAACCGCTGAATCTACACGTGAGTTTAACTCTCTCAGTTGAATGCACACATTGACAACCATTTTGTTAGACAGCTCCGTTTTGGTTTTAGAAGCAGATATTTCGATGTACAGCCTATTTTCCCATTCACTAGGGAATATCCCAAAAAACCTCCTTAAAGAAACGTGTTTCTGACTCGCTGAATCTCAACATAGATTCAACTCTCTTAGGTGAACGAACACACAGCACAGCAGTTTCAAGGAAACCTTTCTCCTGAGTTTTATACGAAGTTTCCTGCGGTTTAGGACGTATGCCGGCATTGGGCTGGAAATACCGGTTTTGGGATTCTGCACAGAAAGGGTTTACAAACCGCTGAATCCACACGTGAGTTTAACTCTGTCAGTTGAATGCACACATTGACAACCATTCAGTTAGATAGCTCCGTTTTGGTTTTAGAAGCAGATAGTTCTCTGTACACCCTATGGTCCCATTCACTCGGGAATATCCCAACGCAGCTCCTAGAAGAAACGTGTTTCTGACTCGCTGAATCTCAACATAGATTCAACTCTCTTAGGTGAACAAGCGCACAGCAGAGCAGTTTCAAGGAAACGTTTCTCCTGAGCTTTAGACGAAGTTTCCTGCGGTTTAGTACGTATGCCGGCATTGGGCTGGAAATACCGGTTTTGGGATTCTGCAAAGAAAGGGTTTGCAAACCGCTGAATCCACACGTGAGTTTACCTCTGTCAGTTGAATGCACACATTGACAACCATTCAGTTAGATAGCTCCGTTTTGGTTTTAGAAGCAGATATTTCTCTGTACAGCCTATGGTCCCATTCACTCGGGAATATCCCAACGCAGCTCCTAGAAGAAACGTGTTTCTGACTCGCTGAATCTCTACATAGATTCAACTCTCTTAGGTGAACGAACGCACTGCAGAGCAGTTTCAAGGAATCGTTTCTCCTGAGTTTTAGACGAACTTTCCGGCGGTTTAGTACGTATGCCGGCATTGGGCTGGAAATACCGGTATTGGGATTCTGCACAGAAAGGGTTTGCAATCCGCTGAATCCACACGTGAGTTTAACTCTGTAATTTGAATGCACACATTGACAACCATTCAGTTAGATAGCTCCGTTTTGGTTTTAGAAGCAGATATTTCTCTGTACAGCCTATGGTCCCATTCACTCGGGAATATCCCAACACAGCTCCTAGAAGAATCGTGTTTCTGACTCGCTGAATCTCAACATAGATTCAACTCTCTTAGGTGAACTAACGCACAGCAGAGGAGTTTCAAGGAAACGTTTCTCCTGAGATTTAGACGAAGTTTCCTGAAGTTTAGTACGTATGCCGGCATTGGGATGGAAATACCGGTTTTGGGATTCTGCACAGAAACGGTTTGCAAACCGCTGAATGCACACGTGAGTTTAACTCTGTCAGTTGAATGCACACATTGACAACCATTCAGTTAGATAGCTCCGTTTTGGTTTTAGAAGCAGATATTTCTCTGTACAGCCTATGGTCCCATTCACTCGGGAATATCCCAACGCAGCTCCTAGAAGAAACGTGTTTCTGACTCGAGGAGTCTCAACATAGATTCAACTCGCTTAGGTGAACGAACTCACAGCAGAGCAGTTTCAAGGAAACGTTTCTCCTGAATTTTAGACGAAGTTTACTGCTGTTTAGGACGTATGCCTGCATTGGGCTGGAAATACCGGTTTTGGGATTCTGCACAGAAAGGGTTTGCAAACCGCTGAATCCACACGTGAGTTTAACACTGTCAGTTGAATGCACACATTGACAACCATTCAGTTAGATAGCTCCGTTTTGGTTGTAGAAGCAGATATTTCTCTGTTCAGCCTATGGTCCCATTCACTCGGGAATCTCCCAACGCAGCTCCTAGAAGAAACGTGTTTCTGACTCGAGGAGTCTCAACATAGATTCAACTCTCTTAGGTGAACGAACTCACAGCAGAGCAGTTTCAAGGAAACGTTTCTCCTGAGTTTTAGACGAAGTTTACTGCGGTTTAAGACGTATGCCTGCATTGGCCTGGAAATACCGGTTTTGGGATTCTGCACAGAAAGTGTTTGCAAACCGCTGAATCCACACGTGAGTTTAACTCTGTCAGTTGAAAGCACACATTGACGACCATTCAGTTAGATAGCTCCGTTTTGGGTTTAGAAGCAGATATTTCTCTGTACAGCCTATGGTCCCATTCATTCGGGAATATCCCAACGCAGCTCCTAGAAGAAACGTGTTTCTGATTCGCTGAATCTCAACATAGATTCAACTCTCTTAGGTGAACGAACGCACAGCAGAGCAGTTTCAAGGAAACGTTTCTCCTGAGTTTTAGACGAAGTTTCCTGATGTTTAGTACGTTTGCCGGCATTGGGATGGAAATACCGGTTTTGTGATTCTGCACAGAAAGGGTTTGCAAACCGCTGAATCTACACGTGAGTTTAACTCTGTCAGTTGAATGCACACATTGACAACCATTTTGGTAGACGGCTCCGTTTTGGTTTTAGAAGCAGATATTTTGATGTACAGCCTATTTTCCCATTCACTCGGGAATATCCCAATAAACCTCCTAAAAGAAACGTGTTTCTGACTCGCTGAATCTCAACATAGATTCAACTCTCTTAGGTGAACGAACACACAGCAGAGCAGTCTCAAGGAAACCTTTCTCCTGAGTTTTAGACGAAGTTTCCTGCGGTTTAGGACGTATGCCGGCATTGGGCTGGAAATACCGGTTTTGGGATTCTGCACAGAAAGGGTTTGCAAACCGCTGAATCCACAAGTGAGTTTTACTCTGTCAGTTGAATGCACACATTGACAACCATTCAGTTATATTGCTCCGTTTTGGTTTTAGAAGCAGATAGTTCTCTGTACAGCCTATGGTCTCATTCACTCGGGAATATCCCAACGCAGCTCCTAGAAGAAACGTGTTTCTGACTCGCTGAATCTCAACATAGATTCAACTGTCTTAGGTGTACGAACGCACAGCAGAGCGGTTTCAAGGAAACGTTTCTCCTGAGTTTTAGACGAAGTTTCCGGCGGTTTAGTACATATGCCGGCATTGGGCTGGAAATACCGGTATTGGGATTCTGCACAGAAAGGGTTTGCAAACCGCTGAATCCACACGTGAGTTTAACTCTGTCAGTTGAATGCACACATTGACAACCATTCAGTTAGATAGCTCCGTTTTGGTTTTAGAAGCAGATATTTCTCTGTACAGTCTATGGTCCCATTCACTCAGGAATATCCCAACACAGCTCCTAGAAGAAACGTGTTTCTGACTCGCTGAATCTCAACATAGATTCAACTCTCTTAGGTGAACGAACGCACAGCAGAGCAGTTTCAAGGAAACGTTTCTCCTGAGTTTTAGACGAAGTTTCCTGCGGTTTAGGACGTATGCCGGCATTGGGCTGGAAATACCGGTTTTGGGATTCTGCACAGAAAGGGTTTGCAAACCGCTGAATCCACACGTGAGTTTAACTCTGTCAGTTGAATGCACACATTGACAACCATTCAGTTAGATAGCTCCGTTTTGGTTTTAGAAGCAGATATTTCTCTGTACAGCCTATGGTCCCATTCACTCGGGAATATCCCAACGCAGCTCCTAGAAGAAACGTGTTTCTGACTCGCTGAATCTCAACATAGATTCAACTCTCTTAGGTGAACAAGCGCACAGCAGAGCAGTTTCAAGGAAACGTTTCTCCTGAGCTTTAGACGAAGTTTCCTGCGGTTTAGTACGTATGCCTGCATTGGGCTGGAAATACCGGTTTTGGGATTCTGCACAGAAAGGGTTTGCAAACCGCTGAATCCACACGTGAGTTTAACACTGTCAGTTGAATGCACACATTGACAACCATTCAGTTAGATAGCTCCGTTTTGGTATTAGAAGCAGATATTTCTCTGTACAGCCTATGGTCCCATTCACTCGGGAATATCCCAACGCAGCTCCTAGAAGAAACGTGTTTCTGACTCGAGGAGTCTCAACATAGATTCAACTCGCTTAGGTGAACGAACTCACAGCAGAGCAGTTTCAAGGAAACGTTTCTCCTGAATTTTAGACGAAGTTTACTGCTGTTTAGGACGTATGCCTGCATTGGGCTGGAAATACCGGTTTTGGGATTCTGCACAGAAAGGGTTTGCAAACCGCTAAATCCACACGTGAGTTTAACACTGTCAGTTGAATGCACACATTGACAACCATTCAGTTAGATAGCTCCGTTTTGGTTGTAGAAGCAGATATTTCTCTGTTCAGCCTATGGTCCCATTCACTCGGGAATCTCCCAACGCAGCTCCTAGAAGAAACGTGTTTCTGACTCGAGGAGTCTCAACATAGATTCAACTCTCTTAGGTGAACGAACTCACAGCAGAGCAGTTTCAAGGAAACGTTTCTCCTGAGTTTTAGACGAAGTTTACTGCGGTTTAAGACGTATGCCTGCATTGGCCTGGAAATACCGGTTTTGGGATTCTGCACAGAAAGGGTTTGCAAACCGCTGAATCCACACGTGAGTTTAACACTGTCAGTTGAATGCACACATTGACGACCATTCAGTTAGATAGCTCCGTTTTGGTTTTAGAAGCAGATATTTCTCTGTACAGCCTATGGTCCCATTCATTCGGGAATATCCCAACGCAGCTCCTAGAAGAAACGTGTTTCTGATTCGCTGAATCTCAACATAGATTCAACTCTCTTAGGTGAACGAACGCACAGCAGAGCAGTTTCAAGGAAACGTTTCTCCTGAGTTTTAGACGAAGTTTCCTGATGTTTAGTACGTTTGCCGGCATTGGGATGGAAATACCGGTTTTGTGATTCTGCACAGAAAGGGTTTGCAAACCGCTGAATCTACACGTGAGTTTAACTCTGTCAGTTGAATGCACACATTGACAACCATTTTGGTAGACAGCTCCGTTTTGGTTTTAGAAGCAGATATTTTGATGTACAGCCTATTTTCCCATTCACTCGGGAATATCCCAATAAACCTCCTAAAAGAAACGTGTTTCTGACTCGCTGAATCTCAACATAGATTCAACTCTCTTAGGTGAACGAACACACAGCAGAGCAGTTTCAAGGAAACCTTTCTCCTGAGTTTTAGACGAAGTTTCCTGCGGTTTAGGACGTATGCCGGCATTGGGCTGGAAATACCGGTTTTGGAATTCTGCACAGAAAGGGTTTGCAAACCGCTGAATCCACACGTGAGTTTAACACTGTCAGTTGAATGCACACATTGACGACCATTCAGTTAGATAGCTCCGTTTTGGTTTTAGAAGCAGATATTTCTCTGTACAGCCTATGGTCCCATTCATTCGGGAATATCCCAACGCAGCTCCTAGAAGAAACGTGTTTCTGATTCGCTGAATCTCAACATAGATTCAACTCTCTTAGGTGAACGAACGCACAGCAGAGCAGTTTCAAGGAAACGTTTCTCCTGAGTTTTAGACGAAGTTTCCTGATGTTTAGTACGTTTGCCGGCATTGGGATGGAAATACGGGTTTTGTGATTCTGCACAGAAAGGGTTTGCAAACCGCTGAATCAACACGTGAGTTTAACTCTGTCAGTTGAATGCACACATTGACAACCATTTTGTTAGACAGCTCCTTTTTGGTTTTAGAAGCAGATATTTCGATGTACAGCCTATGGTCCCATTCACTCGGGAATATCCCAATAAACCTCCTAAAAGAAACGTGTTTCTGACTCGCTGAATCTCAACATAGATTCAACTCTCTTAGGTGAACGAACGCACAGCAGAGCAGTTTCAAGGAAACGTTTCTCCTGAGTTTTAGACGAAGTTTCCTGATGTTTAGTACGTTTGCCGGCATTGGGATGGAAATACCGGTTTTGTGATTCTGCACAGAAAGGGTTTGCAAACCGCTGAATCTACACGTGAGTTTAACTCTCTCAGTTGAATGCACACATTGACAACCATTTTGTTAGACAGCTCCGTTTTGGTTTTAGAATCAGATATTTCGATGTACAGCCTGTTTTCCCATTCACTAGGGAATATCCCAAAAAACCTCCTTAAAGAAACGTGTTTCTGACTCGCTGAATCTCAACATAGATTCAACTCTCTTAGGTGAACGAACACACAGCACAGCAGTTTCAAGGAAACCTTTCTCCTGAGTTTTATACGAAGTTTCCTGCGGTTTAGGACGTATGCCGGCATTGGGCTGGAAATACCGGTTTTGGGATTCTGCACAGAAAGGGTTTACAAACCGCTGAATCCACACGTGAGTTTAACTCTGTCAGTTGAATGCACACATTGACAACCATTCAGTTAGATAGCTCCGTTTTGGTTTTAGAAGCAGATAGTTCTCTGTACAGCCTATGGTCCCATTCACTCGGGAATATCCCAACGCAGCTCCTAGAAGAAACGTGTTTCTGACTCGCTGAATCTCTACATAGATTCAACTCTCTTAGGTGAACGAACGCACTGCAGAGCAGTTTCAAGGAAACGTTTCTCCTGAGTTTTAGACGAACTTTCCTGCGGTTTAGTACGTATGCCGGCATTGGGCTGGAAATACCGGTATTGGGATTCTGCACAGAAAGGGTTTGCAAACCGCTGAATCCACACGTGAGTTTAACTCTGTAATTTGAATGCACACATTGACAACCATTCAGTTAGATAGCTCCGTTTTGGTTTTAGAAGCAGATATTTCTCTGTACAGCCTATGGTCCCATTCACTCGGGAATATCCCAACACAGCTCCTAGAAGAATCGTGTTTCTGACTCGCTGAATCTCAACATAGATTCAACTCTCTTAGGTGAACTAACGCACAGCAGAGGAGTTTCAAGGAAACGTTTCTCCTGAGATTTAGACGAAGTTTCCTGAAGTTTAGTACGTATGCCGGCATTGGGATGGAAATACCGGTTTTGGGATTCTGCACAGAAACGGTTTGCAAACCGCTGAATGCACACGTGAGTTTAACTCTGTCAGTTGAATGCACACATTGACAACCATTCAGTTAGATAGCTCCGTTTTGGTTTTAGAAGCAGATATTTCTCTGTACAGCCTATGGTCCCATTCACTCGGGAATATCCCAACGCAGCTCCTAGAAGAAACGTGTTTCTGACTCGAGGAGTCTCAAGATAGATTCAACTCGCTTAGGTGAACGAACTCACAGCAGAGCAGTTTCAAGGAAACGTTTCTCCTGAATTTTAGACGAAGTTTACTGCTGTTTAGGACGTATGCCTGCATTGGGCTGGAAATACCGGTTTTGGGATTCTGCACAGAAAGGGTTTGCAAACCGCTGAATCCACACGTGAGTTTAACACTGTCAGTTGAATGCACACATTGACAACCATTCAGTTAGATAGCTCCGTTTTGGTTGTAGAAGCAGATATTTCTCTGTTCAGCCTATGGTCCCATTCACTCGGGAATCTCCCAACGCAGCTCCTAGAAGAAACGTGTTTCTGACTCGAGGAGTCTCAACATAGATTCAACTCTCTTAGGTGAACGAACTCACAGCAGAGCAGTTTCAAGGAAACGTTTCTCCTGAGTTTTAGACGAAGTTTACTGCGGTTTAAGACGTATGCCTGCATTGGCCTGGAAATACCGGTTTTGGGATTCTGCACAGAAAGTGTTTGCAAACCGCTGAATCCACACGTGAGTTTAACACTGTCAGTTGAAAGCACACATTGACGACCATTCAGTTAGATAGCTCCGTTTTGGGTTTAGAAGCAGATATTTCTCTGTACAGCCTATGGTCCCATTCATTCGGGAATATCCCAACGCAGCTCCTAGAAGAAACGTGTTTCTGATTAGCTGAATCTCAACATAGATTCCACTCTCTTAGGTGAACGAACGCACAGCAGAGCAGTTTCAAGGAAACGTTTCTCCTGAGTTTTAGACGAAGTTTCCTGATGTTTAGTACGTTTGCCGGCATTGGGATGGAAATACCGGTTTTGTGATTCTGCACAGAAAGGGTTTGCAAACCGCTGAATCTACACGTGAGTTTAACTCTGTCAGTTGAATGCACACATTGACAACCATTTTGGTAGACGGCTCCGTTTTGGTTTTAGAAGCAGATATTTTGATGTACAGCCTATTTTCCCATTCACTCGGGAATATCCCAATAAACCTCCTAAAAGAAACGTGTTTCTGACTCGCTGAATCTCAACATAGATTCAACTCTCTTAGGTGAACGAACACACAGCAGAGCAGTTTCAAGGAAACCTTTCTCCTGAGTTTTAGACGAAGTTTCCTGCGGTTTAGGACGTATGCCGACATTGGGCTGGAAATACCGGTTTTGGGATTCTGCACAGAAAGTGTTTGCAAACCGCTGAATCCACAAGTGAGTTTTACTCTGTCAGTTGAATGCACACATTGACAACCATTCAGTTAGATTGCTCCGTTTTGGTTTTAGAAGCAGATAGTTCTCTGTACAGCCTGTGGTCCCATTCACTCGGGAATATCCCAACGCAGCTCCTAGAAGAAACGTGTTTCTGACTCGCTGAATCTCAACATAGATTCAACTGTCTTAGGTGTACGAACGCACAGCAGAGCGGTTTCAAGGAAACGTTTCTTCTGAGTTTTAGACGAAGTTTCCGGCGGTTTAGTACATATGCCGGCATTGGGCTGGAAATACCGGTATTGGGATTCTGCACAGAAAGGGTTTGCAAACCGCTGAATCCACACGTGAGTTTAACTCTGTCAGTTGAATGCACACATTGACAACCATTCAGTTAGATAGCTCCGTTTTGGTTTTAGAAGCAGATATTTCTCTGTACAGTCTATGGTCCCATTCACTCAGGAATATCCCAACACAGCTCCTAGAAGAAACGTGTTTCTGACTCGCTGAATCTCAACATAGATTCAACTCTCTTAGGTGAACGAACGCACAGCAGAGCAGTTTCAAGGAAACGTTTCTCCTGAGTTTTAGACGAAGTTTCCTGCGGTTTAGGACGTATGCCGGCATTGGGCTGGAAATACCGGTTTTGGGATTCTGCACAGAAAGGGTTTGCAAACCGCTGAATCCACACGTGAGTTTAACTCTGTCAGTTGAATGCACACATTGACAACCATTCAGTTAGATAGCTCCGTTTTGGTTTTAGAAGCAGATAGTTCTCTGTACAGCCTATGGTCCCATTCACTCGGGAATATCCCAACGCAGCTCCTAGAAGAAACGTGTTTCTGACTCGCTGAATCTCAACATAGATTCAACTCTCTTAGGTGAACAAGCGCACAGCAGAGCAGTTTCAAGGAAACGTTTCTCCTGAGCTTTAGACGAAGTTTCCTGCGGTTTAGTACGTATGCCTGCATTGGGCTGGAAATACCGGTTTTGGGATTCTGCACAGAAAGGGTTTGCAAACCGCTGAATCCACACGTGAGTTTAACACTGTCAGTTGAATGCACACATTGACAACCATTCAGTTAGATAGCTCCGTTTTGGTTTTAGAAGCAGATATTTCTCTGTACAGCCTATGGTCCCATTCACTCGGGAATATCCCAACGCAACTCCTAGAAGAAACGTGTTTCTGACTCGAGGAGTCTCAACATAGATTCAACTCGCTTAGGTGAACGAACTCACAGCAGAGCAGTTTCAAGGAAACGTTTCTCCTGAATTTTAGACGAAGTTTACTGCTGTTTAGGACGTATGCCTGCATTGGGCTGGAAATACCGGTTTTGGGATTCTGCACAGAAAGGGTTTGCAAACCGCTAAATCCACACGTGAGTTTAACACTGTCAGTTGAATGCACACATTGACAACCATTCAGTTAGATAGCTCCGTTTTGGTTGTAGAAGCAGATATTTCTCTGTTCAGCCTATGGTCCCATTCACTCGGGAATCTCCCAACGCAGCTCCTAGAAGAAACGTGTTTCTGACTCGAGGAGTCTCAACATAGATTCAACTCTCTTAGGTGAACGAACTCACAGCAGAGCAGTTTCAAGGAAACGTTTCTCCTGAGTTTTAGACGAAGTTTACTGCGGTTTAAGACGTATGCCTGCATTGGCCTGGAAATACCGGTTTTGGGATTCTGCACAGAAAGGGTTTGCAAACCGCTGAATCCACACGTGAGTTTAACACTGTCAGTTGAATGCACACATTGACGACCATTCAGTTAGATAGCTCCGTTTTGGTTTTAGAAGCAGATATTTCTCTGTACAGCCTATGGTCCCATTCATTCGGGAATATCCCAACGCAGCTCCTAGAAGAAACGTGTTTCTGATTCGCTGAATCTCAACATAGATTCAACTCTCTTAGGTGAACGAACGCACAGCAGAGCAGTTTCAAGGAAACGTTTCTCCTGAGTTTTAGACGAAGTTTCCTGATGTTTAGTACGTTTGCCGGCATTGGGATGGAAATACCGGTTTTGTGATTCTGCACAGAAAGGGTTTGCAAACCGCTGAATCTACACGTGAGTTTAACTCTGTCAGTTGAATGCACACATTGACAACCATTTTGGTAGACAGCTCCGTTTTGGTTTTAGAAGCAG
Organism: Aotus nancymaae; assembly: GCF_030222135.1. Lineage (NCBI taxonomy): Eukaryota > Metazoa > Chordata > Mammalia > Primates > Aotidae > Aotus > Aotus nancymaae. Next base: position 1,703,953 of record NW_026988565.1, read on the forward strand.
ATATTTTGATGTACAGCCTATTTTCCCATTCACTCGGGAATATCCCAATAAACCTCCTAAAAGAAACGTGTTTCTGACTCGCTGAATCTCAACATAGATTCAACTCTCTTAGGTGAACGAACACACAGCAGAGCAGTTTCAAGGAAACCTTTCTCCTGAGTTTTAGACGAAGTTTCCTGCGGTTTAGGACGTATGCCGGCATTGGGCTGGAAATACCGGTTTTGGCATTCTGCACAGAAAGGGTTTGCAAACCGCTGAATCCACACGTGAGTTTAACTCTGTCAGTTGAATGCACACATTGACAGCCATTCAGTTAGATAGCTCCGTTTTGGTTTTAGAAGCAGATAGTTCTCTGTACCGCCTATGGTCCCATTCACTCGGGAATATCCCAAAGCAGCTCCTAGAAGAAACGTGTTTCTGACTCGATGAATCTCAACATAGATTCAACTCTCTTAGGTGAACGAAAGCACAGCAGAGCAGTTTCAAGGAAACGTTTCTCCTGAGTTTTAGACGAAGTTTCCGGCGGTTTAGTACGTATGCCGGCATTGGGCTGGAAATACCGGAATTGGGATTCTGCACAGAAAGGGTTTGCAAACCGCTGAATCCACACGTGAGTTTAACTCTGTCAGTTGAATGCACACATTGACAACCATTCAGTTCGATATCTCCGTTGTGGTTTTAGAAGCAGATATTTCTCTGTACAGCCTATGGTCCCATTCACTCGGGAATATCCCAACACAGCTCCTAGAAGAAACGTGTTTCTGACTCGCTGAATCTCAACATAGATTCAACTCTCTTAGGTGAACGAACGCACAGCAGAGCAGTTTCAAGGAAACGTTTCTCCTGAGTTTTAGACGAAGTTTCCTGATGTTTAGTACGTTTGCCGGCATTGGGATGGAAATACCGGTTTTGGGATTCTGCACAGAAAGGGTTTGCAAACCGCTGAATCTACACGTGAATTTAACTCTGTCAGTTGAATGAACACATTGACATCTGTTTTGTTAGACAGCTCCGTTTTGGTTTTAGAAGCAGATATTTCGCTTTACAGCCTATGGTCCCATTCACTCGGGAATATCCCAATAAACCTCCTAAAAGAAACGTGTTTCTGACTCGCTGAATCTCAACATAGATTCAACTCTCTTAGGTGAACGAACACACAGCAGAGCAGTTTCAAGGAAACCTTTCTCCTGAGTTTTAGACGAAGTTTCCTGCGGTTTAGGACGTATGCCGGCATTGGGCTGGAAATACCGGTTTTGGGATTCTGCAAAGAAAGGGTTTGCAAACCGCTGAATCCACACGTGAGTTTAACTCTGTCAGTTGAATGCACACATTGACAGCCATTCAGTTAGATAGCTCCGTTTTGGTTTAAAAGCAGATATTTCTCTGTACAGCCTATGGTCCCATTCACTCGGGAATATCAAAACGCAGCTCCTAGAAGAAACGTGTTTCTGACTCGCTGAATCTCAACATAGATTCAACTCTCTTAGGTGAACGAACGCACAGCAGAGCAGTTTCAAGGAAACATTTCTCCTGAGTTTTAGACGAGTTTTCCGGCGGTTTTGTACGTATGCCGGCATTGGGCTGGAAATACCGGTTTTGGGATTCTGCACAGAAAGGGTTTGCAAACCGCTGATTCCTCACGTGAGTTTAATTCTGTCAGTTGAATGCACACATTGACAACCATTCAGTTAGGTAGCTCCGTTTTGGTTTTAGAAGCAGATATTTCTGTGTACAGCCTATGGTCCCATTCACTCGGGAATAACCCAACGCAGCTCCTAGAAGAAACGTGTTTCTGACTCGCTGAATCTCAACATAGATTCAACTGTCTTAGGTGATCGAACGCACAGCAGAGCAGTTTCAAGGAAACGTTTCTCCTGCGTTTTAGACGAAGTTTCCTGCGGTTTAGCACGTATGCTGGCATTGGGCTGGAAATACCGGTTTTGGGATTCTGCACAGAAAGCGTTTGTAAACCGCTGAATCCATACGTGAGATGAACTCTTTCAGTTGAATGCACACATTGACAACCATTCGGTTAGATAGCTCCGTTTTGGTGTTAGAAGCAGATATTTCTCTGTACAGCCTATGGTCCCATTCACTCGGGAATATCCCAACGCAGCTCCTAGAAGAAACGTGTTTATGACTCGCTGAATCCCAGCATAGATTCAACTCTCTTAGTTGAACGAACGCACAGCAGAGCAGTTTCAAGGAAACGTTTCTCCTTAGTTTTAGACGAAGTTTACTGCTGTTTGGTACGTATGCCGGCATAGGGATGGAAATACCGGTTTTGCGATTCTGCACAGAAATGGTTTGCAAACCGCTGAATTCACACGTGAGTTTAACTCTGTCAGTTGAATGCACACATTGACAACCATTCAGTTAGATAGCTCCGTTTCGGTTTTAGAAGCAGATATTTCTCTGTACAGCCTATGGTCCCATTCACTCGGGAATATCCCAACGCAGCTCCTAGAAGAAACGTGTTTCTGATTCGCTGAATCTCAACATAGATTCAACTCTCTTAGGTGAACGAACGCACAGCAGAGCAGTTTCAAGGAAACGTTTCTCCTGAGTTTCAGACGAAGTTCCCTGCGGTTTAGTACGTATGCCGGCATTGGGCTGGAAATACCGGTATTGCGATTCTGCACAGAAAGGGTTTGCAAACCGCTGAATCCACACGGCAGTTTATCTCTGTCAGTTGAATGCACACATTGACAACCATTTTGTTAGACAGCTCCGTTTTGGTTTTAGAAGCAGATATTTCGATGTACAGCCTATTTTCCCATTCACTCGGGAATATCCCAATAAACCTCCTAAAAGAAACGTGTTTCTGACTCGCTGAATCTCAACATAGATTCAACTCTCTTAGGTGAACGAACACACAGCAGAGCAGTTTCAAGGAAACCTTTCTCCTGAGTTTTAGACGAAGTTTCCTGCGCTTTAGGACGTATGCTGGCATTGGGCTGGAAATACCGGTTTTGGGATTCTGCACAGAAAGGGTTTGCAAACCGCTGAATCCACACGTGAGTTTTACTCTGTCAGTTGAGTGCACACATTGACAACCATTCAGTTAGATAGCTCCGTTTTTGTTTTAGAAGCAGATAGTTCTCTGTACAGCCTAAGGTCCCATTCACTCGGGAATATCCCAACGCAGCTCCTAGAAGAAACGTGTTTCTAACTCGCTGAATCTCAACATAGATTCAACTCTCTTAGGTGAACAAGCGCACAGCAGAGCAGTTTCAAGGAAACGTTTCTCCTGAGCTTTAGACGAAGTTTCCTGCGGTTTAGTATGTATGCCGGCATTGGGCTGGAAATACCGGTTTTGGGATTCTGCAAAAAAGGGTTTGCAAACCGCTGAATCCACACGTGAGTTTAACTCTGTCATTTGAATGCACACATTGACAACCATTCAGTTAGATAGCTCCGTTTTGGTTTTAGAAGCAGATATTTCTCTGTACAGCCTATGGTCCCTTTCACTCGGGAATATCCCAACACAGCTCCTAGAAGAATCGTGTTTCTGACTCGCTGAATCTCAACATAGATTCAACTCTCTTAGGTGAACGAACGCACAGCAGAGCAGTTTCAAGGAAACGTTTCTCCTGAGATTTAGACGAAGTTTCCTGAAGTTTAGTACGTATGCCGGCATTGGGATGGAAATACCGGGTTTGGGATTCTGCACAGAAACGGTTTGCAAACCGCTGAATGCAAACGTGAGTTTAACTCTGTCAGTTGAATGCACACATTGACAACCATTCAGTTAGATAGCTCCGTTTTGGTTTTAGAAGCAGATATTTCTCTGTACAGCCTATGGTCCCATTCACTCGGGAATATCCCAACGCAGCTCCTAGAAGAAACGTGTTTCTGACTCGAGGAGTCTCAACATAGATTCAACTCGCTTAGGTGAACGAACTCACAGCAGAGCAGTTTCAAGGAAACGTTTCTCCTGAATTTTAGACGAAGTTTACTGCTGTTTAGGACGTATGCCTGCATTGGGCTGGAAATACCGGTTTTGGGATTCTGCACAGAAAGGGTTTGCAAACCGCTGAATCCACACGTGAGTTTAACACTGTCAGTTGAATGCACACATTGACAACCATTCAGTTAGATAGCTCCGTTTTGGTTTTAGAAGCAGATATTTCTCTGTTCAGCCTATGGTCCCATTCACTCGGGAATCTCCCAACGCAGCTCCTAGAAGAAACGTGTTTCTGACTCGAGGAGTCTCAACATAGATTCAACTCTCTTAGGTGAACGAACTCACAGCAGAGCAGTTTCAAGGAAACGTTTCTCCTGAGTTTTAGACGAAGTTTACTGCGGTTTAAGACGTATGCCTGCATTGGCCTGGAAATACCGGTATTGGGATTCTGCACAGAAAGGGTTTGCAAACCGCTGAATCCACACGTGAGTTTAACTCTGTCAGTTGAATGCACACATTGACAACCATTCAGTTAGATAGCTCCGTTTTGGTTTTAGAAGCAGATATTTCTCTGTACAGTCTATGGTCCCATTCACTCGGGAATATCCCAACACAGCTCCTAGAAGAAACGTGCTTCTGACTCGCTGAATCTCAACATAGATTCAACTCTCTTAGGTGAACGAACGCACAGCAGAACAGTTTCAAGGAAACGTTTCTCCTGAGTTTTAGACGAAGTTTCCTGCGGTTTAGTACGTATGCCGGCATTGGGCTGGAAATACCGGTTTTGGGATTCTGCAAAGAAAGGGTTTGCCAACCGCTGAATCCACACGTGAGTTTAACTCTGTCAGTTGAATGCACACATTGACAGCCATTCAGTTAGATAGCTCCGTTTTGGTTTTAGAAGCAGATATTTCTCTGTACAGCCTATGGTCCCATTCACTCGGGAATATCCCAAAGCAGCTCCTAGAAGAAACGTGTTTCTGACTCGATGAATCTCAACATAGATTCAACTCTCTTAGTTGAACGAAAGCACAGCAGAGCAGTTTCAAGGAAACGTTTCTCCTGAGTTTTAGACGATGTTTCCGGCGGTTTAGTACGTATGCCGGCATTGGGCTGGAAATACCGGAATTGGGATTCTGCACAGAAAGGGTTTGCAAACCGCTGAATCCACACGTGAGTTTAACTCTGTCAGTTGAATGCACACATTGACAACCATTCAGTTAGATAGCTCCGTTTTGGTTTTAGAAGCAGATATTTCTCTGTACAGCCTATGGTCCCATTCACTCGGGAATATCCCAACACAGCTCCTAGAAGAAACGTGTTTCTGACTCGCTGAATCTCAACATAGATTCAACTCTCTAAGGTGAACGAACGCACAGCAGAGCAGTTTCAAGGAAACGTTTCTCCTGAGTTTCAGACGAAGTTTCCTGCGGTTTAGTACGTATGCCGGCATTGGGCTGGAAATACCGGTATTGGGATTCTGCACAGAAAGTGTTTGTAAACCGCTGAATACACGTGAGTTTAACTCTGTCAGTTGAATGCACACATTGACAACCATTCAGTTAGATTGCTCCGTTTTGTTTTTAGAAGCAGATATTTCTCTGTACAGCCTATGGTCCCATTCACTCGGGAATATCCCAACACAGCTCCTAGAAGAAACGTGTTTCTGACTCGCTGAATCTCAACATAGATTCAACTCTCTTAGGTGAACGAACTCACAGCAGAGCAGTTTCAAGGAAACGTTTCTCCTGAGTTTTCGACGAAGTTTACTGCGGTTTAAGACGTATGCCTGCATTGGCCTGGAAATACCGGTTTTGGGATTCTGCACAGAAAGGGTTTGCAAACCGCTGAATCCACACGTGAGTTTAACTCTGTCAGTTGAATGCACACATTGACAACCATTCAGTTAGATAGCTCCGTTTTGGTTTTAGAAGCAGATATTTCTCTGTACAGCCTATGGTCCCATTCATTCGGGAATATCCCAATGCAGCTGCTAGAAGAAACGTGTTTCTGATTCGCTGAATCTCAACATAGATTCAACTCTCTTAGGTGAACGAACGCACAGCAGAGCAGTTTCAAGGAAACGTTTCTCCTGTGTTTTAGACGAAGTTTACTGCGGTTTAAGACGTATGCCGGCATTGGGCTGGAAATACCGGAATTGGGATTCTGCACAGAAAGGGTTTGCAAACCGCTGAATCCACACGTGAGTTTAACTCTGTCAGTTGAATGCACACATTGACAACCATTCAGTTCGATATCTCCGTTTTGGTTTTAGAAGCAGATATTTCTCTGTACAGCCTATGGTCCCATTCACTCGGGAATATCCCAACACAGCTCCTAGAAGAAACGTGTTTCTGACTCGCTGAATCTCAACATAGATTCAACTCTCTTAGGTGAACGAACTCACAGCAGAGCAGTTTCAAGGAAACGTTTCTCCTGAGTTTTCGACGAAGTTTACTGCGGTTTAAGACGTATGCCTGCATTGGCCTGGAAATACCGGTTTTGGGATTCTGCACAGAAAGGGTTTGCAAACCGCTGAATCCACACGTGAGTTTAACACTGTCAGTTGAATGCACACATTGACAACCATTCAGTTAGATAGCTCCGTTTTGGTTTTAGAAGCAGATATTTCTCTGTACAGCCTATGGTCCCATTCATTCGGGAATATCCCAATGCAGCTCCTAGAAGAAACGTGTTTCTGATTCGCTGAATCTCAACACAGATTCAACTCTCTTAGGTGAACGAACGCACAACAGAGCAGTTTCAAGGAAACGTTTCTCCTGAGTTTTAGACGAAGTTTACTGCGGTTTAAGACGTATGCCGGCATTGGGCTGGAAATACCGGAATTGGGATTCTGCACAGAAAGGGTTTGCAAACCGCTGAATCCACACGTGAGTTTAACTCTGTCAGTTGAATGCACACATTGACAACCATTCAGTTAGATAGCTCCGTTTTGGTTTTAGAAGCAGATATTTCTCTATACAGCCTATGGTCCCATTCACTCGGGAATATCCCAACACAGCTCCTAGAAGAAACGTGTTTCTGACTCGCTGAATCTCAACATAGATTCAACTCTCTTAGGTGAACGAACGCACAGCAGAGCAGTTTCAAGGAAACGTTTCTCCTAAGTTTTAGACGAAGTTTCCTGATGTTTAGTACGTTTGCCGGCATTGGGATGGAAATACGGGTTTTGTGATTCTGCACAGAAAGGGTTTGCAAACCGCTGAATCAACACGTGAGTTTAACTCTGTCAGTTGAATGCACACATTGACAACCATTTTGTTAGACAGCTCCGTTTTGGTTTTAGAAGCAGATATTTCGATGTACAGCCTATGGTCCCATTCACTCGGGAATATCCCAATAAACCTCCTAAAAGAAACGTGTTTCTGACTCGCTGAATCTCAACATAGATTCAACTCTCTTAGGTGAACGAACACACAGCAGAGCAGTTTCAAGGAAACCTTTCTCCTGAGTTTTAGACGAAGTTTCCTGCGGTTTAGGACGTATGCCGGCATTGGGCTGGAAATACCGGTTTTGGGATTCTGCACAGAAAGGGTTTGCAAACCGCTGAATCCACACGTGAGTTTTACTCTGTCAGTTGAATGCGCACATTGACAACCATTCAGTTAGATAGCTCCGTTTTGGTTTTAGAAGCAGATATTTCTCTGTACAGCCTATGGTCTCATTCACTCGGGAATATCCCAACGCAGTTCCTAGAAGAAACGTGTTTCTGACTCGCTGAATCTCAACATAGATTCAACTCTCTTAGGTGAACGAATACACAGCAGAGCAGTTTCAAGGAAACCTTTCTCCTGAGTTTTTGACGAAGTTTCCTTCGGTTTAGGACGTATGCCGGAGTTGGGCTGGAAATACCGGTTTTGGGATTCTGCACAGAAAGGGTTTGCAAACCGCTGAATCCACACGTGAGTTTTACTCTGTCAGTTGAATGCACACATTGACAACCATTCAGTTAGATAGCTCCGTTTTGGTTTTAGAAGCAGATATTTCTCTGTACAGCCTATGGTCCCATTCACTCGGGAATATCCCAACGCAGTTCCTAGAAGAAACGTGTTTCTGACTCGCTGAATCTCAACATAGATTCAACTCTCTTAGGTGAATGAACGCACTGCAGAGCAGTTTCAAGGAAACGTTTCTCCTGAGCTTTAGACGAAGTTTCCGGCGGTTTAGTACGTATGCCGGCATTGGGCTGGAAATACCGGTATTGGGATTCTGCACAGAAAGGGTTTGCAAACCGCTGAATCCACACGTGAGTTTACCTCTGTCAGTTGAATGCACACATTGACAACCATTCAGTTAGATAGCTCCGTTTTGGTTTTAGAAGCAGATATTTCTCTGTACAGCCTATGGTCCCATTCACTCGGGAATATCCCAGCACAGCTCCTAGAAGAATCGTGTTTCTGACTCGCTGAATCTCAACATAGATTCAACTCTCTTAGTTGAACGAACGCACAGCAGAGCAGTTTCAAGGAAACGTTTCTCCTGAATTTTAGACGAAGTTTACTGCTGTTTAGGACGTATGCCTGCATTGGGCTGGAAATACCGGTTTTGGGATTCTGCACAGAAAGGGTTTGCAAACCGCTGAATCCACACGTGAGTTTAACACTGTCAGTTGAATGCACACATTGACAACCATTCAGTTAGATAGCTCCGTTTTGGTTTTAGAAGCAGATATTTCTCTGTTCAGCCTATGGTCCCATTCACTCGGGAATCTCCCAACGCAGCTCCTAGAAGAAACGTGTTTCTGACTCGAGGAGTCTCAACATAGATTCAACTCTCTTAGGTGAACGAACTCACAGCAGAGCAGTTTCAAGGAAACGTTTCTCCTGAGTTTTAGACGAAGTTTACTGCGGTTTAAGACGTATGCCTGCATTGGCCTGGAAATACCGGTATTGGGATTCTGCACAGAAAGGGTTTGCAAACCGCTGAATCCACACGTGAGTTTAACTCTGTCAGTTGAATGCACACATTGACAACCATTCAGTTAGATAGCTCCGTTTTGGTTTTAGAAGCAGATATTTCTCTGTACAGTCTATGGTCCCATTCACTCGGGAATATCCCAACACAGCTCCTAGAAGAAACGTGTTCTGACTCGCTGAATCTCAACATAGATTCAACTCTCTTAGGTGAACGAACGCACAGCAGAACAGTTTCAAGGAAACGTTTCTCCTGAGTTTTAGACGAAGTTTCCTGCGGTTTAGTACGTATGCCGGCATTGGGCTGGAAATACCGGTTTTGGGATTCTGCAAAGAAAGGGTTTGCCAACCGCTGAAACCACACGTGAGTTTAACTCTGTCAGTTGAATGCACACATTGACAGCCATTCAGTTAGATAGCTCCGTTTTGGTTTTAGAAGCAGATATTTCTCTGTACAGCCTATGGTCCCATTCACTCGGGAATATCCCAAAGCAGCTCCTAGAAGAAACGTGTTTCTGACTCGATGAATCTCAACATAGATTCAACTCTCTTAGTTGAACGAAAGCACAGCAGAGCAGTTTCAAGGAAACGTTTCTCCTGAGTTTTAGACGATGTTTCCGGCGGTTTAGTACGTATGCCGGCATTGGGCTGGAAATACCGGAATTGGGATTCTGTACAGAAAGGGTTTGCAAACCGCTGAATCCACACGTGAGTTTAACTCTGTCAGTTGAATGCACACATTGACAACCATTCAGTTAGATAGCTCCGTTTTGGTTTTAGAAGCAGATATTTCTCTGTACAGCCTATGGTCCCATTCACTCGGGAATATCCCAACACAGCTCCTAGAAGAAACGTGTTTCTGACTCGCTGAATCTCAACATAGATTCAACTCTCTAAGGTGAACGAACGCACAGCAGAGCAGTTTCAAGGAAACGTTTCTCCTGAGTTTCAGACGAAGTTTCCTGCGGTTTAGTACGTATGCCGGCATTGGGCTGGAAATACCGGTATTGGGATTCTGCACAGAAAGTGTTTGTAAACCGCTGAATACACGTGAGTTTAACTCTGTCAGTTGAATGCACACATTGACAACCATTCAGTTAGATTGCTCCGTTTTGTTTTTAGAAGCAGATATTTCTCTGTACAGCCTATGGTCCCATTCACTCGGGAATATCCCAACACAGCTCCTAGAAGAAACGTGTTTCTGACTCGCTGAATCTCAACATAGATTCAACTCTCTTAGGTGAACGAACTCACAGCAGAGCAGTTTCAAGGAAACGTTTCTCCTGAGTTTTCGACGAAGTTTACTGCGGTTTAAGACGTATGCCTGCATTGGCCTGGAAATACCGGTTTTGGGATTCTGCACAGAAAGGGTTTGCAAACCGCTGAATCCACACGTGAGTTTAACTCTGTCAGTTGAATGCACACATTGACAACCATTCAGTTAGATAGCTCCGTTTTGGTTTTAGAAGCAGATATTTCTCTGTACAGCCTATGGTCCCATTCATTCGGGAATATCCCAATGCAGCTGCTAGAAGAAACGTGTTTCTGATTCGCTGAATCTCAACATAGATTCAACTCTCTTAGGTGAACGAACGCACAGTAGAGCAGTTTCAAGGAAACGTTTCTCCTGAGTTTTAGACGAAGTTTACTGCGGTTTAAGACGTATGCCGGCATTGGGCTGGAAATACCGGAATTGGGATTCTGCACAGAAAGGGTTTGCAAACCGCTGAATCCACACGTGAGTTTAACTCTGTCAGTTGAATGCACACATTGACAACCATTCAGTTCGATATCTCCGTTTTGGTTTTAGAAGCAGATATTTCTCTGTACAGCCTATGGTCCCATTCACTCGGGAATATCCCAACACAGCTCCTAGAAGAAACGTGTTTCTGACTCGCTGAATCTCAACATAGATTCAACTCTCTTAGGTGAACGAACTCACAGCAGAGCAGTTTCAAGGAAACGTTTCTCCTGAGTTTTCGACGAAGTTTACTGCGGTTTAAGACGTATGCCTGCATTGGCCTGGAAATACCGGTTTTGGGATTCTGCACAGAAAGGGTTTGCAAACCGCTGAATCCACACGTGAGTTTAACACTGTCAGTTGAATGCACACATTGACAACCATTCAGTTAGATAGCTCCGTTTTGGTTTTAGAAGCAGATATTTCTCTGTACAGCCTATGGTCCCATTCATTCGGGAATATCCCAATGCAGCTCCTAGAAGAAACGTGTTTCTGATTCGCTGAATCTCAACACAGATTCAACTCTCTTAGGTGAACGAACGCACAACAGAGCAGTTTCAAGGAAACGTTTCTCCTGAGTTTTAGACGAAGTTTACTGCGGTTTAAGACGTATGCCGGCATTGGGCTGGAAATACCGGAATTGGGATTCTGCACAGAAAGGGTTTGCAAACCGCTGAATCCACACGTGAGTTTAACTCTGTCAGTTGAATGCACACATTGACAACCATTCAGTTAGATAGCTCCGTTTTGGTTTTAGAAGCAGATATTTCTCTGTACAGCCTATGGTCCCATTCACTCGGGAATATCCCAACACAGCTCCTAGAAGAAACGTGTTTCTGACTCGCTGAATCTCAACATAGATTCAACTCTCTTAGGTGAACGAACGCACAGCAGAGCAGTTTCAAGGAAACGTTTCTCCTAAGTTTTAGACGAAGTTTCCTGATGTTTAGTACGTTTGCCGGCATTGGGATGGAAATACGGGTTTTGTGATTCTGCACAGAAAGGGTTTGCAAACCGCTGAATCAACACGTGAGTTTAACTCTGTCAGTTGAATGCACACATTGACAACCATTTTGTTAGACAGCTCCGTTTTGGTTTTAGAAGCAGATATTTCGATATACAGCCTATGGTCCCATTCACTCGGGAATATCCCAATAAACCTCCTAAAAGAAACGTGTTTCTGACTCGCTGAATCTCAACATAGATTCAACTCTCTTAGGTGAACGAACACACAGCAGAGCAGTTTCAAGGAAACCTTTCTCCTGAGTTTTAGACGAAGTTTCCTGCGGTTTAGGACGTATGCCGGCATTGGGCTGGAAATACCGGTTTTGGGATTCTGCACAGAAAGGGTTTGCAAACCGCTGAATCCACACGTGAGTTTTACTCTGTCAGTTGAATGCGCACATTGACAACCATTCAGTTAGATAGCTCCGTTTTGGTTTTAGAAGCAGATATTTCTCTGTACAGCCTATGGTCCCATTCACTCGGGAATATCCCAACGCAGTTCCTAGAAGAAACGTGTTTCTGACTCGCTGAATCTCAACATAGATTCAACTCTCTTAGGTGAACGAATACACAGCAGAGCAGTTTCAAGGAAACCTTTCTCCTGAGTTTTAGACGAAGTTTCCTTCGGTTTAGGACGTATGCCGGAGTTGGGCTGGAAATACCGGTTTTGGGATTCTGCACAGAAAGGGTTTGCAAACCGCTGAATCCACACGTGAGTTTTACTCTGTCAGTTGAATGCACACATTGACAACCATTCAGTTAGATAGCTCCGTTTTGGTTTTAGAAGCAGATATTTCTCTGTACAGCCTATGGTCCCATTCACTCGGGAATATCCCAACGCAGTTCCTAGAAGAAACGTGTTTCTGACTCGCTGAATCTCAACATAGATTCAACTCTCTTAGGTGAATGAACGCACTGCAGAGCAGTTTCAAGGAAACGTTTCTCCTGAGCTTTAGACGAAGTTTCCGGCGGTTTAGTACGTATGCCGGCATTGGGCTGGAAATACCGGTATTGGGATTCTGCACAGAAAGGGTTTGCAAACCGCTGAATCCACACGTGAGTTTACCTCTGTCAGTTGAATGCACACATTGACAACCATTCAGTTAGATAGCTCCGTTTTGGTTTTAGAAGCAGATATTTCTCTGTACAGCCTATGGTCCCATTCACTCGGGAATATCCCAGCACAGCTCCTAGAAGAATCGTGTTTCTGACTCGCTGAATCTCAACATAGATTCAACTCTCTTAGTTGAACGAACGCACAGCAGAGCAGTTTCAAGGAAACGTTTCTCCTGAATTTTAGACGAAGTTTACTGCTGTTTAGGACGTATGCCTGCATTGGGCTGGAAATACCGGTTTTGGGATTCTGCACAGAAAGGGTTTGCAAACCGCTGAATCCACACGTGAGTTTAACACTGTCAGTTGAATGCACACATTGACAACCATTCAGTTAGATAGCTCCGTTTTGGTTTTAGAAGCAGATATTTCTCTGTTCAGCCTATGGTCCCATTCACTCGGGAATCTCCCAACGCAGCTCCTAGAAGAAACGTGTTTCTGACTCGAGGAGTCTCAACATAGATTCAACTCTCTTAGGTGAACGAACTCACAGCAGAGCAGTTTCAAGGAAACGTTTCTCCTGAGTTTTAGACGAAGTTTACTGCGGTTTAAGACGTATGCCTGCATTGGCCTGGAAATACCGGTTTTGGGATTCTGCACAGAAAGGGTTTGCAAACCGCTGAATCCACACGTGAGTTTAACACTGTCAGTTGAATGCACACATTGACAACCATTCAGTTAGATAGCTCCGTTTTGGTTTTAGAAGCAGATATTTCTCTGTACAGCCTATGGTCCCATTCATTCGGGAATATCCCAACGCAGCTCCTAGAAGAAACGTGTTTCTGATTCGCTGAATCTCAACATAGATTCAACTCTCTAAGGTGAACGAACGCACAGCAGAGCAGTTTCAAGGAAACGTTTCTCCTGAGTTTCAGACGAAGTTTCCTGCGGTTTAGTACGTATGCCGGCATTGGGCTGGAAATACCGGTATTGGGATTCTGCACAGAAAGGGTTTGCAAACCGCTGAATACACGTCAGTTTATCTCTGTCAGTTGAATGCACACATTGACAACCATTCAGTTAGATTGCTCCGTTTTGGTTTTAGAAGCAGATATTTCTCTGTACAGCCTATGGTCCCATTCACTCGGGAATATCCCAACACAGCTCCTAGAAGAAACGTGTTTCTGACTCGCTGAATCTCAACATAGATTCAACTCTCTTAGGTGAACGAACGCACAGCAGAGCAGTTTCAAGGAAACGTTTCTCCTGAGTTTTAGACGAAGTTTCCTGATGTTTAGTACGTTTGCCGGCATTGGGATGGAAATACCGGTTTTGTGATTCTGCACAGAAAGGGTTTGCAAACCGCTGAATCTACACGTGAATTTAACTCTGTCAGTTGAATGCACACATTGACATCCATTTTGTTAGACAGCTCCGTTTTGGTTTTAGAAGCAGATATTTCGCTTTACAACCTATGGTCCCATTCACTCGGGAATATCCCAATAAACCTCCTAAAAGAAACGTGTTTCTGACTCGCTGAATCTCAACATAGATTCAACTCTCTTAGGTGAACGAACACACAGCAGAGCAGTTTCAAGGAAACCTTTCTCCTGAGTTTTAGACGAAGTTTCCTGCGGTTTAGGACGTATGCCGGCATTGGGCTGGAAATACCGGTTTTGGGATTCTGCAAAGAAAGGGTTTGCAAACCGCTGAATCCACACGTGAGTTTAACTCTGTCAGTTGAATGCACACATTGACAGCCATTCAGTTAGATAGCTCCGTTTTGGTTTAAAAGCAGATATTTCTCTGTACAGCCTATGGTCCCATTCACTCGGGAATATCAAAACGCAGCTCCTAGAAGAAACGTGTTTCTGACTCGCTGAATCTCAACATAGATTCAACTCTCTTAGGTGAACGAACGCACAGCAGAGCAGTTTCAAGGAAACATTTCTCCTGAGTTTTAGATGAGTTTTCCGGCGGTTTTGTACGTATGCCGGCATTGGGCTGGAAATACCGGTTTTGGGATTCTGCACAGAAACGGTTTGCAAACCGCTGAATGCACACGTGAGTTTAACTCTGTCAGTTGAATGCGCACATTGACAAGCATTCAGTTAGATAGCTCCGTTTTGGTTTTAGAAGCAGATATTTCTCTGTACAGCCTATGGTCCCATTCACTCGGGAATATCCCAACGCAGCTCCTAGAAGAAACGTGTTTCTGACTCGCTGAATCTCAACATAGATTCAACTCTCTTAGGTGAACGAATACACAGCAGAGCAGTTTCAAGGAAACCTTTCTCCTGAGTTTTAGACGAAGTTTCCTTCGGTTTAGGACGTATGCCGGAATTGGGCTGGAAATACCGGTTTTGGGATTCTGCACAGAAAGGGTTTGCAAACCGCTGAATCCACACGTGAGTTTTACTCTGTCAGTTGAATGCACACATTGACAACCATTCAGTTAGATAGCTCCGTTTTGGTTTTAGAAGCAGATATTTCTCTGTACAGCCTATGGTCCCATTCACTCGGGAATATCCCAACGCAGTTCCTAGAAGAAACGTGTTTCTGACTCGCTGAATCTCAACATAGATTCAACTCTCTTAGGTGAACGAACGCACAGCGGAGCAGTTTCAAGGAAACGTTTCTCCTGAGTTTTAGACGAAGTTTCCTGCGGTTTAGTACGTATGCCGGCATTGGGCTGGAAATACCGGTATTGGGATTCTGCACAGAAAGGGTTTGTAAACCGCTGAATCCACACGTCAGTTTAACTCTGTCAGTTGAATGCACACATTGACAACCATTCAGTTAGATAGCTCCGTTTTGGTTTTAGAAGCAGATATTTCTCTGTACAGCCTATGATCCCAATCACTCGGGAATATCCCAACAGAGCTCCTAGAAGAAACGTTTTTCTGACTCGCTGAATCTCAACATAGATTCAACTCTCCTAGGTGAACAAGCGAACAGCAGAGCAGTTTCAAGGAAACGTTTCTCCTGAGCTTTAGACGAAGTTTCCTGCGGTTTAGTACGTATGCCGGCATTGGGATGGAAATACCGGTTTTGGGATTCTGCAAAGAAAGGGTTTGCAAACCGCTGAATCCACACGTGAGTTTACCTCTGTCAGTTGAATGCACACATTGACAGTCATTCAGTTAGATAGCTCCGTTTTGGTTTTAGAAGCAGATATTTCTCTGTACAGCCTATGGTCCCATTCACTCGGAAATATCCCAACGCAGCTCCTAGAAGAAACGTGTTTCTGACTCGCTGAATCTCTACATAGATTCAACTCTCTTAGGTGAACTAACGCACAGCAGAACAGTTTCAAGGAAACGTTTCTCCTGAGATTTAGACGAAGTTTCCTGAAGTTTAGCACGTATGCCGGCATTGGGATGGAAATACCGGTTTTGGGATTCTGCCCAGAAACGGTTTGCAAACCGCTGAATGCACACGTGAGTTTAACTCTGTCAGTTGAATGCACACATTGACAACCATTCAGTTAGATAGCTCCGTTTTGGTTTTAGAAGCAGATATTTCTCTGTACAGCCTATGGTCCCATTCACTCGGGAATATCCCAACTCAGCTCCTCGAAGAAACGTGTTTCTGACTCGAGGAGTCTCAACATAGATTCAACTCGCTTAGGTGAACGAACTCACAGCAGAGCAGTTTCAAGGAAACGTTTCTCCTGAATTTTAGACGAAGTTAACTGCTGTTTAGGACGTATGCCTGCATTGGGCTGGAAATACCGGTTTTGGGATTCTGCACAGAAAGGGTTTGCAAACCGCTGAATCCACACGTGAGTTTAACAATGTCAGTTGAATGCACACATTGACAACCATTCAGTTAGATAGCTCCGTTTTGGTTGTAGAAGCAGATATTTCTCTGTTCAGCCTATGGTCCCATTCACTCGGGAATCTCCCAACGCAGCTCCTAGAAGAAACGTGTTTGTGACTCGAGGAGTCTCAACATAGATTCAACTCTCTTAGGTGAACGAACTCACAGCAGAGCAGTTTCAAGGAAACGTTTCTCCTGAGTTTTAGACGAAGTTTACTGCGGTTTAAGACGTATGCCTGCATTGGCCTGGAAATACCGGTTTTGGGATTCTGCACAGAAATGGTTTGCAAATCGCTGAATCCACACTTGAGTTTAACACTGTCAGTTGAATGCACATATTGACGACCATTCAGTTAGATAGCTCCGTTTTGGTTTTAGAAGCAGATATTTCTCTGTACAGCCTATGGTCCCATTCACTCGGGAATATCCCAAGGCAGTTCCTAGAAGAAACGTGTTTCTGACTCGCTGAATCTCAACATAGATTCAACTCTCTTAGGTGAACGAACGCACAGCGGAGCAGTTTCAAGGAAACGTTTCTCCTGAGTTTTAGACGAAGTTTCCTGCGGTTTAGTACGTATGCCGGCATTGGGCTGGAAATACCGGTATTGGGATTCTGCACAGAAAGGGTTTGTAAACCGCTGAATCCACACGTCAGTTTAACTCTGTCAGTTGAATGCACACATTGACAACCATTCAGTTAGATAGCTCCGTTTTGGTTTTAGAAGCAGATATTTCTCTGTACAGCCTATGATCCCAATCACTCGGGAATATCCCAACAGAGCTCCTAGAAGAAACGTTTTTCTGACTCGCTGAATCTCAACATAGATTCAACTCTCTTAGGTGAACAAGCGCACAGCAGAGCAGTTTCAAGGAAACGTTTCTCCTGAGCTTTAGACGAAGTTTCCTGCGGTTTAGTACGTATGCCGGCATTGGGATGGAAATACCGGTTTTGGGATTCTGCAAAGAAAGGGTTTGCAAACCGCTGAATCCACACGTGAGTTTACCTCTGTCAGTTGAATGCACACATTGACAGTCATTCAGTTAGATAGCTCCGTTTTGGTTTTAGAAGCAGATATTTCTCTGTACAGCCTATGGTCCCATTCACTCGGAAATATCCCAACGCAGCTCCTAGAAGAAACGTGTTTCTGACTCGCTGAATCTCTACATAGATTCAACTCTCTTAGGTGAACTAACGCACAGCAGAACAGTTTCAAGGAAACGTTTCTCCTGAGATTTAGACGAAGTTTCCTGAAGTTTAGCACGTATGCCGGCATTGGGATGGAAATACCGGTTTTGGGATTCTGCCCAGAAACGGTTTGCAAACCGCTGAATGCACACGTGAGTTTAACTCTGTCAGTTGAATGCACACATTGACAACCATTCAGTTAGATAGCTCCGTTTTGGTTTTAGAAGCAGATATTTCTCTGTACAGCCTATGGTCCCATTCACTCGGGAATATCCCAACGCAGCTCCTCGAAGAAACGTGTTTCTGACTCGAGGAGTCTCAACATAGATTCAACTCGCTTAGGTGAACGAACTCACAGCAGAGCAGTTTCAAGGAAACGTTTCTCCTGAATTTTAGACGAAGTTTACTGCTGTTTAGGACGTATGCCTGCATTGGGCTGGAAATACCGGTTTTGGGATTCTGCACAGAAAGGGTTTGCAAACCGCTGAATCCACACGTGAGTTTAACACTGTCAGTTGAATGCACACATTGACAACCATTCAGTTAGATAGCTCCGTTTTGGTTGTAGAAGCAGATATTTCTCTGTTCAGCCTATGGTCCCATTCACTCGGGAATCTCCCAACGCAGCTCCTAGAAGAAACGTGTTTCTGACTCGAGGAGTCTCAACATAGATTCAACTCTCTTAGGTGAACGAACTCACAGCAGAGCAGTTTCAAGGAAACGTTTCTCCTGAGTTTTAGACGAAGTTTACTGCGGTTTAAGACGTATGCCTGCATTGGCCTGGAAATACCGGTTTTGGGATTCTGCACAGAAAGGGTTTGCAAATCGCTGAATCCACACGTGAGTTTAACACTGTCAGTTGAATGCACATATTGACGACCATTCAGTTAGATAGCTCCGTTTTGGTTTTAGAAGCAGATATTTCTCTGTACAGCCTATGGTCCCATTCATTCGGGAATATCCCAACGCAGCTCCTAGAAGAAACGTGTTTCTGATTCGCTGAATCTCAACATAGATTCAACTCTCTTAGGTGAACGAACGCACAGCAGAGCAGTTTCAAGGAAACGTTTCTCCTGAGTTTTAGACGAAGTTTCCTGATGTTTAGTACGTTTGCCGGCATTGGGATGGAAATACCGGTTTTGTGATTCTGCACAGAAAGGGTTTGCAAGCCGCTGAATCTATACGTGAGTTTAACTCTGTCAGTTGAATGCACACATTGACAACCATTTTGGTAGACAGCTCCGTTTTGGTTTTAGAAGCAGGTATTTTGATGTACAGCCTATTTTCCCATTCACTCGGGAATATCCAAATAAACCTCCTAAAAGAAACGTGTTTCTGACTCGCTGAATCTCAACATAGATTCAACTCTCTTAGGTGAACGAACACACAGCAGAGCAGTTTCAAGGAAACCTTTCTCCTGAGTTTTAGACGAAGTTTCCTGCGGTTTAGGACGTATGCCGGCATTGGGCTGGAAATACCGGTTTTGGGATTCTGCACAGAAAGGGTTTGCAAACCGCTGAATCCACACGTGAGTTTTACTCTGTCAGTTGAATGCACACATTGACAGCCATTCAGTTAGATAGCTCCGTTTTGGTTTTAGAAGCAGATAGTTCTCTGTACAGCCTATGTTCCCATTCACTCGGGAATATCCCAACGCAGCTCCTAGAAGAAACGTGTTTCTGACTCGCTGAATCTCAACATAGATTCAACTGTCTTAGGTGTACGAACGCACAGCAGAGCGGTTTCAAGGAAACGTTTCTCCTGAGTTTTAGACGAAGTTTCCGTCGGTTTAGTACATATGCCGGCATTGGGCTGGAAATACCGGTATTGGGATTCTGCACAGAAAGGGTTTGCAAACCGCTGAATCCACACGTGAGTTTAACTCTGTCAGTTGAATGCACACATTGACAACCATTCAGTTAGATAGCTCCGTTTTGGTTTTAGAAGCAGATATTTCTCTGTACAGTCTATGGTCCCATTCACTCGGGAATATCCCAACGCAGCTCCTAGAAGAAACGTGTTTCTGACTCGCTGAATCTCAACATAGATTCAACTCTCTTAGGTGAACAAGCGCACAGCAGAGCAGTTTCAAGGAAACGTTTCTCCTGAGCTTTAGACGAAGTTTCCTGCGGTTTAGTACGTATGCCGGCATTGGGCTGGAAATACCGGTTTTGGGATTCTGCAAAGAAAGGGTTGGCAAACCGCTGAATCCACACGTGAGTTTACCTCTGTCAGTTGAATGCACACATTGACAACCATTCAGTTAGATAGCTCCGTTTTGGTTTTAAAGGAGATATTTCTCTGTACAGCCTATGGTCCCATTCACTCGGGAATATCCCAACGCAGCTCCTAGAAGAAACGTGTTTCTGACTCGCTGAATCTCTACATAGATTCAACTCTCTTAGGTGAACGAACGCACTGCAGAGCAGTTTCAAGGAAACGTTTCTCCTGAGTTTTAGACGAACTTTCCGGCGGTTTAGTACGTATGCCGGCATTGGGCTGGAAATACCGGTATTGGGATTCTGCACAGAAAGGGTTTGCAAACCGCTGAATCCACACGTGAGTTTAACTCTGTCATTTGAATGCACACATTGACAACCATTCAGTTAGATAGCTCCGTTTTGGTTTTAGAAGCAGATATTTCTCTGTACAGCCTATGGTCCCATTCACTCGGGAATATCCCAACACAGCTCCTAGAAGAATCGTGTTTCTGACTCGCTGAATCTCAACATAGATTCAACTCTCTTAGGTGAACTAACGCACAGCAGAGGAGTTTCAAGGAAACGTTTCTCCTGAGATTTAGACGAAGTTTCCTGAAGTTTAGTACGTATGCCGGCATTGGGATGGAAATACCGGTTTTGGGATTCTGCACAGAAACGGTTTGCAAACCGCTGAATGCACACGTGAGTTTAACTCTGTCAGTTGAATGCACACATTGACAACCATTCAGTTAGATAGCTCCGTTTTGGTTTTAGAAGCAGATATTTCTCTGTACAGCCTATGGTCCCATTCACTCGGGAATATCCCAACGCAGCTCCTAGAAGAAACGTGTTTCTGACTCGAGGAGTCTCAACATAGATTCAACTCTCTTAGGTGAACGAACTCACAGCAGAGCAGTTTCAAGGAAACGTTTCTCCTGAGTTTTAGACGAAGTTTACTGCGGTTTAAGACGTATGCCTGCATTGGGCTGGAAATACCGGTTTTGGGATTCTGCACAGAAAGTGTTTGCAAACCGCTGAATCCACACGTGAGTTTAACACTGTCAGTTGAATGCACACATTGACGACCATTCAGTTAGATAGCTCCGTTTTGGGTTTAGAAGCAGATATTTCTCTGTACAGCCTATGGTCCCATTCATTCGGGAATATCCCAACGAAGCTCCTAGAAGAAACGTGTTTCTGATTCGCTGAATCTCAACATAGATTCAACTCTCTTAGGTGAACGAACGCACAGCAGAGCAGTTTCAAGGAAACGTTTCCCCTGAGTTTTAGACGAAGTTTCCTGATGTTTAGTACGTTTGCCGGCATTGGGATGGAAATACCGGTTTTGTGATTCTGCACAGAAAGGGTTTGCAAACCGCTGAATCTACACGTGAGTTTAACTCTGTCAGTTGAATGCACACATTGACAACCATTTTGGTAGACGGCTCCGTTTTGGTTTTAGAAGCGGATATTTTGATGTACAGCCTATTTTCCCATTCACTCGGGAATATCCCAATAAACCTCCTAAAAGAAACGTGTTTCTGACTCGCTGAATCTCAACATAGATTCAACTCTCTTAGGTGAACGAACACACAGCAGAGCAGTTTCAAGGAAACCTTTCTCCTGAGTTTTAGACGAAGTTTCCTGCGGTTTAGGACGTATGCCGGCATTGGGCTGGAAATACCGGTTTTGGGATTCTGCACAGAAAGGGTTTGCAAACCGCTGAATCCACACGTGAGTTTTACTCTGTCAGTTGAATGCACACATTGACAGCCATTCAGTTAGATAGCTCCGTTTTGGTTTTAGAAGCAGATAGTTCTCTGTACAGCCTATGTTCCCATTCACTCGGGAATATCCCAACGCAGCTCCTAGAAGAAACGTGTTTCTGACTCGCTGAATCTCAACATAGATTCAACTGTCTTAGGTGTACGAACGCACAGCAGAGCGGTTTCAAGGAAACGTTTCTCCTGAGTTTTAGACGAAGTTTCCGTCGGTTTAGTACATATGCCGGCATTGGGCTGGAAATACCGGTATTGGGATTCTGCACAGAAAGGGTTTGCAAACCGCTGAATCCACACGTGAGTTTAACTCTGTCAGTTGAATGCACACATTGACAACCATTCAGTTAGATAGCTCCGTTTTGGTTTTAGAAGCAGATATTTCTCTGTACAGTCTATGGTCCCATTCACTCGGGAATATCCCAACGCAGCTCCTAGAAGAAACGTGTTTCTGACTCGCTGAATCTCAACATAGATTCAACTCTCTTAGGTGAACAAGCGCACAGCAGAGCAGTTTCAAGGAAACGTTTCTCCTGAGCTTTAGACGAAGTTTCCTGCGGTTTAGTACGTATGCCGGCATTGGGCTGGAAATACCGGTTTTGGGATTCTGCAAAGAAAGGGTTGGCAAACCGCTGAATCCACACGTGAGTTTACCTCTGTCAGTTGAATGCACACATTGACAACCATTCAGTTAGATACCTCCGTTTTGGTTTTAAAGGAGATATTTCTCTGTACAGCCTATGGTCCCATTCACTCGGGAATATCCCAACGCAGCTCCTAGAAGAAACGTGTTTCTGACTCGCTGAATCTCTACATAGATTCAACTCTCTTAGGTGAACGAACGCACTGCAGAGCAGTTTCAAGGAAACGTTTCTCCTGAGTTTTAGACGAACTTTCCGGCGGTTTAGTACGTATGCCGGCATTGGGCTGGAAATACCGGTATTGGGATTCTGCACAGAAAGGGTTTGCAAACCGCTGAATCCACACGTGAGTTTAACTCTGTCATTTGAATGCACACATTGACAACCATTCAGTTAGATAGCTCCGTTTTGGTTTTAGAAGCAGATATTTCTCTGTACAGCCTATGGTCCCATTCACTCGGGAATATCCCAACACAGCTCCTAGAAGAATCGTGTTTCTGACTCGCTGAATCTCAACATAGATTCAACTCTCTTAGGTGAACTAACGCACAGCAGAGGAGTTTCAAGGAAACGTTTCTCCTGAGATTTAGACGAAGTTTCCTGAAGTTTAGTACGTATGCCGGCATTGGGATGGAAATACCGGTTTTGGGATTCTGCACAGAAACGGTTTGCAAACCGCTGAATGCACACGTGAGTTTAACTCTGTCAGTTGAATGCACACATTGACAACCATTCAGTTAGATAGCTCCGTTTTGGTTTTAGAAGCAGATATTTCTCTGTACAGCCTATGGTCCCATTCACTCGGGAATATCCCAACGCAGCTCCTAGAAGAAACGTGTTTCTGACTCGAGGAGTCTCAACATAGATTCAACTCTCTTAGGTGAACGAACTCACAGCAGAGCAGTTTCAAGGAAACGTTTCTCCTGAGTTTTAGACGAAGTTTACTGCGGTTTAAGACGTATGCCTGCATTGGGCTGGAAATACCGGTTTTGGGATTCTGCACAGAAAGTGTTTGCAAACCGCTGAATCCACACGTGAGTTTAACACTGTCAGTTGAATGCACACATTGACGACCATTCAGTTAGATAGCTCCGTTTTGGGTTTAGAAGCAGATATTTCTCTGTACAGCCTATGGTCCCATTCATTCGGGAATATCCCAACGAAGCTCCTAGAAGAAACGTGTTTCTGATTCGCTGAATCTCAACATAGATTCAACTCTCTTAGGTGAACGAACGCACAGCAGAGCAGTTTCAAGGAAACGTTTCTCCTGAGTTTTAGACGAAGTTTCCTGATGTTTAGTACGTTTGCCGGCATTGGGATGGAAATACCGGTTTTGTGATTCTGCACAGAAAGGGTTTGCAAACCGCTGAATCTACACGTGAGTTTAACTCTGTCAGTTGAATGCACACATTGACAACCATTTTGGTAGACGGCTCCGTTTTGGTTTTAGAAGCGGATATTTTGATGTACAGCCTATTTTCCCATTCACTCGGGAATATCCCAATAAACCTCCTAAAAGAAACGTGTTTCTGACTCGCTGAATCTCAACATAGATTCAACTCTCTTAGGTGAACGAACACACAGCAGAGCAGTTTCAAGGAAACCTTTCTCCTGAGTTTTAGACGAAGTTTCCTGCGGTTTAGGACGTATGCCGGCATTGGGCTGGAAATACCGGATTTGGGATTCTGCACAGAAAGGGTTTGCAAACCGCTGAATCCACAAGTGAGTTTTACTCTGTCAGTTGAATGCACACATTGACAACCATTCAGTTAGATTGCTCCGTTTTGGTTTTAGAAGCAGATAGTTCTCTGTACAGCCTGTGGTCCCATTCACTCGGGAATATCCCAACGCAGCTCCTAGAAGAAACGTGTTTCTGACTCGCTGAATCTCAACATAGATTCAACTGTCTTAGGTGTACGAACGCACAGCAGAGCGGTTTCAAGGAAACGTTTCTTCTGAGTTTTAGACGAAGTTTCCGGCGGTTTAGTACATATGCCGGCATTGGGCTGGAAATACCGGTATTGGGATTCTGCACAGAAAGGGTTTGCAAACCGCTGAATCCACACGTGAGTTTAACTCTGTCAGTTGAATGCACACATTGACAACAATTCAGTTAGATAGCTCCGTTTTGGTTTTAGAAGCAGATATTTCTCTGTACAGTCTATGGTCCCATTCACTCAGGAATATCCCAACACAGCTCCTAGAAGAAACGTGTTTCTGACTCGCTGAATCTCAACATAGATTCAACTCTCATAGGTGAACGAACGCACAGCAGAGCAGTTTCAAGGAAACGTTTCTCCTGAGTTTTAGACGAAGTTTCCTGCGGTTTAGGACGTATGCCGGCATTGGGCTGGAAATACCGGTTTTGGGATTCTGCACAGAAAGGGTTTGCAAACCGCTGAATCCACACGTGAGTTTAACTCTGTCAGTTGAATGCACACATTGACAACCATTCAGTTAGATAGCTCCGTTTTGGTTTTAGAAGCAGATAGTTCTCTGTACAGCCTATGGTCCCATTCACTCGGGAATATCCCAACGCAGCTCCTAGAAGAAACGTGTTTCTGACTCGCTGAATCTCAACATAGATTCAACTCTCTTAGGTGAACAAGCGCACAGCAAGGAGTTTCAAGGAAACGTTTCTCCTGAGCTTTAGACGAAGTTTCCTGCGGTTTAGTACGTATGCCTGCATTGGGCTGGAAATACCGGTTTTGGGATTCTGCACAGAAAGGGTTTGCAAACCGCTGAATCCACACGTGAGTTTAACACTGTCAGTTGAATGCACACATTGACAACCATTCAGTTAGATAGCTCCGTTTTGGTTTTAGAAGCAGATATTTCTCTGTACAGCCTATGGTCCCATTCACTCGGGAATATCCCAACGCAGCTCCTAGAAGAAACGTGTTTCTGACTCGAGGAGTCTCAACATAGATTCAACTCGCTTAGGTGAACGAACTCACAGCAGAGCAGTTTCAAGGAAACGTTTCTCCTGAATTTTAGACGAAGTTTACTGCTGTTTAGGACGTATGCCTGCATTGGGCTGGAAATACCGGTTTTGGGATTCTGCACAGAAAGGGTTTGCAAACCGCTAAATCCACACGTGAGTTTAACACTGTCAGTTGAATGCACACATTGACAACCATTCAGTTAGATAGCTCCGTTTTGGTTGTAGAAGCAGATATTTCTCTGTTCAGCCTATGGTCCCATTCACTCGGGAATCTCCCAACGCAGCTCCTAGAAGAAACGTGTTTCTGACTCGAGGAGTCTCAACATAGATTCAACTCTCTTAGGTGAACGAACTCACAGCAGAGCAGTTTCAAGGAAACGTTTCTCCTGAGTTTTAGACGAAGTTTACTGCGGTTTAAGACGTATGCCTGCATTGGCCTGGAAATACCGGTTTTGGGATTCTGCACAGAAAGGGTTTGCAAACCGCTGAATCCACACGTGAGTTTAACACTGTCAGTTGAATGCACACATTGACGACCATTCAGTTAGATAGCTCCGTTTTGGTTTTAGAAGCAGATATTTCTCTGTACAGCCTATGGTCCCATTCATTCGGGAATATCCCAACGCAGCTCCTAGAAGAAACGTGTTTCTGATTCGCTGAATCTCAACATAGATTCAACTCTCTTAGGTGAACGAACGCACAGCAGAGCAGTTTCAAGGAAACGTTTCTCCTGAGTTTTAGACGAAGTTTCCTGATGTTTAGTACGTTTGCCGGCATTGGGATGGAAATACCGGTTTTGTGATTCTGCACAGAAAGGGTTTGCAAACCGCTGAATCTACGCGTGAGTTTATCTCTGTCAGTTGAATGCACACATTGACAACCATTTTGGTAGACAGCTCCGTTTTGGTTTTAGAAGCAGATATTTTGATGTACAGCCTATTTTCCCATTCACTCGGGAATATCCCAATAAACCTCCTAAAAGAAACGTGTTTCTGACTCGCTGAATCTCAACATAGATTCAACTCTCTTAGGTGAACGAACACACAGCAGAGCAGTTTCAAGGAAACCTTTCTCCTGAGTTTTAGACGAAGTTTCCTGCGGTTTAGGACGTATGCCGGCATTGGGCTGGAAATACCGGTTTTGGCATTCTGCACAGAAAGGGTTTGCAAACCGCTGAATCCACACGTGAGTTTAACACTGTCAGTTGAATGCACACATTGACGACCATTCAGTTAGATAGCTCCGTTTTGGTTTTAGAAGCAGATATTTCTCTGTACAGCCTATGGTCCCATTCATTCGGGAATATCCCAACGCAGCTCCTAGAAGAAACGTGTTTCTGATTCGCTGAATCTCAACATAGATTCAACTCTCTTAGGTGAACGAACGCACAGCAGAGCAGTTTCAAGGAAACGATTCTCCTGAGTTTTATACGAAGTTTCCTGATGTTTAGTACGTTTGCCGGCATTGGGATGGAAATACGGGTTTTGTGATTCTGCACAGAAAGGGTTTGCAAACCGCTGAATCAACACGTGAGTTTAACTCTGTCAGTTGAATGCACACATTGACAACCATTTTGTTAGACAGCTCCGTTTTGGTTTTAGAAGCAGATATTTCGATGTACAGCCTATGGTCCCATTCACTCGGGAATATCCCAATAAACCTCCTAAAAGAAACGTGTTTCTGACTCGCTGAATCTCAACATAGATTCAACTCTCTTAGGTGAACGAACGCACAGCAGAGCAGTTTCAAGGAAACGTTTCTCCTGAGTTTTAGACGAAGTTTCCTGATGTTTAGTACGTTTGCCGGCATTGGGATGGAAATACCGGTTTTGTGATTCTGCACAGAAAGGGTTTGCAAACCGCTGAATCTACACGTGAGTTTAACTCTCTCAGTTGAATGCACACATTGACAACCATTTTGTTAGACAGCTCCGTTTTGGTTTTAGAATCAGATATTTCGATGTACAGCCTATTTTCCCATTCACTAGGGAATATCCCAAAAAACCTCCTTAAAGAAACGTGTTTCTGACTCGCTGAATCTCAACATAGATTCAACTCTCTTAGGTGAACGAACACACAGCACAGCAGTTTCAAGGAAACCTTTCTCCTGAGTTTTATACGAAGTTTCCTGCGGTTTAGGACGTATGCCGGCATTGGGCTGGAAATACCGGTTTTGGGATTCTGCACAGAAAGGGTTTACAAACCGCTGAATCCACACGTGAGTTTAACTCTGTCAGTTGAATGCACACATTGACAACCATTCAGTTAGATAGCTCCGTTTTGGTTTTAGAAGCAGATAGTTCTCTGTACAGCCTATGGTCCCATTCACTCGGGAATATCCCAACGCAGCTCCTAGAAGAAACGTGTTTCTGACTCGCTGAATCTCAACATAGATTCAACTCTCTTAGGTGAACAAGCGCACAGCAGAGCAGTTTCAAGGAAACGTTTCTCCTGAGCTTTAGACGAAGTTTCCTGCGGTTTAGTACGTATGCCGGCATTGGGCTGGAAATACCGGTTTTGGGATTCTGCAAAGAAAGGGTTTGCAAACCGCTGAATCCACACGTGAGTTTACCTCTGTCAGTTGAATGCACACATTGACAACCATTCAGTTAGATAGCTCCGTTTTGGTTTTAGAAGCAGATATTTCTCTGTACAGCCTATGGTCCCATTCACTCGGGAATATCCCAACGCAGCTCCTAGAAGAAACGTGTTTCTGACTCGCTGAATCTCTACATAGATTCAACTCTCTTAGGTGAACGAACGCACTGCAGAGCAGTTTCAAGGAAACGTTTCTCCTGAGTTTTAGACGAACTTTCCGGCGGTTTAGTACGTATGCCGGCATTGGGCTGGAAATACCGGTATTGGGATTCTGCACAGAAAGGGTTTGCAAACCGCTGAATCCACACGTGAGTTTAACTCTGTAATTTGAATGCACACATTGACAACCATTCAGTTAGATAGCTCCGTTTTGGTTTTAGAAGCAGATATTTCTCTGTACAGCCTATGGTCCCATTCACTCGGGAATATCCCAACACAGCTCCTAGAAGAATCGTGTTTCTGACTCGCTGAATCTCAACATAGATTCAACTCTCTTAGGTGAACTAACGCACAGCAGAGGAGTTTCAAGGAAACGTTTCTCCTGAGATTTAGACGAAGTTTCCTGAAGTTTAGTACGTATGCCGGCATTGGGATGGAAATACCGGTTTTGGGATTCTGCACAGAAACGGTTTGCAAACCGCTGAATGCACACGTGAGTTTAACTCTGTCAGTTGAATGCACACATTGACAACCATTCAGTTAGATAGCTCCGTTTTGGTTTTAGAAGCAGATATTTCTCTGTACAGCCTATGGTCCCATTCACTCGGGAATATCCCAACGCAGCTCCTAGAAGAAACGTGTTTCTGACTCGAGGAGTCTCAACATAGATTCAACTCGCTTAGGTGAACGAACTCACAGCAGAGCAGTTTCAAGGAAACGTTTCTCCTGAATTTTAGACGAAGTTTACTGCTGTTTAGGACGTATGCCTGCATTGGGCTGGAAATACCGGTTTTGGGATTCTGCACAGAAAGGGTTTGCAAACCGCTGAATCCACACGTGAGTTTAACACTGTCAGTTGAATGCACACATTGACAACCATTCAGTTAGATAGCTCCGTTTTGGTTGTAGAAGCAGATATTTCTCTGTTCAGCCTATGGTCCCATTCACTCGGGAATCTCCCAACGCAGCTCCTAGAAGAAACGTGTTTCTGACTCGAGGAGTCTCAACATAGATTCAACTCTCTTAGGTGAACGAACTCACAGCAGAGCAGTTTCAAGGAAACGTTTCTCCTGAGTTTTAGACGAAGTTTACTGCGGTTTAAGACGTATGCCTGCATTGGCCTGGAAATACCGGTTTTGGGATTCTGCACAGAAAGTGTTTGCAAACCGCTGAATCCACACGTGAGTTTAACACTGTCAGTTGAAAGCACACATTGACGACCATTCAGTTAGATAGCTCCGTTTTGGGTTTAGAAGCAGATATTTCTCTGTACAGCCTATGGTCCCATTCATTCGGGAATATCCCAACGCAGCTCCTAGAAGAAACGTGTTTCTGATTAGCTGAATCTCAACATAGATTCCACTCTCTTAGGTGAACGAACGCACAGCAGAGCAGTTTCAAGGAAACGTTTCTCCTGAGTTTTAGACGAAGTTTCCTGATGTTTAGTACGTTTGCCGGCATTGGGATGGAAATACCGGTTTTGTGATTCTGCACAGAAAGGGTTTGCAAACCGCTGAATCTACACGTGAGTTTAACTCTGTC
This sequence comes from Aotus nancymaae, assembly GCF_030222135.1. Classification (NCBI taxonomy): domain Eukaryota; kingdom Metazoa; phylum Chordata; class Mammalia; order Primates; family Aotidae; genus Aotus; species Aotus nancymaae. The sequence goes on from NW_026988565.1 coordinate 1,733,463, forward strand.
AGTTGAATGCACACATTGACAACCATTTTGGTAGACGGCTCCGTTTTGGTTTTAGAAGCAGATATTTTGATGTACAGCCTATTTTCCCATTCACTCGGGAATATCCCAATAAACCTCCTAAAAGAAACGTGTTTCTGACTCGCTGAATCTCAACATAGATTCAACTCTCTTAGGTGAACGAACACACAGCAGAGCAGTTTCAAGGAAACCTTTCTCCTGAGTTTTAGACGAAGTTTCCTGCGGTTTAGGACGTATGCCGACATTGGGCTGGAAATACCGGTTTTGGGATTCTGCACAGAAAGTGTTTGCAAACCGCTGAATCCACAAGGGAGTTTTACTCTGTCAGTTGAATGCACACATTGACAACCATTCAGTTAGATTGCTCCGTTTTGGTTTTAGAAGCAGATAGTTCTCTGTACAGCCTATGGTCTCATTCACTCGGGAATATCCCAACGCAGCTCCTAGAAGAAACGTGTTTCTGACTCGCTGAATCTCAACATAGATTCAACTGTCTTAGGTGTACGAACGCACAGCAGAGCGGTTTCAAGGAAACGTTTCTCCTGAGTTTTAGACGAAGTTTCCGGCGGTTTAGTACATATGCCGGCATTGGGCTGGAAATACCGGTATTGGGATTCTGCACAGAAAGGGTTTGCAAACCGCTGAATCCACACGTGAGTTTAACTCTGTCAGTTGAATGCACACATTGACAACCATTCAGTTCGATAGCTCCGTTTTGGTTTTAGAAGCAGATATTTCTCTGTACAGTCTATGGTCCCATTCACTCAGGAATATCCCAACACAGCTCCTAGAAGAAACGTGTTTCTGACTCGCTGAATCTCAACATAGATTCAACTCTCTTAGTTGAACGAACGCACAGCAGAGCAGTTTCAAGGAAACGTTTCTCCTGAGTTTTAGACGAAATTTCCTGCGGTTTAGGACGTATGCCGGCATTGGGCTGGAAATACCGGTTTTGGGATTCTGCACAGAAAGGGTTTGCAAACCGCTGAATCCACACGTGAGTTTAACTCTGTCAGTTGAATGCACACATTGACAACCATTCAGTTAGATAGCTCCGTTTTGGTTTTAGAAGCAGATAGTTCTCTGTACAGCCTATGGTCCCATTCACTCGGGAATATCCCAACGCAGCTCCTAGAAGAAACGTGTTTCTGACTCGCTGAATCTCAACATAGATTCAACTCTCTTAGGTGAACAAGCGCACAGCAGAGCAGTTTCAAGGAAACGTTTCTCCTGAGCTTTAGACGAAGTTTCCTGCGGTTTAGTACGTATGCCTGCATTGGGCTGGAAATACCGGTTTTGGGATTCTGCACAGAAAGGGTTTGCAAACCGCTGAATCCACACGTGAGTTTAACACTGTCAGTTGAATGCACACATTGACAACCATTCAGTTAGATAGCTCCGTTTTGGTTTTAGAAGCAGATATTTCTCTGTACAGCCTATGGTCCCATTCACTCGGGAATATCCCAACGCAGCTCCTAGAAGAAACGTGTTTCTGACTCGAGGAGTCTCAACATAGATTCAACTCGCTTAGGTGAACGAACTCACAGCAGAGCAGTTTCAAGGAAACGTTTCTCCTGAATTTTAGACGAAGTTTACTGCTGTTTAGGACGTATGCCTGCATTGGGCTGGAAATACCGGTTTTGGGATTCTGCACAGAAAGGGTTTGCAAACCGCTAAATCCACACGTGAGTTTAACACTGTCAGTTGAATGCACACATTGACAACCATTCAGTTAGATAGCTCCGTTTTGGTTGTAGAAGCAGATATTTCTCTGTTCAGCCTATGGTCCCATTCACTCGGGAATCTCCCAACGCAGCTCCTAGAAGAAACGTGTTTCTGACTCGAGGAGTCTCAACATAGATTCAACTCTCTTAGGTGAACGAACTCACAGCAGAGCAGTTTCAAGGAAACGTTTCTCCTGAGTTTTAGACGAAGTTTACTGCGGTTTAAGACGTATGCCTGCATTGGCCTGGAAATACCGGTTTTGGGATTCTGCACAGAAAGGGTTTGCAAACCGCTGAATCCACACGTGAGTTTAACACTGTCAGTTGAATGCACACATTGACGACCATTCAGTTAGATAGCTCCGTTTTGGTTTTAGAAGCAGATATTTCTCTGTACAGCCTATGGTCCCATTCATTCGGGAATATCCCAACGCAGCTCCTAGAAGAAACGTGTTTCTGATTCGCTGAATCTCAACATAGATTCAACTCTCTTAGGTGAACGAACGCACAGCAGAGCAGTTTCAAGGAAACGTTTCTCCTGAGTTTTAGACGAAGTTTCCTGATGTTTAGTACGTTTGCCGGCATTGGGATGGAAATACCGGTTTTGTGATTCTGCAGAGAAAGGGTTTGCAAACCGCTGAATCTACACGTGAGTTTAACTCTGTCAGTTGAATGCACACATTGACAACCATTTTGGTAGACAGCTCCGTTTTGGTTTTAGAAGCAGATATTTTGATGTACAGCCTATTTTCCCATTCACTCGGGAATATCCCAATAAACCTCCTAAAAGAAACGTGTTTCTGACTCGCTGAATCTCAACATAGATTCAACTCTCTTAGGTGAACGAACACACAGCAGAGCAGTTTCAAGGAAACCTTTCTCCTGAGTTTTAGACGAAGTTTCCTGCGGTTTAGGACGTATGCCGGCATTGGGCTGGAAATACCGGTTTTGGCATTCTGCACAGAAAGGGTTTGCAAACCGCTGAATCCACACGTGAGTTTAACTCTGTCAGTTGAATGCACACATTGACAGCCATTCAGTTAGATAGCTCCGTTTTGGTTTTAGAAGCAGATAGTTCTCTGTACCGCCTATGGTCCCATTCACTCGGGAATATCCCAAAGCAGCTCCTAGAAGAAACGTGTTTCTGACTCGATGAATCTCAACATAGATTCAACTCTCTTAGGTGAACGAAAGCACAGCAGAGCAGTTTCAAGGAAACGTTTCTCCTGAGTTTTAGACGAAGTTTCCGGCGGTTTAGTACGTATGCCGGCATTGGGCTGGAAATACCGGAATTGGGATTCTGCACAGAAAGGGTTTGCAAACCGCTGAATCCACACGTGAGTTTAACTCTGTCAGTTGAATGCACACATTGACAACCATTCAGTTCGATATCTCCGTTGTGGTTTTAGAAGCAGATATTTCTCTGTACAGCCTATGGTCCCATTCACTCGGGAATATCCCAACACAGCTCCTAGAAGAAACGTGTTTCTGACTCGCTGAATCTCAACATAGATTCAACTCTCTTAGGTGAACGAACGCACAGCAGAGCAGTTTCAAGGAAACGTTTCTCCTGAGTTTTAGACGAAGTTTCCTGATGTTTAGTACGTTTGCCGGCATTGGGATGGAAATACCGGTTTTGGGATTCTGCACAGAAAGGGTTTGCAAACCGCTGAATCTACACGTGAATTTAACTCTGTCAGTTGAATGAACACATTGACATCTGTTTTGTTAGACAGCTCCGTTTTGGTTTTAGAAGCAGATATTTCGCTTTACAGCCTATGGTCCCATTCACTCGGGAATATCCCAATAAACCTCCTAAAAGAAACGTGTTTCTGACTCGCTGAATCTCAACATAGATTCAACTCTCTTAGGTGAACGAACACACAGCAGAGCAGTTTCAAGGAAACCTTTCTCCTGAGTTTTAGACGAAGTTTCCTGCGGTTTAGGACGTATGCCGGCATTGGGCTGGAAATACCGGTTTTGGGATTCTGCAAAGAAAGGGTTTGCAAACCGCTGAATCCACACGTGAGTTTAACTCTGTCAGTTGAATGCACACATTGACAGCCATTCAGTTAGATAGCTCCGTTTTGGTTTAAAAGCAGATATTTCTCTGTACAGCCTATGGTCCCATTCACTCGGGAATATCAAAACGCAGCTCCTAGAAGAAACGTGTTTCTGACTCGCTGAATCTCAACATAGATTCAACTCTCTTAGGTGAACGAACGCACAGCAGAGCAGTTTCAAGGAAACATTTCTCCTGAGTTTTAGACGAGTTTTCCGGCGGTTTTGTACGTATGCCGGCATTGGGCTGGAAATACCGGTTTTGGGATTCTGCACAGAAAGGGTTTGCCAACCGCTGATTCCTCACGTGAGTTTAATTCTGTCAGTTGAATGCACACATTGACAACCATTCAGTTAGGTAGCTCCGTTTTGGTTTTAGAAGCAGATATTTCTGTGTACAGCCTATGGTCCCATTCACTCGGGAATAACCCAACGCAGCTCCTAGAAGAAACGTGTTTCTGACTCGCTGAATCTCAACATAGATTCAACTGTCTTAGGTGATCGAACGCACAGCAGAACAGTTTCAAGGAAACGTTTCTCCTGCGTTTTAGACGAAGTTTCCTGCGGTTTAGCACGTATGCTGGCATTGGGCTGGAAATACCGGTTTTGGGATTCTGCACAGAAAGCGTTTGGAAACCGCTGAATCCATACGTGAGATGAACTCTTTCAGTTGAATGCACACATTGACAACCATTCGGTTAGATAGCTCCGTTTTGGTGTTAGAAGCAGATATTTCTCTGTACAGCCTATGGTCCCATTCACTCGGGAATATCCCAACGCAGCTCCTAGAAGAAACGTGTTTATGACTCGCTGAATCCCAGCATAGATTCAACTCTCTTAGTTGAACGAACGCACAGCAGAGCAGTTTCAAGGAAACGTTTCTCCTTAGTTTTAGACGAAGTTTACTGCTGTTTGGTACGTATGCCGGCATAGGGATGGAAATACCGGTTTTGCGATTCTGCACAGAAATGGTTTGCAAACCGCTGAATTCACACGTGAGTTTAACTCTGTCAGTTGAATGCACACATTGACAACCATTCAGTTAGATAGCTCCGTTTCGGTTTTAGAAGCAGATATTTCTCTGTACAGCCTATGGTCCCATTCACTCGGGAATATCCCAACGCAGCTCCTAGAAGAAACGTGTTTCTGATTCGCTGAATCTCAACATAGATTCAACTCTCTTAGGTGAACGAACGCACAGCAGAGCAGTTTCAAGGAAACGTTTCTCCTGAGTTTCAGACGAAGTTCCCTGCGGTTTAGTACGTATGCCGGCATTGGGCTGGAAATACCGGTATTGCGATTCTGCACAGAAAGGGTTTGCAAACCGCTGAATCCACACGGCAGTTTATCTCTGTCAGTTGAATGCACACATTGACAACCATTTTGTTAGACAGCTCCGTTTTGGTTTTAGAAGCAGATATTTCGATGTACAGCCTATTTTCCCATTCACTCGGGAATATCCCAATAAACCTCCTAAAAGAAACGTGTTTCTGACTCGCTGAATCTCAACATAGATTCAACTCTCTTAGGTGAACGAACACACAGCAGAGCAGTTTCAAGGAAACCTTTCTCCTGAGTTTTAGACGAAGTTTCCTGCGCTTTAGGACGTATGCTGGCATTGGGCTGGAAATACCGGTTTTGGGATTCTGCACAGAAAGGGTTTGCAAACCGCTGAATCCACACGTGAGTTTTACTCTGTCAGTTGAATGCACACATTGACAACCATTCAGTTAGATAGCTCCGTTTTTGTTTTAGAAGCAGATAGTTCTCTGTACAGCCTAAGGTCCCATTCACTCGGGAATATCCCAACGCAGCTCCTAGAAGAAACGTGTTTCTAACTCGCTGAATCTCAACATAGATTCAACTCTCTTAGGTGAACAAGCGCACAGCAGAGCAGTTTCAAGGAAACGTTTCTCCTGAGCTTTAGACGAAGTTTCCTGCGGTTTAGTATGTATGCCGGCATTGGGCTGGATATACCGGTTTTGGGATTCTGCAAAAAAGGGTTTGCAAACCGCTGAATCCACACGTGAGTTTAACTCTGTCATTTGAATGCACACATTGACAACCATTCAGTTAGATAGCTCCGTTTTGGTTTTAGAAGCAGATATTTCTCTGTACAGCCTATGGTCCCATTCACTCGGGAATATCCCAACACAGCTCCTAGAAGAATCGCGTTTCTGACTCGCTGAATCTCAACATAGATTCAACTCTCTTAGGTGAACGAACGCACAGCAGAGCAGTTTCAAGGAAACGTTTCTCCTGAGATTTAGACGAAGTTTCCTGAAGTTTAGTACGTATGCCGGCATTGGGATGGAAATACCGGGTTTGGGATTCTGCACAGAAACGGTTTGCAAACCGCTGAATGCAAACGTGAGTTTAACTCTGTCAGTTGAATGCACACATTGACAACCATTCAGTTAGATAGCTCCGTTTTGGTTTTAGAAGCAGATATTTCTCTGTACAGCCTATGGTCCCATTCACTCGCGAATATCCCAACGCAGCTCCTAGAAGAAACGTGTTTCTGACTCGAGGAGTCTCAACATAGATTCAACTCGCTTAGGTGAACGAACTCACAGCAGAGCAGTTTCAAGGAAACGTTTCTCCTGAATTTTAGACGAAGTTTACTGCTGTTTAGGACGTATGCCTGCATTGGGCTGGAAATACCGGTTTTGGGATTCTGCACAGAAAGGGTTTGCAAACCGCTGAATCCACACGTGAGTTTAACACTGTCAGTTGAATGCACACATTGACAACCATTCAGTTAGATAGCTCCGTTTTGGTTTTAGAAGCAGATATTTCTCTGTTCAGCCTATGGTCCCATTCACTCGGGAATCTCCCAACGCAGCTCCTAGAAGAAACGTGTTTCTGACTCGAGGAGTCTCAACATAGATTCAACTCTCTTAGGTGAACGAACTCACAGCAGAGCAGTTTCAAGGAAACGTTTCTCCTGAGTTTTAGACGAAGTTTACTGCGGTTTAAGACGTATGCCTGCATTGGCCTGGAAATACCGGTATTGGGATTCTGCACAGAAAGGGTTTGCAAACCGCTGAATCCACACGTGAGTTTAACTCTGTCAGTTGAATGCACACATTGACAACCATTCAGTTAGATAGCTCCGTTTTGGTTTTAGAAGCAGATATTTCTCTGTACAGTCTATGGTCCCATTCACTCGGGAATATCCCAACACAGCTCCTAGAAGAAACGTGCTTCTGACTCGCTGAATCTCAACATAGATTCAACTCTCTTAGGTGAACGAACGCACAGCAGAACAATTTCAAGGAAACGTTTCTCCTGAGTTTTAGACGAAGTTTCCTGCGGTTTAGTACGTATGCCGGCATTGGGCTGGAAATACCGGTTTTGGGATTCTGCAAAGAAAGGGTTTGCCAACCGCTGAAACCACACGTGAGTTTAACTCTGTCAGTTGAATGCACACATTGACAGCCATTCAGTTAGATAGCTCCGTTTTGGTTTTAGAAGCAGATATTTCTCTGTACAGCCTATGGTCCCATTCACTCGGGAATATCCCAAAGCAGCTCCTAGAAGAAACGTGTTTCTGACTCGATGAATCTCAACATAGATTCAACTCTCTTATTTGAACGAAAGCACAGCAGAGCAGTTTCAAGGAAACGTTTCTCCTGAGTTTTAGACGATGTTTCCGGCGGTTTAGTACGTATGCCGGCATTGGGCTGGAAATACCGGAATTGGGATTCTGCACAGAAAGGGTTTGCAAACCGCTGAATCCACACGTGAGTTTAACTCTGTCAGTTGAATGCACACATTGACAACCATTCAGTTAGATAGCTCCGTTTTGGTTTTAGAAGCAGATATTTCTCTGTACAGCCTATGGTCCCATTCACTCGGGAATATCCCAACACAGCTCCTAGAAGAAACGTGTTTCTGACTCGCTGAATCTCAACATAGATTCAACTCTCTAAGGTGAACGAACGCACAGCAGAGCAGTTTCAAGGAAACGTTTCTCCTGAGTTTCAGACGAAGTTTCCTGCGGTTTAGTACGTATGCCGGCATTGGGCTGGAAATACCGGTATTGGGATTCTGCACAGAAAGGGTTTGTAAACCGCTGAATACACGTGAGTTTAACTCTGTCAGTTGAATGCACACATTGACAACCATTCAGTTAGATTGCTCCGTTTTGTTTTTAGAAGCAGATATTTCTCTGTACAGCCTATGGTCCCATTCACTCGGGAATATCCCAACTCAGCTCCTAGAAGAAACGTGTTTCTGACTCGCTGAATCTCAACATAGATTCAACTCTCTTAGGTGAACGAACTCACAGCAGAGCAGTTTCAAGGAAACGTTTCTCCTGAGTTTTCGACGAAGTTTACTGCGGTTTAAGACGTATGCCTGCATTGGCCTGGAAATACCGGTTTTGGGATTCTGCACAGAAAGGGTTTGCAAACCGCTGAATCCACACGTGAGTTTAACACTGTCAGTTGAATGCACACATTGACAACCATTCAGTTAGATAGCTCCGTTTTGGTTTTAGAAGCAGATATTTCTCTGTACAGCCTTTGGTCCCATTCATTCGGGAATATCCCAATGCAGCTGCTAGAAGAAACGTGTTTCTGATTCGCTGAATCTCAACATAGATTCAACTCTCTTAGGTGAACGAACGCACAGCAGAGCAGTTTCAAGGAAACGTTTCTCCTGAGTTTTAGACGAAGTTTACTGCGGTTTAAGACGTATGCCGGCATTGGGCTGGAAATACCGGAATTGGGATTCTGCACAGAAAGGGTTTGCAAACCGCTGAATCCACACGTGAGTTTAACTCTGTCAGTTGAATGCACACATTGACAACCATTCAGTTCGATATCTCCGTTTTGGTTTTAGAAGCAGATATTTCTCTGTACAGCCTATGGTCCCATTCACTCGGGAATATCCCAACACAGCTCCTAGAAGAAACGTGTTTCTGACTCGCTGAATCTCAACATAGATTCAACTCTCTTAGGTGAACGAACTCACAGCAGAGCAGTTTCAAGGAAACGTTTCTCCTGAGTTTTCGACGAAGTTTACTGCGGTTTAAGACGTATGCCTGCATTGGCCTGGAAATACCGGTTTTGGGATTCTGCACAGAAAGGGTTTGCAAACCGCTGAATCAACACGTGAGTTTAACTCTGTCAGTTGAATGCACACATTGACAACCATTTTGTTAGACAGCTCCGTTTTGGTTTTAGAAGCAGATATTTCGATGTACAGCCTATGGTCCCATTCACTCGGGAATATCCCAATAAACCTCCTAAAAGAAACGTGTTTCTGACTCGCTGAATCTCAACATAGATTCAACTCTCTTAGGTGAACGAACACACAGCAGAGCAGTTTCAAGGAAACCTTTCTCCTGAGTTTTAGACGAAGTTTCCTGCGGTTTAGGACGTATGCCGGCATTGGGCTGGAAATACCGGTTTTGGGATTCTGCACAGAAAGGGTTTGCAAACCGCTGAATCCACACGTGAGTTTTACTCTGTCAGTTGAATGCGCACATTGACAACCATTCAGTTAGATAGCTCCGTTTTGGTTTTAGAAGCAGATATTTCTCTGTACAGCCTATGGTCCCATTCACTCGGGAATATCCCAACGCAGTTCCTAGAAGAAACGTGTTTCTGACTCGCTGAATCTCAACATAGATTCAACTCTCTTAGGTGAACGAATACACAGCAGAGCAGTTTCAAGGAAACCTTTCTCCTGAGTTTTAGACGAAGTTTCCTTCGGTTTAGGACGTATGCCGGAGTTGGGCTGGAAATACCGGTTTTGGGATTCTGCACAGAAAGGGTTTGCAAACCGCTGAATCCACACGTGAGTTTTACTCTGTCAGTTGAATGCACACATTGACAACCATTCAGTTAGATAGCTCCGTTTTGGTTTTAGAAGCAGATATTTCTCTGTACAGCCTATGGTCCCATTCACTCGGGAATATCCCAACGCAGTTCCTAGAAGAAACGTGTTTCTGACTCGCTGAATCTCAACATAGATTCAACTCTCTTAGGTGAATGAACGCACTGCAGAGCAGTTTCAAGGAAACGTTTCTCCTGATCTTTAGACGAAGTTTCCGGCGGTTTAGTACGTATGCCGGCATTGGGCTGGAAATACCGGTATTGGGATTCTGCACAGAAAGGGTTTGCAAACCGCTGAATCCACACGTGAGTTTACCTCTGTCAGTTGAATGCACACATTGACAACCATTCAGTTAGATAGCTCCGTTTTGGTTTTAGAAGCAGATATTTCTCTGTACAGCCTATGGTCCCATTCACTCGGGAATATCCCAGCACAGCTCCTAGAAGAATCGTGTTTCTGACTCGCTGAATCTCAACATAGATTCAACTCTCTTAGTTGAACGAACGCACAGCAGAGCAGTTTCAAGGAAACGTTTCTCCTGAATTTTAGACGAAGTTTACTGCTGTTTAGGACGTATGCCTGCATTGGGCTGGAAATACCGGTTTTGGGATTCTGCACAGAAAGGGTTTGCAAACCGCTGAATCCACACGTGAGTTTAACACTGTCAGTTGAATGCACACATTGACAACCATTCAGTTAGATAGCTCCGTTTTGGTTTTAGAAGCAGATATTTCTCTGTTCAGCCTATGGTCCCATTCACTCGGGAATCTCCCAACGCAGCTCCTAGAAGAAACGTGTTTCTGACTCGAGGAGTCTCAACATAGATTCAACTCTCTTAGGTGAACGAACTCACAGCAGAGCAGTTTCAAGGAAACGTTTCTCCTGAGTTTTAGACGAAGTTTACTGCGGTTTAAGACGTATGCCTGCATTGGCCTGGAAATACCGGTTTTGGGATTCTGCACAGAAAGGGTTTGCAAACCGCTGAATCCACACGTGAGTTTAACACTGTCAGTTGAATGCACACATTGACAACCATTCAGTTAGATAGCTCCGTTTTGGTTTTAGAAGCAGATATTTCTCTGTACAGCCTATGGTCCCATTCATTCGGGAATATCCCAACGCAGCTCCTAGAAGAAACGTGTTTCTGATTCGCTGAATCTCAACATAGATTCAACTCTCTAAGGTGAACGAACGCACAGCAGAGCAGTTTCAAGGAAACGTTTCTCCTGAGTTTCAGACGAAGTTTCCTGCGGTTTAGTACGTATGCCGGCATTGGGCTGGAAATACCGGTATTGGGATTCTGCACAGAAAGGGTTTGCAAACCGCTGAATACACGTCAGTTTATCTCTGTCAGTTGAATGCACACATTGACAACCATTCAGTTAGATTGCTCCGTTTTGGTTTTAGAAGCAGATATTTCTCTGTACAGCCTATGGTCCCATTCACTCGGGAATATCCCAACGCAGCTCCTAGAAGAAACGTGTTTCTGACTCGCTGAATCTCAACATAGATTCAACTCTCTTAGGTGAACGAACTCACAGCAGAGCAGTTTCAAGGAAACGTTTCTCCTGAGTTTTCGACGAAGTTTACTGCGGTTTAAGACGTATGCCTGCATTGGCCTGGAAATACCGGTTTTGGGATTCTGCACAGAAAGGGTTTGCAAACCGCTGAATCCACACGTGAGTTTAACACTGTCAGTTGAATGCACACATTGACAACCATTCAGTTAGATAGCTCCGTTTTGGTTTTAGAAGCAGATATTTCTCTGTACAGCCTATGGTCCCATTCATTCGGGAATATCCCAATGCAGCTCCTAGAAGAAACGTGTTTCTGATTCGCTGAATCTCAACATAGATTCAACTCTCTTAGGTGAACGAATACACAGCAGAGCAGTTTCAAGGAAACCTTTCTCCTGAGTTTTAGACGAAGTTTCCTTCGGTTTAGGACGTATGCCGGAGTTGGGCTGGAAATACCGGTTTTGGGATTCTGCACAGAAAGGGTTTGCAAACCGCTGAATCCACACGTGAGTTTTACTCTGTCAGTTGAATGCACACATTGACAACCATTCAGTTCGATAGCTCCGTTTTGGTTTTAGAAGCAGATATTTCTCTGTACAGCCTATGGTCCCATTCACTCGGGAATATCCCAACACAGATCCTAGAAGAAACGTGTTTCTGACTCGCTGAATCTCAACATAGATTCAACTCTCTTAGGTGAACGAACGCACAGCAGAGCAGTTTCAAGGAAACGTTTCTCCTGAGTTTTAGACGAAGTTTCCTGATGTTTAGTACGTTTGCCGGCATTGGGATGGAAATACCGGTTTTTTGATTCTGCACAGAAAGGGTTTGCAAACCGCTGAATCTACACGTGAGTTTAACTCTGTCAGTTGAATGCACACATTGACAACCATTTTGGTAGACAGCTCCGTTTTGGTTTTAGAAGCAGATATTTTGATGTACAGCCTATTTTCCCATTCACTCGGGAATATACCAATAAACCTCCTAAAAGAAACGTGTTTCTGACTCGCTGAATCTCAACATAGATTCAACTCTCTTAGGTGAACGAACACACAGCAGAACAGTTTCAAGGAAACCTTTCTCCTGAGTTTTAGACGAAGTTTCCTGCGGTTTAGGACGTATGCCGGCATTGGGCTGGAAATACCGGTTTTGGGATTCTGCACAGAAAGGGTTTGCAAACCGCTGAATCCACACGTGAGTTTAACTCTGTCAGTTGAATGCACACATTGACAGCCATTCAGTTAGATAGCTCCGTTTTGGTTTTAGAAGCAGATAGTTCTCTGTACCGCCTATGGTCCCATTCACTCGGGAATATCCCAAAGCAGCTCCTAGAAGAAACGTGTTTCTGACTCGATGAATCTCAACATAGATTCAACTCTCTTAGGTGAACGAAAGCACAGCAGAGCAGTTTCAAGGAAACGTTTCTCCTGAGTTTTAGACGAAGTTTCCGGCGGTTTAGTACATATGCCGGCATTGGGCTGGAAATACCGGAATTGGGATTCTGCACAGAAAGGGTTTGCAAACCGCTGAATCCACACGTGAGTTTAACTCTGTCAGTTGAATGCACACATTGACAACCATTCAGTTCGATATCTCCGTTTTGGTTTTAGAAGCAGATATTTCTCTGTACAGCCTATGGTCCCATTCACTCGGGAATATCCCAACACAGCTCCTAGAAGAAACGTGTTTCTGACTCGCTGAATCTCAACATAGATTCAACTCTCTTAGGTGAACGAACGCACAGCAGAGCAGTTTCAAGGAAACCTTTCTCCTGAGTTTTAGACGAAGTTTCCTGCGGTTTAGGACGTATGCCGGCATTGGGCTGGAAATACCGGTTTTGGGATTCTGCAAAGAAAGGGTTTGCAAACCGCTGAATCCACACGTGAGTTTAACTCTGTCAGTTGAATGCACACATTGACAGCCATTCAGTTAGATAGCTCCGTTTTGGTTTAAAAGCAGATATTTCTCTGTACAGCCTATGGTCCCATTCACTCGGGAATATCAAAACGCAGCTCCTAGAAGAAACGTGTTTCTGACTCGCTGAATCTCAACATAGATTCAACTCTCTTAGGTGAACGAACGCACAGCAGAGCAGTTTCAAGGAAACATTTCTCCTGAGTTTTAGATGAGTTTTCCGGCGGTTTTGTACGTATGCCGGCATTGGGCTGGAAATACCGGTTTTGGGATTCTGCACAGAAACGGTTTGCAAACCGCTGAATGCACACGTGAGTTTATCTCTGTCAGTTGAATGCGCACATTGACAAGCATTCAGTTAGATAGCTCCGTTTTGGTTTTAGAAGCAGATATTTCTCTGTACAGCCTATGGTCCCATTCACTCGGGAATATCCCAACGCAGCTCCTAGAAGAAACGTGTTTCTGACTCGCTGAATCTCAACATAGATTCAACTCTCTTAGGTGAACGAATACACAGCAGAGCAGTTTCAAGGAAACCTTTCTCCTGAGTTTTAGACGAAGTTTCCTTCGGTTTAGGACGTATGCCGGAATTGGGCTGGAAATACCGGTTTTGGGATTCTGCACAGAAAGGGTTTGCAAACCGCTGAATCCACACGTGAGTTTTACTCTGTCAGTTGAATGCACACATTGACAACCATTCAGTTAGATAGCTCCGTTTTGGTTTTAGAAGCAGATATTTCTCTGTACAGCCTATGGTCCCATTCACTCGGGAATATCCCAACGCAGTTCCTAGAAGAAACGTGTTTCTGACTCGCTGAATCTCAACATAGATTCAACTCTCTTAGGTGAACGAACGCACAGCGGAGCAGTTTCAAGGAAACGTTTCTCCTGAGTTTTAGACGAAGTTTCCTGCGGTTTAGTACGTATGCCGGCATTGGGCTGGAAATACCGGTATTGGGATTCTGCACAGAAAGGGTTTGTAAACCGCTGAATCCACACGTCAGTTTAACTCTGTCAGTTGAATGCACACATTGACAACCATTCAGTTAGATAGCTCCGTTTTGGTTTTAGAAGCAGATATTTCTCTGTACAGCCTATGATCCCAATCACTCGGGAATATCCCAACAGAGCTCCTAGAAGAAACGTTTTTCTGACTCGCTGAATCTCAACATAGATTCAACTCTCTTAGGTGAACAAGCGCACAGCAGAGCAGTTTCAAGGAAACGTTTCTCCTGAGCTTTAGACGAAGTTTCCTGCGGTTTAGTACGTATGCCGGCATTGGGATGGAAATACCGGTTTTGGGATTCTGCAAAGAAAGGGTTTGCAAACCGCTGAATCCACACGTGAGTTTACCTCTGTCAGTTGAATGCACACATTGACAGTCATTCAGTTAGATAGCTCCGTTTTGGTTTTAGAAGCAGATATTTCTCTGTACAGCCTATGGTCCCATTCACTCGGAAATATCCCAACGCAGCTCCTAGAAGAAACGTGTTTCTGACTCGCTGAATCTCTACATAGATTCAACTCTCTTAGGTGAACTAACGCACAGCAGAACAGTTTCAAGGAAACGTTTCTCCTGAGATTTAGACGAAGTTTCCTGAAGTTTAGCACGTATGCCGGCATTGGGATGGAAATACCGGTTTTGGGATTCTGCCCAGAAACGGTTTGCAAACCGCTGAATGCACACGTGAGTTTAACTCTGTCAGTTGAATGCACACATTGACAACCATTCAGTTAGATAGCTCCGTTTTGGTTTTAGAAGCAGATATTTCTCTGTACAGCCTATGGTCCCATTCACTCGGGAATATCCCAACGCAGCTCCTCGAAGAAACGTGTTTCTGACTCGAGGAGTCTCAACATAGATTCAACTCGCTTAGGTGAACGAACTCACAGCAGAGCAGTTTCAAGGAAACGTTTCTCCTGAATTTTAGACGAAGTTTACTGCTGTTTAGGACGTATGCCTGCATTGGGCTGGAAATACCGGTTTTGGGATTCTGCACAGAAAGGGTTTGCAAACCGCTGAATCCACACGTGAGTTTAACACTGTCAGTTGAATGCACACATTGACAACCATTCAGTTAGATAGCTCCGTTTTGGTTGTAGAAGCAGATATTTCTCTATTCAGCCTATGGTCCCATTCACTCGGGAATCTCCCAACGCAGCTCCTAGAAGAAACGTGTTTCTGACTCGAGGAGTCTCAACATAGATTCAACTCTCTTAGGTGAACGAACTCACAGCAGAGCAGTTTCAAGGAAACGTTTCTCCTGAGTTTTAGACGAAGTTTACTGCGGTTTAAGACGTATGCCTGCATTGGCCTGGAAATACCGGTTTTGGGATTCTGCACAGAAAGGGTTTGCAAATCGCTGAATCCACACGTGAGTTTAACACTGTCAGTTGAATGCACATATTGACGACCATTCAGTTAGATAGCTCCGTTTTGGTTTTAGAAGCAGATATTTCTCTGTACAGCCTATGGTCCCATTCATTCGGGAATATCCCAACGCAGCTCCTAGAAGAAACGTGTTTCTGATTCGCTGAATCTCAACATAGATTCAACTCTCTTAGGTGAACGAACGCACAGCAGAGCAGTTTCAAGGAAACGTTTCTCCTGAGTTTTAGACGAAGTTTCCTGATGTTTAGTACGTTTGCCGGCATTGGGATGGAAATACCGGTTTTGTGATTCTGCACAGAAAGGGTTTGCAAGCCGCTGAATCTATACGTGAGTTTAACTCTGTCAGTTGAATGCACACATTGACAACCATTTTGGTAGACAGCTCCGTTTTGGTTTTAGAAGCAGGTATTTTGATGTACAGCCTATTTTCCCATTCACTCGGGAATATCCCAATAAACCTCCTAAAAGAAACGTGTTTCTGACTCGCTGAATCTCAACATAGGTTCAACTCTCTTATGTGAACGAACACACAGCAGAGCAGTTTCAAGGAAACCTTTCTCCTGAGTTTTAGACGAAGTTTCCTGCGGTTTAGGACGTATGCCGGCATTGGGCTGGAAATACCGGTTTTGGGATTCTGCACAGAAAGGGTTTGCAAACCGCTGAATCCACACGTGAGTTTTACTCTGTCAGTTGAATGCACACATTGACAGCCATTCAGTTAGATAGCTCCGTTTTGGTTTTAGAAGCAGATAGTTCTCTGTACAGCCTATGTTCCCATTCACTCGGGAATATCCCAACGCAGCTCCTAGAAGAAACGTGTTTCTGACTCGCTGAATCTCAACATAGATTCAACTGTCTTAGGTGTACGAACGCACAGCAGAGCGGTTTCAAGGAAACGTTTCTCCTGAGTTTTAGACGAAGTTTCCGTCGGTTTAGTACATATGCCGGCATTGGGCTGGAAATACCGGTATTGGGATTCTGCACAGAAAGGGTTTGCAAACCGCTGAATCCACACGTGAGTTTAACTCTGTCAGTTGAATGCACACATTGACAACAATTCAGTTAGATAGCTCCGTTTTGGTTTTAGAAGCAGATATTTCTCTGTACAGTCTATGGTTCCATTCACTCGGGAATATCCCAACGCAGCTCCTAGAAGAAACGTGTTTCTGACTCGCTGAATCTCAACATAGATTCAACTCTCTTAGGTGAACAAGCGCACAGCAGAGCAGTTTCAAGGAAACGTTTCTCCTGAGCTTTAGACGAAGTTTCCTGCGGTTTAGTACGTATGCCGGCATTGGGCTGGAAATACCGGTTTTGGGATTCTGCAAAGAAAGGGTTGGCAAACCGCTGAATCCACACGTGAGTTTACCTCTGTCAGTTGAATGCACACATTGACAACCATTCAGTTAGATAGCTCCGTTTTGGTTTTAAAGGAGATATTTCTCTGTACAGCCTATGGTCCCATTCACTCGGGAATATCCCAACGCAGCTCCTAGAAGAAACGTGTTTCTGACTCGCTGAATCTCTACATAGATTCAACTCTCTTAGGTGAACGAACGCACTGCAGAGCAGTTTCAAGGAAACGTTTCTCCTGAGTTTTAGACGAACTTTCCGGCGGTTTAGTACGTATGCCGGCATTGGGCTGGAAATACCGGTATTGGGATTCTGCACAGAAAGGGTTTGCAAACCGCTGAATCCACACGTGAGTTTAACTCTGTCATTTGAATGCACACATTGACAACCATTCAGTTAGATAGCTCCGTTTTGGTTTTAGAAGCAGATATTTCTCTGTACAGCCTATGGTCCCATTCACTCGGGAATATCCCAACACAGCTCCTAGAAGAATCGTGTTTCTGACTCGCTGAATCTCAACATAGATTCAACTCTCTTAGGTGAACTAACGCACAGCAGAGGAGTTTCAAGGAAACGTTTCTCCTGAGATTTAGACGAAGTTTCCTGAAGTTTAGTACGTATGCCGGCATTGGGATGGAAATACCGGTTTTGGGATTCTGCACAGAAACGGTTTGCAAACCGCTGAATCCACACGTGAGTTTAACTCTGTCAGTTGAATGCACACATTGACAACCATTCAGTTAGATAGCTCCGTTTTGGTTTTAGAAGCAGATATTTCTCTGTACAGCCTATGGTCCCATTCACTCGGGAATATCCCAACGCAGCTCCTAGAAGAAACGTGTTTCTGACTCGAGGAGTCTCAACATAGATTCAACTCGCTTAGGTGAACGAACTCACAGCAGAGCAGTTTCAAGGAAACGTTTCTCCTGAATTTTAGACGAAGTTTACTGCTGTTTAGGACGTATGCCTGCATTGGGCTGGAAATACCGGTTTTGGGATTCTGCACAGAAAGGGTTTGCAAACCGCTGAATACACACGTGAGTTTAACACTGTCAGTTGAATGCACACATTGACAACCATTCAGTTAGATAGCTCCGTTTTGGTTGTAGAAGCAGATATTTCTCTGTTCAGCCTATGGTCCCATTCACT
Source organism: Aotus nancymaae (assembly GCF_030222135.1). Taxonomy (NCBI): domain Eukaryota; kingdom Metazoa; phylum Chordata; class Mammalia; order Primates; family Aotidae; genus Aotus; species Aotus nancymaae. The sequence goes on from NW_026988565.1 coordinate 1,751,438, forward strand.
CGGGAATCTCCCAACGCAGCTCCTAGAAGAAACGTGTTTCTGACTCGAGGAGTCTCAACATAGATTCAACTCTCTTAGGTGAACGAACTCACAGCAGAGCAGTTTCAAGGAAACGTTTCTCCTGAGTTTTAGACGAAGTTTACTGCGGTTTAAGACGTATGCCTGCATTGGGCTGGAAATACCGGTTTTGGGATTCTGCACAGAAAGTGTTTGCAAACCGCTGAATCCACACGTGAGTTTAACACTGTCAGTTGAATGCACACATTGACGACCATTCAGTTAGATAGCTCCGTTTTGGGTTTAGAAGCAGATATTTCTCTGTACAGCCTATGGTCCCATTCATTCGGGAATATCCCAACGAAGCTCCTAGAAGAAACGTGTTTCTGATTCGCTGAATCTCAACATAGATTCAACTCTCTTAGGTGAACGAACGCACAGCAGAGCAGTTTCAAGGAAACGTTTCTCCTGAGTTTTAGACGAAGTTTCCTGATGTTTAGTACGTTTGCCGGCATTGGGATGGAAATACCGGTTTTGTGATTCTGCACAGAAAGGGTTTGCAAACCGCTGAATCTACACGTGAGTTTAACTCTGTCAGTTGAATGCACACATTGACAACCATTTTGGTAGACGGCTCCGTTTTGGTTTTAGAAGCGGATATTTTGATGTACAGCCTATTTTCCCATTCACTCGGGAATATCCCAATAAACCTCCTAAAAGAAACGTGTTTCTGACTCGCTGAATCTCAACATAGATTCAACTCTCTTAGGTGAACGAACACACAGCAGAGCAGTTTCAAGGAAACCTTTCTCCTGAGTTTTAGACGAAGTTTCCTGCGGTTTAGGACGTATGCCGGCATTGGGCTGGAAATACCGGATTTGGGATTCTGCACAGAAAGGGTTTGCAAACCGCTGAATCCACAAGTGAGTTTTACTCTGTCAGTTGAATGCACACATTGACAACCATTCAGTTAGATTGCTCCGTTTTGTTTTTAGAAGCAGATAGTTCTCTGTACAGCCTGTGGTCCCATTCACTCGGGAATATCCCAACGCAGCTCCTAGAAGAAACGTGTTTCTGACTCGCTGAATCTCAACATAGATTCAACTGTCTTAGGTGTACGAACGCACAGCAGAGCGGTTTCAAGGAAACGTTTCTCCTGAGTTTTAGACGAAGTTTCCGGCGGTTTAGTACATATGCCGGCATTGGGCTGGAAATACCGGTATTGGGATTCTGCACAGAAAGGGTTTGCAAACCGCTGAATCCACACGTGTGTTTAACTCTGTCAGTTGAATGCACACATTGACAACCATTCAGTTAGATAGCTCCGTTTTGGTTTTAGAAGCAGATATTTCTCTGTACAGTCTATGGTCCCATTCACTCAGGAATATCCCAACACAGCTCCTAGAAGAAACGTGTTTCTGACTCGCTGAATCTCAACATAGATTCAACTCTCTTAGGTGAACGAACGCACAGCAGAGCAGTTTCAAGGAAACGTTTCTCCTGAGTTTTAGACGAAGTTTCCTGCGGTTTAGGACGTATGCCGGCATTGGGCTGGAAATACCGGTTTTGGGATTCTGCACAGAAAGGGTTTGCAAACCGCTGAATCCACACGTGAGTTTAACTCTGTCAGTTGAATGCACACATTGACAACCATTCAGTTAGATAGCTCCGTTTTGGTTTTAGAAGCAGATATTTCTCTGTACAGCCTATGGTCCCATTCACTCGGGAATATCCCAACGCAGCTCCTAGAAGAAACGTGTTTCTGACTCGCTGAATCTCAACATAGATTCAACTCTCTTAGGTGAACAAGCGCACAGCAAGGAGTTTCAAGGAAACGTTTCTCCTGAGCTTTAGACGAAGTTTCCTGCGGTTTAGTACGTATGCCTGCATTGGGCTGGAAATACCGGTTTTGGGATTCTGCACAGAAAGGGTTTGCAAACCGCTGAATCAACACGTGAGTTTAACTCTGTCAGTTGAATGCACACATTGACAACCATTCAGTTAGATAGCTCCGTTTTGGTTTTAGAAGCAGATATTTCTCTGTACAGCCTATGGTCCCATTCACTCGGGAATATCCCAACGCAGCTCCTAGAAGAAACGTGTTTCTGACTCGAGGAGTCTCAACATAGATTCAACTCGCTTAGGTGAACGAACTCACAGCAGAGCAGTTTCAAGGAAACGTTTCTCCTGAATTTTAGACGAAGTTTACTGCTGTTTAGGACGTATGCCTGCATTGGGCTGGAAATACCGGTTTTGGGATTCTGCACAGAAAGGGTTTGCAAACCGCTGAATCCACACGTGAGTTTAACACTGTCAGTTGAATGCACACATTGACAACCATTCAGTTAGATAGCTCCGTTTTGGTTGTAGAAGCAGATATTTCTCTGTTCAGCCTATGGTCCCATTCACTCGGGAATCTCCCAACGCAGCTCCTAGAAGAAACGTGTTTCTGACTCGAGGAGTCTCAACATAGATTCAACTCTCTTAGGTGAACGAACTCACAGCAGAGCAGTTTCAAGGAAACGTTTCTCCTGAGTTTTAGACGAAGTTTACTGCCATTTAAGACGTATGCCTGCATTGGCCTGGAAATACCGGTTTTGGGATTCTGCACAGAAAGGGTTTGCAAACCGCTGAATCCACACGTGAGTTTAACACTGTCAGTTGAATGCACACATTGACGACCATTCAGTTAGATAGCTCCGTTTTGGTTTTAGAAGCAGATATTTCTCTGTACAGCCTATGGTCCCATTCATTCGGGAATATCCCAACGCAGCTCCTAGAAGAAACGTGTTTCTGATTCGCTGAATCTCAACATAGATTCAACTCTCTTAGGTGAACGAACGCACAGCAGAGCAGTTTCAAGGAAACGTTTCTCCTGAGTTTTAGACGAAGTTTCCTGATGTTTAGTACGTTTGCCGGCATTGGGATGGAAATACCGGTTTTGTGATTCTGCACAGAAAGGGTTTGCAAACCGCTGAATCTACACGTGAGTTTAACTCTGTCAGTTGAATGCACACATTGACAACCATTTTGGTAGACAGCTCCGTTTTGGTTTTAGAAGCAGATATTTTGATGTACAGCCTATTTTCCCATTCACTCGGGAATATCCCAATAAACCTCCTAAAAGAAACGTGTTTCTGACTCGCTGAATCTCAACATAGATTCAACTCTCTTAGGTGAACGAACACACAGCAGAGCAGTTTCAAGGAAACCTTTCTCCTGAGTTTTAGACGAAGTTTCCTGCGGTTTAGGACGTATGCCGGCATTGGGCTGGAAATACCGGTTTTGGGATTCTGCACAGAAAGGGTTTGCAAACCGCTGAATCCACACGTGAGTTTAACTCTGTCAGTTGAATGCACACATTGACAGCCATTCAGTTAGATAGCTCCGTTTTGGTTTTAGAAGCAGATAGTTCTCTGTACCGCCTATGGTCCCATTCACTCGGGAATATCCCAAAGCAGCTCCTAGAAGAAACGTGTTTCTGACTCGATGAATCTCAACATAGATTCAACTCTCTTAGGTGAACGAAAGCACAGCAGAGCAGTTTCAAGGAAACCTTTCTCCTGAGTTTTAGACGAAGTTTCCGACGGTTTAGTACGTATGCCGGCATTGGGCTGGAAATACCGGAATTGGGATTCTGCACAGAAAGGGTTTGCAAACCGCTGAATCCACACGTGGGTTTAACTCTGTCAGTTGAATGCACACATTGACAACCATTCAGTTCGATATCTCCGTTTTGGTTTTAGAAGCAGATATTTCTCTGTACAGCCTATGGTCCCATTCACTCGGGAATATCCCAATAAACCTCCTAAAAGAAACGTGTTTCTGACTCGCTGAATCTCAACATAGATTCAACTCTCTTAGGTGAACGAACACACAGCAGAGCAGTTTCAAGGAAACCTTTCTCCTGAGTTTTAGACGAAGTTTCCTGCGGTTTAGGACGTATGCCGGCATTGGGCTGGAAATACCGGTTTTGGGATTCTGCAAAGAAAGGGTTTGCAAACCGCTGAATCCACACGTGAGTTTAACTCTGTCAGTTGAATGCACACATTGACAGCCATTCAGTTAGATAGCTCCGTTTTGGTTTAAAAGCAGATATTTCTCTGTACAGCCTATGGTCCCATTCACTCGGGAATATCAAAACGCAGCTCCTAGAAGAAACGTGTTTCTGACTCGCTGAATCTCAACATAGATTCAACTCTCTTAGGTGAACGAACGCACAGCAGAGCAGTTTCAAGGAAACATTTCTCCTGAGTTTTAGACGAGTTTTCCGGCGGTTTTGTACGTATGCCGGCATTGGGCTGGAAATACCGGTTTTGGGATTCTGCACAGAAACGGTTTGCAAACCGCTGAATGCACACGTGAGTTTAACTCTGTCAGTTGAATGCGCACATTGACAAGCATTCAGTTAGATAGCTCCGTTTTGGTTTTAGAAGCAGATATTTCTCTGTACAGCCTATGGTCCCATTCACTCGGGAATATCCCAACGCAGCTCCTAGAAGAAACGTGTTTCTGACTCGACGAATCTCAACATAGATTCAACTCTCTTAGGTGAACGAATACACAGCAGAGCAGTTTCAAGGAAACCTTTCTCCTGAGTTTTAGACGAAGTTTCCTTCGGTTTAGGACGTATGCCGGAATTGGGCTGGAAATACCGGAATTGGGATTCTGCACAGAAAGGGTTTGCAAACCGCTGAATCCACACGTGAGTTTAACTCTGTCAGTTGAATGCACACATTGACAACCATTCAGTTCGATAGCTCCGTTTTGGTTTTAGAAGCAGATATTTCTCTGTACAGCCTATGGTCCCATTCACTCGGGAATATCCCAACACAGCTCCTAGAAGAAACGTGTTTCTGACTCGCTGAATCTCAACATAGATTCAACTCTCTTAGGTGAACGAACGCACAGCAGAGCAGTTTCAAGGAAACGTTTCTCCTGAGTTTTAGACGAAGTTTCCTGATGTTTAGTACGTTTGCCGGCATTGGGATGGAAATACCGGTTTGTGATTCTGCATAGAAAGGGTTTGCAAACGCTGAATCTACACGTGAATTTAACTCTGTCAGTTGAATGCACACATTGACATCCATTTTGTTAGACAGCTCCGTTTTGGTTTTAGAAGCAGATATTTCGCTGTACAGCCTATGGTCCCATTCACTCGGGAATATCCCAATAAACCTCCTAAAAGAAACGTGTTTCTGACTCGCTGAATCTCAACATAGATTCAACTCTCTTAGGTGAACGAACACACAGCAGAGCAGTTTCAAGGAAACCTTTCTCCTGAGTTTTAGACGAAGTTTCCTGCGGTTTAGGACGTATGCCGGCATTGGGCTGGAAATACCGGTTTTGGGATTCTGCACAGAAAGGGTTTGCAAACCGCTGAATCCACACGTGAGTTTTACTCTGTCAGTTGAATGCACACATTGACAACCATTCAGTTAGATAGCTCCGTTTTGGTTTTAGAAGCAGATATTTCTCTGTACAGTCTATGGTCCCATTCACTTGGGAATATCCCAACACAGCTCCTAGAAGAAACGTGTTTCTTACTCGCTGAATCTCAACATAGATTCAACTCTCTTAGGTGAACGAACGCACAGCAGAGCAGTTTCAAGGAAACGTTTCTCCTGAGTTTTAGACGAAGTTTCCTGCGGTTCAGTACGTATGCCGACATTGGGCTGGAAATACCGGTTTTGGGATTCTGCAAAGAAAGGGTTTGCCAACCGCTGAATCCACACGTGAGTTTAACTCTGTCAGTTGAATGCACACATTGACAGCCATTCAGTTAGATAGCTCCGTTTTGGTTTTAGAAGCAGATATTTCTCTGTACAGCCTATGGTCCCATTCACTCGGGAATATCCCAAAGCAGCTCCTAGAAGAAACGTGTTTCTGACTCGATGAATCTCAACATAGATTCAACTCTCTTAGGTGAACGAAAGCACAGCAGAGCAGTTTCAAGGAAACGTTTCTCCTGAGTTTTAGACGAAGTTTCCGGCGGTTTAGTACGTATGCCGGCATTGGGCTGGAAATACCGGAATTGGGATTCTGCACAGAAAGGGTTTGCAAACCGCTGAATCCACACGTGAGTTTAACTCTGTCAGTTGAATGCACACATTGACAACCATTCAGTTCGATAGCTCCGTTTTGGTTTTAGAAGCAGATATTTCTCTGTACAGCCTATGGTCCCATTCACTCGGGAATGTCCCAACACAGCTCCTAGAAGAAACGTATTTCTGACTCGCTGAATCTCAACATAGATTCAACTCTCTTAGGTGAACGAACGCACAGCAGAGCAGTTTCAAGGAAACGTTTCTCCTGAGTTTTAGACGAAGTTTCCTGATGTTTAGTACGTTTGCCGGCATTGGGATGGAAATACCGCTTTTGTGATTCTGCACAGAAAGGGTTTGCAAACCGCTGAATCTACACGTGATTTTAACTCTGTCAGTTGAATGCACACATTGACATCCATTTTGTTAGACAGCTCCGTTTTGGTTTTAGAAGCAGATATTTCGCTGTACAGCCTATGGTCCCATTCACTCGGGAATATCCCAATAAACCTCCTAGAAGAAACGTGTTTCTGACTCGCTGAATCTCAACATAGATTCAACTCTCTTAGGTGAACGAACGCACAGCAGAGCAGTTTCAAGGAAACGTTTCTCGTGAGTTTCAGACGAAGTTTCCTGCGTTTTAGTACGTATGCCGGCATTGGGCTGGAAATACCGGTATTGGGATTCTGCACAGAAAGGGTTTGCAAACCGCTGAATCCACACGTCAGTTTATCTCCGTCAGTTGAATGCACACATTGACAACCATTCAGTTAGATTGCTCCGTTTTGGTTTTAGAAGCAGATATTTCTCTGTACAGCCTATGGTCCCATTCACTCGGGAATATCCCAAAGCAGCTCCTAGAAGAAACGTGTTTCTGACTCGCTGAATCTCAACATAGATTCAACTCTCTTAGGTGAACGAAAGCACAGCAGAGCAGTTTCAAGGAAACGTTTCTCCTGAGTTTTAGACGAAGTTTCCGGCGGTTTAGTACGTATGCCGGCATTGGGCTGGAAATACCGGAATTGGGATTCTGCACAGAAAGGGTTTGCAAACCGCTGATTCCACACGTGAGTTTAACTCTGTCAGTTGAATGCACACATTGATAACCATTCAGATAGATAGCTCCGTTTTGGTTTTAGAAGAAGATATTTCTCTGTACAGTCTATGGTCCCATTCACTCGGGAATAACCCAACGCAGCTCCTAGAAAAAAGTGTTTCTGACTCGCTGAATCTCAACATAGATTCAACTCTCTTAGTTGAACGAACGCACAGCGGAGCAGTTTCAAGGAAACGTTCCTCCTGAGATTTAGACGAAGTTTCCTGTGGTTTAGTACATATGCCGGCATTGGAATGGAAATACCGGTTTTGGGATTCTGCACACAAACGGTTTGCAAACCGCCAAATTCACACGAGAGTTTAACTCTGTCAGTTGAATGCACACATTGACAACCATTCAGTTAGATAGCTCCGTTTTGGTTTTAGAAGCAGATATTTCTCTGTACAGCCTATGGTCCCATTCACTCGGGAATATCCCTACGCAGCTCCTAGAAGAAACGTGTTTCTGATTCGCTGAATCTCAACATAGATTCAACTCTCTTAGGTGAACGAACGCACAGCAGAGTAGTTTCAAGGAAACGTTTCTCCTGAGTTTCAGACGAAGTTTCCTGCGGTTTAGTCCGTATGCCGGCATTGGGCTGGAAATACCGGTATTGGGATTCTGCACAGAAAGGGTTTGCAAACCGCTGAATCCACACGTCAGTTTATCTCCGTCAGTTGAATGCACACATTGACAACCATTCAGTTAGATTGCTCCGTTTTGGTTTTAGAAGCAGATATTTCTCTGTACAGCCTATGGTCCCATTCACTCGGGAATATCCCAAAGCAGCTCCTAGAAGAAACGTGTTTCTGACTCGCTGAATCTCAACATAGATTCAACTCTCTTAGGTGAACGAAAGCACAGCAGAGCAGTTTCAAGGAAACGTTTCTCCTGAGTTTTAGACGAAGTTTCCGGCGGTTTAGTACGTATGCCGGCATTGGGCTGGAAATACCGGAATTGGGATTCTGCACAGAAAGGGTTTGCAAACCGCTGATTCGACACGTGAGTTTAACTCTGTCAGTTGAATGCACACATTGATAACCATTCAGTTAGATAGCTCCGTTTTGGTTTTAGAAGAAGATATTTCTCTGTACAGTCTATGGTCCCATTCACTCGGGAATAACCCAACGCAGCTCCTAGAAAAAAGTGTTTCTAACTCGCTGAATCTCAACATAGATTCAACTCTCTTAGTTGAACGAACGCACAGCAGAGCAGTTTCAAGGAAACGTTCCTCCTGAGTTTTAGACGAAGTTTCCTGTGGTTTAGTACATATGCCGGCATTGGAATGGAAATACCGGTTTTGGGATTCTGCACACAAACGGTTTGCAAACCGCCAAATTCACACGAGAGTTTAACTCTGTCAGTTGAATGCACACATTGACAACCATTCAGTTAGAATGCTCCGTTTTGGTTTTAGAATCAGATATTTCTCTGTACAGCCTATGGTCCCATTCACTCGGGAATATCCCAACGCAGCTCCTAGAAGAAGCGTGTTTCTGACTCGCTGAATCTCAACATAGATTCAGCTCTCTTAATTGAACGAAGGCAGAGCAGAGCAGTTTCAAGAAAACGTTTCTCCTTACTTTAGACGAAGTTTCCTCCGGTTTAGTACGTATGCCGGCATTGGGCTGGAAATACCGGTTTTGGGATTCTGCACAGAAAGGGTTTGCAAACCGCTGATTCCTCACGTGAGTTTAATTCTGTAAGTTGAATGCACACATTGACAACCATTCAGTTAGGTAGCTCCGTTTTGGTTTTAGAAGCAGATATTTCTGTGTACAGCCTATGGTCCCATTCACTCGGGAATAACCCAACGCAGCTCCTAGAAGAAACGTGTTTCTGACTCGCTGAATCTCAACATAGATTCAACTGTCTTAGGTGATCGAACGCACAGCAGAGCAGTTTCAAGGAAACGTTTCTCCTGCGTTTTAGACGAAGTTTCCTGCGGTTTAGCACGTATGCTGGCATTGGGCTGGAAATACCGGTTTTGGGATTCTGCACAGAAAGCGTTTGGAAACCGCTGAATCCATACGTGAGATGAACTCTTTCAGTTGAATGCACACATTGACAACCATTCAGTTAGATAGCTCCGTTTTGGTTTTAGAAGCAGATATTTCTCTGTACAGCCTATGGTCCCATTCACTCGGGAATATCCCAACGCAGCTCCTAGAAGAAACGTGTCTATGACTCGCTGAATCCCAGCATAGATTCAACTCTCTTAGTTGAACGAACGCACAGCAGAGCAGTTTCAAGGAAACGTTTCTCCTTAGTTTTAGACGAAGTTTACTGCTGTTTGGTACGTATGCCGGCATAGGGATGGAAATACCGGTTTTGCGATTCTGCACAGAAATGGTTTGCAAACCGCTGAATTCACACGTGAGTTTAACTCTGTCAGTTGAATGCACACATTGACAACCATTCAGTTAGATAGCTCCGTTTCGGTTTAGAAGCAGATATTTCTCTGTACAACCTATGGTCCCATTCACTCGGGAATATCCCAACGCAGCTCCTAGAAGAAACGTGTTTCTGATTCGCTGAATCTCAACATAGATTCAACTCTCTTAGGTGAACGAACGCACAGCAGAGCAGTTTCAAGGAAACGTTTCTCCTGAGTTTCAGACGAAGTTTCCTGTGGTTTAGTACGTATGCCGGCATTGGGCTGGAAATACCGGTATTGGGATTCTGCAGAGAAAGGGTTTGCAAACCGCTGAATCCACACGTCAGTTTATCTCTGTCAGTTGAATGCACGCATTGACAACCATTTTGTTAGACAGCTCCGTTTTGGTTTTAGAAGCAGATATTTCGATGTACAGCCTATTTTCCCATTCACTCGGGAATATCCCAATAAACCTCCTAAAAGAAACGTGTTTCTGACTCGCTGAATCTCAACATAGATTCAACTCTCTTAGGTGAACGAACACACAGCAGAGCAGTTTCAAGGAAACCTTTCTCCTGAGTTTTAGACGAAGATTCCTGCGCTTTAGGACGTATGCTGGCATAGGGCTGGAAATACCGGTTTTGGGATTCTGCACAGAAAGGGTTTGCAAACCGCTGAATCCACACGTGAGTTTTACTCTGTCAGTTGAATGCACACATTGACAACCATTCAGTTAGATAGCTCCGTTTTGGTTTTAGAAGCAGATAGTTCTCTGTACAGCCTATGGTCCCATTCACTCGGGAATATCCCAACGCAGCTCCTAGAAGAAACGTGTTTCTGACTCGCTGAATCTCAACATAGATTCAACTCTCTTAGGTGAACAAGCGCACAGCAGAGCAGTTTCAAGGAAACGTTTCTCCTGAGTTTTAGACGAAGTTTCCTGCGGTTTAGTACGTATGCCGGCATTGGGCTGGAAATACCGGTTTTGGGATTCTGCAAAGAAAGGGTTTGCAAACCGCTGAATCCACACGTGAGTTTTCCTCTGTCAGTTGAATGCACACATTGACAACCATTCAGTTAGATAGCTCCGTTTTGGTTTTAGAAGCAGATATTTCTCTGTACAGCCTATGGTCCCATTCACTCGGGAATATCCCAACGCAGCTCCTAGAAGAAACGTGTTTCTGACTCGCTGAATCTCTACATAGATTCAACTCTCTTAGGTGAACGAACGCACTGCAGAGCAGTTTGAAGGAAACGTTTCTCCTGAGTTTTAGACGAAGTTTCCGGCGGTTTAGCACCTATGCCGGCATTGGGCTGGAAATACCGGTATTGGGATTCTGCACAGAAAGGGTTAGCAAACCGCAGAATCCACACGTGAGTTTAACTCTGTCATTTGAATGCACACATTGACAACCATTCAGTTAGATTGCTCCGTTTTGGTTATAGAAGCAGATATTTCTCTGTACAGCCTATGGTCCCATTCACTCGGGAATATCCCAAAGCAGCTCCTAGAAGAAACGTGTTTCTGACTCGCTGAATCTCAACATAGATTCAACTCTCTTAGGTGAACGAAAGCACAGCAGAGCAGTTTCAAGGAAACGTTTCTCCTGAGTTTTAGACGAAGTTTCCGGCGGTTTAGTACGTATGCCGGCATTGGGCTGGAAATACCGGAATTGGGATTCTGCACAGAAAGGGTTTGCAAACCGCTGATTCCACACCTGAGTTTAACTCTGTCAGTTGAATGCACACATTGATAACCATTCAGTTAGATAGCTCCGTTTTGGTTTTAGAAGAAGATATTTCTCTGTACAGTCTATGGTCCCATTCACTCGGGAATAACCCAACGCAGCTCCTAGAAAAAAGTGTTTCTGACTCGCTGAATCTCAACATAGATTCAACTCTCTTAATTGAACGAACGCACAGCAGAGCAGTTTCAAGGAAACGTTCCTCCTGAGTTTTAGACGAAGTTTCCTGTGGTTTAGTACATATGCCGGCATTGGAATGGAAATACCGGTTTTGGGATTCTGCACACAAACGGTTTGCAAACCGCCAAATTCACACGAGAGTTTAACTCTGTCAGTTGAATGCACACATTGACAACCATTCAGTTAGAATGCTCCGTTTTGGTTTTAGAATCAGATATTTCTCTGTACAGCCTATGGTCCCATTCACTCGGGAATATCCCAACGCAGCTCCTAGAAGAAGCGTGTTTCTGACTCGCTGAATCTCAACATAGATTCAGCTCTCTTAATTGAACGAAGGCAGAGCAGAGCAGTTTCAAGAAAACGTTTCTCCTTACTTTAGACGAAGTTTCCTCCGGTTTAGTACGTATGCCGGCATTGGGCTGGAAATACCGGTTTTGGGATTCTGCACAGAAAGGGTTTGCAAACCGCTGATTCCTCACGTGAGTTTAATTCTGTAAGTTGAATGCACACATTGACAACCATTCAGTTAGGTAGCTCCGTTTTGGTTTTAGAAGCAGATATTTCTGTGTACAGCCTATGGTCCCATTCACTCGGGAATAACCCAACGCAGCTCCTAGAAGAAACGTGTTTCTGACTCGCTGAATCTCAACATAGATTCAACTGTGTTAGGTGATCGAACGCACAGCAGAGCAGTTTCAAGGAAACGTTTCTCCTGCGTTTTAGACGAAGTTTCCTGCGGTTTAGCACGTATGCTGGCATTGGGCTGGAAATACCGGTTTTGGGATTCTGCACGGAAAGCGTTTGGAAACCGCTGAATCCATACGTGAGATGAACTCTTTCAGTTGAATGCACACATTGACAACCATTCAGTTAGAAAGCTCCGTTTTGGTTTTAGAAGCAGATATTTCTCTGTACAGCCTATGGTCCCATTCACTCGGGAATATCCCAACGCAGCTCCTAGAAGAAACGTGTCTATGACTCGCTGAATCCCAGCATAGATTCAACTCTCTTAGTTGAACGAACGCACAGCAGAGCAGTTTCAAGGAAACGTTTCTCCTTAGTTTTAGACGAAGTTTACTGCTGTTTGGTACGTATGCCGGCATAGGGATGGAAATACCGGTTTTGCGATTCTGCACAGAAATGGTTTGCAAACCGCTGAATTCACACGTGAGTTTAACTCTGTCAGTTGAATGCACACATTGACAACCATTCAGTTAGATAGCTCCGTTTCGGTTTTAGAAGCAGATATTTCTCTGTACAACCTATGGTCCCATTCACTCGGGAATATCCCAACGCAGCTCCTAGAAGAAACGTGTTTCTGATTCGCTGAATCTCAACATAGATTCAACTCTCTTAGGTGAACGAACGCACAGCAGAGCAGTTTCAAGGAAACGTTTCTCCTGAGTTTCAGACGAAGTTTCCTGTGGTTTAGTACGTATGCCGGCATTGGGCTGGAAATACCGGTATTGGGATTCTGCAGAGAAAGGGTTTGCAAACCGCTGAATCCACACGTCAGTTTATCTCTGTCAGTTGAATGCACGCATTGACAACCATTTTGTTAGACAGCTCCGTTTTGGTTTTAGAAGCAGATATTTCGATGTACAGCCTATTTTCCCATTCACTCGGGAATATCCCAATAAACCTCCTAAAAGAAACGTGTTTCTGACTCGCTGAATCTCAACATAGATTCAACTCTCTTAGGTGAACGAACACACAGCAGAGCAGTTTCAAGGAAACCTTTCTCCTGAGTTTTAGACGAAGATTCCTGCGCTTTAGGACGTATGCTGGCATAGGGCTGGAAATACCGGTTTTGGGATTCTGCACAGAAAGGGTTTGCAAACCGCTGAATCCACACGTGAGTTTTACTCTGTCAGTTGAATGCACACATTGACAACCATTCAGTTAGATAGCTCCGTTTTGGTTTTAGAAGCAGATAGTTCTCTGTACAGCCTATGGTCCCATTCACTCGGGAATATCCCAACGCAGCTCCTAGAAGAAACGTGTTTCTGACTCGCTGAATCTCAACATAGATTCAACTCTCTTAGGTGAACAAGCGCACAGCAGAGCAGTTTCAAGGAAACGTTTCTCCTGAGTTTTAGACGAAGTTTCCTGCGGTTTAGTACGTATGCCGGCATTGGGCTGGAAATACCGGTTTTGGGATTCTGCAAAGAAAGGGTTTGCAAACCGCTGAATCCACACGTGAGTTTACCTCTGTCAGTTGAATGCACACATTGACAACCATTCAGTTAGATAGCTCCGTTTTGGTTTTAGAAGCAGATATTTCTCTGTACAGCCTATGGTCCCATTCACTCGGGAATATCCCAACGCAGCTCCTAGAAGAAACGTGTTTCTGACTCGCTGAATCTCTACATAGATTCAACTCTCTTAGGTGAACGAACGCACTGCAGAGCAGTTTGAAGGAAACGTTTCTCCTGAGTTTTAGACGAAGTTTCCGGCGGTTTAGCACCTATGCCGGCATTGGGCTGGAAATACCGGTATTGGGATTCTGCACAGAAAGGGTTAGCAAACCGCAGAATCCACACGTGAGTTTAACTCTGTCATTTGAATGCACACATTGACAACCATTCAGTTAGATTGCTCCGTTTTGGTTATAGAAGCAGATATTTCTCTGTACAGCCTATGGTCCCATTCACTCGGGAATATCCCAAAGCAGCTCCTAGAAGAAACGTGTTTCTGACTCGCTGAATCTCAACATAGATTCAACTCTCTTAGGTGAACGAAAGCACAGCAGAGCAGTTTCAAGGAAACGTTTCTCCTGAGTTTTAGACGAAGTTTCCGGCGGTTTAGTACGTATGCCGGCATTGGGCTGGAAATACCGGAATTGGGATTCTGCACAGAAAGGGTTTGCAAACCGCTGATTCCACACCTGAGTTTAACTCTGTCAGTTGAATGCACACATTGATAACCATTCAGTTAGATAGCTCCGTTTTGGTTTTAGAAGAAGATATTTCTCTGTACAGTCTATGGTCCCATTCACTCGGGAATAACCCAACGCAGCTCCTAGAAAAAAGTGTTTCTGACTCGCTGAATCTCAACATAGATTCAACTCTCTTAGTTGAACGAACGCACAGCAGAGCAGTTTCAAGGAAACGTTCCTCCTGAGTTTTAGACGAAGTTTCCTGTGGTTTAGTACATATGCCGGCATTGGAATGGAAATACCGGTTTTGGGATTCTGCACACAAACGGTTTGCAAACCGCCAAATTCACACGAGAGTTTAACTCTGTCAGTTGAATGCACACATTGACAACCATTCAGTTAGAATGCTCCGTTTTGGTTTTAGAATCAGATATTTCTCTGTACAGCCTATGGTCCCATTCACTCGGGAATATCCCAACGCAGCTCCTAGAAGAAGCGTGTTTCTGACTCGCTGAATCTCAACATAGATTCAGCTCTCTTAATTGAACGAAGGCAGAGCAGAGCAGTTTCAAGAAAACGTTTCTCCTTACTTTAGACGAAGTTTCCTCCGGTTTAGTACGTATGCCGGCATTGGGCTGGAAATACCGGTTTTGGGATTCTGCACAGAAAGGGTTTGCAAACCGCTGATTCCTCACGTGAGTTTAATTCTGTAAGTTGAATGCACACATTGACAACCATTCAGTTAGGTAGCTCCGTTTTGGTTTTAGAAGCAGATATTTCTGTGTACAGCCTATGGTCCCATTCACTCGGGAATAACCCAACGCAGCTCCTAGAAGAAACGTGTTTCTGACTCGCTGAATCTCAACATAGATTCAACTGTGTTAGTTGATCGAACGCACAGCAGAGCAGTTTCAAGGAAACGTTTCTCCTGCGTTTTAGACGAAGTTTCCTGCGGTTTAGCACGTATGCTGGCATTGGGCTGGAAATACCGGTTTTGGGATTCTGCACAGAAAGCGTTTGGAAACCGCTGAATCCATACGTGAGATGAACTCTTTCAGTTGAATGCACACATTGACAACCATTCAGTTAGAAAGCTCCGTTTTGGTTTTAGAAGCAGATATTTCTCTGTACAGCCTATGGTCCCATTCACTCGGGAATATCCCAACGCAGCTCCTAGAAGAAACGTGTCTATGACTCGCTGAATCCCAGCATAGATTCAACTCTCTTAGTTGAACGAACGCACAGCAGAGCAGTTTCAAGGAAACGTTTCTCCTTAGTTTTAGACGAAGTTTACTGCTGTTTGGTACGTATGCCGGAATAGGGATGGAAATACCGGTTTTGCGATTCTGCACAGAAATGGTTTGCAAACCGCTGAATTCACACGTGAGTTTAACTCTGTCAGTTGAATGCACACATTGACAACCATTCAGTTAGATAGCTCCGTTTCGGTTTTAGAAGCAGATATTTCTCTGTACAACCTATGGTCCCATTCACGCGGGAATATCCCAACGCAGCTCCTAGAAGAAACGTGTTTCTGATTCGCTGAATCTCAACATAGATTCAACTCTCTTAGGTGAACGAACGCACAGCAGAGCAGTTTCAAGGAAACGTTTCTCCTGAGTTTCAGACGAAGTTTCCTGTGGTTTAGTACGTATGCCGGCATTGGGCTGGAAATACCGGTATTGGGATTCTGCAGAGAAAGGGTTTGCAAACCGCTGAATCCACACGTCAGTTTATCTCTGTCAGTTGAATGCACGCATTGACAACCATTTTGTTAGACAGCTCCGTTTTGGTTTTAGAAGCAGATATTTCGATGTACAGCCTATTTTCCCATTCACTCGGGAATATCCCAATAAACCTCCTAAAAGAAACGTGTTTCTGACTCGCTGAATCTCAACATAGATTCAACTCTCTTAGGTGAACGAACACACAGCAGAGCAGTTTCAAGGAAACCTTTCTCCTGAGTTTTAGACGAAGTTTCCTGCGCTTTAGGACGTATGCTGGCATAGGGCTGGAAATACCGGTTTTGGGATTCTGCACAGAAAGGGTTTGCAAACCGCTGAATCCACACGTGAGTTTTACTCTGTCAGTTGAATGCACACATTGACAACCATTCAGTTAGATAGCTCCGTTTTGGTTTTAGAAGCAGATAGTTCTCTGTACAGCCTATGGTCCCATTCACTCGGGAATATCCCAACGCAGCTCCTAGAAGAAACGTGTTTCTGACTCGCTGAATCTCAACATAGATTCAACTCTCTTAGGTGAACGAACGCACAGCAGAGCAGTTTCAAGGAAACGTTTCTCCTGAGTTTTAGACGAAGTTTCCTGCGGTTTAGTACGTATGCCGGCATTGGGCTGGAAATACCGGTTTTGGGATTCTGCAAAGAAAGGGTTTGCAAACCGCTGAATCCACACGTGAGTTTACCTCTGTCAGTTGAATGCACACATTGACAACCATTCAGTTAGATAGCTCCGTTTTGGTTTTAGAAGCAGATATTTCTCTGTACAGCCTATGGTCCCATTCACTCGGGAATATCCCAACGCAGCTCCTAGAAGAAACGTGTTTCTGACTCGCTGAATCTCTACATAGATTCAACTCTCTTAGGTGAACGAACGCACTGCAGAGCAGTTTCAAGGAAACGTTTCTCCTGAGTTTTAGACGAAGTTTCCGGCGGTTTAGCACGTATGCCGGCATTGGGCTGGAAATACCGGTATTGGGATTCTGCACAGAAAGGGTTAGCAAACCGCAGAATCCACACGTGAGTTTAACTCTGTCATTTGAATGCACACATTGACAACCATTCAGTTAGATAGCTCCGTTTTGGTTTTAGAAGCAGATATTTCTCTGTACAGCCTATGGTCCCATTCACTCGGGAATATCCCAACACAGCTCCTAGAAGAATCGTGTTTCTGACTCGCTGAATCTCAACATAGATTCAACTCTCTTAGGTGAACGAACACACAGCAGAGCAGTTTCAAGGAAACCTTTCTCCTGAGTTTTAGACGAAGTTTCCTGAAGTTTAGTACGTATGCCGGCATTGGGATGGAAATACCGGGTTTGGGATTCTGCACAGAAACGGTTTGCAAACCGCTGAATGCACACGTGAGTTTAACTCTGTCAGTTGAATGCACACATTGACAACCATTCAGTTAGATAGCTCCGTTTTGGTTTTAGAAGCAGATATTTCTCTGTACAGCCTATGGTCCCATTCACTCGGGAATATCCCAACGCAGCTCCTAGAAGAAACGTGTTTCTGACTCGAGGAGTCTCAACATAGATTCAACTGGCTTAGGTGAACGAACTCACAGCAGAGCAGTTTCAAGGAAACGTTTCTCCTGAATTTTAGACGAAGTTTACTGCTGTTTAGGACGTATGCCTGCATTGGGCTGGAGATACCGGTTTTGGGATTCTGCACAGAAAGGGTTTGCAAACCGCTGAATCCACACGTGAGTTTAACACTGACAGTTGAATGCACACATTGACAACCATTCAGTTAGATAGCTCCGTTTTGGTTTTAGAAGCAGATATTTCTCTGTTCAGCCTATGGTCCCATTCACTCGGGAATATCCCAACGCAGCTCCTAGAAGAAACGTGTTTCTGACTCGAGGAGTCTCAACATAGATTCAACTCTCTTAGGTGAACGAACTCACAGCAGAGCAGTTTCAAGGAAACGTTTCTCCTGAGTTTTAGACGAAGTTTACTGCGGTTTAAGACGTATGCCTGCATTGGCCTGGAAATACCGGTTTTGGGATTCTGCACAGAAAGGGTTTGCAAACCGCTGAATCCACACGTGAGTTTAACACTGTCAGTTGAATGCACACATTGACAACCATTCAGTTAGATAGCTCCGTTTTGGTTTTAGAAGCAGATATTTCTCTGTACAGCCTATGGTCCCATTCATTCGGGAATATCCCAACGCAGCTCCTAGAAGAAACGGGTTTCTGATTCGCTGAATCTCAACATAGATTCAACTCTCTTAGGTGAACGAACGCACAGCAGAGCAGTTTCAAGGAAACGTTTCTCCAGAGTTTCAGACGAAGTTTCCTGCGGTTTAGTACGTATGCCGGCATTGGGCTGGAAATACCGGTATTGGGATTCTGCACAGAAAGGGTTTGCAAACCGCTGAATCCACACGTCAGTTTATCTCTGTCAGTTGAATGCACACATTGACAACCATTCAGTTAGATTGCTCCGTTTTGGTTTTAGAAGCAGATATTTCTCTGTACAGCCAATGGTCCCATTCACTCGGGAATATCCCAAAGCAGCTCCTAGAAGAAACGTGTTTCTGACTCGCTGAATCTCAACATAGATTCAACTCTCTTAGGTGAACGAAAGCACAGCAGAGCAGTTTCAAGGAAACGTTTCTCCTGAGTTTTAGACGAAGTTTCCGGCGGTTTAGTACGTATGCCGGCATTGGGCTGGAAATACCGGAATTGGGATTCTGCACAGAAAGGGTTTGCAAACCGCTGAATCCACACGTGAGTTTAACTCTGTCAGATGAATGCACACATTGACAACCATTTTGTTAGACAGCTCCGTTTTGGTTTTAGAAGCAGATATTTCGATGCACAGCCTATTTTCCCATTCACTCGGGAATATCCCAATAAACCTCCTAAAAGAAACGTGTTTCTGACTCGCTGAATCTCAACATAGATTCACCTCTCTTAGGTGAACGAACACACAGCAGAGCAGTTTCAAGGAAACCTTTCTCCTGAGTTTTAGACGAAGTTTCCTGCGGTTTAGGACGTATGCCGGCATTGGGCTGGAAATACCGGTTTTGGGATTCTGCACAGAAAGGGTTTGCAAACCGCTGAATCCACACGTGAGTTTTACTCTGTCAGTTGAATGCACACATTGACAACCATTCAGTTAGATAGCTCCGTTTTGGTTTTAGAAGCAGATATTTCTCTGTACAGCCTATGGTCCCATTCACTCGGGAATATCCCAACGCAGCTCCTAGAAGAAACGTGTTTCTGACTCGCTGAATCTCAACATAGATTCAACTGTCTTAGGTGTACGAACGCACAGCAGAGCAGTTTCAAGGAAACGTTTCTCCTGAGTTTTAGACGAAGTTTCCGGCGGTTTAGTACATATGCCGGCATTGGGCTGGAAATACCGGTATTGGGATTCTGCACAGAAAGGGTTTGCAAACCGCTGAATCCACACGTGAGTTTAACTCTGTCAGTTGAATGCACACATTGACAACCATTCAGTTAGATAGCTCCGTTTTGGTTTTAGAAGCAGATATTTCTCTGTACAGTCTATGGTCCCATTCACTCGGGAATATCCCAACACAGCTCCTAGAAGAAACGTGCTTCTGACTCGCTGAATCTCAACATAGATTCAACTCTCTTAGGTGAACGAACGCACAGCAGAGCAGTTTCAAGGAAACGTTTCTCCTGAGTTTTAGACGAAGTTTCCTGCGGTTTAGTACGTATGCCGGCATTGGGCTGGAAATACCGGTTTTGGGATTCTGCAAAGAAAGGGTTTGCCAACCGCTGAATCCACACGTGAGTTTAACTCTGTCAGTTGAATGCACACATTGACAGCCATTCAGTTAGATAGCTCCGTTTTGGTTTTAGAAGCAGATATTTCTCTGTACAGCCTATGGTCCCATTCACTTGGGAATATCCCAAAGCAGCTCCTAGAAGAAACGTGTTTCTGACTCGATGAATCTCAACAAAGATTCAACTCTCTTAGGTGAACGAAAGCACAGCAGAGCAGTTTCAAGGAAACGTTTCTCCTGAGTTTTAGACGAAGTTTCCGGCGGTTTAGTACGTATGCCGGCATTGGACTGGAAATACCGGAATTGGGATTCTGCACAGAAAGGGTTTGCAAACCGCTGAATCCACACGTGAGTTTAACTCTGTCAGTTGAATGCACACATTGACAACCATTCAGTTAGATAGCTCCGTTTTGGTTTTAGAAGCAGATATTTCTCTGTACAGCCTATGGTCCCATTCACTCGGGAATATCCCAACACAGCTCCTACAAGAAACCTGTTTCTGACTCGCTGAATCTCAACATAGATTCAACTCTCTTAGGTGAACTAACGCACAGCAGAGCAGTTTCAAGGAAACGTTTCTCCTGAGTTTTAGACGAAGTTTCCTGATGTTTAGTACGTTTGCCGGCATTGGGATGGAAATACCGGTTTTGTGATTCTGCACAGAAAGTGTTTGTAAACCGCTGAATACACGTGAGTTTACTCTGTCAGTTGAATGCACACATTGACAACCATTTTGTTAGACAGCTCCGTTTTGGTTTTAGAAGCAGATATTTCGATGTACAGCCTATGGTCCCATTCACTCGGAAATATCCCAATAAACCTCCTAAAAGAAACGTGTTTCTGACTCGCTGAATCTCAACATAGATTCAACTCTCTTAGGTGAAAGAACGCACAGCAGAGCAGTTTCAAGGAAACCTTTCTCCTGAGTTTTAGACGAAGTTTCCTGCGGTTTAGGACGTATGCCAGCATTGGGCTGGAAATACCGGTTTTGGGATTCTGCACAGAAAGGGTTTGCAAACCGCTGAATCCACACGTGAGTTTAACTCTGTCAGTTGAATGCGCACATTGACAAGCATTCAGTTAGATAGCTCCGTTTTGGTTTTAGAAGCAGATATTTCTCTGTACAGCCTATGGTCCCATTCACTCGGGAATATCCCAACGCAGCTCCTAGAAGAAACGTGTTTCTGACTCGCTGAATCTCAACATAGATTCAACTCTCTTAGGTGAACAAGCGCACAGCAGAGCAGTTTCAAGGAAACGTTTCTCCTGAGCTTTAGACGAAGTTTCCTGCGGTTTAGTACGTATGCCGGCATTGGGCTGGAAATACCGGTTTTGGGATTCTGCAAAGAAAGGGTTTGCAATCCGCTGAATCCACACGTGAGTTTACCTCTGTCAGTTGAATGCACACATTGACAACCATTCAGTTAGATAGCTCCGTTTTGGTTTTAGAAGCAGATATTTCTCTGTACAGCCTATGGTCCCATTCACTCGGGAATATCCCAACGCAGCTCCTAGAAGAAACGTGTTTCTGACTCGCTGAATCTCTACATAGATTCAACTCTCTTAGGTGAACGAACGCACTGCAGAGCAGTTTCAAGGAAACGTTTCTCCTGAGTTTTAGACGAACTTTCCGGCGGTTTAGTACGTATGCCGGCATTGGGCTGGAAATAACGGTTTTGGGATTCTGCACAGAAAGGGTTTGCAAACCGCTGAATCCACACGTGAGTTTAACTCTGTCATTTGAATGCACACATTGACAACCATTCAGTTAGATAGCTCCGTTTTGGTTTTAGAAGCAGATATTTCTCTGTACAGCCTATGGTCCCATTCACTCGGGAATATCCCAACACAGCTCCTAGAAGAATCGTGTTTCTGACTCGCTGAATCTCAACATAGATTCAACTCTCTTAGGTGAACTAACGCACAGCAGAGCAGTTTCAAGGAAACGTTTCTCCTGAGATTTAGTCGAAGTTTCCTGAAGTTTAGTACGTATGCCGGCATTGGGATGGAAATACCGGGTTTGGGATTCTGCACAGAAACGGTTTGCAAACCGCTGAATGCACACGTGAGTTTAACTCTATCAGTTGAATGCACACATTGACAACCATTCAGTTAGATAGCTCCGTTTTGGTTTTAGAAGCAGATATTTCTCTGTACAGCCTATGGTCCCATTCACTCGGGAATATCCCAACGCAGCTCCTAGAAGAAACGTGTTTCTGACTCGAGGAGTCTCAACATAGATTCAACTCGCTTAGGTGAACGAACTCACAGCAGAGCAGTTTCAAGGAAACGTTTCTCCTGAATTTTAGACGAAGTTTACTGCTGTTTAGGACGTATGCCTGCATTGGGCTGGAAATACCAGTTTTGGGATTCTGCACAGAAAGGGTTTGCAAACCGCTGAATCCACACGTGAGTTTAACACTGTCAGTTGAATGCACACATTGACAACCATTCAGTTAGATAGCTCCGTTTTGGTTGTAGAAGCAGATATTTCTCTGTTCAGCCTATGGTCCCATTCACTCGGGAATCTCCCAACGCAGCTCCTAGAAGAAACGTGTTTCTGACTCGAGAAGTCTCAACATAGATTCAACTCTCTTAGGTGAACGAACTCACAGCAGAGCAGTTTCAAGGAAACGTTTCTCCTGAGTTTTAGACGAAGTTTACTGCGGTTTAAGACGTATGCCTGCATTGGCCTGGAAATACCGGTTTTGGGATTCTGCACAGAAAGGGTTTGCAAACCGCTGAATCCACACGTGAGTTTAACACTGTCAGTTGAATGCACACATTGACAACCATTCAGTTAGATAGCTCCGTTTTGGTTTTAGAAGCAGATATTTCTCTGTACAGCCTATGGTCCCATTCATTCGGGAATATCCCAACGCAGCTCCTAGAAGAAACGTGTTTCTGATTCGCTGAATCTCAACATAGATTCAACTCTCTTAGGTGAACGAACGCACAGCAGAGCAGTTTCAAGGAAACGTTTCTCCTGAGTTTTAGACGAAGTTTCCTGATGTTTAGTACGTTTGCCGGCATTGGGATGGAAATACCGGTTTTATGATTCTGCACAGAAAGGGTTTGCAAACCGCTGAATCTACACGTGAGTTTAACTCTGTCAGTTGAATGCACACATTGACAACCATTTTGTTAGACAGCTCCGTTTTGGCTTTAGAAGCAGATATTTTGATGTACAGCCTATTTTCCCATTCACTCGGGAATATCCCAATAAACCTCCTAAAAGAAACGTGTTTCTGACTCGCTGAATCTCTACATAGATTCAACTCTCTTAGGTGAACGAACGCACTGCAGAGCAGTTTCAAGGAAACGTTTCTCCTGAGTTTTAGACGAACTTTCCGGCGCTTTAGTACGTATGCCGGCATTGGGCTGGAAATACCGGTATTGGGATTCTGCACAGAAAGGGTTTGCAAACCGCAGAATCCACACGTGAGTTTAACTCTGTCATTTGAATGCACACATTGACAACCATTCAGTTAGATAGCTCCGTTTTGGTTTTAGAAGCAGATATTTCTCTGTACAGCCTATGGTCCCATTCACTCGGGAATATCCCAACACAGCTCCTAGAAGAATCGTGTTTCTGACTCGCTGAATCTCAACATAGATTCAACTCTCTTAGGTGAACGAACGCACAGCAGAGCAGTTTCAAGGAAACGTTTCTCCTGAGATTTAGACGAAGTTTCCTGAAGTTTAGTACGTATGCCGGCATTGGGCTGGAAATACCGTAATTGGGATTCTGCACAGAAAGGGTTTGCAAACCGCTGAATCCACTCCTGAGTTTAACTCTGTCGGTTGAATGCACACATTGAAAACCATTCAGTTAGATAGCTCCGTTTTGGTTTTAGAAGCAGATATTTCTCTGTTCAGCCTATTGTCCCATTCACTCGGGAATCTCCCAACGCAGCTCCTAGAAGAAACGTGTTTCTGACTCGAGGAGTCTCAACATAGATTCAACTCTCTTAGGTGAACGAACTCACAGCAGAGCAGTTTCAAGGAAACGTTTCCCCTAGTTTTAGACGAAGTTTACTGCAGTTTAAGACGTATGCCTGCATTGGCCTGGAAATACCGGTTTTGGGATTCTGCACAGAAAGGGTTTGCAAACCGCTGAATCCACACGTGAGTTTAACACTGTCCGTTGAATGCACACATTGACAACCATTCAGTTAGATAGCTCCGTTTTGGTTTTAGAAGCAGATATTTCTCTGTACAGCCTATGGTCCCATTCATTCGGGAATATCCCAACGCAGCTCCTAGAAGAAACGTGTTTCTGATTCGCTGAATCTCAACATAGATTCAACTCTCTTAGGTGAACGAACGCACAGCAGAGCAGTTTCAAGGAAACGTTTCTCTTGAGTTTTAGACGAAGTTTCCTGATGTTTAGTACGTTTGCCGGCATTGGGATGGAAATACCGGTTTTGTGATTCTGCACAGAAAGGCTTTGCAAACCGCTGAATCTACACGTGAGTTTAACTCTGTCAGTTGAATGCACACATTGACAACCATTTTGGTAGACAGCTCCGTTTTGGTTTTAGAAGCAGATATTTCGATGTACAGCCTATTTTCCCATTCACTCGGGAATATCCCAATAAACCTCCTAAAAGAAACGTGTTTCTGACTCGCTGAATCTCAACATAGATTCAACTCTCTTAGGTGAACGAACACACAGCAGAGCAGTTTCAAGGAAACCTTTCTCCTGAGTTTTAGACGAAGTTTCCTGCGGTTTAGGACGTATGCCGGCATTGGGCTGGAAATACCGGTTTTGGGATTCTGCACAGAAAGGGTTTGCAAACCGCTGAATCCACACGTGAGTTTTACTCTGTCAGTTGAATGCACACATTGACAACCAATCAGTTAGATAGCTCCGTTTTGGTTTTAGAAGCAGATAGTTCTCTGTACAGCCTATGGTCCCATTCACTCGGGAATATCCCAACGCAGCTCCTAGAAGAAACGTGTTTCTGACTCGCTGAATCTCAACATAGATTCAACTGTCTTAGGTGAACGAACGCACAGCAGAGCAGTTTCAAGGAAACGTTTCTCCCGAGTTTTAGACGAAGTTTCCTGCGGTTTAGACGAAGTTTCCTGCGGTTTAGAACGTATGCCGTCTTTGGGCTGGAAATACCGGTTTTGGGATTCTGCAAAGAAAGGGTTTGCCAAACGCTGAATCCACACGTG
The DNA here is from genome assembly GCF_030222135.1 of Aotus nancymaae. Taxonomy (NCBI): domain Eukaryota; kingdom Metazoa; phylum Chordata; class Mammalia; order Primates; family Aotidae; genus Aotus; species Aotus nancymaae. Next base: position 1,776,446 of record NW_026988565.1, read on the forward strand.
AGTTTAACTCTGTCAGTTGAATGCACACATTGACAGCCATTCAGTTAGATAGCTCCGTTTTGGTTTAAAAACAGATATTTCTCTGTACAGCCTATGGTCCCATTCACTCGGGAATATCAAAACGCAGCTCCTAGAAGAAACGTGTTTCTGACTCGCTGAATCTCAACATAGATTCAACTCTCTTAGGTGAACGAACGCACAGCAGAGCAGTTTCAAGGAAACGTTTCTCCTGAGTTTTAGACGAAGTTTCCTGCGGTTTAGGACGTATGCCGGCATTGGGCTGGAAATACCGGTATTGGGATTCTGCACAGAAAGGGTTTGCAAACCGCTGAATCCACACGTGAGTTTTACTCTGTCAGTTGAATGCACACATTGACAACCAATCAGTTAGATAGCTCCGTTTTGGTTTTAGAAGCAGATAGTTCTCTGTACAGCCTATGGTCCCATTCACTCGGGAATATCCCAACGCAGCTCCTAGAAGAAACGTGTTTCTGACTCGCTGAATCTCAACATAGATTCAACTGTCTTAGGTGAACGAACGCACAGCAGAGCAGTTTCAAGGAAACGTTTCTCCTGAGTTTTAGACGAAGTTTCCTGCGGTTTAGACGAAGTTTCCTGCGGTTTAGAACGTATGCCGTCTTTGGGCTGGAAATACCGGTATTGGGATTCTGCACAGAAAGGGTTTGTAAACCGCTGAATCCACACGTCAGTTTAATTCTGTCAGTTGAATGCACACATTGACAACTATTCAGTTAGATAGCTCCGTTTTGGTTTTATAATCAGATATTTCTCTGTACAGCCTATGGTCCCATTCACTCGGGAATATCCCAACGCAGCTCCTAGAAGAAACGTGTTTCTGACTCGCTGAATCTCTACATAGATTCAACTCTCTTAGTTGAACGAACGCACTGCAGAGCAGTTTCAAGGAAACGTTTCTCCTGAGTTTTAGACGAAGTTTCCGGCGGTTTAGTACGTATGCCGGCATTGGGCTGGAAATACCGGTTTTGGGATTCTGCACAGAAAGGGTTTGCAAACCGCTGAATCCACACGTGAGTTTAACACTGTCAGTTGAATGCACACATTGACAACCATTCAGTTAGATAGCTCCGTTTTGGTTTTAGAAGCAGATATTTCTCTGTTCAGCCTATGGTCCCATTCACTCGGGAATCTCCCAACGCAGCTCCTAGAAGAAACGTGTTTCTGACTCGAGGAGTCTCAACATAGATTCAACCCTCTTAGGTGAACGAACTCACAGCAGAGCAGTTTCAAGGAAACGTTTCTCCTGAGTTTTAGACGAAGTTTACTGCGGTTTAAGACGTATGCCTGCATTGGCCTGGAAATACCGGTTTTGGGATTCTGCACAGAAAGGGTTTGCAAACCGCTGAATCCACACGTGAGTTTAACACTGTCAGTTGAATGCACACATTGACAACCATTCAGTTAGATAGCTCCGTTTTGGTTTTAGAAGCAGATATTTCTCTGTACAGCCTATGGTCCCATTCACTCGGGAATATCCCAACGCAGTTCCTAGAAGAAACGTGTTTCTGACTCGCTGAATCTCAACGTAGATTCAACTCTCTTAGGTGAACGAACGCACAGCAGAGCAGTTTCAAGGAAACGTTTCTCCTGAGTTTTAGACGAAGTTTCCTGCGGTTTAGTACGTATGCCGGCATTGGGCTGGAAATACCGGTATTGGGATTCTGCACAGAAAGGGTTTGTAAACCGCTGAATCCACACGTCAGTTTAATTCTGTCAGTTGAATGCACACATTGACAACTATTCAGTTAGATAGCTCCGTTTTGGTTTTATAATCAGATATTTCTCTGTACAGCCTATGGTCCCATTCACTCGGGAATATCCCAACGCAGCTCCTAGAAGAAACGTGTTTCTGACTCGCTGAATCTCTACATAGATTCAACTCTCTTAGTTGAACGAACGCACTGCAGAGCAGTTTCAAGGAAACGTTTCTCCTGAGTTTTAGACGAAGTTTCCGGCGGTTTAGTACGTATGCCGGCATTGGGCTGGAAATACCGGTATTGGGATTCTGCACAGAAAGGGTTTGCAAACCGCTGAATCCACACGTGAGTTTAACTCTGTCATTTGAATGCACACATTGACAACCATTCAGTTAGATAGCTCCGTTTTGGTTTTAGAAGCAGATATTTCTCTGTACAGCCTATGGTCCCATTCACTCGGGAATATCCCAACGCAGCTCCTAGAAGAAACGTGTTTCTGACTCGCTGAATCTCAACATAGATTCAACTCTCTTAGGTGAACGAACGCACTGCAGAGCAGTTTCAAGTAAACGTTTCTCCTGAGATTTAGACGAAGTTTCCTGAAGTTTAGTACGTATGCCGGCATTGGGATGGAAATACCGGGTTTGGGATTCTGCACAGAAACGGTTTGCAAACCGCTGAATGCACACGTGAGTTTAACTCTGTCAGTTGAATGCACACATTGAAAACCATTCAGTTAGATAGCTCCGTTTTGGTTTTAGAAGCAGATATTTCTCTGTACAGCCTATGGTCCCATTCAGTCGGGAATATCCCAACGGAGCTCCTAGAAGAAACGTGTTTCTGACTCGAGGAGTCTCAACATAGATTCAACTCGCTTAGGTGAACGAACTCACAGCAGAGCAGTTTCAAGGAAACGTTTCTCCTGAATTTTAGACGAAGTTTACTGCTGTTTAGGACGTATGCCTGCATTGGGCTGGAAATACCGGTTTTGGGATTCTGCACAGAAAGGGTTTGCAAACCGCTGAATCCACACGTGAGTTTAACACTGTCAGTTGAATGCACACATTGACAACCATTCAGTTAGATAGCTCCGTTTTGGTTTTAGAAGCAGATATTTCTCTGTTCAGCCTATGGTCCCATTCACTCGGGAATCTCCCAACGCAGCTCCTAGAAGAAACGTTTTTCTGACTCGAGGAGTCTCAACATAGATTCAACTCTCTTAGGTGAACGAACTCACAGCAGAGCAGTTTCAAGGAAACGTTTCTCCTGAGTTTTAGACGAAGTTTACTGCGGTTTAAGACGTATGCCTGCATTGGCCTGGAAATACCGGTTTTGGGATTCTGCACAGAAAGGGTTTGCAAACCGCTGAATCCACACGTGAGTTTAACACTGTCAGTTGAATGCACACATTGACAACCATTCAGTTAGATAGCTCCGTTTTGGTTTTAGAAGCAGATATTTCTCTGTACAGCCTATGGTCCCATTCATTCGGGAATATCCCAACGCAGCTCCTAGAAGAAACGTGTTTCTGATTCGCTGAATCTCAACATAGATTCAACTCTCTAAGGTGAACGAACGCACAGCAGAGCAGTTTCAAGGAAACGTTTCTCCTGAGTTTCAGACGAAGTTTCCTGCGGTTTAGTACTTATGCCGGCATTGGGCTGGAAATACCGGTATTGGGATTCTGCACAGAAAGGGTTTGCAAACCGCTGAATCCACACGTCAGTTTATCTCTGTCAGTTGAATGCACACATTGACAACCATTCAGTTAGATTGCTCCGTTTTGGTTTTAGAAGCAGATATTTCTCTGTACAGCCTATGGTCCCATTCACTCGGGAATATCACAACACAGCTCCTAGAAGAAACGTGTTTCTGACTCGCTGAATCTCAACATAGATTCAAGTCTCTGAGGTGAACGAAAGCACAGTAGAGCAGTTTCAAGGAAACGTTTCTCCTGAGCTTTAGACGAAGTTTCCTGCGGTTTAGTGCGTATGCCGGCATTGGGCTGGAAATACCGGTTTTGGGATTCTGCAAAGAAAGGGTTTGCAAACCGCTGAATCCACTCGTGAGTTTAACTCTGTCAGTTGAATGCACACATTGACAACCATTCAGTTAGATAGCTCCGTTTTGGTTTTAGAAGCAGATATTTCTCTGTACAGCCTATGGTCCCATTCACTCGGGAATATCCCAACACAGCTCCTAGAAGAATCGTGATTCTGACTCGCTGAATCTCAACATAGATTCAACTCTCTTAGGTGAACGAACGCACAGCAGAGCAGTTTCAAGGAAACGTTTCTCCTGAGATTTGCCCGAAGTTTCCTGAAGTTTAGTACGTAATCCGGCATTGGGATGGAAATACCGGGTTTGGGATTCTGCACAGAAACGGTTTGCAATCCGCTGAATGCACACGTCAGTTTAATTCTGTCAGTTGAATGCACACATTGACAACTATTCAGTTAGATAGCTCCGTTTTGGTTTTATAATCAGATATTTCTCTGTACAGCATATGGTCCCATTCACTCGGGAATATCCCAACGCAGCTCCTAGAAGAAACGTGTTTCTGACTCGCTGAATCTCTACATAGATTCAACTCTCTTAGTTGAACGAACGCACTGCAGAGCAGTTTCAAGGAAACGTTTCTCCTGAGTTTTAGACGAAGTTTCCGGCGGTTTAGTACGTATGCCGGCATTGGGCTGGAAATACCGGTATTGGGATTCTGCACAGAAAGGGTTTGCAAACCGCTGAATCCACACGTGAGTTTAACTCTGTCATTTGAATGCACACATTGACAACCATTCAGTTAGATAGCTCCGTTTTGGTTTTATAAGCAGATATTTCTCTGTACAGCCTATGGTCCCATTCACTCGGGAATATCCCAACACAGCTCCTAGAAGAATCGTGTTTCTGAGTCGCTGAATCTCAACATAGATTCAACTCTCTTAGGTGAACGAACGCACAGCAGAGCAGTTTCAAGCAAACGTTTCTCCTGAGATTTAGACGAAGTTTCCTGAAGTTTATTACGTATGCCGGCATTGGGATGGAAATACCGGGTTTGGGATTCTGCACAGAAACGGTTTGCAAACCGCTGAATGCACACGTGAGTTTAACTCTGTCAGTTGAATGCACACATTGAAAACCATTCAGTTAGATAGCTCCGTTTTGGTTTTAGAAGCAGATATTTCTCTGTACAGCCTATGGTCCCATTCACTCGGGAATATCCCAACGGAGCTCCTAGAAGAAACGTGTTTCTGACTCGAGGAGTCTCAACATAGATTCAACTCGCTTAGGTGAACGAACTCACAGCAGAGCAGTTTCAAGGAAACGTTTCTCCTGAATTTTAGATGAAGTTTACTGCTGTTTAGGACGTATGCCTGCATTGGGCTGGAAATACCGGTTTTGGGATTCTGCACAGAAAGGGTTTGCAAACCGCTGAATCCACACGTGAGTTTAACACTGTCAGTTGAATGCACACATTGACAACCATTCAGTTAGATAGCTCCGTTTTGGTTTTAGAAGCAGATATTTCTCTGTTCAGCCTATGGTTCCATTCACTCGGGAATCTCCCAACGCAGCTCCTAGAAGAAACGTGTTTCTGATTCGCAGAATCTCAACATAGATTCAACTCTCTAAGGTGAACGAACGCACAGCAGAGCAGTTTCAAGGAAACGTTTCTCCTGAGTTTCAGACGAAGTTTCCTGCGGTTTAGTACGTATGCCGGCATTGGGCTGGAAATACCGGTATTGGGATTCTGCACAGAAAGGGTTTGCAAACCGCTGAATCCACACGTCAGTTTATCTCTGTCAGTTGAATGCACACATTGACAACCATTCAGTTAGATTGCTCCGTTTTGGTTTTAGAAGCAGATATTTCTCTGTACAGCCTATGGTCCCATTCACTCGGGAATATCCCAACACAGCTCCTAGAAGAAACGTGTTTCTGACTCGCTGAATCTCAACATAGATTCAAGTCTCTGAGGTGAACGAAAGCACAGTAGAGCAGTTTCAAGGAAACGTTTCTCCTGAGCTTTAGACGAAGTTTCCTGCGGTTTAGTGCGTATGCCGGCATTGGGCTGGAAATACCGGTTTTGGGATTCTGCAAAGAAAGGGTTTGCAAACCGCTGAATCCACTCGTGAGTTTAACTCTGTCAGTTGAATGCACACATTGACAACCATTCAGTTAGATAGCTCCGTTTTGGTTTTAGAAGCAGATATTTCTCTGTACAGCCTATGGTCCCATTCACTCGGGAATATCCCAACACAGCTCCTAGAAGAATCGTGATTCTGACTCGCTGAATCTCAACATAGATTCAACTCTCTTAGGTGAACGAACGCACAGCAGAGCAGTTTCAAGGAAACGTTTCTCCTGAGCTTTACCCGAAGTTTCCTGAAGTTTAGTACGTAATCCGGCATTGGGATGGAAATACCGGGTTTGGGATTCTGCACAGAAACGGTTTGCAATCCGCTGAATGCACACGTCAGTTTAATTCTGTCAGTTGAATGCACACATTGACAACTATTCAGTTAGATAGCTCCGTTTTGGTTTTATAATCAGATATTTCTCTGTACAGCATATGGTCCCATTCACTCGGGAATATCCCAACGCAGCTCCTAGAAGAAACGAGTTTCTGACTCGCTGAATCTCTACATAGATTCAACTCTCTTAGTTGAACGAACGCACTGCAGAGCAGTTTCAAGGAAACGTTTCTCCTGAGATTTAGACGAAGTTTCCTGAAGTTTAGTACGTATGCCGGCATTGGGATGGAAATACCGGGTTTGGGATTCTGCACAGAAACGGTTTGCAAACCGCTGAATGCACACGTGAGTTTAACTCTGTCAGTTGAATGCACACATTGAAAACCATTCAGTTAGATAGCTCCGTTTTGGTTTTAGAAGCAGATATTTCTCTGTACAGCCTATGGTCCCATTCACTCGGGAATATCCCAACGGAGCTCCTAGAAGAAACGTGTTTCTGACTCGAGGAGTCTCAACATAGATTCAACTCGCTTAGGTGAACGAACTCACAGCAGAGCAGTTTCAAGGAAACGTTTCTCCTGAATTTTAGACGAAGTTTACTGCTGTTTAGGACGTATGCCTGCATTGGGCTGGAAATACCGGTTTTGGGATTCTGCACAGAAAGGGTTTGCAAACCGCTGAATCCACACGTGAGTTTAACACTGTCAGTTGAATGCACACATTGACAACCATTCAGTTAGATAGCTCCGTTTGGGTTTTAGAAGCAGATATTTCTCTGTTCAGCCTATGGTCCCATTCACTCGGGAATCTCCCAACGCAGCTCCTAGAAGAAACGTTTTTCTGACTCGAGGAGTCTCAACATAGATTCAACTCTCTTAGGTGAACGAACTCACAGCAGAGCAGTTTCAAGGAAACGTTTCTCCTGAGTTTTAGACGAAGTTTACTGCGGTTTAAGACGTATGCCTGCATTGGCCTGGAAATACCGGTTTTGGGATTCTGCACAGAAAGGGTTTGCAAACCGCTGAATCCACACGTGAGTTTAACACTGTCAGTTGAATGCACACATTGACAACCATTCAGTTAGATAGCTCCGTTTTGGTTTTAGAAGCAGATATTTCTCTGTACAGCCTATGGTCCCATTCATTCGGGAATATCCCAACACAGCTCCTAGAAGAAACGTGTTTCTGACTCGCTGAATCTCAACATAGATTCAAGTCTCTGAGGTGAACGAAAGCACAGTAGAGCAGTTTCAAGGAAACGTTTCTCCTGAGCTTTAGACGAAGTTTCCTGCGGTTTAGTGCGTATGCCGGCATTGGGCTGGAAATACCGGTTTTGGGATTCTGCAAAGAAAGGGTTTGCAAACCGCTGAATCCACTCGTGAGTTTAACTCTGTCAGTTGAATGCACACATTGACAACCATTCAGTTAGATAGCTCCGTTTTGGTTTTAGAAGCAGATATTTCTCTGTACAGCCTATGGTCCCATTCACTCGGGAATATCCCAACACAGCTCCTAGAAGAATCGTGATTCTGACTCGCTGAATCTCAACATAGATTCAACTCTCTTAGGTGAACGAACGCACAGCAGAGCAGTTTCAAGGAAACGTTTCTCCTGAGATTTACCCGAAGTTTCCTGAAGTTTAGTACGTAATCCGGCATTGGGATGGAAATACCGGGTTTGGGATTCTGCACAGAAACGGTTTGCAATCCGCTGAATGCACACGTCAGTTTAATTCTGTCAGTTGAATGCACACATTGACAACTATTCAGTTAGATAGCTCCGTTTTGGTTTTATAATCAGATATTTCTCTGTACAGCATATGGTCCCATTCACTCGGGAATATCCCAACGCAGCTCCTAGAAGAAACGTGTTTCTGACTCGCTGAATCTCTACATAGATTCAACTCTCTTAGTTGAACGAACGCACTGCAGAGCAGTTTCAAGGAAACGTTTCTCCTGAGTTTTAGACGAAGTTTCCGGCGGTTTAGTACGTATGCCGGCATTGGGCTGGAAATACCGGTATTGGGATTCTGCACAGAAAGGGTTTGCAAACCGCTGAATCCACACGTGAGTTTAACTCTGTCATTTGAATGCACACATTGACAACCATTCAGTTAGATAGCTCCGTTTTGGTTTTAGAAGCAGATATTTCTCTGTACAGCCTATGGTCCCATTCACTCGGGAATATCCCAACACAGCTCCTAGAAGAATCGTGTTTCTGAGTCGCTGAATCTCAACATAGATTCAACTCTCTTAGGTGAACGAACGCACAGCAGAGCAGTTTCAAGCAAACGTTTCTCCTGAGATTTAGACGAAGTTTCCTGAAGTTTAGTACGTATGCCGGCATTGGGATGGAAATACCGGGTTTGGGATTCTGCACAGAAACGGTTTGCAAACCGCTGAATGCACACGTGAGTTTAACTCTGTCAGTTGAATGCACACATTGAAAACCATTCAGTTAGATAGCTCCGTTTTGGTTTTAGAAGCAGATATTTCTCTGTACAGCCTATGGTCCCATTCACTCGGGAATATCCCAACGGAGCTCCTAGAAGAAACGTGTTTCTGACTCGAGGAGTCTCAACATAGATTCAACTCGCTTAGGTGAACGAACTCACAGCAGAGCAGTTTCAAGGAAACGTTTCTCCTGAATTTTAGATGAAGTTTACTGCTGTTTAGGACGTATGCCTGCATTGGGCTGGAAATACCGGTTTTGGGATTCTGCACAGAAAGGGTTTGCAAACCGCTGAATCCACACGTGAGTTTAACACTGTCAGTTGAATGCACACATTGACAACCATTCAGTTAGATAGCTCCGTTTTGGTTTTAGAAGCAGATATTTCTCTGTTCAGCCTATGGTTCCATTCACTCGGGAATCTCCCAACGCAGCTCCTAGAAGAAACGTGTTTCTGATTCGCAGAATCTCAACATAGATTCAACTCTCTAAGGTGAACGAACGCACAGCAGAGCAGTTTCAAGGAAACGTTTCTCCTGAGTTTCAGACGAAGTTTCCTGCGGTTTAGTACGTATGCCGGCATTGGGCTGGAAATACCGGTATTGGGATTCTGCACAGAAAGGGTTTGCAAACCGCTGAATCCACACGTCAGTTTATCTCTGTCAGTTGAATGCACACATTGACAACCATTCAGTTAGATTGCTCCGTTTTGGTTTTAGAAGCAGATATTTCTCTGTACAGCCTATGGTCCCATTCACTCGGGAATATCCCAACACAGCTCCTAGAAGAAACGTGTTTCTGACTCGCTGAATCTCAACATAGATTCAAGTCTCTGAGGTGAACGAAAGCACAGTAGAGCAGTTTCAAGGAAACGTTTCTCCTGAGCTTTAGACGAAGTTTCCTGCGGTTTAGTGCGTATGCCGGCATTGGGCTGGAAATACCGGTTTTGGGATTCTGCAAAGAAAGGGTTTGCAAACCGCTGAATCCACTCGTGAGTTTAACTCTGTCAGTTGAATGCACACATTGACAACCATTCAGTTAGATAGCTCCGTTTTGGTTTTAGAAGCAGATATTTCTCTGTACAGCCTATGGTCCCATTCACTCGGGAATATCCCAACACAGCTCCTAGAAGAATCGTGATTCTGACTCGCTGAATCTCAACATAGATTCAACTCTCTTAGGTGAACGAACGCACAGCAGAGCAGTTTCAAGGAAACGTTTCTCCTGAGCTTTACCCGAAGTTTCCTGAAGTTTAGTACGTAATCCGGCATTGGGATGGAAATACCGGGTTTGGGATTCTGCACAGAAACGGTTTGCAATCCGCTGAATGCACACGTCAGTTTAATTCTGTCAGTTGAATGCACACATTGACAACTATTCAGTTAGATAGCTCCGTTTTGGTTTTATAATCAGATATTTCTCTGTACAGCATATGGTCCCATTCACTCGGGAATATCCCAACGCAGCTCCTAGAAGAAACGAGTTTCTGACTCGCTGAATCTCTACATAGATTCAACTCTCTTAGTTGAACGAACGCACTGCAGAGCAGTTTCAAGGAAACGTTTCTCCTGAGATTTAGACGAAGTTTCCTGAAGTTTAGTACGTATGCCGGCATTGGGATGGAAATACCGGGTTTGGGATTCTGCACAGAAACGGTTTGCAAACCGCTGAATGCACACGTGAGTTTAACTCTGTCAGTTGAATGCACACATTGAAAACCATTCAGTTAGATAGCTCCGTTTTGGTTTTAGAAGCAGATATTTCTCTGTACAGCCTATGGTCCCATTCACTCGGGAATATCCCAACGGAGCTCCTAGAAGAAACGTGTTTCTGACTCGAGGAGTCTCAACATAGATTCAACTCGCTTAGGTGAACGAACTCACAGCAGAGCAGTTTCAAGGAAACGTTTCTCCTGAATTTTAGACGAAGTTTACTGCTGTTTAGGACGTATGCCTGCATTGGGCTGGAAATACCGGTTTTGGGATTCTGCACAGAAAGGGTTTGCAAACCGCTGAATCCACACGTGAGTTTAACACTGTCAGTTGAATGCACACATTGACAACCATTCAGTTAGATAGCTCCGTTTGGGTTTTAGAAGCAGATATTTCTCTGTTCAGCCTATGGTCCCATTCACTCGGGAATCTCCCAACGCAGCTCCTAGAAGAAACGTTTTTCTGACTCGAGGAGTCTCAACATAGATTCAACTCTCTTAGGTGAACGAACTCACAGCAGAGCAGTTTCAAGGAAACGTTTCTCCTGAGTTTTAGACGAAGTTTACTGCGGTTTAAGACGTATGCCGGCATTGGCCTGGAAATACCGGTTTTGGGATTCTGCACAGAAAGGGTTTGCAAACCGCTGAATCCACACGTGAGTTTAACACTGTCAGTTGAATGCACACATTGACAACCATTCAGTTAGATAGCTCCGTTTTGGTTTTAGAAGCAGATATTTCTCTGTACAGCCTATGGTCCCATTCATTCGGGAATATCCCAACACAGCTCCTAGAAGAAACGTGTTTCTGACTCGCTGAATCTCAACATAGATTCAAGTCTCTGAGGTGAACGAAAGCACAGTAGAGCAGTTTCAAGGAAACGTTTCTCCTGAGCTTTAGACGAAGTTTCCTGCGGTTTAGTGCGTATGCCGGCATTGGGCTGGAAATACCGGTTTTGGGATTCTGCAAAGAAAGGGTTTGCAAACCGCTGAATCCACTCGTGAGTTTAACTCTGTCAGTTGAATGCACACATTGACAACCATTCAGTTAGATAGCTCCGTTTTGGTTTTAGAAGCAGATATTTCTCTGTACAGCCTATGGTCCCATTCACTCGGGAATATCCCAACACAGCTCCTAGAAGAATCGTGATTCTGACTCGCTGAATCTCAACATAGATTCAACTCTCTTAGGTGAACGAACGCACAGCAGAGCAGTTTCAAGGAAACGTTTCTCCTGAGATTTACCCGAAGTTTCCTGAAGTTTAGTACGTAATCCGGCATTGGGATGGAAATACCGGGTTTGGGATTCTGCACAGAAACGGTTTGCAATCCGCTGAATGCACACGTCAGTTTAATTCTGTCAGTTGAATGCACACATTGACAACTATTCAGTTAGATAGCTCCGTTTTGGTTTTATAATCAGATATTTCTCTGTACAGCATATGGTCCCATTCACTCGGGAATATCCCAACGCAGCTCCTAGAAGAAACGTGTTTCTGACTCGCTGAATCTCTACATAGATTCAACTCTCTTAGTTGAACGAACGCACTGCAGAGCAGTTTCAAGGAAACGTTTCTCCTGAGTTTTAGACGAAGTTTCCGGCGGTTTAGTACGTATGCCGGCATTGGGCTGGAAATACCGGTATTGGGATTCTGCACAGAAAGGGTTTGCAAACCGCTGAATCCACACGTGAGTTTAACTCTGTCATTTGAATGCACACATTGACAACCATTCAGTTAGATAGCTCCGTTTTGGTTTTAGAAGCAGATATTTCTCTGTACAGCCTATGGTCCCATTCACTCGGGAATATCCCAACACAGCTCCTAGAAGAATCGTGTTTCTGAGTCGCTGAATCTCAACATAGATTCAACTCTCTTAGGTGAACGAACGCACAGCAGAGCAGTTTCAAGCAAACGTTTCTCCTGAGATTTAGACGAAGTTTCCTGAAGTTTAGTACGTATGCCGGCATTGGGATGGAAATACCGGGTTTGGGATTCTGCACAGAAACGGTTTGCAAACCGCTGAATGCACACGTGAGTTTAACTCTGTCAGTTGAATGCACACATTGAAAACCATTCAGTTAGATAGCTCCGTTTTGGTTTTAGAAGCAGATATTTCTCTGTACAGCCTATGGTCCCATTCACTCGGGAATATCCCAACGGAGCTCCTAGAAGAAACGTGTTTCTGACTCGAGGAGTCTCAACATAGATTCAACTCGCTTAGGTGAACGAACTCACAGCAGAGCAGTTTCAAGGAAACGTTTCTCCTGAATTTTAGACGAAGTTTACTGCTGTTTAGGACGTATGCCTGCATTGGGCTGGAAATACCGGTTTTGGGATTCTGCACAGAAAGGGTTTGCAAACCGCTGAATCCACACGTGATTTTAACACTGTCAGTTGAATGCACACATTGACAACCATTCAGTTAGATAGCTCCGTTTTGGTTTTAGAAGCAGATATTTCTCTGTTCAACCTATGGTTCCATTCACTCGGGAATCTCCCCACGCAGCTCCTAGAAGAAACGTGTTTCTGATTCGCAGAATCTCAACATAGATTCAACTCTCTAAGGTGAACGAACGCACAGCAGAGCAGTTTCAAGGAAACGTTTCTCCTGAGTTTCAGACGAAGTTTCCTGCGGTTTAGTACGTATGCCGGCATTGGGCTGGAAATACCGGTATTGGGATTCTGCACAGAAAGGGTTTGCAAACCGCTGAATCCACACGTCAGTTTATCTCTGTCAGTTGAATGCACACATTGACAACCATTCAGTTAGATTGCTCCGTTTTGGTTTTAGAAGCAGATATTTCTCTGTACAGCCTATGGTCCCATTCACTCGGGAATATCCCAACACAGCTCCTAGAAGAAACGTGTTTCTGACTCGCTGAATCTCAACATAGATTCAAGTCTCTGAGGTGAACGAAAGCACAGTAGAGCAGTTTCAAGGAAACGTTTCTCCTGAGCTTTAGACGAAGTTTCCTGCGGTTTAGTGCGTATGCCGGCATTGGGCTGGAAATACCGGTTTTGGGATTCTGCAAAGAAAGGGTTAGCAAACCGCTGAATCCACTCGTGAGTTTAACTCTGTCAGTTGAATGCACACATTGACAACCATTCAGTTAGATAGCTCCGTTTTGGTTTTAGAAGCAGATATTTCTCTGTACAGCCTATGGTCCCATTCACTCGGGAATATCCCAACACAGCTCCTAGAAGAATCGTGATTCTGACTCGCTGAATCTCAACATAGATTCAACTCTCTTAGGTGAACGAACGCACAGCAGAGCAGTTTCAAGGAAACGTTTCTCCTGAGATTTACCCGAAGTTTCCTGAAGTTTAGTACGTAATCCGGCATTGGGATGGAAATACCGGGTTTGGGATTCTGCACAGAAACGGTTTGCAAACCGCTGAATTCACACGTCAGTTTAATTCTGTCAGTTGAATGCACACATTGACAACTATTCAGTTAGATAGCTCCGTTTTGGTTTTATAATCAGATATTTCTCTGTACAGCATATGGTCCCATTCACTCGGGAATATCCCAACGCAGCTCCTAGAAGAAACGTGTTTCTGACTCGCTGAATCTCTACATAGATTCAACTCTCTTAGTTGAACGAACGCACTGCAGAGCAGTTTCAAGGAAACGTTTCTCCTGAGATTTAGACGAAGTTTCCTGAAGTTTAGTACGTATGCCGGCATTGGGATGGAAATACCGGGTTTGGGATTCTGCACAGAAACGGTTTGCAAACCGCTGAATGCACACGTGAGTTTAACTCTGTCAGTTGAATGCACACATTGAAAACCATTCAGTTAGATAGCTCCGTTTTGGTTTTAGAAGCAGATATTTCTCTGTACAGCCTATGGTCCCATTCACTCGGGAATATCCCAACGGAGCTCCTAGAAGAAACGTGTTTCTGACTCGAGGAGTCTCAACATAGATTCAACTCGCTTAGGTGAACGAACTCACAGCAGAGCAGTTTCAAGGAAACGTTTCTCCTGAATTTTAGACGAAGTTTACTGCTGTTTAGGACGTATGCCTGCATTGGGCTGGAAATACCGGTTTTGGGATTCTGCACAGAAAGGGTTTGCAAACCGCTGAATCCACACGTGAGTTTAACACTGTCAGTTGAATGCACACATTGACAACCATTCAGTTAGATAGCTCCGTTTTGGTTTTAGAAGCAGATATTTCTCTGTTCAGCCTATGGTCCCATTCACTCGGGAATCTCCCAACGCAGCTCCTAGAAGAAACGTTTTTCTGACTCGAGGAGTCTCAACATAGATTCAACTCTCTTAGGTGAACGAACTCACAGCAGAGCAGTTTCAAGGAAACGTTTCTCCTGAGTTTTAGACGAAGTTTACTGCGGTTTAAGACGTATGCCTGCATTGGCCTGGAAATACCGGTTTTGGGATTCTGCACAGAAAGGGTTTGCAAACCGCTGAATCCACACGTGAGTTTAACACTGTCAGTTGAATGCACACATTGACAACCATTCAGTTAGATAGCTCCGTTTTGGTTTTAGAAGCAGATATTTCTCTGTACAGCCTATGGTCCCATTCATTCGGGAATATCCCAACGCAGCTCCTAGAAGAAACGTGTTTCTGATTCGCTGAATCTCAACATAGATTCAACTCTCTAAGGTGAACGAAGGCACAGCAGAGCAGTTTCAAGGAAACGTTTCTCCTGAGTTTCAGACGAAGTTTCCTGCGGTTTAGTACGTATGCCGGCATTGGGCTGGAAATACCGGTATTGGGATTCTGCACAGAAATGGTTTGCAAACCGCTGAATCCACACGTCAGTTTATCTCTGTCAGTTGAATGCACACATTGACAACCATTCAGTTAGATTGCTCCGTTTTGGTTTTAGAAGCAGATATTTCTCTGTACAGCCTATGGTCCCATTCACTCGGGAATATCCCAACACAGCTCCTAGAAGAAACGTGTTTCTGACTCGCTGAATCTCAACATAGATTCAAGTCTCTGAGGTGAACGAAAGCACAGTAGAGCAGTTTCAAGGAAACGTTTCTCCTGAGCTTTAGACGAAGTTTCCTGCGGTTTAGTGCGTATGCCGGCATTGGGCTGGAAATACCGGTTTTGGGATTCTGCAAAGAAAGGGTTTGCAAACCGCTGAATCCACTCGTGAGTTTAACTCTGTCAGTTGAATGCACACATTGACAACCATTCAGTTAGATAGCTCCGTTTTGGTTTTAGAAGCAGATATTTCTCTGTACAGCCTATGGTCCCATTCACTCGGGAATATCCCAACACAGCTCCTAGAAGAATCGTGATTCTGACTCGCTGAATCTCAACATAGATTCAACTCTCTTAGGTGAACGAACGCACAGCAGAGCAGTTTCAAGGAAACGTTTCTCCTGAGCTTTACCCGAAGTTTCCTGAAGTTTAGTTCGTAATCCGGCATTGGGATGGAAATACCGGGTTTGGGATTCTGCACAGAAACGGTTTGCAATCCGCTGAATGCACACGTCAGTTTAATTCTGTCAGTTGAATGCACACATTGACAACTATTCAGTTAGATAGCTCCGTTTTGGTTTTATAATCAGATATTTCTCTGTACAGCATATGGTCCCATTCACTCGGGAATATCCCAACGCAGCTCCTAGAAGAAACGAGTTTCTGACTCGCTGAATCTCTACATAGATTCAACTCTCTTAGTTGAACGAACGCACTGCAGAGCAGTTTCAAGGAAACGTTTCTCCTGAGATTTAGACGAAGTTTCCTGAAGTTTATTACGTATGCCGGCATTGGGATGGAAATACCGGGTTTGGGATTCTGCACAGAAACGGTTTGCAAACCGCTGAATGCACACGTGAGTTTAACTCTGTCAGTTGAATGCACACATTGAAAACCATTCAGTTAGATAGCTCCGTTTTGGTTTTAGAAGCAGATATTTCTCTGTACAGCCTATGGTCCCATTCACTCGGGAATATCCCAACGGAGCTCCTAGAAGAAACGTGTTTCTGACTCGAGGAGTCTCAACATAGATTCAACTCGCTTAGGTGAACGAACTCACAGCAGAGCAGTTTCAAGGAAACGTTTCTCCTGAATTTTAGACGAAGTTTACTGCTGTTTAGGACGTATGCCTGCATTGGGCTGGAAATACCGGTTTTGGGATTCTGCACAGAAAGGGTTTGCAAACCGCTGAATCCACACGTGAGTTTAACACTGTCAGTTGAATGCACACATTGACAACCATTCAGTTAGATAGCTCCGTTTTGGTTTTAGAAGCAGATATTTCTCTGTTCAGCCTATGGTCCCATTCACTCGGGAATCTCCCAACGCAGCTCCTATAAGAAACGTTTTTCTGACTCGAGGAGTCTCAACATAGATTCAACTCTCTTAGGTGAACGAACTCACAGCAGAGCAGTTTCAAGGAAACGTTTCTCCTGAGTTTTAGACGAAGTTTACTGCGGTTTAAGACGTATGCCTGCATTGGCCTGGAAATACCGGTTTTGGGATTCTGCACAGAAAGGGTTTGCAAACCGCTGAATCCACACGTGAGTTTAACACTGTCAGTTGAATGCACACATTGACAACCATTCAGTTAGATAGCTCCGTTTTGGTTTTAGAAGCAGATATTTCTCTGTACAGCCTATGGTCCCATTCATTCGGGAATATCCCAACACAGCTCCTAGAAGAAACGTGTTTCTGACTCGCTGAATCTCAACATAGATTCAAGTCTCTGAGGTGAACGAAAGCACAGTAGAGCAGTTTCAAGGAAACGTTTCTCCTGAGCTTTAGACGAAGTTTCCTGCGGTTTAGTGCGTATGCCGGCATTGGGCTGGAAATACCGGTTTTGGGATTCTGCAAAGAAAGGGTTTGCAAACCGCTGAATCCACTCGTGAGTTTAACTCTGTCAGTTGAATGCACACATTGACAACCATTCAGTTAGATAGCTCCGTTTTGGTTTTAGAAGCAGATATTTCTCTGTACAGCCTATGGTCCCATTCACTCGGGAATATCCCAACACAGCTCCTAGAAGAATCGTGATTCTGACTCGCTGAATCTCAACATAGATTCAACTCTCTTAGGTGAACGAACGCACAGCAGAGCAGTTTCAAGGAAACGTTTCTCCTGAGATTTACCCGAAGTTTCCTGAAGTTTAGTACGTAATCCGGCATTGGGATGGAAATACCGGGTTTGGGATTCTGCACAGAAACGGTTTGCAATCCGCTGAATGCACACGTCAGTTTAATTCTGTCAGTTGAATGCACACATTGACAACTATTCAGTTAGATAGCTCCGTTTTGGTTTTATAATCAGATATTTCTCTGTACAGCATATGGTCCCATTCACTCGGGAATATCCCAACGCAGCTCCTAGAAGAAACGTGTTTCTGACTCGCTGAATCTCTACATAGATTCAACTCTCTTAGTTGAACGAACGCACTGCAGAGCAGTTTCAAGGAAACGTTTCTCCTGAGTTTTAGACGAAGTTTCCGGCGGTTTAGTACGTGTGCCGGCATTGGGCTGGAAATACCGGTATTGGGATTCTGCACAGAAAGGGTTTGCAAACCGCTGAATCCACACGTGAGTTTAACTCTGTCATTTGAATGCACACATTGACAACCATTCAGTTAGATAGCTCCGTTTTGGTTTTAGAAGCAGATATTTCTCTGTACAGCCTATGGTCCCATTCACTCGGGAATATCCCAACACAGCTCCTAGAAGAATCGTGTTTCTGAGTCGCTGAATCTCAACATAGATTCAACTCTCTTAGGTGAACGAACGCACAGCAGAGCAGTTTCAAGCAAACGTTTCTCCTGAGATTTAGACGAAGTTTCCTGAAGTTTAGTACGTATGCCGGCATTGGGATGGAAATACCGGGTTTGGGATTCTGCACAGAAACGGTTTGCAAACCGCTGAATGCACACGTGAGTTTAACTCTGTCAGTTGAATGCACACATTGAAAACCATTCAGTTAGATAGCTCCGTTTTGGTTTTAGAAGCAGATATTTCTCTGTACAGCCTATGGTCCCATTCACTCGGGAATATCCCAACGGAGCTCCTAGAAGAAACGTGTTTCTGACTCGAGGAGTCTCAACATAGATTCAACTCGCTTAGGTGAACGAACTCACAGCAGAGCAGTTTCAAGGAAACGTTTCTCCTGAATTTTAGACGAAGTTAACTGCTGTTTAGGACGTATGCCTGCATTGGGCTGGAAATACCGGTTTTGGGATTCTGCACAGAAAGGGTTTGCAAACCGCTGAATCCACACGTGAGTTTAACACTGTCAGTTGAATGCACACATTGACAACCATTCAGTTAGATAGCTCCGTTTTGGTTTTAGAAGCAGATATTTCTCTGTTCAGCCTATGGTTCCATTCACTCGGGAATCTCCCAACGCAGCTCCTAGAAGAAACGTGTTTCTGATTCGCAGAATCTCAACATAGATTCAACTCTCTAAGGTGAACGAACGCACAGCAGAGCAGTTTCAAGGAAACGTTTCTCCTGAGTTTCAGACGAAGTTTCCTGCGGTTTAGTACGTATGCCGGCATTGGGCTGGAAATACCGGTATTGGGATTCTGCACAGAAAGGGTTTGCAAACCGCTGAATCCACACGTCAGTTTATCTCTGTCAGTTGAATGCACACATTGACAACCATTCAGTTAGATTGCTCCGTTTTGGTTTTAGAAGCAGATATTTCTCTGTACAGCCTATGGTCCCATTCACTCGGGAATATCCCAACACAGCTCCTAGAAGAAACGTGTTTCTGACTCGCTGAATCTCAACATAGATTCAAGTCTCTGAGGTGAACGAAAGCACAGTAGAGCAGTTTCAAGGAAACGTTTCTCCTGAGCTTTAGACGAAGTTTCCTGCGGTTTAGTGCGTATGCCGGCATTGGGCTGGAAATACCGGTTTTGGGATTCTGCAAAGAAAGGGTTTGCAAACCGCTGAATCCACTCGTGAGTTTAACTCTGTCAGTTGAATGCACACATTGACAACCATTCAGTTAGATAGCTCCGTTTTGGTTTTAGAAGCAGATATTTCTCTGTACAGCCTATGGTCCCATTCACTCGGGAATATCCCAACACAGCTCCTAGAAGAATCGTGATTCTGACTCGCTGAATGTCAACATAGATTCAACTCTCTTAGGTGAACGAACGCACAGCAGAGCAGTTTCAAGGAAACGTTTCTCCTGAGATTTACCCGAAGTTTCCTGAAGTTTAGTACGTAATCCGGCATTGGGATGGAAATACCGGGTTTGGGATTCTGCACAGAAACGGTTTGCAAACCGCTGAATTCACACGTCAGTTTAATTCTGTCAGTTGAATGCACACATTGACAACTATTCAGTTAGATAGCTCCGTTTTGGTTTTATAATCAGATATTTCTCTGTACAGCATATGGTCCCATTCACTCGGGAATATCCCAACGCAGCTCCTAGAAGAAACGTGTTTCTGACTCGCTGAATCTCTACATAGATTCAACTCTCTTAGTTGAACGAACGCACTGCAGAGCAGTTTCAAGGAAACGTTTCTCCTGAGATTTAGACGAAGTTTCCTGAAGTTTAGTACGTATGCCGGCATTGGGATGGAAATACCGGGTTTGGGATTCTGCACAGAAACGGTTTGCAAACCGCTGAATGCACACGTGAGTTTAACTCTGTCAGTTGAATGCACACATTGAAAACCATTCAGTTAGATAGCTCCGTTTTGGTTTTAGAAGCAGATATTTCTCTGTACAGCCTATGGTCCCATTCACTCGGGAATATCCCAACGGAGCTCCTAGAAGAAACGTGTTTCTGACTCGAGGAGTCTCAACATAGATTCAACTCGCTTAGGTGAACGAACTCACAGCAGAGCAGTTTCAAGGAAACGTTTCTCCTGAATTTTAGACGAAGTTTACTGCTGTTTAGGACGTATGCCTGCATTGGGCTGGAAATACCGGTTTTGGGATTCTGCACAGAAAGGGTTTGCAAACCGCTGAATCCACACGTGAGTTTAACACTGTCAGTTGAATGCACACATTGACAACCATTCAGTTAGATAGCTCCGTTTTGGTTTTAGAAGCAGATATTTCTCTGTTCAGCCTATGGTCCCATTCACTCGGGAATCTCCCAACGCAGCTCCTAGAAGAAACGTTTTTCTGTCTCGAGGAGTCTCAACATAGATTCAACTCTCTTAGGTGAACGAACTCACAGCAGAGCAGTTTCAAGGAAACGTTTCTCCTGAGTTTTAGACGAAGTTTACTGCGGTTTAAGACGTATGCCTGCATTGGCCTGGAAATACCGGTTTTGGGATTCTGCACAGAAAGGGTTTGCAAACCGCTGAATCCACACGTGAGTTTAACACTGTCAGTTGAATGCACACATTGACAACCATTCAGTTAGATAGCTCCGTTTTGGTTTTAGAAGCAGATATTTCTCTGTACAGCCTATGGTCCCATTCATTCGGGAATATCCCAACACAGCTCCTAGAAGAAACGTGTTTCTGACTCGCTGAATCTCAACATAGATTCAAGTCTCTGAGGTGAACGAAAGCACAGTAGAGCAGTTTCAAGGAAACGTTTCTCCTGAGCTTTAGACGAAGTTTCCTGCGGTTTAGTGCGTATGCCGGCATTGGGCTGGAAATACCGGTTTTGGGATTCTGCAAAGAAAGGGTTTGCAAACCGCTGAATCCACTCGTGAGTTTAACTCTGTCAGTTGAATGCACACATTGACAACCATTCAGTTAGATAGCTCCGTTTTGGTTTTAGAAGCAGATATTTCTCTGTACAGCCTATGGTCCCATTCACTCGGGAATATCCCAACACAGCTCCTAGAAGAATCGTGATTCTGACTCGCTGAATCTCAACATAGATTCAACTCTCTTAGGTGAACGAACGCACAGCAGAGCAGTTTCAAGGAAACGTTTCTCCTGAGATTTACCCGAAGTTTCCTGAAGTTTAGTACGTAATCCGGCATTGGGATGGAAATACCGGGTTTGGGATTCTGCACAGAAACGGTTTGCAATCCGCTGAATGCACACGTCAGTTTAATTCTGTCAGTTGAATGCACACATTGACAACTATTCAGTTAGATAGCTCCGTTTTGGTTTTATAATCAGATATTTCTCTGTACAGCATATGGTCCCATTCACTCGGGAATATCCCAACGCAGCTCCTAGAAGAAACGTGTTTCTGACTCGCTGAATCTCTACATAGATTCAACTCTCTTAGTTGAACGAACGCACTGCAGAGCAGTTTCAAGGAAACGTTTCTCCTGAGTTTTAGACGAAGTTTCCGGCGGTTTAGTACGTATGCCGGCATTGGGCTGGAAATACCGGTATTGGGATTCTGCACAGAAAGGGTTTGCAAACCGCTGAATCCACACGTGAGTTTAACTCTGTCATTTGAATGCACACATTGACAACCATTCAGTTAGATAGCTCCGTTTTGGTTTTAGAAGCAGATATTTCTCTGTACAGCCTATGGTCCCATTCACTCGGGAATATCCCAACACAGCTCCTAGAAGAATCGTGATTCTGACTCGCTGAATCTCAACATAGATTCAACTCTCTTAGGTGAACGAACGCACAGCAGAGCAGTTTCAAGGAAACGTTTCTCCTGAGATTTACCCGAAGTTTCCTGAAGTTTAGTACGTAATCCGTCATTGGGATGGAAATACCGGGTTTGGGATTCTGCACAGAAACGGTTTGCAAACCGCTGAATTCACACGTCAGTTTAATTCTGTCAGTTGAATGCACACATTGACAACTATTCAGTTAGATAGCTCCGTTTTGGTTTTATAATCAGATATTTCTCTGTACAGCATATGGTCCCATTCACTCGGGAATATCCCAACGCAGCTCCTAGAAGAAACGTGTTTCTGACTCGCTGAATCTCTACATAGATTCAACTCTCTTAGTTGAACGAACGCACTGCAGAGCAGTTTCAAGGAAACGTTTCTCCTGAGATTTAGACGAAGTTTCCTGAAGTTTAGTACGTATGCCGGCATTGGGATGGAAATACCGGGTTTGGGATTCTGCACAGAAACGGTTTGCAAACCGCTGAATGCACACGTGAGTTTAACTCTGTCAGTTGAATGCACACATTGAAAACCATTCAGTTAGATAGCTCCGTTTTGGTTTTAGAAGCAGATATTTCTCTGTACAGCCTATGGTCCCATTCACTCGGGAATATCCCAACGGAGCTCCTAGAAGAAACGTGTTTCTGACTCGAGGAGTCTCAACATAGATTCAACTCGCTTAGGTGAACGAACTCACAGCAGAGCAGTTTCAAGGAAACGTTTCTCCTGAATTTTAGACGAAGTTTACTGCTGTTTAGGACGTATGCCTGCATTGGGCTGGAAATACCGGTTTTGGGATTCTGCACAGAAAGGGTTTGCAAACCGCTGAATCCACACGTGAGTTTAACACTGTCAGTTGAATGCACACATTGACAACCATTCAGTTAGATAGCTCCGTTTTGGTTTTAGAAGCAGATATTTCTCTGTTCAGCCTATGGTCCCATTCACTCGGGAATCTCCCAACGCAGCTCCTAGAAGAAACGTGTTTCTGACTCGAGGAGTCTCAACATAGATTCAACTCTCTTAGGTGAACGAACTCACAGCAGAGCAGTTTCAAGGAAACGTTTCTCCTGAGTTTTAGACGAAGTTTACTGCGGTTTAAGACGTATGCCTGCATTGGCCTGGAAATACCGGTTTTGGGATTCTGCACAGAAAGGGTTTGCAAACCGCTGAATCCACACGTGAGTTTAACACTGTCAGTTGAATGCACACATTGACAACCATTCAGTTAGATAGCTCCGTTTTGGTTTTAGAAGCAGATATTTCTCTGTACAGCCTATGGTCCCATTCATTCGGGAATATCCCAACACAGCTCCTAGAAGAAACGTGTTTCTGACTCGCTGAATCTCAACATAGATTCAAGTCTCTGAGGTGAACGAAAGCACAGTAGAGCAGTTTCAAGGAAACGTTTCTCCTGAGCTTTAGACGAAGTTTCCTGCGGTTTAGTGCGTATGCCGGCATTGGGCTGGAAATACCGGTTTTGGGATTCTGCAAAGAAAGGGTTTGCAAACCGCTGAATCCACTCGTGAGTTTAACTCTGTCAGTTGAATGCACACATTGACAACCATTCAGTTAGATAGCTCCGTTTTGGTTTTAGAAGCAGATATTTCTCTGTACAGCCTATGGTCCCATTCACTCGGGAATATCCCAACACAGCTCCTAGAAGAATCGTGATTCTGACTCGCTGAATCTCAACATAGATTCAACTCTCTTAGGTGAACGAACGCACAGCAGAGCAGTTTCAAGGAAACGTTTCTCCTGAGATTTACCCGAAGTTTCCTGAAGTTTAGTACGTAATCCGGCATTGGGATGGAAATACCGGGTTTGGGATTCTGCACAGAAACGGTTTGCAATCCGCTGAATGCACACGTCAGTTTAATTCTGTCAGTTGAATGCACACATTGACAACTATTCAGTTAGATAGCTCCGTTTTGGTTTTATAATCAGATATTTCTCTGTACAGCATATGGTCCCATTCACTCGGGAATATCCCAACGCAGCTCCTAGAAGAAACGTGTTTCTGACTCGCTGAATCTCTACATAGATTCAACTCTCTTAGTTGAACGAACGCACTGCAGAGCAGTTTCAAGGAAACGTTTCTCCTGAGTTTTAGACGAAGTTTCCGGCGGTTTAGTACGTGTGCCGGCATTGGGCTGGAAATACCGGTATTGGGATTCTGCACAGAAAGGGTTTGCAAACCGCTGAATGCACACGTGAGTTTAACTCTGTCAGTTGAATGCACACATTGACAACCATTCAGTTAGATAGCTCCGTTTTGGTTTTAGAAGCAGATATTTCTCTGTACAGCCTATGGTCCCATTCACTCGGGAATATCCCAACGCAGCTCCTAGAAGAAACGTGTTTCTGACTCGAGGAGTCTCAACATAGATTCAACTCGCTTAGGTGAACGAACTCACAGCAGAGCAGTTTCAAGGAAACGTTTCTCCTGAATTTTAGACGAAGTTTACTGCTGTTTAGGACGTATGCCTGCATTGGGCTGGAAATACCAGTTTTGGGATTCTGCACAGAAAGGGTTTGCAAACCGCTGAATCCACACGTGAGTTTAACACTGTCAGTTGAATGCACACATTGACAACCATTCAGTTAGATAGCTCCGTTTTGGTTGTAGAAGCAGATATTTCTCTGTTCAGCCTATGGTCCCATTCACTCGGGAATCTCCCAACGCAGCTCCTAGAAGAAACGTGTTTCTGACTCGAGAAGTCTCAACATAGATTCAACTCTCTTAGGTGAACGAACTCACAGCAGAGCAGTTTCAAGGAAACGTTTCTCCTGAGTTTTAGACGAAGTTTACTGCGGTTTAAGACGTATGCCTGCATTGGCCTGGAAATACCGGTTTTGGGATTCTGCACAGAAAGGGTTTGCAAACCGCTGAATCCACACGTGAGTTTAACACTGTCAGTTGAATGCACACATTGACAACCATTCAGTTAGATAGCTCCGTTTTGGTTTTAGAAGCAGATATTTCTCTGTACAGCCTATGGTCCCATTCATTCGGGAATATCCCAACGCAGCTCCTAGAAGAAACGTGTTTCTGATTCGCTGAATCTCAACATAGATTCAACTCTCTTAGGTGAACGAACGCACAGCAGAGCAGTTTCAAGGAAACGTTTCTCCTGAGTTTTAGACGAAGTTTCCTGATGTTTAGTACGTTTGCCGGCATTGGGATGGAAATACCGGTTTTATGATTCTGCACAGAAAGGGTTTGCAAACCGCTGAATCTACACGTGAGTTTAACTCTGTCAGTTGAATGCACACATTGACAACCATTTTGTTAGACAGCTCCGTTTTGGCTTTAGAAGCAGATATTTTGATGTACAGCCTATTTTCCCATTCACTCGGGAATATCCCAATAAACCTCCTAAAAGAAACGTGTTTCTGACTCGCTGAATCTCTACATAGATTCAACTCTCTTAGGTGAACGAACGCACTGCAGAGCAGTTTCAAGG
The DNA here is from genome assembly GCF_030222135.1 of Aotus nancymaae. NCBI lineage: Eukaryota > Metazoa > Chordata > Mammalia > Primates > Aotidae > Aotus > Aotus nancymaae. Next base: position 1,801,797 of record NW_026988565.1, read on the forward strand.
AAACGTTTCTCCTGAGTTTTAGACGAACTTTCCGGCGCTTTAGTACGTATGCCGGCATTGGGCTGGAAATACCGGTATTGGGATTCTGCACAGAAAGGGTTTGCAAACCGCAGAATCCACACGTGAGTTTAACTCTGTCATTTGAATGCACACATTGACAACCATTCAGTTAGATAGCTCCGTTTTGGTTTTAGAAGCAGATATTTCTCTGTACAGCCTATGGTCCCATTCACTCGGGAATATCCCAACACAGCTCCTAGAAGAATCGTGTTTCTGACTCGCTGAATCTCAACATAGATTCAACTCTCTTAGGTGAACGAACGCACAGCAGAGCAGTTTCAAGGAAACGTTTCTCCTGAGATTTAGACGAAGTTTCCTGAAGTTTAGTACGTATGCCGGCATTGGGCTGGAAATACCGTAATTGGGATTCTGCACAGAAAGGGTTTGCAAACCGCTGAATCCACTCCTGAGTTTAACTCTGTCGGTTGAATGCACACATTGAAAACCATTCAGTTAGATAGCTCCGTTTTGGTTTTAGAAGCAGATATTTCTCTGTTCAGCCTATTGTCCCATTCACTCGGGAATCTCCCAACGCAGCTCCTAGAAGAAACGTGTTTCTGACTCGAGGAGTCTCAACATAGATTCAACTCTCTTAGGTGAACGAACTCACAGCAGAGCAGTTTCAAGGAAACGTTTCCCCTAGTTTTAGACGAAGTTTACTGCAGTTTAAGACGTATGCCTGCATTGGCCTGGAAATACCGGTTTTGGGATTCTGCACAGAAAGGGTTTGCAAACCGCTGAATCCACACGTGAGTTTAACACTGTCCGTTGAATGCACACATTGACAACCATTCAGTTAGATAGCTCCGTTTTGGTTTTAGAAGCAGATATTTCTCTGTACAGCCTATGGTCCCATTCATTCGGGAATATCCCAACGCAGCTCCTAGAAGAAACGTGTTTCTGATTCGCTGAATCTCAACATAGATTCAACTCTCTTAGGTGAACGAACGCACAGCAGAGCAGTTTCAAGGAAACGTTTCTCTTGAGTTTTAGACGAAGTTTCCTGATGTTTAGTACGTTTGCCGGCATTGGGATGGAAATACCGGTTTTGTGATTCTGCACAGAAAGGGTTTGCAAACCGCTGAATCTACACGTGAGTTTAACTCTGTCAGTTGAATGCACACATTGACAACCATTTTGGTAGACAGCTCCGTTTTGGTTTTAGAAGCAGATATTTCGATGTACAGCCTATTTTCCCATTCACTCGGGAATATCCCAATAAACCTCCTAAAAGAAACGTGTTTCTGACTCGCTGAATCTCAACATAGATTCAACTCTCTTAGGTGAACGAACGCACAGCAGAGCAGTTTCAAGGAAACCTTTTTCCTGAGTTTTAGACGAAGTTTCCTGCGGTTTAGGACGTATGCCGGCATTGGGCTGGAAATACCGGTTTTGGGATTCTGCACAGAAAGGGTTTGCAAACCGCTGAATCCACACGTGAGTTTTACTCTGTCAGTTGAATGCACACATTGACAACCATTCAGTTAGCTAGCTCCGTTTTGGTTTTAGAAGCAGATAGTTCTCTGTACAGCCTATGGTCCCATTCACTCGGGAATATCCCAACGCAGCTCCTAGAAGAAACGTGTTTCTGACTCGCTGAATCTCAACATAGATTCAACTGTCTTAGGTGAACGAACGCACAGCAGAGCGGTTTCAAGGAAACGTTTCTCCTGAGTTTTAGACGAAGTTTCCGGCGGTTTAGTACATATGCCGGCATTGGGCTGGAAATACCGGTATTAGGATTCTGCACAGAAAGGGTTTGCAAACCGCTGAATCCACACGTGAGTTTAACTCTGTCAGTTGAATGCACACATTGACAACCATTCAGTTAGATAGCTCCGTTTTGGTTTTAGAAGCAGATATTTCTCTGTACAGTCTATGGTCCCATTCACTCGGGAATATCCCAACACAGCTCCTAGAAGAAACGTGTTTCTGACTCGCTGAATCTCAACATAGATTCAACTCTCATAGGTGAACGAACGCACAGCAGAGCAGTTTCAAGGAAACGTTTCTCCTGAGTTTTAGACGAAGTTTCCTGCGGTTTAGGACGTATGCCGGCATTGGGCTGGAAATACCGGTATTGGGATTCTGCACAGAAAGGGTTTGCAAACCGCTGAATCCACACGTGAGTTTTACTCTGTCAGTTGAATGCACACATTGACAACCAATCAGTTAGATAGCTCCGTTTTGGTTTTAGAAGCAGATAGTTCTCTGTACAGCCTATGGTCCCATTCACTCGGGAATATCCCAACGCAGCTCCTAGAAGAAACGTGTTTCTGACTCGCTGAATCTCAACATAGATTCAACTGTCTTAGGTGAACGAACGCACAGCAGAGCAGTTTCAAGGAAACGTTTCTCCCGAGTTTTAGACGAAGTTTCCTGCGGTTTAGACGAAGTTTCCTGCGGTTTAGAACGTATGCCGTCTTTGGGCTGGAAATACCGGTTTTGGGATTCTGCAAAGAAAGGGTTTGCCAAACGCTGAATCCACACGTGAGTTTAACTCTGTCAGTTGAATGCACACATTGACAGCCATTCAGTTAGATAGCTCCGTTTTGGTTTAAAAACAGATATTTCTCTGTACAGCCTATGGTCCCATTCACTCGGGAATATCAAAACGCAGCTCCTAGAAGAAACGTGTTTCTGACTCGCTGAATCTCAACATAGATTCAACTCTCTTAGGTGAACGAACGCACAGCAGAGCAGTTTCAAGGAAACGTTTCTCCTGAGTTTTAGACGAAGTTTCCTGCGGTTTAGACGAAGTTTCCTGCGGTTTAGAACGTATGCCGTCTTTGGGCTGGAAATACCGGTATTGGGATTCTGCACAGAAAGGGTTTGTAAACCGCTGAATCCACACGTCAGTTTAATTCTGTCAGTTGAATGCACACATTGACAACTATTCAGTTAGATAGCTCCGTTTTGGTTTTATAATCAGATATTTCTCTGTACAGCCTATGGTCCCATTCACTCGGGAATATCCCAACGCAGCTCCTAGAAGAAACGTGTTTCTGACTCGCTGAATCTCTACATAGATTCAACTCTCTTAGTTGAACGAACGCACTGCAGAGCAGTTTCAAGGAAACGTTTCTCCTGAGTTTTAGACGAAGTTTCCGGCGGTTTAGTACGTATGCCGGCATTGGGCTGGAAATACCGGTATTGGGATTCTGCACAGAAAGGGTTTGCAAACCGCTGAATCCACACGTGAGTTTAACTCTGTCATTTGAATGCACACATTGACAACCATTCAGTTAGATAGCTCCGTTTTGGTTTTAGAAGCAGATATTTCTCTGTACAGCCTATGGTCCCATTCACTCGGGAATATCCCAACGCAGCTCCTAGAAGAAACGTGTTTCTGACTCGCTGAATCTCAACATAGATTCAACTCTCTTAGGTGAACGAACGCACTGCAGAGCAGTTTCAAGGAAACGTTTCTCCTGAGATTTAGACGAAGTTTCCTGAAGTTTAGTACGTATGCCGGCATTGGGATGGAAATACCGGGTTTGGGATTCTGCACAGAAACGGTTTGCAAACCGCTGAATGCACACGTGAGTTTAACTCTGTCAGTTGAATGCACACATTGAAAACCATTCAGTTAGATAGCTCCGTTTTGGTTTTAGAAGCAGATATTTCTCTGTACAGCCTATGGTCCCATTCAGTCGGGAATATCCCAACGGAGCTCCTAGAAGAAACGTGTTTCTGACTCGAGGAGTCTCAACATAGATTCAACTCGCTTAGGTGAACGAACTCACAGCAGAGCAGTTTCAAGGAAACGTTTCTCCTGAATTTTAGTCGAAGTTTACTGCTGTTTAGGACGTATGCCTGCATTGGGCTGGAAATACCGGTTTTGGGATTCTGCACAGAAAGGGTTTGCAAACCGCTGAATCCACACGTGAGTTTAACACTGTCAGTTGAATGCACACATTGACAACCATTCAGTTAGATAGCTCCGTTTTGGTTTTAGAAGCAGATATTTCTCTGTTCAGCCTATGGTCCCATTCACTCGGGAATCTCCCAACGCAGCTCCTAGAAGAAACGTTTTTCTGACTCGAGGAGTCTCAACATAGATTCAACTCTCTTAGGTGAACGAACTCACAGCAGAGCAGTTTCAAGGAAACGTTTCTCCTGAGTTTTAGACGAAGTTTACTGCGGTTTAAGACGTATGCCTGCATTGGCCTGGAAATACCGGTTTTGGGATTCTGCACAGAAAGGGTTTGCAAACCGCTGAATCCACACGTGAGTTTAACACTGTCAGTTGAATGCACACATTGACAACCATTCAGTTAGATAGCTCCGTTTTGGTTTTAGAAGCAGATATTTCTCTGTACAGCCTATGGTCCCATTCATTCGGGAATATCCCAACGCAGCTCCTAGAAGAAACGTGTTTCTGATTCGCTGAATCTCAACATAGATTCAACTCTCTAAGGTGAACGAACGCACAGCAGAGCAGTTTCAAGGAAACGTTTCTCCTGAGTTTCAGACGAAGTTTCCTGCGGTTTAGTACGTATGCCGGCATTGGGCTGGAAATACCGGTATTGGGATTCTGCACAGAAAGGGTTTGCAAACCGCTGAATCCACACGTCAGTTTATCTCTGTCAGTTGAATGCACACATTGACAACCATTCAGTTAGATTGCTCCGTTTTGGTTTTAGAAGCAGATATTTCTCTGTACAGCCTATGGTCCCATTCACTCGGGAATATCACAACACAGCTCCTAGAAGAAACGTGTTTCTGACTCGCTGAATCTCAACATAGATTCAAGTCTCTGAGGTGAACGAAAGCACAGTAGAGCAGTTTCAAGGAAACGTTTCTCCTGAGCTTTAGACGAAGTTTCCTGCGGTTTAGTGCGTATGCCGGCATTGGGCTGGAAATACCGGTTTTGGGATTCTGCAAAGAAAGGGTTTGCAAACCGCTGAATCCACTCGTGAGTTTAACTCTGTCAGTTGAATGCACACATTGACAACCATTCAGTTAGATAGCTCCGTTTTGGTTTTAGAAGCAGATATTTCTCTGTACAGCCTATGGTCCCATTCACTCGGGAATATCCCAACACAGCTCCTAGAAGAATCGTGATTCTGACTCGCTGAATCTCAACATAGATTCAACTCTCTTAGGTGAACGAACGCACAGCAGAGCAGTTTCAAGGAAACGTTTCTCCTGAGATTTGCCCGAAGTTTCCTGAAGTTTAGTACGTAATCCGGCATTGGGATGGAAATACCGGGTTTGGGATTCTGCACAGAAACGGTTTGCAATCCGCTGAATGCACACGTCAGTTTAATTCTGTCAGTTGAATGCACACATTGACAACTATTCAGTTAGATAGCTCCGTTTTGGTTTTATAATCAGATATTTCTCTGTACAGCATATGGTCCCATTCACTCGGGAATATCCCAACGCAGCTCCTAGAAGAAACGTGTTTCTGACTCGCTGAATCTCTACATAGATTCAACTCTCTTAGTTGAACGAACGCACTGCAGAGCAGTTTCAAGGAAACGTTTCTCCTGAGTTTTAGACGAAGTTTCCGGCGGTTTAGTACGTATGCCGGCATTGGGCTGGAAATACCGGTATTGGGATTCTGCACAGAAAGGGTTTGCAAACCGCTGAATCCACACGTGAGTTTAACTCTGTCATTTGAATGCACACATTGACAACCATTCAGTTAGATAGCTCCGTTTTGGTTTTATAAGCAGATATTTCTCTGTACAGCCTATGGTCCCATTCACTCGGGAATATCCCAACACAGCTCCTAGAAGAATCGTGTTTCTGAGTCGCTGAATCTCAACATAGATTCAACTCTCTTAGGTGAACGAACGCACAGCAGAGCAGTTTCAAGCAAACGTTTCTCCTGAGATTTAGACGAAGTTTCCTGAAGTTTATTACGTATGCCGGCATTGGGAAGGAAATACCGGGTTTGGGATTCTGCACAGAAACGGTTTGCAAACCGCTGAATGCACACGTGAGTTTAACTCTGTCAGTTGAATGCACACATTGAAAACCATTCAGTTAGATAGCTCCGTTTTGGTTTTAGAAGCAGATATTTCTCTGTACAGCCTATGGTCCCATTCACTCGGGAATATCCCAACGGAGCTCCTAGAAGAAACGTGTTTCTGACTCGAGGAGTCTCAACATAGATTCAACTCGCTTAGGTGAACGAACTCACAGCAGAGCAGTTTCAAGGAAACGTTTCTCCTGAATTTTAGACGAAGTTTACTGCTGTTTAGGACGTATGCCTGCATTGGGCTGGAAATACCGGTTTTGGGATTCTGCACAGAAAGGGTTTGCAAACCGCTGAATCCACACGTGAGTTTAACACTGTCAGTTGAATGCACACATTGACAACCATTCAGTTAGATAGCTCCGTTTTGGTTTTAGAAGCAGATATTTCTCTGTTCAGCCTATGGTCCCATTCACTCGGGAATCTCCCAACGCAGCTCCTAGAAGAAACGTGTTTCTGATTCGCAGAATCTCAACATAGATTCAACTCTCTAAGGTGAACGAACGCACAGCAGAGCAGTTTCAAGGAAACGTTTCTCCTGAGTTTCAGACGAAGTTTCCTGCGGTTTAGTACGTATGCCGGCATTGGGCTGGAAATACCGGTATTGGGATTCTGCACAGAAAGGGTTTGCAAACCGCTGAATCCACACGTCAGTTTATCTCTGTCAGTTGAATGCACACATTGACAACCATTCAGTTAGATTGCTCCGTTTTGGTTTTAGAAGCAGATATTTCTCTGTACAGCCTATGGTCCCATTCACTCGGGAATATCCCAACACAGCTCCTAGAAGAAACGTGTTTCTGACTCGCTGAATCTCAACATAGATTCAAGTCTCTGAGGTGAACGAAAGCACAGTAGAGCAGTTTCAAGGAAACGTTTCTCCTGAGCTTTAGACGAAGTTTCCTGCGGTTTAGTGCGTATGCCGGCATTGGGCTGGAAATACCGGTTTTGGGATTCTGCAAAGAAAGGGTTTGCAAACCGCTGAATCCACTCGTGAGTTTAACTCTGTCAGTTGAATGCACACATTGACAACCATTCAGTTAGATAGCTCCGTTTTGGTTTTAGAAGCAGATATTTCTCTGTACAGCCTATGGTCCCATTCACTCGGGAATATCCCAACACAGCTCCTAGAAGAATCGTGATTCTGACTCGCTGAATCTCAACATAGATTCAACTCTCTTAGGTGAACGAACGCACAGCAGAGCAGTTTCAAGGAAACGTTTCTCCTGAGCTTTACCCGAAGTTTCCTGAAGTTTAGTACGTAATCCGGCATTGGGATGGAAATACCGGGTTTGGGATTCTGCACAGAAACGGTTTGCAATCCGCTGAATGCACACGTCAGTTTAATTCTGTCAGTTGAATGCACACATTGACAACTATTCAGTTAGATAGCTCCGTTTTGGTTTTATAATCAGATATTTCTCTGTACAGCATATGGTCCCATTCACTCGGGAATATCCCAACGCAGCTCCTAGAAGAAACGAGTTTCTGACTCGCTGAATCTCTACATAGATTCAATTCTCTTAGTTGAACGAACGCACTGCAGAGCAGTTTCAAGGAAACGTTTCTCCTGAGATTTAGACGAAGTTTCCTGAAGTTTAGTACGTATGCCGGCATTGGGATGGAAATACCGGGTTTGGGATTCTGCACAGAAACGGTTTGCAAACCGCTGAATGCACACGTGAGTTTAACTCTGTCAGTTGAATGCACACATTGAAAACCATTCAGTTAGATAGCTCCGTTTTGGTTTTAGAAGCAGATATTTCTCTGTACAGCCTATGGTCCCATTCACTCGGGAATATCCCAACGGAGCTCCTAGAAGAAACGTGTTTCTGACTCGAGGAGTCTCAACATAGATTCAACTCGCTTAGGTGAACGAACTCACAGCAGAGCAGTTTCAAGGAAACGTTTCTCCTGAATTTTAGACGAAGTTTACTGCTGTTTAGGACGTATGCCTGCATTGGGCTGGAAATACCGGTTTTGGGATTCTGCACAGAAAGGGTTTGCAAACCGCTGAATCCACACGTGAGTTTAACACTGTCAGTTGAATGCACACATTGACAACCATTCAGTTAGATAGCTCCGTTTGGGTTTTAGAAGCAGATATTTCTCTGTTCAGCCTATGGTCCCATTCACTCGGGAATCTCCCAACGCAGCTCCTAGAAGAAACGTTTTTCTGACTTGAGGAGTCTCAACATAGATTCAACTCTCTTAGGTGAACGAACTCACAGCAGAGCAGTTTCAAGGAAACGTTTCTCCTGAGTTTTAGACGAAGTTTACTGCGGTTTAAGACGTATGCCTGCATTGGCCTGGAAATACCGGTTTTGGGATTCTGCACAGAAAGGGTTTGCAAACCGCTGAATCCACACGTGAGTTTAACACTGTCAGTTGAATGCACACATTGACAACCATTCAGTTAGATAGCTCCGTTTTGGTTTTAGAAGCAGATATTTCTCTGTACAGCCTATGGTCCCATTCATTCGGGAATATCCCAACACAGCTCCTAGAAGAAACGTGTTTCTGACTCGCTGAATCTCAACATAGATTCAAGTCTCTGAGGTGAACGAAAGCACAGTAGAGCACTTTCAAGGAAACGTTTCTCCTGAGCTTTAGACGAAGTTTCCTGCGGTTTAGTGCGTATGCCGGCATTGGGCTGGAAATACCGGTTTTGGGATTCTGCAAAGAAAGGGTTTGCAAACCGCTGAATCCACTCGTGAGTTTAACTCTGTCAGTTGAATGCACACATTGACAACCATTCAGTTAGATAGCTCCGTTTTGGTTTTAGAAGCAGATATTTCTCTGTACAGCCTATGGTCCCATTCACTCGGGAATATCCCAACACAGCTCCTAGAAGAATCGTGATTCTGACTCGCTGAATCTCAACATAGATTCAACTCTCTTAGGTGAACGAACGCACAGCAGAGCAGTTTCAAGGAAACGTTTCTCCTGAGATTTACCCGAAGTTTCCTGAAGTTTAGTACGTAATCCGGCATTGGGATGGAAATACCGGGTTTGGGATTCTGCACAGAAACGGTTTGCAAACCGCTGAATGCACACGTCAGTTTAATTCTGTCAGTTGAATGCACACATTGACAACTATTCAGTTAGATAGCTCCGTTTTGGTTTTATAATCAGATATTTCTCTGTACAGCATATGGTCCCATTCACTCGGGAATATCCCAACGCAGCTCCTAGAAGAAACGTGTTTCTGACTCGCTGAATCTCTACATAGATTCAACTCTCTTAGTTGAACGAACGCACTGCAGAGCAGTTTCAAGGAAACGTTTCTCCTGAGTTTTAGACGAAGTTTCCGGCGGTTTAGTACGTATGCCGGCATTGGGCTGGAAATACCGGTATTGGGATTCTGCACAGAAAGGGTTTGCAAACCGCTGAATCCACACGTGAGTTTAACTCTGTCATTTGAATGCACACATTGACAACCATTCAGTTAGATAGCTCCGTTTTGGTTTTAGAAGCAGATATTTCTCTGTACAGCCTATGGTCCCATTCACTCGGGAATATCCCAACACAGCTCCTAGAAGAATCGTGTTTCTGAGTCGCTGAATCTCAACATAGATTCAACTCTCTTAGGTGAACGAACGCACAGCAGAGCAGTTTCAAGCAAACGTTTCTCCTGAGATTTAGACGAAGTTTCCTGAAGTTTAGTACGTATGCCGGCATTGGGATGGAAATACCGGGTTTGGGATTCTGCACAGAAACGGTTTGCAAACCGCTGAATGCACACGTGAGTTTAACTCTGTCAGTTGAATGCACACATTGAAAACCATTCAGTTAGATAGCTCCGTTTTGGTTTTAGAAGCAGATATTTCTCTGTACAGCCTATGGTCCCATTCACTCGGGAATATCCCAACGGAGCTCCTAGAAGAAACGTGTTTCTGACTCGAGGAGTCTCAACATAGATTCAACTCGCTTAGGTGAACGAACTCACAGCAGAGCAGTTTCAAGGAAACGTTTCTCCTGAATTTTAGACGAAGTTTACTGCTGTTTAGGACGTATGCCTGCATTGGGCTGGAAATACCGGTTTTGGGATTCTGCACAGAAAGGGTTTGCAAACCGCTGAATCCACACGTGATTTTAACACTGTCAGTTGAATGCACACATTGACAACCATTCAGTTAGATAGCTCCGTTTTGGTTTTAGAAGCAGATATTTCTCTGTTCAGCCTATGGTTCCATTCACTCGGGAATCTCCCAACGCAGCTCCTAGAAGAAACGTGTTTCTGATTCGCAGAATCTCAACATAGATTCAACTCTCTAAGGTGAACGAACGCACAGCAGAGCAGTTTCAAGGAAACGTTTCTCCTGAGTTTCAGACGAAGTTTCCTGCGGTTTAGTACGTATGCCGGCATTGGGCTGGAAATACCGGTATTGGGATTCTGCACAGAAAGGGTTTGCAAACCGCTGAATCCACACGTCAGTTTATCTCTGTCAGTTGAATGCACACATTGACAACCATTCAGTTAGATTGCTCCGTTTTGGTTTTAGAAGCAGATATTTCTCTGTACAGCCTATGGTCCCATTCACTCGGGAATATCCCAACACAGCTCCTAGAAGAAACGTGTTTCTGACTCGCTGAATCTCAACATAGATTCAAGTCTCTGAGGTGAACGAAAGCACCGTAGAGCAGTTTCAAGGAAACGTTTCTCCTGAGCTTTAGACGAAGTTTCCTGCGGTTTAGTGCGTATGCCGGCATTGGGCTGGAAATACCGGTTTTGGGATTCTGCAAAGAAAGGGTTTGCAAACCGCTGAATCCACTCGTGAGTTTAACTCTGTCAGTTGAATGCACACATTGACAACCATTCAGTTAGATAGCTCCGTTTTGGTTTTAGAAGCAGATATTTCTCTGTACAGCCTATGGTCCCATTCACTCGGGAATATCCCAACACAGCTCCTAGAAGAATCGTGATTCTGACTCGCTGAATCTCAACATAGATTCAACTCTCTTAGGTGAACGAACGCACAGCAGAGCAGTTTCAAGGAAACGTTTCTCCTGAGATTTACCCGAAGTTTCCTGAAGTTTAGTACGTAATCCGGCATTGGGATGGAAATACCGGGTTTGGGATTCTGCACAGAAACGGTTTGCAAACCGCTGAATTCACACGTCAGTTTAATTCTGTCAGTTGAATGCACACATTGACAACTATTCAGTTAGATAGCTCCGTTTTGGTTTTATAATCAGATATTTCTCTGTACAGCATATGGTCCCATTCACTCGGGAATATCCCAACGCAGCTCCTAGAAGAAACGTGTTTCTGACTCGCTGAATCTCTACATAGATTCAACTCTCTTAGTTGAACGAACGCACTGCAGAGCAGTTTCAAGGAAACGTTTCTCCTGAGATTTAGACGAAGTTTCCTGAAGTTTAGTACGTATGCCGGCATTGGGATGGAAATACCGGGTTTGGGATTCTGCACAGAAACGGTTTGCAAACCGCTGAATGCACACGTGAGTTTAACTCTGTCAGTTGAATGCACACATTGAAAACCATTCAGTTAGATAGCTCCGTTTTGGTTTTAGAAGCAGATATTTCTCTGTACAGCCTATGGTCCCATTCACTCGGGAATATCCCAACGCAGCTCCTAGAAGAAACGTGTTTCTGACTCGAGGAGTCTCAACATAGATTCAACTCGCTTAGGTGAACGAACTCACAGCAGAGCAGTTTCAAGGAAACGTTTCTCCTGAATTTTAGACGAAGTTTACTGCTGTTTAGGACGTATGCCTGCATTGGGCTGGAAATACCGGTTTTGGGATTCTGCACAGAAAGGGTTTGCAAACCGCTGAATCCACACGTGAGTTTAACACTGTCAGTTGAATGCACACATTGACAACCATTCAGTTAGATAGCTCCGTTTTGGTTTTAGAAGCAGATATTTCTCTGTTCAGCCTATGGTCCCATTCACTCGGGAATCTCCCAACGCAGCTCCTAGAAGAAACGTTTTTCTGACTCGAGGAGTCTCAACATAGATTCAACTCTCTTAGGTGAACGAACTCACAGCAGAGCAGTTTCAAGGAAACGTTTCTCCTGAGTTTTAGACGAAGTTTACTGCGGTTTAAGACGTATGCCTGCATTGGCCTGGAAATACCGGTTTTGGGATTCTGCACAGAAAGGGTTTGCAAACCGCTGAATCCACACGTGAGTTTAACACTGTCAGTTGAATGCACACATTGACAACCATTCAGTTAGATAGCTCCGTTTTGGTTTTAGAAGCAGATATTTCTCTGTACAGCCTATGGTCCCATTCATTCGGGAATATCCCAACGCAGCTCCTAGAAGAAACGTGTTTCTGATTCGCTGAATCTCAACATAGATTCAACTCTCTAAGGTGAACGAACGCACAGCAGAGCAGTTTCAAGGAAACGTTTCTCCTGAGTTTCAGACGAAGTTTCCTGCGGTTTAGTACGTATGCCGGCATTGGGCTGGAAATACCGGTATTGGGATTCTGCACAGAAAGGGTTTGCAAACCGCTGAATCCACACGTCAGTTTATCTCTGTCAGTTGAATGCACACATTGACAACCATTCAGTTAGATTGCTCCGTTTTGGTTTTAGAAGCAGATATTTCTCTGTACAGCCTATGGTCCCATTCACTCGGGAATATCCCAACACAGCTCCTAGAAGAAACGTGTTTCTGACTCGCTGAATCTCAACATAGATTCAAGTCTCTGAGGTGAACGAAAGCACAGTAGAGCAGTTTCAAGGAAACGTTTCTCCTGAGCTTTAGACGAAGTTTCCTGCGGTTTAGTGCGTATGCCGGCATTGGGCTGGAAATACCGGTTTTGGGATTCTGCAAAGAAAGGGTTTGCAAACCGCTGAATCCACTCGTGAGTTTAACTCTGTCATTTGAATGCACACATTGACAACCATTCAGTTAGATAGCTCCGTTTTGGTTTTAGAAGCAGATATTTCTCTGTACAGACTATGGTCCCATTCACTCGGGAATATCCCAACACAGCTCCTAGAAGAATCGTGATTCTGACTCGCTGAATCTCAACATAGATTCAACTCTCTTAGGTGAACGAACGCACAGCAGAGCAGTTTCAAGGAAACGTTTCTCCTGAGCTTTACCCGAAGTTTCCTGAAGTTTAGTTCGTAATCCGGCATTGGGATGGAAATACCGGGTTTGGGATTCTGCACAGAAACGGTTTGCAATCCGCTGAATGCACACGTCAGTTTAATTCTGTCAGTTGAATGCACACATTGACAACTATTCAGTTAGATAGCTCCGTTTTGGTTTTATAATCAGATATTTCTCTGTACAGCATATGGTCCCATTCACTCGGGAATATCCCAACGCAGCTCCTAGAAGAAACGAGTTTCTGACTCGCTGAATCTCTACATAGATTCAACTCTCTTAGTTGAACGAACGCACTGCAGAGCAGTTTCAAGGAAACGTTTCTCCTGAGATTTAGACGAAGTTTCCTGAAGTTTATTACGTATGCCGGCATTGGGATGGAAATACCGGGTTTGGGATTCTGCACAGAAACGGTTTGCAAACCGCTGAATGCACACGTGAGTTTAACTCTGTCAGTTGAATGCACACATTGAAAACCATTCAGTTAGATAGCTCCGTTTTGGTTTTAGAAGCAGATATTTCTCTGTACAGCCTATGGTCCCATTCACTCGGGAATATCCCAACGGAGCTCCTAGAAGAAACGTGTTTCTGACTCGAGGAGTCTCAACATAGATTCAACTCGCTTAGGTGAACGAACTCACAGCAGAGCAGTTTCAAGGAAACGTTTCTCCTGAATTTTAGACGAAGTTTACTGCTGTTTAGGACGTATGCCTGCATTGGGCTGGAAATACCGGTTTTGGGATTCTGCACAGAAAGGGTTTGCAAACCGCTGAATCCACACGTGAGTTTAACACTGTCAGTTGAATGCACACATTGACAACCATTCAGTTAGATAGCTCCGTTTTGGTTTTAGAAGCAGATATTTCTCTGTTCAGCCTATGGTCCCATTCACTCGGGAATCTCCCAACGCAGCTCCTAGAAGAAACGTTTTTCTGACTCGAGGAGTCTCAACATAGATTCAACTCTCTTAGGTGAACGAACTCACAGCAGAGCAGTTTCAAGGAAACGTTTCTCCTGAGTTTTAGACGAAGTTTACTGCGGTTTAAGACGTATGCCTGCATTGGCCTGGAAATACCGGTTTTGGGATTCTGCACAGAAAGGGTTTGCAAACCGCTGAATCCACACGTGAGTTTAACACTGTCAGTTGAATGCACACATTGACAACCATTCAGTTAGATAGCTCCGTTTTGGTTTTAGAAGCAGATATTTCTCTGTACAGCCTATGGTCCCATTCATTCGGGAATATCCCAACACAGCTCCTAGAAGAAACGTGTTTCTGACTCGCTGAATCTCAACATAGATTCAAGTCTCTGAGGTGAACGAAAGCACAGTAGAGCAGTTTCAAGGAAACGTTTCTCCTGAGCTTTAGACGAAGTTTCCTGCGGTTTAGTGCGTATGCCGGCATTGGGCTGGAAATACCGGTTTTGGGATTCTGCAAAGAAAGGGTTTGCAAACCGCTGAATCCACTCGTGAGTTTAACTCTGTCAGTTGAATGCACACATTGACAACCATTCAGTTAGATAGCTCCGTTTTGGTTTTAGAAGCAGATATTTCTCTGTACAGCCTATGGTCCCATTCACTCGGGAATATCCCAACACAGCTCCTAGAAGAATCGTGATTCTGACTCGCTGAATCTCAACATAGATTCAACTCTCTTAGGTGAACGAACGCACAGCAGAGCAGTTTCAAGGAAACGTTTCTCCTGAGATTTACCCGAAGTTTCCTGAAGTTTAGTACGTAATCCGGCATTGGGATGGAAATACCGGGTTTGGGATTCTGCACAGAAACGGTTTGCAATCCGCTGAATGCACACGTCAGTTTAATTCTGTCAGTTGAATGCACACATTGACAACTATTCAGTTAGATAGCTCCGTTTTGGTTTTATAATCAGATATTTCTCTGTACAGCATATGGTCCCATTCACTCGGGAATATCCCAACGCAGCTCCTAGAAGAAACGTGTTTCTGACTCGCTGAATCTCTACATAGATTCAACTCTCTTAGTTGAACGAACGCACTGCAGAGCAGTTTCAAGGAAACGTTTCTCCTGAGTTTTAGACGAAGTTTCCGGCGGTTTAGTACGTGTGCCGGCATTGGGCTGGAAATACCGGTATTGGGATTCTGCACAGAAAGGGTTTGCAAACCGCTGAATCCACACGTGAGTTTAACTCTGTCATTTGAATGCACACATTGACAACCATTCAGTTAGATAGCTCCGTTTTGGTTTTAGAAGCAGATATTTCTCTGTACAGCCTATGGTCCCATTCACTCGGGAATATCCCAACACAGCTCCTAGAAGAATCGTGTTTCTGAGTCGCTGAATCTCAACATAGATTCAACTCTCTTAGGTGAACGAACGCACAGCAGAGCAGTTTCAAGCAAACGTTTCTCCTGAGATTTAGACGAAGTTTCCTGAAGTTTAGTACGTATGCCGGCATTGGGATGGAAATACCGGGTTTGGGATTCTGCACAGAAACGGTTTGCAAACCGCTGAATGCACACGTGAGTTTAACTCTGTCAGTTGAATGCACACATTGAAAACCATTCAGTTAGATAGCTCCGTTTTGGTTTTAGAAGCAGATATTTCTCTGTACAGCCTATGGTCCCATTCACTCGGGAATATCCCAACGGAGCTCCTAGAAGAAACGTGTTTCTGACTCGAGGAGTCTCAACATAGATTCAACTCGCTTAGGTGAACGAACTCACAGCAGAGCAGTTTCAAGGAAACGTTTCTCCTGAATTTTAGACGAAGTTTACTGCTGTTTAGGACGTATGCCTGCATTGGGCTGGAAATACCGGTTTTGGGATTCTGCACAGAAAGGGTTTGCAAACCGCTGAATCCACACGTGATTTTAACACTGTCAGTTGAATGCACACATTGACAACCATTCAGTTAGATAGCTCCGTTTTGGTTTTAGAAGCAGATATTTCTCTGTTCAGCCTATGGTTCCATTCACTCGGGAATCTCCCAACGCAGCTCCTAGAAGAAACGTGTTTCTGATTCGCAGAATCTCAACATAGATTCAACTCTCTAAGGTGAACGAACGCACAGCAGAGCAGTTTCAAGGAAACGTTTCTCCTGAGTTTCAGACGAAGTTTCCTGCGGTTTAGTACGTATGCCGGCATTGGGCTGGAAATACCGGTATTGGGATTCTGCACAGAAAGGGTTTGCAAACCGCTGAATCCACACGTCAGTTTATCTCTGTCAGTTGAATGCACACATTGACAACCATTCAGTTAGATTGCTCCGTTTTGGTTTTAGAAGCAGATATTTCTCTGTACAGCCTATGGTCCCATTCACTCGGGAATATCCCAACACAGCTCCTAGAAGAAACGTGTTTCTGACTCGCTGAATCTCAACATAGATTCAAGTCTCTGAGGTGAACGAAAGCACAGTAGAGCAGTTTCAAGGAAACGTTTCTCCTGAGCTTTAGACGAAGTTTCCTGCGGTTTAGTGCGTATGCCGGCATTGGGCTGGAAATACCGGTTTTGGGATTCTGCAAAGAAAGGGTTTGCAAACCGCTGAATCCACTCGTGAGTTTAACTCTGTCAGTTGAATGCACACATTGACAACCATTCAGTTAGATAGCTCCGTTTTGGTTTTAGAAGCAGATATTTCTCTGTACAGCCTATGGTCCCATTCACTCGGGAATATCCCAACACAGCTCCTAGAAGAATCGTGATTCTGACTCGCTGAATGTCAACATAGATTCAACTCTCTTAGGTGAACGAACGCACAGCAGAGCAGTTTCAAGGAAACGTTTCTCCTGAGATTTACCCGAAGTTTCCTGAAGTTTAGTACGTAATCCGGCATTGGGATGGAAATACCGGGTTTGGGATTCTGCACAGAAACGGTTTGCAAACCGCTGAATTCACACGTCAGTTTAATTCTGTCAGTTGAATGCACACATTGACAACTATTCAGTTAGATAGCTCCGTTTTGGTTTTATAATCAGATATTTCTCTGTACAGCATATGGTCCCATTCACTCGGGAATATCCCAACGCAGCTCCTAGAAGAAACGTGTTTCTGACTCGCTGAATCTCTACATAGATTCAACTCTCTTAGTTGAACGAACGCACTGCAGAGCAGTTTCAAGGAAACGTTTCTCCTGAGATTTAGACGAAGTTTCCTGAAGTTTAGTACGTATGCCGGCATTGGGATGGAAATACCGGGTTTGGGATTCTGCACAGAAAAGGTTTGCAAACCGCTGAATGCACACGTGAGTTTAACTCTGTCAGTTGAATGCACACATTGAAAACCATTCAGTTAGATAGCTCCGTTTTGGTTTTAGAAGCAGATATTTCTCTGTACAGCCTATGGTCCCATTCACTCGGGAATATCCCAACGGAGCTCCTAGAAGAAACGTGTTTCTGACTCGAGGAGTCTCAACATAGATTCAACTCGCTTAGGTGAACGAACTCACAGCAGAGCAGTTTCAAGGAAACGTTTCTCCTGAATTTTAGACGAAGTTTACTGCTGTTTAGGACGTATGCCTGCATTGGGCTGGAAATACCGGTTTTGGGATTCTGCACAGAAAGGGTTTGCAAACCGCTGAATCCACACGTGAGTTTAACACTGTCAGTTGAATGCACACATTGACAACCATTCAGTTAGATAGCTCCGTTTTGGTTTTAGAAGCAGATATTTCTCTGTTCAGCCTATGGTCCCATTCACTCGGGAATCTCCCAACGCAGCTCCTAGAAGAAACGTTTTTCTGACTCGAGGAGTCTCAACATAGATTCAACTCTCTTAGGTGAACGAACTCACAGCAGAGCAGTTTCAAGGAAACGTTTCTCCTGAGTTTTAGACGAAGTTTACTGCGGTTTAAGACGTATGCCTGCATTGGGCTGGAAATACCGGTTTTGGGATTCTGCACAGAAAGGGTTTGCAAACCGCTGAATCCACACGTGAGTTTAACACTGTCAGTTGAATGCACACATTGACAACCATTCAGTTAGATAGCTCCGTTTTGGTTTTAGAAGCAGATATTTCTCTGTACAGCCTATGGTCCCATTCATTCGGGAATATCCCAACACAGCTCCTAGAAGAAACGTGTTTCTGACTCGCTGAATCTCAACATAGATTCAAGTCTCTGAGGTGAACGAAAGCACAGTAGAGCAGTTTCAAGGAAACGTTTCTCCTGAGCTTTAGACGAAGTTTCCTGCGGTTTAGTGCGTATGCCGGCATTGGGCTGGAAATACCGGTTTTGGGATTCTGCAAAGAAAGGGTTTGCAAACCGCTGAATCCACTCGTGAGTTTAACTCTGTCAGTTGAATGCACACATTGACAACCATTCAGTTAGATAGCTCCGTTTTGGTTTTAGAAGCAGATATTTCTCTGTACAGCCTATGGTCCCATTCACTCGGGAATATCCCAACACAGCTCCTAGAAGAATCGTGATTCTGACTCGCTGAATCTCAACATAGATTCAACTCTCTTAGGTGAACGAACGCACAGCAGAGCAGTTTCAAGGAAACGTTTCTCCTGAGATTTACCCGAAGTTTCCTGAAGTTTAGTACGTAATCCGGCATTGGGATGGAAATACCGGGTTTGGGATTCTGCACAGAAACGGTTTGCAATCCGCTGAATGCACACGTCAGTTTAATTCTGTCAGTTGAATGCACACATTGACAACTATTCAGTTAGATAGCTCCGTTTTGGTTTTATAATCAGATATTTCTCTGTACAGCATATGGTCCCATTCACTCGGGAATATCCCAACGCAGCTCCTAGAAGAAACGTGTTTCTGACTCGCTGAATCTCTACATAGATTCAACTCTCTTAGTTGAACGAACGCACTGCAGAGCAGTTTCAAGGAAACGTTTCTCCTGAGTTTTAGACGAAGTTTCCGGCGGTTTAGTACGTATGCCGGCATTGGGCTGGAAATACCGGTATTGGGATTCTGCACAGAAAGGGTTTGCAAACCGCTGAATCCACACGTGAGTTTAACTCTGTCATTTGAATGCACACATTGACAACCATTCAGTTAGATAGCTCCGTTTTGGTTTTAGAAGCAGATATTTCTCTGTACAGCCTATGGTCCCATTCACTCGGGAATATCCCAACACAGCTCCTAGAAGAATCGTGTTTCTGAGTCGCTGAATCTCAACATAGATTCAACTCTCTTAGGTGAACGAACGCACAGCAGAGCAGTTTCAAGCAAACGTTTCTCCTGAGATTTAGACGAAGTTTCCTGAAGTTTAGTACGTATGCCGGCATTGGGATGGAAATACCGGGTTTGGGATTCTGCACAGAAACGGTTTGCAAACCGCTGAATGCACACGTGAGTTTAACTCTGTCAGTTGAATGCACACATTGAAAACCATTCAGTTAGATAGCTCCGTTTTGGTTTTAGAAGCAGATATTTCTCTGTACAGCCTATGGTCCCATTCACTCGGGAATATCCCAACGGAGCTCCTAGAAGAAACGTGTTTCTGACTCGAGGAGTCTCAACATAGATTCAACTCGCTTAGGTGAACGAACTCACAGCAGAGCAGTTTCAAGGAAACGTTTCTCCTGAATTTTAGACGAAGTTTACTGCTGTTTAGGACGTATGCCTGCATTGGGCTGGAAATACCGGTTTTGGGATTCTGCACAGAAAGGGTTTGCAAACCACTGAATCCACACGTGATTTTAACACTGTCAGTTGAATGCACACATTGACAACCATTCAGTTAGATAGCTCCGTTTTGGTTTTAGAAGCAGATATTTCTCTGTTCAGCCTATGGTTCCATTCACTCGGGAATCTCCCAACGCAGCTCCTAGAAGAAACGTGTTTCTGATTCGCAGAATCTCAACATAGATTCAACTCTCTAAGGTGAACGAACGCACAGCAGAGCAGTTTCAAGGAAACGTTTCTCCTGAGTTTCAGACGAAGTTTCCTGCGGTTTAGTACGTATGCCGGCATTGGGCTGGAAATACCGGTATTGGGATTCTGCACAGAAAGGGTTTGCAAACCGCTGAATCCACACGTCAGTTTATCTCTGTCAGTTGAATGCACACATTGACAACCATTCAGTTAGATTGCTCCGTTTTGGTTTTAGAAGCAGATATTTCTCTGTACAGCCTATGGTCCCATTCACTCGGGAATATCCCAACACAGCTCCTAGAAGAAACGTGTTTCTGACTCGCTGAATCTCAACATAGATTCAAGTCTCTGAGGTGAACGAAAGCACAGTAGAGCAGTTTCAAGGAAACGTTTCTCCTGAGCTTTAGACGAAGTTTCCTGCGGTTTAGTGCGTATGCCGGCATTGGGCTGGAAATACCGGTTTTGGGATTCTGCAAAGAAAGGGTTTGCAAACCGCTGAATCCACTCGTGAGTTTAACTCTGTCAGTTGAATGCACACATTGACAACCATTCAGTTAGATAGCTCCGTTTTGGTTTTAGAAGCAGATATTTCTCTGTACAGCCTATGGTCCCATTCACTCGGGAATATCCCAACACAGCTCCTAGAAGAATCGTGATTCTGACTCGCTGAATCTCAACATAGATTCAACTCTCTTAGGTGAACGAACGCACAGCAGAGCAGTTTCAAGGAAACGTTTCTCCTGAGATTTACCCGAAGTTTCCTGAAGTTTAGTACATAATCCGGCATTGGGATGGAAATACCGGGTTTGGGATTCTGCACAGAAACGGTTTGCAAACCGCTGAATTCACACGTCAGTTTAATTCTGTCAGTTGAATGCACACATTGACAACTATTCAGTTAGATAGCTCCGTTTTGGTTTTATAATCAGATATTTCTCTGTACAGCATATGGTCCCATTCACTCGGGAATATCCCAACGCAGCTCCTAGAAGAAACGTGTTTCTGACTCGCTGAATCTCTACATAGATTCAACTCTCTTAGTTGAACGAACGCACTGCAGAGCAGTTTCAAGGAAACGTTTCTCCTGAGATTTAGAGGAAGTTTCCTGAAGTTTAGTACGTATGCCGGCATTGGGATGGAAATACCGGGTTTGGGATTCTGCACAGAAACGGTTTGCAAACCGCTGAATGCACACGTGAGTTTAACTCTGTCAGTTGAATGCACACATTGAAAACCATTCAGTTAGATAGCTCCGTTTTGGTTTTAGAAGCAGATATTTCTCTGTACAGCCTATGGTCCCATTCACTCGGGAATATCCCAACGGAGCTCCTAGAAGAAACGTGTTTCTGACTCGAGGAGTCTCAACATAGATTCAACTCGCTTAGGTGAACGAACTCACAGCAGAGCAGTTTCAAGGAAACGTTTCTCCTGAGTTTTAGACGAAGTTTACTGCTGTTTAGGACGTATGCCTGCATTGGGCTGGAAATACCGGTTTTGGGATTCTGCACAGAAAGGGTTTGCAAACCGCTGAATCCACACGTGAGTTTAACACTGTCAGTTGAATGCACACATTGACAACCATTCAGTTAGATAGCTCCGTTTTGGTTTTAGAAGCAGATATTTCTCTGTTCAGCCTATGGTCCCATTCACTCGGGAATCTCCCAACGCAGCTCCTAGAAGAAACGTTTTTCTGACTCGAGGAGTCTCAACATAGATTCAACTCTCTTAGGTGAACGAACTCACAGCAGAGCAGTTTCAAGGAAACGTTTCTCCTGAGTTTTAGACGAAGTTTACTGCGGTTTAAGACGTATGCCTGCATTGGCCTGGAAATACCGGTTTTGGGATTCTGCACAGAAAGGGTTTGCAAACCGCTGAATCCACACGTGAGTTTAACACTGTCAGTTGAATGCACACATTGACAACCATTCAGTTAGATAGCTCCGTTTTGGTTTTAGAAGCAGATATTTCTCTGTACAGCCTATGGTCCCATTCATTCGGGAATATCCCAACGCAGCTCCTAGAAGAAACGTGTTTCTGATTCGCTGAATCTCAACATAGATTCAACTCTCTAAGGTGAACGAACGCACAGCAGAGCAGTTTCAAGGAAACGTTTCTCCTGAGTTTCAGACGAAGTTTCCTGCGGTTTAGTACGTATGCCGGCATTGGGCTGGAAATACCGGTATTGGGATTCTGCACAGAAAGGGTTTGCAAACCGCTGAATCCACACGTCAGTTTATCTCTGTCAGTTGAATGCACACATTGACAACCATTCAGTTAGATTGCTCCGTTTTGGTTTTAGAAGCAGATATTTCTCTGTACAGCCTATGGTCCCATTCACTCGGGAATATCCCAACACAGCTCCTAGAAGAAACGTGTTTCTGACTCGCTGAATCTCAACATAGATTCAAGTCTCTGAGGTGAACGAAAGCACAGTAGAGCAGTTTCAAGGAAACGTTTCTCCTGAGCTTTAGACGAAGTTTCCTGCGGTTTAGTGCGTATGCCGGCATTGGGCTGGAAATACCGGTTTTGGGATTCTGCAAAGAAAGGGTTTGCAAACCGCTGAATCCACTCGTGAGTTTAACTCTGTCAGTTGAATGCACACATTGACAACCATTCAGTTAGATAGCTCCGTTTTGGTTTTAGAAGCAGATATTTCTCTGTACAGCCTATGATCCCATTCACTCGGGAATATCCCAACACAGCTCCTAGAAGAATCGTGATTCTGACTCGCTGAATCTCAACATAGATTCAACTCTCTTAGGTGAACGAACGCACAGCAGAGCAGTTTCAAGGAAACGTTTCTCCTGAGATTTACCCGAAGTTTCCTGAAGTTTAGTACGTAATCCGGCATTGGGATGGAAATACCGGGTTTCGGATTCTGCACAGAAACGGTTTGCAATCCGCTGAATGCACACGTCAGTTTAATTCTGTCAGTTGAATGCACACATTGACAACTATTCAGTTAGATAGCTCCGTTTTGGTTTTATAATCAGATATTTCTCTGTACAGCATATGGTCCCATTCACTCGGGAATATCCCAACGCAGCTCCTAGAAGAAACGTGTTTCTGACTCGCTGAATCTCTACATAGATTCAACTCTCTTAGTTGAACGAACGCACTGCAGAGCAGTTTCAAGGAAACGTTTCTCCTGAGATTTAGACGAAGTTTCCTGAAGTTTAGTACGTATGCCGGCATTGGGATGGTAATACCGGGTTTGGGATTCTGCACAGAAACGGTTTGCAAACCGCTGAATGCACACGTGAGTTTAACTCTGTCAGTTGAATGCACACATTGAAAACCATTCAGTTAGATAGCTCCGTTTTGGTTTTAGAAGCAGATATTTCTCTGTACAGCCTATGGTCCCATTCACTCGGGAATATCCCAACGGAGCTCCTAGAAGAAACGTGTTTCTGACTCGAGGAGTCTCAACATAGATTCAACTCGCTTAGGTGAGCGAACTCACAGCAGAGCAGTTTCAAGGAAACGTTTCTCCTGAATTTTAGACGAAGTTTACTGCTGTTTAGGACGTATGCCTGCATTGGGCTGGAAATACCGGTTTTGGGATTCTGCACAGAAAGGGTTTGCAAACCGCTGAATCCACACGTGAGTTTAACACTGTCAGTTGAATGCACACATTGACAACCATTCAGTTAGATAGCTCCGTTTTGGTTTTAGAAGCAGATATTTCTCTGTTCAGCCTATGGTCCCATTCACTCGGGAATCTCCCAACGCAGCTCCTAGAAGAAACGTTTTTCTGACTCGAGGAGTCTCAACATAGATTCAACTCTCTTAGGTGAACGAACTCACAGCAGAGCAGTTTCAAGGAAACGTTTCTCCTGAGTTTTAGACGAAGTTTACTGCGGTTTAAGACGTATGCCTGCATTGGCCTGGAAATACCGGTTTTGGGATTCTGCACAGAAAGGGTTTGCAAACCGCTGAATCCACACGTGAGTTTAACACTGTCAGTTGAATGCACACATTGACAACCATTCAGTTAGATAGCTCCGTTTTGGTTTTAGAAGCAGATATTTCTCTGTACAGCCTATGGTCCCATTCATTCGGGAATATCCCAACACAGCTCCTAGAAGAAACGTGTTTCTGACTCGCTGAATCTCAACATAGATTCAAGTCTCTGAGGTGAACGAAAGCACAGTAGAGCAGTTTCAAGGAAACGTTTCTCCTGAGCTTTAGACGAAGTTTCCTGCGGTTTAGTGCGTATGCCGGCATTGGGCTGGAAATACCGGTTTTGGGATTCTGCAAAGAAAGGGTTTGCAAACCGCTGAATCCACTCGTGAGTTTAACTCTGTCAGTTGAATGCACACATTGACAACCATTCAGTTAGATAGCTCCGTTTTGGTTTTAGAAGCAGATATTTCTCTGTACAGCCTATGGTCCCATTCACTCGGGAATATCCCAACACAGCTCCTAGAAGAATCGTGATTCTGACTCGCTGAATCTCAACATAGATTCAACTCTCTTAGGTGAACGAACGCACAGCAGAGCAGTTTCAAGGAAACGTTTCTCCTGAGATTTACCCGAAGTTTCCTGAAGTTTAGTACGTAATCCGGCATTGGGATGGAAATACCGGGTTTGGGATTCTGCACAGAAACGTTTTGCAATCCGCTGAATGCACACGTCAGTTTAATTCTGTCAGTTGAATGCACACATTGACAACTATTCAGTTAGATAGCTCCGTTTTGGTTTTATAATCAGATATTTCTCTGTACAGCATATGGTCCCATTCACTCGGGAATATCCCAACGCAGCTCCTAGAAGAAACGTGTTTCTGACTCGCTGAATCTCTACATAGATTCAACTCTCTTAGTTGAACGAACGCACTGCAGAGCAGTTTCAAGGAAACGTTTCTCCTGGGTTTTAGACGAAGTTTCCGGCGGTTTAGTACGTATGCCGGCATTGGGCTGGAAATACCGGGTTTGGGATTCTGCACAGAAAGGGTTTGCAAACCGCTGAATCCACACGTGAGTTTAACTCTGTCATTTGAATGCACACATTGACAACCATTCAGTTAGATAGCTCCGTTTTGGTTTTAGAAGCAGATTTTTCTCTGTACAGCCTATGGTCCCATTCACTCGGGAATATCCCAACACAGCTCCTAGAAGAATCGTGTTTCTGAGTCGCTGAATCTCAACATAGATTCAACTCTCTTAGGTGAACGAACGCACAGCAGAGCAGTTTCAAGCAAACGTTTCTCCTGAGATTTAGACGAAGTTTCCTGAAGTTTAGTACGTATGCCGGCATTGGGATGGAAATACCGGGTTTGGGATTCTGCACAGAAACGGTTTGCAAACCGCTGAATGCACACGTGAGTTTAACTCTGTCAGTTGAATGCACACATTGAAAACCATTCAGTTAGATAGCTCCGTTTTGGTTTTAGAAGCAGATATTTCTCTGTACAGCCTATGGTCCCATTCACTCGGGAATATCCCAACGGAGCTCCTAGAAGAAACGTGTTTCTGACTCGAGGAGTCTCAACATAGATTCAACTCGCTTAGGTGAACGAACTCACAGCAGAGCAGTTTCAAGGAAACGTTTCTCCTGAATTTTAGACGAAGTTTACTGCTGTTTAGGACGTATGCCTGCATTGGGCTGGAAATACCGGTTTTGGGATTCTGCACAGAAAGGGTTTGCAAACCGCTGAATCCACACGTGAGTTTAACACTGTCAGTTGAATGCACACATTGACAACCATTCAGTTAGATAGCTCCGTTTTGGTTTTAGAAGCAGATATTTCTCTGTTCAGCCTATGGTTCCATTCACTCGGGAATCTCCCAACGCAGCTCCTAGAAGGAACGTGTTTCTGATTCGCAGAATCTCAACATAGATTCAACTCTCTAAGGTGAACGAACGCACAGCAGAGCAGTTTCAAGGAAACGTTTCTCCTGAGTTTCAGACGAAGTTTCCTGCGGTTTAGTACGTATGCCGGCATTGGGCTGGAAATACCGGTATAGGGATTCTGCACAGAAAGGGTTTGCAAACCGCTGAATCCACACGTCAGTTTATCTCTGTCAGTTGAATGCACACATTGACAACCATTCAGTTAGATTGCTCCGTTTTGGTTTTAGAAGCAGATATTTCTCTGTACAGCCTATGGTCCCATTCACTCGGGAATATCCCAACACAGCTCCTAGAAGAAACGTGTTTCTGACTCGCTGAATCTCAACATAGATTCAAGTCTCTGAGGTGAACGAAAGCACAGTAGAGCAGTTTCAAGGAAACGTTTCTCCTGAGCTTTAGACGAAGTTTCCTGCGGTTTAGTGCGTATGCCGGCATTGGGCTGGAAATACCGGTTTTGGGATTCTGCAAAGAAAGGGTTTGCAAACCGCTGAATCCACTCGTGAGTTTAACTCTGTCAGTTGAATGCACACATTGACAACCATTCAGTTAGATAGCTCCGTTTTGGTTTTAGAAGCAGATATTTCTCTGTACAGCCTATGGTCCCATTCACTCGGGAATATCCCAACACAGCTCCTAGAAGAATCGTGATTCTGACTCGCTGAATCTCAACATAGATTCAACTCTCTTAGGTGAACGAACGCACAGCAGAGCAGTTTCAAGGAAACGTTTCTCCTGAGATTTACCCGAAGTTTCCTGAAGTTTAGTACGTAATCCGGCATTGGGATGGAAATACCGGGTTTGGGATTCTGCACAGAAACGGTTTGCAAACCGCTGAATCCACACGTCAGTTTAATTCTGTCAGTTGAATGCACACATTGACAACTATTCAGTTAGATAGCTCCGTTTTGGTTTTATAATCAGATATTTCTCTGTACAGCATATGGTCCCATTCACTCGGGAATATCCCAACGCAGCTCCTAGAAGAAACGTGTTTCTGACTCGCTGAATCTCTACA
The DNA here is from genome assembly GCF_030222135.1 of Aotus nancymaae. Taxonomy (NCBI): domain Eukaryota; kingdom Metazoa; phylum Chordata; class Mammalia; order Primates; family Aotidae; genus Aotus; species Aotus nancymaae. The sequence continues at coordinate 1,828,619 of NW_026988565.1, forward strand.
TAGATTCAACTCTCTTAGTTGAACGAACGCACTGCAGAGCAGTTTCAAGGAAACGTTTCTCCTGAGATTTAGACGAAGTTTCCTGAAGTTTAGTACGTATGCCGGCATTGGGATGGAAATACCGGGTTTGGGATTCTGCACAGAAACGGTTTGCAAACCGCTGAATGCACACGTGAGTTTAACTCTGTCAGTTGAATGCACACATTGAAAACCATTCAGTTAGATAGCTCCGTTTTGGTTTTAGAAGCAGATATTTCTCTGTACAGCCTATGGTCCCATTCACTCTGGAATATCCCAACGGAGCTCCTAGAAGAAACGTGTTTCTGACTCGAGGAGTCTCAACATAGATTCAACTCGCTTAGGTGAGCGAACTCACAGCAGAGCAGTTTCAAGGAAACGTTTCTCCTGAATTTTAGACGAAGTTTACTGCTGTTTAGGACGTATGCCTGCATTGGGCTGGAAATACCGGTTTTGGGATTCTGCACAGAAAGGGTTTGCAAACCGCTGAATCCACACGTGAGTTTAACACTGTCAGTTGAATGCACACATTGACAACCATTCAGTTAGATAGCTCCGTTTTGGTTTTAGAAGCAGATATTTCTCTGTTCAGCCTATGGTCCCATTCACTCGGGAATCTCCCAACGCAGCTCCTAGAAGAAACGTTTTTCTGTCTCGAGGAGTCTCAACATAGATTCAACTCTCTTAGGTGAACGAACTCACAGCAGAGCAGTTTCAAGGAAACGTTTCTCCTGAGTTTTAGACGAAGTTTACTGCGGTTTAAGACGTATGCCTGCATTGGCCTGGAAATACCGGTTTTGGGATTCTGCACAGAAAGGGTTTGCAAACCGCTGAATCCACACGTGAGTTTAACACTGTCAGTTGAATGCACACATTGACAACCATTCAGTTAGATAGCTCCGTTTTGGTTTTAGAAGCAGATATTTCTCTGTACAGCCTATGGTCCCATTCATTCGGGAATATCCCAACACAGCTCCTAGAAGAAACGTGTTTCTGACTCGCTGAATCTCAACATAGATTCAAGTCTCTGAGGTGAACGAAAGCACAGTAGAGCAGTTTCAAGGAAACGTTTCTCCTGAGCTTTAGACGAAGTTTCCTGCGGTTTAGTGCGTATGCCGGCATTGGGCTGGAAATACCGGTTTTGGGATTCTGCAAAGAAAGGGTTTGCAAACCGCTGAATCCACTCGTGAGTTTAACTCTGTCAGTTGAATGCACACATTGACAACCATTCAGTTAGATAGCTCCGTTTTGGTTTTAGAAGCAGATATTTCTCTGTACAGCCTATGGTCCCATTCACTCGGGAATATCCCAACACAGCTCCTAGAAGAATCGTGATTCTGACTCGCTGAATCTCAACATAGATTCAACTCTCTTAGGTGAACGAACGCACAGCAGAGCAGTTTCAAGGAAACGTTTCTCCTGAGATTTACCCGAAGTTTCCTGAAGTTTAGTACGTAATCCGGCATTGGGATGGAAATACCGGGTTTGGGATTCTGCACAGAAACGTTTTGCAATCCGCTGAATGCACACGTCAGTTTAATTCTGTCAGTTGAATGCACACATTGACAACTATTCAGTTAGATAGCTCCGTTTTGGTTTTATAATCAGATATTTCTCTGTACAGCATATGGTCCCATTCACTCGGGAATATCCCAACGCAGCTCCTAGAAGAAACGTGTTTCTGACTCGCTGAATCTCTACATAGATTCAACTCTCTTAGTTGAACGAACGCACTGCAGAGCAGTTTCAAGGAAACGTTTCTCCTGGGTTTTAGACGAAGTTTCCGGCGGTTTAGTACGTATGCCGGCATTGGGCTGGAAATACCGGTATTGGGATTCTGCACAGAAAGGGTTTGCAAACCGCTGAATCCACACGTGAGTTTAACTCTGTCATTTGAATGCACACATTGACAACCATTCAGTTAGATAGCTCCGTTTTGGTTTTAGAAGCAGATATTTCTCTGTACAGCCTATGGTCCCATTCACTCGGGAATATCCCAACACAGCTCCTAGAAGAATCGTGTTTCTGAGTCGCTGAATCTCAACATAGATTCAACTCTCTTAGGTGAACGAACGCACAGCAGAGCAGTTTCAAGCAAACGTTTCTCCTGAGATTTAGACGAAGTTTCCTGAAGTTTAGTACGTATGCCGGCATTGGGATGGAAATACCGGGTTTGGGATTCTGCACAGAAACGGTTTGCAAACCGCTGAATGCACACGTGAGTTTAACTCTGTCAGTTGAATGCACACATTGAAAACCATTCAGTTAGATAGCTCCGTTTTGGTTTTAGAAGCAGATATTTCTCTGTACAGCCTATGGTCCCATTCACTCGGGAATATCCCAACGGAGCTCCTAGAAGAAACGTGTTTCTGACTCGAGGAGTCTCAACATAGATTCAACTCGCTTAGGTGAACGAACTCACAGCAGAGCAGTTTCAAGGAAACGTTTCTCCTGAATTTTAGACGAAGTTTACTGCTGTTTAGGACGTATGCCTGCATTGGGCTGGAAATACCGGTTTTGGGATTCTGCACAGAAAGGGTTTGCAAACCGCTGAATCCACACGTCAGTTTAACACTGTCAGTTGAATGCACACATTGACAACCATTCAGTTAGATAGCTCCGTTTTGGTTTTAGAAGCAGATATTTCTCTGTTCAGCCTATGGTTCCATTCACTCGGGAATCTCCCAACGCAGCTCCTAGAAGGAACGTGTTTCTGATTCGCAGAATCTCAACATAGATTCAACTCTCTAAGGTGAACGAACGCACAGCAGAGCAGTTTCAAGGAAACGTTTCTCCTGAGTTTCAGACGAAGTTTCCTGCGGTTTAGTACGTATGCCGGCATTGGGCTGGAAATACCGGTATTGGGATTCTGCACAGAAAGGGTTTACAAACCGCTGAATCCACACGTCAGTTTATCTCTGTCAGTTGAATGCACACATTGACAACCATTCAGTTAGATTGCTCCGTTTTGGTTTTAGAAGCAGATATTTCTCTGTACAGCCTATGGTCCCATTCACTCGGGAATATCCCAACACAGCTCCTAGAAGAAACGTGTTTCTGACTCGCTGAATCTCAACATAGATTCAAGTCTCTGAGGTGAACGAAAGCACAGTAGAGCAGTTTCAAGGAAACGTTTCTCCTGAGCTTTAGACGAAGTTTCCTGCGGTTTAGTGCGTATGCCGGCATTGGGCTGGAAATACCGGTTTTGGGATTCTGCAAAGAAAGGGTTTGCAAACCGCTGAATCCACTCGTGAGTTTAACTCTGTCAGTTGAATGCACACATTGACAACCATTCAGTTAGATAGCTCCGTTTTGGTTTTAGAAGCAGATATTTCTCTGTACAGCCTATGATCCCATTCACTCGGGAATATCCCAACACAGCTCCTAGAAGAATCGTGATTCTGACTCGCTGAATCTCAACATAGATTCAACTCTCTTAGGTGAACGAACGCACAGCAGAGCAGTTTCAAGGAAACGTTTCTCCTGAGATTTACCCGAAGTTTCCTGAAGTTTAGTACGTAATCCGGCATTGGGATGGAAATACCGGGTTTCGGATTCTGCACAGAAACGGTTTGCAATCCGCTGAATGCACACGTCAGTTTAATTCTGTCAGTTGAATGCACACATTGACAACTATTCAGTTAGATAGCTCCGTTTTCGTTTTATAATCAGATATTTCTCTGTACAGCATATGGTCCCATTCACTCGGGAATATCCCAACGCAGCTCCTAGAAGAAACGTGTTTCTGACTCGCTGAATCTCTACATAGATTCAACTCTCTTAGTTGAACGAACGCACTGCAGAGCAGTTTCAAGGAAACGTTTCTCCTGAGATTTAGACGAAGTTTCCTGAAGTTTAGTACGTATGCCGGCATTGGGATGGAAATACCGGGTTTGGGATTCTGCACAGAAACGGTTTGCAAACCGCTGAATGCACACGTGAGTTTAACTCTGTCAGTTGAATGCACACATTGAAAACCATTCAGTTAGATAGCTCCGTTTTGGTTTTAGAAGCAGATATTTCTCTGTACAGCCTATGGTCCCATTCACTCTGGAATATCCCAACGGAGCTCCTAGAAGAAACGTGTTTCTGACTCGAGGAGTCTCAACATAGATTCAACTCGCTTAGGTGAGCGAACTCACAGCAGAGCAGTTTCAAGGAAACGTTTCTCCTGAATTTTAGACGAAGTTTACTGCTGTTTAGGACGTATGCCTGCATTGGGCTGGAAATACCGGTTTTGGGATTCTGCACAGAAAGGGTTTGCAAACCGCTGAATCCACACGTGAGTTTAACACTGTCAGTTGAATGCACACATTGACAACCATTCAGTTAGATAGCTCCGTTTTGGTTTTAGAAGCAGATATTTCTCTGTTCAGCCTATGGTCCCATTCACTCGGGAATCTCCCAACGCAGCTCCTAGAAGAAACGTTTTTCTGACTCGAGGAGTCTCAACATAGATTCAACTCTCTTAGGTGAACGAACTCACAGCAGAGCAGTTTCAAGGAAACGTTTCTCCTGAGTTTTAGACGAAGTTTACTGCGGTTTAAGACGTATGCCTGCATTGGCCTGGAAATACCGGTTTTGGGATTCTGCACAGAAAGGGTTTGCAAACCGCTGAATCCACACGTGAGTTTAACACTGTCAGTTGAATGCACACATTGACAACCATTCAGTTAGATAGCTCCGTTTTGGTTTTAGAAGCAGATATTTCTCTGTACAGCCTATGGTCCCATTCATTCGGGAATATCCCAACACAGCTCCTAGAAGAAACGTGTTTCTGACTCGCTGAATCTCAACATAGATTCAAGTCTCTGAGGTGAACGAAAGCACAGTAGAGCAGTTTCAAGGAAACGTTTCTCCTGAGCTTTAGACGAAGTTTCCTGCGGTTTAGTGCGTATGCCGGCATTGGGCTGGAAATACCGGTTTTGGGATTCTGCAAAGAAAGGGTTTGCAAACCGCTGAATCCACTCGTGAGTTTAACTCTGTCAGTTGAATGCACACATTGACAACCATTCAGTTAGATAGCTCCGTTTTGGTTTTAGAAGCAGATATTTCTCTGTACAGCCTATGGTCCCATTCACTCGGGAATATCCCAACACAGCTCCTAGAAGAATCGTGATTCTGACTCGCTGAATCTCAACATAGATTCAACTCTCTTAGGTGAACGAACGCACAGCAGAGCAGTTTCAAGGAAACGTTTCTCCTGAGATTTACCCGAAGTTTCCTGAAGTTTAGTACGTAATCCGGCATTGGGATGGAAATACCGGGTTTGGGATTCTGCACAGAAACGTTTTGCAATCCGCTGAATGCACACGTCAGTTTAATTCTGTCAGTTGAATGCACACATTGACAACTATTCAGTTAGATAGCTCCGTTTTGGTTTTATAATCAGATATTTCTCTGTACAGCATATGGTCCCATTCACTCGGGAATATCCCAACGCAGCTCCTAGAAGAAACGTGTTTCTGACTCGCTGAATCTCTACATAGATTCAACTCTCTTAGTTGAACGAACGCACTGCAGAGCAGTTTCAAGGAAACGTTTCTCCTGGGTTTTAGACGAAGTTTCCGGCGGTTTAGTACGTATGCCGGCATTGGGCTGGAAATACCGGTATTGGGATTCTGCACAGAAAGGGTTTGCAAACCGCTGAATCCACACGTGAGTTTAACTCTGTCATTTGAATGCACACATTGACAACCATTCAGTTAGATAGCTCCGTTTTGGTTTTAGAAGCAGATATTTCTCTGTACAGCCTATGGTCCCATTCACTCGGGAATATCCCAACACAGCTCCTAGAAGAATCGTGTTTCTGAGTCGCTGAATCTCAACATAGATTCAACTCTCTTAGGTGAACGAACGCACAGCAGAGCAGTTTCAAGCAAACGTTTCTCCTGAGATTTAGACGAAGTTTCCTGAAGTTTAGTACGTATGCCGGCATTGGGATGGAAATACCGGGTTTGGGATTCTGCACAGAAACGGTTTGCAAACCGCTGAATGCACACGTGAGTTTAACTCTGTCAGTTGAATGCACACATTGAAAACCATTCAGTTAGATAGCTCCGTTTTGGTTTTAGAAGCAGATATTTCTCTGTACAGCCTATGGTCCCATTCACTCGGGAATATCCCAACGGAGCTCCTAGAAGAAACGTGTTTCTGACTCGAGGAGTCTCAACATAGATTCAACTCGCTTAGGTGAACGAACTCACAGCAGAGCAGTTTCAAGGAAACGTTTCTCCTGAATTTTAGACGAAGTTTACTGCTGTTTAGGACGTATGCCTGCATTGGGCTGGAAATACCGGTTTTGGGATTCTGCACAGAAAGGGTTTGCAAACCGCTGAATCCACACGTCAGTTTAACACTGTCAGTTGAATGCACACATTGACAACCATTCAGTTAGATAGCTCCGTTTTGGTTTTAGAAGCAGATATTTCTCTGTTCAGCCTATGGTTCCATTCACTCGGGAATCTCCCAACGCAGCTCCTAGAAGGAACGTGTTTCTGATTCGCAGAATCTCAACATAGATTCAACTCTCTAAGGTGAACGAACGCACAGCAGAGCAGTTTCAAGGAAACGTTTCTCCTGAGTTTCAGACGAAGTTTCCTGCGGTTTAGTACGTATGCCGGCATTGGGCTGGAAATACCGGTATTGGGATTCTGCACAGAAAGGGTTTACAAACCGCTGAATCCACACGTCAGTTTATCTCTGTCAGTTGAATGCACACATTGACAACCATTCAGTTAGATTGCTCCGTTTTGGTTTTAGAAGCAGATATTTCTCTGTACAGCCTATGGTCCCATTCACTCGGGAATATCCCAACACAGCTCCTAGAAGAAACGTGTTTCTGACTCGCTGAATCTCAACATAGATTCAAGTCTCTGAGGTGAACGAAAGCACAGTAGAGCAGTTTCAAGGAAACGTTTCTCCTGAGCTTTAGACGAAGTTTCCTGCGGTTTAGTGCGTATGCCGGCATTGGGCTGGAAATACCGGTTTTGGGATTCTGCAAAGAAAGGGTTTGCAAACCGCTGAATCCACTCGTGAGTTTAACTCTGTCAGTTGAATGCACACATTGACAACCATTCAGTTAGATAGCTCCGTTTTGGTTTTAGAAGCAGATATTTCTCTGTACAGCCTATGGTCCCATTCACTCGGGAATATCCCAACACAGCTCCTAGAAGAATCGTGATTCTGACTCGCTGAATCTCAACATAGATTCAACTCTCTTAGGTGAACGAACGCACAGCAGAGCAGTTTCAAGGAAACGTTTCTCCTGAGATTTACCCGAAGTTTCCTGAAGTTTAGTACGTAATCCGGCATTGGGATGGAAATACCGGGTTTGGGATTCTGCACAGAAACGGTTTGCAAACCGCTGAATCCACACGTCAGTTTAATTCTGTCAGTTGAATGCACACATTGACAACTATTCAGTTAGATAGCTCCGTTTTCGTTTTATAATCAGATATTTCTCTGTACAGCATATGGTCCCATTCACTCGGGAATATCCCAACGCAGCTCCTAGAAGAAACGTGTTTCTGACTCGCTGAATCTCTACATAGATTCAACTCTCTTAGTTGAACGAACGCACTGCAGAGCAGTTTCAAGGAAACGTTTCTCCTGAGATTTAGACGAAGTTTCCTGAAGTTTAGTACGTATGCCGGCATTGGGATGGAAATACCGGGTTTGGGATTCTGCACAGAAACGGTTTGCAAACCGCTGAATGCACACGTGAGTTTAACTCTGTCAGTTGAATGCACACATTGAAAACCATTCAGTTAGATAGCTCCGTTTTGGCTTTAGAAGCAGATATTTCTCTGTACAGCCTATGGTCCCATTCACTCGGGAATATCCCAACGGAGCTCCTAGAAGAAACGTGTTTCTGACTCGAGGAGTCTCAACATAGATTCAACTCGCTTAGGTGAGCGAACTCACAGCAGAGCAGTTTCAAGGAAACGTTTCTCCTGAATTTTAGACGAAGTTTACTGCTGTTTAGGACGTATGCCTGCATTGGGCTGGAAATACCGGTTTTGGGATTCTGCACAGAAAGGGTTTGCAAACCGCTGAATCCACACGTGAGTTTAACACTGTCAGTTGAATGCACACATTGACAACCATTCAGTTAGATAGCTCCGTTTTGGTTTTAGAAGCAGATATTTCTCTATTCAGCCTATGGTCCCATTCACTCGGGAATCTCCCAACGCAGCTCCTAGAAGAAACGTTTTTCTGACTCGAGGAGTCTCAACATAGATTCAACTCTCTTAGGTGAACGAACTCACAGCAGAGCAGTTTCAAGGAAACGTTTCTCCTGAGTTTTAGACGAAGTTTACTGCTGTTTAGGACGTATGCCTGCATTGGGCTGGAAATACCGGTTTTGGGATTCTGCACAGAAAGGGTTTGCAAACCGCTGAATCCACACGTGAGTTTAACACTGTCAGTTGAATGCACACATTGACAACCATTCAGTTAGATAGCTCCGTTTTGGTTTTAGAAGCAGATATTTCTCTGTTCAGCCTATGGTTCCATTCACTCGGGAATCTCCCAACGCAGCTCCTAGAAGAAACGTGTTTCTGATTCGCTGAATCTCAACATAGATTCAACTCTCTAAGGTGAACGAACGCACAGCAGAGCAGTTTCAAGGAAACGTTTCTCCTGAGTTTCAGACGAAGTTTCCTGCGGTTTAGTACGTATGCCGGCATTGGGCTGGAAATACCGGTATTGGGATTCTGCACAGAAAGGGTTTGCAAACCGCTGAATCCACACGTCAGTTTATCTCTGTCAGTTGAATGCACACATTGACAACCATTCAGTTAGATTGCTCCGTTTTGGTTTTAGAAGCAGATATTTCTCTGTACAGCCTATGGTCCCATTCACTCGGGAATATCCCAACACAGCTCCTAGAAGAAACGTGTTTCTGACTCGCTGAATCTCAACATAGATTCAAGTCTCTGAGGTGAACGAAAGCACAGTAGAGCAGTTTCAAGGAAACGTTTCTCCTGAGCTTTAGACGAAGTTTCCTGCGGTTTAGTGCGTATGCCGGCATTGGGCTGGAAATACCGGTTTTGGGATTCTGCAAAGAAAGGGTTTGCAAACCGCTGAATCCACTCGTGAGTTTAACTCTGTCAGTTGAATGCACACATTGACAACCATTCAGTTAGATAGCTCCGTTTTGGTTTTAGAAGCAGATATTTCTCTGTACAGCCTATGGTCCCATTCACTCGGGAATATCCCAACACAGCTCCTAGAAGAATCGTGATTCTGACTCGCTGAATCTCAACATAGATTCAACTCTCTTAGGTGAACGAACGCACAGCAGAGCAGTTTCAAGGAAACGTTTCTCCTGAGATTTACCCGAAGTTTCCTGAAGTTTAGTACGTAATCCGGCATTGGGATGGAAATACCGGGTTTCGGATTCTGCACAGAAACGGTTTGCAATCCGCTGAATGCACACGTCAGTTTAATTCTGTCAGTTGAATGCACACATTGACAACTATTCAGTTAGATAGCTCCGTTTTGGTTTTATAATCAGATATTTCTCTGTACAGCATATGGTCCCATTCACTCGGGAATATCCCAACGCAGCTCCTAGAAGAAACGTGTTTCTGACTCGCTGAATCTCTACATAGATTCAACTCTCTTAGTTGAACGAACGCACTGCAGAGCAGTTTCAAGGAAACGTTTCTCCTGAGTTTTAGACGAAGTTTCCGGCGGTTTAGTACGTATGCCGGCATTGGGCTGGAAATACCGGTATTGGGATTCTGCACAGAAAGGGTTTGCAAACCGCTGAATCCACACGTGAGTTTAACTCTGTCATTTGAATGCACACATTGACAACCATTCAGTTAGATAGCTCCGTTTTGGTTTTAGAAGCAGATATTTCTCTGTACAGCCTATGGTCCCATTCACTCGGGAATATCCCAACACAGCTCCTAGAAGAATCGTGTTTCTGAGTCGCTGAATCTCAACATAGATTCAACTCTCTTAGGTGAACGAACGCACAGCAGAGCAGTTTCAAGCAAACGTTTCTCCTGAGATTTAGACGAAGTTTCCTGAAGTTTAGTACGTATGCCGGCATTGGGATGGAAATACCGGGTTTGGGATTCTGCACAGAAACGGTTTGCAAACCGCTGAATGCACACGTGAGTTTAACTCTGTCAGTTGAATGCACACATTGAAAACCATTCAGTTAGATAGCTCCGTTTTGGTTTTAGAAGCAGATATTTCTCTGTACAGCCTATGGTCCCATTCACTCGGGAATATCCCAACGGAGCTCCTAGAAGAAACGTGTTTCTGACTCGAGGAGTCTCAACATAGATTCAACTCGCTTAGGTGAACGAACTCACAGCAGAGCAGTTTCAAGGAAACGTTTCTCCTGAATTTTAGACGAAGTTTACTGCTGTTTAGGACGTATGCCTGCATTGGGCTGGAAATACCGGTTTTGGGATTCTGCACAGAAAGGGTTTGCAAACCGCTGAATCCACACGTCAGTTTAACACTGTCAGTTGAATGCACACATTGACAACCATTCAGTTAGATAGCTCCGTTTTGGTTTTAGAAGCAGATATTTCTCTGTTCAGCCTATGGTTCCATTCACTCGGGAATCTCCCAACGCAGCTCCTAGAAGGAACGTGTTTCTGATTCGCAGAATCTCAACATAGATTCAACTCTCTAAGGTGAACGAACGCACAGCAGAGCAGTTTCAAGGAAACGTTTCTCCTGAGTTTCAGACGAAGTTTCCTGCGGTTAATACGTATGCCGGCATTGGGCTGGAAATACCGGTATTGGGATTCTGCACAGAAAGGGTTTACAAACCGCTGAATCCACACGTCAGTTTATCTCTGTCAGTTGAATGCACACATTGACAACCATTCAGTTAGATTGCTCCGTTTTGGTTTTAGAAGCAGATATTTCTCTGTACAGCCTATGGTCCCATTCACTCGGGAATATCCCAACACAGCTCCTAGAAGAAACGTGTTTCTGACTCGCTGAATCTCCATATAGATTCAAGTCTCTGAGGTGAACGAAAGCACAGTAGAGCAGTTTCAAGGAAACGTTTCTCCTGAGCTTTAGACGAAGTTTCCTGCGGTTTAGTGCGTATGCCGGCATTGGGCTGGAAATACCGGTTTTGGGATTCTGCAAAGAAAGGGTTTGCAAACCGCTGAATCCACTCGTGAGTTTAACTCTGTCAGTTGAATGCACACATTGACAACCATTCAGTTAGATAGCTCCGTTTTGGTTTTAGAAGCAGATATTTCTCTGTACAGCCTATGGTCCCATTCACTCGGGAATATCCCAACACAGCTCCTAGAAGAATCGTGATTCTGACTCGCTGAATCTCAACATAGATTCAACTCTCTTAGGTGAACGAACGCACAGCAGAGCAGTTTCAAGGAAACGTTTCTCCTGAGATTTACCCGAAGTTTCCTGAAGTTTAGTACGTAATCCGGCATTGGGATGGAAATACCGGGTTTGGGATTCTGCACAGAAACGGTTTGCAAACCGCTGAATCCACACGTCAGTTTAATTCTGTCAGTTGAATGCACACATTGACAACTATTCAGTTAGATAGCTCCGTTTTGGTTTTATAATCAGATATTTCTCTGTACAGCATATGGTCCCATTCACTCGGGAATATCCCAACGCAGCTCCTAGAAGAAACGTGTTTCTGACTCGCTGAATCTCTACATAGATTCAACTCTCTTAGTTGAACGAACGCACTGCAGAGCAGTTTCAAGGAAACGTTTCTCCTGGGTTTTAGACGAAGTTTCCGGCGGTTTAGTACGTATGCCGGCATTGGGCTGGAAATACCGGTATTGGGATTCTGCACAGAAAGGGTTTGCAAACCGCTGAATCCACACGTGAGTTTAACTCTGTCATTTGAATGCACACATTGACAACCATTCAGTTAGATAGCTCCGTTTTGGTTTTAGAAGCAGATATTTCTCTGTACAGCCTATGGTCCCATTCACTCGGGAATATCCCAACACAGCTCCTAGAAGAATCGTGTTTCTGAGTCGCTGAATCTCAACATAGATTCAACTCTCTTAGGTGAACGAACGCACAGCAGAGCAGTTTCAAGCAAACGTTTCTCCTGAGATTTAGACGAAGTTTCCTGAAGTTTAGTACGTATGCCGGCATTGGGATGGAAATACCGGGTTTGGGATTCTGCACAGAAACGGTTTGCAAACCGCTGAATGCACACGTGAGTTTAACTCTGTCAGTTGAATGCACACATTGAAAACCATTCAGTTAGATAGCTCCGTTTTGGTTTTAGAAGCAGATATTTCTCTGTACAGCCTATGGTCCCATTCACTCGGGAATATCCCAACGGAGCTCCTAGAAGAAACGTGTTTCTGACTCGAGGAGTCTCAACATAGATTCAACTCGCTTAGGTGAACGAACTCACAGCAGAGCAGTTTCAAGGAAACGTTTCTCCTGAATTTTAGACGAAGTTTACTGCTGTTTAGGACGTATGCCTGCATTGGGCTGGAAATACCGGTTTTGGGATTCTGCACAGAAAGGGTTTGCAAACCGCTGAATCCACACGTCAGTTTAACACTGTCAGTTGAATGCACACATTGACAACCATTCAGTTAGATAGCTCCGTTTTGGTTTTAGAAGCAGATATTTCTCTGTTCAGCCTATGGTTCCATTCACTCGGGAATCTCCCAACGCAGCTCCTAGAAGGAACGTGTTTCTGATTCGCAGAATCTCAACATAGATTCAACTCTCTAAGGTGAACGAACGCACAGCAGAGCAGTTTCAAGGAAACGTTTCTCCTGAGTTTCAGACGAAGTTTCCTGCGGTTTAGTACGTATGCCGGCATTGGGCTGGAAATACCGGTATTGGGATTCTGCACAGAAAGGGTTTACAAACCGCTGAATCCACACGTCAGTTTATCTCTGTCAGTTGAATGAACACATTGACAACCATTCAGTTAGATTGCTCCGTTTTGGTTTTAGAAGCAGATATTTCTCTGTACAGCCTATGGTCCCATTCACTCGGGAATATCCCAACACAGCTCCTAGAAGAAACGTGTTTCTGACTCGCTGAATCTCAACATAGATTCAAGTCTCTGAGGTGAACGAAAGCACAGTAGAGCAGTTTCAAGGAAACGTTTCTCCTGAGCTTTAGACGAAGTTTCCTGCGGTTTAGTGCGTATGCCGGCATTGGGCTGGAAATACCGGTTTTGGGATTCTGCAAAGAAAGGGTTTGCAAACCGCTGAATCCACTCGTGAGTTTAACTCTGTCAGTTGAATGCACACATTGACAACCATTCAGTTAGATAGCTCCGTTTTGGTTTTAGAAGCAGATATTTCTCTGTACAGCCTATGGTCCCATTCACTCGGGAATATCCCAACACAGCTCCTAGAAGAATCGTGATTCTGACTCGCTGAATCTCAACATAGATTCAACTCTCTTAGGTGAACGAACGCACAGCAGAGCAGTTTCAAGGAAACGTTTCTCCTGAGATTTACCCGAAGTTTCCTGAAGTTTAGTACGTAATCCGGCATTGGGATGGAAATACCGGGTTTGGGATTCTGCACAGAAACGGTTTGCAAACCGCTGAATCCACACGTCAGTTTAATTCTGTCAGTTGAATGCACACATTGACAACTATTCAGTTAGATAGCTCCGTTTTGGTTTTATAATCAGATATTTCTCTGTACAGCATATGGTCCCATTCACTCGGGAATATCCCAACGCAGCTCCTAGAAGAAACGTGTTTCTGACTCGCTGAATCTCTACATAGATTCAACTCTCTTAGTTGAACGAACGCACTGCAGAGCAGTTTCAAGGAAACGTTTCTCCTGAGATTTAGACGAAGTTTCCTGAAGTTTAGTACGTATGCCGGCATTGGGATGGAAATACCGGGTTTGGGATTCTGCACAGAAACGGTTTGCAAACCGCTGAATGCACACGTGAGTTTAACTCTGTCAGTTGAATGCACACATTGAAAACCATTCAGTTAGATAGCTCCGTTTTGGCTTTAGAAGCAGATATTTCTCTGTACAGCCTATGGTCCCATTCACTCGGGAATATCCCAACGGAGCTCCTAGAAGAAACGTGTTTCTGACTCGAGGAGTCTCAACATAGATTCAACTCGCTTAGGTGAACGAACTCACAGCAGAGCAGTTTCAAGGAAACGTTTCTCCTGAATTTTAGACGAAGTTTACTGCTGTTTAGGACGTATGCCTGCATTGGGCTGGAAATACCGGTTTTGGGATTCTGCACAGAAAGGGTTTGCAAACCGCTGAATCCACACGTGAGTTTAACACTGTCAGTTGAATGCACACATTGACAACCATTCAGTTAGATAGCTCCGTTTTGGTTTTAGAAGCAGATATTTCTCTGTTCAGCCTATGGTCCCATTCACTCGGGAATCTCCCAACGCAGCTCCTAGAAGAAACGTTTTTCTGACTCGAGGAGTCTCAACATAGATTCAACTCTCTTAGGTGAACGAACTCACAGCAGAGCAGTTTCAAGGAAACGTTTCTCCTGAGTTTTAGACGAAGTTTACTGCTGTTTAGGACGTATGCCTGCATTGGGCTGGAAATACCGGTTTTGGGATTCTGCACAGAAAGGGTTTGCAAACCGCTGAATCCACACGTGAGTTTAACACTGTCAGTTGAATGCACACATTGACAACCATTCAGTTAGATAGCTCCGTTTTGGTTTTAGAAGCAGATATTTCTCTGTACAGCCTATGGTCCCATTCACTCGGGAATATCCCAACACAGCTCCTAGAAGAATCGTGTTTCTGAGTCGCTGAATCTCAACATAGATTCAACTCTCTTAGGTGAACGAACGCACAGCAGAGCAGTTTCAAGCAAACGTTTCTCCTGAGATTTAGACGAAGTTTCCTGAAGTTTAGTACGTATGCCGGCATTGGGATGGAAATACCGGGTTTGGGATTCTGCACAGAAACGGTTTGCAAACCGCTGAATGCACACGTGAGTTTAACTCTGTCAGTTGAATGCACACATTGAAAACCATTCAGTTAGATAGCTCCGTTTTGGTTTTAGAAGCAGATATTTCTCTGTACAGCCTATGGTCCCATTCACTCGGGAATATCCCAACGGAGCTCCTAGAAGAAACGTGTTTCTGACTCGAGGAGTCTCAACATAGATTCAACTCGCTTAGGTGAACGAACTCACAGCAGAGCAGTTTCAAGGAAACGTTTCTCCTGAATTTTAGACGAAGTTTACTGCTGTTTAGGACGTATGCCTGCATTGGGCTGGAAATACCGGTTTTGGGATTCTGCACAGAAAGGGTTTGCAAACCGCTGAATCCACACGTCAGTTTAACACTGTCAGTTGAATGCACACATTGACAACCATTCAGTTAGATAGCTCCGTTTTGGTTTTAGAAGCAGATATTTCTCTGTTCAGCCTATGGTTCCATTCACTCGGGAATCTCCCAACGCAGCTCCTAGAAGGAACGTGTTTCTGATTCGCAGAATCTCAACATAGATTCAACTCTCTAAGGTGAACGAACGCACAGCAGAGCAGTTTCAAGGAAACGTTTCTCCTGAGTTTCAGACGAAGTTTCCTGCGGTTAATACGTATGCCGGCATTGGGCTGGAAATACCGGTATTGGGATTCTGCACAGAAAGGGTTTACAAACCGCTGAATCCACACGTCAGTTTATCTCTGTCAGTTGAATGCACACATTGACAACCATTCAGTTAGATTGCTCCGTTTTGGTTTTAGAAGCAGATATTTCTCTGTACAGCCTATGGTCCCATTCACTCGGGAATATCCCAACACAGCTCCTAGAAGAAACGTGTTTCTGACTCGCTGAATCTCAACATAGATTCAAGTCTCTGAGGTGAACGAAAGCACAGTAGAGCAGTTTCAAGGAAACGTTTCTCCTGAGCTTTAGACGAAGTTTCCTGCGGTTTAGTGCGTATGCCGGCATTGGGCTGGAAATACCGGTTTTGGGATTCTGCAAAGAAAGGGTTTGCAAACCGCTGAATCCACTCGTGAGTTTAACTCTGTCAGTTGAATGCACACATTGACAACCATTCAGTTAGATAGCTCCGTTTTGGTTTTAGAAGCAGATATTTCTCTGTACAGCCTATGGTCCCATTCACTCGGGAATATCCCAACACAGCTCCTAGAAGAATCGTGATTCTGACTCGCTGAATCTCAACATAGATTCAACTCTCTTAGGTGAACGAACGCACAGCAGAGCAGTTTCAAGGAAACGTTTCTCCTGAGATTTACCCGAAGTTTCCTGAAGTTTAGTACGTAATCCGGCATTGGGATGGAAATACCGGGTTTGGGATTCTGCACAGAAACGGTTTGCAAACCGCTGAATCCACACGTCAGTTTAATTCTGTCAGTTGAATGCACACATTGACAACTATTCAGTTAGATAGCTCCGTTTTGGTTTTATAATCAGATATTTCTCTGTACAGCATATGGTCCCATTCACTCGGGAATATCCCAACGCAGCTCCTAGAAGAAACGTGTTTCTGACTCGCTGAATCTCTACATAGATTCAACTCTCTTAGTTGAACGAACGCACTGCAGAGCAGTTTCAAGGAAACGTTTCTCCTGAGATTTAGACGAAGTTTCCTGAAGTTTAGTACGTATGCCGGCATTGGGATGGAAATACCGGGTTTGGGATTCTGCACAGAAACGGTTTGCAAACCGCTGAATGCACACGTGAGTTTAACTCTGTCAGTTGAATGCACACATTGAAAACCATTCAGTTAGATAGCTCCGTTTTGGCTTTAGAAGCAGATATTTCTCTGTACAGCCTATGGTCCCATTCACTCGGGAATATCCCAACGGAGCTCCTAGAAGAAACGTGTTTCTGACTCGAGGAGTCTCAACATAGATTCAACTCGCTTAGGTGAACGAACTCACAGCAGAGCAGTTTCAAGGAAACGTTTCTCCTGAATTTTAGACGAAGTTTACTGCTGTTTAGGACGTATGCCTGCATTGGGCTGGAAATACCGGTTTTGGGATTCTGCACAGAAAGGGTTTGCAAACCGCTGAATCCACACGTGAGTTTAACACTGTCAGTTGAATGCACACATTGACAACCATTCAGTTAGATAGCTCCGTTTTGGTTTTAGAAGCAGATATTTCTCTGTTCAGCCTATGGTCCCATTCACTCGGGAATCTCCCAACGCAGCTCCTAGAAGAAACGTTTTTCTGACTCGAGGAGTCTCAACATAGATTCAACTCTCTTAGGTGAACGAACTCACAGCAGAGCAGTTTCAAGGAAACGTTTCTCCTGAGTTTTAGACGAAGTTTACTGCTGTTTAGGACGTATGCCTGCATTGGGCTGGAAATACCGGTTTTGGGATTCTGCACAGAAAGGGTTTGCAAACCGCTGAATCCACACGTGAGTTTAACACTGTCAGTTGAATGCACACATTGACAACCATTCAGTTAGATAGCTCCGTTTTGGTTTTAGAAGCAGATATTTCTCTGTTCAGCCTATGGTTCCATTCACTCGGGAATCTCCCAACGCAGCTCCTAGAAGAAACGTGTTTCTGATTCGCTGAATCTCAACATAGATTCAACTCTCTAAGGTGAACGAACGCACAGCAGAGCAGTTTCAAGGAAACGTTTCTCCTGAGTTTCAGACGAAGTTTCCTGCGGTTTAGTACGTATGCCGGCATTGGGCTGGAAATACCGGTATTGGGATTCTGCACAGAAAGGGTTTGCAAACCGCTGAATCCACACGTCAGTTTATCTCTGTCAGTTGAATGCACACATTGACAACCATTCAGTTAGATTGCTCCGTTTTGGTTTTAGAAGCAGATATTTCTCTGTACAGCCTATGGTCCCATTCACTCGGGAATATCCCAACACAGCTCCTAGAAGAAACGTGTTTCTGACTCGCTGAATCTCAACATAGATTCAAGTCTCTGAGGTGAACGAAAGCACAGTAGAGCAGTTTCAAGGAAACGTTTCTCCTGAGCTTTAGACGAAGTTTCCTGCGGTTTAGTGCGTATGCCGGCATTGGGCTGGAAATACCGGTTTTGGGATTCTGCAAAGAAAGGGTTTGCAAACCGCTGAATCCACTCGTGAGTTTAACTCTGTCAGTTGAATGCACACATTGACAACCATTCAGTTAGATAGCTCCGTTTTGGTTTTAGAAGCAGATATTTCTCTGTACAGCCTATGGTCCCATTCACTCGGGAATATCCCAACACAGCTCCTAGAAGAATCGTGATTCTGACTCGCTGAATCTCAACATAGATTCAACTCTCTTAGGTGAACGAACGCACAGCAGAGCAGTTTCAAGGAAACGTTTCTCCTGAGATTTACCCGAAGTTTCCTGAAGTTTAGTACGTAATCCGGCATTGGGATGGAAATACCGGGTTTCGGATTCTGCACAGAAACGGTTTGCAATCCGCTGAATGCACACGTCAGTTTAATTCTGTCAGTTGAATGCACACATTGACAACTATTCAGTTAGATAGCTCCGTTTTGGTTTTATAATCAGATATTTCTCTGTACAGCATATGGTCCCATTCACTCGGGAATATCCCAACGCAGCTCCTAGAAGAAACGTGTTTCTGACTCGCTGAATCTCTACATAGATTCAACTCTCTTAGTTGAACGAACGCACTGCAGAGCAGTTTCAAGGAAACGTTTCTCCTGAGTTTTAGACGAAGTTTCCGGCGGTTTAGTACGTATGCCGGCATTGGGCTGGAAATACCGGTATTGGGATTCTGCACAGAAAGGGTTTGCAAACCGCTGAATCCACACGTGAGTTTAACTCTGACATTTGAATGCACACATTGACAACCATTCAGTTAGATAGCTCCGTTTTGGTTTTAGAAGCAGATATTTCTCTGTACAGCCTATGGTCCCATTCACTCGGGAATATCCCAACACAGCTCCTAGAAGAATCGTGTTTCTGAGTCGCTGAATCTCAACATAGATTCAACTCTCTTAGGTGAACGAACGCACAGCAGAGCAGTTTCAAGCAAACGTTTCTCCTGAGATTTAGACGAAGTTTCCTGAAGTTTAGTACGTATGCCGGCATTGGGATGGAAATACCGGGTTTGGGATTCTGCACAGAAACGGTTTGCAAACCGCTGAATGCACACGTGAGTTTAACTCTGTCAGTTGAATGCACACATTGAAAACCATTCAGTTAGATAGCTCCGTTTTGGTTTTAGAAGCAGATATTTCTCTGTACAGCCTATGGTCCCATTCACTCGGGAATATCCCAACGGAGCTCCTAGAAGAAACGTGTTTCTGACTCGAGGAGTCTCAACATAGATTCAACTCGCTTAGGTGAACGAACTCACAGCAGAGCAGTTTCAAGGAAACGTTTCTCCTGAATTTTAGACGAAGTTTACTGCTGTTTAGGACGTATGCCTGCATTGGGCTGGAAATACCGGTTTTGGGATTCTGCACAGAAAGGGTTTGCAAACCGCTGAATCCACACGTGAGTTTATCACTGTCAGTTGAATGCACACATTGACAACCATTCAGTTAGATAGCTCCGTTTTGGTTTTAGAAGCAGATATTTCTCTGTTCAGCCTATGGTCCCATTCACTCGGGAATCTCCCAACGCAGCTCCTAGAAGAAACGTGTTTCTGACTCGCTGAATCTCAACATAGATTCAACTGTCTTAGGTGAACGAACGCACAGCAGAGCGGTTTCAAGGAAACGTTTCTCCTGAGTTTTAGACGAAGTTTCCGGCGGTTTAGTACATATGCCGGCATTGGGCTGGAAATACCGGTATTGGGATTCTGCACAGAAAGTGTTTGCAAACCGCTGAATCCACACCTGAGTTTAACTCTGTCAGTTGAATGCACACATTGACAACCATTCAGTTAGATAGCTCCGTTTTGGTTTTAGAAGCAGATATTTCTCTGTACCGTCTATGGTCCCATTCACTCGGGAATATCCCAACACAGCTCCTAGAAGAAACGTGTTTCTGACTCGCTGAATCTCAACATAGATTCAACTCTCTTAGGTGAACGAACGCACAGCAGAGCAGTTTCAAGGAAACGTTTCTCCTGAGTTTTAGACGAAGTTTCCTGCGGTTTAGGACGTATGCGGCATTGGGCTGGAAATACCGGTTTTGGGATTCTGCACAGAAAGGGTTTGCAAACCGCTGAATCCACACGTGAGTTTTACTCTGTCAGTTGAATGCACACATTGACAACCATTCAGTTAGATAGCTCCGTTTTGGTTTTAGAAGCAGATAGTTCTCTGTACAGCCTATGGTCCCATTCACTCGGGAATATCCCAACGCAGCTCCTAGAAGAAACGTGTTTCTGACTCGCTGAATCTCAACATAGATTTAACTGTCTTAGGTGAACGAACGCACAGCAGAGCAGTTTCAAGGAAACGTTTCTCCTGAGTTTTAGACGAAGTTTCCTGCGGTTTAGACGAAGTTTCCTGCGGTTTAGAACGTATGCCGTCTTTGGGCTGGAAATACCGGTTTTGGGATTCTGCAAAGAAAGGGTTTGCAAACCGCTGAATCCACACGTGAGTTTACCTCTGTCAGTTGAATGCACACATTGACAACCATTCAGTTAGATAGCTCCGTTTTGGTTTTAGAATCAGATATTTCTCTGTACAGCCTATGGTCCCATTCACTCGGGAATATCCCAACGCAGCTCCTAGAAGAAACGTGTTTCTGACTCGCTGAATCTCTACATAGATTCAACTCTCTTAGGTGAACGAACGCACTGCAGAGCAGTTTCAAGGAAACGTTTCTCCTGAGTTTTAGACGAAGTTTCCGGCGTTTTAGTACGTATGCCGGCATTGGGCTGGAAAAACCGGTATTGGGATTCTGCACAGAAAGGGTTTGCAAACCGCTGAATCCACACGTGAGTTTAACTCTGTCATTTGAATGCACACATTGAGAACCATTCAGTTAGATAGCTCCGTTTTGGTTTTAGAAGCAGATATTTCTCTGTACAGCCTATGGTCCCATTCACTCGGGAATATCCCAACACAGCTCCTAGAAGAATCGTGTTTCTGAGTCGCTGAATCTCAACATAGATTCAACTCTCTTAGGTGAACGAACGCACAGCAGAGCAGTTTCAAGGAAACGTTTCTCCTGAGATTTAGACGAAGTTTCCTGAAGTTTAGTACGTATGCCGGCATTGGGATGGAAATACCGGGTTTGGGATTCTGCACAGAAACGGTTTGCAAACCGCTGAATGCACACGTGAGTTTAACTCTGTCAGTTGAATGCACACATTGAAAACCATTCAGTTAGATAGCTCCGTTTTGGTTTTAGAAGCAGATATTTCTCTGTACAGCCTATGGTCCCATTCACTCGGGAATATCCCAACGCAGCTTCTAGAAGAAACGTGTTTCTGACTCGAGGAGTCCCAACATAGATTCAACTCGCTTAGGTGAACGAACTCACAGCAGAGCAGTTTCAAGGAAACGTTTCTCCTGAATTTTAGACGATGTTTACTGCTGTTTAGGACGTATGCCTGCATTGGGCTGGAAATACCGGTTTTGGGATTCTGCCCAGAAAGGGTTTGCAAACCGCTGAATCCACACGTGAGTTTAACACTGTCAGTTTAATGCACACATTGACAACCATTCAGTTAGATAGCTCCGTTTTGGTTTTAGAAGCAGATATTTCTCTGTTCAGCCTATGGTCCCATTCACTCGGGAATCTCCCAACGCAGCTCCTAGAAGAAACGTGTTTCTGACTCGAGGAGTCTCAACATAGATTCAACTCTCTTAGGTGAACGAACTCACAGCAGAGCAGTTTCAAGGAAACGTTTCTCCTGAGTTTTAGACGAAGTTTACTGTGGTTTAAGACGTATGCCTCCATTGGCCTGGAAATACCGGTTTTGGGATTCTGCACAGAAAGGGTTTGCAAACCGCTGAATCCACACGTGAGTTTAACACTGTCAGTTGAATGCACACATTGACAACCATTCATTTAGATAGCTCCGTTTTGGTTTTAGAAGCAGATATTTCTCTGTACAGCCTATGGTCCCATTCATTCGGGAATATCCCAACGGAGCTCCTAGAAGAAACGTGTTTCTGATTCGCTGAATCTCAACATAGATTCAACTCTCTAATGTGAACGAACGCACAGCAGAGCAGTTTCAAGGAAACGTTTCTCCTGAGTTTCAGACCAAGTTTCCTGCGGTTTAGTACGTATGCCGGCATTGGGCTGGAAATACCGGTATTGGGATTCTGCACAGAAAGGGTTTGCAAACCGCTGAATCCACACGTCAGTTTATCTCTGTCAGTTGAATGCACACATTGACAACCATTCAGTTAGATTGCTCTTTTTTGGTTTTAGAAGCAGATATTTCTCTGTACAGCCTATGGTCCCATTCACTCGGGAATATCCCAACACAGCTCCTGGAAGAAACGTGTTTCTGACTCGCTGAATCTCAACATAGATTCAACTCTCTTAGGTGAACGAACGCACAGCAGAGCAGTTTCAAGGAAACGTTTCTCCTGAGTTTTAGACGAAGTTTCCTGATGTTTAGAACGTTTTCCGGCATTGGGATGGAAATACCGGTTTTGTGACTCTGCACAGAAAGGGTTTGCAAACCGCTGAATCTACACGTGAGTTTAACTCTGTCAGTTGAATGCACACATTGACAACCATTTTGTTAGACAGCTCCGTTTTGGTTTTAGAAGCAGATATTTCGATGTACAGCCTATGGTCCCATTCACTCGGGAATATCCCAATAAACCTCCTAAAAGAAACGTGTTTCTGACTCGCTGAATCTCAACATAGATTCAACTCTCTTAGGTGAACGAACACACAGCAGAGCAGTTTCAAGGAAACCTTTCTCCTGAGTTTTAGACGAAGTTTCCTGCGGTTTAGGACGTATGCCGGCATTGGGCTGGAAATACCGTTTTTCGGATTCTGCACAGAAAGGGTTTGCAAACCGCTGAATCCACACGTGAGTTTTACTCTGTCAGTTGAATGCACACATTGACAACCATTCAGTTAGATAGCTCCGTTTTGGTTTTAGAAGCAGATAGTTCTGTGTACAGCCTATGGTCCCATTCACTCGGGAATATCCCAACGCAGCTCCTAGAAGAAACGTGTTTCTGACTCGCTGAATCTCAACATAGATTCAACTGTCTTAGGTGAACGAACGCACAGCAGAGCAGTTTCAAAGAAACGTTTCTCCTGAGTTTTAAACGAAGTTTCCTGCGGTTTAGTACGTATGCCGTCATTGGGCTGGAAATACCGGTTTTGGGATTCTGCAAAGAAAGGGTTTGCCAACCGCTGAATACACACCTGAGTTTAACTCTGTCAGTTGAATGCACACATTGACAACCATTCAGTTAGATAGCTCCGTTTTGGTTTTAGAAGCAGATATTTCTCTGTACAGCCTATTGTCCCATTCACTCGGGAATATCCCAATACAGCTCCTAGAAGAAACGTGTTTCTGACTCGCTGAATCTCAACGTAGATTCAACTCCCTTAGTTGAACGAACGCACAGCAGAGCAGTTTCAAGGAAACGTTTCTCCTGAGTTTTAGACGAAGTTTCCTGCGGTTTAGTACGTATGCCGGCATTGGGATGGAAATACCGGTTTTGTGATTCGGCACAGAAAGCGTGTGCAAACCGCTGAATCCACACGTGAGTTTACCTCTGTCAGTTGAATGCACACATTGACAACCATTTTGTTAGACAGCTCCGTTTTGGTTTTAGAAGCAGATATTTCGCTGTACAGGCTATGGTCCCATTCATTCGGGAATATCCCAACGCAGCTCCTAGAAGAAACGTGTTTCTGACTCGCTGAATCTCAACATAGATTCAACTCTCTTAGGTGAACGAACGCACAGCAGAGCAGTTTCAAGGAAACGATTCTCCTGAGTTTTAGACCAAGTTTACTGCTGTTTAGTACGTATGCCGGCATTGGGATGGAAATACCGGTTTTGGGATTCTGCACAGAAACGGTTTGCAAACCGCTGAATGCACACGTGAGTTTAACTCTGTCAGTTGAATGCGCACATTGACAAGCATTCAGATAGAAATGCTCCGTTTTGGTTTTAGAAGCAGATATTTCTCTGTACAGCCTATGGTCCCATTCACTCGGGAATATCCCAACGCAGCTCCTAGAAGAAACGTGTTTCTGACTCGCTGAATCTCAACATAGATTCAACTCTCTTAGGTGAACGAATACACAGCAGAGCAGTTTCAAGGAAACCTTTCTCCTGAGTTTTAGACGAAGTTTCCTGCGGTTTAGGACGTATGCCGGAATTGGGCTGGAAATACCGGTTTTGGGATTCTGCACAGAAAGGGTTTGCAAACCGCTGAATCCACACGTGAGTTTTTCTCTGTCAGTTGAATGCACACATTGACAACCATTCAGTTAGATAGCTCCGTTTTGGTTTTAGAAGCAGATATTTCTCTGTACAGCCTATGGTCCCATTCACTCGGGAATATCCCAACACAGCTCCTAGAAGAATCGTGTTTCTGACTCGCTGAATCTCAACATAGATTCAACTCTCTTAGATGAACGAACGCACAGCAGAGCAGTTTCAAGGAAACGTTTCTCCTGAGATTTAGACGAAGTTTCCTGAAGTTTAGTACGTATGCCGGCATTGGGATGGAAATACCGGGTTTGGGATTCTGCACAGAAACGGTTTGCAAACCGCTGAATGCACACGTGAGTTTAACTCTGTCAGTTGAATGCACACATTGACAACCATTCAGTTAGATAGCTCCGTTTTGGTTTTAGAAGCAGATATTTCTCTGTTCAGCCTATGGTCCCATTCACTCGGGAATCTCCCAACGCAGCTCCTAGAAGAAACGTGTTTCTGACTCGAGGAGTCTCAACATAGATTCAACTCTCTTAGGTGAACGAACTCACAGCAGAGCAGTTTCAAGGAAACGTTTCTCCTGAGTTTTAGACGAAGTTTACTGCGGTTTAAGACGTATTCCTGCATTGGCCTGGAAATACCGGTTTTGGGATTCTGCACAGAAAGGGTTTGCAAACCGCTGAATCCACACGTGAGTTTAACACTGTCAGTTGAATGCACACATTGACAACCATTTTGTTAGACAGCTCCGTTTTGGTTTTAGAAGCAGATATTTCGCTGTACAGGCTATGGTCCCATTCACTCGGGAATATCCCAACGCAGCTCCTAGAAGAAACGTGTTTCTGACTCGCTGAATCTCAACATAGATTCAACTCTCTTAGTGAACGAACGCACAGCAGAGCAGTTTCAAGGAAACGATTCTCCTGAGTTTTAGACCAAGTTTACTGCTGTTTAGTACGTATGCCGGCATTGGGATGGAAATACCGGTTTTGGCATTCTGCACAGAAACGGTTTGCAAACCGCTGAATGCACACGTGAGTTTAACTCTGTCAGTTGAATGCGCACATTGACAAGCATTCAGTTAGAAATGCTCCGTTTTGGTTTTAGAAGCAGATATTTCTCTGTACAGCCTATGGTCCCATTCTCTCGGGAATATCCCAACGCAGCTCCTAGAAGAAACGTGTTTCTGACTCGCTGAATCTCAACATAGATTCAACTCTCTTAGGTGAACGAATACACAGCAGAGCAGTTTCAAGGAAACCTTTCTCCTGAGTTTTAGACGAAGTTTCCTGCGGTTTAGGACGTATGCCGGAATTGGGCTGGAAATACCGGTTTTGGGATTCTGCACAGAAAGGGTTTGTAAACCGCTGAATCTACACGTGAGTTTTTCTCTGTCAGTTGAATGCACACATTGACAACCATTCAGTTAGATAGCTCCGTTTTGGTTTTAGAAGCAGATATTTCTCTGTACAGCCTATGGTCCCATTCACTCGGGAATATCCCAACACAGCTCCTAGAAGAATCGTGTTTCTGACTCGCTGAATCTCAACATAGATTCAACTCTCTTAGATGAACGAACGCACAGCAGAGCAGTTTCAAGGAAACGTTTCTCCTGAGTTTTAGACGAAGTTTCTGGCGGTTTAGAACGTATGCCGGCATTGGGCTGGAAATACCGGTATTGGGATTCTGCACAGAAAGGGTTTGCAAACCGCTGAATCCACACGTGAGTTTAACTCTGTCATTTGAATGCACACATTGACAACCATTCAGTTAGATAGCTCCGTTTTGGTTTTAGAAGCAGATATTTCTCTGTACAGCCTATGGTCCCATTCACTCGGGAATATCCCAACACAGCTCCTAGAAGAATCGTGTTTCTGACTCGCTGAATCTCAACATAGATTCAACTCTCTTAGATGAACGAACGCACAGCAGAGCAGTTTCAAGGAAACGTTTCTCCTGAGATTTAGACGAAGTTTCCTGAAGTTTAGTACGTATGCCGGCATTGGGATGGAAATACCGGGTTTGGTATTCTGCACAGAAACGGTTTGCAAACCGCTGAATGCACACGTGAGTTTAACTCTGTCAGTTGAATGCACACATTGACAACCATTCAGTTAGATAGCTCCGTTTTGGTTTTAGAAGCAGATATTTCTCTGTTCAGTCTATGGTCCCATTCACTCGGGAATCTCCCAACGCAGCTCCTAGAAGAAACGTGTTTGTGACTCGAAGAGTCTCAACATAGATTCAACTCTCTTAGGTGAACGAACTCACAGCAGAGCAGTTTCAAGGAAACGATTCTCCTGAGTTTTAGACGAAGTTTACTGCGGTTTAAGACGTATTCCTGCATTGGCCTGGAAATACCGGTTTTGGGATTCTGCACAGAAAGGGTTTGCAAACCGCTGAATCCACACGTGAGTTTAACACTGTCAGTAGAATGCGCACATTGACAACCATTCAGTTAGATAGCTCCGTTTTGGTTTTAGAAGCAGATATTTCTCTGTACAGCCTATGGTCCCATTCACACGGGAATATCCCAACACAGCTCCTAGAAGAAACGTGTTTCTGACTCGCTGAATCTCAACATAGATTCAAGTCTCTTAGGTGAACGAAAGCACAGCAGAGCAGTTTCAAGGAAACGTTTCTCCTGAGCTTTAGACGAAGTTTCCTGCGGTTTAGTGCGTATGCCGGCATTGGGCTGGGAAAACCGGTTTTGGGATTCTGCAAAGAAAGGGTTTGCAAACCGCTGAATCCACTCCTGAGTTTAACTCTGTCAGTTGAATGCACACATTGACAACCATTCAGTTAGATAGCTCCGTTTTGGTTTTAGAAGCAGATATTTCTCTGTACAGCCTATGGTCCCATTCACTCGGGAATATCCCAACACAGCTCTTAGAAGAATCGTGATTCTGACTCGCTGAATCTCAACATAGATTCAACTCTCTTAGGTGAACGAACGCACAACAGAGCAGTTTCAAGGAAACGTTTCTCCTGAGATTTACCCGAAGTTTCCTGAAGTTTAGTACGTAAGCCGGCATTGGGATGGAAATACCGGCTTTGGGATTCTGCACAGAAACGGTTTGCAAACCGCTGAATGCACACGTGAGTTTAACTCTGTCAGTTGAATGCACACATTGACAACCATTCAGTTAGATAGCTCCGTTTTGGTTTTAGAAGCAGATATTTCTCTGTACAGCCTATGGTCCCATTCACTCGGGAATATCCCAACGCAGCTCCTAGAAGAAACGTGTTTCTGACTCGCTGAATCTCAACATAGATTCAACTCTCTTAGATGAACGAAAGCACAGCAGAGCAGTTTCAAGGAAACGTTTCTCCTGAGTTTTAGACGAAGTTTACTGCGGTTTAGTACGTATGCCAGCATTGGGATGGAAATACCGGTTTTGGTATTTTGCACAGAAAGTGTTTGCAAACCGCTGAATCCACACGTGAGTTTAACTCTGTCAGTTGAATGCACACATTGACAACCATTCTGTTAGACAGCTCCGTTTTGGTTTTAGAAGCAGATATTTCGCTGTACAGCCTATGGTCCCATTCACTCGGGAATATCCCAATACAGCTCCTAGAAGAAACGTGTTTCTGACTCGCTGAATCTCAACGTAGATTCAACTCTCTTAGTTGAACGAACGCACAGCAGAGCAGTTTCAAGGAAACGTTTCTCCTGAGTTTTAGACGAAGTTTCCTGCGGTTTAGTACGTATGCCGGCATTGGGATGGAAATACCGGTTTTGTGATTCTGCACAGAAAGGGTGTGCAAACCGCTGAATCCACACGTGAGTTTACCTCTGTCAGTTGAATGCACACATTGACAACCATTTTGTTAGACAGCTCCGTTTTGGTTTTAGAAGCAGATAATTCGCTGTACAGGCTATGATCCCATTCACTCGGGAATATCCCAACGCAGCTCCTAGAAGAAACGTGTTTCTGACTCGCTGAATCTCAACATAGATTCAACTCTCTTAGGTGAACGAACTCACAGCAGAGCAGTTTCAAGGAAACGATTCTCCTGAGTTTTAGACCAAGTTTACTGCTGTTTAGTACGTATGCCGGCATTGGGATGGAAATACCGGTTTTGGGATTCTGCACAGAAACGGTTTGCAAACCGCTGAATGCACACGTGAGTTTAACTTTGTCAGTTGAATGCGCACATTGACAAGCATTCAGTTAGAAATGCTCCGTTTTGGTTTTAGAAGCAGATATTTCTCTGTACAGTCTATGGTCCCATTCACTCGGGAATATCCCAACGCAGCTCCTAGAAGAAACGTGTTTCTGACTCGCTGAATCTCAACATAGATTCAACTCTCTTAGGTGAACGAATACACAGCAGAGCAGTTTCAAGGAAACCTTTCTCCTGAGTTTTAGACGAAGTTTCCTGCGGTTTAGGACGTATGCCGGAATTGGGCTGGAAATACCGGTTTTGGGATTCTGCACAGAAAGGGTTTGCAAACCGCTGAATCCACACGTGAGTTTTTCTCTGACAGTTGATTGCACACATTGACAACCATTCAGTTAGATAGCTCCGTTTTGGTTTTAGAAGCAGATATTTCTCTGTACAGCCTATGGTCCAATTCACTCGGGAATATCCCAACACAGCTCCTAGAAGAATCGTGTTTCTGACTCGCTGAATCTCAACATAGTTTCAACTTTCTTAGATGAACGAACGCACAGCAGAGCAGTTTCAAGGAAACGTTTCTCCTGAGATTTAGACGAAGTTTCCTGAAGTTTAGTACGTATGCCGGCATTGGGATGGAAATACCGGGTTTGGGATTCTGCACAGAAACGGTTTGCAAACCGCTGAATGCACACGTGAGTTTAACTCTGTCAGTTGAATGCACACATTGACAACCATTCAGTTAGATAGCTCCGTTTTGGTTTTAGAAGCAGATATTTCTCTGTACAGCCTATGGTCCGATTCACTCGGGAATATCCCAACGCAGCTCCTAGAAGAAACGTGTTTCTGACTCGAGGAGTCTCAACATAGATTCAACTCGCTTAGGTGAACGAACTCACAGCAGAGCAGTTTCAAGGAAACGTTTCTCCTGAGTTTTAGACGAAGTTTACTGCTGTTTAGGACGTATGCCTGCATTGGGCTGGAAATACCGGTTTTGGGATTCTGCACAGAAAGGGTTTGCAAACCGCTGAATCCACACGTGAGTTTAACACTGTCAGTTGAATGCACACACTGACAACCATTCAGTTAGATAGCTCCGTTTTGGTTTTAGAAGCAGATATTTCTCTGTTCAGCCTATGGTCCCATTCACTCGGGAATCTCCCAACGCAACTCCTAGAAGAAACGTGTTTCTGACTCGAGGAGTCTCAACATAGATTCAACTCTCTTAGGTGAACGAACTCACAGCAGAGCAGTTTCAAGGAAACGTTTCTCCTGAGTTTTAGACGAAGTTTACTGCGGTTTAAGACGTATGCCTGCATTGGCCTGGAAATACCGGTTTTGGGATTCTGCACAGAAAGGGTTTGCAAACCGCTGAATCCACACGTGAGTTTAACACTGTCAGTTGAATGCACACATTGACAACCATTCAGTTAGATAGCTCCGCTTTGGTTTTAGAAGCAGATATTTCTCTGTACAGCCTATGGTCCAATTCATTCGGGAATATCCCAACGCAGCTCCTAGAAGAAACGTGTTTCTGATTCGCTGAATCTCAACATAGATTCAACTCTCTTAGGTGAACGAACGCACAGCAGAGCAGTTTCAAGGAAACGTTTCTCCTGAGTTTCAGACGAAGTTTCCTGCGGTTTAGTACGTATGCCGGCATTGGGCTGGAAATACCGGTATTGGGATTCTGCACAGAAAGGGTTTGCAAACCGCTGAATCCAAACGTCAGTTTATCTCTGTCAGTTGAATGCACACATTGACAACCATTCAGTTAGATAGCTCCGTTTTGGTTTTAGAAGCAGATATTTCTCTGTACAGCCTATGGTCCCATTCACTCGGGAATATCCCAAAACAGCTCCTAGAAGAAAAGTGTTTCTGACTCGCTGAATCTCAACATAGATTCAAGTCTCTTAGGTGAACGAAAGCACAGCAGAGCAGTTTCAAGGAAACGTTTCTCCTGAGCTTTAGACGAAGTTTCCTGCGGTTTAGTGCCTATGCCGGCATTGGGCTGGAAATACCGGTTTTGGTATTTTGCACAGAAAGTGTTTGCAAACCGCTGAATCCACACGTGAGTTTAACTCTGTCAGTTGAATGCACACATTGACAACCATTCTGTTAGACAGCTCCGTTTTGGTTTTAGAAGCAGATATTTCGCTGTACAGCCTATGGTCCCATTCACTCGGGAATATCCCAATACAGCTCCTAGAAGAAACGTGTTTCTGACTCGCTGAATCTCAACGTAGATTCCACTCTCTTAGTTGAACGAACGCACAGAAGAGCAGTTTCAAGGAAACGTTTCTCCTGAGTTTTAGACGAAGTTTCCTGCGGTTTAGTACGTATGCCGGCATTGGGATGGAAATACCGGTTTTGTGATTCTGCACAGAAAGGGTGTGCAAACCGCTGAATCCACACGTGAGTTTACCTCTGTCAGTTGAATGCACACATTGACAACCATTTTGTTAGACAGCTCCGTTTTGGTTTTAGAAGCAGATAATTCGCTGTACAGGCTATGATCCCATTCACTCGGGAATATCCCAACGCAGCTCCTAGAAGAAACGTGTTTCTGACTCGCTGAATCTCAACATAGATTCAACTCTCTTAGGTGAACGAACGCACAGCAGAGCAGTTTCAAGGAAACGATTCTCCTGAGTTTTAGACCAAGTTTACTGCTGTTTAGTACGTATGCCGGCATTGGGATGGAAATACCGGTTTTGGGATTCTGCACAGAAACGGTTTGCAAACCGCTGAATGCACACGTGAGTTTAACTCTGTCAGTTGAATGCGCACATTGACAAGCATTCAGTTAGAAATGCTCCGTTTTGGTTTTAGAAGCAGATATTTCTCTGTACAGCCTATGGTCCCATTCACTCGGGAATATCCCAACGCAGCTCCTAGAAGAAACGTGTTTCTGACTCGCTGAATCTCAACATAGATTCAACTCTCTTAGGTGAACGAATACACAGCAGAGCAGTTTCAAGGAAACCTTTCTCCTGAGTTTTAGACGAAGTTTCCTGCGGTTTAGGACGTATGCCGGAATTGGGCTGGAAATACCAGTTTTGGGATTCTGCACAGAAAGGGTTTGCAAACCGCTGAATCCACACGTGAGTTTTTCTCTGTCAGTTGAATGCACACATTGACAACCATTCAGTTAGATAGCTCCGTTTTGGTTTTAGAAGCAGATATTTCTCTGTACAGCCTATGGTCCCATTCACTCGGGAATATCCCAACACAGCTCCTAGAAGAATCGTGTTTCTGACTCGCTGAATCTCAACATAGATTCAACTCTCTTAGATGAACGAACGCACAGCAGAGCAGTTTCAAGGAAAGGTTTCTCCTGAGATTTAGACGAAGTTTCCTGAAGTTTAGTACGTATGCCGGCATTGGGATGGAAATACCGGGTTTGGGATTCTGCACAGAAACGGTTTGCAAACCGCTGAATGCACACGTGAGTTTAACTCTGTCAGTTGAATGCACACATTGACAACCATTCAGTTAGATAGCTCCGTTTTGGTTTTAGAAGCAGATATTTCTCTGTACAGCCTATGGTCCCATTCACTCGGGAATATCCCAACGCAGCTCCTAGAAGAAACGTGTTTCTGACTCGAGGAGTCTCAACATAGATTCAACTCGCTTAGGTGAACGAACTCACAGCAGAGCAGTTTCAAGGAAACGTTTCTCCTGAGTTTTAGACGAAGTTTACTGCGGTTTAAGACGTATTCCTGCATTGGCCTGGAAATACCGGTTTTGGGATTCTGCACAGAAAGGGTTTGCAAACCGCTGAATCCACACGTGAGTTTAACACTGTCAGTTGAATGCCCACATTGACAGCCATTTTGTTAGACAGCTCCGTTTTGGTTTTAGAAGCAGATATTTCGCTGTACAGGCTATGGTCCCATTCACTCGGGAATATCCCAACGCAGCTCCTAGAAGAAACGTGTTTCTGACTCGCTGAATCTCAACATAGATTCAACTCTCTTAGGTGAACGAACGCACAGCAGAGCAGTTTCAAGGAAACGATTCTCCTGAGTTTTAGACCAAGTTTACTGCTGTTTAGTACGTATGCCGGCATTGGGATGGAAATACCGGTTTTGGGATTCTGCACAGAAACGGTTTGCAAACCGCTGAATGCACACCTGAGTTTAACTCTGTCAGTTGAATGCGCACATTGACAAGCATTCAGTTAGAAATGCTCCGTTTTGGTTTCAGAAGCAGATATTTCTCTGTACAGCCTATGGTCCCATTCACTCGGGAATATCCCAACGCAGCTCCTAGAAGAAACGTGTTTCTGACTCGCTGAATCTCAACATAGATTCAACTCTCTTAGGTGAACGAATACACAGCAGAGCAGTTTCAAGGAAACCTTTCTCCTGAGTTTTAGACGAAGTTTCCTGCGGTTTAGGACGTATGCCGGAATTGGGCTGGAAATACCGGTTTTGGGATTCTGCACAGAAAGGGTTTGCAAACCGCTGAATCCACACGTGAGTTTTTCTCTGTCAGTTGAATGCACACATTGACAACCATTCAGTTAGATAGCTCCGTTTTGGTTTTAGAAGCAGATATTTCTCTGTACAGCCTATGGTCCCATTCACTCGGGAATATCCCAACACAGCTCCTAGAAGAATCGTGTTTCTGACTCGCTGAATCCCAACATAGATTCAACTCTCTTAGATGAACGAACGCACAGCAGAGCAGTTTCAAGGAAACGTTTCTCCTGAGTTTTAGACGAAGTTTCTGGCGGTTTAGAACGTATGCCGGCATTGGGCTGGAAATACCGGTATTGGGATTCTGCACAGAAAGGGTTTGCAAACCGCTGAATCCACACGTGAGTTTAACTCTGTCATTTGAATGCACACATTGACAACCATTCAGTTAGATAGCTCCGTTTTGGTTTTAGAAGCAGATATTTCTCTGTACAGCTTATGGTCCCATTCACTCGGGAATATCCCAACACAGCTCCTAGAAGAATCGTGTTTCTGACTCGCTGAATCTCAACATAGATTCAACTCTCTTAGATGAACGAACGCACAGCAGAGCAGTTTCAAGGAAACGTTTCTCCTGAGATTTAGATGAAGTTTCCTGAAGTTTAGTACGTATGCCGGCATTGGGATGGAAATACCGGGTTTGGGATTCTGCACAGAAACGGTTTGCAAACCGCTGAATGCACACGTGAGTTTAACTCTGTCAGTTGAATGCACACATTGACAACCATTCAGTTAGATAGCTCCGTTTTGGTTTTAGAAGCAGATATTTCTCTGTTCAGCCTATGGTCCCATTCACTCGGGAATCTCCCAACGCAGCACCTAGAAGAAACGTGTTTCTGACTCGAGGAGTCTCAACATAGATTCAACTCTCTTAGGTGAACGAACTCACAGTAGAGCAGTTTCAAGGAAACGTTTCTCCTGAGTTTTAGACGAAGTTTACTGCGGTTTAAGACGTATTCCTGCATTGGCCTGGAAATACCGGTTTTGGGATTCTGCACAGAAAGGGTTTGCAAACCGCTGAATCCACACGTGAGTTTAACACTGTCAGTAGAATGCACACATTGACAACCATTCAGTTAGATAGCTCCGTTTTGGTTTTAGAAGCAGATATTTCTCTGTACAGCCTATGGTCCCATTCATTCGGGAATATCCCAACGCAGCTCCTAGAAGAAACGTGTTTCTGATTCGCTGAATCTCAACATAGATTCAACTCTCTTAGGTGAACGAACGCACAGCAGAGCGGTTTCAAGGAAACGTTTCTCCTGAGTTTCAGACGAAGTTTCCTGCGGTTTAGTACGTATGCCGGCATTGGGCTGGAAATACCGGTATTGGGATTCTGCACAGAAAGGGTTTGCAAACCACTGAATCCACACGTCAGTTTATCTCTGTCAGTTGAATGCACACATTGACAACCATTCAGTTAGATAGCTCCGTTTTGGTTTTAGAAGCAGATATTTCTCTGTACAGCCTATGGTCCCATTCACTCGGGAATATCCCAACACAGCTCCTAGAAGAAACGTGTTTCTGACTCGCTGAATCTCAACATAGATTCAAGTCTCTTAGGTGAACGAAAGCACAGCAGAGCAGTTTCAAGGAAACGTTTCTCCTGAGCTTTAGACGAAGTTTCCTGCGGTTTAGTGCGTATGCCGGCATTGGGCTGGAAAAACCGGTTTTGGGATTCTGCAAAGAAAGGGTTTGCAAACCGCTGAATCCACTCCTGAGTTTAACTCTGTCAGTTGAATGCACACATTGACAACCATTCAGTTAGATAGCTCCGTTTTGGTTTTAGAAGCAGATATTTCTCTGTACAGCCTATGGTCCCATTCACTCGGGAATATCCCAACACAGCTCTTAGAAGAATCGTGATTCTGACTCGCTGAATCTCAACATAGATTCAACTCTCTTAGGTGAACGAACGCACAGCAGAGCAGTTTCAAGGAAACGTTTCTACTGAGATTTACCCGAAGTTTCCTGAAGTTTAGTACGTAAGCCGGCATTGGGATGGAAATACCGGCTTTGGGATTCTGCACAGAAACGGTTTGCAAACCGCTGAATGCACACGTGAGTTTAACACTGTCAGTTGAATGCACACATTGACAACCATTCAGTTAGATAGCTCCGTTTTGGTTTTAGAAGCAGATATTTCTCTGTACAGCCTATGGTCCCATTCACTCGGGAATATCCCAACGCAGCTCCTAGAAGAAACGTGTTTCTGACTCGCTGAATCTCAACATAGATTCAACTCTCTTAGATGAACGAAAGCACAGAAGAGCAGTTTCAAGGAAACGTTTCTCCTGAGTTTTAGACGAAGTTTACTGCGGTTTAGTACGTATGCCAGCATTGGGCTGGAAATACCGGTTTTGGTATTTTGCACAGAAAGTGTTTGCAAACCGCTGAATCCACACGTGAGTTTAACTCTGTCAGTTGAATGCACACATTGACAACCATTCTGTTAGACAGCTCCGTTTTGGTTTTAGAAGCAGATATTTCGCTGTACAGCCTATGGTCCCATTCACTCGGGAATATCCCAATACAGCTCCTAGAAGAAACGTGTTTCTGACTCGCTGAATCTCAACGTAGATTCAACTCTCTTAGTTGAACGAACGCACAGAAGAGCAGTTTCAAGGAAACGTTTCTCCTGAGTTTTAGACGAAGTTTCCTGCGGTTTAGTACGTATGCCGGCATTGGGATGGAAATACCGGTTTTGTGATTCTGCACAGAAAGGGTGTGCAAACCGCTGAATACACACGTGAGTTTACCTCTGTCAGTTGAATGCACACATTGACAACCATTTTGTTAGACAGCTCCGTTTTGGTTTTAGAAGCAGATAATTCGCTGTACAGGCTTTGATCCCATTCACTCGGGAATATCCCAACGCAGCTCCTAGAAGAAACGTGTTTCTGACTCGCTGAATCTCAACATAGATTCAACTCTCTTAGGTGAACGAACGCACAGCAGAGCAGTTTCAAGGAAACGATTCTCCTGAGTTTTAGACGAAGTTTACTGCTGTTTAGTACGTATGCCGGCATTGGGATGGAAATACCGGTTTTGGGATTCTGCACAGAAACGGTTTGCAAACCGCTGAATGCACACGTGAGTTTAACTCTGTCAGTTGAATGCGCACATTGACAAGCATTCAGTTAGAAATGCTCCGTTTTGGTTTTAGAAGCAGATATTTCTCTGTACAGCCTATGGTCCCATTCACTCGGGAATATCCCAACGCAGCTCCTAGAAGAAACGTGTTTCTGACTCGCTGAATCTCAACATAGATTCAACTCTCTTAGGTGAACGAATACACAGCAGAGCAGTTTCAAGGAAACCTTTCTCCTGAGTTTTAGACGAAGTTTCCTGCGGTTTAGGACGTATGCCGGAATTGGGCTGGAAATACCGGTTTTGGGATTCTGCACAGAAAGGGTTTGCAAACCGCTGAATCCACACGTGAGTTTTTCTCTGTCAGTTGAATGCACACATTGACAACCATTCAGTTAGATAGCTCCGTTTTGGTTTTAGAAGCAGATATTTCTCTGTACAGCCTATGGTCCCATTCACTCGGGAATATCCCAACACAGCTCCTAGAAGAATCGTGTTTCTGACTCGCTGAATCTCAACATAGATTCAACTCTCTTAGATGAACGAACGCACAGCAGAGCAGTTTCAAGGAAACGTTTCTCCTGAGATTTAGACGAAGTTTCCTGAAGTTTAGTACGTATGCCGGCATTGGGATGGAAATACCGGGTTTGGGATTCTGCACAGAAACGGTTTGCAAACCGCTGAATGCACACGTGAGTTTAACTCTGTCAGTTGAATGCACACATTGACAACCATTCAGTTAGATAGCTCCGTTTTGGTTTTAGAAGCAGATATTTCTCTGTACAGCCTATGGTCCCATTCACTCGGGAATATCCCAACGCAGCTCCTAGAAGAAACGTGTTTCTGACTCGAGGAGTCTCAACATAGATTCAACTCGCTTAGGTGAACGAACTCACAGCAGAGCAGTTTCAAGGAAACGTTTCTCCTGAGTTTTAGACGAAGTTTACTGCTGTTTAGGACGTATGCCTGCATTGGGCTGGAAATACCGGTTTTGGAATTCTGCACAGAAAGGGTTTGCAAACCGCTGAATCCACACGTGAGTTTAACACTGTCAGTTGAATGCACACATTGACAACCATTCAGTTAGATAGCTCCGTTTTGGTTTTAGAAGCAGATATTTCTCTGTTCAGCCTATGGTCCCATTCACTCGGGAATCTCCCAACGCAACTCCTAGAAGAAACGTGTTTCTGACTCGAGGAGTCTCAACATAGATTCAACTCTCTTAGGTGAACGAACTCACAGCAGAGCAGTTTCAAGGAAACGTTTCTCCTGAGTTTTAGACGAAGTTTACTGCGGTTTAACACGTATGCCTGCATTGGCCTGGAAATACCGGTTTTGGGATTCTGCACAGAAAGGGTTTGCAAACCGCTGAATCCACACGTGAGTTTAACACTGTCAGTTGAATGCACACATTGACAACCATTCAGTTAGATAGCTCCGTTTTGGTTTTAGAAGCAGATATTTCTCTGTACAGCCTATGGTCCCATTCACTCGGGAATATCCCAAAACAGCTCCTAGAAGAAACGTGTTTCTGACTCGCTGAATCTCAACATAGATTCAAGTCTCTTAGGTGAACGAAAGCACAGCAGAGCAGTTTCAAGGAAACGTTTCTCCTGAGCTTTAGACGAAGTTTCCTGCGGTTTAGTGCGTATGCCGGCATTGGGCTGGAAAAACCGGTTTTGGGATTCTGCAAAGAAAGGGTTTGCAAACCGCTGAATCCACTCCTGAGTTTAACTCTGTCAGTTGAATGCACACATTGACAACCATTCAGTTAGATAGCTCCGTTTTGGTTTTAGAAGCAGATATTTCTCTGTACAGCCTATGGTCCCATTCACTCGGGAATATCCCAACACAGCTCTTAGAAGAATCGTGATTCTGACTCGCTGAATCTCAACATAGATTCAACTCTCTTAGGTGAACGAACGCACAGCAGAGCAGTTTCAAGGAAACGTTTCTACTGAGATTTACCCGAAGTTTCCTGAAGTTTAGTACGTAAGCCGGCATTGGGATGGAAATACCGGCTTTGGGATTCTGCACAGAAACGGTTTGCAAACCGCTGAATGCACACGTGAGTTTAACACTGTCAGTTGAATGCACACATTGACAACCATTCAGTTAGATAGCTCCGTTTTGGTTTTAGAAGCAGATATTTCTCTGTACAGCCTATGGTCCCATTCACTCGGGAATATCCCAACGCAGCTCCTAGAAGAAACGTGTTTCTGACTCGCTGAATCTCAACATAGATTCAACTCTCTTAGATGAACGAAAGCACAGAAGAGCAGTTTCAAGGAAACGTTTCTCCTGAGTTTTAGACGAAGTTTACTGCGGTTTAGTACGTATGCCAGCATTGGGCTGGAAATACCGGTTTTGGTATTTTGCACAGAAAGTGTTTGCAAACCGCTGAATCCACACGTGAGTTTAACTCTGTCAGTTGAATGCACACATTGACAACCATTCTGTTAGACAGCTCCGTTTTGGTTTTAGAAGCAGATATTTCGCTGTACAGCCTATGGTCCCATTCACTCGGGAATATCCCAATACAGCTCCTAGAAGAAACGTGTTTCTGACTCGCTGAATCTCAACGTAGATTCAACTCTCTAAGTTGAACGAACGCACAGAAGAGCAGTTTCAAGGAAACGTTTCTCCTGAGTTTTAGACGAAGTTTCCTGCGGTTTAGTACGTATGCCGGCATTGGGATGGAAATACCGGTTTTGTGATTCTGCACAGAAAGGGTGTGCAAACCGCTGAATCCACACGTGAGTTTACCTCTGTCAGTTGAATGCACACATTGACAACCATTTTGTTAGACAGCTCCGTTTTGGTTTTAGAAGCAGATAATTCGCTGTACAGGCTATGATCCCATTCACTCGGGAATATCCCAACGCAGCTCCTAGAAGAAACGTGTTTCTGACTCGCTGAATCTCAACATAGATTCAACTCTCTTAGGTGAACGAACGCACAGCAGAGCAGTTTCAAGGAAACGATTCTCCTGAGTTTTAGACCAAGTTTACTGCTGTTTAGTACGTATGCCGGCATTGGGATGGAAATACCGGTTTTGGGATTCTGCACAGAAACGGTTTGCAAACCGCTGAATGCACACGTGAGTTTAACTCTGTCAGTTGAATGAGCACATTGACA
This sequence comes from Aotus nancymaae, assembly GCF_030222135.1. Taxonomy (NCBI): domain Eukaryota; kingdom Metazoa; phylum Chordata; class Mammalia; order Primates; family Aotidae; genus Aotus; species Aotus nancymaae. Next base: position 1,867,724 of record NW_026988565.1, read on the forward strand.
AGCATTCAGTTAGAAATGCTCCGTTTTGGTTTTAGAAGCAGATATTTCTCTGTACAGCCTATGGTCCCATTCACTCGGGAATATCCCAACGCAGCTCCTAGAAGAAACGTGTTTCTGACTCGCTGAATCTCAACATAGATTCAACTCTCTTAGGTGAACGAATACACAGTAGAGCAGTTTCAAGGAAACCTTTCTCCTGAGTTTTAGACGAAGTTTCCTGCGGTTTAGGACGTATGCCGGAATTGGGCTGGAAATACCGGTTTTGGGATTCTGCACAGAAAGGGTTTGCAAACCGCTGAATCCACACGTGAGTTTTTCTCTGTCAGTTGAATGCACACATTGACAACCATTCAGTTAGATAGCTCCGTTTTGGTTTTAGAAGCAGATATTTCTCTGTACAGCCTATGGTCCCATTCACTCGGGAATATCCCAACACAGCTCCTAGAAGAATCGTGTTTCTGACTCGCTGAATCTCAACATAGATTCAACTCTCTTAGATGAACGAACGCACAGCAGAGCAGTTTCAAGGAAACGTTTCTCCTGAGATTTAGACGAAGTTTCCTGAAGTTTAGTACGTATGCCGGCATTGGGATGGAAATACCGGGTTTGGGATTCTGCACAGAAACGGTTTGCAAACCGCTGAATGCACACGTGAGTTTAACTCTGTCAGTTGAATGCACACATTGACAACCATTCAGTTAGATAGCTCCGTTTTGGTTTTAGAAGCAGATATTTCTCTGTACAGCCTATGGTCCCATTCACTCGGGAATATCCCAACGCAGCTCCTAGAAGAAACGTGTTTCTGAATCGAGGAGTCTCAACATAGATTCAACTCGCTTAGGTGAACGAACTCACAGCAGAGCAGTTTCAAGGAAACGTTTCTCCTGAGTTTTAGACGAAGTTTACTGCTGTTTAGGACGTATGCCTGCATTGGGCTGGAAATACCGGTTTTGGGATTCTGCACAGAAAGGGTTTGCAAACCGCTGAATCCACACGTGAGTTTAACACTGTCAGTTGAATGCACACATTGACAACCATTCAGTTAGATAGCTCCGTTTTGGTTTTAGAAGCAGATATTTCTCTGTTCAGCCTATGGTCCCATTCACTCGGGAATCTCCCAACGCAACTCCTAGAAGAAACGTGTTTCTGACTCGAGGAGTCTCAACATAGATTCAACTCTCTTAGGTGAACGAACTCACAGCAGAGCAGTTTCAAGGAAACGTTTCTCCTGAGTTTTAGACGAAGTTTACTGCGGTTTAAGACGTATGCCTGCATTGGCCTGGAAATACCGGTTTTGGGATTCTGCACAGAAAGGGTTTGCAAACCGCTGAATCCACACGTGAGTTTAACACTGTCAGTTGAATGCACACATTGACAACCATTCAGTTAGATAGCTCCGCTTTGGTTTTAGAAGCAGATATTTCTCTGTACAGCCTATGGTCCAATTCATTCGGGAATATCCCAACGCAGCTCCTAGAATAAACGTGTTTCTGATTCGCTGAATCTCAACATAGATTCAACTCTCTTAGGTGAACGAACGCACAGCAGAGCAGTTTCAAGGAAACGTTTCTCCTGAGTTTCAGACGAAGTTTCCTGCGGTTTAGTACGTATGCCGGCATTGGGCTGGAAATACCGGTATTGGGATTCTGCACAGAAAGGTTTTGCAAACCGCTGAATCCACACGTCAGTTTATCTCTGTCAGTTGAATGCACACATTGACAACCATTCAGTTAGAAAGCTCCGTTTTGGTTTTAGAAGCAGATATTTCTCTGTACAGCCTATGGTCCTATTCACTCGGGAATATCCCAAAACAGCTCCTAGAAGAAACGTGTTTCTGACTCGCTGAATCTCAACATAGATTCAAGTCTCTTAGGTGAACGAAAGCACAGCAGAGCAGTTTCAAGGAAACGTTTCTCCTGAGCTTTAGACGAAGTTTCCTGCGGTTTAGTGCCTATGCCGGCATTGGGCTGGAAATACCGGTTTTGGGATTCTGCAAAGAAAGGGTTTGCAAACCGCTGAATCCACTCCTGAGTTTAACTCTGTCAGTTGAATGCACACATTGACAACCATTCAGTTACATAGCTCCGTTTTGGTTTTAGAAGCAGATATTTCTCTGTACAGCCTATGGTCCCATTCACTCGGGAATATCCCAACACAGCTCCTAGAAGAATCGTGATTCTGACTCGCTGAATCTCAACATAGATTCAACTCTCTTAGGTGAACGAACGCACAGCAGAGCAGTTTCAAGGAAACGTTTCTCCTGAGATTTACCCGAAGTTTCCTGAAGTTTAGTACGTAAGCCGGCATTGGGATGGAAATACCGGGTTTGGGATTCTGCACAGAAACGGTTTGCAAACCGCTGAATGCACACGTGAGTTTAACTCTGTCAGTTGAATGCACACATTGAGAACCATTCAGTTAGATAGCTCCGTTTTGGTTTTAGAAGCAGATATTTCTCTGTACAGCCTATGGTCCCATTCACTCGGGAATATCCCAACGCAGCTCCTAGAAGAAACGTGTTTCTGACTCGCTGAATCTCAACATAGATTCAACTCTCTTAGATGAACGAAAGCACAGCAGAGCAGTTTCAAGGAAACGTTTCTCCTGAGTTTTAGACGAAGTTTACTGCGGTTTAGTACGTATGCCAGCATTGGGCTGGAAATACCGGTTTTGGGATTCTGCACAGAAAGTGTTTGCAAACCGCTGAATCGACACGTGACTTTAACTCTGTCAGTTGAATGCACACATTGACAACCATTCTGTTAGACAGCTCCGTTTTGGTTTTAGAAGCAGATATTTCGCTGTACAGCCTATGGTCCCATTCACTCGGGAATATCCCAATACAGCTCCTAGAAGAAACGTGTTTCTGACTCGCTGAATCTCAACGTAGATTCAACTCTCTTAGTTCAACGAACGCACAGCAGAGCAGTTTCAAGGAAACGTTTCTCCTGAGTTTTAGACGAAGTTTCCTGCGGTTTAGTACGTATGCCGGCATTGGGATGGAAATACCGGTTTTGTGATTCTGCACAGAAAGGGTGTGCAAACCGCTGAATCCACACGTGAGTTTACCTCTGTCAGTTGAATGCACACATTGACAACCATTTTGTTAGACAGCTCCCTTTTGGTTTTAGAAGCAGATATTTCGCTGTACAGGCTATGGTCCCATTCACTCGGGAATATCCCAACGCAGCTCCTAGAAGAAACGTGTTTCTGACTCGCTGAATCTCAACATAGATTCAACTCTCTTAGGTGAACGAACGCACAGCAGAGCAGTTTCAAGGAAACGATTCTCCTGAGTTTTAGACCAAGTTTACTGCTGTTTAGTACGTATGCCGGCATTGGGATGGAAATACCGGTTTTGGGATTCTGCACAGAAACGGTTTGCAAACCGCTGAATGCACACGTGAGTTTAACTCTGTCAGTTGAATGCGCACATTGACAAGCATTCAGTTAGAAATGCTCCGTTTTGGTTTTAGAAGCAGATATTTCTCTGTACAGCCTATGGTCCCATTCACTCGGGAATATCCCAACGCAGCTCCTAGAAGAAACGTGTTTCTGACTCGCTGAATCTCAACATAGATTCAACTGTCTTAGGTGAACGAATACACAGCAGAGCAGTTTCAAGGAAACCTTTCTCCTGAGTTTTAGACGAAGTTTCCTGCGGTTTAGGACGTATGCCGGAATTGGACTGGAAATACCGGTTTTGGGATTCTGCACAGAAAGGGTTTGCAAACCGCTGAATCCACACGTGAGTTTTTCTCTGTCAGTTGAATGCACACATTGACAACCATTCAGTTAGATAGCTCCGTTTTGGTTTTAGAAGCAGATATTTCTCTGTACAGCCTATGGTCCCATTCACTCGGGAATATCCCAACACAGCTCCTAGAAGAATCGTGTTTCTGACTCGCTGAATCTCAACATAGATTCAACTCTCTTAGATGAACGAACGCACAGCAGAGCAGTTTCAAGGAAACGTTTCTCCTGAGATTTAGACGAAGTTTCCTGAAGTTTAGTACGTATGCCGGCATTGGGATGGAAATACCGGGTTTGGGATTCTGCACAGAAACGGTTTGCAAACCGCTGAATGCACACGTGAGTTTAACTCTGTCAGTTGAATGCACACATTGACAACCATTCAGTTAGATAGCTCCGTTTTGGTTTTAGAAGCAGATATTTCTCTGTACAGCCTATGGTCCCATTCACTCGGGAATATCCCAACGCAGCTCCTAGAAGAAACGTGTTTCTGACTCGCTGAATCTCAACATAGATTCAACTCTCTTAGATGAACGAAAGCACAGCAGAGCAGTTTCAAGGAAACGTTTCTCCTGAGTTTTAGACGAAGTTTACTGCGGTTTAGTACGTATGCCAGCATTGGGCTGGAAATACCGGTTTTGGTATTTTGCACAGAAAGTGTTTGCAAACCGCTGAATCCACACGTGAGGTTAACTCTGTCAGTTGAATGCACACATTGACAACCATTCTGTTAGACAGCTCCGTTTTGGTTTTAGAAGCAGATATTTCGCTGTACAGCCTATGGTCCCATTCACTCGGGAATATCCCAATACAGCTCCTAGAAGAAACGTGTTTCTGACTCGCTGAATCTCAACGTAGATTCAACTCTCTTAGTTGAACGAACGCACAGCAGAGCAGTTTCAAGGAAACGTTTCTCCTGAGTTTTAGACGAAGTTTCCTGCGGTTTAGTACGTATGCCGGCATTGGGATGGAAATACCGGTTTTGTGATTCTGCACAGAAAGGGTGTGCAAACCGCTGAATCCACACGTGAGTTTACCTCTGTCAGTTGAATGCACACATTGACAACCATTTTGTTAGACAGCTCCGTTTTGGTTTTAGAAGCAGATAATTCGCTGTACAGGCTATGATCCCATTCACTCGGGAATATCCCAACGCAGCTCCTAGAAGAAACGTGTTTCTGACTCGCTGAATCTCAACATAGATTCAACTCTCTTAGGTGAACGAACGCACAGCAGAGCAGTTTCAAGGAAACGATTCTCCTGAGTTTTAGACCAAGTTTACTGCTGTTTAGTACGTATGCCGGCATTGGGATGGAAATACCGGTTTTGGGATTCTGCACAGAAACGGTTTGCAAACCGCTGAATGCACACGTGAGTTTAACTCTGTCAGTTGAATGTGCACATTGACAAGCATACAGTTAGAAATGCTCCGTTTTGGTTTTAGAAGCAGATATTTCTCTGTACAGCCTATGGTCCCATTCACTCGGGAATATCCCAACGTGGCTCCTAGAAGAAACGTGTTTCTGACTCGCTGAATCTCAACATAGATTCAACTCTCTTAGGTGAACGAATACACAGCAGAGCAGTTTCAAGGAAACCTTTCTCCTGAGTTTTAGACGAAGTTTCCTGCGGTTTAGGACGTATGCCGGAATTGGGCTGGAAATACCGGTTTTGGGATTCTGCACAGAAAGGGTTTGCAAACCGCTGAATCCACACGTGAGTTTTTCTCTGTCAGTTGAATGCACACATTGACAACCATTCAGTTAGATAGCTCCGTTTTGGTTTTAGAAGCAGATATTTCTCTGTACAGCCTATGGTCCCATTCACTCGGGAATATCCCAACGCAGCTCCTAGAAGAATCGTGTTTCTGACTCGCTGAATCTCAACATAGATTCAACTCTCTTAGATGAACGAACGCACAGCAGAGCAGTTTCAAGGAAACGTTTCTCCTGAGATTTAGACGAAGTTTCCTGAAGTTTAGTACGTATGCCCGCATTGGGATGGAAATACCGGGTTTGGGATTCTGCACAGAAACGGTTTGCAAACCGCTGAATGCACACGTGAGTTTAACTCTGTCAGTTGAATGCACACATTGACAACCATTCAGTTAGATAGCTCCGTTTTGGTTTTAGAAGCAGATATTTCTCTGTACAGCCTATGGTCCCATTCACTCGGGAATATCCCAACGCAGCTCCTAGAAGAAACGTGTTTCTGACTCGAGGAGTCTCAACATAGATTCAACTCTCTTAGGTGAACGAACTCACAGCAGAGCAGTTTCAAGGAAACGTTTCTCCTGAGTTTTAGACGAAGTTTACTGCTGTTTAGGACGTATGCCTGCATTGGGCTGGAAATACCGGTTTTGGGATTCTGCACAGAAAGGGTTTGCAAACCGCTGAATCCACACGTGAGTTTAACACTGTCAGTTGAATGCACACATTGACAACCATTCAGTTAGATAGCTCCGTTTTGGTTTTAGAAGCAGATATTTCTCTGTTCAGCCTATGGTCCCATTCACTCGGGAATCTCCCAACGCAACTCCTAGAAGAAACGTGTTTCTGACTCGAGGAGTCTCAACATAGATTCAACTCTCTTAGGTGAACGAACTCACAGCAGAGCAGTTTCAAGGAAACGTTTCTCCTGAGTTTTAGACGAAGTTTACTGCGGTTTAAGACGTATGCCTGCATTGGCCTGGAAATATCGGTTTTGGGATTCTGCACAGAAAGGGTTTGCAAACCGCTGAATCCACACGTGAGTTTAACACTGTCAGTTGAATGCACACATTGACAACCATTCAGTTAGATAGCTCCGCTTTGGTTTTAGAAGCAGATATTTCTCTGTACAGCCTATGGTCCAATTCATTCGGGAATATCCCAACGCAGCTCCTAGAAGAAACGTGTTTCTGATTCGCTGAATCTCAACATAGATTCAACTCTCTTAGGTGAACGAACGCACAGCAGAGCAGTTTCAAGGAAACGTTTCTCCTGAGTTTCAGACGAAGTTTCCTGCGGTTTAGTACGTATGCCGGCATTGGGCTGGAAATACCGGTATTGGGATTCTGCACAGAAAGGGTTTGCAAACCGCTGAATCCACACGTCAGTTTATCTCTGTCAGTTGAATGCACACATTGACAACCATTCAGTTAGATAGCTCCGTTTTGGTTTTAGAAGCAGATATTTCTCTGTACAGCCTATGGTCCCATTCACTCGGGAATATCCCAAAACAGCTCCTAGAAGAAACGTGTTTCTGACTCGCTGAATCTCAACATAGATTCAAGTCTCTTAGGTGAACGAAAGCACAGCAGAGCAGTTTCAAGGAAACGTTTCTCCTGAGCTTTAGACGAAGTTTCCTGCGGTTTAGTGCCTATGCCGGCATTGGGCTGGAAATACCGGTTTTGGGATTCTGCAAAGAAAGGGTTTGCAAACCGCTGAATCCACTCCTGAGTTTAACTCTGTCAGTTGAATGCACACATTGACAACCATTCAGTTACATAGCTCCGTTTTGGTTTTAGAAGCAGATATTTCTCTGTACAGCCTATGGTCCCATTCACTCGGGAATATCCCAACACAGCTCCTAGAAGAATCGTGATTCTGACTCGCTGAATCTCAACATAGATTCAACTCTCTTAGGTGAACGAACGCACAGCAGAGCAGTTTCAAGGAAACGTTTCTCCTGAGATTTACCCGAAGTTTCCTGAAGTTTAGTACGTATGCCGGCTTTGGGATGGAAATACCGGGTTTGGGATTCTGCACAGAAACGGTTTGCAAACCGCTGAATGCACACGTGAGTTTAACTCTGTCAGTTGAATGCACACATTGAGAACCATTCAGTTAGATAGCTCCGTTTTGGTTTTAGAAGCAGATATTTCTCTGTACAGCCTATGGTCCCATTCACTCGGGAATATCCCAACGCAGCTCCTAGAAGAAACGTGTTTCTGACTCGCTGAATCTCAACATAGATTCAACTCTCTTAGATGAACGAAAGCACAGCAGAGCAGTTTCAAGGAAACGTTTCTCCTGAGTTTTAGACGAAGTTTACTGCGGTTTAGTACGTATGCCAGCATTGGGCTGGAAATACCGGTTTTGGGATTCTGCACAGAAACTGTTTGCAAACCGCTGAATCCACACGTGAGTTTAACTCTGTCAGTTGAATGCACACATTGACAACCATTTTGTTAGACAGCTCCCTTTTGGTTTTAGAAGCAGATATTTCGCTGTACAGGCTATGGTCCCATTCACTCGGGAATATCCCAACGCAGCTCCTAGAAGAAACGTGTTTCTGACTCGCTGAATCTCAACATAGATTCAACTCTCTTAGGTGAACGAACGCACAGCAGAGCAGTTTCAAGGAAACGATTCTCCTGAGTTTTAGACCAAGTTTACTGCTGTTTAGTACGTATGCCGGCATTGGGATGGAAATACCGGTTTTGGGATTCTGCACAGAAACGGTTTGCAAACCGCTGAATGCACACGTGAGTTTAACTCTGTCAGTTGAATGCGCACATTGACAAGCATTCAGTTAGAAATGCTCCGTTTTGGTTTTAGAAGCAGATATTTCTCTGTACAGCCTATGGTCCCATTCACTCGGGAATATCCCAACGCAGCTCCTAGAAGAAACGTGTTTCTGACTCGCTGAATCTCAACATAGATTCAACTGTCTTAGGTGAACGAATACACAGCAGAGCAGTTTCAAGGAAACCTTTCTCCTGAGTTTTAGACGAAGTTTCCTGCGGTTTAGGACTTATGCCGGAATTGGACTGGAAATACCGGTTTTGGGATTCTGCACAGAAAGGGTTTGCAAACCGCTGAATCCACACGTGAGTTTTTCTCTGTCAGTTGAATGCACACATTGACAACCATACAGTTAGATAGCTCCGTTTTGGTTTTAGAAGCAGATATTTCTCTGTACAGCCTATGGTCCCATTCACTCGGGAATATCCCAACACAGCTCCTAGAAGAATCGTGTTTCTGACTCGCTGAATCTCAACATAGATTCAACTCTCTTAGATGAACGAACGCACAGCAGAGCAGTTTCAAGGAAACGTTTCTCCTGAGATTTAGACGAAGTTTCCTGAAGTTTAGTACGTATGCCGGCATTGGGATGGAAATACCGGGTTTGGGATTCTGCACAGAAACGGTTTGCAAACCGCTGAATGCACACGTGAGTTTAACTCTGTCAGTTGAATGCACACATTGACAACCATTCAGTTAGATAGCTCCGTTTTGGTTTTAGAAGCAGATATTTCTCTGTACAGCCTATGGTCCCATTCACTCGGGAATATCCCATCGCAGCTCCTAGAAGAAACGTGTTTCTGACTCGAGGAGTCTCAACATAGATTCAACTCGCTTAGGTGAACGAACTCACAGCAGAGCAGTTTCAAGGAAACGTTTCTCCTGAGTTTTAGACGAAGTTTACTGCGGTTTAGTACGTATGCCAGCATTGGGCTGGAAATACCGGTTTTGGGATTCTGCACAGAAAGGGTTTGCAAACCGCTGGGTCCACACGTGAGTTTAACTCTGTCAGTTGAATGCACACATTGACAACCATTCAGTTAGACAGCTCCGTTTTGGTTTTAGAAGCAGATATTTCTCTGTACAGCCTGTGGTCCCATTCACTCGGGAATATCCCAACACAGCTCCTAGAAGAAACGTGTTTCTGACTCGCTGAATCTCAACATAGATTCAAGTCTCTTAGGTGAACGAAAGCACAGCAGAGCAGTTTCAAGGAAACGTTTCTCCTGAGCTTTAGACGAAGTTTCCTGCGGTTTAGTGCGTATGCCGGCATTGGGCTGGAAAAACCGGTTTTGGGATTCTGCAAAGAAAGGGTTTGCAAACCGCTGAATCCACTCCTGAGTTTAACTCTGTCAGTTGAATGCACACATTGATAACCATTCAGTTAGATAGCTCCGTTTTGGTTTTAGAAGCAGATATTTCTCTGTACAGCCTATGGTCCCATTCACTCGGGAATATCCCAACACAGCTCTTAGAAGAATCGTGATTCTGACTCGCTGAATCTCAACATAGATTCAACTCTCTTAGGTGAACGAACGCACAGCAGAGCAGTTTCAAGGAAACGTTTCTCCTGAGATTTACCCGAAGTTTCCTGAAGTTTAGTACGTAAGCCGGCATTGGGATGGAAATACCGGCTTTGGGATTCTGCACAGAAACGGTTTGCAAACCGCTGAATGCACACGTGAGTTTAACTCTGTCAGTTGAATGCACACATTGAAAACCATTCAGTTAGATAGCTCCGTTTTGGTTTTAGAAGCAGATATTTCTCTGTACAGCCTATGGTCCCATTCACTCGGGACTATCCCAACGCAGCTCCTAGAAGAAACGTGTTTCTGACTCGCTGAATCTCAACATAGATTCAACACTCTTAGATGAACGAAAGCACAGCAGAGCAGTTTCAAGGAAACGTTTCTCCTGAGTTTTAGACGAAGTTTACTGCGGTTTAGTACGTATGCCAGCATTGGGCTGGAAATACCGGTTTTGGTATTTTGCACAGAAAGTGTTTGCAAACCGCTGAATCCACACGTGAGTTTAACTCTGTCAGTTGAATGCACACATTGACAACCATTCTGTTAGACAGCTCCGTTTTGGTTTTAGAAGCAGATATTTCTCTGTACAGCCTATGGTCCCATTCACTCGGGAATATCCCAATACAGCTCCTAGAAGAAACGTGTTTCTGACTCGCTGAATCTCAACGTAGATTCAACTCTCTTAGTTGAATGAACGCACAGCAGAGCAGTTTCAAGGAAACGTTTCTCCTGAGTTTTAGACGAAGTTTCCTGCGGTTTAGTACGTATGCCGGCATTGGGATGGAAATACCGGTTTTGTGATTCTGCACAGAAAGGGTGTGCAAACCGCTGAATCCACACGTGAGTTTACCTCTGTCAGTTGAATGCACACATTGACAACCATTTTGTTAGACAGCTCCGTTTTGGTTTTAGAAGCAGATAATTCGCTGTACAGGCTATGATCCCATTCACTCGGGAATATCCCAACGCAGCTCCTAGAAGAAACGTGTTTCTGACTCGCTGAATCTCAACATAGATTCAACTCTCTTAGGTGAACGAACGCACAGCAGAGCAGTTTCAAGGAAACGATTCTCCTGAGTTTTAGACCAAGTTTACTGCTGTTTAGTACGTATGCCGGCATTGGGATGGAAATACCGGTTTTGGGATTCTGCACAGAAACGGTTTGCAAACCGCTGAATGCACACGTGAGTTTAACTCTGTCAGTTGAATGCGCACATTGACAAGCATACAGTTAGAAATGCTCCGTTTTGGTTTTAGAAGCAGATATTTCTCTGTACAGCCTATGGTCCCATTCACTCGGGAATATCCCAACGCAGCTCCTAGAAGAAACGTGTTTCTGACTCGCTGAATCTCAACATAGATTCAACTCTCTTAGGTGAACGAATACACAGCAGAGCAGTTTCAAGGAAACCTTTCTCCTGAGTTTTAGACGAAGTTTCCTGCGGTTTAGGACGTATGCCGGAATTGGGCTGGAAATACCGGTTTTGGGATTCTGCACAGAAAGGGTTTGCAAACCGCTGAATCCACACGTGAGTTTTTCTCTGTCAGTTGAATGCACACATTGACAACCATTCAGTTAGATAGCTCCGTTTTGGTTTTAGAAGCAGATATTTCTCTGTACAGCCTATGGTCCCATTCACTCGGGAATATCCCAACACAGCTCCTAGAAGAATCGTGTTTCTGACTCGCTGAATCTCAACATAGATTCAACTCTCTTAGATGAACGAACGCACAGCAGAGCAGTTTCAAGGAAACGTTTCTCCTGAGATTTAGACGAAGTTTCCTGAAGTTTAGTACGTATGCCGGCATTGGGATGGAAATACCGGGTTTGGGATTCTGCACAGAAACGGTTTGCAAACCGCTGAATGCACACGTGAGTTTAACTCTGTCAGTTGAATGCACACATTGACAACCATTCAGTTAGATAGCTCCGTTTTGGTTTTAGAAGCAGATATTTCTCTGTACAGCCTATGGTCCCATTCACTCGGGAATATCCCAACGCAGCTCCTAGAAGAAACGTGTTTCTGACTCGAGGAGTCTCAACATAGATTCAACTCGCTTAGGTGAACGAACTCACAGCAGAGCAGTTTCAAGGAAACGTTTCTCCTGAGTTTTAGACGAAGTTTACTGCTGTTTAGGACGTATGCCTGCATTGGGCTGGAAATACCGGTTTTGGGATTCTGCACAGAAAGGGTTTGCAAACCGCTGAATCCACACGTGAGTTTAACACTGTCAGTTGAATGCACACATTGACAACCATTCAGTTAGATAGCTCCGTTTTGGTTTTAGAAGCAGATATTTCTCTGTTCAGCCTATGGTCCCATTCACTCGGGAATCTCCCAACGCAACTCCTAGAAGAAACGTGTTTCTGACTCGAGGAGTCTCAACATAGATTCAACTCTCTTAGGTGAACGAACTCACAGCAGAGCAGTTTCAAGGAAACGTTTCTCCTGAGTTTTAGACGAAGTTTACTGCGGTTTAAGACGTATGCCTGCATTGGCCTGGAAATACCGGTTTTGGGATTCTGCACAGAAAGGGTTTGCAAACCGCTGAATCCACACGTGAGTTTAACACTGTCAGTTGAATGCACACATTGACAACCATTCAGTTAGATAGCTCCGCTTTGGTTTTAGAAGCAGATATTTCTCTGTACAGCCTATGGTCCAATTCATTCGGGAATATCCCAACGCAGCTCCTAGAAGAAACGTGTTTCTGATTCGCTGAATCTCAACATAGATTCAACTCTCTTAGGTGAACGAACGCACAGCAGAGCAGTTTCAAGGAAACGTTTCTCCTGAGTTTCAGACGAAGTTTCCTGCGGTTTAGTACGTATGCCGGCATTGGGCTGGAAATACCGGTATTGGGATTCTGCACAGAAAGGGTTTGCAAACCGCTGAATCCACACGTCAGTTTATCTCTGTCAGTTGAATGCACACATTGACAACCATTCAGTTAGATAGCTCCGTTTTGGTTTTAGAAGCAGATATTTCTCTGTACAGCCTATGGTCCCATTCACTCGGGAATATCCCAACGCAGCTCCTAGAAGAAACGTGTTTCTGACTCGCTGAATCTCAACATAGATTCAACTGTCTTAGGTGAACGAAGGCACAGCAGAGCAGTTTCAAGGAAACGTTTCTCCTGAGTTTTAGACGAAGTTTCCTGCGGTTTAGTACGTATGCCGTCATTGGGCTGGAAATACCGGTTTTGGGATTCTGCAAAGAAAGGGTTTGCCAACCGCTGAATCCACACGTGAGTTTAACTCTGTCAGTTGAATGCACACATTGACAGCCATTCAGTTAGATAGCTCCGTTTTGGTTTAAAAGCAGATATTTCTCTGTACAGCCTATGGTCCCATTCACTCGGGAATATCAAAACGCATCTCCTAGAAGAAACGTGTTTCTGACTCGCTGAATCTCAACATAGATTCAACTCTCTTACGTGAACGAACGCACAGCAGAGCAGTTTCAAGGAAACGTTTCTCCTGATTTTTAGATGAGGTTTCCGGCGGTATAGTACGTATGCCGGCATTGGGCTGGAAATACCGGTATTGGGATTCTGCACAGAAAGGGTTTGCAAACCGCTGAATCCAAACCTGAGTTTAACTCTGTCAGTTGAATGCACACATTGACAACCATTCAGATAGATAGCTCCGTTTTGGTTTTAGAAGCAGGTATTTCTCTGTACAGCCTATTGTCCCATTCACTCGGGAATATCCCAATACAGCTCCTAGAGGAAACGTGTTTCTGACTCGCTGAATCTCAACGTAGATTCAACTCTCTTAGTTGAACGAACGTACAGCAGAGCAGTTTCAAGGAAACGTTTCTCCTGAGTTTTAGACGAAGTTTCCTGAGGTTTAGTACGTATGCCGGCATTGGGATGGAAATACCGGTTTTGTGATTCTGCACAGAAAGGGTGTGCAAACCGCTGAATCCACACGTGAGTTTACCTCTGTCAGTTGAATGCACACATTGACAACCATTTTGTTAGACAGCTCCGTTTTGGTTTTAGAAGCAGATAATTCGCTGTACAGGCTATGATCCCATTCACTCGGGAATATCCCAACGCAGCTCCTAGAAGAAACGTGTTTCTGACTCGCTGAATCTCAACATAGATTCAACTCTCTTAGGTGAACGAACGCACAGCAGAGCAGTTTCAAGGAAACGATTCTCCTGAGTTTTAGACCAAGTTTACTGCTGTTTAGTACGTATGCCGGCATTGGGATGGAAATACCGGTTTTGGGATTCTGCACAGAAACGGTTTGCAAACCGCTGAATGCACACGTGAGTTTAACTCTGTCAGTTGAATGCGCACATTGACAAGCATTCAGTTAGAAATGCTCCGTTATGGTTTTAGAAGCAGATATTTCTCTGTACAGACTATGGTCCCATTCACTCGGGAATATCCCAACGCAGCTCCTAGAAGAAACGTGTTTCTGACTCGCTGAATCTCAACATAGATTCAACTCTCTTAGGTGAACGAATACACCGCAGAGCAGTTTCAAGGAAACCTTTCTCCTGAGTTTTAGACGAAGTTTCCTGCGGTTTAGGACGTATGCCGGAATTGGGCTGGAAATACCGGTTTTGGGATTCTGCACAGAAAGGGTTTGCAAACCGCTGAATCCACACGTGAGTTTTTCTCTGTCAGTTGAATGCACACATTGACAACCATTCAGTTAGATAGCTCCGTTTTGGTTTTAGAAGCAGATATTTCTCTGTACAGCCTATGGTCCCATTCACTCGGGAATATCCCAACACAGCTCCTAGAAGAATCGTGTTTCTGACTCGCTGAATCTCAACATAGATTCAACTCGCTTAGGTGAACGAACTCACAGCAGAGCAGTTTCAAGGAAACGTTTCTCCTGAGTTTTAGACGAAGTTTACTGCTGTTTAGGACGTATGCCTGCATTGGGCTGGAAATACCGGTTTTGGGATTCTGCAAAGAAAGGGTTTGCAAACCGCTGAATCCACACGTGAGTTTAACACTGTCAGTTGAATGCACACATTGACAACCATTCAGTTAGATAGCTCCGTTTTGGTTTTAGAAGCAGATATTTCTCTGTTCAGCCTATGGTCCCATTCACTCGGGAATCTCCCAACGCAACTCCTAGAAGAAACGTGTTTCTGACTCGAGGAGTCTCAACATAGATTCAACTCTCTTAGGTGAACGAACTCACAGCAGAGCAGTTTCAAGGAAACGTTTCTCCTGAGTTTTAGACGAAGTTTACTGCGGTTTAAGACGTATGCCTGCATTGGCCTGGAAATACCGGTTTTGGGATTCTGCACAGAAAGGGTTTGCAAACCGCTGAATCCACACGTGAGTTTAACACTGTCAGTTGAATGCACACATTGACAACCATTCAGTTAGATAGCTCCGCTTTGGTTTTAGAAGCAGATATTTCTCTGTACAGCCTATGGTACAATTCATTCGGGAATATCCCAACGCAGCTCCTAGAAGAAACGTGTTTCTGATTCGCTGAATCTCAACATAGATTCAACTCTCTTAGGTGAACGAACGCACAGCAGAGCAGTTTCAAGGAAACGTTTCTCCTGAGTTTCCGACGAACTTTCCTGCGGTTTAGTACGTATGCCGGCATTGGGCTGGAAATACCGGTATTGGGATTCTGCACAGAAAGGGTTTGCAAACCGCTGAATCCACACGTCAGTTTATCTCTGTCAGTTGAATGCACACATTGACAACCATTCAGTTAGAAAGCTCCGTTTTGGTTTTAGAAGCAGATATTTCTCTGTACAGCCTATGGTCCCATTCACTCGGGAATATCCCAAAACAGCTCCTAGAAGAAACGTGTTTCTGACTCGCTGAATCTCAACATAGATTCAAGTCTCTTAGGTGAACGAAAGCACAGCAGAGCAGTTTCAAGGAAACGTTTCTCCTGAGCTTTAGACGAAGTTTCCTGCGGTTTAGTGCCTATGCCGGCATTGGGCTGGAAATACCGGTTTTGGGATTCTGCAAAGAAAGGGTTTGCAAACCGCTGAATCCACTCCTGAGTTTAACTCTGTCAGTTGAATGCACACATTGACAACCATTCAGTTACATAGCTCCGTTTTGGTTTTAGAAGCAGATATTTCTCTGTACAGCCTATGGTCCCATTCACTCGGGAATATCCCAACACAGCTCCTAGAAGAATCGTGATTCTGACTCGCTGAATCTCAACATAGATTCAACTCTCTTAGGTGAACGAACGCACAGCAGAGCAGTTTCAAGGAAACGTTTCTCCTGAGATTTACCCGAAGTTTCCTGAAGTTTAGTATGTAAGCCGGCATTGGGATGGAAATACCGGGTTTGGGATTCTGCACAGAAACGGTTTGCAAACCGCTGAATGCACACGTGAGTTTAACTCTGTCAGTTGAATGCACACATTGAGAACCATTCAGTTAGATAGCTCCGTTTTGGTTTTAGAAGCAGATATTTCTCTGTACAGCCTATGGTCCCATTCACTCGGGAATATCCCAACGCAGCTCCTAGAAGAAACGTGTTTCTGACTCGCTGAATCTCAACATAGATTCAACTCTCTTAGATGAACGAAAGCACAGCAGAGCAGTTTCAAGGAAACGTTTCTCCTGAGTTTTAGACGAAGTTTACTGCGGTTTAGTACGTATGCCAGCATTGGGCTGGAAATACCGGTTTTGGGATTCTGCACAGAAAGTGTTTGCAAACCGCTGAATCCACACGTGAGTTTAACTCTGTCAGTTGAATGCACACATTGACAACCATTCTGTTAGACAGCTCCGTTTTGGTTTTAGAAGCAGATATTTCGCTGTACAGCCTATGGTCCCATTCACTCGGGAATATCCCAATACAGCTCCTAGAAGAAACGTGTTTCTGACTCGCTGAATCTCAACGTAGATTCAACTCTCTTAGTTGAACGAACGCACAGCAGAGCAGTTTCAAGGAAACGTTTCTCCTGAGTTTTAGACGAAGTTTCCTGCGGTTTAGTACGTATGCCGGCATTGGGATGGAAATACCGGTTTTGTGATTCTGCACAGAAAGGGTGTGCAAACCGCTGAATCCACACGTGAGTTTACCTCTGTCAGTTGAATGCACACATTGACAACCATTTTGTTAGACAGCTCCCTTTTGGTTTTAGAAGCAGATATTTCGCTGTACAGGCTATGGTCCCATTCACTCGGGAATATCCCAACGCAGCTCCTAGAAGAAACGTGTTTCTGACTCGCTGAATCTCAACATAGATTCAACTCTCTTAGGTGAACGAACGCACAGCAGAGCAGTTTCAAGGAAACGATTCTCCTGAGTTTTAGACCAAGTTTACTGCTGTTTAGTACGTATGCCGGCATTGGGATGGAAATACCGGTTTTGGGATTCTGCACAGAAACGGTTTGCAAACCGCTGAATGCACACGTGAGTTTAACTCTGTCAGTTGAATGCGCACATTGACAAGCATTCAGTTAGAAATGCTCCGTTTTGGTTTTAGAAGCAGATATTTCTCTGTACAGCCTATGGTCCCATTCACTCGGGAATATCCCAACGCAGCTCCTAGAAGAAACGTGTTTCTGACTCGCTGAATCTCAACATAGATTCAACTGTCTTAGGTGAACGAATACACAGCAGAGCAGTTTCAAGGAAACCTTTCTCCTGAGTTTTAGACGAAGTTTCCTGCGGTTTAGGACGTATGCCGGAATTGGACTGGAAATACCGGTTTTGGGATTCTGCACAGAAAGGGTTTGCAAACCGCTGAATCCACACGTGAGTTTTTCTCTGTCAGTTGAATGCACACATTGACAACCATTCAGTTAGATAGCTCCGTTTTGGTTTTAGAAGCAGATATTTCTCTGTACAGCCTATGGTCCCATTCACTCGGGAATATCCCAACACAGCTCCTAGAAGAATCGTGTTTCTGACTCGCTGAATCTCAACATAGATTCAACTCTCTTAGATGAACGAACGCACAGCAGAGCAGTTTCAAGGAAACGTTTCTCCTGAGATTTAGACGAAGTTTCCTGAAGTTTAGTACGTATGCCGGCATTGGGATGGAAATACCGGGTTTGGGATTCTGCACAGAAACGGTTTGCAAACCGCTGAATGCACACGTGAGTTTAACTCTGTCAGTTGAATGCACACATTGACAACCATTCAGTTAGATAGCTCCGTTTTGGTTTTAGAAGCAGATATTTCTCTGTACAGCCTATGGTCCAATTCATTCGGGAATATCCCAACGCAGCTCCTAGAAGAAACGTGTTTCTGATTCGCTGAATCTCAACATAGATTCAACTCTCTTAGGTGAACGAACGCACAGCAGAGCAGTTTCAAGGAAACGTTTCTCCTGAGTTTCAGACGAAGTTTCCTGCGGTTTAGTACGTATGCCGGCATTGGGCTGGAAATACCGGTATTGGGATTCTGCACAGAAAGGGTTTGCAAACCGCTGAATCCACACGTCAGTTTATCTCTGTCAGTTGAATGCACACATTGACAACCATTCAGTTAGAAAGCTCCGTTTTGGTTTTAGAAGCAGATATTTCTCTGTACAGCCTATGGTCCCATTCACTCGGGAATATCCCAAAACAGCTCCTAGAAGAAACGTGTTTCTGACTCGCTGAATCTCAACATAGATTCAAGTCTCTTAGGTGAACGAAAGCACAGCAGAGCAGTTTCAAGGAAACGTTTCTCCTGAGCTTTAGACGAAGTTTCCTGCGGTTTAGTGCCTATGCCGGCATTGGGCTGGAAATACCGGTTTTGGGATTCTGCAAAGAAAGGGTTTGCAAACCGCTGAATCCACTCCTGAGTTTAACTCTGTCAGTTGAATGCACACATTGACAACCATTCAGTTACATAGCTCCGTTTTGGTTTTAGAAGCAGATATTTCTCTGTACAGCCTATGGTCCCATTCACTCGGGAATATCCCAGCACAGCTCCTAGAAGAATCGTGATTCTGACTCGCTGAATCTCAACATAGATTCAACTCTCTTAGGTGAACGAACGCACAGCAGAGCAGTTTCAAGGAAACGTTTCTCCTGAGATTTACCCGAAGTTTCCTGAAGTTTAGTATGTAAGCCGGCATTGGGATGGAAATACCGGGTTTGGGATTCTGCACAGAAACGGTTTGCAAACCGCTGAATGCACACGTGAGTTTAACTCTGTCAGTTGAATGCACACATTGAGAACCATTCAGTTAGATAGCTCCGTTTTGGTTTTAGAAGCAGATATTTCTCTGTACAGCCTATGGTCCCATTCACTCGGGAATATCCCAACGCAGCTCCTAGAAGAAACGTGTTTCTGACTCGCTGAATCTCAACATAGATTCAACTCTCTTAGATGAACGAAAGCACAGCAGAGCAGTTTCAAGGAAACGTTTCTCCTGAGTTTTAGACGAAGTTTACTGCGGTTTAGTACGTATGCCAGCATTGGGCTGGAAATACCGGTTTTGGGATTCTGCACAGAAAGTGTTTGCAAACCGCTGAATCCACACGTGAGTTTAACTCTGTCAGTTGAATGCACACATTGACAACCATTCTGTTAGACAGCTCCGTTTTGGTTTTAGAAGCAGATATTTCGCTGTACAGCCTATGGTCCCATTCACTCGGGAATATCCCAATACAGCTCCTAGAAGAAACGTGTTTCTGACTCGCTGAATCTCAACGTAGATTCAACTCTCTTAGTTGAACGAAAGCACAGCAGAGCAGTTTCAAGGAAACGTTTCTCCTGAGCTTTAGACGAAGTTTCCTGCGGTTTAGTGCGTATGCCGGCATTGGGCTGGAAAAACCGGTTTTGGGATTCTGCAAAGAAAGGGTTTGCAAACCTCTGAATCCACTCCTGAGTTTAACTCTGTCAGTTGAATGCACACATTGACAACCATTCAGTTAGATAGCTCCGTTTTGGTTTTAGAAGCAGATATTTCTCTGTACAGCCTATGGTCCCATTCACTCGGGAATATCCCAACACAGCTCTTAGAAGAATCGTGATTCTGACTCGCTGAATCTCAACATAGATTCAACTCTCTTAGGTGAACGAACGCACAGCAGAGCAGTTTCAAGGAAACGTTTCTCCTGAGATTTACCCGAAGTTTCCTGAAGTTTAGTACGTAAGCCGGCATTGGGATGGAAATACCGGCTTTGGGATTCTGCACAGAAACGGTTTGCAAACCGCTGAATGCACACGTGAGTTTAACTCTGTCAGTTGAATGCACACATTGACAACCATTCAGTTAGATAGCTCCGTTTTGGTTTTAGAAGCAGATATTTCTCTGTACAGCCTATCGTCCCATTCACTCGGGAATATCCCAACGCAGCTCCTAGAAGAAACGTGTTTCTGACTCGCTGAATCTCAACATAGATTCAACTCTCTTAGATGAACGAAAGCACAGCAGAGCAGTTTCAAGGAAACGTTTCTCCTGAGTTTTAGACGAAGTTTCCTGCGGTTTAGTACGTATGCCGGCATTGGGATGGAAATACCGGTTTTGTGATTCTGCACAGAAAGGGTGTGCAAACCGCTGAATCCACACGTGAGTTTACCTCTGTCAGTTGAATGCACACATTGACAACCATTTTGTTAGACAGCTCCGTTTTGGTTTTAGAAGCAGATAATTCGCTGTACAGGCTATGATCCCATTCACTCGGGAATATCCCAACGCAGCTCCTAGAAGAAACGTGTTTCTGACTCGCTGAATCTCAACATAGATTCAACTCTCTTAGGTGAACGAACGCACAGCAGAGCAGTTTCAAGGAAACGATTCTCCTGAGTTTTAGACCAAGTTTACTGCTGTTTAGTACGTATGCCGGCATTGGGATGGAAATACCGGTTTTGGGATTCTGCACAGAAACGGTTTGCAAACCGCTGAATGCACACGTGAGTTTAACTCTGTCAGTTGAATGCGCACATTGACAAACATTCAGTTAGATAGCTCCGTTTTGGTTTTAGAAGCAGATATTTCTCTGTACAGCCTATGGTCCCATTCACTCGGGAATATCCCAACGCAGCTCCTAGAAGAAACGTGTTTCTGACTCGCTGAATCTCAACATAGATTCAACTCTCTTAGGTGAACGAATACACAGCAGAGCAGTTTCAAGGAAACCTTTCTCCTGAGTTTTAGACGAAGTTTCCTGCGGTTTAGGACGTATGCCTGCATTGGCCTGGAAATACCGGTTTTGGGATTCTGCACAGAAAGGGTTTGCAAACCGCTGAATCCACACGTGAGTTTTACTCTGCCAGTGTAATGCACACATTGACAACGATTCAGTTAGATAGCTCCGTTTTGGTTTTAGAAGCAGATAGTTCTCTGTACAGCCTATGGTCCCATTCACTCGGGAATATCCCAACGCAGTTCCTAGAAGAAACGTGTTTCTGACTCGCTGAATCTCAACATAGATTCAACTCTCTTAGGTGAACGAACGCACAGCGGAGCAGTTTCAAGGAAACGTTTCTCCTGAGTTTTAGACGAAGTTTCCTGCGGTTTAGTACGTATGCCGACATTGGGCTGGAAATACCGGTATTGGGATTCTGCACAGAAAGGGTTTGTAAACCGCTGAATCCACACGTCAGTTTAACTCTGTCAGTTGAATGCACACATTGACAACCATTCAGTTAGATAGCTCCGTTTTGGTTTTAGAAGCAGATACTTCTCTGTACAGCCTATGATCCCAATCACTCGGGAATATCCCAACAGAGCTCCTAGAAGAAACGTGTTTCTGACTCGCTGAATCTCAACATAGATTCAACTCTCTTAGGTGAACAAGCGCACAGCAGAGCAGTTTCAAGGAAACGTTTCTCCTGAGCTTTAGACGAAGTTTCCTGCGGTTTAGTACGTATGCCGGCATTGGGCTGGAAATACCGGTTTTGGGATTCTGCAAAGAAAGGGTTTGGAAACCGCTGAATCCACACGTGAGTTTAACTCTGTCAGTTGAATGCACACATTGACAACCATTCAGTTAGATAGCTCCGTTTTGGTTTTAGAAGCAGATATTTCTCTGTACAGCCTATGGTCCCATTCACTCGGGAATATCCCAACGCAGCTCCTAGTAGAAACGTGTTTCTGACTCGCTGAATCTCTACATAGATTCAACTCTCTTAGGTGAACGAACGCACTGCAGAGCAGTTTCAAGGAAACGTTTCTCCTGAGTTTTAGACGAAGTTTCTGGCGGTTTAGTACGTATGCCGTCATTGGGCTGGAAATACCGGTATTGGGATTCTGCACAGAAAGGGTTTGCAAACCGCTGAATCCACACGTGAGGTTAACTCTGTCATTTGAATGCACACAATGACAACCATTCAGTTAGATAGCTCCGTTTTGGTTTTAGAAGCAGATATTTCTCTGTACAGCCTATGGTCCCATTCACTCGGGAATATACCAACACAGCTCCTAGAAGAATCGTGTTTCTGACTCGCTGAATCTCAACATAGATTCAACTCTCTTAGGTGAACGAACGCACAGCAGAGCAGTTTCAAGGAAACGTTTCTCCTGAGATTTAGACGAAGTTTCCTGAAGTTTAGTACGTATGCCGGCATTGGGATGGAAATACCGGGTTTGGGATTCTGCACAGAAACGGTTTGCAAACCGCTGAATGCACACGTGAGTTTAACTCTGTCAGTTGAATGCACACATTGACAACCATTCAGTTAGATAGCTCCGTTTTGGTTTTAGAAGCAGATATTTCTCTGTACAGCCTATGGTCCCATTCACTCGGGTATATCCCAACGCAGCTCCTAGAAGAAACGTGTTTCTGACTCGAGGAGTCTCAACATAGATTCAACTCGCTTAGGTGAACGAACTCACAGCAGAGCAGTTTCAAGGAAACGTTTCTCCTGAGTTTTAGACGAAGTTTACTGCTGTTTAGGACTTATGCCTGCATTGGGCTGGAAATACCGGTTTTGGGATTCTGCACAGAAAGGGTTTGCAAACCGCTGAATCCACACGTGAGTTTAACAATGTCAGTTGAATGCACACATTGACAACCATTCAATTAGATAGCTCCGTTTTGGTTTTAGAAGCAGATATTTCTGTGTTCAGCCTATGGTCCCATTCACTCGGGAATCTCCCAACGCAGCTCCTAGAAGAAACGTGTTTCTGACTCGAGGAGTCTCAACATAGATTCAACTCTCTTAGGTGAACGAACTCACAGCAGAGCAGTTTCAAGGAAACGTTTCTCCTGAGTTTTAGACGAAGTTTACTGCGGTTTAAGACGTATGCCTGCATTGGGCTGGAAATACCGGTTTTGGGATTCTGCACAGAAAGGGTTTGCAAACCGCTGAATCCACACGTGAGTTTAACTCTGTCAGTTGAATGCACACATTGACAACCATTCAGTTAGATAGCTCCGTTTTGGTTTTAGAAGCAGATATTTCTCTGTACAGCCTATGGTCCCATTCACTCGGGAATATCCCAACGCAGCTCCTAGAAGAAACGTGTTTCTGATTCGCTGAATCTCAACATAGATTCAACTCTCTTAGGTGAACGAACGCACAGCAGAGCAGTTTCAAGGAAACGTTTCTCCTGAGTTTCAGACGAAGTTTCCTGCGGTTTAGTACGTATGCCGGCATTGGGCTGGAAATACGGGTATTGGGATTCTGCACAGAAAGGGTTTGCAAACCGCTGAATCCACACGTCAGTTTATCTCTGTCAGTTGAATGCACACATTGACAACCATTCAGTTAGATAGCTCCGTTTTGGTTTTAGAAGCAGATATTTCTCTGTACAGCCTATGGTCCCATTCACTCGGGAATATCCCAACACAGCTCCTAGAAGAATCGTGATTCTGACTCGCTGAATCTCAACATACATTCAACTCTCTTAGGTGAACGAACGCACAGCAGAGCAGTTTCAAGGAAACGATTCTCCTGAGTTTTAGACCAAGTTTACTGCTGTTTAGTACGTATGCCGGCATTGGGATGGAAATACCGGTTTTGGGATTCTGCACAGAAACGGTTTGCAAACCGCTGAATGCACACGTGAGTTTAACTCTGTTAGCTGAATGCGCACATTGACAAGCATTCTGTTAGATAGCTCCGTTTTGGTTTTAGAAGCAGATATTTCTCTGTACAGCCTATGGTCCCATTCACTCGGGAATATCCCAACACAGCTCCTAGAAGAATCGTGATTCTGACTCGATGAATCTCAACATAGATTCACCTCTCTTAGGTGAACGAACGCACAGCAGAGCAGTTTCAAGGAAACGTTTCTCCTGAGATTTACCCGAAGTTTCCTGCGGTTTAGTACGTATGCCGGCATTGGGCTGGAAATACCGGTTTTGGGATTCTGCACAGAAAGGGTTTGCAAACCGCTGAATCCACACGTGAGTTTAACTCTGTCAGTTGAATGCGCACATTGACAACCATTCTGTTAGACAGCTCCGTTTTGGTTTTAGTAGCAGATATTTCGCTGTACAGCCTATGGTACCTTTCAATCGCGAATATCCCAACGCAGCTCCTAGAAGAAACGTGTTTCTTACTCGCTGAATCTCAACATAGATTCAACTCTCTTATGTGAACGAATGCACAGCAGAGCAGTTTCAAGGAAACCTTTCTCCTGAGTTTAGACGAAGTTTCCTGCGGTTTAGGGCGTGTGCCGGCGTTGGGCTGGAAGTACCGGTTTTGGGATTCTGCACAGAAAGGGTTTGCAAACCGCTGAATCCACCCGTGAGTTTTACTCTATCAGTTGAATGCACACATTGACAACCATTCAGTAAGATAGCTCCGTTTTGGTTTTAGAAGCAGATATTTCTCTGTACAGCCTATGGTCCCATTCACTCGGGAATATCCCAACGCAGCTCCTAGAAGAAACGTGTTTCTGACTCGCTGAATCTCAACATAGATTCAACTCTCTTAGGTGAACGAACACACAGCAGAGCAGTTTCAAGGAAACGTTTCTCCTGAGTTTTAGACGAAGTTTCCTGCGGTTTAGGACGTATGCCGGCATTGGGCTGGAAATACCGGTTTTGGGATTCTGCACAGAAAGGGTTTTCAAACCGCTGAATCCACAAGTGAGTTTAACTCTGTCAGTTGAATGCACACATTGACAACCATTCAGTTAGATAGCTCCGTTTTGGTTTTAGAAGCAGATAGTTCTCTGTACAGCCTATGGTCCCATTCACTCGGGAATATCCCAACGCAGCTCCTAGAAGAAACGTGTTTCTGACTCGCTGAATCTCAACATAGATTCAACTGTCTTAGGTGAACGAAGGCACAGCAGAGCAGTTTCAAGGAAACGTTTCTCCTGAGTTTTAGACGAAGTTTCCTGCGGTTTAGTACGTATGCCGTCATTGGGCTGGAAATACCGGTTTTGGGATTCTGCAAAGAAAGGGTTTGCCAACCGCTGAATCCACACGTGAGTTTAACTCTGTCAGTTGAATGCACACATTGACAGCCATTCAGTTAGATAGCTCCGTTTTGGTTTAAAAGCAGATATTTCTCTGTACAGCCTATGGTCCCATTCACTCGGGAATATCAAAACGCAGCTCCTAGAAGAAACGTGTTTCTGACTCGCTGAATCTCAACATAGATTCAACTCTCTTACGTGAACGAACGCACAGCAGAGCAGTTTCAAGGAAACGTTTCTCCTGATTTTTAGATGAGGTTTCCGGCGGTTTAGTACGTATGCCGGCATTGGGCTGGAAATACCGGTATTGGGATTCTGCACAGAAAGGGTTTGCAAACCGCTGAATCCAAACCTGAGTTTAACTCTGTCAGTTGAATGCACACATTGACAACCATTCAGTTAGATAGCTCCGTTTTGGTTTTAGAAGCAGATAATTCGCTGTACAGGCTATGATCCCATTCACTCGGGAATATCCCAACGCAGCTCCTAGAAGAAACATGTTTCTGACTCGCTGAATCTCAACGTAGATTCAACTCTCTTAGTTGAACGAACGTACAGCAGAGCAGTTTCAAGGAAACGTTTCTCCTGAGTTTTAGACGAAGTTTCCTGAGGTTTAGTACGTATGCCGGCATTGGGATGGAAATACCGGTTTTGTGATTCTGCACAGAAAGGGTGTGCAAACCGCTGAATCCACACGTGAGTTTACCTCTGTCAGTTGAATGCACACATTGACAACCATTTTGTTAGACAGCTCCGTTTTGGTTTTAGAAGCAGATAATTCGCTGTACAGGCTATGATCCCATTCACTCGGGAATATCCCAACGCAGCTCCTAGAAGAAACGTGTTTCTGACTCGCTGAATCTCAACATAGATTCAACTCTCTTAGGTGAACGAACGCACAGCAGAGCAGTTTCAAGGAAACGATTCTCCTGAGTTTTAGACCAAGTTTACTGCTGTTTAGTACGTATGCCGGCATTGGGATGGAAATACCGGTTTTGGGATTCTGCACAGAAACGGTTTGCAAACCGCTGAATGCACACGTGAGTTTAACTCTGTCAGTTGAATGCGCACATTGACAAGCATTCAGTTAGAAATGCTCCGTTTTGGTTTTAGAAGCAGATATTTCTCTGTACAGCCTATGGTCCCATTCACTCGGGAATATCCCAACGCAGCTCCTAGAAGAAACGTGTTTCTGACTCGCTGAATCTCAACATAGATTCAACTCTCTTAGGTGAACGAATACACAGCAGAGCAGTTTCAAGGAAACCTTTCTCCTGAGTTTTAGACGAAGTTTCCTGCGGTTTAGGACGTATGCCGGAATTGGGCTGGAAATACCGATTTTGGGATTCTGCACAGAAAGGGTTTGCAAACCGCTGAATCCACACGTGAGTTTTTCTCTGTCAGTTGAATGCACACATTGACAACCATTCAGTTAGACAGCTCCGTTTTGGTTTTATAAGCAGATATTTCTCTGTACAGCCTATGGTCCCATTCACTCGGGAATATCCCAACACAGCTCCTAGAAGAATCGTGTTTCTGACTCGCTGAATCTCAACATAGATTCAACTCTCTTAGATGAACGAACGCACAGCAGAGCAGTTTCAAGGAAACGTTTCTCCTGAGATTTAGACGAAGTTTCCTGAAGTTTAGTACGTATGCCGGCATTGGGATGGAAATACCGGGTTTGGGATTCTGCACAGAAACGGTTTGCAAACCGCTGAATGCACACGTGAGTTTAACTCTGTCAGTTGAATGCACACATTGACAACCATTCAGTTAGATAGCTCCGTTTTGGTTTTAGAAGCAGATATTTCTCTGTACAGCCTATGGTCCCATTCACTCGGGAATATCCCAACGCAGCTCCTAGAAGAAACGTGTTTCTGACTCGAGGAGTCTCAACATAGATTCAACTCGCTTAGGTGAACGAACTCACAGCAGAGCAGTTTCAAGGAAACGTTTCTCCTGAGTTTTAGACGAAGTTTACTGCTGTTTAGGACGTATGCCTGCATTGGGCTGGAAATACCGGTTTTGGGATTCTGCACAGAAAGGGTTTGCAAACCGCTGAATCCACACGTGAGTTTAACACTGTCAGTTGAATGCACACTTTGACAACCATTCAGTTAGATAGCTCCGTTTTGGTTTTAGAAGCAGATATTTCTCTGTTCAGCCTATGGTCCCATTCACTCGGGAATCTCCCAACGCAACTCCTAGAAGAAACGTGTTTCTGACTCGAGGAGTCTCAACATAGATTCAACTCTCTTAGGTGAACGAACTCACAGCAGAGCAGTTTCAAGGAAACGTTTCTCCTGAGTTTTAGACGAAGTTTACTGCGGTTTAAGACGTATGCCTGCATTGGCCTGGAAATACCGGTTTTGGGATTCTGCACAGAAAGGGTTTGCAAACCGCTGAATCCACACGTGAGTTTAACACTGTCAGTTGAATGCACACATTGACAACCATTCAGTTAGATAGCTCCGCTTTGGTTTTAGAAGCAGATATTTCTCTGTACAGCCTATGGTCCAATTCATTCGGGAATATCCCAACGCAGCTCCTAGAAGAAACGTGTTTCTGATTCGCTGAATCTCAACATAGATTCAACTCTCTTAGGTGAACGAACGCACAGCAGAGCAGTTTCAAGGAAACGTTTCTCCTGAGTTTCAGACGAAGTTTCCTGCGGTTTAGTACGTATGCCGGCATTGGGCTGGAAATACCGGTATTGGGATTCTGCACAGAGAGGGTTTGCAAACCGCTGAATCCACACGTCAGTTTATCTCTGTCAGTTGAATGCACACATTGACAACCATTCAGTTAGAAATCTCCGTTTTGGTTTTAGAAGCAGATATTTCTCTGTACAGCCTATGGTCCCATTCACTCGGGAATATCCCAAAACAGCTCCTAGAAGAAACGTGTTTCTGACTCGCTGAATCTCAACATAGATTCAAGTCTCTTAGGTGAACGAAAGCACAGCAGAGCAGTTTCAAGGAAACGTTTCTCCTGAGCTTTAGACGAAGTTTCCTGCGGTTTAGTGCCTATGCCGGCATTGGGCTGGAAATACCGGTTTTGGGATTCTGCAAAGAAAGGGTTTGCAAACCGCTGAATCCACTCCTGAGTTTAACTCTGTCAGTTGAATGCACACATTGACAACCATTCAGTTACATAGCTCCGTTTTGGTTTTAGAAGCAGATATTTCTCTATACAGCCTATGGTCCCATTCACTCGGGAATATCCCAACACAGCTCCTAGAAGAATCGTGATTCTGACTCGCTGAATCTCAACATAGATTCATCTCTCTTAGGTGAACGATCGCACAGCAGAGCAGTTTCAAGGAAACGTTTCTCCTGAGATTTACCCGAAGTTTCCTGAAGTTTAGTACGTAAGCCGGCATTGGGATGGAAATACCGGGTTTGGGATTCTGCACAGAAACGGTTTGCAAACCGCTGAATGCACACGTGAGTTTAACTCTGTCAGTTTAATGCACACATTGAGAACCATTCAGTTAGATAGCTCCGTTTTGGTTTTAGAAGCAGATATTTCTCTGTACAGCCTATGGTCCCATTCACTCGGGAATATCCCAACGCAGCTCCTAGAAGAAACGTGTTTCTGACTCGCTGAATCTCAACATAGATTCAACTCTCTTAGATGAACGAAAGCACAGCAGAGCAGTTTCAAGGAAACGTTTCTCCTGAGTTTTAGACGAAGTTTACTGCGGTTTAGTACGTATGCCAGCATTGGGCTGGAAATACCGGTTTTGGGATTCTGCACAGAAAGTGTTTGCAAACCGCTGAATCCACACGTGAGTTTAACTCTGTCAGTTGAATGCACACATTGACAACCATTCTGTTAGACAGCTCCGTTTTGGTTTTAGAAGCAGATATTTCGCTGTACAGCCTATGGTCCCATTCACTCGGGAATATCCCAATACAGCTCCTAGAAGAAACGTGTTTCTGACTCGCTGAATCTCAACGTAGATTCAACTCTCTTAGTTGAACGAACGCACAGCAGAGCAGTTTCAAGGAAACGTTTCTCCTGAGTTTTAGACGAAGTTTCCTGCGGTTTAGTACGTATGCCGGCATTGGGATGGAAATACCGGTTTTGTGATTCTGCACAGAAAGGGTGTGCAAACCGCTGAATCCACACGTGAGTTTACCTCTGTCAGTTGAATGCACACATTGACAACCATTTTGTTAGACAGCTCCCTTTTGGTTTTAGAAGCAGATATTTCTCTGTACAGGCTATGGTCCCATTCACTCGGGAATATCCCAACGCAGCTCCTAGAAGAAACGTGTTTCTGACTCGCTGAATCTCAACATAGATTCAACTCTCTTAGGTGAACGAACGCACAGCAGAGCAGTTTCAAGGAAACGATTCTCCTGAGTTTTAGACCAAGTTTACTGCTGTTTAGTACGTATGCCGGCATTGGGATGGAAATACCGGTTTTGGGATTCTGCACAGAAACGGTTTGCAAACCGCTGAATGCACACGTGAGTTTAACTCTGTCAGTTGAATGCGCACATTGACAAGCATTCAGTTAGAAATGCTCCGTTTTGGTTTTAGAAGCAGATATTTCTCTGTACAGCCTATGGTCCCATTCACTCGGGAATATCCCAACGCAGCTCCTAGAAGAAACGTGTTTCTGACTCGCTGAATCTCAACATAGATTCAACTGTCTTAGGTGAACGAATACACAGCAGAGCAGTTTCAAGGAAACCTTTCTCCTGAGTTTTAGACGAAGTTTCCTGCGGTTTAGGACGTATGCCGGAATTGGACTGGAAATACCGGTTTTGGGATTCTGCACAGAAAGGGTTTGCAAACCGCTGAATCCACACGTGAGTTTTTCTCTGTCAGTTGAATGCACACATTGACAACCATTCAGTTAGATAGCTCCGTTTTGGTTTTAGAAGCAGATATTTCTCTGTACAGCCTATGGTCCCATTCACTCGGGAATATCCCAACACAGCTCCTAGAAGAATCGTGTTTCTGACTCGCTGAATCTCAACATAGATTCAACTCTCTTAGATGAACGAACGCACAGCAGAGCAGTTTCAAGGAAACGTTTCTCCTGAGATTTAGACGAAGTTTCCTGAAGTTTAGTACGTATGCCGGCATTGGGATGGAAATACCGGGTTTGGGATTCTGCACAGAAACGGTTTGCAAACCGCTGAATGCACACGTGAGTTTAACTCTGTCAGTTGAATGCACACATTGACAACCATTCAGTTAGATAGCTCCGTTTTGGTTTTAGAAGCAGATATTTCTCTGTACAGCCTATGGTCCCATTCACTCGGGAATATCCCAACGCAGCTCCTAGAAGAAACGTGTTTCTGACTCGAGGAGTCTCAACATAGATTCAACTCGCTTAGGTGAACGAACTCACAGCAGAGCAGTTTCAAGGAAACGTTTCTCCTGAGTTTTAGACGAAGTTTACTGCGGTTTAGTACGTATGCCAGCATTGGGCTGGAAATACCGGTTTTGGGATTCTGCACAGAAAGGGTTTGCAAACCGCTGGTTCCACACGTGAGTTTAACTCTGTCAGTTGAATGCACACATTGACAACCATTCAGTTAGACAGCTCCGTTTTGGTTTTAGAAGCAGATATTTCTCTGTACAGCCTATGGTCCCATTCACTCGGGAATATCCCAACACAGCTCCTAGAAGAAACGTGTTTCTGACTCGCTGAATCTCAACATAGATTCAAGTCTCTTAGGTGAACGAAAGCACAGCAGAGCAGTTTCAAGGAAACGTTTCTCCTGAGCTTTAGACGAAGTTTCCTGCGGTTTAGTGCGTATGCCGGCATTGGGCTGGAAAAACCGGTTTTGGGATTCTGCAAAGAAAGGGTTTGCAAACCGCTGAATCCACTCCTGAGTTTAACTCTGTCAGTTGAATGCACACATTGACAACCATTCAGTTAGATAGCTCCGTTTTGGTTTTAGAAGCAGATATTTCTCTGTACAGCCTATGGTCCCATTCACTCGGGAATATCCCAACACAGCTCTTAGAAGAATCGTGATTCTGACTCGCTGAATCTCAACATAGATTCAACTCTCTTAGGTGAACGAACGCACAGCAGAGCAGTTTCAAGGAAACGTTTCTCCTGAGATTTACCCGAAGTTTCCTGAAGTTTAGTACGTAAGCCGGCATTGGGATGGAAATACCGGCTTTGGGATTCTGCACAGAAACGGTTTGCAAACCGCTGAATGCACACGTGAGTTTAACTCTGTCAGTTGAATGCACACATTGAAAACCATTCAGTTAGATAGCTCCGTTTTGGTTTTAGAAGCAGATATTTCTCTGTACAGCCTATGGTCCCATTCACTCGGGAATATCCCAACGCAGCTCCTAGAAGAAACGTGTTTCTGACTCGCTGAATCTCAACATAGATTCAACTCTCTTAGATGAACGAAAGCACAGCAGAGCAGATTCAAGGAAACGTTTCTCCTGAGTTTTAGACGAAGTTTACTGCGGTTTAGTACGTATGCCAGCATTGGGCTGGAAATACCGGTTTTGGTATTTTGCACAGAAAGTGTTTGCAAACCGCTGAATCCACACGTGAGTTTAACTCTGTCAGTTGAATGCACACATTGACAACCATTCTGTTAGACAGCTCCGTTTTGGTTTTAGAAGCAGATATTTCGCTGTACAGCCTATGGTCCCATTCACTCGGGAATATCCCAATACAGCTCCTAGAAGAAACGTGTTTCTGACTCGCTGAATCTCAACGTAGATTCAACTCTCTTAGTTGAACGAACGCACAGCAGAGCAGTTTCAAGGAAACGTTTCTCCTGAGTTTTAGACGAAGTTTCCTGCGGTTTAGTACGTATGCCGGCATTGGGATGGAAATACCGGTTTTGTGATTCTGCACAGAAAGGGTGTGCAAACCGCTGAATCCACACGTGAGTTTACCTCTGTCAGTTGAATGCACACATTGACAACCATTTTGTTAGACAGCTCCGTTTTGGTTTTAGAAGCAGATAATTCGCTGTACAGGCTATGATCCCATTCACTCGGGAATATCCCAACGCAGCTCCTAGAAGAAACGTGTTTCTGACTCGCTGAATCTCAACATAGATTCAACTCTCTTAGGTGAACGAACGCACAGCAGAGCAGTTTCAAGGAAACGATTCTCCTGAGTTTTAGACCAAGTTTACTGCTGTTTAGTACGTATGCCGGCATTGGGATGGAAATACCGGTTTTGGGATTCTGCACAGAAACGGTTTGCAAACCGCTGAATGCACACGTGAGTTTAACTCTGTCAGTTGAATGCGCACATTGACAAGCATTCAGTTAGAAATGCTCCGTTTTGGTTTTAGAAGCAGATATTTCTCTGTACAGCCTATGGTCCCATTCACTCGGGAATATCCCAACGCAGCTCCTAGAAGAAACGTGTTTCTGACTCGCTGAATCTCAACATAGATTCAACTGTCTTAGGTGAACGAATACACAGCAGAGCAGTTTCAAGGAAACCTTTCTCCTGAGTTTTAGACGAAGTTTCCTGCGGTTTAGGACGTATGCCGGAATTGGACTGGAAATACCGGTTTTGGGATTCTGCACAGAAAGGGTTTGCAAACCGCTGAATCCACACGTGAGTTTTTCTCTGTCAGTTGAATGCACACATTGACAACCATTCAGTTAGATAGCTCCGTTTTGGTTTTAGAAGCAGATATTTCTCTGTACAGCCTATGGTCCCATTCACTCGGGAATATCCCAACACAGCTCCTAGAAGAATCGTGTTTCTGACTCGCTGAATCTCAACATAGATTCAACTCTCTTAGATGAACGAACGCACAGCAGAGCAGTTTCAAGGAAACGTTTCTCCTGAGATTTAGACGAAGTTTCCTGAAGTTTAGTACGTATGCCGGCATTGGGATGGAAATACCGGGTTTGGGATTCTGCACAGAAACGGTTTGCAAACCGCTGAATGCACACGTGAGTTTAACTCTGTCAGTTGAATGCACACATTGACAACCATTCAGTTAGATAGCTCCGTTTTGGTTTTAGAAGCAGATATTTCTCTGTACAGCCTATGGTCCCATTCACTCGGGAATATCCCAACGCAGCTCCTAGAAGAAACGTGTTTCTGACTCGAGGAGTCTCAACATAGATTCAACTCGCTTAGGTGAACGAACTCACAGCAGAGCAGTTTCAAGGAAACGTTTCTCCTGAGTTTTAGACGAAGTTTACTGCGGTTTAGAACGTATGCCAGCATTGGGCTGGAAATACCGGTTTTGGGATTCTGCACAGAAAGGGTTTGCAAACCGCTGGTTCCACACGTGAGTTTAACTCTGTCAGTTGAATGCACACATTGACAACCATTCAGTTAGACAGCTCCGTTTTGGTTTTAGAAGCAGATATTTCTCTGTACAGCCTATGGTCCCATTCACTCGGGAATATCCCAACACAGCTCCTAGAAGAAACGTGTTTCTGACTCGCTGAATCTCAACATAGATTCAAGTCTCTTAGGTGAACAAAAGCACAGCAGAGCAGTTTCAAGGAAACGTTTCTCCTGAGCTTTAGACGAAGTTTCCTGCGGTTTAGTGCGTATGCCGGCATTGGGCTGGAAAAACCGGTTTTGGGATTCTGCAAAGAAAGGGTTTGCAAACCGCTGAATCCACTCCTGAGTTTAACTCTGTCAGTTGAATGCACACATTGACAACCATTCAGTTAGATAGCTCCGTTTTGGTTTTAGAAGCAGATATTTCTCTGTACAGCCTATGGTCCCATTCACTCGGGAATATCCCAACACAGCTCTTAGAAGAATCGTGATTCTGACTCGCTGAATCTCAACATAGATTCAACTCTCTTAGGTGAACGAACGCACAGCAGAGCAGTTTCAAGGAAACGTTTCTCCTGAGATTTACCCGAAGTTTCCTGAAGTTTAGTACGTAAGCCGGCATTGGGATGGAAATACCGGCTTTGGGATTCTGCACAGAAACGGTTTGCAAACCGCTGAATGCACACGTGAGTTTAACTCTGTCAGTTGAATGCACACATTGACAACCATTCAGTTAGATAGCTCCGTTTTGGTTTTAGAAGCAGATATTTCTCTGTACAGCCTATGGTCCCATTCACTCGGGAATATCCCAACGCAGCTCCTAGAAGAAACGTGTTTCTGACTCGCTGAATCTCAACATAGATTCAACTCTCTTAGATGAACGAAAGCACAGCAGAGCAGATTCAAGGAAACGTTTCTCCTGAGTTTTAGACGAAGTTTACTGCGGTTTAGTACGTATGCCAGCATTGGGCTGGAAATACCGGTTTTGGGATTCTGCACAGAAAGTGTTTGCAAACCGCTGAATCCACACGTGAGTTTAACTCTGTCAGTTGAATGCACACATTGACAACCATTCTGTTAGACAGCTCCGTTTTGGTTTTAGAAGCAGATATTTCGCTGTACAGCCTATGGTCCCATTCACTCGGGAATATCCCAATACAGCTCCTAGAAGAAACGTGTTTCTGACTCGCTGAATCTCAACGTAGATTCAACTCTCTTAGTTGAACGAACGCACAGCAGAGCAGTTTCAAGGAAACGTTTCTCCTGAGTTTTAGACGAAGTTTCCTGCGGTTTAGTACGTATGCCGGCATTGGGATGGAAATACCGGTTTTGTGATTCTGCACAGAAAGGGTGTGCAAACCGCTGAATCCACACGTGAGTTTACCTCTGTCAGTTGAATGCACACATTGACAACCATTTTGTTAGACAGCTCCGTTTTGGTTTTAGAAGCAGATAATTCGCTGTACAGGCTATGATCCCATTCACTCGGGAATATCCCAACGCAGCTCCTAGAAGAAACGTGTTTCTGACTCGCTGAATCTCAACATAGATTCAACTCTCTTAGGTGAACGAACGCACAGCAGAGCAGTTTCAAGGAAACGATTCTCCTGAGTTTTAGACCAAGTTTACTGCTGTTTAGTACGTATGCCGGCATTGGGATGGAAATACCGGTTTTGGGATTCTGCACAGAAACGGTTTGCAAACCGCTGAATGCACACGTGAGTTTAACTCTGTCAGTTGAATGCGCACATTGACAAGCATACAGTTAGAAATGCTCCGTTTTGGTTTTAGAAGCAGATATTTCTCTGTACAGCCTATGGTCCCATTCACTCGGGAATATCCCAACGCAGCTCCTAGAAGAAACGTGTTTCTGACTCGAGGAGTCTCAACATAGATTCAACTCTCTTAGGTGAACGAACTCACAGCAGAGCAGTTTCAAGGAAACGTTTCTCCTGAGTTTTAGACGAAGTTTACTGCGGTTTAAGACGTATGCCTGCATTGGGCTGGAAATACCGGTTTTGGGATTCTGCACAGAAAGGGTTTGCAAACCGCTGAATCCACACGTGAGTTTAACTCTGTCAGTTGAATGCACACATTGACAACCATTCAGTTAGATAGCTCCGTTTTGGTTTTAGAAGCAGATATTTCTCTGTACAGCCTATGGTCCCATTCACTCGGGAATATCCCAACGCAGCTCCTAGAAGAAACGTGTTTCTGATTCGCTGAATCTCAACATAGATTCAACTCTCTTAGGTGAACGAACGCACAGCAGAGCAGTTTCAAGGAAACGTTTCTCCTGAGTTTCAGACGAAGTTTCCTGCGGTTTAGTACGTATGCCGGCATTGGGCTGGAAATACGGGTATTGGGATTCTGCACAGAAAGGGTTTGCAAACCGCTGAATCCACACGTCAGTTTATCTCTGTCAGTTGAATGCACACATTGACAACCATTCAGTTAGATAGCTCCGTTTTGGTTTTAGAAGCAGATATTTCTCTGTACAGCCTATGGTCCCATTCACTCGGGAATATCCCAACACAGCTCCTAGAAGAATCGTGATTCTGACTCGCTGAATCTCAACATACATTCAACTCTCTTAGGTGAACGAACGCACAGCAGAGCAGTTTCAAGGAAACGATTCTCCTGAGTTTTAGACCAAGTTTACTGCTGTTTAGTACGTATGCCGGCATTGGGATGGAAATACCGGTTTTGGGATTCTGCACAGAAACGGTTTGCAAACCGCTGAATGCACACGTGAGTTTAACTCTGTTAGCTGAATGCGCACATTGACAAGCATTCTGTTAGATAGCTCCGTTTTGGTTTTAGAAGCAGATATTTCTCTGTACAGCCTATGGTCCCATTCACTCGGGAATATCCCAACACAGCTCCTAGAAGAATCGTGATTCTGACTCGATGAATCTCAACATAGATTCACCTCTCTTAGGTGAACGAACGCACAGCAGAGCAGTTTCAAGGAAACGTTTCTCCTGAGATTTACCCGAAGTTTCCTGCGGTTTAGTACGTATGCCGGCATTGGGCTGGAAATACCGGTTTTGGGATTCTGCACAGAAAGGGTTTGCAAACCGCTGAATCCACACGTGAGTTTAACTCTGTCAGTTGAATGCGCACATTGACAACCATTCTGTTAGACAGCTCCGTTTTGGTTTTAGTAGCAGATATTTCGCTGTACAGCCTATGGTACCTTTCAATCGCGAATATCCCAACGCAGCTCCTAGAAGAAACGTGTTTCTTACTCGCTGAATCTCAACATAGATTCAACTCTCTTATGTGAACGAATGCACAGCAGAGCAGTTTCAAGGAAACCTTTCTCCTGAGTTTAGACGAAGTTTCCTGCGGTTTAGGGCGTGTGCCGGCGTTGGGCTGGAAGTACCGGTTTTGGGATTCTGCACAGAAAGGGTTTGCAAACCGCTGAATCCACCCGTGAGTTTTACTCTATCAGTTGAATGCACACATTGACAACCATTCAGTAAGATAGCTCCGTTTTGGTTTTAGAAGCAGATATTTCTCTGTACAGCCTATGGTCCCATTCACTCGGGAATATCCCAACGCAGCTCCTAGAAGAAACGTGTTTCTGACTCGCTGAATCTCAACATAGATTCAACTCTCTTAGGTGAACGAACACACAGCAGAGCAGTTTCAAGGAAACGTTTCTCCTGAGTTTTAGACGAAGTTTCCTGCGGTTTAGGACGTATGCCGGCATTGGGCTGGAAATACCGGTTTTGGGATTCTGCACAGAAAGGGTTTTCAAACCGCTGAATCCACAAGTGAGTTTAACTCTGTCAGTTGAATGCACACATTGACAACCATTCAGTTAGATAGCTCCGTTTTGGTTTTAGAAGCAGATAGTTCTCTGTACAGCCTATGGTCCCATTCACTCGGGAATATCCCAACGCAGCTCCTAGAAGAAACGTGTTTCTGACTCGCTGAATCTCAACATAGATTCAACTGTCTTAGGTGAACGAAGGCACAGCAGAGCAGTTTCAAGGAAACGTTTCTCCTGAGTTTTAGACGAAGTTTCCTGCGGTTTAGTACGTATGCCGTCATTGGGCTGGAAATACCGGTTTTGGGATTCTGCAAAGAAAGGGTTTGCCAACCGCTGAATCCACACGTGAGTTTAACTCTGTCAGTTGAATGCACACATTGACAGCCATTCAGTTAGATAGCTCCGTTTTGGTTTAAAAGCAGATATTTCTCTGTACAGCCTATGGTCCCATTCACTCGGGAATATCAAAACGCAGCTCCTAGAAGAAACGTGTTTCTGACTCGCTGAATCTCAACATAGATTCAACTCTCTTACGTGAACGAACGCACAGCAGAGCAGTTTCAAGGAAACGTTTCTCCTGATTTTTAGATGAGGTTTCCGGCGGTTTAGTACGTATGCCGGCATTGGGCTGGAAATACCGGTATTGGGATTCTGCACAGAAAGGGTTTGCAAACCGCTGAATCCAAACCTGAGTTTAACTCTGTCAGTTGAATGCACACATTGACAACCATTCAGTTAGATAGCTCCGTTTTGGTTTTAGAAGCAGATAATTCGCTGTACAGGCTATGATCCCATTCACTCGGGAATATCCCAACGCAGCTCCTAGAAGAAACATGTTTCTGACTCGCTGAATCTCAACGTAGATTCAACTCTCTTAGTTGAACGAACGTACAGCAGAGCAGTTTCAAGGAAACGTTTCTCCTGAGTTTTAGACGAAGTTTCCTGAGGTTTAGTACGTATGCCGGCATTGGGATGGAAATACCGGTTTTGTGATTCTGCACAGAAAGGGTGTGCAAACCGCTGAATCCACACGTGAGTTTACCTCTGTCAGTTGAATGCACACATTGACAACCATTTTGTTAGACAGCTCCGTTTTGGTTTTAGAAGCAGATAATTCGCTGTACAGGCTATGATCCCATTCACTCGGGAATATCCCAACGCAGCTCCTAGAAGAAACGTGTTTCTGACTCGCTGAATCTCAACATAGATTCAACTCTCTTAGGTGAACGAACGCACAGCAGAGCAGTTTCAAGGAAACGATTCTCCTGAGTTTTAGACCAAGTTTACTGCTGTTTAGTACGTATGCCGGCATTGGGATGGAAATACCGGTTTTGGGATTCTGCACAGAAACGGTTTGCAAACCGCTGAATGCACACGTGAGTTTAACTCTGTCAGTTGAATGCGCACATTGACAAGCATTCAGTTAGAAATGCTCCGTTTTGGTTTTAGAAGCAGATATTTCTCTGTACAGCCTATGGTCCCATTCACTCGGGAATATCCCAACGCAGCTCCTAGAAGAAACGTGTTTCTGACTCGCTGAATCTCAACATAGATTCAACTCTCTTAGGTGAACGAATACACAGCAGAGCAGTTTCAAGGAAACCTTTCTCCTGAGTTTTAGACGAAGTTTCCTGCGGTTTAGGACGTATGCCGGAATTGGGCTGGAAATACCGATTTTGGGATTCTGCACAGAAAGGGTTTGCAAACCGCTGAATCCACACGTGAGTTTTTCTCTGTCAGTTGAATGCACACATTGACAACCATTCAGTTAGACAGCTCCGTTTTGGTTTTATAAGCAGATATTTCTCTGTACAGCCTATGGTCCCATTCACTCGGGAATATCCCAACACAGCTCCTAGAAGAATCGTGTTTCTGACTCGCTGAATCTCAACATAGATTCAACTCTCTTAGATGAACGAACGCACAGCAGAGCAGTTTCAAGGAAACGTTTCTCCTGAGATTTAGACGAAGTTTCCTGAAGTTTAGTACGTATGCCGGCATTGGGATGGAAATACCGGGTTTGGGATTCTGCACAGAAACGGTTTGCAAACCGCTGAATGCACACGTGAGTTTAACTCTGTCAGTTGAATGCACACATTGACAACCATTCAGTTAGATAGCTCCGTTTTGGTTTTAGAAGCAGATATTTCTCTGTACAGCCTATGGTCCCATTCACTCGGGAATATCCCAACGCAGCTCCTAGAAGAAACGTGTTTCTGACTCGAGGAGTCTCAACATAGATTCAACTCGCTTAGGTGAACGAACTCACAGCAGAGCAGTTTCAAGGAAACGTTTCTCCTGAGTTTTAGACGAAGTTTACTGCTGTTTAGGACGTATGCCTGCATTGGGCTGGAAATACCGGTTTTGGGATTCTGCACAGAAAGGGTTTGCAAACCGCTGAATCCACACGTGAGTTTAACACTGTCAGTTGAATGCACACTTTGACAACCATTCAGTTAGATAGCTCCGTTTTGGTTTTAGAAGCAGATATTTCTCTGTTCAGCCTATGGTCCCATTCACTCGGGAATCTCCCAACGCAACTCCTAGAAGAAACGTGTTTCTGACTCGAGGAGTCTCAACATAGATTCAACTCTCTTAGGTGAACGAACTCACAGCAGAGCAGTTTCAAGGAAACGTTTCTCCTGAGTTTTAGACGAAGTTTACTGCGGTTTAAGACGTATGCCTGCATTGGCCTGGAAATACCGGTTTTGGGATTCTGCACAGAAAGGGTTTGCAAACCGCTGAATCCACACGTGAGTTTAACACTGTCAGTTGAATGCACACATTGACAACCATTCAGTTAGATAGCTCCGCTTTGGTTTTAGAAGCAGATATTTCTCTGTACAGCCTATGGTCCAATTCATTCGGGAATATCCCAACGCAGCTCCTAGAAGAAACGTGTTTCTGATTCGCTGAATCTCAACATAGATTCAACTCTCTTAGGTGAACGAACGCACAGCAGAGCAGTTTCAAGGAAACGTTTCTCCTGAGTTTCAGACGAAGTTTCCTGCGGTTTAGTACGTATGCCGGCATTGGGCTGGAAATACCGGTATTGGGATTCTGCACAGAGAGGGTTTGCAAACCGCTGAATCCACACGTCAGTTTATCTCTGTCAGTTGAATGCACACATTGACAACCATTCAGTTAGAAATCTCCGTTTTGGTTTTAGAAGCAGATATTTCTCTGTACAGCCTATGGTCCCATTCACTCGGGAATATCCCAAAACAGCTCCTAGAAGAAACGTGTTTCTGACTCGCTGAATCTCAACATAGATTCAAGTCTCTTAGGTGAACGAAAGCACAGCAGAGCAGTTTCAAGGAAACGTTTCTCCTGAGCTTTAGACGAAGTTTCCTGCGGTTTAGTGCCTATGCCGGCATTGGGCTGGAAATACCGGTTTTGGGATTCTGCAAAGAAAGGGTTTGCAAACCGCTGAATCCACTCCTGAGTTTAACTCTGTCAGTTGAATGCACACATTGACAACCATTCAGTTACATAGCTCCGTTTTGGTTTTAGAAGCAGATATTTCTCTATACAGCCTATGGTCCCATTCACTCGGGAATATCCCAACACAGCTCCTAGAAGAATCGTGATTCTGACTCGCTGAATCTCAACATAGATTCATCTCTCTTAGGTGAACGATCGCACAGCAGAGCAGTTTCAAGGAAACGTTTCTCCTGAGATTTACCCGAAGTTTCCTGAAGTTTAGTACGTAAGCCGGCATTGGGATGGAAATACCGGGTTTGGGATTCTGCACAGAAACGGTTTGCAAACCGCTGAATGCACACGTGAGTTTAACTCTGTCAGTTTAATGCACACATTGAGAACCATTCAGTTAGATAGCTCCGTTTTGGTTTTAGAAGCAGATATTTCTCTGTACAGCCTATGGTCCCATTCACTCGGGAATATCCCAACGCAGCTCCTAGAAGAAACGTGTTTCTGACTCGCTGAATCTCAACATAGATTCAACTCTCTTAGATGAACGAAAGCACAGCAGAGCAGTTTCAAGGAAACGTTTCTCCTGAGTTTTAGACGAAGTTTACTGCGGTTTAGTACGTATGCCAGCATTGGGCTGGAAATACCGGTTTTGGGATTCTGCACAGAAAGTGTTTGCAAACCGCTGAATCCACACGTGAGTTTAACTCTGTCAGTTGAATGCACACATTGACAACCATTCTGTTAGACAGCTCCGTTTTGGTTTTAGAAGCAGATATTTCGCTGTACAGCCTATGGTCCCATTCACTCGGGAATATCCCAATACAGCTCCTAGAAGAAACGTGTTTCTGACTCGCTGAATCTCAACGTAGATTCAACTCTCTTAGTTGAACGAACGCACAGCAGAGCAGTTTCAAGGAAACGTTTCTCCTGAGTTTTAGACGAAGTTTCCTGCGGTTTAGTACGTATGCCGGCATTGGGATGGAAATACCGGTTTTGTGATTCTGCACAGAAAGGGTGTGCAAACCGCTGAATCCACACGTGAGTTTACCTCTGTCAGTTGAATGCACACATTGACAACCATTTTGTTAGACAGCTCCCTTTTGGTTTTAGAAGCAGATATTTCTCTGTACAGGCTATGGTCCCATTCACTCGGGAATATCCCAACGCAGCTCCTAGAAGAAACGTGTTTCTGACTCGCTGAATCTCAACATAGATTCAACTCTCTTAGGTGAACGAACGCACAGCAGAGCAGTTTCAAGGAAACGATTCTCCTGAGTTTTAGACCAAGTTTACTGCTGTTTAGTACGTATGCCGGCATTGGGATGGAAATACCGGTTTTGGGATTCTGCACAGAAACGGTTTGCAAACCGCTGAATGCACACGTGAGTTTAACTCTGTCAGTTGAATGCGCACATTGACAAGCATTCAGTTAGAAATGCTCCGTTTTGGTTTTAGAAGCAGATATTTCTCTGTACAGCCTATGGTCCCATTCACTCGGGAATATCCCAACGCAGCTCCTAGAAGAAACGTGTTTCTGACTCGCTGAATCTCAACATAGATTCAACTGTCTTAGGTGAACGAATACACAGCAGAGCAGTTTCAAGGAAACCTTTCTCCTGAGTTTTAGACGAAGTTTCCTGCGGTTTAGGACGTATGCCGGAATTGGACTGGAAATACCGGTTTTGGGATTCTGCACAGAAAGGGTTTGCAAACCGCTGAATCCACACGTGAGTTTTTCTCTGTCAGTTGAATGCACACATTGACAACCATTCAGTTAGATAGCTCCGTTTTGGTTTTAGAAGCAGATATTTCTCTGTACAGCCTATGGTCCCATTCACTCGGGAATATCCCAACACAGCTCCTAGAAGAATCGTGTTTCTGACTCGCTGAATCTCAACATAGATTCAACTCTCTTAGATGAACGAACGCACAGCAGAGCAGTTTCAAGGAAACGTTTCTCCTGAGATTTAGACGAAGTTTCCTGAAGTTTAGTACGTATGCCGGCATTGGGATGGAAATACCGGGTTTGGGATTCTGCACAGAAACGGTTTGCAAACCGCTGAATGCACACGTGAGTTTAACTCTGTCAGTTGAATGCACACATTGACAACCATTCAGTTAGATAGCTCCGTTTTGGTTTTAGAAGCAGATATTTCTCTGTACAGCCTATGGTCCCATTCACTCGGGAATATCCCAACGCAGCTCCTAGAAGAAACGTGTTTCTGACTCGAGGAGTCTCAACATAGATTCAACTCGCTTAGGTGAACGAACTCACAGCAGAGCAGTTTCAAGGAAACGTTTCTCCTGAGTTTTAGACGAAGTTTACTGCGGTTTAGTACGTATGCCAGCATTGGGCTGGAAATACCGGTTTTGGGATTCTGCACAGAAAGGGTTTGCAAACCGCTGGTTCCACACGTGAGTTTAACTCTGTCAGTTGAATGCACACATTGACAACCATTCAGTTAGACAGCTCCGTTTTGGTTTTAGAAGCAGATATTTCTCTGTACAGCCTATGGTCCCATTCACTCGGGAATATCCCAACACAGCTCCTAGAAGAAACGTGTTTCTGACTCGCTGAATCTCAACATAGATTCAAGTCTCTTAGGTGAACGAAAGCACAGCAGAGCAGTTTCAAGGAAACGTTTCTCCTGAGCTTTAGACGAAGTTTCCTGCGGTTTAGTGCGTATGCCGGCATTGGGCTGGAAAAACCGGTTTTGGGATTCTGCAAAGAAAGGGTTTGCAAACCGCTGAATCCACTCCTGAGTTTAACTCTGTCAGTTGAATGCACACATTGACAACCATTCAGTTAGATAGCTCCGTTTTGGTTTTAGAAGCAGATATTTCTCTGTACAGCCTATGGTCCCATTCACTCGGGAATATCCCAACACAGCTCTTAGAAGAATCGTGATTCTGACTCGCTGAATCTCAACATAGATTCAACTCTCTTAGGTGAACGAACGCACAGCAGAGCAGTTTCAAGGAAACGTTTCTCCTGAGATTTACCCGAAGTTTCCTGAAGTTTAGTACGTAAGCCGGCATTGGGATGGAAATACCGGCTTTGGGATTCTGCACAGAAACGGTTTGCAAACCGCTGAATGCACACGTGAGTTTAACTCTGTCAGTTGAATGCACACATTGAAAACCATTCAGTTAGATAGCTCCGTTTTGGTTTTAGAAGCAGATATTTCTCTGTACAGCCTATGGTCCCATTCACTCGGGAATATCCCAACGCAGCTCCTAGAAGAAACGTGTTTCTGACTCGCTGAATCTCAACATAGATTCAACTCTCTTAGATGAACGAAAGCACAGCAGAGCAGATTCAAGGAAACGTTTCTCCTGAGTTTTAGACGAAGTTTACTGCGGTTTAGTACGTATGCCAGCATTGGGCTGGAAATACCGGTTTTGGTATTTTGCACAGAAAGTGTTTGCAAACCGCTGAATCCACACGTGAGTTTAACTCTGTCAGTTGAATGCACACATTGACAACCATTCTGTTAGACAGCTCCGTTTTGGTTTTAGAAGCAGATATTTCGCTGTACAGCCTATGGTCCCATTCACTCGGGAATATCCCAATACAGCTCCTAGAAGAAACGTGTTTCTGACTCGCTGAATCTCAACGTAGATTCAACTCTCTTAGTTGAACGAACGCACAGCAGAGCAGTTTCAAGGAAACGTTTCTCCTGAGTTTTAGACGAAGTTTCCTGCGGTTTAGTACGTATGCCGGCATTGGGATGGAAATACCGGTTTTGTGATTCTGCACAGAAAGGGTGTGCAAACCGCTGAATCCACACGTGAGTTTACCTCTGTCAGTTGAATGCACACATTGACAACCATTTTGTTAGACAGCTCCGTTTTGGTTTTAGAAGCAGATAATTCGCTGTACAGGCTATGATCCCATTCACTCGGGAATATCCCAACGCAGCTCCTAGAAGAAACGTGTTTCTGACTCGCTGAATCTCAACATAGATTCAACTCTCTTAGGTGAACGAACGCACAGCAGAGCAGTTTCAAGGAAACGATTCTCCTGAGTTTTAGACCAAGTTTACTGCTGTTTAGTACGTATGCCGGCATTGGGATGGAAATACCGGTTTTGGGATTCTGCACAGAAACGGTTTGCAAACCGCTGAATGCACACGTGAGTTTAACTCTGTCAGTTGAATGCGCACATTGACAAGCATTCAGTTAGAAATGCTCCGTTTTGGTTTTAGAAGCAGATATTTCTCTGTACAGCCTATGGTCCCATTCACTCGGGAATATCCCAACGCAGCTCCTAGAAGAAACGTGTTTCTGACTCGCTGAATCTCAACATAGATTCAACTGTCTTAGGTGAACGAATACACAGCAGAGCAGTTTCAAGGAAACCTT
Source organism: Aotus nancymaae (assembly GCF_030222135.1). Lineage (NCBI taxonomy): Eukaryota > Metazoa > Chordata > Mammalia > Primates > Aotidae > Aotus > Aotus nancymaae. The sequence goes on from NW_026988565.1 coordinate 1,912,644, forward strand.
TCTCCTGAGTTTTAGACGAAGTTTCCTGCGGTTTAGGACGTATGCCGGAATTGGACTGGAAATACCGGTTTTGGGATTCTGCACAGAAAGGGTTTGCAAACCGCTGAATCCACACGTGAGTTTTTCTCTGTCAGTTGAATGCACACATTGACAACCATTCAGTTAGATAGCTCCGTTTTGGTTTTAGAAGCAGATATTTCTCTGTACAGCCTATGGTCCCATTCACTCGGGAATATCCCAACACAGCTCCTAGAAGAATCGTGTTTCTGACTCGCTGAATCTCAACATAGATTCAACTCTCTTAGATGAACGAACGCACAGCAGAGCAGTTTCAAGGAAACGTTTCTCCTGAGATTTAGACGAAGTTTCCTGAAGTTTAGTACGTATGCCGGCATTGGGATGGAAATACCGGGTTTGGGATTCTGCACAGAAACGGTTTGCAAACCGCTGAATGCACACGTGAGTTTAACTCTGTCAGTTGAATGCACACATTGACAACCATTCAGTTAGATAGCTCCGTTTTGGTTTTAGAAGCAGATATTTCTCTGTACAGCCTATGGTCCCATTCACTCGGGAATATCCCAACGCAGCTCCTAGAAGAAACGTGTTTCTGACTCGAGGAGTCTCAACATAGATTCAACTCGCTTAGGTGAACGAACTCACAGCAGAGCAGTTTCAAGGAAACGTTTCTCCTGAGTTTTAGACGAAGTTTACTGCGGTTTAGAACGTATGCCAGCATTGGGCTGGAAATACCGGTTTTGGGATTCTGCACAGAAAGGGTTTGCAAACCGCTGGTTCCACACGTGAGTTTAACTCTGTCAGTTGAATGCACACATTGACAACCATTCAGTTAGACAGCTCCGTTTTGGTTTTAGAAGCAGATATTTCTCTGTACAGCCTATGGTCCCATTCACTCGGGAATATCCCAACACAGCTCCTAGAAGAAACGTGTTTCTGACTCGCTGAATCTCAACATAGATTCAAGTCTCTTAGGTGAACAAAAGCACAGCAGAGCAGTTTCAAGGAAACGTTTCTCCTGAGCTTTAGACGAAGTTTCCTGCGGTTTAGTGCGTATGCCGGCATTGGGCTGGAAAAACCGGTTTTGGGATTCTGCAAAGAAAGGGTTTGCAAACCGCTGAATCCACTCCTGAGTTTAACTCTGTCAGTTGAATGCACACATTGACAACCATTCAGTTAGATAGCTCCGTTTTGGTTTTAGAAGCAGATATTTCTCTGTACAGCCTATGGTCCCATTCACTCGGGAATATCCCAACACAGCTCTTAGAAGAATCGTGATTCTGACTCGCTGAATCTCAACATAGATTCAACTCTCTTAGGTGAACGAACGCACAGCAGAGCAGTTTCAAGGAAACGTTTCTCCTGAGATTTACCCGAAGTTTCCTGAAGTTTAGTACGTAAGCCGGCATTGGGATGGAAATACCGGCTTTGGGATTCTGCACAGAAACGGTTTGCAAACCGCTGAATGCACACGTGAGTTTAACTCTGTCAGTTGAATGCACACATTGACAACCATTCAGTTAGATAGCTCCGTTTTGGTTTTAGAAGCAGATATTTCTCTGTACAGCCTATGGTCCCATTCACTCGGGAATATCCCAACGCAGCTCCTAGAAGAAACGTGTTTCTGACTCGCTGAATCTCAACATAGATTCAACTCTCTTAGATGAACGAAAGCACAGCAGAGCAGATTCAAGGAAACGTTTCTCCTGAGTTTTAGACGAAGTTTACTGCGGTTTAGTACGTATGCCAGCATTGGGCTGGAAATACCGGTTTTGGGATTCTGCACAGAAAGTGTTTGCAAACCGCTGAATCCACACGTGAGTTTAACTCTGTCAGTTGAATGCACACATTGACAACCATTCTGTTAGACAGCTCCGTTTTGGTTTTAGAAGCAGATATTTCGCTGTACAGCCTATGGTCCCATTCACTCGGGAATATCCCAATACAGCTCCTAGAAGAAACGTGTTTCTGACTCGCTGAATCTCAACGTAGATTCAACTCTCTTAGTTGAACGAACGCACAGCAGAGCAGTTTCAAGGAAACGTTTCTCCTGAGTTTTAGACGAAGTTTCCTGCGGTTTAGTACGTATGCCGGCATTGGGATGGAAATACCGGTTTTGTGATTCTGCACAGAAAGGGTGTGCAAACCGCTGAATCCACACGTGAGTTTACCTCTGTCAGTTGAATGCACACATTGACAACCATTTTGTTAGACAGCTCCGTTTTGGTTTTAGAAGCAGATAATTCGCTGTACAGGCTATGATCCCATTCACTCGGGAATATCCCAACGCAGCTCCTAGAAGAAACGTGTTTCTGACTCGCTGAATCTCAACATAGATTCAACTCTCTTAGGTGAACGAACGCACAGCAGAGCAGTTTCAAGGAAACGATTCTCCTGAGTTTTAGACCAAGTTTACTGCTGTTTAGTACGTATGCCGGCATTGGGATGGAAATACCGGTTTTGGGATTCTGCACAGAAACGGTTTGCAAACCGCTGAATGCACACGTGAGTTTAACTCTGTCAGTTGAATGCGCACATTGACAAGCATACAGTTAGAAATGCTCCGTTTTGGTTTTAGAAGCAGATATTTCTCTGTACAGCCTATGGTCCCATTCACTCGGGAATATCCCAACGCAGCTCCTAGAAGAAACGTGTTTCTGACTCGCTGAATCTCAACATAGATTCAACTCTCTTAGGTGAACGAATACACAGCAGAGCAGTTTCAAGGAAACCTTTCTCCTGAGTTTTAGACGAAGTTTCCTGCGGTTTAGGACGTATGATGGAATTGGGCTGGAAATACCGGTTTTGGGATTCTGCACAGAAAGGGTTTGCAAACCGCTGAATCCACACGTGAGTTTTTCTCTGTCAGTTGAATGCACACATTGACAACCATTCAGTTAGATAGCTCCCTTTTGGTTTTAGAAGCAGATATTTCTCTGTACAGCCTATGGTCCCATTCACTCGGGAATATCCCAACACAGCTCCTAGAAGAATCGTGTTTCTGACTCGCTGAATCTCAACATAGATTCAACTCTCTTAGATGAACGAACGCACAGCAGAGCAGTTTCAAGGAAACGTTTCTCCTGAGATTTAGACGAAGTTTCCTGAAGTTTAGTACGTATGCCGGCATTGGGATGGAAATACCGGGTTTGGGATTCTGCACAGAAACGGTTTGCAAACCGCTGAATGCACACGTGAGTTTAACTCTGTCAGTTGAATGCACACATTGACAACCATTCAGTTAGATAGCTCCGTTTTGGTTTTAGAAGCAGATATTTCTCTGTACAGCCTATGGTCCCATTCACTCGGGAATATCCCAACGCAGCTCCTAGAAGAAACGTGTTTCTGACTCGAGGAGTCTCAACATAGATTCAACTCGCTTAGGTGAACGAACTCACAGCAGAGCAGTTTCAAGGAAACGTTTCTCCTGAGTTTTAGACGAAGTTTACTGCTGTTTAGGACGTATGCCTGCATTGGGCTGGAAATACCGGTTTTGGGATTCTGCACAGAAAGGGTTTGCAAACCACTGAATCCACACGTGAGTTTAACACTGTCAGTTGAATGCACACATTGACAACCATTCAGTTAGATAGCTCCGTTTTGGTTTTAGAAGCAGATATTTCTCTGTTCAGCCTATGGTCCCATTCACTCGGGAATCTCCCAACGCAACTCCTAGAAGAAACGTGTTTCTGACTCGAGGAGTCTCAACATAGATTCAACTCTCTTAGGTGAACGAACTCACAGCAGAGCAGTTTCAAGGAAACGTTTCTCCTGAGTTTTAGACGAAGTTTCCTGCGGTTTAGGACGTATGCCGGCATTGGGCTGGAAATACCGGTTTTGGGATTCTGCAAAGAAAGGGTTTGCAAACCGCTGAATCCACACGTGAGTTTAACACTGTCAGTTGAATGCACACATTGACAACCATTCAGTTAGATAGCTCCGCTTTGGTTTTAGAAGCAGATATTTCTCTGTACAGCCTATGGTCCAATTCATTCGGGAATATCCCAACGCAGCTCCTAGAAGAAACGTGTTTCTGATTCGCTGAATCTCAACATAGATTCAACTCTCTTAGGTGAACGAACGCACAGCAGAGCAGTTTCAAGGAAACGTTTCTCCTGAGTTTCAGACGAAGTTTCCTGCGGTTTAGTACGTATGCCGGCATTGGGCTGGAAATACCGGTATTGGGATTCTGCACAGAAAGGGTTTGCAAACCCCTGAATCCACACGTCAGTTTATCTCTGTCAGTTGAATGCACACATTGACAACCATTCAGTTAGATAGCTCCGTTTTGGTTTTAGAAGCAGATATTTCTCTGTACAGCCTATGGTCCCATTCACTCGGGAATATCCCAACGCAGCTCCTAGAAGAAACGTGTTTCTGACTCGCTGAATCTCAACATAGATTCAACTGTCTTAGGTGAACGAAGGCACAGCAGAGCAGTTTCAAGGAAACGTTTCTCCTGAGTTTTAGACGAAATTTCCTGCGGTTTAGTACGTATGCCGTCATTGGGCTGGAAATACCGGTTTTGGGATTCTGCAAAGAAAGGGTTTGCCAACCGCTGAATCCACACGTGAGTTTAACTCTGTCAGTTGAATGCACACATTGACAGCCATTCAGTTAGATAGCTCCGTTTTGGTTTAAAAGCAGATATTTCTCTGTACAGCCTATGGTCCCATTCACTCGGGAATATCAAAACGCAGCTCCTAGAAGAAACGTGTTTCTGACTCGCTGAATCTCAACATAGATTCAACTCTCTTACATGAACGAATGCACAGCAGAGCAGTTTCAAGGAAACGTTTCTCCTGATTTTTAGATGAGGTTTCCGGCGGTTTAGTACGTATGCCGGCATTGGGCTGGAAATACCGGTATTGGGATTCTGCACAGAAAGGGTTTGCAAACCGCTGAATCCAAACCTGAGTTTAACTCTGTCAGTTGAATGCACACATTGACAACCATTCAGATAGATAGCTCCGTTTTGGTTTTAGAAGCAGGTATTTCTCTGTACAGCCTATTGTCCCATTCACTCGGGAATATCCCAATACAGCTCCTAGAGGAAACGTGTTTCTGACTCGCTGAATCTCAACGTAGATTCAACTCTCTTAGTTGAACGAACGTACAGCAGAGCAGTTTCAAGGAAACGTTTCTCCTGAGTTTTAGACGAAGTTTCCTGAGGTTTAGTACGTATGCCGGCATTGGGATGGAAATACCGGTTTTGTGATTCTGCACAGAAATGGTGTGCAAACCGCTGAATCCACACGTGAGTTTACCTCTGTCAGTTGAATGCACACATTGACAACCATTTTGTTAGACAGCTCCGTTTTTGTTTTAGAAGCAGATAATTCGCTGTACAGGCTATGATCCCATTCACTCGGGAATATCCCAACGCAGCTCCTAGAAGAAACGTGTTTCTGACTCGCTGAATCTCAACATAGATTCAACTCTCTTAGGTGAACGAACGCACAGCAGAGCAGTTTCAAGGAAACGATTCTCCTGAGTTTTAGACCAAGTTTACTGCTGTTTAGTACGTATGCCGGCATTGGGATGGAAATACCGGTTTTGGGATTCTGCACAGAAACGGTTTGCAAACCGCTGAATGCACACGTGAGTTTAACTCTGTCAGTTGAATGCGCACATTGACAAGCATTCAGTTAGAAATGTTCCGTTATGGTTTTAGAAGCAGATATTTCTCTGTACAGCCTATGGTCCCATTCACTCGGGAATATCCCAACGCAGCTCCTAGAAGAAACGTGTTTCTGACTCGCTGAATCTAAACATAGATTCAACTCTCTTAGGTGAACGAATACACAGCAGAGCAGTTTCAAGGAAACCTTTCTCCTGAGTTTTAGACGAAGTTTCCTGCGGTTTAGGACGTATGCCGGAATTGGGCTGGAAATACCGGTTTTGGGATTCTGCACAGAAAGGGTTTGCAAACCGCTGAATCCACACGTGAGTTTTTCTCTGTCAGTTGAATGCACACATTGACAACCATTCAGTTAGATAGCTCCGTTTTGGTTTTAGAAGCAGATATTTCTCTGTACAGCCTATGGTCCCATTCACTCGGGAATATCCCAACACAGCTCCTAGAAGAATCGTGTTTCTGACTCGCTGAATCTCAACATAGATTCAACTCGCTTAGGTGAACGAACTCACAGCAGAGCAGTTTCAAGGAAACGTTTCTCCTGAGTTTTAGACGAAGTTTACTGCTGTTTAGGACGTATGCCTGCATTGGGCTGGAAATACCGGTTTTGGGATTCTGCAAAGAAAGGGTTTGCAAACCGCTGAATCCACACGTGAGTTTAACACTGTCAGTTGAATGCACACATTGACAACCATTCAGTTAGATAGCTCCGTTTTGGTTTTAGAAGCAGATATTTCTCTGTTCAGCCTATGGTCCCATTCACTCGGGAATCTCCCAACGCAACTCCTAGAAGAAACGTGTTTCTGACTCGAGGAGTCTCAACATAGATTCAACTCTCTTAGGTGAACGAACTCACAGCAGAGCAGTTTCAAGGAAACGTTTCTCCTGAGTTTTAGACGAAGTTTACTGCGGTTTAAGACGTATGCCTGCATTGGCCTGGAAATACCGGTTTTGGGATTCTGCACAGAAAGGGTTTGCAAACCGCTGAATCCACACGTGAGTTTAACACTGTCAGTTGAATGCACACATTGACAACCATTCAGTTAGATAGCTCCGCTTTGGTTTTAGAAGCAGATATTTCTCTGTACAGCCTATGTTCCAATTCATTCGGGAATATCCCAACGCAGCTCCTAGAAGAAACGTGTTTCTGATTCGCTGAATCTCAACATAGATTCAACTCTCTTAGGTGAACGAACGCACAGCAGAGCAGTTTCAAGGAAACGTTTCTCCTGAGTTTCAGACGAAGTTTCCTGCGGTTTAGTACGTATGCCGGCATTGGGCTGGAAATACCGGTATTGGGATTCTGCACAGAAAGGGTTTGCAAACCGCTGAATCCACACGTCAGTTTATCTCTGTCAGTTGAATGCACACATTGACAACCATTCAGTTAGAAAGCTCCGTTTTGGTTTTAGAAGCAGATATTTCTCTGTACAGCCTATGGTCCCATTCACTCGGGAATATCCCAAAACAGCTCCTAGAAGAAACGTGTTTCTGACTCGCTGAATCTCAACATAGATTCAAGTCTCTTAGGTGAACGAAAGCACAGCAGAGCAGTTTCAAGGAAACGTTTCTCCTGAGCTTTAGACGAAGTTTCCTGCGGTTTAGTGCCTATGCCGGCATTGGGCTGGAAATACCGGTTTTGGGATTCTGCAAAGAAAGGGTTTGCAAACCGCTGAATCCACTCCTGAGTTTAACTCTGTCAGTTGAATGCACACATTGACAACCATTCAGTTACATAGCTCCGTTTTGGTTTTAGAAGCAGATATTTCTCTGTACAGCCTATGGTCCCATTCACTCGGGAATATCCCAACACAGCTCCTAGAAGAATCGTGATTCTGACTCGCTGAATCTCAACATAGATTCAACTCTCTTAGGTGAACGAACGCACAGCAGAGCAGTTTCAAGGAAACGTTTCTCCTGAGATTTACCCGAAGTTTCCTGAAGTTTAGTACGTAAGCCGGCATTGGGATGGAAATACCGGGTTTGGGATTCTGCACAGAAACGGTTTGCAAACCGCTGAATGCACACGTGAGTTTAACTCTGTCAGTTGAATGCACACATTGAGAACCATTCAGTTAGATAGCTCCGTTTTGGTTTTAGAAGCAGATATTTCTCTGTACAGCCTATGGTCCCATTCACTCGGGAATATCCCAACGCAGCTCCTAGAAGAAACGTGTTTCTGACTCGCTGAATCTCAACATAGATTCAACTCTCTTAGATGAACGAAAGCACAGCAGAGCAGTTTCAAGGAAACGTTTCTCCTGAGTTTTAGACGAAGTTTACTGCGGTTTAGTACGTATGCCAGCATTGGGCTGGAAATACCGGTTTTGGGATTCTGCACAGAAAGTGTTTGCAAACCGCTGAATCCACACGTGAGTTTAACTCTGTCAGTTGAATGCACACATTGACAACCATTCTGTTAGACAGCTCCGTTTTGGTTTTAGAAGCAGATATTTCGCTGTACAGCCTATGGTCCCATTCACTCGGGAATATCCCAATACAGCTCCTAGAAGAAACGTGTTTCTGACTCGCTGAATCTCAACGTAGATTCAACTCTCTTAGTTGAACGAACGCACAGCAGAGCAGTTTCAAGGAAACGTTTCTCCTGAGTTTTAGACGAAGTTTCCTGCGGTTTAGTACGTATGCCGGCATTGGGATGGAAATACCGGTTTTGTGATTCTGCACAGAAAGGGTGTGCAAACCGCTGAATCCACACGTGAGTTTACCTCTGTCAGTTGAATGCACACATTGACAACCATTTTGTTAGACAGCTCCGTTTTGGTTTTAGAAGCAGATAATTCGCTGTACAGGCTATGATCCCATTCACTCGGGAATATCCCAACGCAGCTCCTAGAAGAAACGTGTTTCTGACTCGCTGAATCTCAACATAGATTCAACTCTCTTAGGTGAACGAACGCACAGCAGAGCAGTTTCAAGGAAACGATTCTCCTGAGTTTTAGACCAAGTTTACTGCTGTTTAGTACGTATGCCGGCATTGGGATGGAAATACCGGTTTTGGGATTCTGCACAGAAACGGTTTGCAAACCGCTGAATGCACACGTGAGTTTAACTCTGTCAGTTGAATGCGCACATTGACAAGCATACAGTTAGAAATGCTCCGTTTTGGTTTTAGAAGCAGATATTTCTCTGTACAGCCTATGGTCCCATTCACTCGGGAATATCCCAACGCAGCTCCTAGAAGAAACGTGTTTCTGACTCGCTGAATCTCAACATAGATTCAACTCTCTTAGGTGAACGAATACACAGCAGAGCAGTTTCAAGGAAACCTTTCTCCTGAGTTTTAGACGAAGTTTCCTGCGGTTTAGGACGTATGCCGGAATTGGGCTGGAAATACCGGTTTTGGGATTCTGCACAGAAAGGGTTTGCAAACCGCTGAATCCACACGTGAGTTTTTCTCTGTCAGTTGAATGCACACATTGACAACCATTCAGTTAGATAGCTCCGTTTTGGTTTTAGAAGCAGATATTTCTCTGTACAGCCTATGGTCCCATTCACTCGGGAATATCCCAACACAGCTCCTAGAAGAATCGTGTTTCTGACTCGCTGAATCTCAACATAGATTCAACTCTCTTAGATGAACGAACGCACAGCAGAGCAGTTTCAAGGAAACGTTTCTCCTGAGTTTTAGACGAAGTTTACTGCTGTTTAGGACGTATGCCTGCATTGGGCTGGAAATACCGGTTTTGGGATTCTGCACAGAAAGGGTTTGCAAACCGCTGAATCCACACGTGAGTTTAACACTGTCAGTTGAATGCACACATTGACAACCATTCAGTTAGATAGCTCCGTTTTGGTTTTAGAAGCAGATATTTCTCTGTTCAGCCTATGGTCCCATTCACTCGGGAATCTCCCAACGCAACTCCTAGAAGAAACGTGTTTCTGACTCGAGGAGTCTCAACATAGATTCAACTCTCTTAGGTGAACGAACTCACAGCAGAGCAGTTTCAAGGAAACGTTTCTCCTGAGTTTTAGACGAAGTTTACTGCGGTTTAAGACGTATGCCTGCATTGGCCTGGAAATACCGGTTTTGGGATTCTGCACAGAAAGGGTTTGCAAACCGCTGAATCCACACGTGAGTTTAACACTGTCAGTTGAATGCACACATTGACAACCATTCAGTTAGATAGCTCCGCTTTGGTTTTAGAAGCAGATATTTCTCTGTACAGCCTATGGTCCAATTCATTCGGGAATATCCCAACGCAGCTCCTAGAAGAAACGTGTTTCTGATTCGCTGAATCTCAACATAGATTCAACTCTCTTAGGTGAACGAACGCACAGCAGAGCAGTTTCAAGGAAACGTTTCTCCTGAGTTTCAGACGAAGTTTCCTGCGGTTTAGTACGTATGCCGGCATTGGGCTGGAAATACCGGTATTGGGATTCTGCACAGAAAGGGTTTGCAAACCGCTGAATCCACACGTCAGTTTATCTCTGTCAGTTGAATGCACACATTGACAACCATTCAGTTAGATAGCTCCGTTTTGGTTTTAGAAGCAGATATTTCTCTGTACAGCCTATGGTCCCATTCACTCGGGAATATCCCAAAACAGCTCCTAGAAGAAACGTGTTTCTGACTCGCTGAATCTCAACATAGATTCAAGTCTCTTAGGTGAACGAAAGCACAGCAGAGCAGTTTCAAGGAAACGTTTCTCCTGAGCTTTAGACGAAGTTTCCTGCGGTTTAGTGCCTATGCCGGCATTGGGCTGGAAATACCGGTTTTGGGATTCTGCAAAGAAAGGGATTGCAAACCGCTGAATCCACTCCTGAGTTTAACTCTGTCAGTTGAATGCACACATTGACAACCATTCAGTTACATAGCTCCGTTTTGGTTTTAGAAGCAGATATTTCTCTGTACAGCCTATGGTCCCATTCACTCGGGAATATCCCAACACAGCTCCTAGAAGAATCGTGATTCTGACTCGCTGAATCTCAACATAGATTCAACTCTCTTAGGTGAACGAACGCACAGCAGAGCAGTTTCAAGGAAACGTTTCTCCTGAGATTTACCCGAAGTTTCCTGAAGTTTAGTACGTATGCCGGCATTGGGATGGAAATACCGGGTTTGGGATTCTGCACAGAAACGGTTTGCAAACCGCTGAATGCACACGTGAGTTTAACTCTGTCAGTTGAATGCACACATTGAGAACCATTCAGTTAGATAGCTCCGTTTTGGTTTTAGAAGCAGATATTTCTCTGTAGAGCCTATGGTCCCAATCACTCGGGAATATCCCAACGCAGCTCCTAGAAGAAACGTGTTTCTGACTCGCTGAATCTCAACATAGATTCAACTCTCTTAGATGAACGAAAGCACAGCAGAGCAGTTTCAAGGAAACGTTTCTCCTAAGTTTTAGACGAAGTTTACTGCGGTTTAGTACGTATGCCAGCATTGGTCTGGAAATACCGGTTTTGGGATTCTGCACAGAAAGTGTTTGCAAACCGCTGAATCCACACGTGAGTTTAACTCTGTCAGTTGAATGCACACATTGACAACCATTCTGTTAGACAGCTCCGTTTTGGTTTTAGAAGCAGATATTTCGCTGTACAGCCTATGGTCCCATTCACTCGGGAATATCCCAATACAGCTCCTAGAAGAAACGTGTTTCTGACTCGCTGAATCTCAACGTAGATTCAACTCTCTTAGTTGAACGAACGCACAGCAGAGCAGTTTCAAGGAAACGTTTCTCCTGAGTTTTAGACGAAGTTTCCTGCGGTTTAGTACGTATGCCGGCATTGGGATGGAAATACCGGTTTTGTGATTCTGCACAGAAAGGGTGTGCAAACCGCTGAATCCACACGTGAGTTTACCTCTGTCAGTTGAATGCACACATTGACAACCATTTTGTTAGACAGCTCCCTTTTGGTTTTAGAAGCAGATATTTCGCTGTACAGGCTATGGTCCCATTCACTCGGGAATATCCCAACGCAGCTCCTAGAAGAAACGTGTTTCTGACTCGCTGAATCTCAACATAGATTCAACTCTCTTAGGTGAACGAACGCACAGCAGAGCAGTTTCAAGGAAACGATTCTCCTGAGTTTTAGACCAAGTTTACTGCTGTTTAGTACGTATGCCGGCATTGGGATGGAAATACCGGTTTTGGGATTCTGCACAGAAACGGTTTGCAAACCGCTGAATGCACACGTGAGTTTAACTCTGTCAGTTGAATGCGCAAATTGACAAGCATTCAGTTAGATAGCTCCGTTTTGGTTTTAGAAGCAGATATTTCTCTGTACAGCCTATGGTCCCATTCACTCGGGAATATCCCAACGCAGCTCCTAGAAGAAACGTGTTTCTGACTCGCTGAATCTCAACATAGATTCAACTGTCTTAGGTGAACGAATACACAGCAGAGCAGTTTCAAGGAAACCTTTCTCCTGAGTTTTAGACGAAGTTTCCTGCGGTTTAGGACGTATGCCGGAATTGGACTGGAAATACCGGTTTTGGGATTCTGCACAGAAAGGGTTTGCAAACCGCTGAATCCACACGTGAGTTTTTCTCTGTCAGTTGAATGCACACATTGACAACCATTCAGTTAGATAGCTCCGTTTTGGTTTTAGAAGCAGATATTTCTCTGTACAGCCTATGGTCCCATTCACTCGGGAATATCCCAACACAGCTCCTAGAAGAATCGTGTTTCTGACTCGCTGAATCTCAACATAGATTCAACTCTCTTAGATGAACGAACGCACAGCAGAGCAGTTTCAAGGAAACGTTTCTCCTGAGATTTAGACGAAGTTTCCTGAAGTTTAGTACGTATGCCGGCATTGGGATGGAAATACCGGGTTTGGGATTCTGCACAGAAACGGTTTGCAAACCGCTGAATGCACACGTGAGTTTAACTCTGTCAGTTGAATGCACACATTGACAACCATTCAGTTAGATAGCTCCGTTTTGGTTTTAGAAGCAGATATTTCTCTGTACAGCCTATGGTCCCATTCACTCGGGAATATCCCAACGCAGCTCCTAGAAGAAACGTGTTTCTGACTCGAGGAGTCTCAACATAGATTCAACTCGCTTAGGTGAACGAACTCACAGCAGAGCAGTTTCAAGGAAACGTTTCTCCTGAGTTTTAGACGAAGTTTACTGCGGTTTAGTACGTATGCCAGCATTGGGCTGGAAATACCGGTTTTGGGATTCTGCACAGAAAGTGTTTGCAAACCGCTGAATCCACACGTGAGTTTAACTCTGTCAGTTGAATACACACATTGACAACCATTCAGTTAGACAGCTCCGTTTTGGTTTTAGAAGCAGATATTTCGCTGTACAGCCTATGGTCCCATTCACTCGGGAATATCCCAATACAGCTCCTAGAAGAAACGTGTTTCTGACTCGCTGAATCTCAACGTAGATTCAACTCTCTTAGTTGAACGAACGCAAAGCAGAGCAGTTTCAAGGAAACGCTTCTCCTGAGTTTTAGACGAAGTTTCCTGCGGTTTAGTACGTATGCCGGCATTGGGATGGAAATACCGGTTTTGTGATTCTGCACAGAAAGGGTGTGCAAACCGCTGAATCCACACGTGAGTTTACCTCTGTCAGTTGAATGCACACATTGACAACCATTTTGTTAGACAGCTCCGTTTTGGTTTTAGAAGCAGATATTTCGCTGTTCAGTCTATGGTCCCATTCACTCGGGAATATCCCAACGCAGCTCCTAGAAGAAACGTGTTTCTGACTCGCTGAATCTCAACATAGATTCAACTCTCTTAGGTGAACGAACGCACAGCAGAGCAGTTCCAAGGAAACGATTCTCCTGAGTTTTAGACCAAGTTTACTGCTGTTTAGTACGTATGCCGGCATTGGGATGGAAATACCGGTTTTGGGATTCTGCACAGAAACGGTTTGCAAACCGCTGAATGCACACGTGAGTTTAACTCTGTCAGTTGAATGCGCACATTGACAACCATTCAGTTAGATAGCTCCGTTTTGGTTTTAGAAGCAGATAGTTCTCTGTACAGCCTATGGTCCCATTCACTCGGGAGTCTCCCAACGCAGCTCCTAGAAGAAACGTGTTTCTGACTCGAGGAGTCTCAACATAGATTCAACTCTCTTAGGTGAACGAACTCACAGCAGAGGAGTTTCAAGGAAACGTTTCTCCTGAGTTTTAGACGAAGTTTCCTGCGGTTTAGGACGTATGCCGGAATTGGGCTGGAAATACCGGTTTTGGGATTCTGCACAGAAAGGGTTTGCAAACCGCTGAATCCACACGTGAGTTTTACTCTGCCAGTTGAATGCACACATTGACAACCATTCAGTTAGATAGCTCCGTTTTGGTTTTAGAAGCAGATAGTTCTCTGTACAGCCTATGGTCCCATTCATTCGGGAATATCCCAACGCAGCTCCTAGAAGAAACGTGTTTCTGATTCGCTGAATCTCAACATAGATTCAACTCTCTTAGGTGAACGAAAGCACAGCAGAGCAGTTTCAAGGAAACGTTTCTCCTGAGCTTTAGACGAAGTTTCCTGCGGGTTAGTGCGTATGCCGGCATTGGGCTGGAAATACCGGTTTTGGGATTCTGCAAAGAAAGGGTTTGCAAACCGCTGAATCCACTCGTGAGTTTAACTCTGTCAGTTGAATGCAGACATTGACAACCATTCAGTTAGACAGCTCCGTTTTGGTTTTAGAAGCAGATATTTCTCTGTACAGCCTATGGTCCCATTCACTCGGGAATATCCCAACACAGCTCCTAAAGAATCGTGATTCTGACTCGCTGAATCTCAACATAGATTCAACTCTCTTAGGTGAACGAACGCACAGCAGAGCAGTTTCAAGGAAACGTTTCTCCTGAGATTTACCCGAAGTTTCCTGAAGTTTAGTACGTAAGCCGGCATTGGGATGGAAATACCGGGTTTGGGATTCTGCACAGAAACGGTTTGCAAACCGCTGAATGCACACGTGAGTTTAACTCTGTCAGTTGAATGCACTCATTGACAACCATTCAGTTAGATAGCTCCGTTTTGGTTTTAGAAGCAGATATTTCTCTGTACAGCCTATGGTCCCATTCACTCGGGAATATCAAAACGCAGCTCCTAGAAGAAACGTGTTTCTGACTCGCTGAATCTCAACATAGATTCAACTCTCTTACGTGAACGAACGCACAGCAGAGCAGTTTCAAGGAAACGTTTCTCCTGATTTTTAGATGAGGTTTCCGGCGGTTTAATACGTATGCCGGCATTGGGCTGGAAATACCGGTATTGGGATTCTGCACAGAAAGGGTTTGCAAACCGCTGAATCCAAACCTGAGATTAACTCTGTCAGTTGAATGCACACATTGACAACCATTCAGTTAGATAGCTCCGTTTTGGTTTTAGAAGCAGGTATTTCTCTGTACAGCCTATTGTCCCATTCACTCGGGAATATCCCAATACAGCTCCTAGAGGAAACGTGTTTCTGACTCGCTGAATCTCAACGTAGATTCAACTCTCTTAGTTGAACGAACGCACAGCAGAGCAGTTTCAAGGAAACGTTTCTCCTGAGTTTTAGACGAAGTTTCCTGAGGTTTAGTACGTATGCCGGCATTGGGATGGAAATACCGGTTTTGTGATTCTGCACAGAAAGGGTGTGCAAACCGCTGAATCCACACTTGAGTTTACCTCTGTCAGTTGAATGCACACATTGACAACCATTTTGTTATACAGCTCCGTTTTGTGTTTAGAAGCAGATATTTCGCTGTACAGGCTATGGTCCCATTCACTCGGGAATATCCCAACGCAGCTCCTAGAAGAAACGTGTTTCTGACTCGCTGAATCTCAACATAGATTCAATTCTCTTAGATGAACGAAAGCACAGCAGAGCAGTTTCAAGGAAACGTTTCTCCTGAGTTTTAGACGAAGTTTACTGCGGTTTAGTACGTATGCCGGCATTGGGATGCAAATACCGGTTTTGGGATTCTGCACAGAAACGGTTTGCAAACCGCTGAATGCACACGTGAGTTTAACTCTGTCAGTTGAATGCGCACATTGACAAGCATTCAGTTAGATAGCTCCGTTTTGGTTTTAGAAGCAGATATTTCTCTGTACAGCCTATGGTCCCATTCACTCGGGAATATCCCAACGCAGTTCCTAGAAGAAACGTGTTTCTGACTCGCTGAATCTCAACATAGATTCAACTCTCTTACGTGAACGAACGCACAGCGGAGCAGTTTCAAGGAAACGTTTCTCCTGAGTTTTAGACGAAGTTTCCTGCGGTTTAGTACGTATGCCGGCATTGGGCTGGAAATACCGGTATTGGGATTCTGCACAGAAAGGGTTTGTAAACCGCTGAATCCACACGACAGTTTAACTCTGTCAGTTGAATGCACACATTGACAACCATTCAGTTAGAAAGCTCCGTTTTGGTTTTAGAAGCAGATATTTCTCTGTACAGCCTATGATCCCAATCACTCGGGAATATCCCAACAGAGCTCCTAGAAGAAACGTGTTTCTGACTCGCTGAATCTCAACATAGATTCAACTCTCTTAGGTGAACAAGCGCACAGCAGAGCAGTTTCAAGGAAACGTTTCTCCTGAGCTTTAGACGAAGTTTCCTGCGGTTTAGTACGTATGCCGGCATTGGGCTGGAAATACCGGTTTTGGGATTCTGCAAAGAAAGGGTTTGCAAAACGCTGAATCCACACGTGAGTTTTACTCTGTCAGTTGAATGCACACATTGACAACCATTCAGTTAGATAGCTCCGTTTTGGTTTTAGAAGCAGATATTTCTCTGTACCGCCTATGGTCCCATTCACTCGGGAATATCCCAACGCAGCTCCTAGAAGAAACGTGTTTCTGACTCGCTGAATCTCTAGATAGATTCAACTCTCTTAGGTGAACGAACGCACTGCAGAGCAGTTTCAAGGAAACGTTTCTCCTGAGTTTTAGACGAAGTTTACTGCGGTTTAGTACGTATGCCAGCATTGGGCTGGAAATACCGGTTTTGGGATTCTGCACAGAAAGTGTTTGCAAACCGCTGAATCCACACGTGAGTTTAACTCTGTCAGTTGAATGCACACATTGACAACCATTCTGTTAGACAGCTCCGTTTTGGTTTGAGAAGCAGATATTTCGCTGTACAGCCTATGGTCCCATTCACTCGGGAATATCCCAACGCAGCTCCTAGAAGAAACGTGTTTCTGACTCGCTGAATCTCAACGTAGATTCAACTCTCTTAGTTGAACGAACGCACCGCAGAGCAGTTTCAAGGAAACGTTTCTCCTGAGTTTTAGACGAAGTTTCCTGCGGTTTAGTACGTATGCCGGCATTGGGATGGAAATACCGGTTTTGTGATTCTGCACAGAAAGGGTGTGCAAACCGCTGAATCCACACGTGAGTTTACCTCTGTCTGTTGAATGCACACATTGACAACCATTTTGTTAGACAGCTCCGTTTTGGTTTTAGAAGCAGATATTTCGCTGTACAGGCTACGGTCCCATTCAATCGGGAATATCCCAACGCAGCTCCTAGAAGAAACGTGTTTCTGACTCGCTGAATCTCAACATAGATTCAACTCTCTTAGGTGAACGAACGCACAGCAGAGCAGTTTCAAGGAAACGATTCTCCTGAGTTTTAGACCAAGTTTACTGCTGTTTAGTACGTATGCCGGCATTGGGATGGAAATACCGGTTTTGGGATTCTGCACAGAAACGGTTTGCAAACCGCTGAATGCACACGTGAGTTTAACTCTGTCAGTTGAATGCGCACATTGACAAACATTCAGTTAGATAGCTCCGTTTTGGTTTTAGAAGCAGATATTTCTCTGTACAGCCTATGGTCCCATTCACTCGGGAATATCCCAACGCAGCTCCTAGAAGAAACGTGTTTCTGACTCGCTGAATCTCAACATAGATTCAACTCTCTTAGGTGAACGAATACACAGCAGAGCAGTTTCAAGGAAACCTTTCTCCTGAGTTTTAGACGAAGTTTCCTGCGGTTTAGGACGTATGCCGGAATTGGGCTGGAAATACCGGTTTTGGGATTCTGCACAGAAAGGGTTTGCAAACCGCTGAATCCACACGTGAGTTTTACTCTGCCAGTGGAATGCACACATTGACAACCATTCAGTTAGATAGCTCCGTTTTGGTTTTAGAAGCAGATAGTTCTCTGTACAGCCTATGGTCCCATTCACTCGGGAATATCCCAACGCAGTTCCTAGAAGAAACGTGTTTCTGACTCGCTGAATCTCAACATAGATTCAACTCTCTTAGGTGAACGAACGCACAGCGGAGCAGTTTCAAGGAAACGTTTCTCCTGAGTTTTAGACGAAGTTTCCTGCGGTTTAGTACGTATGCCGACATTGGGCTGGAAATACCGGTATTGGGATTCTGCACAGAAAGGGTTTGTAAACCGCTGAATCCACACGTCAGTTTATCTCTGTCAGTTGAATGCACACATTGACAACCATTCAGTTAGATAGCTCGGTCTTGGTTTTAGAAGCAGATATTTCTCTGTACAGCCTATGGTCCCATTCACTCGGGAATATCCCAACACAGCTCCTAGAAGAATCGTGATTCTGACTCGCTGAATCTCAACATACATTCAACTCTCTTAGGTGAACGAACGCACAGCAGAGCAGTTTCAAGGAAACGATTCTCCTGAGTTTTAGACCAAGTTTACTGCTGTTTAGTACGTATGCCGGCATTGGGATGGAAATACCGGTTTTGGGATTCTGCACAGAAACGGTTTGCAAACCGCTGAATGCACACGTGAGTTTAACTCTGTTAGCTGAATGCGCACATTGACAAGCATTCTGTTAGATAGCTCCGTTTTGGTTTTAGAAGCAGATATTTCTCTGTACAGCCTATGGTCCCATTCACTCGGGAATATCCCAACACAGCTCCTAGAAGAATCGTGATTCTGACTCGATGAATCTCAACATAGATTCACCTCTCTTAGGTGAACGAACGCACAGCAGAGCAGTTTCAAGGAAACGTTTCTCCTGAGATTTACCCGAAGTTTCCTGCGGTTTAGTACGTATGCCGGCATTGGGCTGGAAATACCGGTTTTGGGATTCTGCACAGAAAGGGTTTGCAAACCGCTGAATCCACACGTGAGTTTAACTCTGTCAGTTGAATGCGCACATTGACAACCATTCTGTTAGACAGCTCCGTTTTGGTTTTAGTAGCAGATATTTCGCTGTACAGCCTATGGTCCCTTTCACTCGCGAATATCCCAACGCAGCTCCTAGAAGAAACGTGTTTCTGACTCGCTGAATCTCAACATAGATTCAACTCTCTTATGTGAATGAATGCACAGCAGAGCAGTTTCAAGGAAACCTTTCTCCTGAGTTTAGACGAAGTTTCCTGCGGTTTAGGGCGTGTGCCGGCGTTGGGCTGGAAATACCGGTTTTGGGATTCTGCACAGAAAGGGTTTGCAAACCGCTGAATCCACCCGTGAGTTTTACTCTATCAGTTGAATGCACACATTGACAACCATTCAGTAGGATAGCTCCGTTTTGGTTTTAGAAGCAGATATTTCTCTGTACAGCCTATGGTCCCATTCACTCGGGAATATCCCAACGCAGCTCCTAGAAGAAACGTGTTTCTGACTCGCTGAATCTCAACATAGATTCAACTATCTTAGGTGAACGAACACACAGCAGAGCAGTTTCAAGGAAACGTTTCTCCTGAGTTTTAGACGAAGTTTCCTGCGGTTTAGGACGTATGCCGGCATTGGGCTGGAAATACCGGTTTTGGGATTCTGCACAGAAAGGGTTTTCAAACCGCTGAATCCACAAGTGAGTTTAACTCTGTCAGTTGAATGCGCACATTGACAACCATTCAGTTAGATAGCTCCGTTTTGGTTTTAGAAGCAGATAGTTCTCTGTACAGCCTATGGTCCCATTCACTCGGGAATATCCCAACGCAGCTCCTAGAAGAAACGTGTTTCTGACTCGCTGAATCTCAACATAGATTCAACTGTCTTAGGTGAACGAAGGCACAGCAGAGCAGTTTCAAGGAAACGTTTCTCCTGAGTTTTAGACGAAGTTTCCTGCGGTTTAGTACGTATGCCGTCATTGGGCTGGAAATACCGGTTTTGGGATTCTGCAAAGAAAGGGTTTGCCAACCGCTGAATCCACACGTGAGTTTAACTCTGTCAGTTGAATGCACACATTGACAGCCATTCAGTTAGATAGCTCCGTTTTGGTTTAAAAGCAGATATTTCTCTGTACAGCCTATGGTCCCATTCACTCGGGAATATCAAAACGCAGCTCCTAGAAGAAACGTGTTTCTGACTCGCTGAATCTCAACATAGATTCAACTCTCTTACGTGAACGAACGCACAGCAGAGCAGTTTCAAGGAAACGTTTCTCCTGATTTTTAGATGAGGTTTCCGGCGGTTTAGTACGTATGCCGGCATTGGGCTGGAAATACCGGAATTGGGATTCTGCACAGAAAGGGTTTGCAAACCGCTGAATCCAAACCTGAGTTTAACTCTGTCAGATGAATGCACACATTGACAACCATTCAGTTAGATAGCTCCGTTTTGGTTTTAGAAGCAGGTATTTCTCTGTACAGCCTATTGTCCCATTCACTCGGGAATATCCCAATACAGCTCCTAGAGGAAACGTGTTTCTGACTCGCTGAATCTCAACGTAGATTCAACTCTCTTAGTTGAACGAACGCACAGCAGAGCAGTTTCAAGGAAACGTTTCTCCTGAGTTTTAGACGAAGTTTCCTGAGGTTTAGTACGTATGCCGGCATTGGGATGGAAATACCGGTTTTGTGATTCTGCACAGAAAGGGTGTGCAAACCGCTGAATCCACACGTGAGTTTACCTCTGTCAGTTGAATGCACACATTGACAACCATTTTGTTATACAGCTCCGTTTTGGGTTTAGAAGCAGATATTTCGCTGTACAGGCTATGGTCCCATTCACTCGGGAATATCCCAACGCAGCTCGTAGAAGAAACGTGTTTCTGACTCGCTGAATCTCAACATAGATTCAATTCTCTTAGATGAACGAAAGCACAGCAGAGCAGTTTCAAGGAAACGTTTCTCCTGAGTTTTAGACGAAGTTTACTGCGGTTTAGTACGTATGCCGGCATTGGGATGGAAATACCGGTATTGGGATTCTGCACAGAAACGGTTTGCAAACCGCTGAATGCACACGTGAGTTTAACTCTGTCAGTTGAATGCGCACATTGACAAGCATTCAGTTAGATAGCTCCGTTTTGGTTTTAGAAGCAGATATTTCTCTGTACAGCCTATGGTCCCATTCACTCGGGAATATCCCAACGCAGCTCCTAGAAGAAACGTGTTTCTGACTCGCTGAATCTCAACATAGATTCAACTCTCTTAGGTGAACGAATACACAGCAGAGCAGTTTCAAGGAAACCTTTCTCCTGAGTTTTAGACGAAGTTTCCTGCGGTTTAGGACGTATGGCGGAATTGGGCTGGAAATACCGGTTTTGGGATTCTGCACAGAAAGGGTTTGCAAACCGCTGAATCCACACGTGAGTTTTACTCTGCCAGTTGAATGCACACATTGACAACCATTCAGTTAGATAGCTCCGTTTTGGTTTTAGAAGCAGATAGTTCTCTGTACAGCCTATGGTCCCATTCACTCGGGAATATCCCAACGCAGTTCCTAGAAGAAACGTGTTTCTGACTCGCTGAATCTCAACATAGATTCAACTCTCTTACGTGAACGAACGCACAGCGGAGCAGTTTCAAGGAAACGTTTCTCCTGAGTTTTAGACGAAGTTTCCTGCGGTTTAGTACGTATGCCGGCATTGGGCTGGAAATACCGGTATTGGGATTCTGCACAGAAAGGGTTTGTAAACCGCTGAATGCACACGTCAGTTTAACTCTGTCAGTTGAATGCACACATTGACAACCATTCAGTTAGATAGCTCCGTTTTGGTTTTAGAAGCAGATATTTCTCTGTACAGCCTATGATCCCAATCACTCGGGAATATCCCAACAGATCTCCTAGAAGAAACGTGTTTCTGACTCGCTGAATCTCAACATAGATTCAACTCTCTTAGGTGAACAAGCGCACAGCAGAGCAGTTTCAAGGGAACGTTTCTCCTGAGCTTTAGACGAAGTTTCCTGCGGTTTAGTACGTATGCCGGCATTGGGCTGGAAATACCGGTTTTGGGATTCTGCAAAGAAAGGGTTTGCAAACCGCTGAATCCACACGTGAGTTTAACTCTGTCAGTTGAATGCACACATTGACAACCATTCAGTTAGATAGCTCCGTTTTGGTTTTAGAAGCAGATATTTCTCTGTACAGCCTATGGTCCCATTCACTCGGGAATATCCCAACGCAGCTCCTAGAAGAAACGTGTTTCTGACTCGCTGAATCTCTACATAGATTCAACTCTCTTAGGTGAACGAACGCACTGCAGAGCAGTTTCAAGGAAACGTTTCTCCTGAGTTTTAGACGAAGTTTACTGCGGTTTAGTACGTATGCCAGCATTGGGCAGGAAATACCAGTTTTGGGATTCTGCACAGAAAGTGTTTGCAAACCGCTGAATCCACACGTGAGTTTAACTCTGTCAGTTGAATGCACACATTGACAACCATTCTGTTAGACAGCTTCGTTTTGGTTTGAGAAGCAGATATTTCGCTGTACAGCCTATGGTCCCATTCACTCGGGAATATCCCAACGCAGCTCCTAGAAGAAACGTGTTTCTGACTCGCTGAATCTCAACGTAGATTCAACTCTCTTAGTTGAACGAACGCACAGCAGAACAGTTTCAAGGAAACGTTTCTCCTGAGTTTTAGACGAAGTTTCCTGCGGTTTAGTACGTATGCCGGCATTGGGATGGAAATACCGGTTTTGTGATTCTGCACAGAAACGGTGTGCAAACCGCTGAATCCACACGTGAGTTTACCTCTGTCAGTTGAATGCACACATTGACAACCATTTTGTTAGACAGCTCCGTTTGGGTTTTAGAAGCAGATATTTCGCTGTACAGGCTATGGTCCCATTCACTCGGGAATATCCCAACGCAGCTCCTAGAAGAAACGTGTTTCTGACTCGCTGAATCTCAACATAGATTCAACTCTCTTAGGTGAACGAACGCACAGCAGAGCAGTTTCAAGGAAACGATTCTCCTGAGTTTTAGACCAAGTTTACTGCTGTTTAGTACGTATGCCGGCATTGGGATGGAAATACCGGTTTTGGGATTCTGCACAGAAACGGTTTGCAAACCGCTGAATGCACACGTGAGTTTAACTCTGTCAGTTGAATGCGCACATTGACAACCATTCAGTTAGATAGCTCCGTTTTGGTTTTAGAAGCAGATATTTCTCTGTACAGCTTATGGTCCCATTCACTCGGGAATATCCCAACGCAGCTCCTAGAAGAAACGTGTTTCTGACTCGCTGAATCTCAACATAGATTCAACTCTCTTAGGTGAACGAATACACAGCAGAGCAGTTTCAAGGAAACCTTTCTCCTGAGTTTTAGAAGAAGTTTCCTGCGGTTTAGAACGTATGCCGGACTTGGGCTGGAAATACCGGTTTTGGGATTCTGCACAGAAAGGGTTTGCAAACCGCTGAATCCAAACCTGAGTTTAACTCTGTCAGTTGAATGCACACATTGACAACCATTCAGTTAGATAGCTCCGTTTTGGTTTTAGAAGCAGATATTTCTCTGTACAGCCTATGGTCCCATTCACTCGGGAATATCCCAATGCAGCTCCTAGAAGAAACGTGTTTCTGACTCGCTGAATCTCTACATAGATTCAACTCTCTTAGGTGAACGAACGCACTGCAGAGCAGTTTCAAGGAAACGTTTCTCCTGAGTTTTAGACGAAGTTTCTGGCGGTTTAGTACGTATGCCGGCATTGGGCTGGAAATACCGGTATTGGGATTCTGCACAGAAAGGGTTTGCAAACCGCTGAATCCACACGTGAGTTTAACTCTGTCATTTGAATGCACACATTGACAACCATTCAGTTAGATAGCTCCGTTTTGGTTTTAGAAGCAGATATTTCTCTGTACAGCCTATCGTCCCATTCACTCGGGAATATCCCAACACAGCTCCTAGAAGAATCGTGTTTCTGACTCGCTGAATCTCAACATAGATTCAACTCTCTTAGGTGAACGAACGCACAGCAGAGCAGTTTCAAGGAAACGTTTCTCCTGAGATTTAGACGAAGTTTACTGCTGTTTAGGACGTATGCCTGCATTGGGCTGGAAATACCGGGTTTGGGATTCTGCACAGAAACGGTTTGCAAACCGCTGAATTCACACGTGAGTTTAACTCTGTCAGTTGAATGCACACATTGACAACCATTCAGTTAGATAGCTCCGTTTTGGTTTTAGAAGCAGATATTTCTCTGTTCAGCCTATGGTCCCATTCACTCGGGAATCTCCCAACGCAGCTCCTAGAAGAAACGTGTTTCTGACTCGAGGAGTCTCAACATAGATTCAACTCTCTTAGGTGAACGAACTCACAGCAGAGCAGTTTCAAGGAAACGTTTCTCCTGAATTTTAGACGAAGTTTACTGCTGTTTAGGACGTATGCCTGCATTGGGCTGGAAATACCGGTTTTGGGATTCTGCACAGAAAGGGTTTGCAAACCGCTGAATCCACACGTGAGTTTAACACTGTCAGTTGAATGCACACATTGACAACCATTCAGTTAGATAGCTCCGTTTTGGTTTTAGAAGCAGATATTTCTCTGATCAGCCTATGGTCCCATTCACTCGGGAATCTCCCAACGCAGCTCCTAGAAGAAACGTGTTTCTGACTCGAGGAGTCTCAACATAGATTCAACTCTTTTAGGTGAACGAACTCACAGCAGAGCAGTTTCAAGGAAACGTTTCTCCTGAGTTTTAGACGAAGTTTACTGCGGTTTAAGACGTATGCCTGCATTGGCCTGGAAATACCGGTTTTGGGATTCTGCACAGAAAGGGTTTGCAAACCGCTGAATCCACACGTGAGTTTAACACTGTCAGTTGAATGCACACATTGACAACCATTCAGTTAGATAGCTCCGTTTTGGTTTTAGAAGCAGATATTTCTCTGTACAGCCTATGGTCCCATTCATTCGGGAATATCCCAACGCAGCTCCTAGAAGAAACGTGTTTCTGATTCGCTGAATCTCAACATAGATTCAACTCTCTTAGGTGAACGAACGCACAGCAGAGCAGTTTCAAGGAAACGTTTCTCCTGAGTTTTAGACGAAGTTTCCTGATGTTTAGTACGTTTGCCGGCATTGGGATGGAAATACCGGTTTTGTGATTCTGCACAGAAAGGGTTTGCAAACCGCTGAATCTACACGTGAGTTTACCTCTGTCAGTTGAATGCACACATTGACAACCATTTTGGTAGACAGCTCCGTTTTGGTTTTAGAAGCAGATATTTCGATGTACAGCCTATTTTCCCATTCACTCGGGAATATCCCAATAAACCTCCTAAAAGAAACGTGATTCTGACTCGCTGAATCTCAACATAGATTCAACTCTCTTAGGTGAACGAACACACAGCAGAGCAGTTTCAAGGAAACCTTTCTCCTGAGTTTTAGACGAAGTTTCCTGCGGTTTAGGACGTATGCCGGCATTGGGCTGGAAATACCGGTTTTGGGATTCTGCACAGAAAGGGTTTGCAAACCGCTGAATCCACACGTGAGTTTAACTCTGTCAGTTGAATGCACACATTGACAACCATTCAGTTAGATAGCTCCGTTTTGGTTTTAGAAGCAGATAGTTCTCTGTACCGTCTATGGTCCCATTCACTCGGGAATATCCCAACGCAGTTCCTAGAAGAAACGTGTTTCTGAGTCGATGAATCTCAACATAGATTCAACTCTCTTAGGTGAACGAACGCACAGCAGAGCAGTTTCAAGGAAACGTTTCTCCTGAGTTTTAGACGAAGTTTCCTGCGGTTTAGGACGTATGCCGGCATTGGGCTGGAAATACCGGTTTTGGGATTCTGCACAGAAAGGGTTTGCAAACCGCTGAATCCACACGTGAGTTTTACTCTGTCAGTTGAATGCACACATTGACAACCATTCAGTTAGATAGCTCCGTTTTGGTTTTAGAAGCAGATAGTTCTCTGTACAGCCTATGGTCCCATTCACTCGGGAATATCCCAACGCAGCTCCTAGAAGAAACGTGTTTCTGACTCGCTGAATCTCAACATAGATTCAACTGTCTTAGGTGAACGAACGCACAGCAGAGCAGTTTCAAGGAAACGTTTCTCATGAGTTTTAGACGAAGTTTCCTGCGGTTTAGACGAAGTTTCCTGCGGTTTAGAACGTATGCCGTCTTTGGGCTGGAAATACCGGTTTTGGGATTCTGAAAAGAAAGGGTTTGCCAACTGCTGAATCCACACGTGAGTTTAACTCTGTCAGTTGAATGCACACATTGACAGCCATTCAGTTAGATAGCTCCGTTTTGGTTTAAAAACAGATATTTCTCTGTACAGCCTATGGTCCCATTCACTCGGGAATATCAAAACGCAGCTCCTAGAAGAAACGTGTTTCTGACTCGCTGAATCTCAACATAGATTCAACTCTCTTAGGTGAACGAACGCACAGCAGAGCAGTTTCAAGGAAACGTTTCTCCTGAGTTTTAGACGAGGTTTCCGGCGGTTTTGTACGTATGCCGGCATTGGGCTGGAAATACCGGTATTGGGATTCTGCACAGAAAGGGTTTGCAAACCGCGGAATCCACACCTGAGTTTAACTCTGTCAGTTGAATGCACACATTGACAACCATTCAGTTAGATAGCTCCGTTTTGGTTTTAGAAGCAGATATTTCTCTGTACAGCCTATTGTCCCATTCACTCGGGAATATCCCAATACAGCTCCTAGAACAAACGTGTTTCTGACTCGCTGAATCTCAACGTAGATTCAACTCTCTTAGTTGAACGAATGCACAGCAGAGCAGTTTCAAGGAAACGTTTCTCCTGAGTTTTAGACGAAGTTTCCTGCGGTTTAGTACGTATGCCGGCATTGGGATGGAAATACCGGTTTTGTGATTCTGCACAGAAAGGGTGTGCAAACCGCTGAATCCACACGTGAGTTTACCTCTGTCAGTTGAATGCACACATTGACAACCATTTTGTTAGACAGCTCCGTTTTGGTTTTAGAAGCAGATATTTAGCTGTACAGGCTATGGTCCCATTCACTCGGGAATATCCCAACGCAGCTCCTAGAAGAAACGTGTTTCTGACTCGCTGAATCTCAACATAGATTCAACTCTCTTAGGTGAACGAACGCACAGCAGAGCAGTTTCAAGGAAACGATTCTCCTGAGTTTTAGACCAAGTTTACTGCTGTTTAGTACGTATGCCGGCATTGGGATGGAAATACCGGTTTTGGGATTCTGCACAGAAACGGTTTGCAAACCGCTGAATGCACACGTGAGTTTAACTCTGTCAGTTGAATGCGCACATTGACAAGCATTCAGTTAGATCGCTCCGTTTTGGTTTTAGAAGCAGATATTTCTCTGTACAGCCTATGGTCCCATTCACTCGGGAATATCCCAACGCAGTTCCTAGAAGAAACGTGTTTCTGACTCACTGAATCTCAACGTAGATTCAACTCTCTTAGGTGAACGAACGCACAGCGGAGCAGTTTCAAGGAAACGTTTCTCCTGAGTTTTAGACGAAGTTTCCTGCGGTTTAGTACGTATGCCGGCATTGGGCTGGAAATACCGGTATTGGGATTCTGCACAGAAAGGGTTTGTAAACCGCTGAATCCACACGTCAGTTTAATTCTGTCAGTTGAATGCACACATTGACAACCATTCAGTCAGATAGATCCGTTTTGGTTTTATAATCAGATATTTCTCTGTACAGCCTATGGTCCCATTCACTCGGGAATATCCCAACGCAGCTCCTAGAAGAAACGTGTTTCTGACTCGCTGAATCTCTACTTAGATTCAACTCTCTTAGGTGAACGAACGCACTGCAGAGCAGTTTCAAGGAAACGTTTCTCCTGAGTTTTAGACGAAGTTTCCGGCGGTTTAGTACGTATGCCGGCATTGGGCTGGAAATACCGGTATTGGGATTCTGCACAGAAAGGGTTTGCAAACCGCTGAATCCACACGTGAGTTTAACTCTGTCATTTGAATGCACACATTGACAACCATTCAGTTAGATAGCTCCGTTTTGGTTTTAGAAGCAGATATTTCTCTGTACAGCCTATGGTTCCATTCACTCGGGAATATCCCAACGGAGCTCCTAGAAGAAACGTGTTTCTTACTCGAGGAGTCTCAACATAGATTCAACTCGCTTAGGTGAACGAACTCACAGCAGAGCAGTTTCAAGGAAACGTTTCTCCTGAGTTTTAGACGAAGTTTACTGCGGTTTAAGACGTATGCCTGCATTGGCCTGGAAATACCGGTTTTGGGATTCTGCACAGAAAGGGTTTGCAAACCGCTGAATCCACACGTCAGTTTATCTCTGTCAGTTGAATGCACACATTGACAACCATTCAGTTAGATTGCTCCGTTTTGGTTTTAGAAGCAGATATTTCTCTGTACAGCCTATGGTCCCATTCACTCGGGAATATCCCAACACAGCTCCTAGAAGAAACGTGTTTCTGACTCGCTGAATCTCAACATAGATTCAAGTCTCTGAGGTGAACGAAAGCACAGTAGAGCAGTTTCAAGGAAACGTTTCTCCTGAGATTTAGACGAAGTTTCCTGCCGTTTAGTGCGTATGCCGGCATTGGGCTGGAAATACCGGTTTTGGGATTCTGCAAAGAAAGGGTTTGCAAACCGCTGAATCCACTCGTGAGTTTAACTCTGTCAGTTGAATGCACACATTGACAACCATTCAGTTAGATAGCTCCGTTTTGGTTTTAGAAGCAGATATTTCTCTGTACAGCCTATGGTCCCATTCACTCGGGAATATCCCAACACAGCTCCTAGAAGAATCGTGATTCTGACTCGCTGAATCTCAACATAGATTCAACTCTCTTAGGTGAACGAACGCACAGCAGAGCAGTTTCAAGGAAACGTTTCTCCTGAGATTTACCCGAAGTTTCCTGAAGTTTAGTACGTAATCCGGCATTGGGATGGAAATACCGGGTTTGGGATTCTGCACAGAAACGGTTTGCAAACCGCTGAATGCACACGTGAGTTTAACTCTGTCAGTTGAATGCGCACATTGACAAGCATTCAGTTAGATAGCTCCGTTTTGGTTTTAGAAGCAGATATTTCTCTGTACAGCCTATGGTCCCATTCACTCGGGAGTATCCCAACGCAGCTCCTAGAAGAAACGTGTTTCTGACTCGCTGAATCTCAACATAGATTCAACTCTCTTAGGTGAACGAATACACAGCAGAGCAATTTCAAGGAAACCTTTCTCCTGAGTTTTAGACGAAGTTTCCTGCGGTTTAGGACGTATGCCGGCATTGGGCTGGAAATACCGGTTTTGGGATTCTCCACAGAAAGGGTTTGTAAACCGCTGAATCCACACGTCAGTTTAATTCTGTCAGTTGAATGCACACATTGACAACCATTCAGTTAGATAGCTCCGTTTTGGTTTTAGAAGCATATATTTATCTGTACAGAATATGATCCCAATCACTCGGGAATATCCCAACAGAGCTCCTAGAAGAAACGTGTTTCTGACTCGCTGAATCTCAACATAGATTCAACTCTCTTAGGTGAAAAAGCGCACAGCAGAGCAGTTTCAAGGAAACGTTTCTCCTGAGCTTTAGACGAAGTTTCCTGCGGTTTAGTACGTATGCCGGCATTGGGCTGGAAATACCGGTTTTGGGATTCTGCAAAGAAAGGGTTTGCAAACCGCTGAATCCACACGTGAGTTTACCTCTGTCAGTTGAATGCACACATTGACAACCATTCAGTTAGATAGCTCCGTTTTGGTTTTAGAATCAGATATTTCTCTGTACAGCCTATGGTCCCATTCACTCGGGAATATCCCAACGCAGCTCCTAGAAGAAACGTGTTTCTGACTCGCTGAATCTCTACATAGATTCAACTCTCTTAGGTGAACGAACGCACTGCAGAGCAGTTTCAAGGAAACGTTTCTCCTGAGTTTTAGACGAAGTTTCCGGCGTTTTAGTACGTATGTCGGCATTGGGCTTGAAAAACCGGTATTGGGATTCTGCACAGAAAGGGTTTGCAAACCGCTGAATCCACAGGTGAGTTTAACTCTGTCATTTGAATGCACACATTGACAACCATTCAGTTAGATAGCTCCGTTTTGGTTTTAGAAGCAGATATTTCTCTGTACAGCCTATGGTCCCATTCACTCGGGAATATCCCAACACAGCTCCTAGAAGAATCGTGTTTCTGAGTCGCTGAATCTCAACATAGATTCAACTCTCTTAGGTGAACGAACGCACAGCAGAGCAGTTTCAAGGAAACGTTTCTCCTGAGATTTAGACGAAGTTTCCTGAAGTTTAGTACGTATGCCGGCATTGGGATGGAAATACCGGGTTTGGGATTCTGCACAGAAACGGTTTGGAAACCGCTGAATGCACACGTGAGTTTAACTCTGTCAGTTGAATGCACACATTGAAAACCATTCAGTTAGATAGCTCCGTTTTGGTTTTAGAAGCAGATATTTCTCTGTACAGCCTATGGTCCCATTCACTCGGGAATATCCCAACGCAGCTTCTAGAAGAAACGTGTTTCTGTCTCGAGGAGTCCCAACATAGATTCAATTCGCTTAGGTGAACGAACTCACAGCAGAGCAGTTTCAAGGAAACGTTTCTCCTGAATTTTAGACGAAGTTTACTGCTGTTTAGGACGTATGCCTGCATTGGGCTGGAAATACCGGTTTTGGGATTCTGCACAGAAAGGGTTTGCAAACCGCTGAATCCACACGTGAGTTTAACACTGTCAGTTGAATGCACACATTGACAACCATTCAGTTAGATAGCTCAGTTTTGGTTTTAGAAGCAGATATTTCTCTGTTCAGCCTATGGTCCCATTCACTCGGGAATCTCCCAACGCAGCTCCTAGAAGAAACGTGTTTCTGACTCGAGGAGTCTCAACATAGATTCAACTCTCTTAGGTGAACGAACTCACAGCAGAGCAGTTTCAAGGAAACGTTTCTCCTGAGTTTTAGACGAAGTTTCCTGCGGTTTAGTACGTATGCCGGCATTGGGATGGAAATACCGGTTTTGTGATTCGGCACAGAAAGGGTGTGCAAACCGCTGAATCCACACGTGAGTTTACCTCTGTCAGTTGAATGCACACATTGACAACCATTTTGTTAGACAGCTCCGTTTTGGTTTTAGAAGCAGATATTTCGCTGTACAGGCTATGGTCCCATTCACTCGGGAATATCCCAACGCAGCTCCTAGAAGAAACGTGTTTCTGACTCGCTGAATCTCAACATAGATTCAACTCTCTTAGGTGAACGAACGCACAGCAGAGCAGTTTCAAGGAAACGATTCTCCTGAGTTTTAGACCAAGTTTACTGCTGTTTAGTACGTATGCCGGCATTGGGATGGAAATACCGGTTTTGGGATTCTGCACAGAAACGGTTTGCAAACCGCTGAATGCACACGTGAGTTTAACTCTGTCAGTTGAATGCGCACATTGACAAGCATTCAGTTAGAAATGCTCCGTTTTGGTTTTAGAAGCAGATATTTCTCTGTACAGCCTATGGTCCCATTCACTCGGGAATATCCCAACGCAGCTCCTAGAAGAAACGTGTTTCTGACTCGCTGAATCTCAACATAGATTCAACTCTCTTAGGTGAACGAATACACAGCAGAGCAGTTTCAAGGAAACCTTTCTCCTGAGTTTTAGACGAAGTTTCCTGCGGTTTAGGACGTATGCCGGAATTGGGCTGGAAATACCGGTTTTGGGATTCTGCACAGAAAGGGTTTGCAAACCGCTGAATCCACACGTGAGTTTTTCTCTGTCAGTTGAATGCACACATTGACAACCATTCAGTTAGATAGCTCCGTTTTGGTTTTAGAAGCAGATATTTCTCTGTACAGCCTATGGTCCCATTCACTCGGGAATATCCCAACACAGTTCCTAGAAGAATCGTGTTTCTGACTCGCTGAATCTCAACATAGATTCAACTCTCTTAGATGAACGAACGCACAGCAGAGCAGTTTCAAGGAAACGTTTCTCCTGAGTTTTAGACGAAGTTTCTGGCGGTTTAGAACGTATGCCGGCATTGGGCTGGAAATACCGGTATTGGGATTCTGCACAGAAAGGGTTTGCAAACCGCTGAATCCACACGTGAGTTTAACTCTGTCATTTGAATGCACACATTGACAACCATTCAGTTAGATAGCTCCGTTTTGGTTTTAGAAGCAGATAGTTCTCTGTACAGCCTATGGTCCCATTCACTCGGGAATATCCCAACACAGCTCCTAGAAGAATCGTGTTTCTGACTCGCTGAATCTCAACATAGATTCAACTCTCTTAGATGAACGAACGCACAGCAGAGCAGTTTCAAGGAAACGTTTCTCCTGAGATTTAGACGAAGTTTCCTGAAGTTTAGTACGTATGCCGGCATTGGGATGGAAATACCGGGTTTGGGATTCTGCACAGAAACGGTTTGCAAACCGCTGAATGCACACGTGAGTTTAACTCTGTCAGTTGAATGCACACATTGACAACCATTCAGTTAGATAGCTCCGTTTTGGTTTTAGAAGCAGATATTTCTCTGTTCAGCCTATGGTCCCATTCACTCGGGAATCTCCCAACGCAGCTCCTAGAAGAAACGTGTTTCTGACTCGAGGAGTCTCAACATAGATTCAACTCTCTTAGGTGAACGAACTCACAGCAGAGCAGTTTCAAGGAAACGTTTCTCCTGAGTTTTAGACGAAGTTTACTGCGGTTTAAGACGTATTCCTGCATTGGCCTGGAAATACCGGTTTTGGGATTCTGCACAGAAAGGGTTTGCAAACCGCTGAATCCACACGTGAGTTTAACACTGTCAGTTGAATGCACACATTGACAACCATTCTGTTAGACAGCTCCGTTTTGGTTTGAGAAGCAGATATTTCTCTGTACAGCCTATGGTTCCATTCATTCGGGAATATCCCAACGCAGCTCCTAGAAGAAACGTGTTTCTGATTCGCTGAATCTCAACATAGATTCAATTCTCTTAGGTGAACGAACGCACAGCAGAGCAGTTTCAAGGAAACGTTTCTCCTGAGTTTCAGACGAAGTTTCCTGCGGTTTAGTACGTATGCCGGCATTGGGCTGGAAATACCGGTATTGGGATTCTGCACAGAAAGGGTTTGCAAACCGCTGAATCCACACGTCAGTTTATCTCTGTCAGTTGAATGCACACATTGACAACCATTCAGTTCGATAGCTCCGTTTTGGTTTTAGAAGCAGATATTTCTCTGTACAGCCTATGGTCCCATTCACTCGGGAATATCCCAACACAGCTCCTAGAAGAAACGTGTTTCTGACTCGCTGAATCTCAACATAGATTCAAGTCTCTTAGGTGAACGAAAGCACAGCAGAGCAGTTTTAAGGAAACGTTTCTCCTGAGCTTTAGACGAAGTTTCCTGCGGTTTAGTGCATATGCCGGCATTGGGCTGGAAAAACCGGTTTTGGGATTCTGCAAAGAAAGGGTTTGCAAACCGCTGAATCCACTCCTGAGTTTAACTCTGTCAGTTGAATGCACACATTGACAACCATTCAGTTAGATAGCTCCGTTTTGGTTTTAGAAGCAGATATTTCTCTGTACAGCCTATGGTCCCATTCACTCGGGAATATCCCAACACAGCTCTTAGAAGAATCGTGATTCTGACTCGCTGAATCTCAACATAGATTCAACTCTCTTAGGTGAACGAACGCACAGCAGAGCAGTTTCAAGGAAACGTTTCTCCTGAGATTTACCCGAAGTTTCCTGAAGTTTAGTACGTAAGCCGGCATTGGGATGGAAATACCGGCTTTGGGATTCTGCACAGAAACGGTTTGCAAACCGCTGAATGCACACGTGAGTTTAACTCTGTCAGTTGAATGCACACATTGACAACCATTCAGTTAGATAGCTCCGTTTTGGTTTTAGAAGCAGATATTTCTCTGTACAGCCTATGGTCCCATTCACTCGGGAATATCCCAACGCAGCTCCTAGAAGAAACGTGTTTCTGACTCGCTGAATCTCAACATAGATTCAACTCTCTTAGATGAACGAAAGCACAGCAGAGCAGTTTCAAGGAAACGTTTCTCCTGAGTTTTAGACGAAGTTTCCTGCGGTTTAGGACGTATGCCGGAATTGGACTGGAAATACCGGTTTTGGGATTCTGCACAGAAAGGGTTTGCAAACCGCTGAATCCACACGTGAGTTTAACTCTGTCATTTGAATGCACACATTGACAACCATTCAGTTAGATAGCTCCGTTTTGGTTTTAGAAGCAGATATTTCTCTGTACAGCCTATGGTCCCATTCACTCGGGAATATCCCAACACAGCTCCTAGAAAAATCGTGTTTCTGACTCGCTGAATCTCAACATAGATTCAACTCTCTTAGATGAACGAACGCACAGCAGAGCAGTTTCAAGGAAACGTTTCTCCTGAGATTTAGACGAAGTTTCCTGAAGTTTAGTACGTATGCCGGCATTGGGATGGAAATACCGGGTTTGGGATTCTGCACAGAAACGGTTTGCAAACCGCTGAATGCACACGTGAGTTTAACTCTGTCAGTTGAATGCACACATTGACAACCATTCAGTTAGATAGCTCCGTTTTGGTTTTAGAAGCAGATATTTCTCTGTTCAGCCTATGGTCCCATTCACTCGGGAATCTCCCAACGCAGCTCCTAGAAGAAACGTGTTTCTGACTCGAGGAGTCTCAACATAGATTCAACTCTCTTAGGTGAACGAACTCACAGCAGAGCAGTTTCAAGGAAACGTTTCTCCTGAGTTTTAGACGAAGTTTACTGCGGTTTAAGACGTATGCCTGCATTGGCCTTTAAATACCGGTTTTGGGATTCTGCACAGAAAGGGTTTGCAAACCGCTGAATCCACACGTGAGTTTAACACTGTCAGTTGAATGCACACATTGACAACCATTCAGTTAGATAGCTCCGTTTTGGTTTTAGAAGCAGATATTTCTCTGTACAGCCTATGGTCCCATTCATTCGGGAATATCCCAACGCAGCTCCTAGAAGAAACGTGTTTCTGATTCGCTGAATCTCAACATAGATTCAACTCTCTTAGGTGAACGAACGCACAGCAGAGCGGTTTCAAGGAAACGTTTCTCCTGAGTTTCAGACCAAGTTTCCTGCGGTTTAGTACGTATGCCGGCATTGGGCTGGAAATACCGGTATTGGGATTCTGCACAGAAAGGGTTTGCAAACCGCTGAATCCACACGTCAGTTTATCTCTGTCAGTTGAATGCACACATTGACAACCATTCAGTTAGATAGCTCCGTTTTGGTTTTAGAAGCAGATATTTCTCTGTACAGCCTATGGTCCCATTCACTCGGGAATATCCCAACACAGCTCCTAGAAGAAACGTGTTTCTGACTCGCTGAATCTCAACATAGATTCAAGTCTCTTAGGTGAACGAAAGCACAGCAGAGCAGTTTCAAGGAAACGTTTCTCCTGTGCTTTAGACGAAGTTTCCTGCGGTTTAGTGCGTATGCCGGCATTGGGCTGGAAAAACCGGTTTTGGGATTCTGCAAAGAAAGGGTTTGCAAACCGCTGAATCCACTCCTGAGTTTAACTCTGTCAGTTGAATGCACACATTGACAACCATTCAGTTAGATAGCTCCGTTTTGGTTTTAGAAGCAGATATTTCTCTGTACAGCCTATGGTCCCATTCACTCGGGAATATCCCAACACAGCTCTTAGAAGAATCGTGATTCTGACTCGCTGAATCTCAACATAGATTCAACTCTCTTAGGTGAACGAACGCACAGCAGAGCAGTTTCAAGGAAACGTTTCTCCTGAGATTTACCCGAAGTTTCCTGAAGTTTAGTACGTAAGCCGGCATTGGGATGGAAATACCGGCTTTGGGATTCTGCACAGAAACGGTTTGCAAACCGATGAATGCACACGTGAGTTTAACTCTGTCAGTTGAATGCACACATTGACAACCATTCAGTTAGATAGCTCCGTTTTGGTTTTAGAAGCAGATATTTCTCTGTACAGCCTATGGTCCCATTCACTCGGGAATATCCCAACGCAGCTCCTAGAAGAAACGTGTTTCTGACTCGCTGAATCTCAACATAGATTCAACTCTCTTAGATGAACGAAAGCACAGCAGAGCAGTTTCAAGGAAACGTTTCTCCTGAGTTTTAGACGAAGTTTACTGCGGTTTAGTACGTATGCCAGCATTGGGCTGGAAATACCGGTTTTGTTATTTTGCACAGAAAGTGTTTGCAAACCGCTGAATCCACACGTGAGTTTAACTCTGTCAGTTGAATGCACACATTGACAACCATTCTGTTAGACAGCTCCGTTTTGGTTTTAGAAGCAGATATTTCGCTGTACAGCCTATGGTCCCATTCACTCGGGAATATCCCAATACAGCTCCTAGAAGAAACGTGTTTCTGACTCGCTGAATCTCAACGTAGATTCAACTCTCTTAGTTGAACGAACGCACAGCAGAGCAGTTTCAAGGAAACGTTTCTCCTGAGTTTTAGACGAAGTTTCCTGCGGTTTAGTACGTATGCCGGCATTGGGATGGAAATACCGGTTTTGTGATTCTGCACAGAAAGGGTGTGCAAACCGCTGAATCCACACGTGAGTTTACCTCTGTCAGTTGAATGCACACATTGACAACCATTTTGTTAGACAGCTCCGTTTTGGTTTTAGAAGCAGATAATTCGCTGTACAGGCTATGATCCCATTCACTCGGGAATATCCCAACGCAGCTCCTAGAAGAAACGTGTTTCTGACTCGCTGAATCTCAACATAGATTCAACTCTCTTAGGTGAACGAACGCACAGCAGAGCAGTTTCAAGGAAACGATTCTCCTGAGTTTTAGACCAAGTTTACTGCTGTTTAGTACGTATGCCGTCATTGGGATGGAAATACCGGTTTTGGGATTCTGCACAGAAACGGTTTGCAAACCGCTGAATGCACACGTGAGTTTAACTCTGTCAGTTGAATGCGCACATTGACAAGCATTCAGTTAGAAATGCTCCGTTTTGGTTTTAGAAGCAGATATTTCTCTGTACAGCCTATGGTCCCATTCACTCGGGAATATGCCAACGCAGCTCCTAGAAGAAACGTGTTTCTGACTCGCTGAATCTCAACATAGATTCAACTCTCTTAGGTGAACGAATACACAGCAGAGCAGTTTCAAGGAAACCTTTCTCCTGAGTTTTAGACGAAGTTTCCTGCGGTTTAGGACGTATGCCGGAATTGGGCTGGAAATACCGGTTTTGGGATTCTGCACAGAAAGGGTTTGCAAACCGCTGAATCCACACGTGAATTTTTCTCTGTCAGTTGAATGCACACATTGACAACCATTCAGTTAGATAGCTCCGTTTTGGTTTTAGAAGCAGATATTTCTCTGTACAGCCTATGGTCCCATTCACTCGGGAATATCCCAACACAGCTCCTAGAAGAAACGTGTTTCTGACTCGCTGAATCTCAACATAGATTCAACTCTCTTAGATGAACGAACGCACAGCAGAGCAGTTTCAAGGAAACGTTTCTCCTGAGATTTAGACGAAGTTTCCTGAAGTTTAGTACGTATGCCGGCATTGGGATGGAAATACCGGGTTTGGGATTCTGCACAGAAACGGTTTGCAAACCGCTGAATGCACACGTGAGTTTAACTCTGTCAGTTGAATGCACACATTGACAACCATTCAGTTAGATAGCTCCGTTTTGGTTTTAGAAGCAGATATTTCTCTGTACAGCCTATGGTCCCATTCACTCGGGAATATCCCAACGCAGCTCCTAGAAGAAACGTGTTTCTGACTCGAGGAGTCTCAACATAGATTCAACTCGCTTAGGTGAACGAACTCACAGCAGAGCAGTTTCAAGGAAACGTTTCTCCTGAGTTTTAGACGAAGTTTACTGCTGTTTAGGACGTATGCCTGCATTGGACTGGAAATACCGGTTTTGGGATTCTGCACAGAAAGGGTTTGCAAACCGCTGAATCCACACGTGAGTTTAACACTGTCAGTTGAATGCACACATTGACAACCATTCAGTTAGATAGCTCCGTTTTGGTTTTAGAAGCAGATATTTCTCTGTTCAGCCTATGGTCCCATTCACTCGGGAATCTCCCAACGCAACTCCTAGAAGAAACGTGTTTCTGACTCGAGGAGTCTCAACATAGATTCAACTCTCTTAGGTGAACGAACTCACAGCAGAGCAGTTTCAAGGAAACGTTTCTCCTGAGTTTTAGACGAAGTTTACTGCGGTTTAAGACGTATGCCTGCATTGGCCTGGAAATACCGGTTTTGGGATTCTGCACAGAAAGGGTTTGCAAACCGCTGAATCCACACGTGAGTTTAACACTGTCAGTTGAATGCACACATTGACAACCATTCAGTTAGATAGCTCCGCTTTGGTTTTAGAAGCAGATATTTCTCTGTACAGCCTATGTTCCCATTCATTCGGGAATATCCCAACGCAGCTCCTAGAAGAAACGTGTTTCTGATTCGCTGAATCTCAACATAGATTCAACTCTCTTAGGTGAACGAACGCACAGCAGAGCGGTTTCAAGGAAACGTTTCTCCTGAGTTTCAGACGAAGTTTCCTGCGGTTTAGTACGTATGCCGGCATTGGGCTGGAAATACCGGTATTGGGATTCTGCACAGAAAGGGTTTGCAAACCGCTGAATCCACACGTCAGTTTATCTCTGTCAGTTGAATGCACACATTGACAACCATTCAGTTAGATAGCTCCGTTTTGGTTTTAGAAGCAGATATTTCTCTGTACAGCCTATGGTCCCATTCACTCGGGAATATCCCAAAACAGCTCCTAGAAGAAACGTGTTTCTGACTCGCTGAATCTCAACATAGATTCAAGTCTCTTAGGTGAACGAAAGCACAGCAGAGCAGTTTCAAGGAAACGTTTCTCCTGAGCTTTAGACGAAGTTTCCTGCGGTTTAGTGCCTATGCCGGCATTGGGCTGGAAATACCGGTTTTGGGATTCTGCAAAGAAAGGGTTTGCAAACCGCTGAATCCACTCCTGAGTTTAACTCTGTCAGTTGAATGCACACATTGACAACCATTCAGTTACATAGCTCCGTTTTGGTTTTAGAAGCAGATATTTCTCTGTACAGTCTATGGTCCCATTCACTCGGGAATATCCCAACACAACTCCTAGAAGAATCGTGATTCTGACTCGCTGAATCTCAACATAGATTCAACTCTCTTAGGTGAACGAACGCACAGCAGAGCAGTTTCAAGGAAACGTTTCTCCTGAGATTTACCCGAAATTTCCTGAAGTTTAGTACGTAAGCCGGCATTGGGATGGAAATACCGGGTTTGGGATTCTGCACAGAAACGGTTTGCAAACCGCTGAATGCACACGTGAGTTTAACTCTGTCAGTTGAATGCACACATTGACAACCATTCAGTTAGATAGGTCCGTTTTGGTTTTAGAAGCAGATATTTCTCTGTACAGCCTATGGTCCCATTCACTCGGGAATATCCCAACGCAGCTCCTAGAAGAAACGTGTTTCTGACTCGCTGAATCTCAACATAGATTCAACTCTCTTAGATGAACGAAAGCACAGCAGAGCAGTTTCAAGGAAACGTTTCTCCTGAGTTTTAGACGAAGTTTACTGCGGTTTAGTACGTATGCCAGCATTGGGCTGGAAATACCGGTTTTGGCATTCTGCACAGAAAGTGTTTGCAAACCGCTGAATCCACACGTGAGTTTAACTCTGTCAGTTGAATGCACACATTGACAACCATTCTGTTAGACAGCTCCGTTTTGGTTTTAGAAGCAGATATTTCGCTGTACAGCCTATGGTCCCATTCACTCGGGAATATCCCAATACAGCTCCTAGAAGAAACGTGTTTCTGACTCGCTGAATCTCAACGTAGATTCAACTCTCTTAGTTGAACGAACGCACAGCAGAGCAGTTTCAAGGAAACGTTTCTCCTGAGTTTTAGACGAAGTTTCCTGCGGTTTAGTACGTATGCCGGCATTGGGATGGAAATACCGGTTTTGTGATTCTGCACAGAAAGGGTGTGCAAACCGCTGAATCCACACGTGAGTTTACCTCTGTCAGTTGAATGCACACATTGACAACCATTTTGTTAGACAGCTCCCTTTTGGTTTTAGAAGCAGATATTTCGCTGTAGAGGCTATGGTCCCATTCACTCGGGAATATCCCAACGCAGCTCCTAGAAGAAACGTGTTTCTGACTCGCTGAATCTCAACATAGATTCAACTCTCTTAGGTGAACGAACGCACAGCAGAGCAGTTTCAAGGAAACGATTCTCCTGAGTTTTAGACCAAGTTTACTGCTGTTTAGTACGTATGCCGTCATTGGGATGGAAATACCGGTTTTGGGATTCTGCACAGAAACGGTTTGCAAACCGCTGAATGCACACGTGAGTTTAACTCTGTCAGTTGAATGCGCACATTGACAAGCATTCAGTTAGAAATGCTCCGTTTTGGTTTTAGAAGCAGATATTTCTCTGTACAGCCTATGGTCCCATTCACTCGGGAATATCCCAACGCAGCTCCTAGAAGAAACGTGTTTCTGACTCGCTGAATCTCAACATAGATTCAACTGTCTTAGGTGAACGAATACACAGCAGAGCAGTTTCAAGGAAACCTTTCTCCTGAGTTTTAGACGAAGTTTCCTGCGGTTTAGGACGTATGCCGGAATTGGACTGGAAATACCGGTTTTGGGATTCTGCAAAGAAAGGGTTTGCAAACCGCTGAATCCACACGTGAGTTTTTCTCTGTCAGTTGAATGCACTCATTGACAACCATTCAGTTAGATAGCTCCGCTTTGGTTTTAGAAGCAGATATTTCTCTGTACAGCCTATGGTCCCATTCACTCGGGAATATCCCAACACAGCTCCTAGAAGAATCGTGTTTCTGACTCGCTGAATCTCAACATAGATTCAACTCTCTTAGATGAACGAACGCACAGCAGAGCAGTTTCAAGGAAACGTTTCTCCTGAGATTTAGACGAAGTTTCCTGAAGTTTAGTACGTATGCCGGCATTGGGATGGAAATACCGGGTTTGGTATTCTGCACAGAAACGGTTTGCAAACCGCTGAATGCACACGTGAGTTTAACTCTGTCAGTTGAATGCACACATTGACAACCATTCAGTTAGATAGCTCCGTTTTGGTTTTAGAAGCAGATATTTCTCTGTACAGCCTATGGTCCCATTCACTCGGGAATATCCCAACGCAGCTCCTAGAAGAAACGTGTTTCTGACTCGAGGAGTCTCAACATAGATTCAACTCGCTTAGGTGAACGAACTCACAGCAGAGCAGTTTCAAGGAAACGTTTCTCCTGAGTTTTAGACGAAGTTTCCTGCGGTTTAGTACGTATGCCGGCATTGGGATGGAAATACCGGTTTTGTGATTCTGCACAGAAAGGGTGTGCAAATCGCTGAATCCACACGTGAGTTTACCTCTGTCAGTTGAATGCACACATTGACAACCATTTTGTTAGACAGCTCCGTTTTGGTTTTAGAAGCAGATATTTCGCTGTTCAGGCTATGGTCCCATTCACTCGGGAATATCCCAACGCAGCTCCTAGAAGAAACGTGTTTCTGACTCGCTGAATCTCAACATAGATTCAACTCTCTTAGGTGAACGAACGCACAGCAGAGCAGTTTCAAGGAAACGATTCTCCTGAGTTTTAGACCAAGTTTACCGCTG
Organism: Aotus nancymaae; assembly: GCF_030222135.1. Classification (NCBI taxonomy): domain Eukaryota; kingdom Metazoa; phylum Chordata; class Mammalia; order Primates; family Aotidae; genus Aotus; species Aotus nancymaae. The sequence continues at coordinate 1,953,977 of NW_026988565.1, forward strand.
TTTAGTACGTATGCCGGCATTGGGATGGAAATACCGGTTTTGGGATTCTGCACAGAAACGGTTTGCAAACCGCTGAATGCACACGTGAGTTTAACTCTGTCAGTTGAATGCGCACATTGACAAGCATTCAGTTAGATAGCTCCGTTTTGGTTTTAGAAGCAGATATTTCTCTGTACAGCCTATGGTCCCATTCACTCGGGAATATCCCAACGCAGCTCCTAGAAGAAACGTGTTTCTGACTCGCTGAATCTCAACATAGATTCAACTCTCTTAGGTGAACGAATACACAGCAGAGCAGTTTCACGGAAACCTTTCTCCTGAGTTTTAGACGAAGTTTCCTGCGGTTTAGGACGTATGCCGGAATTGGGCTGGAAATACCGGTTTTGGGATTCTGCACAGAAAGGGTTTGCAAACCGCTGAATCCACACGTGAGTTTTACTCTCCCAGTTGAATGCACACATTGACAACCATTCAGTTAGATAGCTCCGTTTTGGTTTTAGAAGCAGATAGTTCTCTGTACAGCCTATGGTCCCATTCACTCGGGAATATCCCAACGCAGTTCCTAGAAGAAACGTGTTTCTGACTCGCTGAATCTCAACATAGATTCAACTCTCTTAGGTGAACGAACGCAGAGCGGAGCAGTTTCAAGGAAGCGTTTCTCCTGAGTTTTAGACGAAGTTTCCTGCGGTTTAGTACGTATGCCGGCGTTGGGCTGGAAATACCGGTATTGGGATTCTGCACAGAAAGGGTTTTGTAAACCGCTGAATCCACACGTCAGTTTAACTCTGTCAGTTGAATGCACACATTGACAACCATTCAGTTAGATAGCTCCGTTTTGGTTTTTTTAGAAGCAGATATTTCTCTGTACAGCCTATGGTCCCATTCACTCGGGAATATCCCAACACAGCTCCTAGAAGAATCGTGTTTCTGACTCGCTGAATCTCAACATAGATTCAACTCTCTTAGGTGAACGAACGCACAGCAGAGCAGTTTCAAGGAAACGTTTCTCCTGAGCTTTAGTCGAAGTTTCCTGCGGTTTAGTGCGTATGCCGGCATTGGGCTGGAAATACCGGTTTTGGGATTCTGCAAAGAAAGGGTTTGCAAACCGCTGAATCCACTCGTGAGTTTAACTCTGTCAGTTGAATGCAGACATTGACAACCATTCAGTTAGACAGCTCCGTTTTGGTTTTAGAAGCAGATATTTCTCTGTACAGCCTATGGTCCCATTCACTCGGGAATATCCCAACACAGCTCCTAAAGAATCGTGATTCTGACTCGCTGAATCTCAACATAGATTCAACTCTCTTAGGTGAACGAACGCACAGCAGAGCAGTTTCAAGGAATCGTTTCTCCTGAGATTTACCCGAAGTTTCCTGAAGTTTAGTACGTAAGCCGGCATTGGGATGGAAATACCGGGTTTGGGATTCTGCACAGAAACGGTTTGCAAACCGCTGAATGCACACGTGAGTTTAACTCTGTCAGTTGAATGCACACATTGACAACCATTCAGTTAGATAGCTCCGTTTTGCTTTTAGAAGCAGATATTTCTCTGTACAGCCTATGGTCCCATTCACTCGGGAATATCAAAACGCAGCTCCTAGAAGAAACGTGTTTCTGACTCGCTGAATCTCAACATAGATTCAACTCTCTTACGTGAACGAACGCACAGTAGAGCAGTTTCAAGGAAACGTTTCTCCTGATTTTTAGATGAGGTTTCCGGCGGTTTAGTACGTATGCCGGCATTGGGCTGGAAAAACCGGTATTGGGATTCTGCACAGAAAGGGTTTGCAAACCGCTGAATCCAAACCTGAGTTTAACTCTGTCAGTTGAATGCACACATTGACAACCATTCAGTTAGATAGCTCCGTTTTGGTTTTAGAAGCAGGTATTTCTCTGTACAGCCTATTGTCCCATTCACTCGGGAATATCCCAACGCAGCTCCTAGAAGAAACGTGTTTCTGACTCGCTGAATCTCAACATAGATTCAATTCTCTTAGATGAACGAAAGCACAGCAGAGCAGTTTCAAGGAAACGTTTCTCCTGAGTTTTAGACGAAGTTTACTGCGGTTTAGTACGTATGCCGGCATTGGGATGGAAATACCAGTTTTGGGATTCTGCACAGAAACGGTTTGCAAACCGCTGAATGCACACGTGTGTTTAACTCTGTCAGTTGAATGCGCACATTGACAACCATTCAGTTAGATAGCTCCGTTTTGGTTTTAGAAGCAGATATTTCTCTGTACAGCCTATGGTCCCATTCACTCGGGAATATCCCATCGCAGTTCCTAGAAGAAACGTGTTTCTGACTCGCTGAATCTCAACATAGATTCAACTCTCTTACGTGAACGAACGCACAGCGGAGCAGTTTCAAGGAAACGTTTCTCCTGAGTTTTAGACGAAGTTTCCTGCGGTTTAGTACGTATGCCGGCATTGGGCTGGAAATACCGGTATTGGGATTCTGCACAGAAAGGGTTTGTAAACCGCTGAAGCCACACGACAGTTTAACTCTGTCAGTTGAATGCACACATTGACAACCATTCAGTTAGATAGCTCCGTTTTGGTTTTAGAAGCAGATATTTCTCTGTACAGCCTATGATCCCAATCACTCGGGAATATCCCAACAGAGCTCCTAGAAGAAACGTGTTTCTGACTCGCTGATTCTCAACATAGATTCAACTCTCTTAGGTGAACAAGCGCACAGCAGAGCAGTTTCAAGGAAACGTTTCCCCTGAGCTTTAGACGAAGTTTCCTGCGGTTTAGTACGTATGCCTGCATTGGGCTGGAAATACCTGTTTTGGGATTCTGCAAAGAAAGGGTTTGCAAACCGCTGAATCCACACGTGAGTTTAACTCTGTCAGTTGAATGCACACATTGACAACCATTCAGTTAGATAGCTCCGTTTTGGTTTTAGAAGCAGATATTTCTCTGTACCGCCTATGGTCCCATTCACTCGGGAATATCCCAACGCAGCTCCTAGAAGAAACGTGTTTCTGACTCGCTGAATCTCTAGATAGATTCAACTCTCTTAGGTGAACGAACGCACTGCAGAGCAGTTTCAAGGAAACGTTTCTCCTGAGTTTTAGACGAAGTTTACTGGGGTTTAGTACGTATGCCAGCATTGGGCTGGAAATACCGGTTTTGGGATTCTGCACAGAAAGTGTTTGCAAACCGCTGAATCCACACGTGAGTTTAACTCTGTCAGTTGAATGCACACATTGACAACCATTCTGTTAGACAGCTCCGTTTTGGTTTGAGAAGCAGATATTTCGCTGTACAGCCTATGGTCCCATTCACTCGGGAATATCCCAACGCAGCTCCTAGAAGAAACGTGTTTCTGACTCGCTGAATCTCAACGTAGATTCAACTCTCTTAGTTGAACGAACGCACCGCAGAGCAGTTTCAAGGAAACGTTTCTCCTGAGTTTTAGACGAAGTTTCCTGCGGTTTAGTACGTATGCCGGCATTGGGATGGAAATACCGGTTTTGGGATTCTGCACAGAAACGGTTTGCAAACCGCTGAATGCACACGTGAGTTTAACTCTGTCAGTTGAATGCGCACATTGACAAACATTCAGTTAGATAGCTCCGTTTTGGTTGTGGAAGCAGATATTTCTCTGTACAGCCTATGGTCCCATTCACTCGGGAATATCCCAACGCAGGTCCTAGAAGAAACGTGTTTCTGACTCGCTGAATCTCAACATAGATTCAACTCTCTTAGGTGAACGAATACACAGCAGAGCAGTTTCAAGGAAACCTTTCTCCTGAGTTTTAGACGAAGTTTCCTGCGGTTTAGGACGTATGCCGGAATTGGGCTGGAAATACCGGTTTTGGGATTCTGCACAGAAAGGGTTTGCAAACCGCTGAATCCACACGTGAGTTTTACTCTGCCAGTGGAATGCACACATTGACAACCATTCAGTTAGATAGCTCCGTTTTGGTTTTAGAAGCAGATAGTTCTCTGTACAGCCTATGGTCCCATTCACTCGGGAATATCCCAACGCAGTTCCTAGAAGAAACGTGTTTCTGACTCGCTGAATCTCAACATAGATTCAACTCTCTTAGGTGAACGAACGCACAGCAGAGCAGTTTCAAGGAAACGTTTCTCCTGAGTTTTAGACGAAGTTTCCTGCGGTTTAGTACGTATGCCGACATTGGGCTGGAAATACCGGTATTGGGATTCTGCACAGAAAGGGTTTGTAAACCGCTGAATCCACACGTCAGTTTAACTCTGTCAGTTGAATGCACACATTGACAACCATTCAGTTAGATAGCTCCGTTTTGGTTTTAGAAGCAGATACTTCTCTGTACAGCCTATGATCCCAATCACTCGGGAATATCCCAACAGAGCTCCTAGAAGAAACGTGTTTCTGACTCGCTGAATCTCAACATAGATTCAACTCTCTTAGGTGAACAAGCGCACAGCAGAGCAGTTTCAAGGAAACGTTTCTCCTGAGATTTAGACGAAGTTTCCTGAAGTTTAGTACGTATGCCGGCATTGGGATGGAAATACCGGGTTTGGGATTCTGCAAAGAAAGGGTTTGCAAACCGCTGAATGCACACGTGAGTTTAACTCTGTCAGTTGAATGCACACTTTGACAACCATTCAGTTAGATAGCTCCGTTTTGGTTTTAGAAGCAGATATGTCTCTGTACAGCCTATGGTCCCATTCACTCGGGAATATCCCAACGCAGCTCCTAGAAGAAACGTGTTTCTGACTCGCTGAATCTCTACATATATTCAACTCTCTTAGGTGAATGAACGCACTGCAGAGCAGTTTCAAGGAAACGTTTCTCCTGAGTTTTAGACGAAGTTTCTGGCGGTTTAGTACGTATGCCGTCATTGGGCTGGAAATACCGGTATTGGGATTCTGCACAGAAAGGGTTTGCAAACCGCTGAATCCACACGTGAGTTTAACTCTGTCATTTGAATGCACACATTGACAACCATTCCGTTAGATTGCTCCGTTTTGGTTTTAGAAGCAGATATTTCTCTGTACAGCCTATGGTCCCATTCACTCGGGAATATACCAACACAGCTCCTAGAAGAATCGTGTTTCTGACTCGCTGAATCTCAACATAGATTCAACTCTCTTAGGTGAACGAACGCACAGCAGAGTAGTTTCAAGGAAACGTTTCTCCTGAGATTTAGACGAAGTTTCCTGAAGTTTAGTACGTATGCCGGCATTGGGATGGAAATACCAGGTTTGGGATTCTGCACAGAAACGGTTTGCAAACCGCTGAATGCACACGTGAGTTTAACTCTGTCAGTTGAATGCACACATTGACAACCATTCAGTTAGATAGCTCCGTTTTGGTTTTAGAAGCAGATATTTCTCTGTACAGCCTATGGTCCCATTCACTCGGGTATATCCCAACGCAGCTCCTAGAAGAAACGTGTTTCTGACTCGAGGAGTCTCAACATAGATTCAACTCGCTTAGGTGAACGAACTCACAGCAGAGCAGTCTCAAGGAAACGTTTCTCCTGAGTTTTAGACGAAGTTTACTGCTGTTTAGGACTTATGCCTGCATTGGGCTGGAAATACCGGTTTTGGGATTCTGCACAGAAAGGGTTTGCAAACCGCTGAATCCACACGTGAGTTTAACAATGTCAGTTGAATGCACACATTGACAACCATTCAATTAGATAGCTCCGTTTTGGTTTTAGAAGCAGATATTTCTGTGTTCAGCCTATGGTCCCATTCACTCGGGAATCTCCCAACGCAGCTCCTAGAAGAAACGTGTTTCTGACTCGAGGAGTCTCAACATAGATTCAACTCTCTTAGGTGAACGAACTCACAGCAGAGCAGTTTCAAGGAAACGTTTCTCCTGAGTTTTAGACGAAGTTTGCTGCGGTTTAAGACGTATGCCTGCATTGGGCTGGAAATACCGGGTTTGGGATTCTGCACAGAAAGGGTTTGCAAACCGCTGAATCCACACGTGAGTTTAACACTGTCAGTTGAATGCACACATTGACAACCATTCAGTTAGATAGCTCCGTTTTGGTTTTAGAAGCAGATATTTCTCTGTACAGCCTATGGTCCCATTCACTCGGGAATATCCCAACGCAGCTCCTAGAAGAAACGTGTTTCTGATTCGCTGAATCTCAACATAGATTCAACTCTCTTAGGTGAACGAACGCACAGCAGAGCAGTTTCAAGGAAACGTTTCTCCTGAGTTTCAGACGAAGTTTCCTGCGGTTTAGTACGTATGCCGGCATTGGGCTGGAAATACGGGTATTTGGATTCTGCACAGAAAGGGTTTGCAAACCGCTGAATCCACACGTCAGTTTATCTCTGTCAGTTGAATGCACACATTGACAACCATTCAGTTAGATAGCTCCGTTTTGGTTTTAGAAGCAGATATTTCTCTGTACAGCCTATGGTCCCATTCACTCGGGAATATCCCAACACAGCTCCTAGAAGAATCGTGATTCTGACTCGCTGAATCTCAACATACATTCAACTCTCTTAGGTGAACGATCGCACAGCAGAGCAGTTTCAAGGAAACGATTCTCCTGAGTTTTAGACCAAGTTTACTGCTTTTTAGTACGTATGCCGGCATTGGGATGGAAATACCGGTTTTGGGATTCTGCACAGAAACGGTTTGCAAACCGCTGAATGCACACGTGAGTTTAACTCTGTCAGCTGAATGCGCACATTGACAAGCATTCAGTTAGATAGCTCCGTTTTGGTTTTAGAAGCAGATATTTCTCTGTACAGCCTATGATCCCAATCACTCGGGAGTATCCCAACAGAGCTCCTAGAAGAAACGTGTTTCTGACTCGCTGAATCTCAACATAGATTCAACTCTCTTAGGTGAACAAGCGCACAGCAGAGCAGTTTCAAGGAAACGTTTCTCCTGAGCTTTAGACGAAGTTTCCTGCGGTTTAGTACGTATGCCGGCATTGGGCTGGAAATACCGGTTTTGGGATTCTGCAAAGAAACGGTTTGCAAACCGCTGAATCCACACGTGAGTTTAACTCTGCCAGTTGAATGCACACATTGACAACCATTCAGTTAGAAAGCTCCGTTTTGGTTTTAGAAGCAGATAGTTCTCTGTACAGCCTATGGTCCCATTCATTCGGGAATATCCCAACGCAGCTCCTAGAAGAAACGTGTTTCTGATTCGCTGAATCTCAACATAGATTCAACTCTCTTAGGTGAACGAAAGCACAGCAGAGCAGTTTCAAGGAAACGTTTCTCCTGAGCTTTAGTCGAAGTTTCCTGCGGTTTAGTGCGTATGCCGGCATTGGGCTGGAAATACCGGTTTTGGGATTCTGCAAAGAAAGGGTTTGCAAACCGCTGAATCCACTCGTGAGTTTAACTCTGTCAGTTGAATGCAGACATTGACAACCATTCAGTTAGACAGCTCCGTTTTGGTTTTAGAAGCAGATATTTCTCTGTACAGCCTATGGTCCCATTCACTCGGGACTATCCCAACACAGCTCCTAAAGAATCGTGATTCTGACTCGCTGAATCTCAACATAGATTCAACTCTCTTAGGTGAACGAACGCACAGCAGAGCAGTTTCAAGGAATCGTTTCTCCTGAGATTTACCCGAAGTTTCCTGAAGTTTAGTACGTAAGCCGGCATTGGGATGGAAATACCGGGTTTGGGATTCTGCACAGAAACGGTTTGCAAACCGCTGAATGCACACGTGAGTTTAACTCTGTCAGTTGAATGCACACATTGACAACCATTCAGTTAGATAGCTCCGTTTTGGTTTTAGAAGCAGATATTTCTCTGTACAGCCTATGGTCCCATTCACTCGGGAATATCAAAACGCAGCTCCTAGAAGAAACGTGTTTCTGACTCGCTGAATCTCAACATAGATTCAATTCTCTTAGATGAACGAAAGCACAGCAGAGCAGTTTCAAGGAAACGTTTCTCCTGAGTTTTAGACGAAGTTTACTGCGGTTTAGTACGTATGCCGGCATTGGGATGGAAATACCGGTTTTGGGATTCTGCACAGAAACGGTTTGCAAACCGCTGAATGCACACGTGAGTTTAACTCTGTCAGTTGAATGCGCACATTGACAAGCATTCAGTTAGATAGCTCCGTTTTGGTTTTAGAAGCAGATATTTCTCTGTACAGCCTATGGTCCCATTCACTCGGGAATATCCCAACGCAGTTCCTAGAAGAAACGTGTTTCTGACTCGCTGAATCTCAACATAGATTCAACTCTCTTACGTGAACGAACGCACAGCGGAGCAGTTTCAAGGAAACGTTTCTCCTGAGTTTTAGACGAAGTTTCCTGCGGTTTAGTACGTATGCCGGCATTGGGCTGGAAATACCGGTATTGGGATTCTGCACAGAAAGGGTTTGTAAACCGCTGAATCCACACGACAGTTTAACTCTGTCAGTTGAATGCACACATTGACAACCATTCAGTTAGATAGCTCCGTTTTGGTTTTAGAAGCAGATATTTCTCTGTACAGCCTATGATCCCAATCACTCGGGAATATCCCAACAGAGCTCCTAGAAGAAACGTGTTTCTGACTCGCTGAATCTCAACATAGATTCAACTCTCTTAGGTGAACAAGCGCACAGCAGAGCAGTTTCAAGGAAACGTTTCCCCTGAGCTTTAGACGAAGTTTCCTGCGGTTTAGTACGTATGCCTGCATTGGGCTGGAAATACCGGTTTTGGGATTCTGCAAAGAAAGGGTTTGCAAACCGCTGAATCCACACGTGAGTTTAACTCTGTCAGTTGAATGCACACATTGACAACCATTCAGTTAGATAGCTCCGTTTTGGTTTTAGAAGCAGATATTTCTCTGTACCGCCTATGGTCCCATTCACTCGGGAATATCCCAACGCAGCTCCTAGAAGAAACGTGTTTCTGACTCGCTGAATCTCTAGATAGATTCAACTCTCTTAGGTGAACGAACGCACTGCAGAGCAGTTTCAAGGAAACGTTTCTCCTGAGTTTTAGACGAAGTTTACTGCGGTTTAGTACGTATGCCAGCATTGGGCTGGAAATACCGGTTTTGGGATTCTGCACAGAAAGTGTTTGCAAACCGCTGAATCCACACGTGAGTTTAACTCTGTCAGTTGAATGCACACATTGACAACCATTCTGTTAGACAGCTCCGTTTTGGTTTGAGAAGCAGATATTTCGCTGTACAGCCTATGGTCCCATTCACTCGGGAATATCCCAACGCAGCTCCTAGAAGAAACGTGTTTCTGACTCGCTGAATCTCAACGTAGATTCAACTCTCTTAGTTGAACGAACGCACCGCAGAGCAGTTTCAAGGAAACGTTTCTCCTGAGTTTTAGACGAAGTTTCCTGCGGTTTAGTACGTATGCCGGCATTGGGATGGAAATACCGGTTTTGGGATTCTGCACAGAAACGGTTTGCAAACCGCTGAATGCACACGTGAGTTTAACTCTGTCAGTTGAATGCGCACATTGACAAACATTCAGTTAGATAGCTCCGTTTTGGTTTTAGAAGCAGATATTTCTCTGTACAGCCTATGGTCCCATTCACTCGGGAATATCCCAACGCAGGTCCTAGAAGAAACGTGTTTCTGACTCGCTGAATCTCAACATAGATTCAACTCTCTTAGGTGAACGAATACACAGCAGAGCAGTTTCAAGGAAACCTTTCTCCTGAGTTTTAGACGAAGTTTCCTGCGGTTTAGGACGTATGCCGGAATTGGGCTGGAAATACCGGTTTTGGGATTCTGCACAGAAAGGGTTTGCAAACCGCTGAATCCACACGTGAGTTTTACTCTGCCAGTGGAATGCACACATTGACAACCATTCAGTTAGATAGCTCCGTTTTGGTTTTAGAAGCAGATAGTTCTCTGTACAGCCTATGGTCCCATTCACTCGGGAATATCCCAACGCAGTTCCTAGAAGAAACGTGTTTCTGACTCGCTGAATCTCAACATAGATTCAACTCTCTTAGGTGAACGAACGCACAGCGGAGCAGTTTCAAGGAAACGTTTCTCCTGAGTTTTAGACGAAGTTTCCTGCGGTTTAGTACGTATGCCGACATTGGGCTGGAAATACCGGTATTGGGATTCTGCACAGAAAGGGTTTGTAAACCGCTGAATCCACACCTCAGTTTAACTCTGTCAGTTGAATGCACACATTGACAACCATTCAGTTAGATAGCTCCGTTTTGGTTTTAGAAGCAGATACTTCTCTGTACAGCCTATGATCCCAATCACTCGGGAATATCCCAACAGAGCTCCTAGAAGAAACGTGTTTCTGACTCGCTGAATCTCAACATAGATTCAACTCTCTTAGGTGAACAAGCGCACAGCAGAGCAGTTTCAAGGAAACGTTTCTCCTGAGCTTTAGACGAAATTTCCTGCGGTTTAGTACGTATGCCGGCATTGGGCTGGAAATACCGGTTTTGGGATTCTGCAAAGAAAGGGTTTGCAAACCGCTGAATCCACACGTGAGTTTAACTCTGTCAGTTGAATGCACACATTGACAACCATTCAGTTAGATAGCTCCGTTTTGGTTTTAGAAGCAGATATGTCTCTGTACAGCCTATGGTCCCATTCACTCGGGAATATCCCAACGCAGCTCCTAGAAGAAACGTGTTTCTGACTCGCTGAATCTCTACATATATTCAACTCTCTTAGGTGAACGAACGCACTGCAGAGCAGTTTCAAGGAAACGTTTCTCCTGAGTTTTAGACGAAGTTTCTGGCGGTTTAGTACGTATGCCGTCATTGGGCTGGAAATACCGGTATTGGGATTCTGCACAGAAAGGGTTTGCAAACCGCTGAATCCACACGTGAGTTTAACTCTGTCATTTGAATGCACACATTGACAACCATTCAGTTAGATTGCTCCGTTTTGGTTTTAGAAGCAGATATTTCTCTGTACAGCCTATGGTCCCATTCACTCGGGAATATACCAACACAGCTCCTAGAAGAATCGTGTTTCTGACTCGCTGAATCTCAACATAGATTCAACTCTCTTAGGTGAACGAACGCACAGCAGAGCAGTTTCAAGGAAACGTTTCTCCTGAGATTTAGACGAAGTTTCCTGAAGTTTAGTACGTATGCCGGCATTGGGATGGAAATACCAGGTTTGGGATTCTGCACAGAAACGGTTTGCAAACCGCTGAATGCACACGTGAGTTTAACTCTGTCAGTTGAATGCACACATTGACAACCATTCAGTTAGATAGCTCCGTTTTGGTTTTAGAAGCAGATATTTCTCTGTACAGCCTATGGTCCCATTCACTCGGGTATATCCCAACGCACCTCCTAGAAGAAACGTGTTTCTGACTCGAGGAGTCTCAACATAGATTCAACTCGCTTAGGTGAACGAACTCACAGCAGAGCAGTCTCAAGGAAACGTTTCTCCTGAGTTTTAGACGAAGTTTACTGCTGTTTAGGACTTATGCCTGCATTGGGCTGGAAATACCGGTTTTGGGATTCTGCACAGAAAGGGTTTGCAAACCGCTGAATCCACACGTGAGTTTAACAATGTCAGTTGAATGCACACATTGACAACCATTCAATTAGATAGCTCCGTTTTGGTTTTAGAAGCAGATATTTCTGTGTTCAGCCTATGGTCCCATTCACTCGGGAATCTCCCAACGCAGCTCCTAGAAGAAACGTGTTTCTGACTCGAGGAGTCTCAACATAGATTCAACTCTCTTAGGTGAACGAACGCACAGCAGAGCAGTTTCAAGGAAACGTTTCTCCTGAGTTTCAGACGAAGTTTCCTGCGGTTTAGTACGTATGCCGGCATTGGGATGGAAATACGGGTATTGGGATTCTGCACAGAAAGGGTTTGCAAACCGCTGAATCCACACGTCAGTTTATCTCTGTCAGTTGAATGCACACATTGACAACCATTCAGTTAGATAGCTCCGTTTTGGTTTTAGAAGCATATATTTCTCTGTACAGCCTATGGTCCCATTCACTCGGGAATATCCCAACACAGCTCCTAGAAGAATCGTGATTCTGACTCGCTGAATCTCAACATACATTCAACTCTCTTAGGTGAACGATCGCACAGCAGAGCAGTTTCAAGGAAACGATTCTCCTGAGTTTTAGACCAAGTTTACTGCTTTTTAGTACGTATGCCGGCATTGGGATGGAAATACCGGTTTTGGGATTCTGCACAGAAACGGTTTGCAAACCGCTGAATGCACACGTGAGTTTAACTCTGTCAGCTGAATGCGCACATTGACAAGCATTCTGTTAGATAGCTCCGTTTTGGTTTTAGAAGCAGATATTTCTCTGTACAGCCTATGGTCCCATTCACTCGGGAATATCCCAACACAGCTCCTAGAAGAATCGTGATTCTGACTCGATGAATCTCAACATAGATTCACCTCTCTTAGGTGAACGAACGCACAGCAGAGCAGTTTCAAGGAAACGTTTCTCCTGAGATTTACCCGAAGTTTCCTGCGGTTTAGTACGTATGCCGGCATTGGGCTGGAAATACCGGTTTTGGGATTCTGCACAGAAAGGGTTTGCAAACCGCTGAATCCACACGTGAGTTTAACTCTGTCAGTTGAATGCGCACATTGACAACCATTCTGTTAGACAGCTCCGTTTTGGTTTTAGTAGCAGATATTTCGCTGTACAGCCTATGGTCCCTTTCACTCGCGAATATCCCAACGCAGCTCCTAGAAGAAACGTGTTTCTGACTCGCTGAATCTCAACATAGATTCAACTCTCTTATGTGAACGAATGCACAGCAGAGCAGTTTCAAGGAAACCTTTCTCCTGAGTTTAGACGAAGTTTCCTGCGGTTTAGGGCGTGTGCCGGCGTTGGGCTGGAAATACCGGTTTTGGGATTCTGCACAGAAAGGGTTTGCAAACCGCTGAATCCACCCGTGAGTTTTACTCTGTCAGTTGAATGCACACATTGACAACCATTCAGTAAGATAGCTCCGTTTTGGTTTTAGAAGCAGATATTTCTCTGTACATCCTATGGTCCCATTCACTCGGGAATATCCCAACGCAGCTCCTAGAAGAAACGTGTTTCTGACTCGCTGAATCTCAACATAGATTCAACTCTCTTAGGTGAACGAACACACAGCAGAGCAGTTTCAAGGAAACGTTTCTCCTGAGTTTTAGACGAAGTTTCCTGCGGTTTAGGACGTATGCCGGCATTGGGCTGGAAATCCCGGTTTTGGGATTCTGCACAGAAAGGGTTTTCAAACCGCTGAATCCACACGTGAGTTTAACTCTGTCAGTTGAATGCACACATTGACAACCATTCAGTTAGATAGCTCCGTTTTGGTTTTAGAAGCAGATAGTTCTCTGTACAGCCTATGGTCCCATTCACTCGGGAATATCCCAACGCAGCTCCTAGAAGAAACGTGTTTCTGACTCGCTGAATCTCAACATAGATTCAACTGTCTTAGGTGAACGAACTCACAGCAGAGCAGTTTCAAGGAAACGTTTCTCCTGAGTTTTATACGAAATTTCCTGCGGTTTAGTACGTATGCCGTCATTGGGCTGGAAATACCGGTTTTGGGATTCTGCAAAGAAAGGGTTTGCCAACCGCTGAATCCACACGTGAGTTTAACTCTGTCAGTTGAATGCACACATTGACAGCCATTCAGTTAGATAGCTCCGTTTTGGTTTAAAAGCAGATATTTCTCTGTACAGCCTATGGTCCCATTCACTCGGGAATATCAAAACGCAGCTCCTAGAAGAAACGTGTTTCTGACTCGCTGAATCTCAACATAGATTCAACTCTCTTACGTGAACGAACGCACAGCAGAGCAGTTTCAAGGAAACGTTTCTCCTGATTTTTAGATGAGGTTTCCGGCGGTTTAGTACGTATGCCGGCATTGGGCTGGAAATACCGGTATTGGGATTCTGCACAGAAAGGGTTTGCAAACCGCTGAATCCAAACCTGAGTTTAACTCTGTCAGTTGAATGCACACATTGACAACCATTCAGTTAGATAGCTCCGTTTTGGTTTTAGAAGAAGGTATTTCTCTGTACAGCCTATTGTCCCATTCACTCGGGAATATCCCAATACAGCTCCTAGAGGAAACGTGTTTCTGACTCGCTGAATCTCAACGTAGATTCAACTCTCTTAGTTGAACGAACGCACAGCAGAGCAGTTTCAAGGAAAAGTTTCTCCTGAGTTTTAGACGAAGTTTCCTGAGGTTTAGTACGTATGCCGGCATTGGGATGGAAATACCGGTTTTGTGATTCTGCACAGAAAGGGTGTGCAAACCGCTGAATCCACACGTGAGTTTACCTCTGTCAGTTGAATGCACACATTGACAACCATTTTGTTATACAGCTCCGTTTTGGGTTTAGAAGCAGATATTTCGCTGTACAGGCTATGGTCCCATTCACTCGGGAATATCCCAACGCAGCTGCTAGAAGAAACGTTTTTCTGACTCGCTGAATCTCAACATAGATTCAATTCTCTTAGATGAACGAAAGCACAGCGGAGCAGTTTCAAGGAAACGTTTCTCCTGAGTTTTAGACGAAGTTTACTGCGGTTTAGTACGTATGCCGGCATTGGGATGGAAATACCGGTTTTGGGATTCTGCACAGAAACGGTTTGCAAACCGCTGAATGGACACGTGAGTTTAACTCTGTCAGTTGAATGCGCACATTGACAAGCATTCAGTTAGATAGCTCCGTTTTGGTTTTAGAAGCAGATATTTCTCTGTACAGCCTATGGTCACATTCACTCGGGAATATCCCAACGCAGCTCCTAGAAGAAACGTGTTTCTGACTCGCTGAATCTCAACATAGATTCAACTCTCTTAGGTGAACGAATACACAGCAGAGCAGTTTCAAGGAAACCTTTCTCCTGAGTTTTAGACGAAGTTTCCTGCGGTTTAGGACGTATGGCGGAATTGGGCTGGAAATACCGGTTTTGGGATTCTGCACAGAAAGGGTTTGCAAACCGCTGAATCCACACGTGAGTTTTACTCTGCCAGTTGAATGCACACATTGACAACCATTCAGTTAGATAGCTCCGTTTTGGTTTTAGAAGCAGATAGTTCTCTGTACAGCCTATGGTCCCATTCACTCGGGAATATCCCAACGCAGTTCCTAGAAGAAACGTGTTTCTGACTCGCTGAATCTCAACATAGATTCAACTCTCTTACGTGAACGAACGCACAGCGGAGCAGTTTCAAGGAAACGTTTCTCCTGAGTTTTAGACGAAGTTTCCTGCGGTTTAGTACGTATGCCGGCATTGGGCTGGAAATACCGGTATTGGGATTCTGCACAGAAAGGGTTTGTAAACCGCTGAATCCACACGTCAGTTTAACTCTGTCAGTTGAATGCACACATTGATAACCATTCAGTTAGATAGCTCCGTTTTGGTTTTAGAAGCAGATATTTCTCTGTACATCTTATGATCCCAATCACTCGGGAGTATCCCAACAGAGCTCCTAGAAGAAACGTGTTTCTGACTCGCTGAATCTCAACATAGATTCAACTCTCTTAGGTGAACAAGCGCACAGCAGAGCAGTTTCAAGGAAACGTTTCTCCTGAGCTTTAGACGAAGTTTCCTGCGGTTTAGGACGTATGCCGGCATTGGGCTGGAAATACCGGTTTTGGGATTCTGCAAAGAAAGGGTTTGCAAACCGCTGAATCCACACGTGAGTTTAACTCTGTCAGTTGAATGCACACATTGACAACCATTCAGTTAGATAGCTCCGTTTTGGTTTTAGAAGCAGATATTTCTCTGTACAGCCTATGGTCCCATTCACTCGGGAATATCCCAACGCAGCTCCTAGAAGAAACGTGTTTCTGACTCGCTGAATCTCTACATAGATTCAACTCTCTTAGGTGAACGAACGCATTGCAGAGCAGTTTCAAGGAAACGTTTCTCCTGAGTTTTAGACGAAGTTTCCTGCGGTTTAGTACGTATGCCAGCATTGGGATGGAAATACCGGTTTTGTGATTCTGCACAGAAACGGTGTGCAAACCGCTGAATCCACACGTGAGTTTACCTCTGTCAGTTGAATGCACACATTGACAACCATTTTGTTAGACAGCTCCGTTTTGGTTTTAGAAGCAGATATTTCGCTGTACAGGCTATGGTCCCATTCACTCGGGAATATCCCAACGCAGCTCCTAGAAGAAACGTGTTTCTGACTCGCTGAATCTCAACATAGATTCAACTCTCTTAGGTGAACGAACGCACAGCAGAGCAGTTTCAAGGAAACGATTCTCCTGAGTTTTAGACCAAGTTTACTGCTGTTTAGTACGTATGCCGGCATTGGGATGGAAATACCGGTTTTGGGATTCTGCACAGAAACGGTTTGCAAACCGCTGAATGCACACGTGAGTTTAACTCTGTCAGTTGAATGCGCACATTGACAACCATTCAGTTAGATAGCTCCGTTTTGGTTTTAGAAGCAGATATTTCTCTGTACAGCCTATGGTCCCATTCACTCGGGAATATCCCAACGCAGCTCCTAGAAGAAACGTGTTTCTGACTCGCTGAATCTCAACATAGATTCAACTCTCTTAGGTGAACGAATACACAGCAGAGCAGTTTCAAGGAAACCTTTCTCCTGAGTTTTAGACGAAGTTTCCTGCGGTTTAGAACGTATGCCGGACTTGGGCTGGAAATACCGGTTTTGGGATTCTGCACAGAAAGGGTTTGCAAACCGCTGAATCCACACGTCAGTTTAACTCTGTCAGTTGAATGCACACATTGACAACCATTCAGTTAGATAGCTCCGTTTTGGTTTTAGAAGCAGATATTTCTCTGTACAGCCTATGGTCCCATTCACTCGGGAATATCCCAACGCAGCTCCTAGAAGAAACGTGTTTCTGACTCGCTGAATGTCTACATAGATTCAACTCTCTAAGGTGAACGAACGCACTGCAGAGCAGTTTCAAGGAAACGTTTCTCCTGAGTTTTAGACGAAGTTTCTGGCGGTTTAGTACGTATGCCGGCATTGGGCTGGAAATACCGGTATTGGGATTCTGCACAGAAAGGGTTTGCCAACCGCTGAATCCACACGTGAGTTTAACTCTGTCAGTTGAATGCACACATTGACAGCCATTCAGTTAGATAGCTCCGTTTTGGTTTTAGAAGCAGATATTTCTCTGTACAGCCTATCGTCCCATTCACTCGGGAATATCCCAACACAGCTCCTAGAAGAATCGTGTTTCTGACTCGCTGAATCTCAACATAGATTCAACTCTCTTAGGTGAACGAACGCACAGCAGAGCAGTTTCAAGGAAACGTTTCTCCTGAGATTTAGACGAAGTTTCCTGAAGTTTAGTACGTATGCCGGCATTGGGATGGAAATACCGGGTTTGGGATTCTGCACAGAAACGGTTTGCAAACCGCTGAATGCACACGTGAGTTTAACTCTGTCAGTTGAATGCACACATTGACAACCATTCAGTTAGATAGCTCCGTTTTGGTTTTAGAAGCAGATATTTCTCTGTTCAGCCTATGGTCCCATTCACTCGGGAATCTCCCAACGCAGCTCCTAGAAGAAACGTGTTTCTGACTCGAGGAGTCTCAACATAGATTCAACTCTCTTAGGTGAACGAACTCACAGCAGAGGAGTTTCAAGGAAACGTTTCTCCTGAGTTTTAGACGAAGTTTACTGCGGTTTAAGACGTATGCCTGCATTGGCCTGGAAATACCGGTTTTGGGATTCTGCACAGAAAGGGTTTGCAAACCGCTGAATCCACACGTGAGTTTACCACTGTCAGTTGAATGCACACATTGACAACCATTGAGTTAGATCGCTCCGTTTTGGTTTTAGAAGCAGATATTTCTCTGTACAGCCTATGGTCCCATTCATTCGGGAATATCCCAACGCAGCTCCTAGAAGAAACGTGTTTCTGATTCGCTGAATCTCAACATAGATTCAACTCTCTTAGGTGAACGAAAGCACAGCAGAGCAGTTTCAAGGAAACGTTTCTCCTGAGCTTTAGACGAAGTTTCCTGCGGTTTAGTGCGTATGCCGGCATTGGGCTGGAAATACCGGTTTTGGGATTCTGCAAAGAAAGGGTTTGCAAACCGCTGAATCCACTCGTGAGTTTAACTCTGTCAGTTGAATGCACACATTGACAACCATTCAGTTAGACAGCTCCGTTTTGGTTTTAGAAGCAGATATTTCTCTGTACAGCCTATGGTCCCATTCACTCGGGAATATCCCAACACAGCTCCTAAAGAATCGTGATTCTGACTCGCTGAATCTCAACATAGATTCAACTCTCTTAGGTGAACGAACGCACAGCAGAGCAGTTTCAAGGAAACGTTTCTCCTGAGATTTACCCGAAGTTTCCTGAAGTTTAGTACGTAAGCCGGCATTGGGATGGAAATACCGGGTTTGGGATTCTGCACAGAAACGGTTTGCAAACCGCTGAATGCACACGTGAGTTTAACTCTGTCAGTTGAATGCACACATTGACAACCATTCAGTTAGATAGCTCCGTTTTGGTTTTAGAAGCAGATATTTCTCTGTACAGCCTATGGTCCCATTCACTCGGGAATATCCCAACGAAGCTCCTAGAAGAAACGTGTTTCTGACTCGCTGAATCTCAACATAGATTCAATTCTCTTAGATGAACGAAAGCACAGCAGAGCAGTTTCAAGGAAACCTTTCTCCTGAGTTTTAGACGAAGTTTACTGCGGTTTAGTACGTATGCGGGCATTGGGATGGAAATACCGGTTTTGGGATTCTGCACAGAAACGGTTTGCAAACCGCTGAATGCACACGTGAGTTTAACTCTGTCAGTTTAATGCGCACATTGACAAGCATTCAGTTAGATAGCTCCGTTTTGGTTTTAGAAGCAGATATTACTCTGTACAGCCTATGGTCCCATTCACTCGGGAATATCCCAACGCAGCAACTAGAAGAAACGTGTTTCTGACTCGCTGAATCTCAACATAGATTCAACTCTCTTAGGTGAACGAATACATAGCAGAGCAGTTTCAAGGAAACCTTTCTCCTGAGTTTTAGACGAAGTTTCCTGCGGTTTAGTACGTATGCCGGAATTGGGCTGGAAATACCGGTTTTGGGATTCTGCACAGAAAGGGTTTGCAAACCGCTGAATCCACACGTGAGTTTAACTCTGTCAGTTGAATGCACACATTGACAACCATTCAGTTAGATAGCTCCGTTTTGGTTTTAGAAGCAGATATTTCTCTGTACAGCCTATGGTCCCATTCACTCGGGAATATCAAAACGCAGCTCCTAGAAGAAACGTGTTTCTGATTCGCTGAATCTCAACATAGATTCATCTCTCTTAGGTGAACGAAAGCACAGCAGAGCAGTTTCAAGGAAACGTTTCTCCTGAGCTTTAGACGAAGTTTCCTGTGGTTTAGGACGTATGCCGTCATTGGGCTGGAAATACCGGTTTTGGGATTCTGCAAAGAAAGGGTTTGCAAACCGCTGAATCCACTCGTGAGTTTAACTCTGTCAGTTGAATGCAGACATTGAAAACCATTCAGTTAGACAGCTCCGTTTTGGTTTTAGAAGCAGATATTTCTCTGTACAGCCTATGGTTCCATTCACTCGGGAATATCCCAACACAGCTCCTAAAGAATCGTGATTCTGACTCGCTGAATCTCAACATAGATTCAACTCTCTTAGGTGAACGAACGCACAGCAGAGCAGTTTCAAGGAAACGTTTCTCCTGAGATTTACCCGAAGTTTCCTGAAGTTTAGTACGTAAGCCGGCATTGGGATGGAAATACCGGGTTTGGGATTCTGCACAGAAACGGTTTGCAAACCGCTGAATGCACACGTGAGTTTAACTCTGTCAGTTGAATGCACACATTGACCACCATTCAGTTAGATAGCTCCGTTTTGGTTTTAGAAGCAGATATTTCTCTGTACAGCCTATGGTCCCATTCACTCGGGAATATCCCAACGAAGCTCCTAGAAGAAACGTGTTTCTGACTCGCTGAATCTCAACATAGATTCAACTCTCTTAGATGAACGAAAGCACAGGAGAGCAGTTTCAAGGAAACGTTTCTCCTGAGTTTTAGACGAAGTTTACTGCGGTTTAGTACGTATGCCGGCATTGGGATGGAAATACCGGTTTTGGGATTCTGCACAGAAACGGTTTGCAAACCGCTGAATGCACACGTGAGTTTAACTCTGTCAGTTGAATGCGCACATTGACAAGCATTCAGTTACATAGCTCCGTTTTGGTTTTAGAAGCAGATATTTCTCTGTACAGCCTATGGTCCCATTCACTCGGGAATATCCCAACATAGCTCCTAGAAGAAACGTGTTTCTGACTCGCTGAATCTCAACATAGATTCAACTCTCTTAGGTGAACGAACGCACAGCGGAGCAGTTTCAAGGAAACGTTTCTCCTGAGTTTTAGACGAAGTTTCCTGCGGTTTAGGACGTATGCCGGAATTGGGCTGGAAATACCGGTTTTGGGATTCTGCACAGAAAGGGTTTGCAAACCGCTGAATCCACACGTGAGTTTTACTCTGCCAGTTGAATGCACACATTGACAACCATTCATTTAGATAGCTCCGTTTTGGTTTTAGAAGCAGATAGTTCTCTGTACAGCCTATGGTCCCATTCACTCGGGAATATCCCAACGCAGTTCCTAGAAGAAACGTGTTTCTGACTCGCTGAATCTCAACATAGATTCAACTCTCTTACGTGAACGAACGCACAGCGGAGCAATTTCAAGGAAACGTTTCTCCTGAGTTTTAGACGAAGTTTCCTGCGGTTTAGTACGTATGCCGGCATTGGGCTGGAAATACCGGTATTGGGATTCTGCACAGAAAGGGTTTGTAAACCGCTGAATCCACACGACAGTTTAACTCTGTCAGTTGAATGCACACATTGACAACCATTCAGTTAGATAGCTCCGTTTTGGTTTTAGAAGCAGATATTTCTCTGTACAGCCTATGATCCCAATCACTCGGGAATATCCCAACAGAGCTCCTAGAAGAAACGTGTTTCTGACTCGCTGAATCTCAACATAGATTCAACTCTCTTAGGTGAACAAGCGCACAGCAGAGCAGTTTCAAGGAAACGTTTCTCCTGAGCTTTAGACGAAGTTTCCTGCGGTTTAGTACGTATGCCGGCATTGGGCTGGAAATACCGGTTTTGGGATTCTGCAAAGAAAGGGTTTGCAAACCGCTGAATCCACACGTGAGTTTAACTCTGTCAGTTGAATGCACACATTGACAACCATTCAGTTAGATAGCTCCGTTTTGGTTTTAGAAGCAGATATTTCTCTGTACCGCCTATGGTCCCATTCACTCGGGAATATCCCAACGCAGCTCCTAGAAGAAACGTGTTTCTGACTCGCTGTATCTCTAGATAGATTCAACTCTCTTAGGTGAACGAACGCACTGCAGAGCAGTTTCAAGGAAACGTTTCTCCTGAGTTTTAGACGAAGTTTACTGCGGTTTAGTACGTATGCCAGCATTGGGCTGGAAATACCGGTTTTGGGATTCTGCACAGAAAGTGTTTGCAAACCGCTGAATCCACACGGGAGTTTAACTCTGTCAGTTGAATGCACACATTGACAACCATTCTGTTAGACAGCTCCGTTTTGGTTTGAGAAGCAGATATTTCGCTGTACAGCCTATGGTCCCATTCACTCGGGAATATCCCAACGCAGCTCCTAGAAGAAACGTGTTTCTGACTCGCTGAATCTCAACGTAGATTCAACTCTCTTAGTTGAACGAACGCACCGCAGAGCAGTTTCAAGGAAACGTTTCTCCTGAGTTTTAGACGAAGTTTCCTGCGGTTTAGTACGTATGCCGGCATTGGGATGGAAATACCGGTTTTGTGATTCTGCACAGAAAGGGTGTGCAAACCGCTGAATCCACACGTGAGTTTAACTCTGTCAGTTGAATGCGCACATTGACAACCATTCTGTTAGACAGCTCCGTTTTGGTTTTAGTAGCAGATATTTCGCTGTACAGCCTATGGTCCCTTTCACTCGCGAATATCCCAACGCAGCTCCTAGAAGAAACGTGTTTCTGACTCGCTGAATCTCAACATAGATTCAACTCTCTTATGTGAACGAATCAACAGCTGAGCAGTTTCAAGGAAACCTTTCTCCTGAGTTTAGACGAAGTTTCCTGCGGTTTAGGGCGTGTGCCGGCGTTGGGCTGCAAATACCGGTTTTGGGATTCTGCACAGAAAGGGTTTGCAAACCGCTGAATCCACCCGTGAGTTTTACTCTGTCAGTTGAATGCACACATTGACAACCATTCAGTAAGATAGCTCCGTTTTGGTTTTAGAAGCAGATATTTCTCTGTACAGCCTATGGTCCCATTCACTCGGGAATATCCCAACGCAGCTCCTAGAAGAAACGTGTTTCTGACTCGCTGAATCTCAACATAGATTCAACTCTCTTAGGTGAACGAACACACAGCAGAGCAGTTTCAAGGAAACGTTTCTCCTGAGTTTTAGACGAAGTTTCCTGCGGTTTAGGACGTATGCCGGCATTGGGCTGGAAATACCGGTTTTGGGATTCTGCACAGAAAGGGTTTGCAAACCGCTGAATCCACACGTGAGTTTAACTCTGTCAGTTGAATGCACGCATTGACAACCATTCAGTTAGATAGCTCCGTTTTGGTTTTAGAAGCAGATATTTCTCTGTACAGCCTATGGTCCCATTCACTCGGGAATATCCCAACGAAGCTCCTAGAAGAAACGTGTTTCTGACTCGCTGAATCTCAACATAGATTCAACTCTCTTAGATGAACGAAAGCACAGGAGAGCAGTTTCAAGGAAACGTTTCTCCTGAGTTTTAGACGAAGTTTACTGCGGTTTAGTACGTATGCCGGCATTGGGATGGAAATACCGGTTTTGGGATTCTGCACAGAAACGGTTTGCAAACCGCTGAATGCACACGTGAGTTTAACTCTGTCAGTTGAATGCGCACATTGACAAGCATTCAGTTACATAGCTCCGTTTTGGTTTTAGAAGCAGATAGTTCTCTGTACAGCCTATGGTCCCATTCACTCGGGAATATCCCAACGCAGTTCCTAGAAGAAACGTGTTTCTGACTCGCTGAATCTCAACATAGATTCAACTCTCTTACGTGAACGAACGCACAGCGGAGCAGTTTCAAGGAAACGTTTCTCCTGAGTTTTAGACGAAGTTTCCTGCGGTTTAGTACGTATGCCGGCATTGGGCTGGAAATACCGGTATTGGGATTCTGCACAGAAAGGGTTTGTAAACCGCTGAATCCACACGACAGTTTAACTCTGTCAGTTGAATGCACACATTGACAACCATTCAGTTAGATAGCTCCGTTTTGGTTTTAGAAGCAGATATTTCTCTGTACAGCCTATGATCCCAATCACTCGGGAATATCCCAACAGAGCTCCTAGAAGAAACGTGTTTCTGACTCGCTGAATCTCAACATAGATTCAACTCTCTTAGGTGAACAAGCGCACAGCAGAGCAGTTTCAAGGAAACGTTTCTCCTGAGCTTTAGACGAAGTTTCCTGCGGTTTAGTACGTATGCCGGCATTGGGCTGGAAATACCGGTTTTGGGATTCTGCAAAGAAAGGGTTTGCAAACCGCTGAATCCACCCGTGAGTTTTACTCTGTCAGTTGAATGCACACATTGACAACCATTCAGTTAGATAGCTCCGTTTTGGTTTTAGAAGCAGATATTTCTCTGTACCGCCCATGGTCCCATTCACTCGGGAATATCCCAACGCAGCTCCTAGAAGAAACGTGTTTCTGACTCGCTGTATCTCTAGATAGATTCAACTCTCTTAGGTGAACGAACGCACTGCAGAGCAGTTTCAAGGAAACGTTTCTCCTGAGTTTCAGACGAAGTTTCCTGCGGTTTAGTACGTATGCCGGCATTGGGATGGAAATACGGGTATTGGGATTCTGCACAGAAAGGGTTTGCAAACCGCTGAATCCACACGTCAGTTTATCTCTGTCAGTTGAATGCACACATTGACAACCATTCAGTTAGATAGCTCCGTTTTGGTTTTAGAAGCAGATATTTCTCTGTACAGCCTATGGTCCCATTCACTCGGGAATATCCCAACACAGCTCCTAGAAGAATCGTGATTCTGACTCGCTGAATCTCAACATACATTCAACTCTCTTAGGTGAACGATCGCACAGCAGAGCAGTTTCAAGGAAACGATTCTCCTGAGTTTTAGACCAAGTTTACTGCTTTTTAGTACGTATGCCGGCATTGGGATGGAAATACCGGTTTTGGGATTCTGCACAGAAACGGTTTGCAAACCGCTGAATGCACACGTGAGTTTAACTCTGTCAGCTGAATGCGCACATTGACAAGCATTCTGTTAGATAGCTCCGTTTTGGTTTTAGAAGCAGATATTTCTCTGTACAGCCTATGGTCCCATACACTCGGGAATATCCCAACACAGCTCCTAGAAGAATCGTGATTCTGACTCGATGAATCTCAACATAGATTCACCTCTCTTAGGTGAACGAACGCACAGCAGAGCAGTTTCAAGGAAACGTTTCTCCTGAGATTTACCCGAAGTTTCCTGCGGTTTAGTACGTATGCCGGCATTGGGCTGGAAATACCGGTTTTGGGATTCTGCACAGAAAGGGTTTGCAAACCGCTGAATCCACACGTGAGTTTAAATCTGTCAGTTGAATGCGCACATTGACAACCATTCTGTTAGACAGCTCCGTTTTGGTTTTAGTAGCAGATATTTCGCTGTACAGCCTATGGTCCCTTTCACTCGCGAATATCCCAACGCAGCTCCTAGAAGAAACGTGTTTCTGACTCGCTGAATCTCAACATAGATTCAACTCTCTTATGTGAACGAATGCACAGCAGAGCAGTTTCAAGGAAACCTTTCTCCTGAGTTTAGACGAAGTTTCCTGCGGTTTAGGGCGTGTGCCGGCGTTGGGCTGGAAATACCGGTTTTGGGATTCTGCACAGAAAGGGTTTGCAAACCGCTGAATCCACCCGTGAGTTTTACTCTGTCAGTTGAATGCACACATTGACAACCATTCAGTAAGATAGCTCCGTTTTGGTTTTAGAAGCAGATATTTCTCTGTACAGCCTATGGTCCCATTCACTCGGGAATATCCCAACGCAGCTCCTAGAAGAAACGTGTTTCTGACTCGCTGAATCTCAACATAGATTCAACTCTCTTAGGTGAACGAACACACAGCAGAGCAGTTTCAAGGAAACGTTTCTCCTGAGTTTTAGACGAAGTTTCCTGCGGTTTAGGACGTATGCCGGCATTGGGCTGGAAATCCCGGTTTTGGGATTCTGCACAGAAAGGGTTTTCAAACCGCTGAATCCTCACGTGAGTTTAACTCTGTCAGTTGAATGCACACATTGACAACCATTCAGTTAGATAGCTCCGTTTTGGTTTTAGAAGCAGATAGTTCTCTGTACAGCCTATGGTCCCATTCACTCGGGAATATCCCAACGCAGCTCCTAGAAGAAACGTGTTTCTGACTCGCTGAATCTCAACATAGATTCAACTGTCTTAGGTGAACGAACTCACAGCAGAGCAGTTTCAAGGAAACGTTTCTCCTGAGTTTTAGACGAAATTTCCTGCGGTTTAGTACGTATGCCGTCATTGGGCTGGAAATACCGGTTTTGGGATTCTGCAAAGAAAGGGTTTGCCAACCGCTGAATCCACACGTGAGTTTAACTCTGTCAGTTGAATGCACACATTGACAGCCATTCAGTTAGATAGCTCCGTTTTGGTTTAAAAGCAGATATTTCTCTGTACAGCCTATGGTCCCATTCACTCGGGAATATCAAAACGCAGCTCCTAGAAGAAACGTGTTTCTGACTCGCTGAATCTCAACATAGATTCAACTCTCTTACGTGAACGAACGCACAGCAGAGCAGTTTCAAGGAAACGTTTCTCCTGATTTTTAGATGAGGTTTCCGGCGGTTTAGTACGTATGCCGGCATTGGGCTGGAAATACCGGTATTGGGATTCTGCACAGAAAGGGTTTGCAAACCGCTGAATCCAAACCTGAGTTTAACTCTGTCAGTTGAATGCACACATTGACAACCATTCAGTTAGATAGCTCCGTTTTGGTTTTAGAAGAAGGTATTTCTCTGTACAGCCTATTGTCCCATTCACTCGGCAATATCCCAATACAGCTCCTAGAGGAAACGTGTTTCTGACTCGCTGAATCTCAACGTAGATTCAACTCTCTTAGTTGAACGAACGCACAGCAGAGCAGTTTCAAGGAAAAGTTTCTCCTGAGTTTTAGACGAAGTTTCCTGAGGTTTAGTACGTATGCCGGCATTGGGATGGAAATACCGGTTTTGTGATTCTGCACAGAAAGGGTGTGCAAACCGCTGAATCCACACGTGAGTTTACCTCTGTCAGTTGAATGCACACATTGACAACCATTTTGTTATACAGCTCCGTTTTGGGTTTAGAAGCAGATATTTCGCTGTACAGGCTATGGTCCCATTCACTCGGGAATATCCCAACGCAGCTGCTAGAAGAAACGTGTTTCTGACGCGCTGAATCTCAACATAGATTCAATTCTCTTAGATGAACGAAAGAACAGCGGAGCAGTTTCAAGGAAACGTTTCTCCTGAGTTTTAGACGAAGTTTACTGCGGTTTAGTACGTATGCCGGCATTGGGATGGAAATACCGGTTTTGGGATTCTGCACAGAAACGGTTTGCAAACCGCTGAATGGACACGTGAGTTTAACTCTGTCAGTTGAATGCGCACATTGACAAGCATTCAGTTAGATAGCTCCGTTTTGGTTTTAGAAGCAGATATTTCTCTGTACAGCCTATGGTCACATTCACTCGGGAATATCCCAACGCAGCTCCTAGAAGAAACGTGTTTCTGACTCGCTGAATCTCAACATAGATTCAACTCTCTTAGGTGAACGAATACACAGCAGAGCAGTTTCAAGGAAACCTTTCTCCTGAGTTTTAGACGAAGTTTCCTGCGGTTTAGGACGTATGGCGGAATTGGGCTGGAAATACCGGTTTTGGGATTCTGCACAGAAAGGGTTTGCAAACCGCTGAATCCACACGTGAGTTTTACTCTGCCAGTTGAATGCACACATTGACAACCATTCAGTTAGATAGCTCCGTTTTGGTTTTAGAAGCAGATAGTTCTCTGTACAGCCTATGGTCCCATTCACTCGGGAATATCCCAACGCAGTTCCTAGAAGAAACGTGTTTCTGACTCGCTGAATCTCAACATAGATTCAACTCTCTTACGTGAACGAACGCACAGCGGAGCAGTTTCAAGGAAACGTTTCTCCTGAGTTTTAGACGAAGTTTCCTGCGGTTTAGTACGTATGCCGGCATTGGGCTGGAAATACCGGTTTTGTGATTCTGCACAGAAACGGTGTGCAAACCGCTGAATCCACACGTGAGTTTACCTCTGTCAGTTGAATGCACACATTGACAACCATTTTGTTAGACAGCTCCGTTTTGGTTTTAGAAGCAGATATTTCGCTGTACAGGCTATGGTCCCATTCACTCGGGAATATCCCAACGCAGCTCCTAGAAGAAACGTGTTTCTGACTCGCTGAATCTCAACATAGATTCAACTCTCTTAGGTGAACGAACGCACAGCAGAGCAGTTTCAAGGAAACGATTCTCCTGAGTTTTAGACCAAGTTTACTGCTGTTTAGTACGTATGCCGGCATTGGGATGGAAATACCGGTTTTGGGATTCTGCACAGAAACGGTTTGCAAACCGCTGAATGCACACGTGAGTTTAACTCTGTCAGTTGAATGCGCACATTGACAACCATTCAGTTAGATAGCTCCGTTTTGGTTTTAGAAGCAGATATTTCTCTGTACAGCCTATGGTCCCATTCACTCGGGAATATCCCAACGCAGCTCCTAGAAGAAACGTGTTTCTGACTCGCTGAATCTCAACATAGATTCAACTCTCTTAGGTGAACGAATACACAGCAGAGCAGTTTCAAGGAAACCTTTCTCCTGAGTTTTAGACGAAGTTTCCTGCGGTTTAGAACGTATGCCGGACTTGGGCTGGAAATACCGGTTTTGGGATTCTGCACAGAAAGGGTTTGCAAACCGCTGAATCCACACGTCAGTTTAACTCTGTCAGTTGAATGCACACATTGACAACCATTCAGTTAGATAGCTCCGTTTTGGTTTTAGAAGCAGATATTTCTCTGTACAGCCTATGGTCCCATTCACTCGGGAATATCCCAACGCAGCTCCTAGAAGAAACGTGTTTCTGACTCGCTGAATGTCTACATAGATTCAACTCTCTTAGGTGAACGAACGCACTGCAGAGCAGTTTCAAGGAAACGTTTCTCCTGAGTTTTAGACGAAGTTTCTGGCGGTTTAGTACGTATGCCGGCATTGGGCTGGAAATACCGGTATTGGGATTCTGCACAGAAAGGGTTTGCCAACCGCTGAATCCACACGTGAGTTTAACTCTGTCAGTTGAATGCACACATTGACAGCCATTCAGTTAGATAGCTCCGTTTTGGTTTTAGAAGCAGATATTTCTCTGTACAGCCTATCGTCCCATTCACTCGGGAATATCCCAACACAGCTCCTAGAAGAATCGTGTTTCTGACTCGCTGAATCTCAACATAGATTCAACTCTCTTAGGTGAACGAACGCACAGCAGAGCAGTTTCAAGGAAACGTTTCTCCTGAGATTTAGACGAAGTTTCCTGAAGTTTAGTACGTATGCCGGCATTGGGATGGAAATACCGGGTTTGGGATTCTGCACAGAAACGGTTTGCAAACCGCTGAATGCACACGTGAGTTTAACTCTGTCAGTTGAATGCACACATTGACAACCATTCAGTTAGATAGCTCCGTTTTGGTTTTAGAAGCAGATATTTCTCTGTTCAGCCTATGGTCCCATTCACTCGGGAATCTCCCAACGCAGCTCCTAGAAGAAACGTGTTTCTGACTCGAGGAGTCTCAACATAGATTCAACTCTCTTAGGTGAACGAACTCACAGCAGAGGAGTTTCAAGGAAACGTTTCTCCTGAGTTTTAGACGAAGTTTACTGCGGTTTAAGACGTATGCCTGCATTGGCCTGGAAATACCGGTTTTGGGATTCTGCACAGAAAGGGTTTGCAAACCGCTGAATCCACACGTGAGTTTAACACTGTCAGTTGAATGCACACATTGACAACCATTGAGTTAGATCGCTCCGTTTTGGTTTTAGAAGCAGATATTTCTCTGTACAGCCTATGGTCCCATTCATTCGGGAATATCCCAACGAAGCTCCTAGAAGAAACGTGTTTCTGATTCGCTGAATCTCAACATAGATTCAACTCTCTTAGGTGAACGAAAGCACAGCAGAGCAGTTTCAAGGAAACGTTTCTCCTGAGCTTTAGATGAAGTTTCCTGCGGTTTAGTGCGTATGCCGGCATTGGGCTGGAAATACCGGTTGTGGGATTCTGCAAAGAAAGGGTTTGCAAACCGCTGAATCCACTCGTGAGTTTAACTCTGTCAGTTGAATGCACACATTGACAACCATTCAGTTAGACAGCTCCGTTTTGGTTTTAGAAGCAGATATTTCTCTGTACAGCCTATGGTCCCATTCACTCGGGAATATCCCAACACAGCTCCTAAAGAATCGTGATTCTGACTCGCTGAATCTCAACATAGATTCAACTCTCTTAGGTGAACGAACGCACAGCAGAGCAGTTTCAAGGAAACGTTTCTCCTGAGATTTACCCGAAGTTTCCTGAAGTTTAGTACGTAAGCCGGCATTGGCATGGAAATACCGGGTTTGGGATTCTGCACAGAAACGGTTTGCAAACCGCTGAATGCACACGTGAGTTTAACTCTGTCAGTTGAATGCACACATTGACAACCATTCAGTTAGATAGCTCCGTTTTGGTTTTAGAAGCAGATATTTCTCTGTACAGCCTATGGTCCCATTCACTCGGGAATATCCCAACGAAGCTCCTAGAAGAAACGTGTTTCTGACTCGCTGAATCTCAACATAGATTCAATTCTCTTAGATGAACGAAAACACAGCAGAGCAGTTTCAAGGAAACCTTTCTCCTGAGTTTTAGACGAAGTTTACTGCGGATTAGTACGTATGCGGGCATTGGGATGGAAATACCGGTTTTGGGATTCTGCACAGAAACGGTTTGCAAACCGCTGAATGCACACGTGAGTTTAACTCTGTCAGTTTAATGCGCACATTGACAAGCATTCAGTTAGATAGCTCCGTTTTGGTTTTAGAAGCAGATATTACTCTGTACAGCCTATGGTCCCATTCACTCGGGAATATCCCAACGCAGCAACTAGAAGAAACGTGTTTCTGACTCGCTGAATCTCAACATAGATTCAACTCTCTTAGGTGAACGAATACATAGCAGAGCAGTTTCAAGGAAACCTTTCTCCTGAGTTTTAGACGAAGTTTCCTGCGGTTTAGTACGTATGCCGGAATTGGGCTGGAAATACCGGTTTTGGGATTCTGCACAGAAAGGGTTTGCAAACCGCTGAATCCACACGTGAGTTTAACTCTGTCAGTTGAATGCACACATTGACAACCATTCAGTTAGATAGCTCCGTTTTGGTTTTAGAAGCAGATATTTCTCTGTACAGCCTATGGTCCCATTCACTCGGGAATATCAAAACGCAGCTCCTAGAAGAAACGTGTTTCTGATTCGCTGAATCTCAACATAGATTCATCTCTCTTAGGTGAACGAAAGCACAGCAGAGCAGTTTCAAGGAAACGTTTCTCCTGAGCTTTAGACGAAGTTTCCTGTGGTTTAGGACGTATGCCGTCATTGGGCTGGAAATACCGGTTTTGGGATTCTGCAAAGAAAGGGTTTGCAAACCGCTGAATCCACTCGTGAGTTTAACTCTGTCAGTTGAATGCAGACATTGAAAACCATTCAGTTAGACAGCTCCGTTTTGGTTTTAGAAGCAGATATTTCTCTGTACAGCCTATGGTTCCATTCACTCGGGAATATCCCAACACAGCTCCTAAAGAATCGTGATTCTGACTCGCTGAATCTCAACATAGATTCAACTCTCTTAGGTGAACGAACGCACAGCAGAGCAGTTTCAAGGAAACGTTTCTCCTGAGATTTACCCGAAGTTTCCTGAAGTTTAGTACGTAAGCCGGCATTGGGATGGAAATACCGGGTTTGGGATTCTGCACAGAAACGGTTTGCAAACCGCTGAATGCACACGTGAGTTTAACTCTGTCAGTTGAATGCACACATTGACCACCATTCAGTTAGATAGCTCCGTTTTGGTTTTAGAAGCAGATATTTCTCTGTACAGCCTATGGTCCCATTCACTCGGGAATATCCCAACGAAGCTCCTAGAAGAAACGTGTTTCTGACTCGCTGAATCTCAACATAGATTCAACTCTCTTAGATGAACGAAAGCACAGGAGAGCAGTTTCAAGGAAACGTTTCTCCTGAGTTTTAGACGAAGTTTACTGCGGTTTAGTACGTATGCCGGCATTGGGATGGAAATACCGGTTTAGGGATTCTGCACAGAAACGGTTTGCAAACCGCTGAATGCACACGTGAGTTTAACTCTGTCAGTTGAATGCGCACATTGACAAGCATTCAGTTACATAGCTCCGTTTTGGTTTTAGAAGCAGATATTTCTCTGTACAGCCTATGGTCCCATTCACTCGGGAATATCCCAACATAGCTCCTAGAAGAAACGTGTTTCTGACTCGCTGAATCTCAACATAGATTCAACTCTCTTAGGTGAACGAACGCACAGCGGAGCAGTTTCAAGGGAACGTTTCTCCTGAGTTTTAGACGAAGTTTCCTGCGGTTTAGGACGTATGCCGGAATTGGGCTGGAAATACCGGTTTTGGGATTCTGCACAGAAAGGGTTTGCAAACCGCTGAATCCACACGTGAGTTTTACTCTGCCAGTTGAATGCACACATTGACAACCATTCATTTAGATAGCTCCGTTTTGGTTTTAGAAGCAGATAGTTCTCTGTACAGCCTATGGTCCCATTCACTCGGGAATATCCCAACGCAGTTCCTAGAAGAAACGTGTTTCTGACTCGCTGAATCTCAACATAGATTCAACTCTCTTACGTGAACGAACGCACAGCGGAGCAATTTCAAGGAAACGTTTCTCCTGAGTTTTAGACGAAGTTTCCTGCGGTTTAGTACGTATGCCGGCATTGGGCTGGAAATACCGGTATTGGGATTCTGCACAGAAAGGGTTTGTAAACCGCTGAATCCACACGACAGTTTAACTCTGTCAGTTGAATGCACACATTGACAACCATTCAGTTAGATAGCTCCGTTTTGGTTTTAGAAGCAGATATTTCTCTGTACAGCCTATGATCCCAATCACTCGGGAATATCCCAACAGAGCTCCTAGAAGAAACGTGTTTCTGACTCGCTGAATCTCAACATAGATTCAACTCTCTTAGGTGAACAAGCGCACAGCAGAGCAGTTTCAAGGAAACGTTTCTCCTGAGCTTTAGACGAAGTTTCCTGCGGTTTAGTACGTATGCCGGCATTGGGCTGGAAATACCGGTTTTGGGATTCTGCAAAGAAAGGGTTTGCAAACCGCTGAATCCACACGTGAGTTTAACTCTGTCAGTTGAATGCACACATTGACAACCATTCAGTTAGATAGCT
Source organism: Aotus nancymaae (assembly GCF_030222135.1). Taxonomy (NCBI): domain Eukaryota; kingdom Metazoa; phylum Chordata; class Mammalia; order Primates; family Aotidae; genus Aotus; species Aotus nancymaae. The sequence continues at coordinate 1,986,447 of NW_026988565.1, forward strand.
CCGTTTTGGTTTTAGAAGCAGATATTTCTCTGTACCGCCTATGGTCCCATTCACTCGGGAATATCCCAACGCAGCTCCTAGAAGAAACGTGTTTCTGACTCGCTGTATCTCTAGATAGATTCAACTCTCTTAGGTGAACGAACGCACTGCAGAGCAGTTTCAAGGAAACGTTTCTCCTGAGTTTTAGACGAAGTTTACTGCGGTTTAGTACGTATGCCAGCATTGGGCTGGAAATACCGGTTTTGGGATTCTGCACAGAAAGTGTTTGCAAACCGCTGAATCCACACGGGAGTTTAACTCTGTCAGTTGAATGCACACATTGACAACCATTCTGTTAGACAGCTCCGTTTTGGTTTGAGAAGCAGATATTTCGCTGTACAGCCTATGGTCCCATTCACTCGGGAATATCCCAACGCAGCTCCTAGAAGAAACGTGTTTCTGACTCGCTGAATCTCAACATAGATTCAACTCTCTTAGGTGAACGAACACACAGCAGAGCAGTTTCAAGGAAACGTTTCTCTTGAGTTTTAGACGAAGTTTCCTGCGGTTTAGGACGTATGCCGGCATTGGGCTGGAAATACCGGTTTTGGGATTCTGCACAGAAAGGGTTTGCAAACCGCTGAATCCACACGTGAGTTTAACTCTGTCAGTTGAATGCACGCATTGACAACCATTCAGTTAGATAGCTCCGTTTTGGTTTTAGAAGCAGATATTTCTCTGTACAGCCTATGGTCCCATTCACTCGGGAATATCAAAACGCAGCTCCTAGAAGAAACGTGTTTCTGACTCGCTGAATCTCAACATAGATTCAACTCTCTTAGGTGAACGAACGCACAGCAGATCAGTTTCAAGGAAACGTTTCTCCTGAGATTTACCCGAAGTTTCCTGAAGTTTAGTACGTAAGCCGGCATTGGGATGGAAATACCGGGTTTGGGATTCTGCACAGAAACGGTTTGCAAACCGCTGAATGCACACGTGAGTTTAACTCTGTCAGTTGAATGCACACATTGACCACCATTCAGTTAGATAGCTCCGTTTTGGTTTTAGAAGCAGATATTTCTCTGTACAGCCTATGGTCCCATTCACTCGGGAATATCCCAACGAAGCTCCTAGAAGAAACGTGTTTCTGACTCGCTGAATCTCAACATAGATTCAACTCTCTTAGATGAACGAAAGCACAGGAGAGCAGTTTCAAGGAAACGTTTCTCCTGAGTTTTAGACGAAGTTTACTGCGGTTTAGTACGTATGCCGGCATTGGGATGGAAATACCGGTTTTGGGATTCTGCACAGAAACGGTTTGCAAACCGCTGAATGCACACGTGAGTTTAACTCTGTCAGTTGAATGCGCACATTGACAAGCATTCAGTTACATAGCTCCGTTTTGGTTTTAGAAGCAGATATTTCTCTGTACAGCCTATGGTCCCATTCACTCGGGAATATCCCAACATAGCTCCTAGAAGAAACGTGTTTCTGACTCGCTGAATCTCAACATAGATTCAACTCTCTTAGGTGAACGAACGCACAGCGGAGAAGTTTCAAGGAAACGTTTCTCCTGAGTTTTAGACGAAGTTTCCTGCGGTTTAGGACGTATGCCGGAATTGGGCTGGAAATACCGGTTTTGGGATTCTGCACAGAAAGGGTTTGCAAACCGCTGAATCCACACGTGAGTTTTACTCTGCCAGTTGAATGCACACATTGACAACCATTCATTTAGATAGCTCCGTTTTGGTTTTAGAAGCAGATAGTTCTCTGTACAGCCTATGGTCCCATTCACTCGGGAATATCCCAACGCAGTTCCTAGAAGAAACGTGTTTCTGACTCGCTGAATCTCAACATAGATTCAACTCTCTTACGTGAACGAACGCACAGCGGAGCAGTTTCAAGGAAACGTTTCTCCTGAATTTTAGACGAAGTTTCCTGCGGTTTAGTACGTATGCCGGCATTGGGCTGGAAATACCGGTATTGGGATTCTGCACAGAAAGGGTTTGTAAACCGCTGAATCCACACGACAGTTTAACTCTGTCAGTTGAATGCTCACATTGACAACCATTCAGTTAGATAGCTCCGTTTTGGTTTTAGAAGCAGATATTTCTCTGTACAGCCTATGATCCCAATCACTCGGGAATATCCCAACAGAGCTCCTAGAAGAAACGTGTTTCTGACTCGCTGAATCTCAACATAGATTCAACTCTCTTAGGTGAACAAGCGCACAGCAGAGCAGTTTCAAGGAAACGTTTCTCCTGAGCTTTAGACGAAGTTTCCTGCGGTTTAGTACGTATGCCGGCATTGGGCTGGAAATACCGGTTTTGGGATTCTGCAAAGAAAGGGTTTGCAAACCGCTGAATCCACCCGTGAGTTTTACTCTGTCAGTTGAATGCACACATTGACAACCATTCAGTTAGATAGCTCCGTTTTGGTTTTAGAAGCAGATATTTCTCTGTACCGCCCATGGTCCCATTCACTCGGGAATATCCCAACGCAGCTCCTAGAAGAAACGTGTTTCTGACTCGCTGTATCTCTAGATAGATTCAACTCTCTTAGGTGAACGAACGCACTGCAGAGCAGTTTCAAGGAAACGTTTCTCCTGAGTTTTAGACGAAGTTTACTGCGGTTTAGTACGTATGCCAGCATTGGGCTGGAAATACCGGTTTTGGGATTCTGCACAGAAAGTGTTTGCAAACCGCTGAATCCACACGGGAGTTTAACTCTGTCAGTTGAATGCACACATTGACAACCATTCTGTTAGACAGCTCCGTTTTGGTTTGAGGAGCAGATATTTCGCTGTACAGCCTATGGTCCCATTCACTCGGGAATATCCCAACGCAGCTCCTAGAAGAAACGTGTTTCTGACTCGCTGAATCTCAACGTAGATTCAACTCTCTTAGTTGAACGAACGCACCGCAGAGCAGTTTCAAGGAAACGTTTCTCCTGAGTTTTAGACGAAGTTTCCTGCGGTTTAGGACGTATGCCGGCATTGGGCTGGAAATACCGGTTTTGGGATTCTGCACAGAAAGGGTTTGCAAACCGCTGAATCCACACGTGAGTTTAACTCTGTCAGTTGAATGCACACATTGACAACCATTCAGTTAGATAGCTCCGTTTTGGTTTTAGAAGCAGATATTTCTCTGTACAGCCTATGGTCCCATTCACTCGGGAATATCCCAACGCAGCTCCTAGAAGAAAAGTGTTTCTGACTCGCTGAATCTCAACATAGATTCAACTCTCTTAGGTGAACGAACACACAGCAGAGCAGTTTCAAGGAAACGTTTCTCCTGAGTTTTAGACGAAGTTTCCTGCGGTTTAGTACGTATGCCGGCATTGGGCTGGAAATACCGGTTTTGGGATTCTGCACAGAAAGTGTTTGCAAACCGCTGAATCCACACGGGAGTTTAACTCTGTCAGTTGAATGCACACATTGACAACCATTCTGTTAGAGAGCTCCGTTTTGGTTTGAGAAGCAGATATTTCGCTGTACAGCCTATGGTCCCTTTCACTCGGGAATATCCCAACACAGCTCCTAGAAGAATCGTGATTCTGACTCGATGAATCTCAACATAGATTCACCTCTCTTAGGTGAACGAACGCACAGCAGAGCAGTTTCAAGGAAACGTTTCTCCTGAGATTTACCCGAAGTTTCCTGCGGTTTAGTACGTATGCCGGCATTGGGCTGGAAATACCGGTTTGGGGATTCTGCACAGAAAGGGTTTGCAAACCGCTGAATCCACACGTGAGTTTAACTCTGTCAGTTGAATGCGCACATTGACAACCATTCTGTTAGACAGCTCCGTTTTGGTTTTAGTAGCAGATATTTCGCTGTACAGCCTATGGTCCCTTTCACTCGCGAATATCCCAACGCAGCTCCTAGAAGAAACGTGTTTCTGACTCGCTGAATCTCAACATAGATTCAACTCTCTTATGTGAACGAATGCACAGCAGAGCAGTTTCAAGGAAACCTTTCTCCTGAGTTTAGACGAAGTTTCCTGCGGTTTAGGGCGTGTGCCGGCGTTGGGCTGGAAATACCGGTTTTGGGATTCTGCACAGAAAGGGTTTGCAAACCGCTGAATCCACCCGTGAGTTTTACTCTGTCAGTTGAATGCACACATTGACAACCATTCAGTAAGATAGCTCCGTTTTGGTTTTAGAAGCAGATATTTCTCTGTACAGCCTATGGTCCCATTCACTCGGGAATATCCCAACGCAGCTCCTAGAAGAAACGTGTTTCTGACTCGCTGAATCTCAACATAGATTCAACTCTCTTAGGTGAACGAACACACAGCAGAGCAGTTTCAAGGAAACGTTTCTCCTGAGTTTTAGACGAAGTTTCCTGCGGTTTAGGACGTATGCCGGCATTGGGCTGGAAATACCGGTTTTGGGATTCTGCACAGAAAGGGTTTTCAAACCGCTGAATCCACACGTGAGTTTAACTCTGTCAGTTGAATGCACACATTGACAACCATTCAGTTAGATAGCTCCGTTTTGGTTTTAGAAGCAGATATTTCTCTGTACAGCCTATGGTCCCATTCACTCGGGAATATCCCAACGCAGCTCCTAGAAGAAACGTGTTTCTGACTCGCTGAATCTCAACATAGATTCAACTCTCTTAGGTGAACGAACACACAGCGGAGCAGTTTCAAGGAAACGTTTCTCCTGAGTTTTAGACGAAATTTCCTGCGGTTTAGGACGTATGCCGGCATTGGGCTGGAAATACCGGTTTTGGGATTCTGCAAAGAAAGGGTTTGCAAACCGCTGAATCCACTTATGAGTTTAACTCTGTCAGTTGAATGCAGACATTGACAACCATTCAGTTAGACAGCTCCGTTTTGGTTTTAGAAGCAGATATTTCTCTGTACAGCCTATGGTTCCATTCACTCGGGAATATCCCAACACAGCTCCTAAAGAATCGTGATTCTGACTCGCTGAATCTCAACATAGATTCAACTCTCTTAGGTGAACGAACGCACAGCAGAGCAGTTTCAAGGAAACGTTTCTCCTGAGATTTACCCGAAGTTTCCTGAAGTTTAGTACGTAAGCCGGCATTGGTATGGAAATACCGGGTTTCGGATTCTGCACAGAAACGGTTTGCAAACCGCTGAATGCACACGTGAGTTTAACTCTGTCAGTTGAATGCACACATTGACAACCATTCAGTTAGATAGCTCCGTTTTGGTTTTAGAAGCAGATATTTCTCTGTACAGCCTATGGTCCCATTCACTCGGGAATATCCCAACGAAGCTCCTAGAAGAAACGTGTTTCTGACTCGCTGAATCTCAACATAGATTCAACTCTCTTAGATGAACGAAAGCACAGGAGAGCAGTTTAAAGGAAACGTTTCTCCTGAGTTTTAGACGAAGTTTACTGCGGTTTAGTACGTATGCCGGCATTGGGATGGAAATACCGGTTTTGGGATTCTGCACAGAAACGGTTTGCAAACCGCTGAATGCACACGTGAGTTTAACTCTGTCAGTTGAATGCGCACATTGACAAGCATTCAGTTACATAGCTCCGTTTTGGTTTTAGAAGCAGATATTTCTCTGTACAGCCTATGGTCCCATTCACTCGGGAATATCCCAACATAGCTCCTAGAAGAAACGTGTTTCTGACTCGCTGAATCTCAACATAGATTCAACTCTCTTAGGTGAACGAACGCACAGCGGAGCAGTTTCAAGGAAACGTTTCTCCTGAGTTTTAGACGAAGTTTCCTGCGGTTTAGGACGTATGCCGGAATTGGGCTGGAAATACCGGTTTTGGGATTCTGCACAGAAAGGGTTTGCAAACCGCTGAATCCACACGTGAGTTTTACTCTGCCAGTTGAATGCACACATTGACAACCATTCAGTTAGATAGCTCCGTTTTGGTTTTAGAAGCAGATAGTTCTCTGTACAGAATATGGTCCCATTCACTCGGGAATATCCCAACGCAGTTCCTAGAAGAAACGTGTTTCTGACTCGCTGAATCTCAACATAGATTCAACTCTCTTACGTGAACGAACGCACAGCGGAGCAGTTTCAAGGAAACGTTTCTCCTGAGTTTTAGACGAAGTTTCCTGCGGTTTAGTACGTATGCCGGCATTGGGCTGGAAATACCGGTATTGGGATTCTGCACAGAAAGGGTTTGTAAACCGCTGAATCCACACGACAGTTTAACTCTGTCAGTTGAATGCACACATTGACAACCATTCAGTTAGATAGCTCCGTTTTGGTTTTAGAAGCAGATATTTCTCTGTACAGCCTATGATCCCAATCACTCGGGAATATCCCAACAGAGCTCCTAGAAGAAACGTGTTTCTGACTCGCTGAATCTCAACATAGATTCAACTCTCTTAGGTGAACAAGCGCGCAGCAGAGCAGTTTCAATGAAACGTTTCTCCGGAGCTTTAGACGAAGTTTCCTGCGGTTTAGTACGTATGCCGGCATTGGGCTGGAAATACCGGTTTTGGGATTCTGCAAAGAAAGGGTTTGCAAACCGCTGAATCCACACGTGAGTTTAACTCTGTCAGTTGAAGGCACACATTGACAACCATTCAGTTAGATAGCTCCGTTTTGGTTTTAGAAGCAGATATTTCTCTGTACCGCCTATGGTCCCATTCACTCGGGAATATCCCAACGCAGCTCCTAGAAGAAACGTGTTTCTGACTCGCTGTATCTCTAGATAGATTCAACTCTCTTAGGTGAACGAACGCACTGCAGAGCAGTTTCAAGGAAACGTTTCTCCTGAGTTTTAGACGAAGTTTACTGCGGTTTAGTACGTATGCCAGCATTGGGCTGGAAATACCGGTTTTGGGATTCTGCACAGAAAGTGTTTGCAAACCGCTGAATCCACACGTGAGTTTAACTCTGTCAGTTGAATGCACACATTGACAACCATTCTGTTAGACAGCTCCGTTTTGGTTTGAGAAGCAGATATTTCGCTGTACAGCCTATGGTCCCATTCACTCGGGAATATCCCAACGCAGCTCCTAGAAGAAACGTGTTTCTGACTCGCTGAATCTCAACGTAGATTCAACTCTCTTAGTTGAACGAACGCACCGCAGAGCAGTTTCAAGGAAACGTTTCTCCTGAGTTTTAGACGAAGTTTCCTGCGGTTTAGTACGTATGCCGGCATTGGGATGGAAATACCGGTTTTGTGATTCTGCACAGAAAGGGTGTGCAAACCGCTGAATCCACACGTGAGTTTACCTCTGTCTGTTGAATGCACACATTGACAACCATTTTGTTAGACAGCTCCGTTTTGGTTTTAGAAGCAGATATTTCGCTGTACAGGCTTTGGTCCCATTCACTCGGGAATATCCCAACGCAGCTCCTAGAAGAAACGTGTTTCTGACTCGCTGAATCTCAACATAGATTCAACTCTCTTAGGTGAACGAACGCACAGCAGAGCAGTTTCAAGGAAACGATTCTCCTGAGTTTTAGACCAAGTTTACTGCTGTTTAGTACGTATGCCGGCATTGGGATGGAAATACCGGTTTTGGGATTCTGCACAGAAACGGTTTGCAAACCGCTGAATGCACACGTGAGTTTAACTCTGTCAGTTGAATGCGCACATTGACAAACATTCAGTTAGATAGCTCCGTTTTGGTTTTAGAAGCAGATATTTCTCTGTACAGCCTATGGTCCCATTCCCTCGGGAATATCCCAACGCAGCTCCTAGAAGAAACGTGTTTCTGACTCGCTGAATCTCAACATAGATTCAACTCTCTTAGGTGAACGAATACACAGCAGAGCAGTTTCAAGGAAACCTTTCTCCTGAGTTTTAGACGAAGTTTCCTGCGGTTTAGGACGTATGCCGGAATTGGGCTGGAAATACCGGTTTTGGGATTCTGCACAGAAAGGGTTTGCAAACCGCTGAATCCACACGTGAGTTTTACTCTGCCAGTGGAATGCACACATTGACAACCATTCAGTTAGATAGCTCCGTTTTGGTTTTAGAAGCAGATAGTTCTCTGTACAGCCTATGGTCCCATTCACTCGGGAATATCCCAACGCAGTTCCTAGAAGAAACGTGTTTCTGACTCGCTGAATCTCAACATAGATTCAACTCTCTTAGGTGAACGAACGCACAGCGGAGCAGTTTCAAGGAAACGTTTCTCCTGAGTTTTAGACGAAGTTTCCTGCGGTTTAGTACGTATGCCGACATTGGGCTGGAAATACCGGTATTGGGATTCTGCACAGAAAGGGTTTGTAAACCGCTGAATCCACACGTCAGTTTAACTCTGTCAGTTGAATGCACACATTGACAACCATTCTGTTAGATAGCTCCGTTTTGGTTTTAGAAGCAGATACTTCTCTGTACAGCCTATGATCCCAATCACTCGGGAATATCCCAACAGAGCTCCTAGAAGAAACGTGTTTCTGACTCGCTGAATCTCAACATAGATTCAACTCTCTTAGGTGAACAAGCGCACAGCAGAGCAGTTTCAAGGAAACGTTTCTCCTGAGCTTTAGACGAAGTTTCCTGCGGTTTAGTACGTATGCCGGCATTGGGCTGGAAATACCGGTTTTGGGATTCTGCAAAGAAAGGGTTTGCAAACCGCTGAATCCACACGTGAGTTTAACTCTGTCAGTTGAATGCACACATTGACAACCATTCAGTTAGATAGCTCCGTTTTGGTTTTAGAAGCAGATATGTCTCTGTACAGCCTATGGTCCCATTCACTCGGGAATATCCCAACGCAGCTCCTAGAAGAAACGTGTTTCTGACTCGCTGAATCTCTACATAGATTCAACTCTCTTAGGTGAACGAACGCACTGCAGAGCAGTTTCAAGGAAACGTTTCTCCTGAGTTTTAGACGAAGTTTCTGGCGGTTTAGTACGTATGCCGTCATTGGGCTGGAAATACCGGTATTGGGATTCTGCACAGAAAGGGTTTGCAAACCGCTGAATCCACACGTGAGTTTAACTCTGTCATTTGAATGCACACATTGACAACCATTCAGTTAGATAGCTCCGTTTTGGTTTTAGAAGCAGATATTTCTCTGTACAGCCTATGGTCCCATTCACTCGGGAATATACCAACACAGCTCCTAGAAGAATCGTGTTTCTGACTCGCTGAATCTCAACATAGATTCAACTCTCTTAGGTGAACGAACGCACAGCAGAGCAGTTTCAAGGAAACGTTTCTCCTGAGATTTAGACGAAGTTTCCTGAAGTTTAGTACGTATGCCGGCATTGGGATGGAAATACCGGGTTTGGGATTCTGCACAGAAACGGTTTGCAAACCGCTGAATCCACACGTGAGTTTAACTCTGTCAGTTGAATGCACACATTGACAACCATTCAGTTAGATAGCTCCGTTTTGGTTTTAGAAGCAGATATTTCTCTGTACAGCCTATGGTCCCATTCACTCGGGTATATCCCAACGCAGCTCCTAGAAGAAACGTGTTTCTGACTCGAGGAGTCTCAACATAGATTCAACTCGCTTAGGTGAACGAACTCACAGCAGAGCAGTTTCAAGGAAACGGTTCTCCTGAGTTTTAGACGAAGTTTACTGCTGTTTAGGACTTATGCCTGCATTGGGCTGGAAATACCGGTTTTGGGATTCTGCACAGAAAGGGTTTGCAAACCGCTGAATCCACACGTGAGTTTAACAATGTCAGTTGAATGCACACATTGACAACCATTCAATTAGATAGCTCCGTTTTGGTTTTAGAAGCAGATATTTCTCTGTTCAGCCTATGGTCCCATTCACTAGGGAATCTCCCAACGCAGCTCCTAGAAGAAACGTGTTTCTGACTCGAGGAGTCTCAACATAGATTCAACTCTCTTAGGTGAACGAACTCACAGCAGAGCAGTTTCAAGGAAACGTTTCTCCTGAGTTTTAGACGAAGTTTACTGCGGTTTAAGACGTATGCCTGCATTGGGCTGGAAATACCGGTTTTGGGATTCTGCACAGAAAGGGTTTGCAAACCGCTGAATCCACACGTGAGTTTAACACTGTCAGTTGAATGCACACATTGACAACCATTCAGTTAGATAGCTCCGTTTTGGTTTTAGAAGCAGATATTTCTCTGTACAGCCTATGGTCCCATTCACTCGGGAATATCCCAACGCAGCTCCTAGAAGAAACGTGTTTCTGATTCGCTGAATCTCAACATAGATTCAACTCTCTTAGGTGAACGAACGCACAGCAGAGCAGTTTCAAGGAAACGTTTCTCCAGAGTTTCAGACGAAGTTTCCTGCGGTTTAGTACGTATGCCGGCATTGGGCTGGAAATACGGGTATTGGGATTATGCACAGAAAGGGTTTGCAAACCGCTGAATCCACACGTCAGTTTATCTCTGTCAGTTGAATGCACACATTGACAACCATTCAGTTAGATAGCTCCGTTTTGGTTTTAGAAGCAGATATTTCTCTGTACAGCCTATGGTCCCATTCACTCGGGAATATCCCAACACAGCTCCTAGAAGAATCGTGATTCTGACTCGCTGAATCTCAACATACATTCAACTCTCTTAGGTGAACGAACGCACAGCAGAGCAGTTTCAAGGAAACGTTTCTCCTGAGATTTACCCGAAGTTTCCTGCGGTTTAGTACGTATGCCGGCATTGGGCTGGAAATACCGGTTTTGGGATTCTGCACAGAAAGGGTTTGCAAACCGCTGAATCCACACGTGAGTTTAACTCTGTCAGTTGAATGCGCACATTGACAACCATTCTGTTAGACAGCTCCGTTTTGGTTTTAGTAGCAGATATTTCGCTGTACAGCCTATGGTCCCTTTCACTCGCGAATATCCCAACGCAGCTCCTAGAAGAAACGTGTTTCTGACTCGCTGAATCTCAACATAGATTCAACTCACTTATGTGAACGAATGCACAGCAGAGCAGTTTCAAGGAAACCTTTCTCCTGAGTTTAGACGAAGTTTCCTGCGGTTTAGGGCGTGTGCCGGCGTTGGGCTGGAAATACCGGTTTTGGGATTCTGCACAGAAAGGGTTTGCAAACCGCTGAATCCACCCGTGAGTTTTACTCTGTCAGTTGAATGCACACATTGACAACCATTCAGTAAGATAGCTCCGTTTTGGTTTTAGAAGCAGATATTTCTCTGTAAAGCCTATGGTCCCATTCACTCGGGAATATCCCAACGCAGCTCCTAGAAGAAACGTGTTTCTGACTCGCTGAATCTCAACATAGATTCAACTCTCTTAGGTGAACGAACACACAGCAGAGCAGTTTCAAGGAAACGTTTCTCCTGAGTTTTAGACGAAGTTTCCTGCGGTTTAGGACGTATGCCGGCATTGGGCTGGAAATACCGGTTTTGGGATTCTGCACAGAAAGGGTTTTCAAACCGCTGAATCCACACGTGAGTTTAACTCTGTCAGTTGAATGCACACATTGACAACCATTCAGTTAGATAGCTCCGTTTTGGTTTTAGAGGCAGATATTTCTCTGTACAGCCTATGGTCCCATTCACTCGGGAATATCAAAACGCAGCTCCTAGAAGAAACGTGTTTCTGACTCGCTGAATCTCAACATAGATTCAACTCTCTTACGTGAACGAACGCACAGCAGAGCAGTTTCAAGGAAACGTTTCTCCTGATTTTTAGATGAGGTTTCCGGCGGTTTAGGACGTATGCCGGCATTGGGCTGGAAATACCGGTATTGGGATTCTGCACAGAAAGGGTTTGCAAACCGCTGAATCCAAACCTGAGTTTAACTCTGTCAGTTGAATGCACACATTGACAACCATTCAGTTAGGTAGCTCCGTTTTGGTTTTAGAAGCAGGTATTTCTCTGTACAGCCTATTGTCCCATTCACTCGGGAATATCCCAATACAGCTCCTAGAGGAAACGTGTTTCTGACTCGCTGAATCTCAACGTAGATTCAACTCTCTTAGTTGAACGAACGCACAGCAGAGCAGTTTCAAGGAAACGTTTCTCCTGAGTTTTAGACGAAGTTTCCTGAGGTTTAGTACGTATGCCGGCATTGGGATGGAAATACCGGTTTTGTGATTCTGCACAGAAAGGGTGTGCAAACCGCTGAATCCACACGTGAGTTTACCTCTGTCAGTTGAATGCACACATTGACAACCATTTTGATATACAGCTCCGTTTTGGGTTTAGAAGCAGATATTTCGCTGTACAGGCTATGGTCCCATTCACTCGGGAATATCCCAACGCAGCTCCTAGAAGAATCGTGTTTCTGACTCGCTGAATCTCAACATAGACTCAACTCTCTTAGGTGAACAAGCGCACAGCAGAGCAGTTTCAAGGAAACGTTTCTCCTGAGCTTTAGACGAAGTTTCCTGCGGTTTAGTACGTATGCCGGCATTGGGCTGGAAATACCGGTTTTGGGATTCTGCAAAGAAAGGGTTTGCAAACCGCTGAATCCACACGTGAGTTTATCTCTGTCAGTTGAATGCACACATTGACAACCATTCAGTTAGATACCTCCGTTTTGGTTTTAGAAGCAGATATTTCTCTGTACCGCCTATGGTCCCATTCACTCGGGAATATCCCAACGCAGCTACTAGAAGAAACGTGTTTCTGACTCGCTGAATCTCTACATAGATTCAACTCTCTTAGGTGAACGAACGCACTGCAGAGCAGTTTCAAGGAAACGTTTCTCCTGAGTTTTAGACGAAGTTTACTGCGGTTTAGTACGTATGCCAGCATTGGGCTGGAAATACCGGTTTTGGGATTCTGCACAGAAAGTGTTTGCAAACCGCTGAATCCACACGTGAGTTTAACTCTGTCAGTTGAATGCACACATTGACAACCATTCTGTTAGACAGCTTCGTTTTGGTTTGAGAAGCAGATATTTCGCTGTACAGCCTATGGTCCCATTCACTCGGGAATATCCCAACGCAGCTCCTAGAAGAAACGTGTTTCTGACTCGCTGAATCTCAACGTAGATTCAACTCTCTTAGTTGAACGAACGCACAGCAGAGCAGTTTCAAGGAAACGTTTCTCCTGAGTTTTAGACGAAGTTTCCTGCGGTTTAGTACGTATGCCGGCATTGGGATGGAAATACCGGTTTTGTGATTGTGCACAGAAACGGTGTGCAAACCGCTGAATCCACACGTGAGTTTACCTCTGTCAGTTGAATGCACACATTGACAACCATTTTGTTAGACAGCTCCGTTTTGGTTTTAGAAGCAGATATTTCGCTGTACAGGCTATGGTCCCATTCACTCGGGAATATCCCAACGCAGCTCCTAGAAGAAACGTGTTTCTGACTCGCTGAATCTCAACATAGATTCAACTCTCTTAGGTGAACGAACGCACAGCAGAGCAGTTTCAAGGAAACGATTCTCCTGAGTTTTAGACCAAGTTTACTGCTGTTTAGTACGTATGCCGGCATTGGGATGGAAATACCGGTTTTGGGATTCTGCACAGAAACGGTTTGCAAACCGCTGAATGCACACGTGAGTTTAACTCTGTCAGTTGAATGCGCACATTGACAAGGATTCAGTTAGATAGCTCCGTTTTGGTTTTAGAAGCAGATATTTCTCTGTACAGCCTATGGTCCCATTCACTCGGGAATATCCCAACGCAGCTCCTAGAAGAATCGTGTTTCTGACTCGCTGAATCTCAACATAGATTCAACTCTCTTAGGTGAACGAATACACAGCAGAGCAGTTTCAAGGAAACCTTTCTCCTGAGTTTTAGACGAAGTTTCCTGCGGTTTAGAACGTATGCCGGACTTGGGTTGGAAATACCGGTTTTGGGATTCTGCACAGAAAGGGTTTGCAAACCGCTGAATCCACACGTGAGTTTTACTCTGCCAGTGGAATGCACACATTGACAACCATTCAGTTAGATAGATCCGTTTTGGTTTTAGAAGCAGATAGTTCTCTGTACAGCCTATGGTCCCATTCACTCGGGAATATCCCAACGCAGTTCCTAGAAGAAACGTGTTTCTGACTCGCTGAATCTCAACATAGATTCAACTCTCTTAGGTGAACGAACGCACAGCAGAGCAGTTTCAAGGAAACGTTTCTCCTGAGTTTTAGACGAAGTTTCCTGCGGTTTAGTACGTATGCCGACATTGGGCTGGAAATACCGGTATTGGGATTCTGCACAGAAAGGGTTTGTAAACCGCTGAATCCACACGTCAGTTTAACTCTGTCAGTTGAATGCACACATTGACAACCATTCAGTTAGATAGCTCCGTTTTGGTTTTAGAAGCAGATACTTCTCTGTACAGCCTATGATCCCAATCACTCGGGAATATCCCAACAGAGCTCCTAGAAGAAACGTGTTTCTGACTCGCTGAATCTCAACATAGATTCAACTCTCTTAGGTGAACAAGCGCACAGCAGAGAAGATTCAAGGAAACGTTTCTCCTGAGCTTTAGACGAAGTTTCCTGCGGTTTAGTACGGATGCCGGCATTGGGCTGGAAATACCGGTTTTGGGATTCTGCAAAGAAAGGGTTTGCAAACCGCTGAATCCACAGGTGAGTTTAACTCTGTCAGTTGAATGCACACATTGACAACCATTCAGTTACATAGCTCAGTTTTGGTTTTAGAAGCAGATATTTCTCTGTACAGCCTATGGTCCCGTTCACTCGGGAATATCCCAACACAGCTCCTAGAAGAATCGTTTTTCTGACTCGCTGAATCTCAACATAGATTCAACTCTCTTAGGTGAACGAACTCACAGCCGAGCAGTTTCAAGGAAACGTTTCTCCTGAGTTTTAGACGAAGTTTACTGCGGTTTAAGACGTATGCCTGCATTGGCCTGGAAATACCGGTTTTGGGATTCTGCACAGAAAGGGTTTGCAAACCGCTGAATCCACACGTGAGTTTAACACTGTCAGTTGAATGCACACATTGACAACCATTCAGTTAGATAGCTCCGTTTTGGTTTTAGAAGCAGATATTTCTCTGTACAGCCTATGGTCCCATTCATTCGGGAATATCCCAACGCAGCTCATAGAAGAAACGTGTTTCTGATTCGCTGAATCTCAACATAGATTCAACTCTCTTAGGTGAACGAAAGCACAGCAGAGCAGTTTCAAGGAAACGTTTCTCCTGAGCTTTAGACGAAGTTTCCTGCGGTTTAGTGCGTATGCCGGCATTGGGCTGGAAATACCGGTTTTGGGATTCTGCAAAGAAAGGGTTTGCAAACCGCTGAATCCACTCGTGAGTTTAACTCTGTCAGTTGAATGCAGACATTGACAACCATTCAGTTAGACAGCTCCGTTTTGGTTTTAGAAGCAGATATTTCTCTGTACAGCCTATGGTCCCATTCACTCGGGAATATCCCAATACAGCTCCTAGAGGAAACGTGTTTCTGACTCGCTGAATCTCAACGTAGATTCAACTCTCTTAGTTGAACGAACGCACAGCAGAGCAGTTTCAAGGAAACGTTTCTCCTGAGTTTTAGACGAAGTTTCCTGAGGTTTAGTACGTATGCCGGCATTGGGATTGAAATACCCGTTTTGTGATTCTGCACAGAAAGGGTGTGCAAACCGCTGAATCCACACGTGAGTTTACCTCTGTCAGTTGAATGCACACATTGACAACCATTTTGTTATACAGCTCCGTTTTGGGTTTAGAAGCAGATATTTCGCTGTACAGGCTATGGTCCCATTCACTCGGGAATATCCCAACGCAGCTCCTAGAAGAAACGTGTTTCTGACTCGCTGAATCTCAACATAGATTCAATTCTCTTAGATGAACGAAAGCACAGCAGAGCAGTTTCAAGGAAACGTTTCTCCTGAGTTTTAGACGAAGTTTCCTGAGGTTTAGTACGTATGCCGGCATTGGGATTGAAATACCCGTTTTGTGATTCTGCACAGAAAGGGTGTGCAAACCGCTGAATCCACACGTGAGTTTAACTCTGTCAGTTGAATGCGCACATTGACAAGCATTCAGTTAGATAGCTCCGTTTTGGTTTTAGA
Source organism: Aotus nancymaae (assembly GCF_030222135.1). Taxonomy (NCBI): domain Eukaryota; kingdom Metazoa; phylum Chordata; class Mammalia; order Primates; family Aotidae; genus Aotus; species Aotus nancymaae. The sequence continues at coordinate 2,002,284 of NW_026988565.1, forward strand.
AGCAGATATTTCTCTGTACAGCCTATGGTCCCATTCACTCGGGAATATCCCAACGCAGTTCCTAGAAGAAACGTGTTTCTGACTCGCTGAATCTCAACATAGATTCAACTCTCTTACGTGAACGAACGCACAGCGGAGCAGTTTCAAGGAAACGTTTCTCCTGAGTTTTAGACGAAGTTTCCTGCGGTTTAGTACGTATGCCGGCATTTGGCTGGACATACCGGTATTGGGATTCTGCACAGAAAGGTTTTGTAAACCGCTGAATCCACACGTCAGTTTAACTCTGTCAGTTGAATGCACACATTGACAGCCATTCAGTTAGATAGCTCCGTTTTGGTTTTAGAAGCAGATATTTCTCTGTACAGCCTATGATCCCAATCACTCGGGAATATCCCTACAGAGCTCCTAGAAGAAACGTGTTTCTGACTCGCTGAAACTCAACATAGATTCAACTCTCTTAGGTGAACAAGCGCACAGCAGAGCAGTTTCAAGGAAACGTTTCTCCTGAGCTTTAGACGAAGTTTCCTGCGGTTTAGTACGTATGCCGGCATTGGGCTGGAAATACCGGTTTTGGGATTCTGCAAAGAAAGGGTTTGCAAAACGCTGAATCCACACGTGAGTTTAACTCTGTCAGTTGAATGCACACATTGACAACCATTCAGTTAGATAGCTCCGTTTTGGTTTTAGAAGCAGATATTTCTCTGTACAGCCTATGGTCCCATTCACTCGGGAATATCCCAACGCAGCTCCTAGAAGAAACGTGTTTCTGACTCGCTGAATCTCTACATAGATTCAACTCTCTTAGGTGAACGAACGCACTGCAGAGCAGTTTCAAGGAAACGTTTCTCCTGAGTTTTAGACGAAGTTTACTGCGGTTTAGTACGTATGCCAGCATTGGGCTGGAAATACCGGTTTTGGTATTCTGCACAGAAAGTGTTTGCAAACCGCTGAATCCACACGTGAGTTTAACTCTGTCAGTTGAATGCACACATTGACAACCATTCTGTTAGACAGCTTCGTTTTGGTTTGAGAAGCAGATATTTCGCTGTACAGCCTATGGTCCCATTCACTCGGGAATATCCCAACGCAGCTCCTAGAAGAAACGTGTTTCTGACTCGCTGAATCTCAACGTAGATTCAACTCTCTTAGGTGAACGAACGCACAGCAGAGCAGTTTCAAGGAAACGATTCTCCTGAGTTTTAGACCAAGTTTACTGCTGTTTAGTACGTATGCCGGCATTGGGATGGAAATACCGGGTTTGGGATTCTGCACAGAAACGGTTTGCAAACCGCTGAATGCACACGTGAGTTTAACTCTGTCAGTTGAATGCGCACATTGACAAGCATTCAGTTAGATAGCTCCGTTTTGGTTTTAGAAGCAGATATTTCTCTGTACAGCCTATGGTCCCATTCACTCGGGAATATCCCAACGCAGTTCCTAGAAGAAACGTGTTTCTGACTCGCTGAATCTCAACATAGATTCAACTCTCTTAGGTGAACGAAAGCACAGCGGAGCAGTTAAAGGAAACGTTTCTCCTGAGTTTTAGACGAAGTTTCCTGCGGTTTAGTACGTATGCCGACATTGGGCTGGAAATACCGGTATTGGGATTCTGCACAGAAAGGGTTTGTAAACCGCTGAATCCACACGTCAGTTTAACTCTGTCAGTTGAATGCACACATTGACAACCATTCTGTTAGATAGCTCCGTTTTGGTTTTAGAAGCAGATACTTCTCTGTACAGCCTATGATCCCAATCACTCGGGAATATCCCAACAGAGCTCCTAGGAGAAACGTGTTTCTGACTCGCTGAATCTCAACATAGATTCAACTCTCTTAGGTGAACAAGCGCACAGCAGAGAAGATTCAAGGAAACGTTTCTCCTGAGCTTTAGACGAAGTTTCCTGCGGTTTAGTACGTATGCCGGCATTGGGCTGGAAATACCGGTTTTGGGATTCTGCAAAGAAAGGGTTTGCAAACCGCTGAATCCACAGGTGAGTTTAACTCTGTCAGTTGAATGCACACATTGACAACCATTCAGTTACATAGCTCAGTTTTGGTTTTAGAAGCAGATATTTCTCTGTACAGCCTATGGTCCCGTTCACTCGGGAATATCCCAACACAGCTCCTAGAAGAATCGTTTTTCTGACTCGCTGAATCTCAACATAGATTCAACTCTCTTAGGTGAACGAACGCACAGCAGAGCAGTTTCAAGGAAACGTTTCTCCTGAGATTTAGACGAAGTTTCCTGAAGTTTAGTACGTATGCCGGCATTGGGATGGAAATACCGGGTTTGGGATTCTGCACAGAAACGGTTTGCAAACCGCTGAATGCACACGTGAGTTTAACTCTGTCAGTTGAATGCACACATTGACAACCATTCAGTTAGATAGCTCCGTTTTGGTTTTAGAAGCAGATATTTCTCTGTTCAGCCTATGGTCCCATTCACTCGGGAATCTCCCAACGCAGCTCCTAGAAGAAACGTGTTTCTGACTCGAGGAGTCTCAACATAGATTCAACTCTCTTAGGTGAACGAACTCACAGCCGAGCAGTTTCAAGGAAACGTTTCTCCTGAGTTTTAGACGAAGTTTACTGCGGTTTAAGACGTATGCCTGCATTGGCCTGGAAATACCGGTTTTGGGATCCTGCACAGAAAGGGTTTGCAAACCGCTGAATCCACACGTGAGTTTAACACTGTCAGTTGAATGCACACATTGACAACCATTCAGTTAGATAGCTCCGTTTTGGTTTTAGAAGCAGATATTTCTCTGTACAGCCTATGGTCCCATTCATTCGGGAATATCCCAACGCAGCTCATAGAAGAAACGTGTTTCTGATTCGCTGAATCTCAACATAGATTCAACTCTCTTAGGTGAACGAAAGCACAGCAGAGCAGTTTCAAGGAAACGTTTCTCCTGAGCTTTAGACGAAGTTTCCTGCGGTTTAGTGCGTATGCCGGCATTGGGCTGGAAATACCGGTTTTGGGATTCTGCAAAGAAAGGTTTTGCAAACCGCTGAATCCACTCGTGAGTTTAACTCTGTCAGTTGAATGCAGACATTGACAACCATTCAGTTAGACAGCTCCGTTTTGGTTTTAGAAGCAGATATTTCTCTGTACAGCCTATGGTCCCATTCACTCGGGAATATCAAAACGCAGCTCCTAGAAGAAACGTGATTCTGACTCGCTGAATCTCAACATAGATTCAACTCTCTTACGTGAACGAACGCACAGCAGAGCAGTTTCAAGGAAACGTTTCTCCTGATTTTTAGATGAGGTTTCCGGCGGTTTAGTACGTATGCCGGCATTGGGCTGGAAATACCGGTATTGGGATTCTGCACAGAAAGGGTTTGCAAACCGCTGAATCCAAACCTGAGTTTAACTCTGTCAGTTGAATGCACACATTGACAACCATTCAGTTAGATAGCTCCGTTTTGGTTTTAGAAGCAGGTATTTCTCTGTACAGCCTATTGTCCCATTCACTCGGGAATATCCCAATACAGCTCCTAGAGGAAACGTGTTTCTGACTCGCTGAATCTCAACGTAGATTCAACTCTCTTAGTTGAACGAACGCACAGCAGAGCAGTTTCAAGGAAACGTTTCTCCTGAGTTTTAGACGAAGTTTCCTGAGGTTTACTACGTATGCCGGCATTGAGATGGAAATACCGGTTTTGTGATTCTGCACAGAAAGGGTGTGCAAACCGCTGAATCCACACGTGAGTTTACCTCTGTCAGTTGAATGCACACATTGACAACCATTCTGTTATACAGCTCCGTTTTGGGTTTAGAAGCAGATATTTCGCTGTACAGGCTATGGTCCCATTCACTCGGGAATATCCCAACGCAGCTCCTAGAAGAAACGTGTTTCTGACTCGCTGAATCTCAACATAGATTCAATTCTCTTAGATGAACGAAAGCACAGCAGAGCAGTTTCAAGGAAACGTTTCTCCTGAGTTTTAGACGAAGTTTACTGCGGTTTAGTACGTATGCCGGCATTGGGATGGAAATACCGGTTTTGGGATTCTGCACAGAAACGGTTTGCAAACCGCTGAATGCACACGTGAGTTTAACTCTGTCAGTTGAATGCGCACATTGACAAGCATTCAGTTAGATAGCTCCGTTTTGGTTTTAGAAGCAGATATTTCTCTGTACAGCCTATGGTCCCATTCACTCGGGAATATCCCAACGCAGTTCCTAGAAGAAACGTGTTTCTGACTCGCTGAATCTCAACATAGATTCAACTCTCTTACGTGAACGAACGCACAGCGGAGCAGTTTCAAGGGAACGTTTCTCCTGAGTTTTAGACGAAGTTTCCTGCGGTTTAGTACGTATGCCGGCATTGGGCTGGAAATACCGGTATTGGGATTCTGCACAGAAAGGTTTTGTAAACCGCTGAATCCACACGTCAGTTTAACTCTGTCAGTTGAATGCACACATTCACAACCATTCAGTTAGATAGCTCCGTTTTGGTTTTAGAAGCAGATATTTCTCTGTACAGCCTATGATCCCAATCACTCGGGAATATCCCAACAGAGCTCCTAGAAGAAACGTGTTTCTGACTCGCTGAATCTCAACATAGATTCAACTCCTTAGGTGAACAAGCGCACAGCAGAGCAGTTTCATGGAAACGTTTCTCCTGAGCTTTAGACAAAGTTTCCTGCGGTTTAGTATGTATGCCGGCATTGGGCTGGAAATACCGGTTTTGGGATTCTGCAAAGAAAGGGTTTGCAAACCGCTGAATCCACACGTGAGTTTAACTCTGTCAGTTGAATGCACACATTGACAACCATTCAGTTAGATAGCTCCGTTTTGGTTTTAGAAGCAGATATTTCTCTGTACAGCCTATGGTCCCATTCACTCGGGAATATCCCAACGCAGCTCCTAGAAGAAACGTGTTTCTGACTCGCTGAATCTCTACATAGATTCAACTCTCTTAGGTGAACGAACGCACTGCAGAGCAGTTTCAAGGAAACGTTTCTCCTGAGTTTTAGACGAAGTTTACTGCGGTTTAGTACGTATGCCAGCAATGGGCTGGAAATACCGGTTTTGGGATTCTGCACAGAAAGTGTTTGCAAACCGCTGAATCCACACGTGAGTTTACCTCTGTCAGTTGAATGCACACATTGACAACCATTTTGTTAGACAGCTCCGTTTTGGTTTTAGAAGCAGATATTTCGCTGTACAGGCTATGGTCCCATTCACTCGGGAATATCCCAACGCAGCTCCTAGAAGAAACGTGTTTCTGACTCGCTGAATCTCAACATAGATACAACTCTCTTAGGTGAACGAACGCACAGCAGAGCAGTTTCAAGGAAACGATTCTCCTGAGTTTTAGACCAAGTTTACTGCTGTTTAGTACGTATGCCGGCATTGGGATGGAAATACCGGTTTTGGGATTCTGCACAGAAACGGTTTGCAAACCGCTGAATGCACACGTGAGTTTAACTCTGTCAGTTGAATGCGCACATTGACAAGCCTTCAGTTAGATAGCTCCGTTTTGGTTTTAGAAGCAGATATTTCTCTGTACAGCCTATGGTCCCATTCACTCGGGAATATCCCAACGCAGCTCCTAGAAGAAACGTGTTTCTGACTCGCTGACTCTCAACATAGATTCAACTCTCTTAGGTGAACGAATACACAGCAGAGCAGTTTCAAGGAAACCTTTCTCCTGAGTTTTAGACGAAGTTTCCTGCGGTTTAGAACGTATGCCGGACTTGGGCTGGAAATACCGGTTTTGGGATTCTGCACAGAAAGTATTTGCAAACCGCTGAATCCACACGTGAGTTTTACTCTGCCAGTGGAATGCACACATTGACAACCATTCAGTTAGATAGCTCCGTTTTGGTTTTAGAAGCAGATAGTTCTCTGTACAGCCTATGGTCCCATTCACTCGGGAATATCCCAACGCAGTTCCTAGAAGAAACGTGTTTCTGACTCGCTGAATCTCAACATAGATTCAACTCTCTTAGGTGAACGAACGCACAGCCGAGCAGTTTCAAGGAAACGTTTCTCCTGAGTTTTAGACGAAGTTTCCTGCGGTTTAGTACGTATGCCGACATTGGGCTGGAAATACCGGTATTGGGATTCTGCACAGAAAGGGTTTGTAAACCGCTGAATCCACACGTCAGTTTAACTCTGTCAGTTGAATGCACACATTGACAACCATTCAGTTAGATAGCTCCGTTTTGGTTTTAGAAGCAGATACTTCTCTGTACAGCCTATGATCCCAATCACTCGGGAATATCCCAACAGAGCTCCTAGAAGAAACGTGTTTCTGACTCGCTGAATCTCAACATAGATTCAACTCTCTTAGGTGAACAAGCGCACAGCAGAGAAGATTCAAGGAAACGTTTCTCCTGAGCTTTAGACGAAGTTTCCTGCGGTTTAGTACGTATGCCGGCATTGGGCTGGAAATACCGGTTTTGGGATTCTGCAAAGAAAGGGTTTGCAAACCGCTGAATCCACAGGTGAGTTTAACTCTGTCAGTTGAATGCACACATTGACAACCATTCAGTTACATAGCTCCGTTTTGGTTTTAGAAGCAGATATTTCTCTGTACAGCCTATGGTCCCGTTCACTTGGGAATATCCCAACACAGCTCCTAGAAGAATCGTTTTTCTGACTCGCTGAATCTCAACATAGATTCAACTCTCTTAGGTGAACGAACGCACAGCAGAGCAGTTTCAAGGAAACGTTTCCCCTGAGATTTAGACGAAGTTTCCTGAAGTTTAGTACGTATGCCGGCATTGGGATGGAAATACCGGGTTTGGGATTCTGCACAGAAACGGTTTGCAAACCGCTGAATGCACACGTGAGTTTAACTCTGTCAGTTGAATGCACACATTGACAACCATTCAGTTAGATAGCTCCGTTTTGGTTTTAGAAGCAGATATTTCTCTGTTCAGCCTATGGTCCCATTCACTCGGGAATCTCCCAACGCAGCTCCTAGAAGAAACGTGTTTCTGACTCGAGGAGTCTCAACATAGATTCAACTCTCTTAGGTGAACGAACTCACAGCCGAGCAGTTTCAAGGAAACGTTTCTCCTGAGTTTTAGACGATGTTTACTGCGGTTTAGGACGTATGCCGGAATTGGGCTGGAAATACCGGTTTTGGGATTCTGCACAGAAAGGGTTTGCAAACCGCTGAATCCACACGTGAGTTTAACACTGTCAGTTGAATGCACACATTGACAACCATTCAGTTAGATAGCTCCGTTTTGGTTTTAGAAGCAGATATTTCTCTGTACAGCCTATGGTCCCATTCACTCGGGAATATCCCAACGCAGCTCCTAGAAGAAACGTGTTTCTGATTCGCTGAATCTCAACATAGATTCAACTCTCTTAGGTGAACGAACGCACAGCAGAGCAGTTTCAAGGAAACGTTTCTCGTGAGTTTCAGACGAAGTTTCCTGCGGTTTAGTACGTATGCTGGCATTGGGCTGGAAATACGGGTATTGGGATTCTGCACAGAAAGGGTTTGCAAACCGCTGAATCCACACGTCAGTTTATCTCTGTCAGTTGAATGCACACATTGACAACCATACAGTTAGATAGCTCCGTTTTGGTTTTAGAAGCAGATATTTCTCTGTACAGCCTATGGTCCCATTCACTCGGGAATATCCCAACGCAGCTCCTAGAAGAAACGTGTTTCTGATTCGCTGAATCTCAACATAGATTCAACTCTCTTAGGTGAACGAACGCACAGCAGAGCAGTTTCAAGGAAACGTTTCTCGTGAGTTTCAGACGAAGTTTCCTGCGGTTTAGTACGTATGCTGGCATTGGGCTGGAAATACGGGTATTGGGATTCTGCACAGAAAGGGTTTGCAAACCGCTGAATCCACACGTCAGTTTATCTCTGTCAGTTGAATGCACACATTGACAACCATTCTGTTAGACAGCTCCGTTTTGGTTTTAGTAGCAGATATTTCGCTGTACAGCCTATGGTCCCTTTCACTCGCGAATATCCCAACGCAGCTCCTAGAAGAAACGTGTTTCTGACTCGCTGAATCTCAACATAGATTCAACTCTCTTATGTGAACGAATGCACAGCAGAGCAGTTTCAAGGAAACCTTTCTCCTGAGTTTAGACGAAGTTTCCTGCGGTTTAGGGCGTGTGCCGGCGTTGGGCTGGAAATACCGGTTTTGGGATTCTGCACAGAAAGGGTTTGCAAACCGCTGAATCCACCCGTGAGTTTTACTCTGTCAGTTGAATGCACACATTGACAACCATTCAGTTAGATAGCTCCGTTTTGGTTTTAGAAGCAGATAGTTCTCTGTACAGCCTATGGTCCCATTCACTCGGGAATATCCCAACGCAGCTCCTAGAAGAAACGTGTTTCTGACTCGCTGAATCTCAACATAGATTCAACTGTCTTAGGTGAACGAACGCACAGCAGAGCAGTTTCAAGGAAACGTTTCTCCTGAGTTTTAGACGAAGTTTCCTGCGGTTTAGTACGTATGCCGCCATTGGGCTGGAAATACCGGTTTTGGGATTCTGCAAAGAAAGGGTTTGCCAACCGCTGAATCCACACGTGAGTTTAACTCTGTCAGTTGAATGCACACATTGACAGCCATTCAGTTAGATAGCTCCGTTTTGGTTTAAAAGCAGATATTTCTCTGTACAGCCTATGGTCCCATTCACTCGGGAATATCAAAACGCAGCTCCTAGAAGAAACGTGTTTCTGACTCGCTGAATCTCAACATAGATTCAACTCTCTTACGTGAACGAACGCACAGCAGAGCAGTTTCAAGGAAACGTTTCTCCTGAGTTTTAGATGAGGTTTCCGGCGGTTTAGTACGTATGCCGGCATTGGGCTGGAAATACCGGTATTGGGATTCTGCACAGAAAGGGTTTGCAAACCGCTGAATCCAAACCTGAGTTTAAATCTGTCAGTTGAATGCACACATTGACAACCATTCAGTTAGATAGCTCCGTTTTGGTTTTAGAAGCAGGTATTTCTCTGTACAGCCTATTGTCCCATTCACTCGGGAATATCCCAATACAGCTCCTAGAGGAAACGTGTTTCTGACTCGCTGAATCTCAACGTAGATTCAACTCTCTTAGTTGAACGAACGCACAGCAGAGCAGTTTCAAGGAAACGTTTCTCCTGAGTTTTAGACGAAGTTTCCTGAGATTTAGTACGTATGCCGGCATTGGGATGGAAATACCGGTTTTCTGATTCTGCACAGAAAGGGTGTGCAAACCGCTGAATCCACACGTGAGTTTACCTCTGTCAGTTGAATGCACACATTGACAACCATTTTGTTATACAGCTCCGTTTTGGGTTTAGAAGCAGATATTTCGCTGTACAGGCTATGGTCCCATTCACTCGGGAATATCCCAACGCAGCTCCTAGAAGAAACGTGTTTCTGACTCGCTGAATCTCAACATAGATTCAACTCTCTTAGGTGAACGAACGCACAGCGGAGCAGTTTCAAGGAAACGTTTCTCCTGAGTTTTAAACGAAGTTTCCTGCGGTTTAGTACGTATGCCGGCATTGGGCCGGAAATACCGGTATTGGGATTCTGCACAGAAAGGGTTTGTAAACCGCTGAATCCCCATGTCAGTTTAACTCTGTCAGTTGAATGCACACATTGACAACCATTCAGTTAGATAGCTCCGTTTTGGTTTTAGAAGCAGATATTTCTCTGTACAGCCTATGATCCCAATCACTCGGGAATATCCCAACAGAGCTCCTAGAAGAAACGTGTTTCTGACTCGCTGAATCTCAACATAGATTCAACTCTCTTAGTTGAACGAGCGCACTGCAGAGCAGTTTCAAGAAAACGTTTCTCCTGAGCTTTAGACGAAGTTTCCTGCGGTTTAGTACGTATGCCGGCATTGGGCTGGAAATACCGGTTTTGGGATTCTGCAAAGAAAGGGTTTGCAAACCGCTGAATCCACACGTGAGTTTAACTCTGTCACTTGAATGCACACATTGACAACCATTCAGTTAGATAGCTCCGTTTTGGTTTTAGAAGCAGATATTTCTCTGTACAGCCTATGGTCCCATTCACTCGGGAATATCCCAACGCAGCTCCTAGAAGAAACGTGTTTCTGACTCGCTGAATCTCTACATAGATTCAACTCTCTTAGGTGAACGAACGCACTGCATAGCAGTTTCAAGGAAACGTTTCTCCTGAGTTTTAGACGAAGTTTCCTGCGGTTTAGTACGTATGCCGGCATTGGGCTGGAAATACCGGTGTTGGGATTCTGCACAGAAATGGTTTGCAAACCGCTGAATCCACACGTGAGTTTAACTCTGTCAGTTAAATGCACACATTGACAACCATTCAGTTAGATAGCTCCGTTTTGGTTTTAGAAGCAGATATTTCTCTGTACAGCCTATGGTCCCATTCACTCGGGAATATCCCAACACAGCTCCTAGAAGAAACGTGTTTCTGACTCGCTGAATCTCAACATAGATTCAACTCTCTTAGGTGAACGAACGCACAGCAGAGCAGTTTCAAGGAAACGTTTCTCCTGAGATTTAGATGAAGTTTCCTGAAGTTTAGTACGTATGCCGGCATTGGGATGGAAATACCGGGTTTGGGATTCTGCACAGAAACGGTTTGCAAACCGCTGAATGCACACGTGAGTTTAACTCTGTCAGTTGAATGCACACATTGACAACCACTCAGTTAGATAGCTCCGTTTTGGTTTTAGAATCAGATATTTCTCTGTACAGCCTATGGTCCCATTCACTCGGGAATATCCCAACGCAGCTCCTAGAAGAAACGTGTTTCTGACTCGAGGAGTCTCAACATAGATTCAACTCGCTTAGGTGAACGAACTCACAGCAGAGCAGTTTCAAGGAAACGTTTCTCCTGAGTTTTAGACGAAGTTTACTGCTGTTTAGGACGTATGCCTGCATTGGGCTGGAAATACCGGTTTTGGGATTCTGCAAATAAAGGGTTTGCAAACCGCTGAATCCACACGTGAGTTTAACACTGTCAGTGGAATGCACACATTGACAACCATTCAGTTAGATAGCTCCGTTTTGGTTTTAGAAGCAGATATTTCTCTGTACAGCCTGTGGTCCCATTCATTCGGGAATATCCCAACGCAGCTCCTAGAAGAAACGTGTTTCTGACTCGCTGAATCTCAACATAGATTCAACTCTCTTAGGTGAACGAACGCACAGCAGAGCAGTTTCAAGGAAACGTTTCTCCTGAGTTTCAGACGAAATTTCCTGCGGTTTAGGACGTATGCCGGCATTGGGCTGGAAATACCGGTTTTGGGATTCTGCACAGAAAGGGTTTGCGATCCGCTGAATCCACACGTGAGTTTTACTCTGTCAGTTGAAAGCACACATTGACAACCATTCAGTTAGATAGCTCCGTTTTGGTTTTAGAAGCAGATAGTTCTCTGTTCAGACTATGGTCCCATTCACTCGGGAATATCCCAACGCAGCTCCTAGAAGAAACGTGTTTCTGACTCCCTGAATCTCAACATAAATTCAACTCTCTTAGGTGAACGAACGCACTGCAGAGCAGTTTCAAGGAAACGTTTCTCCTGAGTTTTAGACGAAGTTTCCGGCGGTTTAGTACGTATGCCGGCATTGGGCTGGAAATACCGGTATTGGGATTCTGCACAGAAAGGGTTTGCAAACCGCTGAATCCTCACGTCAGTTTAACTCTGTCAGTTGAATGCACACATTGACAACCATTCAGTTAGATAGCTCCGTTTTGGTTTTAGAAGCAGATATTTCTCTGTACAGCCTATGATCCCATTCACTCGGGAATATCGCAACACAGCTCCTAGAAGAATCGTGATTCTGACTCGCTGAATCTCAACATAGATTCAACTCTCTTAGGTGAACGAACCCACAGCAGAGCAGTTTCAAGGAAACGTTTCTCCTGAGATTTTCCCGAAGTTTCCTGAGGTTTGGTACGTATGCCGGCATTGGGCTGGAAATACCGGTTTTGGGATTCTGCAAATAAAGGGTTTGCCAACCGCAGAATCCACACGTGAGTTTAACTCTGTCAGTTGAATGCACACATTGACAGCCATTCAGTTAGATAGCTGCATTTTGGTTTTAGAAGCAGATATTTCTCTGTACAGCCTATGGTCCCATTCACTCGGGAATATCCCAACGCAGCTCCTAGATGAAACGTGTTTCTGACTCGCTGAATCTCAACATAGATTCAACTCTCTTAGGTGAACGAATGCACAGCAGAGCAGTTTCAAGGAAACCTTTCTCCTGAGTTTTAGACGAAGTTTCCTGCGGTTTAGGACGTATGCCGGAATTGGGCTGGAAATACCGGTTTTGGGATTCTGGACAGAAAGTGTTTGCAAACCGCTGAATCCACACGTGAGTTTTACTCTGTCAGTTGAATGCACACATTGACAACCATTCAGTTAGATAGCTCCGTTTTGGTTTTTGAAGCAGATAGTTCTCTGTACAGCCTATAGTCCCATTCACACGGGAATATCCCAACGCAGCTCCTAGAAGAAACGTGTTTCTGACTCGCTGAATCTCAACATAGATTCAACTCTCTTAGGTGAACGAACGCACAGCAGAGCAGTTTCAAGGAAACGTTTCTCCTGAGTTTTAGACGAAGTTTCCGGCGGTTTAGTACGTATGCCGGCATTGGGCTGGAAATACCGGTATTGGGATTCTGCACAGAAAGGGTTTGCAAACCGCTGAATCCACACGTGAGTTTAACACTGTCAGTTAAATGCACACATTGACAACCATTCAGTTAGATAGCTCCGTTTTGGTTTTAGAAGCAGATATTTCTCTGTACAACCTATGGTCCCATTCACTCGGGAATATCCCAACGCAGCTCCTAGAAGAAACGTGTTTCTGACTCGCTGAATCTCAACATAGATTCAACTCTCTTAGGTGAACGAACGCACAGCAGAGCAGTTTCAAGGAAACGTTTCTCCTGAGTTTTAGACGAAGTTTCCTGATGTTTAGTACGTATGCCGGCATTGTGCTGGAAATACCGGTTTTGGGATTCTGCACAGAAAGGGTTTGCAAACCGCTGAATCCACACGTGAGTTTAACTCTGTCAGTTGAATGCACACATTGACAGCCATTCAGTTAGATAGCTCCGTTTTGGTTTTAGAAGCAGATAGTTCTCTGTACAGCCTATGGTCCCATTCACTCGGGAATATCCCAATGCAGCTCCTAGAAGAAACGTGTTTCTGACTCGCTGAATCTCAACATAGATTCAACTCTCTTAGGTGAACGAACGCACTGCAGAGCAGTTTCAAGGAAACGTTTCTCCTGAGTTTTAGACGAAGTTTCCGGCGGTTTAGTACGTCTGCCGGCATTGGGCTGGAAATACCGGCATTGGGATTCTGCACAGAAAGGGTTTGCAAACCGCTGAATCCACACGTCAGTTTAACTCTGTCAGTTGAATGCACACATTGACAACCATTCAGTTAGATAGCTCCGTTTTGGTTTTAGAAGCAGATATTTCTCTGTACAGCCTATGATCCCATTCACTCGGGAATATCGCAACACAGCTCCTAGAAGAATCGTGATTCTGACTCGCTGAATCTCAACATAGATTCAACTCTCTTAGGTTAACGAACGCACAGCAGAGCAGTTTCAAGGAAACGTTTCTCCTGAGATTTTCCCGAAGTTTCCTGAAGTTTAGTACGTATGCCGGCATTGGGATGGAAATACCGGGTTTGGGATTCTGCACAGAAACGGTTTGCAAACCGCTGAATGCACACGTGAGTTTAACTCTGTCAGTTGAATGCACCCATTGACAACCATTCAGTTAGATAGCTCCGTTTTGGTTTTAGAAGCAGATATTTCTCTGTACAGCCTATGGTCCCATTCACTCGGGAATATCCCAACGCAGCTCCTTGAAGAAACGTGTTTCTGACTCGCTGAATCTCAACATAGATTCAACTCTCTTAGGTGAACGAATGCACAGCAGAGCAGTTTTAAGGAAACCTTTCTCCTGAGTTTTAGACGAAGTTTCCTGCGGTTTAGGAGGTATGCCGGCATTGGACTGGAAATACCGGTTTTGGGATTCTGCAAAGAAAGGGTTTGCCAACTGCTGAATCCACACGTGAGTTTAACTCTGTCAGTTGAATGCACACATTGACAACCATTCAGTTACATAGCTCCGTTTTGGTTTTAGAAGCAGATATTTCTCTTTACAGCCTATGGTCCCATTCACTCGGGAATATCCCAACGCAGCTCCTAGAAGAAACGTGTTTCTGACTCGCTGAATCTCAACATAGATTCAACTCTCTTAGGTGAACGAACGCAGAGCAGAGCAGTTTCAAGGAAACGTTTCTCCTGAGTTTTAGACGAAGTTTACTGCGGTTTAGTACGTATGCCAGCATTGGGCTGGAAATACCGGTTTTGGGATTCTGCCCAGAAAGTTTTTGCAAACCGCTGAATCCACACGTGAGTTTAACTCTGTCAGTTGAATGCACACATTGACAACCATTCTGTTAGACAGCTCCGTTTTGGTTTTAGAAGCAGATATTTCGCTGTACAGCCTATGGTCCCATTCACTCGGGAATATCCCAACGCAGCTCCTAGAAGAAACGTGTTTCTGACTCGCTGAATCTCAATATAGATTCAACTCTCTTAGGTGAACGAACGCACAGCAGAACAGTTTCAAGGAAACGATTCTCCTGAGTTTTAGACCTAGTTTACTGCTGTTTAGTACGTATGCCGGCATTGGGCTGGAAATACCGGTTTTGGGATTCTGCACAGAAAGGGTTTGCAAACCGCTGAATCCACACGTGAGTTAAACACTGTCAGTTGAATGCACACATTGACAACCATTCAGTTAGATAGCTCCGTTTTGGTTTTAGAAGGAGATATTTCTCTGTACATCCTATGGTCCCATTCACTCGGGAATATCCCAACGCAGCTCCTAGAAGAAACGTGTTTCTGACTCGCTGAATCTCAACATAGATTCAACAATCTTAGGTGAACGAACGCACAGCAGAGCAGTTTCAAGGAAACGTTTCTCCTGAGTTTTAGACGAAGTTTCCTGAGGTTTAGTACGTATGCCGGCATTGGGCTGGAAATACCGGTTTTGGGATTCTGCACAGAAACGGTTTGATAACCGCTGAATCCACACGTGAGTTTAACTCTGTCAGTTGAATGCACACATTGACAGCCATTCAGTTAGATAGCTCCGTTTTGGTTTTAGAAGCAGATATTTCTCTGTACAGCCTATGGTCCCATTCACTCGGGAATATCCCAACGCAGCTCCTAGAAGAAACGTGTTTCTGACTCGCTGAATCTCAACATAGATTCAACTCTCTTAGGTGAACGAATGCACAGCAGAGCAGTTTCAAGGAAACCTTTCTCCTGAGTTTTAGACGAAGTTTCCTGCGGTTTAGGACGTATGCCGGAATTGGGCTGGAAATACCGATTTTGGGATTCTGGACAGAAAGTGTTTTCAAACCGCTGAATCCACACGTGAGTTTTACTCTGTCAGTTGAATGCACACATTGACAACCATTCAGTTAGATAGCTCCGTTTTGGTTTTAGAAGCAGATAGTTCTCTGTACAGCCTATAGTCCCATTCACACGGGAATATCCGAACGCAGCTCCTAGAAGAAACGTGTTTCTGACTCGCTGAATCTCAACATAGATTCAACTCTCTTAGGTGAACGAACGCACAGCAGAGCAGTTTCAAGGAAACGTTTCTCCTGAGTTTTAGACGAAGTTTCCGGCGGTTTAGTACGTATGCCGGCATTGGGCTGGAAATACCGGTATTGGGATCCTCACAGAATGGGTTTGCAAACCGCTGAATCCACACGTGAGTTTAACACTTTCAGTTAAATGCACACATTGACAGCCATTCAGTTAGATAGCTCCGTTTTGGTTTTAGAAGCAGATATTTCTCTGTACAGCCTATGGTCCCATTCACTCGGGAATATCCCAACGCAGCTCCTAGAAGAAACGTGTTTCTGACTCAAGGAGTCTCAACATAGATTCAACTCTCTTAGGTGAACGAACTCACAGCAGAGCAGTTTCAAGGAAACGTTTCTCCTGAGTTTTCGACGAAGTTTACTGCTGTTTAGTACGTATGCCGGCATTGGGCTGGAAATACCGGTTTTGGGATTCTGCAGAGAAAGGGTTTGCCAACCGCTGAATCCACACGTGAGTTTAACTCTGTCAGTTGAATGCACAAATGACAACCATTCAGTTAGATAGCTCCGTTTTGGTTTTAGAAGCAGATATTTCTCTGTACAGCCTATGGTCCCATTCACTCGGGAATATCCCAACGCAGCTCCTAGAAGAAACGTGTTTCTGACTCGCTGAATCTCAACATAGATTCAACTCTCTTAGGTTAACGAACGCACAGCAGAGTAGTTTCAACGAAACGTTTCTCCTGAGTTTTAGATGAAGTTTCCTGCGGTTTAGTACGTATGCCGGCATTGGGCTGGAAATACCGGTTTTGGGATTCTGCAAAGAAAGGGTTTGCCAACCGCTGAATCCACACGTGAGTTTAACTCTTTCAGTTGAATGCACCCATTGACAGCCATTCAGTTAGATAGCTCCGTTTTGGTTTTAGAAGCAGATATTTCTCTGTACAGCCTATGGTCCCATTCACTCGGGAATATCCCAATGCAGCTCCTAGAAGAAACGTGTTTCTGACTCGCTGAATCTCAACATAGATTCAACTCTCTTAGGTGAACGAACGCACTGCAGAGCAGTTTCAAGGAAACGTTTCTCCTGAGTTTTAGACGAAGTTTCCGGCGGTTTAGTACGTATGCCGGCATTCGGCTGGAAATACCGGTATTGGGATTCTGCACAGAAAGGGTTTGCAAACCGCTGAATCCACACGTCAGTTTAACTCTGTCAGTTGAATGCACACATTGACAACCATTCAGTTAGATAGCTCCGTTTTGGTTTTAGAAGCAGATATTTCTCTGTACAGCCTATGATCCCATTCACTCGGGAATATCGCAACACAGCTCCTAGAAGAATCGTGATTCTGACTCGCTGAATCTCAACATAGATTCAACTCTCTTAGGTTAACGAACGCACAGCAGAGCAGTTTCAAGGAAACGTTTCTCCTGAGATTTTCCCGAAGTTTCCTGAAGTTTAGTACGTATGCCGGCATTGGGATGGAAATACCGGGTTTGGGATTCTGCACAGAAACGGTTTGCAAACCGCTGAATGCACACGTGAGTTTAACTCTGTCAGTTGAATGCACCCATTGACAACCATTCAGTTAGATAGCTCCGTTTTGGTTTTAGAAGCAGATATTTCTCTGTACAGCCTATGGTCCCATTCACTCGGGAATATCCCAACACAGCTCCTTGAAGAAACGTGTTTCTGACTCGCTGAATCTCAACATAGATTCAACTCTCTTAGGTGAACGAATGCACAGCAGAGCAGTTTTAAGGAAACCTTTCTCCTGAGTTTTAGACGAAGTTTCCTGCGGTTTAGGAGGTATGCCGGCATTGGACTGGAAATACCGGTTTTGGGATTCTGCAAAGAAAGGGTTTGCCAACTGCTGAATCCACACGTGAGTTTAACTCTGTCAGTTGAATGCACACATTGACAACCATTCAGTTACATAGCTCCGTTTTGGTTTTAGAAGCAGATATTTCTCTTTACAGCCTATGGTCCCATTCACTCGGGAATATCCCAACGCAGCTCCTAGAAGAAACGTGTTTCTGACTCGCTGAATCTCAACATAGATTCAACTCTCTTAGGTGAACGAACGCACAGCAGAGCAGTTTCAAGGAAACGTTTCTCCTGAGTTTTAGACGAAGTTTACTGCGGTTTAGTACGTATGCCAGCATTGGGCTGGAAATACCGGTTTTGGGATTCTGCACAGAAAGTTTTTGCAAACCGCTGAATGCACACGTGAGTTTAACTCTGTCAGTTCAATGCACACATTGACAACCATTCTGTTAGACAGCTCCGTTTTGGTTTTAGAAGCAGATATTTCTCTGTACATCCTATGGTCCCATTCACTCGGGAATATCCCAACGCAGCTCCTAGAAGAAACGTGTTTCTGACTCGCTGAATCTCAACATAGATTCAACAATCTTAGGTGAACGAACGCACAGCAGAGCAGTTTCAAGGAAACGTTTCTCCTGAGTTTTAGACGAAGTTTCCTGAGGTTTAGTACGTATGCCGGCATTGGGCTGGAAATACCGGTTTTGGGATTCTGCAAAGAAAGGGTTTGCCAACCGCTGAATCCACACGTGAGTTTAACTCTGTCAGTTGAATGCACACATTGACAGCCATTCAGTTAGATAGCTCCGTTTTGGTTTTAGAAGCAGATATTTCTCTGTACAGCCTATGGTCCCATTCACTCGGGAATATCCCAACGCAGCTCCTAGAAGAAACGTGTTTCTGACTCGCTGAATCTCAACATAGATTCAAATCTCTTAGGTGAACGAATGCACAGCAGAGCAGTTTCAAGGAAACCTTTCCCCTGAGTTTTAGACGAAGTTTCCTGCGGTTTAGGACGTATGCCGGAATTGGGCTGGAAATACCGATTTTGGGATTCTGGACAGAAAGTGTTTTCAAACCGCTGAATCCACACGTGAGTTTTACTCTGTCAGTTGAATGCACACATTGACAACCATTCAGTTAGATAGCTCCGTTTTGGTTTTAGAAGCAGATAGTTCTCTGTACAGCCTATAGTCCCATTCACACGGGAATATCCCAACGCAGCTCCTAGAAGAAACGTGTTTCTGACTCGCTGAATCTCAACATAGATTCAACTCTCTTAGGTGAACGAACGCACAGCAGAGCAGTTTCAAGGAAACGTTTCTCCTGAGTTTTAGACGAAGTTTCCGGCGGTTTAGTACGTATGCCGGCATTGGGCTGGAAATACCGGTATTGGGATCCTCACAGAATGGGTTTGCAAACCGCTGAATCCACACGTGAGTTTAACACTTTCAGTTAAATGCACACATTGACAACCATTCAGTTAGATAGCTCCGTTTTGGTTTTAGAAGCAGATATTTCTCTGTACAGCCTATGGTCCCATTCACTCGGGAATATCCCAACGCAGCTCCTAGAAGAAACGTGTTTCTGACTCAAGGAGTCTCAACATAGATTCAACTCTCTTAGGTGAACGAACTCACAGCAGAGCAGTTTCAAGGAAACGTTTCTCCTGAGTTTTAGACGAAGTTTACTGCTGTTTAGTACGTATGCCGGCATTGGGCTGGAAATACCGGTTTTGGGATTCTGCAGAGAAAGGGTTTGCCAACCGCTGAATCCACACGTGAGTTTAACTCTGTCAGTTGAATGCACAAATGACAACCATTCAGTTAGATAGCTCCGTTTTGGTTTTAGAAGCAGATATTTCTCTGTACAGCCTATGGTCCCATTCACTCGGGAATATCCCAACGCAGCTCCTAGAAGAAACGTGTTTCTGACTCGCTGAATCTCAACATAGATTCAACTCTCTTAGGTTAAGGAACGCACAGCAGAGTAGTTTCAAGGAAACGTTTCTCCTGAGTTTTAGATGAAGTTTCCTGCGGTTTAGTACGTATGCCGGCATTGGGCTGGAAATACCGGTTTTGGTATTCTGCAAAGAAAGGGTTTGCCAACCGCTGAATCCACACGTGAGTTTAACTCTTTCAGTTGAATGCACACATTGACAGCCATTCAGTTAGATAGCTCCGTTTTGGTTTTAGAAGCAGATATTTCTCTGTACAGCCTATGGTCCCATTCACTCGGGAATATCCCAACGCAGCTCCTAGAAGAAACGTGTTTCTGACTCGCTGAATCTCAACATAGATTCAACTCTCTTAGGTGAACGAACGCACAGCAGAGCAGTTTAAAGGAAACGTTTCTCCTGAGTTTTAGACGAGGTTTCCGGCGGTTTAGTACGTATGCCGGCATTGGGCTGGAAATACCGGTATTGGGATTCTGCACAGAAAGGGTTTGCAAACCGCTGAATCCACACGTGAGTTTAACTCTGTCAGTTGAATGCACACATTGGCAACCATTCAGTTAGATAGCTCCGTTTTGGTTTTAGAAGCAGATATTTCTCTGTACAGCCTATGGTGCCATTCACTCGGGAATATCCCAACGCAGCTCCTAGAAGAAACGTGTTTCTGACTCGCTGAATCTCAACATCGATTCAACTCTCTTAGGTGAACGAACACACAGCAGAGCAGTTTCAAGGAAACGTTTCTCCTGAGTTTTAGACGAAGTTTCCTGAGGTTTAGTACGTATGCCGGCATTGGGCTGGAAATACCGGTTTTGGGACTCTGCACAGAAAGGGTTTGCAAACCGCTGAATCCACACGTGAGTTTTACTCTGTCAGTTGAATGCACACATTGACAACCATTCAGTTAGATAGCTCCGTTTTGGTTTTAGAAGCAGATATTTCTCTGTATAGCCTATGGTCCCATTCACTCGGGAATATCCCAACACAGCTCCTAGAAGAATCGTGATTCTGACTCGCTGAATCTCAACATAGATTCATCTCTCTTAGGTGAACGAACGCACAGCAGAGCAGTTTCAAGGAAACGTTTCTCCTGAGATTTAGAAGAAGTTTCCTGAAGTTTAGTACGTATGCCGGCATTGGGATGGAAATACCGGGTTTGGGATTCTGCACAGAAACGGTTTGCAAACCGCTGAATGCACACGTGAGTTTAACTATGTCAGTTGAATGCACACATTGAGAACCATTCAGTTAGATAGCTCCGTTTTGGTTTTAAAAGCAGATATTTCTCTATACAGCCTATGGTCCCATTCACTCGGGAATATCCCAACGCAGCTCCTAGAAGAAACGTGTTTCTGACTCGCTGAATCTCAACATAGATTCAACTCTCTTAGGTGAACGAAAGCACAGCAGAGCAGTTTCAAGGAAACGTTTCTCCTGAGTTTTAGACGAAGTTTACTGCGGTTTAGTACGTATGCCAGCATTGGGCTGGAAATACCGGTTTTGGGATTCTGCACAGAAAGTGTTTGCAAACCGCTGAATCCACACGTGAGTTTAACTCTGTCATTTGAATGCACACATTGACAACCATTCTGTTAGACAGCTCCGTTTTGGTTTTAGAAGCAGACATTTCGCTGTACAGCCTATGGTCCCATTCACTCGGGAATATCCCAACACAGCTCCCAGAAGAATCGTGTTTCTGACTCGCTGAATCTCAATATAGATTCAACTCTCTTAAGTGAACGAACGCACAGCAGAACAGTTTCAAGGAAACGATTCTCCTGAGTTTTAGACCAAGTTTACTGCTGTTTAGTACGTATGCCGGCATTGGGCTGGAAATACCGGTTTTGGGATTCTGCACAGAAAGGGTTTGAAAACCGCTGAATGCACACGTGAGTTAAACACTCTCAGTTGAATGCACACATTGACAACCATTCAGTTAGATAGCTCCGTTCTGGTTTTAGAAGGAGATATTTCTCTGTACAGCCTATGGTCCCATTCACTCGGGAATATCCCAGCGCAGCTCCTAGAAGAAACGTGTTTCTGACTCGCTGAATCTCAACATAGATTCAACTCTCTTAGGTGAACGTATGCACAGCAGAGCAGTTTCAAGGAAACCTTTCTCCTGAGTTTTAGACGAGGTTTCCGGCGGTTTAGTACGTATGCCGGCATTGGGCTGGAAATACCGGTATTGGGATTCTGTACAGAAAGGGTTTGCAAACCGCTGAATCCACACGTGAGTTTAACTCTGTCAGTTGAATGCACACATTGACAACCATTTTGTTAGACAGCTCCGTTTTGGTTTTAGAAGCAGATATTTCGCTGTACAGGCTATGGTCCCATTCACTCGGGAATATCCCAACGCAGCTCCTAGAAGAAACGTGTTTCTGACTCGCTGAATCTCAACATAGATTCAACTCTCTTAGGTGAACGAACGCACAGCAGAGCAGTTTCAAGGAAACGATTCTCCTGAGTTTTAGACCAAGTTTACTGCTGTTTAGAACGTATGCCGGCTTTGGGCTGGAAATACCGGTTTTGGGATTCTGCACAGAAACGGTTTGCAAACCTCTGAATGCACACGTGCGTTTAACTCTGTCAGTTTAATGCGCACATTGACAAGCATTCAGTTAGATAGCTCCGTTTTGGTTTTAGAAGCAGATATTTCTCTGTACAGACAATGGTCCCATTCACTCGGGAATATCCCAACGCAGCTCCTAGAAGAAACGTGTTTCTGACTCTCTGAATCTCAACATAGATTCAACTCTCTTAGGTGAACGAATGCACAGCAGAGCAGTTTCAAGGAAACGTTTCTCCTGAGTTTTAGACGAAGTTTCCTGCGGTTTAGGACGTATGCCGGAATTGGGCAGGAAATACCGGTTTTGTGATTCTGCACAGAAAGGGTTTGCAAACCGCTGAATCCACACGTGAGTTTTACTCTGTCAGTTGAATGCACACATTGACAACCATTCAGTTAGATAGCTCCGTTTTGGTTTTAGAAGCAGATAGTTCTCTGTACAGCCTATGGTCCCATTCACTTGGGAATATCCCAACGCAGCTCCTAGAAGAAACGTGTTTCTGACTCGCTGAATCTCAACATAGATTCTACTCTCTTAGGTGAACGAACGCACAGCAGAGCAGTTTCAAGGAAACGTTTCTCCTGAGTTTTAGACCAAGTTTCCGGCGGTTTAGTACGTATGCCGGCATTCGGCTGGAAATACCGGTATTGGGATTCTGCACAGAAAGGGTTTGCAAACCGCTGAATCCACACGTCAGTTTAAGTCTGTCAGTTGAATGCACACATTGACAACCATTCAGTTAGATAGCTCCGTTTTGGTTTTAGAAGCAGATATTTCTCTGTACAGCCTATGATCCCATTCACTCGGGAATATCCCAACACAGCTCCTAGAAGAAACGTGTTTCTGACTCGCTGAATCTCAACATAGATTCAAGTCTCTTAGGTGAACGAACGCACTGCAGAGCAGTTTCAAGGAAACGTTTCTCCTGAGTTTTAGACGAAGTTTCCTGAGGTTTAGTACGTATGCCGGCATTGGAATGGAAATACCGGTTTTGGGATTCTGCACAGAAACGGCTTGAAAACCGCTGAATGCACACGTGAGTTTAACTCTGTCAGTTGAATGCGCACATTGACAAGCATTCAGTTAGATAGCTCCGTTTTGGTTTTAGAAGCAGATATTTCTCTGTACAGCCTATGGTCCCATTCACTCGGGAATATCCCAACGCAGCTCCTAGAAGAAACGTGTTTCTGACTCGCTGAATGTCAACATAGATTCAACTCTCTTAGGTGAAGGAATGCACAGCAGAGCAGTTTCAAGGGAACCTTTCTCCTGAGTTTTAGACGAGGTTTCCTGCGGTTTAGGACGTATGCCGGAATTGGGCTGGAAATACCGGTTTTGGGATTCCGCACAGAAAGGGTTTGCAAACCGCTGAATCCACACGTGAGTTTTACTCTGTCAGTTGAATTCACACATTGACAACCATTCAGTTAGATAGCTCTGTTTTGGTTTTAGAAGCAGATAGTTCTCTGTACAGCCTATGGTCCCATTCACTCGGGAATATCCCAACGCAGCTCCTAGAAGAAACGTGTTTCTGACTCGCTGAATCTCAACATAGATTCAACTCTCTTAGGTGAACGAACGCACAGCAGAGCAGTTTCAAGGAAACGTTTCTCCTGAGTTTTAGACGAAGTTTCCGGCGGTTTAGTACGTATGCCGGCATTGGGCTGGAAATACCGGTTTTGGGATTCTGCACAGAAAGGGTTTGCAAACCGCTGAATCCACACGTGAGTTTAACTCTGTCAGTTGAATGCACACATTGACAACCATTCAGTTAGAGAGCTCCGTTTTGGTTTTAGAAGCAGATATTTCTCTGTACAGCCTATGGTCCCATTCACTCGGGAATATCCCAACACAGCTCCTAGAAGAAACGTGTTTCTGACTCGCTGAATCTCAACATAGATTCAACTCTCTTAGTTGAACGAACGCACAGCAGAGCAGTTTCAAGGAAACGTTTCTCCTGAGTTTTAGACGAAGTTTCCTGATGTTTAGTATGTTTGCCGGCATTGGGATGGAAATACCGGTTTTGGGATTCTGCACAGAAAGGGTTTGCAAACCACTGAATCTACACGTGAGTTTAACTCTGTCAGTTGAATGCACACATTGACAACAATTTTGTTAGACAGCTCCGTTTGGGTATTAGAAGCAGATAGTTCTCTGTACAGCCTATGGTCCCATTCACTCGGGAATATCCCAACACACCTCCTAGAAGAAACGTGTTTCTGACTCGCTGAATCTCAACATAGATTCAACTCTCTTAGGTGAACGAACTCACAGCAGAGCAGTTTCAAGGAAACGATTCTCCTGAGTTTTAGACCAAGTTTACTGCTGTTTAGTACGTATGCCGGCATTGGGATGGAAATACCGGTTTTGGGATTCTGCACAGAAAAGGCTTGCAAACCGCTGAATTCACACGTGAGTATAACTCTGTCAGTTGAATGCGCACATTGACAAGCATTCAGTTAGATAGCTCCGTTTTGGTTTTAGAAGCAGATATTTCTCTGTACAGCCTATGGTCCCATTCACTCGGGAATATCCCAACACAGCTCCTAGAAGAATCGTGATTCTGACTCGCTGAATCTCAACATAGATTCAACTCTCTTAGGTGAACGAACGCACAGCAGAGCAGTTTCAAGGAAACGTTTCTCCTGAGATTTAGACGAAGTTTCCTGAAGTTTAGTACGTATGCCGGCATTGGGATGGAAGTACCGGGTTTGGGATTCTGCACAGAAACGGTTTGCAAACCGCTGAATGCACACGTGAGTTTAACTCTGTCAGTTGAATGCACACATTGACAACCATTCAGTTAGATAGCTCCGTTTTGGTTTTAGAAGCAGATATTTCTCTGTACAGCCTATGGTCCCATTCACTAGGGAATATCCCAACGCAGCTCCTAGAAGCAACGTGTTTCTGACTCGAGGAGTCTCAACATAGATTCAACTCTCTTAGGTGAACGAACTCACAGCAGAGCAGATTCAAGGAAACGTTTCTCCTGAGTTTTAGACGAAGTTTCCGGCAGTTTAGAACATATGCCGGCATTGGGCTGGAAATACCGGTATTGGGATTATGCACAGAACGGGTTTGCAAACCGCTGAATCCACACGTGAGTTTAACTCTGTCAGTTGAATGCACACATTGACAACCATTCAGTCAGATAGCTCCGTTTTGGTTTTAGAAGCAGATATTTCTCTGTACAGCCTATGGTCCCATTCACTCGGGAATATCCCAACACAGCTCCTAGAAGAAACGTGTTTCTGACTCGGTGAATCTCAACATAGATTCAACTCTCTTAGGTGAACGAACGCACAGCAGAGCAGTTTCAAGGAAACGTTTCTCCTGAGTTTTAGACGAACTTTCCTGCGGTTTAGTACGTATGACTTATTGGGCTGGAAATACCGGGTTTGGGTTTCTGCAAAGAAAGGGTTTGCCAACCGCTGAATCCACACGTGAGTTTAACTCTGTCAGTTGAATGCACACATTGACAGCCATTCAGTTAGATAGCTCCGTTTTGGTTTTAGAAGCAGATATTTCTCTGTACAGCCTATGGTCCCAATCACTCGGGAATATCCCAACGCAGCTCCTAGAAGAAACGTGTTTCTGACTCGCTGAATCTCAACATAGATTCAACTCTCTTAGGTGAAAGAACGCACAGCAGAGCAGTTTCAAGGAAACGTTTCTCCTGAGTTTTAGACGAAGTTTACTGCGCTTTAGGACGTATGCAACCATTGAGCTGGAAATACCGGTTTTGGGATTCTGCACAGAAAGGGTTTGCAAACCGCTGAATCCACACGTGAGTTTAACTCTGTCGGTTGAATGCACACATTGACAAGCATTCAGTTAGATAGCTCCGTTTTGGTTTTAGAAGCAGATATTTCTCTGTACAGCCTATGGTCCCATTCACTCGGGAATATCCCAACCCAGCTCCTAGAAGAAACGTGTTTCTGACTCGCTGAATCTCAACATAGATTCAACTCTCTTAGGTGAACGAACGCACAGCAGAGCAGTTTCAAGGAAACGATTCTCCTGAGATTTAGACGAAGTTTCCTGGGGTTTAGTACGTATGCCGGCATTGGGATGGAAATACCGGTTTTGGGATTCTACACAGAAACGGTTTGCAAACTGCTGAATGCACACGTGAGTTTAACTCTGTCAGTTGAATGCACACATTGACAACCATTTAGTTAGATAGCTCCGTTTTGGTTTTAGAAGCAGATATTTCTCTGAACAGCCTATGGTCCCATTCACTCGTGAATATCCCAACGCAGCTCCTAGAAGAAACGTGTTTCTGACTCGCTGAATCTCAACATACATTCAACTCCCTTAGGTGAACGAACGCACAGCAGAGCAGTTTCAAGGAAAGGTTTCTCCTGAGTTTTAGACGAAGTTTCCGGCGGTTTAGTACATATGCCGGCTTTCGGCTGGAAATACCGGTATTGGGATTCTGCACAGAAAGGGTTTGCAAACCGCTGAATCCACACGTGAGTTTAACTCTGTCAGTTGAATGCACACATTGACAACCATTCAGTTAGATAGCTGCGTTTTGGTTTTAGAAGCAGATATTTCTCTGTACAGTCTATGGTCCCATTCACTCGGGAATATCCCAACACAGCTCCTAGAAGAAACGTGTTTCTGACTCGCTGAATCTCAACATAGATTCAACTGTCTTAGGTGAACGAACACACAGCAGAGCAGTTTCAAGGAAACGTTTCTCCTGAGTTTTAGACGAAGTTTCCTGATGTTTAGTACGTTTGCCGGCATTGGGATGGAAATACCGGTTTTGTGATTCTGCACAGAAAGGATTTGCAAACCGCTGAATCTACACGTGAGTTTAACTCTGTCAGTTGAATGCACACATTGACAACCATTTTGTTAGACAGCTCCGTTTTGGTTTTAGAAGCAGATATTTCGCTGTACTGCCAATGGTCCCATTCAATCGGGAATATCCCAACACACCTCCTAGAAGAAACGTGTTTCTGACTCGCTGAATCTCAACATAGATTCAACTCTCTTAGGTGAACTAACACACAGCAGAGCAGTTTCAAGGAAACCTTTCTCCTGAGTTTTAGACGAAGTTTCCTGCGGTTTAGGACGTATGCCGGCATTGGGCTGGAAATACTGGTTTTGGGATTCTGCACAGAAAGGGTTTGCAAACCGCTGAATCCACACGTGAGTTTTACTCTGTCAGTTGAATGCACACATTGACAACCATTCAGTTAGATAGCTCCGTTTTGGTTTTAGAAACAGATAGTTCTCTGTACAGCCTATGGTCCCATTCAGTCGGGAATATCCCAATGCAGCTCCTAGAAGAAACGTGTTTCTGACTCGTTGAATCTCAACATATATTCAAGTCTCTTAGGTGAACGAACGCACAGCAGAGCAGTTTCAAGGAAACGTTTCTCCTGCGTTTTAGACGAAGTTTCCTGCGGTTTAGTACGTATGCCGTCATTGTGCTGGAAATACCGGTTTTGGGATTCTGCAAAGAAAGGGTTTGGCAACCGCTGAATCCACACGTGAGTTTAACTCTGTCAGTTGAATGCACACATTGACAGCCATTCAGTTAGATAGCTCCGTTTTGGTTTTAGAAGCAGATATTTCTCTGTACAGCCTATGGTCCCATTCACTCGGGAATATCCCAACGCAGCTCCTAGAAGAAACGTGTTTCTGACTCGCTGAATCTCAACATACATTCAACTCTCTTAGGTGAACGAACGCACAGCAGAGCAGTTTCAAGGAAACGTTTCTCCTGAGTTTTAGACGAAGTTTCCTGCGGTTTAGTACGTATGCCGGCATTGGGCTGGAAATACCGGTTTTGGGATTCTGCAAAGAAAGGGTTTGCCAACCGCTGAATCCACAAGTGAGTTTAACTCTGTCAGTTGAATGCACACATTGACAGCCATTCAGTTAGATAGCTCAGTTTTGGTTTTAGAAGCAGATATTTCTCTGTACAGCCTATGGTCCCATTCACTCGGGAATATCCCAACGCAGCTCCTAGAAGAAACGTGTTTATGACTCGCTGAATCTCAACATAGATTCAACTCTCTTAGGTGAACGAACCCACAGCAGAGCAGTTTCAAGGAAACGTTTCTCCTGAGTTTTAGACGAAGTTTCCGGCGGTTCAGTACGTATGCCGGCATTGGGCTGGAAATACCGGTATTGGGATTCTGCACAGAAAGGGTTTGCAAACCGCTGAATCCACACGTGAGTTTAACTCTGTCAGTTGAATGCACACATTGACAACCATTCAGTTAGATAGCTCCGTTTTGGTTTTAGAAGCAGATATTTCTCTGTACAGCCTATGGTCCCATTCATTCGGGAATATCCCAACACAGCTCCTAGAAGAAACGTGTTTCTGACTCGCTGAATCTCAACATAGATTCAACTCTCTTAGGTGAACGAACGCACAGCAGAGCAGTTTCAAGGAAACGTTTCTTCTGAGTTTTAGACGAAGTTTCCTGATGTTTAGTACGTTTGCCGGCATTGGGATGGAAATACCGGTTTTGTGATTCTGCACAGAAAGGGTGTGCAAACCGCTGAATCTACACTTGAGTTTAACTCTGTCAGTTGAATGCACAAATTGACAACCATTTTGTTAGACAGCTCCGTTTTGGTTTTAGAAGCAGATATTTCGCTGTACAGCGTATGGTCCCATTCACTCGGGAATATCCCAACACACCTCCTAGAAGAAACGTGTTTCTGACTCGCTGAATCTCAACATAGATTCAACTCTCTTAGGTGAACTAACACACAGCAGAGCAGTTTCAAGGAAACCTTTCTCCTGAATTTTAGACAAAGTTTCCTGCGGTTTCGGATGTATGCCGGCATTGGGCTGGAAATACCGGTTTTGGGATTCTGCACAGAAAGGGTTTGCAAACCGCTGAATCCACACCTGAGTTTAGCTCTGTCAGTTGAATGCACACATTGACAGCCATTCAGTTAGATAGCTCCGTTTTGGTTTTAGAAGCAGATATTTCTCTGTACAGCCTATGGTCCCATTCACTCGGGAATATCCCAACACAGCTCCTAGAAGAAACGTGTTTCTGACTCGCTGAATCTCAACATAGATTCATCTCCCTTAGGTGAACGAACGCACAGCAGAGCAGTTTCAAGGAAACGTTTCTCCTGAGTTTTAGACAAAGTTTCCTGAGGTTTAGTACGTATGCCGGCATTGGGATGGAAATACCGGTTTTGTGATTCTGCACAGAAAGGGTTTGCAAACCACTGAATCCACACGTGAGTTTAACTCTTTCAGTTGAATGCACACATTGACAACCATTTTGGTAGACAGTTCCGTTTTGGTTTTAGAAGCAGATATTTATCTGTACAGCCTATGGTCCCAATCACTCGGGAATATCCCAACGCAGCTCCTAGAAGAAACGTGTTTCTGACTCGCTGAATCTCAACATACATTCAACTCTCTTAGGTGAACGAACGCACAGCAGAGCAGTTTCAAGGAAACGTTTCTCCTGAGTTTTAGACGAAGTTTCCGGCGGTTTAGTACATATGCCGGCATTGGGCTGGAAATACCGGTTTTGGGATTCTGCACAGAAAGGGTTTGCCAACCGCTGAATCCACACGTGAGTTTAACTCTGTCAGTTGAATGCACACATTGACAACCATTTTGGTAGACAGCTCCGTTTTGGTTTTAGAAGCAGATATTTATCTGTACAGCCTATGGTCCCAATCACTCGGGAATATCCCAACGCAGCTCCTAGAAGAAACGTGTTTCTGACTCGCTGAATCTCAACATACATTCAACTCTCTTAGGTGAACGAACGCACAGCAGAGCAGTTTCAAGGAAACGTTTCTCCTGAGTTTTAGTCGAAGTTTCCTGCGGTTTAGTACGTATGCCGTCATTGGGCTGGAAATACCGGTTTTGGGATTCTGCAAAGAAAGGGTTTGCCAACCGCTGAATCCACACGTGAGTTTAACTCTGTCAGTTGAATGCACACATTGAGAACCATTTTGTTAGACAGCTCCGTTTTGGTTTTAGAAGCAGATATTTCGCTGTACAGCCTATGGTCCCTTTCACTCGGAAATATCCCAACACACCTCCTAGAAGAAACGTGTATCTGACTCGCTGAATCTCAACATAGATTCAACTCTCTTAGGTGAACTAACACACAGCAGAGCAGTTTCAAGGAAACCTTTCTCCTGAGTTTTAGACGAGGTTTCCTGCGGTTTAGTACGTATGCCGGCATTGGGCTGGAAATACGGGTTTTGGGATTCTGCACAGAAAGGGTTTGCAAACCGCTGAATCCACACGTGAGTTTTACTCTGTCAGTTGAATGCACACATTGACAACCATTAAGTTAGATAGCTCCGTTTTGGTTTTAGAAGCAGAGAGTTCTCTGTACAGCCTATGGTCCCATTCACTCGGGAATATCCCAACGCAGCTCCTAGAAGAAACGTGTTTCTGACTCGCTGAATCTCAACATAGATTCAACTCTCTTAGGTGAACGAACGCACAGCAGAGCAGTTTCAAGGAAACGTTTCTCCTGAGTTTTAGACGAAGTTTCCTGCGGTTTAGTACGTATGCCGTCATTGGGCTGGAAATACCGGTTTTGGGATTCTGCAAAGAAAGGGTTTGCCAACCGCTGAATCCACACGTGAGTTTAACTCTGTCAGTTGAATGCACACATTGAGAACCATTTTGTTAGACAGCTCCGTTTTGGTTTTAGAAGCAGATATTTCGCTGTACAGCCTATGGTCCCATTCACTCGGGATTATCCCAACACACCTCCTAGAAGAAACGTGTATCTGACTCGCTGAATCTCAACATAGATTCAACTCTCTTAGATGAACTAACACACAGCAGAGCAGTTTCAAGGAAAACTTTCTCCTGAGTTTTAGACGAGGTTTCCTGCGGTTTAGTACGTATGCCGGCATTGGGCTGGAAATACGGGTTTTGGGATTCTGCACAGAAAGGGTTTGCAAACCGCTGAATCCACACGTGAGTTTTACTCTGTCAGTTGAATGCACACATTGACAACCATTAAGTTAGATAGCTCCGTTTTGGTTTTAGAAGCAGAGAGTTCTCTGTACAGCCTATGGTCCCATTCACTCGGGAATATCCCAACGCAGCTCCTAGAAGAAACGTGTTTCTGACTCGCTGAATCTCAACATAGATTCAACTCTCTTAGGTGAACGAACGCACAGCAGAGCAGTTTCAAGGAAACGTTTCTCCTGAGTTTTAGACGAGGTTTCCGGCGGTTTAGTACGTATGCCAGCATTGGGCTGGAAATACCGGTATTGGGATTCTGCACAGAAAGGGTTTGCAAACCGCTGAATCCACACCTGAGTTTAGCTCTGTCAGTTGAAGGCACACATTGACAACCATTTAGTTAGATAGCTCCGTTTTGGTTTTTGAAGCAGATATTTCTCTGTACAGCCTATTGTCCCATTCACTCGGGAATATCCCAACACAGCTCCTAGAAGAAACGTGTTTCTGACTCGCTGAATCTCAACATAGATTCATCTCCCTTAGGTGAACGAACGCACAGCAGAGCAGTTTCAAGGAAACGTTTCTCCTGAGTTTTAGACGAAGTTTCCTGAGGTTTAGTACGTATGCCGGCATTGGGATGGAAATACCGGTTTTGTGATTCTGCACAGAAAGGGTTTGCAAACCGCTGAATCCACACGTGAGTTTAACTCTGTCAGTTGAATGCACACATTGACAACCATTTTGGTAGACAGCTCCGTTTTGGTTTTAGAAGCAGATATTTATCTGTACAGCCTATGGTTCCAATCACTCGGGAATATCCCAACGCAGCTCCTAGAAGAAACGTGTTTCTGACTCGCTGAATCTCAACATACATTCAAATCTCTTAGGTGAACGAACGCACAGCAGAGCAGTTTCAAGGAAACGTTTCTCCTGAGTTTTAGACGAAGTTTCCTGCGGTTTAGTACATATGCCGGCATTGGGCTGGAAATACCGGTATTGGGATTCTGCACAGAAAGGGTTTGCAAACCGCTGAATCCACACGTGAGTTTAACTCTGTCAGTTGAATGCACACATTGACATCCATTCAGTTAGATAGCTCCGTTTTGGTTTTAGAAGCAGATATTTCTCTGTACAGTCTATGGTCCCATTCACTCGGGAATATCCCAACACAGCTCCTAGAAGAAACGTGTTTCTGACTCGCTGAATCTCAACATAGATTCACCTCTCTTAGGTGAACGAACGCACAGCAGAGCAGTTTCAAGGAAACGTTTCTCCTGAGCTTTAGACGAAGTTTCCTGCGGTTTAGTACGTATGCCGGCATTGGGCTGGAAATACCGGTTTTGGGATTCTGCAAAGAAAGGGTTTGCCAACCGCTGAATCCACACGTGAGTTTAACTCTGTCAGTTGAATGCACACATTGACAACCATTTAGTTAGATAGCTCCGTTTTGGGTTTACAAGCAGATATTTCTCTGTACATCCTATGGTCCCATTCACTCGGGAATATCCCATCGTAGCTCCTAGGAGAAACGTGTTTCTGACTCGCTGAATCTCAACATAGATTCAAGACTCTAAGTGAACGAAAGCACCTCAGAGCAGTTTCAAGGAAACGTTTCTCCTGAGTTTTAAACGAAGTTTACTGCGGTTTAGTACGTATGCCAGCATTTGGCTGGAAATACCGGTTTTGGGATTCTGCACAGAAAGGGTTTGCAAACCGCTGAATCCACTCGTGAGTTTAACTCTGTCAGTTGAATGCGCACATTGACAACCATTCTGTTAGACAGCTCCGTTTTGGTTTTAGAAGCAGATATTTCACTGTACAGCCTATGGTCCCATTCACTCGGGAATATCCCAACGCACCTCCTAGAAGAAACGTGTTTCTGACTCGCTGAATCTCATTTTAGATTCAACTCTCTTAGGTGAACGATCGCACAGCAGAGCAGTTTCAAGGAAACAATTCTCCTGAGTTTTAGACGAAGTTTACTGCTGTTTAGTACGTATGCCGGCATTGGGCTGGATATACCGGTTTTGGGATTCTGCACAGAAAGGGTTTGCCAACCGCTGAATCCACACGTGAGTATTACTCTGTCAGTTGAATGCACACATTGACAACCATTCAGTTAGATAGCTCCGTTTTGGTTTTAGAAGGAGATATTTCTCTGTACAGCCTATGGTCCCATTCACTCGGGAATATCCCAACGCAGCTCCTAGAAGAAACGTGTTTCTGACTCGCTGAATCTCAACATAGATTCAACTCTCTTAGGTGAACGAATGCACAGCAGAGCAGTTTCAAGGAAACCTTTCTCCTGAGTTTTAGACGAAGTTTCCTGCGGTTTAGGACGTGTGCCGGCATTGGGCTGGAAATACCGGTTTTGGGATTCTGCACAGAAAGGGTTTGCAAACCGCTGAATCCACCCGTGAGTTTTACTCTGTCCGTTGAATGCACACATTGACAACCATTCAGTAAGATAGCTCCATTTTGGTTTTAGAAGCAGATATTTCTCTGTACAGCCTATGGTCCCATTCACTCGGGAATATCCCAACGCAGCTCCTAGAAGAAACGTGATTCTGACTCGCTGAATCTCAACATAGATTCAACTCTCTTAGGTGAACGAACGCACAGCAGAGCGGTTTCAAGGAAACGTTTCTCCTGAGTTTTAGACGAAGTTTCCGGCGGTTTAGTACATATGCCGGCATTGGGCTGGAAATACCGGTTTTGGGATTCTGCACAGAAAGGGTTTGCAAACCGCTGAATCCACACGTGAGTTTAACTCTGTCAGTTGAATGCACACATTGACAACCATTCAGTTAGAGAGCTCCGTTTTGGTTTTAGAAGCAGATATTTCTCTGTACAGCCTATGGTCCCATTCACTCGGGAATATCCCAGCACAGCTCCTAGAAGAAACGTGTTTCTGACTCACTGAATCTCAACATAGATTCAACTCTCTTAGGTGAACGAACGCACAGCAGAGCAGTTTCAAGGAAACGTTTCTCCTGAGTTTTAGACGAAGTTTCCTGATGTTTAGTATGTTTGCCGGCATTGGGATGGAAATACCGGTTTTGTGATTCTGCACAGAAAGGGTTTGCAAACCACTGAATCTACACGTGAGTTTAACTCTGTCAGTTGAATGCACACATTGACAACCATTTTGTTAGACAGCTCCGTTTGGGTATTAGAAGCAGATAGTTCTCTGTACAGCCTATGGTCCCATTCACTCGGCAATATCCCAACACACCTCCTAGAAGAAACGTGTTTCTGACTCGCTGAATCTCAACATAGATTCAACTCTCTTAGGTGAACGAATTCACAGCAGAGCAGTTTCAAGGAAACGATTCTCCTGAGTTTTAGACCAAGTTTACTGCTGTTTAGTACGTATGCCGGCATTGGGATGGAAATACCGGTTTTGGGATTCTGCACAGAAAAGGCTTGCAAACCGCTGAATGCACACGTGAGTTTAACTCTGTCGGTTGAATGCGCACATTGACAAGCATTCAGTTAGATAGCTCCGTTTTGGTTTTAGAAGCAGATATTTCTCTGTACAGCCTATGGTCCCATTCACTAGGGAATATCCCAACGCAGCTCCTAGAAGCAACGTGTTTCTGACTCGAGGAGTCTCAACATAGATTCAATTCTCTTAGGTGAACGAACTCACAGCAGAGCAGATTCAAGGAAACGTTTCTCCTGAGTTTTAGACGAAGTTTCCGGCAGTTTAGAACATATGCCGGCATTGGGCTGGAAATACCGGTATTGGGATTCTGCACAGAAAGGGTTTGCAAACCGCTGAATCGACTCGTGAGTTTAACTCTGTCAGTTGAATGCACACATTGACAACCATTCAGTTAGATAGCACCGTTTTGGTTTTAGAAGCAGATATTTCTCTGTACATCCTATGGTACCATTCACTCGGGAATATCCCAACACAGCTCCTAGAAGAAACGTGTTTATGACTCGCTGAATCTCAACATAGATTCAACTCTCTTATGTGAGCGAACGCACAGCAGAGCAGTTTCAAGGAAACGTTTCTCCTGAGTTTTAGACGAAGTTTCCGGCGGTTTAGTACGTATGCCGGCATTGGGCTGGAAATACCGGTATTGGGATTATGCACAGAAATTGTTTGCAAACCGCTGAATCCACACGTGAGTTTAACTCTGTCAGTTGAATGCACACATTGACAACCATTCAGTCAGATAGCTCCGTTTTGGTTTTAGAAGCAGATATTTCTCTGTACAGCCTATGGTCCCATTCACTCGGGAATATCCCAACACAGCTCCTAGAAGAAACGTGTTTCTGACTCGGTGAATCTCAACATAGATTCAACTCTCTTAGGTGAACGAACGCACAGCAGAGCAGTTTCAAGGAAACGTTTCTCCTGAGTTTTAGACGAAGTTTCCTGCGGTTTAGTACGTATGACTTATTGGGCTGGAAATACCGGTTTTGGGTTTCTGCAAAGAAAGGGTTTGCCAACCGCTGAATCCACACGTGAGTTTAACTCTGTCAGTTGAATGCACACATTGACAGCCATTCAGTTAGATAGCTCCGTTTTGGTTTTAGAAGCAGATATTTCTCTGTACAGCCTATGGTCCCAATCACTCGGGAATATCCCAACGCAGCTCCTAGAAGAAACGTGTTTCTGACTCGCTGAATCTCAACATAGATTCAACTCTCTTAGGTGAAAGAACGCACAGCAGAGCAGTTTCAAGGAAACGTTTCTCCTGAGTTTTAGACGAAGTTTACTGCGCTTTAGGACGTATGCAACCATTGAGCTGGAAATACCGGTTTTGGGATTCTGCACAGAAAGGGTTTGCAAACCGCTGAATCCACACGTGAGTTTAACTCTGTCGGTTGAATGCACACATTGACAAGCATTCAGTTAGATAGCTCCGTTTTGGTTTTAGAAGCAGATATTTCTCTGTACAGCCTATGGTCCCATTCACTCGGGAATATCCCAACGCAGCTCCTAGAAGAAACGTGTTTCTGACTCGCTGAATCTCAACATAGATTCAACTCTCTTAGGTGAACGAACGCACAGCAGAGCAGTTTCAAGGAAACGATTCTCCTGAGATTTAGACGAAGTTTCCTGGGGTTTAGTACGTATGCCGGCATTGGGATGGAAATACCGGTTTTGGGATTCTACACAGAAACGGTTTGCAAACTGCTGAATGCACACGTGAGTTTAACTCTGTCAGTTGAATGCACACATTGACAACCATTCAGTTAGATAGCTGCGTTTTGGTTTTAGAAGCAGATATTTCTCTGTACAGTCTATGGTCCCATTCACTCGGGAATATCCCAACACAGCTCCTAGAAGAAACGTGTTTCTGACTCGCTGAATCTCAACATAGATTCAACTGTCTTAGGTGAACGAACACACAGCAGAGCAGTTTCAAGGAAACGTTTCTCCTGAGTTTTAGACGAAGTTTCCTGATGTTTAGTACGTTTGCCGGCATTGGGATGGAAATACTGGTTTTGTGATTCTGCACAGAAAGGATTTGCAAACCGCTGAATCTACACGTGAGTTTAACTCTGTCAGTTGAATGCACACATTGACAACCATTTTGTTAGACAGCTCCGTTTTGGTTTTAGAAGCAGATATTTCGCTGTACTGCCAATGGTCCCATTCACTCGGGAATATCCCAACACACCTCCTAGAAGAAACGTGTTTCTGACTCGCTGAATCTCAACATAGATTCAACTCTCTTAGGTGAACTAACACACAGCAGAGCAGTTTCAAGGAAACCTTTCTCCTGAGTTTTAGACGAAGTTTCCTGCGGTTTAGGACGTATGCCGGCATTGGGCTGGAAATACTGGTTTTGGGATTCTGCACAGAAAGGGTTTGCAAACCGCTGAATCCACACGTGAGTTTTACTCTGTCAGTTGAATGCACACATTGACAACCATTCAGTTAGATAGCTCCGTTTTGGTTTTAGAAACAGATAGTTCTCTGTACAGCCTATGGTCCCATTCAGTCGGGAATATCCCAATGCAGCTCCTAGAAGAAACGTGTTTCTGACTCGTTGAATCTCAACATATATTCAAGTCTCTTAGGTGAACGAACGCACAGCAGAGCAGTTTCAAGGAAACGTTTCTCCTGCGTTTTAGACGAAGTTTCCTGCGGTTTAGTACGTATGCCGTCATTGGGCTGGAAATACCGGTTTTGGGATTCTGCAAAGAAAGGGTTTGCCAACCGCTGAATCCACACGTGAGTTTAACTCTGTCAGTTGAATGCACACATTGACAGCCATTCAGTTAGATAGCTCCGTTTTGGTTTTAGAAGCAGATATTTCTCTGTACAGCCTATGGTCCCATTCACTCGGGAATATCCCAACGCAGCTCCTAGAAGAAACGTGTTTCTGACTCGCTGAATCTCAACATAGATTCAACTCTCTTAGGTGAACGAACGCACAGCAGAGCAGTTTCAAGGAAACGTTTCTTCTGAGTTTTAGACGAAGTTTCCTGATGTTTAGTACGTTTGCCGGCATTGGGATGGAAATACCGGTTTTGTGATTCTGCACAGAAAGGGTGTGCAAACCGCTGAATCTACACTTGAGTTTAACTCTGTCAGTTGAATGCACAAATTGACAACCATTTTGTTAGACAGCTCCGTTTTGGTTTTAGAAGCAGATATTTCGCTGTACAGCGTATGGTCCCATTCACTCGGGAATATCCCAACACACCTCCTAGAAGAAACGTGTTTCTGACTCGCTGAATCTCAACATAGATTCAACTCTCTTAGGTGAACTAACACACAGCAGAGCAGTTTCAAGGAAACCTTTCTCCTGAATTTTAGACAAAGTTTCCTGCGGTTTCGGATGTATGCCGGCATTGGGCTGGAAATACCGGTTTTGGGATTCTGCACAGAAAGGGTTTGCAAACCGCTGAATCCACACCTGAGTTTAGCTCTGTCAGTTGAATGCACACATTGACAGCCATTCAGTTAGATAGCTCCGTTTTGGTTTTAGAAGCAGATATTTCTCTGTACAGCCTATGGTCCCATTCACTCGGGAATATCCCAACACAGCTCCTAGAAGAAACGTGTTTCTGACTCGCTGAATCTCAACATAGATTCATCTCCCTTAGGTGAACGAACGCACAGCAGAGCAGTTTCAAGGAAACGTTTCTCCTGAGTTTTAGACAAAGTTTCCTGAGGTTTAGTACGTATGCCGGCATTGGGATGGAAATACCGGTTTTGTGATTCTGCACAGAAAGGGTTTGCAAACCACTGAATCCACACGTGAGTTTAACTCTTTCAGTTGAATGCACACATTGACAACCATTTTGGTAGACAGTTCCGTTTTGGTTTTAGAAGCAGATATTTATCTGTACAGCCTATGGTCCCAATCACTCGGGAATATCCCAACGCAGCTCCTAGAAGAAACGTGTTTCTGACTCGCTGAATCTCAACATACATTCAACTCTCTTAGGTGAACGAACGCACAGCAGAGCAGTTTCAAGGAAACGTTTCTCCTGAGTTTTAGACGAAGTTTCCGGCGGTTTAGTACATATGCCGGCATTGGGCTGGAAATACCGGTTTTGGGATTCTGCACAGAAAGGGTTTGCAAACCGCTGAATCCACACGTGAGTTTAACTCTGTCAGTTGAATGCACACATTGACAACCATTTTGGTAGACAGCTCCGTTTTGGTTTTAGAAGCAGATATTTATCTGTACAGCCTATGGTCCCAATCACTCGGGAATATCCCAACGCAGCTCCTAGAAGAAACGTGTTTCTGACTCGCTGAATCTCAACATACATTCAACTCTCTTAGGTGAACGAACGCACAGCAGAGCAGTTTCAAGGAAACGTTTCTCCTGAGTTTTAGACGAAGTTTCCTGCGGTTTAGTACGTATGCCGTCATTGGGCTGGAAATACCGGTTTTGGGATTCTGCAAAGAAAGGGTTTGCCAACCGCTGAATCCACACGTGAGTTTAACTCTGTCAGTTGAATGCACACATTGAGAACCATTTTGTTAGACAGCTCCGTTTTGGTTTTAGAAGCAGATATTTCGCTGTACAGCCTATGGTCCCTTTCACTCGGAAATATCCCAACACACCTCCTAGAAGAAACGTGTATCTGACTCGCTGAATCTCAACATAGATTCAACTCTCTTAGGTGAACTAACACACAGCAGAGCAGTTTCAAGGAAACCTTTCTCCTGAGTTTTAGACGAGGTTTCCTGCGGTTTAGTACGTATGCCGGCATTGGGCTGGAAATACGGGTTTTGGGATTCTGCACAGAAAGGGTTTGCAAACCGCTGAATCCACACGTGAGTTTTACTCTGTCAGTTGAATGCACACATTGACAACCATTAAGTTAGATAGCTCCGTTTTGGTTTTAGAAGCAGAGAGTTCTCTGTACAGCCTATGGTCCCATTCACTCGGGAATATCCCAACGCAGCTCCTAGAAGAAACGTGTTTCTGACTCGCTGAATCTCAACATAGATTCAACTCTCTTAGGTGAACGAACGCACAGCAGAGCAGTTTCAAGGAAACGTTTCTCCTAAGTTTTAGACGAGGTTTCCGGCGGTTTAGTACGTATGCCAGCATTGGGCTGGAAATACCGGTATTGGGATTCTGCACAGAAAGGGTTTGCAAACCGCTGAATCCACACCTGAGTTTAGCTCTGTCAGTTGAAGGCACACATTGACAACCATTTAGTTAGATAGCTCCGTTTTGGTTTTTGAAGCAGATATTTCTCTGTACAGCCTATTGTCCCATTCACTCGGGAATATCCCAACACAGCTCCTAGAAGAAACGTGTTTCTGACTCGCTGAATCTCAACATAGATTCATCTCCCTTAGGTGAACGAACGCACAGCAGAGCAGTTTCAGGGAAACGTTTCTCCTGAGTTTTAGACGAAGTTTCCTGAGGTTTAGTACGTATGCCGGCATTGGGATGGAAATACCGGTTTTGTGATTCTGCACAGAAAGGGTTTGCAAACCGCTGAATCCACACGTGAGTTTAACTCTGTCAGTTGAATGCACACATTGACAACCATTTTGGTAGACAGCTCCGTTTTGGTTTTAGAAGCAGATATTTATCTGTACAGCCTATGGTCCCAATCACTCGGGAATATCCCAACGCAGCTCCTAGAAGAAACGTGTTTCTGACTCGCTGAATCTCAACATAGATTCACCAATCTTAGGTGAACGAACGCACAGCAGAGCAGTTTCAAGGAAACGTTTCTCCTGAGCTTTAGACGAAGTTTCCTGCGGTTTAGTACGTATGCCGGCATTGGGCTGGAAATACCGGTTTTGGGATTCTGCAAAGAAAGGGTTTGCCAACCGCTGAATCCACACGTGAGTTTAACTCTGTCAGTTGAATGCACACACTGACAGCCATTCAGTTAGATAGCTGCGTTTTGGTTTTAGAAGCAGATATTTCTCTGTACAGCCTATGGTCCCATTCACTCGGGAATATCCCAACACAGCTCCTAGAAGAAACGTGTTTCTGACTCGCTGAATCTCAACATAGATTCAACTGTCTTAGGTGAACGAACGCACAGCAGAGCAGTTTCAAGGAAACGTTTCTCCTGAGTTTTAGACGAAGTTTCCTGCGGTTTAGTACGTATGCCGGCATTGGGCTGGAAATACCGGATTTGGGATTCTGCAAAGAAAGGGTTTGCCAACCGCTGAATCCACACGTGAGTTTTACTCTGTCAGTTGAATGCACACATTGACAACCATTCAGTTAGATAGCTCCGTTTTGGTTTTAGAAGCAGATATTTTTCTGTACAGCCTATGGTCCCATTCACTCGGGAATATCCCAACACAGCTCCTAGAAGAAACGTGTTTCTGACTCGATGAATCTCAACATAGATTCAACTCTCTTAGGTGAACGAACGCACAGCAGAGCAGTTTCAAGGAAACGTTTCTCCTGAGTTTTAGACGAAGTTTCCTGATGTTTAGTACGTTTGCCGGCATTGGGATGGAAATACCGGTTTTGTGATTCTGCACAGAAAGGGTTTGCAAACCGCTGAATCTACACGTGAGTTTAACTCTGTCAGTTGAATGCACACATTGACAACCATTTTGTTAGACAGCACCGTTTTGGTTTTAGAAGCAGATATTTCGCTGTACAGCCTATGGTCCCATTCAATCGGGAATATCCCAACACACCTCCTAGAAGAAACGTGTTTCTGACTCGCTGAATCTCAACATACATTCAACTCTCTTAGGTGAAATAACACACAGCAGAGCAGTTTCAAGGAAACCTTTCTCCTGAGTTTTAGACGAAGTTTCCTGCAGTTTAGGACGTATGCCGGCATTGGGCTGGAAATACCGGTTTTGGGATTCTGCACAGAAAGGGTTTGCAAACCGCTGAATCCACACGTGAGTTTTACTCTGTCAGTTGAATGCACACATTGACAACCATTCAGTTAGATAGCTCCGTTTCGGTTTTAGAAGCAGATAGTTCTCTGTACAGCCTATGGTCCCATTCACTCGGGAATATCCCAACGCAGCTCCTAGAAGAAACGTGTTTCTGACTCGCTGAATCTCAACATAGATTCAACTCTCTTAGGTGAACGAACGCACAGCAGAGCAGTTTCAAGGAAACGTTTCTCCTGAGTTTTAGACGAAGATTCCTGCGGTTTAGTACGTATGCCGGCATTGGGCTGGAAATACCGGTTTTGGGATTCTGCACAGAAATAGTTTGCAAACCGCTGAATCCACACGTGAGATTAACTCTGTCAGTTGAATGCGCACATTGACAACCATTCAGTTAGATAGCTCCGTTTTGGTTTTAGAAGCAGATATTTCTCTGTAGAGCCTATGCTCCCTTTCTCTCGGGAATGTCCCAACGCAGCTCCTAGAAGAAACGTGTTTCTGACTCGCTGAACCTCAACATAGATTCAAATCACTTAGGTGAGCGAACGCACAGCAGAGCAATTTCAAGGAAGCGATTCTCCTGAGTTTTAGACGAATTTTACTGCTATTTAGTACGTATGCCAGCATTGGGCTGGAAATACCGCTTTTGGGATTCTACACAGAAACGGTTTGCAAACTGCTGAATGCACACGTGAGTTTAACTCTGTCAGTTGAATGCACACATTGACAACCATTTAGTTAGATAGCTCCGTTTTGGGTTTACAAGCAGATATTTCTCTGTACATCCTATGGTCCCATTCACTCGGGAATATCCCAACGCAGCTCCTAGAAGAAACGTGTTTCTGACTCGCTGAATCTCAACATAGATTCACCAATCTTAGGTGAACGAACGCACAGCAGAGCAGTTTCAAGGAAACGTTTCTCCTGAGCTTTAGACGAAGTTTCCTGCGGTTTAGTACGTATGCCGGCATTGGGCTGGAAATACCGGTTTTGGGATTCTGCAAAGAAAGGGTTTGCCAACCGCTGAATCCACACGTGAGTTTAACTCTGTCAGTTGAATGCACACACTGACAGCCATTCAGTTAGATAGCTGCGTTTTGGTTTTAGAAGCAGATATTTCTCTGTACAGCCTATGGTCCCATTCACTCGGGAATATCCCAACACAGCTCCTAGAAGAAACGTGTTTCTGACTCGCTGAATCTCAACATAGATTCAACTGTCTTAGGTGAACGAACGCACAGCAGAGCAGTTTCAAGGAAACGTTTCTCCTGAGTTTTAGACGAAGTTTCCTGCGGTTTAGTACGTATGCCGGCATTGGGCTGGAAATACCGGATTTGGGATTCTGCAAAGAAAGGGTTTGCCAACCGCTGAATCCACACGTGAGTTTTACTCTGTCAGTTGAATGCACACATTGACAACCATTCAGTTAGATAGCTCCGTTTTGGTTTTAGAAGCAGATATTTCTCTGTACAGCCTATGGTCCCATTCACTCGGGAATATCCCAACACAGCTCCTAGAAGAAACGTGTTTCTGACCCGATGAATCTCAACATAGATTCAACTCTCTTAGGTGAACGAACGCACAGCAGAGCAGTTTCAAGGAAACGTTTCTCCTGAGTTTTAGACGAAGTTTCCTGATGTTTAGTACGTTTGCCGGCATTGGGATGGAAATACCGGTTTTGTGATTCTGCACAGAAAGGGTTTGCAAACCGCTGAATCTACACGTGAGTTTAACTCTGTCAGTTGAATGCACACATTGACAACCATTTTGTTAGACAGCACCGTTTTGGTTTTAGAAGCAGATATTTCGCTGTACAGCCTATGGTCCCATTCAATCGGGAATATCCCAACACACCTCCTAGAAGAAACGTGTTTCTGACTCGCTGAATCTCAACATACATTCAACTCTCTTAGGTGAAATAACACACAGCAGAGCAGTTTCAAGGAAACCTTTCTCCTGAGTTTTAGACGAAGTTTCCTGCAGTTTAGGACGTATGCCGGCATTGGGCTGGAAATACCGGTTTTGGGATTCTGCACAGAAAGGGTTTGCAAACCGCTGAATCCACACGTGAGTTTTACTCTGTCAGTTGAATGCACACATTGACAACCATTCAGTTAGATAGCTCCGTTTCGGTTTTAGAAGCAGATAGTTCTCTGTACAGCCTATGGTCCCATTCACTCGGGAATATCCCAACGCAGCTCCTAGAAGAAACGTGTTTCTGACTCGCTGAATCTCAACATAGATTCAACTCTCTTAGGTGAACGAACGCACAGCAGAGCAGTTTCAAGGAAACGTTTCTCCTGAGTTTTAGACGAAGATTCCTGCGGTTTAGTACGTATGCCGGCATTGGGCTGGAAATACCGGTTTTGGGATTCTGCACAGAAATAGTTTGCAAACCGCTGAATCCACACGTGAGATTAACTCTGTCAGTTGAATGCGCACATTGACAACCATTCAGTTAGATAGCTCCGTTTTGGTTTTAGAAGCAGATATTTCTCTGTAGAGCCTATGCTCCCTTTCTCTCGGGAATGTCCCAACGCAGCTCCTAGAAGAAACGTGTTTCTGACTCGCTGAACCTCAACATAGATTCAAATCACTTAGGTGAGCGAACGCACAGCAGAGCAATTTCAAGGAAGCGATTCTCCTGAGTTTTAGACGAATTTTACTGCTATTTAGTACGTATGCCAGCATTGGGCTGGAAATACCGCTTTTGGGATTCTACACAGAAACGGTTTGCAAACTGCTGAATGCACACGTGAGTTTAACTCTGTCAGTTGAATGCACACATTGACAACCATTTAGTTAGATAGCTCCGTTTTGGGTTTACAAGCAGATATTTCTCTGTACATCCTATGGTCCCATTCACTCGGGAATATCCCATCGCAGCTCCTAGGAGAAACGTGTTTCTGACTCGCTGAATCTCAACATAGATTCAAGACTCTAAGTGAACGAAAGCACCTCAGAGCAGTTTCAAGGAAACGTTTCTCCTGAGTTTTAAACGAAGTTTACTGCGGTTTAGTACGTATGCCAGCATTTGGCTGGAAATACCGGTTTTGGGATTCTGCACAGAAAGGGTTTGCAAACCGCTGAATCCACTCGTCAGTTTAACTCTGTCAGTTGAATGCGCACATTGACAACCATTCTGTTAGACAGCTCCGTTTTGGTTTTAGAAGCAGATATTTCACTGTACAGCCTATGGTCCCATTCACTCGGGAATATCCCAACGCAGCTCCTAGAAGAAACGTGTTTCTGACTCGCTGAATCTCAATTTAGATTCAACTCTCTTAGGTGAACGATCGCACAGCAGAGCAGTTTCAAGGAAACGATTCTCCTGAGATTTAGACGAAGTTTACTGCTGTTTAGTACGTATGCCGGCATTGGGCTGGATATACCGGTTTTGGGATTCTGCACAGAAAGGGTTTGCCAACCGCTGTATCCACACGTGAGTATTACTCTGTCAGTTGAATGCACACATTGACAACCATTCAGTTAGATAGCTCCGTTTTGGTTTTAGAAGGAGATATTTCTCTGTACAGCCTATGGTCCCATTCACTCGGGAATATCCCAACGCAGCTCCTAGAAGAAACGTGTTTCTGAC
Organism: Aotus nancymaae; assembly: GCF_030222135.1. Taxonomy (NCBI): domain Eukaryota; kingdom Metazoa; phylum Chordata; class Mammalia; order Primates; family Aotidae; genus Aotus; species Aotus nancymaae. The sequence goes on from NW_026988565.1 coordinate 2,047,075, forward strand.
TCGCTGAATCTCAACATAGATTCAACTCTCTTAGGTGAACGAATGCACAGCAGAGCAGTTTCAAGGAAACCTTTCTCCTGAGTTTTAGACGAAGTTTCCTGCGGTTTAGGACGTGTGCCGGCATTGGGCTGGAAATACCGGTTTTGGGATTCTGCACAGAAAGGGTTTGCAAACCGCTGAATCCACCCGTGAGTTTTACTCTGTCAGTTGAATGCACACATTGACAACCATTCAGTAAGATAGCTCCATTTTGGTTTTAGAAGCAGATATTTCTCTGTACAGCCTATGGTCCCATTCACTCGGGAATATCCCAACGCAGCTCCTAGAAGAAACGTGATTCTGACTCGCTGAATCTCAACATAGATTCAACTCTCTTAGGTGAACGAACGCACAGCAGAGCGGTTTCAAGGAAACGTTTCTCCTGAGTTTTAGACGAAGTTTCCGGCGGTTTAGTACATATGCCGGCATTGGGCTGGAAATACCGGTATTGGGATTCTGCACAGAAAGGGTTTGCAAACCGCTGAATCCACACGTGAGTTTAACTCTGTCAGTTGAATGCACACATTGACAACCATTCAGTTAGATAGCTCCGTTTTGGTTTTAGAAGCAGATATTTCTCTGTACAGTCTATGGACCCATTCACTCGGGAATATCCCAACGCAGCTCCTAGAAGAAACGTTTTTCTCATTCGCTGAATCTCAACATAGATTCAACTCTCTTAGGTGAACGAATGCACAGCAGAGCAGTTTCAAGGAAACGTTTCTCCTGAGTTTTAGACGAAGTTTCCTGTGGTTTAGTACGTATGCCGGCATTGGGCTGGAAATACCGGTTTTGGGATTCTGCAAAGAAAGGGTTTGCAAACCGCTGAATGCACACGTGAGTTTAACTCTGTCAGTTGAATGCACACATTGAAAACCATTCAGTTAGATAGCTCCGTTTTGGTTTTAGAAGCAGATATTCCTCTCTACAGCCTATGTTCCCATTCACTCGGGAATATCCCAACGCAGCTCCTAGAAGAAACGTGTTTCTGACTCGCTGAATCTCAACATAGATTCAACTCTCTTAGGTGAACGAACGCACAGCAGAGCAGTTTCAAGGAAACGTTTCTCCTGAGTTTTAGACGAAGTTTCCTGCGGTTTAGTACGTATGCCGGCATTGGGGTGGAAATACCGGTTTTGGGATTCTGCACAGAAAGTGTTTGCAAACCGCTGAATCCACTCGTGAGATTCACTCTGTCAGTTGAATGCACACATTGACAACCATTCAGTTAGATTGCTCCGTTTTGGTTTTAGAAGCAGATATTTCTCTCTAGACTATAGTCCCATTCACTCGGGAATATCCCAACACAGCTCCTAGAAGAAACGTGTTTCTGACTCGCTGAATCTCAACATAGATTCAACTCTCTTAGGTGAACGAATGCACAGCGGAGCAGTTTCAAGGAAACCTTTCTACTGAGTTTTAGACGAAGTTTCCTGCGGTTTAGGACGTGTGCCGGCATTGGGCTGGAAATACCGGTTTTGGGATTCTGCACAGAAAGGGTTTGCAAACCGCTGAATCCACCCGTGAGTTTTACTCTGTCAGTTGAATGCACACATTGACAACCATTCAGTAAGATAGCTCCGTTTTGGTTTTAGAAGCAGATATTTCTCTGTACAGCCTATGGTCCCATTCACTCGGGAATATCCCAACGCAGCTCCTAAAAGAAACGTGTTTCTGACTCGCTGAATCTCAACATAGATTCAACTCTCTTAGGTGAACGAACGCACAGCAGAGCGGTTTCAAGGAAACGTTTCTCCTGAGTTTTAGACGAAGTTTCCGGCGGTTTAGTACATATGCCGGCATTGGGCTGGAAATACCGGCATTGGGATTCTGCACAGAAAGGGTTTGCAAAACGCTGAATCCACACGTGAGTTTAACTCTGTCAGTTGAATGCACACATTGAAAACCATTCAGTTAGATAGCTCCGTTTTGGTTTTAGAAGCAGATATTCCTCTCTACAGCCTATGTTCCCATTCACTCGGGAATATCCCAACGCAGCTCCTAGAAGAAACGTGTTTCTGACTCGCTGAATCTCAACATAGATTCAACTCTCTTAGGTGAACGAACGCACAGCAGAGCAGTTTCAAGGAAACGATTCTCCTGAGTTTTAGACCAAGTTTACTGCTGTTTAGTACGTATGCCGGCATTGGGATGGAAATACCGGTTTTGGGATTCTGCACAGAAACGGTTTGCAAACCACTGAATGCACACGTGAGTTTAACTCTGTCAGTTGAATGCGCACATTGACAAGCATTCAGTTAGATAGCTCCGTTTTGGTTTTAGAAGCAGATATTTCTCTGTACAGCCTATGGTCCCATTCACTCGGGAATATCCCAACGCAGCTCGTAGAAGAAACGTGTTTCTGACTCATTGAATCTCAACATAGATTCAACTCTCTTAGGTGAACGAACGCACAGCAGAGCAGTTTCAAGGAAACGTTTCTCCTGCGTTTTAGACGAAGTTTACTGCGGTTTAGTACGTATGCCGGCATTGGGCTGGAAATACCGGTTTTGGGATTCTGCAAAGAAAGGGTTTGCCAACCGCTGAATCCACACGTGAGATTAACTCTGTCAGTTGAATGCACACATTGACAGCCATTCAGTTAGATAGCTCCGTTTTGGTTTTAGAAGCAGATATTTCTCTGTACAGCCTATGGTCCCATTCACTCGGGAATATCCCAACGCAGCTCCTAGAAGAAACGTGTTTCTGACTCGCTGAATCTCAACATAGATTCAACTCTCTTAGGTGAACGAACGCACAGCAGAGCAGTTTCAAGGAAACGTTTCTCCTGAGTTTTAGACGAGGTTTCCGGCGGTTTAGTACGTATGCCGGCATTGGACTGGAAATACCGGTATTGGGATTCTGCACAGAAAGGGTTTGCAAACCGCTGAATCCACACCTGAGTTTAGCTCTGTCAGTTGAATGCACACATTGACAACCATTCAGTTAGATAGCTCCGTTTGGTTTTAGAAGCAGATATTTCTCTGTACAGCCTATTGTCCCATTCACTCGGGAATATCCCAACACAGCTCCTAGAAGAAACGTGTTTCTGACTCGCTGAACCTCAACATAGATTCAAATCACTTAGGTGAGCGAACGCACAGCAGAGCAATTTCAAGGAAGCGATTCTCCTGAGTTTTAGACGAATTTTACTGCTATTTAGTACGTATGCCAGCATTGGGATGGAAATACCGGTTTTGGGATTCTACACAGAAACGGTTTGCAAACTGCTGAATGCACACGTGAGTTTAACTCTGTCAGTTGAATGCACACATTGACAACCATTTAGTTAGATAGCTCCGTTTTGGTTTTAGAAGCAGATATTTCTCTGTACATCCTATGGTCCCATTCACTCGGGAATATCCCATCGCAGCTCCTAGGAGAAACGTGTTTCTGACTCGCTGAATCTCAACATAGATTCAAGACTCTAAGTGAACGAAAGCACCTCAGAGCAGTTTCAAGGAAACGTTTCTCCTGAGTTTTAAACGAAGTTTACTGCGGTTTAGTACGTATGCCAGCATTTGGCTGGAAATACCGGTTTTGGGATTCTGCACAGAAAGGGTTTGCAAACCGCTGAATCCACTTGTGAGTTTAACTCTGTCAGTTGAATGCGCACATTGACAACCATTCTGTTAGACAGCTCCGTTTTGGTTTTAGAAGCAGATATTTCTCTGTACAGCCTATGGTCCCATTCACTCGGGAATATCCCAACGCAGCTCCTAGAAGAAACGTGTTTCTGACTCGCTGAATCTCAATTTAGATTCAACTCTCTTAGGTGAACGATCGCACAGCAGAGCAGTTTCAAGGAAACGATTCTCCTGAGTTTTAGACGAAGTTTACTGCTGTTTAGTACGTATGCCGGCATTGGGCTGGATATACCGGTTTTGGGATTCTGCACAGAAAGGGTTTGCCAACCGCTGAATCCACACGTGAGTATTACTCTGTCAGTTGAATGCACACATTGACAACCATTCAGTTAGATAGCTCCGTTTTGGTTTTAGAAGGAGATATTTCTCTGTACAGCCTATGGTCCCATTCACTCGGGAATATCCCAACGCAGCTCCTAGAAGAAACGTGTTTCTGACTCGCTGAATCTCAACATAGATTCAACTCTCTTAGGTGAACGAATGCACAGCAGAGCAGTTTCAAGGAAACCTTTCTCCTGAGTTTTAGACGAAGTTTCCTGCGGTTTAGGACGTGTGCCGGCATTGGGCTGGAAATACCGGTTTTGGGATTCTGCACAGAAAGGGTTTGCAAACCGCTGAATCCACCCGTGAGTTTTACTCTGTCAGTTGAATGCACACATTGACAACCATTCAGTAAGATAGCTCCATTTTGGTTTTAGAAGCAGATATTTCTCTGTACAGCCTATGGTCCCATTCACTCGGGAATATCCCAACGCAGCTCCTAGAAGAAACGTGATTCTGACTCGCTGAATCTCAACATAGATTCAACTCTCTTAGGTGAACGAACGCACAGCAGAGCGGTTTCAAGGAAACGTTTCTCCTGAGTTTTAGACGAAGTTTCCGGCGGTTTAGTACATATGCCGGCATTGGGCTGGAAATACCGGTATTGGGATTCTGCACAGAAAGGGTTTGCAAACCGCTGAATCCACACGTGAGTTTAACTCTGTCAGTTGAATGCACACATTGACAACCATTCAGTTAGATAGCTCCGTTTTGGTTTTAGAAGCAGATATTTCTCTGTACAGTCTATGGACCCATTCACTCGGGAATATCCCAACGCAGCTCCTAGAAGAAACGTGTTTCTCATTCGCTGAATCTCAACATAGATTCAACTCTCTTAGGTGAACGAACGCACAGCAGAGCAGTTTCAAGGAAACGTTTCTCCTGAGTTTTAGACGAAGTTTCCTGTGGTTTAGTACGTATGCCGGCATTGGGCTGGAAATACCGGTTTTGGGATTCTGCAAAGAAAGGGTTTGCAAACCGCTGAATGCACACGTGAGTTTAACTCTGTCAGTTGAATGCACACATTGAAAACCATTCAGTTAGATAGCTCCGTTTTGGTTTTAGAAGCAGATATTCCTCTCTACAGTCTATGTTCCCATTCACTCGGGAATATCCCAACGCAGCTCCTAGAAGAAACGTGTTTCTGACTCGCTGAATCTCAACATAGATTCAACTCTCTTAGGTGAACGAACCCACAGCAGAGCAGTTTCAAGGAAACGTTTCTCCTGAGTTTTAGACGAAGTTTCCGGCGGTTTAGTATGTATGCCGGCATTGGGCTGGAAATACCGGTATTGGGATTCTGCACAGAAAGGGTTTGCAAACCGCTGAATCCACACGTGAGTTTAACTCTGTCAGTTGAATGCACACATTGACAACCATTCAGTTAGATAGCTCCGTTTGGGTTATAGAAGGAGATATTTCTCTGTACAGCCTATGGTCCCATTCACTCGGGAATATCCCAACAAAGCTCCTAGAAGAAACGTGTTTCTGACTCGCTGAATCTCAACATAGATTCAACTCTCTTAGGTGAACGAACGCACAGCAGAGTAGTTTCAAGGAAACGTTTCTCCTGAGTTTTAGACGAAGTTTCCTGAGGTATAGTACGTATGCCGGCATTGGGATGGAAATACCGGTTTTGTGATTCTGCACAGAAAGGGTTTGCAAACCGCTGAATCCACACGTGAGTTTAACTCTGTCAGTTGAATGCACACATTGACAACCATTTTGTTAGACAGCTCCGTTTTGGTTTTAGAAGCAGATATTTCTCTGTACAGCCTATGGTCCCTTTCACTCGGGAATATCCCAACGCAGCTTCTAGAAGAAACGTGTTTCTGACTCGCTGAATCTCAACATACATTCAACTCTCTTAGGTGAACGAATGCACAGCAGAGCAGTTTCAAGTAAACGTTTCTCCTGAGTTTTAGACGAAGTTTCCGGCGGTTTAGTACATATGCCGGCATTGGGCTGGAAATACCGGTATTGGGATTCTGCACAGAAAGGGTTTGCAAACCGCTGAATCCACACGTGAGTTTAACTCTGTCAGTTGAATGCACACATTTACAGCCATTCAGTTAGATAGCTCCGTTTTGGTTTTAGAAGCAGATATTTCTCTGTACAGCCTATGGTCCCATTCACTCGGGAATATCCCAACGCAGCTCCTAGAAGAAACGTGTTTCTGACTCGCTGAATCTCAACATAGATTCAACTCTCTTAGGTGAACGAACGCACAGCAGAGCAGTTTCAAGGAAACGTTTCTCCTGAGTTTTAGACGAGGTTTCCGGCGGTTTAGTACGTATGCCGGCATTGGGCTGGAAATACCGGTATTGGGATTCTGCACAGAAAGGGTTTGCAAACCGCTGAATCCACACGTGAGTTTACCTCTGTCAGTTGAATACACACATTGACAACCATTCAGTTAGATAGCTCCGTTTTGGTTTTAGAAGCAGATATTTCTCTGTACAGCCTATTGTCCCATTCACTCGGGAATATCCCAACACAGCTCCTAGAAGAAACGTGTTTCTGACTCGCTGAATCTCAACATAGATTCAACTCTCTTAGGTGAACGAACGCACAGCAGAGCAGTTTCAAGGAAACGTTTCTCCTGAGTTTTAGACGAAGTTTCCTGAGGTTTAGTACGTATGCCGGCATTGGGATGGAAATACCTGTTTTGTGATTCTGCACAGAAAGGGTTTGCAAACCGCGGAATCCACACGTGAGTTTAACTCTGTCAGTTGAATGCACACATTGACAACCATTTTGTTAGACAGCTCCGTTTTGGTTTTAGAAGCAGATATTTCTCTGTACAGCCTATGGTCCCATTCACTCGGGAATATCCCAAAGCAGCTAATAGAAGAAACGTGTTTCTGACTCGCTGAATCTCAACATACTTTCAACTGTCTTAGGTGAACGAACGCACAGCAGAGCAGTTTCAAGGAATCGTTTCTCCTGAGTTTTAGACGAAGTTTCCGGCGGTTTAGCACATATGCCGGTATTGGGCTGGAAATACTGGTATTGGGATTCTGCACAGAAATGGTTTGCAAACCGCTGAATCCACACGTGAGTTTAACTCTGTCAGTTGAATGCACACATTGACAACCATTCAGTTAGATAGCTCCGTTTTGGTTTTTGAAGCAGATATTTCTCTGTACAGCCTATTGTCCCATTCACTCGGGAATATCCCAACACAGCTCCTAGAAGAAACGTGTTTCTGACTCGCTGAATCTCTACATAGATTCAACTCTCTTAGGTGAACGAACGCACCGCAGAGCAGTTTCAAGGAAACGTTTCTCCTGAGCTTTAGACGAAGTTTCCTGCGGTTTAGTACGTATGCCGGCATTGGGCTGGAAATACCGGTTTTGGGATTCTGCAAAGAAAGGGTTTGCCAACCGCTGAATCCACACGTGAGTTTAGCTCTGTCAGTTGAATGCACACATTGACAGCCATTCAGTTAGATAGCTCCGTTTTGGTTTTAGAAGCAGATATTTCTCTGTACAGCCTATGGTCCCATTCACTCGGGAATATCCCAACGCAGCTCCTAAAAGAAACGTGTTTATGACTCGCTGAATCTCAATATAGATTCAACTCTCTTAGGTGAACGAACGCACAGCAGAGCAGTTTCAAGGAAACGTTTCTCCTGAGTTTTAGACGAAGTTTCCGGCGGTTTAATACGTATGCCGGCATTGGGCTGGAAATACCGGTATTGGGATTCTGCACAGAAAGGGTTTGCAAACCGCTGAATCCACACGTGAGTTTAACTCTGTCAGTTGAATGCACACATTGACAAGCATTCAGTTAGATAGCTCCGTTTTGGTTTTAGAAGCAGATATTTCTCTGTACAGCCTATGGTCCCATTCACTCGGGAATATCCCAACACAGCTCCTAGAAGAAACGTGTTTCTGACTCGCTGAATCTCAACATAGATTCAACTCTCTTAGGTGAACGAACGCACAGCAGAGCAGTTTCAAGGAAACGTTTCTCCTGAGTTTTAGACGAAGTTTCCTGATGTTTAGTACGTTTTCCGGCATTGGGATGGAAATACAGGTTTTGTGATTCTGCACAGAAAAGGGTTGCAAACCGCTGAGTCTACACGTGAGTTTAACTCTGTCAGTTGAATGCACACATTGACAACCATTTTGTTAGACAGCTCCGTTTTGGTTTTAGAAGCAGATATTTCGCTGTACAGCCTATGGTCCCATTCACTCGGGAATATCCCAACACACCTCCTAGAAGAAACGTGTTTCTGACTCGCTGAATCTCAACATAGATTCAACTCTCTTAGGTGAACTAACACACAGCAGAGCAGTTTCAAGGAAACCTTTCTCCTGAGTTTTAGACGAAGTTTCCTACGGTTTAGAACGTATGCCAGCATTGGGCTGGAAATACCGGTTTTGGGATTCTGCACAGAAAGGGTTTGCAAACCGCTGAATCCACACGTGAGTTTTACTCTGTCAGTTGAATGCACACATTGACAACCATTCAGTTAGATAGCTCCGTTTTGGTTTTAGAAGCAGATATTTCTCTGTACAGACTATGGTCCCATTCACTCGGGAATATCCCAACGCAGCTCCTAGAAGAAACGTGTTTCTAACTCGCTGAATCTCAACATAGATTCAACTCTCTTAGGTGAACGAACTCACAGCAGAGTAGTTTCAAGGAAACGTTTCTCCTGAGTTATAGACGAAGATTCCTGAGGTTTAGTACGTTTTCCGGCATTGGGATGGAAATACCGGTTTTGTGATTCTGCACAGAAAGGGTTTGCAAACCGCTGAATCCACACGTGAGTTTAACTCTGTCAGTTGAATGCACACATTGACAACCATTTTGTTAGACAGCTCCGTTTTGGTTTTAGAAGGAGATATTTCTCTGTACAGCCTATGGTCCCATTCACTCGGGAATATCCCAACGCAGCTCCTAGAAGAAACGTGTTTCTGACTCGCTGAATCTCAACATACATTCAACTCTCTTAGGTGAACGAACGCACAGCAGAACAGTTTCAAGGAAACGTTTCTCCTGAGTTTTAGACGAAGTTTCCGGCGGTTTAGTACATATGCCGTCATTGGGCTGGAAATACCGGTATTGGGATTCTGCACAGAAAGGATTTGCAAACCGCTGAATCCACACGTGAGTTTAACTCTGTCAGTTGAATGCACACATTGACAACCATTCAGTTAGATAGCACCGTTTTGGTTTTAGAAACAGGTATTTCTCTGTACAGTCTATGGTCCCATTCACTCCGGAATATCCCAACACAGCTCCTAGAAGAAACGTGTTTCTGACTCGCTGAATCTCAACATAGATTCAACTCTCTTAGGTGAACGAACGCACAGCAGAGCAGTTTCAAGGAAACGTTTCTCCTGAGCTTTAGACGAAGTTTCCTGCGGTTTAGTACGTATGCCGGCATTGGGCTGGAAATACCGGTTTTGGGATTCTGCAAAGAAAGGGTTTGCCAACCGCTGAATCCACACGTGAGTTTAACTCTGTCAGTTGAATGCACACATTGACAGCCATTCAGTTAGATAGCTCCGTTTTGGTTTTAGAAGCAGATATTTCTCTGTACAGCCTATGGTCCCATTCACTCGGGAATATCCCAACGCAGCTCCTAGAAGGAACGTGTTTATGACTCGCTGAATCTCAACATAGATTCAACTCTCTTAGGTGAACGAACGCACAGCAGAGCAGTTTCAAAGAAACGTTTCTCCTGAGTTTTAGACGAAGTTTCCTGATGTTTAGTACGTTTTCCGGCATTGGGATGGAAATACCGGTTTTGTGATTCTGCACTGAAAGGGTTTGCAAACCGCTGAATCTACACGTGAGTTTAACTCTGTCAGTTGAATGCACACATTGACAACCATTTTGTTAGACAGCTCCGTTTTGGTTTTAGAAGCAGATATTTCGCTGTACAGCCTATGGTCCCATTCACTCGGGAATATCCCAACACAGCTCCTAGAAGAAACGTGTTTCTGACTCGCTGAATCTCAACATAGATTCAACTCTCTTAGGTGAACGAACGCACAGCAGAGCAGTTTCAAGGAAACGTTTCTCCTGAGTTTTAGACGAAGTTTCCTGATGTTTAGTACGTTTTCCGGCATTGGGATGGAAATACCGGTTTTGTGATTCTGCACAGAAAGGGTTTGCAAACCGCTGAATCTACACGTGAGTTTAACTCTGTCAGTTGAATGCACACATTGACAACCATTTTGTTAGACAGCTCCGTTTTGGTTTTAGAAGCAGATATTTTGTTGTACAGCCTATGATCCCATTCACCCGGGAATATCCCAACACACCTCCTAGAAGAAACGTGTTTCTGACTCGCTGAATCTCAACATAGATTCAAATCTCTTAGGTGAACTAACACACAGCAGAGCAGTTTCAAGGAAAGCTTTCTCCTGCGTTTTAGACGAAGTTTCCTGCGGTTTAGGACGTATGCCGGCATTGGGCTGGAAATACCGGTTTTGGGATTCTGCAAAGAAACGGTTTGCCAACCGCTGAATCCACACGTGAGATTAACTCTGTCAGTTGAATGCACACATTGACAGTCATTCAGTTAGATAGCTCCGTTTTGGTTTTAGAAGCAGATATTTCTCTGTACAGCCTATGGTCCCATTCACTCGGGAATATCCCAACGCAGCTCCTAGAAGAAACGTGTTTCTGACTCGCTGAATCTCAACATAGATTCAACTCTCTTAGGTGAACGAACGCACAGCAGAGCAGTTTCAAGGAAACGTTTCTCCTGAGTTTTAGACGAGGTTTCCGGCGGTTTAGTACGTATGCCGGCATTGGGCTGGAAATACCGGTATTGGGATTCTGCACAGAAAGGGTTTGCAAACCGCTGAATCCACACCTGAGTTTAGCTCTGTCAGTTGAATGCACACATTGACAACCATTCAGTTAGATAGCTCCGTTTTGGTTTTAGAAGCAGATATTTCTATGTACAGCCTATGGTCCCATTCACTCGGGAATATCCCAACACAGCTCCTAGAAGAAACGTGTTTCTGACTCGCTGAATCTCAACATAGATTCAACTCTCTTAGGTGAACGAACGCACAGCAGAGCAGTTTCAAGGAAACGTTTCTCCTGAGTTTTAGATGAAGTTTCCTGAGGTTTAGTACGTATGCCGGCATTGGGATGGAAATACCGGTTTTGTGATTCTGCACAGAAAGGGTTTGCAAACCGCTGAATCCACACGTGAGTTTAACTCTGTCAGTTGAATGCACACATTGACAACCATTTTGTTAGACAGCTCCGTTTTGGTTTTAGAAGCAGATATTTCTCTGTACAGCCTATGGTCCCATTCACTCGGGAATATCCCAACGCAGCTCCTAGAAGAAACGTGTTTCTGACTCGCTGAATCTCAACATAGATTCAACTCTCTTAGGTGAACGAACGCACAGCAGAGCAGTTTCAAGGAAACGATTCTCCTGAGTTTTAGACCAAGTTTACTGCTGTTTAGTACGTATGCCGGCATTGGGATGGAAATACCGGTTTTGGGATTCTGCACAGAAAGGGTTTGTAAACCGCTGAATCCACACGTCAGTTTAACTCTGTCAGTTGAATGCACACATTGACAACCATTCAGTTAGATAGCTCCGTTTTGGTTTTAGAAGCAGATACTTCTCTGTACAGCCTATGATCCCAATCACTCGGGAATATCCCAACAGAGCTCCTAGAAGAAACGTGTTTCTGACTCGCTGAATCTCAACATAGATTCAACTCTCTTAGGTGAACAAGCGCACAGCAGAGAAGATTCAAGGAAACGTTTCTCCTGAGCTTTAGACGAAGTTTCCTGCGGTTTAGTACGTATGCCGGCATTGGGCTGGAAATACCGGTTTTGGGATTCTGCAAAGAAAGGGTTTGCAAACCGCTGAATCCACAGGTGAGTTTAACTCTGTCAGTTGAATGCACACATTGACAACCATTCAGTTACATAGCTCCGTTTTGGTTTTAGAAGCAGATATTTCTCTGTACAGCCTATGGTCCCGTTCACTTGGGAATATCCCAACACAGCTCCTAGAAGAATCGTTTTTCTGACTCGCTGAATCTCAACATAGATTCAACTCTCTTAGGTGAACGAACGCACAGCAGAGCAGTTTCAAGGAAACGTTTCCCCTGAGATTTAGACGAAGTTTCCTGAAGTTTAGTACGTATGCCGGCATTGGGATGGAAATACCGGGTTTGGGATTCTGCACAGAAACGGTTTGCAAACCGCTGAATGCACACGTGAGTTTAACTCTGTCAGTTGAATGCACACATTGACAACCATTCAGTTAGATAGCTCCGTTTTGGTTTTAGAAGCAGATATTTCTCTGTTCAGCCTATGGTCCCATTCACTCGGGAATCTCCCAACGCAGCTCCTAGAAGAAACGTGTTTCTGACTCGAGGAGTCTCAACATAGATTCAACTCTCTTAGGTGAACGAACTCACAGCCGAGCAGTTTCAAGGAAACGTTTCTCCTGAGTTTTAGACGATGTTTACTGCGGTTTAGGACGTATGCCGGAATTGGGCTGGAAATACCGGTTTTGGGATTCTGCACAGAAAGGGTTTGCAAACCGCTGAATCCACACGTGAGTTTTACTCTGCCAGTGGAATGCACACATTGACAACCATTCAGTTAGATAGCTCCGTTTTGGTTTTAGAAGCAGATAGTTCTCTGTACAGCCTATGGTCCCATTCACTCGGGAATATCCCAACGCAGTTCCTAGAAGAAACGTGTTTCTGACTCGCTGAATCTCAACATAGATTCAACTCTCTTAGGTGAACGAACGCACAGCGGAGCAGGTTCAAGGAAACGTTTCTCCTGAGTTTTAGACGAAGTTTCCTGCGGTTTAGTACGTATGCCGACATTGGGCTGGAAATACCGGTATTGGGATTCTGCACAGAAAGGGTTTGTAAACCGCTGAATCCACACGTCAGTTTAACTCTGTCAGTTGAATGCACACATTGACAACCATTCAGTTAGATAGCTCCGCTTTGGTTTTAGAAGCAGATATTTCTCTGTACAGCCTATGGTCCCATTCACTCGGGAATATCCCAACGCAGCTCCTAGAAGAAACGTGTTTCTGACTCGCTGAATCTCTACATAGATTCAACTCTCTTAGGTGAACGAACGCACTGCAGAGCAGTTTCAAGGAAACGTTTCTCCTGAGATTTAGACGAAGTTTCCTGAAGTTTAGTACGTATGCCGGCATTGGGATGGAAATACCGGGTTTGGGATTCTGCACAGAAACGGTTTGCAAACCGCTGAATGCACACGTGAGTTTAACTCTGTCAGTTGAATGCACACATTGACAACCATTCAGTTAGATAGCTCCGTTTTGGTTTTAGAAGCAGATATTTCTCTGTACAGTCTATGGTCCCATTCACTCGGGTATATCCCAACGCAGCTCCTAGAAGAAACGTGTTTCTGACTCGAGGAGTCTCAACATAGATTCAACTCGCTTAGGTGAACGAACTCACAGCAGAGCAGTTTCAAGGAAACGTTTCTCCTGAGTTTTAGACGAAGTTTACTGCTGTTTAGGACTTATGCCTGCATTGGGCTGGAAATACCGGTTTTGGGATTCTGCACAGAAAGGGTTTGCAAACCGCTGAATCCACACGTGAGTTTAACAATGTCAGTTGAATGCACACATTGACAACCATTCAATTAGATAGCTCCGTTTTGGTTTTAGAAGCAGATATTTCTCTGTTCAGCCTATGGTCCCATTCACTCGGGAATCTCCCAACGCAGCTCCTAGAAGAAACGTGTTTCTGACTCGAGGAGTCTCAACATAGATTCAACTCTCTTAGGTGAACGAACTCACAGCAGAGCAGTTTCAAGGAAACGTTTCTCCTGAGTTTTAGACGAAGTTTACTGCGGTTTAAGACGTATGCCTGCATTGGGCTGGAAATACCGGTTTTGGGATTCTGCACAGAAAGGGTTTGCAAACCGCTGAATCCACACGTGAGTTTAACACTGTCAGTTGAATGCACACATTGACAACCATTCAGTTAGATAGCTCCGTTTTGGTTTTAGAAGCAGATATTTCTCTGTACAGCCTATGGTCCCATTCACTCGGGAATATCCCAACGCAGCTCCTAGAAGAAACGTGTTTCTGATTCGCTGAATCTCAACATAGATTCAACTCTCTTAGGTGAACGAACGCACAGCAGAGCAGTTTCAAGGAAACGTTTCTCGTGAGTTTCAGACGAAGTTTCCTGCGGTTTAGTACGTATGCTGGCATTGGGCTGGAAATACGGGTATTGGGATTCTGCACAGAAAGGGTTTGCAAACCGCTGAATCCACACGTCAGTTTATCTCTGTCAGTTGAATGCACACATTGACAACCATACAGTTAGATAGCTCCGTTTTGGTTTTAGAAGCAGATATTTCTCTGTACAGCCTATGGTCCCATTCACTCGGGAATATCCCAACACAGCTCCTAGAAGAATCGTGATTCTGACTCGCTGAATCTCAACATACATTCAACTCTCTTAGGTGAACGAACGCACAGCAGAGCAGTTTCAAGGAAACGATTCTCCTGAGTTTTAGACCAAGTTTACTGCTGTTTAGTACGTATGCCGGCATTGGGATGGAAATACCGGTTTTGGGATTCTGCACAGAAACGGTTTGCAAACCGCTGAATGCACACGTGAGTTTAACTCTGTCAGTTGAATGCGCACATTGACAACCATTCTGTTAGACAGCTCCGTTTTGGTTTTAGTAGCAGATATTTCGCTGTACAGCCTATGGTCCCTTTCACTCGCGAATATCCCAACGCAGCTCCTAGAAGAAACGTGTTTCTGACTCGCTGAATCTCAACATAGATTCAACTCTCTTATGTGAACGAATGCACAGCAGAGCAGTTTCAAGGAAACCTTTCTCCTGAGTTTAGACGAAGTTTCCTGCGGTTTAGGGCGTGTGCCGGCGTTGGGCTGGAAATACCGGTTTTGGGATTCTGCACAGAAAGGGTTTGCAAACCGCTGAATCCACCCGTGAGTTTTACTCTGTCAGTTGAATGCACACATTGACAACCATTCAGTTAGATAGCTCCGTTTTGGTTTTAGAAGCAGATAGTTCTCTGTACAGCCTATGGTCCCATTCACTCGGGAATATCCCAACGCAGCTCCTAGAAGAAACGTGTTTCTGACTCGCTGAATCTCAACATAGATTCAACTGTCTTAGGTGAACGAACGCACAGCAGAGCAGTTTCAAGGAAACGTTTCTCCTGAGTTTTAGACGAAGTTTCCTGCGGTTTAGTACGTATGCCGCCATTGGGCTGGAAATACCGGTTTTGGGATTCTGCAAAGAAAGGGTTTGCCAACCGCTGAATCCACACGTGAGTTTAACTCTGTCAGTTGAATGCACACATTGACAGCCATTCAGTTAGATAGCTCCGTTTTGGTTTAAAAGCAGATATTTCTCTGTACAGCCTATGGTCCCATTCACTCGGGAATATCAAAACGCAGCTCCTAGAAGAAACGTGTTTCTGACTCGCTGAATCTCAACATAGATTCAACTCTCTTACGTGAACGAACGCACAGCAGAGCAGTTTCAAGGAAACGTTTCTCCTGAGTTTTAGATGAGGTTTCCGGCGGTTTAGTACGTATGCCGGCATTGGGCTGGAAATACCGGTATTGGGATTCTGCACAGAAAGGGTTTGCAAACCGCTGAATCCAAACCTGAGTTTAAATCTGTCAGTTGAATGCACACATTGACAACCATTCAGTTAGATAGCTCCGTTTTGGTTTTAGAAGCAGGTATTTCTCTGTACAGCCTATTGTCCCATTCACTCGGGAATATCCCAATACAGCTCCTAGAGGAAACGTGTTTCTGACTCGCTGAATCTCAACGTAGATTCAACTCTCTTAGTTGAACGAACGCACAGCAGAGCAGTTTCAAGGAAACGTTTCTCCTGAGTTTTAGACGAAGTTTCCTGAGATTTAGTACGTATGCCGGCATTGGGATGGAAATACCGGTTTTCTGATTCTGCACAGAAAGGGTGTGCAAACCGCTGAATCCACACGTGAGTTTACCTCTGTCAGTTGAATGCACACATTGACAACCATTTTGTTATACAGCTCCGTTTTGGGTTTAGAAGCAGATATTTCGCTGTACAGGCTATGGTCCCATTCACTCGGGAATATCCCAACGCAGCTCCTAGAAGAAACGTGTTTCTGACTCGCTGAATCTCAACATAGATTCAACTCTCTTAGGTGAACGAACGCACAGCGGAGCAGTTTCAAGGAAACGTTTCTCCTGAGTTTTAAACGAAGTTTCCTGCGGTTTAGTACGTATGCCGGCATTGGGCCGGAAATACCGGTATTGGGATTCTGCACAGAAAGGGTTTGTAAACCGCTGAATCCCCATGTCAGTTTAACTCTGTCAGTTGAATGCACACATTGACAACCATTCAGTTAGATAGCTCCGTTTTGGTTTTAGAAGCAGATATTTCTCTGTACAGCCTATGATCCCAATCACTCGGGAATATCCCAACAGAGCTCCTAGAAGAAACGTGTTTCTGACTCGCTGAATCTCAACATAGATTCAACTCTCTTAGTTGAACGAGCGCACTGCAGAGCAGTTTCAAGAAAACGTTTCTCCTGAGCTTTAGACGAAGTTTCCTGCGGTTTAGTACGTATGCCGGCATTGGGCTGGAAATACCGGTTTTGGGATTCTGCAAAGAAAGGGTTTGCAAACCGCTGAATCCACACGTGAGTTTAACTCTGTCACTTGAATGCACACATTGACAACCATTCAGTTAGATAGCTCCGTTTTGGTTTTAGAAGCAGATATTTCTCTGTACAGCCTATGGTCCCATTCACTCGGGAATATCCCAACGCAGCTCCTAGAAGAAACGTGTTTCTGACTCGCTGAATCTCTACATAGATTCAACTCTCTTAGGTGAACGAACGCACTGCATAGCAGTTTCAAGGAAACGTTTCTCCTGAGTTTTAGACGAAGTTTCCTGCGGTTTAGTACGTATGCCGGCATTGGGCTGGAAATACCGGTGTTGGGATTCTGCACAGAAATGGTTTGCAAACCGCTGAATCCACACGTGAGTTTAACTCTGTCAGTTAAATGCACACATTGACAACCATTCAGTTAGATAGCTCCGTTTTGGTTTTAGAAGCAGATATTTCTCTGTACAGCCTATGGTCCCATTCACTCGGGAATATCCCAACACAGCTCCTAGAAGAAACGTGTTTCTGACTCGCTGAATCTCAACATAGATTCAACTCTCTTAGGTGAACGAACGCACAGCAGAGCAGTTTCAAGGAAACGTTTCTCCTGAGATTTAGATGAAGTTTCCTGAAGTTTAGTACGTATGCCGGCATTGGGATGGAAATACCGGGTTTGGGATTCTGCACAGAAACGGTTTGCAAACCGCTGAATGCACACGTGAGTTTAACTCTGTCAGTTGAATGCACACATTGACAACCACTCAGTTAGATAGCTCCGTTTTGGTTTTAGAATCAGATATTTCTCTGTACAGCCTATGGTCCCATTCACTCGGGAATATCCCAACGCAGCTCCTAGAAGAAACGTGTTTCTGACTCGAGGAGTCTCAACATAGATTCAACTCGCTTAGGTGAACGAACTCACAGCAGAGCAGTTTCAAGGAAACGTTTCTCCTGAGTTTTAGACGAAGTTTACTGCTGTTTAGGACGTATGCCTGCATTGGGCTGGAAATACCGGTTTTGGGATTCTGCAAATAAAGGGTTTGCAAACCGCTGAATCCACACGTGAGTTTAACACTGTCAGTGGAATGCACACATTGACAACCATTCAGTTAGATAGCTCCGTTTTGGTTTTAGAAGCAGATATTTCTCTGTACAGCCTGTGGTCCCATTCATTCGGGAATATCCCAACGCAGCTCCTAGAAGAAACGTGTTTCTGACTCGCTGAATCTCAACATAGATTCAACTCTCTTAGGTGAACGAACGCACAGCAGAGCAGTTTCAAGGAAACGTTTCTCCTGAGTTTCAGACGAAATTTCCTGCGGTTTAGGACGTATGCCGGCATTGGGCTGGAAATACTGGTTTTGGGATTCTGCACAGAAAGGGTTTGCGATCCGCTGAATCCACACGTGAGTTTTACTCTGTCAGTTGAAAGCACACATTGACAACCATTCAGTTAGATAGCTCCGTTTTGGTTTTAGAAGCAGATAGTTCTCTGTTCAGACTATGGTCCCATTCACTCGGGAATATCCCAACGCAGCTCCTAGAAGAAACGTGTTTCTGACTCCCTGAATCTCAACATAAATTCAACTCTCTTAGGTGAACGAACGCACTGCAGAGCAGTTTCAAGGAAACGTTTCTCCTGAGTTTTAGACGAAGTTTCCGGCGGTTTAGTACGTATGCCGGCATTGGGCTGGAAATACCGGTATTGGGATTCTGCACAGAAAGGGTTTGCAAACCGCTGAATCCTCACGTCAGTTTAACTCTGTCAGTTGAATGCACACATTGACAACCATTCAGTTAGATAGCTCCGTTTTGGTTTTAGAAGCAGATATTTCTCTGTACAGCCTATGATCCCATTCACTCGGGAATATCGCAACACAGCTCCTAGAAGAATCGTGATTCTGACTCGCTGAATCTCAACATAGATTCAACTCTCTTAGGTGAACGAACCCACAGCAGAGCAGTTTCAAGGAAACGTTTCTCCTGAGATTTTCCCGAAGTTTCCTGAGGTTTGGTACGTATGCCGGCATTGGGCTGGAAATACCGGTTTTGGGATTCTGCAAATAAAGGGTTTGCCAACCGCAGAATCCACACGTGAGTTTAACTCTGTCAGTTGAATGCACACATTGACAGCCATTCAGTTAGATAGCTGCATTTTGGTTTTAGAAGCAGATATTTCTCTGTACAGCCTATGGTCCCATTCACTCGGGAATATCCCAACGCAGCTCCTAGATGAAACGTGTTTCTGACTCGCTGAATCTCAACATAGATTCAACTCTCTTAGGTGAACGAATGCACAGCAGAGCAGTTTCAAGGAAACCTTTCTCCTGAGTTTTAGACGAAGTTTCCTGCGGTTTAGGACGTATGCCGGAATTGGGCTGGAAATACCGGTTTTGGGATTCTGGACAGAAAGTGTTTGCAAACCGCTGAATCCACACGTGAGTTTTACTCTGTCAGTTGAATGCACACATTGACAACCATTCAGTTAGATAGCTCCGTTTTGGTTTTTGAAGCAGATAGTTCTCTGTACAGCCTATAGTCCCATTCACACGGGAATATCCCAACGCAGCTCCTAGAAGAAACGTGTTTCTGACTCGCTGAATCTCAACATAGATTCAACTCTCTTAGGTGAACGAACGCACAGCAGAGCAGTTTCAAGGAAACGTTTCTCCTGAGTTTTAGACGAAGTTTCCGGCGGTTTAGTACGTATGCCGGCATTGGGCTGGAAATACCGGTATTGGGATTCTGCACAGAAAGGGTTTGCAAACCGCTGAATCCACACGTGAGTTTAACACTGTCAGTTAAATGCACACATTGACAACCATTCAGTTAGATAGCTCCGTTTTTTTTTTAGAAGCAGATATTTCTCTGTACAACCTATGGTCCCATTCACTCGGGAATATCCCAACGCAGCTCCTAGAAGAAACGTGTTTCTGACTCGCTGAATCTCAACATAGATTCAACTCTCTTAGGTGAACGAACGCACAGCAGAGCAGTTTAAAGGAAACGTTTCTCCTGAGTTATAGACGAGGTTTCCGGCGGTTTAGTACGTATGCCGGCATTGGGCTGGAAATACCGGTATTGGGATTCTGCACAGAAAGGGTTTGCAAACCGCTGAATCCACACGTGAGTTTAACTCTGTCAGTTGAATGCACACATTGACAACCATTCAGTTAGATAGCTCCGTTATGGTTTTAGAAGCAGATATTTCTCTGTACAGCCTATGGTCCCATTCACTCGGGAATATCCCAACGCAGCTCCTAGAAGAAACGTGTTTCTGACTCGCTGAATCTCAACATCGATTCAACTCTCTTAGGTGAACGAACGCACAGCAGAGCAGTTTCAAGGAAACGTTTCTCCTGAGTTTTAGACGAAGTTTCCTGATGTTTAGTACGTATGCCGGCATTGTGCTGGAAATACCGGTTTTGGGATTCTGCAAAGAAAGGGTTTGCCAACCGCTGAATCCACACGTGAGTTTAACTCTGTCAGTTGAATGCACACATTGACAGCCATTCAGTTAGATAGCTCCGTTTTGGTTTTAGAAGCAGATAGTTCTCTGTACAGCCTATGGTCCCATTCACTCGGGAATATCCCAATGCAGCTCCTAGAAGAAACGTGTTTCTGACTCGCTGAATCTCAACATAGATTCAACTCTCTTAGGTGAACGAACGCACTGCAGAGCAGTTTCAAGGAAACGTTTCTCCTGAATTTTAGACGAAGTTTCCGGCGGTTTAGTACGTCTGCCGGCATTGGGCTGGAAATACCGGCATTGGGATTCTGCACAGAAAGGGTTTGCAAACCGCTGAATCCACACGTCAGTTTAACTCTGTCAGTTGAATGCACACATTGACAACCATTCAGTTAGATAGCTCCGTTTTGGTTTTAGAAGCAGATATTTCTCTGTACAGCCTATGATCCCATTCACTCGGGAATATCGCAACACAGCTCCTAGAAGAATCGTGATTCTGACTCGCTGAATCTCAACATAGATTCAACTCTCTTAGGTTAACGAACGCACAGCAGAGCAGTTTCAAGGAAACGTTTCTCCTGAGATTTTCCCGAAGTTTCCTGAAGTTTAGTACGTATGCCGGCATTGGGATGGAAATACCGGGTTTGGGATTCTGCACAGAAACGGTTTGCAAACCGCTGAATGCACACGTGAGTTTAACTCTGTCAGTTGAATGCACCCATTGACAACCATTCAGTTAGATAGCTCCGTTTTGGTTTTAGAAGCAGATATTTCTCTGTACAGCCTATGGTCCCATTCACTCGGGAATATCCCAACGCAGCTCCTTGAAGAAACGTGTTTCTGACTCGCTGAATCTCAACATAGATTCAACTCTCTTAGGTGAACGAATGCACAGCAGAGCAGTTTTAAGGAAACCTTTCTCCTGAGTTTTAGACGAAGTTTCCTGCGGTTTAGGAGGTATGCCGGCATTGGACTGGAAATACCGGTTTTGGGATTCTGCAAAGAAAGGGTTTGCCAACTGCTGAATCCACACGTGAGTTTAACTCTGTCAGTTGAATGCACACATTGACAACCATTCAGTTACATAGCTCCGTTTTGGTTTTAGAAGCAGATATTTCTCTTTACAGCCTATGGTCCCATTCACTCGGGAATATCCCAACGCAGCTCCTAGAAGAAACGTGTTTCTGACTCGCTGAATCTCAACATAGATTCAACTCTCTTAGGTGAACGAACGCACAGCAGAGCAGTTTCAAGGAAACGTTTCTCCTGAGTTTTAGACGAAGTTTACTGCGGTTTAGTACGTATGCCAGCATTGGGCTGGAAATACCGGTTTTGGGATTCTGCCCAGAAAGTTTTTGCAAACCGCTGAATCCACACGTGAGTTTAACTCTGTCAGTTGAATGCACACATTGACAACCATTCTGTTAGACAGCTCCGTTTTGGTTTTAGAAGCAGATATTTCGCTGTACAGCCTATGGTCCCATTCACTCGGGAATATCCCAACGCAGCTCCTAGAAGAAACGTGTTTCTGACTCGCTGAATCTCAATATAGATTCAACTCTCTTAGGTGAACGAACGCACAGCAGAACAGTTTCAAGGAAACGATTCTCCTGAGTTTTAGACCTAGTTTACTGCTGTTTAGTACGTATGCCGGCATTGGGCTGGAAATACCGGTTTTGGGATTCTGCACAGAAAGGGTTTGCAAACCGCTGAATCCACACGTGAGTTAAACACTGTCAGTTGAATGCACACATTGACAACCATTCAGTTAGATAGCTCCGTTTTGGTTTTAGAAGGAGATATTTCTCTGTACATCCTATGGTCCCATTCACTCGGGAATATCCCAACGCAGCTCCTAGAAGAAACGTTTTTCTGACTCGCTGAATCTCAACATAGATTCAACAATCTTAGGTGAACGAACGCACAGCAGAGCAGTTTCAAGGAAACGTTTCTCCTGAGTTTTAGACGAAGTTTCCTGAGGTTTAGTACGTATGCCGGCATTGGGCTGGAAATACCGGTTTTGGGATTCTGCACAGAAACGGTTTGATAACCGCTGAATCCACACGTGAGTTTAACTCTGTCAGTTGAATGCACACATTGACAGCCATTCAGTTAGATAGCTCCGTTTTGGTTTTAGAAGCAGATATTTCTCTGTACAGCCTATGGTCCCATTCACTCGGGAATATCCCAACGCAGCTCCTAGAAGAAACGTGTTTCTGACTCGCTGAATCTCAACATAGATTCAACTCTCTTAGGTGAACGAATGCACAGCAGAGCAGTTTCAAGGAAACCTTTCTCCTGAGTTTTAGACGAAGTTTCCTGCGGTTTAGGACGTATGCCGGAATTGGGCTGGAAATACCGATTTTGGGATTCTGGACAGAAAGTGTTTTCAAACCGCTGAATCCACACGTGAGTTTTACTCTGTCAGTTGAATGCACACATTGACAACCATTCAGTTAGATAGCTCCGTTTTGGTTTTAGAAGCAGATAGTTCTCTGTACAGCCTATAGTCCCATTCACACGGGAATATCCCA
Organism: Aotus nancymaae; assembly: GCF_030222135.1. Classification (NCBI taxonomy): domain Eukaryota; kingdom Metazoa; phylum Chordata; class Mammalia; order Primates; family Aotidae; genus Aotus; species Aotus nancymaae. The sequence goes on from NW_026988565.1 coordinate 2,069,742, forward strand.
ACGCAGCTCCTAGAAGAAACGTGTTTCTGACTCGCTGAATCTCAACATAGATTCAACTCTCTTAGGTGAACGAACGCACAGCAGAGCAGTTTCAAGGAAACGTTTCTCCTGAGTTTTAGACGAAGTTTCCGGCGGTTTAGTACGTATGCCGGCATTGGGCTGGAAATACCGGTATTGGGATCCTCACAGAATGGGTTTGCAAACCGCTGAATCCACACGTGAGTTTAACACTTTCAGTTAAATGCACACATTGACAGCCATTCAGTTAGATAGCTCCGTTTTGGTTTTAGAAGCAGATATTTCTCTGTACAGCCTATGGTCCCATTCACTCGGGAATATCCCAACGCAGCTCCTAGAAGAAACGTGTTTCTGACTCAAGGAGTCTCAACATAGATTCAACTCTCTTAGGTGAACGAACTCACAGCAGAGCAGTTTCAAGGAAACGTTTCTCCTGAGTTTTCGACGAAGTTTACTGCTGTTTAGTACGTATGCCGGCATTGGGCTGGAAATACCGGTTTTGGGATTCTGCAGAGAAAGGGTTTGCCAACCGCTGAATCCACACGTGAGTTTAACTCTGTCAGTTGAATGCACAAATGACAACCATTCAGTTAGATAGCTCCGTTTTGGTTTTAGAAGCAGATATTTCTCTGTACAGCCTATGGTCCCATTCACTCGGGAATATCCCAACGCAGCTCCTAGAAGAAACGTGTTTCTGACTCGCTGAATCTCAACATAGATTCAACTCTCTTAGGTTAACGAACGCACAGCAGAGTAGTTTCAACGAAACGTTTCTCCTGAGTTTTAGATGAAGTTTCCTGCGGTTTAGTACGTATGCCGGCATTGGGCTGGAAATACCGGTTTTGGGATTCTGCAAAGAAAGGGTTTGCCAACCGCTGAATCCACACGTGAGTTTAACTCTTTCAGTTGAATGCACCCATTGACAGCCATTCAGTTAGATAGCTCCGTTTTGGTTTTAGAAGCAGATATTTCTCTGTACAGCCTATGGTCCCATTCACTCGGGAATATCCCAATGCAGCTCCTAGAAGAAACGTGTTTCTGACTCGCTGAATCTCAACATAGATTCAACTCTCTTAGGTGAACGAACGCACTGCAGAGCAGTTTCAAGGAAACGTTTCTCCTGAGTTTTAGACGAAGTTTCCGGCGGTTTAGTACGTATGCCGGCATTCGGCTGGAAATACCGGTATTGGGATTCTGCACAGAAAGGGTTTGCAAACCGCTGAATCCACACGTCAGTTTAACTCTGTCAGTTGAATGCACACATTGACAACCATTCAGTTAGATAGCTCCGTTTTGGTTTTAGAAGCAGATATTTCTCTGTACAGCCTATGATCCCATTCACTCGGGAATATCGCAACACAGCTCCTAGAAGAATCGTGATTCTGACTCGCTGAATCTCAACATAGATTCAACTCTCTTAGGTTAACGAACGCACAGCAGAGCAGTTTCAAGGAAACGTTTCTCCTGAGATTTTCCCGAAGTTTCCTGAAGTTTAGTACGTATGCCGGCATTGGGATGGAAATACCGGGTTTGGGATTCTGCACAGAAACGGTTTGCAAACCGCTGAATGCACACGTGAGTTTAACTCTGTCAGTTGAATGCACCCATTGACAACCATTCAGTTAGATAGCTCCGTTTTGGTTTTAGAAGCAGATATTTCTCTGTACAGCCTATGGTCCCATTCACTCGGGAATATCCCAACACAGCTCCTTGAAGAAACGTGTTTCTGACTCGCTGAATCTCAACATAGATTCAACTCTCTTAGGTGAACGAATGCACAGCAGAGCAGTTTTAAGGAAACCTTTCTCCTGAGTTTTAGACGAAGTTTCCTGCGGTTTAGGAGGTATGCCGGCATTGGACTGGAAATACCGGTTTTGGGATTCTGCAAAGAAAGGGTTTGCCAACTGCTGAATCCACACGTGAGTTTAACTCTGTCAGTTGAATGCACACATTGACAACCATTCAGTTACATAGCTCCGTTTTGGTTTTAGAAGCAGATATTTCTCTTTACAGCCTATGGTCCCATTCACTCGGGAATATCCCAACGCAGCTCCTAGAAGAAACGTGTTTCTGACTCGCTGAATCTCAACATAGATTCAACTCTCTTAGGTGAACGAACGCACAGCAGAGCAGTTTCAAGGAAACGTTTCTCCTGAGTTTTAGACGAAGTTTACTGCGGTTTAGTACGTATGCCAGCATTGGGCTGGAAATACCGGTTTTGGGATTCTGCACAGAAAGTTTTTGCAAACCGCTGAATGCACACGTGAGTTTAACTCTGTCAGTTCAATGCACACATTGACAACCATTCTGTTAGACAGCTCCGTTTTGGTTTTAGAAGCAGATATTTCTCTGTACATCCTATGGTCCCATTCACTCGGGAATATCCCAACGCAGCTCCTAGAAGAAACGTGTTTCTGACTCGCTGAATCTCAACATAGATTCAACAATCTTAGGTGAACGAACGCACAGCAGAGCAGTTTCAAGGAAACGTTTCTCCTGAGTTTTAGACGAAGTTTCCTGAGGTTTAGTACGTATGCCGGCATTGGGCTGGAAATACCGGTTTTGGGATTCTGCAAAGAAAGGGTTTGCCAACCGCTGAATCCACACGTGAGTTTAACTCTGTCAGTTGAATGCACACATTGACAGCCATTCAGTTAGATAGCTCCGTTTTGGTTTTAGAAGCAGATATTTCTCTGTACAGCCTATGGTCCCATTCACTCGGGAATATCCCAACGCAGCTCCTAGAAGAAACGTGTTTCTGACTCGCTGAATCTCAACATAGATTCAAATCTCTTAGGTGAACGAATGCACAGCAGAGCAGTTTCAAGGAAACCTTTCCCCTGAGTTTTAGACGAAGTTTCCTGCGGTTTAGGACGTATGCCGGAATTGGGCTGGAAATACCGATTTTGGGATTCTGGACAGAAAGTGTTTTCAAACCGCTGAATCCACACGTGAGTTTTACTCTGTCAGTTGAATGCACACATTGACAACCATTCAGTTAGATAGCTCCGTTTTGGTTTTAGAAGCAGATAGTTCTCTGTACAGCCTATAGTCCCATTCACACGGGAATATCCCAACGCAGCTCCTAGAAGAAACGTGTTTCTGACTCGCTGAATCTCAACATAGATTCAACTCTCTTAGGTGAACGAACGCACAGCAGAGCAGTTTCAAGGAAACGTTTCTCCTGAGTTTTAGACGAAGTTTCCGGCGGTTTAGTACGTATGCCGGCATTGGGCTGGAAATACCGGTATTGGGATCCTCACAGAATGGGTTTGCAAACCGCTGAATCCACACGTGAGTTTAACACTTTCAGTTAAATGCACACATTGACAACCATTCAGTTAGATAGCTCCGTTTTGGTTTTAGAAGCAGATATTTCTCTGTACAGCCTATGGTCCCATTCACTCGGGAATATCCCAACGCAGCTCCTAGAAGAAACGTGTTTCTGACTCAAGGAGTCTCAACATAGATTCAACTCTCTTAGGTGAACGAACTCACAGCAGAGCAGTTTCAAGGAAACGTTTCTCCTGAGTTTTAGACGAAGTTTACTGCTGTTTAGTACGTATGCCGGCATTGGGCTGGAAATACCGGTTTTGGGATTCTGCAGAGAAAGGGTTTGCCAACCGCTGAATCCACACGTGAGTTTAACTCTGTCAGTTGAATGCACAAATGACAACCATTCAGTTAGATAGCTCCGTTTTGGTTTTAGAAGCAGATATTTCTCTGTACAGCCTATGGTCCCATTCACTCGGGAATATCCCAACGCAGCTCCTAGAAGAAACGTGTTTCTGACTCGCTGAATCTCAACATAGATTCAACTCTCTTAGGTTAAGGAACGCACAGCAGAGTAGTTTCAAGGAAACGTTTCTCCTGAGTTTTAGATGAAGTTTCCTGCGGTTTAGTACGTATGCCGGCATTGGGCTGGAAATACCGGTTTTGGGATTCTGCAAAGAAAGGGTTTGCCAACCGCTGAATCCACACGTGAGTTTAACTCTTTCAGTTGAATGCACACATTGACAGCCATTCAGTTAGATAGCTCCGTTTTGGTTTTAGAAGCAGATATTTCTCTGTACAGCCTATGGTCCCATTCACTCGGGAATATCCCAACGCAGCTCCTAGAAGAAACGTGTTTCTGACTCGCTGAATCTCAACATAGATTCAACTCTCTTAGGTGAACGAACGCACAGCAGAGCAGTTTAAAGGAAACGTTTCTCCTGAGTTTTAGACGAGGTTTCCGGCGGTTTAGTACGTATGCCGGCATTGGGCTGGAAATACCGGTATTGGGATTCTGCACAGAAAGGGTTTGCAAACCGCTGAATCCACACGTGAGTTTAACTCTGTCAGTTGAATGCACACATTGGCAACCATTCAGTTAGATAGCTCCGTTTTGGTTTTAGAAGCAGATATTTCTCTGTACAGCCTATGGTGCCATTCACTCGGGAATATCCCAACGCAGCTCCTAGAAGAAACGTGTTTCTGACTCGCTGAATCTCAACATACATTCAACTCTCTTAGGTGAACGAACACACAGCAGAGCAGTTTCAAGGAAACGTTTCTCCTGAGTTTTAGACGAAGTTTCCTGAGGTTTAGTACGTATGCCGGCATTGGGCTGGAAATACCGGTTTTGGGACTCTGCAAAGAAAGGGTTTGCAAACCGCTGAATCCACACGTGAGTTTTACTCTGTCAGTTGAATGCACACATTGACAACCATTCAGTTAGATAGCTCCGTTTTGGTTTTAGAAGCAGATATTTCTCTGTATAGCCTATGGTCCCATTCACTCGGGAATATCCCAACACAGCTCCTAGAAGAATCGTGATTCTGACTCGCTGAATCTCAACATAGATTCATCTCTCTTAGGTGAACGAACGCACAGCAGAGCAGTTTCAAGGAAACGTTTCTCCTGAGATTTAGAAGAAGTTTCCTGAAGTTTAGTACGTATGCCGGCATTGGGATGGAAATACCGGGTTTGGGATTCTGCACAGAAACGGTTTGCAAACCGCTGAATGCACACGTGAGTTTAACTATGTCAGTTGAATGCACACATTGAGAACCATTCAGTTAGATAGCTCCGTTTTGGTTTTAAAAGCAGATATTTCTCTATACAGCCTATGGTCCCATTCACTCGGGAATATCCCAACGCAGCTCCTAGAAGAAACGTGTTTCTGACTCGCTGAATCTCAACATAGATTCAACTCTCTTAGGTGAACGAAAGCACAGCAGAGCAGTTTCAAGGAAACGTTTCTCCTGAGTTTTAGACGAAGTTTACTGCGGTTTAGTACGTATGCCAGCATTGGGCTGGAAATACCGGTTTTGGGATTCTGCACAGAAAGTGTTTGCAAACCGCTGAATCCACACGTGAGTTTAACTCTGTCATTTGAATGCACACATTGACAACCATTCTGTTAGACAGCTCCGTTTTGGTTTTAGAAGCAGACATTTCGCTGTACAGCCTATGGTCCCATTCACTCGGGAATATCCCAACACAGCTCCCAGAAGAATCGTGTTTCTGACTCGCTGAATCTCAATATAGATTCAACTCTCTTAAGTGAACGAACGCACAGCAGAACAGTTTCAAGGAAACGATTCTCCTGAGTTTTAGACCAAGTTTACTGCTGTTTAGTACGTATGCCGGCATTGGGCTGGAAATACCGGTTTTGGGATTCTGCACAGAAAGGGTTTGAAAACCGCTGAATGCACACGTGAGTTAAACACTCTCAGTTGAATGCACACATTGACAACCATTCAGTTAGATAGCTCCGTTCTGGTTTTAGAAGGAGATATTTCTCTGTACAGCCTATGGTCCCATTCACTCGGGAATATCCCAGCGCAGCTCCTAGAAGAAACGTGTTTCTGACTCGCTGAATCTCAACATAGATTCAACTCTCTTAGGTGAACGTATGCACAGCAGAGCAGTTTCAAGGAAACCTTTCTCCTGAGTTTTAGACGAGGTTTCCGGCGGTTTAGTACGTATGCCGGCATTGGGCTGGAAATACCGGTATTGGGATTCTGTACAGAAAGGGTTTGCAAACCGCTGAATCCACACGTGAGTTTAACTCTGTCAGTTGAATGCACACATTGACAACCATTTTGTTAGACAGCTCCGTTTTGGTTTTAGAAGCAGATATTTCGCTGTACAGGCTATGGTCCCATTCACTCGGGAATATCCCAACGCAGCTCCTAGAAGAAACGTGTTTCTGACTCGCTGAATCTCAACATAGATTCAACTCTCTTAGGTGAACGAACGCACAGCAGAGCAGTTTCAAGGAAACGATTCTCCTGAGTTTTAGACCAAGTTTACTGCTGTTTAGAACGTATGCCGGCTTTGGGCTGGAAATACCGGTTTTGGGATTCTGCACAGAAACGGTTTGCAAACCTCTGAATGCACACGTGCGTTTAACTCTGTCAGTTTAATGCGCACATTGACAAGCATTCAGTTAGATAGCTCCGTTTTGGTTTTAGAAGCAGATATTTCTCTGTACAGACAATGGTCCCATTCACTCGGGAATATCCCAACGCAGCTCCTAGAAGAAACGTGTTTCTGACTCTCTGAATCTCAACATAGATTCAACTCTCTTAGGTGAACGAATGCACAGCAGAGCAGTTTCAAGGAAACGTTTCTCCTGAGTTTTAGACGAAGTTTCCTGCGGTTTAGGACGTATGCCGGAATTGGGCAGGAAATACCGGTTTTGTGATTCTGCACAGAAAGGGTTTGCAAACCGCTGAATCCACACGTGAGTTTTACTCTGTCAGTTGAATGCACACATTGACAACCATTCAGTTAGATAGCTCCGTTTTGGTTTTAGAAGCAGATAGTTCTCTGTACAGCCTATGGTCCCATTCACTTGGGAATATCCCAACGCAGCTCCTAGAAGAAACGTGTTTCTGACTCGCTGAATCTCAACATAGATTCTACTCTCTTAGGTGAACGAACGCACAGCAGAGCAGTTTCAAGGAAACGTTTCTCCTGAGTTTTAGACCAAGTTTCCGGCGGTTTAGTACGTATGCCGGCATTCGGCTGGAAATACCGGTATTGGGATTCTGCACAGAAAGGGTTTGCAAACCGCTGAATCCACACGTCAGTTTAAGTCTGTCAGTTGAATGCACACATTGACAACCATTCAGTTAGATAGCTCCGTTTTGGTTTTAGAAGCAGATATTTCTCTGTACAGCCTATGATCCCATTCACTCGGGAATATCCCAACACAGCTCCTAGAAGAAACGTGTTTCTGACTCGCTGAATCTCAACATAGATTCAAGTCTCTTAGGTGAACGAACGCACTGCAGAGCAGTTTCAAGGAAACGTTTGTCCTGAGCTTTAGGCGAAGTTTCCTGCGGTTTAGTACGTATGCCGGCATTGGGCTGGAAATACCGGTTTTGGGACTCTGCAAAGAAAGGGTTTGCAAACCGCTGAATCCACACGTGAGTTTAACTCTGTCAGTTGAATGCACACATTGACAACCATTCAGTTAGATAGCTCCGTTTTGGTTTTAGAAGCAGATATTTCTCTGTATAGCCTATGGTCCCATTCACTCGGGAATATCCCAACACAGCTCCTAGAAGAATCGTGATTCTGACTCGCTGAATCTCAACATAGATTCAACTCTCTTAGGTGAACGAACGCACAGCAGAGCAGTTTCAAGGAAACGTTTCTCCTGAGATTTAGAAGAAGTTTCCTGAAGTTTAGTACGTATGCCGGCATTGGGATGGAAATACCGGGTTTGGAATTCTGCACAGAAACGGTTTGCAAACGGCTGAATGCACACGTGAGTTTAACTCTGTCAGCTGAATGCACACATTGACAACCATTCAGTTAGATAGCTCCGTTTTGGTTTTAGAAGCAGATATTTCTCTGTACAGCCTATGGTCCCATTCACTCGGGAATGTCTCAACGCAGCTCCTAGAAGAAACGTGTTTCTGACTCGCTGAATCTCAACATAGATTGAACTCTCTTAGTTGAACGAAAGCACAGCAGAGCAGTTTCAAGGAAACGTTTCTCCTGAGTTTTAGACGAAGTTTACTGCGGTTTAGTACGTATGCCAGCATTGGGCTGGAAATACCGGTTTTGTGATTCTGCACAGAAAGTGTTTGCAAACCGCTGAATCCACACGTGAGTTTAACTCTGTCAGTTGAATGCACACATTGACAACCATTCTGTTAGACAGCTCCCTTTTGGATTTAGAAGCAGATATTTCGCTGTACAGCCTATGGTCCCATTCACTCGGGAATATCCCAACGCAGCTCCTAGAAGAAACGTGTTTCTGACTCGCTGAATCTCAATATAGATTCCTCTCTTAGGTGAACGAACGCACAGCAGAACAGTTTCAAGGAAACGATTCTCCTGAGTTTTAGACCAAGTTTACTGCTGTTTAGTACGTATGCCGGCATTGGGCTGGAAATACCGGTTTTGGGATTCTGCACAGAAAGGGTTTGCAAACCGCTGAATCCACACGTGAGTTAAACACTCTCAGTTGAATGCACACATTGACAACCATTCAGTTAGATAGCTCCGTTTTGCTTTTAGAAGGAGATATTTCTCTGTACAGACTATGGTCCCATTCACTCGGGAATATCCCAGCGCAGCTCCTAGAAGAAAGGTGTTTCTGACTCGCTGAATCTCAACATAGATTCAACTCTCTTAGGTGAACGAATGCACAGCAGATCAGATTCAAGGAAACGTTTCTCCTGAGTTTTAGACGAGGTTTCCGGCGGTTTAGTACGTATGCCGGCATTGGGCTGGAAATACCGGTATTGGGATTCTGCACAGAAAGGGTTTGCAAACCGCTGAATCCACACGTGAGTTTAACTCTGTAAGTTGAATGCACACATTGACAACCATTCAGTTAGAAAGCTCCGTTTTGGTTTTAGAAGCAGATATTTCTCTGTACAGCCTATTGTCCCATTCACTCGGGAATATCCCAACACAGCTCCTAGAAGAAACGTGTTTCTGACTCGCTGAATCTCAACATAGATTCAACTCTCTTAGGTGAACGAACGCACAGCAGAGCAGTTTCAAGGAAACGTTTCTCCTGAGTTTTAGACGAAGTTTCCTGAGGTTTAGTACGTATGCCGGCATTGGAATGGAAATACCGGTTTTGGGATTCTGCACAGAAACGGCTTGAAAACCGCTGAATGCACACGTGAGTTTAACTCTGTCAGTTGAATGCGCACATTGACAAGCATTCAGTTAGATAGCTCCGTTTTGGTTTTAGAAGCAGATATTTCTCTGTACAGCCTATGGTCCCATTCACTCGGGAATATCCCAACGCAGCTCCTAGAAGAAACGTGTTTCTGACTCGCTGAATGTCAACATAGATTCAACTCTCTTAGGTGAAGGAATGCACAGCAGAGCAGTTTCAAGGGAACCTTTCTCCTGAGTTTTAGACGAGGTTTCCTGCGGTTTAGGACGTATGCCGGAATTGGGCTGGAAATACCGGTTTTGGGATTCCGCACAGAAAGGGTTTGCAAACCGCTGAATCCACACGTGAGTTTTACTCTGTCAGTTGAATGCACACATTGACAACCATTCAGTTAGATAGCTCTGTTTTGGTTTTAGAAGCAGATAGTTCTCTGTACAGCCTATGGTCCCATTCACTCGGGAATATCCCAACGCAGCTCCTAGAAGAAACGTGTTTCTGACTCGCTGAATCTCAACATAGATTCAACTCTCTTAGGTGAACGAACGCACAGCAGAGCAGTTTCAAGGAAACGTTTCTCCTGAGTTTTAGACGAAGTTTCCGGCGGTTTAGTACGTATGCCGGCATTGGGCTGGAAATACCGGTTTTGGGATTCTGCACAGAAAGGGTTTGCAAACCGCTGAATCCACACGTGAGTTTAACTCTGTCAGTTGAATGCACACATTGACAACCATTCAGTTAGAGAGCTCCGTTTTGGTTTTAGAAGCAGATATTTCTCTGTACAGCCTATGGTCCCATTCACTCGGGAATATCCCAACACAGCTCCTAGAAGAAACGTGTTTCTGACTCGCTGAATCTCAACATAGATTCAACTCTCTTAGTTGAACGAACGCACAGCAGAGCAGTTTCAAGGAAACGTTTCTCCTGAGTTTTAGACGAAGTTTCCTGATGTTTAGTATGTTTGCCGGCATTGGGATGGAAATACCGGTTTTGGGATTCTGCACAGAAAGGGTTTGCAAACCACTGAATCTACACGTGAGTTTAACTCTGTCAGTTGAATGCACACATTGACAACAATTTTGTTAGACAGCTCCGTTTGGGTATTAGAAGCAGATAGTTCTCTGTACAGCCTATGGTCCCATTCACTCGGGAATATCCCAACACACCTCCTAGAAGAAACGTGTTTCTGACTCGCTGAATCTCAACATAGATTCAACTCTCTTAGGTGAACGAACTCACAGCAGAGCAGTTTCAAGGAAACGATTCTCCTGAGTTTTAGACCAAGTTTACTGCTGTTTAGTACGTATGCCGGCATTGGGATGGAAATACCGGTTTTGGGATTCTGCACAGAAAAGGCTTGCAAACCGCTGAATTCACACGTGAGTATAACTCTGTCAGTTGAATGCGCACATTGACAAGCATTCAGTTAGATAGCTCCGTTTTGGTTTTAGAAGCAGATATTTCTCTGTACAGCCTATGGTCCCATTCACTCGGGAATATCCCAACACAGCTCCTAGAAGAATCGTGATTCTGACTCGCTGAATCTCAACATAGATTCAACTCTCTTAGGTGAACGAACGCACAGCAGAGCAGTTTCAAGGAAACGTTTCTCCTGAGATTTAGACGAAGTTTCCTGAAGTTTAGTACGTATGCCGGCATTGGGATGGAAGTACCGGGTTTGGGATTCTGCACAGAAACGGTTTGCAAACCGCTGAATGCACACGTGAATTTAACTCTGTCAGTTGAATGCACACATTGACAACCATTCAGTTAGATAGCTCCGTTTTGGTTTTAGAAGCAGATATTTCTCTGTACAGCCTATGGTCCCATTCACTAGGGAATATCCCAACGCAGCTCCTAGAAGCAACGTGTTTCTGACTCGAGGAGTCTCAACATAGATTCAACTCTCTTAGGTGAACGAACTCACAGCAGAGCAGATTCAAGGAAACGTTTCTCCTGAGTTTTAGACGAAGTTTCCGGCAGTTTAGAACATATGCCGGCATTGGGCTGGAAATACCGGTATTGGGATTATGCACAGAACGGGTTTGCAAACCGCTGAATCCACACGTGAGTTTAACTCTGTCAGTTGAATGCACACATTGACAACCATTCAGTCAGATAGCTCCGTTTTGGTTTTAGAAGCAGATATTTCTCTGTACAGCCTATGGTCCCATTCACTCGGGAATATCCCAACACAGCTCCTAGAAGAAACGTGTTTCTGACTCGGTGAATCTCAACATAGATTCAACTCTCTTAGGTGAACGAACGCACAGCAGAGCAGTTTCAAGGAAACGTTTCTCCTGAGTTTTAGACGAACTTTCCTGCGGTTTAGTACGTATGACTTATTGGGCTGGAAATACCGGGTTTGGGTTTCTGCAAAGAAAGGGTTTGCCAACCGCTGAATCCACACGTGAGTTTAACTCTGTCAGTTGAATGCACACATTGACAGCCATTCAGTTAGATAGCTCCGTTTTGGTTTTAGAAGCAGATATTTCTCTGTACAGCCTATGGTCCCAATCACTCGGGAATATCCCAACGCAGCTCCTAGAAGAAACGTGTTTCTGACTCGCTGAATCTCAACATAGATTCAACTCTCTTAGGTGAAAGAACGCACAGCAGAGCAGTTTCAAGGAAACGTTTCTCCTGAGTTTTAGACGAAGTTTACTGCGCTTTAGGACGTATGCAACCATTGAGCTGGAAATACCGGTTTTGGGATTCTGCACAGAAAGGGTTTGCAAACCGCTGAATCCACACGTGAGTTTAACTCTGTCGGTTGAATGCACACATTGACAAGCATTCAGTTAGATAGCTCCGTTTTGGTTTTAGAAGCAGATATTTCTCTGTACAGCCTATGGTCCCATTCACTCGGGAATATCCCAACCCAGCTCCTAGAAGAAACGTGTTTCTGACTCGCTGAATCTCAACATAGATTCAACTCTCTTAGGTGAACGAACGCACAGCAGAGCAGTTTCAAGGAAACGATTCTCCTGAGATTTAGACGAAGTTTCCTGGGGTTTAGTACGTATGCCGGCATTGGGATGGAAATACCGGTTTTGGGATTCTACACAGAAACGGTTTGCAAACTGCTGAATGCACACGTGAGTTTAACTCTGTCAGTTGAATGCACACATTGACAACCATTTAGTTAGATAGCTCCGTTTTGGTTTTAGAAGCAGATATTTCTCTGAACAGCCTATGGTCCCATTCACTCGTGAATATCCCAACGCAGCTCCTAGAAGAAACGTGTTTCTGACTCGCTGAATCTCAACATACATTCAACTCCCTTAGGTGAACGAACGCACAGCAGAGCAGTTTCAAGGAAAGGTTTCTCCTGAGTTTTAGACGAAGTTTCCGGCGGTTTAGTACATATGCCGGCTTTCGGCTGGAAATACCGGTATTGGGATTCTGCACAGAAAGGGTTTGCAAACCGCTGAATCCACACGTGAGTTTAACTCTGTCAGTTGAATGCACACATTGACAACCATTCAGTTAGATAGCTGCGTTTTGGTTTTAGAAGCAGATATTTCTCTGTACAGTCTATGGTCCCATTCACTCGGGAATATCCCAACACAGCTCCTAGAAGAAACGTGTTTCTGACTCGCTGAATCTCAACATAGATTCAACTGTCTTAGGTGAACGAACACACAGCAGAGCAGTTTCAAGGAAACGTTTCTCCTGAGTTTTAGACGAAGTTTCCTGATGTTTAGTACGTTTGCCGGCATTGGGATGGAAATACCGGTTTTGTGATTCTGCACAGAAAGGATTTGCAAACCGCTGAATCTACACGTGAGTTTAACTCTGTCAGTTGAATGCACACATTGACAACCATTTTGTTAGACAGCTCCGTTTTGGTTTTAGAAGCAGATATTTCGCTGTACTGCCAATGGTCCCATTCAATCGGGAATATCCCAACACACCTCCTAGAAGAAACGTGTTTCTGACTCGCTGAATCTCAACATAGATTCAACTCTCTTAGGTGAACTAACACACAGCAGAGCAGTTTCAAGGAAACCTTTCTCCTGAGTTTTAGACGAAGTTTCCTGCGGTTTAGGACGTATGCCGGCATTGGGCTGGAAATACTGGTTTTGGGATTCTGCACAGAAAGGGTTTGCAAACCGCTGAATCCACACGTGAGTTTTACTCTGTCAGTTGAATGCACACATTGACAACCATTCAGTTAGATAGCTCCGTTTTGGTTTTAGAAACAGATAGTTCTCTGTACAGCCTATGGTCCCATTCAGTCGGGAATATCCCAATGCAGCTCCTAGAAGAAACGTGTTTCTGACTCGTTGAATCTCAACATATATTCAAGTCTCTTAGGTGAACGAACGCACAGCAGAGCAGTTTCAAGGAAACGTTTCTCCTGCGTTTTAGACGAAGTTTCCTGCGGTTTAGTACGTATGCCGTCATTGTGCTGGAAATACCGGTTTTGGGATTCTGCAAAGAAAGGGTTTGGCAACCGCTGAATCCACACGTGAGTTTAACTCTGTCAGTTGAATGCACACATTGACAGCCATTCAGTTAGATAGCTCCGTTTTGGTTTTAGAAGCAGATATTTCTCTGTACAGCCTATGGTCCCATTCACTCGGGAATATCCCAACGCAGCTCCTAGAAGAAACGTGTTTCTGACTCGCTGAATCTCAACATACATTCAACTCTCTTAGGTGAACGAACGCACAGCAGAGCAGTTTCAAGGAAACGTTTCTCCTGAGTTTTAGACGAAGTTTCCTGCGGTTTAGTACGTATGCCGGCATTGGGCTGGAAATACCGGTTTTGGGATTCTGCAAAGAAAGGGTTTGCCAACCGCTGAATCCACAAGTGAGTTTAACTCTGTCAGTTGAATGCACACATTGACAGCCATTCAGTTAGATAGCTCAGTTTTGGTTTTAGAAGCAGATATTTCTCTGTACAGCCTATGGTCCCATTCACTCGGGAATATCCCAACGCAGCTCCTAGAAGAAACGTGTTTATGACTCGCTGAATCTCAACATAGATTCAACTCTCTTAGGTGAACGAACCCACAGCAGAGCAGTTTCAAGGAAACGTTTCTCCTGAGTTTTAGACGAAGTTTCCGGCGGTTCAGTACGTATGCCGGCATTGGGCTGGAAATACCGGTATTGGGATTCTGCACAGAAAGGGTTTGCAAACCGCTGAATCCACACGTGAGTTTAACTCTGTCAGTTGAATGCACACATTGACAACCATTCAGTTAGATAGCTCCGTTTTGGTTTTAGAAGCAGATATTTCTCTGTACAGCCTATGGTCCCATTCATTCGGGAATATCCCAACACAGCTCCTAGAAGAAACGTGTTTCTGACTCGCTGAATCTCAACATAGATTCAACTCTCTTAGGTGAACGAACGCACAGCAGAGCAGTTTCAAGGAAACGTTTCTTCTGAGTTTTAGACGAAGTTTCCTGATGTTTAGTACGTTTGCCGGCATTGGGATGGAAATACCGGTTTTGTGATTCTGCACAGAAAGGGTGTGCAAACCGCTGAATCTACACTTGAGTTTAACTCTGTCAGTTGAATGCACAAATTGACAACCATTTTGTTAGACAGCTCCGTTTTGGTTTTAGAAGCAGATATTTCGCTGTACAGCGTATGGTCCCATTCACTCGGGAATATCCCAACACACCTCCTAGAAGAAACGTGTTTCTGACTCGCTGAATCTCAACATAGATTCAACTCTCTTAGGTGAACTAACACACAGCAGAGCAGTTTCAAGGAAACCTTTCTCCTGAATTTTAGACAAAGTTTCCTGCGGTTTCGGATGTATGCCGGCATTGGGCTGGAAATACCGGTTTTGGGATTCTGCACAGAAAGGGTTTGCAAACCGCTGAATCCACACCTGAGTTTAGCTCTGTCAGTTGAATGCACACATTGACAGCCATTCAGTTAGATAGCTCCGTTTTGGTTTTAGAAGCAGATATTTCTCTGTACAGCCTATGGTCCCATTCACTCGGGAATATCCCAACACAGCTCCTAGAAGAAACGTGTTTCTGACTCGCTGAATCTCAACATAGATTCATCTCCCTTAGGTGAACGAACGCACAGCAGAGCAGTTTCAAGGAAACGTTTCTCCTGAGTTTTAGACAAAGTTTCCTGAGGTTTAGTACGTATGCCGGCATTGGGATGGAAATACCGGTTTTGTGATTCTGCACAGAAAGGGTTTGCAAACCACTGAATCCACACGTGAGTTTAACTCTTTCAGTTGAATGCACACATTGACAACCATTTTGGTAGACAGTTCCGTTTTGGTTTTAGAAGCAGATATTTATCTGTACAGCCTATGGTCCCAATCACTCGGGAATATCCCAACGCAGCTCCTAGAAGAAACGTGTTTCTGACTCGCTGAATCTCAACATACATTCAACTCTCTTAGGTGAACGAACGCACAGCAGAGCAGTTTCAAGGAAACGTTTCTCCTGAGTTTTAGACGAAGTTTCCGGCGGTTTAGTACATATGCCGGCATTGGGCTGGAAATACCGGTTTTGGGATTCTGCACAGAAAGGGTTTGCCAACCGCTGAATCCACACGTGAGTTTAACTCTGTCAGTTGAATGCACACATTGACAACCATTTTGGTAGACAGCTCCGTTTTGGTTTTAGAAGCAGATATTTATCTGTACAGCCTATGGTCCCAATCACTCGGGAATATCCCAACGCAGCTCCTAGAAGAAACGTGTTTCTGACTCGCTGAATCTCAACATACATTCAACTCTCTTAGGTGAACGAACGCACAGCAGAGCAGTTTCAAGGAAACGTTTCTCCTGAGTTTTAGTCGAAGTTTCCTGCGGTTTAGTACGTATGCCGTCATTGGGCTGGAAATACCGGTTTTGGGATTCTGCAAAGAAAGGGTTTGCCAACCGCTGAATCCACACGTGAGTTTAACTCTGTCAGTTGAATGCACACATTGAGAACCATTTTGTTAGACAGCTCCGTTTTGGTTTTAGAAGCAGATATTTCGCTGTACAGCCTATGGTCCCTTTCACTCGGAAATATCCCAACACACCTCCTAGAAGAAACGTGTATCTGACTCGCTGAATCTCAACATAGATTCAACTCTCTTAGGTGAACTAACACACAGCAGAGCAGTTTCAAGGAAACCTTTCTCCTGAGTTTTAGACGAGGTTTCCTGCGGTTTAGTACGTATGCCGGCATTGGGCTGGAAATACGGGTTTTGGGATTCTGCACAGAAAGGGTTTGCAAACCGCTGAATCCACACGTGAGTTTTACTCTGTCAGTTGAATGCACACATTGACAACCATTAAGTTAGATAGCTCCGTTTTGGTTTTAGAAGCAGAGAGTTCTCTGTACAGCCTATGGTCCCATTCACTCGGGAATATCCCAACGCAGCTCCTAGAAGAAACGTGTTTCTGACTCGCTGAATCTCAACATAGATTCAACTCTCTTAGGTGAACGAACGCACAGCAGAGCAGTTTCAAGGAAACGTTTCTCCTGAGTTTTAGACGAAGTTTCCTGCGGTTTAGTACGTATGCCGTCATTGGGCTGGAAATACCGGTTTTGGGATTCTGCAAAGAAAGGGTTTGCCAACCGCTGAATCCACACGTGAGTTTAACTCTGTCAGTTGAATGCACACATTGAGAACCATTTTGTTAGACAGCTCCGTTTTGGTTTTAGAAGCAGATATTTCGCTGTACAGCCTATGGTCCCATTCACTCGGGATTATCCCAACACACCTCCTAGAAGAAACGTGTATCTGACTCGCTGAATCTCAACATAGATTCAACTCTCTTAGATGAACTAACACACAGCAGAGCAGTTTCAAGGAAAACTTTCTCCTGAGTTTTAGACGAGGTTTCCTGCGGTTTAGTACGTATGCCGGCATTGGGCTGGAAATACGGGTTTTGGGATTCTGCACAGAAAGGGTTTGCAAACCGCTGAATCCACACGTGAGTTTTACTCTGTCAGTTGAATGCACACATTGACAACCATTAAGTTAGATAGCTCCGTTTTGGTTTTAGAAGCAGAGAGTTCTCTGTACAGCCTATGGTCCCATTCACTCGGGAATATCCCAACGCAGCTCCTAGAAGAAACGTGTTTCTGACTCGCTGAATCTCAACATAGATTCAACTCTCTTAGGTGAACGAACGCACAGCAGAGCAGTTTCAAGGAAACGTTTCTCCTGAGTTTTAGACGAGGTTTCCGGCGGTTTAGTACGTATGCCAGCATTGGGCTGGAAATACCGGTATTGGGATTCTGCACAGAAAGGGTTTGCAAACCGCTGAATCCACACCTGAGTTTAGCTCTGTCAGTTGAAGGCACACATTGACAACCATTTAGTTAGATAGCTCCGTTTTGGTTTTTGAAGCAGATATTTCTCTGTACAGCCTATTGTCCCATTCACTCGGGAATATCCCAACACAGCTCCTAGAAGAAACGTGTTTCTGACTCGCTGAATCTCAACATAGATTCATCTCCCTTAGGTGAACGAACGCACAGCAGAGCAGTTTCAAGGAAACGTTTCTCCTGAGTTTTAGACGAAGTTTCCTGAGGTTTAGTACGTATGCCGGCATTGGGATGGAAATATCGGTTTTGTGATTCTGCACAGAAAGGGTTTGCAAACCGCTGAATCCACACGTGAGTTTAACTCTGTCAGTTGAATGCACACATTGACAACCATTTTGGTAGACAGCTCCGTTTTGGTTTTAGAAGCAGATATTTATCTGTACAGCCTATGGTTCCAATCACTCGGGAATATCCCAACGCAGCTCCTAGAAGAAACGTGTTTCTGACTCGCTGAATCTCAACATACATTCAAATCTCTTAGGTGAACGAACGCACAGCAGAGCAGTTTCAAGGAAACGTTTCTCCTGAGTTTTAGACGAAGTTTCCTGCGGTTTAGTACATATGCCGGCATTGGGCTGGAAATACCGGTATTGGGATTCTGCACAGAAAGGGTTTGCAAACCGCTGAATCCACACGTGAGTTTAACTCTGTCAGTTGAATGCACACATTGACATCCATTCAGTTAGATAGCTCCGTTTTGGTTTTAGAAGCAGATATTTCTCTGTACAGTCTATGGTCCCATTCACTCGGGAATATCCCAACACAGCTCCTAGAAGAAACGTGTTTCTGACTCGCTGAATCTCAACATAGATTCACCTCTCTTAGGTGAACGAACGCACAGCAGAGCAGTTTCAAGGAAACGTTTCTCCTGAGCTTTAGACGAAGTTTCCTGCGGTTTAGTACGTATGCCGGCATTGGGCTGGAAATACCGGTTTTGGGATTCTGCAAAGAAAGGGTTTGCCAACCGCTGAATCCACACGTGAGTTTAACTCTGTCAGTTGAATGCACACATTGACAACCATTTAGTTAGATAGCTCCGTTTTGGGTTTACAAGCAGATATTTCTCTGTACATCCTATGGTCCCATTCACTCGGGAAT
Organism: Aotus nancymaae; assembly: GCF_030222135.1. Lineage (NCBI taxonomy): Eukaryota > Metazoa > Chordata > Mammalia > Primates > Aotidae > Aotus > Aotus nancymaae. The sequence continues at coordinate 2,088,305 of NW_026988565.1, forward strand.
ATCCCATCGTAGCTCCTAGGAGAAACGTGTTTCTGACTCGCTGAATCTCAACATAGATTCAAGACTCTAAGTGAACGAAAGCACCTCAGAGCAGTTTCAAGGAAACGTTTCTCCTGAGTTTTAAACGAAGTTTACTGCGGTTTAGTACGTATGCCAGCATTTGGCTGGAAATACCGGTTTTGGGATTCTGCACAGAAAGGGTTTGCAAACCGCTGAATCCACTCGTGAGTTTAACTCTGTCAGTTGAATGCGCACATTGACAACCATTCTGTTAGACAGCTCCGTTTTGGTTTTAGAAGCAGATATTTCACTGTACAGCCTATGGTCCCATTCACTCGGGAATATCCCAACGCAGCTCCTAGAAGAAACGTGTTTCTGACTCGCTGAATCTCATTTTAGATTCAACTCTCTTAGGTGAACGATCGCACAGCAGAGCAGTTTCAAGGAAACAATTCTCCTGAGTTTTAGACGAAGTTTACTGCTGTTTAGTACGTATGCCGGCATTGGGCTGGATATACCGGTTTTGGGATTCTGCACAGAAAGGGTTTGCCAACCGCTGAATCCACACGTGAGTATTACTCTGTCAGTTGAATGCACACATTGACAACCATTCAGTTAGATAGCTCCGTTTTGGTTTTAGAAGGAGATATTTCTCTGTACAGCCTATGGTCCCATTCACTCGGGAATATCCCAACGCAGCTCCTAGAAGAAACGTGTTTCTGACTCGCTGAATCTCAACATAGATTCAACTCTCTTAGGTGAACGAATGCACAGCAGAGCAGTTTCAAGGAAACCTTTCTCCTGAGTTTTAGACGAAGTTTCCGGCAGTTTAGAACATATGCCGGCATTGGGCTGGAAATACCGGTATTGGGATTCTGCACAGAAAGGGTTTGCAAACCGCTGAATCGACTCGTGAGTTTAACTCTGTCAGTTGAATGCACACATTGACAACCATTCAGTTAGATAGCACCGTTTTGGTTTTAGAAGCAGATATTTCTCTGTACATCCTATGGTACCATTCACTCGGGAATATCCCAACACAGCTCCTAGAAGAAACGTGTTTATGACTCGCTGAATCTCAACATAGATTCAACTCTCTTATGTGAGCGAACGCACAGCAGAGCAGTTTCAAGGAAACGTTTCTCCTGAGTTTTAGACGAAGTTTCCGGCGGTTTAGTACGTATGCCGGCATTGGGCTGGAAATACCGGTATTGGGATTATGCACAGAAAGGGTTTGCAAACCGCTGAATCCACACGTGAGTTTAACTCTGTCAGTTGAATGCACACATTGACAACCATTCAGTCAGATAGCTCCGTTTTGGTTTTAGAAGCAGATATTTCTCTGTACAGCCTATGGTCCCATTCACTCGGGAATATCCCAACACAGCTCCTAGAAGAAACGTGTTTCTGACTCGGTGAATCTCAACATAGATTCAACTCTCTTAGGTGAACGAACGCACAGCAGAGCAGTTTCAAGGAAACGTTTCTCCTGAGTTTTAGACGAAGTTTCCTGCGGTTTAGTACGTATGACTTATTGGGCTGGAAATACCGGTTTTGGGTTTCTGCAAAGAAAGGGTTTGCCAACCGCTGAATCCACACGTGAGTTTAACTCTGTCAGTTGAATGCACACATTGACAGCCATTCAGTTAGATAGCTCCGTTTTGGTTTTAGAAGCAGATATTTCTCTGTACAGCCTATGGTCCCAATCACTCGGGAATATCCCAACGCAGCTCCTAGAAGAAACGTGTTTCTGACTCGCTGAATCTCAACATAGATTCAACTCTCTTAGGTGAAAGAACGCACAGCAGAGCAGTTTCAAGGAAACGTTTCTCCTGAGTTTTAGACGAAGTTTACTGCGCTTTAGGACGTATGCAACCATTGAGCTGGAAATACCGGTTTTGGGATTCTGCACAGAAAGGGTTTGCAAACCGCTGAATCCACACGTGAGTTTAACTCTGTCGGTTGAATGCACACATTGACAAGCATTCAGTTAGATAGCTCCGTTTTGGTTTTAGAAGCAGATATTTCTCTGTACAGCCTATGGTCCCATTCACTCGGGAATATCCCAACGCAGCTCCTAGAAGAAACGTGTTTCTGACTCGCTGAATCTCAACATAGATTCAACTCTCTTAGGTGAACGAACGCACAGCAGAGCAGTTTCAAGGAAACGATTCTCCTGAGATTTAGACGAAGTTTCCTGGGGTTTAGTACGTATGCCGGCATTGGGATGGAAATACCGGTTTTGGGATTCTACACAGAAACGGTTTGCAAACTGCTGAATGCACACGTGAGTTTAACTCTGTCAGTTGAATGCACACATTGACAACCATTTAGTTAGATAGCTCCGTTTTGGTTTTAGAAGCAGATATTTCTCTGAACAGCCTATGGTCCCATTCACTCGGGAATATCCCAACGCAGCTCCTAGAAGAAACGTGTTTCTGACTCGCTGAATCTCAACATACATTCAACTCTCTTAGGTGAACGAACGCACAGCAGAGCAGTTTCAAGGAAAGGTTTCTCCTGAGTTTTAGACGAAGTTTCCGGCGGTTTAGTACATATGCCGGCTTTCGGCTGGAAATACCGGTATTGGGATTCTGCACAGAAAGGGTTTGCAAACCGCTGAATCCACACGTGAGTTTAACTCTGTCAGTTGAATGCACACATTGACAACCATTCAGTTAGATAGCTGCGTTTTGGTTTTAGAAGCAGATATTTCTCTGTACAGTCTATGGTCCCATTCACTCGGGAATATCCCAACACAGCTCCTAGAAGAAACGTGTTTCTGACTCGCTGAATCTCAACATAGATTCAACTGTCTTAGGTGAACGAACACACAGCAGAGCAGTTTCAAGGAAACGTTTCTCCTGAGTTTTAGACGAAGTTTCCTGATGTTTAGTACGTTTGCCGGCATTGGGATGGAAATACTGGTTTTGTGATTCTGCACAGAAAGGATTTGCAAACCGCTGAATCTACACGTGAGTTTAACTCTGTCAGTTGAATGCACACATTGACAACCATTTTGTTAGACAGCTCCGTTTTGGTTTTAGAAGCAGATATTTCGCTGTACTGCCAATGGTCCCATTCACTCGGGAATATCCCAACACACCTCCTAGAAGAAACGTGTTTCTGACTCGCTGAATCTCAACATAGATTCAACTCTCTTAGGTGAACTAACACACAGCAGAGCAGTTTCAAGGAAACCTTTCTCCTGAGTTTTAGACGAAGTTTCCTGCGGTTTAGGACGTATGCCGGCATTGGGCTGGAAATACTGGTTTTGGGATTCTGCACAGAAAGGGTTTGCAAACCGCTGAATCCACACGTGAGTTTTACTCTGTCAGTTGAATGCACACATTGACAACCATTCAGTTAGATAGCTCCGTTTTGGTTTTAGAAACAGATAGTTCTCTGTACAGCCTATGGTCCCATTCAGTCGGGAATATCCCAATGCAGCTCCTAGAAGAAACGTGTTTCTGACTCGTTGAATCTCAACATATATTCAAGTCTCTTAGGTGAACGAACGCACAGCAGAGCAGTTTCAAGGAAACGTTTCTCCTGCGTTTTAGACGAAGTTTCCTGCGGTTTAGTACGTATGCCGTCATTGGGCTGGAAATACCGGTTTTGGGATTCTGCAAAGAAAGGGTTTGCCAACCGCTGAATCCACACGTGAGTTTAACTCTGTCAGTTGAATGCACACATTGACAGCCATTCAGTTAGATAGCTCCGTTTTGGTTTTAGAAGCAGATATTTCTCTGTACAGCCTATGGTCCCATTCACTCGGGAATATCCCAACGCAGCTCCTAGAAGAAACGTGTTTCTGACTCGCTGAATCTCAACATAGATTCAACTCTCTTAGGTGAACGAACGCACAGCAGAGCAGTTTCAAGGAAACGTTTCTTCTGAGTTTTAGACGAAGTTTCCTGATGTTTAGTACGTTTGCCGGCATTGGGATGGAAATACCGGTTTTGTGATTCTGCACAGAAAGGGTGTGCAAACCGCTGAATCTACACTTGAGTTTAACTCTGTCAGTTGAATGCACAAATTGACAACCATTTTGTTAGACAGCTCCGTTTTGGTTTTAGAAGCAGATATTTCGCTGTACAGCGTATGGTCCCATTCACTCGGGAATATCCCAACACACCTCCTAGAAGAAACGTGTTTCTGACTCGCTGAATCTCAACATAGATTCAACTCTCTTAGGTGAACTAACACACAGCAGAGCAGTTTCAAGGAAACCTTTCTCCTGAATTTTAGACAAAGTTTCCTGCGGTTTCGGATGTATGCCGGCATTGGGCTGGAAATACCGGTTTTGGGATTCTGCACAGAAAGGGTTTGCAAACCGCTGAATCCACACCTGAGTTTAGCTCTGTCAGTTGAATGCACACATTGACAGCCATTCAGTTAGATAGCTCCGTTTTGGTTTTAGAAGCAGATATTTCTCTGTACAGCCTATGGTCCCATTCACTCGGGAATATCCCAACACAGCTCCTAGAAGAAACGTGTTTCTGACTCGCTGAATCTCAACATAGATTCATCTCCCTTAGGTGAACGAACGCACAGCAGAGCAGTTTCAAGGAAACGTTTCTCCTGAGTTTTAGACAAAGTTTCCTGAGGTTTAGTACGTATGCCGGCATTGGGATGGAAATACCGGTTTTGTGATTCTGCACAGAAAGGGTTTGCAAACCACTGAATCCACACGTGAGTTTAACTCTTTCAGTTGAATGCACACATTGACAACCATTTTGGTAGACAGTTCCGTTTTGGTTTTAGAAGCAGATATTTATCTGTACAGCCTATGGTCCCAATCACTCGGGAATATCCCAACGCAGCTCCTAGAAGAAACGTGTTTCTGACTCGCTGAATCTCAACATACATTCAACTCTCTTAGGTGAACGAACGCACAGCAGAGCAGTTTCAAGGAAACGTTTCTCCTGAGTTTTAGACGAAGTTTCCGGCGGTTTAGTACATATGCCGGCATTGGGCTGGAAATACCGGTTTTGGGATTCTGCACAGAAAGGGTTTGCAAACCGCTGAATCCACACGTGAGTTTAACTCTGTCAGTTGAATGCACACATTGACAACCATTTTGGTAGACAGCTCCGTTTTGGTTTTAGAAGCAGATATTTATCTGTACAGCCTATGGTCCCAATCACTCGGGAATATCCCAACGCAGCTCCTAGAAGAAACGTGTTTCTGACTCGCTGAATCTCAACATACATTCAACTCTCTTAGGTGAACGAACGCACAGCAGAGCAGTTTCAAGGAAACGTTTCTCCTGAGTTTTAGACGAAGTTTCCTGCGGTTTAGTACGTATGCCGTCATTGGGCTGGAAATACCGGTTTTGGGATTCTGCAAAGAAAGGGTTTGCCAACCGCTGAATCCACACGTGAGTTTAACTCTGTCAGTTGAATGCACACATTGAGAACCATTTTGTTAGACAGCTCCGTTTTGGTTTTAGAAGCAGATATTTCGCTGTACAGCCTATGGTCCCTTTCACTCGGAAATATCCCAACACACCTCCTAGAAGAAACGTGTATCTGACTCGCTGAATCTCAACATAGATTCAACTCTCTTAGGTGAACTAACACACAGCAGAGCAGTTTCAAGGAAACCTTTCTCCTGAGTTTTAGACGAGGTTTCCTGCGGTTTAGTACGTATGCCGGCATTGGGCTGGAAATACGGGTTTTGGGATTCTGCACAGAAAGGGTTTGCAAACCGCTGAATCCACACGTGAGTTTTACTCTGTCAGTTGAATGCACACATTGACAACCATTAAGTTAGATAGCTCCGTTTTGGTTTTAGAAGCAGAGAGTTCTCTGTACAGCCTATGGTCCCATTCACTCGGGAATATCCCAACGCAGCTCCTAGAAGAAACGTGTTTCTGACTCGCTGAATCTCAACATAGATTCAACTCTCTTAGGTGAACGAACGCACAGCAGAGCAGTTTCAAGGAAACGTTTCTCCTGAGTTTTAGACGAGGTTTCCGGCGGTTTAGTACGTATGCCAGCATTGGGCTGGAAATACCGGTATTGGGATTCTGCACAGAAAGGGTTTGCAAACCGCTGAATCCACACCTGAGTTTAGCTCTGTCAGTTGAAGGCACACATTGACAACCATTTAGTTAGATAGCTCCGTTTTGGTTTTTGAAGCAGATATTTCTCTGTACAGCCTATTGTCCCATTCACTCGGGAATATCCCAACACAGCTCCTAGAAGAAACGTGTTTCTGACTCGCTGAATCTCAACATAGATTCATCTCCCTTAGGTGAACGAACGCACAGCAGAGCAGTTTCAGGGAAACGTTTCTCCTGAGTTTTAGACGAAGTTTCCTGAGGTTTAGTACGTATGCCGGCATTGGGATGGAAATACCGGTTTTGTGATTCTGCACAGAAAGGGTTTGCAAACCGCTGAATCCACACGTGAGTTTAACTCTGTCAGTTGAATGCACACATTGACAACCATTTTGGTAGACAGCTCCGTTTTGGTTTTAGAAGCAGATATTTATCTGTACAGCCTATGGTCCCAATCACTCGGGAATATCCCAACGCAGCTCCTAGAAGAAACGTGTTTCTGACTCGCTGAATCTCAACATAGATTCACCAATCTTAGGTGAACGAACGCACAGCAGAGCAGTTTCAAGGAAACGTTTCTCCTGAGCTTTAGACGAAGTTTCCTGCGGTTTAGTACGTATGCCGGCATTGGGCTGGAAATACCGGTTTTGGGATTCTGCAAAGAAAGGGTTTGCCAACCGCTGAATCCACACGTGAGTTTAACTCTGTCAGTTGAATGCACACACTGACAGCCATTCAGTTAGATAGCTGCGTTTTGGTTTTAGAAGCAGATATTTCTCTGTACAGCCTATGGTCCCATTCACTCGGGAATATCCCAACACAGCTCCTAGAAGAAACGTGTTTCTGACTCGCTGAATCTCAACATAGATTCAACTGTCTTAGGTGAACGAACGCACAGCAGAGCAGTTTCAAGGAAACGTTTCTCCTGAGTTTTAGACGAAGTTTCCTGCGGTTTAGTACGTATGCCGGCATTGGGCTGGAAATACCGGATTTGGGATTCTGCAAAGAAAGGGTTTGCCAACCGCTGAATCCACACGTGAGTTTTACTCTGTCAGTTGAATGCACACATTGACAACCATTCAGTTAGATAGCTCCGTTTTGGTTTTAGAAGCAGATATTTTTCTGTACAGCCTATGGTCCCATTCACTCGGGAATATCCCAACACAGCTCCTAGAAGAAACGTGTTTCTGACTCGATGAATCTCAACATAGATTCAACTCTCTTAGGTGAACGAACGCACAGCAGAGCAGTTTCAAGGAAACGTTTCTCCTGAGTTTTAGACGAAGTTTCCTGATGTTTAGTACGTTTGCCGGCATTGGGATGGAAATACCGGTTTTGTGATTCTGCACAGAAAGGGTTTGCAAACCGCTGAATCTACACGTGAGTTTAACTCTGTCAGTTGAATGCACACATTGACAACCATTTTGTTAGACAGCACCGTTTTGGTTTTAGAAGCAGATATTTCGCTGTACAGCCTATGGTCCCATTCAATCGGGAATATCCCAACACACCTCCTAGAAGAAACGTGTTTCTGGCTCGCTGAATCTCAACATACATTCAACTCTCTTAGGTGAAATAACACACAGCAGAGCAGTTTCAAGGAAACCTTTCTCCTGAGTTTTAGACGAAGTTTCCTGCAGTTTAGGACGTATGCCGGCATTGGGCTGGAAATACCGGTTTTGGGATTCTGCACAGAAAGGGTTTGCAAACCGCTGAATCCACACGTGAGTTTTACTCTGTCAGTTGAATGCACACATTGACAACCATTCAGTTAGATAGCTCCGTTTCGGTTTTAGAAGCAGATAGTTCTCTGTACAGCCTATGGTCCCATTCACTCGGGAATATCCCAACGCAGCTCCTAGAAGAAACGTGTTTCTGACTCGCTGAATCTCAACATAGATTCAACTCTCTTAGGTGAACGAACGCACAGCAGAGCAGTTTCAAGGAAACGTTTCTCCTGAGTTTTAGACGAAGATTCCTGCGGTTTAGTACGTATGCCGGCATTGGGCTGGAAATACCGGTTTTGGGATTCTGCACAGAAATAGTTTGCAAACCGCTGAATCCACACGTGAGATTAACTCTGTCAGTTGAATGCGCACATTGACAACCATTCAGTTAGATAGCTCCGTTTTGGTTTTAGAAGCAGATATTTCTCTGTAGAGCCTATGCTCCCTTTCTCTCGGGAATGTCCCAACGCAGCTCCTAGAAGAAACGTGTTTCTGACTCGCTGAACCTCAACATAGATTCAAATCACTTAGGTGAGCGAACGCACAGCAGAGCAATTTCAAGGAAGCGATTCTCCTGAGTTTTAGACGAATTTTACTGCTATTTAGTACGTATGCCAGCATTGGGCTGGAAATACCGCTTTTGGGATTCTACACAGAAACGGTTTGCAAACTGCTGAATGCACACGTGAGTTTAACTCTGTCAGTTGAATGCACACATTGACAACCATTTAGTTAGATAGCTCCGTTTTGGGTTTACAAGCAGATATTTCTCTGTACATCCTATGGTCCCATTCACTCGGGAATATCCCAACGCAGCTCCTAGAAGAAACGTGTTTCTGACTCGCTGAATCTCAACATAGATTCACCAATCTTAGGTGAACGAACGCACAGCAGAGCAGTTTCAAGGAAACGTTTCTCCTGAGCTTTAGACGAAGTTTCCTGCGGTTTAGTACGTATGCCGGCATTGGGCTGGAAATACCGGTTTTGGGATTCTGCAAAGAAAGGGTTTGCCAACCGCTGAATCCACACGTGAGTTTAACTCTGTCAGTTGAATGCACACACTGACAGCCATTCAGTTAGATAGCTGCGTTTTGGTTTTAGAAGCAGATATTTCTCTGTACAGCCTATGGTCCCATTCACTCGGGAATATCCCAACACAGCTCCTAGAAGAAACGTGTTTCTGACTCGCTGAATCTCAACATAGATTCAACTGTCTTAGGTGAACGAACGCACAGCAGAGCAGTTTCAAGGAAACGTTTCTCCTGAGTTTTAGACGAAGTTTCCTGCGGTTTAGTACGTATGCCGGCATTGGGCTGGAAATACCGGATTTGGGATTCTGCAAAGAAAGGGTTTGCCAACCGCTGAATCCACACGTGAGTTTTACTCTGTCAGTTGAATGCACACATTGACAACCATTCAGTTAGATAGCTCCGTTTTGGTTTTAGAAGCAGATATTTCTCTGTACAGCCTATGGTCCCATTCACTCGGGAATATCCCAACACAGCTCCTAGAAGAAACGTGTTTCTGACCCGATGAATCTCAACATAGATTCAACTCTCTTAGGTGAACGAACGCACAGCAGAGCAGTTTCAAGGAAACGTTTCTCCTGAGTTTTAGACGAAGTTTCCTGATGTTTAGTACGTTTGCCGGCATTGGGATGGAAATACCGGTTTTGTGATTCTGCACAGAAAGGGTTTGCAAACCGCTGAATCTACACGTGAGTTTAACTCTGTCAGTTGAATGCACACATTGACAACCATTTTGTTAGACAGCACCGTTTTGGTTTTAGAAGCAGATATTTCGCTGTACAGCCTATGGTCCCATTCAATCGGGAATATCCCAACACACCTCCTAGAAGAAACGTGTTTCTGACTCGCTGAATCTCAACATACATTCAACTCTCTTAGGTGAAATAACACACAGCAGAGCAGTTTCAAGGAAACCTTTCTCCTGAGTTTTAGACGAAGTTTCCTGCAGTTTAGGACGTATGCCGGCATTGGGCTGGAAATACCGGTTTTGGGATTCTGCACAGAAAGGGTTTGCAAACCGCTGAATCCACACGTGAGTTTTACTCTGTCAGTTGAATGCACACATTGACAACCATTCAGTTAGATAGCTCCGTTTCGGTTTTAGAAGCAGATAGTTCTCTGTACAGCCTATGGTCCCATTCACTCGGGAATATCCCAACGCAGCTCCTAGAAGAAACGTGTTTCTGACTCGCTGAATCTCAACATAGATTCAACTCTCTTAGGTGAACGAACGCACAGCAGAGCAGTTTCAAGGAAACGTTTCTCCTGAGTTTTAGACGAAGATTCCTGCGGTTTAGTACGTATGCCGGCATTGGGCTGGAAATACCGGTTTTGGGATTCTGCACAGAAATAGTTTGCAAACCGCTGAATCCACACGTGAGATTAACTCTGTCAGTTGAATGCGCACATTGACAACCATTCAGTTAGATAGCTCCGTTTTGGTTTTAGAAGCAGATATTTCTCTGTAGAGCCTATGCTCCCTTTCTCTCGGGAATGTCCCAACGCAGCTCCTAGAAGAAACGTGTTTCTGACTCGCTGAACCTCAACATAGATTCAAATCACTTAGGTGAGCGAACGCACAGCAGAGCAATTTCAAGGAAGCGATTCTCCTGAGTTTTAGACGAATTTTACTGCTATTTAGTACGTATGCCAGCATTGGGCTGGAAATACCGCTTTTGGGATTCTACACAGAAACGGTTTGCAAACTGCTGAATGCACACGTGAGTTTAACTCTGTCAGTTGAATGCACACATTGACAACCATTTAGTTAGATAGCTCCGTTTTGGGTTTACAAGCAGATATTTCTCTGTACATCCTATGGTCCCATTCACTCGGGAATATCCCATCGCAGCTCCTAGGAGAAACGTGTTTCTGACTCGCTGAATCTCAACATAGATTCAAGACTCTAAGTGAACGAAAGCACCTCAGAGCAGTTTCAAGGAAACGTTTCTCCTGAGTTTTAAACGAAGTTTACTGCGGTTTAGTACGTATGCCAGCATTTGGCTGGAAATACCGGTTTTGGGATTCTGCAAAGAAACGGTTTGCAAACCGCTGAATCCACTCGTCAGTTTAACTCTGTCAGTTGAATGCGCACATTGACAACCATTCTGTTAGACAGCTCCGTTTTGGTTTTAGAAGCAGATATTTCACTGTACAGCCTATGGTCCCATTCACTCGGGAATATCCCAACGCAGCTCCTAGAAGAAACGTGTTTCTGACTCGCTGAATCTCAATTTAGATTCAACTCTCTTAGGTGAACGATCGCACAGCAGAGCAGTTTCAAGGAAACGATTCTCCTGAGATTTAGACGAAGTTTACTGCTGTTTAGTACGTATGCCGGCATTGGGCTGGATATACCGGTTTTGGGATTCTGCACAGAAAGGGTTTGCCAACCGCTGTATCCACACGTGAGTATTACTCTGTCAGTTGAATGCACACATTGACAACCATTCAGTTAGATAGCTCCGTTTTGGTTTTAGAAGGAGATATTTCTCTGTACAGCCTATGGTCCCATTCACTCGGGAATATCCCAACGCAGCTCCTAGAAGAAACGTGTTTCTGACTCGCTGAATCTCAACATAGATTCAACTCTCTTAGGTGAACGAATGCACAGCAGAGCAGTTTCAAGGAAACCTTTCTCCTGAGTTTTAGACGAAGTTTCCTGCGGTTTAGGACGTGTGCCGGCATTGGGCTGGAAATACCGGTTTTGGGATTCTGCACAGAAAGGGTTTGCAAACCGCTGAATCCACCCGTGAGTTTTACTCTGTCAGTTGAATGCACACATTGACAACCATTCAGTAAGATAGCTCCATTTTGGTTTTAGAAGCAGATATTTCTCTGTACAGCCTATGGTCCCATTCACTCGGGAATATCCCAACGCAGCTCCTAGAAGAAACGTGATTCTGACTCGCTGAATCTCAACATAGATTCAACTCTCTTAGGTGAACGAACGCACAGCAGAGCGGTTTCAAGGAAACGTTTCTCCTGAGTTTTAGACGAAGTTTCCGGCGGTTTAGTACATATGCCGGCATTGGGCTGGAAATACCGGTATTGGGATTCTGCACAGAAAGGGTTTGCAAACCGCTGAATCCACACGTGAGTTTAACTCTGTCAGTTGAATGCACACATTGACAACCATTCAGTTAGATAGCTCCGTTTTGGTTTTAGAAGCAGATATTTCTCTGTACAGTCTATGGACCCATTCACTCGGGAATATCCCAACGCAGCTCCTAGAAGAAACGTTTTTCTCATTCGCTGAATCTCAACATAGATTCAACTCTCTTAGGTGAACGAATGCACAGCAGAGCAGTTTCAAGGAAACGTTTCTCCTGAGTTTTAGACGAAGTTTCCTGTGGTTTAGTACGTATGCCGGCATTGGGCTGGAAATACCGGTTTTGGGATTCTGCAAAGAAAGGGTTTGCAAACCGCTGAATGCACACGTGAGTTTAACTCTGTCAGTTGAATGCACACATTGAAAACCATTCAGTTAGATAGCTCCGTTTTGGTTTTAGAAGCAGATATTCCTCTCTACAGCCTATGTTCCCATTCACTCGGGAATATCCCAACGCAGCTCCTAGAAGAAACGTGTTTCTGACTCGCTGAATCTCAACATAGATTCAACTCTCTTAGGTGAACGAACGCACAGCAGAGCAGTTTCAAGGAAACGTTTCTCCTGAGTTTTAGACGAAGTTTCCTGCGGTTTAGTACGTATGCCGGCATTGGGGTGGAAATACCGGTTTTGGGATTCTGCACAGAAAGTGTTTGCAAACCGCTGAATCCACTCGTGAGATTCACTCTGTCAGTTGAATGCACACATTGACAACCATTCAGTTAGATTGCTCCGTTTTGGTTTTAGAAGCAGATATTTCTCTCTAGACTATAGTCCCATTCACTCGGGAATATCCCAACACAGCTCCTAGAAGAAACGTGTTTCTGACTCGCTGAATCTCAACATAGATTCAACTCTCTTAGGTGAACGAATGCACAGCGGAGCAGTTTCAAGGAAACCTTTCTACTGAGTTTTAGACGAAGTTTCCTGCGGTTTAGGACGTGTGCCGGCATTGGGCTGGAAATACCGGTTTTGGGATTCTGCACAGAAAGGGTTTGCAAACCGCTGAATCCACCCGTGAGTTTTACTCTGTCAGTTGAATGCACACATTGACAACCATTCAGTAAGATAGCTCCGTTTTGGTTTTAGAAGCAGATATTTCTCTGTACAGCCTATGGTCCCATTCACTCGGGAATATCCCAACGCAGCTCCTAAAAGAAACGTGTTTCTGACTCGCTGAATCTCAACATAGATTCAACTCTCTTAGGTGAACGAACGCACAGCAGAGCGGTTTCAAGGAAACGTTTCTCCTGAGTTTTAGACGAAGTTTCCGGCGGTTTAGTACATATGCCGGCATTGGGCTGGAAATACCGGCATTGGGATTCTGCACAGAAAGGGTTTGCAAAACGCTGAATCCACACGTGAGTTTAACTCTGTCAGTTGAATGCACACATTGAAAACCATTCAGTTAGATAGCTCCGTTTTGGTTTTAGAAGCAGATATTCCTCTCTACAGCCTATGTTCCCATTCACTCGGGAATATCCCAACGCAGCTCCTAGAAGAAACGTGTTTCTGACTCGCTGAATCTCAACATAGATTCAACTCTCTTAGGTGAACGAACGCACAGCAGAGCAGTTTCAAGGAAACGATTCTCCTGAGTTTTAGACCAAGTTTACTGCTGTTTAGTACGTATGCCGGCATTGGGATGGAAATACCGGTTTTGGGATTCTGCACAGAAACGGTTTGCAAACCACTGAATGCACACGTGAGTTTAACTCTGTCAGTTGAATGCGCACATTGACAAGCATTCAGTTAGATAGCTCCGTTTTGGTTTTAGAAGCAGATATTTCTCTGTACAGCCTATGGTCCCATTCACTCGGGAATATCCCAACGCAGCTCGTAGAAGAAACGTGTTTCTGACTCATTGAATCTCAACATAGATTCAACTCTCTTAGGTGAACGAACGCACAGCAGAGCAGTTTCAAGGAAACGTTTCTCCTGCGTTTTAGACGAAGTTTACTGCGGTTTAGTACGTATGCCGGCATTGGGCTGGAAATACCGGTTTTGGGATTCTGCAAAGAAAGGGTTTGCCAACCGCTGAATCCACACGTGAGATTAACTCTGTCAGTTGAATGCACACATTGACAGCCATTCAGTTAGATAGCTCCGTTTTGGTTTTAGAAGCAGATATTTCTCTGTACAGCCTATGGTCCCATTCACTCGGGAATATCCCAACGCAGCTCCTAGAAGAAACGTGTTTCTGACTCGCTGAATCTCAACATAGATTCAACTCTCTTAGGTGAACGAACGCACAGCAGAGCAGTTTCAAGGAAACGTTTCTCCTGAGTTTTAGACGAGGTTTCCGGCGGTTTAGTACGTATGCCGGCATTGGACTGGAAATACCGGTATTGGGATTCTGCACAGAAAGGGTTTGCAAACCGCTGAATCCACACCTGAGTTTAGCTCTGTCAGTTGAATGCACACATTGACAACCATTCAGTTAGATAGCTCCGTTTGGTTTTAGAAGCAGATATTTCTCTGTACAGCCTATTGTCCCATTCACTCGGGAATATCCCAACACAGCTCCTAGAAGAAACGTGTTTCTGACTCGCTGAACCTCAACATAGATTCAAATCACTTAGGTGAGCGAACGCACAGCAGAGCAATTTCAAGGAAGCGATTCTCCTGAGTTTTAGACGAATTTTACTGCTATTTAGTACGTATGCCAGCATTGGGATGGAAATACCGGTTTTGGGATTCTACACAGAAACGGTTTGCAAACTGCTGAATGCACACGTGAGTTTAACTCTGTCAGTTGAATGCACACATTGACAACCATTTAGTTAGATAGCTCCGTTTTGGTTTTAGAAGCAGATATTTCTCTGTACATCCTATGGTCCCATTCACTCGGGAATATCCCATCGCAGCTCCTAGGAGAAACGTGTTTCTGACTCGCTGAATCTCAACATAGATTCAAGACTCTAAGTGAACGAAAGCACCTCAGAGCAGTTTCAAGGAAACGTTTCTCCTGAGTTTTAAACGAAGTTTACTGCGGTTTAGTACGTATGCCAGCATTTGGCTGGAAATACCGGTTTTGGGATTCTGCAAAGAAACGGTTTGCAAACCGCTGAATCCACTCGTCAGTTTAACTCTGTCAGTTGAATGCGCACATTGACAACCATTCTGTTAGACAGCTCCGTTTTGGTTTTAGAAGCAGATATTTCACTGTACAGCCTATGGTCCCATTCACTCGGGAATATCCCAACGCAGCTCCTAGAAGAAACGTGTTTCTGACTCGCTGAATCTCAATTTAGATTCAACTCTCTTAGGTGAACGATCGCACAGCAGAGCAGTTTCAAGGAAACGATTCTCCTGAGATTTAGACGAAGTTTACTGCTGTTTAGTACGTATGCCGGCATTGGGCTGGATATACCGGTTTTGGGATTCTGCACAGAAAGGGTTTGCCAACCGCTGAATCCACACGTGAGTATTACTCTGTCAGTTGAATGCACACATTGACAACCATTCAGTTAGATAGCTCCGTTTTGGTTTTAGAAGGAGATATTTCTCTGTACAGCCTATGGTCCCATTCACTCGGGAATATCCCAACGCAGCTCCTAGAAGAAACGTGTTTCTGACTCGCTGAATCTCAACATAGATTCAACTCTCTTAGGTGAACGAATGCACAGCAGAGCAGTTTCAAGGAAACCTTTCTCCTGAGTTTTAGACGAAGTTTCCTGCGGTTTAGGACGTGTGCCGGCATTGGGCTGGAAATACCGGTTTTGGGATTCTGCACAGAAAGGGTTTGCAAACCGCTGAATCCACCCGTGAGTTTTACTCTGTCAGTTGAATGCACACATTGACAACCATTCAGTAAGATAGCTCCATTTTGGTTTTAGAAGCAGATATTTCTCTGTACAGCCTATGGTCCCATTCACTCGGGAATATCCCAACGCAGCTCCTAGAAGAAACGTGATTCTGACTCGCTGAATCTCAACATAGATTCAACTCTCTTAGGTGAACGAACGCACAGCAGAGCGGTTTCAAGGAAACGTTTCTCCTGAGTTTTAGACGAAGTTTCCGGCGGTTTAGTACATATGCCGGCATTGGGCTGGAAATACCGGTATTGGGATTCTGCACAGAAAGGGTTTGCAAACCGCTGAATCCACACGTGAGTTTAACTCTGTCAGTTGAATGCACACATTGACAACCATTCAGTTAGATAGCTCCGTTTTGGTTTTAGAAGCAGATATTTCTCTGTACAGTCTATGGACCCATTCACTCGGGAATATCCCAACGCAGCTCCTAGAAGAAACGTGTTTCTCATTCGCTGAATCTCAACATAGATTCAACTCTCTTAGGTGAACGAACGCACAGCAGAGCAGTTTCAAGGAAACGTTTCTCCTGAGTTTTAGACGAAGTTTCCTGTGGTTTAGTACGTATGCCGGCATTGGGCTGGAAATACCGGTTTTGGGATTCTGCAAAGAAAGGGTTTGCAAACCGCTGAATGCACACGTGAGTTTAACTCTGTCAGTTGAATGCACACATTGAAAACCATTCAGTTAGATAGCTCCGTTTTGGTTTTAGAAGCAGATATTCCTCTCTACAGTCTATGTTCCCATTCACTCGGGAATATCCCAACGCAGCTCCTAGAAGAAACGTGTTTCTGACTCGCTGAATCTCAACATAGATTCAACTCTCTTAGGTGAACGAACGCACAGCAGAGCAGTTTCAAGGAAACGTTTCTCCTGAGTTTTAGACGAAGTTTCCGGCGGTTTAGTATGTATGCCGGCATTGGGCTGGAAATACCGGTATTGGGATTCTGCACAGAAAGGGTTTGCAAACCGCTGAATCCACACGTGAGTTTAACTCTGTCAGTTGAATGCACACATTGACAACCATTCAGTTAGATAGCTCCGTTTGGGTTATAGAAGGAGATATTTCTCTGTACAGCCTATGGTCCCATTCACTCGGGAATATCCCAACAAAGCTCCTAGAAGAAACGTGTTTCTGACTCGCTGAATCTCAACATAGATTCAACTCTCTTAGGTGAACGAACGCACAGCAGAGTAGTTTCAAGGAAACGTTTCTCCTGAGTTTTAGACGAAGTTTCCTGAGGTATAGTACGTATGCCGGCATTGGGATGGAAATACCGGTTTTGTGATTCTGCACAGAAAGGGTTTGCAAACCGCTGAATCCACACGTGAGTTTAACTCTGTCAGTTGAATGCACACATTGACAACCATTTTGTTAGACAGCTCCGTTTTGGTTTTAGAAGCAGATATTTCTCTGTACAGCCTATGGTCCCTTTCACTCGGGAATATCCCAACGCAGCTTCTAGAAGAAACGTGTTTCTGACTCGCTGAATCTCAACATACATTCAACTCTCTTAGGTGAACGAATGCACAGCAGAGCAGTTTCAAGTAAACGTTTCTCCTGAGTTTTAGACGAAGTTTCCGGCGGTTTAGTACATATGCCGGCATTGGGCTGGAAATACCGGTATTGGGATTCTGCACAGAAAGGGTTTGCAAACCGCTGAATCCACACGTGAGTTTAACTCTGTCAGTTGAATGCACACATTTACAGCCATTCAGTTAGATAGCTCCGTTTTGGTTTTAGAAGCAGATATTTCTCTGTACAGCCTATGGTCCCATTCACTCGGGAATATCCCAACGCAGCTCCTAGAAGAAACGTGTTTCTGACTCGCTGAATCTCAACATAGATTCAACTCTCTTAGGTGAACGAACGCACAGCAGAGCAGTTTCAAGGAAACGTTTCTCCTGAGTTTTAGACGAGGTTTCCGGCGGTTTAGTACGTATGCCGGCATTGGGCTGGAAATACCGGTATTGGGATTCTGCACAGAAAGGGTTTGCAAACCGCTGAATCCACACGTGAGTTTACCTCTGTCAGTTGAATACACACATTGACAACCATTCAGTTAGATAGCTCCGTTTTGGTTTTAGAAGCAGATATTTCTCTGTACAGCCTATTGTCCCATTCACTCGGGAATATCCCAACACAGCTCCTAGAAGAAACGTGTTTCTGACTCGCTGAATCTCAACATAGATTCAACTCTCTTAGGTGAACGAACGCACAGCAGAGCAGTTTCAAGGAAACGTTTCTCCTGAGTTTTAGACGAAGTTTCCTGAGGTTTAGTACGTATGCCGGCATTGGGATGGAAATACCTGTTTTGTGATTCTGCACAGAAAGGGTTTGCAAACCGCGGAATCCACACGTGAGTTTAACTCTGTCAGTTGAATGCACACATTGACAACCATTTTGTTAGACAGCTCCGTTTTGGTTTTAGAAGCAGATATTTCTCTGTACAGCCTATGGTCCCATTCACTCGGGAATATCCCAAAGCAGCTAATAGAAGAAACGTGTTTCTGACTCGCTGAATCTCAACATACTTTCAACTGTCTTAGGTGAACGAACGCACAGCAGAGCAGTTTCAAGGAATCGTTTCTCCTGAGTTTTAGACGAAGTTTCCGGCGGTTTAGCACATATGCCGGTATTGGGCTGGAAATACTGGTATTGGGATTCTGCACAGAAAGGGTTTGCAAACCGCTGAATCCACACGTGAGTTTAACTCTGTCAGTTGAATGCACACATTGACAACCATTCAGTTAGATAGCTCCGTTTTGGTTTTTGAAGCAGATATTTCTCTGTACAGCCTATTGTCCCATTCACTCGGGAATATCCCAACACAGCTCCTAGAAGAAACGTGTTTCTGACTCGCTGAATCTCTACATAGATTCAACTCTCTTAGGTGAACGAACGCACCGCAGAGCAGTTTCAAGGAAACGTTTCTCCTGAGCTTTAGACGAAGTTTCCTGCGGTTTAGTACGTATGCCGGCATTGGGCTGGAAATACCGGTTTTGGGATTCTGCAAAGAAAGGGTTTGCCAACCGCTGAATCCACACGTGAGTTTAGCTCTGTCAGTTGAATGCACACATTGACAGCCATTCAGTTAGATAGCTCCGTTTTGGTTTTAGAAGCAGATATTTCTCTGTACAGCCTATGGTCCCATTCACTCGGGAATATCCCAACGCAGCTCCTAAAAGAAACGTGTTTATGACTCGCTGAATCTCAATATAGATTCAACTCTCTTAGGTGAACGAACGCACAGCAGAGCAGTTTCAAGGAAACGTTTCTCCTGAGTTTTAGACGAAGTTTCCGGCGGTTTAATACGTATGCCGGCATTGGGCTGGAAATACCGGTATTGGGATTCTGCACAGAAAGGGTTTGCAAACCGCTGAATCCACACGTGAGTTTAACTCTGTCAGTTGAATGCACACATTGACAAGCATTCAGTTAGATAGCTCCGTTTTGGTTTTAGAAGCAGATATTTCTCTGTACAGCCTATGGTCCCATTCACTCGGGAATATCCCAACACAGCTCCTAGAAGAAACGTGTTTCTGACTCGCTGAATCTCAACATAGATTCAACTCTCTTAGGTGAACGAACGCACAGCAGAGCAGTTTCAAGGAAACGTTTCTCCTGAGTTTTAGACGAAGTTTCCTGATGTTTAGTACGTTTTCCGGCATTGGGATGGAAATACAGGTTTTGTGATTCTGCACAGAAAAGGGTTGCAAACCGCTGAGTCTACACGTGAGTTTAACTCTGTCAGTTGAATGCACACATTGACAACCATTTTGTTAGACAGCTCCGTTTTGGTTTTAGAAGCAGATATTTCGCTGTACAGCCTATGGTCCCATTCACTCGGGAATATCCCAACACACCTCCTAGAAGAAACGTGTTTCTGACTCGCTGAATCTCAACATAGATTCAACTCTCTTAGGTGAACTAACACACAGCAGAGCAGTTTCAAGGAAACCTTTCTCCTGAGTTTTAGACGAAGTTTCCTACGGTTTAGAACGTATGCCAGCATTGGGCTGGAAATACCGGTTTTGGGATTCTGCACAGAAAGGGTTTGCAAACCGCTGAATCCACACGTGAGTTTTACTCTGTCAGTTGAATGCACACATTGACAACCATTCAGTTAGATAGCTCCGTTTTGGTTTTAGAAGCAGATATTTCTCTGTACAGACTATGGTCCCATTCACTCGGGAATATCCCAACGCAGCTCCTAGAAGAAACGTGTTTCTAACTCGCTGAATCTCAACATAGATTCAACTCTCTTAGGTGAACGAACTCACAGCAGAGTAGTTTCAAGGAAACGTTTCTCCTGAGTTATAGACGAAGATTCCTGAGGTTTAGTACGTTTTCCGGCATTGGGATGGAAATACCGGTTTTGTGATTCTGCACAGAAAGGGTTTGCAAACCGCTGAATCCACACGTGAGTTTAACTCTGTCAGTTGAATGCACACATTGACAACCATTTTGTTAGACAGCTCCGTTTTGGTTTTAGAAGGAGATATTTCTCTGTACAGCCTATGGTCCCATTCACTCGGGAATATCCCAACGCAGCTCCTAGAAGAAACGTGTTTCTGACTCGCTGAATCTCAACATACATTCAACTCTCTTAGGTGAACGAACGCACAGCAGAACAGTTTCAAGGAAACGTTTCTCCTGAGTTTTAGACGAAGTTTCCGGCGGTTTAGTACATATGCCGTCATTGGGCTGGAAATACCGGTATTGGGATTCTGCACAGAAAGGATTTGCAAACCGCTGAATCCACACGTGAGTTTAACTCTGTCAGTTGAATGCACACATTGACAACCATTCAGTTAGATAGCACCGTTTTGGTTTTAGAAACAGGTATTTCTCTGTACAGTCTATGGTCCCATTCACTCCGGAATATCCCAACACAGCTCCTAGAAGAAACGTGTTTCTGACTCGCTGAATCTCAACATAGATTCAACTCTCTTAGGTGAACGAACGCACAGCAGAGCAGTTTCAAGGAAACGTTTCTCCTGAGCTTTAGACGAAGTTTCCTGCGGTTTAGTACGTATGCCGGCATTGGGCTGGAAATACCGGTTTTGGGATTCTGCAAAGAAAGGGTTTGCCAACCGCTGAATCCACACGTGAGTTTAACTCTGTCAGTTGAATGCACACATTGACAGCCATTCAGTTAGATAGCTCCGTTTTGGTTTTAGAAGCAGATATTTCTCTGTACAGCCTATGGTCCCATTCACTCGGGAATATCCCAACGCAGCTCCTAGAAGGAACGTGTTTATGACTCGCTGAATCTCAACATAGATTCAACTCTCTTAGGTGAACGAACGCACAGCAGAGCAGTTTCAAAGAAACGTTTCTCCTGAGTTTTAGACGAAGTTTCCTGATGTTTAGTACGTTTTCCGGCATTGGGATGGAAATACCGGTTTTGTGATTCTGCACTGAAAGGGTTTGCAAACCGCTGAATCTACACGTGAGTTTAACTCTGTCAGTTGAATGCACACATTGACAACCATTTTGTTAGACAGCTCCGTTTTGGTTTTAGAAGCAGATATTTCGCTGTACAGCCTATGGTCCCATTCACTCGGGAATATCCCAACACAGCTCCTAGAAGAAACGTGTTTCTGACTCGCTGAATCTCAACATAGATTCAACTCTCTTAGGTGAACGAACGCACAGCAGAGCAGTTTCAAGGAAACGTTTCTCCTGAGTTTTAGACGAAGTTTCCTGATGTTTAGTACGTTTTCCGGCATTGGGATGGAAATACCGGTTTTGTGATTCTGCACAGAAAGGGTTTGCAAACCGCTGAATCTACACGTGAGTTTAACTCTGTCAGTTGAATGCACACATTGACAACCATTTTGTTAGACAGCTCCGTTTTGGTTTTAGAAGCAGATATTTTGTTGTACAGCCTATGATCCCATTCACCCGGGAATATCCCAACACACCTCCTAGAAGAAACGTGTTTCTGACTCGCTGAATCTCAACATAGATTCAAATCTCTTAGGTGAACTAACACACAGCAGAGCAGTTTCAAGGAAAGCTTTCTCCTGCGTTTTAGACGAAGTTTCCTGCGGTTTAGGACGTATGCCGGCATTGGGCTGGAAATACCGGTTTTGGGATTCTGCAAAGAAACGGTTTGCCAACCGCTGAATCCACACGTGAGATTAACTCTGTCAGTTGAATGCACACATTGACAGTCATTCAGTTAGATAGCTCCGTTTTGGTTTTAGAAGCAGATATTTCTCTGTACAGCCTATGGTCCCATTCACTCGGGAATATCCCAACGCAGCTCCTAGAAGAAACGTGTTTCTGACTCGCTGAATCTCAACATAGATTCAACTCTCTTAGGTGAACGAACGCACAGCAGAGCAGTTTCAAGGAAACGTTTCTCCTGAGTTTTAGACGAGGTTTCCGGCGGTTTAGTACGTATGCCGGCATTGGGCTGGAAATACCGGTATTGGGATTCTGCACAGAAAGGGTTTGCAAACCGCTGAATCCACACCTGAGTTTAGCTCTGTCAGTTGAATGCACACATTGACAACCATTCAGTTAGATAGCTCCGTTTTGGTTTTAGAAGCAGATATTTCTATGTACAGCCTATGGTCCCATTCACTCGGGAATATCCCAACACAGCTCCTAGAAGAAACGTGTTTCTGACTCGCTGAATCTCAACATAGATTCAACTCTCTTAGGTGAACGAACGCACAGCAGAGCAGTTTCAAGGAAACGTTTCTCCTGAGTTTTAGATGAAGTTTCCTGAGGTTTAGTACGTATGCCGGCATTGGGATGGAAATACCGGTTTTGTGATTCTGCACAGAAAGGGTTTGCAAACCGCTGAATCCACACGTGAGTTTAACTCTGTCAGTTGAATGCACACATTGACAACCATTTTGTTAGACAGCTCCGTTTTGGTTTTAGAAGCAGATATTTCTCTGTACAGCCTATGGTCCCATTCACTCGGGAATATCCCAACGCAGCTCCTAGAAGAAACGTGTTTCTGACTCGCTGAATCTCAACATAGATTCAACTCTCTTAGGTGAACGAACGCACAGCAGAGCAGTTTCAAGGAAACGATTCTCCTGAGTTTTAGACCAAGTTTACTGCTGTTTAGTACGTATGCCGGCATTGGGATGGAAATACCGGTTTTGGGATTCTGCACAGAAACGGTTTGCAAACCACTGAATGCACACGTGAGTTTAACTCTGTCAGTTGAATGCGCACATTGACAAGCATTCAGTTAGATAGCTCCGTTTTGGTTTTAGAAGCAGATATTTCTCTGAACAGCCTATGGTCCCATTCACTCGGGAATATCCCAACGCAGCTCGTAGAAGAAACGTGTTTCTGACTCATTGAATCTCAACATAGATTCAACTCTCTTAGGTGAACGAACGCACAGCAGAGCAGTTTCAAGGAAACGTTTCTCCTGCGTTTTAGACGAAGTTTACTGCGGTTTAGTACGTATGCCGGCATTGGGCTGGAAATACCGGTTTTGGGATTCTGCAAAGAAAGGGTTTGCCAACCGCTGAATCCACACGTGAGATTAACTCTGTCAGTTGAATGCACACATTGACAGCCATTCAGTTAGATAGCTCCGTTTTGGTTTTAGAAGCAGATATTTCTCTGTACAGCCTATGGTCCCATTCACTCGGGAATATCCCAACGCAGCTCCTAGAAGAAACGTGTTTCTGACTCGCTGAATCTCAACATAGATTCAACTCTCTTAGGTGAACGAACGCACAGCAGAGCAGTTTCAAGGAAACGTTTCTCCTGAGTTTTAGACGAGGTTTCCGGCGGTTTAGTACGTATGCCGGCATTGGGCTGGAAATACCGGTATTGGGATTCTGCACAGAAAGGGTTTGCAAACCGCTGAATCCACACCTGAGTTTAGCTCTGTCAGTTGAATGCACACATTGACAACCATTCAGTTAGATAGCTCCGTTTTGGTTTTAGAAGCAGATATTTCTATGTACAGCCTATGGTCCCATTCACTCGGGAATATCCCAACACAGCTCCTAGAAGAAACGTGTTTCTGACTCGCTGAATCTCAACATAGATTCAAATCTCTTAGGTGAACGAACGCACAGCAGAGCAGTTTCAAGGAAACGTTTCTCCTGAGTTTTAGATGAAGTTTCCTGAGGTTTAGTACGTATGCCGGCATTGGGATGGAAATACCGGTTTTGTGATTCTGCACAGAAAGGGTTTGCAAACCGCTGAATCCACACGTGAGTTTAACTCTGTCAGTTGAATGCACACATTGACAACCATTTTGTTAGACAGCTCCGTTTTGGTTTTAGAAGCAGATATTTCTCTGTACAGCCTATGGTCCCATTCACTCGGGAATATCCCAACGCAGCTCCTAGAAGAAACGTGTTTCTGACTCGCTGAATCTCAACATAGATTCAACTCTCTTAGGTGAACGAACGCACAGCAGAGCAGTTTCAAGGAAACGATTCTCCTGAGTTTTAGACCAAGTTTACTGCTGTTTAGTACGTATGCCGGCATTGGGATGGAAATACCGGTTTTGGGATTCTGCACAGAAACGGTTTGCAAACCACTGAATGCACACGTGAGTTTAACTCTGTCAGTTGAATGCGCACATTGACAAGCATTCAGTTAGATAGCTCCGTTTTGGTTTTAGAAGCAGATATTTCTCTGTACAGCCTATGGTCCCATTCACTCGGGAATATCCCAACGCAGCTCGTAGAAGAAACGTGTTTCTGACTCATTGAATCTCAACATAGATTCAACTCTCTTAGGTGAACGAACGCACAGCAGAGCAGTTTCAAGGAAACGTTTCTCCTGCGTTTTAGACGAAGTTTACTGCGGTTTAGTACGTATGCCGGCATTGGGCTGGAAATACCGGTTTTGGGATTCTGCAAAGAAAGGGTTTGCCAACCGCTGAATCCACACGTGAGATTAACTCTGTCAGTTGAATGCACACATTGACAGCCATTCAGTTAGATAGCTCCGTTTTGGTTTTAGAAGCAGATATTTCTCTGTACAGCCTATGGTCCCATTCACTCGGGAATATCCCAACGCAGCTCCTAGAAGAAACGTGTTTCTGACTCGCTGAATCTCAACATAGATTCAACTCTCTTAGGTGAACGAACGCACAGCAGAGCAGTTTCAAGGAAACGTTTCTCCAGAGTTTTAGACGAGGTTTCCGGCGGTTTAGTACGTATGCCGGCATTGGGCTGGAAATACCGGTATTGGGATTCTGCACAGAAAGGGTTTGCAAACCGCTGAATCCACACCTGAGTTTAGCTCTGTCAGTTGAATGCACACATTGACAACCATTCAGTTAGATAGCTCCGTTTGGTTTTAGAAGCAGATATTTCTCTGTACAGCCTATTGTCCCATTCACTCGGGAATATCCCAACACAGCTCCTAGAAGAAACGTGTTTCTGACTCGCTGAACCTCAACATAGATTCAAATCACTTAGGTGAGCGAACGCACAGCAGAGCAATTTCAAGGAAGCGATTCTCCTGAGTTTTAGACGAATTTTACTGCTATTTAGTACGTATGCCAGCATTGGGATGGAAATACCGGTTTTCTGATTCTACACAGAAACGGTTTGCAAACTGCTGAATGCACACGTGAGTTTAACTCTGTCAGTTGAATGCACACATTGACAACCATTTAGTTAGATAGCTCCGTTTTGGTTTTAGAAGCAGATATTTCTCTGTACATCCTATGGTCCCATTCACTCGGGAATATCCCATCGCAGCTCCTAGGAGAAACGTGTTTCTGACTTGCTGAATCTCAACATAGATTCAAGACTCTAAGTGAACGAAAGCACCTCAGAGCAGTTTCAAGGAAACGTTTCTCCTGAGTTTTAAACGAAGTTTACTGCGGTTTAGTACGTATGCCAGCATTTGGCTGGAAATACCGGTTTTGGGATTCTGCACAGAAAGGGTTTGCAAACCGCTGAATCCACTCGTGAGTTTAACTCTGTCAGTTGAATGCGCACATTGACAACCATTCTGTTAGACAGCTCCGTTTTGGTTTTAGAAGCAGATATTTCACTGTACAGCCTATGGTCCCATTCACTCGGGAATATCCCAACGCAGCTCCTAGAAGAAACGTGTTTCTGACTCGCTGAATCTCAATTTAGATTCAATTCTCTTAGGTGAACGATCGCACAGCAGAGCAGTTTCAAGGAAACGATTCTCCTGAGTTTTAGACGAAGTTTACTGCTGTTTAGTACGTATGCCGGCATTGGGCTGGATATACCGGTTTTGGGATTCTGCACAGAAAGGGTTTGCCAACCGCTGAATCCACACGTGAGTATTACTCTGTCAGTTGAATGCACACATTGACAACCATTCAGTTAGATAGCTCCGTTTTTGTTTTAGAAGGAGATATTTCTCTGTACAGCCTATGGTCCCATTCACTCGGGAATATCCCAACGCAGCTCCTAGAAGAAACGTGTTTCTGACTCGCTGAATCTCAACATAGATTCAACTCTCTTAGGTGAACGAATGCACAGCAGAGCAGTTTCAAGGAAACCTTTCTCCTGAGTTTTAGACGAAGTTTCCTGCAGTTTAGGACGTGTGCCGGCATTGGGCTGGAAATACCGGTTTTGGGATTCTGCACAGAAAGGGTTTGCAAACCGCTGAATCCACCCGTGAGTTTTACTCTGTCAGTTGAATGCACACATTGACAACCATTCAGTAAGATAGCTCCATTTTGGTTTTAGAAGCAGATATTTCTCTGTACAGCCTATGGTCCCATTCACTCGGGAATATCCCAACGCAGCTCCTAGAAGAAACGTGATTCTGACTCGCTGAATCTCAACATAGATTCAACTCTCTTAGGTGAACGAACGCACAGCAGAGCGGTTTCAAGGAAACGTTTCTCCTGAGTTTTAGACGAAGTTTCCGGCGGTTTAGTACATATGCCGGCATTGGGCTGGAAATACCGGTATTGGGATTCTGCACAGAAAGGGTTTGCAAACCGCTGAATCCACACGTGAGTTTAACTCTGTCAGTTGAATGCACACATTGACAACCATTCAGTTAGATAGCTCCGTTTTGGTTTTAGAAGCAGATATTTCTCTGTACAGTCTATGGACCCATTCACTCGGGAATATCCCAACGCAGCTCCTAGAAGAAACGTGTTTCTCATTCGCTGAATCTCAACATAGATTCAACTCTCTTAGGTGAACGAACGCACAGCAGAGCAGTTTCAAGGAAACGTTTCTCCTGAGTTTTAGACGAAGTTTCCTGTGGTTTAGTACGTATTCCGGCATTGGGCTGGAAATACCGGTTTTGGGATTCTGCAAAGAAAGGGTTTGCAAACCGCTGAATGCACACGTGAGTTTAACTCTGTCAGTTGAATGCACACATTGAAAACCATTCAGTTAGATAGCTCCGTTTTGGTTTTAGAAGCAGATATTCCTCTCTACAGCCTATGTTCCCATTCACTCGGGAATATCCCAACGCAGCTCCTAGAAGAAACGTGTTTCTGACTCGCTGAATCTCAACATAGATTCAACTCTCTTAGGTGAACGAACGCACAGCAGAGCAGTTTCAAGGAAACGTTTCTCCTGAGTTTTAGACGAAGTTTCCTGCGGTTTAGTACGTATGCCGGCATTGGGCTGGAAATACCGGTTTTGGGATTCTGCACAGAAAGGGTTTGCAAACCGCTGAATCCACTCGTGAGATTCACTCTGTCAGTTGAATGCACACATTGACAACCATTCAGTTAGATAGCTCCGTTTTGGTTTTAGAAGCAGATATTTCTCTCTACAGCCTATGGTCCTATTCACTCGGGAATATCCCAACGCAGCTCCTAGAAGAAACGTGTTTATGACTCGCTGAATCTCAACATAGATTCAACTCTCTTAGGTGAAGGAACGCACAGCAGAGCAGTTTCAAGGAAACGTTTCTCCTGAGTTTTAGACGAAGTTTCCGGCGGTTTAGTACGTATGCCGGCATTGGGCTGGTAATACCGGTATTGGGATTCTGCACAGAAAGGGTTTGCAAACCGCTGAATCCAAACGTGAGTTTAACTCTGTCATTTGAATGCACACATTGACAACCATTCAGTTAGATAGCTCCGTTTGGGTTATAGAAGGAGATATTTCTCTGTACAGCCTATGGTCCCATTCACTCGGGAATATCCCAACAAAGCTCCTAGAAGAAACGTGTTTCTGACTCGCTGAATCTCAACATAGATTCAACTCTCTTAGGTGAACGAACGCACAGCAGAGTAGTTTCAAGGAAACGTTTCTCCTGAGTTTTAGACGAAGTTTCCTGATGTTTAGTACGTTTTCCGGTATTGGAATGGAAATACAGGTTTTGTGATTCTGCACAGAAAGGGGTTGCAAACCGCTGAATCTACACGTGAGTTTAACTATGTCAGTTGAATGCACACATTGACAACCATTTTGTTAGACAGCTCCGTTTTGGTTTTAGAAGCAGATATTTCGCTGTACAGCCTATGGTCCCATTCACTCGGGAATATCCCAACACACCTCCTAGAAGAAACGTGTTTCTGACTCGCTGAATCTCAACATAGATTCAACTCTCTTAGGTGAACGAATGGTCAGCAGAGTAGTTTCAAGGAAACGTTTCTCCTGAGTTTTAGACGAAGTTTCCTGAGGTATAGTACGTATGCCGGCATTGGGATGGAAATACCGGTTTTGTGATTCTGCACAGAAAGGGTTTGCAAACCGCTGAATCCACACGTGAGTTTAACTCTGTCAGTTGAATGCACACATTGACAGCCATTCAGTTAGATAGCTCCGTTTTGGTTTTAGAAGCAGATATTTCTCTGTAAAGCCTATAGTCCCATTCACTCGGGAATATCCCAACGCAGCTCCTAGAAGAAACGTGTTTCTGACTCGCTGAATCTCAACATAGATTCAACTCTCTTAGGTGAACGAACGCACAGCAGAGCAGTTTCAAGGAAACGTTTCTCCTGAGTTTTAGACGAGGTTTCCGGCGGTTTAGTACGTATGCCGGCATTGGGCTGGAAATACCGGTATTGGGATTCTGCACAGAAAGGGTTTGCAAACCGCTGAATTCACACGTGAGTTTACCTCTGTCAGTTGAATACACACATTGACAACCATTCAGTTAGATAGCTCCGTTTTGGTTTTAGAAGCAGATATTTCTCTGTACAGCCTATTGTCCCATTCACTCGGGAATATCCCAACACAGCTCCTAGAAGAAACGTGTTTCTGACTCGCTGAATCTCAACATAGATTCAACTCTCTTAGGTGAACGAACGCACAGCAGAGCAGTTTCAAGGAAACGTTTCTCCTGAGTTTTAGACGAAGTTTCCTGAGGTTTAGTACGTATGCCGGCATTGGGATGGAAATACCGGTTTTGTGATTCTGCACAGAAAGGGTTTGCAAACCGCGGAATCCACACGTGAGTTTAACTCTGTCAGTTGAATGCACACATTGACAACCATTTTGTTAGACAGCTCCGTTTTGGTTTTAGAAGCAGATATTTCTCTGTACAGCCTATGGTCCCATTCACTCGGGAATATCCCAAAGCAGCTAATAGAAGAAACGTGTTTCTGACTCGCTGAATCTCAACATACATTCAACTGTCTTAGGTGAACGAACGCACAGCAGAGCAGTTTCAAGGAATCGTTTCTCCTGAGTTTTAGACGAAGTTTCCGGCGGTTTAGCACATATGCCGGTATTGGGCTGGAAATACTGGTATTGGGATTCTGCACAGAAAGGGTTTGCAAACCGCTGAATCCACACGTGAGTTTAACTCTGTCAGTTGAATGCACACATTGACAACCATTCAGTTAGATAGCTCCGTTTTGGTTTTTGAAGCAGATATTTCTCTGTACAGCCTATTGTCCCATTCACTCGGGAATATCCCAACACAGCTCCTAGAAGAAACGTGTTTCTGACTCGCTGAATCTCTACATAGATTCAACTCTCTTAGGTGAACGAACGCACAGCAGAGCAGTTTCAAGGAAACGTTTCTCCTGAGCTTTAGACGAAGTTTCCTGCGGTTTAGTACGTATGCCGGCATTGGGCTGGAAATACCGGTTTTGGGATTCTGCAAAGAAAGGGTTTGCCAACCGCTGAATCCACACGTGAGTTTAGCTCTGTCAGTTGAATGCACACATTGACAGCCATTCAGTTAGATAGCTCCGTTTTGGTTTTAGAAGCAGATATTTCTCTGTACAGCCTATGGTCCCATTCACTCGGGAATATCCCAACGCAGCTCCTAAAAGAAACGTGTTTATGACTCGCTGAATCTCAATATAGATTCAACTCTCTTAGGTGAACGAACGCACAGCAGAGCAGTTTCAAGGAAACGTTTCTCCTGAGTTTTAGACGAAGTTTCCGGCGGTTTAATACGTATGCCGGCATTGGGCTGGAAATACCGGTATTGGGATTCTGCACAGAAAGGGTTTGCAAACCGCTGAATCCACACGTGAGTTTAACTCTGTCAGTTGAATGCACACATTGACAAGCATTCAGTTAGATAGCTCCGTTTTGGTTTTAGAAGCAGATATTTCTCTGTACAGCCTATGGTCCCATTCACTCGGGAATATCCCAACACAGCTCCTAGAAGAAACGTGTTTCTGACTCGCTGAATCTCAACATAGATTCAACTCTCTTAGGTGAACGAACGCACAGCAGAGCAGTTTCAAGGAAACGTTTCTCCTGAGTTTTAGACGAAGTTTCCTGATGTTTAGTACGTTTTCCGGCATTGGGATGGAAATACAGGTTTTGTGATTCTGCACAGAAAAGGGTTGCAAACCGCTGAGTCTACACGTGAGTTTAACTCTGTCAGTTGAATGCACACATTGACAACCATTTTGTTAGACAGCTCCGTTTTGGTTTTAGAAGCAGATATTTCGCTGTACAGCCTATGGTCCCATTCACTCGGGAATATCCCAACACACCTCCTAGAAGAAACGTGTTTCTGACTCGCTGAATCTCAACATAGATTCAACTCTCTTAGGTGAACTAACACACAGCAGAGCAGTTTCAAGGAAACCTTTCTCCTGAGTTTTAGACGAAGTTTCCTACGGTTTAGAACGTATGCCAGCATTGGGCTGGAAATACCGGTTTTGGGATTCTGCACAGAAAGGGTTTGCAAACCGCTGAATCCACACGTGAGTTTTACTCTGTCAGTTGAATGCACACATTGACAACCATTCAGTTAGATAGCTCCGTTTTGGTTTTAGAAGCAGATATTTCTCTGTACAGCCTATGGTCCCATTCACTCGGGAATATCCCAACGCAGCTCCTAGAAGAAACGTGTTTCTAACTCGCTGAATCTCAACATAGATTCAACTCTCTTAGGTGAACGAACTCACAGCAGAGTAGTTTCAAGGAAACGTTTCTCCTGAGTTATAGACGAAGTTTCCTGAGGTTTAGTACGTTTTCCGGCATTGGGATGGAAATACCGGTTTTGTGATTCTGCACAGAAAGGGTTTGCAAACCGCTGAATCCACACGTGAGTTTAACTCTGTCAGTTGAATGCACACATTGACAACCACTCAGTTAGATAGCTGCGTTTTGGTTTTAGAAGCAGATATTTCTCTGTACAGCCTATGGTCCCATTCACTCGGGAATATCCCAACGCAGCTCCTAGAAGAAACGTGTTTCTGACTCGCTGAATCTCAACATACATTCAACTCTCTTAGGTGAACGAACGCACAGCAGAGCAGTTTCAAGGAAACGTTTCTCCTGAGTTTTAGACGAAGTTTCCGGCGGTTTAGTACATATGCCGTCATTGGGCTGGAAATACCGGTATTGGGATTCTGCACAGAAAGGATTTGCAAACCGCTGAATCCACACGTGAGTTTAACTCTGTCAGTTGAATGCACACATTGACAACCATTCAGTTAGATAGCACCGTTTTGGTTTTAGAAACAGATATTTCTCTGTACAGTCTATGGTCCCATTCACTCCGGAATATCCCAACACAGCTCCTAGAAGAAACGTGTTTCTGACTCGCTGAATCTCAACATAGATTCAACTCTCTTAGGTGAACGAACGCACAGCAGAGCAGTTTCAAGGAAACGTTTCTCCTGAGCTTTAGACGAAGTTTCCTGTGGTTTAGTACGTATGCCGGCATTGGGCTGGAAATACCGGTTTTGGGATTGTGCAAGGAAAGGGTTTGCCAACCGCTGAATCCACACGTGAGTTTAACTCTGTCAGTTGAATGCACACATTGACAGCCATTCAGTTAGATAGCTCCGTTTTGGTTTTAGAAGCAGATATTTCTCTGTACAGCCTATGGTCCCATTCACTCGGGAATATCCCAACGCAGCTCCTAGAAGGAACGTGTTTATGACTCGCTGAATCTCAACATAGATTCAACTCTCTTAGGTGAACGAACGCACAGCAGAGCAGTTTCAAGGAAACGTTTCTCCTGAGTTTTAGACGAAGTTTCCGGCGGTTTAGTACATATGCCGGCATTGGGCTGGAAATACCGGTATTGGGATTCTGCACAGAAAGGGTTTGCAAACCGCTGAATCCACACGTGAGTTTAACTCTGTCAGTTGAATGCACACATTGACAACCATTCAGTTAGATAGCTCCGTTTTGGTTTTAAAAGCAGATATTTCTCTGTACAGCCTATGGTCCCATTCACTTGGGAATATCCCAACACAGCTCCTAGAAGAAACGTGTTTCTGACTCGCTGAATCTCAACATAGATTCAACTCTCTTAGGTGAACGAACGCACAGCAGAGCAGTTTCAAAGAAACGTTTCTCCTGAGTTTTAGACGAAGTTTCCTGATGTTTAGTACGTTTTCCGGCATTGGGATGGAAATACCGGTTTTGTGATTCTGCACTGAAAGGGTTTGCAAACCGCTGAATCTACACGTGAGTTTAACTCTGTCAGTTGAATGCACACATTGACAACCATTTTGTTAGACAGCTCCGTTTTGGTTTTAGAAGCAGATATTTCGCTGTACAGCCTATGGTCCCATTCACTCGGGAATATCCCAACACACCTCCTAGAAGAAACGTGTTTCTGACTCGCTGAATCTCAACATAGATTCAACTCTCTTAGGTGAACTAACACACAGCAGAGCAGTTTCAAGGAAACCTTTCTCCTGCGTTTTAGACGAAGTTTCCTGCGGTTTAGTACGTATGCCGGCATTGGGCTGGAAATACCGGTTTTGGGAATCTGCAAAGAAAGGGTTTGCCAACCGCTGAATCCACACGTGAGTTTAACTCTGTCAGTTGAATGCACACATTGACAGCCATTCAGTTAGATAGCTCCGTTTTGGTTTTAGAAGCAGATATTTCTCTGTACAGCCTATGGTCCCATTCACTCGGGAATATCCCAACACAGCTCCTAGAAGAAACGTGTTTTTGACTCGCTGAATCTCAACATAGATTCAACTCTCTTAGGTGAACGAACGCACAGCAGAGCAGTTTCAAGGAAACGTTTCTCCTGAGTTTTAGACGAAGTTTCCTGATGTTTAGTACGTTTTCCGGCATTGGGATGGAAATACCGGTTTTGTGATTCTGCACAGAAAGGGTTTGCAAACCGCTGAATCTACACGTGAGTTTAACTCTGTCAGTTGAATGCACACATTGACAACCATTTTGTTAGACAGCTCCGTTTTGGTTTTAGAAGCAGATATTTTGTTGTACAGCCTATGGTCCCATTCACCCGGGAATATCCCAACACACCTCCTAGAAGAAACGTGTTTCTGACTCGCTGAATCTCAACATAGATTCAACTCTCTTAGGTGAACTAACACACAGCAGAGCAGTTTCAAGGAAACCTTTCTCCTGCGTTTTAGACGAAGTTTCCTGCGGTTTAGGACGTATGCCGGCATTGGGCTGGAAATACCGGTTTTGGGATTCTGCAAAGAAACGGTTTGCCAACCGCTGAATCCACACGTGAGTTTAACTCTGTCAGTTGAATGCACACATTGACAGTCATTCAGTTAGATAGCTCCGTTTTGGTTTTAGAAGCAGATATTTCTCTGTACAGCCTATGGTCCCATTCACTCGGGAATATCCCAACGCAGCTCCTAGAAGAAACGTGTTTCTGACTCGCTGAATCTCAACATAGATTCAACTCTCTTAGGTGAACGAACGCACAGCAGAGCAGTTTCAAGGAAACGTTTCTCCTGAGTTTTAGACGAGGTTTCCGGCGGTTTAGTACGTATGGCGGCATTGGGCTGGAAATACCGGTATTGGGATTCTGCACAGAAAGGGTTTGCAAACCGCTGAATCCACACCTGAGTTTAGCTCTGTCAGTTGAATGCACACATTGACAACCATTCAGTTAGATAGCTCCGTTTTGGTTTTAGAAGCAGATATTTCTATGTACAGCCTATGGTCCCATTCACTCGGGAATATCCCAACACAGCTCCTAGAAGAAACGTGTTTCTGACTCGCTGAATCTCAACATAGATTCAACTCTCTTAGGTGAACGAACGCACAGCAGAGCAGTTTCAAGGAAACGTTTCTCCTGAGTTTTAGATGAAGTTTCCTGAGGTTTAGTACGTATGCCGGCATTGGGATGGACATACCGGTTTTGTGATTCTGCACAGAAAGGGTTTGCAAACCGCTGAATCCACACGTGAGTTTAACTCTGTCAGTTGAATGCACACATTGACAACCATTTTGTTAGACAGCTCCGTTTTGGTTTTAGAAGCAGATATTTCTCTGTATAGCCTATGGTCCCATTCACTCGGGAATATCCCAACGCAGCTCCTAGAAGAAACGTGTTTCTGACTCGCTGAATCTCAACATACATTCAACTCTCTTAGGTGAACGAACGCACAGCAGAGCAGTTTCAAGGAAACGTTTCTCCTGAGTTTTAGACGAAGTTTCCGGCGGTTTAGTACGTATGCCGGCATTGGGCTGGAAATACCGGTTTTGGGATTCTGCAAAGAAAGGGTTTGCCAACCGCTGAATCCACACGTGAGTTTAACTCTGTCAGTTGAATGCACACATTGACAGCCATTCAGTTAGATAGCCCCGTTTTGGTTTTAGAAGCAGATATTTCTCTGTACAGTCTATGGTCCCATTCACTCGGGAATATCCCAACGCAGCTCCTAGAAGAAACGTGTTTATGACTCGCTGAATCTCAACATACATTCAACTCTCTTAGGTGAACGAACGCACAGCAGAGCAGTTTCAAGGAATCGTTTCTCCTGAGTTTTAGACGAGGTTTCCGGCGGTTTAGTACGTATGCCGGCATTGGGCTGGAAATACCGGTATTGGGATTCTGCACAGAAAGGGTTTGCAAACCGCTGAATCCACACGTGAGTTTAGCTCTGTCAGTTGAATGCACACATTGACAACCATTCAGTTAGATAGCTCCGTTTTGGTTATAGAAGCAGATATTTCTCTGTACAGCCTATTGTCCCATTCACTCGGGAATATCCCAACACAGCTCCTAGAAGAAACGTGTTTCTGACTCGCTGAATCTCAACATAGATTCAACTCTCTTAGGTGAACGAACGCACAGCAGAGCAGTTTCAAGGAAACGTTTCTCCTGAGTTTTAGACTAAGTTTCCTGCGGTTTAGTACGTATGCCGGCATTGGGCTGGAAATACCGGTTTTGGGATTCTGCAAAGAAAGGGTTTGACAAACGCTGAATCCACACGTGAGTTTAACTCTGTCAGTTGAATGCACACATTGACAGCCATTCAGTTAGAGAGCTCCGTTTTGGTTTTAGAAGCAGATATTTCTCTGTACAGCCTATGGTTCCATTCACTCGGGAATATCCCAACGCAGCTCCTAGAAGAAACGTGTTTCCGACTCGCTGAATCTCAACATAGATTCAGCTCTCTTAGTTGAACGAATGAAGAGCAAAGCAGTTTCAAAAAAACGTTTCTCCTTAGTTTAGACGAAGTTTCCTTCGGTTTAGTACATATGCCGGCATTGGGCTGGAAATACCGGTTTTGGGATTCTGCACAGAAAGGGTTTGCAAACCGCTGATTCCTCACGTGAGTTTAATTCTGTCAGTTGAATGCACACATTGACAACCATTCAGTTAGGTAGCTCCGTTTTGGTTTTATAAGCAGATATTTCTGTGTACAGCCTATGGTCCCATTCACTCGGGAATAACCTAACGCAGCTCCTAGAAGAAACGTGTTTCTGACTCGCTGAATCTCAACATACATTCAACTCTCTTAGGGGAACGAACGCACAGCAGAGCAGATTCAAGGAAATGTTTCTCCTGAGTTTTAGACGAAGTTTCCGGCAGTTTAGTTCATATGCCGGCATTAAGCTGGAAATACCGGTGTTGGGATTCTGCACAGAAAGGGTTTGCAAACCGCTGAATCCACACCTGAGTTTAGCTCTGTCAGTTTAATGCACACATTGACAACCATTCAGTTAGATAGCTCCGTTTTGGTTTTAGAAGCAGATATTTCTCTATACAGCCTATTGTCCCATTCACTCGGGAATATCCCAACACAGCTCCTAGAAGAAACGTGTTTCTGACTCGCTGAATCTCCACATAGATTCAACTCTCTTAGGTGAATGAACGCACAGCAGAGCAGTTTCAAGGAAACGTTTCTCCTGAGTTTTAGACGAAGTTTCCTGAGGTTTAGTACGTTTGCCGGCATTGGGATGGAAATACCGGTTTTGTGATTCTGCACAGAAAGGGTTTGCAAACCGCTGAATCTACACGTGAGTTTAACTCTGTCAGTTGAATGCACACATTGACAACCATTTTGTTAGACAGCTCCGTTTTGGTTTTAGAAGCAGATATTTCGCTGTACAGCCTATGGTCCCATTCATTCGGGAATATCCCAACACACCTCCTAGAAGAAACGTGTATCTGACTCGCTGAATCTCAACATAGATTCAACTCTCTTAGGTGAACTAACACACAGCAGAGCAGTTTCAAGATAACCTTTCTCCTGAGTTTTAGACGAGGTTTCCTGCGGTTTAGTACGTATGCCGGCATTGGGCTAGAAATACGTGTTTTGGGATTCTGCACAGAAAGGGTTTGCAAACTGCTGAATCCACACGTGAGTTTTACTCTGTCAGTTGAATGCACACATTGACAACCATTCAGTTAGATAGCTCCGTTTTGGTTTTAGAAGCAGATAGTTATCTGTACAGCCTATGGTCCCATTCACTCGGGAGTATCCCAACGCAGCTCCTAGAAGAAACGTGTTTGTGACTCGCTGAATCTCAACATAGATTCAACTCTCTTAGGTGAACGAACGCACAGCAGAGCAGTTTCAAGGAAACGTTTCTCCTGAGTTTTAGACGAAGTTTCCTGAGGTTTAGTACGTATGCCGGCATTGGGATGGAAATACCGGTTTTGTGATTCTGCACAGAAAGGGTGTGCAAACCGCTGAATCCACACGTGAGTTTACCTCTGTCGGTTGAATGCACACATTGACAACCATTCAGTTAGATAGGTCCGTTTTGTTTTTAGAAGCAGATATTTCTCTGTACAGCCTATGGTCCCATTCACTCGGGAATATCCCAACGCAGCTCCTAGAAGAAACGTGTTTCTGACTCGCTGAATGTAAAGATAGATTCAACTCTCTTAGGTGAACGAAAGCACAGCAGAGCAGTTTCAAGGAAACGATTCTCCTGAGTTTTAGACGAAGTTTCCTGGGGTTTAGTACGTATGCCGGCATTGGGATGGAAATACCGGTTTTGGGATTCTACACAGAAACGGTTTGCAAACTGCTGAATGCACACGTGAGTTTAACTCTGTCAGTTGAATGCACACATTGACAACCATTTTGTTAGACAGCTCCGTTTTGGTTTTAGAAGCAGATATTTCGCTGTACAGCCTATGGTCCCATTCATTCGGGAATATCCCAACACACCTCCTAGAAGAAACGTGTATCTGACTCGCTGAATCTCAACATAGATTCAACTCTCTTAGGTGAACGAAAGCACAGCAGAGCAGTTTCAAGGAAACCATTCTCCTGAGTTTTAGACGAGGTTTCCTGCGGTTTAGTACGTATGCCGGCATTGGGCTAGAAATACGTGTTTTGGGATTCTGCACAGAAAGGGTTTGCAAACTGCTGAATCCACACGTGAGTTTTACTCTGTCAGTTGAATGCACACATTGACAACCATTCAGTTAGATAGCTCCGTTTTGGTTTTAGAAGCAGATAGTTCTCTGTACAGCCTATGGTCCCATTCACTCGGGAGTATCCCAACGCAGCTCCTAGAAGAAACGTGTTTGTGACTCGCTGAATCTCAACATAGATTCAACTCTCTTAGGTGAACGAACGCACAGCAGAGCAGTTTCAAGGAAACGTTTCTCCTGAGTTTCAGACGAAGTTTCTTGCGGTTTAGTACGTATGCCGTCATTGGGCTGGAAATACCGGTTTTGGGATTCTGCAAAGAAAGGGTTTGCCAACCGCTGAATCCACACGTGAGTTTAACTCTGTCAGTTGAATGCACACATTGACAGCCGTTCAGTTATATAGCTCCGTTTTGGTTTTAGAAGCAGATATTTCGCTGTACAGCCTATGGTCCCATTCACTCGGGAATATCCCAACGCAGCTCCTAGAAGAAACGTGTTTCTGACTCGCTGAATCTCAACATAGATTCAACTCTCTTAGGTGAAGGAACGCACAGCAGAGCAGTTTCAAGGAAACGTTTCTCCTGAGTTTTAGACGAGGTTTCCGGCGGTTTAGTACGTATGCCAGCATTGGGCTGGAAATACCGGTATTGGGATTCTGCACAGAAAGGGTTTGCAAACCGCTGAATCCACACCTGAGTTTAGCTCTGTCAGTTGAATGCACACATTGACAACCATTCAGTTAGATAGCTCCGTTTTGGTTATAGAAGCAGATATTTCTCTGTACAGCCTATTGTCCCATTCACTCGGGCATTTCCCAACACAGCTCCTAGAAGAAACGTGTTTCTGACTCGCTGAATCTCAACATAGATTCATCTCTCTTAGGTGAACGAACGCACAGCAGAGCAGTTTCTTTCAAGGAAACGTTTCTCCTGAGTTTTAGACGAAGTTTCCTGAGGTTTAGTACGTATGCCGGCATTGGGATGGAAATACCGGTTTTGTGATTCTGCACAGAAAGGGTTTGCAAACCGCTGAATCCACACGTGAGTTTAACTCTGTCAGTTGAATGCACACATTGACAACCATTTTGTTCGACAGCTCCCTTTTGGTTTTAGAAGCAGATATTTCTCTGTACAGCCTATGGTCCCATTCACTCGGGAATATCCCAACGCAGTTCCAAGAAGAAACGTGTTTATGACTCACTGAATCCCAGCGTAGATTCAACTCTCTTAGGTGAACGAACGCACAGCAGAACAGTTTCAAGGAAACGTTTCTCCGGAGTTTTAGACGAAGTTTACTGCTGTTTCATACGTATGCCAGCATTGGGCTGGAAATGCCGGTTTTGGGATTCTGCAAAGAAAGGGTTTGCAAACCGCTGACTCCACATGTGAGTTTAAGTCTGTCAGTTGAATGCACACATTGACAACCATTCACTTAGATAGCTCCATTTTGGTTTTAGAAACAGATATTTCTCTGTACAGCCTATGGTCCCATTCACTCGGGAATATCCCAATGCAGCTTCTAGAAGAAACGTGTTTCTGACCCACTGAATCTCAACATAGATTCAACTCTCTTAGGTGAACGAACGCAGAGCAGAGCAGTTTCCAGGAAACGTTTCTCCTGAGTTTTAGACGAAGTTTCCTCCGGTTTAGTACGTATGCCGGCATTGGGCTGGAAATACCGGTTTTGGGATTTTGCACAGAAAGGCTTTGCAAACCGCTGAATCCACACGTGAGTTTAACTCTGTCAGTTGAATGCACACATTGACCACCATTCAGTTAGATAGATCCGTTTTGATTTTAGAACCAGATATTTCTCTGTACAGCCTATTGTCCCATTCA
Organism: Aotus nancymaae; assembly: GCF_030222135.1. Taxonomy (NCBI): domain Eukaryota; kingdom Metazoa; phylum Chordata; class Mammalia; order Primates; family Aotidae; genus Aotus; species Aotus nancymaae. Next base: position 2,127,850 of record NW_026988565.1, read on the forward strand.
CTCGGGAATATCCCAACGCAGCTCCTAGAAGAAACGTGTTTCTGACTCGCTGAATCTCAACATAGATTCAACTCTCTTAGGTGAACGAACGCACAGCAGAGCATTTTCAAGGAAACGTCCCTCCTGAGTTTTAGACGAAGTTTCCTGCGGTTTAGTACATAGGCCGGCATTGGGCTGGAAATACCGGTTTTGGGATTCTGCACAGAAAGGGTTTGCAAACCGCTGAATCCACACGTTAGTTTAACTCTGTCAATTGAATGCACACATTTGCAACCATTCAGTTAGATAGCTCCGTTTGGGTTTTAGAAGCAGATATTTCTCTGTACAGCCTATGGTCCCATTCACTCAGGAATATCCCAACGCAGCTCCCAGAAGAAACGTGTTTATGACTCGCTCAATCCCAATATAGATTCAACTCTCTTAGGTGAAAAAACGCACAACAGAGCAGTTTCAAGGAAATGTTTCTCCTGAGTTTTAGACGAAGTTTACTGCTGTTTAGTACTTATGCCGGCTTTGGAATGGAAATAACGGTTTTGGGATTCTGCACAGAAATGGTTTGCAAACCGCTGAATTCACACGTGAGTTTAACTCAGATAGTTGAATGCACACATTGACAACCATTCAGTTAGATAGCTCCGTTTTGGATTTAGAAGCAGATATTTCTCTGTACAGCCTATGTTCCCATTCACTCGGTAATATCCCAACGCAGCTCCTAGAAGAAACGTGTTTCTGACTCGCTGAATCTCAACATAGATTCAACTCTCTTAGGTGAACGAACGCACAGCAGAGCAGTTTCAAGGAAACGTTCCTCCTGAGTTTTAGACGAAGTTTCCTGCGGTTTAGTACGTATGACGGCATTGGGCTGGAAATACCGGTTTTGGGATTCTGCACAGAAACGGTTTGCAAACCGCTGAATTCACACGTGAGTTTAACTCTGTCAGTTGAATGCACACATTGAAAATCATTCAGTTAGATAGCTCCGTTTCGGTTTTAGAAGCAGATATTTCTCTGTACAGCCTATGGTCCCATTCACTCGGGAATATCCCAAGGCAGCTCCTAGAAGAAACGTGTTTCTGACTCGATGAATCTCAACATAGATTCAACTCTCTTAGGTGAACGAAAGCACAGCAGAGCAGTTTCAAGGAAACGTTTCTCCTTAGTTTAGACGAAGTTTCCTGCGGTTTAGTACGTATGCCGGCATTGGGCTGGAAATACCGGTTTTGGGATTCTGCACAGAAATGGTTTGCAAACCGCTGAAAGCACACGTGAGATTAACTCTTTCAGTTGAATGCACGCATTTACAACTTTTCGGTTAGATAGCTCCTTTTTGGTTTTAGAATCAGATATTTCTCTGTACAGCCTATGGTCCCATTCACTCGGGAATATCCCAACTCAGCTCCTAGAAGAAACGTGTTCATGACTCGCTGAATCCCAGCATAGATTCAACTCTCTTAGGTGAACAAACGCACAGCAGAGCAGTTGCAAGGAAACGTTTCTCTGGACTTTTAGACGAAGTTTACTGCTGTTTCGTACGTATGCCGGCATTGGGCTGGAAATGCCGGTTTTAGGATACTGCAAAGAAAGGGTTTGCAAACCGCTGATTCCACACGTGAGTTTAACTCTGTCAGTTGCATGCTCACATTGACAACCATTCAGTTAGATAGCTCCGTTTTGATTCTACAAGCAGATATTTCTCTGTACAGCCTATGATCCCATTCACTCGGGAATAACCCAACGCAGCTCCTAGAAGAAAAGTGTTTCTGACTCGCTGAATCTCAACATAGATTCAACTCTCTTAGGTGAACGAACGCACAGCAGAGCAGTTTCAAGGAAACGTTCCTCCTGAGTTTAGACGAAGTTTCCTGCGGTTTAGTACGTATGCCGGCATTGGGCTGGAAATACCGGTTTTGGGATTCTGCACAGAAATGGTTTGCAAACCGCTGAATCCACACGTGAGATTAACTCTTTAAGTTGAATGCACACATTGACAACCATTCGGTTAGATAGCTCCGTTTTGGTTTTAGAATCAGATATTTCTCTGTAGAGCCTATGGTCCCATTCACTCGGGAATATCCCAACTCAGCTCCTAGAAGAAACGTGTTTATGACTCGCTGAATCCCAGCATAGATTCAACTCTCTTAGGTGAACGAACGCACAGCAGAGCAGTTTCAAGGAAACGTTTCTCTGGAGTTTTAGACGAAGTTTACTGCTGTTTCGTACGTATGCCGGCATTGGGCTGGAAATGCCGGTTTTGGGATACTGCAAAGAAAGGGTTTGCAAACCGCTGATTCCACACATGAGTTTAACTCTGTCAGTTGAATGCACACATTGACAACCATTCAGTTAGATAGCTCTGTTTTGATTTTAGATGCAGATATTTCTCTGTACAGCCTATGGTCCCATTCACTCGGGAATAACCCAACGCAACTCCTAGAAGAAAAGTGTTTCTGACTCGCTGAATCTCAACATAGATTCAACTCTCTTAGTTGAACGAACGCACAGCAGAGCAGTTTCAAGGAAACGTTTCTCCTGAGTTTTAGACGAAGTTTACTGCTGTTTAGTACGTATGCTGGCATTGGGATGGAAATACCGGTTTTGGGATTCTGCACAGAAATGGTTTGCAAACCGCTGAAAGCACACGTGAGATTAACTCTTTCAGTTGAATGCACGCATTTACAACTTTTCGGTTAGATAGCTCCTTTTTGGTTTTAGAATCAGATATTTCTCTGTACAGCCTATGGTCCCATTCACTCGGGAATATCCCAACTCAGCTCCTAGAAGAAACGTGTTCATGACTCGCTGAATCCCAGCATAGATTCAACTCTCTTAGGTGAACGAGCGCACAGCAGAGCAGTTTCAAGGAAACGTTCCTCCTGAGGTTTAGACGCAGTTTACTGCTGTTTAGTACGTATGCCGGCATTGGGATGGAAATACCGGTTTTGGGATTCTTCACAGAAACGGTTTGCAAACCGCTGAATTCACAAGTGAGTTTAACTCTGTCAGTTGAATGCACACATTGACAACCACTCAGTTAGATAGCTCCGTTTCGCTTTTAGAAGCAGATAATTCTCTGTACAGCCTATGCTCCCATTTACTCGGGAATATCCCAACGCAGCTCCTAGAAGAAACGTGTTTCTGACTCGCTGAATCTCAACATAGATTCAACTCTCTTAGGTGAACGAACGCACAGCAGAGCAGTTTCAAGGAAACGTTCCTCCTGAGTTTAGACGAAGTTTCCTGCGGTTTAGTACGTATGCCGGCATTGGGCTGGAAATACCGGTTTTGGGATTCTGCACAGAAATGGTTTGCAAACCGCTGAATCCACACGTGAGATTAACTCTTTAAGTTGAATGCACACATTGACAACCATTCGGTTAGATAGCTCCGTTTTGGTTTTAGAATCAGATATTTCTCTGTAGAGCCTATGGTCCCATTCACTCGGGAATATCCCAACTCAGCTCCTAGAAGAAACGTGTTTATGACTCGCTGAATCCCAGCATAGATTCAACTCTCTTAGGTGAACGAACGCACAGCAGAGCAGTTTCAAGGAAACGTTTCTCTGGAGTTTTAGACGAAGTTTACTGCTGTTTCGTACGTATGCCGGCATTGGGCTGGAAATGCCGGTTTTGGGATACTGCAAAGAAAGGGTTTGCAAACCGCTGATTCCACACATGAGTTTAACTCTGTCAGTTGAATGCACACATTGACAACCATTCAGTTAGATAGCTCTGTTTTGATTTTAGATGCAGATATTTCTCTGTACAGCCTATGGTCCCATTCACTCGGGAATAACCCAACGCAGCTCCTAGAAGAAAAGTGTTTCTGACTCGCTGAATCTCAACATAGATTCAACTCTCTTAGTTGAAAGAACGCACAGCAGAGCAGTTTCAAGGAAACGTTTCTCCTGAGTTTTAGACGAAGTTTACTGCTGTTTAGTACGTATGCTGGCATTGGGATGGAAATACCGGTTTTGGGATTCTGCACAGAAATGGTTTGCAAACCGCTGAAGTCACACGTGAGTTTAACTCTGTCAGTTGAATGCACACATTGACAACCATTCAGTTAGATAGCTCCGTTTTGGTTTTAGAAGCAGATATTTCTCTGTACAGCCTATGGTCCCATTCACTCGGGAATATCCCAACGCAGCTCCTAGAAGAAACGTGTTTCTGACTCGCTGAATCTCAACATAGATTCAACTCTCTTAGGTGAACGAACGCACAGCAGAGCAGTTTCAAGGAAACGTTCCTCCTGAGTTTTAGACGCAGTTTACTGCTGTTTAGTACGTATGCCGGCATTGGGATGGATATACCGGTTTTGGGATTCTGCACAGAAACGGTTTTCAAACCGCTGAATTCACACGTGAGTTTAACTCTGTCAGTTGAATGCACACATTGACAACCATTCAGTTAGATAGCTCCTTTTCGGTTTTAGAAGCAGATATTTCTCTGTACAGCCTATGGGCCCATTCACTCGGGAATATCCCAACGCAGCTCCTAGAAGAAACGTGTTTCTGACTCGCTGAATCTCAACATAGATTCAACTCTCTTAGGTGAACGAACGCACAGCAGAGCAGTTTCAAGGAAACGTTTCTCCTTTGTTTTATACGAAGTTTCCTGCGGTTTAGTATGTATGCCGGCATTGGGATGGAAATACAGGTTTTGGGATTCTGCAGAGAAAGGGTTTGCAAACCGCTGAATCCACACGTGAGGTTAACTCTTTCAGTAGAATGCACACATTGACAACCATTCGGTTAGATAGCTCCGTTTTGGTTTTAGAATCAGATATTTCTCTCTACAGCCTATGGTCCCATTCACTCGGGAATATCCCAACGCAGTTCCTAGAAGAAACGTGTTTATGACTCACTGAATCCCAGCATAGATTCAACTCTCTTAGGTGAACGAACGCACAGCAGAACAGTTTCAAGGAAACGTTTCTCCGGAGTTTTAGACGAAGTTTACTGCTGTTTCATACGTATGCCAGCATTGGGCTGGAAAGGCCAGTTTTGGGTTTCTGCAAAGAAAGGGTTTGCAAACCGCTGATTCCACACGTGAGTTTAACTCTGTCAGTTGAATGCACACATTGATAACCATTCAGTTAGATAGCTCCGTTTTGGTTTTAGAAGCAGATATTTCTCTGTACAGTCTATGGTCCCATTCACTTGGGAATAACCCAACGCAGCTCCTAGAAGAAAAGTGTTTCTGACTCGCTGAATCTCAACATAGATTCAACTCTCTTAGTTGAACGAACGCACAGCAGAGCAGTTTCAAGGAAACGTTCCTCCTGAGTTTTAGACGAATTTTCCTGTGGTTTAGTACATATGCCGGCATTGGAATGGAAATACCGGTTTTGGGATTCTGCACAGAAACGGTTTGCAAACAGCCGAATTCACACGAGAGTTTAACTCTCTCAGTTGAATGCACACATTGACAACCATTCAGTTAGAATGCTCCGTTTTGGTTTTAGAAGCAGAGATTTCTCAGTACAGCCTATGGTCCCATTCACTCGGGAATATCCAACGCAGCTCCTAGAAGAAGCGTGTTTCTGACTCGCTGAATCTCAACATCGATTCAGCTCTCTTAGTTGAACGAAGGCAGAGCAGAGCAGTTTCAAGAAAACCTTTCTCCTTAGTTTAGACGAAGTTTCCTCCGGTTTAGTACGTATGCCGGCATTGGGCTGGAAATACCGGTTTTGGGATTCTGCACAGAAAGGGTTTGCAAACCGCTGATTCCTCTCGTGAGTTTAATTCTGTCAGTTGAATGCACACATTGACAACCATTCAGTTAGGTAGCTCCGTTTTGGTTTTATAAGCAGATATTTCTGTGTACAGCCTATGGTCCCATTGACTCGGGAATATCCCAACGCAGCTCCTAGAAGAAACGTGTTTCTGACTCGCTGAATCTCAACATCGATTCAGCTCTCTTAGTTGAACGAAGGCAGAGCAGAGCAGTTTCAAGAAAACGTTTCTCCTTAGTTTAGACGAAGTTTCCTCCGGTTTAGTACGTATGCCGGCATTGGGCTGGAAATACCGGTTTTGGGATTCTGCACAGAAAGGGTTTGGAAACCGCTGATTCCTCACGTGAGTTTAATTCTGTCAGTTGAATGCACACATTGACAACCATTCAGTTAGATAGCTCCGTTTTGGTTTTATAAGCAGATATTTCTGTGTACAGCCTATGGTCCCATTGACTCGGGAATATCCCAACGCAGCTCCTAGAAGAAACGTGTTTCTGACTCGCTGAATCTCAACATAGATTCAACTCTCTTAGGTGAGCGAACGCACAGCAGAGCAGTTTCAAGGAAACGTTTCTCCTTTGTTTTAGACGAAGTTTCCTGATGTTTAGTACGTATGCCGGAATTGGGATGGAAATACCGGTTTTGGGATTCTGCACAGAAAGGGTTTGCAAACCGCTGAATCCACACGTTAGTTTAATTCTGTCAATTGAATGCACACATTTGCAACCATTCAGTTAGATAGCTCCGTTTTGGATTTAGAAGCAGATATTTCTCTGTACAGCCTATGTTCCCATTCACTCGGGAATATCCCAACGCAGCTCCTAGAAGAAACGTGTTTCTGACTCGCTGAATGTCAACATAGATTCAACTCTCTTAGGTGAACGAACGCACAGCAGAGCAGTTTCAAGGAAACGTTCCTCCTGAGTTTTAGACGAAGTTTCCTGCGGTTTAGTACGTATGACGGCATTGGGCTGGACATACCGGTTTTGGGATTCTGCACAGAAACGGTTTGCAAACCGCTGAATTCACACGTGAGTTTAACTCTGTCAGTTGAATGCACACATTGAAAACCATTCAGTTAGATAGCTCCGTTTCGGTTTTAGAAGCAGATATTTCTCTGTACAGCCTATGGTCCCATTCACTCGGGAATATCCCAAGGCAGCTCCTAGAAGAAACGTGTTTCTGACTCGATGAATCTCAACATAGATTCAACTCTCTTAGGTGAACGAAAGCACAGCAGAGCAGTTTCAAGGAAACGTTTCTCCTTAGTTTAGACGAAGTTTCCTGCGGTTTAGTACGTATGCCGGCATTGGGCTGGAAATACCGGTTTTGGGATTCTGCACAGAAATGGTTTGCAAACCGCTGAAAGCACACGTGAGATTAACTCTTTCAGTTGAATGCACACATTTACAACCTTTCGGTTAGATAGCTCCTTTTTGGTTTTAGAATCAGATATTTCTCTGTACAGCATATGGTCCCATTCACTCGGGAATATCCCAACTCAGCTCCTAGAAGAAACGTGTTCATGACTCGCTGAATCCCAGCATAGATTCAACTCTCTTAGGTGAACGAACGCACACCAGAGCAGTTGCAAGGAAACGATTCTCTGGACTTTTAGACGAAGTTTACTGCTGTTTCGTGCGTATGCCGGCATTGGGATGGAAATGCCGGTTTTGGGATACTGCAAAGAAAGGGTTTGCAAATCGCTGATTCCACACATGAGTTTAACTCTGTCAGTTGAATGCTCACATTGACAACCATTCAGTTAGATAGCTCCGTTTTGATTTTACAAGCAGATATTTCTCTGTACAGCCTATGGTCCCATTCACTCGGGAATAACCCAACGCAGCTCCTAGAAGAAAAGTGTTTCTGACTCGCTGAATCTCAACATAGATTCAACTCTCTTAGGTGAACGAAGGCACAGGAGAGCAGTTTCAAGGAAACGTTCCTCCTGAGGTTTAGACGCAGTTTACTGCTGTTTAGTACGTATGCCGGCATTGGGATGGAAATACCGGTTTTGGGATTCTTCACAGAAACGGTTTGCAAACCGCTGAATTCACACGTGAGTTTAACTCTGTCAGTTGAATGCACACATTGACAACCACTCAGTTAGATAGCTCCGTTTCGGTTTTAGAAGCAGATATTTCTCTGTACAGCCTATGGTCCCATTTACTCGGGAATATCCCAACGCAGCTCCTAGAAGCAACGTGTTTCTGACTCGCTGAATCTCAACATAGATTCAACTCTCTTAGGTGAACGAACGCACAGCAGAGCAGTTTCAAGGAAACGTTCCTCCTGAGTTTAGACGAAGTTTCCTGCGGTTTAGTACGTATGCCGGCATTGGGCTGGAAATACCGGTTTTGGGATTCTGCACAGAAATGGTTTGCAAACCGCTGAATCCAAACGTGAGATTAACTCTTTAAGTTGAATGCACACATTGACAACCATTCGTTTAGATAGCTCCGTTATGGTTTTAGAATCAGATATTTCTCCGTACAGCCTATGGTCCCATTCACTCGGGAATATCCCAACTCAGCTCCTAGAAGAAACGTGTTTATGACTCGCTGAATCCCAGCATAGATTCAACTCCCTTAGGTGAACGAACGCACAGCAGAGCAGTTTCAGGGAAACGTTTCTCTGGAGTTTTAGACGAAGTTTACGGCTGTTTCGTACGTATGCCGGCATTGGGCTGGAAATGCCGGTTTTGGGATACTGCAAAGAAAGGGTTTGCAAACCGCTGATTCCACACGTGAGTTTAACTCTGTCAGTTGAATGCACACATTGACAACCATTCAGTTAGATAGCTCTGTTTTGATTTTAGATGCAGATACTTCTCTGTACAGCCTATGGTCCCATTCACTTGGAAATAACCCAACGCAGCTCCTAGAAGAAAAGTGTTTCTGACTCGCTGAATCTCAACATAGATTCAACTCTCTTAGTTGAACGAACGCACAGCAGAGCAGTTTCAAGGAAACGTTTCTCCTGAGTTTTAGACGAAGTTTACTGCTGTTTAGTACGTATGCCGGCATTGGGATGGAAATACCGGTTTTGGGATTCTGCACAGAAATGGTTTGCAAACCGCTGAAGTCACACGTGAGTTTAACTCTGTCAGTTGAATGCACACATTGACAACCATTCAGTTAGATAGCTCCGTTTTGGTTTTAGAAGCAGATATTTCTCTGTACAGCCTATGGTCCCATTCACTCGGGAATATCCCAACGCAGCTCCTAGAAGAAACGTGTTTCTGACTCGCTGAATCTCAACATAGATTCAACTCTCTTAGGTGAACGAACGCACAGCAGAGCAGTTTCTAGGAAACGTTCCTCCTGAGTTTTAGACGCAGTTTACTGCTGTTTAGTACGTATGCCGGCATTGGGATGGATATACCGGTTTTGGGATTCTGCACAGAAACGGTTTTCAAACCGCTGAATTCACACGTGAGTTTAACTCTGTCAGTTGAATGCACACATTGACAACCATTCAGTTAGATAGCTCCTTTTCGGTTTTAGAAGCAGATATTTCTCTGTACAGCCTATGGTCCCATTTACTCGGGAATATCCCAACGCAGGTCCTAGAAGAAACGTGTTTCTGACTCGCTGAATCTCAACATAGATTCAACTCTCTTAGGTGAACGAAAGCACAGCAGAGCAGTTTCAAGGAAACGTTTCTCCTTTGTTTTAGACGAAGTTTCCTGCGGTTTAGTACGTATGCCGGCATTGGGATGGAAATACCGGTTTTGGGATTCTGCACAGAAAGGGTTTGCAAACCGCTGAATCCACACGTGAGGTTAACTCTTTCAGTAGAATGCACACATTGACAACCATTCGGTTAGATAGCTCCGTTTTGGTTTTAGAATCAGATATTTCTCTGTACAGCCTATGGTCCCATTCACTCGGGAATATCCCAAAGCAGTTCCTAGAAGAAACGTGTTTATGACTCACTGAATCCCAGCATAGATTCAACTCTCTTAGGTGAACGAACGCACAGCAGAGCAGTTTCAAGGAAACGTTTCTCCGGAGTTTTAGACGAAGTTTACTGCTGTTTCATACGTATGCCAGCATTGGGGTGGAAATGCCAGTTTTGGGATTCTGCACAGAAACGGTTTGCAAGCCGCCGAATTCACACGAGAGTTTAACTCTGTTAGTTGAATGCACACATTGACAACCATTCAGTTAGAATGCTCCGTTTTGGTTTTAGAAGCAGATATTTCTCAGTACAGCCTATGGTCCCATTCACTCGGGAATATCCAACGCAGCTCCTAGAAGAAGCGTGTTTCTGACTCGCTGAATCTCAACATCGATTCAGCTCTCTTAGTTGAACGAAGGCAGAGCAGAGCAGTTTCAAGAAAACGTTTCTCCTTAGTTTAGACGAAGTTTCCTCCGGTTTAGTACGTATGCCGACATTGGGCTGGAAATTCCGGTTTTGGGATTCTGCACAGAAAGGGTTTGCAAACCGCTGATTCCTCACGTGAGTTTAATTCTGTCAGTTGAATGCACACATTGACAACCATTCAGTTAGGTAGCTCCGTTTTGGTTTTATAAGCAGATATTTCTGTGTACAGCCTATGGTCCCATTGACTCGGGAATATCCCAACGCAGCTCCTAGAAGAAACGTGTTTCTGACTCGCTGAATCTCAACATAGATTCAACTCTCTTAGGTGAACGAACGCACAGCAGAGCAGTTTCAAGGAAACGTTTCTCCTTTGTTTTAGACGAAGTTTCCTGCGGTTTAGTACGTATGCCGGCATTGGGCTGGAAATACCGGTATTGGGATTCTGCACAGAAAGGGTTTGCAAACCGCTGAATCCACACCTGAGTTTAGCTCTGTCAGTTGAATGCACACATTGACAACCATTCAGTTAGATAGCTCCGTTTTGGTTATAGAAGCAGATATTTCTCTGTACAGCCTATTGTCCCATTCACTCGGGAATTTCCCAACACAGCTCCTAGAAGAAACGTGTTTCTGACTCGCTGAATCTCAACATAGATTCATCTCTCTTAGGTGAACGAACGCACAGCAGAGCAGTTTCTTTCAAGGAAACGTTTCTCCTGAGTTTTAGACGAAGTTTCCTGAGGTTTAGTACGTATGCCGGCAATGGGATGGAAATACCGGTTTTGTGATTCTGCACAGAAAGGGTTTGCAAACCGCTGAATCCACACGTGAGTTTAACTCTGTCAGTTGAATGCACACATTGACAACCATTTTGTTAGACAGCTCCCTTTTGGTTTTAGAAGCAGATATTTCTCTGTACAGCCTATGGTCCCATTCACTCGGGAATATCCCAACGCAGTTCCAAGAAGAAACGTGTTTATGACTCACTGAATCCCAGCGTAGATTCAACTCTCTTAGGTGAACGAACGCACAGCAGAACAGTTTCAAGGAAATGTTTCTCCGGAGTTTTAGACGAAGTTTACTGCTGTTTCATACGTATGCCAGCATTGGGCTGGAAATGCCGGTTTTGGGATTCTACAAAGAAAGGGTTTGCAAACCGCTGACTCCACACGTGAGTTTAACTCTGTCAGTTGAATGCACACATTGACAACCATTCACTTAGATAGCTCCATTTTGGTTTTAGAAACAGATATTTCTCTGTACAGCCTATGGTCCCATTCACTCGGGAATATCCCAATGCAGCTTCTAGAAGAAACGTGTTTCTGACCCACTGAATCTCAACATAGATTCAACTCTCTTAGGTGAACGAACGCACAGCAGAGCAGTTTCCAGGGAACGTTTCTCCTGAGTTTTAGGCGAAGCTTCCTCCGGTTCAGTACGTATGCCGGCATTGGGCTGGAAATACCGGTTTTGGGATTCTGCACAGAAAGGCTTTGCAAACCGCTGAATCCACACGTGAGTTTAACTCTGTCAGTTGAATGCACACATTGACCACCATTCAGTTAGATAGATCCGTTTTGATTTTAGAACCAGATATTTCTCTGTACAGCCTATTGTCCCATTCACTCGGGAATATCCCAACGCAGCTCCTAGAAGAAACGTGTTTCTGACTCGCTGAATCTCAACATAGATTCAACTCTCTTAGGTGAACGAACGCACAGCAGAGCATTTTCAAGGAAACGTCCCTCCTGAGTTTTAGACGAAGTTTCCTGCGGTTTAGTACATAGGCCGGCATTGGGCTGGAAATACCGGTTTTGGGATTCTGCACAGAAAGGGTTTGCAAACCGCTGAATCCACACGTTAGTTTAACTCTGTCAATTGAATGCACACATTTGCAACCATTCAGTTAGATAGCTCCGTTTGCGTTTTAGAAGCAGATATTTCTCTGTACAGCCTATGGTCCCATTCACTCGGGAATATCCCAACGCAGCTCCCAGAAGAAACGTGTTTATGACTCGCTCAATCCCAATATAGATTCAACTCTCTTAGGTGAAAAAACGCACAACAGAGCAGTTTCAAGGAAATGTTTCTCCTGAGTTTTAGACGAAGTTTACTGCTGTTTAGTACTTATGCCGGCTTTGGAATGGAAATAACGGTTTTGGGATTCTGCACAGAAATGGTTTGCAAACCGCTGAATTCACACGTGAGTTTAACTCAGATAGTTGAATGCACACATTGACAACCATTCAGTTAGATAGCTCCGTTTTGGATTTAGAAGCAGATATTTCTCTGTACAGCCTATGTTCCCATTCACTCGGTAATATCCCAACGAAGCTCCTAGAAGAAACGTGTTTCTGACTCGCTGAATGTCAACATAGATTCAACTCTCTTAGGTGAACGAACGCACAGCAGAGCAGTTTCAAGGAAACGTTCCTCCTGAGTTTTAGACGAAGTTTCCTGCGGTTTAGTACGTATGACGGCATTGGGCTGGAAATACCGGTTTTGGGATTCTGCACAGAAACGGTTTGCAAACCGCTGAATTCACACGTGAGTTTAACTCTGTCAGTTGAATGCACACATTGAAAACCATTCAGTTAGATAGCTCCGTTTCGGTTTTAGAAGCAGATATTTCTCTGTACAGCCTATGGTCCCATTCACTCGGGAATATCCCAAGGCAGCTCCTAGAAGAAACGTGTTTCTGACTCGATGAATCTCAACATAGATTCAACTCTCTTAGGTGAACGAAAGCACAGCAGAGCAGTTTCAAGGAAACGTTTCTCCTTAGTTTAGACGAAGTTTCCTGCGGTTTAGTACGTATGCCGGCATTGGGCTGGAAATACCGGTTTTGGGATTCTGCACAGAAATGGTTTGCAAACCGCTGAAAGCACACGTGAGATTAACTCTTTCAGTTGAATGCACGCATTTACAACTTTTCGGTTAGATAGCTCTTTTTGGTTTTAGAATCAGATATTTCTCTGTACAGCCTATGGTCCCATTCACTCGGGAATAACCCAACGCAGCTCCTAGAAGAAACGTGTTCATGACTCGCTGAATCTCAACATAGATTCAACTCTCTTAGGTGAACGAACGCACAGCAGAGCAGTTGCAAGGAAACGTTTCTCTGGACTTTTAGACGAAGTTTACTGCTGTTTCGTGCATATGCCGGCATTGGGATGGAAATGCCGGTTTTGGGATACTGCAAAGAAAGGGTTTGCAAATCGCTGATTCCACACATGAGTTTAACTCTGTCAGTTGAATGCTCACATTGAGAGCCATTCAGTTAGATAGCTCCGTTTTGATTTTACAAGCAGATATTTCTCTGTACAGCCTATGGTCCCATTCACTCGGGAATAACCCAACGCAGCTCCTAGAAGAAAAGTGTTTCTGACTCGCTGAATCTCAACATAGATTCAACTCTCTTAGGTGAACGAAGGCACAGGAGAGCAGTTTCAAGGAAACGTTCCTCCTGAGGTTTAGACGCAGTTTACTGCTGTTTAGTACGTATGCCGGCATTGGGATGGAAATACCGGTTTTGGGATTCTTCACAGAAACGGTTTGCAAACCGCTGAATTCACACGTGAGTTTAACTCTGTCAGTTGAATGCACACATTGACAACCACTCAGTTAGATAGCTCCGTTTCGGTTTTAGAAGCAGATATTTCTCTGTACAGCCTATGGTCCCATTTACTCGGGAATATCCCAACGCAGCTCCTAGAAGAAACGTGTTTCTGACTCGCTGAATCTCAACATAGATTCAACTCTCTTAGGTGAACGAACGCACAGCAGAGCAGTTTCAAGGAAACGTTCCTCCTGAGTTTAGACGAAGTTTCCTGCGGTTTAGTACGTATGCCGGCATTGGGCTGGAAATACCGGTTTTGGGATTCTGCACAGAAATGGTTTGCAAACCGCTGAATCCAAACGTGAGATTAACTCTTTAAGTTGAATGCACACATTGACAACCATTCGTTTAGATAGCTCCGTTATGGTTTTAGAATCAGATATTTCTCCGTACAGCCTATGGTCCCATTCACTCGGGAATATCCCAACTCAGCTCCTAGAAGAAACGTGTTTATGACTCGCTGAATCCCAGCATAGATTCAACTCTCTTAGGTGAACGAACGCACAGCAGAGCAGTTTCAAGGAAACGTTTCTCTGGAGTTTTAGACGAAGTTTACTGCTGTTTCATACGTATGCCAGCATTGGGGTGGAAATGCCAGTTTTGGGATTCTGCACAGAAACGGTTTGCAAACCGCCGAATTCACACGAGAGTTTAACTCTGTCAGTTGAATGCACACATTGACAACCATTCAGTTAGAATGCTCCGTTTTGGTTTTAGAAGCAGATATTTCTCAGTACAGCCTATGGTCCCATTCACTCGGGAATATCCAACGCAGCTCCTAGAAGAAGCGTGTTTCTGACTCGCTGAATCTCAACATCGATTCAGCTCTCTTAGTTGAATGAAGGCAGAGCAGAGCAGTTTCAAGAAAACGTTTCTCCTTAGTTTAGACGAAGTTTCCTCCGGTTTAGTACGTATGCCGACATTGGGCTGGAAATTCCGGTTTTGGGATTCTGCACAGAAAGGGTTTGCAAACCGCTGATTCCTCACGTGAGTTTAATTCTGTCAGTTGAATGCACACATTGACAACCATTCAGTTAGGTAGCTCCGTTTTGGTTTTATAAGCAGATATTTCTGTGTACAGCCTATGGTCCCATTGACTCGGGAATATCCCAACGCAGCTCCTAGAAGAAACGTGTTTCTGACTCGCTGAATCTCAACATAGATTCAACTCTCTTAGGTGAACGAACGCACAGCAGAGCAGTTTCAAGGAAACGTTTCTCCTTTGTTTTAGACGAAGTTTCCTGCGGTTTAGTACGTATGCCGGCATTGGGATGGAAATACCGGTTTTGGGATTCTGCAGAGAAAGGGTTTGCAAACCGCTGAATCCACACGTGAGATTAACTCTTTCAGTAGAATGCACACATTGACAACCATTCGGTTACATAGCTCCGTTTTGGTTTTAGAATCAGATATTTCTCTGTACAGCCTATGGTCCCATTCACTCGGGAATATCCCAACGCAGTTCCAAGAAGAAACGTGTTTATGACTCACTGAATCCCAGCGTAGATTCAACTCTCTTAGGTGAACGAACGCACAGCAGAACAGTTTCAAGGAAACGTTTCTCCGGAGTTTTATACGAAGTTTACTGCTGTTTCATACGTATGCCAGCATTGGGCTGGAAATGCCGGTTTTGGGATTCTGCAAAGAAAGGGTTTGCAAACCGCTGACTCCACACGTGAGTTTAACTCTGTCAGTTGAATGCACACATTGATAACCATTCAGTTAGATAGCTCCGTTTTGGTTTTAGAAGCAGATATTTCTCTGTACAGTCTATGGTCCCATTCACTTGGGAATAACCCAACGCAGCTCCTAGAAGAAAAGTGTTTCTGACTCGCTGAATCTCAACATAGATTCAGCTCTCTTAGTTGAACGAACGCACAGCAGAGCAGTTTCAAGGAAACGTTCCTCCTGAGTTTCAGACGAAGTTTCCTGTATTTTAGTACATATGCCGGCATTGGAATGGAAATACCGGTTTTGGGATTCTGCACAGAAACGGTTTGCAAACTGCCGAATTCACACGAGAGCTTAACTCTGTCAGTTGAATGCACACATTGACAACCATTCAGTTAGAATGCTCCGTTTTGGTTTTAAAAGCAGATATTTCTCTGTTCAGAGTATTTTCCCATTCACTCGGGAATATCCCAACGCAGCTCCTAGAAGAAGCGTGTTTCTGACTCGCTGAATCTCAACATAGATTCAGCTCTCTTAGTTGAACGAATGAAGAGCAAAGCAGTTTCAAAAAAACGTTTCTCCTTAGTTTAGACGAAGTTTCCTTCGGTTTAGTACGTATGCCGGCATTGGGCTGGAAATACCGGTTTTGGGATTCTGCACAGAAAGGGTTTGCAAACCGCTGATTCCTCACGTGAGTTTAATTCTGTCAGTTGAAGGCACACATTGACAACCATTCAGTTAGGTAGCTCCGTTTTGGTTTTATAAGCAGATATTTCTGTGTACAGCCTATGGTCCCATTCACTCGGGAATAACCTAACGCAGCTCCTAGAAGAAACGTGTTTCTGACTCGCTGAATCTCAACATACATTCAACTCTCTTAGGTGAACGAACGCACAGCAGAGCAGATTCAAGGAAATGTTTCTCCTGAGTTTTAGACGAAGTTTCCGGCAGTTTAGTACATATGCCGGCATTAAGCTGGAAATACCGGTGTTGGGATTCTGCACAGAAAGGGTTTGCAAACCGCTGAATCCACACCTGAGTTTAGCTCTGTCAGTTTAATGCACACATTGACAACCATTCAGTTAGATAGCTCCGTTTTGGTTTTAGAAGCAGATATTTCTCTGTACAGCCTATTGTCCCATTCACTCGGGAATATCCCAAAACAGCTCCTAGAAGAAACGTGTTTCTGACTCGCTGAATCTCCACATAGATTCAACTCTCTTAGGTGAACGAACGCACAGCAGAGCAGTTTCAAGGAAACGTTTCTCCTGAGTTTTAGACGAAGTTTCCTGAGGTTTAGTACGTTTGCCGGCATTGGGATGGAAATACCGGTTTTGTGATTCTGCACAGAAAGGGTTTGTAAACCGCTGAATCTACACGTGAGTTTAACTCTGTCAGTTGAATGCACACATTGACAACCATTTTGTTAGACAGCTCCGTTTTGGTTTTAGAAGCAGATATTTCGCTGTATAGCCTATGGTCCCATTCATTCGGGAATATCCCAACACACCTCCTAGAAGAAACGTGTATCTGACTCGCTGAATCTCAACATAGATTCAACTCTCTTAGGTGAACTAACACACAGCAGAGCAGTTTCAAGATAACCTTTCTCCTGAGTTTTAGACGAGGTTTCCTGCGGTTTAGTACGTATGCCGGCATTGGGCTAGAAATACGTGTTTTGGGATTCTGCACAGAAAGGGTTTGCAAACTGCTGAATCCACACGTGAGTTTTACTCTGTCAGTTGAATGCACACATTGACAACCATTCAGTTAGATAGCTCCGTTTTGGTTTTAGAAGCAGATAGTTCTCTGTACAGCCTATAGTCCCATTCACTCGGGAGTATCCCAACGCAGCTCCTAGAAGAAACGTGTTTGTGACTCGCTGAATCTCAACATAGATTCAACTCTCTTAGGTGAACGAACGCACAGCAGAGCAGTTTCAAGGAAACGTTTCTCCTGAGTTTCAGACGAAGTTTCCTGCGGTTTAGTACGTATGCCGTCATTGGGCTGGAAATACCGGTTTTGGGATTCTGCAAAGAAAGGGTTTGCCAACCGCTGAATCCACACGTGAGTTTAACTCTGTCAGTTGAATGCACACATTGACAGCCGTTCAGTTAGATAGCTCCGTTTTGGTTTTAGAAGCAGATATTTCTCTGTACAGCCTATGGTCCCATTCACTCGGGAATATCCCAACGCAGCTCCTAGAAGAAACGTGTTTCTGACTCGCTGAATCTCAACATAGATTCAACTCTCTTAGGTGAACGAACGCACAGCAGAGCAGTTTCAAGGAAACGTTTCTCCTGAGTTTTAGACGAGGTTTCCGGCGGTTTAGTACGTATGCCAGCATTGGGCTGGAAATACCGGTATTGGGATTCTGCACAGAAAGGGTTTGCAAACCGCTGAATCCACACCTGAGTTTAGCTCTGTCAGTTGAATGCACACATTGACAACCATTCAGTTAGATAGCTCCGTTTTGGTTATAGAAGCAGATATTTCTCTGTACAGCCTATTGTCCCATTCACTCGGGAATATCCCAACACAGCTCCTAGAAGAAACGTGTTTCTGACTCGCTGAATCTCAACATAGATTCATCTCTCTTAGGTGAACGAACGCACAGCAGAGCAGTTTCTTTCAAGGAAACGTTTCTCCTGAGTTTTAGACGAAGTTTCCTGAGGTTTAGTACGTATGCCGGCATTGGGATGGAAATACCGGTTTTGTGATTCTGCACAGAAAGGGTTTGCAAACCGCTGAATCCACACGTGAGTTTAACTCTGTCAGTTGAATGCACACATTGACAACCATTTTGTTAGACAGCTCCCTTTTGGTTTTAGAAGCAGATATTTCTCTGTACAGCCTATGGTCCCATTCACTCGGGAATATCCCAACGCAGTTCCAAGAAGAAACGTGTTTATGACTCACTGAATCCCAGCGTAGATTCAACTCTCTTAGGTGAACGAACGCACAGCAGAACAGTTTCAAGGAAACGTTTCTCCGGAGTTTTAGACGAAGTTTACTGCTGTTTCATACGTATGCCAGCATTGGGCTGGAAATGCCGGTTTTGGGATTCTGCAAAGAAAGGGTTTGAAAACCGCTGACTCCACACGTGAGTTTAACTCTGTCAGTTGAATGCACACATTGATAACCATTCAGTTAGATAGCTCCGTTTTGGTTTTAGAAGCAGATATTTCTCTGTACAGTCTATGGTCCCATTCACTTGGGAATAACCCAACGCAGCTCCTAGAAGAAAAGTGTTTCTGACTCGCTGAATCTCAACATAGATTCAACTCTCTTAGTTGAACGAACGCACAGCAGAGCAGTTTCAAGGAAACGTTTCTCCTTTGTTTTAGACGAATTTTCCTGCGGTTTAGTACGTATGCCGGCATTGGGCTGGAAATACCGGTTTTGGGATTCTGCACAGAAACGGTTTGCAAACCGCTGAATTCACACGTGAGTTTAACTCTGACAGTTGAATGCACACATTGAAAACCATTCAGTTAGATAGCTCCATTTCGGTTTTAGAAGCAGATATTTCTATGTACAGCCTATGGTACCATTCACTCGGGAATATCCCAACGCAGCTCCTAGAAGAAACGTGTTTCTGACTCGCTGAATCTCAACATACATTCATCTCTCTTAGGTGAACCAAAGCACAGCAGAGCAGTTTCAAGGAAACGTTTCTCCTTAGTTTAGACGAAGTTTCCTGCGGTTTAGTACGTATGCCGGCATTGGGCTGGAAATAACGGTTTTGGGATTCTGCACAGAAATGGTTTGCAAACCGCTGAAACCACACGTGAGATTAACTCTTTCAGTTGAATGCACACATTTACAACCATTCGGTTAGATAGCTCCGTTTTGGTTTTAGAATCAGATATTTCTCTGTACAGCCTATGGTCCCATTCACTCGGGAATATCCCAACTCAGCTCCTAGAAGAAACGTGTTCATGACTCGCTGAATCCCAGCCTAGATTCAACTCTCTTAGGTGAACGAACGCTCAGCAGAGCAGTTTCAAGGAAACGTTTCTCTGGAGTTTTAGACGAAGTTTACTGCTGTTTCGTACGTATGCCGGCATTGGGCTGGAAATGCCGGTTTTGGTATACTGCAAAGAAAGGGTTTGCAAACCGCTGATTCCACACGTGGGTTTAACTCTGTCAGTTGAATGCACACATTGACAACCATTCAGTTAGATAGCTCCGTTTTGATTTTAGAAGCAGATATTTCTCTGTACAGCCTATGGTCCCATTCACTCGGGAATAACCAAACGCAACTCCTAGAAGAAAAGTGTTTCTGACTCGCTGAATCTCAACATCGATTTAACTGTCTTAGTTGAACGAACGCACAGCAGAGCAGTTTCAAGGAAACGTTTCTCCTGAGTTTTAGACGAAGTTTACTGCTGTTTACTACGTATGCCGGCATTGGGATGGAAATACCGGTTTTGGGATTCTGCACAGAAATGGTTTGCAAACCGCTGAAGTCACACGTGAGTTTAACACTGTCAGTTAAATGCACACATTGACAACCATTCAGTTAGATAGCTCCGTTTTGGTTTTAGAAGCAGATATTTCTCTGTACAGCTAATGGTCCCATTCACTCGGGAATATCCCAACGCAGCTCCTAGAAGAAGCGTGTTTCTGACTCGCTGAATCTTAACATAGATTCAGCTCTCTTAGTTGAACGAAGGCACAGCAGAGAAGTTTCATGAAAACGTTTCTCCTTAGTTTAGACGAAGTTTCCTCCGGTTTAGTACGTATGCCAGCATTGGGCTGGAAATACCGGTTTTGGGATTCTGCACAGAAAGGGTTTGCAAACCGCTGATTCCTCACGTGAGTTTAATTCTGTCAGTTGAATGCACACATTGACAACCATTCAGTTAGGTAGCTCCGTTTTGGTTTTATAAGCAGATATTTCTGTGTACAGCCTATGGTCCCATTCACTCGGGAATAACCCAACGCAGCTCCTAGAAGAAACGTGTTTCTGACTCGCTGAATCTCAACATAGATTCAACTGTCTTCGGTGATCAAACGAACAGCAGAGCAGTTTCAAGGAAACGTTTCTCCTCCGTTTTAGACGAAGTTTCCTGCGGTTTAGTACGTATGCCGGCATTGGGCTGGAAATACCGGTTTTGGGATTCTGCACAGAAACGGTTTGCAAACCGCTGAATTCACACGTGAGTTTAACTCTGTCAGTTGAATGCACACATTGACAACCATTCAGTTAGATAGCTCCGTTTTGGTTTTAGAAGCAGATATTTCTCTGTACAGACTATGGTCCCATTCACTCGGGAATATCCCAACACAGCTCCTAGAAGAAACGTGTTTCTGACTCGCTGAATCTCAACATAGATTCAACTCTCTTAGGTGAACGAACGCACAGCAGAGTAGTTTCAAGGAAACGTTTCTCCTGAGTTTTAGACGAAGTTTCCTGAGGTTTAGTACGTATGCCGGCATTGGGATGGAAATACCGGTTTTGTGATTCTGCACAGAAAGGGTTTGCAAACCGCTGAATCCACACGTGAGTTTAACTCTGTCAGTTGAATGCACACATTGACAACCATTTTGTTAGACAGCTCCGTTTTGGTTTTAGAAGCAGATATTTCTCTGTACAGCCTATGGTCCCATTCACTCGGGAATATCCCAACGCAGCTCCTAGAAGAAACGTGTTTCTGACTCGCTGAATCTCAACATACATTCAACTCTCTTATGTGAACGAACGCACAGCAGAGCAGTTTCAAGGAAACGTTTCTCTTGAGTTTTAGACGAAGTTTCCTGTGGTTTAGTACGTATGCCAGCATTGGAATGGAAATATCGGTTTTGGGATTCTGCAAAGAAAGGGTTTGCCAACCGCTGAATCCACACGTGAGTTTAACTCTGTCAGTTGAATGCACACATTGACAACCATTCAGTTAGATAGCTCCGTTTTGGTTTTAGAAGCAGATATTTCTCTGTACAGCCTATGGTCCCATTCACTCGGGAATATCCCAACGCAGCTCCTAGAAGAAACGTGTTTCTGACTCGCTGAATCTCAACATAGATTCAACTCTCTTAGGTGAACGAACGCACAGCAGAGCAGTTTCAAGGAAACGTTTCTCCTGAGTTTTAGACGAGGTTTCCGGCGGTTTAGTACGTATGCCGGCATTGGGCTGGAAATACCGGTATTGGGATTCTGCACAGAAAGGGTTTGCAATCCGCTGAATCCACACCTGAGTTTAGCTCTGTCAGTTTAATGCACACATTGACAACCATTCAGTTAGATAGCTCCGTTTTGGTTATAGAAGCAGATATTTCTCTGTACAGCCTATTGTCCCATTCACTCGGGAATATCCCAACACAGCTCCTAGAAGAAACGTGTTTCTGACTCGCTGAATCTCAACATAGATTCATCTCTCTTAGGTGAATGAACGCACAGCAGAGCAGTTTCAAGGAAACGTTTCTCCTGAGTTTTAGACGAATTTTCTTGAGGTTTAGTACGTATGCCGGCATTGGGATGGAAATACCGGTTTTGTGATTCTGCACAGAAAGGGTTTGCAAACCGCTGAATCCACACGTGAGTTTAACTCTGTCAGTTGAATGCACACATTGACAACCATTTTGTTAGACAGCTCCCTTTTGGTTTTAGAAGCAGATATTTCTCTGTACAGCCTATGGTCCCATTCACTCGGGAATATCCCAACGCAACTCCTAGAAGAAACGTGTTTCTGACTCGCTGAATCTCAACATACATTCAACTCACTTAGGTGAACGAACGCACAGCAGAGCAGTTTCAGGGAAACGTTTCTCCTGAGTTTTAGACGAAGTTTCCTGCGGTTTAGTACGTATGTCGGCATTGGGCTGGAAATACCGGTTTTGGGATTCTGCAAAGAAAGGGTTTGCCAACCGCTGAATCCACACGTGAGTTTAACTCTGTCAGTTGAATGCACATATTGACAGCCATTCAGTTATACAGCTCCGTTTTGGTTTTAGAAGCAGATATTTCTCTGTACATCCTATGGTCCCATTCACTCGGGAATATCCCAACACAGCTCCTAGAAGAAACATGTTTCTTACTCCCTGAATCTCAACATAGATTCATCTCTCTTCGGTGAACGAACGCACAGCAGAGCAGTTTCAAGGAAACGTTTCTCTTGAGTTTTAGACGAAGTTTCCTGATGTTTAGTACGTTTGCCGGCATTGGGATGGAAATACCGGATTTGTGATTCTGCACAGAAAGGGTTTGCAAACCGCTGAATCTACACGTGAGTTTAACTCCGTCAGTTGAATGCACACATTAACAACCATTTTGTTAGACAGCTCCGTTTTGGTTTTAGAAGCAGATATTTCGCTGTACAGCCTATGGTCCCATTCACTCGGGAATATCCCAACACACCTCCTAGAAGAAACGTGTTTCTGACTCGCTGAATCTCAACATAGATTCAACTCTCTTAGGTGAACTAACACACAGCAGAGCAGTTTCAAGGAAACCTTTCTCCTGAGTTTTAGACGAAGTTTCCTGCGGTTTAGAACGTATGCCGGCATTGGGCTGGAAATACCGGTTTTGGGTTTCTGCACAGAAAGGGTTTGCAAACCGCTGAATCCACACGTGAGTTTTACTCTGTCAGTTGAATGCACACATTGACAACCATTCAGTTAGATAGCTCCGTTTTGGTTTTAGAAGCAGATAGTTCTCTGTACAGCCTATGGTCCCATTCACTCGGGAATATCCCAACGCAGCTCCTAGAAGAAACGTGTATCTGACTCGCTGAATCTCAACATAGATTCAACTCTCTTAGGTGAACGAACGCACAGCAGAGCGGTTTCAAGGAAACGTTTCTCCAGAGTTTTAGACGAAGTTTCCTGCGGTTTAGTACGTATGCCGGCATTGGGCTGGAAATACCGGTTTTGGGATTCTGCAAAGAAAGGGTTTGCCAACCGCTGAATCCACACGTGAGTTTAACTCTGTCAGTTGAATGCACATATTGACAGCCATTCAGTTAGATAGCTCCGTTTTGGTTTTAGAAGCAGATATTTCGCTGTACAGCCTATGGTCCCATTCACTCGGGAATATCCCAACGCAGCTCCTAGAAGAAACGTGTTTCTGACTCGCTGAATCTCAACATAGATTCAACTCTCTTAGGTGAACGAACGCACAGCAGAGCAGTTTCAAGGAAACGTTTCTCCTGAGTTTTAGACGAGGTTTCCGGCGGTTTAGTACGTATGCCAGCATGGGGCTGGAAATACCGGTATTGGGATTCTGCAAAGAAAGGGTTTGCAAACCGCTGAATCCACACCTGAGTTTAGCTCTGTCAGTTGAATGCACACATTGACAACCATTCAGTTAGATAGCTCCGTTTTGGTTTTAGAAGCAGATATTTCTCTGTATAGCCTATGGTCCCATTCACTCGGGAATATCCCAACACAGCTCCTAGAAGAAACGTGTTTCTGACTCGCTGAATCTCAACATAGATTCATCTGTCTTAGGTGAACGAACGCACAGCAGAGCAGTTTCAAGGAAACGTTTCTCCTGAGTTTTAGACGAAGTTTCCTGATGTTTAGTACGTTTGCCGGCATTGGGATGGAAATACCGGTTTTGTGATTCTGCACAGAAAGGGTTTGCAAACCGCTGAATCTACACGTGAGTTTAACTCTGTCAGTTGAATGCACACATTGACAACCATTTTGTTAGACAGCTCCGTTTTGGTTTTAGAAGCAGATATTTCGCTGTACAGCCTATGGTCCCAATCACTCGGGAATATCCCAGCACACCTCCTAGAAGAAACGTGTTTCTGACTCGCTGAATCTCAACATAGATTCAACTGTCTTAGGTGAACTATCACACAGCAGAGCAGTTTCAAGGAAAACTTTCTCCTGAGTTTTAGACAAAGTTTCCTGCGGTTTAGGACGTGTGCCGGCATTGGGCTGGAAATACCGGTTTTGGGATTCTGCACAGAAACGGTTTGCAAACCGCTGAATTCACACGTGAGTTTAACTCTGTCAGTTGAATGCACACATTGACAACCATTCAGTTAGATAGCTCCGTTTTGGTTTTAGAAGCAGATATTTCTCTGTACAGACTATGGTCCCATTCACTCGGGAATATCCCAACAGAGCTCCTAGAAGTAACGTGTTTCTGACTCGCTGAATCTCAACATAGATTCAACTCTCTTAGGTGAACGAACGCACAGCAGAGTAGTTTCAAGGAAACGTTTCTCCTGAGTTTTAGACGAAGTTTCCTGAGGTTTAGTACGTATGCCGGCATTGGGATGGAAATACCGGTTTTGTGATTCTGCACAGAAAGGGTTTGCAAACCGCTGAATCCACACGTGAGTTTAACTCTGTCAGTTGAATGCACACATTGACAACCATTTTGTTAGACAGCTCCGTTTTGGTTTTAGAAGCAGATATTTCTCTGTACAGCCTATGGTTCCATTCACTCGGGAATATCCCAACGCAGCTCCTAGAAGAAACGTGTTTCTGACTCGCTGAATCTCAACATACATTCAACTCTCTTATGTGAACGAACGCACAGCAGAGCAGTTTCAAGGAAACGTTTCTCTTGAGTTTTAGACGAAGTTTCCTGTGGTTTAGTACGTATGCCAGCATTGGAATGGAAATATCGGTTTTGGGATTCTGCAAAGAAAGGGTTTGCCAACCGCTGAATCCACACGTGAGTTTAACTCTGTCAGTTGAATGCACACATTGACAGCCATTCAGTTAGATAGCTCCGTTTTGGTTTTAGAAGCAGATATTTCTCTGTACAGCCTATGGTCCCATTCACTCGGGAATATCCCAACGCAGCTCCTAGAAGAAACGTGTTTCTGACTCGCTGAATCTCAACATACATTCAACTCTCTTATGTGAACGAACGCACAGCAGAGCAGTTTCAAGGAAACGTTTCTCCTGAGTTTTAGACGAAGTTTCCTGCGGTTTAGTACGTATGTCGGCATTGGGCTGGAAATACCGGTTTTGGGATTCTGCAAAGAAAGGGTTTGCCAACCGCTGAATCCACACGTGAGTTTAACTCTGTCAGTTGAATGCACATATTGACAGCCATTCAGTTATACAGCTCCGTTTTGGTTTTAGAAGCAGATATTTCTCTGTACATCCTATGGTCCCATTCACTCGGGAATATCCCAACACAGCTCCTAGAAGAAACATGTTTCTGACTCCCTGAATCTCAACATAGATTCATATCTCTTCGGTGAACGAACGCACAGCAGAGCAGTTTCAAGGAAACGTTTCTCCTGAGTTTTAGACGAAGTTTCCTGATGTTTAGTACGTTTGCCGGCATTGGGATGGAAATACCGGTTTTGTGATTCTGCACAGAAAGGGTTTGCAAACCGCTGAATGTACACGTGAGTTTAACTCCGTCAGTTGAATGCACACATTAACAACCATTTTGTTAGACAGCTCCGTTTTGGTTTTAGAAGCAGATATTTCGCTGTACAGCCTATGGTCCCATTCACTCGGGAATATCCCAACACACCTCCTAGAAGAAACGTGTTTCTGACTCGCTGAATCTCAACATAGATTCAACTCTCTTAGGTGAACTAACACACAGCAGAGCAGTTTCAAGGAAACCTTTCTCCTGAGTTTTAGACGAAGTTTCCTGCGGTTTAGAACGTATGCCGGCATTGGGCTGGAAATACCGGTTTTGGGTTTCTGCACAGAAAGGGTTTGCAAACCGCTGAATCCACACGTGAGTTTTACTCTGTCAGTTGAATGCACACATTGACAACCATTCAGTTAGATAGCTCCGTTTTGGTTTTAGAAGCAGATAGTTCTCTGTACAGCCTATGGTCCCATTCACTCGGGAATATCCCAACGCAATTCCTAGAAGAAACGTGTATCTGACTCGCTGAATCTCAACATAGATTCAACTCTCTTAGGTGAACGAACGCACAGCAGAGCGGTTTCAAGGAAACGTTTCTCCAGAGTTTTAGACGAAGTTTCCTGCGGTTTAGTACGTATGCCGGCATTGGGCTGGAAATACCGGTTTTGGGATTCTGCAAAGAAAGGGTTTGCCAACCGCTGAATCCACACGTGAGTTTAACTCTGTCAGTTGAATGCACACATTGACAGCCATTCAGTTAGATAGCTCCGTTTTGGTTTTAGAAGCAGATATTTCGCTGTACAGCCTATGGTCCCATTCACTCGGGAATATCCCAACGCAGCTCCTAGAAGAAACGTGTTTCTGACTCGCTGAATCTCAACATAGATTCAACTCTCTTAGGTGAACGAACGCACAGCAGAGCAGTTTCAAGGAAACGTTTCTCCTGAGTTTTAGACGAGGTTTCCGGCGGTTTAGTACGTATGCCAGCATGGGGCTGGAAATACCGGTATTTGGATTCTGCACAGAAAGGGTTTGCAAACCGCTGAATCCACACCTGAGTTTAGCTCTGTCAGTTGAATGCACACATTGACAACCATTCAGTTAGATAGCTCCGTTTTGGTTTTAGAAGCAGATATTTCTCTGTACAGCCTATGGTCCCATTCACTCGGGAATATCCCAACACAGCTCCTAGAAGAAACGTGTTTCTGACTCGCTGAATTTCAACATAGATTCATCTCTCTTAGGTGAACGAACGCACAGCAGAGCAGTTTCAAGGAAACGTTTCTCCTGAGTTTTAGACGAAGTTTCCGGCGGTTTAGTACATATGCCGGCATTGGGCTGGAAATACCGGTATTGGGTTTCTGCACAGAAAGGGTTTGCCAACCGCTGAATCCACACCTGAGTTTAGCTCTGTCAGTTGAATGCACACATTGACAACCATTCAGTTAGATAGCTCCGTTTTGGTTTTAGAAGCAGATATTTCTCTGTACAGCCTATGGTCCCATTCACTCGGGAATATCCCAACACAGCTCCTAGAAGAAACGTGTTTTTGACTCGCTGAATCTCAACATAGATTCATCTGTCTTAGGTGAACGAACGCACAGCAGAGCAGTTTCAAGGAAACGTTTCTCCTTAGTTTTAGACGAAGTTTCTTGCGGTTTAGTACGTATGCCGGCATTGGGCTGGAAATACCGGTTTTGGGATTCTGCAAAGAAAGGGTTTGCCAACCGCTGAATCCACACGTGATTTTAACTCTGTCAGTTGAATGCACACATTGACAGCCATTCAGTTAGATAGCTCCGTTTTGTTTTTAGAAGCAGATATTTCTCTGTACAGCCTATGGTCCCATTCACTCGGGAATATCCCAACGCAGCTCCTAGAAGAAACGTGTTTATGACTCGCTGAATCTCAACATAGATTCAACTCTCTTAGGTGAACGAACGCACAGCAGAGCAGTTTCAAGGAAACGTTTCTCCTGAGTTTTAGACGAAGTTTCCGGCGGTTTAGTACGTATGCCGGCATTGGGCTGGAAATACCGGTATTGGGATTCTTCACAGAAAGGGTTTGCAAACCGCTGAATCCACACGTGAGTTTAACTCTGTCAGTTGAATGCACACATTGACAACCATTCAGTTAGATAGCTCCGTTTTGGTTTTAGAAGCAGATATTTCTCTGTATAGCCTATGGTCCCATTCACTCGGGAATATCCCAACACACCTCCTAGAAGAAACGTGTTTCTGACTCGCTGAATCTCAACATAGATTCAACTCTCTTAGGTGAACTAACACACAGCAGAGCAGTTTCAAGGAAACCTTTCTCCTGTGTTTTAGACGAAGTTTCCTGTGGTTTAGGACATATGCCGTCATTGGGCTGGAAATACCGGTTTTGGGATTCTGCACAGAAAGGGTTTGCAAACCGCTGAATCCACACGTGAGTTTTACTCTGTCAGTTGAATGCACACATTGACAACCATTCAGTTAGATAGCTCCGTTTTGGTTTTAGAAGCAGATATTTCTCTGTACAGCCTATGGTCCCATTCACTCGGGAATATCCCAACACAGCTCCTAGAAGAAACGTGTTTCTGACTCGCTGAATCTCAACGTAGATTTAACTCTCTTAGGTGAACGAACGCACAACAGAGCAGTTTCAAGGAAACGTTTCTCCTGAGTTTTAGACGAAGTTTCCTGCGGTTTAGTACATATGCCGGCATTGGGCTGGAAATACCGGTATTGGGATTCTGCAAAGAAAGGGTTTGCAAACCGCTGAATCCACACCTGAGTTTAGCTCTGTCAGTTGAATGCACACATTGACAACCATTCAGTTAGATAGCTCCGTTTTGGTTTTAGAAGCAGATATTTCTCTGTATAGCCTATGGTCCCATTCACTCGGGAATATCCCAACACAGCTCCTAGAAGAAACGTGTTTCTGACTCGCTGAATCTCAACATAGATTCATCTGTCTTAGGTGAACGAACGCACAGCAGAGCAGTTTCAAGGAAACGTTTCTCCTGAGTTTTAGACGAAGTTTCCTGATGTTTAGTACGTTTGCCGGCATTGGGATGGAAATACCGGTTTTGTGATTCTGCACAGAAAGGGTTTGCAAACCGCTGAATCTACACGTGAGTTTAACTCTGTCAGTTGAATGCACACATTGACAACCATTTTGTTAGACAGCTCCGTTTTGGTTTTAGAAGCAGATATTTCGCTGTACAGCCTATGGTCCCATTCACTCGGGAATATCCCAACACACCTCCTAGAAGAAACGTGTTTCTGACTCGCTGAATCTCAACATAGATTCAACTGTCTTAGGTGAACTATCAAACAGCAGAGCAGTTTCAAGGAAACCTTTCTCCTGAGTTTTAGACAAAGTTTCCTGCGGTTTAGGACGTGTGCCGGCATTGGGCTGGAAATACCGGTTTTGGGATTCTGCACAGAATGGGTTTGCAAACCGCTGAATCCACACGTGAGTTTTACTCTGTCAGTTGAATGCACACATTGACAACCATTCAGTTAGATAGCTCCGTTTTGGTTTTAGAAGCAGATAGTTCTCTGTACAGCCTATGGTCCCATTCACTCGGGAATATCCCAACGCAGCTCCTAGAAGAAACGTGTTTCTGACTCGCTGAATCTCAACATAGATTCAACTCTCTTAGGTGAACGAACGCACAGCAGAGCAGTTTCAAGGAAACGTTTCTCCTGAGTTTCAGACGAAGTTTCCTGCGGTTTAGTACGTATGCCGTCATTGGGCTGGAAATACCGGTTTTGGGAATTTGCAAAGAAAGGGTTTGCCAACCGCTGAATCCACACGTGAGTTTAACTCTGTCAGTTGAATGCACACATTGACCTCCATTCAGTTAGATAGCTCCGTTTTGGTTTTAGAAGCAGATATTTCTCTGTACAGCCTATTGTCCCATTCACTCGGGAATATCCCAACACAGCTCCTAGAAGAAACGTGTTTCTGACTCGCTGAATCTCAACATAGATTCAACTCTCTTAGGTGAACGAACGCACAGCAGAGCAGTTTCAAGGAAACGTTTCTCCTGCGTTTTAGACGAAGTTTCCTGCGGTTTAGTACGTATGCCGTCATTGGGCTGGAAATACCGGTTTTGGGATTCTGCAAAGAAAGGGTTTGCCAACCGCTGAATCCACACGTGAGTTTAACTCTGTCAGTTGAATGCACACATTTACAGCCATTCAGTTAGATAGCTCCGTTTTGGTTTTAGAAGCAGATATTTCTCTATACAGCCTATGGTCCCATTCACTTGGGAATATCCCAACGCAGCTCCTAGAAGAAACGTGTTTCTGACTCGCTGAATCTCAACATAGATTCAACTCTCTTAGGTGAACGAACGCACAGCAGAGCAGTTTCAAGGAAACGTTTCTCCTGAGTTTTAGACGAAGTTTCCTGCGGTTTAGTACATATGCCAGCATTGGGCTGGAAATACCGGTTTTGGGATTCTGCAAAGAAAGGGTTTGCCAACCGCTGAATCCACACGTGAGTTTAACTGTGTCAGTTGAATGCACACATTGACAGCCATTCAGTTAGATAGCTCCGTTTTGGTTTTAGAAGCAGATATTTGTCTGTACAGCCTATGGTCCCATTCACTCGGGAATATCCCAACGCAGCTCCTAGAAGGAACGTGTTTATGACTCGCTGAATCTCAACATAGATTCAACTCTCTTAGGTGAACGAACGCACAGCAGAGCAGTTTCAAGGAAACGTTTCTCCTGAGTTTTAGACGAAGTTTCCGGTGGTTTAGAACGTATGCCGGCATTGGGCTGGAAATACCGGTATTGGGATTCTGCACAGAAAGGGTTTGCAAACCGCTGAATTCACACGTGAGTTTAACTCTGTCAGTTGAATGCACACATTGACAGACATTCAGTTAGATAGCTCGGTTTTGGTTTTAGAAGCAGATATTTCTCTGTATAGCCTATGGTCCCATTCACTCGGTAATATCCCAACACACCTCCTAGAAGAAACGTGTTTCTGACTCGCTGAATCTCAACATAGATTCAACTCTCTTAGGTGAACTAACACACAGCAGAGCAGTTTCAAGGAAACCTTTCTCCTGAGGTTTAGACGAAGTTTCCTGCGGTTTAGGACGTATGCCGGCATTGGGCTGGAAATACCGGTTTTGGGATTCTGCACAGAAAGGGTTTGCAAACCGCTGAATCCACACGTGAGTTTAACTCTGTCAGTTGAATGCACACATTGACAACCATTCAGTTAGATAGCTCCGTTTTGGTTTTAGAAGCAGATATTTCTCTGTACAGCCTATGGTCCCATTCACTCGGGAATATCCCAACACAGCTCCTAGAAGAAACGTGTTTCTGACTCGCTGAATCTCAACATAGATTCAACTCTCTTAGGTGAACGAACGCACAGCAGAGCAGTTTCAAGGAAACGTTTCTCCTGAGTTTTAGACGAAGGTTCCTGATGTTTAGTACGTTTGCCGGCATTGGGATGGAAATACCGGTTTTGTGATTCTGCACAGAAAGGGTTTGCAAACCGCTGAATCTACACGTGAGTTTAACTCTGTCAGTTGAATGCACACATTGACAACAATTTTGTTCGACAGCTCCGTTTTGGTATTAGAAGCAGATAGTTCTCTGTACAGCCTATGGTCCCATTCACTCGGGAATATCCCAACACACCTCCTTGAAGAAACGTGTTTCTGACTCGCTGAATCTCAACATAGATTCAACTCTCTTAGGTGAACTAACACACAGCAGAGCAGTTTCAAGGAAACCTTTCTCCTGAGTTTTAGACGAAGTTTCCTGCGGTTTAGGACGTATGCCGGCATTGGGCTGGAAATACCGGTTTTGGGATTCTGCACAGAAAGGGTTTGCAAACCGCTGAATCCACACGTGAGTTTTACTCTGTCAGTTGAAAGCACACATTGACAACCATTCAGTTAGATAGCTCCGTTTTGGTTTTAGAAGCAGCTATTTCTCTGTACAGCCTATTGTCCCATTCACTCGGGAATATCCCAACACAGCTCCTGGAAGAAACGTGTTTCTAACTTGCTGAATCTCAACATAGATTCAACTCTCTTAGGTGAACGAACGCACAGCCAAGCAGTTTAAAGGAAACGTTTCTCCTGAGTTTTAGACGAAGTTTCCTGAGGTTTAGTACGTATGCCGGCATTGGGATGGAAATACCGGTTTTGTGATTCTGCACAGAAAGCGTTTGCAAACCGCTGAATCCACACGTGAGTTTAACTCTGTCAGTTGAATGCACACATTGACAACCATTTTGTTAGACAGCTCCGTTTTGGTTTTAGAATCATATATTTCTCTGTACAGCCTATGGTCCCATTCACTCGGGAATATCCCAACGCAGCTCCTAGAAGAAACGTGTTTCTGACTCGCTGAATCTCAACATACATTCAACTCTCTTAGGTGAACGAACGCACAGCAGAGCAGTTTCAAGGAAACGTTTCTCCTGAGTTTTAGACGAAGTTTCCGGCGGTTTAGTACGTATGCCGGCATTGGGATGGAAATACCGGTTTTGGGATTCTGCAAAGAAAGGGTTTGCCAACCGCTGAATCCACACGTGAGTTTAACTCTGTCAGTTGAATGCACACATTGACAGCCATTCAGTTAGATAGCTCTGTTTTGGTTTTAGATGCAGATATTTCTCTGTACAGCCTATGGTCCCATTCACTCGGGAATATCCCAACACAGCTCCTAGAAGAAACGTGTTTCTGACTCGCTGAATCTCAAGATAGATTCAACTCTCTTAGGTCAACGAACGCACAGCAGAGCAGTTTCAAGGAAACGTTTCTCCTGCGTTTTAGACGAAGTTTCCTGCGGTTTAGTACATATGCCGGCATTGGGCTGGAAATACCGGTTTTGGGATTCTGCAAAGAAAGGGTTTGCCAACCGCTGAATCCACACGTGAGTTTAACTCTGTCAGTTGAATGCACACATTGACAGCCATTCAGTTAGATAGCTCCGTTTTGGTTTTAGAAGCAGATATTTCTCTGTACAGCCTATGGTCCCATTCACTCGGGAATATCCCAACACACCTCCTTGAAGAAACGTGTTTCTGACTCGCTGAATCTCAACATAGATTCAACTCTCTTAGGTGAACTAACACACAGCAGAGCAGTTTCAAGGAAACCTTTCTCCTGAGTTTTAGACGAAGTTTCCTGCGGTTTAGGACGTATGCCGGCATTGGGCTGGAAATACCGGTTTTGGGATTCTGCACAGAAAGGGTTTGCAAACCGCTGAATCCACACGTGAGTTTTACTCTGTCAGTTGAATGCACACATTGACAACCATTCAGTTAGATAGCTCCGTTTTGGTTTTAGAAGCAGCTATTTCTCTGTACAGCCTATTGTCCCATTCACTCGGGAATATCCCAACACAGCTCCTGGAAGAAACGTGTTTCTAACTTGCTGAATCTCAACATAGATTCAACTCTCTTAGGTGAACGAACGCACAGCCAAGCAGTTTAAAGGAAACGTTTCTCCTGAGTTTTAGACGAAGTTTCCTGAGGTTTAGTACGTATGCCGGCATTGGGATGGAAATACCGGTTTTGTGATTCTGCACAGAAAGGGTTTGCAAACCGCTGAATCCACACGTGAGTTTAACTCTGTCAGTTGAATGCACACATTGCCAGCCATTCAGTTAGATAGCTCCGTTTTGGTTTTAGAAGCAGATATTTCTCTGTACAGCCTATGGTCCCATTCACTCGGGAATATCCCAACACAGCTCCTAGAAGAAACGTGTTTCTGACTCGCTGAATCTCAACGTAGATTTAACTCTCTTAGGTGAACGAACGCACAACAGAGCAGTTTCAAGGAAACGTTTCTCCTGAGTTTTAGACGCAGTTTCCTGCGGTTTAGTACATATGCCGGCATTGGGCTGGAAATACCGGTATTGGGATTCTGCAAAGAAAGGGTTTGCAAACCGCTGAATCCACACCTGAGTTTAGCTCTGTCAGTTGAATGCACACATTGACAACCATTCAGTTAGATAGCTCCGTTTTGGTTTTAGAAGCAGATATTTCTCTGTATAGCCTATGGTCCCATTCACTCGGGAATATCCCAACACAGCTCCTAGAAGAAACGTGTTTCTGACTCGCTGAATCTCAACATAGATTCATCTGTCTTAGGTGAACGAACGCACAGCAGAGCAGTTTCAAGGAAACGTTTCTCCTGAGTTTTAGACGAAGTTTCCTGATGTTTAGTACGTTTGCCGGCATTGGGATGGAAATACCGGTTTTGTGATTCTGCACAGAAAGGGTTTGCAAACCGCTGAATCTACACGTGAGTTTAACTCTGTCAGTTGAATGCACACATTGACAACCATTTTGTTAGACAGCTCCGTTTTGGTTTTAGAAGCAGATATTTCGCTGTACAGCCTATGGTCCCATTCACTCGGGAATATCCCAACACACCTCCTAGAAGAAAC
The DNA here is from genome assembly GCF_030222135.1 of Aotus nancymaae. Taxonomy (NCBI): domain Eukaryota; kingdom Metazoa; phylum Chordata; class Mammalia; order Primates; family Aotidae; genus Aotus; species Aotus nancymaae. The sequence goes on from NW_026988565.1 coordinate 2,161,931, forward strand.
GTGTTTCTGACTCGCTGAATCTCAACATAGATTCAACTGTCTTAGGTGAACTATCAAACAGCAGAGCAGTTTCAAGGAAACCTTTCTCCTGAGTTTTAGACAAAGTTTCCTGCGGTTTAGGACGTGTGCCGGCATTGGGCTGGAAATACCGGTTTTGGGATTCTGCACAGAATGGGTTTGCAAACCGCTGAATCCACACGTGAGTTTTACTCTGTCAGTTGAATGCACACATTGACAACCATTCAGTTAGATAGCTCCGTTTTGGTTTTAGAAGCAGATAGTTCTCTGTACAGCCTATGGTCCCATTCACTCGGGAATATCCCAACGCAGCTCCTAGAAGAAACGTGTTTCTGACTCGCTGAATCTCAACATAGATTCAACTCTCTTAGGTGAACGAACGCACAGCAGAGCAGTTTCAAGGAAACGTTTCTCCTGAGTTTCAGACGAAGTTTCCTGCGGTTTAGTACGTATGCCGTCATTGGGCTGGAAATACCGGTTTTGGGAATTTGCAAAGAAAGGGTTTGCCAACCGCTGAATCCACACGTGAGTTTAACTCTGTCAGTTGAATGCACACATTGACCTCCATTCAGTTAGATAGCTCCGTTTTGGTTTTAGAAGCAGATATTTCTCTGTACAGCCTATTGTCCCATTCACTCGGGAATATCCCAACACAGCTCCTAGAAGAAACGTGTTTCTGACTCGCTGAATCTCAACATAGATTCAACTCTCTTAGGTGAACGAACGCACAGCAGAGCAGTTTCAAGGAAACGTTTCTCCTGCGTTTTAGACGAAGTTTCCTGCGGTTTAGTACGTATGCCGTCATTGGGCTGGAAATACCGGTTTTGGGATTCTGCAAAGAAAGGGTTTGCCAACCGCTGAATCCACACGTGAGTTTAACTCTGTCAGTTGAATGCACACATTTACAGCCATTCAGTTAGATAGCTCCGTTTTGGTTTTAGAAGCAGATATTTCTCTATACAGCCTATGGTCCCATTCACTTGGGAATATCCCAACGCAGCTCCTAGAAGAAACGTGTTTCTGACTCGCTGAATCTCAACATAGATTCAACTCTCTTAGGTGAACGAACGCACAGCAGAGCAGTTTCAAGGAAACGTTTCTCCTGAGTTTTAGACGAAGTTTCCTGCGGTTTAGTACATATGCCAGCATTGGGCTGGAAATACCGGTTTTGGGATTCTGCAAAGAAAGGGTTTGCCAACCGCTGAATCCACACGTGAGTTTAACTGTGTCAGTTGAATGCACACATTGACAGCCATTCAGTTAGATAGCTCCGTTTTGGTTTTAGAAGCAGATATTTGTCTGTACAGCCTATGGTCCCATTCACTCGGGAATATCCCAACGCAGCTCCTAGAAGGAACGTGTTTATGACTCGCTGAATCTCAACATAGATTCAACTCTCTTAGGTGAACGAACGCACAGCAGAGCAGTTTCAAGGAAACGTTTCTCCTGAGTTTTAGACGAAGTTTCCGGTGGTTTAGAACGTATGCCGGCATTGGGCTGGAAATACCGGTATTGGGATTCTGCACAGAAAGGGTTTGCAAACCGCTGAATTCACACGTGAGTTTAACTCTGTCAGTTGAATGCACACATTGACAGACATTCAGTTAGATAGCTCGGTTTTGGTTTTAGAAGCAGATATTTCTCTGTATAGCCTATGGTCCCATTCACTCGGTAATATCCCAACACACCTCCTAGAAGAAACGTGTTTCTGACTCGCTGAATCTCAACATAGATTCAACTCTCTTAGGTGAACTAACACACAGCAGAGCAGTTTCAAGGAAACCTTTCTCCTGAGGTTTAGACGAAGTTTCCTGCGGTTTAGGACGTATGCCGGCATTGGGCTGGAAATACCGGTTTTGGGATTCTGCACAGAAAGGGTTTGCAAACCGCTGAATCCACACGTGAGTTTAACTCTGTCAGTTGAATGCACACATTGACAACCATTCAGTTAGATAGCTCCGTTTTGGTTTTAGAAGCAGATATTTCTCTGTACAGCCTATGGTCCCATTCACTCGGGAATATCCCAACACAGCTCCTAGAAGAAACGTGTTTCTGACTCGCTGAATCTCAACATAGATTCAACTCTCTTAGGTGAACGAACGCACAGCAGAGCAGTTTCAAGGAAACGTTTCTCCTGAGTTTTAGACGAAGGTTCCTGATGTTTAGTACGTTTGCCGGCATTGGGATGGAAATACCGGTTTTGTGATTCTGCACAGAAAGGGTTTGCAAACCGCTGAATCTACACGTGAGTTTAACTCTGTCAGTTGAATGCACACATTGACAACAATTTTGTTCGACAGCTCCGTTTTGGTATTAGAAGCAGATAGTTCTCTGTACAGCCTATGGTCCCATTCACTCGGGAATATCCCAACACACCTCCTTGAAGAAACGTGTTTCTGACTCGCTGAATCTCAACATAGATTCAACTCTCTTAGGTGAACTAACACACAGCAGAGCAGTTTCAAGGAAACCTTTCTCCTGAGTTTTAGACGAAGTTTCCTGCGGTTTAGGACGTATGCCGGCATTGGGCTGGAAATACCGGTTTTGGGATTCTGCACAGAAAGGGTTTGCAAACCGCTGAATCCACACGTGAGTTTTACTCTGTCAGTTGAAAGCACACATTGACAACCATTCAGTTAGATAGCTCCGTTTTGGTTTTAGAAGCAGCTATTTCTCTGTACAGCCTATTGTCCCATTCACTCGGGAATATCCCAACACAGCTCCTGGAAGAAACGTGTTTCTAACTTGCTGAATCTCAACATAGATTCAACTCTCTTAGGTGAACGAACGCACAGCCAAGCAGTTTAAAGGAAACGTTTCTCCTGAGTTTTAGACGAAGTTTCCTGAGGTTTAGTACGTATGCCGGCATTGGGATGGAAATACCGGTTTTGTGATTCTGCACAGAAAGGGTTTGCAAACCGCTGAATCCACACGTGAGTTTAACTCTGTCAGTTGAATGCACACATTGACAACCATTTTGTTAGACAGCTCCGTTTTGGTTTTAGAATCATATATTTCTCTGTACAGCCTATGGTCCCATTCACTCGGGAATATCCCAACGCAGCTCCTAGAAGAAACGTGTTTCTGACTCGCTGAATCTCAACATACATTCAACTCTCTTAGGTGAACGAACGCACAGCAGAGCAGTTTCAAGGAAACGTTTCTCCTGAGTTTTAGACGAAGTTTCCGGCGGTTTAGTACGTATGCCGGCATTGGGATGGAAATACCGGTTTTGGGATTCTGCAAAGAAAGGGTTTGCCAACCGCTGAATCCACACGTGAGTTTAACTCTGTCAGTTGAATGCACACATTGACAGCCATTCAGTTAGATAGCTCTGTTTTGGTTTTAGATGCAGATATTTCTCTGTACAGCCTATGGTCCCATTCACTCGGGAATATCCCAACACAGCTCCTAGAAGAAACGTGTTTCTGACTCGCTGAATCTCAAGATAGATTCAACTCTCTTAGGTCAACGAACGCACAGCAGAGCAGTTTCAAGGAAACGTTTCTCCTGCGTTTTAGACGAAGTTTCCTGCGGTTTAGTACGTATGCCGTCATTGGGCTGGAAATACCGGTTTTGGGATTCTGCAAAGAAAGGGTTTGCCAACCGCTGAATCCACACGTGAGTTTACTCTGTCAGTTGAATGCACACATTCACAGCCATTCAGTTAGATAGCTCCGTTTTGGTTTTAGAAGCAGATATTTCTCTATACAGCCTATGGTCCCATTCACTTGGGAATATCCCAACGCAGCTCCTAGAAGAAACGTGTTTCTGACTCGCTGAATCTCAACATAGATTCAACTCTCTTAGGTGAACGAACGCACAGCAGAGCAGTTTCAAGGAAACGTTTCTCCTGAGTTTTAGACGAAGTTTCCTGCGGTTTAGTACATATGCCGGCATTGGGCTGGAAATACCGGTTTTGGGATTCTGCAAAGAAAGGGTTTGCCAACCGCTGAATCCACACGTGAGTTTAACTCTGTCAGTTGAATGCACACATTGACAGCCATTCAGTTAGATAGCTCCGTTTTGGTTTTAGAAGCAGATATTTCTCTGTACAGCCTATGGTCCCATTCACTCGGGAATATCCCAACACACCTCCTTGAAGAAACGTGTTTCTGACTCGCTGAATCTCAACATAGATTCAACTCTCTTAGGTGAACTAACACACAGCAGAGCAGTTTCAAGGAAACCTTTCTCCTGAGTTTTAGACGAAGTTTCCTGCGGTTTAGGACGTATGCCGGCATTGGGCTGGAAATACCGGTTTTGGGATTCTGCACAGAAAGGGTTTGCAAACCGCTGAATCCACACGTGAGTTTTACTCTGTCAGTTGAATGCACACATTGACAACCATTCAGTTAGATAGCTCCGTTTTGGTTTTAGAAGCAGCTATTTCTCTGTACAGCCTATTGTCCCATTCACTCGGGAATATCCCAACACAGCTCCTGGAAGAAACGTGTTTCTAACTTGCTGAATCTCAACATAGATTCAACTCTCTTAGGTGAACGAACGCACAGCCAAGCAGTTTAAAGGAAACGTTTCTCCTGAGTTTTAGACGAAGTTTCCTGAGGTTTAGTACGTATGCCGGCATTGGGATGGAAATACCGGTTTTGTGATTCTGCACAGAAAGGGTTTGCAAACCGCTGAATCCACACGTGAGTTTAACTCTGTCAGTTGAATGCACACATTGACAGCCATTCAGTTAGATAGCTCCGTTTTGGTTTTAGAAGCAGATATTTCTCTGTACAGCCTATGGTCCCATTCACTCGGGAATATCCCAACACAGCTCCTAGAAGAAACGTGTTTCTGACTCGCTGAATCTCAACGTAGATTTAACTCTCTTAGGTGAACGAACGCACAACAGAGCAGTTTCAAGGAAACGTTTCTCCTGAGTTTTAGACGAAGTTTCCTGCGGTTTAGTACATATGCCGGCATTGGGCTGGAAATACCGGTATTGGGATTCTGCAAAGAAAGGGTTTGCAAACCGCTGAATCCACACCTGAGTTTAGCTCTGTCAGTTGAATGCACACATTGACAACCATTCAGTTAGATGGCTCCGTTTTGGTTTTAGAAGCAGATATTTCTCTGTATAGCCTATGGTCCCATTCACTCGGGAATATCCCAACACAGCTCCTAGAAGAAACGTGTTTCTGACTCGCTGAATCTCAACATAGATTCATCTGTCTTAGGTGAACGAACGCACAGCAGAGCAGTTTCAAGGAAACGTTTCTCCTGAGTTTTAGACGAAGTTTCCTGATGTTTAGTACGTTTGCCGGCATTGGGATGGAAATACCGGTTTTGTGATTCTGCACAGAAAGGGTTTGCAAACCGCTGAATCTACACGTGAGTTTAACTCTGTCAGTTGAATGCACACATTGACAACCATTTTGTTAGACAGCTCCGTTTTGGTTTTAGAAGCAGATATTTCGCTGTACAGCCTATGGTCCCATTCACTCGGGAATATCCCAACACACCTCCTAGAAGAAACGTGTTTCTGACTCGCTGAATCTCAACATAGATTCAACTGTCTTAGGTGAACTATCAAACAGCAGAGCAGTTTCAAGGAAACCTTTCTCCTGAGTTTTAGACAAAGTTTCCTGCGGTTTAGGACGTGTGCCGGCATTGGGCTGGAAATACCGGTTTTGGGATTCTGCACAGAATGGGTTTGCAAACCGCTGAATCCACACGTGAGTTTTACTCTGTCAGTTGAATGCACACATTGACAACCATTCAGTTAGATAGCTCCGTTTTGGTTTTAGAAGCAGATAGTTCTCTGTACAGCCTATGGTCCCATTCACTCGGGAATATCCCAACGCAGCTCCTAGAAGAAACGTGTTTCTGACTCGCTGAATCTCAACATAGATTCAACTCTCTTAGGTGAACGAACGCACAGCAGAGCAGTTTCAAGGAAACGTTTCTCCTGAGTTTCAGACGAAGTTTCCTGCGGTTTAGTACGTATGCCGTCATTGGGCTGGAAATACCGGTTTTGGGAATTTGCAAAGAAAGGGTTTGCCAACCGCTGAATCCACACGTGAGTTTAACTCTGTCAGTTGAATGCACACATTGACCTCCATTCAGTTAGATAGCTCCGTTTTGGTTTTAGAAGCAGATATTTCTCTGTACAGCCTATTGTCCCATTCACTCGGGAATATCCCAACACAGCTCCTAGAAGAAACGTGTTTCTGACTCGCTGAATCTCAACATAGATTCAACTCTCTTAGGTGAACGAACGCACAGCAGACCAGTTTCAAGGAAACGTTTCTCCTGCGTTTTAGACGAAGTTTCCTGCGGTTTAGTACGTATGCCGTCATTGGGCTGGAAATACCGGTTTTGGGATTCTGCAAAGAAAGGGTTTGCCAACCGCTGAATCCACACGTGAGTTTAACTCTGTCAGTTGAATGCACACATTTACAGCCATTCAGTTAGATAGCTCCGTTTTGGTTTTAGAAGCAGATATTTCTCTATACAGCCTATGGTCCCATTCACTTGGGAATATCCCAACGCAGCTCCTAGAAGAAACGTGTTTCTGACTCGCTGAATCTCAACATAGATTCAACTCTCTTAGGTGAACGAACGCACAGCAGAGCAGTTTCAAGGAAACGTTTCTCCTGAGTTTTAGACGAAGTTTCCTGCGGTTTAGTACATATGCCAGCATTGGGCTGGAAATACCGGTTTTGGGATTCTGCAAAGAAAGGGTTTGCCAACCGCTGAATCCACACGTGAGTTTAACTGTGTCAGTTGAATGCACACATTGACAGCCATTCAGTTAGATAGCTCCGTTTTGGTTTTAGAAGCAGATATTTGTCTGTACAGCCTATGGTCCCATTCACTCGGGAATATCCCAACGCAGCTCCTAGAAGGAACGTGTTTATGACTCGCTGAATCTCAACATAGATTCAACTCTCTTAGGTGAACGAACGCACAGCAGAGCAGTTTCAAGGAAACGTTTCTCCTGAGTTTTAGACGAAGTTTCCGGTGGTTTAGAACGTATGCCGGCATTGGGCTGGAAATACCGGTATTGGGATTCTGCACAGAAAGGGTTTGCAAACCGCTGAATTCACACGTGAGTTTAACTCTGTCAGTTGAATGCACACATTGACAGACATTCAGTTAGATAGCTCGGTTTTGGTTTTAGAAGCAGATATTTCTCTGTATAGCCTATGGTCCCATTCACTCGGTAATATCCCAACACACCTCCTAGAAGAAACGTGTTTCTGACTCGCTGAATCTCAACATAGATTCAACTCTCTTAGGTGAACTAACACACAGCAGAGCAGTTTCAAGGAAACCTTTCTCCTGAGGTTTAGACGAAGTTTCCTGCGGTTTAGGACGTATGCCGGCATTGGGCTGGAAATACCGGTTTTGGGATTCTGCACAGAAAGGGTTTGCAAACCGCTGAATCCACACGTGAGTTTAACTCTGTCAGTTGAATGCACACATTGACAACCATTCAGTTAGATAGCTCCGTTTTGGTTTTAGAAGCAGATATTTCTCTGTACAGCCTATGGTCCCATTCACTCGGGAATATCCCAACACAGCTCCTAGAAGAAACGTGTTTCTGACTCGCTGAATCTCAACATAGATTCAACTCTCTTAGGTGAACGAACGCACAGCAGAGCAGTTTCAAGGAAACGTTTCTCCTGAGTTTTAGACGAAGGTTCCTGATGTTTAGTACGTTTGCCGGCATTGGGATGGAAATACCGGTTTTGTGATTCTGCACAGAAAGGGTTTGCAAACCGCTGAATCTACACGTGAGTTTAACTCTGTCAGTTGAATGCACACATTGACAACAATTTTGTTCGACAGCTCCGTTTTGGTATTAGAAGCAGATAGTTCTCTGTACAGCCTATGGTCCCATTCACTCGGGAATATCCCAACACACCTCCTTGAAGAAACGTGTTTCTGACTCGCTGAATCTCAACATAGATTCAACTCTCTTAGGTGAACTAACACACAGCAGAGCAGTTTCAAGGAAACCTTTCTCCTGAGTTTTAGACGAAGTTTCCTGCGGTTTAGGACGTATGCCGGCATTGGGCTGGAAATACCGGTTTTGGGATTCTGCACAGAAAGGGTTTGCAAACCGCTGAATCCACACGTGAGTTTTACTCTGTCAGTTGAAAGCACACATTGACAACCATTCAGTTAGATAGCTCCGTTTTGGTTTTAGAAGCAGCTATTTCTCTGTACAGCCTATTGTCCCATTCACTCGGGAATATCCCAACACAGCTCCTGGAAGAAACGTGTTTCTAACTTGCTGAATCTCAACATAGATTCAACTCTCTTAGGTGAACGAACGCACAGCCAAGCAGTTTAAAGGAAACGTTTCTCCTGAGTTTTAGACGAAGTTTCCTGAGGTTTAGTACGTATGCCGGCATTGGGATGGAAATACCGGTTTTGTGATTCTGCACAGAAAGGGTTTGCAAACCGCTGAATCCACACGTGAGTTTAACTCTGTCAGTTGAATGCACACATTGACAGCCATTCAGTTAGATAGCTCCGTTTTGGTTTTAGAAGCAGATATTTCTCTGTACAGCCTATGGTCCCATTCACTCGGGAATATCCCAACACAGCTCCTAGAAGAAACGTGTTTCTGACTCGCTGAATCTCAACGTAGATTTAACTCTCTTAGGTGAACGAACGCACAACAGAGCAGTTTCAAGGAAACGTTTCTCCTGAGTTTTAGACGAAGTTTCCTGCGGTTTAGTACATATGCCGGCATTGGGCTGGAAATACCGGTATTGGGATTCTGCAAAGAAAGGGTTTGCAAACCGCTGAATCCACACCTGAGTTTAGCTCTGTCAGTTGAATGCACACATTGACAACCATTCAGTTAGATGGCTCCGTTTTGGTTTTAGAAGCAGATATTTCTCTGTATAGCCTATGGTCCCATTCACTCGGGAATATCCCAACACAGCTCCTAGAAGAAACGTGTTTCTGACTCGCTGAATCTCAACATAGATTCATCTGTCTTAGGTGAACGAACGCACAGCAGAGCAGTTTCAAGGAAACGTTTCTCCTGAGTTTTAGACGAAGTTTCCTGATGTTTAGTACGTTTGCCGGCATTGGGATGGAAATACCGGTTTTGTGATTCTGCACAGAAAGGGTTTGCAAACCGCTGAATCTACACGTGAGTTTAACTCTGTCAGTTGAATGCACACATTGACAACCATTTTGTTAGACAGCTCCGTTTTGGTTTTAGAAGCAGATATTTCGCTGTACAGCCTATGGTCCCATTCACTCGGGAATATCCCAACACACCTCCTAGAAGAAACGTGTTTCTGACTCGCTGAATCTCAACATAGATTCAACTGTCTTAGGTGAACTATCAAACAGCAGAGCAGTTTCAAGGAAACCTTTCTCCTGAGTTTTAGACAAAGTTTCCTGCGGTTTAGGACGTGTGCCGGCATTGGGCTGGAAATACCGGTTTTGGGATTCTGCACAGAATGGGTTTGCAAACCGCTGAATCCACACGTGAGTTTTACTCTGTCAGTTGAATGCACACATTGACAACCATTCAGTTAGATAGCTCCGTTTTGGTTTTAGAAGCAGATAGTTCTCTGTACAGCCTATGGTCCCATTCACTCGGGAATATCCCAACGCAGCTCCTAGAAGAAACGTGTTTCTGACTCGCTGAATCTCAACATAGATTCAACTCTCTTAGGTGAACGAACGCACAGCAGAGCAGTTTCAAGGAAACGTTTCTCCTGAGTTTCAGACGAAGTTTCCTGCGGTTTAGTACGTATGCCGTCATTGGGCTGGAAATACCGGTTTTGGGAATTTGCAAAGAAAGGGTTTGCCAACCGCTGAATCCACACGTGAGTTTAACTCTGTCAGTTGAATGCACACATTGACCTCCATTCAGTTAGATAGCTCCGTTTTGGTTTTAGAAGCAGATATTTCTCTGTACAGCCTATTGTCCCATTCACTCGGGAATATCCCAACACAGCTCCTAGAAGAAACGTGTTTCTGACTCGCTGAATCTCAACATAGATTCAACTCTCTTAGGTGAACGAACGCACAGCAGAGCAGTTTCAAGGAAACGTTTCTCCTGCGTTTTAGACGAAGTTTCCTGCGGTTTAGTACGTATGCCGTCATTGGGCTGGAAATACCGGTTTTGGGATTCTGCAAAGAAAGGGTTTGCCAACCGCTGAATCCACACGTGAGTTTAACTCTGTCAGTTGAATGCACACATTTACAGCCATTCAGTTAGATAGCTCCGTTTTGGTTTTAGAAGCAGATATTTCTCTATACAGCCTATGGTCCCATTCACTTGGGAATATCCCAACGCAGCTCCTAGAAGAAACGTGTTTCTGACTCGCTGAATCTCAACATAGATTCAACTCTCTTAGGTGAACGAACGCACAGCAGAGCAGTTTCAAGGAAACGTTTCTCCTGAGTTTTAGACGAAGTTTCCTGCGGTTTAGTACATATGCCAGCATTGGGCTGGAAATACCGGTTTTGGGATTCTGCAAAGAAAGGGTTTGCCAACCGCTGAATCCACACGTGAGTTTAACTGTGTCAGTTGAATGCACACATTGACAGCCATTCAGTTAGATAGCTCCGTTTTGGTTTTAGAAGCAGATATTTGTCTGTACAGCCTATGGTCCCATTCACTCGGGAATATCCCAACGCAGCTCCTAGAAGGAACGTGTTTATGACTCGCTGAATCTCAACATAGATTCAACTCTCTTAGGTGAACGAACGCACAGCAGAGCAGTTTCAAGGAAACGTTTCTCCTGAGTTTTAGACGAAGTTTCCGGTGGTTTAGAACGTATGCCGGCATTGGGCTGGAAATACCGGTATTGGGATTCTGCACAGAAAGGGTTTGCAAACCGCTGAATTCACACGTGAGTTTAACTCTGTCAGTTGAATGCACACATTGACAGACATTCAGTTAGATAGCTCGGTTTTGGTTTTAGAAGCAGATATTTCTCTGTATAGCCTATGGTCCCATTCACTCGGTAATATCCCAACACACCTCCTAGAAGAAACGTGTTTCTGACTCGCTGAATCTCAACATAGATTCAACTCTCTTAGGTGAACTAACACACAGCAGAGCAGTTTCAAGGAAACCTTTCTCCTGAGGTTTAGACGAAGTTTCCTGCGGTTTAGGACGTATGCCGGCATTGGGCTGGAAATACCGGTTTTGGGATTCTGCACAGAAAGGGTTTGCAAACCGCTGAATCCACACGTGAGTTTAACTCTGTCAGTTGAATGCACACATTGACAACCATTCAGTTAGATAGCTCCGTTTTGGTTTTAGAAGCAGATATTTCTCTGTACAGCCTATGGTCCCATTCACTCGGGAATATCCCAACACAGCTCCTAGAAGAAACGTGTTTCTGACTCGCTGAATCTCAACATAGATTCAACTCTCTTAGGTGAACGAACGCACAGCAGAGCAGTTTCAAGGAAACGTTTCTCCTGAGTTTTAGACGAAGGTTCCTGATGTTTAGTACGTTTGCCGGCATTGGGATGGAAATACCGGTTTTGTGATTCTGCACAGAAAGGGTTTGCAAACCGCTGAATCTACACGTGAGTTTAACTCTGTCAGTTGAATGCACACATTGACAACAATTTTGTTCGACAGCTCCGTTTTGGTATTAGAAGCAGATAGTTCTCTGTACAGCCTATGGTCCCATTCACTCGGGAATATCCCAACACACCTCCTTGAAGAAACGTGTTTCTGACTCGCTGAATCTCAACATAGATTCAACTCTCTTAGGTGAACTAACACACAGCAGAGCAGTTTCAAGGAAACCTTTCTCCTGAGTTTTAGACGAAGTTTCCTGCGGTTTAGGACGTATGCCGGCATTGGGCTGGAAATACCGGTTTTGGGATTCTGCACAGAAAGGGTTTGCAAACCGCTGAATCCACACGTGAGTTTTACTCTGTCAGTTGAAAGCACACATTGACAACCATTCAGTTAGATAGCTCCGTTTTGGTTTTAGAAGCAGCTATTTCTCTGTACAGCCTATTGTCCCATTCACTCGGGAATATCCCAACACAGCTCCTGGAAGAAACGTGTTTCTAACTTGCTGAATCTCAACATAGATTCAACTCTCTTAGGTGAACGAACGCACAGCCAAGCAGTTTAAAGGAAACGTTTCTCCTGAGTTTTAGACGAAGTTTCCTGAGGTTTAGTACGTATGCCGGCATTGGGATGGAAATACCGGTTTTGTGATTCTGCACAGAAAGGGTTTGCAAACCGCTGAATCCACACGTGAGTTTAACTCTGTCAGTTGAATGCACACATTGACAACCATTTTGTTAGACAGCTCCGTTTTGGTTTTAGAATCATATATTTCTCTGTACAGCCTATGGTCCCATTCACTCGGGAATATCCCAACGCAGCTCCTAGAAGAAACGTGTTTCTGACTCGCTGAATCTCAACATACATTCAACTCTCTTAGGTGAACGAACGCACAGCAGAGCAGTTTCAAGGAAACGTTTCTCCTGAGTTTTAGACGAAGTTTCCGGCGGTTTAGTACGTATGCCGGCATTGGGATGGAAATACCGGTTTTGGGATTCTGCAAAGAAAGGGTTTGCCAACCGCTGAATCCACACGTGAGTTTAACTCTGTCAGTTGAATGCACACATTGACAGCCATTCAGTTAGATAGCTCTGTTTTGGTTTTAGATGCAGATATTTCTCTGTACAGCCTATGGTCCCATTCACTCGGGAATATCCCAACACAGCTCCTAGAAGAAACGTGTTTCTGACTCGCTGAATCTCAAGATAGATTCAACTCTCTTAGGTCAACGAACGCACAGCAGAGCAGTTTCAAGGAAACGTTTCTCCTGCGTTTTAGACGAAGTTTCCTGCGGTTTAGTACGTATGCCGTCATTGGGCTGGAAATACCGGTTTTGGGATTCTGCAAAGAAAGGGTTTGCCAACCGCTGAATCCACACGTGAGTTTACTCTGTCAGTTGAATGCACACATTCACAGCCATTCAGTTAGATAGCTCCGTTTTGGTTTTAGAAGCAGATATTTCTCTATACAGCCTATGGTCCCATTCACTTGGGAATATCCCAACGCAGCTCCTAGAAGAAACGTGTTTCTGACTCGCTGAATCTCAACATAGATTCAACTCTCTTAGGTGAACGAACGCACAGCAGAGCAGTTTCAAGGAAACGTTTCTCCTGAGTTTTAGACGAAGTTTCCTGCGGTTTAGTACATATGCCGGCATTGGGCTGGAAATACCGGTTTTGGGATTCTGCAAAGAAAGGGTTTGCCAACCGCTGAATCCACACGTGAGTTTAACTCTGTCAGTTGAATGCACACATTGACAGCCATTCAGTTAGATAGCTCCGTTTTGGTTTTAGAAGCAGATATTTCTCTGTACAGCCTATGGTCCCATTCACTCGGGAATATCCCAACACACCTCCTTGAAGAAACGTGTTTCTGACTCGCTGAATCTCAACATACATTCAACTCTCTTAGGTGAACTAACACACAGCAGAGCAGTTTCAAGGAAACCTTTCTCCTGAGTTTTAGACGAAGTTTCCTGCGGTTTAGGACGTATGCCGGCATTGGGCTGGAAATACCGGTATTGGGATTCTGCACAGAAAGGGTTTGCAAACCGCTGAATCCACACGTGAGTTTTACTCTGTCAGTTGAATGCACACATTGACAACCATTCAGTTAGATAGCTCCGTTTTGGTTTTAGAAGCAGCTATTTCTCTGTACAGCCTATTGTCCCATTCACTCGGGAATATCCCAACACAGCTCCTGGAAGAAACGTGTTTCTAACTTGCTGAATCTCAACATAGATTCAACTCTCTTAGGTGAACGAACGCACAGCCAAGCAGTTTAAAGGAAACGTTTCTCCTGAGTTTTAGACGAAGTTTCCTGAGGTTTAGTACGTATGCCGGCATTGGGATGGAAATACCGGTTTTGTGATACTGCACAGAAAGGTTTTGCAAACCGCTGAATCCACACGTGAGTTTAACTCTGTCAGTTGAATGCACACATTGACAACCATTTTGTTAGACAGCTCCGTTTTGGTTTTAGAAGCATATATTTCTCTGTACAGCCTATGGTCCCATTCACTCGGGAATATCCCAACGCAGCTCCTAGAAGAAACGTGTTTCTGACTCGCTGAATCTCAACATACATTCAATTCTCTTAGGTGAACGAACGCACAGCAGAGCAGTTTCAAGGAAACGTTTCTCCTGAGTTTTAGACGAAGTTTCCGGCGGTTTAGTACGTATGCCGGCATTGGGCTGGAAATACCGGTATTGGGATTCTGCACAGAAAGGGTTTGCAAACCGCTGAATCCACACGTGAGTTTAACTCTGTCAGTTGAATGCACACATTGACAACCATTCAGTTAGATAGCTCCGTTTTGGTTTTAGAAGCAGATAATTCTCTGTACAGCCTATGGTCCCATTCACTCGGGAATATCCCAACACAGCTCCTAGAAGAAACGTGTTTCTGACTCGCTGAATCTCAAGATAGATTCAACTCTCTTAGGTGAACGAACGCACAGCAGAGCAGTTTCAAGGAAACGTTTCTCCTGAGTTTTAGACGAAGTTTCCTGATGTTTAGTACGTTTGCCGGCATTGGGATGGAAATACCGGTTTTGTGATTCTGCACAGAAAGGGTGTGCAAACCGCTGAATCTACACGTGAGTTTAACTCTGTCAGTTGAATGCACACATTGACAACCATTTTGTTAGACAGCTCCGTTTTGGTTTTAGAAGCAGATATATCGCTGTACAGCCTATGGTCCCATTCACTCGGGAATATCCCAACACACCTCCTAGAAGAAACGTATTTCTGACTCGCTGAATCTCAACATAGATTCAACTCTCTTAGGTGAACGAACGCACAGCAGAGCAGTTTCAAGGAAACGTTTCTCCTGAGTTTTAGACGAAGTTTCCTGCGGTTTAGTACGTATGCCGTCATTGGGCTGGAAATACCGGTTTTGGGATTCTGCACAGAAAGGGTTTGCCAACCGCTGAATCCACACGTGAGTTTAACTCTGTCAGTTGAATGCACACATTGACAGCCATTCAGTTAGATAGCTCCGTTTTGGTTTTAGAAGCAGATATTTCTCTGTACAGCCTATGGTCCCATTCACTCGGGAATATACCAACGCAGCTCCTAGAAGGAACGTGTTTATGATTCGCTGAATCTCAACATAGATTCAACTCTCTTAGGTGAACGAACGCACAGCAGAACAGTTTCAAGGAAACGTTTCTCCTGAGTTTTAGACGAAGTTTCCGGGGGTTTAGTACGTATGCCGGCATTGGGCTGGAAATACCGGTATTGGGATTCTGCACAGAAAGGGTTTGCAAACCGCTGAATCCACACGTGAGTTTAACTCTGTCAGTTGAATGCACACATTGACAACCATTCAGTTAGATAGCTCCGTTTTGGTTTTAGAAGCAGATATTTCTCTGTACAGTCTATGGTCCCATTCACTCGGGATTATCCCATCGCAACTCCTAGAAGAAACGTGTTTATGACTCGCTGAATCTCAACATAGATTCAACTCTCTTAGGTGAACGAACGCACAGCAGAGCAGTTTCAAGGAAACGTTTCTCCTGAGTTTTAGACGAAGTTTACTGCGCTTTAGGACGTATGCAACCATTGAGCTGGAAATACCGGTATTGAGATTCTGCACAGAAAGGGTTTGCAAACCGCTGAATCCACACGTGAGTTTAACTCTGTCGGTTGAATGCACACATTGACAACCATTCAGTTAGATAGGTCCGTTTTGTTTTTGGAAGCAGATATTTCTCTGTACAGCCTATGGTCCCATTCACTCGGGAATATCCCAACGCAGCTCGTAGAATAAACGTGTTTCTGACTCGCTGAATCTCAACATAGATTCAACTCTCTTAGGTGAACGAAGGCACAGCAGAGCAGTTTCAAGGAAACGATTCTCCTGAGTTTTAGACGAAGTTTCCTGGGGTTTAGTACGTATGCCGGCATTGGGATGGAAATACCGGTTTTGGGATTCTACACAGAAACGGTTTTCAAACTGCTGAATGCACACGTGTGTTTAACTCTGTCAGTTGAATGCACACATTGAAAACCATTCAGTTAGATAGCTCTGTTTTGGTTTTAGAAGCAGATATTTCTCTGAACAGCCTATGGTCCCATTCACTCGGGAATATCCCATCGCAGCTCCTAGAAGAAACGTGTTTCTGACTCGCTGAATCTCAACATAGATTCAACTCTCTTAGGTGAACGAACGCACAGCAGAGCAGTTTCAAGGAAACGTTTCTCCTGAGTTTTAGACGAAGTTTCCTGATGTTTAGTACGTTTGCCGGCATTGGGATGGAAATACCGGTTTTGTGATTCTGCACAGAAAGGGTTTGCAAACCGCTGAATCTACACGTGAGTTTAACTCTGTCAGTTGAATGCACACATTGACAACCATTTTGTTAGACAGCTCCGTTTTGGTTTTAGAAGCAGATATTTCGCTGTACAGCCTATGGTCCCATTCACTCGGGAATATCCCAACACACCTCCTAGAAGAAACGTGTATCTGACTCGCTGAATCTCAACATAGATTCAACTCTCTTAGATTAACTAACACAGAGCAGAGCAGTTTCAAGGAAACCTTTCTCCTGAGTTTTAGACGAAGTTTCCTGCGGTTTAGGACGTATGCCGGCATTGGGCTGGACATACCGGTTTTGGGATTCTGTACAGAAAGGGTTTGCAAACCGCTGAATCCACACGTGAGTTTAACTCTGTCAGTTGAATGCACGCATTGAAAACCATTCAGTTAGATAGCTCCGTTTTGGTTTTAGAAGCAGATATTTCTCTGTACAGCCTATGGTCCCATTCACTCGGGAATATCCCAACACAGCTCCTGGAAGAAACGTGTTTCTAACTTGCTGAATCTCAACATAGATTCAACTCTCTTAGGTGAACGAACGCACAGCAAAGCAGTTTAAAGGAAACGTTTCTCCTGAGTTTTAGACGAAGTTTCCTGAGGTTTAGTACGTATGCCGGCATTGGGATGGAAATACCGGTTTTGTGATTCTGCACAGAAAGGGTTTGCAAACCGCTGAATCCACACGTGAGTTTAACTCTGTTAGTTGAATGCACACATTGACAACCATTTTGTTAGACAGCTCCGTTTTGGTTTTAGAAGCAGATATTTCTCTGTACAGCCTATGGTCCCATTCACTTGGGAATATCCCAACGCAGCTCCTAGAAGAAACGTGTTTCTGACTCGCTGAATCTCAACATACATTCAACTCTCTTAGGTGAACGAACGCACAGCAGAGCAGTTTCAAGGAAACGTTTCTCCTGAGTTTTAGACGAAGTTTCCTGATGTTTAGTACGTTTGCCGGCATTGGGATGGAAATACCGGTTTTGTGATTCTGCACAGAAAGGGTTTGCAAACCGCTGAATCTACACGTGAGTTTAACTCTGTCAGTTGAATGCACACATTGACAACCATTCTGTTAGACAGCTCCGTTTTGGTTTTAGAAGCAGATATTTCGCTGTACAGCCTATGGTCCCATTCACTCGGGAAAATCCCAACACACCTCCTAGAAGAAACCTGTTTCTGACTCGATGAATCTCAACATAGATTCAACTCTCTTAGGTGAACTAACACACAGCAGAGCAGTTTCAAGGAAACCTTTCTCCTGAGGTTTAGACGAAGTTTCCTGCGGTTTAGGACGTATGCCGGCATTGGGCTGGAAATACCGGTTTTGGGATTCTGCACAGAAAGGGTTTGCAAACCGCTGAATCCACACGTGAGTTTTACTCTGTCAGTTGAATACACACATTGACAACCATTCAGTTAGATAGCTCCGTTTTGGTTTTAGAAGCAGATAGTTCTCTGTACAGCCTATGGTCCCATTCACTCGGGATTATCCCAACCCAGCTCCTAGAAGAAACGTGTTTCTGACTCGCTGAATCTCAACATAGATTCAACTCTCTTAGGTGAACGAACGCACAGCAAAGCAGTTTCAAGGAAACATTTCTCCTGAGTTTTAGACGAAGTTTCCTGCGGTTTAGTACGTATGCCGGCATTGGGCTGGAAATACCGGTTTTGGGATTCTGCAAAGAAAGGGTTTGCCAACCGCTGAATCCACACATGAGTTTAACTCTGTCAGTTCAATGCACACATTGACAGCCATTCAGTTTGATAGCTCCGTTTTGGTTTTAGAAGCAGATATTTCTCTGTACAGCCTATGGTCCCATTCACTCGGGAATATCCCAACGCAGCTCCTAGAAGAAACGTGTTTATGACTCGCTGAATCTCAACATAGATTCAACTCTCTTAGGTGAACGAACGCACAGCAGAGCAGTTTCAAGGAAACGTTTCTCCTGAGTTTTAGACGAAGTTTCCGGCGGTTTAGTACATATGCCGGCATTGGGCTGGAAATATCGGTATTGGGATTCTGCACAGAAAGGGTTTGCAAACCGCTGAATCCACACGTGAGTTTAACTCTGTCAGTTGAATGCACACATTGACAGCCATTCAGTTAGATAGCTCCGTTTTGGTTTTAGAAGCAGATATTTCTCTGTACAGCCTATGGTCCCATTCACTCGGGAATATCCCAACACAGCTCCTAGAAGAAACGTGTTTCTGACTCGCTGAATCTCAACATAGATTCAACTCTCTTAGGTGAACGAACGCACAGCAGAGCAGTTTCAAGGAAACGTTTCTCCTGAGTTTTAGACGAAGTTTCCTGATGTTTAGTACGTTTGCCGGCAATGGGATGGAAATACCGGTTTTGTGATACTGCACAGAAAGGGTTTGCAAACCGCTGAATCTACACGTGAGTTTAACTCTGTCAGTTGAATGCACACATTGACAACCATTTTGTTAGACAGCTCCGTTTTGGTTTTAGAAGCAGATATTTCGCTGTACAGCCTATGGTCCCATTCACTCGGGAAAATCCCAACACACCTCCTAGAAGAAACGTGTTTCTGACTCGCTGAATCTCAACATAGATTCAACTCTCTTAGGTGAACTAACACACAGCAGAGTAGTTTCAAGGAAACCTTTCTCCTGAGGTTTAGACGAAGTTTCCTGCGGTTTAGGACGTATGCCGGCATTGGGCTGGAAATACCGGTTTTGGGATTCTGCACAGAAAGGGTTTGCAAACCGCTGAATCCACACGTGAGTTTAACTCTGTCAGTTGAATACACACATTGACAACCATTCAGTTAGATAGCTCCGTTTTGGTGTTAGAAGCAGATAGTTCTCTGTACAGCCTATGGTCCCATTCACTCGGGAATATCCCAACCCAGCTCCTAGAAGAAACGTGTTTCTGACTCGCTGAATCTCAACATAGATTCAACTCTCTTAGGTGAACGAACGCACAGCAAAGCAGTTTCAAGGAAACGTTTCTCCTAAGTTTTAGACGAAGTTTCCTGCGGTTTAGTACGTATGCCGGCATTGGGCTGGAAATACCGGTTTTGGGATTCTGCAAAAAAGGGTTTGCCAACTGCTGAATACACACATGAGTTTAACTCTGTCATTTGAATGCACACATTGACAGCCATTCAGTTAGATAGCTCCGTTTTGGTTTTAGAAGCAGATATTTCTCTGTACAGCCTATGGTCCCATTCACTCGGGAATATCCCAACCCAGCTCCTAGAAGAAACGTGTTTCTGACTCGCTGAATCTCAACATAGATTCAACTCTCTTAGGTGAACGATCGCACAGCAGAGCAGTTTCAAGGAAACGTTTCTCCTGAGTTTTAGACGAAGTTTCCTGATGTTTAGTACGTTTGCCGGCATTGGGATGGAAATACCGGTTTTGTGATTCTGCACAGAAAGGGTTTGCAAACCGCTGAATCTACACGTGAGTTTAACTCTGTCAGTTGAATGCACACATTGACAACCATTTTGTTAGACAGCTCCGTTTTGGTTTTAGAAGCAGATATTTCGCTGTACAGCCTATGGTCCCATTCACTCGGGAATATCCCAACACACCTCCTAGAAGAAACGTGTTTCTGACTCGCTGAATCTCAACATAGATTCAAGTCTCTTAGGTGAACTAACACACAGCAGAGCAGTTTCAAGGAAACCTTTATCCTGAGGTTTAGACGAAGTCTCCTGCGGTTTAGGACGTATGCCGGCATTGGGCTGGAAATACCGGTTTTGGGATTCTGCACAGAAAGGGTTTGCAAACCGCTGAATCCACACGTGAGTTTTACTCTGTCAGTTGAATGCACACATTGACAACCATTCAGTTAGACAGCTCCGTTTTGGTTTTAGAAGCAGATAGTTCTCTGTACAGCCTATGGTCCCATTCACTCGGGAATATCCCAACGCAGCTCCTAGAAGAAACGTGTTTCTGACTCGCTGAATCTCAACATAGATTCAACTCTCTTAGGTTAACGAACGCACAGCAGAGCAGTTTCAAGGAAACGTTTCTCCTGAGTTTTAGACGAAGTTTCCTGCGGTTTAGTACGTATGCCGTCATAGGGCTGGAAATACCGGTTTTGGGATTCTGCAAAGAAAGGGTTTGCCAACCGCTGAATCCACACGTGAGTTTAACTCTGTCAGTTGAATGCACACATTGACAACCATTCAGTTAGATAGCTCCGTTTTGGTTTTAGAAGCAGATATTTCGCTGTACAGCCTATGGTCCCATTCACTCGGGAATATCCCAACGCAGCTCCTAGAAGAAACGTGTTTCTGACTCGCTGAATCTCAACATAGATTCAACTCTCTTAGGTGAACGAACGCACAGCAGAGCAGTTTCAAGGAAACGTTTCTCCTGAGTTTTAGACGAGGTTTCCGGCGGTTTAGTACGTATGCCAGCATTGGGCTGGAAATACCGGTATTGGGATTCTGCACAGAAATGTTTTGCAAACCGCTGGATGCACACCTGAGTTTAGCTCTGTCAGTTGAATGCACACATTGACAACCATTCAGTTAGATAGCTCCGTTTTGGTTTTAGAAGCAGATATTTCTCTGTACAGCCTATTGTCCTATTCACTCGGGAATATCCCAACACAGCTCCTAGAAGAAACGTGTTTCTGACTCGCTGAATCTCAACATAGATTCAACTGTCTTAGGTGAACGAATGCACGGCAGAGCAGTTTCAAGGAAACTGCTCAGTTTCTCCTGAGTTTTAGACGAAGTTTCCTGCGGTTTAGGACGTATGCCGGCATTGGGCTGGAAATACCGGTTTTGGGATTCTGCAGAGAAAGGGTTTGCAAATGAATGAATCCACACGTGAGTTTAACTCTGTCAGTTGAATGCACACATTGACAACCATTCAGTTAGATAGCTCCGTTTTGGTTTTAGAAGCAGATATTTCTCTGTACAGCCTATGGTCCCATTCACTCGGGAATATCCCAACGCAGCTCCTAGAAGAAACGTGTTTCTGATTCGCTGAATCTCAACATAGATTCAACTCACTTAGGTGAACGAACCCACAGCAGAGCAGTTTCAAGGAAATGTTTCTCCTGAGTTTTAGACGAAGTTTCCTGCGGTTTAGTACGTATGCCGGCATTGGGCTGGAAATACCGGTTTTGGGATTCTGCCAAGAAATGGTTTGCAAACCGCTGAATCCACACGTGAGTTTAACTCTGTCAGTTGAATGCACACATTGACAACCATTCAGTTAGATAGCTCCGTTTTGGTTTTAGAAGCAGATATTTCTCTCTAAAGCCTATGGTCCCATTCACTCGGGAATATCCCAACGCAGCTCCTAGAAGAAACGTGTTTCTGACTCGCTGAATCTCAACATAGATTCAACTCTCTTATGTGAACGAAGGCAGAGCAGAGCAGTTTCAAGGAAACGATTCTGCTGAGTTTTAGACGAAGTTTCCTGCGGTTTAGGACGTATGCCGGCATTGGGCTGGAAATACCGGTTTTGGGATTCTTCACAGCAAGGGTTTGCAAACCGCTGAATCCACACGTGAGTTTACCTCTTTCAGTTGAATGCACACGTTGACAACCATTCAGTTAGATAGCTCCGTTTTGGTTTTAGAAGCAGATATTTCTCTGTACAGCCTATGGTCCCATTCACTCGGGAATATCCGAACGCAACTCCCAGAAGAAACGTGTTTCTGACTTGCTGAACCTCAACATAGATTCAAATCTCTTAGGTGAGCGAACGCACAGCAGAGCAGTTTCAAGGAAGCGATTCTCCTGAGTTTTAGACGAATTTTACTGCTCTTTAGTGCGTATGCCGGCATTGGGATGGAAATACCGGTTTTGGGATTCTGCACAGAAAGGGTTTGCAAACCGCTGAATCCACCCGTGAGTTTTACTCTGTCAGTTGAATGCACACATTGACAACCATTCAGTTAGATAGCTCCGTTTTGGTTTTAAAAGCAGATATTTCTCTGTACAGCCTGTTGTCCCATTCACTCGGGAATATCCCAACCCAGCTCCTAGAAGATACGTGTTTCTGACTCGCTGAATCTCAACATAGATTCAACTCTCTTAGGTGAACGAACGCACAGCAGAGCAGTTGCAAGGAAACGTTTCTCCTGAGCTTTACACGAAGTTTCCTGCGGTTTAGTACGTATGCCGGCATTGGGCTGGAAATACCGGTTTTGGGATTCCGCAAAGAAAGGGTTTGCCAACCGCTGAATACACACGTGAGTTTAACTCTGTCAGTTGAATGCACACATTGACAGCCATTCAGTTAGATAGCTCCGTTTTGGTTTTAGAAGCAGATATTTCTCTGTACAGCCTATGGTCCCATTCACTCGGGAATATCCCAACGCAGCTCCTAGAAGAAACGTGTTTCTGACTCGCTGAATCTCAACATAGATTCAACTCTCCTGGGTGAACGAACGCACAGCAGAGCAGTTTCAAAGAAACGTTTCTCCTGAGTTTTAGACGAGGTTTCCGGCGGTTTAGTACGTATGCCGGCATTGGGCTGGAAATACCTGTATTGGGATTCTGCACAGAAGGGGTTTGCAAACCGCTGAATCCACACCTGAGTTTAGCTCTGTCAGTTGAATGCACACATTGACAACCATTCAGTTAGTTAGTTCCGTTTTGGTTTTAGAAGCAGATATTTCTCTTTACAGCCTGTTGTCCCATTCACTCGGGAATATCCCAACACAGCTCCTAGAAGAAACGTGTTTCTGACTCGCTGAATCTCAACATAGATTTAACTCTCTTAGTTGAACGAACGCACAGCAGAGCAGTTTCAAGGAAACGTTTCTCCTGAGATTTAGACGAAGTTTACTGCGGTTTAGGATGTATGCAACCATTGAGCTGGAAATACCGGTTTTGGGATTCTGCACAGAAAGGGTTTGCAAACCGCTGAATCCACACGTGAGTTTAACTCTGTCAGTTGAATGCACACATTGACAACCATTCAGTTAGATAGCTCCGTTTTGGTTTTAGAAGCAGATATTACTCTGGACAGCCAATGGTCCCATTCACTCGGGAATATCCCAATGCAGCTCCTAGAAGAAACGTGTTTCTGACTCGCTGAATCTCAACATAGATTCAACTCTCTTAGGTGAACGAACGCACAGCAGAGCAGTTTCAAGGAAACGATTCTCCTGAGTTTTAGACCAAGTTTACTGCTGTTTAGTACGTATGCCGGCATTGGGATGGAAATACCGGTTTTGGGATTCTGCACAGAAACGGTTTGCAAACCGCTGAATGCACACGTGAGTTTAACTCTGTCAGTTGAATGCGCACATTGACAAGCATTCAGTTAGATAGCTCCGTTTTGGTTTTAGAAGCAGATATTTCTCTGTACAGCCAATGGTCCCAATCTCTCGGGAATATCCCAACGCAGCTCCTAGAAGAAACGTGTTTCTGACTCGCTGAATCTCAACATAGATTCAACTCTCTTAGGTGAAAGAACGCACAGCAGAGCAGTTTCAAGGAAACGTTTCTCCTGAGATTTAGACGAAGTTTACTGCGGTTTAGGACGTATGCAACCATTGAGCTGGAAATACCGGTTTTGGGATTCTGCACAGAAAGGGTTTGCAAACCGCTGAATCCACACGTGAGGTTAACTCTTTCAGTTGAATGCACACATTGACAACCATTCTGTTAGAAAGCTCTGTTTTGGTTTTAGAAGCAGATATTTCTCTCTACAGCCCATGGTCCCATTCACTCGGGAATATCCCAACGCAGCTCCTAGAAGAAACGTGTTTTTGACTCGCTGAATCTCAACATAGATTCAACTTTCTTATGTGAACGAAGGCAGAGCAGAGCAGTTTCAAGGAAACGATTCTCCTGAGTTTTAGACGAAGTTTTCTACGGTTTAGGACGTATGCCGGCATTGGGCTGGAAATACCGGTTTTGGGATTCTGCACAGAAAGGGTTTGCAAACCGCTGAATCCATACGTGAGTTTAACTCTGTCAGTTGAATGCACACGTTGACAACCATTCAGTTAGATAGCTCCGTTTTGGTTTTAGAAGCAGATATTTCTCTGTACAGCCTATGGTCCCATTCACTCGTGAATATCCCAACGCAACTCCCAGAAGAAACGTGTTTCTGACTCGCTGAACCTCAACATAGATTCAAATCTCTTAGGTGAGCGAACGCACAGCAGAGCAGTTTCAAGGAAGCGATTCTCCTGAGTTTTAGACCAAGTTTACTGCTGTTTAGTACGTATGCCGGCATTGGGCTGGAAATACCGGTTTTGGGATTCTGCACAGAAAGGGTTTGCAAACCGCTGAATCCACACGTGAGTTTTACTCTGTCAGTTGAATGCACACATTGACAACCATTCAGTTAGATAGCTCCGTTTTGGTTTTAGAAGCAGATATTTCTCTGTAGAGCCTATGCTCCCTTTCTCTCGGGAATGTCCCAACGCAGCTCCTAGAAGAAACGTGTTTCTGACTCGCTGAACCTCAACATAGATTCAACTTTCTTATGTGAACGAAGGCAGAGCAGAGAAGTTTCAAGGAAACGATTCTCCTGAGTTTTAGACGAAGTTTTCTGCGGTTTAGGACGTATGCCGGCATTGGGCTGGAAATACCGGTTTTGGGATTCTGCACAGAAAGGGTTTGCAAACCGCTGAATCCATACGTGAGTTTAACTCTGTCAGTTGAATGCACACGTTGACAACCATTCAGTTAGATAGCTCCGTTTTGGTTTTAGAAGCAGATATTTCTCTGTACAGCGTATAGTCCCATTCACTCGGGAATATCCCAACGCAACTCCCAGAAGAAACGTGTTTCTGACTCGCTGAACCTCAACATAGATTCAAATCTCTTAGGTGAGCGAATGCACAGCAGAGCAGTTTCAAGGAAGCGATTCTCCTGAGTTTTTGACGAAGTTTACTGCTGTTTAGTACGTATGTCGGCATTGGGTTGGAAATACCGGTTTTGGGATTCTGCACAGAAAGGGTTTGCAAACCGCTGAATCCACACGTGAGTTTTACTCTGTCAGTTGAATGCACACATTGACAACCATTCAGTTAGATAGATCCGTTTTGGTTTTAATAGCAGATATTTCTCTGTACAGACTATGGTCCCATTCACTCGGGAATATCCCAACGCAGCTCCTAGAAGAAACGTGTTTCTGACTCGCTGAATCTCAACATCGATTCAACTCTCTTAGGTGAACGAACGCACAGCAGAGCAGTTTCAAGGAAACGTTTCTCCTGAGTTTTAGACGAAGTTTCCTGCGGTTTAGTACGTATGCCGGCATTGGGCTGGAAATACCGGTTTTGGGATTCTGCACAGAAAGGGTTTGCAAACCGCTGAATCCATACGTGAGTTTAACTCTGTCAGTTGAATGCACACGTTGACAACCATTCAGTTAGATAGCTCCGTTTTGGTTTTAGAAGCAGATATTTCTCTGTACAGCCTATGGTCCCATTCACTCGTGAATATCCCAACGCAACTCCCAGAAGAAACGTGTTTCTGACTCGCTGAACCTCAACATAGATTCAAATCTCTTAGGTGAGCGAACGCACAGCAGAGCAGTTTCAAGGAAGCGATTCTCCTGAGTTTTAGACCAAGTTTACTGCTGTTTAGTACGTATGCCGGCATTGGGCTGGAAATACCGGTTTTGGGATTCTGCACAGAAAGGGTTTGCAAACCGCTGAATCCACACGTGAGTTTTACTCTGTCAGTTGAATGCACACATTGACAACCATTCAGTTAGATAGCTCCGTTTTGGTTTTAGAAGCAGATATTTCTCTGTAGAGCCTATGCTCCCTTTCTCTCGGGAATGTCCCAACGCAGCTCCTAGAAGAAACGTGTTTCTGACTCGCTGAACCTCAACATAGATTCAACTTTCTTATGTGAACGAAGGCAGAGCAGAGAAGTTTCAAGGAAACGATTCTCCTGAGTTTTAGACGAAGTTTTCTGCGGTTTAGGACGTATGCCGGCATTGGGCTGGAAATACCGGTTTTGGGATTCTGCACAGAAAGGGTTTGCAAACCGCTGAATCCATACGTGAGTTTAACTCTGTCAGTTGAATGCACACGTTGACAACCATTCAGTTAGATAGCTCCGTTTTGGTTTTAGAAGCAGATATTTCTCTGTACAGCGTATAGTCCCATTCACTCGGGAATATCCCAACGCAACTCCCAGAAGAAACGTGTTTCTGACTCGCTGAACCTCAACATAGATTCAAATCTCTTAGGTGAGCGAATGCACAGCAGAGCAGTTTCAAGGAAGCGATTCTCCTGAGTTTTTGACGAAGTTTACTGCTGTTTAGTACGTATGTCGGCATTGGGTTGGAAATACCGGTTTTGGGATTCTGCACAGAAAGGGTTTGCAAACCGCTGAATCCACACGTGAGTTTTACTCTGTCAGTTGAATGCACACATTGACAACCATTCAGTTAGATAGATCCGTTTTGGTTTTAATAGCAGATATTTCTCTGTACAGACTATGGTCCCATTCACTCGGGAATATCCCAACGCAGCTCCTAGAAGAAACGTGTTTCTGACTCGCTGAATCTCAACATCGATTCAACTCTCTTAGGTGAACGAACGCACAGCAGAGCAGTTTCAAGGAAACGTTTCTCCTGAGTTTTAGACGAAGTTTCCTGCGGTTTAGTACGTATGCCGGCATTGGGCTGGAAATACCGGTTTTGGGATTCTGCACAGAAAGCGTTTGCAAACCGCTGAATCCACACGTGAGTTTAACTCTGTCAGTTGAATGCACACATTGACAGCCATTCAGTTAGATAGCTCCGTTTTGGTTTTAGAAGCAGATATTTCTCTGTACAGCCTATGATCCCATTCACTCGGGAATATCCCAGCACAGCTCCTAGAAGAATCGTGATTCTGACTCGCTGAATCTCAACATAGATTCAACTCTCTTAGGTTAACGAACGCACAGCAGAGCAGTTTCAAGGAAACGTTTCTCCTGAGATTTACCCGAAGTTTCCTGAAGTTTAGTACGTATGCTGGCATTGGGATGGAAATACCGGGTTTGGGATTCTGCACAGAAACGGTTTGCAATCCGCTGAATGCACACGTGAGTTTAACTCTGTCAGTTGAATGCACCCATTGACAACCATTCTGTTAGACAGATCCGTTTTGGTTTTAAAAGCAGATATTTCTCTGTACAGCCTATGGTCCCATTCACTCGGGAATATCCCATCGCAGCTCCTAGAAGAAACGTGTTTCTGACTCGCTGAATCTCAACAGACATTCAACTCTCTTAGGTGAACGAACGCACAGCGGAGCAGTTTCAAGGAAACGTTTCTCCTGAGTTTTAGACGAAGTTTCCGGCGGTTTAGTACATATGCCGGCATTGGGGTGGAAATACCGGTATTGGGATTCTGCACAGAAAGGGTTTGCAAACCGCTGAATCCACACGTGAGTTTAACTCTGTCAGTTGAATGCACACATTGACAACCATTCAGTTAGATAGCTCCGTTTTGGTTTTAGAAGCAGATATTTCTCTGTACAGTCTATGGTCCCATTCACTCGGGAATATCCCAACACAGCTCCTAGAAGAAACGTGTTTCTGACTCGCTGAATCTCAACATAGATTCAACTCTCTTAGGTGAACGAACGCACAGCAGAGCAGTTTCAAGGAAACGTTTCTCCTGAGCTTTAGACGAAGTTTCCTGCGGTTTAGTACGTATGCCGGCATTGGGCTGGAAATACCGGTTTTGGGATTCTGCAAAGAAAGGGTTTGCCAACCGCTGAATCCACACGTGAGTTTAACTCTGTCAGCTGAATGCACACATTGACAGCCATTCAGTTAGATAGCTCCGTTTTGGTTTTAGAAGCAGATATTTCTCTGTACAGCCTATGGTCCCATTCACTCGGGAATATCCCATCACAGCTCCTAGAAGAAACGTGTTTCTGACTCGCTGAATCTCAACATAGATTCAACTGTCTTAGGTGAACGAACGCACAGCAGAGCAGTTTCAAGGAAACGTTTCTCCTGAGTTTTAGATGAAGTTTCCTGATGTTTAGTACGTTTGCCGGCATTGGGATGGAAATACCGGTTTTGTGATTCTGCACAGAAAGGATTTGCAAACCGCTGAATCTACACGTGAGTTTAACTCTGTCAGTTGAATGCACACATTGACAACCATTTTGTTAGACAGCTCCGTTTTGGTTTTAGAAGCAGATATTTCGTTGTACTGCCAATGGTCCCATTCACTCGGGAATATCCCAACACACCTCCTAGAAGAAACGTGTTTCTGACTCGCTGAATCTCAACATAGATTCAACTCTCTTAGGTGAACTAACACACAGCAGAGCAGTTTCAAGGAAACCTTTCTCCTGAGTTTTAGACGAAGTTTCCTGCGGATTAGGACATATGAAGGCATTGGGCTGGAAATACTGGTTTTGGGATTCTGCACAGAAGGGGTTTGCAAACCGGTGAATCCACACGTGAGTTTTACTCTGTCAGTTGAATGCACACATTGACAACCATTCAGTTAGATTGCTCCGTTTTGGTTTTAGAAGCAGATAGTTCTCTGTACAGCCTATGGTCCCATTCACTCGGGAATATCCCAACGCAGCTCCTAGAAGAAACGTGTTTCTGACTCGCTGAATCTCAACATAGATTCAACTCTCTTAGGGGAACGAACGCACAGCAGAGCAGATTCAAGGAAACGTTTCTCCTGCGTTTTAGACGAAGTTTCCTGCGGTTTAGCACATATGCCGTCATTGGGCTGGAAATACCGGTTTTGGGATTCTGCAAATAAAGGGTTTGCCAACCGCTGAATCCACACGTGAGTTTAACTCTGTCAGTTGAATGCACACATTGATAGCCATTCAGTTAGATAGCTCCGTTTTGGTTTTAGAAGCAGATATTTCTCTGTACAGCCTATGGTCCCATTCACTCGGGAATATCCCAACGCAGCTCCTAGAAGAAACGTGTTTCTGACTCGCTGAATCTCAACATAGATTCCACTCTCTTAGGTGAACGAACGCACAGCAGAGCAGTTTCAAGGAAACGTTTCTCCTGAGTTTTAGACGAAGTTTCCTGCGGTTTAGTATGTATGCCGGCATTGGGCTGGAAATACCGGTTTTGGGATTCTGCAAAGAAAGGGTTTGCCAACCGCTGAATCCACACGTGAGTTTAACTCTGTCAGTTGAATGCACACATTGACAGCCATGCAGTTATATAGCTCCGTTTTGGTTTTAGAAGCAGATATTTCTCTGTACAGCCTATGGTCCCATTCACTCGGGAATATCCCAACGCAGCTCCTAGAAGAAACGTGTTTATGACTCGCTGAATCTCAACATAGATTCAACTCTCTTAGGTGAACGAACGCACAGCAGAGCAGTTTCAAGGAAACGTTTCTCCTGAGTTTTAGACGAAGTTTCCGGCGGTTTAGTACATATGCCGGCATTGGGCTGGAAATACCGGTATTGGGATTCTGCACAGAAAGGGTTTGCAAACCGCTGAATCCACACGTGAGTTTAACTCTGTCAGATGAATGCACACATTGACAACCATTCAGTTAGATAGCTCCCTTTTGGTTTTAGAAGCAGATATTTCTCTGTACAGCCTATGGTCCCATTCACTCGGGAATATCCCAACACAGCTCCTAGAAGAAACGTGTTTCTGACTCGCTGAATCTCAACATAGATTCAACTCTCTTAGGTGAACGAACGCACAGCAGAGCAGTTTCAAGGAAACGTTTCTCCTGAGTTTTAGACGAAGTTTCCTGATGTTTAGTACGTTTTCCGGCATTGGGATGGAAATACCGGTTTTGTGATTCTGCACAGAAAGGGTTTGCAAACCGCTGAATCTACACGGGAGTTTAACTCTGTCAGTTGAATGCACACATTGACAACCATTTTGTTAGACAGCTCCGTTTTGGTTTTAGAAGCAGATATTTCGCTGTACAGCCTATGGTCCCATTCACTCGGGAATATCCCAACACACCTCCTAGAAGAAACGTGTTTCTGACTCGCTGAATCTCAACATAGATTCAACTCTCTTAGGTGAACTAACACACAGCAGAGCAGTTTCAAGGAAACCTTTCTCCTGAGTTTTAGACAAAGTTTCCTGCGGTTTAGGACGTATGCCGGCACTGGGCTGGAAATACCGGTTTTGGGATTCTGCACAGAAAGGGTTTGCAAACCGCTGAATCCACACGTGAGTTTAACTCTGTCAGTTGAATGCACACATTGACAGCCATTCAGTTAGATTGCTCCGTTTTGGTTTTAGAAGCAGATAGTTCTCTGTACAGCCTATGGTCCCATTCACTCGGGAATATCCCAACGCAGCTCCTAGAAGAAACGTGTTTCTGACTCGCTGAATCTCAACATAGATTCCACTCTCTTAGGTGAACGAACGCACAGCAGAGCAGTTTCAAGGAAACGTTTATCCTGAGTTTTAGACGAAGTTTCCTGCGGTTTAGTACGTATGCCGGCATTGGGCTGGAAATACCGGTTTTGGGATTCTGCAAAGAAAGGGTTTGCCAACCGCTGAATACACACGTGAGTTTAACTCTGTCAGTTGAATGCACCCATTGACAGCCATGCAGTTAGATAGCTCCGTTTTGGTTTTAGAAGCAGATATTTCTCTGTACAGCCTATGGTCCCATTCACTCGGGAATATCCCAACGCAGCTCCTAAAAGAAACGTGTTTCTGACTCGCTGAATCTCAACATAGATTCCACTCTCTTAGGTGAACGAACGCACAGCAGAGCAGTTTCAAGGAAACGTTTATCCTGAGTTTTAGACGAAGTTTCCTGCGGTTTAGTACGTATGCCGGCATTGGGCTGGAAATACCGGTTTTGGGATTCTGCAAAGAAAGGGTTTGCCAACCGCTGAATACACACGTGAGTTTAACTCTGTCAGTTGAATGCACCCATTGACAGCCATGCAGTTAGATAGCTCCGTTTTGGTTTTAGAAGCAGATATTTCTCTGTACAGCCTATGGTCCCATTCACTCGGGAATATCCCAACGCAGCTCCTAGAAGAAACGTGTTTCTGACTCGCTGAATCTCAACATAGATTCAACTCTCTTAGGTGAACGAACGCACAGCAGAGCAGTTTCAAGGAAACGTTTCTCCTGAGTTTTAGACGAAGTTTCCGGCGGTTTAGTACGTATGCCGGCATTGGGCTGGAAATACCGGTATTGGGATTCTGCACAGAAAGGGTTTGCAAACCGCTGAATCCACACGTGAGTTTAACTCTGTCAGTTGAATGCACACATTGACAACCATTCAGTTAGATAGCTCCGTTTTGGTTTTAGAAGCAGATATTTCTCTGTACAGCCTATGGTCCCATTCACTCGGGAATATCCCAACACAGCTCCTAGAAGAAACGTGTTTCTGACTCGCTGAATCTCAACATAGATTCAACTCTCTTAGGTGAACGAACGCACAGCAGAGCAGTTTCAAGGAAACGTTTCTCCTGAGTTTTAGACGAAGTTTCCTGATGTTTAGTACGTTTTCCGGCATTGGGATAGAAATACCGGTTTTGTGATTCTGCACAGAAAGGGTTTGCAAACCGCTGAATCTGCACGGGAGTTTAACTCTGTCAGTTGAATGCACACATTGACAACCATGTTGTTAGACAGCTCCGTTTTGGTTTTAGAAGCAGATATTTCGCTGTACAGCCAATGGTCCAATTCACTCGGGAATATCCCAACACACCTCCTAGAAGAAACGTGTTTCTGACTCGCTGAATCTCAACATAGATTCAACTCTCTTAGGTGAACTAACACACAGCAGGGCAGTTTCAAGGAAACCTTTCTCCTGAGTTTTAGACAAAGTTTCCTGCGGTTTAGGACGTATGCCGGCATTGGGCTGGAAATACCGGTTTTGGGATTCTGCACAGAAAGGGTTTGCAAACCGCTGAATCCACACGTGAGTTTTACTCTGTCAGTTGAATGCACACATTGACAACCATTCAGTTAGATAGCTCCGTTTTGGTTTTAGAAGCAGATAGTTCTCTGTACAGCCTATGGTCCCATTCACTCGGGAATATCCCAACGCAGCTCCTAGAAGAAACGTGTTTCTGACTCGCTGAATCTCAACATAGATTCAATTCTCTTAGGTGAACGAATGCACAGCAGAGCAGTTTCAAGGAAACGTTTCTCCTGCGTTTTAGACGAAGTTTCCTGCGGTTTAGAACGTATGCCGTCATTGGGCTGGAAATACCGGTTTTGGGATTCTGCAAAGAAAGGGTTTGACAACCGCTGAATCCACACGTGAGTTTAACTCTGTCAGTTGAATGCACACATTGACAGCCATTCAGTTAGATAGCTCCGTTTTGGTTTTAGAAGCAGATATTTCTCTGTACAGCCTATGGTCCCATTCACTCGGGAATATCCCAACGCAGCTCCTAGAAGAAACGTGTTTATGACTCGCTGAATCTCAACATAGATTCACCTCTCTTAGGTAAACGAACGCACAGCAGAGCAGTTTCAAGGAAACGTTTCTCCTGAGTTTTAGACGAAGTTTCCTGATGTTTAGTACGTTTTCCGGCATTGGGATGGAAATACCGGTTTTGTGATTCTGCACAGAAAGGGTTTGCAAACCGCTGAATCTACACGTGAGTTTAACTCTGTCAGTTGAATGCACACATTGACAACCATTTTGTTAGACAGCTCCGTTTTGGTTTTAGAAGCAGATATTTCGCTGTACAGCCTATGGTCCCATTCACTCGGGAATATCCCAACACACCTCCTAGAAGAAACGTGTTTCTGACTCGCTGAATCTCAACATAGATTCAACTCTCTTAGGTGAACTAACACAGAGCAGAGCAGTTTCAAGGAAACCTTTCTCCTGAGTTTTAGACGAAGTTTCCTGCGGTTTAGGACGTATGCTGGCATTGGGCTGGAAATACCGGTTTTGGGATTCTGCACAGAAAGGGTTTGCAAACCGCTGAATTCACACGTGAGTTTTACTCTGTCAGTTGAATGCGCACATTGACAGCCATTCAGTTAGATAGCTCCGTTTTGGTTTTAGAAGCAGATATTTCTCTGTACAGCCTATGATCCCATTCACTCGGGAATATCCCAGCACAGCTCCTAGAAGAATCGTGATTCTGACTCGTTGAATCTCAACATAGATTCAACTCTCTTAGGTTAACGAACGCACAGCAGAGCAGTTTCAAGGAAACGTTTCTCCTGAGATTTACCCGAAGTTTCCTGAAGTTTAGAACGTATGCCGGCATTGGGATGGAAATACCGGGTTTGGGATTCTGCACAGAACCGGTTTGCAATCCGCTGAATGCACACGTGAGTTTAACTCTGTCAGTTGAATGCACACATTGACAGCCATTCAGTTAGGTAGCTCCGTTTTGGTTTTAGAAGCAGATATTTCTCTGTACAGCCTATGGTCCCATTCACTCGGGAATATCCCATCGCAGCTCCTAGAAGAAACGTGTTTCTGACTCGCTGAATCTCAACATACATTCAACTCTCTTAGGTGAACGAACGCACAGCGGAGCAGTTTCAAGGAAACGTTTCTCCTGAGTTTTAGACGAAGTTTCCGGCGGTTTAGTACATATGCCGGCATTGGGATGGAAATACCGGTATTGGGATTCTGCACAGAAAGGGTTTGCAAACCGCTGAATCCACACGTGAGTTTAACTCTGTCAGTTGAATGCACACATTGACAACCATTCAGTTAGATAGCTCCGTTTTGGTTTTAGAAGCAGATATTTCTCTGTACAGCCTATGGTCCCATTCACTCGGGAATATCCCAACACAGCTCCTAGAAGAAACGTGTTTCTGTCTCGCTGAATCTCAACATAGATTCAACTCTCTTAGGTGAACGAACGCACAGCAGAGCAGTTTCAAGGAAACGTTTCTCCTGAGCTTTAGACAAAGTTTCCTGCAGTTTAGTACGTATGCCGGCATTGGGCTGGAAATACCGGTTTTGGGATTCTGCAAAGAAAGGGTTTGCCAACCGCTGAATCCACACGTGAGTTTAACTCTGTCAGTTGAAAGCACACATTGACAGCCATTCAGTTAGGTAGCTCCGTTTTGGTTTTAGAAGCAGATATTTCTCTGTACAGCCTATGGTCCCATTCACTCGTGAATATCCCAACACAGCTCCTAGAAGAAACGTGTTTCTGACTCGCTGAATCTCAACATAGATTCAACTGTCTTAGGTGAACGAACGCACAGCAGAGCAGTTTCAAGGAAACGTTTCTCCTGAGTTTTAGATGAAGTTTCCTGATGTTTAGTACGTTTGCCGGCATTGGGATGGAAATACCGGTTTTGTGATTCTGCACAGAAAGGATTTG
Source organism: Aotus nancymaae (assembly GCF_030222135.1). Taxonomy (NCBI): domain Eukaryota; kingdom Metazoa; phylum Chordata; class Mammalia; order Primates; family Aotidae; genus Aotus; species Aotus nancymaae. The sequence continues at coordinate 2,196,514 of NW_026988565.1, forward strand.
CAAACCGCTGAATCTACACGTGAGTTTAACTCTGTCAGTTGAATGCACACATTGACAACCATTTTGTTAGACAGCTCCGTTTTGGTTTTAGAAGCAGATATTTCGCTGTACTGCCTATGGTCCCATTCACTCGGGAATATCCCAACACACCTCCTAGAAGAAACGTGTTTCTGACTCGCTGAATCTCAACATAGATTCAACTCTCTTAGGTGAACTAACACACAGCAGAGCAGTTTCAAGAAAACCTTTCTCCTGAGTTTTAGACGAAGTTTCCTGCGGTTTAGGACGTATGAAGGCATTGGGCTGGAAATACCGGTTTTGGGATTCTGCAAAGAAAGGGTTTGCCAACCGCTGAATCCACACATGAGTTTAACTCTGTCAGTTGAATGCACACATTGACAGCCATGCAGTTAGATAGCTCCGTTTTGGTTTTAGAAGCAGATATTTCTCTGTACAGCCTATGGTCCCATTCACTCGGGAATATCCCAACGCAGCTCCTAGAAGAAACGTGTTTCTGACTCGCTGAATCTCAACATAGATTCAACTCTCTTAGGTGAACGAACGCACAGCAGAGCAGTTTCAAGGAAACGTTTCTCCTGAGTTTTAGACGAAATTTCCGGCGGTTTAGTACGTATGCCGGCATTGGGCTGGAAATACCGGTATTGGGATTCTGCACAGAAAGGGTTTGCAAACCGCTGAATCCACACGTGAGTTTAACTCTGTCAGTTGAATGCACACATTGACAACCATTCAGTTAGATAGCTCCCTTTTGGTTTTAGAAGCAAATATTTCTCTGTACAGCCTATGGTCCCATTCACTCGGGAATATCCCAACACAGCTCCTAGAAGAAACGTGTTTCTGACTCGCTGAATCTCAACATAGATTCAACTCTCTTAGGTGAACGAACGCACAGCAGAGCAGTTTCAAGGAAACGTTTCTCCTGAGTTTTAGACGAAGTTTCCTGATGTTTAGTACGTTTTCCGGCTTTGGGCTGGAAATACCGATATTGGGATTCTGCACAGAAATGGTTTGTAAACCGCTGAATCCACACGTCAGTTTAACTCTGTCAGTTGAATGCACACATTGACAACCATTCAGTTAGATAGCTCCGTTTTGGTTTTAGAAGCAGATATTTCTCTGTACAGCCTGTGGTCCCATTCACTCGGGAATATCCCAACGCAGCTCCTAGAAGAAACGTGTTTCTGACTCGAGGAGTCTCAACATAGATTCAACTCTCTTAGGTGAACGCACTCACAGCAGAGCAGTTTCAAGGAAACGTTTCTCCTGAGTTTTAGACGAAGTTTACTGCTGTTAAGGACGTATGCCTGCATTGGGCTGGAAATACCGGTTTTGGGATTCTGCACAGAAAGGGTTTGCAAACCGCTGAATCCACACGTCAGTTTTACACTGTCAGTGGAATGCACACATTGACAACCATTCAGTTAGATAGCTCCGTTTTGGTTTTAGAAGCAGATATTTCTCTGTTCACCCTATGGTCCCATTCACTCGGGAATCTTCCAACGCAGCTCCTAGAAGAAACGTGTTTCTGACTCGAGGAGTCTCAACATAGATTCAACTCTCTTAGGTGAACGAACTCACAGCAGAGCAGTTTCAAGGAAACGTTTCTCCTGAGTTTTAGACGAAGTTTACTGCGGTTTAAGACGTATGCCTGCATTTGCCTGGAAATACCGGTTTTGGGATTCTGCACAGAAAGGGTTTGCAAACCGCTGAATCCACACGTGAGTTTAACACTGTCAGTTGAATGCACACATTGACAACCATTCATTTAGATAGCTCCGTTTTGGTTTTAGAAGCAGATATTTCTCTGTACAGCCTATGGTCCCATTGCTTCGGGAATATCCCAACGCAGCTCCTAGAAGAAACGTGTTTCTGACTCGCTGAATCTCAACATAGATTCAAATCTCTTAGGTGAACGAACGCACAGCAGAGCAGTTTCAAGGAATCGTTTCTCCTGAGTTTCAGACGAAGTTTCCTGCGGTTTAGTACGTATGCCGGCATTGGGCTGGAAATACCGGTATTGGGATTCTGCACAGAAAGGGTTTGCAAGCCGCTGAATCCATACGTCAGTTTATCTCTGTCAGTTGAATGCACACATTGACAACCATTCAGTTAGATAGCTCCGTTTTGGTTTTAGAAGCAGATATTTCTCTGTACAGCCTATGGTCCCATTCACTCGGGAATATCCCAACACAGCTCCTAGAAGAAACGTGTTTCTGACTCGCTGAATCTCAACATAGATTCAAGTCTCTTAGGTGAACGAAAGCACAGCAGAGCAGTTTCAAGGAAACGTTTCTCCTGAGCTTTAGACGAAGTTTCCTGCGGTTTAGTGCGTATGCCGGCATTGGGCTGGAAATACCGGTTTTGGGATTCTGCAAAGAAAGGGTTTGCAAACTGCTGAATCCACTCGTGAGTTTAACTCTGTCAGTTGAATGCACACATTGACAACCATTCAGTTAGATAGCTCCGTTTTGGTTTTAGAAGCAGGTATTTCTCTGTACAGCCTATGGTCCCATTCACTCGGGAATACCCCAACACAGCTCCTAGAAGAATCGTGATTCTGACTCGCTGAATCTCAACATAGATTCAACTCTCTTAGGTGAACGAACGCACAGCAGAGCAGTTTCAAGGAAACGTTTCTCCTGAGATTTACCCGAAGTTTCCTGAAGTTTAGTACGTATGCCGGCATTGGGATGGAAATACCGGTTTTGGGATTCTGCACAGAAACGGTTTGCAAACCGCTGAATCCACTCGTGAGTTTAACTCTGTCAGTTGAATGCACACATTGACAACCATTCAGTTAGATAGCTCCGTTTTGGTTTTAAAAGCAGATATTTCTCTGTACAGCCTATGGTCCCATTCACTCGGGAATATCCCAACGCAGCTCCTAGAAGAAACGTGTTTCTGACTCGCTGAATCTCAACATAGATTCAACTCTCTTAGGTGAACGAAAGCACAGCAGAGCAGTTTCAAGGAAACGTTTCTCCTGAGTTTTAGACGAAGTTTACTGCGGTTTAGTACGTATGCCAGCATTGGGTTGGAAATACCGGTTTTGGGATTCTGCACAGAAAGTGTTTGCAAACCGCTGATTCCACACGTGAGTTTAACTCTGTCAGTTGAATGCACACATTGACAACCATTCTGTTAGACAGCTCCGTTTTGGTTTTAGAAGCAGATATTTCGCTGTACAGCCTATGGTCCCAATCACTCGGGAATATCCCAACGCAGCTCCTAGAAGAAACGTGTTTCTGACTCGCTGAATCTCAATATAGATTCAACTCTCTTAGGTGAACGAACGCACAGCAGAACAGTTTCAAGGAAACGATTCTCCTGAGTTTTACACCAAGTTTACTGCTGTTTAGTACGTATGCCGGCATTGGGCTGGAAATACCGGTTTTGGGATTCTGCACAGAAAGTGTTTGCAAACCGCTGAATCCACACGTGAGTTAAACAATGTCAGTTGAATGCACACATTGACAACCATTCAGCTAGATAGCTCCGTTTTGGTTTTAGAAGGAGATATTTCTCTGTACAGCCTATGGTCCCATTCACTCGGGAATATCCCAACGCAGCTCCTAGAAGAAACGTGTTTCTGACTCGCTGAATCTCAACATAGATTCAACACTCTTAGGTGAACGAACGCACAGCAGAGCAGTTTCAAGGAAACGATTGTCCTGAGTTTGATTCCAAGTTTACTGCTGTTTAGTACGCATGCCGGCATTGGGATGGAAATACCGGTTTTGGGATTCTGCACAGAAACGGTTTGCAAACCGCTGAATGCACACGTGAGTTTAACTCTGTCAGTTGAATGCGCACATTGACAAGCATTCAGTTAGATAGCTCCATTTTGGTTTTAGAAGCAGATATTTCTCTGTACAGCCGATGGTCCCATTCACTCGGGAATATCCCAACGCAGCTCCTAGAAGAAACGTGTTTCTGACTCGCTGAATCTCAACATAGATTCAACTCTCTTAGGTGAACGAACCCACAGCAGAGCAGTTTCAAGGAAACGTTTCTCCTGAGATTTACGTGAAGTTTTCTGAAGTTTAGTACGTATGCCGGCATTGGGATGGAAATACCGGTTTTGGGATTCTGCACAGAAACGGTTTGCAAACCGCTGAATGCACACGTGAGTTTAACTCTGTCAGTTGAATGCGCACATTGACAAGCATTCAGTTAGATAGCTCCGTTTTGGTTTTAGAAGCAGATAGTTCTCTGTACAGCCTATGGTCCCATTCACTCGGGAATATCCCAACGCAGCTCCTAGAAGAAACGTGTTTCTGCCTCGCTGAATCTCAACATAGATTCAACTCTCTTAGGTGAACGAACGCACTGCAGAGCATTTTCAAGGAAACGTTTCTCCTGAGTTTTAGACGAAGTTTCCGGCGGTTTAGTACGTATGCCGGCATTGGGCTGGAAACACCGGTATTGGGATTCTGCACAGAAAGGGTTTGCAAACCGCTGAATCCACACGTCAGTTTAACTCTGTCAGTTGAATGCACACATTGGCAACCATTCAGTTAGATAGCTCCGTTTTGGTTTCAGAAGCAGATATTTCTCTGTACAGCCTATGATCCCATTCACTCGGGAATATCCCAACACAGCTCCTAGAAGAATCGTGATTCTGACTCGCTGAATCTCAACATAGATTCAACTCTCTTAGGTTAACGAACGCACAGCAGAGCAGTTTCAAGGAAACGTTTCTCCTGAGATTTACCCGAAGTTTCCTGAAGTTTAGTACGTATGCCGGCATTGGGATGGAAATACCGGGTTTGCGATTCTGCACAGAAACGGTTTGCAAACCGCTGAATGCACACGTGAGTTTAACTCTGTCAGTTGAATGCACCCATTGACAACCATTCAGTTAGATAGCTCCGTTTTGGTTTTAGAAGCAGATATTTCTCTGTACAGCCTATGGTCCCATTCACTCGGGAATATCCCAACACAGCTCCTTGAAGAAACGTGTTTCTGACTCGCTGAATCTCAACATAGATTCAACTCTCTTAGGTGAACGAATGCACAGCAGAGCAGTTTCAAGGAAACCTTTCTCCTGAGTTTTAGACGAAGTTTCCTGCGGTTTAGGACGTATGCCGGCATTGGGCTGGAAATACCGGTTTTGGGATTCTGCAAAGAAAGGGTTTGCCAACCGCTGAATCCACACGTGAGTTTAACTCTGTCAGTTGAATGCACACATTGACAACCATTCAGTTACATAGCTCCGTTTTGGTTTTAGAAGTAGATATTTCTCTTTACAGCCTATGGTCCCATTCACTCGGGAATATCCCAACACAGCCCTAAAAGAAACGTGTTTCTGACTCGCTGATTCTCAACATAGATTCAACTCTCTTAGCTGAACGAACGCACAGCAGAGCAGTTTCAAGGAAACGATTCTCCTGAGTTTTAGACGAAGTTTACTGCGGTTTAGTACGTATGCCATCATTGGGCTGGAAATACCGGTTTTGGGATTCTGCACAGAAAGTGTTAGCAAACCGCTGAATCCACACGTGAGTTTAACTCTGTCAGTTGAATGCACACATTGACAACCATTCTGTTAGACAGCTCCGTTTTGGTTTTAGAAGCAGATATTTCGCTGTACAGCCTATGGTCCCATTCACTCGGGAATATCCCAACGCAGCTCCTAGAAGAAACGTGTTTCTGACTCGCTGAATCTCAATATAGATTCAACTCTCTTAGGTGAACGAACGCACAGCAGAACAGTTTCAAGGAAACGATTCTCCTGAGTTTTAGACCAAGTTTACTGCTGTTTAGTACGTATGCCGTCATTGGGCTGGAAATACCGGTTTTGGGATTCTGCACAGAAAGGTTTTGCAAACCGCTGAATCCACACATGAGTTAAACACTGTCAGTTGAATGCACACATTGACAACCATTCAGTTAGATAGCTTCGTTTTGGTTTTAGAAGTAGATATTTCTCTGTACATCCTATGGTCCCATTCACTCGGGAATATCCCAACGCAGCTCCTAGAAGAAACGTGTTTCTGACTCGCTGAATCTCAACATAGATTCAACTCTCTTAGGTGAACGAACGCACAGCAGAGCAGTTTCAAGGAAACGTTTCTCCTGAGTTTTAGACGAAGTTTCCGGCGGTTTAGTACGTATGCCGGCATTGGTCTGGAAATACCGGTATTGGGATTCTGCACAGAAAGGGTTTGCAAACCGCTGAATCCACACGTCAGTTTAACTCTGTCAGTTGAATGCACACATTGACAACCATTCAGTTATATAGCTCCGTTTTGGTTTTAGAAGCAGATATTTCTCTGTACAGCCTATGGTCCCATTCACTCGGGAATATCCCAACGCAGCTCCTAGAAGAAACGTGTTTCTGACTCGCTGAATCTCAACATAGATTCAACTCTGTTAGGTGAACGAAAGCACAGCAGAGCAGTTTCAAGGAAACGATTCTCCTGAGTTTTAGACGAAGTTTACTGCGGTTTAGTACGTATGCCAACATTGGGCTGGAAATACCGGTTTTGGGATTCTGCACAGAAAGTGTTAGCAAACCGCTGAATCCAAACGTGAGTTTAACTCTGTCAGTTGAATGCACACATTGACAACCATTCTGTTAGACAGCTCCGTTTTGGTTTTAGAAGCAGATATTTCGCTGTACAGCCTATGGTCCCATTCACTCGGGAATATCCCAACGCAGCTCCTAGAAGAAACGTGTTTCTGACTCGCTGAATCTCAACATAGATTCAACTCTCTTAGGTGAACGAACCCACAGCAGAGCAGTTTCAAGGAAACGTTTCTCCTGAGATTTACCTGAAGTTTTCTGAAGTTTAGTACGTATGACGGCATTGGGATGGAAATACCGGTTTTGGGATTCTGCACAGAAACGGTTTGCAAACCGCTGAATGCACACGTGAGTTTAACTCTGTCAGTTGAATGCGCACATTGACAAGCATTCAGTTAGATAGCTCCGTTTTGGTTTTAGAAGCAGATAGTTCTCTGTACAGCCTATGGTCCCATTCACTCGGGAATATCCCAACGCAGCTCCTAGAGGAAACGTGTTTCTGCCTCGCTGAATCTCAACATAGATTCAACTCTCTTAGGTGAACGAACGCACTGCAGAGCAGTTTCAAGGAAACGTTTCTCCTGAGTTTTAGACGAAGTTTCCGGCGGTTTAGTACGTATGCCGGCATTGGGCTGGAAACACCGGTATTGGGATTCTGCACAGAAAGGGTTTGCAAACCGCTGAATCCACACGTCAGTTTAACTCTGTCAGTTGAATGCACACATTGGCAACCATTCAGTTAGATAGCTCCGTTTTGGTTTTAGAAGCAGATATTTCTCTGTACAGCCTATGATCCCATTCACTCGGGAATATCCCAACACAGCTCCTAGAAGAATCGTGATTCTGACTCGCTGAATCTCAACATAGATTCAACTCTCTTAGGTTAACGAACGCACAGCAGAGCAGTTTCAAGGAAACGTTTCTCCTGAGATTTACCCGAAGTTTCCTGAAGTTTAGTACGTATGCCGGCATTGGGATGGAAATACCGGGTTTGCGATTCTGCACAGAAACGGTTTGCAAACCGCTGAATGCACACGTGAGTTTAACTCTGTCAGTTGAATGCACCCATTGACAACCATTCAGTTAGATAGCTCCGTTTTGGTTTTAGAAGCAGATATTTCTCTGTACAGCCTATGGTCCCATTCACTCGGGAATATCCCAACACAGCTCCTTGAAGAAACGTGTTTCTGACTCGCTGAATCTCAACATAGATTCAACTCTCTTAGGTGAACGAATGCACAGCAGAGCAGTTTCAAGGAAACCTTTCTCCTGAGTTTTAGACGAAGTTTCCTGCGGTTTAGGACGTATGCCGGCATTGGGCTGGAAATACCGGTTTTGGGATTCTGCAAAGAAAGGGTTTGCCAACCGCTGAATCCACACGTGAGTTTAACTCTGTCAGTTGAATGCACACATTGACAACCATTCAGTTACATAGCTCCGTTTTGGTTTTAGAAGTAGATATTTCTCTTTACAGCCTATGGTCCCATTCACTCGGGAATATCCCAACGCAGCTCCTAGAAGAAACGTGTTTCTGACTCGCTGAATCTCAATATAGATTCAACTCTCTTAGGTGAACGAACGCACAGCAGAACAGTTTCAAGGAAACGATTCTCCTGAGTTTTAGACCAAGTTTACTGCTGTTTAGTACGTATGCCGTCATTGGGCTGGAAATACCGGTTTTGGGATTCTGCACAGAAAGGGTTTGCAAACCGCTGAATCCACACGTGAGTTAAACACTGTCAGTTGAATGCACACATTGACAACCATTCAGTTAGATAGCTTCGTTTTGGTTTTAGAAGGAGATATTTCTCTGTACATCCTATGGTCCCATTCACTCGGGAATATCCCAACGCAGCTCCTAGAAGAAACGTGTTTCTGACTCGCTGAATCTCAACATAGATTCAACTCTCTTAGGTGAACGAACGCACAGCAGAGCAGTTTCAAGGAAACGTTTCTCCTGAGTTTTAGACGAAGTTTCCGGAGGTTTAGTACGTATGCCGGCATTGGGCTGGAAATACCGGTATTGGGATTCTGCACAGATAGGGTTTGCAAACCGCTGAATCCACACGTCAGTTTAACGCTGTCAGTTGAATGCACACATTGACAACCATTCAGTTAGATAGCTCCGTTTTGGTTTTAGAAGCAGATATTTCTCTGTACAGCCTATGGTCCCATTCACTCGGGAATATCCCAACGCAGCTCCTAGAATAAACGTGTTTCTGCCTCGCTGAATCTCAACATAGATTCAACTCTCTTAGGTGAACGAACGCACAGCAGAGCAGTTTCAAGGAAACGTTTCTCCTGAGTTTTAGACGAAGTTTCCGGCGGTTTAGTACGTATGCCGGCATTGGGCTGGAAACACCGGTATTGGGATTCTGCACAGAAAGGGTTTGCAAACCGCTGAATCCACACGTCAGTTTAACTCTGTCAGTTGAATGCACACATTGGCAACCATTCAGTTAGATAGCTCCGTTTTGGTTTTAGAAGCAGATATTTCTCTGTACAGCCTATGATCCCATTCACTCGGGAATATCCCAACACAGCTCCTAGAAGAATCGTGATTCTGACTCGCTGAATCTCAACAAAGATTCAACTCTCTTAGGTTAACGAACGCACAGCAGAGCAGTTTCAAGGAAACGTTTCTCCTGAGATTTACCCGAAGTTTCCTGAAGTTTAGTACGTATGCCGGCATTGGGATGGAAATACCGGGTTTGCGATTCTGCACAGAAACGGTTTGCAAACCGCTGAATGCACACGTGAGTTTAACTCTGTCAGTTGAATGCACCCATTGACAACCATTCAGTTAGATAGCTCCGTTTTGGTTTTAGAAGCAGATATTTCTCTGTACAGCCTATGGTCCCATTCACTCGGGAATATCCCAACACAGCTCCTTGAAGAAACGTGTTTCTGACTCGCTGAATCTCAACATAGATTCAACTCTCTTAGGTGAACGAATGCACAGCAGAGCAGTTTCAAGGAAACCTTTCTCCTGAGTTTTAGACGAAGTTTCCTGCGGTTTAGGACGTATGCCGGCATTGGGCTGGAAATACCGGTTTTGCGATTCTGCAAAGAAAGGGTTTGCCAACCGCTGAATCCACACGTGAGTTTAACTCTGTCAGTTGAATGCACACATTGACAACCATTCAGTTACATAGCTCCGTTTTGGTTTTAGAAGTAGATATTTCTCTTTACAGCCTATGGTCCCATTCACTCGGGAATATCCCAACACAACCCTAAAAGAAACGTGTTTCTGACTCGCTGATTCTCAACATAGATTCAACTCTCTTAGCTGAACGAACGCACAGCAGAGCAGTTTCAAGGAAACGATTCTCCTGAGTTTTAGACGAAGTTTACTGCGGTTTAGTACGTATGCCATCATTGGGCTGGAAATACCGGTTTTGGGATTCTGCACAGAAAGTGTTAGCAAACCGCTGAATCCACACGTGAGTTTAACTCTGTCAGTTGAATGCACACATTGACAACCATTCTGTTAGACAGCTCCGTTTTGGTTTTAGAAGCAGATATTTCGCTGTACAGCCTATGGTCCCATTCACTCGGGAATATCCCAACGCAGCTCCTAGAATAAACGTGTTTCTGACTCGCTGAATCTCAACATCGATTCAACTCTCTTAGGTGAACGAACGCACAGCAGAGCAGTTTCAAGGAAACGTTTCTCCTGAGTTTTAGACGAAGTTTCCTGCGGTTTAGTACGTATGCCGGCATTGGGCTGGAAATACCGGTTTTGGGATTCTGCAAAGAAAGGGTTTGCCAACCGCTGAATCCACACGTGAGTTTAACTCTGTCAGTTGAATGCACACATTGACAGCCATTCAGTTAGATAGCTCCGTTTTGGTTTTAGAAGCAGATATTTCTCTGTACAGCCTATGATCCCATTCACTCGGGAATATCCCAACGCAGCTCCTAGAAGAAACGTGTTTCTGACTCGCTGAATCTCAATATAGATTCACCTCTCTTAGGTGAACGAACGCACAGCAGAACAGTTTCAAGGAAACGATTCTCCTGAGTTTTACACCAAGTTTACTGCTCTTTAGTACGTATGCCGGCATTGGGCTGGAAATACCGGTTTTGGGATTCTGCACAGAAAGGGTTTGCAAACCGCTGAATCCACACGTGAGTTTAACACTGCCAGCTGAATGCACACATTGACAACCATTCAGCTAGATAGCTCCGTTTTGGTTTTAGAAGCAGATATTTCTCTGTACAGCCTATGGTCCCATTCACTCGGGAATATCCCAACGCAGCTCCTAGAAGAAACGTGTTTCTGACTCGCTGAATCTCAACATAGATTCAACTCTCTTAGGTGAACGAACGCACAGCAGAGCAGTTTCAAGGAAACGATTCTCCTGAGTTTTATTCCAAGTTTACTGCTGTTTAGTACGTATGCCGGCATTGGGATGGAAATACCGGTTTTGGGATTCTGCACAGAAACGTTTTGCAAACCGCTGAATGCACACGTGCGTTTAACTCTGTCAGTTGAATGCGCACATTGACAAGCATTCAGTTAGATAGCTCCGTTTTGGTTTTAGAAGCAGATATTTCTCTGTATAGCCTATGGTCCCATTCACTAGGGAATATCCCAACACAGCTCCTAGAAGAATCGTGATTCTGACTCGCTGAATCTCAACATAGATTCAACTCTCTTAGGTGAACGAAAGCACAGCAGAGCAGTTTCAAGGAAACGTTTCTCCTGAGATTTACCTGAAGTTTTCTGAAGTTTAGTACGTATGCCGGCATTGGGATGGAAATACCGGTTTTGTGATTCTGCACAGAAAGGGTTTGCAAACCGCTGAATCCACACGTGAATTTAACTCTGTCAGTTGAATGCACACATTGACAAGCATTTTGTTAGACAGCTCCGTTTTGGTTTTTGAAGCAGATATTTCGCTGTACAGGCTATGGTCCCATTCACTCGGGAATATCCCAACGCAGCTCCTAGAAGAAACGTGTTTCTGACTCGCTGAATCTCAACATAGATTCAACTCTCTTAGGTGAACGAACGCACAGCAGAGCAGTTTCAAGGAAACGATTCTCCTGAGTTTTAGACCAAGTTTACTGCTGTTTAGTACGTATGCCGGCATTGGGATGGAAATACCGGTTTTGGGATTCTGCACAGAAAGGGTTTGCAAACCGCTGAATCCACACGTGAGTTTTACTCTGTCAGTTGAATGCACACATTGACAACCATTCAGTTAGATAGCTCCGTTTTGGTTTTAGAAGCAGATAGTTCTCTGTACAGCCTATGGTCCCATTCACTCGGGAATATCCCAACGCAGCTCCTAGAAGAAACGTGTTTCTGCCTCGCTGAATCTCAACATAGATTCAACTCTCTTAGGTGAACGAACGCACTGCAGAGCAGTTTCAAGGAAACGTTTCTCCTGAGTTTTAGACGAAGTTTCCGGCGGTTTAGTACGTATGCCGGCATTGGGCTGGAAATACCGGTATTGGGATTCTGCACAGAAAGGGTTTGCAAACCGCTGAATCCACACGTCAGTTTAACTCTGTCAGTTGAATGCACACATTGGCAACCATTCAGTTAGATAGCTCCGTTTTGGTTTTAGAAGCAGATATTTCTCTGTACAGCCTATGATCCCATTCACTCGGGAATATCCCAACACAGCTCCTAGAAGAATCGTGATTCTGACTCGCTGAATCTCAACATAGTTTCAACTCTCTTAGGTTAACGAACGCACAGCAGAGCAGTTTCAAGGAAACGTTTCTCCTGAGATTTACCCGAAGTTTCCTGAAGTTTAGTACGTATGCCGGCATTGGGATGGAAATACCGGGTTTGCGATTCTGCACAGAAACGGTTTGCAAACCACTGAATGCACACGTGAGTTTAACTCTGTCAGTTGAATGCACACATTGACAAGCATTCAGTTAGATAGCTCCGTGTTGGTTTTAGAAGCAGATATTTCTCTGTACAGCCTATGATCCCATTCACTCGGGAATATCCCAACACAGCTCCTAGAAGAATCGTGTTTCTGCCCCGCTGAATCTCAACATAGATTCAACTCTCTTAGGTGAACGAACGCACTGCAGAGCAGTTTCAAGGAAACGTTTCTCCTGAGTTTTAGACGAAGTTTCCTGAGGTTTAGTACGTATGCCGGCATTGGGATGGAAATACCGGTTTTGTGATTCTGCACAGAAAGGGTTTGCAAACCGCTGAATCCACACGTGAATTTATCTCTGTCAGTTGAATGCACACATTGACAAGCATTTTGTTAGACAGCTCCGTTTTGGTTTTAGAAGCAGATATTTCGCTGTACAGGCTATGGTCCCATTCACTCGGGAATATCCCAACGCAGCTCCTAGAAGAAACGTGTTTCTGACTCGCTGAATCTCAACATAGATTCAACTGTCTTAGGTGAACGAACGCACAGCAGAGCAGTTTCAACGAAACGTTTCTCCTGAGTTTTAGACGAAGTTTCCTGATGTTTAGTACGTTTGCCGGCATTGGGATGGAAATACCGGTTTTGTGATTCAGCACAGAAAGGGTTTGCAAACCGCTGAATCTACACGTGAGTTTAACTCTGTCAGTTGAATGCACACATTGACAACCATTTTGTTAGACAGCTCCGTTTTGGTTTTAGAAGCAGATATTTCGCTGTACAGCCTATGGTCCCATTCACTCGGGAATATCCCAACACACCTCCTAGAAGAAACGAGTTTCTGACTCGCTGAATCTCAACATAGACTCTACTCTCTTAGGTGAACTAACACACAAAAGAGCAGTTTCAAGGAAACCTTTCTCCTGAGTTTTAGACGAACTTTCCTGCGGTTTAGGGCGTATGCCGGCATTGGGCTGGAAATACCGGTTTTGGGATTCTGCACAGAAAGGGTTTGCAAACCGCTGAATTCACACGTGAGTTTTACTCTGTCAGTTGAATGCACACATTGACAACCATTCAGTTAGATAGCTCCGTTTTGGTTTTAGAAGCAGATAGTTCTCTGTACAGCCTATGGTCCCATTCACTCGGGAATATCCCAACCCAGCTCCTAGAAGAAACGTGTTTCTGACTCGCTGAGTCTAAACATAGATTCAACTCTCTTAGTTGAACGAACGCACAGCAGAGCAGTTTCAAGGAAACGTTTCTCCTGCGTTTTAGACGAAGTTTCCTGCGGTTTAGTACGTATGCCGTCATTGGGCTGGAAATACCGGTTTTGGGATTCTGCAAAGAAAGGGTTTGCCAACCGCTGAATCCACACGTGAGTTTAACTCTGTCAGTTGAATGCACACATTGACAACCATTTTGTTAGACAGCTCCGTTTTGGTTTTAGAAGCAGATATTTCGCTGTACAGCCTATGGTCCCATTCACTCGGGAATATCCCAACACACCTCCTAGAAGAAACGTGTTTCTGACTCGCTGAATCTCAACATAGATTCAACTCTCTTAGGTGAACTAACACACAAAAGAGCAGTTTCAAGGAAACTTTTCTCCTGAGTTTTAGACGAAATTTCCTGCGGTTTAGTACGTATGCCGGCATTGGGCTGGAAATACCGGTTTTGGGATTCTGCACAGAAAGGGTTTGCAAACCGCTGAATCCACACGTGAGTTTTACTCTGTCAGTTGAATGCACACATTGACAACCATTCAGTTAGATAGCTCCGTTTTGGTTTTAGAAGCAGATAGTTCTCTGTACAGCATATGGTCCCATTCACTCGGGAATATCCCAACGCAGCTCCTAGAAGAAACGTGTTTCTGACTCGCTGAATCTCAACATAGATTCAAGTCTCTTACGTGAACGAACGCACAGCAGAGCAGTTTCAAGGAAACGTTTCTCCTGAGTTTTAGACGAAGTTTCCGGCGGTTTAGTACGTATGCTGGCATTGGGCTGGAAATACCGGTTTTGGGATTCTGCAAAGAAAGGGTTTGCCAACCGCTGAATCCACACGTGAGTTTAACTCTTTCAGTTGAATGCACACATTGACAGCCATTCAGTTAGATAGCTCCGTTTTGGTTTTAGAAGCAGATATTTCTCTGTACAGCCTATGGTCCCATTCACTCGGGAATATCCCAACGCAGCTCCTAGAAGAAACGTGTTTCTGACTCGCTGAATCTCAACATAGATTCAAGTCTCTTAGGTGAACGAACGCACAGCAGAGCAGTTTCAAGGAAACGTTTCTCCTGAGTTTTAGACGAAGTTTCCGGCGGTTCAGTACGTATGCCGTCATTGGGCTGGAAATACCGGTTTTGGGATTCTGCAAAGAAAGGGTTTGCCAACCGCTGAATCCACACGTGAGTTGAACTCTGTCAGTTAAATGCACACATTGACAGCCATTCAGTTAGATAGCTCCGTTTTGTTTTTATAAACAGATAGTTCTCTGTACAGCCTATGGTCCCTTTCACTCGGGAATATCCCAACGCAGCTCCTAGAAGAAACGTGTTTCTGACTCGCTGAATCTCAACATAGATTCAACTCTCTTAGGTGAACGAACGCACAGCAGAGCAGTTTCAAGGAAACGTTTCTCCTGAGTTTTAGACGAGGTTTCCGGCGGTTTAGTACGTATGCTGGCATTGGGCTGGAAATACCGGTATTGGGATTCTGCACAGAAAGGGTTTGCAAACCGCTGAATCCACACGTGAGTTTAACTCTGTCAGTTGAATGCACACATTGACAACCATTCAGTTAGATAGCTCCGTTTTGGTTTTAGAAGCAGATATTTCTCTGTATAGCCTATGGACCCATTCACTCGGGAATATCCCAACGCAGCTCCTAGAATAAACGTGTTTCTGACTCGCTGAATCTCAACATCGATTCAACTCTCTTAGGTGAACGAACGCACAGCAGAGCAGTTTCAAGGAAACGTTTCTCCTGAGTTTTAGACGAAGTTTCCTGCGGTTTAGTACGTATGCCGGCATTGGGCTGGAAATACCGGCTTTGGGATTCTGCAAAGAAAGGGTTTGCCAACCGCTGAATCCACACGTGAGTTTAACTCTGTCAGTTGAATGCACACATTGACAGCCATTCAGTTAGATAGCTCCGTTTTGGTTTTAGAAGCAGATATTTCTCTGTACAGCCTATGATCCCATTCACTCGGGAATATCCCAACGCAGCTCCTAGAAGAAACGTGTTTCTGACTCGCTGAATCTCAATATAGATTCACCTCTCTTAGGTGAACGAACGCACAGCAGAACAGTTTCAAGGAAACGATTCTCCTGAGTTTTACACCAAGTTTACTGCTCTTTAGTACGTATGCCGGCATTGGCCTGGAAATACCGGTTTTGGGATTCTGCACAGAAAGGGTTTGCAAACCGCTGAATCCACACGTGAGTTTAACACTGCCAGCTGAATGCACACATTGACAACCATTCAGCTAGATAGCTCCGTTTTGGTTTTAGAAGCAGATATTTCTCTGTACAGCCTATGGTCCCATTCACTCGGGAATATCCCAACGCAGCTCCTAGAAGAAACGTGTTTCTGACTCGCTGAATCTCAACATAGATTCAACTCTCTTAGGTGAACGAACGCACAGCAGAGCAGTTTCAAGGAAACGATTCTCCTGAGTTTTATTCCAAGTTTACTGCTGTTTAGTACGTATGCCGGCATTGGGATGGAAATACCGGTTTTGGGATTCTGCACAGAAACGTTTTGCAAACCGCTGAATGCACACGTGCGTTTAACTCTGTCAGTTGAATGCGCACATTGACAAGCATTCAGTTAGATAGCTCCGTTTTGGTTTTAGAAGCAGATATTTCTCTGTATAGCCTATGGTCCCATTCACTAGGGAATATCCCAACACAGCTCCTAGAAGAATCGTGATTCTGACTCGCTGAATCTCAACATAGATTCAACTCTCTTAGGTGAACGAAAGCACAGCAGAGCAGTTTCAAGGAAACGTTTCTCCTGAGATTTACCTGAAGTTTTCTGAAGTTTAGTACGTATGCCGGCATTGGGATGGAAATACCGGTTTTGTGATTCTGCACAGAAAGGGTTTGCAAACCGCTGAATCCACACGTGAATTTAACTCTGTCAGTTGAATGCACACATTGACAAGCATTTTGTTAGACAGCTCCGTTTTGGTTTTTGAAGCAGATATTTCGCTGTACAGGCTATGGTCCCATTCACTCGGGAATATCCCAACGCAGCTCCTAGAAGAAACGTGTTTCTGACTCGCTGAATCTCAACATAGATTCAACTCTCTTAGGTGAACGAAGGCACAGCAGAGCAGTTTCAAGGAAACGATTCTCCTGAGTTTTAGACCAAGTTTACTGCTGTTTAGTACGTATGCCGGCATTGGGATGGAAATACCGGTTTTGGGATTCTGCACAGAAAGGGTTTGCAAACCGCTGAATCCACACGTGAGTTTTACTCTGTCAGTTGAATGCACACATTGACAACCATTCAGTTAGATAGCTCCGTTTTGGTTTTAGAAGCAGATAGTTCTCTGTACAGCCTATGGTCCCATTCACTCGGGAATATCCCAACGCAGCTCCTAGAAGAAACGTGTTTCTGCCTCGCTGAATCTCAACATAGATTCAACTCTCTTAGGTGAACGAACGCACTGCAGAGCAGTTTCAAGGAAACGTTTCTCCTGAGTTTTAGACGAAGTTTCCGGCGGTTTAGTACGTATGCCGGCATTGGGCTGGAAATACCGGTATTGGGATTCTGCACAGAAAGGGTTTGCAAACCGCTGAATCCACACGTCAGTTTAACTCTGTCAGTTGAATGCACACATTGGCAACCATTCAGTTAGATAGCTCCGTTTTGGTTTTAGAAGCAGATATTTCTCTGTACAGCCTATGATCCCATTCACTCGGGAATATCCCAACACAGCTCCTAGAAGAATCGTGATTCTGACTCGCTGAATCTCAACATAGTTTCAACTCTCTTAGGTTAACGAACGCACAGCAGAGCAGTTTCAAGGAAACGTTTCTCCTGAGATTTACCCGAAGTTTCCTGAAGTTTAGTACGTATGCCGGCATTGGGATGGAAATACCGGGTTTGCGATTCTGCACAGAAACGGTTTGCAAACCACTGAATGCACACGTGAGTTTAACTCTGTCAGTTGAATGCACACATTGACAAGCATTCAGTTAGATAGCTCCGTGTTGGTTTTAGAAGCAGATATTTCTCTGTACAGCCTATGATCCCATTCACTCGGGAATATCCCAACACAGCTCCTAGAAGAATCGTGTTTCTGCCCCGCTGAATCTCAACATAGATTCAACTCTCTTAGGTGAACGAACGCACTGCAGAGCAGTTTCAAGGAAACGTTTCTCCTGAGTTTTAGACGAAGTTTCCTGAGGTTTAGTACGTATGCCGGCATTGGGATGGAAATACCGGTTTTGTGATTCTGCACAGAAAGGGTTTGCAAACCGCTGAATCCACACGTGAATTTAACTCTGTCAGTTGAATGCACACATTGACAAGCATTTTGTTAGACAGCTCCGTTTTGGTTTTAGAAGCAGATATTTCGCTGTACAGGCTATGGTCCCATTCACTCGGGAATATCCCAACGCAGCTCCTAGAAGAAACGTGTTTCTGACTCGCTGAATCTCAACATAGATTCAACTGTCTTAGGTGAACGAACGCACAGCAGAGCAGTTTCAACGAAACGTTTCTCCTGAGTTTTAGACGAAGTTTCCTGCGGTTTAGTAGGTATGCCGGCATTGGGATGGAAATACCGGTTTTGGGATTCTGCACAGAAAGGATTTGCAAACCGCTGAATCCACATGTGAGTTTAACTCTGTCAGTTGAATGCACACATTGAAAACCATTCAGTTAGATAGCTCCGTTTTCGTTTTAGAAGCAGATATTACTCTGTACAGCCAATGGTCCCATTCACTCGGGAATATCCCAACGTAGCTCCTAGAAGAAACGGGTTTCTGACTCGCTGAATCTCAACATAGATTCAACTCTCTTAGGTGAACGAATGCACGGCAGAGCAGTTTCAAGGAAACGTTTCTCCTGAGTTTTAGACGAAGTTTGCTGCGGTTTAGGACGTATGCCGGCATTGGGCTGGAAATACCGGTTTTGGTATTCTGCAGAGAAAGGGTTTGCCAATGAATGAATCCACACGTGAGTTTAACTCTGTCAGTTGAATGCACACATTGACAACCATTCAGTTAGATAGCTCCGTTTTGGTTTTAGAAGCAGATATTTCTCTGTACAGCCTATGGTCCCATTCACTCGGGAATATCCCAACGCAGCTCCTAGAAGAAACGTGTTTCTGATTCGCTGAATCTCAACATAGATTCAACTCTCTTAGGTGAACGAACGCACAGCAGAGCAGTTTCAAGGAAATATTTCTCCTGAGTTTTAGACGAAGTTTCCTGCGGTTTAGTACGTATGCCGGCATTGGGCTGGAAATACCGGTTTTGGGATTCTGCAAAGAAAGGGTTTGCAAACCGCTGAATCCACACGAGAGTTTAACTCTGTCACTTGAATGCACACATTGACAACCATTCAGTTAGATAGCTCCGTTTTGGTTTTAGAAACAGATATTTCTCTGTACAGCCTATGGTCCCTTTCACTCGGGAATATCCCAACGCAGCTCCTAGAAGAAGCGTGTTTCTGACTCGCTGAATCTCAACATAGATTCAACTCTCTTAGGTGAACGAACGCACAGCAGAGCAGTTTAAAGGAAACGTCTCTCCTGAGTTTTAGACGAATTTTACTGCTCTTTAGTACGTATGCCGGCATTGGGATGGAAATACCGGTTTTGGGATTCTACACAGAAACGGTTTGCAAACTGCTGAATGCACACGTGAGTTTAACTCTGTCAGTTGAAAGCACACATTGACAACCATTTAGTTAGATAGCTCCGATTTGGTTTCAGAAGCAGATATTTCTCTGTACATCCTATGGTCCCATTCACTCGGGAATATCCCAACGCAGCTCCTAGAAGAAACATGTTTCTGACTCGCTGAAACTCAACATAGATTCAAGTCTCTTAGGTGAACGAAAGCACAGCAGAGCAGTTTCAAGGAAACGTTTCTCCTGAGTTTTAGACGAAGTTTCCTGCGGTTTAGGACGTATGCCGGCATTGGGCTGGAAATACTGGTTTTGGGATTCTGCACAGAAAGGATTTGCAAACCGCTGAATCCACATGTGAGTTTAACTCTGTCAGTTGAATGCACACATTGACAACCATTCAGTTAGATAGCTCCGTTTTGGTTTTAGAAGCAGATATTACTCTGTACAGAAATGGTCCCATTCACTCGGGAATATCCCAACGCAGCTCCTAGAAGAAACGTGTTTCTGACTCGCTGAATCTCAACATAGATTCAACTCTCCTGGGTGAACGAACGCACAGCAGAGCAGTTTCAAGGAAACGTTTCTCCTGAGATTTAGACGAAGTTTACTGCGGTTTAGGATGTATGCAACCATTGAGCTGGAAATACCGGTTTTGGGATTCTGCACAGAAAGGGTTTGCAAACCGCTGAATCTACACGTGAGTTTAACTCTGTCAGTTGAATGCACACATTGACAACCATTTTGTTAGACAGCTCCGTTTTGGTTTTAGAAGCAGATATTTCGCTGTACAGCCTATGGTCCCATTCACTCGGGAATATCCCAACACACCTCCTAGAAGAAACGTGTTTCTGACTCGCTGAATCTCAACATAGATTCAACTCTCTTAGGTGAACTAACACAGAGCAGAGCAGTTTCAAGGAAACCTTTCTCCTGAGTTTTAGACGAAGTTTCCTGCGGTTTAGGACGTATGCTGGCATTGGGCTGGAAATACCGGTTTTGGGATTCTGCACAGAAAGGGTTTGCAAACCGCTGAATTCACACGTGAGTTTTACTCTGTCAGTTGAATGCGCACATTGACAGCCATTCAGTTAGATAGCTCCGTTTTGGTTTTAGAAGCAGATATTTCTCTGTACAGCCTATGATCCCATTCACTCGGGAATATCCCAGCACAGCTCCTAGAAGAATCGTGATTCTGACTCGTTGAATCTCAACATAGATTCAACTCTCTTAGGTTAACGAACGCACAGCAGAGCAGTTTCAAGGAAACGTTTCTCCTGAGATTTACCCGAAGTTTCCTGAAGTTTAGAACGTATGCCGGCATTGGGATGGAAATACCGGGTTTGGGATTCTGCACAGAAACGGTTTGCAATCCGCTGAATGCACACGTGAGTTTAACTCTGTCAGTTGAATGCACACATTGACAGCCATTCAGTTAGGTAGCTCCGTTTTGGTTTTAGAAGCAGATATTTCTCTGTACAGCCTATGGTCCCATTCACTCGGGAATATCCCATCGCAGCTCCTAGAAGAAACGTGTTTCTGACTCGCTGAATCTCAACATACATTCAACTCTCTTAGGTGAACGAACGCACAGCGGAGCAGTTTCAAGGAAACGTTTCTCCTGAGTTTTAGACGAAGTTTCCGGCGGTTTAGTACATATGCCGGCATTGGGCTGGAAATACCGGTATTGGGATTCTGCACAGAAAGGGTTTGCAAACCGCTGAATCCACACGTGAGTTTAACTCTGTCAGTTGAATGCACACATTGACAACCATTCAGTTAGATAGCTCCGTTTTGGTTTTAGAAGCAGATATTTCTCTGTACAGCCTATGGTCCCATTCACTCGGGAATATCCCAACACAGCTCCTAGAAGAAACGTGTTTCTGACTCGCTGAATCTCAACATAGATTCAACTCTCTTAGGTGAACGAACGCACAGCAGAGCAGTTTCAAGGAAACGTTTCTCCTGAGCTTTACACGAAGTTTCCTGCAGTTTAGTACGTATGCCGGCATTGGGCTGGAAATACCGGTTTTGGGATTCTGCAAAGAAAGGGTTTGCCAACCGCTGAATCCACACGTGAGTTTAACTCTGTCAGTTGAAAGCACACATTGACAGCCATTCAGTTAGGTAGCTCCGTTTTGGTTTTAGAAGCAGATATTTCTCTGTACAGCCTATGGTCCCATTCACTCGGGAATATCCCAACACAGCTCCTAGAAGAAACGTGTTTCTGACTCGCTGAATCTCAACATAGATTCAACTGTCTTAGGTGAACGAACGCACAGCAGAGCAGTTTCAAGGAAACGTTTCTCCTGAGTTTTAGATGAAGTTTCCTGATGTTTAGTACGTTTGCCGGCATTGGGATGGAAATACCGGTTTTGTGATTCTGCACAGAAAGGATTTGCAAACCGCTGAATCTACACGTGAGTTTAACTCTGTCAGTTGAATGCACACATTGACAACCATTTTGTTAGACAGCTCCGTTTTGGTTTTAGAAGCAGATATTTCGCTGTACTGCCTATGGTCCCATTCACTCGGGAATATCCCAACACACCTCCTAGAAGAAACGTGTTTCTGACTCGCTGAATCTCAACATAGATTCAACTCTCTTAGGTGAACTAACACACAGCAGAGCAGTTTCAAGAAAACCTTTCTCCTGAGTTTTAGACGAAGTTTCCTGCGGTTTAGGACGTATGAAGGCATTGGGCTGGAAATACCGGTTTTGGGATTCTGCAAAGAAAGGGTTTGCCAACCGCTGAATCCACACATGAGTTTAACTCTGTCAGTTGAATGCACACATTGACAACCATTCAGTTAGATAGCTCCCTTTTGGTTTTAGAAGCAGATATTTCTCTGTACAGCCTATGGTCCCATTCACTCGGGAATATCCCAACACAGCTCCTAGAAGAAACGTGTTTCTGACTCGAGGAGTCTCAACATAGATTCAACTCTCTTAGGTGAACGAACGCACAGCAGAGCAGTTTCAAGGAAACGTTTCTCCTGAGTTTTAGACGAAGTTTCCTGATGTTTAGTACGTTTTCCGGCTTTGGGCTGGAAATACCGGTATTGGGATTCTGCACAGAAAGGGTTTGTAAACCGCTGAATCCACACGTCAGTTTAACTCTGTCAGTTGAATGCACACATTGACAACCATTCAGTTAGATAGCTCCGTTTTGGTTTTAGAAGCACATATTTCTCTGTACAGCCTGTGGTCCCATTCACTCGGGAATATCCCAACGCAGCTCCTAGAAGAAACGTGTTTCTGACTCGAGGAGTCTCAACATAGATTCAACTCTCTTAGGTGAACGCACTCACAGCAGAGCAGTTTCAAGGAAACGTTTCTCCTGAGTTTTAGACGAAGTTTACTGCTGTTAAGGACGTATGCCTGCATTGGGCTGGAAATACCGGTTTTGGGATTCTGCACAGAAAGGGTTTGCAAACCGCTGAATCCACACGTCAGTTTTACACTGTCAGTGGAATGCACACATTGACAACCATTCAGTTAGATAGCTCCGTTTTGGTTTTAGAAGCAGATATTTCTCTGTTCACCCTATGGTCCCATTCACTCGGGAATCTTCCAACGCAGCTCCTAGAAGAAACGTGTTTCTGACTCGAGGAGTCTCAACATAGATTCAACTCTCTTAGGTGAACGAACTCACAGCAGAGCAGTTTCAAGGAAACGTTTCTCCTGAGTTTTAGACGAAGTTTACTGCGGTTTAAGACGTATGCCTGCATTGGCCTGGAAATACCGGTTTTGGGATTCTGCACAGAAAGGGTTTGCAAACCGCTGAATCCACACGTGAGTTTAACACTGTCAGTTGAATGCACACATTGACAACCATTCATTTAGATAGCTCCGTTTTGGTTTTAGAAGCAGATATTTCTCTGTACAGCCTATGGTCCCATTGATTCGGGAATATCCCAACGCAGCTCCTAGAAGAAACGTGTTTCTGACTCGCTGAATCTCAACATAGATTCAAATCTCTTAGGTGAACGAACGCACAGCAGAGCAGTTTCAAGGAATCGTTTCTCCTGAGTTTCAGACGAAGTTTCCTGCGGTTTAGTACGTATGCCGGCATTGGGCTGGAAATACCGGTATTGGGATTCTGCACAGAAAGGGTTTGCAAGCCGCTGAATCCATACGTCAGTTTATCTCTGTCAGTTGAATGCACACATTGACAACCATTCAGTTAGATAGCTCCGTTTTGGTTTTAGAAGCAGATATTTCTCTGTACAGCCTATGGTCCCATTCACTCGGGAATATCCCAACACAGCTCCTAGAAGAAACGTGTTTCTGACTCGCTGAATCTCAACATAGATTCAAGTCTCTTAGGTGAACGAAAGCACAGCAGAGCAGTTTCAAGGAAACGTTTCTCCTGAGCTTTAGACGAAGTTTCCTGCGGTTTAGTGCGTATGCCGGCATTGGGCTGGAAATACCGGTTTTGGGATTCTGCAAAGAAAGGGTTTGCAAACTGCTGAATCCACTCGTGAGTTTAACTCTGTCAGTTGAATGCACACATTGACAACCATTCAGTTAGATAGCTCCGTTTTGGTTTTAGAAGCAGGTATTTCTCTGTACAGCCTATGGTCCCATTCACTCGGGAATATCCCAACACAGCTCCTAGAAGAATCGTGATTCTGACTCGCTGAATCTCAACATAGATTCAACTCTCTTAGGTGAACGAACGCACAGCAGAGCAGTTTCAAGGAAACGTTTCTCCTGAGATTTACCCGAAGTTTCCTGAAGTTTAGTACGTATGCCGGCATTGGGATGGAAATACCGGTTTTGGGATTCTGCACAGAAACGGTTTGCAAACCGCTGAATCCACTCGTGAGTTTAAATCTGTCAGTTGAATGCACACATTGACAACCATTCAGTTAGATAGCTCCGTTTTGGTTTTAAAAGCAGATATTACTCTGTACAGCCTATGGTCCCATTCACTCGGGAATATCGCAACGCAGCTCCTAGAAGAAACGTGTTTCTGACTCGCTGAATCTCAACATAGATTCAACTCTCTTAGGTGAACGAAAGCACAGCAGAGCAGTTTCAAGGAAACGTTTCTCCTGAGTTTTAGACGAAGTTTACTGCGGTTTAGTACGTATGCCAGCATTGGGTTGGAAATACCGGTTTTGGGATTCTGCACAGAAAGTGTTTGCAAACCGCTGATTCCACACGTGAGTTTAACTCTGTCAGTTGAATGCACACATTGACAACCATTCTGTTAGACAGCTCCGTTTTGGTTTTAGAAGCAGATATTTCGCTGTACAGCCTATGGTCCCAATCACTCGGGAATATCCCAACGCAGCTCCTAGAAGAAACGTGTTTCTGACTCGCTGAATCTCAATATAGATTCAACTCTCTTAGGTGAACGAACGCACAGCAGAACAGTTTCAAGGAAACGATTCTCCTGAGTTTTACACCAAGTTTACTGCTGTTTAGTACGTATGCCGGCATTGGGCTGGAAATACCGGTTTTGGGATTCTGCACAGAAAGTGTTTGCAAACCGCTGAATCCACACGTGAGTTAAACAATGTCAGTTGAATGCACACATTGACAACCATTCAGCTAGATAGCTCCGTTTTGGTTTTAGAAGGAGATATTTCTCTGTACAGCCTATGGTCCCATTCACTCGGGAATATCCCAACGCAGCTCCTTGAAGAAACGTGTTTCTGACTCGCTGAATCTCAACATAGATTCAACTCTCTTAGGTGAACGAACGCACAGCAGAGCAGTTTCAAGGAAACGATTCTCCTGAGTTTTATTCCAAGTTTACTGCTGTTTAGTACGCATGCCGGCATTGGGATGGAAATACCGATTTTGGGATTCTGCACAGAAACGGTTTGCAAACCGCTGAATGCACACGTGAGTTTAACTCTGTCAGTTGAATGCGCACATTGACAAGCATTCAGTTAGATAGCTCCATTTTGGTTTTAGAAGCAGATATTTCTCTGTACAGCCGATGGTCCCATTCACTCGGGAATATCCCAACGCAGCTCCTAGAAGAAACGTGTTTCTGACTCTCTGAATCTCAACATAGATTCAACTCTCTTAGGTGAACGAATGCACAGCAGAGCAGTTTCAAGGAAACGTTTCTCCTGAGTTTTACACGAAGTTTCCTGCGGTTTAGGACGTATGCCGGCATTGGGCTGGAAATACCGGTTTTGGGATTCTGCACAGAAAGGGTTTGCAAACCGCTGAATCCACACGTGAGTTTTACTCTGTCAGTTGAATGCACACATTGACAACCATTCAGTTAGATAGCTCCGTTTTGGTTTTAGAAGCAGATAGTTCTCTGTACAGCCTATGGTCCCATTCACTCGGGAATATCCCAACGCAGCTCCTAGAAGAAACGTGTTTCTGCCTCGCTGAATCTCAACATAGATTCAACTCTCTTAGGTGAACGAACGCACTGCAGAGCAGTTTCAAGGAAACGTTTCTCCTGAGTTTTAGACGAAGTTTCCGGCGGTTTAGTACGTATGCCGGCATTGGGCTGGAAATACCGGTATTGGGATTCTGCACAGAAAGGGTTTGCAAACCGCTGAATCCATACGTCAGTTTAACTCTGTCAGTTGAATGCACACATTGGCAACCATTCAGTTAGATAGCTCCGTTTTGGTTTTAGAAGCAGATATTTCTCTGTACAGCCTATGATCCCATTCACTCGGGAATATCCCAGCACAGCTCCTAGAAGAATCGTGATTCTGACTCGCTGAATCTCAACATAGATTCATCTCTCTTAGGTTAACGAACGCACAGCAGAGCAGTTTCAAGGAAACGTTTCTCCTGAGATTTACCCGAAGTTTCCTGAAGTTTAGTATGTATGCCGGCATTGGGATGGAAATACCGGGTTTGCGATTCTGCACAGAAACGGTTTGCAAACCGCTGAATGCACACGTGAGTTTAACTCTGTCAGTTGAATGCACCCATTGACAACCATTCAGATAGATAGCTCCGTTTTGGTTTTAGAAGCAGATATTTCTCTGTACAGCCTATGGTCCCATTCACTCGGGAATATCCCAACACAGCTCCTTGAAGAAACGTGTTTCTGACTCGCTGAATCTCAACATAGATTCAACTCTCTTAGGTGAACGAATGCACAGCAGAGCAGTTTCAAGGAAACCTATCTCCTGAGTTTTAGACGAAGTTTCCTGCGGTTTAGGACGTATGCCGGCATTGGGCTGGAAATACCGGTTTTGGGATTCTGCAAAGAAAGGGTTTGCCAACCGCTGAATCCACACGTGAGTTTAACTCTGTCAGTTGAATGCACACATTGACAACCATTCAGTTACATAGCTCCGTTTTGGTTTTAGAAGCAGATATTTCTCTTTACAGCCTATGGTCCCATTCACTCGGGAATATCCCAACACAGCTCCTAGAAGAAACGTGTTTCTGACTCGCTGAATCTCAACATAGATTCAACTGTCTTAGGTGAACGAACGCACAGCAGAGCAGTTTCAAGGAAACGTTTCTCCTGAGTTTTAGATGAAGTTTCCTGATGTTTAGTACGTTTGCCGGCATTGGGATGGAAATACCGGTTTTGTGATTCTGCACAGAAAGGATTTGCAAACCGCTGAATCTACACGTGAGTTTAACTCTGTCAGTTGAATGCACACATTGACAACCATTTTGTTAGACAGCTCCGTTTTGGTTTTAGAAGCAGATATTTCGCTGTACTGCCTATGGTCCCATTCACTCGGGAATATCCCAACACACCTCCTAGAAGAAACGTGTTTCTGACTCGCTGAATCTCAACATAGATTCAACTCTCTTAGGTGAACTAACACACAGCAGAGCAGTTTCAAGAAAACCTTTCTCCTGAGTTTTAGACGAAGTTTCCTGCGGTTTAGGACGTATGAAGGCATTGGGCTGGAAATACCGGTTTTGGGATTCTGCAAAGAAAGGGTTTGCCAACCGCTGAATCCACACATGAGTTTAACTCTGTCAGTTGAATGCACACATTGACAACCATTCAGTTAGATAGCTCCCTTTTGGTTTTAGAAGCAGATATTTCTCTGTACAGCCTATGGTCCCATTCACTCGGGAATATTCCAACACAGCTCCTAGAAGAAACGTGTTTCTGACTCGAGGAGTCTCAACATAGATTCAACTCTCTTAGGTGAACGAACGCACAGCAGAGCAGTTTCAAGGAAACGTTTCTCCTGAGTTTTAGACGAAGTTTCCTGATGTTTAGTACGTTTTCCGGCTTTGGGCTGGAAATACCGGTATTGGGATTCTGCACAGAAAGGGTTTGTAAACCGCTGAATCCACACGTCAGTTTAACTCTGTCAGTTCAATGCACACATTGACAACCATTCAGTTAGATAGCTCCGTTTTGGTTTTAGAAGCAGATATTTCTCTGTACAGCCTGTGGTCCCATTCACTCGGGAATATCCCAACGCAGCTCCTAGAAGAAACGTGTTTCTGACTCGAGGAGTCTCAACATAGATTCAACTCTCTTAGGTGAACGCACTCACAGCAGAGCAGTTTCAAGGAAACGTTTCTCCTGAGTTTTAGACGAAGTTTACTGCTGTTAAGGACGTATGCCTGCATTGGGCTGGAAATACCGGTTTTGGGATTCTGCACAGAAAGGGTTTGCAAACCGCTGAATCCACACGTCAGTTTTACACTGTCAGTGGAATGCACACATTGACAACCATTCAGTTAGATAGCTCCGTTTTGGTTTTAGAAGCAGATATTTCTCTGTTCACCCTATGGTCCCATTCACTCGGGAATCTTCCAACGGAGCTCCTAGAAGAAACGTGTTTCTGACTCGAGGAGTCTCAACATAGATTCAACTCTCTTAGGTGAACGAACTCACAGCAGAGCAGTTTCAAGGAAACGTTTCTCCTGAGTTTTAGACGAAGTTTACTGCGGTTTAAGACGTATGCCTGCATTGGCCTGGAAATACCGGTTTTGGGATTCTGCACAGAAAGGGTTTGCAAACCGCTGAATCCACACGTGAGTTTAACACTGTCAGTTGAATGCACACATTGACAACCATTCATTTAGATAGCTCCGTTTTGGTTTTAGAAGCAGATATTTCTCTGTACAGCCTATGGTCCCATTGATTCGGGAATATCCCAACGCAGCTCCTAGAAGAAACGTGTTTCTGACTCGCTGAATCTCAACATAGATTCAAATCTCTTAGGTGAACGAACGCACAGCAGAGCAGTTTCAAGGAATCGTTTCTCCTGAGTTTCAGACGAAGTTTCCTGCGGTTTAGTACGTATGCCGGCATTGGGCTGGAAATACCGGTATTGGGATTCTGCACAGAAAGGGTTTGCAAGCCGCTGAATCCATACGTCAGTTTATCTCTGTCAGTTGAATGCACACATTGACAACCATTCAGTTAGATAGCTCCGTTTTGGTTTTAGAAGCAGATATTTCTCTGTACAGCCTATGGTCCCATTCACTCGGGAATATCCCAACACAGCTCCTAGAAGAAACGTGTTTCTGACTCGCTGAATCTCAACATAGATTCAAGTCTCTTAGGTGAACGAAAGCACAGCAGAGCAGTTTCAAGGAAACGTTTCTCCTGAGCTTTAGACGAAGTTTCCTGCGGTTTAGTACGTATGCCAGCATTGGGTTGGAAATACCGGTTTTGGGATTCTGCACAGAAAGTGTTTGCAAACCGCTGATTCCACACGTGAGTTTAACTCTGTCAGTTGAATGCACACATTGACAACCATTCTGTTAGACAGCTCCGTTTTGGTTTTAGAAGCAGATATTTCGCTGTACAGCCTATGGTCCCAATCACTCGGGAATATCCCAACGCAGCTCCTAGAAGAAACGTGTTTCTGACTCGCTGAATCTCAATATAGATTCAACTCTCTTAGGTGAACGAACGCACAGCAGAACAGTTTCAAGGAAACGATTCTCCTGAGTTTTACACCAAGTTTACTGCTGTTTAGTACGTATGCCGGCATTGGGCTGGAAATACCGGTTTTGGGATTCTGCACAGAAAGTGTTTGCAAACCGCTGAATCCACACGTGAGTTAAACAATGTCAGTTGAATGCACACATTGACAACCATTCAGCTAGATAGCTCCGTTTTGGTTTTAGAAGGAGATATTTCTCTGTACAGCCAATGGTCCCATTCACTCGGGAATATCCCAACGCAGCTCCTTGAAGAAACGTGTTTCTGACTCGCTGAATCTCAACATAGATTCAACTCTCTTAGGTGAACGAACGCACAGCAGAGCAGTTTCAAGGAAACGATTCTCCTGAGTTTTATTCCAAGTTTACTGCTGTTTAGTACGCATGCCGGCATTGGGATGGAAATACCGGTTTTGGGATTCTGCACAGAAACGGTTTGCAAACCGCTGAATGCACACGTGAGTTTAACTCTGTCAGTTGAATGCGCACATTGACAAGCATTCAGTTAGATAGCTCCATTTTGGTTTTAGAAGCAGATATTTCTCTGTACAGCCGATGGTCCCATTCACTCGGGAATATCCCAACGCAGCTCCTAGAAGAAACGTGTTTCTGACTCTCTGAATCTCAACATAGATTCAACTCTCTTAGGTGAACGAATGCACAGCAGAGCAGTTTCAAGGAAACGTTTCTCCTGAGTTTTACACGAAGTTTCCTGCGGTTTAGGACGTATGCCGGCATTGGGCTGGAAATACCGGTTTTGGGATTCTGCACAGAAAGGGTTTGCAAACCGCTGAATCCACACGTGAGTTTTACTCTGTCAGTTGAATGCACACATTGACAACCATTCAGTTAGATAGCTCCGTTTTGGTTTTAGAAGCAGATAGTTCTCTGTACAGCCTATGGTCCCATTCACTCGGGAATATCCCAACGCAGCTCCTAGAAGAAACGTGTTTCTGCCTCGCTGAATCTCAACATAGATTCAACTCTCTTAGGTGAACGAACGCACTGCAGAGCAGTTTCAAGGAAACGTTTCTCCTGAGTTTTAGACGAAGTTTCCGGCGGTTTAGTACGTATGCCGGCATTGGGCTGGAAATACCGGTATTGGGATTCTGCACAGAAAGGGTTTGCAAACCGCTGAATCCATACGTCAGTTTAACTCTGTCAGTTGAATGCACACATTGGCAACCATTCAGTTAGATAGCTCCGTTTTGGTTTTAGAAGCAGATATTTCTCTGTACAGCCTATGATCCCATTCACTCGGGAATATCCCAGCACAGCTCCTAGAAGAATCGTGATTCTGACTCGCTGAATCTCAACATAGATTCAACTCTCTTAGGTTAACGAACGCACAGCAGAGCAGTTTCAAGGAAACGTTTCTCCTGAGATTTACCCGAAGTTTCCTGAAGTTTAGTATGTATGCCGGCATTGGGATGGAAATACCGGGTTTGCGATTCTGCACAGAAACGGTTTGCAAACCGCTGAATGCACACGTGAGTTTAACTCTGTCAGTTGAATGCACCCATTGACAACCATTCAGATAGATAGCTCCGTTTTGGTTTTAGAAGCAGATATTTCTCTGTACAGCCTATGGTCCCATTCACTCGGGAATATCCCAACACAGCTCCTTGAAGAAACGTGTTTCTGACTCGCTGAATCTCAACATAGATGCAACTCTCTTAGGTGAACGAATGCACAGCAGAGCAGTTTCAAGGAAACCTATCTCCTGAGTTTTAGACGAAGTTTCCTGCGGTTTAGGACGTATGCCGGCATTGGGCTGGAAATACCGGTTTTGGGATTCTGCAAAGAAAGGGTTTGCCAACCGCTGAATCCACACGTGAGTTTAACTCTGTCAGTTGAATGCACACATTGACAACCATTCAGTTACATAGCTCCGTTTTGGTTTTAGAAGCAGATATTTCTCTTTACAGCCTATGGTCCCATTCACTCGGGAATATCCCAACACAGCCCTAAAAGAAACGTGTTTCTGACTCGCTGATTCTCAACATAGATTCAACTCTCTTAGCTGAACGAACGCACAGCAGAGCAGTTTCAAGGAAACGTTTCTCCTGAGTTTTAGACGAAGTTTCCGGCGGTTTAGTACGTATGCCGGCATTGGGCTGGAAATACCGGTATTGGGATTCTGCACAGAAAGGATTTGCAAACCGCTGAATCCACACGTCAGTTTAACTCTGTCAGTTGAATGCACACATTGACAACCATTCAGTTATATAGCTCCGTTTTGGTTTTAGAAGCAGATATTTCTCTGTACAGCCTATGGTCCCATTCACTCGGGAATATCCCAACGCAGCTCCTAGAAGAAACGTGTTTCTGACTCGCTGAATCTCAACATAGATTCAACTCTGTTAGGTGAACGAAAGCACAGCAGAGCAGTTTCAAGGAAACGATTCTCCTGAGTTTTAGACGAAGTTTACTGCGGTTTAGTACGTATGCCAACATTGGGCTGGAAATACCGGTTTTGGGATTCTGCACAGAAAGTGTTAGCAAACCGCTGAATCCACACGTGAGTTTAACTCTGTCAGTTGAATGCACACATTGACAACCATTCTGTTAGACAGCTCCGTTTTGGTTTTAGAAGCAGATATTTCGCTGTACAGCCTATGGTCCCATTCACTCGGGAATATCCCAACGCAGCTCCTAGAAGAAACGTGTTTCTGACTCGCTGAATCTCAACATAGATTCAACTCTCTTAGGTGAACGAACCCACAGCAGAGCAGTTTCAAGGAAACGTTTCTCCTGAGATTTACCTGAAGTTTTCTGAAGTTTAGTACGTATGCCGGCATTGGGATGGAAATACCGGTTTTGGGATTCTGCACAGAAACGGTTTGCAAACCGCTGAATGCACACGTGAGTTTAACTCTGTCAGTTGAATGCGCACATTGACAAGCATTCAGTTAGATAGCTCCGTTTTGGTTTTAGAAGCAGATAGTTCTCTGTACAGACTATGGTCCCATTCACTCGGGAATATCCCAACGCAGCTCCTAGAAGAAACGTGTTTCTGCCTCGCTGAATCTCAACATAGATTCAACTCTCTTAGGTGAACGAACGCACTGCAGAGCAGTTTCAAGGAAACGTTTCTCCTGAGTTTTAGACGAAGTTTCCGGCGGTTTAGTACGTATGCCGGCATTGGGCTGGAAACACCGGTATTGGGATTCTGCACAGAAAGGGTTTGCAAACCGCTGAATCCACACGTCAGTTTAACTCTGTCAGTTGAATGCACACATTGGCAACCATTCAGTTAGATAGCTCCGTTTTGGTTTTAGAAGCAGATATTTCTCTGTACAGCCTATGATCCCATTCACTCGGGAATATCCCAACACAGCTCCTAGAAGAATCGTGATTCTGACTCGCTGAATCTCAACATAGATTCAACTCTCTTAGGTTAACGAACGCACAGCAGAGCAGTTTCAAGGAAACGTTTCTCCTGAGATTTACCCGAAGTTTCCTGAAGTTTAGTACGTATGCCGGCATTGGGATGGAAATACCGGGTTTGCGATTCTGCACAGAAACGGTTTGCAAACCGCTGAATGCACACGTGAGTTTAACTCTGTCAGTTGAATGCACCCATTGACAACCATTCAGTTAGATAGCTCCGTTTTGGTTTTAGAAGCAGATATTTCTCTGTACAGCCTATGGTCCCATTCACTCGGGAATATCCCAACACAGCTCCTTGAAGAAACGTGTTTCTGACTCGCTGAATCTCAACATCGATTCAACTCTCTTAGGTGAACGAACGCACAGCAGAGCAGTTTCAAGGAAACGTTTCTCCTGAGTTTTAGACGAAGTTTCCTGCGGTTTAGTACGTATGCCGGCATTGGGCTGGAAATACCGGTTTTGGGATTCTGCAAAGAAAGGGTTTGCCAACGGCTGAATCCACACGTGAGTTTAACTCTGTCAGTTGAATGCACACATTGACAGCCATTCAGTTAGATAGCTCCGTTTTGGTTTTAGAAGCAGATATTTCTCTGTACAGCCTATGATCCCATTCACTCGGGAATATCCCAACGCAGCTCCTAGAAGAAACGTGTTTCTGACTCGCTGAATCTCAATATAGATTCAACTCTCTTAGGTGAACGAACGCACAGCAGAGCAGTTTCAAGGAAACGTTTCTCCTGAGATTTACCCGAAGTTTCCTGAAGTTTAGTACGTATGCCGGCATTGGGATGGAAATACCGGGTTTGCGATTCTGCACAGAAACGGTTTGCAAACCGCTGAATGCACACGTGAGTTTAACTCTGTCAGTTGAATGCACCCATTGACAACCATTCAGTTAGATAGCTCCGTTTTGGTTTTAGAAGCAGATAGTTCTCTGTACAGCCTATGGTCCCATTCACTCGGGAATATCCCAACGCAGCTCCTAGAAGAAACGTGTTTCTGCCTCGCTGAATCTCAACGTAGATTCAACTCTCTTAGGTGAACGAACGCACTGCAGAGCAGTTTCAAGGAAACGTTTCTCCTGAGTTTTAGACGAAGTTTCCGGCGGTTTAGTACGTATGCCGGCATTGGGCTGGAAATACCGGTATTGGGATTCTGCACAGAAAGGGTTTGCAAACCGCTGAATCCATACGTCAGTTTAACTCTGTCAGTTGAATGCACACATTGGCAACCATTCAGTTAGATAGCTCCGTTTTGGTTTTAGAAGCAGATATTTCTCTGTACAGCCTATGATCCCATTCACTCGGGAATATCCCAACACAGCTACTAGAAGAATCGTGATTCTGACTCGCTGAATCTCAACATAGATTCAACTCTCTTAGATTAACGAACGCACAGCAGAGCAGTTTCAAGGAAACGTTTCTCCTGAGATTTACCCGAAGTTTCCTGAAGTTTAGTATGTATGCCGGCATTGGGATGGAAATACCGGGTTTGCGATTATGCACAGAAACGGTTTGAAACCGCTGAATGCACACGTGAGTTTAACTCTGTCAGTTGAATGCACCCATTGACAACCATTCAGATAGATAGCTCCGTTTTGGTTTTAGAAGCAGATATTTCTCTGTACAGCCTATGGTCCCATTCACTCGGGAATATCCCAACACAGCTCCTTGAAGAAACGTGTTTCTGACTCGCTGAATCTCAACATAGATTCAACTCTCTTAGGTGAACGAATGCACAGCAGAGCAGTTTCAAGGAAACCTATCTCCTGAGTTTTAGACGAAGTTTCCTGCGGTTTAGGACGTATGCCGGCATTGGGCTGGAAATACCGGTTTTGGGATTCTGCAAAGAAAGGGTTTGCCAACCGCTGAATCCACACGTGAGTTTAACTCTGTCAGTTGAATGCACACATTGACAACCATTCAGTTACATAGCTCCGTTTTGGTTTTAGAAGCAGATATTTCTCTTTACAGCCTATGGTCCCATTCACTCGGGAATATCCCAACACAGCCCTAAAAGAAACGTGTTTCTGACTCGCTGATTCTCAACATAGATTCAACTCTCTTAGCTGAACGAACGCACAGCAGAGCAGTTTCAAGGAAACGTTTCTCCTGAGTTTTAGACGAAGTTTCCGGCGGTTTAGTACGTATGCCGGCATTGGGCTGGAAATACCGGTATTGGGATTCTGCACAGAAAGGGTTTGCAAACCGCTGAATCCACACGTCAGTTTAACTCTGTCAGTTGAATGCACACATTGACAACCATTCAGTTATATAGCTCCGTTTTGGTTTTAGAAGCAGATATTTCTCTGTACAGCCTATGGTCCCATTCACTCGGGAATATCCCAACGCAGCTCCTAGAAGAAACGTGTTTCTGACTCGCTGAATCTCAACATAGATTCAACTCTGTTAGGTGAACGAAAGCACAGCAGAGCAGTTTCAAGGAAACGATTCTCCTGAGTTTTAGACGAAGTTTACTGCGGTTTAGTACGTATGCCAACATTGGGCTGGAAATACCGGTTTTGGGATTCTGCACAGAAAGTGTTAGCAAACCGCTGAATCCACACGTGAGTTTAACTCTGTCAGTTGAATGCACACATTGACAACCATTCTGTTAGACAGCTCCGTTTTGGTTTTAGAAGCAGATATTTCGCTGTACAGCCTATGGTCCCATTCACTCGGGAATATCCCAACGCAGCTCCTAGAAGAAACGTGTTTCTGACTCGCTGAATCTCAACATAGATTCAACTCTCTTAGGTGAACGAACCCACAGCAGAGCAGTTTCAAGGAAACGTTTCTCCTGAGATTTACCTGAAGTTTTCTGAAGTTTAGTACGTATGCCGGCATTGGGATGGAAATACCGGTTTTGGGATTCTGCACAGAAACGGTTTGCAAACCGCTGAATGCACACGTGAGTTTAACTCTGTCAGTTGAATGCGCACATTGACAAGCATTCAGTTAGATAGCTCCGTTTTGGTTTTAGAAGCAGATAGTTCTCTGTACAGACTATGGTCCCATTCACTCGGGAATATCCCAACGCAGCTCCTAGAAGAAACGTGTTTCTGCCTCGCTGAATCTCAACATAGATTCAACTCTCTTAGGTGAACGAACGCACTGCAGAGCAGTTTCAAGGAAACGTTTCTCCTGAGTTTTAGACGAAGTTTCCGGCGGTTTAGTACGTATGCCGGCATTGGGCTGGAAACACCGGTATTGGGATTCTGCACAGAAAGGGTTTGCAAACCGCTGAATCCACACGTCAGTTTAACTCTGTCAGTTGAATGCACACATTGGCAACCATTCAGTTAGATAGCTCCGTTTTGGTTTTAGAAGCAGATATTTCTCTGTACAGCCTATGATCCCATTCACTCGGGAATATCCCAACACAGCTCCTAGAAGAATCGTGATTCTGACTCGCTGAATCTCAACATAGATTCAACTCTCTTAGGTTAACGAACGCACAGCAGAGCAGTTTCAAGGAAACGTTTCTCCTGAGATTTACCCGAAGTTTCCTGAAGTTTAGTACGTATGCCGGCATTGGGATGGAAATACCGGGTTTGCGATTCTGCACAGAAACGGTTTGCAAACCGCTGAATGCACACGTGAGTTTAACTCTGTCAGTTGAATGCACCCATTGACAACCATTCAGTTAGATAGCTCCGTTTTGGTTTTAGAAGCAGATATTTCTCTGTACAGCCTATGGTCCCATTCACTCGGGAATATCCCAACACAGCTCCTTGAAGAAACGTGTTTCTGACTCGCTGAATCTCAACATCGATTCAACTCTCTTAGGTGAACGAACGCACAGCAGAGCAGTTTCAAGGAAACGTTTCTCCTGAGTTTTAGACGAAGTTTCCTGCGGTTTAGTACGTATGCCGGCATTGGGCTGGAAATACCGGTTTTGGGATTCTGCAAAGAAAGGGTTTGCCAACCGCTGAATCCACACGTGAGTTTAACTCTGTCAGTTGAATGCACACATTGACAGCCATTCAGTTAGATAGCTCCGTTTTGGTTTTAGAAGCAGATATTTCTCTGTACAGCCTATGATCCCATTCACTCGGGAATATCCCAACGCAGCTCCTAGAAGAAACGTGTTTCTGACTCGCTGAATCTCAATATAGATTCAAATCTCTTAGGTGAACGAACGCACAGCAGAGCAGTTTCAAGGAAACGTTTCTCCTGAGATTTACCCGAAGTTTCCTGAAGTTTAGTACGTATGCCGGCATTGGGATGGAAATACCGGGTTTGCGATTCTGCAC
Organism: Aotus nancymaae; assembly: GCF_030222135.1. Taxonomy (NCBI): domain Eukaryota; kingdom Metazoa; phylum Chordata; class Mammalia; order Primates; family Aotidae; genus Aotus; species Aotus nancymaae. Next base: position 2,233,304 of record NW_026988565.1, read on the forward strand.
AGAAACGGTTTGCAAACCGCTGAATGCACACGTGAGTTTAACTCTGTCAGTTGAATGCACCCATTGACAACCATTCAGTTAGATAGCTCCGTTTTGGTTTTAGAAGCAGATAGTTCTCTGTACAGCCTATGGTCCCATTCACTCGGGAATATCCCAACACAGCTCCTTGAAGAAACGTGTTTCTGACTCGCTGAATCTCAACATAGATTCAACTATCTTAGGTGAACGAATGCACAGCAGAGCAGTTTCAAGGAAACCTTTCTCCTGAGTTTTAGACGAAGTTTCCTGCGGTTTAGAACGTGTGCCGGCATTGGGCTGGAAATACCGGTTTTGGGATTCTGCAAAGAAAGGGTTTGCCAACCGCTGAATCCACACGTGAGTTTAACTCTGTCAGTTGAATGCACACATTGACAACCATTCAGTTACATAGCTCCGTTTTGGTTTTAGAAGTAGATATTTCTCTTTACAGCCTATGGTCCCATTCACTCGGGAATATCCCAACACAGCCCTAAAAGAAACGTGTTTCTGACTCGCTGATTCTCAACATAGATTCAACTCTCTTAGCTGAACGAACGCACAGCAGAGCAGTTTCAAGGAAACGATTCTCCTGAGTTTTAGACGAAGTTTACTGCGGTTTAGTACGTATGCCATCATTGGGCTGGAAATACCGGTTTTGGGATTCTGCACAGAAAGTGTTAGCAAACCGCTGAATCCACACGTGAGTTTAACTCTGTCAGTTGAATGCACACATTGACAACCATTCTGTTAGACAGCTCCGTTTTGGTTTTAGAAGCAGATATTTCGCTGTACAGCCTATGGTCCCATTCACTCGGGAATATCCCAACGCAGCTCCTAGAAGAAACGTGTTTCTGACTCGCTGAATCTCAATATAGATTCAACTCTCTTAGGTGAACGAACGCACAGCAGAACAGTTTCAAGGAAACGATTCTCCTGAGTTTTAGACCAAGTTTACTGCTGTTTAGTACGTATGCCGTCATTGGGCTGGAAATACCGGTTTTGGGATTCTGCACAGAAAGGGTTTGCAAACCGCTGAATCCACACGTGAGTTTTACTCTGTCAGTTGAATGCACACATTGACAACCATTCAGTTAGATAGCTCCGTTTTGGTTTTAGAAGCAGATAGTTCTCTGTACAGCCTATGGTCCCATTCACTCGGGAATATCCCAACGCAGCTCCTAGAAGAAACGTGTTTCTGCCTCGCTGAATCTCAACATAGATTCAACTCTCTTAGGTGAACGAACGCACTGCAGAGCAGTTTCAAGGAAACGTTTCTCCTGAGTTTTAGACGAAGTTTCCGGCGGTTTAGTACGTATGCCGGCATTGGGCTGGAAATACCGGTATTGGGATTCTGCACAGAAAGGGTTTGCAAACCGCTGAATCCACACGTCAGTTTAACTCTGTCAGTTGAATGCACACATTGGCAACCATTCAGTTAGATAGCTCCGTTTTGGTTTTAGAAGCAGATATTTCTCTGCACAGCCTATGATCCCATTCACTCGGGAATATCCCAACACAGCTCCTAGAAGAATCGTGATTCTGACTCGCTGAATCTCAACATAGTTTCAACTCTCTTAGGTTAACGAACGCACAGCAGAGCAGTTTCAAGGAAACGTTTCTCCTGAGATTTACCCGAAGTTTCCTGAAGTTTAGTACGTATGCCGGCATTGGGATGGAAATACCGGGTTTGCGATTCTGCACAGAAACGGTTTGCAAACCGCTGAATGCACACGTGAGTTTAACTCTGTCAGTTGAATGCACACATTGACAAGCATTCAGTTAGATAGCTCCGTGTTGGTTTTAGAAGCAGATATTTCTCTGTACAGCCTATGATCCCATTCACTCGGGAATATCCCAACACAGCTCCTAGAAGAATCGTGTTTCTGCCCCGCTGAATCTCAACATAGATTCAACTCTCTTAGGTGAACGAACGCACTGCAGAGCAGTTTCAAGGAAACGTTTCTCCTGAGTTTTAGACGAAGTTTCCTGAGGTTTAGTACGTATGCCGGCATTGGGATGGAAATACCGGTTTTGTGATTCTGCACGGAAAGGGTTTGCAAACCGCTGAATCCACACGTGAGTTAAACACTGTCAGTTGAATGCACACATTGACAACCATTCAGTTAGATAGCTTCGTTTTGGTTTTAGAAGGAGATATTTCTCTGTACATCCTATGGTCCCATTCACTCGGGAATATCCCAAGGCAGCTCCTACAATAAACGTGTTTCTGACTCGCTGAATCTCAACATCGATTCAACTCTCTTAGGTGAACGAACGCACAGCAGAGCAGTTTCAAGGAAACGTTTCTCCTGAGTTTTAGACGAAGTTTCCTCCGGTTTAGTACGTATGCCGGCATTGGGCTGGAAATACAGGTTTTGGGATTCTGCAAAGAAAGGGTTTGCCAACCGCTGAATCCACACGTGAGTTTAACTCTGTCAGTTGAATGCACACATTGACAGCCATTCAGTTAGATAGCTCCGTTTTGGTTTTAGAAGCAGATATTTCGCTGTACAGCCTATGGTCCCATTCACTCGGGAATATCCCAACGCAGCTCCTAGAAGAAACGTGTTTCTGACTCGCTGAATCTCAACATAGATTCAACTCTCTTAGGTGAACGAACGCACAGCAGAGCAGTTTAAAGGAAACGTTTCTCCTGAGTTTTAGACGAGGTTTCCGGCGGTTTAGTACGTATGCCGGCATTGGGCTGGAAATACCGGTATTGGGATTCTGCACAGAAAGGGTTTGCAAACCGCTGAATCCACACGTGAGTTTAACTCTGTCAGTTGAATGCACACATTGACAACCATTCAGTTAGATAGCTCCGTTTTGGTTTTAGAAGCAGATATTTCTCTGTACAGCCTATGGTCCCATTCACTCGGGAATATCCCAACGCAGCTCCTAGAAGAAAGGTGTTTCTGACTCGCTGAATCTCAACATAGATTCAACTCTCTTAGGTGAACGAACGCACAGCAGAGCAGTTTCAAGGAAACGATTCTCCTGAGTTTTATTCCAAGTTTACTGCTGTTTAGTACGTGTGCCGGCATTGGGATGGAAATACCGGTTTTGGGATTCTGCACAGAAACGGTTTGCAAACCGCTGAATGCACACGTGAGTTTAACTCTGTCAGTTGAATGCGCACATTGAAAAGCATTCAGTTAGATATCTCCGTTTTGGTTTTAGAAGCAGATATTTCTCTGTACAGCCTATGGTCCCATTCACTCGGGAATATCCCAACGCAGCTCCTAGAAGAAACGTGTTTCTGACTCGCTGAATCTCAACATAGATTCAACTCTGTTAGGGGAACGAATGCACAGCAGAGCAGTTTCAAGCAAACGATTCTCCTGAGTTTTAGACGAAGTTTACTGCGGTTTAGTACGTATGCCATCATTGGGCTGGAAATACCGGTTTTGGGATTCTGCACAGAAAGTGTTAGCAAACCGCTGAATCCACACGTGAGTTTAACTCTGTCAGTTGAATGCACACATTGACAACCATTCTGTTAGACAGCTCCGTTTTGGTTTTAGAAGCAGATATTTCGCTGTACAGCCTATGGTCCCATTCACTCGGGAATATCCCAACGCAGCTCCTAGAAGAAACGTGTTTCTGACTCGCTGAATCTCAATATAGATTCAACTCTCTTAGGTGAACGAACGCACAGCAGAACAGTTTCAAGGAAACGATTCTCCTGAGTTTTAGACCAAGTTTACTGCTGTTTAGTACGTATGCCGTCATTGGGCTGGAAATACCGGTTTTGGGATTCTGCACAGAAAGGGTTTGCAAACCGCTGAATCCACACGTGAGTTAAACACTGTCAGTTGAATGCACACATTGACAACCATTCAGTTAGATAGCTTCGTTTTGGTTTTAGAAGGAGATATTTCTCCGTACATCCTATGATCCCATTCACTCGGGAATATCCCAACGCAGCTCCTAGAAGAAACGTGTTTCTGACTCGCTGAATCTCAACATAGATTCAACTCTCTTAGGTGAACGAACGCACAGCAGAGCAGTTTCAAGGAAACGTTTCTCCTGAGTTTTAGACGAAGTTTCCGGCGGTTTAGTACGTATGCCGGCATTGGGCTGGAAATACCGGTATTGGGATTCTGCACAGATAGGGTTTGCAAACCGCTGAATCCACACGTCAGTTTAACGCTGTCAGTTGAATGCACACATTGACAACCATTCAGTTAGATAGCTCCGTTTTGGTTTTAGAAGCAGATATTTCTCTGTACAGCCTATGGTCCCATTCACTCGGGAATATCCCAACGCAGCTCCTAGAATAAACGTGTTTCTGACTCGCTGAATCTCAACATCGATTCAACTCTCTTTTTTTTTTTTTTTTTTTTTTTGAGACGGAGTTTTTGCTCGTTACCCAGGCTGGAGTGCAATGGCGCGATCTCGGCTCACCACAACCTCCGCCTCCTGGGCTCAGGCAATTCTCCTGCCTCAGCCTCCTGAGTAGCTGGTATTACAGGCACGCGCCACCGTGCCCAGCTAATTTTTTGTATTAGTAGAGACGGGGTTTCACCATGTTGACCAGGATGGTCTCGATCTCTTGCCCTCGTGATCCACCCGCCTCGGCCTCCCAAAGTGCTGGGATTACAGGCTTGAGCCACCGCGCCCGGCCCGATTCAACTCTCTTAGGTGAACGAACGCACAGCAGAGCAGTTTCAAGGAAACGTTTCTCCTGAGTTTTAGACGAAGTTTCCTGCGGTTTAGTACGTATGCCGGCATTGGGCTGGAAATACCGGTTTTGGGATTCTGCAAAGAAAGGGTTTGCCAACCGCTGAATCCACACGTGAGTTTAACTCTGTCAGTTGAATGCACACATTGACAGCCATTCAGTTAGATAGCTCCGTTTTGGTTTTAGAAGCAGATATTTCTCTGTACAGCCTATGATCCCATTCACTCGGGAATATCCCAACGCAGCTCCTAGAAGAAACGTGTTTCTGACTCGCTGAATCTCAATATAGATTCAACTCTCTTAGGTGAACGAACGCACAGCAGAACAGTTTCAAGGAAACGATTCTCCTGAGTTTTACACCAAGTTTACTGCTGTTTAGTACGTATGCCGGTATTGGGCTGGAAATACCGGTTTTGGGATTCTGCACAGAAAGGGTTTGCAAACCGCTGAATCCACACGTGAGTTAAACACTGTCAGTTGAATGCACACATTGACAACCATTCAGCTAGATAGCTCCGTTTTGGTTTTAGAAGGAGATATTTCTCTGTACAGCCTATGGTCCCATTCACTCGGGAATATCCCAACGCAGCTCCTAGAAGAAACGTGTTTCTGACTCGCTGAATCTCAACATAGATTCAACTCTCTTAGGTGAACGAACGCACAGCAGAGCAGTTTCAAGGAAACGATTCTCCTGAGTTTTATTCCAAGTTTACTGCTGTTTAGTACGTATGCCGGCATTGGGATGGAAATACCGGTTTTGGGATTCTGCACAGAAACGGTTTGCAAACCGCTGAATGCACACGTGAGTTTAACTCTGTCAGTTGAATGCGCACATTGACAAGCATTCAGTTAGATAGCTCCGTTTTGGTTTTAGAAGCAGATATTTCTCTGTATAGCCTATGGTCCCATTCACTAGGGAATATCCCAACACAGCTCCTAGAAGAATCGTGATTCTGACTCGCTGAATCTCAACATAGATTCAACTCTCTTAGGTGAACGAACGCACAGCAGAGCAGTTTCAAGGAAACGTTTCTCCTGAGATTTACCTGAAGTTTTCTGAAGTTTAGTACGTATGCCGGCATTGGGATGGAAATACCGGTTTTGTGATTCTGCACAGAAAGGGTTTGCAAACCGCTGAATCCACACGTGAATTTAACTCTGTCAGTTGAATGCACACATTGACAAGCATTTTGTTAGACAGCTCCGTTTTGGTTTTTGAAGCAGATATTTCGCTGTACAGGCTATGGTCCCATTCACTCGGGAATATCCCAACGCAGCTCCTAGAAGAAACGTGTTTCTGACTCGCTGAATCTCAACATAGATTCAACTCTCTTAGGTGAACGAACGCACAGCAGAGCAGTTTCAAGGAAACGATTCTCCTGAGTTTTAGACCAAGTTTACTGCTGTTTAGTACGTATGCCGGCATTGGGATGGAAATACCGGTTTTGGGATTCTGCACAGAAAGGGTTTGCAAACCGCTGAATCCACACGTGAGTTTTACTCTGTCAGTTGAATGCACACATTGACAACCATTCAGTTAGATAGCTCCGTTTTGGTTTTAGAAGCAGATAGTTCTCTGTACAGCCTATGGTCCCATTCACTCGGGAATATCCCAACGCAGCTCCTAGAAGAAACGTGTTTCTGCCTCGCTGAATCTCAACATAGATTCAACTCTCTTAGGTGAACGAACGCACTGCAGAGCAGTTTCAAGGAAACGTTTCTCCTGAGTTTTAGACGAAGTTTCCGGCGGTTTAGTACGTATGCCGGCATTGGGCTGGAAATACCGGTATTGGGATTCTGCACAGAAAGGGTTTGCAAACCGCTGAATCCACACGTCAGTTTAACTCTGTCAGTTGAATGCACACATTGGCAACCATTCAGTTAGATAGCTCCGTTTTGGTTTTAGAAGCAGATATTTCTCTGTACAGCCTATGATCCCATTCACTCGGGAATATCCCAACACAGCTCCTAGAAGAATCGTGATTCTGACTCGCTGAATCTCAACATAGATTCAACTCTCTTAGGTTAACGAACGCACAGCAGAGCAGATTCAAGGAAACGTTTCTCCTGAGATTTACCCGAAGTTTCCTGAAGTTTAGTACGTATGCCGGCATTGGGATGGAAATACCGGGTTTGCGATTCTGCACAGAAACGGTTTGCAAACCGCTGAATGCACACGTGAGTTTAACTCTGTCAGTTGAATGCACACATTGACAAGCATTCAGTTAGATAGCTCCGTTTTGGTTTTAGAAGCAGATATTTCTCTGTACAGCCTATGGTCCCATTCACTCGGGAATATCCCAACGCAGCTCCTAGAAGAAACGTGTTTCTGACTCGCTGAATCTCAACATAGATTCAACTCTCTTAGGTGAACGAAAGCATAGCAGAGCAGTTTCAAGGAAACGTTTCTCCTGAGTTTTAGACGAAGTTTACTGCGGTTTAGTACGTATGCCAGCATTGGGCTGGAAATACCGGTTTTGGGATTCTGCACAGAAAGTGTTTGCAAACCGCTGAATCCACACGTGAGTTTAACTCTGTCAGTTGAATGCACACATTGACAACCATTCAGTTAGAAAGCTCCGTTTTGGTTTTAGAAGCAGATATTTCGCTGTACAGCCTATGGTCCCATTCACTCGGGAATATCCCAACACAGCTCCTTGAAGAAACGTGTTTCTGACTCGCTGAATCTCAACATAGATTCAACTCTCTTAGGTGAACGAACGCACAGCAGAGCAGTTTCAAGGAAACGTTTCTCCTGAGTTTTAGACGAAGTTTCCTGAGGTTTAGTACGTATGCCGGCATTGGGATGGAAATACCGGTTTTGTGATTCTGCACAGAAAGGGTTTGCAAACCGCTGAATCCACACGTGAATTTAACTCTGTCAGTTGAATGCACACATTGACAAGCATTTTGTTAGACAGCTCCGTTTTGGTTTTAGAAGCAGATATTTCGCTGTACAGGCTATGGTCCCATTCACTCGGGAATATCCCAACGCAGCTCCTAGAAGAAACGTGTTTCTGACTCGCTGAATCTCAATATAGATTCAACTCTCTTAGGTGAACGAACGCACAGCAGAACAGTTTCAAGGAAAGGATTCTCCTGAGTTTTAGACCAAGTTTACTGCTGTTTAGTACGTATGCCGGCATTGGGCTGGAAATACCCGTTTTGGGATTCTGCACAGAAAGGGTTTGCAAACCGCTGAATCCACACGTGAGTTTAACTCTGTCAGTTGAATGCACACATTGACAGCCATTCAGTTAGATAGCTCCGTTTTGGTTTTAGAAGCAGATATTTCGCTGTACAGCCTATGGTCCCATTCACTCGGGAATATCCCAACGCAGCCCCTAGAAGAAACGTGTTTCTGACTCGCTGAATCGCAACATAGATTCAACTCTCTTAGGTGAACGAACGCACAGCAGAGCAGTTTAAAGGAAACGTTTCTCCTGAGTTTTAGACGACGTTTCCGGCGGTTTAGTACGTATGCCGGCATTGGGCTGGAAATACCGGTATTGGGATTCTGCACAGAAAGGGTTTGCAAACCGCTGAATCCACACGTGAGTTTAACTCTGTCAGTTGAATGCACACATTGACAACCATTCAGTTAGATAGCTCCGTTTTGGTTTTAGAAGCAGATATTTCTCTGTACAGCCTATGGTCCCATTCACTCGGGAATATCCCAACGCAGCTCCTAGAAGAAACGTGTTTCTGACTCGCTGAATCTCAATATCGATTCAACTCTATTAGGTGAACGAACGCACAGCAGAGCAGTTTCAAGGAAACGTTTCTCCTGAGTTTTAGACGAAGTTTCCGGCGGTTTAGTACGTATGCCGGCATTGGGCTGGAAATACCGGTATTGGGATTCTGCACAGAAAGGGTTTGCAAACCGCTGAATCCACTCGTCAGTTTAACGCTGTCAGTTGAATGCACACATTGACAACCATTCAGTTAGATAGCTCCGTTTTGGTTTTAGAAGCAGATATTTCTCTGTACAGCCTATGGTCCCATTCACTCGGGAATATCCCAACGCAGCTCCTAGAATAAACGTGTTTCTGACTCGCTGAATCTCAACATCGATTCAACTCTCTTAGGTGAACGAACGCACAGCAGAGCAGTTTCAAGGAAACGTTTCTCCTGAGTTTTAGACGAAGTTTCCTCCGGTTTAGTACGTACGCCGGCATTGGGCTGGAAATACCGGTTTTGGGATTCTGCAAAGAAAGGGTTTGCCAACCGCTGAATCCACACGTGAGTTTAACTCTGTCAGTTGAATGCACACATTGACAGCCATTCAGTTAGATAGCTCCGTTTTGGTTTTAGAAGCAGATATTTCGTTGTACAGCCTATGGTCCCATTCACTCGGGAATATCCCAACGCAGCTCCTAGAAGAAACGTGTTTCTGACTCGCTGAATCTCAATATAGATTCAACTCTCTTAGGTGAACGAACGCACAGCAGAACAGTTTCAAGGAAACGATTCTCCTGAGTTTTAGACCAAGTTTACTGCTGTTTAGTACGTATGCCGGCATTGGGCTGGAAATACCGGTTTTGGGATTCTGCACAGAAAGGGTTTGCAAACCGCTGAATCCACACGTCAGTTAAACACTGTCAGTTGAATGCACACATTGACAACCATTCAGTTAGATAGCTCCGTTTTGGTTATAGAAGGAGATATTTCTCTGTACAGCCTATGGTCCCATTCACTCGGGAATATCCCAACGCAGCTCCTAGAAGAAACGTGTTTCTAACTCGCTGAATCTCAACATAGATTCAACTCTCTTAGGTGAACGAATGCACAGCAGAGCAGTTTCAAGGAAAGCTTTCTCCTGAGTTTTAGACGAAGTTTCCTGCGGTTTAGGACGTATGCCGGCATTGGGCTGGAAATACCGGTTTTGGGATTCTGCAAAGAAAGGGTTTGCCAACCGCTGAATCCACACGTGAGTTTAACTCTGTCAGTTGAATGCACACATTGACAACCATTCAGTTAGATAGCTCCGTTTTGGTTTTAGAAGCAGATATTTCTCTGTACAGCCTATGGTCCCATTCACTCGGGAATATCCCAACGCAGCTCCTAGAAGAAACGTGTTTCTGACTTGCTGAATCTCAACATAGATTCAACTCTGTTAGGTGAACGAAAGCACAGCAGAGCAGTTTCAAGGAAACGTTTCTCCTGAGTTTTAGACGAAGTTTACTGCGGTTTAGTACGTATGCCAGCTTTGGGCTGGAAATACCGGTTTTGGGATTCTGCACAGAAAGTGTTTGCAAACCGCTGAATCCACACGTGAGTTATCTCTGTCAGTTGAATGCACACATTGACAACCATTCTGTTAGACAGCTCCGTTTTGGTTTTAGAAGCAGATATTTCGCAGTACAGCCTATGATCCCATTCACTCGGGAATATCCCAACGCAGCTCCTAGAAGAAACGTGTTTCTGACTCGCTGAATCTCAATATAGATTCAACTCTCTGAGGTGAACGAACGCAGAGCAGAACAGTTTCAAGGAAACGATTCTCCTGAGTTTTAGACCAAGTTTACTGCTGTTTAGTACGAATGCCGGCATTGGGCTGGAAATACTGGTTTTGGGATTCTGCAAAGAAAGGGTTTGCCAACCGCTGAATCCACAGGTGAGTTTAACTCTGTCAGTTGAATGCACACATTGACAGCCATTCATTTAGATAGCTCCGTTTTGGTTTTAGAAGCAGATATTTCTCTGTACAGCCGATGGTCCCATTCACTCGGGAATATCCCAACGCAGCTCCTAGAAGAAACGTGTTTCTGACTCGCTGAATCTCAACATAGATTCAACTCTCTTAGGTGAACGAATGCACAGCAGAGCAGTTTCAAGGAAACCTTTCTCCTGAGTTTTAGACGAAGTTTCCTGCGGTTTAGGACGTATGCCGGAATTGGGCTGGAAATACCGGTTTTGGGATTCTGGACAGAAAGTGTTTGCAAACCGCTGAATCCACAGGTGAGTTTTACTCTTTCAGTTGAATGCACACATTGACAACCATTCAGTTAGATAGCTCCGTTTTGGTTTTAGAAGCAGATATTTCTCTGTACAGCCTATGGTCCCATTCACTCGGGAATATCCCAACGCAGCTCCTAGACGAAACGTGTTTCTGACTCAAGGAGTCTCAACATAGGTTCAACTCTCTTAGGTGAACGAATTCACAGCAGAGCAGTTTCAAGGAAACGTTTCTCCTGAGTTTTAGACGAAGTTTACTGCTGTTTAGTACGTATGCCGGCATTGGGGTGGAAATACCGGTTTTGGGATTCTGCAGAGAAAGGGTTTGCCAACCGCTGAATCCACACGTGAGTTTAACTCTGTCAGTTGAATGCACAAATTGACAACCATTCAGTTAGATAGCTCCGTTTTGGTTTTAGAAGCAGATATTTCTCTGTACAGCCTATGGTCCCATTCACTCGGGAATATCCCAACGCAGCTCCTAGAAGAAACGTGTTTCTGACTCGCTGAATCTCAACATAGATTCAACTCTCTTAGGTGAACGAACGCACAGCAGAGCAGTTTCAAGGAAACGTTTCTCCTGAGTTTTAGACGAAGTTTCCGGCGGTTTAGTACGTATGCCGGCATTGGGCTGGAAATACCGGTTTTGGGATTGTGCACAGAAAGGGTTTGCAAACCGCTGAATCCACACGTGAGTTTAACTCTGTCAGTTGAATGCACACATTGACAACCATTCTGTTAGACAGCTCCGTTTTGGTTTTAGAAGCAGATATTTCGCTGTACAGCCTATGATCCCATTCACTCGGGAATATCCCAACGCAGCTCCTAGAAGAAACGTGTTTCTGACTCGCTGAATCTCAATATAGATTCAACTCTCTTAGGTGAACGAACGCAGAGCAGAACAGTTTCAAGGAAACGATTCTCCTGAGTTTTAGACCAAGTTTACTGCTGTTTAGTGCGTATGCCGGCATTGGGCTGGAAATACCGGTTTTGGGATACTGCAAAGAAAGGGTTTGCAAACCGCTGAATCCACACGTGAGTTAAACACTGTCAGATGAATGCACACATTGACAACCATTCAGTTAGATAGCTCCGTTTTGGTTTTAGAAGCAGATATTTCTCTGTACAGCCTATGGTCCCATTCACTCGGGAATATCCCAACGCAGCTCCTAGAAGAAACGTGTTTCTGACTCGCTGAATCTCAACATAGATTCAACTCTCTTAGGTGAACGAACGCACAGCAGAGCAGTTTCAAGGAAACGTTTCTCCTGAGTTTTAGACGAAGTTTCCTGAGGTTTAGTACGTATGCCGGAATTGGGCTGGAAATACCGGTTTTGGGATTCTGGACAGAAAGTGTTTGCAAACCGCTGAATCCACACGTGAGTTTTACTCTGTCAGTTGAATGCACACATTGACAACCATTCAGTTAGATAGCTCCGTTTTGGTTTTAGAAGCAGATATTTCTCTGTACAGCCTATGGTCCCATTCACTCGGGAATATCCCAACGCAGCTCCTAGAAGAAACGTGTTTCTGACTCAAGGAGTCTCAACATAGATTCAACTCTCTTAGGTGAACGAATTCACAGCAGAGCAGTTTCAAGGAAACATTTCTCCTGAGTTTTAGACGAAGTTTACTGCTGTTTAGTACGTATGCCGGCATTGGGGTGGAAATACCGGTTTTGGGATTCTGCAGAGAAAGGGTTTGCCAACCGCTGAATCCACACGTGAGTTTAACTCTGTCAGTTGAATGCACAAATTGACAACCATTCAGTTAGATAGCTCCGTTTTGGTTTTAGAAGCAGATATATCTCTGTACAGCCTATGGTCCCATTCACTCGGGAATATCCCAACGCAGCTCCTAGAAGAAACGTGTTTCTGACTCGCTGAATCTCAACATAGATTCAACTCTCTTAGGTGAACGAAGGCACAGCAGAGCAGTTTCAAGGAAACGTTTCTCCTGAGTTTTAGACGAAGTTTCCGGCGGTTTAGTACGTATGCCGGCATTGGGCTGGAAATACCGGTATTGGGATTCTGCACAGATAGGGTTTGCAAACCGCTGAATCCACACGTCAGTTTAACGCTGTCAGTTGAATGCACACATTGACAACCATTCAGTTAGATAGCTCCGTTTTGGTTTTAGAAGCAGATATTTCTCTGTACAGCCTATGGTCCCATTCACTCGGGAATATCCCAACGCAGCTCCTACAATAAACGTGTTTCTGACTCGCTGAATCTCAACATAGATTCAACTCTCTTAGGTGAACGAACGCACAGCAGAGCAGTTTCAAGGAAACGTTTCTCCTGAGTTTTAGACGAAGTTTCCGGCGGTTTAGTACGTATGCCGGCATTGGGCTGGAAATACCGGTATTGGGATTCTGCACAGAAAGGGTTTGCCAACCGCTGAATACACACGTGAGTTTAACTCTGTCAGTTGAATGCACACATTGACAGCCATTCAGTTAGATAGCTCCGTTTTGGTTTTAGAAGCAGATATTTCTCTGTACAGCCTATGGTCCCATTCACTCGGGAATATCCCAACGCAGCTCCTAGAAGAAACGTGTTTCTGACTCGCTGAATCTCAACATAGATTCAACTCTCTTAGGTGAACGAACGCACAGCAGAGCAGTTTCAAGGAAACGATTCTCCTGAGTTTTATTCCAAGTTTACTGCTGTTTAGTACGTATGCCGGCATTGGGATGGAAATACCGGTTTTGGGATTCTGCACAGAAACGGTTTGCAAACCGCTGAATGCACACGTGAGTTTAACTCTGTCAGTTGAATGCGCACATTGACAAGCATTCAGTTAGATAGCTCCGTTTTGGTTTTAGAAGCAGATATTTCTCTGTACAGCCTATGGTCCCATTCACTCGGGAATATCCCAACGCAGCTCCTAGAAGAAACGTGTTTCTGACTCGCTGAATCTCAACATAGATTCAACTCTGTTAGGTGAACGAATGCACAGCAGAGCAGTTTCAAGGAAACGATTCTCCTGAGTTTTAGACGAAGTTTACTGCGGTTTAGTACGTATGCCATCATTGGGCTGGAAATACCGGTTTTGGGATTCTGCACAGAAAGTGTTAGCAAACCGCTGAATCCACACGTGAGTTTAACTCTGTCAGTTGAATGCACACATTGACAACCATTCTGTTAGACAGCTCCGTTTTGGTTTTAGAAGCAGATATTTCGCTGTACAGCCTATGGTCCCATTCACTCGGAAATATCCCAACGCAGCTCCTAGAAGAAACATGTTTCTGACTCGCTGAATCTCAATATAGATTCAACTCTCTTAGGTGAACGAACGCACAGCAGAACAGTTTCAAGGAAACGATTCTCCTGAGTTTTAGACCAAGTTTACTGCTGTTTAGTACGTATGCCGTCATTGGGCTGGAAATACCGGTGTTGGGATTCTGCACAGAAAGGGTTTGCAAACCGCTGAATCCACACGTGAGTTAAACACTGTCAGTTGAATGCACACATTGACAACCATTCAGTTAGATAGCTTCGTTTTGGTTTTAGAAGGAGATATTTCTCTGTACATCCTATGGTCCCATTCACTCGGGAATATCCCAACGCAGCTCCTAGAAGAAACGTGTTTCTGACTCGCTGAATCTCAACATAGATTCAACTCTCTTAGGTGAACGAACGCACAGCAGAGCAGTTTCAAGGAAACGTTTCTCCTGAGTTTTAGACGAAGTTTCCGGCGGTTTAGTACGTATGCCGGCATTGGGCTGGAAATACCGGTATTGGGATTCTGCACAGATAGGGTTTGCAAACCGCTGAATCCACACGTCAGTTTAACGCTGTCAGTTGAATGCACACATTGACAACCATTCAGTTAGATAGCTCCGTTTTGGTTTTAGAAGCAGATATTTCTCTGTACAGCCTATGGTCCCATTCACTCGGGAATATCCCAACGCAGCTCCTAGAATAAACGTGTTTCTGACTCGCTGAATCTCAACATCGATTCAACTCTCTTTTTTTTTTTTTTTTTTTTTTTGAGACGGAGTTTTTGCTCGTTACCCAGGCTGGAGTGCAATGGCGCGATCTCGGCTCACCACAACCTCCGCCTCCTGGGTTCAGGCAATTCTCCTGCCTCAGCCTCCTGAGTAGCTGGAATTACAGGCACGCGCCACCGTGCACAGATAATTTTTTGTATTAGTAGAGACGGGGTTTCACCATGTTGACCAGGATGGTCTCGATCTCTTGCCCTCGTGATCCACCCGCCTCGGCCTCCCAAAGTGCTGGGATTACAGGCTTGAGCCACCGCGCCCGGCCCGATTCAACTCTCTTAGGTGAACGAACGCACAGCAGAGCAGTTTCAAGGAAACGTTTCTCCTGAGTTTTAGACGAAGTTTCCTGCGGTTTAGTACGTATGCCGGCATTGGGCTGGAAATACCGGTTTTGGGATTCTGCAAAGAAAGGGTTTGCCAACCGCTGAATCCACACGTGAGTTTAACTCTGTCAGTTGAATGCACACATTGACAGCCATTCAGTTAGATAGCTCCGTTTTGGTTTTAGAAGCAGATATTTCTCTGTACAGCCTATGATCCCATTCACTCGGGAATATCCCAACGCAGCTCCTAGAAGAAACGTGTTTCTGACTCGCTGAATCTCAATATAGATTCAACTCTCTTAGGTGAACGAACGCACAGCAGAACAGTTTCAAGGAAACGATTCTCCTGAGTTTTACACCAAGTTTACTGCTGTTTAGTACGTATGCCGGCATTGGTCTGGAAATACCGGTTTTGGGATTCTGCACAGAAAGGGTTTGCAAACCGCTGAATCCACACGTGAGTTAAACACTGTCAGTTGAATGCACACATTGACAACCATTCAGCTAGATAGCTCCGTTTTGGTTTTAGAAGGAGATATTTCTCTGTACAGCCTATGGTCCCATTCACTCGGGAATATCCCAACGCAGCTCCTAGAAGAAACGTGTTTCTGACTCGCTGAATCTCAACATAGATTCAACTCTCTTAGGTGAACGAACGCACAGCAGAGCAGTTTCAAGGAAACGATTCTCCTGAGTTTTATTCCAAGTTTACTGCTGTTTAGTACGTATGCCGGCATTGGGATGGAAATACCGGTTTTGGGATTCTGCACAGAAACGGTTTGCAAACCGCTGAATGCACACGTGAGTTTAACTCTGTCAGTTGAATGCGCACATTGACAAGCATTCAGTTAGATAGCTCCGTTTTGGTTTTAGAAGCAGATATTTCTCTGTATAGCCTATGGTCCCATTCACTAGGGAATATCCCAACACAGCTCCTAGAAGAATCGTGATTCTGACTCGCTGAATCTCAACATAGATTCAACTCTCTTAGGTGAACGAACGCACAGCAGAGCAGTTTCAAGGAAACGTTTCTCCTGAGATTTACCTGAAGTTTTCTGAAGTTTAGTACGTATGCCGGCATTGGGATGGAAATACCGGTTTTGTGATTCTGCACAGAAAGGGTTTGCAAACCGCTGAATCCACACGTGAATTTAACTCTGTCAGTTGAATGCACACATTGACAAGCATTTTGTTAGACAGCTCCGTTTTGGTTTTTGAAGCAGATATTTCGCTGTACAGGCTATGGTCCCATTCACTCGGGAATATCCCAACGCAGCTCCTAGAAGAAACGTGTTTCTGACTCGCTGAATCTCAACATAGATTCAACTCTCTTAGGTGAACGAACGCACAGCAGAGCAGTTTCAAGGAAACGATTCTCCTGAGTTTTAGACCAAGATTACTGCTGTTTAGTACGTATGCCGGCATTGGGATGGAAATACCGGTTTTGGGATTCTGCACAGAAAGGGTTTGCAAACCGCTGAATCCACACGTGAGTTTTACTCTGTCAGTTGAATGCACACATTGACAACCATTCAGTTAGATAGCTCCGTTTTGGTTTTAGAAGCAGATAGTTCTCTGTACAGCCTATGGTCCCATTCACTCGGGAATATCCCAACGCAGCTCCTAGAAGAAACGTGTTTCTGCCTCGCTGAATCTCAACATAGATTCAACTCTCTTAGGTGAACGAACGCACTGCAGAGCAGTTTCAAGGAAACGTTTCTCCTGAGTTTCAGACGAAGTTTCCGGCGGTTTAGTACGTATGCCGGCATTGGGCTGGAAATACCGGTATTGGGATTCTGCACAGAAAGGGTTTGCAAACCGCTGAATCCACACGTGAGTTTAACTCTGTCAGTTGAATGCACACATTGGCAACCATTCAGTTAGATAGCTCCGTTTTGGTTTTAGAAGCAGATATTACTCTGTACAGCCTATGATCCCATTCACTCGGGAATATCCCAACACAGCTCCTAGAAGAATCGTGATTCTGACTCGCTGAATCTCAACATAGATTCAACTCTCTTAGGTTAACGAACGCACAGCAGAGCAGTTTCAAGGAAACGTTTCTCCTGAGATTTACCCGAAGTTTCCTGAAGTTTAGTACGTATGCCGGCATTGGGCTGGAAATACCGGTATTGGGATTCTGCACAGATAGGGTTTGCAAACCGCTGAATCCACACGTCAGTTTAACGCTGTCAGTTGAATGCACACATTGACAACCATTCAGTTAGATAGCTCCGTTTTGGTTTTAGAAGCAGATATTTCTCTGTACAGCCTATGGTCCCATTCACTCGGGAATATCCCAACGCAGCTCCTAGAATAAACGTGTTTCTGACTCGCTGAATCTCAACATCGATTCAACTCTCTTTTTTTTTTTTTTTTTTTTTGAGACGGAGTTTTTGCTCGTTACCCAGGCTGGAGTGCAATGGCGCGATCTCGGCTCACCACAACCTCCGCCTCCTGGGTTCAGGCAATTCTCCTGCCTCAGCCTCCTGAGTAGCTGGAATTACAGGCACGCGCCACCGTGCACAGATAATTTTTTGTATTAGTAGAGACGGGGTTTCACCATGTTGACCAGGATGGTCTCGATCTCTTGCCCTCGTGATCCACCCGCCTCGGCCTCCCAAAGTGCTGGGATTACAGGCTTGAGCCACCGCGCCCGGCCCGATTCAACTCTCTTAGGTGAACGAACGCACAGCAGAGCAGTTTCAAGGAAACGTTTCTCCTGAGTTTTAGACGAAGTTTCCTGCGGTTTAGTACGTATGCCGGCATTGGGCTGGAAATACCGGTTTTGGGATTCTGCAAAGAAAGGGTTTGCCAACCGCTGAATCCACACGTGAGTTTAACTCTGTCAGTTGAATGCACACATTGACAGCCATTCAGTTAGATAGCTCCGTTTTGGTTTTAGAAGCAGATATTTCTCTGTACAGCCTATGATCCCATTCACTCGGGAATATCCCAACGCAGCTCCTAGAAGAAACGTGTTTCTGACTCGCTGAATCTCAATATAGATTCAACTCTCTTAGGTGAACGAACGCACAGCAGAACAGTTTCAAGGAAACGATTCTCCTGAGTTTTACACCAAGTTTACTGCTGTTTAGTACGTATGCCGGCATTGGTCTGGAAATACCGGTTTTGGGATTCTGCACAGAAAGGGTTTGCAAACCGCTGAATCCACACGTGAGTTAAACACTGTCAGTTGAATGCACACATTGACAACCATTCAGCTAGATAGCTCCGTTTTGGTTTTAGAAGGAGATATTTCTCTGTACAGCCTATGGTCCCATTCACTCGGGAATATCCCAACGCAGCTCCTAGAAGAAACGTGTTTCTGACTCGCTGAATCTCAACATAGATTCAACTCTCTTAGGTGAACGAACGCACAGCAGAGCAGTTTCAAGGAAACGATTCTCCTGAGTTTTATTCCAAGTTTACTGCTGTTTAGTACGTATGCCGGCATTGGGATGGAAATACCGGTTTTGGGATTCTGCACAGAAACGGTTTGCAAACCGCTGAATGCACACGTGAGTTTAACTCTGTCAGTTGAATGCGCACATTGACAAGCATTCAGTTAGATAGCTCCGTTTTGGTTTTAGAAGCAGATATTTCTCTGTATAGCCTATGGTCCCATTCACTAGGGAATATCCCAACACAGCTCCTAGAAGAATCGTGATTCTGACTCGCTGAATCTCAACATAGATTCAACTCTCTTAGGTGAACGAACGCACAGCAGAGCAGTTTCAAGGAAACGTTTCTCCTGAGATTTACCTGAAGTTTTCTGAAGTTTAGTACGTATGCCGGCATTGGGATGGAAATACCGGTTTTGTGATTCTGCACAGAAAGGGTTTGCAAACCGCTGAATCCACACGTGAATTTAACTCTGTCAGTTGAATGCACACATTGACAAGCATTTTGTTAGACAGCTCCGTTTTGGTTTTTGAAGCAGATATTTCGCTGTACAGGCTATGGTCCCATTCACTCGGGAATATCCCAACGCAGCTCCTAGAAGAAACGTGTTTCTGACTCGCTGAATCTCAACATAGATTCAACTCTCTTAGGTGAACGAACGCACAGCAGAGCAGTTTCAAGGAAACGATTCTCCTGAGTTTTAGACCAAGATTACTGCTGTTTAGTACGTATGCCGGCATTGGGATGGAAATACCGGTTTTGGGATTCTGCACAGAAAGGGTTTGCAAACCGCTGAATCCACACGTGAGTTTTACTCTGTCAGTTGAATGCACACATTGACAACCATTCAGTTAGATAGCTCCGTTTTGGTTTTAGAAGCAGATAGTTCTCTGTACAGCCTATGGTCCCATTCACTCGGGAATATCCCAACGCAGCTCCTAGAAGAAACGTGTTTCTGCCTCGCTGAATCTCAACATAGATTCAACTCTCTTAGGTGAACGAACGCACTGCAGAGCAGTTTCAAGGAAACGTTTCTCCTGAGTTTCAGACGAAGTTTCCGGCGGTTTAGTACGTATGCCGGCATTGGGCTGGAAATACCGGTATTGGGATTCTGCACAGAAAGGGTTTGCAAACCGCTGAATCCACACGTGAGTTTAACTCTGTCAGTTGAATGCACACATTGGCAACCATTCAGTTAGATAGCTCCGTTTTGGTTTTAGAAGCAGATATTACTCTGTACAGCCTATGATCCCATTCACTCGGGAATATCCCAACACAGCTCCTAGAAGAATCGTGATTCTGACTCGCTGAATCTCAACATAGATTCAACTCTCTTAGGTTAACGAACGCACAGCAGAGCAGTTTCAAGGAAACGTTTCTCCTGAGATTTACCCGAAGTTTCCTGAAGTTTAGTACGTATGCCGGCATTGGGATGGAAATACCGGGTTTGCGATTCTGCACAGAAACGGTTTGCAAACCGCTGAATGCACACGTGAGTTTAACTCTGTCAGTTGAATGCACACATTGACAAGCATTCAGTTAGATAGCTCCGTTTTGGTTTTAGAAGCAGATATTTCTCTGTACAGCCTATGGTCACATTCACTCGGGAAATCCCAACACAGCTCCTAGAAGAAACGTGTTTCTGACTCGCTGAATCTCAACATAGATTCAACTCTCTTAGGTGAACGAAAGCATAGCAGAGCAGTTTCAAGGAAACGTTTCTCCTGAGTTTTAGACGAAGTTTACTGCGGTTTAGTACGTATGCCAGCATTGGGCTGGAAATACCGGTTTTGGGATTCTGCACAGAAAGTGTTTGCAAACCGCTGAATCCACACGTGAGTTTAACTCTGTCAGTTGAATGCACACATTGACAACCATTCAGTTAGAAAGCTCCGTTTTGGATTTAGAAGCAGATATTTCGCTGTACAGCCTATGGTCCCATTCACTCGGGAATATCCCAACACAGCTCCTTGAAGAAACGTGTTTCTGACTCGCTGAATCTCAACATAGATTCAACTCTCTTAGGTGAACGAACGCACAGCAGAGCAGTTTCAAGGAAACGTTTCTCCTGAGTTTTAGACGAAGTTTCCTGAGGTTTAGTACGTATGCCGGCATTGGGATGGAAATACCGGTTTTGTGATTCTGCACAGAAAGGGTTTGCAAACCGCTGAATCCACACGTGAATTTAACTCTGTCAGTTGAATGCACACATTGACAAGCATTTTGTTAGACAGCTCCGTTTTGGTTTTAGAAGCAGATATTTCGCTGTACAGGCTATGGTCCCATTCACTCGGGAATATCCCAACGCAGCTCCTAGAAGAAACGTGTTTCTGACTCGCTGAATCTCAACATAGATTCAACTCTCTTAGGTGAACGAACTCACTGCAGAGCAGTTTCAAGGAAACGATTCTCCTGAGTTTTAGACCAAGTTTACTGCTGTTTAGTACGTATGCCGGCATTGGGATGGAAATACCGGTTTTGGGATTCTGCACAGAAACGGTTTGCAAACCTCTGAATGCACACGTGCGTTTAACTCTGTCAGTTGAATGCGCACATTGACAAGCATTCAGTTAGATAGCTCCATTTTGGTTTTAAAAGCAGATATTTCTCTGTACAGCCGATGGTCCCATTCACTCGGGAATATCCCAACGCAGCTCCTAGAAGAAACGTGTTTCTGACTCTCTGAATCTCAACATAGATTCAACTCTCTTAGGTGAACGAATGCACAGCAGAGCAGTTTCAAGGAAACGTTTCTCCTGAGTTTTAGACGAAATTTCCTGCGGTTTAGGACGTATGCCGGCATTGGGCTGGAAATACCGGTTTTGGGATTCTGCAAAGAAAGGGTTTGCAAACCGCTGAATCCACACGTGAGTTTTACTCTGTCAGTTGAATGCACACATTGACAACCATTCAGTTAGATAGCTCCGTTTTGGTTTTAGAAGCAGATAGTTCTCTGTACAGCCTATGGTCCCATTCACTCGGGAATATCTCAACGCAGCTCCTAGAAGAAACGTGTTTCTGACTCGCTGAATCTCAACATAGATTCAACTCTCTTAGGTGAACGAACGCACTGCAGAGCAGTTTCAAGGAAACGTTTCTCCTGAGTTTTAGATGAAGTTCCGGCGGTTTAGTACGTATGCCGGCATTGGGCTGGAAATACCGGTATTGGGATTCTGCACAGAAAGGGTTTGCAAACCGCTGAATCCACACGTCAGTTTAACTCTGTCAGTTGAATGCACACATTGGCAACCATTCAGTTAGATAGCTCCGTTTTGGTTTTAGAAGCAGATATTTCTCTGTACAGCCTATGATCCCATTCACTCGGGAATATCCCAAAACAGCTCCTAGAAGAATCGTGATTCTGACTCGCTGAATCTCAACATAGATTCAACTCTCTTAGGTGAACGAACGCACAGCAGAGCAGTTTCAAGGAAACGGTTCTCCTGAGATTTACCCGAAGTTTCCTGAAGTTTAGTACGTATGCCGGCATTGGGATGGAAATACCGGGTTTGGGATTCTGCACAGAAACGGTTTGCAAACCGCTGAATGCACACGTGAGTTTAACTCTGTCAGTTGAATGCACACATTGACAGCCATTCAGTTAGATAGCTCCGTTTTGGTTTTAGAAGCAGATATTTCGCTGTACAGCCTATGGTCCCATTCACTCGGGAATATCCCAACGCAGCTCCTAGAAGAAACGTGTTTCTGACTCGCTGAATCTCAACATAGATTCAACTCTCTTAGGTGAACGAACGCACAGCAGAGCAGTTTAAAGGAAACGTTTCTCCTGAGTTTTAGACGAGGTTTCCGGCGGTTTAGTACGTATGCCGGCATTGGGCTGGAAATACCGGTATTGGGATTCTGCACAGAAAGGGTTTGCAAACCGCTGAATCCACACGTGAGTTTAACTCTGTCAGTTGAATGCACACATTGACAACCATTCAGTTAGATAGCTCCGTTTTGGTTTTAGAAGCAGATATTTCTCTGTACAGCCTATGGTCCCATTCACTCGGGAATATCCCAACGCAGCTCCTAGAAGAAACGTGTTTCTGACTCGCTGAATCTCAATATCGATTCAACTCTATTAGGTGAACGAACGCACAGCAGAGCAGTTTCAAGGAAACGTTTCTCCTGAGTTTTAGACGAAGTTTCCGGCGGTTTAGTACGTATGCCGGCATTGGGCTGGAAATACCGGTATTGGGATTCTGCACAGAAAGGGTTTGCAAACCGCTGAATCCACTCGTCAGTTTAACGCTGTCAGTTGAATGCACACATTGACAACCATTCAGTTAGATAGCTCCGTTTTGGTTTTAGAAGCAGATATTTCTCTGTACAGCCTATGGTCCCATTCACTCGGGAATATCCCAACGCAGCTCCTAGAATAAACGTGTTTCTGACTCGCTGAATCTCAACATCGATTCAACTCTCTTAGGTGAACGAACGCACAGCAGAGCAGTTTCAAGGAAACGTTTCTCCTGAGTTTTAGACGAAGTTTCCTCCGGTTTAGTACGTATGCCGGCATTGGGCTGGAAATACCGGTTTTGGGATTCTGCAAAGAAAGGGTTTGCCAACCGCTGAATCCACACGTGAGTTTAACTCTGTCAGTTGAATCCACACATTGACAGCCATTCAGTTAGATAGCTCCGTTTTGGTTTTAGAAGCAGATATTTCGTTGTACAGCCTATGGTCCCATTCACTCGGGAATATCCCAACGCAGCTCCTAGAAGAAACGTGTTTCTGACTCGCTGAATCTCAATATAGATTCAACTCTCTTAGGTGAACGAACGCACAGCAGAACAGTTTCAAGGAAACGATTCTCCTGAGTTTTACACCAAGTTTACTGCTGTTTAGTACGTATGCCGGCATTGGGCTGGAAATACCGGTTTTGGGATTCTGCACAGAAAGGGTTTGCAAACCGCTGAATCCACACGTGAGTTTAACTCTGTCAGTTGAATGCACACATTGACAACCATTCAGTTAGATAGCTCCGTTTTGGTTATAGAAGGAGATATTTCTCTGTACAGCCTATGGTCCCATTCACTCGGGAATATCCCAACGCAGCTCCTAGAAGAAACGTGTTTCTAACTCGCTGAATCTCAACATAGATTCAACTCTCTTAGGTGAACGAATGCACAGCAGAGCAGTTTCAAGGAAAGCTTTTTCCTGAGTTTTAGACGAAGTTTCCTGCGGTTTAGGACGTATGCCGGCATTGGGCTGGAAATACCGGTTTTGGGATTCTGCAAAGAAAGGGTTTGCCAACCGCTGAATCCACACGTGAGTTTAACTCTGTCAGTTGAATGCACACATTGACAACCATTCAGTTAGATAGCTCCGTTTTGGTTTTAGAAGCAGATATTTCTCTGTACAGCCTATGGTCCCATTCACTCGGGAATATCCCAACGCAGCTCCTAGAAGAAACGTGTTTCTGACTCGCTGAATCTCAACATAGTTTCAACTCTGTTAGGTGAACGAAAGCACAGCAGAGCAGTTTCAAGGAAACGTTTCTCCTGAGTTTTAGACGAAGTTTACTGCGGTTTAGTACGTATGCCAGCTTTGGGCTGGAAATACCGGTTTTGGGATTCTGCACAGAAAGTGTTTGCAAACCGCTGAATCCACACGTGAGTTATCTCTGTCAGTTGAATGCACACATTGACAACCATTCTGTTAGACAGCTCCGTTTTGGTTTTAGAAGCAGATATTTCGCTGTACAGCCTATGATCCCATTCACTCGGGAATATCCCAACGCAGCTCCTAGAAGAAACGTGTTTCTGACTCGCTGAATCTCAATATAGATTCAACTCTCTGAGGTGAACGAACGCAGAGCAGAACAGTTTCAAGGAAACGATTCTCCTGAGTTTTAGACCAAGTTTACTGCTGTTTAGTACGTATGCCGGCATTGGGCTGGAAATACTGGTTTTGGGATTCTGCAAAGAAAGGGTTTGCCAACCGCTGAATCCACAGGTGAGTTTAACTCTGTCAGTTGAATGCACACATTGACAGCCATTCATTTAGATAGCTCCGTTTTGGTTTTAGAAGCAGATATTTCTCTGTACAGCCGATGGTCCCATTCACTCGGGAATATCCCAACGCAGCTCCTAGAAGAAACGTGTTTCTGACTCGCTGAATCTCAACATAGATTCAACTCTCTTAGGTGAACGAATGCACAGCAGAGCAGTTTCAAGGAAACCTTTCTCCTGAGTTTTAGACGAAGTTTCCTGCGGTTTAGGACGTATGCCGGAATTGGGCTGGAAATACCGGTTTTGGGATTCTGGACAGAAAGTGTTTGCAAACCGCTGAATCCACAGGTGAGTTTTACTCTGTCAGTTGAATGCACACATTGACAACCATTCAGTTAGATAGCTCCGTTTTGGTTTTAGAAGCAGATATTTCTCTGTACAGCCTATGGTCCCATTCACTCGGGAATATCCCAACGCAGCTCCTAGACGAAACGTGTTTCTGACTCAAGGAGTCTCAACATAGATTCAACTCTCTTAGGTGAACGAATTCAGAGCAGAGCAGTTTCAAGGAAACGTTTCTCCTGAGTTTTAGACGAAGTTTACTGCTGTTTAGTACGTATGCCGGCATTGGGGTGGAAATACCGGTTTTGGGATTCTGCAGAGAAAGTATTTGCCAACCGCGGAATCCACACGTGAGTTTAACTCTGTCAGTTGAATGCACAAATTGACAACCATTCAGTTAGATAGCTCCGTTTTGGTTTTAGAAGCAGATATTTCTCTGTACAGCCTATTGTCCCATTCACTCGGGAATATCCCAACGCAGCTCCTAGAAGAAACGTGTTTCTGACTCGCTGAATCTCAACATAGATTCAACTCTCTTAGGTGAACGAACGCACAGCAGAGCAGTTTCAAGGAAACGTTTCTCCTGAGTTTTAGACGAAGTTTCCGGCGGTTTAGTACGTATGCCGGCATTGGGCTGGAAATACCGGTTTTGGGATTGTGCACAGAAAGGGTTTGCAAACCGCTGAATCCACACGTGAGTTTAACTCTGTCAGTTGAATGCACACATTGACAACCATTCTGTTAGACAGCTCCGTTTTGGTTTTAGAAGCAGATATTTCGCTGTACAGCCTATGATCCCATTCACTCGGGAATATCCCAACGCAGCTCCTAGAAGAAACGTGTTTCTGACTCGCTGAATCTCAATATAGATTCAACTCTCTTAGGTGAACGAACGCAGAGCAGAACAGTTTCAAGGAAACGATTCTCCTGAGTTTTAGACCAAGTTTACTGCTGTTTAGTACGTATGCCGGCATTGGGCTGGAAATACCGGTTTTGGGATACTGCAAAGAAAGGGTTTGCAAACCGCTGAATCCACACGTGAGTTAAACACTGTCAGATGAATGCACACATTGACAACCATTCAGTTAGATAGCTCCGTTTTGGTTTTAGAAGCAGATATTTCTCTGTACAGCCTATGGTCCCA
Organism: Aotus nancymaae; assembly: GCF_030222135.1. Lineage (NCBI taxonomy): Eukaryota > Metazoa > Chordata > Mammalia > Primates > Aotidae > Aotus > Aotus nancymaae. Next base: position 2,259,144 of record NW_026988565.1, read on the forward strand.
TTCACTCGGGAATATCCCAACGCAGCTCCTAGAAGAAACGTGTTTCTGACTCGCTGAATCTCAACATGGATTCAACTCTCTTAGGTGAACGAACGCACAGCAGAGCAGTTTCAAGGAAACGTTTCTCCTGAGTTTTAGACGAAGTTTCCTGAGGTTTAGTACGTATGCCGGAATTGGGCTGGAAATACCGGTTTTGGGATACTGCAAAGAAAGGATTTGCAAACCGCTGAATCCACACGTGAGTTTTACTCTGTCAGTTGAATGCACACATTGACAACCATTCAGTTAGATAGCTCCGTTTTGGTTTTAGAAGCAGATATTTCTCTGTACAGCCTATGGTCCCATTCACTCGGGAATATCCCAACGCAGCTCCTAGAAGAAACGTGTTTCTGACTCAAGGAGTCTCAACATAGATTCAACTCTCTTAGGTGAACGAATTCACAGCAGAGCAGTTTCAAGGAAACGTTTCTCCTGAGTTTTAGACGAAGTTTACTGCTGTTTAGTACGTATGCCGGCATTGGGGTGGAAATACCGGTTTTGGGATTCTGCAGAGAAAGGGTTTGCCAACCGCTGAATCCACACGTGAGTTTAACTCTGTCAGTTGAATGCACAAATTGACAACCATTCAGTAAGATAGCTCCGTTTTGGTTTTAGAAGCAGATATATCTCTGTACTGCCTATGGTCCCATTCACTCGGGAATATCCCAACGCAGCTCCTAGAAGAAACGTGTTTCTGACTCGCTGAATCTCAACATAGATTCAACTCTCTTAGGTGAACGAAAGCATAGCAGAGCAGTTTCAAGGAAACGTTTCTCCTGAGTTTTAGACGAAGTTTACTGCGGTTTAGTACGTATGCCAGCATTGGGCTGGAAATACCGGTTTTGGGATTCTGCACAGAAAGTGTTTGCAAACCGCTGAATCCACACGTGAGTTTACCTCTGTCAGTTGAATGCACACATTGACAACCATTCAGTTAGAAAGCTCCGTTTTGGTTTTAGAAGCAGATATTTCGCTGTACAGCCTATGGTCCCATTCACTCGGGAATATCCCAACACAGCTCCTTGAAGAAACGTGTTTCTGACTCGCTGAATCTCAACATAGATTCAACTCTCTTAGGTGAACGAACGCACAGCAGAGCAGTTTCAAGGAAACGTTTCTCCTGAGTTTTAGACGAAGTTTCCTGAGGTTTAGTACGTATGCCGGCATTGGGATGGAAATACCGGTTTTGTGATTCTGCACAGAAAGGGTTTGCAAACCGCTGAATCCACACGTGAATTTAACTCTGTCAGTTGAATGCACACATTGACAAGCATTTTGTTAGACAGCTGCGTTTTGGTTTTAGAAGCAGATATTTCGCTGTACAGGCTATGGTCCCATTCACTCGGGAATATCCCAACGCAGCTCCTAGAAGAAACGTGTTTCTGACTCGCTGAATCTCAACATAGATTCAACTCTCTTAGGTGAACGAACGCACTGCAGAGCAGTTTCAAGGAAACGATTCTCCTGAGTTTTAGACCAAGTTTACTACTGTTTAGTACGTATGCCGGCATTGGGATGGAAATACCGGTTTTGGGATTCTGCACAGAAACGGTTTGCAAACCTCTGAATGCACACGTGCGTTTAACTCTGTCAGTTGAATGCGCACATTGACAAGCATTCAGTTAGATAGCTCCATTTTGGTTTTAAAAGCAGATATTTCTCTGTACAGCCGATGGTCCCATTCACTCGGGAATATCCCAACGCAGCTCCTAGAAGAAACGTGTTTCTGACTCTCTGAATCTCAACATAGATTCAACTCTCTTAGGTGAACGAATGCACAGCAGAGCAGTTTCAAGGAAACGTTTCTCCTGAGTTTTAGACGAAATTTCCTGCGGTTTAGGACGTATGCCGGCATTGGGCTGGAAATACCGGTTTTGGGATTCTGCAAAGAAAGGGTTTGCAAACCGCTGAATCCACACGTGAGTTTTACTCTGTCAGTTGAATGCACACATTGACAACCATTCAGTTAGAAAGCTCCGTTTTGGTTTTAGAAGCAGATAGTTCTCTGTACAGCCTATGGTCCCATTCACTCGGGAATATCCCAACGCAGCTCCTAGAAGAAACGTGTTTCTGACTCGCTGAATCTCAACATAGATTCAACTCTATTAGGTGAACGAACGCACTGCAGGGCAGTTTCAAGGAAACGTTTCTCCTGAGTTTTAGATGAAGTTCCGGCGGTTTAGTACGTATGCCGGCATTGGGCTGGAAATACCGGTATTGGGATTCTGCACAGAAAGGGTTTGCAAACCGCTGAATCCACACGTCAGTTTAACTCTGTCAGTTGAATGCACACATTGGCAACCATTCAGTTAGATAGCTCCGTTTTGGTTTTAGAAGCAGATATTTCTCTGTACAGCCTATGATCCCATTCACTCGGGAATATCCCAAAACAGCTCCTAGAAGAATCGTGATTCTGACTCGCTGAATCTCAACATAGATTCAACTCTCTTAGGTGAACGAACGCACAGCAGAGCAGTTTCAAGGAAACGGTTCTCCTGAGATTTACCCGAAGTTTCCTGAAGTTTAGTACGTATGCCGGCATTGGGATGGAAATACCGGGTTTGGGATTCTGCACAGAAACGGTTTGCAAACCGCTGAATGCACACGTGAGTTTAACTCTGTCAGTTGAATGCACACATTGACAGCCATTCAGTTAGATAGCTCCGTTTTGGTTTTAGAAGCAGATATTTCGCTGTACAGCCTATGGTCCCATTCACTCGGGAATATCCCAACGCAGCTCCTAGAAGAAACGTGTTTCTGACTCGCTGAATCTCAACATAGATTCAACTCTCTTAGGTGAACGAACGCACAGCAGAGCAGTTTAAAGGAAACGTTTCTCCTGAGTTTTAGACGAGGTTTCCGGCGGTTTAGTACGTATGCCGGCATTGGGCTGGAAATACCGGTATTGGGATTCTGCACAGAAAGGGTTTGCAAACCGCTGAATCCACACGTGAGTTTAACTCTGTCAGTTGAATGCACACATTGACAACCATTCAGTTAGATAGCTCCGTTTTGGTTTTAGAAGCAGATATTTCTCTGTACAGCCTATGGTCCCATTCACTCGGGAATATCCCAACGCAGCTCCTAGAAGAAACGTGTTTCTGACTCGCTGAATCTCAATATCGATTCAACTCTATTAGGTGAACGAACGCACAGCAGAGCAGTTTCAAGGAAACGTTTCTCCTGAGTTTTAGACGAAGTTTCCGGCGGTTTAGTACGTATGCCGGCATTGGGCTGGAAATACCGGTATTGGGATTCTGCACAGAAAGGGTTTGCAAACCGCTGAATCCACTCGTCAGTTTAACGCTGTCAGTTGAATGCACACATTGACAACCATTCAGTTAGATAGCTCCGTTTTGGTTTTAGAAGCAGATATTTCTCTGTACAGCCTATGGTCCCATTCACTCGGGAATATCCCAACGCAGCTCCTAGAATAAACGTGTTTCTGACTCGCTGAATCTCAACATCGATTCAACTCTCTTAGGTGAACGAACGCACAGCAGAGCAGTTTCAAGGAAACGTTTCTCCTGAGTTTTAGACGAAGTTTCCTCCGGTTTAGTACGTATGCCGGCATTGGGCTGGAAATACCGGTTTTGGGATTCTGCAAAGAAAGGGTTTGCCAACCGCTGAATCCACACGTGAGTTTAACTCTGTCAGTTGAATCCACACATTGACAGCCATTCAGTTAGATAGCTCCGTTTTGGTTTTAGAAGCAGATATTTCGTTGTACAGCCTATGGTCCCATTCACTCGGGAATATCCCAACGCAGCTCCTAGAAGAAACGTGTTTCTGACTCGCTGAATCTCAATATAGATTCAACTCTCTTAGGTGAACGAACGCACAGCAGAACAGTTTCAAGGAAACGATTCTCCTGAGTTTTACACCAAGTTTACTGCTGTTTAGTACGTGTGCCGGCATTGGGCTGGAAATACCGGTTTTGGGATTCTGCACAGAAAGGGTTTGCAAACCGCTGAATCCACACGTGAGTTTAACTCTGTCAGTTGAATGCACACATTGACAACCATTCAGTTAGATAGCTCCGTTTTGGTTATAGAAGGAGATATTTCTCTGTACAGCCTATGGTCCCATTCACTCGGGAATATCCCAACGCAGCTCCTAGAAGAAACGTGTTTCTAACTCGCTGAATCTCAACATAGATTCAACTCTCTTAGGTGAACGAATGCACAGCAGAGCAGTTTCAAGGAAAGCTTTTTCCTGAGTTTTAGACGAAGTTTCCTGCGGTTTAGGACGTATGCCGGCATTGGGCTGGAAATACCGGTTTTGGGATTCTGCAAAGAAAGGGTTTGCCAACCGCTGAATCCACACGTGAGTTTAACTCTGTCAGTTGAATGCACACATTGACAACCATTCAGTTAGATAGCTCCGTTTTGGTTTTAGAAGCAGATATTTCTCTGTACAGCCTATGGTCCCATTCACTCGGGAATATCCCAACGCAGCTCCTAGAAGAAACGTGTTTCTGACTCGCTGAATCTCAACATAGTTTCAACTCTGTTAGGTGAACGAAAGCACAGCAGAGCAGTTTCAAGGAAACGTTTCTCCTGAGTTTTAGACGAAGTTTACTGCGGTTTAGTACGTATGCCAGCTTTGGGCTGGAAATACCGGTTTTGGGATTCTGCACAGAAAGTGTTTGCAAACCGCTGAATCCACACGTGAGTTATCTCTGTCAGTTGAATGCACACATTGACAACCATTCTGTTAGACAGCTCCGTTTTGGTTTTAGAAGCAGATATTTCGCTGTACAGCCTATGATCCCATTCACTCGGGAATATCCCAATGCAGCTCCTAGAAGAAACGTGTTTCTGACTCGCTGAATCTCAATATAGATTCAACTCTCTGAGGTGAACGAACGCAGAGCAGAACAGTTTCAAGGAAACGATTCTCCTGAGTTTTAGACCAAGTTTACTGCTGTTTAGTACGTATGCCGGCATTGGGCTGGAAATACTGGTTTTGGGATTCTGCAAAGAAAGGGTTTGCCAACCGCTGAATCCACAGGTGAGTTTAACTCTGTCAGTTGAATGCACACATTGACAGCCATTCATTTAGATAGCTCCGTTTTGGTTTTAGAAGCAGATATTTCTCTGTACAGCCGATGGTCCCATTCACTCGGGAATATCCCAACGCAGCTCCTAGAAGAAACGTGTTTCTGACTCGCTGAATCTCAACATAGATTCAACTCTCTTAGGTGAACGAATGCACAGCAGAGCAGTTTCAAGGAAACCTTTCTCCTGAGTTTTAGACGAAGTTTCCTGCGGTTTAGGACGTATGCCGGAATTGGGCTGGAAATACCGGTTTTGGGATTCTGGACAGAAAGTGTTTGCAAACCGCTGAATCCACAGGTGAGTTTTACTCTGTCAGTTGAATGCACACATTGACAACCATTCAGTTAGATAGCTCCGTTTTGGTTTTAGAAGCAGATATTTCTCTGTACAGCCTATGGTCCCATTCACTCGGGAATATCCCAACGCAGCTCCTAGACGAATCGTGTTTCTGACTCAAGGAGTCTCAACATAGATTCAACTCTCTTAGGTGAACGAATTCACAGCAGAGCAGTTTCAAGGAAACGTTTCTCCTGAGTTTTAGACGAAGTTTACTGCTGTTTAGTACGTATGCCGGCATTGGGGTGGAAATACCGGTTTTGGGATTCTGCAGAGAAAGTGTTTGCCAACCGCGGAATCCACACGTGAGTTTAACTCTGTCAGTTGAATGCACAAATTGACAACCATTCAGTTAGATAGCTCCGTTTTGGTTTTAGAAGCAGATATTTCTCTGTACAGCCTATGGTCCCATTCACTCGGGAATATCCCAACGCAGCTCCTAGAAGAAACGTGTTTCTGACTCGCTGAATCTCAACATAGATTCAACTCTCTTAGGTGAACGAACGCACAGCAGAGCAGTTTCAAGGAAACGTTTCTCCTGAGTTTTAGACGAAGTTTCCGGCGGTTTAGTACGTATGCCGGCATTGGGCTGGAAATACCGGTTTTGGGATTGTGCACAGAAAGGGTTTGCAAACCGCTGAATCCACACGTGAGTTTAACTCTGTCAGTTGAATGCACACATTGACAACCATTCTGTTAGACAGCTCCGTTTTGGTTTTAGAAGCAGATATTTCGCTGTACAGCCTATGATCCCATTCACTCGGGAATATCCCAACGCAGCTCCTAGAAGAAACGTGTTTCTGACTCGCTGAATCTCAATATAGATTCAACTCTCTTAGGTGAACGAACGCAGAGCAGAACAGTTTCAAGGAAACGATTCTCCTGAGTTTTAGACCAAGTTTACTGCTGTTTAGTACGTATGCCGGCATTGGGCTGGAAATACCGGTTTTGGGATACTGCAAAGAAAGGGTTTGCAAACCGCTGAATCCACACGTGAGTTAAACACTGTCAGATGAATGCACACATTGACAACCATTCAGTTAGATAGCTCCGTTTTGGTTTTAGAAGCAGATATTTCTCTGTACAGCCTATGGTCCCATTCACTCGGGAATATCCCAACGCAGCTCCTAGAATAAACGTGTTTCTGACTCGCTGAATCTCAACATAGATTCAACTCTCTTAGGTGAACGAACGCACAGCAGAGCAGTTTCAAGGAAACGTTTCTCCTGAGTTTTAGACGAAGTTTCCTGAGGTTTAGTACGTATGCCGGCATTGGGCTGGAAATACCGGTTTTGGAATACTGCAAAGAAAGGGTTTGCAAACCGCTGAATCCACACGTGAGTTTTACTCTGTCAGTTGAATGCACACATTGACAACCATTCAGTTAGATAGCTCCGTTTTGGTTTTAGAAGCAGATATTTCTCTGTACAGCCTATGGTCCCATTCACTCGGGAATATCCCAACGCAGCTCCTAGAAGAAACGTGTTTCTGACTCAAGGAGTCTCAACATAGATTCAACTCTCTTAGGTGAACGAATTCACAGCAGAGCAGTTTCAAGGAAACGTTTCTCCTGAGTTTTAGACGAAGTTTACTGCTGTTTAGTACGTATGCCGGCATTGGGGTGGAAATACCGGTTTTGGGATTCTGCAGAGAAAGGGTTTGCCAACCGCTGAATCCACACGTGAGTTTAACTCTGTCAGTTGAATGCACAAATTGACAACCATTCAGTAAGATAGCTCCGTTTTGGTTTTAGAAGCAGATATATCTCTGTACTGCCTATGGTCCCATTCACTCGGGAATATCCCAACGCAGCTCCTAGAAGAAACGTGTTTCTGACTCGCTGAATCTCAACATAGATTCAACTCTCTTAGGTTAACGAACGCACAGCAGAGTAGTTTCAAGGAAACGTTTCTCCTGAGTTTTAGATGAAGTTTCCTGCGGTTTAGTACGTATGCCGGCATTGGGCTGGAAATACCGGTTTTGGGATTCTGCAAAGAAAGGGTTTGCCAACCGCTGAATCCACACGTGAGTTTAACTCTGTCAGTTGAATGCACACATTGACAGCCATTCAGTTAGATAGCTCCGTTTTGGTTTTAGAACCAGATATTTCTCTGTACAGCCTATGGTCCCATTCACTCGGGAATATCCCAACGCAGCTCCTAGAAGAAACGTGTTTCTGACTCGCTGAATCTCAACATAGATTCAACTCTCTTAGGTGAACGAACGCACAGCAGAGCAGTTTAAAGGAAACGTTTCTCCTGAGTTTTAGACGAGGTTTCCGGCGGTTTAGTACGTATGCCGGCATTGGGCTGGAAATACCGGTATTGGGATTCTGCACAGAAAGGGTTTGCAAACCGCTGAATCCACACGTGAGTTTAACTCTGTCAGTTGAATGCACACATTGACAACCATTCAGTTAGATAGCTCCGTTTTGGTTTTAGAAGCAGATATTTCTCTGTACAGCCTATGGTCCCATTCACTCGGGAATATCCCAACGCAGCTCCTAGAATAAACGTGTTTCTGACTCGCTGAATCTCAACATCGATTCAACTCCCTTAGGTGAACGAACGCACAGCAGAGCAGTTTCAAGGAAACGTTTCTCCTGAGTTTTAGACGAAGTTTCCTCCGGTTTAGTACGTATGCCGGCATTGGGCTGGAAATACCGGTTTTGGGATTCTGCAAAGAAAGGGTTTGCCAACCGCTGAATCCACACGTGAGTTTAACTCTGTCAGTTGAATGCACACATTGACAGCCATTCAGTTAGATAGCTCCGTTTTGGTTTTAGAAGCAGATATTTCGCTGTACAGCCTATGGTCCCATTCACTCGGGAATATCCCAACGCAGCTCCTAGAAGAAACGTGTTTCTGACTCGCTGAATCTCAATATAGATTCAACTCTCTTAGGTGAACGAACGCACAGCAGAACAGTTTCAAGGAAACGATTCTCCTGAGTTTTAGACCAAGTTTACTGCTGTTTAGTACGTATGCCGGCATTGGGCTGGAAATACCGGTTTTGGGATTCTGCACAGAAAGGGTTTGCAAACCGCTGAAGCCACACGTGAGTTAAACACTGTCAGTTGAATGCACACATTGACAACCATTCAGTTAGATAGCTCCGTTTTGGTTATAGAAGGAGATATTTCTCTGTACAGCCTATGGTCCCATTCACTCGGGAATATCCCAACGCAGCTCCTAGAAGAAACGTGTTTCTGACTCGCTGAATCTCAACATAGATTCAACTCTCTTAGGTGAACGAACGCACAGCAGAGCAGTTTAAAGGAAACGTTTCTCCTGAGTTTTAGACGAGGTTTCCGGCGGTTTAGTACGTATGCCGGCATTGGGCTGGAAATACCGGTATTGGGATTCTGCACAGAAAGGGTTTGCAAACCGCTGAATCCACACGTGAGTTTAACTCTGTCAGTTGAATGCACACATTGACAACCATTCAGTTAGATAGCTCCGTTTTGGTTTTAGAAGCAGATATTTCTCTGTACAGCCTATGGTCCCATTCACTCGGGAATATCCCAACGCAGCTCCTAGAAGAAACGTGTTTCTGACTCGCTGAATCTCAATATCGATTCAACTCTATTAGGTGAACGAACGCACAGCAGAGCAGTTTCAAGGAAACGTTTCTCCTGAGTTTTAGACGAAGTTTCCGGCGGTTTAGTACGTATGCCGGCATTGGGCTGGAAATACCGGTATTGGGATTCTGCACAGAAAGGGTTTGCAAACCGCTGAATCCAAACGTCAGTTTAACGCTGTCAGTTGAATGCACACATTGACAACCATTCAGTTAGATAGCTCCGTTTTGGTTTTAGAAGCAGATATTTCTCTGTACAGCCTATGGTCCCATTCACTCGGGAATATCCCAACGCAGCTCCTAGAAGAAACGTGTTTCTGACTCGCTGAATCTCAACATAGATTCAACTCTGTTAGGTGAACGAAAGCACAGCAGAGCAGTTTCAAGGAAACGTTTCTCCTGAGTTTTAGACGAAGTTTACTGCGGTTTAGTACGTATGCCAGCTTTGGGCTGGAAATACCGGTTTTGGGATTCTGCACAGAAAGTGTTTGTAAACCGCTGAATCCACACGTGAGTTTAACTCTGTCAGTTGAATGCACACATTGACAACCATTCTGTTAGACAGCTCCGTTTTGGTTTTAGAAGCAGATATTTCGCTGTACAGCCTATGATCCCATTCACTCGGGAATATCCCAACGCAGCTCCTAGAAGAAACGTGTTTCTGACTCGCTGAATCTCAATATAGATTCAACTCTCTTAGGTGAACGAACGCAGAGCAGAACAGTTTCAAGGAAACGGTTCTCCTGAGTTTTAGACCAAGTTTAATGCTGTTTAGTACGTATGCCGGCATTGGGCTGGAAATACCGGTTTTGGGATTCTGCAAAGAAAGGGTTTGCCAACCGCTGAATCCACAGGTGAGTTTAACTCTGTCAGTTGAATGCACACATTGACAGCCATTCATTTAGATAGCTCCGTTTTGGTTTTAGAAGCACATATTTCTCTGTACAGCCGACGGTCCCATTCACTCGGGAATATCCCAACGCAGCTCCTAGAAGAAACGTGTTTCTGACTCGCTGAATCTCAACATAGATTCAACTCTCTTAGGTGAACGAATGCACAGCAGAGCAGTTTCAAGGAAACCTTTCTCCTGAGTTTTAGACGAAGTTTCCTGCGGTTTAGGACGTATGCCGGAATTGGGCTGGAAATACCGGTTTTGGGATCCTGGACAGAAAGTATTTGCAAACCGCTGAATCCACAGGTGAGTTTTACTCTGTCAGTTGAATGCACACATTGACAACCATTCAGTTAGATAGCTCCGTTTTGGTTTTAGAAGCAGATATTTCTCTGTACAGCCTATGGTCCCATTCACTCGGGAATATCCCAACGCAGCTCCTAGACGAAACGTGTTTCTGACTCAAGGAGTCTCAACATAGATTCAACTCTCTTAGGTGAACGAATTCACAGCAGAGCAGTTTCAAGGAAACGTTTCTCCTGAGTTTTAGACGAAGTTTACTGCTGTTTAGTACGTATGCCGGCATTGGGGTGGAAATACCGGTTTTGGGATTCTGCAGAGAAAGGGTTTGCCAACCGCTGAATCCACACGTGAGTTTAACTCTGTCAGTTGAATGCACAAATTGACAACCATTCAGTTAGATAGCTCCGTTTTGGTTTTAGAAGCAGATATATCTCTGTACAGCCTATGGTCCCATTCACTCGGGAATATCCCAACGCAGCTCCTAGAAGAAACGTGTTTCTGACTCGCTGAATCTCAACATAGATTCAACTCTCTTAGGTTAACGAACGCACAGCAGAGTAGTTTCAAGGAAACGTTTTTCCTGAGTTTTAGATGAAGTTTCCTGCGGTTTAGTACGTATGCCGGCATTGGGCTGGAAATACCGGTTTTGGGATTCTGCAAAGAAAGGGTTTTCAAACCGCTGAATCCACACGTGAGTTTAACTCTGTCAGTTGAATGCACACATTGACAGCCATTCAGTTAGATATCTCCGTTTTGGTTTTAGAAGCAGATATTTCTCTGTACAGCCTATGGTCCCATTCACTCGGGAATATCCCAACGCAGCTCCTAGAAGAAACGTGTTTCTGACTCGCTGAATCTCAACATAGATTCAACTCTCTTAGGTGAACGAACGCACAGCAGAGCAGTTTCAAGGAAACGTTTCTCCTGAGTTTTAGACGAGGTTTCCGGCGGTTTAGTACGTATGCCGGCAGTGTGCTGGAAATACCGGTATTGGGATTCTGCACAGAAAGGGTTTGCAAACCGCTGAACCCACACGAGAGTTTAACTCTGTCAGTTGAATGCACACATTGACAGCCATGCAGTTAGATAGCTCCGTTTTGGTTTTAGAAGCAGATATTTCTCTGTACAGCCTATGGTCCCATTCACTCGGGAATATCCCTACGCAGCTCCTAGAAGAAACGTGTTTCTGACTCGCTGAATCTCAATATCGATTCAACTCTCTTAGGTGAACGAACGCACAGCAGAGCAGTTTCAAGGAAACGTTTCTCCTGAGTTTTAGACGAAGTTTCCTGAGGTTTAGTACGTATGCCGGCATTGGGCTGGAAATACCGGTTTTGGGATTCTGCAAAGAAAGGGTTTGCCAACCGCTGAATCCACACGTGAGTTTAACTCTGTCAGTTGAATGCACACATTGACAGCCATTCAGTTAGATAGCTCCGTTTTGGTTTTAGAAGCAGATATTCTCTGTACAGCCTATGGTCCCATTCACTCGGGAATATCCCAACGCAGCTCCTAGAAGAAACGTGTTTCTGACTCGCTGAATCTCAACATGGATTCAACTCTCTTAGGTGAACGAATGCACAGCAGAGCAGTTTCAAGGAAACCTTTCTCCTGAGTTTTAGACGAAGTTTCCTGCGGTTTAGGACGTATGCCGGAATTGGGCTGGAAATACCGGTTTTGGGATTCTGGACAGAAAGTGTTTGCAAACCGCTGAATCCACACGTGAGTTTTACTCTGTCAGTTGAATGCACACATTGACAACCATTCAGTTAGATAGCTCCGTTTTGGTTTTAGAAGCAGATAGTTCTCTGTACAGCCTATGGTCCCATTCACTCGGGAATATCCCAACGCAGCTCCCAGAAGAAACGTGTTTCTGACTCGCTGAATCTCAACATAGATTCAACTCTCTTAGGTGAACGAAAGCACAGCAGAGCAGTTTCAAGGAAACGTTTTTCCTGAGTTTTAGACGAAGTTTACTGCGGTTTAGTACGTATGCCAGCATTGGGCTGGAAATACCGGTTTTGGGATTCTGCACAGAAAGTGTTTGCAAACCGCTGAATCCACACGTGAGTTTAACTCTGTCAGTTGAATGCACACATTGACAACCATTCTGTTAGACAGCTCCGTTTTGGTTTTAGAAGCAGATATTTCGCTGTACAGCCTATGATCCCATTCACTCGGGAATATCCCAACGCAGCTCCTAGAAGAAACGTGTTTCTGACTCGCTGAATCTCAATATAGATTCAACTCTCTTAGGTGAACGAACGCAGAGCAGAACAGTTTCAAGGAAACGATTCTCCTGAGTTTTAGACCAAGTTTACTGCTGTTTAGTACGTATGCCGGCATTGGGCTGGAAATACCGGTTTTGGGATTCTGCAAAGAAAGGGTTTGCAAACCGCTGAATCCACACGTGAGTTAAATACTGTCATTTGAATGCACACATTGACAACCATTCAGTTAGATAACTCCGTTTTGGTTTTAGAAGCAGATATTTCTCTGTACAGCCTATGGTCCCATTCACTCGGGAATATCCCAACGCAGCTCCTAGAAGAAACGTGTTTCTGATTCGCTGAATCTCAACATAGATTCAACTCTCTTAGGTGAACGAACGCACAGCAGAGCAGTTTCAAGGAAACGTTTCTCCTGAGTTTTAGACGAAGTTTCCTGAGGTTTAGTACGTATGCCGGCATTGGGCTGGAAATACCGGTTTTGGGATTGTGCAAAGAAAGGGTTTGCCAACCGCTGAATCCACAGGTGAGTTTAACTCTGTCAGTTGAATGCACACATTGACAGCCATTCATTTAGATAGCTCCGTTTTGGTTTTAGAAGCAGATATTTCTCTGTACAGCCTATGGTCCCATTCACTCGGGAATATCCCAACGCAGCTCCTAGAAGAAACGTGTTTCTGACTCGCTGAATCTCAACATAGATTCAACTCTCTTAGGTGAACGAATGCACAGCAGAGCAGTTTCAAGGAAACCTTTCTCCTGAGTTTTAGACGAAGTTTCCTGCGGTTTAGGACGTATGCCGGGATTGGGCTGGAAATACCGGTTTTGGGATTCTGGACAGAAAGTGTTTGCAAACCGCTGAATCCACACGTGAGTTTTACTCTGTCAGTTGAATGCACACATTGACAACCATTCAGTTAGATAGCTCCGTTTTGGTTTTAGAAGCAGATATTTCTCTGTACAGCCTATGGTCCCATTCACTCGGGAATATCCCAACGCAGCTCCTAGACGAAACGTGTTTCTGACTCAAGGAGTCTCAACGTAGATTCAACTCTCTTAGGTGAACGAATTCACAGCAGAGCAGTTTCAAGGAAACGTTTCTCCTGAGTTTTAGACGAAGTTTACTGCTGTTTAGTACGTATGCCGGCATTGGGGTGGAAATACCGGTTTTGGGATTCTGCAGAGAAAGGGTTTGCCAACCGCTGAATCCACACGTGAGTTTAACTCTGTCAGTTGAATGCACAAATTGACAGCCATTCAGTTAGATAGCTCCGTTTTGGTTTTAGAAGCAGATATATCTCTGTACAGCCTATGGTCCCATTCACTCGGGAATATCCCAACGCAGCTCCTAGAAGAAACGTGTTTCTGACTCGCTGAATCTCAACATAGATTCAACTCTCTTAGGTTAACGAACGCACAGCAGAGCAGTTTCAAGGAAACGTTTCTCCTGAGTTTTAGATGAAGTTTCCTACGGTTTAGTACGTATGCCGGCATTGGGCTGGAAATACCGGTTTTGGGATTCTGCAAAGAAAGGGTTTGCCAACCGCTGAATCCACACGTGAGTTTAACTCTGTCAGTTGAATGCACACATTGACAGCCATTCAGTTAGATAGCTCCGTTTTGGTTTTAGAAGCAGATATTTCTCTGTACAGCCTATGGTCCCATTCACTCGGGAATATCCCAACGCAGCTCCTAGAAGAAACGTGTTTCTGACTCGCTGAATCTCAACATAGATTCAACTCTCTTAGGTGAACGAACGCACAGCAGAGCAGTTTCAAGGAAACGTTTCTCCTGAGTTTTAGACGAGGTTTCCGGCGGTTTAGTACGTATGCCGGCAGTGGGCTGGAAATACCGGTATTGGGATTCTGCACAGAAAGGGTTTGCAAACCGCTGAATCCACACGTGAGTTTAACTCTGTCAGTTGAATGCACACATTGACAACCATTCAGTTAGATAGCTCCGTTTTGGTTTTAGAAGCAGATATTTCTCTGTACAGCCTATGGTCCCATTCACTCGGGAATATCCCTACGCAGCTCCAAGAAGAAACGTGTTTCTGACTCGCTGAATCTCAATATCGATTCAACTCTCTTAGGTGAACGAACGCACAGCAGAGCAGTTTCAAGGAAACGTTTCTCCTGAGTTTTAGACGAAGTTTCCTGAGGTTTAGTACGTATGCCGGCATTGGGCTGGAAATACCGGTTTTGGGATTCTGCAAAGAAAGGGTTTGCCAACCGCTGAATCCACACGTGAGTTTAACTCTGTCAGTTGAATGCACACATTGACAGCCATTCAGTTAGATAGCTCCGTTTTGGTTTTAGAAGCAGATATTTCTCTGTACAGCCTATGGTCCCATTCACTCGGGAATATCAAAACGCAGCTCCTAGAAGAAACGTGTTTCTGATTCGCTGAATCTCAACATAGATTCAACTCTCTTAGGTGAACGAATGCACAGCAGAGCAGTTTCAAGGAAACCTTTCTCCTGAGTTTTAGACGAAGTTTCCTGCGGTTTAGGACGTATGCCGGAATTGGGCTGGAAATACCGGTTTTGGGATTCTGGACAGAAAGTGTTTGCAAACCGCTGATTCCACACGTGAGTTTTACTCTGTCAGTTGAATGCACACATTGACAACCATTCAGTTAGATAGCTCCGTTTTGGTTTTAGAAGCAGATAGTTCTCTGTACAGCCTATGGTCCCATTCACTCGGGAATATCCCAACGCAGCTCCCAGAAGAAACGTGTTTCTGAATCGCTGAATCTCAACATAGATTCAACTCTCTTAGGTGAACGAAAGCACAGCAGAGCAGTTTCAAGGAAACGTTTTTCCTGAGTTTTAGACGAAGTTTACTGCGGTTTAGTACGTATGCCAGCATTGGGCTGGAAATACCGGTTTTGGGATTCTGCACAGAAAGTGTTTGCAGACCGCTGAATCCACACGTGAGTTTAACTCTGTCACTTGAATGCACACATTGACAACCATTTTGTTAGACAGCTCCGTGTTGGTTTTAGAAGCAGATATTTCGCTGTAAAGCCTATGGTCCCATTCACTCGGGAATATCCCAACGCAGCTCCTAGAAGAAACGTGTTTCTGACTCGCTGAATCTCAACATAGATTCAACTCTCTTAGGTGAACGAACGCACAGCAGAGCAGTTTCATGGTAACGATTCTCCTGAGTTTTAGACAAAGTTTACTGCTGTTTAGTTTGTATGCCGGCATTGGGATGGAAATACCGGTTTTGGGATTCTGAACAGAAACGGCTTGCAAACCGCTGAATGCACACGTGAGTTTAACTCTGTCAGTTGAATGCGGACAGTGACAACCATTCAGTTAGATAGCTCCGTTTTGGTTTTAGAAGCAGACATTTCTCTGTACAGCCTATGGTCCCATTCACTCGGGAATATCCCAACGCAGCTCCTAGAAGAAACGTGTTTCTGACTCGCTGAATCTCAACATAGATTCAACTCTCTTAGGTGAACGAACGCACAGCAGAGCAGTTTCAAGGAAACGTTACTCCTGAGTTTTAGACGAAGTTTCCGGCGGTTTAGTACGTATGCCGGCATTGGGCTGGAAATACCGGTTTTGGGATTGTGCACAGAAAGGGTTTGCAAACCGCTGAATCTACACGTCAGTTTAACTCTGTCAGTTGAATGCACACATTGACAACCATTCTGTTAGACAGCTCCGTTTTGGTTTTAGAAGCAGATATTTCGCTGTACAGCCTATGATCCCATTCACTCGGGAATATCCCAACGCAGCTCCTAGAAGAAACGTGTTTCTGACTCGCTGAATCTCAATATAGATTCAACTCTCTTAGGTGATCGAACGCAGAGCAGAACAGTTTCAAGGAAACGATTCTCCTGAGTTTTAGACCAAGTTTACTGCTGTTTAGTACGTATGCCGGCCTTGGGCTGGAAATACCGGTTTTGGGATTCTGCAAGGAAAGGGTTTGCCAACCGCTGAATCCACACGTGAGTTTAACTCTGTCAGTTGAATGCACACATTGACAACCATTCAGTTAGATAGCTCCGTTTTGGTTTTAGAAGCAGATATTTCTCTGTACAGCCTATGGTCCCATTCACTCGGGAATATCCCAACGCAGCTCCTAGAAGAAACGTGTTTCTGACTCGCTGAATCTCAACATAGATTCAACTCTCTTAGGTGAACGAACGCACAGCAGAGCAGTTTCAAGGAATCGTTTCTCCTGAGTTTTAGACGAAGTTTCCTGAGGTTTAGTACGTATGCCGGAATTGGGCTGGAAATACCGGTTTTGGGATTCTGGACAGAAAGTGTTTGCAAACCGCTGAATCCACACGTGAGTTTTACTCTGTCAGTTGAATGCACACATTGACAACCATTCAGTTAGATAGCTCCGTTTTGGTTTAATAAGCAGATATTTCTCTGTACAGCCTAAGGTCCCATTCACTCGGGAATATCCCAACGCAGCTCCTAGAAGAAACGTGTTTCTGACTCAAGGAGTCTCAACATAGATTCAACTCTCTTAGTTGAACGAATTCACAGCAGAGCAGTTTCAAGGAAACCTTTCTCCTGAGTTTTAGACCATGTTTACTGCTGTTTAGTACGTATGCCGGCATTGGGGTGGAAATACCGGTTTTGGGATTCTGCAGAGAAAGGGTTTGCCAACCGCTGAATCCACACGTGAGTTTAACTCTGTCAGTTGAATGCACAAATTGACAACCATTCAGTTAGATAGCTCCGTTTTGGTTTTAGAAGCAGATATATCTCTGTACAGCCTATGGTCCCATTCACTCGGGAATATCCCAACGCAGCTCCTAGAAGAAACGTGTTTCTGACTCGCTGAATCTCAACATAGATTCAACTCTCTTAGGTTAACGAACGCACAGCAGAGTAGTTTCAAGGAAACGTTTCTCCTGAGTTTTAGATGAAGTTTACTGCTGTTTAGTACGTATGCCGGCATTGGGCTGGAAATACCGGTTTTGGGATTCTGCAAAGAAAGGGTTTGCCAACCGCTGAATCCACACGTGAGTTTAACTCTGTCAGTTGAATGCACACATTGACAGCCATTCAGTTAGATAGCTCCGTTTTGGTTTTAGAAGCAGATATTTCTCTGTACAGACTATGGTCCCATTCACTCTGGAATATCCCAACGCAGCTCCTAGAAGAAACGTGTTTCTGACTCGCTGAATCTCAACATAGATTCAACTCTCTTAGGTGAATGAACGCACAGCAGAGCAGTTTAAAGGAAACGTTTCTCCTGAGTTTTAGACGAGGTTTCCGGCGGTTTAGTACGTATGCCGGCATTGGGCTGGAAATACCGGTATTGGGATTCTGCACAGAAAGGGTTTGCAAACCGCTGAATCCACACGTGAGTTTAACTCTGTCAGTTGAATGCACACATTGACAACCATTCAGTTAGATAGCTCCGTTTTGGTTTTAGAAGCAGATATTTCTCTGTACAGCCTATGGTCCCATTCACTCTGGAATATCCCAACGCAGCTCCTAGAAGAAACGTGTTTCTGACTCGCTGAATCTCAACATAGATTCAACTCTCTTAGGTGAACGAACGCACAGCAGAGCAGTTTCAAGGAAACGATTCTCCTGAGTTTTAGACCAAGTTTACTGCTGTTTAGTACGTATGCCGGCATGGGGATGGAAATACCGGTTTTGGGATTCTGCACAGAAACGGTTTGCAAACCTCTGAATGCACACCTGCGTTTAACTCTGTCAGTTTAATGCGCACATTGACAACCATTCAGTTAGATAGCTCCGTTTTGGTTTTAGAAGCAGATATTTCTCTGTACAGCCGATGGTCCCATTCACTCGGGAATATCCCAACGCAGCTCCTAGAAGAAACGTGTTTCTGACTCTCTGAATCTCAACATAGATTCAACTCTCTTAGGTGAACGAATGCACAGCAGAGCAGTTTCAAGGAAACGTTTCTCCTGAGTTTTAGACGAAGTTTCCTGTGGTTTAGGACGTATGCCGGATTTGGGCTGGAAATACCGGTTTTGTGATTCTGCACAGAAAGGGTTTGCCAACCGCTGAATCCACACGTGAGTTTTACTCTGTCAATTGAATGCACACATTGACAACCATTCAGTTAGATAGCTCCGTTTTGGTTTTAGAAGCAGATAGTTCTCTGTACAGCCTATGGTCCCATTCACTCGGGAATATCCCAACGCAGCTCCTAGAAGAAACGTGTTTCTGACTCGCTGAATCTCAAAATAGATTCAACTCTCTTAGGTGAACGAACGCACAGCAGAGCAGTTTCAAGGAAACGTTTCTCCTGAGTTTTAGACGAAGTTTCCGGCGGTTTAGTACGTATGCCGGCATTGGGCTGGAAATACCGGTATTGGGATTCTGCACAGAAAGGTTTTGCAAACCGCTGAATCCACATGTCAGTTTAACTCTGTCAGTTGAATGCACACATTGACAACCATTCAGTTAGATAGCTCCGTTTTGGTTTTAGAAGCAGATATTTCTCTGAACAGCCTATGGTCCCATTCACTCGGGAATATCCCAACACAGCTCCTAGAAGAATCGTGATTCTGACTCGCTGAATCTCAACATAGATTCAACTCTCTTAGGTGAACGAACGCACAGCAGAGCAGTATCAAGGAAACGTTTCTCCTGAGATTTAGACGAAGTTTCCTGAAG
The DNA here is from genome assembly GCF_030222135.1 of Aotus nancymaae. Lineage (NCBI taxonomy): Eukaryota > Metazoa > Chordata > Mammalia > Primates > Aotidae > Aotus > Aotus nancymaae. Next base: position 2,278,215 of record NW_026988565.1, read on the forward strand.
TTTAGTACGTATGCCGGCATTGGGATGGAAATACCGGGTTTGGGATTCTGCACAGAAACGGTTTGGAAACCGCTGAATGCACACGTGAGTTTAACTCTGTCAGTTGAATGCACACATTGACAACCATTCCGTTAGATAGCTCCGTTTTGGTTTTAGAAGCAGATATTTCTCTGTACAGCCTATGGTCCCATTCACTCGGGAATATCCCAACGCAGCTCCTAGAAGAAACGTGTTTCTGACTCGAGGAGTCTCAACATAGATTCAACTCTCTTAGTTGAACGAACTCACAGCAGAGCAGTTTCAAGGAAACGTTTCTCCTGAGTTTTAGACGAAGTTTACTGCGGTTTAGGACGTATGCCTGCATTGGGCTGGAAATACCGATTTTGGGATTCTGCACAGAAAGGGTTTGCAAACCGCTGAATCCACACGTGAGTTTAAAACTCTCAGTTGAATGCACACATTGACAACCATTCAGTTAGATAGCTCCGTTTTGGTTTAAGAAGCAGATATTTCTCTGTACAGCCTATGGTCCCATTCACTCGGGAATATCCCAACGCAGCTCCTAGAAGAAACGTGTTTCTGACTCGCTGAATCTCAATATAGATTCAACTCTCTTAGGTGAACGAAAGCACAGCCAAGCATTTTCAAGGAAACGTTTGTCCTGAGTTTTAGACGAAGTTTATTGCGGTTTAGTACGTATGCCGGCATTGGGGTGGAAATACCGGTTTTGGGATTCTGCAGAGAAAGGGTTTGCCAACCGCTGAATCCACACGTGAGTTTAACTCTGTCAGTTGAATGCACACATTGACAACCATTCTGTTAGACAGCTCCGTTTTGGTTTTAGAAGCAGATATTTCGCTGTACAGCCTATGGTCCCATTCATTCGGGAATATCCCAACGCAGCTCCTAGAAGAAACGTGTTTGTGACTCGCTGAAACTCAATATAGATTCAACTCTCTTAGGTGAACGAACGCACAGAAGAACAGTTTCAAGGAAACGATTCTCCTGAGTTTTTGACCAAGTTTACTGCTGTTTAGTACGTATGCCGGCATTGGGCTGGAAATCCCGGTTTTGGGATTCTGCAGAGAAAGGGTTTGCCAACCGCTGAATCCACACGTGAGTTTAACTCTGTCAGTTGAATGCACACATTGACAACCATTCAGTTAGATAGCTCCGTTTTGGTTTTAGAAGCAGATATTTCTCTGTACAGCCTATGTTCCCATTCACTCGGGAATATCCCAACGCAGCTCCTAGAAGAAACGGGTTTCTGACTCGCTGAATCTCAACATAGATTCAACTCTCTTAGGTTAACGAACGCACAGCAGAGCAGTTTCAAGGAAACGTTTCTCCTGAGTTTTAGACGAAGTTTCCTGCGGTTTAGGACGTATGCCGGCATTGGGCTGGAAAAACCGGTTTTGGGATTCTGCAAAGAAAGGGTTTGCCAACCGCTGAATCCACACGTGAGTTTAACTCTGTCAGTTGAATGCACACATTGACAGCCATTCAGTTAGATAGCTCCGTTTTGGTTTTAGAAGCAGATATTTCTCAGTACAGCCTATGGTCCCATTCACTCGGGAATATCCCAACGCAGCTCCTAGAAGAAACGTGTTTCTGACTCGCTGAATCTCAACATAGACTCAACTCTCTTAGGTGAACGAACGCACAGCAGAGCAGTTTAAAGGAAACGTTTCTCCTGAGTTTTAGACGAGGTTTCCGGCGGTTTAGTACGTATGCCGGCATTGGGCTGGAAATACCGGTATTGGGATTCTGCACAGAAAGGGTTTGCAAACCGCTGAATCCACACGTGAGTTTGACTCTGTCAGTTGAATGCACACATTGACAGCCATTCAGTTAGATAGCTCCGTTTTGGTTTTAGAAGCAGATATTTCTCTGTACAGCCTATTGTCACATTCACTCGGGAATATCCCAACACAGCTCCTAGAAGAAACGTGTTTCTGACTCGCTGAATCTCAACATAGATTCAACTCTGTTATGTGAACGAACGCACAGCAGAGCAGTTTCAAGGAAACGTTTCTCCTGTGTTTTAGACGAAGTTTCCTGAGGTTTAGTACATATGCCGGCATTGGGATGGAAATACCGGTATTGGGATTCTGCACAGAAAGGGTTTGCAAACCGCTGAATCCACATGTGAGTTTAACTCTGTCACTTGAATGCACACATTGACAACCATTTTGTTAGACAGCTCCGTTTTGGTTTTAGAAGCAGATATTTCGCTGTAAAGCTTATGGTCCCATTCACTCGGGAATATCCCAACGCAGCTCCTAGAAGAAACGTGTTTCTGACTCGCTGAATCTCAACATAGATTCAACTCTCTTAGGTGAACGAACGCACAGCAGAGCAGTTTCAAGGAAACGATTCTCCTGAGTTTTAGACCAAGTTTACTGCTGTTTAGTATGGTATGCCAGCATTGGGATGGAAATACCGGTCTTGGGATTCTGAACAGAAACGGCTTGCAAACCGCTGAATGCACACGTGAGTTTAACTCTGTCAGTTGAATGCGCACATTGACAAGCATTCAGTTAGATAGCTCCGTTTTGGTTTTAGAAGCAAATATTTCTCTGTACAGCCTGTGGTCCCATTCACTCGGGAATATCCCAACGCAGCTCCTAGAAGAAACGTGTTTCTGACTCGCTGAATCTCAACATAGATTCAATTCTCTTAGGTGAACGAATGCACAGCAGAGCAGTTTCAAGGAAACCTTTCTCCTGAGTTTTAGACGAAGTTTCCTGCGGTTTGGGACGTATGCCGGAATTGGGTTGGAAATACCGGTTTTGGGATTCTGCACAGAAAGGGTTTGCAAACCGCTGAATCCACACGTGAGTTTTACTCTGTCAGTTGAATGCACACATTGACAACCATTCAGTTAGATAGCTCCGTTTTGGTTTTAGAAGCAGATATTTCGCTGAACAGCCTATGGTCCCATTCCCTCGGGAATATCCCAACGCAGCTCCTAGAAGAAACGTGTTTCTGACTCGCTGAATCTCAACATAGATTCAACTCTCTTAGGTGAACGAACGCCCAGCAGAGCAGTTTCAAGCAAACGTTTCTCCTGAGTTTTAGACGAAGTGTCCGGCGGTTTAGTTCGTATGCCGGCATTGGGCTGGAAATACCGGTATTGGGATTGTGCACAGAAAGGGTTTGCAAACCGCTGAATCCACACGTCAGTTTAACTCTGTCAGTTGAATGCACACATTGACAACCATTCAGTTAGATAGCTCCGTTTTGGTTTTAGAAGCAGATATTTCTCTGTACAGCCTGTGATCCCATTCACTCGGGAATATCCCAACACAGCTCCTAGAAGAAACGTGTTTCTGACTCGCTGAATCTCAACATAGATTCAACTCTCTTAGGTGAACGAGCACACAGCAGAGCAATTTCAAGGAAACGTTTCTCCTGAGCTTTAGACGAAGTTTCCTGCGGTTTAGTACGTATGCCGTCATTGGGCTGGAAATACCGGTTTTGTGATTCTGCACAGAAAGGGTTTGCAAACCGCTGAATCCACACGTGAGTTTAACTCTGTCAGTTGAATGCACACATTGACAACCATTCAGTTAGATAGCTCCGTTTTGGTTTTAGAAGCAGATATTTCTCTGTACAGCCTATGGTCCCATTCACTCGGGAATATCCCAACGCAGCTCCTAGAAGAAACGTGTTTCTGCCTCGCTGAATCTCAACATAGATTCAACTCTCTTAGGTGAACGAACGCAATGCAGAGCAGTTTCAAGGAAACGTTTCTCCTGAGTTTAGATGAAGTTTCCGGCGGTTTAGGACGTATGCCGGCATTGGGCTGGAAATACCGGTATTGGGATTCTGCACAGAAAGGGTTTGCAAACCGCTGAATCCACACGTGAGTTTAACTCTGTCAGTTGAATGCACACATTGACAGCCATTCAGTTAGATAGCTCCGTTTTGGTTTTAGAAGCAGATATTTCTCTGTACAGCCTATTGTCCCATTCACTCGGGAATATCCCAACACAGCTCCTAGAAGAAACGTGTTTCTGACTCGCTGAATCTCAACATAGATTCAACTCTCTTAGGTGAACGAACGCACAGCAGAGCAGTTTCAAGGAAACGTTTCTCCTGAGATTTAGACGACGTTTCCTGAAGTTTAGTACGTATGCCGGCATTGGAATGGAAATACCGGGTTTGGGATTCTGCACAGAAACGGTTTGCAAACCGCTGAATGCATACTTGAGTTTAACTCGGTCAGTTGAATGCACACATTGACAACCATTCAGTTAGATAGCTCCGTTTTGGTTTTAGAAGCAGATATTTCTCTGTACAGCCTATGGTCCCATTCACTCGGGAATATCCCAACGCAGCTCCTAGAAGAAACGTGTTTCTGACTCGCTGAATCTCAACATAGATTCAACTGTCTTAGGTGAACGAAAGCACAGCAGAGAAGTTTCAAGGAAACGTTTCTCCTGAGTTTTAGACGAAGTTTCCTGCGGTTTAGGACGTATGCCGGCATTGGGCTGGAAATACCGGTTTTGGGATTCTGCACAGAAAGGGTTTGCAAACCGCTGAATCCAGACGTGAGTTGAACACTGTCAGCTGAATGCACACATTGACAACCATTCAGTTAGATAGCTCCGTTTTGGTTTTAGAAGCAGATATTTCTCTGTACACCCTATGGTCCCATTCATTCGAGAATATCCCAACGCAGCTCCTAGAAGAAACGTGTTTCTGACTCGCTGAATCTCAACATAGATTCAACTCTCTTAGGTGAACGAACGCACAGCAGAGCAGTTTCAAGGAAACGTTTCTCCTGAGTTTTAGACGAAGTTTCCGGCGGTTTAGTACGTATGCCGGCATTGGACTGGAAATACCGGTATTGGGATTCTGCACAGAAAGGGTTTGCAAACCGCTGAATCCACACGTCAGTTTAACTCTCTCAGTTGAATGCACACATTGACAACCATTCAGTTAGATAGCTCCGTTTTGGTTTTAGAAGCAGATATTTCTCTGTACAGCCTATGGTCCCATTCACTCGGGAAATCCCAACACAGCTCCTAGAAGAAACGTGTTTCTGACTCGCTGAATCTCAACATAGATTCAACTCTCTTAGGTGAACGAATGCACAGCAGAGCAGTTTCAAGGAAACCTTTCTCCTGAGTTTTAGACGAAGTTTCCTGCGGTTTAGGACGTATGCCGGAATTGGGCTGGAAATACCGGTTTTGAGATTCTGCACAGAAAGGGTTTGCAAACCGCTGAATCCACACGTGAGTTTTACTCTATGAGTTGAATGCACACATTGACAACCATTCAGTTAGATAGCTCCGTTTTGGTTTTAGAAGCAGATAGTTCTCTGTACAGCCTATGGTCCAATTCACTTGGGAATATCCCAACGCAGCTCCTTGAAGAAACGTGTTTCTGACTCGCTGAATCTCAACATACATTCTACTCTCTTAGGTGAATGAACGCACAGCAGAGCAGTTTCAAGGAAACGTTTCTCCTGAGTTTTAGACCAACTTTCCGGCGGTTTAGTACGTATGCCGGCATTGGGCTGGAAATACCGGTATTGGGATTCTGCACAGAAAGTGTTTGCAAACCGCTGAATCCACACGTGAGTTTAACTCTGTCAGTTGAATGCACACATTGACAACCATTCTGTTAGACAGCTCCGTTTTGGTTTTAGAAGCAGATATTTCGCTGTACAGCCTATGGTCCCATTCACTCGGGAATATCCCAACACAGCTCCTAGAAGAAACGTGTTTCTGACTCGCTGAATCTCAACATAGATTCAAGTCTCTTAGGTGAACGAACGCACAGCAGAGCAGTTTCAAGGAAACGTTTCTCCTGAGTTTTAGACGAAGTTTCCTGCGGTTTAGTACGTATGCCGGAATTGGGCTGGAAATACCCGTTTTGTGATTCTGCACAGAAAGGGTTTGCAAACCGCTGAATCCACACGTGAGTTTAACTCTGTCAGTTGAATGCACACATTGACAACCATTCAGTTAGATAGCTCCGTTTTGGTTTTAGAAGCAGATATTTCTCTGTACAGCCTATGGTCCCATTCACTCGGGAATATCCCAACGCAGCTCCTAGAAGAAACGTGTTTCTGCCTCGCTGAATCTCAACATAGATTCAACTCTCTTAGGTGAACGAACGCAATGCAGAGCAGTTTCAAGGAAACGTTTCTCCTGAGTTTAGATGAAGTTTCCGGCGGTTTAGTACGTATGCCGGCATTGGGCTGGAAATACCGGTATTGGGATTCTGCACAGAAAGGGTTTGCAAACCGCTGAATCCACACGTGAGTTTAACTCTGTCAGTTGAATGCACACATTGACAGCCATTCAGTTAGATAGCTCCGTTTTGGTTTTAGAAGCAGATATTTCTCTGTACAGCCTATTGTCCCATTCACTCGGGAATATCCCAACACAGCTCCTAGAAGAAACGTGTTTCTGACTCGCTGAATCTCAACATAGATTCAACTCTCTTAGGTGAACGAACGCACAGCAGAGCAGTTTCAAGGAAACGTTTCTCCTGAGATTTAGACGAAGTTTCCTGAATTTAGTACGTATGCCGGCATTGGAATGGAAATACCGGGTTTGGGATTCTGCACAGAAACGGTTTGCAAACCGCTGAATGCACACTTGAGTTTAACTCGGTCAGTTGAATGCACACATTGACAACCATTCAGTTAGATAGCTCCGTTTTGGTTTTAGAAGCAGATAGTTCTCTGTACAGCCTATGGTCCCATTCACTCGGGAATATCCCAACGCAGCTCCCAGAAGAAACGTGTTTCTGAATCGCTGAATCTCAACATAGATTCAACTCTCTTAGGTGAACGAAAGCACAGCAGAGCAGTTTCAAGGAAACGTTTTTCCTGAGTTTTAGACGAAGTTTACTGCGGTTTAGTACGTATGCCAGCATTGGGCTGGAAATACCGGTTTTGGGATTCTGCACAGAAAGTGTTTGCAGACCGCTGAATCCACACGTGAGTTTAACTCTGTCACTTGAATGCACACATTGACAACCATTTTGTTAGACAGCTCCGTGTTGGTTTTAGAAGCAGATATTTCGCTGTAAAGCCTATGGTCCCATTCACTCGGGAATATCCCAACGCAGCTCCTAGAAGAAACGTGTTTCTGACTCGCTGAATCTCAACATAGATTCAACTCTCTTAGGTGAACGAACGCACAGCAGAGCAGTTTCATGGTAACGATTCTCCTGAGTTTTAGACAAAGTTTACTGCTGTTTAGTTTGTATGCCGGCATTGGGATGGAAATACCGGTTTTGGGATTCTGAACAGAAACGGCTTGCAAACCGCTGAATGCACACGTGAGTTTAACTCTGTCAGTTGAATGCGGACAGTGACAACCATTCAGTTAGATAGCTCCGTTTTGGTTTTAGAAGCAGACATTTCTCTGTACAGCCTATGGTCCCATTCACTCGGGAATATCCCAACGCAGCTCCTAGAAGAAACGTGTTTCTGACTCGCTGAATCTCAACATAGATTCAACTCTCTTAGGTGAACGAACGCACAGCAGAGCAGTTTCAAGGAAACGTTACTCCTGAGTTTTAGACGAAGTTTCCGGCGGTTTAGTACGTATGCCGGCATTGGGCTGGAAATACCGGTTTTGGGATTGTGCACAGAAAGGGTTTGCAAACCGCTGAATCTACACGTCAGTTTAACTCTGTCAGTTGAATGCACAGATTGACAACCATTCTGTTAGACAGCTCCGTTTTGGTTTTAGAAGCAGATATTTCGCTGTACAGCCTATGATCCCATTCACTCGGGAATATCCCAACGCAGCTCCTAGAAGAAACGTGTTTCTGACTCGCTGAATCTCAATATAGATTCAACTCTCTTAGGTGATCGAACGCAGAGCAGAACAGTTTCAAGGAAACGATTCTCCTGAGTTTTAGACCAAGTTTACTGCTGTTTAGTACGTATGCCGGCCTTGGGCTGGAAATACCGGTTTTGGGATTCTGCAAGGAAAGGGTTTGCCAACCGCTGAATCCACACGTGAGTTTAACTCTGTCAGTTGAATGCACACATTGACAACCATTCAGTTAGATAGCTCCGTTTTGGTTTTAGAAGCAGATATTTCTCTGTACAGCCTATGGTCCCATTCACTCGGGAATATCCCAACGCAGCTCCTAGAAGAAACGTGTTTCTGACTCGCTGAATCTCAACATAGATTCAACTCTCTTAGGTGAACGAACGCACAGCAGAGCAGTTTCAAGGAATCGTTTCTCCTGAGTTTTAGACGAAGTTTCCTGAGGTTTAGTACGTATGCCGGAATTGGGCTGGAAATACCGGTTTTGGGATTCTGGACAGAAAGTGTTTGCAAACCGCTGAATCCACACGTGAGTTTTACTCTGTCAGTTGAATGCACACATTGACAACCATTCAGTTAGATAGCTCCGTTTTGGTTTAATAAGCAGATATTTCTCTGTACAGCCTATGGTCCCATTCACTCGGGAATATCCCAACGCAGCTCCTAGAAGAAACGTGTTTCTGACTCAAGGAGTCTCAACATAGATTCAACTCTCTTAGTTGAACGAATTCACAGCAGAGCAGTTTCAAGGAAACCTTTCTCCTGAGTTTTAGACCATGTTTACTGCTGTTTAGTACGTATGCCGGCATTGGGGTGGAAATACCGGTTTTGGGATTCTGCAGAGAAAGGGTTTGCCAACCGCTGAATCCACACGTGAGTTTAACTCTGTCAGTTGAATGCACAAATTGACAACCATTCAGTTAGATAGCTCCGTTTTGGTTTTAGAAGCAGATATATCTCTGTACAGCCTATGGTCCCATTCACTCGGGAATATCCCAACGCAGCTCCTAGAAGAAACGTGTTTCTGACTCGCTGAATCTCAACATAGATTCAACTCTCTTAGGTTAACGAACGCACAGCAGAGTAGTTTCAAGGAAACGTTTCTCCTGAGTTTTAGATGAAGTTTACTGCTGTTTAGTACGTATGCCGGCATTGGGCTGGAAATACCGGTTTTGGGATTCTGCAAAGAAAGGGTTTGCCAACCGCTGAATCCACACGTGAGTTTAACTCTGTCAGTTGAATGCACACATTGACAGCCATTCAGTTAGATAGCTCCGTTTTGGTTTTAGAAGCAGATATTTCTCTGTACAGACTATGGTCCCATTCACTCTGGAATATCCCAACGCAGCTCCTAGAAGAAACGTGTTTCTGACTCGCTGAATCTCAACATAGATTCAACTCTCTTAGGTGAATGAACGCACAGCAGAGCAGTTTAAAGGAAACGTTTCTCCTGAGTTTTAGACGAGGTTTCCGGCGGTTTAGTACGTATGCCGGCATTGGGCTGGAAATACCGGTATTGGGATTCTGCACAGAAAGGGTTTGCAAACCGCTGAATCCACACGTGAGTTTAACTCTGTCAGTTGAATGCACACATTGACAACCATTCAGTTAGATAGCTCCGTTTTGGTTTTAGAAGCAGATATTTCTCTGTACAGCCTATGGTCCCATTCACTCTGGAATATCCCAACGCAGCTCCTAGAAGAAACGTGTTTCTGACTCGCTGAATCTCAACATAGATTCAACTCTCTTAGGTGAACGAACGCACAGCAGAGCAGTTTCAAGGAAACGATTCTCCTGAGTTTTAGACCAAGTTTACTGCTGTTTAGTACGTATGCCGGCATGGGGATGGAAATACCGGTTTTGGGATTCTGCACAGAAACGGTTTGCAAACCTCTGAATGCACACCTGCGTTTAACTCTGTCAGTTTAATGCGCACATTGACAACCATTCAGTTAGATAGCTCCGTTTTGGTTTTAGAAGCAGATATTTCTCTGTACAGCCGATGGTCCCATTCACTCGGGAATATCCCAACGCAGCTCCTAGAAGAAACGTGTTTCTGACTCTCTGAATCTCAACATAGATTCAACTCTCTTAGGTGAACGAATGCACAGCAGAGCAGTTTCAAGGAAACGTTTCTCCTGAGTTTTAGACGAAGTTTCCTGTGGTTTAGGACGTATGCCGGATTTGGGCTGGAAATACCGGTTTTGTGATTCTGCACAGAAAGGGTTTGCCAACCGCTGAATCCACACGTGAGTTTTACTCTGTCAATTGAATGCACACATTGACAACCATTCAGTTAGATAGCTCCGTTTTGGTTTTAGAAGCAGATAGTTCTCTGTACAGCCTATGGTCCCATTCACTCGGGAATATCCCAACGCAGCTCCTAGAAGAAACGTGTTTCTGACTCGCTGAATCTCAAAATAGATTCAACTCTCTTAGGTGAACGAACGCACAGCAGAGCAGTTTCAAGGAAACGTTTCTCCTGAGTTTTAGACGAAGTTTCCGGCGGTTTAGTACGTATGCCGGCATTGGGCTGGAAATACCGGTATTGGGATTCTGCACAGAAAGGTTTTGCAAACCGCTGAATCCACATGTCAGTTTAACTCTGTCAGTTGAATGCACACATTGACAACCATTCAGTTAGATAGCTCCGTTTTGGTTTTAGAAGCAGATATTTCTCTGAACAGCCTATGGTCCCATTCACTCGGGAATATCCCAACACAGCTCCTAGAAGAATCGTGATTCTGACTCGCTGAATCTCAACATAGATTCAACTCTCTTAGGTGAACGAACGCACAGCAGAGCAGTATCAAGGAAACGTTTCTCCTGAGATTTAGACGAAGTTTCCTGAAGTTTAGTACGTATGCCGGCATTGGGATGGAAATACCGGGTTTGGGATTCTGCACAGAAACGGTTTGGAAACCGCTGAATGCACACGTGAGTTTAACTCTGTCAGTTGAATGCACACATTGACAACCATTCCGTTAGATAGCTCCGTTTTGGTTTTAGAAGCAGATATTTCTCTGTACAGCCTATGGTCCCATTCACTCGGGAATATCCCAACGCAGCTCCTAGAAGAAACGTGTTTCTGACTCGAGGAGTCTCAACATAGATTCAACTCTCTTAGTTGAACGAACTCACAGCAGAGCAGTTTCAAGGAAACGTTTCTCCTGAGTTTTAGACGAAGTTTACTGCGGTTTAGGACGTATGCCTGCATTGGGCTGGAAATACCGATTTTGGGATTCTGCACAGAAAGGGTTTGCAAACCGCTGAATCCACACGTGAGTTTAAAACTCTCAGTTGAATGCACACATTGACAACCATTCAGTTAGATAGCTCCGTTTTGGTTTAAGAAGCAGATATTTCTCTGTACAGCCTATGGTCCCATTCACTCGGGAATATCCCAACGCAGCTCCTAGAAGAAACGTGTTTCTGACTCGCTGAATCTCAATATAGATTCAACTCTCTTAGGTGAACGAAAGCACAGCCAAGCATTTTCAAGGAAACGTTTGTCCTGAGTTTTAGACGAAGTTTATTGCGGTTTAGTACGTATGCCGGCATTGGGGTGGAAATACCGGTTTTGGGATTCTGCAGAGAAAGGGTTTGCCAACCGCTGAATCCACACGTGAGTTTAACTCTGTCAGTTGAATGCACACATTGACAACCATTCTGTTAGACAGCTCCGTTTTGGTTTTAGAAGCAGATATTTCGCTGTACAGCCTATGGTCCCATTCATTCGGGAATATCCCAACGCAGCTCCTAGAAGAAACGTGTTTGTGACTCGCTGAAACTCAATATAGATTCAACTCTCTTAGGTGAACGAACGCACAGAAGAACAGTTTCAAGGAAACGATTCTCCTGAGTTTTTGACCAAGTTTACTGCTGTTTAGTACGTATGCCGGCATTGGGCTGGAAATCCCGGTTTTGGGATTCTGCAGAGAAAGGGTTTGCCAACCGCTGAATCCACACGTGAGTTTAACTCTGTCAGTTGAATGCACACATTGACAACCATTCAGTTAGATAGCTCCGTTTTGGTTTTAGAAGCAGATATTTCTCTGTACAGCCTATGTTCCCATTCACTCGGGAATATCCCAACGCAGCTCCTAGAAGAAACGGGTTTCTGACTCGCTGAATCTCAACATAGATTCAACTCTCTTAGGTTAACGAACGCACAGCAGAGCAGTTTCAAGGAAACGTTTCTCCTGAGTTTTAGACGAAGTTTCCTGCGGTTTAGGACGTATGCCGGCATTGGGCTGGAAAAACCGGTTTTGGGATTCTGCAAAGAAAGGGTTTGCCAACCGCTGAATCCACACGTGAGTTTAACTCTGTCAGTTGAATGCACACATTGACAGCCATTCAGTTAGATAGCTCCGTTTTGGTTTTAGAAGCAGATATTTCTCAGTACAGCCTATGGTCCCATTCACTCGGGAATATCCCAACGCAGCTCCTAGAAGAAACGTGTTTCTGACTCGCTGAATCTCAACATAGACTCAACTCTCTTAGGTGAACGAACGCACAGCAGAGCAGTTTAAAGGAAACGTTTCTCCTGAGTTTTAGACGAGGTTTCCGGCGGTTTAGTACGTATGCCGGCATTGGGCTGGAAATACCGGTATTGGGATTCTGCACAGAAAGGGTTTGCAAACCGCTGAATCCACACGTGAGTTTGACTCTGTCAGTTGAATGCACACATTGACAGCCATTCAGTTAGATAGCTCCGTTTTGGTTTTAGAAGCAGATATTTCTCTGTACAGCCTATTGTCACATTCACTCGGGAATATCCCAACACAGCTCCTAGAAGAAACGTGTTTCTGACTCGCTGAATCTCAACATAGATTCAACTCTGTTATGTGAACGAACGCACAGCAGAGCAGTTTCAAGGAAACGTTTCTCCTGTGTTTTAGACGAAGTTTCCTGAGGTTTAGTACATATGCCGGCATTGGGATGGAAATACCGGTATTGGGATTCTGCACAGAAAGGGTTTGCAAACCGCTGAATCCACATGTGAGTTTAACTCTGTCACTTGAATGCACACATTGACAACCATTTTGTTAGACAGCTCCGTTTTGGTTTTAGAAGCAGATATTTCGCTGTAAAGCTTATGGTCCCATTCACTCGGGAATATCCCAACGCAGCTCCTAGAAGAAACGTGTTTCTGACTCGCTGAATCTCAACATAGATTCAACTCTCTTAGGTGAACGAACGCACAGCAGAGCAGTTTCAAGGAAACGATTCTCCTGAGTTTTAGACCAAGTTTACTGCTGTTTAGTATGGTATGCCAGCATTGGGATGGAAATACCGGTCTTGGGATTCTGAACAGAAACGGCTTGCAAACCGCTGAATGCACACGTGAGTTTAACTCTGTCAGTTGAATGCGCACATTGACAAGCATTCAGTTAGATAGCTCCGTTTTGGTTTTAGAAGCAAATATTTCTCTGTACAGCCTGTGGTCCCATTCACTCGGGAATATCCCAACGCAGCTCCTAGAAGAAACGTGTTTCTGACTCGCTGAATCTCAACATAGATTCAATTCTCTTAGGTGAACGAATGCACAGCAGAGCAGTTTCAAGGAAACCTTTCTCCTGAGTTTTAGACGAAGTTTCCTGCGGTTTGGGACGTATGCCGGAATTGGGTTGGAAATACCGGTTTTGGGATTCTGCACAGAAAGGGTTTGCAAACCGCTGAATCCACACGTGAGTTTTACTCTGTCAGTTGAATGCACACATTGACAACCATTCAGTTAGATAGCTCCGTTTTGGTTTTAGAAGCAGATATTTCGCTGAACAGCCTATGGTCCCATTCCCTCGGGAATATCCCAACGCAGCTCCTAGAAGAAACGTGTTTCTGACTCGCTGAATCTCAACATAGATTCAACTCTCTTAGGTGAACGAACGCCCAGCAGAGCAGTTTCAAGCAAACGTTTCTCCTGAGTTTTAGACGAAGTGTCCGGCGGTTTAGTTCGTATGCCGGCATTGGGCTGGAAATACCGGTATTGGGATTGTGCACAGAAAGGGTTTGCAAACCGCTGAATCCACACGTCAGTTTAACTCTGTCAGTTGAATGCACACATTGACAACCATTCAGTTAGATAGCTCCGTTTTGGTTTTAGAAGCAGATATTTCTCTGTACAGCCTGTGATCCCATTCACTCGGGAATATCCCAACACAGCTCCTAGAAGAAACGTGTTTCTGACTCGCTGAATCTCAACATAGATTCAACTCTCTTAGGTGAACGAGCACACAGCAGAGCAATTTCAAGGAAACGTTTCTCCTGAGCTTTAGACGAAGTTTCCTGCGGTTTAGTACGTATGCCGTCATTGGGCTGGAAATACCGGTTTTGTGATTCTGCACAGAAAGGGTTTGCAAACCGCTGAATCCACACGTGAGTTTAACTCTGTCAGTTGAATGCACACATTGACAACCATTCAGTTAGATAGCTCCGTTTTGGTTTTAGAAGCAGATATTTCTCTGTACAGCCTATGGTCCCATTCACTCGGGAATATCCCAACGCAGCTCCTAGAAGAAACGTGTTTCTGCCTCGCTGAATCTCAACATAGATTCAACTCTCTTAGGTGAACGAACGCAATGCAGAGCAGTTTCAAGGAAACGTTTCTCCTGAGTTTAGATGAAGTTTCCGGCGGTTTAGGACGTATGCCGGCATTGGGCTGGAAATACCGGTATTGGGATTCTGCACAGAAAGGGTTTGCAAACCGCTGAATCCACACGTGAGTTTAACTCTGTCAGTTGAATGCACACATTGACAGCCATTCAGTTAGATAGCTCCGTTTTGGTTTTAGAAGCAGATATTTCTCTGTACAGCCTATTGTCCCATTCACTCGGGAATATCCCAACACAGCTCCTAGAAGAAACGTGTTTCTGACTCGCTGAATCTCAACATAGATTCAACTCTCTTAGGTGAACGAACGCACAGCAGAGCAGTTTCAAGGAAACGTTTCTCCTGAGATTTAGACGACGTTTCCTGAAGTTTAGTACGTATGCCGGCATTGGAATGGAAATACCGGGTTTGGGATTCTGCACAGAAACGGTTTGCAAACCGCTGAATGCATACTTGAGTTTAACTCGGTCAGTTGAATGCACACATTGACAACCATTCAGTTAGATAGCTCCGTTTTGGTTTTAGAAGCAGATATTTCTCTGTACAGCCTATGGTCCCATTCACTCGGGAATATCCCAACGCAGCTCCTAGAAGAAACGTGTTTCTGACTCGCTGAATCTCAACATAGATTCAACTGTCTTAGGTGAACGAAAGCACAGCAGAGAAGTTTCAAGGAAACGTTTCTCCTGAGTTTTAGACGAAGTTTCCTGCGGTTTAGGACGTATGCCGGCATTGGGCTGGAAATACCGGTTTTGGGATTCTGCACAGAAAGGGTTTGCAAACCGCTGAATCCAGACGTGAGTTGAACACTGTCAGCTGAATGCACACATTGACAACCATTCAGTTAGATAGCTCCGTTTTGGTTTTAGAAGCAGATATTTCTCTGTACACCCTATGGTCCCATTCATTCGAGAATATCCCAACGCAGCTCCTAGAAGAAACGTGTTTCTGACTCGCTGAATCTCAACATAGATTCAACTCTCTTAGGTGAACGAACGCACAGCAGAGCAGTTTCAAGGAAACGTTTCTCCTGAGTTTTAGACGAAGTTTCCGGCGGTTTAGTACGTATGCCGGCATTGGACTGGAAATACCGGTATTGGGATTCTGCACAGAAAGGGTTTGCAAACCGCTGAATCCACACGTCAGTTTAACTCTCTCAGTTGAATGCACACATTGACAACCATTCAGTTAGATAGCTCCGTTTTGGTTTTAGAAGCAGATATTTCTCTGTACAGCCTATGGTCCCATTCACTCGGGAAATCCCAACACAGCTCCTAGAAGAAACGTGTTTCTGACTCGCTGAATCTCAACATAGATTCAACTCTCTTAGGTGAACGAATGCACAGCAGAGCAGTTTCAAGGAAACCTTTCTCCTGAGTTTTAGACGAAGTTTCCTGCGGTTTAGGACGTATGCCGGAATTGGGCTGGAAATACCGGTTTTGAGATTCTGCACAGAAAGGGTTTGCAAACCGCTGAATCCACACGTGAGTTTTACTCTATGAGTTGAATGCACACATTGACAACCATTCAGTTAGATAGCTCCGTTTTGGTTTTAGAAGCAGATAGTTCTCTGTACAGCCTATGGTCCAATTCACTTGGGAATATCCCAACGCAGCTCCTTGAAGAAACGTGTTTCTGACTCGCTGAATCTCAACATACATTCTACTCTCTTAGGTGAATGAACGCACAGCAGAGCAGTTTCAAGGAAACGTTTCTCCTGAGTTTTAGACCAACTTTCCGGCGGTTTAGTACGTATGCCGGCATTGGGCTGGAAATACCGGTATTGGGATTCTGCACAGAAAGTGTTTGCAAACCGCTGAATCCACACGTGAGTTTAACTCTGTCAGTTGAATGCACACATTGACAACCATTCTGTTAGACAGCTCCGTTTTGGTTTTAGAAGCAGATATTTCGCTGTACAGCCTATGGTCCCATTCACTCGGGAATATCCCAACACAGCTCCTAGAAGAAACGTGTTTCTGACTCGCTGAATCTCAACATAGATTCAAGTCTCTTAGGTGAACGAACGCACAGCAGAGCAGTTTCAAGGAAACGTTTCTCCTGAGTTTTAGACGAAGTTTCCTGCGGTTTAGTACGTATGCCGGAATTGGGCTGGAAATACCCGTTTTGTGATTCTGCACAGAAAGGGTTTGCAAACCGCTGAATCCACACGTGAGTTTAACTCTGTCAGTTGAATGCACACATTGACAACCATTCAGTTAGATAGCTCCGTTTTGGTTTTAGAAGCAGATATTTCTCTGTACAGCCTATGGTCCCATTCACTCGGGAATATCCCAACGCAGCTCCTAGAAGAAACGTGTTTCTGCCTCGCTGAATCTCAACATAGATTCAACTCTCTTAGGTGAACGAACGCAATGCAGAGCAGTTTCAAGGAAACGTTTCTCCTGAGTTTAGATGAAGTTTCCGGCGGTTTAGTACGTATGCCGGCATTGGGCTGGAAATACCGGTATTGGGATTCTGCACAGAAAGGGTTTGCAAACCGCTGAATCCACACGTGAGTTTAACTCTGTCAGTTGAATGCACACATTGACAGCCATTCAGTTAGATAGCTCCGTTTTGGTTTTAGAAGCAGATATTTCTCTGTACAGCCTATTGTCCCATTCACTCGGGAATATCCCAACACAGCTCCTAGAAGAAACGTGTTTCTGACTCGCTGAATCTCAACATAGATTCAACTCTCTTAGGTGAACGAACGCACAGCAGAGCAGTTTCAAGGAAACGTTTCTCCTGAGATTTAGACGAAGTTTCCTGAATTTAGTACGTATGCCGGCATTGGAATGGAAATACCGGGTTTGGGATTCTGCACAGAAACGGTTTGCAAACCGCTGAATGCACACTTGAGTTTAACTCGGTCAGTTGAATGCACACATTGACAACCATTCAGTTAGATAGCTCCGTTTTGGTTTTAGAAGCAGATATTTCTCTGTACAGCCTATGGTCCCATTCACTCGGGAATATCCCAACGCAGCTCCTAGAAGAAACGTGTTTCTGACTCGCTGAATCTCAACATAGATTCAACTGTCTTAGGTGAACGAAAGCACAGCAGAGAAGTTTCAAGGAAACGTTTCTCCTGAGTTTTAGACGAAGTTTCCTGCGGTTTAGGACGTATGCCGGCATTGGGCTGGAAATACCGGTTTTGGGATTCTGCACAGAAAGGGTTTGCAAACCGCTGAATGCAGACGTGAGTTGAACACTGTCAGCTGAATGCACACATTGACAACCATTCAGTTAGATAGCTCCGTTTTGGTTTTAGAAGCAGATATTTCTCTGTACACCCTATGGTCCCATTCATTCGAGAATATCCCAACGCAGCTCCTAGAAGAAACGTGTTTCTGACTCGCTGAACCTCAACATAGATTCAACTCTCTTAGGTGAACGAACGCACAGCAGAGCAGTTTCAAGGAAACGTTTCTCCTGAGTTTTAGACGAAGTTTCCGGCGGTTTAGTACGTATGCCGGCATTGGGCTGGAAATACCGGTATTGGGATTCTGCACAGAAAGGGTTTGCAAACCGCTGAATCCACACGTCAGTTTAACTCTCTCAGTTGAATGCACACATTGACAACCATTCAGTTAGATAGCTCCGTTTTGGTTTTAGAAGCAGATATTTCTCTGTACAGCCTATGGTCCCATTCACTCGGGAAATCCCAACACAGCTCCTAGAAGAAACGTGTTTCTGACTCGCTGAATCTCAACATAGATTCAACTCTCTTAGGTGAACGAATGCACAGCAGAGCAGTTTCAAGGAAACCTTTCTCCTGAGTTTTAGACGAAGTTTCCTGCGGTTTAGGACGTATGCCGGAATTGGGCTGGAAATACCGGTTTTGAGATTCTGCACAGAAAGGGTTTGCAAACCGCTGAATCCACACGTGAGTTTTACTCTATGAGTTGAATGCACACATTGACAACCATTCAGTTAGATAGCTCCGTTTTGGTTTTAGAAGCAGATAGTTCTCTGTACAGCCTATGGTCCAATTCACTTGGGAATATCCCAACGCAGCTCCTTGAAGAAACGTGTTTCTGACTCGCTGAATCTCAACATACATTCTACTCTCTTAGGTGAATGAACGCACAGCAGAGCAGTTTCAAGGAAACGTTTCTCCTGAGTTTTAGACCAACTTTCCGGCGGTTTAGTACGTATGCCGGCATTGGGCTGGAAATACCGGTATTGGGATTCTGCACAGAAAGTGTTTGCAAACCGCTGAATCCACACGTGAGTTTAACTCTGTCAGTTGAATGCACACATTGACAACCATTCTGTTAGACAGCTCCGTTTTGGTTTTAGAAGCAGATATTTCGCTGTACAGCCTATGGTCCCATTCACTCGGGAATATCCCAACACAGCTCCTAGAAGAAACGTGTTTCTGACTCGCTGAATCTCAACATAGATTCAAGTCTCTTAGGTGAACGAACGCACAGCAGAGCAGTTTCAAGGAAACGTTTCTCCTGAGTTTTAGACGAAGTTTCCTGCGGTTTAGGACGTATGCCGGAATTGGGCTGGAAATACCCGTTTTGGGATTCTGCACAGAAAGGGTTTGCAAACCGCTGAATCCACACGTGAGTTTTACTCTGTCAGTTGAATGCACACATTGACAACCATTCAGTTAGATAGCTCCGTTTTGGTTTTAGAAGCAGATATTTCGCTGTACAGCCTATGGTCCCATTCCCTCGGGAATATCCCAACGCAGCTCCTAGAAGAAACGTGTTTCTGACTCGCTGAATCTCAACATAGATTCAACTCTCTTAGGTGAACGAACGCCCAGCAGAGCAGTTTCAAGCAAACGTTTCTCCTGAGTTTTAGACGAAGTGTCCGGCGGTTTAGTTCGTATGCCGGCATTGGGCTGGAAATACCGGTATTGGGATTGTGCACAGAAAGGGTTTGCAAACCGCTGAATCCACACGTCAGTTTAACTCTGTCAGTTGAATGCACACATTGACAACCATTCAGTTAGATAGCTCCGTTTTGGTTTTAGAAGCAGATATTTCTCTGTACAGCCTATGGTCCCATTCACTCGGGAATATCCCAACGCAGCTCCTAGAAGAAACGTGTTTCTGCCTCGCTGAATCTCAACATAGATTCAACTCTCTTAGGTGAACGAACGCAATGCAGAGCAGTTTCAAGGAAACGTTTCTCCTGAGTTTAGATGAAGTTTCCGGCGGTTTAGTACGTATGCCGGCATTGGGCTGGAAATACCGGTATTGGGATTCTGCACAGAAAGGGTTTGCAAACCGCTGAATCCACACGTGAGTTTAACTCTGTCAGTTGAATGCACACATTGACAGCCATTCAGTTAGATAGCTCCGTTTTGGTTTTAGAAGCAGATATTTCTCTGTACAGCCTATGGTCCCATTCACTCGGGAATATCCCAACGCAGCTCCTAGAAGAAACGTGTTTCTGACTCGCTGAATCTCAACATAGATTCAACTCTCTTAGGTGAACGAAAGCACAGCAGAGAAGTTTCAAGGAAACGTTTCTCCTGAGTTTTAGACGAAGTTTCCTGCGGTTTAGGACGTATGCCGGCATTGGGCTGGAAATACCGGTTTTGGGATTCTGCACAGAAAGGATTTGCAAACCGCTGAATCCAGACGTGAGTTTAACACTGTCAGCTGAATGCACACATTGACAACCATTCAGTTAGATAGCTCCGTTTTGGTTTTAGAAGCAGATATTCCTCTGTACAGCCTATGGTCCCATTTATTCGAGAATATCCCAACGCAGCTCCTAGAAGAAACGTGTTTGTGACTCGCTGAAACTCAATATAGATTCAACTCTCTTAGGTGAACGAACGCACAGAAGAACAGTTTCAAGGAAACGATTCTCCTGAGTTTTTGACCAAGTTTACTGCTGTTTAATACGTATGCCGGCATTGGGCTGGAAATCCCGGTTTTGGGATTCTGCAGAGAAAGGGTTTGCCAACCGCTGAATCCACACGTGAGTTTAACTCTGTCAGTTGAATGCACACATTGACAACCATTCAGTTAGATAGCTCCGTTTTGGTTTTAGAAGCAGATATTTCTCTGTACAGCCTATGTTCCCATTCACTCGGGAATATCCCAACGCAGCTCCTAGAAGAAACGGGTTTCTGACTCGCTGAATCTCAACATAGATTCAACTCTCTTAGGTTAACGAACGCACAGCAGAGCAGTTTCAAGGAAACGTTTCTCCTGAGTTTTAGACGAAGTTTCCTGCGGTTTAGGACGTATGCCGGCATTGGGCTGGAAAAACCGGTTTTGGGATTCTGCAAAGAAAGGGTTTGCCAACCGCTGAATCCACACGTGAGTTTAACTCTGTCAGTTGAATGCACACATTGACAACCATTCAGTTACATAGCTCCGTTTTGGTTTTAGAAGCAGATATTTCTCTGTACAGCCTATGTTCCCATTCACTCGGGAATATCCCAACGCAGCTCCTAGAAGAAACGTGTTTCTGACTCGCTGAATCTCAACATAGATTCAACTCTCTTAGGTGAACGAACGCACAGCAGAGCAGTTTCAAGGAAACGTTTCTCCTGAGTTTTAGACGAAGTTTCCGGCGGTTTAGTACGTATGCCGGCATTGGGCTGGAAATACCGGTATTGGGATTCTGCACAGAAAGGGTTTGCAAACCGCTGAATCCACACGTCAGTTTAACTCTCTCAGTTGAATGCACACATTGACAACCATTCAGTTAGATAGCTCCGTTTTGGTTTTAGAAGCAGATATTTCTCTGTACAGCCTATGGTCCCATTCACTCGGGAAATCCCAACACAGCTCCTAGAAGAAACGTGTTTCTGACTCGCTGAATCTCAACATAGATTCAACTCTCTTAGGTGAACGAATGCACAGCAGAGCAGTTTCAAGGAAACCTTTCTCCTGAGTTTTAGACGAAGTTTCCTGCGGTTTAGGACGTATGCCGGAATTGGGCTGGAAATACCGGTTTTGAGATTCTGCACAGAAAGGGTTTGCAAACCGCTGAATCCACACGTGAGTTTTACTCTATGAGTTGAATGCACACATTGACAACCATTCAGTTAGATAGCTCCGTTTTGGTTTTAGAAGCAGATAGTTCTCTGTACAGCCTATGGTCCCATTCACTTGGGAATATCCCAACGCAGCTCCTTGAAGAAACGTGTTTCTGACTCGCTGAATCTCAACATACATTCTACTCTCTTAGGTGAATGAACGCACAGCAGAGCAGTTTCAAGGAAACGTTTCTCCTGAGTTTTAGACCAACTTTCCGGCGGTTTAGTACGTATGCCGGCATTGGGCTGGAAATACCGGTATTGGGATTCTGCACAGAAAGTGTTTGCAAACCGCTGAATCCACACGTGAGTTTAACTCTGTCAGTTGAATGCACACATTGACAACCATTCTGTTAGACAGCTCCGTTTTGGTTTTAGAAGCAGATATTTCGCTGTACAGCCTATGGTCCCATTCACTCGGGAATATCCCAACACAGCTCCTAGAAGAAACGTGTTTCTGACTCGCTGAATCTCAACATAGATTCAAGTCTCTTAGGTGAACGAACGCACAGCAGAGCAGTTTCAAGGAAACGTTTCTCCTGAGTTTTAGACGAAGTTTCCTGCGGTTTAGGACGTATGCCGGAATTGGGCTGGAAATACCCGTTTTGGGATTCTGCACAGAAAGGGTTTGCAAACCGCTGAATCCACACGTGAGTTTTACTCTGTCAGTTGAATGCACACATTGACAACCATTCAGTTAGATAGCTCCGTTTTGGTTTTAGAAGCAGATATTTCGCTGTACAGCCTATGGTCCCATTCCCTCGGGAATATCCCAACGCAGCTCCTAGAAGAAACGTGTTTCTGACTCGCTGAATCTCAACATAGATTCAACTCTCTTAGGTGAACGAACGCCCAGCAGAGCAGTTTCAAGCAAACGTTTCTCCTGAGTTTTAGACGAAGTGTCCGGCGGTTTAGTTCGTATGCCGGCATTGGGCTGGAAATACCGGTATTGGGATTGTGCACAGAAAGGGTTTGCAAACCGCTGAATCCACACGTCAGTTTAACTCTGTCAGTTGAATGCACACATTGACAACCATTCAGTTAGATAGCTCCGTTTTGGTTTTAGAAGCAGATATTTCTCTGTACAGCCTATGGTCCCATTCACTCGGGAATATCCCAACGCAGCTCCTAGAAGAAACGTGTTTCTGCCTCGCTGAATCTCAACATAGATTCAACTCTCTTAGGTGAACGAACGCAATGCAGAGCAGTTTCAAGGAAACGTTTCTCCTGAGTTTAGATGAAGTTTCCGGCGGTTTAGTACGTATGCCGGCATTGGGCTGGAAATACCGGTATTGGGATTCTGCACAGAAAGGGTTTGCAAACCGCTGAATCCACACGTGAGTTTAACTCTGTCAGTTGAATGCACACATTGACAGCCATTCAGTTAGATAGCTCCGTTTTGGTTTTAGAAGCAGATATTTCTCTGTACAGCCTATGGTCCCATTCACTCGGGAATATCCCAACGCAGCTCCTAGAAGAAACGTGTTTCTGACTCGCTGAATCTCAACATAGATTCAACTCTCTTAGGTGAACGAAAGCACAGCAGAGAAGTTTCAAGGAAACGTTTCTCCTGAGTTTTAGACGAAGTTTCCTGCGGTTTAGGACGTATGCCGGCATTCGGCTGGAAATACCGGTTTTGGGATTCTGCACAGAAAGGATTTGCAAACCGCTGAATCCAGACGTGAGTTTAACACTGTCAGCTGAATGCACACATTGACAACCATTCAGTTAGATAGCTCCGTTTTGGTTTTAGAAGCAGATATTCCTCTGTACAGCCTATGGTCCCATTTATTCGAGAATATCCCAACGCAGCTCCTAGAAGAAACGTGTTTGTGACTCGCTGAAACTCAATATAGATTCAACTCTCTTAGGTGAACGAACGCACAGAAGAACAGTTTCAAGGAAACGATTCTCCTGAGTTTTTGACCAAGTTTACTGCTGTTTAGTACGTATGCCGGCATTGGGCTGGAAATCCCGGTTTTGGGATTCTGCAGAGAAAGGGTTTGCCAACCGCTGAATCCACACGTGAGTTTAACTCTGTCAGTTGAATGCACACATTGACAACCATTCAGTTAGATAGCTCCGTTTTGGTTTTAGAAGCAGATATTTCTCTGTACAGCCTATGTTCCCATTCACTCGGGAATATCCCAACGCAGCTCCTAGAAGAAACGGGTTTCTGACTCGCTGAATCTCAACATAGATTCAACTCTCTTAGGTTAACGAACGCACAGCAGAGCAGTTTCAAGGAAACGTTTCTCCTGAGTTTTAGACGAAGTTTCCTGCGGTTTAGGACGTATGCCGGCATTGGGCTGGAAAAACCGGTTTTGGGATTCTGCAAAGAAAGGGTTTGCCAACCGCTGAATCCACACGTGAGTTTAACTCTGTCAGTTGAATGCACACATTGACAACCATTCAGTTACATAGCTCCGTTTTGGTTTTAGAAGCAGATATTTCTCTGTACAGCCTATGTTCCCATTCACTCGGGAATATCCCAACGCAGCTCCTAGAAGAAACGTGTTTCTGACTCGCTGAATCTCAACATAGATTCAACTCTCTTAGGTGAACGAACGCACAGCAGAGCAGTTTCAAGGAAACGTTTCTCCTGAGTTTTAGACGAAGTTTCCGGCGGTTTAGTACGTATGCCGGCATTGGGCTGGAAATACCGGTATTGGGATTCTGCACAGAAAGGGTTTGCAAACCGCTGAATCCACACGTCAGTTTAACTCTCTCAGTTGAATGCACACATTGACAACCATTCAGTTAGATAGCTCCGTTTTGGTTTTAGAAGCAGATATTTCTCTGTACAGCCTATGGTCCCATTCACTCGGGAAATCCCAACACAGCTCCTAGAAGAAACGTGTTTCTGACTCGCTGAATCTCAACATAGATTCAACTCTCTTAGGTGAACGAATGCACAGCAGAGCAGTTTCAAGGAAACCTTTCTCCTGAGTTTTAGACGAAGTTTCCTGCGGTTTAGGACGTATGCCGGAATTGGGCTGGAAATACCGGTTTTGAGATTCTGCACAGAAAGGGTTTGCAAACCGCTGAATCCACACGTGAGTTTTACTCTATGAGTTGAATGCACACATTGACAACCATTCAGTTAGATAGCTCCGTTTTGGTTTTAGAAGCAGATAGTTCTCTGTACAGCCTATGGTCCCATTCACTTGGGAATATCCCAACGCAGCTCCTTGAAGAAACGTGTTTCTGACTCGCTGAATCTCAACATACATCCTACTCTCTTAGGTGAATGAACGCACAGCAGAGCAGTTTCAAGGAAACGTTTCTCCTGAGTTTTAGACCAACTTTCCGGCGGTTTAGTACGTATGCCGGCATTGGGCTGGAAATACCGGTATTGGGATTCTGCACAGAAAGTGTTTGCAAACCGCTGAATCCACACGTGAGTTTAACTCTGTCAGTTGAATGCACACATTGACAACCATTCTGTTAGACAGCTCCGTTTTGGTTTTAGAAGCAGATATTTCGCTGTACAGCCTATGGTCCCATTCACTCGGGAATATCCCAACACAGCTCCTAGAAGAAACGTGTTTCTGACTCGCTGAATCTCAACATAGATTCAAGTCTCTTAGGTGAACGAACGCACAGCAGAGCAGTTTCAAGGAAACGTTTCTCCTGAGTTTTAGACGAAGTTTCCTGCGGTTTAGGACGTATGCCGGAATTGGGCTGGAAATACCCGTTTTGGGATTCTGCACAGAAAGGGTTTGCAAACCGCTGAATCCACACGTGAGTTTTACTCTGTCAGTTGAATGCACACATTGACAACCATTCAGTTAGATAGCTCCGTTTTGGTTTTAGAAGCAGATATTTCGCTGTACAGCCTGTGGTCCCATTCCCTCGGGAATATCCCAACGCAGCTCCTAGAAGAAACCTGTTTCTGACTCGCTGAATCTCAACATAGATTCAACTCTCTTAGGTGAACGAACGCCCAGCAGAGCAGTTTCAAGCAAACGTTTCTCCTGAGTTTTAGACGAAGTGTCCGGCGGTTTAGTTCGTATGCCGGCATTGGGCTGGAAATACCGGTATTGGGATTGTGCACAGAAAGGGTTTGCAAACCGCTGAATCCACACGTCAGTTTAACTCTGTCAGTTGAATGCACACATTGACAACCATTCAGTTAGATAGCTCCATTTTGGTTTTAGAAGCAGATATTTCTCTGTACAGCCTATGGTCCCATTCACTCGGGAATATCCCAACGCAGCTCCTAGAAGAAACGTGTTTCTGCCTCGCTGAATCTCAACATAGATTCAACTCTCTTAGGTGAACGAACGCAATGCAGAGCAGTTTCAAGGAAACGTTTCTCCTGAGTTTAGATGAAGTTTCCGGCGGTTTAGTACGTATGCCGGCATTGGGCTGGAAATACCGGTATTGGGATTCTGCACAGAAAGGGTTTGCAAACCGCTGAATCCACACGTGAGTTTAACTCTGTCAGTTGAATGCACACATTGACAGCCATTCAGTTAGATAGCTCCGTTTTGGTTTTAGAAGCAGATATTTCTCTGTACAGCCTATTGTCCCATTCACTCGGGAATATCCCAACACAGCTCCTAGAAGAAACGTGTTTCTGACTCGCTGAATCTCAACATAGATTCAACTCTCTTAGGTGAACGAACGCACAGCAGAGCAGTTTCAAGGAAACGTTTCTCCTGAGATTTAGACGAAGTTTCCTGAAGTTTAGTACGTATGCCGGCATTGGAATGGAAATACCGGGTTTGGGATTCGGCACAGAAACGGTTTGCAAACCGCTGAATGCACACTTGAGTTTAACTCGGTCAGTTGAATGCACACATTGACAACCATTCAGTTAGATAGCTCCGTTTTGGTTTTAGAAGCAGATATTTCTCTGTACAGCCTATGGTCCCATTCACTCGGGAATATCCCAACGCAGCTCCTAGAAGAAACGTGTTTCTGACTCGCTGAATCTCAACATAGATTCAACTCTCTTAGGTGAACGAAAGCACAGCAGAGAAGTTTCAAGGAAACGTTTCTCCTGAGTTTTAGACGAAGTTTCCTGCGGTTTAGGACGTATGCCGGCATTGGGCTGGAAATACCGGTTTTGGGATTCTGCACAGAAAGGGTTTGCAAACCGCTGAATCCAGACGTGAGTTGAACACTGTCAGCTGAATGCACACATTGACAACCATTCAGTTAGATAGCTCCGTTTTGGTTTTAGAAGCAGATATTTCTCTGTACACCCTATGGTCCCATTCATTCGAGAATATCCCAACGCAGCTCCTAGAAGAAACGTGTTTCTGACTCGCTGAATCTCAACATAGATTCAACTCTCTTAGGTGAACGAACGCACAGCAGAGCAGTTTCAAGGAAACGTTTCTCCTGAGTTTTAGACGAAGTTTCCGGCGGTTTAGTACGTATGCCGGCATTGGGCTGGAAATACCGGTATTGGGATTCTGCACAGAAAGGGTTTGCAAACCGCTGAATCCACACGTCAGTTTAACTCTCTCAGTTGAATGGACACATTGACAACCATTCAGTTAGATAGCTCCGTTTTGGTTTTAGAAGCAGATATTTCTCTGTACAGCCTATGGTCCCATTCACTCGGGAAATCCCAACACAGCTCCTAGAAGAAACGTGTTTCTGACTCGCTGAATCTCAACATAGATTCAACTCTCTTAGGTGAACGAATGCACAGCAGAGCAGTTTCAAGGAAACCTTTCTCCTGAGTTTTAGACGAAGTTTCCTGCGGTTTAGGACGTATGCCGGAATTGGGCTGGAAATACCGGTTTTGAGATTCTGCACAGAAAGGGTTTGCAAACCGCTGAATCCACACGTGAGTTTTACTCTATGAGTTGAATGCACACATTGACAACCATTCAGTTAGATAGCTCCGTTTTGGTTTTAGAAGCAGATAGTTCTCTGTACAGCCTATGGTCCCATTCACTTGGGAATATCCCAACGCAGCTCCTTGAAGAAACGTGTTTCTGACTCGCTGAATCTCAACATACATTCTACTCTCTTAGGTGAATGAACGCACAGCAGAGCAGTTTCAAGGAAACGTTTCTCCTGAGTTTTAGACCAACTTTCCGGCGGTTTAGTACGTATGCCGGCATTGGGCTGGAAATACCGGTATTGGGATTCTGCACAGAAAGTGTTTGCAAACCGCTGAATCCACACGTGAGTTTAACTCTGTCAGTTGAATGCACACATTGACAACCATTCTGTTAGACAGCTCCGTTTTGGTTTTAGAAGCAGATATTTCGCTGTACAGCCTATGGTCCCATTCACTCGGGAATATCCCAACACAGCTCCTAGAAGAAACGTGTTTCTGACTCGCTGAATCTCAACATAGATTCAAGTCTCTTAGGTGAACGAACGCACAGCAGAGCAGTTTCAAGGAAACGTTTCTCCTGAGTTTTAGACGAAGTTTCCTGCGGTTTAGGACGTATGCCGGAATTGGGCTGGAAATACCCGTTTTGGGATTCTGCACAGAAAGGGTTTGCAAACCGCTGAATCCACACGTGAGTTTTACTCTGTCAGTTGAATGCACACATTGACAACCATTCAGTTAGATAGCTCCGTTTTGGTTTTAGAAGCAGATATTTCGCTGTACAGCCTATGGTCCCATTCCCTCGGGAATATCCCAACGCAGCTCCTAGAAGAAACGTGTTTCTGACTCGCTGAATCTCAACATAGATTCAACTCTCTTAGGTGAACGAACGCCCAGCAGAGCAGTTTCAAGCAAACGTTTCTCCTGAGTTTTAGACGAAGTGTCCGGCGGTTTAGTTCGTATGCCGGCATTGGGCTGGAAATACCGGTATTGGGATTGTGCACAGAAAGGGTTTGCAAACCGCTGAATCCACACGTCAGTTTAACTCTGTCAGTTGAATGCACACATTGACAACCATTCAGTTAGATAGCTCCGTTTTGGTTTTAGAAGCAGATATTTCTCTGTACAGCCTATGGTCCCATTCACTCGGGAATATCCCAACGCAGCTCCTAGAAGAAACGTGTTTCTGCCTCGCTGAATCTCAACATAGATTCAACTCTCTTAGGTGAACGAACGCAATGCAGAGCAGTTTCAAGGAAACGTTTCTCCTGAGTTTAGATGAAGTTTCCGGCGGTTTAGTACATATGCCGGCATTGGGCTGGAAATACCGGTATTGGGATTCTGCACAGAAAGGGTTTGCAAACCGCTGAATCCACACGTGAGTTTAACTCTGTCAGTTGAATGCACACATTGACAGCCATTCAGTTACATAGCTCCGTTTTGGTTTTAGAAGCAGATATTTCTCTGTACAGCCTATTGTCCCATTCACTCGGGAATATCCCAACACAGCTCCTAGAAGAAACGTGTTTCTGACTCGCTGAATCTCAACATAGATTCAACTCTCTTAGGTGAACGAACGCACAGCAGAGCAGTTTCAAGGAAACGTTTCTCCTGAGATTTAGACGAAGTTTCCTGAAGTTTAGTACGTATGCCGGCATTGGAATGGAAATACCGGGTTTGGGATTCTGCACAGAAACGGTTTGCAAACCGCTGAATGCACACTTGAGTTTAACTCGGTCAGTTGAATGCACACATTGACAACCATTCAGTTAGATAGCTCCGTTTTGGTTTTAGAAGCAGATATTTCTCTGTACAGCCTATGGTCCCATTCACTCGGGAATATCCCAACGCAGCTCCTAGAAGAAACGTGTTTCTGACTCGCTGAATCTCAACATAGATTCAACTCTCTTAGGTGAACGAAAGCACAGCAGAGAAGTTTCAAGGAAACGTTTCTCCTGAGTTTTAGACGAAGTTTCCTGCGGTTTAGGACGTATGCCGGCATTGGGCTGGAAATACCGGTTTTGGGATTCTGCACAGAAAGGGTTTGCAAACCGCTGAATCCAGACGTGAGTTGAACACTGTCAGCTGAATGCACACATTGACAACCATTCAGTTAGATAGCTCCGTTTTGGTTTTAGAAGCAGATATTTCTCTGTACACCCTATGGTCCCATTCATTCGAGAATATCCCAACGCAGCTCCTAGAAGAAACGTGTTTCTGACTCGCTGAATCTCAACATAGATTCAACTCTCTTAGGTGAACGAACGCACAGCAGAGCAGTTTCAAGGAAACGTTTCTCCTGAGTTTTAGACGAAGTTTCCGGCGGTTTAGTACGTATGCCGGCATTGGACTGGAAATACCGGTATTGGGATTCTGCACAGAAAGGGTTTGCAAACCGCTGAATCCACACGTCAGTTTAACTCTGTCAGTTGAATGCACACATTGACAACCATTCAGTTAGATAGCTCCGTTTTGGTTTTAGAAGCAGATATTTCTCTGTACAGCCTATGGTCCCATTCACTCGGGAAATCCCAACACAGCTCCTAGAAGAAACGTGTTTCTGACTCGCTGAATCTCAACATAGATTCAACTCTCTTAGGTGAACGAATGCACAGCAGAGCAGTTTCAAGGAAACCTTTCTCCTGAGTTTTAGACGAAGTTTCCTGCGGTTTAGGACGTATGCCGGAATTGGGCTGGAAATACCGGTTTTGAGATTCTGCACAGAAAGGGTTTGCAAACCGCTGAATCCACACGTGAGTTTTACTCTATGAGTTGAATGCACACATTGACAACCATTCAGTTAGATAGCTCCGTTTTGGTTTTAGAAGCAGATAGTTCCCTGTACAGCCTATGGTCCCATTCACTTGGGAATATCCCAACGCAGCTCCTTGAAGAAACGTGTTTCTGACTCGCTGAATCTCAACATACATTCTACTCTCTTAGGTGAATGAACGCACAGCAGAGCAGTTTCAAGGAAACGTTTCTCCTGAGTTTTAGACCAACTTTCCGGCGGTTTAGTACGTATGCCGGCATTGGGCTGGAAATACCGGTATTGGGATTCTGCACAGAAAGGGTTTGCAAACCGCTGAATCCACACGTGAGTTTAACTCTGTCAGTTGAATGCACACATTGACAACCATTCTGTTAGACAGCTCCGTTTTGGTTTTAGAAGCAGATATTTCGCTGTACAGCCTATGGTCCCATTCACTCGGGAATATCCCAACACAGCTCCTAGAAGAAACGTGTTTCTGACTCGCTGAATCTCAACATAGATTCAAGTCTCTTAGGTGAACGAACGCACAGCAGAGCAGTTTCAAGGAAACGTTTCTCCTGAGTTTTAGACGAAGTTTCCTGCGGTTTAGGACGTATGCCGGAATTGGGCTGGAAATACCCGTTTTGGGATTCTGCACAGAAAGGGTTTGCAAACCGCTGAATCCACACGTGAGTTTTACTCTGTCAGTTGAATGCACACATTGACAACCATTCAGTTAGATAGCTCCGTTTTGGTTTTAGAAGCAGATATTTCGCTGTACAGCCTATGGTCCCATTCCCTCGGGAATATCCCAACGCAGCTCCTAGAAGAAACGTGTTTCTGACTCGCTGAATCTCAACATAGATTCAACTCTCTTAGGTGAACGAACGCCCAGCAGAGCAGTTTCAAGCAAACGTTTCTCCTGAGTTTTAGACGAAGTGTCCGGCGGTTTAGTTCGTATGCCGGCATTGGGCTGGAAATACCGGTATTGGGATTGTGCACAGAAAGGGTTTGCAAACCGCTGAATCCACACGTCAGTTTAACTCTGTCAGTTGAATGCACACATTGACAACCATTCAGTTAGATAGCTCCGTTTTGGTTTTAGAAGCAGATATTTCTCTGTACAGCCTATGGTCCCATTCACTCGGGAATATCCCAACGCAGCTCCTAGAAGAAACGTGTTTCTGCCTCGCTGAATCTCAACATAGATTCAACTCTCTTAGGTGAACGAACGCAATGCAGAGCAGTTTCAAGGAAACGTTTCTCCTGAGTTTAGATGAAGTTTCCGGCGGTTTAGTACGTATGCCGGCATTGGGCTGGAAATACCGGTATTGGGATTCTGCACAGAAAGGGTTTGCAAACCGCTGAATCCACACGTGAGTTTAACTCTGTCAGTTGAATGCACACATTGACAGCCATTCAGTTAGATAGCTCCGTTTTGGTTTTAGAAGCAGATATTTCTCTGTACAGCCTATTGTCCCATTCACTCGGGAATATCCCAACACAGCTCCTAGAAGAAACGTGTTTCTGACTCGCTGAATCTCAACATAGATTCAACTCTCTTAGGTGAACGAACGCACAGCAGAGCAGTTTCAAGGAAACGTTTCTCCTGAGATTTAGACGAAGTTTCCTGAAGTTTAGTACGTATGCCGGCATTGGAATGGAAATACCGGGTTTGGGATTCTGCACAGAAACGGTTTGCAAACCGCTGAATGCACACTTGAGTTTAACTCGGTCAGTTGAATGCACACATTGACAACCATTCAGTTAGATAGCTCCGTTTTGGTTTTAGAAGCAGATATTTCTCTGTACAGCCTATGGTCCCATTCACTCGGGAATATCCCAACGCAGCTCCTAGAAGAAACGTGTTTCTGACTCGCTGAATCTCAACATAGATTCAACTCTCTTAGGTGAACGAAAGCACAGCAGAGAAGTTTCAAGGAAACGTTTCTCCTGAGTTTTAGACGAAGTTTCCTGCGGTTTAGGACGTATGCCGGCATTGGGCTGGAAATACCGGTTTTGGGATTCTGCACAGAAAGGGTTTGCAAACCGCTGAATCCAGACGTGAGTTTAACACTGTCAGCTGAATGCACACATTGACAACCATTTAGTTAGATAGCTCCGTTTTGGTTTTAGAAGCAGATATTCCTCTGTACAGCCTATGGTCCCATTTATTCGAGAATATCCCAACGCAGCTCCTAGAAGAAACGTGTTTCTGACTCGCTGAATCTCAACATAGATTCAACTCTCTTAGGTGAACGAACGCACAGCAGAGCAGTTTCAAGGAAACGTTTCTCCTGAGTTTTAGACGAAGTTTCCGGCGGTTTAGGACGTATGCCGGAATTGGGCTGGAAATACCGGTTTTGAGATTCTGCATAGAAAGGGTTTGCAAACCGCTGAATCCAGACGTGAGTTTTACTCTATGAGTTGAATGCACACATTGACAACCATTCAGGTAGATAGCTCCGTTTTGGTTTTAGAAGCAGATAGTTCTCTGTACAGCCTATGGTCCCATTCACTTGGGAATATCCCAACGCAGCTCCTTGAAGAAACTTGTTTCTGACTCGCTGAATCTCAACATAGATTCTACTCTCTTAGGTGAATGAACGCACAGCAGAGCAGTTTCAAGGAAACGTTTCTCCTGAGTTTTAGACCAAGTTTCCGGCGGTTTAGTACGTATGCCGGCATTGGGCTGGAAATACCGGTATTGGGATTCTGCACAGAAAGTGTTTGCAAACCGCTGAATCCACACGTGAGTTTAACTCTGTCAGTTGAATGCACACATTGACAACCATTCTGTTAGACAGCTCCGTTTTGGTTTTAGAAGCAGATATTTCGCTGTACAGCCTATGGTCCCATTCACTCGGGAATATCCCAACACAGCTCCTAGAAGAAACGTGTTTCTGACTCGCTGAATCTCAACATAGATTCAAGTCTCTTAGGTGAACGAACGCACAGCAGAGCAGTTTCAAGGAAACGTTTCTCCTGAGTTTTAGACGAAGTTTCCTGCGGTTTAGGACGTATGCCGGAATTGGGCTGGAAATACCCGTTTTGGGATTCTGCACAGAAAGGGTTTGCAAACCGCTGAATCCACACGTGAGTTTTACTCTGTCAGTTGAAGGCACACATTGACAACCATTCAGTTAGATAGCTCCGTTTTGGTTTTAGAAGCAGATATTTCGCTGTACAGCCTATAGTCCCATTCCCTCGGGAATATCCCAACGCAGCTCCTAGAAGAAACGTGTTTCTGACTCGCTGAATCTCAACATAGATTCAACTCTCTTAGGTGAACGAACGCCCAGCAGAGCAGTTTCAAGCAAACGTTTCTCCTGAGTTTTTGACGAAGTGTCCGGCGGTTTAGTTCGTATGCCGGCATTGGGCTGGAAATACCGGTATTGGGATTGTGCACAGAAAGGGTTTGCAAACCGCTGAATCCACACGTCAGTTTAACTCTGTCAGTTGAATGCACACATTGACAACCATTCAGTTAGATAGCTCCGTTTTGGTTTTAGAAGCAGATATTTCTCTGTACAGCCTGTGATCCCATTCACTCGGGAATATCCCAACACAGCTCCTAGAAGAAACGTGTTTCTGACTCGCTGAATCTCAACATAGATTCAACTCTCTTAGGTGAACGAGCGCACAGCAGAGCAATTTCAAGGAAACGTTTCTCCTGAGCTTTAGACGAAGTTTCCTGCGGTTTAGTACGTATGCCGTCATTGGGCTGGAAATACCGGTTTTGTGATTCTGCACAGAAAGGGTTTGCAAACCGCTGAATCCACACGTGAGTTTAACTCTGTCAGTTGAATGCACACATTGACAACCATTCAGTTAGATAGCTCCGTTTTGGTTTTAGAAGCAGATATTTCTCTGTACAGCCTATGGTCCCATTCACTCGGGAATATCCCAACGCAGCTCCTAGAAGAAACGTGTTTCTGCCTCGCTGAATCCTCAACATAGATTCAACTCTCTTAGGTGAACGAACGCAATGCAGAGCAGTTTCAAGGAAACGTTTCTCCTGAGTTTACACGAAGTTTCCGGCGGTTTAGTACGTATGCCGGCATTGGGCTGGAAATACCGGTATTGGGATTCTGCACAGAAAGGGTTTGCAAACCGCTGAATCCAGACGTGAGTTTAACACTGTCAGCTGAATGCACACATTGACAACCATTCAGTTAGATAGCTCCGTTTTGGTTTTAGAAGCAGATATTCCTCTGTACAGCCTATGGTCCCATTTATTCGAGAATATCCCAACGCAACTCCTAGAAGAAACGTGTTTCTGACTCGCTGAATCTCAACATAGATTCAAGTCTCTTAGGTGAACGAACGCACAGCAGAGCAGTTTCAAGGAAACGTTTCTCCTGAGTTTTAGACGAAGTTTCCTGCGGTTTAGGACGTATGCCGGAATTGGGCTGGAAATACCCGTTTTGGGATTCTGCACAGAAAGGGTTTGCAAACCGCTGAATCCACACGTGAGTTTTACTCTGTCAGTTGAATGCACACATTGACAACCATTCAGTTAGATAGCTCCGTTTTGGTTTTAGAAGCAGATATTTCGCTGTACAGCCTATGGTCCCATTCCCTCGGGAATATCCCAACGCAGCTCCTAGAAGAAACGTGTTTCTGACTCGCTGAATCTCAACATAGATTCAACTCTCTTAGGTGAACGAACGCCCAGCAGAGCAGTTTCAAGCAAACGTTTCTCCTGAGTTTTAGACGAAGTGTCCGGCGCTTTAGTTCGTATGCCGGCATTGGGCTGGAAATACCGGTATTGGGATTGTGCACAGAAAGGGTTTGCAAACCGCTGAATCCACACGTCAGTTTAACTCTGTCAGTTGAATGCACACATTGACAACCATTCAGTTAGATAGCTCCGTTTTGGTTTTAGAAGCAGATATTTCTCTGTACAGCCTATGGTCCCATTCACTCGGGAATATCCCAACGCAGCTCCTAGAAGAAACGTGTTTCTGCCTCGCTGAATCTCAACATAGATTCAACTCTCTTAGGTGAACGAACGCAATGCAGAGCAGTTTCAAGGAAACGTTTCTCCTGAGTTTAGATGAAGTTTCCGGCGGTTTAGTACGTATGCCGGCATTGGGCTGGAAATACCGGTATTGGGATTCTGCACAGAAAGGGTTTGCAAACCGCTGAATCCACACGTGAGTTTAACTCTGTCAGTTGAATGCACACATTGACAGCCATTCAGTTAGATAGCTCCGTTTTGGTTTTAGAAGCAGATATTTCTCTGTACAGCCTATTGTCCCATTCACTCGGGAATATCCCAACACAGCTCCTAGAAGAAACGTGTTTCTGACTCGCTGAATCTCAACATAGATTCAACTCTCTTAGGTGAACGAACGCACAGCAGAGCAGTTTCAAGGAAACGTTTCTCCTGAGATTTAGACGAAGTTTCCTGAAGTTTAGTACGTATGCCGGCATTGGAATGGAAATACCGGGTTTGGGATTCTGCACAGAAACGGTTTGCAAACCGCTGAATGCACACTTGAGTTTAACTCGGTCAGTTGAATGCACACATTGACAACCATTCAGTTAGATAGCTCCGTTTTGGTTTTAGAAGCAGATATTTCTCTGTACAGCCTATGGTCCCATTCACTCGGGAATATCCCAACGCAGCTCCTAGAAGAAACGTGTTTCTGACTCGCTGAATCTCAACATAGATTCAACTCTCTTAGGTGAACGAAAGCACAGCAGAGAAGTTTCAAGGAAACGTTTCTCCTGAGTTTTAGACGAAGTTTCCTGCGGTTTAGGACGTATGCCGGCATTGGGCTGGAAATACCGGTTTTGGGATTCTGCACAGAAAGGGTTTGCAAACCGCTGAATCCAGACGTGAGTTTAACACTGTCAGCTGAATGCACACATTGACAACCATTTAGTTAGATAGCTCCGTTTTGGTTTTAGAAGCAGATATTCCTCTGTACAGCCTATGGTCCCATTTATTCGAGAATATCCCAACGCAGCTCCTAGAAGAAACGTGTTTCTGACTCGCTGAATCTCAACATAGATTCAACTCTCTTAGGTGAACGAACGCACAGCAGAGCAGTTTCAAGGAAACGTTTCTCCTGAGTTTTAGACGAAGTTTCCGGCGGTTTAGGACGTATGCCGGAATTGGGCTGGAAATACCGGTTTTGAGATTCTGCATAGAAAGGGTTTGCAAACCGCTGAATCCAGACGTGAGTTTTACTCTATGAGTTGAATGCACACATTGACAACCATTCAGGTAGATAGCTCCGTTTTGGTTTTAGAAGCAGATAGTTCTCTGTACAGCCTATGGTCCCATTCACTTGGGAATATCCCAACGCAGCTCCTTGAAGAAACGTGTTTCTGACTCGCTGAATCTCAACATAGATTCTACTCTCTTAGGTGAATGAACGCACAGCAGAGCAGTTTCAAGGAAACGTTTCTCCTGAGTTTTAGACCAAGTTTCCGGCGGTTTAGTACGTATGCCGGCATTGGGCTGGAAATACCGGTATTGGGATTCTGCACAGAAAGTGTTTGCAAACCGCTGAATCCACACGTGAGTTTAACTCTGTCAGTTGAATGCACACATTGACAACCATTCTGTTAGACAGCTCCGTTTTGGTTTTAGAAGCAGATATTTCGCTGTACAGCCTATGGTCCCATTCACTCGGGAATATCCCAACACAGCTCCTAGAAGAAACGTGTTTCTGACTCGCTGAATCTCAACATAGATTCAAGTCTCTTAGGTGAACGAACGCACAGCAGAGCAGTTTCAAGGAAACGTTTCTCCTGAGTTTTAGACGAAGTTTCCTGCGGTTTAGGACGTATGCCGGAATTGGGCTGGAAATACCCGTTTTGGGATTCTGCACAGAAAGGGTTTGCAAACCGCTGAATCCACACGTGAGTTTTACTCTGTCAGTTGAAGGCACACATTGACAACCATTCAGTTAGATAGCTCCGTTTTGGTTTTAGAAGCAGATATTTCGCTGTACAGCCTATAGTCCCATTCCCTCGGGAATATCCCAACGCAGATCCTAGAAGAAACGTGTTTCTGACTCGCTGAATCTCAACATAGATTCAACTCTCTTAGGTGAACGAACGCCCAGCAGAGCAGTTTCAAGCAAACGTTTCTCCTGAGTTTTAGACGAAGTGTCCGGCGGTTTAGTTCGTATGCCGGCATTGGGCTGGAAATACCGGTATTGGGATTGTGCACAGAAAGGGTTTGCAAACCGCTGAATCCACACGTCAGTTTAACTCTGTCAGTTGAATGCACACATTGACAACCATTCAGTTAGATAGCTCCGTTTTGGTTTTAGAAGCAGATATTTCTCTGTACAGCCTGTGATCCCATTCACTCGGGAATATCCCAACACAGCTCCTAGAAGAAACGTGTTTCTGACTCGCTGAATCTCAACATAGATTCAACTCTCTTAGGTGAACGAGCGCACAGCAGAGCAATTTCAAGGAAACGTTTCTCCTGAGCTTTAGACGAAGTTTCCTGCGGTTTAGTACGTATGCCGTCATTGGGCTGGAAATACCGGTTTTGTGATTCTGCACAGAAAGGGTTTGCAAACCGCTGAATCCACACGTGAGTTTAACTCTGTCAGTTGAATGCACACATTGACAACCATTCAGTTAGATAGCTCCGTTTTGGTTTTAGAAGCAGATATTTCTCTGTACAGCCTATGGTCCCATTCACTCGGGAATATCCCAACGCAGCTCCTAGAAGAAACGTGTTTCTGCCTCGCTGAATCCTCAACATAGATTCAACTCTCTTAGGTGAACGAACGCAATGCAGAGCAGTTTCAAGGAAACGTTTCTCCTGAGTTTACACGAAGTTTCCGGCGGATTAGTACGTATGCCGGCATTGGGCTGGAAATACCGGTATTGGGATTCTGCACAGAAAGGGTTTGCAAACCGCTGAATCCAGACGTGAGTTTAACACTGTCAGCTGAATGCACACATTGACAACCATTCAGTTAGATAGCTCCGTTTTGGTTTTAGAAGCAGATATTCCTCTGTACAGCCTATGGTCCCATTTATTCGAGAATATCCCAACGCAACTCCTAGAAGAAACGTGTTTCTGACTCGCTGAATCTCAACATAGATTCAACTCTCTTAGGTGAACGAACGCACAGCAGAGCAGTTTCAAGGAAACGTTTCTCCTGAGTTTTAGACGAAGTTTCCGGCGGTTTAGTACGTACGCCGGCATTGGGCTGGAAATACCGGTATTGGGATTCTGCACAGAAAGGGTTTGCAAACCGCTGAATCCACACGTCAGTTTAACTCTCTCAGTTGAATGCACACATTGACAACCATTCAGTTAGATAGCTCCGTTTTGGTTTTAGAAGCAGATATTTCTCTGTACAGCCTATGGTCCCATTCACTCGGGAAATCCCAACACAGCTCCTAGAAGAAACGTGTTTCTGACTCGCTGAATCTCAACATAGATTCAACTCTCTTAGGTGAACGAATGCACAGCAGAGCAGTTTCAAGGAAACCTTTCTCCTGAGTTTTAGACGAAGTTTCCTGCGGTTTAGGGCGTATGCCGGAATTGGGCTGGAAATACCGGTTTTGAGATTCTGCATAGAAAGGGTTTGCAAACCGCTGAATCCACACGTGAGTTTTACTCTATG
Organism: Aotus nancymaae; assembly: GCF_030222135.1. Classification (NCBI taxonomy): domain Eukaryota; kingdom Metazoa; phylum Chordata; class Mammalia; order Primates; family Aotidae; genus Aotus; species Aotus nancymaae. Next base: position 2,316,826 of record NW_026988565.1, read on the forward strand.
AGTTGAATGCACACATTGACAACCATTCAGTTAGATAGCTCCGTTTTGGTTTTAGAAGCAGATAGTTCTCTGTACAGTCTATGGTCCCATTCACTTGGTAATATCCCAACGCAGCTCCTTGAAGAAACGTGTTTCTGACTCGCTGAATCTCAACATAGATTCTACTCTCTTTGGTGAATGAACGCACAGCAGAGCAGTTTCAAGGAAACGTTTCTCCTGAGTTTTAGACCAAGTTTCCGGCGGTTTAGTACGTATGCCGGCATTGGGCTGGAAATACCGGTATTGGGATTCTGCACAGAAAGTGTTTGCAAACCGCTGAATCCACACGTGAGTTTAACTCTGTCAGTTGAATGCACACATTGACAACCATTCTGTTAGACAGCTCCGTTTTGGTTTTAGAAGCAGATATTTCGCTGTACAGCCTATGGTCCCATTCACTCGGGAATATCCCAACACAGCTCCTAGAAGAAACGTGTTTCTGACTCGCTGAATCTCAACATAGATTCAAGTCTCTTAGGTGAACGAACGCACAGCAGAGCAGTTTCAAGGAAACGTTTCTCCTGAGTTTTAGACGAAGTTTCCTGCGGTTTAGGACGTATGCCGGAATTGGGCTGGAAATACCCGTTTTGGGATTCTGCACAGAAAGGGTTTGCAAACCGCTGAATCCACACGTGAGTTTTACTCTGTCAGTTGAAGGCACACATTGACAACCATTCAGTTAGATAGCTCCGTTTTGGTTTTAGAAGCAGATATTTCGCTGTACAGCCTATAGTCCCATTCCATCGGGAATATCCCAACGCAGCTCCTAGAAGAAACGTGTTTCTGACTCGCTGAATCTCAACATAGATTCAACTCTCTTAGGTGAACGAACGCCCAGCAGAGCAGTTTCAAGCAAACGTTTCTCCTGAGTTTTAGACGAAGTGTCCGGCGGTTTAGTTCGTATGCCGGCATTGGGCTGGAAATACCGGTATTGGGATTGTGCACAGAAAGGGTTTGCAAACCGCTGAATCCACACGTCAGTTTAACTCTGTCAGTTGAATGCACACATTGACAACCATTCAGTTAGATAGCTCCGTTTTGGTTTTAGAAGCAGATATTTCTCTGTACAGCCTGTGATCCCATTCACTCGGGAATATCCCAACACAGCTCCTAGAAGAAACGTGTTTCTGACTCGCTGAATCTCAACATAGATTCAACTCTCTTAGGTGAACGAGCGCACAGCAGACCAATTTCAAGGAAACGTTTCTCCTGAGCTTTAGACGAAGTTTCCTGCGGTTTAGTACGTATGCCGTCATTGGGCTGGAAATACCGGTTTTGTGATTCTGCACAGAAAGGGTTTGCAAACCGCTGAATCCACACGTGAGTTTAACTCTGTCAGTTGAATGCACACATTGACAACCATTCAGTTAGATAGCTCCGTTTTGGTTTTAGAAGCAGATATTTCTCTGTACAGCCTATGGTCCCATTCACTCGGGAATATCCCAACGCAGCTCCTAGAAGAAACGTGTTTCTGCCTCGCTGAATCTCAACATAGATTCAACTCTCTTAGGTGAATGAACGCAATGCAGAGCAGTTTCAAGGAAACGTTTCTCCTGAGTTTACACGAAGTTTCCGGCGGTTTAGTACGTATGCCGGCATTCGGCTGGAAATACCGGTATTGGGATTCTGCACAGAAAGGGTTTGCAAACCGCTGAATCCACACGTGAGTTTAACTCTGTCAGTGGAAAGCACACATTGACAGCCATTCAGTTAGATAGCTCCGTTTTGGTTTTAGAAGCAGATATTTCTCTGTACAGCCTATTGTCCCATTCACTCGGGAATATCCCAACACAGCTCCTAGAAGAAACGTGTTTCTGACTCGCTGAATCTCAACATAGATTCAACTCTCTTAGGTCAACGAACGCACAGCAGAGCAGTTTCAAGGAAACGTTTCTCCTGAGTTTTAGACGAAGTTTCCTGAGGTTTAGTACATATGCCGGCATTGGGATGGAAATACCGGTATTGGGATTCTGCACAGAAAGGGTTTGCAAACCGCTGAATCCACACGTGAGTTTAATTCTGTCACTTGAATGCACACATTGACAACCATTTTGTTAGACAGCTCCGTTTTGGTTTTAGAAGCAGATATTTCGCTGTAAAGCTTATGGTCCCATTCACTCGGGAATATCCCAACGCAGCTCCTAGAAGAAACGTGTTTCTGACTCGCTGAATCTCAACATAGATTCAACTCTCTTAGGTGAACGAACGCACAGCAGAGCAGTTTCAAGGAAACGATTCTCCTGAGTTTTAGACCAAGTTTACTGCTGTTTAGTTTGTATGCCGGCATTGGGATGGAAATACAGGTTTTGGGATTCTGAACAGAAACGGCTTGCAAACCGCTGAATGCACACGTGAGTTTAACTCTGTCAGTTGAATGCGCACATTGACAAGCATTCAGTTAGATAGCTCCGTTTTGGTTTTAGAAGCAAATATTTCTCTGTACAGCCTGTGGTCCCATTCACTCGGGAATATCCCAACGCAGCTCCTAGAAGAAACGTGTTTCTGACTCGCTGAATCTCAACATAGATTCAATTCTCTTAGGTGAACGAATGCACAGCAGAGCAGTTTCAAGGAAACCTTTCTCCTGAATTTTAGACGAATTTTCCTGCGGTTTAGGACGTATGCCGGAATTGGGCTGGAAATACCGGTTTTGGGATTCTGCACAGAAAGGGTTTGCAAACCGCTGAATCCACACGTGAGTTTTACTCTGTCAGTTGAATGCACACATTGACAACCATTCAGTTAGATAGCTCCGTTTTGGTTTTAGAAGCAGATATTTCGCTGTACAGCCTATGGTCCCATTCCCTCGGGAATATCCCAACGCACCTCCTAGAAGAAACGTGTTTCTGACTCGCTGAATCTCAACATAGATTCAACTCTCTTAGGTGAACGAACGAACAGCAGAGCAGTTTCAAGCAAACGTTTCTCCTGAGTTTTAGGCGAAGTTTCCGGCGGTTTAGTTCGTATGCCGGCATTGGGCTGGAAATACCGTTATTGGGATTGTGCACAGAAAGGGTTTGCAAACCGCTGAATCCACACGTCAGTTTAACTCTGTCAGTTGAATGCACACATTGACAACCATTCAGTTAGATAGCTCCGTTTTGGTTTTAGAAGCAGATATTTCTCTGTACAGCCTGTGATCCCATTCACTCGGGAATATCCCAACACACCTCCTAGAAGAAACGTGTTTCTGACTCGCTGAATCTCAACATAGATTCAACTCTCTTAGGTGAACGAGCGCACAGCAGAGCAATTTCAAGGAAACGTTTCTCCTGAGCTTTAGACGAAGTTTCCTGCGGTTTAGTACGTATGCCGTCATTGGGCTGGAAATACCGGTTTTGTGATTCTGCACAGAAAGGGTTTGCAAACCGCTGAATCCACACGTGAGTTTAACTCTGTCAGTTGAATGCACACATTGACAACCATTCAGTTAGATAGCTCCGTTTTGGTTTTAGAAGCAGATATTTCTCTGTACAGCCTATGGTCCCATTCACTCGGGAATAACCCAACGCAGCTCCTAGGAAAAACGTGTTTCTGCCTCGATGAATCCTCAACATAGATTCAACTCTCTTAGGTGAACGAACGCAATGCAGAGCAGTTTCAAGGAAACGTTTCTCCTGATTTTAGATGAAGTTTCCGGCGGTTTAGTACGTATGCCGGCATTGGGCTGGAAATACCGGTATTGGGATTCTGCACAGAAAGGGTTTCCAAACCGCTGAATCCACACGTGAGTTTAACTCTGTCAGTTGAATGCACACATTGACAACCATTCAGTTAGATAGCTCCATTTTGGTTTTAGAAGCAGATATTTCTCTGTACAGCCTATGGTCCCATTCACTCGGGAATATCACAACACACTTCCTAGAAGAATCTTGTTTCTGACTCTCTGAATCTCAACATAGATTCAACTCTCTTAGGTGAACGAACGCACAGCAGAGCAGTTTCAAGGAAACGTTTCTCCTGAGATTTAGACGAAGTTTCCTGAAGTTTAGTACGTATGCCGGCATTGGAATGGAAATACCGGGTTTGGGATTCTGCACAGAAACGGTTTGCAAACCGCTGAATGCACACTTGAGTTTAACTCTGTCAGTTGAATGCACACATTGACAACCATTCAGTTAGATAGCTCCGTTTTGGTTTTAGAAGCAGATATTTCTCTGTACAGCCTATGGTCCCATTCACTCGGGAATATCCCAACGCAGCTCCTAGAAGAAGCGTGTTTCTGACTCGCTGAATCTCAACATAGATTCAACTCTCTTAGGTGAACGAAAGCACAGCAGAGAAGTTTCAAGGAAACGTTTCTCCTGAGTTTTAGACGAAGTTTCCTGCGGTTTAGGACGTATGCCGGCATTGGGCTGGAAATACCGGTTTTGGGATTCTGCACAGAAAGGGTTTGCAAACCGCTGAATCCAGACGTGAGTTTAACACTGTCAGCTGAATGCACACATTGACAACCATTCAGTTAGATAGCTCCGTTTTGGTTTTAGAAGCAGATTTTTCTCTGTACAGCCTATGGTCCCATTCATTCGAGAATATCCCAACGCAGCTCCTAGAAGAAACGTGTTTCTGTCTCGCTGAATCTCAACATAGATTCAACTCTCTTAGGTGAACGAACGCACAGCAGAGCAGTTTCAAGGAAACGTTTCTCCTGAGTTTTAGACGAAGTTTCCGGCGGTTTAGTACGTATGCCGGCATTGGGCTGGAAATACCGGTATTGGGATTCTGCACAGAAAGGGTTTGCAAACCGCTGAATCCACACGTCAGTTTAACTCTCTCAGTTGAATGCACACATTGACAACCATTCAGTTAGATAGCTCCGTTTTGGTTTTAGAAGCAGATATTTCTCTGTACAGCCTATGGTCCCATTCACTCGGGAAATCCCAACACAGCTCCTAGAAGAAACGTGTTTCTGACTCGCTGAATCTCAACATAGATTCAACTCTCTTAGGTGAACGAATGCACAGCAGAGCAGTTTCAAGGAAACCTTTCTCCTGAGTTTTAGACGAAGTTTCCTGCGGTTTAGGACGTATGCCGGAATTGGGCTGGAAATACCGGTTTTGAGATTCTGCACAGAAAGGGTTTGCAAACCGCTGAATCCACACGTGAGTTTTACTCTATGAGTTGAATGCACACATTGACAACCATTCAGTTAGATAGCTCCGTTTTGGTTTTAGAAGCAGATAGTTCTCTGTACAGCCTATGGTCCCATTCACTTGGGATTATCCCAACGCAGCTCCTTGAAGAAACGTGTTTCTGACTCGTTGAATCTCAACATAGATTCTACTCTCTTAGGTGAATGAACGCACAGCAGAGCAGTTTCAAGGAAACGTTTCTCCTGAGTTTTAGACAAAGTTTCCGGCGGTTTAGTACGTATGCCGGCATTGGGCTGGAAATACCGGTATTGGGATTCTGCACAGAAAGTGTTTGCAAACCGCTGAATCCACACGTGAGTTTAACTCTGTCAGTTGAATGCACACATTGACAACCATTCTGTTAGACAGCTCCGTTTTGGTTTTAGAAGCAGATATTTCGCTGTACAGCCTATGGTCCCATTCACTCGGAAATATCCCAACACAGCTCCTAGAAGAAACGTGTTTCTGACTCGCTGAATCTCAACATAGATTCAAGTCTCTTAGGTGAACGAACGCACAGCAGAGCAGTTTCAAGGAAACGTTTCTCCTGAGCTTTAGACGAAGTTTCCTGCGGTTTAGTACGTATGCCGGTATTGGGCTGGAAATACCGGTTTTGGGACTCTGCAAAGAAAGGGTTTGCCAACCGCTGAATCCACACGTGAGTTTACCTCTGTCAGTTGAATGCACACATTGACAACCATTCAGTTACATAGCTCCGTTTTGGTTTTAGAAGCAGATATTTCTCTTTACAGCCTATGGTCCCATTCACTCCGGAATATCCCAACACAGCCCTAGAAGAAACGTGTTTCTGTCTCGCTGAATCTCAACATAGATTCAACTCTCTTAGCTGAACGAACGCACAGCAGAGCAGTTTCAAGGAAACGTTTCTCCTGAGTTTTAGACGAAGTTTCCGGCGGTTTAGTACGTATGCCGGCATTGGGCTGGAAATACCGGTATTGGGATTGTGCACAGAAAGGGTTTGCAAACCGCTGAATCCACACGTCAGTTTAACTCTGTCAGTTGAATGCACACATTGACAACCATTCAGTTATATAGATCCGTTTTGGTTTTAGAAGCAGATATTTCTCTGAACAGCCTATGGTCCCATTCACTCGGGAATATCCGAACGCAGCTCCTAGAAGAAACGTGTTTCTGACTCGCTGAATCTCAACATAGATTCAAGTCTCTTAGGTTAACGAACGCACAGCAGAGCAGTTTCAAGGAAACGTTTCTCCTGAGATTTACCCGAAGTTTCCTGAAGTTTAGAACGTATGCCGGCATTGGGATGGAAATACCGGGTTTGGGATTCTGCACAGAAACGGTTTGCAAACCACTGAATGCACACGTGAGTTTAACTCTGTCAGTTGAATGCACCCATTGACAACCATTCAGTTAGATAGCTCCGTTTTGGTTTTAGAAGCAGATATTTCTCTGTACAGCCTATGGTCCCATTCACTCGGGAATATCCCAACGCAGCTCCTAGAGGAAACGTGTTTCTAACTCGCTGAATCTCAACATAGATTCAACTCTCTTAGGTGAACGAATGCACAGCAGAGCAGTTTCAAGGAAACCTTTCTCCTGAGTTTTAGACGAAGTTTACTGCGGTTTTGTACGTATGCAAGCATTGGGCTGGAAATACCGGTTTTGGGATTCTGCACAGAAAGTGTTTGCAAAACGCTGAATCCACACGTGAGTTTAACTCTGTCAGTTGAATGCACACATTGACAACCATTCTGTTAGACAGCTCCGTTTTGGTTTTAGAAGCAGATATTTCGCTGTACAGCCTATGGTCCCATTCACTCGGGAATATCCCAACGCAGCTCCTAGAAGAAACGTGTTTCTGACTCGCTGAATCTCAATATAGATTCAACTCTCTTAGGTGAACGAACGCACAGCAGAACAGTTTCAAGGAAACGATTCTCCTGAGTTTTAGACCAAGTTTTCTGCTGTTTAGTACGTATGCCGGCATTGGGCTGGAAATACCGGTTTTAGGATTCTGCACAGAAAGGGTTTGCAATCCGCTGAATCCACACGTGAGTTAAACACTGTCAGTTGAATGCACACATTGACAACCATTCAGTTAGATAGCTCCGTTTTGGTTTTAGAAGGAGATATTTCTCTGTACATCCTATGGTCCCATTCACTCGGGAATATCCCAACGCAGCTCCTGGAAGAAACGTGTTTCTGACTCGCTGAATCTCAACATAGATTCAACTCTCTTAGGTGAACGAACGCACAGCAGAGCAGTTTCAAGGAAACGTTTCTCCTGAGTTTTAGACCAAGTTTCCTGAGGTTTAGTACGTATGCCGGCATTGGGCTGGAAATACCGGTTTTGGGATTCTGCAAAGAAAGGGTTTGCCAACCGCTGAATCCACAGGTGAGTTTAACTCTGTCAGTTGAATGCACACATTGACAGCCATTCAGTTAGATAGCTCCGTTTTGGTTTTAGAAGCAGATATTTCTCTGTACAGCCTATGGTCCCATTCACTCGGGAATATCCCAACGCAGCTCCTAGAAGAAACGTGTTTCTGACTCGCTGAATCTCAACATAGATTCAACTCTCTTAGGTGAACGAACGCACAGCAGAGCAGTTTCAAGGAAACATTTCTCCTGAGTTTTAGACGAAGTTTCCTGCGGTTTAGGACGTATGCCGCAATTGGGCTGGAAATACCGGTTTTGGGATTCTGGACAGAAAGTGTTTGCAAACCGCTGAATCCACAAGTGAGCTTTACTCTGTCAGTTGAATGCACACATTGACAACCATTCAGTTAGATAGCTCCGTTTAAGTTTTAGAAGCAGATATTTCTCTGTACAGCCTATGGTCCCATTCACTCGGGAATATCCCAACGCAGCTCCTAGAAGAAACGTGTTTCTGACTCAAGGAGTCTCAACATAGATTCAACTCTCTTAGGTGAACGAACTCACAGCAGAGCAGTTTCAAGGAAACGTTTCTCCTGAGTTTTAGACGAAGTTTACTGCTGTTTAGTACGTATGCCGGCATTGGGCTGGAAATACCGGTTTTGGGATTCTGCAGAGAAAGGGTTTGCCAACCGCTGAATCCACACGTGAGTTTAACTCTGTCAGTTGAATGCACACGTTGACAGCCATTCAGTTAGATAGCTCCGTTTTGGTTTTAGAAGCAGATATTTCTCTGTACAGCCTATGGTCCCATTCACTCGGGAATATCCCAACGCAGCTCCTAGAAGAAACGTGTTTCTGACTCGCTGAATCTCAACATAGATTCAACTCTCTTAGGTTAACGAACGCACAGCAGAGTAGTTTCAAGGAAACGTTTCTCCTGAATTTTAGATGAAGTTTCCTGCGGTTTAGTACGTATGCCGGCATTGGGCTGGAAATACCGGTTTTGGGATTCTGCAAAGAAAGGGTTTGCCAACCGCTGAATCCACACGTGAGTTTAACTCTGTCAGTTGAATGCACACATTGACAGCCATTCAGTTAGATAGCTCCGTTTTGGTTTTAGAAGCAGATAGTTCTCTGTACATCCTATGGTCCCATTCACCCGGGAATATCCCAACGCAGCTCCTAGAAGAAACGTGTTTCTGACTCGCTGAATCTCAACATAGATTCAACTCTCTTAGGTGAACGAATGCACAGCAGAGCAGTTTCAAGGAAACCTTTCTCCTGACTTTTAGACGACGTTTCCTGCGGTTTAGGACGTATGCCGGAATTGGGCTGGAAATACCGGTTTTGGGATTCTGGACAGAAAGTGTTTGCAAACCGCTGAATCCACACGTGAGTTTTACTCTGTCAGTTGAATGCACACATTGACAACCATTCAGTTAGATACCTCCGTTTTGGTTTTAGAAGCAGGTAGTTCTCTGTACAGCCTATGGTCCCTTTCACTCGGGAATATCCCAACGCAGCTCCTAGAAGAAACGTGTTTCTGACTCGCTGAATCTCAACATAGATTCAACTCTCTTAGGTGAATGAACGCACAGCAGAGCAGTTTCAAGGAACCGTTTCTCCTGAGTTTTAGACGAAGTTTCCGGCGGTTTAGTACGTACGCCGGCATTGGGCTGGAAATACCGGTATTGGGATTCTACACAGAAAGGGTTTGCAAACCGCTGAATCCACACGTCAGTTTAACGCTGTCAGTTGAATGCACACATTGACAACCATTCAGTTAGATAGCTCCGCTTTGGTTTTAGAAGCAGATATTTCTCTGTACAGCCTATGGTCCCATTCACTCGGGAATATCCCAACGCAGCTCCTAGAATAAACGTGTTTCTGACTCGCTGAATCTCAACATCGATTCAACTCTCTTAGGTGAACGAACGCACAGCAGAGCAGTTTCAAGGAAACGTTTCTCCTGAGTTTTAGACGAAGTTTCCTGCGGTTTATTACGTATGCCGGCATTGGGCTGGAAATACCGGTTTTGGGATTCTGCAAAGAAAGGGTTTGCCAACCGCTGAATCCACACGTGAGTTTAACTCTGTCAGTTGAATGCACACATTGACAGCCATTCAGTTAGATAGCTCCGTTTTGGTTTTAGAAGCAGATATTTCTCTGTATAGCCTATGATCCCATTCACTCGGGAATATCCCAACACAGCTCCTAGAAGAATCGTGATTGTGATTCGCTGAATCTCAACATAGATTCAAGTCTCTTAGGTTAACGAACGCACAGCAGAGCAGTTTCAAGGAAACGTTTCTCCTGAGATTTACCCGAAGTTTCCTGAAGTTTAGTAAGTATGCCGGCATTGGGATGGAAATACCGGGTTTGGGATTCTGCTCAGAAACGGTTTGCAAACCGCTGAATGCACACGTGAGTTTAACTTTGTCAGTTGAATGCACCCATTAACAACCATTCAGTTAGATAGCTCCGTTTTGGTTTTAGAAGCACGTATTTCTCTGTACAGCCTATGGTCCCATTCACTCGGGAATACCCCAACGCAGCTCCTAGAAGAAACGTGTTTCTGACAAGCTGAATCTCAACATAGATTCAACTCTCTTAGGTGAACGAAAGCACAGCAGAGCAGTTTCAAGGAAACGTTTCTGCTGAGTTTTAGACGAAGTTTACTGTGGTTTAGTACGTATGCCGGCAGTGGACTGGAAATACCGGTTTTGGGATTCTGCACAGAAAGGGTTTGCAAACCGCTGAATCCACACGTGAGTTAAACACTGTCAGTTGAATGCACACATTGACAACCATTCAGTTAGATAGCTCCGTTTTGGTTATAGAAGGAGATATTTCTCTGTACAGCCTATGGTCCCATTCACTGGGGAATATCCCAACACAGCTCCTAGAAGAATCGTGATTCTGATTCGCTGAATCTCAACATAGATTCAAGTCTCTTAGGTTAACGAACGCACAGCAGAGCAGTTTCAAGGAAACGTTTCTCCTGAGATTTACCCGAAGTTTCCTGAAGTTTAGAACGTATGCCGGCATTGGGATGGAAATACCGGGTTTGGGATTCTGCACAGAAACGGTTTGCAAACCACTGAATGCACACGTGAGTTTAACTCTGTCAGTTGAATGCACCCATTGACAACCATTCAGTTAGATAGCTCCGTTTTGGTTTTAGAAGCAGATATTTCTCTGTACAGCCTATGGTCCCATTCACTCGGGAATATCCCAACGCAGCTCCTAGAAGAAACGTGTTTCTGACTCGCTGAATCTCAATATAGATTCAACTCTCTTAGGTGAACGAACGCACAGCAGAACAGTTTCAAGGAAACGATTCTCCTGAGTTTTAGACCAAGTTTTCTGCTGTTTAGTACGTATGCCGGCATTGGGCTGGAAATACCGGTTTTAGGATTCTGCACAGAAAGGGTTTGCAATCCGCTGAATCCACACGTGAGTTAAACACTGTCAGTTGAATGCACACATTGACAACCATTCAGTTAGATAGCTCCGTTTTGGTTTTAGAAGGAGATATTTCTCTGTACATCCTATGGTCCCATTCACTCGGGAATATCCCAACGCAGCTCCTGGAAGAAACGTGTTTCTGACTCGCTGAATCTCAACATAGATTCAACTCTCTTAGGTGAACGAACGCACAGCAGAGCAGTTTCAAGGAAACGTTTCTCCTGAGTTTTAGACCAAGTTTCCTGAGGTTTAGTACGTATGCCGGCATTGGGCTGGAAATACCGGTTTTGGGATTCTGCAAAGAAAGGGTTTGCCAACCGCTGAATCCACAGGTGAGTTTAACTCTGTCAGTTGAATGCACACATTGACAGCCATTCAGTTAGATAGCTCCGTTTTGGTTTTAGAAGCAGATATTTCTCTGTACAGCCTATGGTCCCATTCACTCGGGAATATCCCAACGCAGCTCCTAGAAGAAACGTGTTTCTGACTCGCTGAATCTCAACATAGATTCAACTCTCTTAGGTGAACGAACGCACAGCAGAGCAGTTTCAAGGAAACATTTCTCCTGAGTTTTAGACGAAGTTTCCTGCGGTTTAGGACGTATGCCGCAATTGGGCTGGAAATACCGGTTTTGGGATTCTGGACAGAAAGTGTTTGCAAACCGCTGAATCCACAAGTGAGCTTTACTCTGTCAGTTGAATGCACACATTGACAACCATTCAGTTAGATAGCTCCGTTTAAGTTTTAGAAGCAGATATTTCTCTGTACAGCCTATGGTCCCTTTCACTCGGGAATATCCCAACGCAGCTCCTAGAAGAAACGTGTTTCTGACTCAAGGAGTCTCAACATAGATTCAACTCTCTTAGGTGAACGAACTCACAGCAGAGCAGTTTCAAGGAAACGTTTCTCCTGAGTTTTAGACGAAGTTTACTGCTGTTTAGTACGTATGCCGGCATTGGGCTGGAAATACCGGTTTTGGGATTCTGCAGAGAAAGGGTTTGCCAACCGCTGAATCCACACGTGAGTTTAACTCTGTCAGTTGAATGCACACGTTGACAGCCATTCAGTTAGATAGCTCCGTTTTGGTTTTAGAAGCAGATATTTCTCTGTACAGCCTATGGTCCCATTCACTCGGGAATATCCCAACGCAGCTCCTAGAAGAAACGTGTTTCTGACTCGCTGAATCTCAACATAGATTCAACTCTCTTAGGTTAACGAACGCACAGCAGAGTAGTTTCAAGGAAACGTTTCTCCTGAATTTTAGATGAAGTTTCCTGCGGTTTAGTACGTATGCCGGCATTGGGCTGGAAATACCGATTTTGGGATTCTGCAAAGAAAGGGTTTGCCAACCGCTGAATCCACACGTGAGTTTAACTCTGTCAGTTGAATGCACACATTGACAGCCATTCAGTTAGATAGCTCCGTTTTGGTTTTAGAAGCAGATAGTTCTCTGTACATCCTATGGTCCCATTCCCCCGGGAATATCCCAACGCAGCTCCTAGAAGAAACGTGTTTCTGACTCGCTGAATCTCAACATAGATTCAACTCTCTTAGGTGAACGAATGCACAGCAGAGCAGTTTCAAGGAAACCTTTCTCCTGAGTTTTAGACGACGTTTCCTGCGGTTTAGGACGTATGCCGGAATTGGGCTGGAAATACCGGTTTTGGGATTCTGGACAGAAAGTGTTTGCAAACCGCTGAATCCACACGTGAGTTTTACTCTGTCAGTTGAATGCACACATTGACAACCATTCAGTTAAATAGCTCCGTTTTGGTTTTAGAAGCAGGTAGTTCTCTGTACAGCCTATGGTCCCTTTCACTCGGGAATATCCCAACGCAGCTCCTAGAAGAAACGTGTTTCTGACTCGCTGAATCTCAACATAGATTCAACTCTCTTAGGTGAACGAATGCACAGCAGAGCAGTTTCAAGGAACCGTTTCTCCTGAGTTTTAGACGAAGTTTCCGGCGGTTTAGTACGTACGCCGGCATTGGGCTGGAAATACCGGTATTGGGATTCTGCACAGAAAGGGTTTGCAAACCGCTGAATCCACACGTCAGTTTAACGCTGTCAGTTGAATGCACACATTGACAACCATTCAGTTAGATAGCTCCGCTTTGGTTTTAGAAGCAGATATTTCTCTGTACAGCCTATGGTCCCATTCACTCGGGAATATCCCAACGCAGCTCCTAGAATAAACGTGTTTCTGACTCGCTGAATCTCAACATCGATTCAACTCTCTTAGGTGAACGAACGCACAGCAGAGCAGTTTCAAGGAAACGTTTCTCCTGAGTTTTAGACGAAGTTTCCTGCGGTTTATTACGTATGCCGGCATTGGGCTGGAAATACCGGTTTTGGGATTCTGCAAAGAAAGGGTTTGCCAACCGCTGAATCCACACGTGAGTTTAACTCTGTCAGTTGAATGCACACATTGACAGCCATTCAGTTAGATAGCTCCGTTTTGGTTTTAGAAGCAGATATTTCTCTGTATAGCCTATGATCCCATTCACTCGGGAATATCCCAACACAGCTCCTAGAAGAATCGTGATTGTGATTCGCTGAATCTCAACATAGATTCAAGTCTCTTAGGTTAACGAACGCACAGCAGAGCAGTTTCAAGGAAACGTTTCTCCTGAGATTTACCCGAAGTTTCCTGAAGTTTAGTAAGTATGCCGGCATTGGGATGGAAATACCGGGTTTGGGATTCTGCTCAGAAACGGTTTGCAAACCGCTGAATGCACACGTGAGTTTAACTTTGTCAGTTGAATGCACCCATTAACAACCATTCAGTTAGATAGCTCCGTTTTGGTTTTAGAAGCACGTATTTCTCTGTACAGCCTATGGTCCCATTCACTCGGGAATACCCCAACGCAGCTCCTAGAAGAAACGTGTTTCTGACAAGCTGAATCTCAACATAGATTCAACTCTCTTAGGTGAACGAAAGCACAGCAGAGCAGTTTCAAGGAAACGTTTCTCCTGAGTTTTAGACGAAGTTTACTGTGGTTTAGTACGTATGCCGGCAGTGGGCTGGAAATACCGGTTTTGGGATTCTGCACAGAAAGGGTTTGCAAACCGCTGAATCCACACGTGAGTTAAACACTGTCAGTTGAATGCACACATTGACAACCATTCAGTTAGATAGCTCCGTTTTGGTTATAGAAGGAGATATTTCTCTGTACAGCCTATGGTCCCATTCACTGGGGAATATCCCAACACAGCACCTAGAAGAATCGTGATTCTGATTCGCTGAATCTCAACATAGATTCAAGTCTCTTAGGTTAACGAACGCACAGCAGAGCAGTTTCAAGGAAACGTTTCTCCTGAGATTTACCCGAAGTTTCCTGAAGTTTAGAACGTATGCCGGCATTGGGATGGAAATACCGGGTTTGGGATTCTGCACAGAAACGGTTTGCAAACCACTGAATGCACACGTGAGTTTAACTCTGTCAGTTGAATGCACCCATTGACAACCATTCAGTTAGATAGCTCCGTTTTGGTTTTAGAAGCAGATATTTCTCTGTACAGCCTATGGTCCCATTCACTCGGGAATATCCCAACGCAGCTCCTAGAGGAAACGTGTTTCTAACTCGCTGAATCTCAACGTAGATTCAACTCTCTTAGGTGAACGAATGCACAGCAGAGCAGTTTCAAGGAAACCTTTCTCCTGAGTTTTAGACGAAGTTTACTGCGGTTTTGTACGTATGCCAGCATTGGGCTGGAAATACCGGTTTTGGGATTCTGCACAGAAAGTGTTTGCAAACCGCTGAATCCACACGTGAGTTTAACTCTGTCAGTTGAATGCACACATTGACAACCATTCTGTTAGACAGCTCCGTTTTGGTTTTAGAAGCAGATATTTCGCTGTACAGCCTATGGTCCCATTCACTCGGGAATATCCCAACGCAGCTCCTAGAAGAAACGTGTTTCTGACTCGCTGAATCTCAATATAGATTCAACTCTCTTAGGTGAACGAACGCACAGCAGAACAGTTTCAAGGAAACGATTCTCCTGAGTTTTAGACCAAGTTTTCTGCTGTTTAGTACGTATGCCGGCATTGGGCTGGAAATACCGGTTTTAGGATTCTGCACAGAAAGGGTTTGCAATCCGCTGAATCCACACGTGAGTTAAACACTGTCAGTTGAATGCACACATTGACAACCATTCAGTTAGATAGCTCCGTTTTGGTTTTAGAAGGAGATATTTCTCTGTACATCCTATGGTCCCATTCACTCGGGAATATCCCAACGCAGCTCCTGGAAGAAACGTGTTTCTGACTCGCTGAATCTCAACATAGATTCAACTCTCTTAGGTGAACGAACGCACAGCACAGCAGTTTCAAGGAAACGTTTCTCCTGAGTTTTAGACCAAGTTTCCTGAGGTTTAGTACGTATGCCGGCATTGGGCTGGAAATACCGGTTTTGGGATTCTGCAAAGAAAGGGTTTGCCAACCGCTGAATCCACAGGTGAGTTTAACTCTGTCAGTTGAATGCACACATTGACAGCCATTCAGTTAGATAGCTCCGTTTTGGTTTTAGAATCAGATATTTCTCTGTACAGCCTATGGTCCCATTCACTCGGGAATATCCCAACGCAGCTCCTAGAAGAAACGTGTTTCTGACTCGCTGAAACTCAACATAGATTCAACTCTCTTAGGTGAACGAACGCACAGCAGAGCAGTTTCAAGGAAACATTTCTCCTGAGTTTTAGACGAAGTTTCCTGCGGTTTAGGACGTATGCCGGAATTGGGTAGGAAATACCGGTTTTGGGATTCTGGACAGAAAGTGTTTGCAAACCGCTGAATCCACAAGTGAGCTTTACTCTGTCAGTTGAATGCACACATTGACAACCATTCAGTTAGATAGCTCCGTTTAAGTTTTAGAAGCAGATATTTCTCTGTACAGCCTATGGTCCCTTTCACTCGGGAATATCCCAACGCAGCTCCTAGAAGAAACGTGTTTCTGACTCAAGGAGTCTCAACATAGATTCAACTCTCTTAGGTGAACGAACTCACAGCAGAGCAGTTTCAAGGAAACGTTTCTCCTGAGTTTTAGACGAAGTTTACTGCTGTTTAGTACGTATGCCGGCATTGGGCTGGAAATACCGGTTTTGGGATTCTGCAGAGAAAGGGTTTGCCAACCGCTGAATCCACACGTGAGTTTAACTCTGTCAGTTGAATGAACACGTTGACAGCCATTCAGTTAGATAGCTCCGTTTTGGTTTTAGAAGCAGATATTTCTCTGTACAGCCTATGGTCCCATTCACTCGGGAATATCCCAACGCAGCTCCTAGAAGAAACGTGTTTCTGACTCGCTGAATCTCAACATAGATTCAACTCTCTTAGGTTAACGAACGCACAGCAGAGTAGTTTCAAGGAAACGTTTCTCCTGAATTTTAGATGAAGTTTCCTGCGGTTTAGTACGTATGCCGGCATTGGGCTGGAAATACCGGTTTTGGGATTCTGCAAAGAAAGGGTTTGCCAACCGCTGAATCCACACGTGAGTTTAACTCTGTCAGTTGAATGCACACATTGACAGCCATTCAGTTAGATAGCTCCGTTTTGGTTTTAGAAGCAGATACTTCTCTGTACAGCCTATGGTCCCATTCACCCGGGAATATCCCAACGCAGCTCCTAGAAGAAACGTGTTTCTGACTCGCTGAATCTCAACATAGATTCAACTCTCTTAGGTGAACGAATGCACAGCAGAGCAGTTTCAAGGAAACCTTTCTCCTGAGTTTTAGACGACGTTTCCTGCGGTTTAGGACGTATGCCGGAATTGGGCTGGAAATACCGGTTTTGGGATTCTGGACAGAAAGTGTTTGCAAACCGCTGAATCCACACGTGAGTTTTACTCTGTCAGTTGAATGCACACATTGACAACCATTCAGTTAGATAGCTCCGTTTTGGTTTTAGAAGCAGGTAGTTCTCTGTACAGCCTATGGTCCCTTTCACTCGGGAATATCCCAACGCAGCTCCTAGAAGAAACGTGTTTCTGACTCGCTGAATCTCAACATAGATTCAACTCTCTTAGGTGAACGAACGCACAGCAGAGCAGTTTCAAGGAAACGTTTCTCCTGAGTTTTAGACGAAGTTTCCGGCGGTTTAGTACGTACGCCGGCATTGGCCTGGAAATACCGGTATTGGGATTCTGCACAGAAAGGGTTTGCAAACCGCTGAATCCACACGTCAGTTTAACGCTGTCAGTTGAATGCACACATTGACAACCATTCAGTTAGATAGCTCCGCTTTGGTTTTAGAAGCAGATATTTCTCTGTACAGCCTATGGTCCCATTCACTCGGGAATATCCCAACGCAGCTCCTAGAATAAACGTGTTTCTGACTCGCTGAATCTCAACATCGATTCAACTCTCTGAGGTGAACGAACGCACAGCAGAGCAGTTTCAAGGAAACGTTTCTCCTGAGTTTTAGACGAAGTTTCCTGCGGTTTATTACGTATGCCGGCATTGGGCTGGAAATACCGGTTTTGGGATTCTGCAAAGAAAGGGTTTGCCAACCGCTGAATCCACACGTGAGTTTAACTCTGTCAGTTGAATGCACACATTGACAGCCATTCAGTTAGATAGCTCCGTTTTGGTTTTAGAAGCAGATATTTCTCTGTATAGCCTATGATCCCATTCACTCGGGAATATCCCAACACAGCTCCTAGAAGAATCGTGATTGTGATTCGCTGAATCTCAACATAGATTCAAGTCTCTTAGGTTAACGAACGCACAGCAGAGCAGTTTCAAGGAAACGTTTCTCCTGAGATTTACCCGAAGTTACCTGAAGTTTAGTAAGTATGCCGGCATTGGGATGGAAATACCGGGTTTGGGATTCTGCTCAGAAACGGTTTGCAAACCGCTGAATGCACACGTGAGTTTAACTTTGTCAGTTGAATGCACCCATTAACAACCATTCAGTTAGATAGCTCCGTTTTGGTTTTAGAAGCACGTATTTCTCTGTACAGCCTAAGGTCCCATTCACTCGGGAATACCCCAAGGCAGCTCCTAGAAGAAACGTGTTTCTGACAAGCTGAATCTCAACATAGATTCAACTCTCTTAGGTGAACGAATGCACAGCAGAGCAGTTTCAAGGAAACCTTTCTCCTGAGTTTTAGACGAAGTTTACTGTGGTTTAGTACGTATGCCAGCATTGGGCTGGAAATACCGGTTTTGGGATTTTGCACAGAAAGTGTTTGCAAACCGCTGAATCCACACGTGAGTTTAACTCTGTCAGTTGAATGCACACATTGACAACCATTCTGTTAGACAGCTCCGTTTTGGTTTTAGAAGCAGATATTTCGCTGTACAGCCTATGGTCCCATTCACTCGGGAATATCCCAACGCAGCTCCTAGAAGAAACGTGTTTCTGACTCGCTGAATCTCAATATAGATTCATCTCTCTTAGGTGAACGAACGCAGAGCAGAACAGTTTCAGGGAAACGATTCTCCTGAGTTTTAGACCAAGTTTACTGCTGTTTAGTACGTATGCCGGCATTGGGCTGGAAATACCGGTTTTGGGATTCTGCACAGAAAGGGTTTGCAAACCGCTGAATCCACACGTGAGTTAAACACTGTCATTTGAATGCACACATTGACAACCATTCAGTTAGATAGCTCCGTTTTGGTTTTAGAAGGAGATATTTCTCTGTACGTCCTATGGTCCCATTCACTCGGGAATATCCCAACGCAGCTCCTAGAAGAAACGTGTTTCTGACTCGCTGAATCTCAACATAGATTCAACTCTCTTAGGTGAACGAAGGCACAGCAGAGCAGTTTCAAGGAAACGTTTCTCCTGAGTTTTAGACGAAGTTTCCTGCGGTTTAGTACGTATGCCGGCATTGGGCTGGAAATACCGGTTTTGGCATTCTGCAAAGAAAGGGTTTGCCAACCGCTGAATCCACAGGTGAGTTTAACTCTGTCAGTTGAATGCACACATTGACAGCCATTCAGTTAGATAGCTCCGTTTTGGTTTTAGAAGCAGATATTTCTCTGTACAGCCTATGGCCCCATTCACTCGGGAATATCCCAACGCAGCTCCTAGAAGAAACGTGTTTCTGACTCGCTGAATCTCAACATAGATTCAACTCTCTTAGGTGAACGAATGCACAGCAGAGCAGTTTCAAGGAAACCTTTCTCCTGAGTTTTAGACGAAGTTTCCTGCGGTTTAGGACGTATGCCGGAATTGGGTTGGAAATACCGGTTTTGGGATTCTGGACAGAAAGTGTTTGCAAACCGCTGAATCCACACGTCAGTTTAACTCTGTCAGTTGAATGCACACATTGACAACCATTCAGTTAGATAGCTCCGTTTTGGTTTTAGAAGCAGATATTTCAATGTACAGCCTATGGTCCCATTCCCTCGGTAATATCCCAACGCAGCTCCTAGAAGAAACGTGTTTCTGACTCGCTGAATGTCAACATAGATTCAACTCTCTTAGGTGAACGAACGCACAGCAGAGCAGTTTCAAGCAAACGTTTCTCCTGAGTTTTAGACGAAGTTTCCGGCGGTTTAGTTCGTATGCCGGCATTGGGCTGGAAATACCGGTATTGGGATTGTGCACAGAAAGGGTTTGCAAACCGCTGAATCCACACGTCAGTTTAACTCTGTCAGTTGAATGCACACATTGACAACCAGTCAGTTAGTTAGCTCCGTTTTGGTTTTAGAAGCAGATATTTCTCTGTACAGCCTATGGTCCCATTCACTCGGGAATATCCCAACGCAGCTCCTAGAAGATACGTGTTGCTGCCTCGCTGAATCTCAACATAGATTCAACTCTCTTAGGTGAACGAACGCAATGCAGAGCAGTTTCAAGGAAACGATTCTCCTGAGATTTAGACGAAGTTTCCTGAAGTTTAGTACGTATGCCGGCATTGGACTGGAAATACCGGGTTTGGGATTCTGCACAGAAACGGTTTGCAAACCGCTGAATGCACACTTGAGTTTAACTCTTTCAGTTGAATGCACACATTGACAACCATTCAGTTAGATAGATCCGTTTTGGTTTTAGAAGCAGATATTTCTCTGTACAGCCTATGGTCCCATTCACTCGGGAATATCCCAACGCAGCTCCTAGAAGAAACGTGTTTCTGACTCGCTGAATCTCAACATAGATTCAACTCTCTTAGGTGAACGAATGCACAGCAGAGCAGTTTCAAGGAAACCTTTCTCCTGAGTTTTAGACGAAGTTTCCTGCGGTTTAGGACGTATGCCGGAATTGGGCTGGAAATACCGGTTTTGAGATTCTGCACAGAAAGGGTTTGCAAACCGCTGAATCCACACGTGAGTTTTACTCTGTCAGTTGAATGCACACATTGACAACCATTCAGTTAGATAGCTCCGTTTTGGTTTTAGAAGCAGATAGTTCTCTGTACAGCCTAAGGTCCCATTCACTTGGGAATATCCCAACGCAGCTCCTAGAAGAAACGTGTTTCTGACTCGCTGAATCTCAACATAGATTCAACTCTCTTAGGTGAACGAAGGCACAGCAGAGCAGTTTCAAGGAAACGTTTCTCCTGAGTTTTAGACGAAGTTTCCGGCGGTTTAGTATGTATGCCGGCATTGGGCTGGAAATACCGGTTTTGGGATTCTGCAAAGAAAGGGTTTGCCAACCGCTGAATCCACACGTGAGTTTAACTCTGTCAGTTGAATGCACCCATTGACAACCATTCAGTTAGATAGCTCCGTTTTGGTTTTAGAAGCAGATATTTCTCTGTACAGCCTACGGTCCCATTCACTCGGGAATATCCCAACGCAGCTCCTAGAAGAAACGTGTTTCTGACAAGCTGAATCTCAACATAGATTCAACTCTCTTAGGTGAACGAAAGCACAGCAGAGCAGTTTCAAGGAAACGTTTCTCCTGAGTTTTAGACGAAGTTTACTGCAGTTTAGAACGTATGCCAGCATTGGGCTGGAAATACCGGTTTTGGGATTCTGCACAGAAAGTGTTTGCAAACCGCTGAATCCACACGTGAGTTTAACTCTGTCAGTTGAATGCACCCATTGACAGCCATTCAGTTAGATAGCTCCGTTTTGGTTTTAGAAGCAGATATTTCTCTGTACAGCCTATGGTCCCATTCACTCGGGAATATCCCAACGCAGCTCCTAGAAGAAACGTGTTTCTGACTCGCTGAATCTCAACATTGATTCAACACTCTTAGGTGAACGAATGCACAGCAGAGCAGTTTCAAGGAAACCTTTCTCCTGAGTTTTAGACGAAGTTTCCTGCGGTTTAGGACGTATGCCGGAATTGGGCTGGAAACACCGGTTTTGGGATTCTGGACAGAAAGTGTTTGCAAACCGCTGAATCCACAAGTGAGTTTTACTCTGTCAGTTGAATGCACACATTGACAACCATTCAGTTAGATAGCTCCGCTTTGGTTTTAGAAGCAGATATTTCTCTGTAAAGCCTATGGTCCCATTCACTCGGGAATATCCCAACGCAGCTCCTAGAAGAAACGTGTTTCTGACTCAAGGAGTCTCAACATAGATTCAACTCTCTTAGGTGAACGAACTCACAGCAGAGCAGTTTCAAGGAAACGTTTCTCCTGAGTTTTAGACGAAGTTTACTGCTGTTTAGTACGTATGCCGGCATTGGGCTGGAAATACCGGTTTTGGGATTCTGCAGAGAAAGGGTTTGCCAACCGCTGAATCCACACGTGAGTTTAACTCTGTCAGTTGAATGCACAAATTGACTACCATTCATTTAGATAGCTCCGTTTTGGTTTTAGAAGCAGATATTTCTCTGTACAGCCTATGGTCCCATTCACTCGGGGATATCCCAACGCAGCTCCTAGAAGAAACGTGTTTCTGACTCGCTGAATCTCAACATAGATTCAACTCTCTTAGGTAAACGAACGCACAGCAGAGTAGTTTCAAAGAAACGTTTCTCCTGAGTTTTAGATGAAGTTTCCTGCGGTTTAGTACGTATGCCGGCATTGGGCTGGAAATACCGGTTTTGGGATTCTGCAAAGAAAGGGTTTGCCAAGCGCTGAATCCACACGTGAGTTTAACTCTGTCAGTTGAATGCACACATTGACAGCCATTCAGTTAGAAAGCTCCGTTTTGGTTTTAGAAGCAGATATTTCTCTGTACAGCCTATGGTCCCATTCACTCGGGAATATCCCAACGCAGCTCCTAGAAGAAACGTGTTTCTGACTCGCTGACTCTCAACATAGATTCAACTCTCTTAGGTGAACGAACGCACAGCAGAGCAGTTTAAAGGAAACGTTTCTCCTGAGTTTTAGACGAGGTTTCCGGCGGTTTAGTACGTATGCCGGCATTGGGCTGGAAATACCGGTATTGGGATTCTGCACAGAAAGGGTTTGCAAACCGCTGAATCCACACGTGAGTTTAACTCTGTCAGTTGAATGCACACATTGACAACCATTCAGTTAGATAGCTCCGTTTTGGTTTTAGAAGCAGATATTTCTCTGTACAGCCTATGGTCCCATTCACTCGGGAATATCCCAACGCAGCTCCTAGAAGAAACGTGTTTCTGACTCGCTGAATCTCAACATCGATTCAACTCTCTTAGGTGAACGAACGCACAGCAGAGCAGTTTCAAGGAAACGTTTCTCCTGAGTTTTAGACGAAGTTTCCTGAGGTTTAGTACGTATGCCGGCATTGGGCTGGAAATACCGGTTTTGGGATTCTGCAAAGAAAGGGTTTGCCAACCGCTGAATCCACACGTGAGTTTAACTCTGTCAGTTGTATGCACACATTGACAGCCATTCAGTTAGATAGCTCCGTTTTGGTTTTAGAAGCAGATATTTCTCTGTACAGCCTATGGTCCCATTCACTCGGGAATATCCCAACGCAGCTTCTAGAAGAAACGTGTTTCTGACTCGCTGAATCTCAACATAGATTCAACTCTCTTAGGTGAACGAATGCACAGCAGAGCAGTTTCAAGGAAACCTTTCTCCTGAGTTTTAGACGAAGTTTCCTGCGGTTTAGGACGTATGCCGGAATTGGGCTGGAAATACCGGTTTTGGGATTCTGGACAGAAAGTGTTTGCAAACCGCTGAATCCACACGTGAGTTTTACTCTGTCAGTTGAATGCACACATTGACAACCATTCAGTTAGATAGCTCCGTTTTGGTTTTAGAAGCAGATAGTTCTCTGAACAGCCTATGGTCCCATTCACTCGGGAATATCCCAACGCAGCTCCTAGAAGAAACGTGTTTCTGACTCGCTGAATCTCAACATAGATTCAACTCTCTTAGGTGAACGAACGCACAGCAGAGCAGTTTCAAGGAAACGTTTCTCCTGAGTTTTAGACGAAGTTTCCGTCGGTTTAGTACGTATGCCGGCATTGGGCTGGAAATACCGGTTTTGGGATTCTGCACAGAAAGGGTTTGCAAACCGCTGAATCCACACGTGAGTTTAACACTGTCAGTTGAATGCACACATTGACAACCATTCAGTTAGATAGCTCCGTTTTGGTTTTAGAAGCAGATATTTCTCTGTACAGCCTATGGTCCCATTCACTCGGGAATACCCAACGCAGCTCCTAGAAGAAACGTGTTTCTGACTCAAAGAGTCTCAATATAGATTCAACTCTCTTAGGTGAACGAACTCACAGCAGAGCAGTTTCAAGGAAACGTTTCTCCTGAGTTTTAGACGAAGTTTACTGCTGTTTAGTACGTATGCCGGCATTGGGCTGGAAATACCGGTTTTGGGATTCTGCAGAGAAAGGGTTTGCCAACCGCTGAATCCACACGTGAGTTTAACTCTGTCAGTTGAATGCACACATTGAGAGCCATTCAGTTAGATAGCTCCGTTTTGGTTTTAGAAGCAGATATTTCTCTGTACAGCCTATGGTCCCATTCACTCGGGAATATCCCAACGCAGCTCCTAGAAGAAACGTGTTTCTGACTCGCTGAATCTCAACATAGATTCAACTCTCTTAGGTGAACGAACGCACAGCAGAGCAGTTTCAAGGAAACGTTTCTCCTGAGATTTAGACGAAGTTTCCTGAAGTTTAGTACGTATGCCGGCATTGGGATGGAAATACCGGGTTTGGGATTCTGCACAGAAACGGTTTGCAAACCGCTGAATGCACACGTGAGTTTAACTCTGTCAGTTGAATGCACACATTGACAACCATTCAGTTAGATAGCTCAATTTTGGTTTTAGAAGCAGATATTTCTCTGTACAGCCTATTGTCCCATTCACTCGGTAATATCCCAACGCAGCTCCTAGAAGATACGTGTTTCTGACTCGAGGAGTCTCAACATAGATTCAACTCTCTTAGGTGAACGAACGCACAGCAGAGCAGTTTAAAGGAAACGTTTCTCCTGAGTTTTAGACGAGGTTTCCGGCGGTTTAGTACGTATGCCGGCATTGGGCTGGAAATACCGGTATTGGTATTGTGCACAGAAAGGGTTTGCAAACCGCTGAATCCACACGTCAGTTTAACTCTGTCAGTTGAATGCACACATTGACAACCATTCAGTTAGATAGCTCCGTTTTGGTTTTAGAAGCAGATAGTTCTCTGTACAGCCTATGGTCCCATTCACTCGGGAATATTCCAACACAGCTCCTAGAAGAAACGTTTTTCTGACTCGCTGAATCTCAACATAGATTCAACTCTCTTAGGTGAAAGAGTGCACAGCAGAGCAGTTTCAAGGAAACGTTTCTCCTGAGCTTTAGACGAAGTTTCCTGCGGTTTAGTACGTATGCCGGCATTAGGCTGGAAATACCGGTTTTGTGATTCTGCACAGAAAGGGTTTGCAAACCGCTGAATCCACACGTGAGTTTAATTCTGTCAGTTGAATGCACACATTGACAACCATTCGGTTAGATAGCTCCGTTTTGGTTTTAGAAGCAGATATTTCTCTGTACAGCCTATGGTCCCATTCACTCGGGAATATCCCAACGCAGCTCCTAGAAGAAACGTGTTTCTGCCTCGCTGAATCTCAACATAGATTCAACTCTCTTAGGTGAACGAACGCACTGCAGAGCAGTTTCAAGGAAACGTTTCTCCTGAGTTTTAGACGAAGTTTCCTGAGGTTTAGTACGTATGCCGGCATTGGGATGGAAATACCGGTATTGGGATTCTGCACAGAAAGGGTTTGCAAACCGCTGAATCCACACGTGAGTTTAACTCTGTCACTTGAATGCACACATTGACAACCATTTTGGTAGACAGCTCCGTTTTGGTTTTAGAAGCAGATATTTCGCTGTAAAGCTTATGGTTCCATTCACTCGGGAATATCCCAACGCAGCTCCTAGAAGAAACGTGTTTCTGACTCGCTGAATCTCAACATAGATTCAACTCTCTTAGGTGAACGAACGCACAGCAGAGCAGTTTCAAGGAAATGATTCTCCTGAGTTTTAGACCAAGTTTACTGCTGTTTAGTATGTATGCCGGCATTGGGATGGAAATACCGGTTTTGGGATTCTGAACAGAAACGGCTTGCAAACCGCTGAATGCACACGTGAGTTTAATTCTGTCAGTTGAATGCGCACATTGACAAGCATTCAGTTAGATACCTCCGTTTTGGTTTTAGAAGCAGATATTTCTCTGTACAGCCTGTGGTCCCATTCACTCGGGAATATCCCAACGCAGCTCCTAGAAGAAACGTGTTTCTGACTCGCTGAATCTCAACATAGATTCAACTCTCTTAGGTGAACGAATGCACAGCAGAGCAGTTTCAAGGAAACCTTTCTCCTGAGTTTTAGACGAAGTTTCCGGCGGTTTAGGACGTATGCCGGAATTGGGCTGGAAATACCGGTTTTGGGATTCTGCACAGAAAGGGTTTGCAAACCGCTGAATCCACACGTGAGTTTTACTCTGTCAGTTGAATGCACACATTGACAACCATTCAGTTAGATAGCTCCGTTTTGGTTTTAGAAGCAGATATTTCTCTGTACAGCCTATGGTCCCATTCCCTCGGGAATATCCCAACGCAGCTCCTAGAAGAAACGTGTTTCTGACTCGCTGAATCTCAACATAGATTCAACTCTCTTAGGTGAACGAACGCACAGCAGAGCAGTTTCAAGGAAACGTTTCTCCTGAGTTTTAGACGAAGTTTCCGGCGGTTTAGTACGTATGCCGGCATTGGGCTGGAAATACCGGTATGGGGATTCTGCACAGAAAGGTTTTGCAAACCGCTGAATCCACATGTCAGTTTAACTCTGTCAGTTGAATGCACACTTTGACAACCATTCAGTTAGATAGCTCCGTTTTGGTTTTAGAAGCAGATATTTCTCTGAACAGCCTATGGTCCCATTCACTCGGGAATATCCCAACACAGCTCCTAGAAGAATCGTGATTCTGACTCGCTGAATCTCAACATAGATTCAACTCTCTTAGGTGAACGAACGCACAGCAGAGCAGTTTCAAGGAAACGTTTCTCCTGAGATTTAGACGAAGTTTCCTGAAGTTTAGTACGTATGCCGGCATTGGGATGGAAATACCGGGTTTGGGATTCTGCACAGAAACGGTTTGCAAACCGCTGAATGCACACGTGAGTTTAACTCTGTCAGTTGAATGCACACATTGACAACCATTCAGTTAGATAGCTCAATTTTGGTTTTAGAAGCAGATATTTCTCTGTACAGCCTATTGTCCCATTCACTCGGTAATATCCCAACGCAGCTCCTAGAAGATACGTGTTTCTGACTCGAGGAGTCTCAACATAGATTCAACTCTCTTAGGTGAACGAACTCACAGCAGAGCAGTTTCAAGGAAACGTTTCTCCTGAGTTTTAGACGAAGTTTACTGCGGTTTAGGACGTATGCCAGCATTGGGCTGGAAATACCGGTTTTCGGAATCTGCACAGAAAGTGTTTGCAAACCGCTGAATCCACACGTGAGTTTAACTCTGTCAGTTGAATGCCCACATTGACAACCATTCTGTTAGACAGCTCCGTTTTGGTTTTAGAAGCAGATATTTCGCTGTACAGCCTATGGTCCCATTCACTCGGGAATATCCCAACGCAGCTCCTAGAAGAAACGTGTTTGTGACTCGCTGAAACTCAATATGGATTCAACTCTCTTAGGTGAACGAACGCACAGCAGAACAGTTTCAAGGAAACGATTCTCCTGAGTTTTAGACCAAGTTTACTGCTGTTTAGTACGTATGCCGGCATTGGGCTGGAAATCCCGGTTTTGGGATTCTGCAGTGAAAGGGTTTGCCAACCGCTGAATCCACACGTGAGTTTAACTCTGTCAGTTGAATGCACACATTGACAACCATTCAGTTAGATAGCTCCGTTTTGGTTTTAGAAGCAGATATGTCTCTGTACAGCCTATGGTCCCATTCACTCGGGAATATCCCAACGCAGCTCCTAGAAGAAACGGGATTCTGACTCGCTGAATCTCAACATAGATTCAACTCTCTTAGGTTAACGAACGCACAGCAGAGCAGTTTCAAGGAAACGTTTCTCCTGAGTTTTAGACGAAGTTTCCTGCGGTTTAGTACGTATGCCGGCATTGGGCTGGAAATACCGGTTTTGGGATTCTGCAAATAAAGGGTTTGCCAACCGCTGAATCCACACGTGAGTTTAACTCAGTCAGTTGAATGCACACATTGACAGCCATACAGTTAGATAGCTCCCTTTTGGTTTTAGAAGCAGATATTTCTCAGTACAGCCTATGGTCCCATTCACTCGGGAATATCCCAACGCAGCTCCTAGAAGAAACGTGTTTCTGACTCGCTGAATCTCAACATAGACTCAACTCTCTTAGGTGAACGAACGCACAGCAGAGCAGTTTAAAGGAAACGTTTCTCCTGAGTTTTAGACGAGGTTTCCGGCGGTTTAGTACGTATGCCGGCATTGGGCTGGAAACACCGGTATTGGGATTCTGCACAGAAAGGGTTTGCAAACCGCTGAATCCACACGTGAGTTTAACTCTGTCAGTTGAATGCACACATTGACAACCATTCAGTTAGATAGCTCCGTTTTGGTTTTAGAAGCAGATATTTCTCTGTACAGCCTATTGTCCCATTCACTCGGGAATATACCAACACAGCTCCTAGAAGAAACGTGTTTCTGACTCGCTGAATCTCAACATAGATTCAACTCTCTTAGGTGAACGAACGCACAGCAGAGCAGTTTCATGGAAACGTTTCTCCTGAGTTTTAGACGAAGTTTCCTGAGGTTTAGTACGTATGCCGTCATTGGGATGGAAATACCGGTTTTGGGATTCTTAACAGAAACGGCTTGCAAACCGCTGAATGCACACGTGAGTTTAACTCTGTCAGTTGAATGCGCACATTGACAAGCATTCAGTTAGATACCTCCGTTTTGGTTTTAGAAGCAGATATTTCTCTGTACAGCCTGTGGTCCCATTCACTCGGGAATATCCCAACGCAGCTCCTAGAAGAAACGTGTTTCTGACTCGCTGAATCTCAACATAGATTCAACTCTCTTAGGTGAACGAATGCACAGCAGAGCAGTTTCAAGGAAACCTTTCTCCTGAGTTTTAGACGAAGTTTCCGGCGGTTTAGGACGTATGCCGGAATTGGGCTGGAAATACCGGTTTTGGGATTCTGCACAGAAAGGGTTTGCAAACCGCTGAATGCACACGTGAGTTTTACTCTGTCAGTTGAATGCACACATTGACAACCATTCAGTTAGATAGCTCCGTTTTGGTTTTAGAAGCAGATATTTCGCTGTACAGCCTATGGTCCCATTCCCTCGGGAATATCCCAACGCAGCTCCTAGAAGAAACGTGTTTCTGACTCGCTGAATCTCAACATAGATTCAACTCTCTTAGCTGAACGAACGCACAGCAGAGCAGTTTCAAGGAAACGTTTCTCCTGAGTTTTAGACGAAGTTTCCGGCGGTTTAGTTCGTATGCCGGCATTGGGCTGGAAATACCGGTATTGGGATTGTGCACAGAAATTGTTTGCAAACCGCTGAATCCACACGTCAGTTTAACTCTGTCAGTTGAATGCACACATTGACAACCATTCAGTTAGATAGCTCCGTTTTGGTTTTAGAAGCAGATATTTCTCTGTACAGCCTGTGATTCCATTCACTCGGGAATATCCCAACACAGCTCCTAGATGAAACGTGTTTCTGCCTCGCTGAATCTCAACATAGATTCAACTCTCTTAGGTGAACGAGCGCACAGCAGAGCAGTTTCAAGGAAACGTTTCTCCTGAGGTTTAGACGAAGTTTCCTGAAGTTTAGTACGTATGCCGGCATTGAAATGGAAATACCGGGTTTGGGATTCTGCACAGAAACGGTTTGCAAACCGCTGAATGCACACTGGAGTTTAACTCTGTCAGTTGAATGCACACATTGACAACCATTCAGTTAGATAGCTCCGTTTTGGTTTTAGAAGCAGATATTTCTCTGTACAGCCTATGGTCCCATTCACTCGGGAATATCCCAACGCAGCTCCTAGAAGAAACGTGTTTCTGACTCGCTGAATCTCAACATAGATTCAACTCTCTTAGGTGAACGAAAGCACAGCAGAGCAGTTTCAAGGAAACCTTTCTCCTGAGTTTTAGACGAAGTTTCCGGCGGTTTAGGACGTATGCCGGCATTGGGCTGGAAACACCGGTATTGGGATTCTGCACAGAAAGGGTTTGCAAACCGCTGAATCCACACGTGAGTTTAACTCTGTCAGTTGAATGCACACATTGACAACCATTCAGTTAGATAGCTCCGTTTTGGTTTTAGAAGCAGATATTTCTCTGTACAGCCTATTGTCCCATTCACTCGGGAATATACCAACACAGCTCCTAGAAGAAACGTGTTTCTGACTCGCTGAATCTCAACATAGATTCAACTCTCTTAGGTGAACGAACGCACAGCAGAGCAGTTTCAAGGAAACGTTTCTCCTGAGCTTTAGACGAAGTTTCCTGCGGTTTAGTACGTATGCCGGCATTGGGCTGAAAATACCGGTTTTGGGACTCTGCAAAGAAAGGGTTTGCAAACCGCTGAATCCACACGTGAGTTTAACTCTGTCAGTTGAATGCACACATTGACAGCCATTCAGTTAGATAGCTTCGTTTTGGTTTTAGAAGCAGATATTTCTCTGTATAGCCTATGGTCCCATTCACTCGGGAATATCCCAACACAGCTCCTAGAAGAATCGTGATTCTGACTCGCTGAATCTCAACATAGATTCAACTCTCTTAGGTGAACGAACGCACAGCAGAGCAGTTTCAAGGAAACGTTTCTCCTGAGATTTAGAAGAAGTTTCCTGAAGTTTAGTACGTATGCCGGCATTGGGCTGGAAATACCGGTATTGGGATTCTGCACAGAAAGGGTTTGCAAACCGCTGAATGCACACGTGAGTTTAACTCTGTCAGTTGAATGCACACATTGACAACCATTCAGTTAGATAGCTCCGTTTTGGTTTTAGAAGCAGATATTTCTCTGTACAGCCTATGGTCCCATTCACTCGGGAATATCCCAACGCAGCTCCTAGAAGAAACGTGTTTCTGACTCGCTGAATCTCAATATAGATTCAACTCTCTTAGGTGAACGAACGCACAGCAGAACAGTTTCAAGGAAACGATTCTCCTGAGTTTTAGACCAAGTTTACTGCTGTTTAGTACGTATGCCGGCATTGGGCTGGAAATACCGGTTTTGGGATTCTGCACAGAAAGGGTTTGCAAACCGCTGAATCCACACGTGAGTTAAACACTCTCAGTTGAATGCACACATTGACAACCATTCAGTTAGATAGCTCCGTTTTGGTTTTAAAAGGAGATATTTCTCTGTACAGCCTATGGTCCCATTCACTCGGGAATATCCCAGCGCAGCTCCTAGAAGAAATGTGTTTCTGACTCGCTGAATCTCAACATAGATTCAACTCTCTTAGGTGAACGAACGCACAGCAGAGCAGTTTCAAGGAAACGTTTCTCCTGAGTTTTAGACGAAGTTTCCTGAGGTTTAGTACGTATGCCGGCATTGGGATGGAAATACCGGTATTGGGATTCTGCACAGAAAGGGTTTCCAAACCGCTGAATCCGCACGTGAGTTTAACTCTGTCACTTGAATGCACACATTGACAACCATTTTGTTAGACAGCTCCGTTTTGGTTTTAGAAGCAGATATTTCGCTGTAAAGCTTATGGTTCCATTCACTCGGGAATATCCCAACGCAGCTCCTAGAAGAAACGTGTTTCTGACTCGCTGAATCTCAACATAGATTCAACTCTCTTAGGTGAACGAACGCACAGCAGAGCAGTTTCAAGGAAACGATTCTCCTGAGTTTTAGACCATGTTTACTGCTGTTTAGTATGTATGCCGGCATTGGGATGGAAATACCGGTTTTGGGATTCTGAACAGAAACGGCTTGCAAACCGCTGAATGCACACGTGAGTTTAACTCTGTCAGTTGAATGCGCACATTGACAAGCATTCAGTTAGATACCTCCGTTTTGGTTTTAGAAGCAGATATTTCTCTGTACAGCCTGTGGTCCCATTCACTCGGGAATATCCCAACGCAGCTCCTAGAAGAAACGTGTTTCTGACTCGCTGAATCTCAACATAGATTCAACTCTCTTAGGTGAACGAATGCACAGCAGAGCAGTTTCAAGGAAACCATTCTCCTGAGTTTTAGACGAAGTTTCCTGCGGTTTAGGACGTATGCCGGAATTGGGCTGGAAATACCGGTTTTGGGATTCTGCACAGAAAGGGTTTGCAAACCGCTGAATCCACACGTGAGTTTTACTCTGTCAGTTGAATGCACACATTGACAACCATTCAGTTAGATAGCTCCGTTTTGGTTTTAGAAGCAGATATTTCTCTGTACAGCCTATGGTCCCATTCCCTCGGGAATATCCCAACGCAGCTCCTAGAAGAAACGTGTTTCTGACTCGCTGAATCTCAACATAGATTCAACTCTCTTAGGTGAACGAACGCACAGCAGAGCAGTTTCAAGGAAACGTTTTTCCTGAGTTTTAGACGAAGTTTCCGGCGGTTTAGTTCGTATGCCGGCATTGGGCTGGAAATACCGGTATTGGGATTGTGCACAGAAAGGGTTTGCAAACCGCTGAATCCACACGTCAGTTTAACTCTGTCAGTTGAATGCACACATTGACAACCATTCAGTTAGATAGCTCCGTTTTGGTTTTAGAAGCAGATATTTCTCTGTACAGCCTGTGATCCCATTCACTCGGGAATATCCCAACACAGCTCCTAGAAGAAACGTGTTTCTGACTCGCTGAATCTCAACATAGATTCAACTCTCTTAGGTGAACGAGCGCACAGCAGAGCAGTTTCAAGGAAACGTTTCTCCTGAGCTTTAGACGAAGTTTCCTGCGGTTTAGTACGTATGCCGTCATTGGGCTGGAAATACCGGTTTTGTGATTCTGCACAGAAAGGGTTTGCAAACCGCTGAATCCACACGTGAGTTTAACTCTGTCATTTGAATGCACACATTGACAACCATTCAGTTAGATAGCTCCGTTTTGGTTTTAGAAGCAGATATTTCTCTGTACAGCCTATGGTCCCATTCACTCGGGAATATCCCAACGCAGCTCCTAGAAGAAACGTGTTTCTGCCTCGCTGAATCTCAACATAGATTCAACTCTCTTAGGTGAACGAACGCAATGCAGAGCAGTTTCAAGGAAACGTTTCTCCTGAGTTTTAGATGAAGTTTCCGGCGGTTTAGTACGTATGCCGGCATTGGGCTGGAAATACCGGTATTGGGATTCTGCACAGAAAGGGTTTCCAAACCGCTGAATCCACACGTGAGTTTAACTCTGTCAGTTGAATGCACACATTGACAACCATTCAGTTAGATAGCTCCATTTTGGTTTTAGAAGCAGATATTTCTCTGTACAGCCTATGGTCCCATTCACTCGGGAATATCACAACACAGATCATAGAAGAATCGTGTTTCTGACTCTCTGAATCTCAACATAGATTCAACTCTCTTAGGTGAACGAACGCACAGCAGAGCAGTTTCAAGGAAACGTTTCTCCTGAGATTTAGACGAAGTTTCCTGAAGTTTAGTACGTATGCCGGCATTGGAATGGAAATACCGGGTTTGGGATTCTGCACAGAAACGGTTTGCAAACCGCTGAATGCACACTTGAGTTTAACTCTGTCAGTTGAATGCACACATTGACAACCATTCAGTTAGATAGCTCCGTTTTGGTTTTAGAAGCAGATATTTCTCTGTACAGCCTATGGTCCCATTCACTCGGGAATATCCCAACGCAGTTCCTAGAAGAAACGTTTTTCTGACTCGCTGAATCTCAACATAGATTCAACTCTCTTAGGTGAACGAAAGCACAGCAGAGAAGTTTCAAGGAAACGTTTCTCCTGAGTTTTAGACGAAGTTTCCTGCGGTTTAGGACGTATGCCGGCATTGGGCTGGAAATACCGGTATTGGGATTCTGCACAGAAAGGGTTTCCAAACCGCTGAATCCACACGTCAGTTTAACTCTGTCAGTTGAATGCACACATTGACAACCTTTCAGTTAGATAGCTCCGTTTTGGTTTTAGAAGCAGATATTTCTCTGTACAGCCTATGATCCCATTCACTCGGGAATATCCCAACACAGCTCCTAGAAGAAGCGTGTTTCTGACTCGCTGAATCTCAACATAGATTCAAGTCTCTTAGGTGAACGAACGCACAGCAGAGCAGTTTCAAGGAAACGTTTCTCCTGAGCTTTAGACGAAGTTTCCTGCGGTTTAGTACGTATGCCGGCATTGGGCTGGAAATATAGGTTTTGGGACTCTGCAAAGAAAGGGTTTGCAAACCGCTGAATCCACACGTGAGTTTAACTCTGTCAGTTGAATGCACACATTGACAACCATTCAGTTAGATAGCTTCGTTTTGGTTTTAGAAGCAGATATTTCTCTGTATAGCCTATGGTCCCATTCACTCGGGAATATCCCAACACAGCTCCTAGAAGAATCGTGATTCTGACTCGCTGAATCTCAACATAGATTCAACTCTCTTAGGTTAACGAAAGCACAGCAGAGCAGTTTCAAGGAAACGTTTCTCCTGAGATTTAGAAGAAGTTTCCTGAAGTTTAGTACGTATGCCGGCATTGGGATGGAAATACCGGGTTTGGGATTCTGCACAGAAAGGGTTTGCAAACCGCTGAATGCACACGTGAGTTTAACTGTGTCAGTTGAATGCACACATTGACAACCATTCAGTTAGATAGCTCCGTTTTGGTTTTAGAAGCAGATATTTCTCTGTACAGCCTATGGTCCCATTCACTCGGGAATATCACAACGCAGCTCCTAGAAGAAACGTGTTTCTGACTCGCTGAATCTCAACATAGATTCAACTCTCTTAGTTGAACGAACGCACAGCAGAGCAGTTTCAAGGAAACGTTTCTCCTGAGTTTTAGACGAAGTTTACTGCGGTTTAGTACGTATGCCAGCATTGGGCTGGAAATACCGGTTTTGGGATTCTACACAGAAAGTGTTTGCAAACCGCTGAATCCACACGTGAGTTTAACTCTGTCAGTTGAATGCACACATTGACAACCATTCTGTTAGACAGCTCCGTTTTGGTTTTAGAAGCAGATATTTCGCTGTACAGCCTATGGTCCCATTCACTCGGGAATATCCCAACGCAGCTCCTAGAAGAAACGTGTTTCTGACTCGCTGAATCTCAACATAGATTCAACTCTCTTAGTTGAACGAACGCACAGCAGAGCAGTTTCAAGGAAACGTTTCTCCTGAGTTTTAGACGAAGTTTCCTGAGGTTTAGTACGTATGCCGTCATTGGGATGGAAATACCGGTATTGGGATTCTGCACAGAAAGGGTTTGCAAACCGCTGAATCCACACGTGAGTTTAACTCTGTCACTTGAATGCACACATTGACAACCATTTTGGTAGACAGCTCCGTTTTGGTTTTAGAAGCAGATATTTCGCTGTAAAGCTTATGGTTCCATTCACTCGGGAATATCCCAACGCATCTCCTAGAAGAAACGTGTTTCTGACTCGCTGAATCTCAACATAGATTCAACTCTCTTAGGTGAACGAACGCACAGCAGAGCAGTTTCAAGGAAACGATTCTCCTGAGTTTTAGACCAAGTTTACTGCTGTTTAGTATGTATGCCGGCATTGGGATGAAAATACCGGTTTTGGGATTCTTAACAGAAACGGCTTGCAAACCGCTGAATGCACACGTGAGTTTAACTCTGTCAGTTGAATGCGCACATTGACAAGCATTCAGTTAGATACCTCCGTTTTGGTTTTAGAAGCAGATATTTCTCTGTACAGCCTGTGGTCCCATTCACTCGGGAATATCCCAACGCAGCTCCTAGAAGAAACGTGTTTCTGACTCGCTGAATCTCAACATAGATTCAACTCTCTTAGTTGAACGAATGCACAGCAGAGCAGTTTCAAGGAAACCTTTCTCCTGAGTTTTAGACGAAGTTTCCGGCGGTTTAGGACGTATGCCGGAATTGGGCTGGAAATACCGGTTTTGGGATTCTGCACAGAAAGGGTTTGCAAACCGCTGAATGCACACGTGAGTTTTACTCTGTCAGTTGAATGCACACATTGACAACCATTCAGTTAGATAGCTCCGTTTTGGTTTTAGAAGCAGATATTTCGCTGTACAGCCTATGGTCCCATTCCCTCGGGAATATCCCAACGCAGCTCCTAGAAGAAACGTGTTTCTGACTCGCTGAATCTCAACATAGATTCAACTCTCTTAGCTGAACGAACGCACAGCAGAGCAGTTTCAAGGAAACGTTTCTCCTGAGTTTTAGACGAAGTTTCCGGCGGTTTAGTTCGTATGCCGGCATTGGGCTGGAAATACCGGTATTGGGATTGTGCACAGAAATTGTTTGCAAACCGCTGAATCCACACGTCAGTTTAACTCTGTCAGTTGAATGCACACATTGACAACCATTCAGTTAGATAGCTCCGTTTTGGTTTTAGAAGCAGATATTTCTCTGTACAGCCTGTGATTCCATTCACTCGGGAATATCCCAACACAGCTCCTAGATGAAACGTGTTTCTGCCTCGCTGAATCTCAACATAGATTCAACTCTCTTAGGTGAACGAGCGCACAGCAGAGCAGTTTCAAGGAAACGTTTCTCCTGAGGTTTAGACGAAGTTTCCTGAAGTTTAGTACGTATGCCGGCATTGAAATGGAAATACCGGGTTTGGGATTCTGCACAGAAACGGTTTGCAAACCGCTGAATGCACACTGGAGTTTAACTCTGTCAGTTGAATGCACACATTGACAACCATTCAGTTAGATAGCTCCGTTTTGGTTTTAGAAGCAGATATTTCTCTGTACAGCCTATGGTCCCATTCACTCGGGAATATCCCAACGCAGCTCCTAGAAGAAACGTGTTTCTGACTCGCTGAATCTCAACATAGATTCAACTCTCTTAGGTGAACGAAAGCACAGCAGAGCAGTTTCAAGGAAACCTTTCTCCTGAGTTTTAGACGAAGTTTCCGGCGGTTTAGGACGTATGCCGGCATTGGGCTGGAAACACCGGTATTGGGATTCTGCACAGAAAGGGTTTGCAAACCGCTGAATCCACACGTGAGTTTAACTCTGTCAGTTGAATGCACACATTGACAACCATTCAGTTAGATAGCTCCGTTTTGGTTTTAGAAGCAGATATTTCTCTGTACAGCCTATTGTCCCATTCACTCGGGAATATACCAACACAGCTCCTAGAAGAAACGTGTTTCTGACTCGCTGAATCTCAACATAGATTCAACTCTCTTAGGTGAACGAACGCACAGCAGAGCAGTTTCAAGGAAACGTTTCTCCTGAGCTTTAGACGAAGTTTCCTGCGGTTTAGTACGTATGCCGGCATTGGGCTGAAAATACCGGTTTTGGGACTCTGCAAAGAAAGGGTTTGCAAACCGCTGAATCCACACGTGAGTTTAACTCTGTCAGTTGAATGCACACATTGACAGCCATTCAGTTAGATAGCTTCGTTTTGGTTTTAGAAGCAGATATTTCTCTGTATAGCCTGTGGTCCCATTCACTCGGGAATATCCCAACACAGCTCCTAGAAGAATCGTGATTCTGACTCGCTGAATCTCAACATAGATTCAACTCTCTTAGGTGAACGAACGCACAGCAGAGCAGTTTCAAGGAAACGTTTCTCCTGAGATTTAGAAGAAGTTTCCTGAAGTTTAGTACGTATGCCGGCATTGGGCTGGAAATACCGGTATTGGGATTCTGCACAGAAAGGGTTTGCAAACCGCTGAATGCACACGTGAGTTTAACTCTGTCAGTTGAATGCACACATTGACAACCATTCAGTTAGATAGCTCCGTTTTGGTTTTAGAAGCAGATATTTCTCTGTACAGCCTATGGTCCCATTCACTCGGGAATATCCCAACGCAGCTCCTAGAAGAAACGTGTTTCTGACTCGCTGAATCTCAACATAGTTTCAACTCTCTTAGGTGAACGAAGGCACAGCAGAGCAGATTCAAGGAAACGTTTCTCCTGAGTTTTAGTCGAAGTTTACTGCGGTTTAGTACGTATGCCAGCATTGGGCTGGAAATACCGGTTTTGGGATTCTGCACAGAAAGTGTTTGCAAACCGCTGAATCCACACGTGAGTTTAACTCTGTCAGTTGAATGCACACATTGACAACCATTCTGTTAGACAGCTCCGTTTTGGTTTTAGAAGCAGATATTTCGCTGTACAGCCTATGGTCCCATTCACTCGGGAATATCCCAACGCAGCTCCTAGAAGAAACGTGTTTCTGACTCGCTGAATCTCAATATAGATTCAACTCTCTTAGGTGAACGAACGCACAGCAGAACAGTTTCAAGGAAACGATTCTCCTGAGTTTTAGACCAAGTTTACTGCTGTTTAGTACGTATGCCGGCATTGGGCTGGAAATACCGGTTTTGGGATTCTGCACAGAAAGGGTTTGCAAACCGCTGAATCCACACGTGAGTTAAACACTCTCAGTTGAATGCACACATTGACAACCATTCAGTTAGATAGCTCCGTTTTGGTTTTAAAAGGAGATATTTCTCTGTACAGCCTATGGTCCCATTCACTCGGGAATATCCCAGCACAGCTCCTAGAAGAAATGTGTTTCTGACTCGCTGAATCTCAACATAGATTCAACTCTCTTAGGTGAACGAACGCACAGCAGAGCAGTTTCAAGGAAACGTTTCTCCTGAGTTTTAGACGAAGTTTCCTGAGGTTTAGTACGTATGCCGGCATTGGGATGGAAATACCGGTATTGGGATTCTGCACAGAAAGGGTTTCCAAACCGCTGAATCCGCACGTGAGTTTAACTCTGTCACTTGAATGCACACATTGACAACCATTTTGTTAGACAGCTCCGTTTTGGTTTTAGAAGCAGATATTTCGCTGTAAAGCTTATGGTTCCATTCACTCGGGAATATCCCAACGCAGCTCCTAGAAGAAACGTGTTTCTGACTCGCTGAATCTCAACATAGATTCAACTCTCTTAGGTGAACGAACGCACAGCAGAGCAGTTTCAAGGAAACGATTCTCCTGAGTTTTAGACCAAGTTTACTGCTGTTTAGTATGTATGCCGGCATTGGGATGGAAATACCGGTTTTGGGATTCTGAACAGAAACGGCTTGCAAACCGCTGAATGCACACGTGAGTTTAACTCTGTCAGTTGAATGCGCACATTGACAAGCATTCAGTTAGATACCTCCGTTTTGGTTTTAGAAGCAGATATTTCTCTGTACAGCCTGTGGTCCCATTCACTCGGGAATATCCCAACGCAGCTCCTAGAAGAAACGTGTTTCTGACTCGCTGAATCTCAACATAGATTCAACTCTCTTAGGTGAACGAATGCACAGCAGAGCAGTTTCAAGGAAACCATTCTCCTGAGTTTTAGACGAAGTTTCCTGCGGTTTAGGACGTATGCCGGAATTGGGCTGGAAATACCGGTTTTGGGATTCTGCACAGAAAGGGTTTGCAAACCGCTGAATCCACACGTGAGTTTTACTCTGTCAGTTGAATGCACACATTGACAACCATTCAGTTAGATAGCTCCGTTTTGGTTTTAGAAGCAGATATTTCTCTGTACAGCCTATGGTCCCATTCCCTCGGGAATATCCCAACGCAGCTCCTAGAAGAAACGTGTTTCTGACTCGCTGAATCTCAACATAGATTCAACTCTCTTAGGTGAACGAACGCACAGCAGAGCAGTTTCAAGGAAACGTTTTTCCCGAGTTTTAGACGAAGTTTCCGGCGGTTTAGTTCGTATGCCGGCATTGGGCTGGAAATACCGGTATTGGGATTGTGCACAGAAAGGGTTTGCAAACCGCTGAATCCACACGTCAGTTTAACTCTGTCAGTTGAATGCACACATTGACAACCATTCAGTTAGATAGCTCCGTTTTGGTTTTAGAAGCAGATATTTCTCTGTACAGCCTGTGATCCCATTCACTCGGGAATATCCCATCACAGCTCCTAGAAGAAACGTGTTTCTGACTCGCTGAATCTCAACATAGATTCAACTCTCTTAGGTGAACGAGCGCACAGCAGAGCAGTTTCAAGGAAACGTTTCTCCTGAGCTTTAGACGAAGTTTCCTGCGGTTTAGTACGTATGCCGTCATTGGGCTGGAAATACCGGTTTTGTGATTCTGCACAGAAAGGGTTTGCAAACCGCTGAATCCACACGTGAGTTTAACTCTGTCATTTGAATGCACACATTGACAACCATTCAGTTAGATAGCTCCGTTTTGGTTTTAGAAGCAGATATTTCTCTGTACAGCCTATGGTCCCATTCACTCGGGAATATCCCAACGCAGCTCCTAGAAGAAACGTGTTTCTGCCTCGCTGAATCTCAACATAGATTCAACTCTCTTAGGTGAACGAACGCAATGCAGAGCAGTTTCAAGGAAACGTTTCTCCTGAGTTTTAGATGAAGTTTCCGGCGGTTTAGTACGTATGCCGGCATTGGGCTGGAAATACCGGTATTGGGATTCTG
Organism: Aotus nancymaae; assembly: GCF_030222135.1. Taxonomy (NCBI): domain Eukaryota; kingdom Metazoa; phylum Chordata; class Mammalia; order Primates; family Aotidae; genus Aotus; species Aotus nancymaae. Next base: position 2,356,675 of record NW_026988565.1, read on the forward strand.
CACAGAAAGGGTTTCCAAACCGCTGAATCCACACGTGAGTTTAACTCTGTCAGTTGAATGCACACATTGACAACCATTCAGTTAGATAGCTCCATTTTGGTTTTAGAAGCAGATATTTCTCTGTACAGCCTATGGTCCCATTCACTCGGGAATATCACAACACAGCTCCTAGAAGAATCGTGTTTCTGACTCTCTGAATCTCAACATAGATTCAACTCTCTTAGGTGAACGAACGCACAGCAGAGCAGTTTCAAGGAAACGTTTCTCCTGAGATTTAGACGAAGTTTCCTGAAGTTTAGTACGTATGCCGGCATTGGAATGGAAATACCGGGTTTGGGATTCTGCACAGAAACGGTTTGCAAACCGGTGAATGCACACTTGAGTTTAACTCTGTCAGTTGAATGCACACATTGACAACCATTCAGTTAGATAGCTCCGTTTTGGTTTTAGAAGCAGATATTTCTCTGTACAGCCTATGGTCCCATTCACTCGGGAATATCCCAACGCAGTTCCTAGAAGAAACGTTTTTCTGACTCGCTGAATCTCAACATAGATTCAACTCTCTTAGGTGAACGAAAGCACAGCAGAGAAGTTTCAAGGAAACGTTTCTCCTGAGTTTTAGACGAAGTTTCCTGCGGTTTAGGACGTATGCCGGCATTGGGCTGGAAATACCGGTATTGGGATTCTGCACAGAAAGGGTTTGCAGACCGCTGAATCCACACGTCAGTTTAACTCTGTCAGTTGAATGCACACATTGACAACCTTTCAGTTAGATAGCTCCGTTTTGGTTTTAGAAGCAGATATTTCTCTGTACAGCCTATGATCCCATTCACTCGGGAATATCCCAACACAGCTCCTAGAAGAAGCGTGTTTCTGACTCGCTGAATCTCAACATAGATTCAAGTCTCTTAGGTGAACGAACGCACAGCAGAGCAGTTTCAAGGAAACGTTTCTCCTGAGCTTTAGACGAAGTTTCCTGCGGTTTAGTACGTATGCCGGCATTGGGCTGGAAATATAGGTTTTGGGACTCTGCAAAGAAAGGGTTTGCAAACCGCTGAATCCACACGTGAGTTTAACTCTGTCAGTTGAATGCACACATTGACAACCATTCAGTTAGATAGCTTCGTTTTGGTTTTAGAAGCAGATATTTCTCTGTATAGCCTATGGTCCCATTCACTCGGGAATATCCCAACACAGCTCCTAGAAGAATCGTGATTCTGACTCGCTGAATCTCAACATAGATTCAACTCTCTTAGGTTAACGAACGCACAGCAGAGCAGTTTCAAGGAAACGTTTCTCCTGAGATTTAGAAGAAGTTTCCTGAAGTTTAGTACGTATGCCGGCATTGGGATGGAAATACCGGGTTTGGGATTCTGCACAGAAAGGGTTTGCAAACCGCTGAATGCACACGTGAGTTTAACTGTGTCAGTTGAATGCACACATTGACAACCATTCAGTTAGATAGCTCCGTTTTGGTTTTAGAAGCAGATATTTCTCTGTACAGCCTATGGTCCCATTCACTCGGGAATATCCCAACGCAGCTCCTAGAAGAAACGTGTTTCTGACTCGCTGAATCTCAACATAGATTCAACTCTCTTAGTTGAACGAACGCACAGCAGAGCAGTTTCAAGGAAACGTTTCTCCTGAGTTTTAGACGAAGTTTGCTGCGGTTTAGTACGTATGCCAGCATTGGGCTGGAAATACCGGTTTTGGGATTCTACACAGAAAGTGTTTGCAAACCGCTGAATCCACACGTGAGTTTAACTCTGTCAGTTGAATGCACACATTGACAACCATTCTGTTAGACAGCTCCGTTTTGGTTTTAGAAGCAGATATTTCGCTGTACAGCCTATGGTCCCATTCACTCGGGAATATCCCAACGCAGCTCCTAGAAGAAACGTGTTTCTGACTCGCTGAATCTCAATATAGATTCAACTCTCTTAGGTGAATGAACGCACAGCAGAACAGTTTCAAGGAAACGATTCTCCTGAGTTTTAGACCAAGTTTACTGCTGTTTAGTACGTATGCCGGCATTGGGCTGGAAATACCGGTTTTGGGATTCTGCACAGAAAGGGTTGGCAAACCGCTGAATCCACACGTGAGTTAAACACTCTCAGATGAATGCACACATTGACAACCATTCAGTTAGATAGCTCCGTTTTGGTTTTAGAAGGAGATATTTCTCTGTACAGCCTACGGTCCCATTCACTCGGGAATATCCCAGCGCAGCTCCTAGAAGAAACGGGTTTCTGACTCGCTGAATCTCAACATAGATTCAACTCTCTTAGGTTAACGAACGCACAGCAGAGCAGTTTCAAGGAAACGTTTCTCCTGAGTTTTAGACGAAGTTTCCTGCGGTTTAGTACGTATGCCGGCATTGGGCTGGAAATACCGGTTTTGGGATTCTGCAAAGAAAGGGTTTGCCAACCGCTGAATCCACACGTGAGTTTAACTCAGTCAGTTGAATGCACACATTGACAGCCATACAGTTAGATACCTCCCTTTTGGTTTTAGAAGCAGATATTTCTCAGTACAGCCTATGGTCCCATTCACTCGGGAATATCCCAACGCAGCTCCTAGAAGAAACGTGTTTCTGACTCGCTGAATCTCAACATAGACTCAACTCTCTTAGGTGAACGAACGCACAGCAGAGCAGTTTAAAGGAAACGTTTCTCCTGAGTTTTAGACGAGGTTTCCGGCGGTTTAGTACGTATGCCGGCATTGGGCTGGAAACACCGGTATTGGGATTCTGCACAGAAAGGGTTTGCAAACCGCTGAATCCACACGTGAGTTTAACTCTGTCAGTTGAATGCACACATTGACAACCATTCAGTTAGATAGCTCCGTTTTGGTTTTAGAAGCAGATATTTCTCTGTACAGCCTATTGTCCCATTCACTCGGGAATATACCAACACAGCTCCTAGAAGAAACGTGTTTCTGACTCGCTGAATCTCAACATAGATTCAACTCTCTTAGGTGAACGAACGCACAGCAGAGCAGTTTCATGGAAACGTTTCTCCTGAGTTTTAGACGAAGTTTCCTGAGGTTTAGTACGTATGCCGTCATTGGGATGGAAATACCGGTATTGGGATTCTGCACAGAAAGGGTTTGCAAACCGCTGAATCCACACGTGAGTTTAACTCTGTCACTTGAATGCACACATTGACAACCATTTTGGTAGACAGCTCCGTTTTGGTTTTAGAAGCAGATATTTCGCTGTAAAGCTTATGGTTCCATTCACTCGGGAATATCCCAACGCAGCTCCTAGAAGAAACGTGTTTCTGACTCGCTGAATCTCAACATAGATTCAACTCTCTTAGGTGAACGAACGCACAGCAGAGCAGTTTCAAGGAAACGATTCTCCTGAGTTTTAGACCAAGTTTACTGCTGTTTAGTATGTATGCCGGCATTGGGATGAAAATACCGGTTTTGGGATTCTGAACAGAAACGGCTTGCAAACCGCTGAATGCACACGTGAGTTTAACTCTGTCAGTTGAATGCGCACATTGACAAGCATTCAGTTAGATACCTCCGTTTTGGTTTTAGAAGCAGATATTTCTCTGTACAGCCTGTGGTCCCATTCACTCGGGAATATCCCAACGCAGCTCCTAGAAGAAACGTGTTTCTGACTCGCTGAATCTCAACATAGATTCAACTCTCTTAGGTGAACGAATGCACAGCAGAGCAGTTTCAAGGAAACCTTTCTCCTGAGTTTTAGACGAAGTTTCCGGCGGTTTAGGACGTATGCCGGAATTGGGCTGGAAATACCGGTTTTGGGATTCTGCACAGAAAGGGTTTGCAAACCGCTGAATCCACACGTGAGTTTTACTCTGTCAGTTGAATGCACACATTGACAACCATTCAGTTAGATAGCTCCGTTTTGGTTTTAGAAGCAGATATTTCGCTGTACAGCCTATGGTCCCATTCCCTCGGGAATATCCCAACGCAGCTCCTAGAAGAAACGTGTTTCTGACTCGCTGAATCTCAACATAGATTCAACTCTCTTAGGTGAACGAACGCACAGCAGAGCAGTTTCAAGGAAACGTTTCTCCTGAGTTTTAGACGAAGTTTCCGGCGGTTTAGTTCGTATGCCGGCATTGGGCTGGAAATACCGGTATTGGGATTGTGCACAGAAATTGTTTGCAAACCGCTGAATCCACACGTCAGTTTAACTCTGTCAGTTGAATGCACACATTGACAACCATTCAGTTAGATAGCTCCGTTTTGGTTTTAGAAGCAGATATTTCTCTGTACAGCCTGTGATTCCATTCACTCGGGAATATCCCAACACAGCTCCTAGAAGAAACGTGTTTCTTTCTCGCTGAATCTCAACATAGATTCAACTCTCTTAGGTGAACGAGCGCACAGCAGAGCAGTTTCAAGGAAACGTTTCTCCTGAGCTTTAGACGAAGTTTCCTGAAGTTTAGTACGTATGCCGGCATTGAAATGGAAATACCGGGTTTGGGATTCTGCACAGAAACGGTTTGCAAACCGCTGAATGCACACTGGAGTTTAACTCTGTCAGTTGAATGCACACATTGACAACCATTCAGTTAGATAGCTCCGTTTTGGTTTTAGAAGCAGATATTTCTCTGTACAGCCTATGGTCCCATTCACTCGGGAATATCCCAACGCAGCTCCTAGAAGAAACGTGTTTCTGACTCGCTGAATCTCAACATAGATTCAACTCTCTTAGGTGAACGAAAGCACAGCAGAGCAGTTTCAAGGAAACCTTTCTCCTGAGTTTTAGACGAAGTTTCCGGCGGTTTAGGACGTATGCCGGAATTGGGCTGGAAATACCGGTTTTGGGATTCTGCACAGAAAGGGTTTGCAAACCGCTGAATCCACACGTGAGTTTTACTCTGTCAGTTGAATGCACACATTGACAACCATTCAGTTAGATAGCTCCGTTTTGGTTTTAGAAGCAGATATTTCTCTGCACAGCCTATGGTCCCATTCCCTCGGGAATATCCCAACGCAGGTCCTAGAAGAAACGTGTTTCTGACTCGCTGAATCTCAACATAGATTCAACTCTCTTAGGTGAACGAACGCACAGCAGAGCAGTTTCAAGGAAACGTTTCTCCTGAGTTTTAGACGAAGTTTCCGGCGGTTTAGTACGTATGCCGGCATTGGGCTGGAAATACCGGTATGGGGATTCTGCACAGAAAGGTTTTGCAAACCGCTGAATCCACATGTCAGTTCAACTCTGTCAGTTGAATGCACACTTTGACAACCATTCAGTTAGATAGCTCCGTTTTGGTTTTAGAAGCAGATATTTCTCTGAACAGCCTATGGTCCCATTCACTCGGGAATATCCCTACACAGCTCCTAGAAGAATCGTGATTCTGACTCGCTGAATCTCAACATAGATTCAACTCTCTTAGGTGAACGAACGCACAGCAGAGCAGTTTCAAGGAAACGTTTCTCCTGAGATTTAGAAGAAGTTTCCTGAAGTTTAGTACGTATGCCGGCATTGGGATGGAAATACCGGGTTTGGGATTCTGCACAGAAACGGTTTGCAAACCGCTGAATGCACACGTGAGTTTAACTCTGTCAGTTGAATGCACACATTGACAACCATTCAGTTAGATAGCTCAATTTTGGTTTTAGAAGCAGATATTTCTCTGTACAGCCTATTGTCCCATTCACTCGGTAATATCCCAACGCAGCTCCTAGAAGATACGTGTTTCTGACTCGAGGAGTCTCAACATAGATTCAACTCTCTTAGGTGAACGAACTCACAGCAGAGCAGTTTCAAGGAAACGTTTCTCCTGAGTTTTAGACGAAGTTTACTGCGGTTTAGGACGTATGCCAGCATTGGGCTGGAAATACCGGTTTTCGGATTCTGCACAGAAAGTGTTTGCAAACCGCTGAATCCACACGTGAGTTTAACTCTGTCAGTTGAATGCCCACATTGACAACCATTCTGTTAGACAGCTCCGTTTTGGTTTTAGAAGCAGATATTTCTCTGTACAGCCTATGGTCCCATTCACTCGGGAATATCCCAACGCAGCTCCTAGAAGAAACGTGTTTGTGACTCGCTGAAACTCAATATGGATTCAACTCTCTTAGGTGAACGAACGCACAGCAGAACAGTTTCAAGGAAACGATTCGCCTGAGTTTTAGACCAAGTTTACTGCTGTTTAGTACGTATGCCGTCATTGGGCTGGAAATCCCGGTTTTGGGATTCTGCAGTGAAAGGGTTTGCCAACCGCTGAATCCACACGTGAGTTTAACTCTGTCAGTTGAATGCACACATTGACAACCATTCAGTTAGATAGCTCCGTTTTGGTTTTAGAAGCAGATATTTCTCTGTACAGCCTATGGTCCCATTCACTCGGGAATATCCCAACGCAGCTCCTAGAAGAAACGGGTTTCTGACTCGCTGAATCTCAACATAGATTCAACTCTCTTAGGTTAACGAACGCACAGCAGAGCAGTTTCAAGGAAACGTTTCTCCTGAGTTTTAGACGAAGTTTCCTGCGGTTTAGTACGCATGCCGGCAATGGGCTGGAAATACCGGTTTTGGGATTCTGCAAAGAAAGGGTTTGCCAACCGCTGAATCCACACGTGAGTTTAACTCAGTCAGTTGAATGCACACATTGACAGCCATACAGTTAGATAGCTCCCTTTTGGTTTTAGAAGCAGATATTTCTCAGTACAGCCTATGGTCCCATTCACTCGGGAATATCCCAACGCAGCTCCTAGAAGAAACGTGTTTCTGACTCGCTGAATCTCAACATAGACTCAACTCTCTTAGGTGAACGAACGCACAGCAGAGCAGTTTAAAGGAAACGTTTCTCCTGAGTTTTAGACGAAGTTTCAGGCGGTTTAGTACGTATGCCGGTATTGGGCTGGAAATACCGGTATTGGAATTCTGCACAGAAAGGGTTTGCAAACCGCTGAATCCACACGTCAGTTTAACTCTGTCAGTTGAATGCACACATTGACAACCATTCAGTTAGATAGCTCCGTTTTGGTTTTAGAAGCAGATATTTCTCTGTACAGCCTATGATCCCATTCACTCGGGAATATCCCAACACAGCTCCTAGAAGAATCGTGATTCTGACTCGCTGAATCTCAACATAGATTCAACTCTCTTAGGTGAACGAACGCACAGCAGAGCAGTTTCAAGGAAACGTTTCTCCTGAGATTTACCCGAAGTTTCCTGAAGTTTAGTACGTATGCCGGCATTGGGATGGAAATACCGGTTTTGTGATTCTGCACAGAAAGGGTTTGCCAACCGCTTAATCCACACGTGAGTTTAACTCTGTCAGTTGAATGCACACATTGACAACCATTTTGTTAGACAGCTCCGTTTTGGTTTAGAAGCAGATATTTCGCTGTACAGGCTATGGTCCCATTCACTCGGGAATATCCCAACGCAGCTCCTAGAAGAAACGTGTTTCTGACTCGCTGAATCTCAACATAGATTCAACTATCTTAGGGGAACGAACGCACAGCAGAGCAGTTTCAAGGAAACGATTCTCCTGAGTTTTAGACCAAGTTTACTGCTGTTTAGTACGTATGCCGGCATTGGGCTGGAAATACCGGGTTTGGGATTCTGCACAGAAACGGTTTGCAAACCTGTGAATGCACACGTGCGTTTAACTCTGTCAGTTTAATGCGAACATTGACAAGCATTCAGTTAGATAGCTCCGTTTTGGTTTTAGAAGCAGATATTTCTCTGTACAGACAATGGTCCCATTCACTCGGGTATATTCCAACGCAGCTCCTAGAAGAAACGTGTTTCTGACTCTCTGAATCTCAACATAGATTCAACTCTCTTAGGTGAACGAATGCACAGCAGAGCAGTTTCAAGGAAACGTTTCTCCTGAGTTTTAGACGAAGTTTCCTGCGGTTTAGGACGTATGCCGGAATTGGGCTGGAAATACCGTTTTTGTGATTCTGCACAGAAAGGGTTTGCAAACCGCTGAATCCACACGTGAGTTTTACTCTGTCAGTTGAAAGCACACATTGACAACCATTCAGTTAGATAGCTCCGTTTTGGTTTTAGAAGCAGATAGTTCTCTGTACAGCCTATGGTCCCATTCACTCGGGAATATCCCAACACAGCTCCTAGAAGAAACGTGTTTCTGACTCGCTGAATCTCAACATAGATTCAACTCTCTTACGTGAACGAACGCACTGCAGAGCAGTTTCAAGGAAACGTTTCTCCTGAGTTTTAGACGAAGTTTCCGGCGGTTTAGTACGTATGCCGGCATTGGGCTGGAAATACCGGTATTGGAATTCTGCACAGAAAGGGTTTGCAAACCGCTGAATCAACACGTGAGTTTAACTCTGTCAGTTGAATGCACACATTGACAACCATTCACTTAGATAGCTCCGTTTTGGTTTTAGAAGCAGATATTTCTCTGTACAGCCTATGATCCCATTCACTCGGGAATATCCCAACACAGCTCCTAGAAGAATCGTGATTCTGACTCGCTGAATCTCAACATAGATTCAACTCTCTTAGGTGAACGAACGCACAGCAGAGCAGTTTCAAGGAAACGTTTCTCCTGAGATTTACCCGAAGTTTCCTGAAGTTTAGTACGTATGCCGGCATTGGGATGGAAATACCGGGTTTGGGATTCTGCACAGAAACGGTTTGCAAACCGCTGAATGCACACGTGAGTTTAACTCTGTCAGTTGAATGCACACATTGACAACCATTCAGTTAGATAGCTCCGTTTTGGTTTTAGAAGCAGATATTTCACTGAACAGCCTATGGTCCCATTCACTCGGGAATATCCCAACGCAGCTCCTAGAAGAAACGTGTTTCTGACTCGCTGAATCTCAACATAGATTCAACTCGCTTAGGTGAACGAAAGCACAGCAGAGCAGTTTCAAGGAAACGTTTCTCCTGTGTTTTAGACGAAGTTTACTGCGGTTTAGTACGTATGCCAGCATTGGGCTGGAAATACCGGTTTGGGGATTCTGCACAGAAAGTGTTTGCAAACCGCTGAATCCACACTTGAGTTTAACTCTGTCAGTTGAATGCACACATTGACAACCATTCTGTTAGACAGCTCCGTTCTGGTTTTTTTTTTTTTTTTTTTTTTTTTTTGAGACTGAGTTTCGCTCTTGTTACCCAGGCTGGAGCGCAATGGCGCGATCTCGGCTCACCGCAATCTCCGCCTCCTGGGTTCAGGCAATTCTCCTGCCTCAGCCTCCTGAGTAGCTGGGATTACAGGCACGCACCACCGTGCCCAGCTCATTTTTTTTTGTATTAGTAGAGACGGGGTTTCACCATGTTGACCAGGATGGTCTCGATCTCTTGACCTCGTGATCCACCCGCCTCGGCCTCCCAAAGTGCTGGGATTACAGGCTTGAGCCACCGCGCCCGGCCCGTTCTGGTTTTAGAAGCAGATATTTCGCTGTACAGCCTATGGTCCCATTCACTCGGGAATATCCCAACGCAGCTCCTAGAAGAAACGTGTTTCTGACTCGCTGAATCTCAACATAGATTCAACTCTCTTAGGTGAACGAAAGCACAGCAGAGCAGTTTCAAGGAAACGTTTCTCCTGAATTTTAGACGAAGTTTCCTGCGGTTTAGTACGTATGCCGGCACTGGGCTGGAAATACCGGATTTGGGATTCTGCAAAGATAGGGTTTGCCAACCGCTGAATCCACACGTGAGTTTAACTCTGTCAGTTGAATGCAAACATTGACAACCATTCAGTTAAATAGCTCCGTTTTGGTTTTAGAAGCAGATATTTCTCTGTACAGCCTTTGGTCCCATTCACTCGGGAATATCCCAACGCAGCTCCTAGAAGAAACGTGTTTCTGACTCGCTGAATCTCAACATAGATTCAACTCTCTTAGGTGAACGAATGCACAGCAGAGCAGTTTCAAGGGAACCTTTCTCCTGGGTTTTAGACGAGGTTTCCTGCGGTTTAGGACGTATGCCGGAATTGGGCTGGAAATACCGTTTTTGTGATTCTGCACAGAAAGGATTTGCAAACCGCTGAATCCACACGTGAGTTTTACTCTGTCAGTTGAATGCACACATTGACAACCATTCAGTTAGATAGCTCCGTTTTGGTTTTCGAAGCTGATAGTTCTCTGTACAGCCTATTGTCCCATTCACTCGGGAATATCCCAACGCAGCTCCTAGAAGAAACGTGTTTCTGACTCGCTGAATCTCAACATAGATTCAACTCTCTTAGGTGAATGAACGCACAGCAGAGCAGTTTCAAGGAAACGTTTCTCCTGAGTTTTAGACGAAGTTTCCTGCGGTTTAGTACGTATGCCGGCATTGGGCTGGAAATACCGGATTTGGGATTCTGCAAAGAAAGGGTTTGCCAACCGCTGAATCCACACGTGAGCTTAACTCTGTCAATTGAATGCACACATTGACAGCCATTCAGTTAGATAGCTCCGTTTTGGTTTTAGAAGCAGATATTTCTCTGTACAGCCTATGGTCCCATTCACTCGGGAATATCCCAACGCAGCTCCTAGAAGAAACGTGTTTCTGACTCGCTGAATCTCAACATAGATTCAACTCTCTTAGGTGACGAACGCACAGCAGAGCAGTTTCAAGGAAACGTTTCTCCTGAGTTTTAGACGAAGTTTACTGCGGTTTAGTACGTATGCCAGCATTGGGCTGGAAATACCGGTTTTGGGATTCTGCACAGAAAGTGTTTGCAAACCGCTGAATCCACACGTGAGTTTAACTCTGTCAGTTGAATGCACACATTGACAACCATTCTGTTAGACAGCTCCGTTTTGGTTTTAGAAGCAGATATTTCGCTGTACAGCCTATGGTCCCATTCACTCGGGAATATCCCAACGCAGCTCCTAGAAGAAACGTGTTTCTGACTCGCTGAATCTCAATATAGATTCAACTCTCTTAGGTGAATGAACGCACAGCAGAGCAGTTTCAAGGAAACGTTTCTCCTGAGTTTTAGACGAAGTTTCCTGCGGTTTAGGACGTATGCCGGAATTGGGCTGGAAATACCGGTTTTGTGATTCTGCACAGAAAGGGTTTGCAAACCGCTGAATCCACACGTGAGTTTTACTCTGTCAGTTGAAAGCACACATTGACAACCATTCAGTTAGATAGCTCCGTTTTGGTTTTAGAAGCAGATAGTTCTCTGTACAGCCTATGGTCCCATTCACTCGGGAATATCCCAACACAGCTCCTAGAAGAAACGTGTTTCTGACTCGCTGAATCTCAACATAGATTCAACTCTCTTACGTGAACGAACGCACTGCAGAGCAGTTTCAAGGAAACGTTTCTCCTGAGTTTTAGACGAAGTTTCCGGCGGTTTAGTACGTATGCCGGCATTGGGCTGGAAATACCGGTATTGGAATTCTGCACAGAAAGGGTTTGCAAACCGCTGAATCCACACGTCAGTTTAACTCTGTCAGTTGAATGCACATATTGGCAACCATTCAGTTAGATAGCTCCGTTATGGTTTTAGAAGCAGATATTTCTCTGTACAGCCTATGATCCCATTCACTCGGGAATATCCCAACACAGCTCCTAGAAGAATCGTGATTCTGACTCGCTGAATCTCAACATAGATTCAACTCTCTTAGGTGAACGAACGCACAGCAGAGCAGTTTCAAGGAAACGTTTCTCCTGAGATTTACCCGAAGTTTCCTGAAGTTTAGTACGTATGCCGGCATTGGGATGGAAATACCGGGTTTGGGATTCTGCACAGAAACGGTTTGCAAACCGTTGAATGCACACGTGAATTTAACTCTGTCAGTTGAATGCACACATTGACAACCATTCAGTTAGATAGCTCCGTTTTGGTTTTAGAAGCAGATATTTCACTGAACAGCCTATGGTCCCATTCACTCGGGAATATCCCAACGCAGTTCCTAGAAGAAACGTGTTTCTGACTCGCTGAATCTCAACATAGATTCAACTCGCTTAGGTGAACGAAAGCACAGCAGAGCAGTTTCAAGGAAACGTTTCTCCTGAGTTTTAGACGAAGTTTACTGCGGTTTAGTACGTATGCCAGCATTGGGCTGGAAATACCGGTTTGGGGATTCTGCACAGAAAGTGTTTGCAAACCGCTGAATCCACACGTGAGTTTAACTCTGTCAGTTGAATGCACACATTGACAACCATTCTGTTAGACAGCTCCGTTCGGGTTTTTTTTTTTTTTTTTTTTTTTTTTTTTGAGACGGAGTTTCGCTCTTGTTACCCAGGCTGGAGCGCAATGGCGCGATCTCGGCTCACCGCAATGTCCGCCTCCTGGGTTCAGGCAATTCTCCTGCCTCAGCCTCCTGAGTAGCTGGGATTACAGGCACGCGCCACCGTGCCCAGCTCATTTTTTTTTGTATTAGTAGAGACGGGGTTTCACCATGTTGACCAGGATGGTCTCGATCTCTTGACCTCGTGATCCACCCGCCTCGGCCTCCCAAAGTGCTGGGATTACAGGCTTGACCCACCGCGCCCGGCCCGTTCTGGTTTTAGAAGCAGATATTTCGCTGTACAGCCTATGGCCCCATTCACTCGGGAATATCCCAACGCAGCTCCTAGAAGAAACGTGTTTCTGACTCGCTGAATCTCAACATAGATTCAACTCTCTTAGGTGAACGAACGCACAGCAGAGCAGTTTCAAGGAAACGTTTCTCCTGAGTTTTAGACGAAGTTTCCTGAGGTTTAGTACGTATGCCGGCATTGGGCTGGAAATACCGGTATTGGGATTCTGCACAGAAAGGGTTTGCAACCCGCTGAATCCACACGTCAGTTTAACTCTGTCAGTTGAATGCAAACATTGACAACCATTCAGTTAGATAGCTCCGTTTTGGTTTTAGAAGCAGATATTTCTCTGTACAGCCTATTGTCCCATTCACTCGGGAATATCCCAACGCAGCTCCTAGAAGAAACGTGTTTCTGACTCGCTGAATCTCAACATCGATTCAACTCTCTTAGGTTAACGAACGCACAGCAGAGCAGTTTCAAGGAAACGTTTCTCCTGAATTTTAGACGAAGTTTCCTGCGGTTTAGTACGTATGCCGGCATTGGGCTGGAAATACCGGATTTGGGATTCTGCAAAGATAGGGTTTGCCAACCGCTGAATCCACACGTGAGTTTAACTCTGTCAGTTGAATGCACACATTGACAGCCATTCAGTTAAATAGCTCCGTTTTGGTTTTAGAAGCAGATATTTCTCTGTACAGCCTATGGTCCCATTCACTCGGGAATATCATAACGCAGCTCCTAGAAGAAACGTGTTTCTGACTCGCTGAATCTCAACATAGATTCAACTATCTTAGGTGAACGAACGCACAGCAGAGCAGTTTCAAGGAAACGATTCTCCTGAGTTTTAGACCAAGTTTACTGCTGTTTAGTACGTATGCCGGCATTGGGATGGAAATACCGGTTTTGGGATTCTGCACAGAAAGGGCTTGCAAACCGCTGAATGCACACGTGAGTTTAACTCTGTCAGTTGAATGCGCCCATTGGCAAGCATTCAGTTAGATAGCTCCGTTTTGGTTTTAGAAGCAGATATTTCTCTGTACAGCCTTTGGTCCCATTCACTCGGGAATATCCCAACGCAGCTCCTAGAAGAAACGTGTTTCTGACTCGCTGAATCTCAACATAGATTCAACTCTCTTAGGTGAACGAATGCACAGCAGAGCAGTTTCAAGGGAACCTTTCTCCTGGGTTTTAGACGAGGTTTCCTGCGGTTTAGGACGTATGCCGGAATTGGGCTGGAAATACCGGTTTTGGGATTCTGCACAGAAAGGGTTTGCAAACCGCTGAATCCACACGTGAGTTTTACTCTGTCAGCTGAATGCACACATTGACAACCATTCAGTTAGATAGCTCCGTTTTGGTTTTAGAAGAAGATAGTTCTCTGTACAGCCTATGGTCCCATTCACTCGGGAATATCCCAATGCAGCTCCTAGAAGAAACGTGTTTCTGACTCGCTGAATCTCAACATAGATTCAACTCTCTTAGGTGAATGAACGCACTGCAGAGCAGTTTCAAGGAAACGTTTCTGCTGAGTTTTAGACGAAGTTTCCTGCGGTTTAGTACGTATGCCGGCATTGGGCTGGAAATACCGGATTTGGGATTCTGCAAAGAAAGGGTTTGCCAACCGCTGAATCCACACGTGAGCTTAACTCTGTCAATTGAATGCACACATTGACAGCCATTCAGTTAGATAGCTCCGTTTTGGTTTTAGAAGCAGATATTTCTCTGTACAGCCTATGGTCCCATTCACTCGGGAATATCCCAACACAGCTCCTAGAAGAAACGTGTTTCTGACTCGCTGAATCTCAACATAGATTCAACTCTCTTAGGTGAACGAACGCACAGCAGAGCAGTTTCAAGGAAACGATTCTCCTGAATTTTAGACCAAGTTTACTGCTGTTTAGTACGTATGCCGGCATTGGGATGGAAATACCGGTTTTGGGATTCTGCACAGAAACGGCTTGCAAACCGCTGAATGCACACGTGAGTTTAACTCTGTCCGTTGAATGCGCACATTGACAAGCATTCAGTTAGATAGCTCCGTTTTGGTTTTAGAAGCAGATATTTCTCTGTACAGCCTATGGTCCCATTCACTCGGGAATATCCCAACGCAGCTCCTAGAAGAAACGTGTTTCTGACTCGCTGAATCTCAACATAGATCCAACTCTCTTAGGTGAACGAATGCACAGCAGAGCAGTTTCAAGGGAACCTTTCTCCTGAGTTTTAGATGAGGTTTCCTGCGGTTTAGGACGTATGCCGGAATTGGGCTGGAAATACCGGTTTTGGGATTCTGCACAGAAAGTGTTTGCAAACCGCTGAATCCACACGTGAGTTTTACTCTGTCACTTGAATGCACACATTGACAACCATTCAGTTAGATAGCTCCGTTTTGGTTTTAGAAGCAGATAGTTCTCTGTACAGCCTATGGTCCCATTCACTCGGGAATATCCCAACACAGCTCCTAGAAGAAACGTGTTTCTGACTCGCTGAATCTCAACATAGATTCAACTCTCTTACGTGAACGAACGCACTGCAGAGCAGTTTCAAGGAAACGTTTCTCCTGAGTTTTAGACGAAGTTTCCGGCGGTTTAGTACGTATGCCGGCATTGGGCTGGAAATACCGGTATTGGAATTCTGCACAGAAAGGGTTTGCAAACCGCTGAATCCACACGTCAGTTTAACTCTGTCAGTTGAATGCACACATTGACAACCATTCAGTTAGATAGCTCCGTTTTGGTTTTAGAAGCAGATATTTCTCTGTACAGCCTATGATCCCATTCACTCGGGAATATCCCAACACAGCTCCTAGAAGAATCGTGATTCTGACTCGCTGAATCTCAACATAGATTCAACTCTCTTAGGTGAACGAACGCACAGCAGAGCAGTTTCAAGGAAACGTTTCTCCTGAGATTTACCCGAAGTTTCCTGAAGTTTAGTACGTATGCCGGCATTGGGATGGAAATACCGGTTTTGTGATTCTGCACAGAAAGGGTTTGCCAACCGCTGAATCCACACGTGAGTTTAACTCTGTCAGTTGAATGCACACATTGACAACCATTTTGTTAGACAGCTCCGTTTTGGTTTAGAAGCAGATATTTCGCTGTACAGGCTATGGTCACATTCACTCGGGAATATCCCAACGCAGCTCCTAGAAGAAACGTGTTTCTGACTCGCTGAATCTCAACATAGATTCAACTATCTTAGGGGAGCGAACGCACAGCAGAGCAGTTTCAAGGAAACGATTCTCCTGAGTTTTAGACCAAGTTTACTGCTGTTTAGTACGTATGCCGGCATTGGGCTGGAAATACCGGTTTTGGGATTCTGCACAGAAACGGTTTGCAAACCTGTGAATGCACACGTGCGTTTAACTCTGTCAGTTTAATGCGAACATTGACAAGCATTCAGTTAGATAGCTCCGTTTTGGTTTTAGAAGCAGATATTTCTCTGTACAGACAATGGTCCCATTCACTCGGGTATATTCCAACGCAGCTCCTAGAAGAAACGTGTTTCTGACTCTCTGAATCTCAACATAGATTCAACTCTCTTAGGTGAACGAATGCACAGCAGAGCAGTTTCAAGGAAACGTTTCTCCTGAGTTTTAGACGAAGTTTCCTGCGGTTTAGGACGTATGCCGGAATTGGGCTGGAAATACCGGTTTTGTGATTCTGCACAGAAAGGGTTTGCAAACCGCTGAATCCACACGTGAGTTTTACTCTGTCAGTTGAAAGCACACATTGACAACCATTCAGTTAGATAGCTCCGTTTTGGTTTTAGAAGCAGATAGTTCTCTGTACAGCCTATGGTCCCATTCACTCGGGAATATCCCAACACAGCTCCTAGAAGAAACGTGTTTCTGACTCGCTGAATCTCAACATAGATTCAACTCTCTTACGTGAACGAACGCACTGCAGAGCAGTTTCAAGGAAACGTTTCTCCTGAGTTTTAGACGAAGTTTCCGGCGGTTTAGTACGTATGCCGGCATTGGGCTGGAAATACCGGTATTGGAATTCTGCACAGAAAGGGTTTGCAAACCGCTGAATCCACACGTCAGTTTAACTCTGTCAGTTGAATGCACACATTGACAACCATTCAGTTAGATAGCTCCGTTTTGGTTTTAGAAGCAGATATTTCTCTGTACAGCCTATGATCCCATTCACTCGGGAATATCCCAACACAGCTCCTAGAAGAATCGTGATTCTGACTCGCTGAATCTCAACATAGATTCAACTCTCTTAGGTGAACGAACGCACAGCAGAGCAGTTTCAAGGAAACGTTTCTCCTGAGATTTACCCGAAGTTTCCTGAAGTTTAGTACGTATGCCGGCATTGGGATGGAAATACCGGGTTTGGGATTCTGCACAGAAACGGTTTGAAAACCGCTGAATGCACACGTGAGTTTAACTCTGTCAGTTGAATGCACACATTGACAACCATTCAGTTAGATAGCTCCGTTTTGGTTTTAGAAGCAGACATTTCACTGAACAGCCTATGGTCCCATTCACTCGGGAATATCCCAACGCAGCTCCTAGAAGAAACGTGTTTCTGACTCGCTGAATCTCAACATAGATTCAACTCGCTTAGGTGAACGAAAGCACAGCAGAGCAGTTTCAAGGAAACGTTTCTCCTGTGTTTTAGACGAAGTTTACTGCGGTTTAGTACGTATGCCAGCATTGGGCTGGAAATACCGGTTTGGGGATTCTGCACAGAAAGTGTTTGCAAACCGCTGAATCCACACGTGAGTTTAACTCTGTCAGTTGAATGCACACATTGACAACCATTCTGTTAGACAGCTCCGTTCTGGTTTTTTTTTTTTTTTTTTTTTTTTTTTGAGACTGAGTTTTGCTCTTGTTACCCAGGCTGGAGCGCAATGGCGCGATCTCGGCTCACCGCAATCTCCGCCTCCTGGGTTCAGGCAATTCTCCTGCCTCAGCCTCCTGAGTAGCTGGGATTACAGGCACGCACCACCGTGCCCAGCTCATTTTTTTTTGTATTAGTAGAGACGGGGTTTCACCATGTTGACCAGGATGGTCTCGATCTCTTGACCTCGTGATCCACCCGCCTCGGCCTCCCAAAGTGCTGGGATTACAGGCTTGAGCCACCGCGCCCGGCCCGTTCTGGTTTTAGAAGCAGATATTTCGCTGTACAGCCTATGGTCCCATTCACTCGGGAATATCCCAACGCAGCTCCTAGAAGAAACGTGTTTCTGACTCGCTGAATCTCAACATAGATTCAACTCTCTTAGGTGAACGAAAGCACAGCAGAGCAGTTTCAAGGAAACGTTTCTCCTGAATTTTAGACGAAGTTTCCTGCGGTTTAGTACGTATGCCGGCACTGGGCTGGAAATACCGGATTTGGGATTCTGCAAAGATAGGGTTTGCCAACCGCTGAATCCACACGTGAGTTTAACTCTGTCAGTTGAATGCAAACATTGACAACCATTCAGTTAAATAGCTCCGTTTTGGTTTTAGAAGCAGATATTTCTCTGTACAGCCTATGGTCCCATTCACTCGGGAATATCCCAACGCAGCTCCTAGAAGAAACGTGTTTCTGACTCGCTGAATCTCAACATAGATTCAACTCTCTTAGGTGACGAACGCACAGCAGAGCAGTTTCAAGGAAACGTTTCTCCTGAGTTTTAGACGAAGTTTACTGCGGTTTAGTACGTATGCCAGCATTGGGCTGGAAATACCGGTTTTGGGATTCTGCACAGAAAGTGTTTGCAAACCGCTGAATCCACACGTGAGTTTAACTCTGTCAGTTGAATGCACACATTGACAACCATTCTGTTAGACAGCTCCGTTTTGGTTTTAGAAGCAGATATTTCGCTGTACAGCCTATGGTCCCATTCACTCGGGAATATCCCAACGCAGCTCCTAGAAGAAACGTGTTTCTGACTCGCTGAATCTCAATATAGATTCAACTCTCTTAGGTGAATGAACGCACAGCAGAGCAGTTTCAAGGAAACGTTTCTCCTGAGTTTTAGACGAAGTTTCCTGCGGTTTAGGACGTATGCCGGAATTGGGCTGGAAATACCGGTTTTGTGATTCTGCACAGAAAGGGTTTGCAAACCGCTGAATCCACACGTGAGTTTTACTCTGTCAGTTGAAAGCACACATTGACAACCATTCAGTTAGATAGCTCCGTTTTGGTTTTAGAAGCAGATAGTTCTCTGTACAGCCTATGGTCCCATTCACTCGGGAATATCCCAACACAGCTCCTAGAAGAAACGTGTTTCTGACTCGCTGAATCTCAACATAGATTCAACTCTCTTACGTGAACGAACGCACTGCAGAGCAGTTTCAAGGAAACGTTTCTCCTGAGTTTTAGACGAAGTTTCCGGCGGTTTAGTACGTATGCCGGCATTGGGCTGGAAATACCGGTATTGGAATTCTGCACAGAAAGGGTTTGCAAACCGCTGAATCCACACGTCAGTTTAACTCTGTCAGTTGAATGCACACATTGGCAACCATTCAGTTAGATAGCTCCGTTATGGTTTTAGAAGCAGATATTTCTCTGTACAGCCTATGATCCCATTCACTCGGGAATATCCCAACACAGCTCCTAGAAGAATCGTGATTCTGACTCGCTGAATCTCAACATAGATTCAACTCTCTTAGGTGAACGAACGCACAGCAGAGCAGTTTCAAGGAAACGTTTCTCCTGAGATTTACCCGAAGTTTCCTGAAGTTTAGTACGTATGCCGGCATTGGGATGGAAATACCGGGTTTGGGATTCTGCACAGAAACGGTTTGCAAACCGTTGAATGCACACGTGAATTTAACTCTGTCAGTTGAATGCACACATTGACAACCATTCAGTTAGATAGCTCCGTTTTGGTTTTAGAAGCAGATATTTCACTGAACAGCCTATGGTCCCATTCACTCGGGAATATCCCAACGCAATTCCTAGAAGAAACGTGTTTCTGACTCGCTGAATCTCAACATAGATTCAACTCGCTTAGGTGAACGAAAGCACAGCAGAGCAGTTTCAAGGAAACGTTTCTCCTGAGTTTTAGACGAAGTTTACTGCGGTTTAGTACGTATGCCAGCATTGGGCTGGAAATACCGGTTTGGGGATTCTGCACAGAAAGTGTTTGCAAACCGCTGAATCCACACGTGAGTTTAACTCTGTCAGTTGAATGCACACATTGACAACCATTCTGTTAGACAGCTCCGTTCGGGTTTTTTTTTTTTTTTTTTTTTTTTTTTTTGAGACGGAGTTTCGCTCTTGTTACCCAGGCTGGAGCGCAATGGCGCGATCTCGGCTCACCGCAATCTCCGCCTCCTGGGTTCAGGCAATTCTCCTGCCTCAGCCTCCTGAGTAGCTGGGATTACAGGCACGCGCCACCGTGCCCAGCTCATTTTTTTTTGTATTAGTAGAGACGGGGTTTCACCATGTTGACCAGGATGGTCTCGATCTCTTGACCTCGTGATCCACCCGCCTCGGCCTCCCAAAGTGCTGGGATTACAGGCTTGACCCACCGCGCCCGGCCCGTTCTGGTTTTAGAAGCAGATATTTCGCTGTACAGCCTATGGCCCCATTCACCCGGGAATATCCCAACGCAGCTCCTAGAAGAAACGTGTTTCTGACTCGCTGAATCTCAACATAGATTCAACTCTCTTAGGTGAACGAACGCACAGCAGAGCAGTTTCAAGGAAACGTTTCTCCTGCGTTTTAGACGAAGTTTCCGGCGGTTTAGTACGTATGCCGGCATTGGGCTGGAAATACCGGTATTGGGATTCTGCACAGAAAGGGTTTGCAACCCGCTGAATCCACACGTCAGTTTAACTCTGTCAGTTGAATGCAAACATTGACAACCATTCAGTTAGATAGCTCCGTTTTGGTTTTAGAAGCAGATATTTCTCTGTACAGCCTATTGTCCCATTCACTCGGGAATATCCCAACGCAGCTCCTAGAAGAAACGTGTTTCTGACTCGCTGAATCTCAACATCGATTCAACTCTCTTAGGCTAACGAACGCACAGCAGAGCAGTTTCAAGGAAACGTTTCTCCTGAATTTTAGACGAAGTTTCCTGCGGTTTAGTACGTATGCCGGCATTGGGCTGGAAATACCGGATTTGGGATTCTGCAAAGATAGGGTTTGCCAACCGCTGAATCCACACGTGAGTTTAACTCTGTCAGTTGAATGCACACATTGACAGCCATTCAGTTAAATAGCTCCGTTTTGGTTTTAGAAGCAGATATTTCTCTGTACAGCCTATGGTCCCATTCACTCGGGAATATCATAACGCAGCTCCTAGAAGAAACGTGTTTCTGACTCGCTGAATCTCAACATAGATTCAACTATCTTAGGTGAACGAACGCACAGCAGAGCAGTTTCAAGGAAACGATTCTCCTGAGTTTTAGACCAAGTTTACTGCTGTTTAGTACGTATGCCGGCATTGGGATGGAAATACCGGTTTTGGGATTCTGCACAGAAACGGCTTGCAAACCGCTGAATGCACACGTGAGTTTAACTCTGTCAGTTGAATGCGCCCATTGGCAAGCATTCAGTTAGATAGCTCCGTTTTGGTTTTAGAAGCAGATATTTCTCTGTACAGCCTTTGGTCCCATTCACTCGGGAATATCCCAACGCAGCTCCTAGAAGAAACGTGTTTCTGACTCGCTGAATCTCAACATAGATTCAACTCTCTTAGGTGAACGAATGCACAGCAGAGCAGTTTCAAGGGAACCTTTCTCCTGGGTTTTAGACGAGGTTTCCTGCGGTTTAGGACGTATGCCGGAATTGGGCTGGAAATACCGGTTTTGGGATTCTGCACAGAAAGGGTTTGCAAACCGCTGAATCCACACGTGAGTTTTACTCTGTCAGTTGAATGTACACATTGACAACCATTCAGTTAGATAGCTCCGTTTTGGTTTTAGAAGAAGATAGTTCTCTGTACAGCCTATGGTCCCATTCACTCGGGAATATCCCAATGCAGCTCCTAGAAGAAACGTGTTTCTGACTCGCTGAATCTCAACATAGATTCAACTCTCTTAGGTGAATGAACGCACTGCAGAGCAGTTTCAAGGAAACGTTTCTGCTGAGTTTTAGACGAAGTTTCCTGCGGTTTAGTACGTATGCCGGCATTGGGCTGGAAATACCGGATTTGGGATTCTGCAAAGAAAGGGTTTGCCAACCGCTGAATCCACACGTGAGCTTAACTCTGTCAATTGAATGCACACATTGACAGCCATTCAGTTAGATAGCTCCGTTTTGGTTTTAGAAGCAGATATTTCTCTGTACAGCCTATGGTCCCATTCACTCGGGAATATCCCAACACAGCTCATAGAAGAAACGTGTTTCTGACTCGCTGAATCTCAACATAGATTCAACTCTCTTAGGTGAACGAACGCACAGCAGAGCAGTTTCAAGGAAACGATTCTCCTGAATTTTAGACCAAGTTTACTGCTGTTTAGTACGTATGCCGGCATTGGGATGGAAATACCGGTTTTGGGATTCTGCACAGAAACGGCTTGCAAACCGCTGAATGCACACGTGAGTTTAACTCTGTCCGTTGAATGCGCACATTGACAAGCATTCAGTTAGATAGCTCCGTTTTGGTTTTAGAAGCAGATATTTATCTGTACAGCCTTTGGTCCCATTCACTCGGGAATATCCCAACGCAGCTCCTAGAAGAAACGTGTTTCTGACTCGCTGAATCTCAACATAGATTCAACTGTCTTAGTTGAACGAACGCACAGCAGAGCAGTTTCAAGGAAACGTTCCTCCTGAGTTTTAGACGAAGTTTCCTGCGGTTTAGTACGTATGCCGGCATTGGGATGGAAATACCGGATCTGGGATTCTGCACAGAAACGATTTGCAAACAGCCGAATTCACACGTGAGTTTAACTCTGTCAGTTGAATGCACACATTGACAACCATTCAGTTAGATAGCTCCGTATTGTTTATAGAAGCAGATATTTCTCTGTACAGCCTATGGTCCCATTCACTCGGGAATATCCCAACGCAGCTCCTACAAGAAACGTGTTTCTGACTCGCTGAATCTCAACATAGATTCAACTCTTTTAGGTGAACGAACGCCCAGCAGAGCAGTTTCAAGGAAACGTTTCTCCTGAATTTTAGACGAAATTTCCTGCCGTTTAGTACATATGCCGGCATTGGGCTGGAAATACCGGTTTTGAGATTCTGCACAGAAAGGGTTTGCAAACTGCTGAATCCACACGTGAGTTTAACTCTGTCAGTTGAATGCACACATTGACAACCATTCAGTTACATAGATCCGTTTTGGTTTTAGATGCAAATATTTCTCTGTACAGCCTATGGTCCCATTCACTCGGGAATATCCCAACGCAGCTCCAAGAAGAAACGTGTTTCTGGCTCGCTGAATCTCAACATAGATTCAGCTCTCTTAGTTGAACGAAGGCAGAGCAGAGCAGTTTCAAGAAAACGTTTCTCCTTAGTTTAGACGAAGTTTCCTGCGGTTTAGTACGTATGCCGGCATTGGGCTGGAAATACCGGTTTTGGGATTCTGCACAGAAATGGTTTGCAAACCGCTGAAACCACACGTGAGATTAACTCTTTCAGTTGAATGCACACATTTACAACCATTCGGTTAGATAGCTCCGTTTTGGTTTTAGAATCAGATATTTCTCTGTACAGCCTATGGTCCCATTCAATCGGGAATATCCCAACTCAGCTCCTAGAAGAAACGTGTTCATGACTCGCTGAATCCCAGGCTAGATTCAACTCTCTTAGGTGAACGAACGCACAGCAGAGCAGATTCACGGAAACGTTTCTCTGGACTTTTAGACGAAGTTTACTGCTGTTTCGTACGTATGCCGGCATTGGTCTGGAAATGCCGGTTTTGGTATACTGCAAAGAAAGGGTTTGCAAACCGCTGATTCCACACGTGAGTTTAACTCTGTCAGTTGAATGCACACATTGACAACCATTCAGTTAGATAGCTCCGTTTTGATTTTAGAATGAGATATTTCTCTGTACAGCCTATGGTCCCATTCACTCGGGAATATCCCAACGCAGCTTCTAGAAGAAACGTGTTTCTGACTCGCTGAATCTCAACATAGATTCAACTCTCTTAGTTGAACGAACGCAAAGCAGAGCAGTTTCAAGGAAACGATTCTCCTGAGTTTTAGACGAAGTTTCCTGCGGTTTAGTACGTATGCCGGCATTGGGCTGGAAATACCGGTTTTGGGATTCTGCACAGAAAGGGTTTGCAAACCGCTGAATCCACACGTGAGTTTAACTCTGTCAGTTGAATGCACACATTGACAACCATTCAGTTAGATAGCTCCGTTTTGGTTTTAGAAGCAGATATTTCTCTGTACAGCCTATGGTCCCATTCACTCGGGATTATCCCAATGCAGCTCTTAGAAGAAACGTGTTTCTGACTCATTGAATCTCAACATAGATTCAACTCTCTTAGGTGAACGAACGCACAGCAGCGCAGTTTCAAGGAAACGTTTCTCCTGAGTTTTAGAGGAAGTTTACTGCTGTTTCGTACGTATTCCGGCATTGGGCTGGAAATGCCGGTTTTGGGATTCTGCAAAGAAAGGGTTTGCAAACCGCTGATTCCACACGTGAGTTTAACTCTGTCAGTTGAATGCACACATTGACAACCATTCAGTTAGATAGCTCCGTTTTGGTTTTAGAAGCAGATATTTCTCTGTACAGCATATGGTCCCATTCACTCGGGAATATCCTAACCCAGCTCCTAGAAGAAACGTGTTTCTGACTCGCTGAATCTCAAGATGGATTCAAGTTTCTTAGGTGAACGAACGCACAGCAGAGCAGTTTGAAGGAAACGTTCCTCCTGAGTTTTAGACGAAGTTTCCTGCGGTTTAGTACATATGCTGGCATTGGACTGGAAATACCTGTTTTGGGATTCTGCACAGAAAGGGTTTGCAAACCGCTGAATCCACACGTGAGTTTACCTCTGTCAATTGAATGCACACATTGGCAACCATTCAGTTAGATAGCTCCGTTTTGGTTTTAGAAGCAGATATTTCTCTATACAGCCTATGGTCCCATTCACTCGGGAATATCCCAACGCAGCTCCTAGAAGAAACGTGTTTATGATTCGCGGAATCCCAGCATAGATTCAACTCTCTTATGTGAAGGAACGCACAGCAGAGCAGTTTCAAGGAAACGTTACTCTGGAGTTTTAGACGAAGTTTACTGCTGTTTCGTACGTATGCCGGCATTGGGCTGGAAATGCCGGTTTTGGTATACTGCAAAGAAAGGGTTTGCAAACCGCTGATTCCACACGTGAGTTTAACTCTGTCAGTTGAATGCACACATTGACAACCATTCAGTTAGATAGCTCCGTCTTGATTTTAGAAGCAGATATTTCTCTGTACAGCCTATGGTCCCATTCAGTCGGGAATAACCCAACGCAGCTCCTAGGAGAAAAGTGTTTCTGACTCGCTGAATCTCAACATAGATTCAACTGTCTTAGTTGAACGAACGCAGAGCAGAGCAGTTTCAAGGAAACGTTTCTCCTGAGTTTTAGACGAAGTTTACTGCTGTTTAGTACGTATGCCGGCATTGGGATGGAAATACCGGTTTTGGGATTCTGCACAGAATTGGTTTGCAAACCGCTGAAGACACACGTGAGTTTAACACTGTCAGTTGAATGCACACATTGACAACCATTCAGTTAGATAGCTCCGTTTTTCTTTTAGAAGCAGATATTTCTCTGTACAGCTTATGGTCCCATTCACTCGGGAATATCCCAACGCAGCTTCTAGAAGAAACGTGTTTATGACTCGCTGAATCCCAGCATAGATTCAACTCTCTTAGGTGAACGAACGCACAGCAGAGCAGTTTCAAGGAAACGTTTCTCCGGAGTTTTAGACGAAATTTACTGCTGTTTCGTACGTGTGCCACCATTGGGCTGTTAATGCCGGTATTGGGATTCTGCAAAGAAAGGGTTTGCAAACCGCTGATTCCACAGGTGAGTTTAACTCTGTCAGTTGAATGCACACACTGATAACCATTCAGTTAGATAGCTCCGTTTTGGTTTTAGAAGCAGATATTTCTCTGTACAGTCTATGGTCCCATTCACTCGGGAATAACCCAACGCAGCTCCTAGAAGAAAAGTGTTTCTGACTCGCTGAATCTCAAGATAGATTCAACTCTCTTAGTTGAACGAACGCACAGCAGAGCAGTTTCAAGGAATCGTTCCTCCTGAGTTTTAGACGAAGTTTCCTGTGGTTTAGTACGTATGCCGGCATTGGAATGGAAATACCGGTTTTGGGATTCTGCACAGAAACGGTTTGCAAGCTGCCGAATTCACACGAGAGTTTAACTCTGTCAGTTGAATGCACACATTGACAACCATTCAGTTAGAATGCTCCGTTTTGGTTTTAGAAGGAGATATTTCTCTGTACAGAGTATGGTCGCATTCACTCGGGAATATCCCAATGCAGCTCCTAGAAGAAGCGTGTTTCTGACTCGCTGAATCTTAACATAGATTCAGCTCTCTTAGTTGAACGAAGGCAGAGCAGAGAAGTTTCAAGAAAACGTTTCTCCCTAGTTTAGACGAAGTTTCCTCCGGTTTAGTACGTATGCCAGCATTGGGCTGGAAATACCGGTTTTGGGATTCTGCACAGAAAGGGTTTGCAAACCGCTGATTCCTCATGTGAGTTTAATTCTGTCAGTTGAATGCACACATTGACAACCATTCAGTTAGGTAGCTCCGTTTTGGTTTTATAAGCAGATATTTCTGTGTACAGCCTATGGTCCCATTCACTCGGGAATAACCCAACGCAGCGCCTAGAAGAAACGTGTTTCTGACTCGCTGAATCTCAACATAGATTCAACTGTCTTCGGTGATCGAACGGACAGCAGAGCAGTTTCAAGGAAACGTTTCTCCTGCGTTTTAGACGAAGTTTCCTGCGGTTTAGTACGTATGCCGGCATTGGGCTGGAAATACCGGTTTTGGGATTCTGCACAGAAACGGTTTGCAAACCGCTGAATTCACACGTGAGTTTAACTCTGTCAGTTGAATGCACACATTGAAAACCAATCAGTTAGATAGCTCCGTTTCGGTTTTAGAAGCAGATATTTCTATGTACAGCCTATTGTCCCATTCACTCGGGAATATCCCAACGCAGCTCATAGAAGAAACGTGTTTCTGACTCGCTGAATCTCAACATAGATTCAACTGTCTTAGGTGATCGAACTCACAGCAGAGCAGTTTCAAGGAAACGTTTCTCCTGAGTTTTAGACGAAGTTTCCTGCGGTTTAGTACGTATGCCGGCATTGGGCTGGAATTATCGGTTTTGGGATTCTGCACAGAAAGGGTTTGCAAACCGCTGATTCCACACGTGAGTTTAACTCTGTCAGTTGAATGCATACATTGACAACCATTCAGTTAGATAGCTCCGTTTCGGTTTTAGAAGCAGATATTTCTCTGTACAGCCTATGGTCCCATTCACTCTGGAATATCCCAACGCAGCTATTAGAAGAAACGTGTTTCTGACTCACTGAATCTCAACATAGAGTCTACTCTCTTAGGTGAACGAACACACAGCAGAGCAGTTTCAAGGAAACGTTTCTCCTGAGTTTTAGACGAAGTTTACTGCTGTTTCGTACGTATGCCGGCATTGGGCTGGAAATGCCGGTTTTGGGATTCTGCAAAGAAAGGGTTTGCAAACCGCTGATTCCACACGTGAGTTTAACTCTGTCAGTTGAATGCACACATTGACAACCATTCAGTTAGATAGCTCCGTTTTGGTTTTAGAAGCAGATATTTATCTGTACAGTCTATGGTCCCTTTCACTCGGGAATAACCCAACGCAGCTCCTAGAAGAAAAGTGTTTCTGACTCGCTGAATCTCAACATAGATTCAACTCTCTTAGTTGAACGAAAGCACAGCAGATCAGTTTCAAGGAAACCTTTCTCCTGAGTTTTAGACGAAGTTTCCTGCGGTTTAGTACATATGCCGGCATTTGGATGGAAATACCGGTTTTGGGATTCTGCACAGAAAGGGTTTGCAAACCGCTGAATTCACACGTGAGTTTAATTCTGTCAGTTGAATGCACACATTGACAACCATTCAGCTGGGTAGCTCCGTTTTGGTTTTAGAAGCAGATAGTTCTGTGTACAACCTATGGTCCCATTCACTCGGGAATAACCCAACGCAGCTCCTAGAGAAACGTGTTTCTGACTCCCTGAATCTCAACATAGATTCATCTCTCTTAGGTGAACGAATGCACAGCAGAGCAGTTTCATTTAAAAAGTTTCTCCTGCGTTTTAGACGAAGTTTCCTGCGGTTTAGTACGTATGCCGGCATTGGGCTGGAAATACCGGTTTTGGGATTCTGCACAGAAATGGTTTGCAAACCGCTGAAGTCACACGTGAGTTTAACACTGTCAGTTGAATGCACACATTGACAACCATTCAGTTAGATAGTTCCGTTTTGGTTTTAGAAGCAGATATTTCTCTGTACAGCTTATGGTCCCATTCACTCGGGAATATCCCAACGCAGCTCCTAGAAGAAACGTGTTTATGACTCGCTGAATCCCAGCATAGATTCAACTCTCTTAGGTGAACGAACGCACAACAGAGCAGTTTCAAGGAAACGTTCCTCCTGAGTTTTAGACGAAGTTTCCTGCGGTTTAGTACGTATGCCGGCATTGGGCTGGAAATACCGGTTTTGGGATTCTGCACAGAAAGGGTTTGCAAACCGCTGAATCCACACGTGAGTTTAACTCTGTCAGTTGAATGCACACATTGGCAACCATTCAGTTAGATAGCTCCGTTTTGGTTTTAGAAGCAGATATTTCTCTGTACAGCCTATGGTCCCATTCACTCGGGATTATCCCAATGCAGCTCTTAGAAGAAACGTGTTTCTGACTCACTGAATCTCAACATAGATTCAACTCTCTTAGGTGAACGAACGCACAGCAGCGCAGTTTCAAGGAAACGTTTCTCCTGAGTTTTAGAGGAAGTTTACTGCTGTTTCGTACGTATTCCGGCATTGGGCTGGAAATGCCGGTTTTGGGATTCTGCAAAGAAAGGGTTTGCAAACCGCTGATTCCACACGTGAGTTTAACTCTGTCAGTTGAATGCACACATTGACAACCATTCAGTTAGATAGCTCCGTTTTGGTTTTAGAAGGAGATATTTCTCTGTACAGCCTATGGTCCCATTCACTCGGGAATATCCCAACGCAGCTCCTACAAGAAACGTGTTTCCCTCTCGCTGAATCTCAACATAGATTCAACTCTCTTAGGTGAACGAACGCACAGCACAGCAGTTTCAAGGAAACGTTTCTCCTGAGTTTTAGACGAAATTTCCAGCCGTTTAGTACATATGCCGGCATTGGGCTGGAAATACCGGTTTTGAGATTCTGCACAGAAAGGGTTTGCAAACTGCTGAATCCACACGTGAGTTTAACTCTGTCAGTTGAATGCACACTTTGACAACCATTCAGTTACATAGCTCCGTTTTGGTTTTAGATGCAAATATTTCTCTGTACAGCCTATGGTCCCATTCACTCGGGAATATCCCAACGCAGCTCCTAGAAGAAACGTGTTTCTGACTCGCTGAATCTCAACATAGATTCAACTCTCTTAGGTGAACGAACGCACAGCAGAGCAGTTTCAAGGAAACGTTCCTCCTGAGTTTCAGACGAAGTTTCCTCTGGTTTAGTACATATGCCGGCATTGGGCTGGAAATACCGGTTTTGGGATTCTGCACAGAAACGGTTTGCAAACCGCTGAATTCACACGTGAGTTTAACTCTGTCAGTTGAATGCACACATTGAAAACCAATCAGTTAGATAGCTCCGTTTCGGTTTTAGAAGCAGATATTTCTATGTACAGCCTATTGTCCCATTCACTCGGGAATATCCCAACGCAGCTCCTAGAAGAAACGTGTTTCTGACTCGCTGAATCTCAACATAGATTCAACTCTCTTAGGTGATCGAACGCACAGCAGAGCAGTTTCAAGGAAACGTTTCTCCTGAGTTTTAGACGAAGTTTCCTGCGGTTTAGTACGTATGCCGGCATTGGGCTGGAATTATCGGTTTTGGGATTCTGCACAGAAAGGGTTTGCAAACCGCTGATTCCACACGTGAGTTTAACTCTGTCAGTTGAATGCATACATTGACAACCATTCAGTTAGATAGCTCCGTTTCGGTTTTAGAAGCAGATATTTCTCTGTACAGCCTATGGTCCCATTCACTCTGGAATATCCCAACGCAGCTATTAGAAGAAACGTGTTTCTGACTCACTGAATCTCAACATAGAGTCTACTCTCTTAGGTGAACGAACACACAGCAGAGCAGTTTCAAGGAAACGTTTCTCCTGAGTTTTAGACGAAGTTTACTGCTGTTTCGTACGTATGCCGGCATTGGGCTGGAAATGCCGGTTTTGGGATTCTGCAAAGAAAGGGTTTGCAAACCGCTGATTCCACACGTGAGTTTAACTCTGTCAGTTGAATGCACACATTGACAACCATTCAGTTAGATAGCTCCGTTTTGGTTTTAGAAGCAGATATTTATCTGTACAGTCTATGGTCCCTTTCACTCGGGAATAACCCAACGCAGCTCCTAGAATAAAAGTGTTTCTGACTCGCTGAATCTCAACATAGATTCAACTCTCTTAGTTGAACGAAAGCACAGCAGATCAGTTTCAAGGAAACGTTTCTCCTGAGTTTTAGACGAAGTTTCCTGCGGTTTAGTACATATGCCGGCATTTGGATGGAAATACCGGTTTTGGGATTCTGCACAGAAAGGGTTTGCAAACCGCTGAATTCACACGTGAGTTTAATTCTGTCAGTTGAATGCACACATTGACAACCATTCAGCTGGGTAGCTCCGTTTTGGTTTTAGAAGCAGATATTTCTGTGTACAACCTATGGTCCCATTCACTCGGGAATAACCCAACGCAGCTCCTAGAGAAACGTGTTTCTGACTCCCTGAATCTCAACATAGATTCATCTCTCTTAGGTGAACGAATGCACAGCAGAGCAGTTTCATTTAAAAAGTTTCTCCTGCGTTTTAGACGAAGTTTCCTGCGGTTTAGTACGTATGCCGGCATTGGGCTGGAAATACCGGTTTTGGGATTCTGCACAGAAATGGTTTGCAAACCGCTGAAGTCACACGTGAGTTTAACACTGTCAGTTGAATGCACACATTGACAACCATTCAGTTAGATAGTTCCGTTTTGGTTTTAGAAGCAGATATTTCTCTGTACAGCTTATGGTCCCATTCACTCGGGAATATCCCAACGCAGCTCCTAGAAGAATCGTGTTTATGACTCGCTGAATCCCAGCATAGATTCAACTCTCTTAGGTGAACGAACGCACAGCAGAGCAGTTTCAAGGAAACGTTTCTCCGGAGTTTTAGACGAAGTTTACTGCTGTTTCGTACGTGTGCCACCATTGGGCTGTTAATGCCGGTTTTGGGATTCTGCAAAGAAAGGGTTTGCAAACCGCTGAATCCACACGTGAGTTTAACTCTGTCAGTTGAATGCACACATTGATAACCATTCAGTTAGATAGCTCCGTTTTGGTTTTAGAAGCAGATATTTCTCTGTACAGTCTATGATCCCATTCACTCGGGAATAACCCAACGCAGCTCCTAGAAGAAAAGTGTTTCTGACTCGCTGAATCTCAAGATAGATTCAACTCTCTTAGTTGAACGAACGCACAGCAGAGCAGTTTCAAGGAATCGTTCCTCCTGAGTTTTAGACGAAGTTTCCTGTTGTTTAGTACGTATGCCGGCATTGGCATGGAAATACCGGTTTTGGGATTCTGCACAGAAACGGTTTGCAAACTGCCGAATTCACACGAGAGTTTAACTCTGTCAGTTGAATGCACACATTGACAACCATTCAGTTAGAATGCTCCGTTTTGGTTTTAGAAGCAGATATTTCTCTGTACAGAGTATGGTCCCATTCACTCGGGAATATCCCAACGCAGCTCCTAGAAGAAGCGTGTTTCTGACTCGCTGAATCTTAACATAGATTCA
Organism: Aotus nancymaae; assembly: GCF_030222135.1. NCBI lineage: Eukaryota > Metazoa > Chordata > Mammalia > Primates > Aotidae > Aotus > Aotus nancymaae. Next base: position 2,388,083 of record NW_026988565.1, read on the forward strand.
GCTCTCTTAGTTGAACGAAGGCAGAGCAGAGAAGTTTCAAGAAAACGTTTCTCCTTAGTTTAGACGAAGTTTCCTCCGGTTTAGTACGTATGCCAGCATTGGGCTGGAAATACCGGTTTTGGGATTCTGCACAGAAAGGGATTGCAAACCGCTGATTCCTCACGTGAGTTTAATTCTGTCAGTTGAATGCACACATTGAAAACCATTCAGTTAGGTAGCTCCGTTTTGGTTTTAGAAGCAGATATTTCTGTGTACAACCTATGGTCCCATTCACTCGGGAATAACCCAACGCAGCTCCTAGAGAAACGTGTTTCTGACTCCCTGAATCTCAACATAGATTCATCTCTCCTAGGTGAACGAATGCACAGCAGAGCAGTTTCATTTAAAAAGTTTCTCCTGCGTTTTAGACGAAGTTTCCTGCGGTTTAGTACGTATGCCGGCATTGGGCTGGAAATACCGGTTTTGGGATTCTGCACAGAAATGGTTTGCAAACCGCTGAAGTCACACGTGAGTTTAACACTGTCAGTTGAATGCACACATTGACAACCATTCAGTTAGATAGTTCCGTTTTGGTTTTAGAAGCAGATATTTCTCTGTACAGCTTATGGTCCCATTCACTCGGGAATATCCCAACGCAGCTCCTAGAAGAATCGTGTTTATGACTCGCTGAATCCCAGCATAGATTCAACTCTCTTAGGTGAACGAACGCACAGCAGAGCAGTTTCATGGAAACGTTTCTCCGGAGTTTTAGACGAAGTTTACTGCTGTTTCGTACGTGTGCCACCATTGGGCTGTTAATGCCGGTTTTGGGATTCTGCAAAGAAAGGGTTTGCAAACCGCTGATTCCACACGTGAGTTTAACTCTGTCAGTTGAATGCACACATTGATAACCATTCAGTTAGATAGCTCCGTTTTGGTTTTAGAAGCAGATATTTCTCTGTACAGTCTATGATCCCATTCACTCGGGAATAACCCAACGCAGCTCCTAGAAGAAAAGTGTTTCTGACTCGCTGAATCTCAAGATAGATTCAACTCTCTTAGTTGAACGAACGCACAGCAGAGCAGTTTCAAGGAATCGTTCCTCCTGAGTTTTAGACGAAGTTTCCTGTTGTTTAGTACGTATGCCGGCATTGGCATGGAAATACCGGTTTTGGGATTCTGCACAGAAACGGTTTGCAAACTGCCGAATTCACACGAGAGTTTAACTCTGTCAGTTGAATGCACACATTGACAACCATTCAGTTAGAATGCTCCGTTTTGGTTTTAGAAGCAGATATTTCTCTGTACAGAGTATGGTCCCATTCACTCGGGAATATCCCAACGCAGCTCCTAGAAGAAGCGTGTTTCTGACTCGCTGAATCTTAACATAGATTCAGCTCTCTTAGTTGAACGAAGGCAGAGCAGAGAAGTTTCAAGAAAACGTTTCTCCTTAGTTTAGACGAAGTTTCCTCCGGTTTAGTACGTATGCCAGCATTGGGCTGGAAATACCGGTTTTGGGATTCTGCACAGAAAGGGATTGCAAACCGCTGATTCCTCACGTGAGTTTAATTCTGTCAGTTGAATGCACACATTGAAAACCATTCAGTTAGGTAGCTCCGTTTTAGTTTTATAAGCAGATATTTCTGTGTACAGCCTATGGTCCCATTCACTCGGAAATAACCCAACGCAGCTCCTAGGAGAAACGTGTTTCTGACTCGCTGAATCTCAACATAGATTCAACTGTCTTCGGTGATCGAACGGACAGCAGAGCAGTTTCAAGGAAACGTTTCTCCTGCGTTTTAGACGAAGTTTCCTGCGGTTTAGTACGTATGCCGGCATTGGGCTGGAAATACCGGTATTGGGATTCTGCACAGAAAGGGTTTGCAAACCGCTGAATTCACACGTGAGTTTAACTCTGTCAGTTGAATGCACACATTGAAAACCAATCAGTTAGATAGCTCCGTTTCGGTTTTAGAAGCAGATATTTCTATGTACAGCCTATTTTCCCATTCACTCGGGAATATCCCAACGCAGCTCCTAGAAGAAACGTGTTTCTGACTCGCTGAATCTCAACATAGATTCAACTCTCTTAGGTGAACGAACTCACAGCAGAGCAGTTTCAAGGAAACGTTTCTCCTGAGTTTTAGACGAAGTTTACTGAGGTTTAGGACGTACACCTGCATTGGGCTGGAAATACCGGTTTTGGGATTCTGCACAGAAAGGGTTTGCAAACCGCTCAATCCACACGTGAGTTTAACACTGTCAGTTGAATGCACACATTGACAACCATTCAGTTATATAGCTCCGTTTTGGTTTTAGAAGCAGATATTTCTGTGTACAGCCTATGGTCCCATTCAATCGGGAATATCCCAACGCAGCTCCTAGAAGAAACGTGTTTCTGACTCGAGGAGTCTCAACATAGATTCAACTCTCTTAGGTGAACGAACTCACAGCAGAGCAGTTTCAAGGAAACGTTTCTCCTGAGTTTTAGACGAAGTTTACTGCGGTTTAGGACGTATGCCTGCATTGGGCTGGAAATACCGGTTTTGGGATTCTGCACAGAAAGGGTTTGCAAACCGCTGAATCCACACGTGAGTTTAACTCTGTCAGTTGAATGCACACATTGACAACCATTTTGTTAGACAGCTCCGTTTTGCTTTTAGAAGCAGATATTTCTCTGTACAGCCTATGGTCCCATTCACTCGGGAATATCCCAACGCAGCTCCTAGAAGAAACGTGTTTCTGACTCGCTGAATATCAACATACATTCAACTCTCTTAGGTGAACGAACGCACAGCAGAGCAGATTCAAGGAAACGTTTCTCCTGAGTTTTAGACGAAGTTTCCGGCAGTTTAGTACATATGCCGGCATTGGGCTGGAAATACCGGTATTGGGATTCTGCAGAGAAAGGGTTTGCAAACCGCTGAATCCACACGTGAGGTTAACTCTTTCAGTTGAATGCACACATTTACAACCATTCGGTTAGATAGCTCCGTTTTGGTTTTAGAATCAGATATTTCTCTGTACAGCCTATGGTCCCATTCACTCGGGAATATCCCAACTCAGCTCCTAGAAGAAACGTGTTCATGACTCGCTGAATCCCAGCCTAGATTCAACTCTCTTAGGTGAACGAACGCACAGCAGAGCAGATTCACGGAAACGTTTCTCTGGACTTTTAGACGAAGTTTACTGCTGTTTCGTACGTATGCCGGCATTGGTCTGGAAATGCCGGTTTTGGTATACTGCAAAGAAAGGGTTTGCAAACCGCTGATTCCACACGTGAGTTTAACTCTGTCAGTTGAATGCACACATTGACAACCATTCAGTTAGATAGCTCCGTTTTGATTTTAGAATGAGATATTTCTCTGTACAGCCTATGGTCCCATTCACTCGGGAATATCCCAACGCAGCTTCTAGAAGAAACGTGTTTCTGACTCGCTGAATCTCAACATAGATTCAACTCTCTTAGTTGAACGAACGCAAAGCAGAGCAGTTTCAAGGAAACGTTTCTCCTGAGTTTTAGACGAAGTTTCCTGCGGTTTAGTACGTATGCCGGCATTGGGCTGGAAATACCGGTTTTGGGATTCTGCACAGAAAGGGTTTGCAAACCGCTGAATCCACACGTGAGTTTAACTCTGTCAGTTGAATGCACACATTGACAACCATTCAGTTAGATAGCTCCGTTTTCGTTTTAGAAGCAGATATTTCTCTGTACAGCCTATGGTCCCATTCACTCGGGATTATCCCAATGCAGCTCTTAGAAGAAACGTGTTTCTGACTCACTGAATCTCAACATAGATTCAACTCTCTTAGGTGAACGAACGCACAGCAGCGCAGTTTCAAGGAAACGTTTCTCCTCAGTTTTAGAGGAAGTTTACTGCTGTTTCGTAAGTATTCCGGCATTGGGCTGGAAATGCCGGTTTTGGGATTCTGCAAAGAAAGGGTTTGCAAACCGCTGATTCCACACGTGAGTTTAACTCTGTCAGTTGAATGCACACATTGACAACCATTCAGTTAGATAGCTCCGTTTTGGTTTTAGAAGGAGATATTTCTCTGTACAGCCTATGGTCCCATTCACTCGGGAATATCCCAACGCAGCTCCTACAAGAAACGTGTTTCCCTCTCGCTGAATCTCAACATAGATTCAACTCTCTTAGGTGAACGAACGCACAGCACAGCAGTTTCAAGGAAACGTTTCTCCTGAGTTTCAGACGAAATTTCCTGCCGTTTAGTACATATGCCGGCATTGGGCTGGAAATACCTTTTTTGAGATTCTGCACAGAAAGGGTTTGCAAACTGCTGAATCCACACGTGAGTTTAACTCTGTCAGTTGAATGCACACATTGACAACCATTCAGTTACATAGCTCCGTTTTGGTTTTAGATGCAAATATTTCTCTGTACAGCCTATGGTCCCATTCACTCGGGAATAACCCAACGCAGCTCCTACAAGAAAAGTGTTTCTGACTCGCTGAATCTCAACATAGATTCCACTCTCTTAGGTGAACGAACGCACAGCAGAGCAGTTTCAAGGAAACGTTCCTCCTGAGTTTCAGACGAAGTTTCCTGTGGTTTAGTACATATGCCGGCATTGGAATGGAAATACCGGTTTTGGGATTCTGCACAGAAACGGTTTGCAAACCGCCGAATTCACACGAGAGTTTAACTCTGTCAGTTGAATGCACACATTGACAACCATTCAGTTAGAATGCTCCGTTTTGGTTTTAGAAGCAGATATTTCTCAGTACAGCCTATGGTCCCATTCACTCGGGAATATCCAACGCAGCTCCAAGAAGAAGCTTGTTTCTGACTCGCTGAATCTCATCATAGATTCAGCTCTCTTAGTTGAACGAAGGCAGAGCAGAGCAGTTTCAAGAAAACGTCTCTACTTAGTTTAGACGAAGTTTCCTCCGGTTTAGTACGTATGCCGGCATTGGGCTGGAAATACCGGTTTTGGGATTCTGCACAGAAAGGGTTTGCAAACCGCTTATTCCTCACGTGAGTTTAATTCTGTCAGTTGAATGCACACATTGACAAACATTCAGTTAGGTAGCTCCGTTTTGGTTTTATAAGCAGATATTTCTGTGTACAGCCTATGGTCCCATTCACTCGGGAATATCCCTACGCACCTCCTAGAAGAAACGTGTTTCTGACTCGCTGAATCTCAACATAGATTCAACTCTCTTAGGTGAACGAACGCACAGTAGAGCAGTTTCAGGGAAACGTTTCTCCTTTGTTTTAGACGAAGTTTCCTGCGGTTTAGTACGTATGCCGGCATTGGGATGGAAATACCGGTTTTGGGATTCTGCAGAGAAAGGGTTTGCAAACCGCTGAATCCACACGTGAGATTAACTCTTTCAGTAGAATGCACACATTTACAACCATTCGGTTAGATAGCTCCGTTTTGGTTTTAGAATCAGATATTTCTCTGTACAGCCTATGGTCCAATTCACTCGGGAGTATCCCAAAGCAGTTCCTAGAAGAAACGTGTTTATGACTCACTGAATCCCAGCATAGATTCAACTCTCTTAGGTGAACGAACGCACAGCAGAACAGTTTCAAGGAAACGTTTCTCCGGAGTTTTAGACGAAGTTTACTGCTGTTTCATACGTATGCCAGCATTGGGCTGGAAATGCCGGTTTTGGGATTCTGCAAAGAAAGGGTTTGCAAACCGCTGATTCCACACGTGAGTTTAACTCTGTCAGTTGAATGCACACATTGATAACCATTCAGTTAGATAGCTCCGTTTTGGTTTTAGAAGCAGATATTTCTCTGTACAGTCTATGGTCCCTTTCACTTTGGAATAACCCAACGCAGCTCCTAGAAGAAAAGTGTTTCTGACTCGCTGAATCTCAACATAGATTCAACTCTCTTAGTTGAACGAACGCACAGCAGAGCAGTTTCAAGGAAACGTTCCTCCTGAGTTTTAGACGAAGTTTCCTGTGGTTTAGTACGTATGCCATCATTGGAATGGAAATACCGGTTTTGGGATTCTGCACAGAAACGGTTTGCAAACTGCCGAATTCACACGAGAGTTTAACTCTGTCAGTTGAATGCACACATTGACAACCATTCAGTTAGAATGCTCCGTTTTGGTTTTAGAAGCAGATATTTCTCTGTACAGAGTATGGTCCCATTCACTCGGGAATATCCCAACGCAGCTCCTAGAAAAAGCGTGTTTCTGACTCGCTGAATCTCAACGTAGATTCAGCTCTCTTAGTTGAACGAAGGCAGAGCAGAGCAGTTTCAAGAAAACGTTTCTCCTTAGTTTAGACGAAGTTTCCTCCGGTTTAGTACGTATGCCGGCATTGGGCTGGAAATACCGGTTTTGGGATTCTGCACAGAAACGGTTTGCAAACCGCTGAATTCACACGTGAGTTTAACTCTGTCAGTTGAATGCACACATTGAAAACCATTCAGTTAGATAGCTCCGTTTCGGTTTTAGAAGCAGATATTTCTATGTACAGCCTATGGTCCCATTCACTCGGGAATATCCCTACGCACCTCCTAGAAGAAACGTGTTTCTGACTCGCTGAATCTCAACATACATTCATCTCTCTTAGGTGAACGAAAGCTCAGCAGAGCAGTTTCAAGGAAACGTTTCTCCTTAGTTTAGACGAAGTTTCCTGCGGTTTACTACGTATGCCGGCATTGGGCTGGAAATACCGGTTTTGGGATTCTCCACAGAAATGGTTTGCAAACCGCTGAAACCACACGTGAGATTAACTCTTTCAGTTGAATGCACACATTTACAACCATTCGGTTAGATAGCTCCGTTTTGGTTTTAGAATCAGATATTTCTCTGTACAGCCTATGGTCCCATTCACTCGGGAAAATCCCAACTCAGCTCCTAGAAGAAACGTGTTCATGACTCGCTGAATCCCAGCCTAGATTCAACTCTCTTAGGTGAACGAACGCACAGCAGAGCAGTTTCACGGAAACGTTTCTCCTGAGTTTTAGACGAAGTTTACTGCTGTTTCGTACGTATGCCGGCATTGGGCTGGAAATGCCGGTTTTGGTATACTGCAAAGAAAGGGTTTGCAAACCGCTGATTCCACACGTGAGTTTAACTCTGTCAGTTGAATGCACACATTGACAACCATTCAGTTAGATAGCTCCGTCTTGATTTTAGAAGCAGATATTTCTCTGTACAGCCTATGGTCCCATTCACTCGGGAATAACCCAACGCAGCTCCTAGAAGAAAAGTGTTTCTGACTCGCTGAATCTCAGCATAGATTCAACTGTCTTAGTTGAACGAACGCAGAGCAGAGCAGTTTCAAGGAAACGTTTCTCCTGAGTTTTAGACGAAGTTTACTGCTGTTTAGTACGTATGCCGGCATTGGCATGGAAATACCGGTTTTGGGATTCTGCACAGAATTGGTTTGCAAACCGCTGAAGACACACGTGAGTTTAACACTGTCAGTTGAATGCACACATTGACAACCATTCAGTTAGATAGTTCCGTTTTGGTTTTAGAAGCAGATATTTCTCTGTACAGCTTATGGTCCCATTCACTCGGGAATATCCCAACGCAGCTCCTAGAAGAAACGTGTTTATGACTCGCTGAATCCCAGCATAGATTCAACTCTCTTAGGTGAACGAACGCACGGCAGAGCAGTTTCAAGGAAACGTTTCTCCGGAGTTTTAGACGAAGTTTACTGCTGTTTCGTACGTGTGCCACCATTGGGCTGTTAATGCCGGTTTTGGGATTCTGCAAAGAAAGGGTTTGCAAACCGCTGATTCCACACGTGAGTTTAACTCTGTCAGTTGAATGCACACTTTGATAACCATTCAGTTAGATAGCTCCGTTTTGGTTTTAGAAGCAGATATTTCTCTGTACAGTCTATGATCCGATTCACTCGGGAATAACCCAACGCAGCTCCTAGAAGAAAAGTGTTTCTGACTCGCTGAATCTCAAGATAGATTCAACTCTCTTAGGTGAACGAACGCACAGCAGAGCAGTTTCAAGGAATCGTTCCTCCTGAGTTTTAGACGAAGTTTCCTGTGGTTTAGTAGGTATGCCGGCATTGGCATGGAAATACCGGTTTTGGGATTCTGCACAGAAACGGTTTGCAAACTGCCGAATTCACACGAGAGTTTAACTCTGTCAGTTGAATGCACACATTGACAACCATTCAGTTAGAATGCTCCGTTTTGGTTTTAGAAGCAGATATTTCTCTGTACAGAGTATGGTCCCATTCACTCGCGAATATCCCAACGCAGCTCCTAGAAGAAGCGTGTTTCTGACTCGCTGAATCTTAACATAGATTCAGCTCTCTTAGTTGAACGAAGGCAGAGCAGAGCAGTTTCAAGAAAACGTTTCTCCTTAGTTTAGACGAAGTTTCCTCCGGTTTAGTACGTATGCCAGCATTGGGCTGGAAATACCGGTTTTAGGATTCTGCACAGAAAGGGATTGCAAACCGCTGATTCCTCACGTGAGTTTAATTCTGTCAGTTGAATGCACACATTGAAAACCATTCAGTTAGGTAGCTCCGTTTTGGTTTTATAAGCAGATATTTCTGTGTACAGCCTATGGTCCCATTCACTCGGAAATAACCCAACGCAGCTCCTAGGAGAAACGTGTTTCTGACTCGCTGAATCTCAACATAGATTCAACTCTCTTAGTTGAACGAACGCAAAGCAGAGCAGTTTCAAGGAAACGTTTCTCCTGAGTTTTAGACGAAGTTTCCTGCGGTTTAGTACGTATGCCGGCATTGGGCTGGAAATACCGGTTTTGGGATTCTGCACAGAAAGGGTTTGCAAACCGCTGAATCCACACGTGAGTTTAACTCTGTCAGTTGAATGCACACATTGACAACCATTCAGTTAGATAGCTCCGTTTTGGTTTTAGAAGCAGATATTTCTCTGTACAGCCTATGGTCCCATTCACTCGGGATTATCCCAATGCAGCTCTTAGAAGAAACGTGTTTCTGACTCACTGAATCTCAACATAGATTCAACTCTCTTAGGTGAACGAACGCACAGCAGCGCAGTTTCAAGGAAACGTTTCTCCTGAGTTTTAGAGGAAGTTTACTGCTGTTTCGTACGTATTCCGGCATTGGGCTGGAAATGCCGGTTTTGGGATTCTGCAAAGAAAGGGTTTGCAAACCGCTGATTCCACACGTGAGTTTAACTCTGTCAGTTGAATGCACACATTGACAACCATTCAGTTAGATAGCTCCGTTTTGGTTTTAGAAGGAGATATTTCTCTGTACAGCCTATGGTCCCATTCACTCGGGAATATCCCAACGCAGCTCCTACAAGAAACGTGTTTCCCTCTCGCTGAATCTCAACATAGATTCAACTCTCTTAGGTGAACGAACGCACAGCACAGCAGTTTCAAGGAAACGTTTCTCCTGAGTTTTAGACGAAATTTCCTGCCGTTTAGTACATATGCCGGCATTGGGCTGGAAATACCGGTTTTGAGATTCTGCACAGAAAGGGTTTGCAAACTGCTGAATCCACACGTGAGTTTAACTCTGTCAGTTGAATGCACACATTGACAACCATTCAGTTACATAGCTCCGTTTTGGTTTTAGATGCAAATATTTCTCTGTACAGCCTATGATCCCATTCACTCGGGAATAACCCAACGCAGCTCCTACAAGAAAAGTGTTTCTGACTCGCTGAATCTCAACATAGATTCAACTCTCTTAGGTGAACGAACGCACAGCAGAGCAGTTTCAAGGAAACGTTCCTCCTGAGTTTCAGACGAAGTTTCCTGTGGTTTAGTACATATGCCGGCATTGGAATGGAAATACCGGTTTTGGGATTCTGCACAGAAACGGTTTGCAAACCGCCGAATTCACACGAGAGTTTAACTCTGTCAGTTGAATGCACACATTGACAACCATTCAGTTAGAATGCTCCGTTTTGGTTTTAGAAGCAGATATTTCTCAGTACAGCCTATGGTCCCATTCACTCGGGAATATCCAACGCAGCTCCAAGAAGAAGCTTGTTTCTGACTCGCTGAATCTCATCATAGATTCAGCTCTCTTAGTTGAACGAAGGCAGAGCAGAGCAGTTTCAAGAAAATGTCTCTACTTAGTTTAGACGAAGTTTCCTCCGGTTTAGTACGTATGCCGGCATTGGGCTGGAAATACCGGTTTTGGGATTCTGCACAGAAAGGGTTTGCAAACCGCTTATTCCTCACGTGAGTTTAATTCTGTCAGTTGAATGCACACATTGACAAACATTCAGTTAGGTAGCTCCGTTTTGGTTTTATAAGCAGATATTTCTGTGTACAGCCTATGGTCCCATTCACTCGGGAATATCCCAACGCAGCTCCTAGAACAAACGTGTTTCTGACTCGCTGAATCTCAACATAGATTCAACTCTCTTAGGTGAACGAACGCACAGTAGAGCAGTTTCAGGGAAACGTTTCTCCTTTGTTTTAGACGAAGTTTCCTGCGGTTTAGTACGTATGCCGGCATTGGGATGGAAATACCGGTTTTGGGATTCTGCAGAGAAAGGGTTTGCAAACCGCTGAATCCACACGTGAGATTAACTCTTTCAGTAGAATGCACACATTTACAACCATTCGGTTAGATAGCTCCGTTTTGGTTTTAGAATCAGATATTTCTCTGTACAGCCTATGGTCCAATTCACTCGGGAGTATCCCAACGCAGTTCCTAGAAGAAACGTGTTTATGACTCACTGAATCCCAGCATAGATTCAACTCTCTTAGGTGAACGAACGCACAGCAGAACAGTTTCAAGGAAACGTTTCTCCGGAGTTTTAGACGAAGTTTACTGCTGTTTCATACGTATGCCTGCATTGGGCTGGAAATGCCGGTTTTGGGATTCTGCAAAGAAAGGGTTTGCAAACCGCTGATTCCACATGTGAGTTTAACTCTGTCAGTTGAATGCACACATTGATAACCATTCAGTTAGATAGCTCCGTTTTGGTTTTAGAAGCAGATATTTCTCTGTACAGTCTATGGTCCCTTTCACTTTGGAATAACCCAACGCAGCTCCTAGAAGAAAAGTGTTTCTGACTCGCTGAATCTCAACATAGATTCAACTCTCTAAGTTGAACGAACGCACAGCAGAGCAGTTTCAAGGAAACGTTCCTCCTGAGTTTTAGACGAAGTTTCCTGTGGTTTAGTACGTATGCCGGCATTGGAATGGAAATACCGGTTTTGGGATTCTGCACAGAAACGGTTTGCAAACTGCCGAATTCACACGAGAGTTTAACTCTGTCAGTTGAATGCACACATTGACAACCATTCAGTTAGAATGCTCCGTTTTGGTTTTAGAAGCAGATATTTCTCTGTACAGAGTATGGTCCCATTCACTCGGGAATATCCCAACGCAGCTCCTAGAAAAAGCGTGTTTCTGACTCGCTGAATCTCAACATAGATTCAGCTCTCTTAGTTGAACGAAGGCAGAGCAGAGCAGTTTCAAGAAAACGTTTCTCCTTAGTTTAGACGAAGTTTCCTCCGGTTTAGTACGTATGCCAGCATTGGGCTGGAAATACCGGTTTTAGGATTCTGCACAGAAAGGGATTGCAAACCGCTGATTCCTCACGTGAGTTTAATTCTGTCAGTTGAATGCACACATTGAAAACCATTCAGTTAGGTAGCTCCGTTTTGGTTTTATAAGCAGATATTTCTGTGTACAGCCTATGGTCCCATTCACTCGGAAATAACCCAACGCAGCTCCTAGGAGAAACGTGTTTCTGACTCGCTGAATCTCAACATAGATTCAACTGTCTTCGGTGATCGAACGGACAGCAGAGCAGTTTCAAGGAAACGTTTCTCCTGCGTTTTAGACGAAGTTTCCTGCGGTTTAGTACGTATGCCGGCATTGGGCTGGAAATACCGGTTTTGGGATTCTGCACAGAAAGGGTTTGCAAACCGCTGAATTCACACGTGAGTTTAACTCTGTCAGTTGAATGCACACATTGAAAACCAATCAGTTAGATAGCTCCGTTTCGGTTTTAGCAGCAGATATTTCTATGTACAGCCTATTTTCCCATTCACTCGGGAATATCCCAACGCAGCTCCTAGAAGAAACGTGTTTCTGACTCGCTGAATCTCAACATAGATTCAACTCTCTTAGGTGAACGAACTCACAGCAGAGCAGTTTCAAGGAAACGTTTCTCCTGAGTTTTAGACGAAGTTTACTGCGGTTTAGGACGTATGCCTGCATTGGGCTGGAAATACCGGTTTTGGGATTCTGCACAGAAAGCGTTTGCAAACCGCTGAATCCACACGTGAGTTTAACTCTGTCAGTTGAATGCACACATTGACAACCATTTTGTTAGACAGCTCCGTTTTGGTTTTAGAATGAGATATTTCTCTGTACAGCCTATGGTCCCATTCACTCGGGAATATCCCAACGCAGCTCCTAGAAGAAACGTGTTTCTGACTCGCAGAATATCAACATACATTCAACTCTCTTAGGTGAACGAACGCACAGCAGAGCAGATTCAAGGAAACGTTTCTCCTGAGTTTTAGACGAAGTTTCCGGCAGTTTAGTACATATGCCGGCATTGGGCTGGAAATACCGGTATTGGGATTCTGCAGAGAAAGGGTTTGCAAACCGCTGAATCCACATGTGAGGTTAACTCTTTCAGTAGAATGCACACATTGACAACCATTCGGTTAGATAGCTCCGTTTTGGTTTTAGAATCAGATATTTCTCTGTACAGCCTATGGTCCCATTCACTCGGGAATATCCCAACGCAGTTCCTAGAAGAAACGTGTTTATGACTCACTGAATCCCAGCATAGATTCAACTCTCTTAGGTGAACGAACGCACAGCAGAACAGTTTCAAGGAAACGTTTCTCCGGAGTTTTAGACGAAGTTTACTGCTGTTTCATACGTATGCCAGCATTGGGCTGGAAATGCCAGTTTTGGGATTCTGCAAAGAAAGGGTTTGCAAACCGCTGATTCCACACGTGAGTTTAACTCTGTCAGTTGAATGCACACATTGATAACCATTCAGTTAGGTAGCTCCGTTTTGGTTTTAGAAGCAGATATTTCTCTGTACAGTCTATGGTCCCATTCACTTGGGAATAACCCAACGCAGCTCCTAGAAGAAAAGTGTTTCTGACTCGCTGAATCTCAACATAGATTGAACTCTCTTAGTTGAACGAACGCACAGCAGAGCAGTTTCAAGGAAACGTTCCTCCTGAGTTTTAGACGAAGTTTCCTGTGGTTTAGCACATATCCCGGCATTGGAATGGAATTACCGGTTTTGGGATTCTGCACAGAAACGGTTTGCAAACCGCCGAATTCACACGAGAGTTTAACTCTGTCAGTTGAATGCACACATTGACAACCATTCAGTTAGAATGCTCCGTTTTGGTTTTAGAAGCAGATATTTCTCAGTACAGCCTATGGTCCCATTCACTCGGGAATATTCAACGCAGCTCCTAGAAGAAGCGTGTTTCTGACTCGCTGAATTTCAACATCGATTCAGCTCTCTTAGTTGAACGAAGGCAGAGCAGAGCAGTTTCAAGAAAACGTTTCTCCTTAGTTTAGACGAAGTTTCCTCCGGTTTAGTACGTATGCCGGCATTGGGCTGGAAATACCGGTTTTGGGATTCTGCACAGAAAGGGTTTGCAAACCGCTGATTCCTCACGTGAGTTTAATTCTGTCAGTTGAATGCACACATTGACAACCAATCAGTTAGGTAGCTCCGTTTTGGTTTTATAAGCAGATATTTCTGTGTACAGCCTATGGTCCCATTGACTCGGGAATAACCCATCGCAGCTCCTAGAAGAAACGTGTTTCTGACTCGCTGAATCTCAACATAGATTCAACTCTCTTAGGTGAACGAATGCACAGCAGAGCAGTTTCAAGGAAAGCTTTCTCCTGAGTTTTAGACGAAGTTTCCTGCGGTTTAGGACGTATGCCGGCATTGGGCTGGAAATACCGGTTTTGGGATTCTGCAGAGAAAGGGTTTGCAAACCGCTGAATCCACACGTGAGATTAACTCTTTCAGTAGAATGCACACATTGACAACCATTCGGTTAGATAGCTCCGTTTTGGTTTTAGAATCAGATATTTCTCTGTACAGCCTATGGTCCAATTCACTCGGGAGTATCCCAACGCAGTTCCTAGAAGAAACGTGTTTATGACTCACTGAATCCCAGCACAGATTCAACTCTCTTAGGTGAACGAACGCACAGCAGAACAGTTTCAAGGAAACGTTTCTCCGGAGTTTTAGACGAAGTTTACTGCTGTTTCATACGTATGCCAGCATTGGGCTGGAAATGCCGGTTTTGGGATTCTGCAAAGAAAGGGTTTGCAAATCGCTGATTCCACATGTGAGTTTAACTCTGTCAGTTGAATGCACACATTGATAACCATTCAGTTAGATAGCTCCGTTTTGGTTTTAGAAGCAGATATTTCTCTGTACAGTCTATGGTCCCTTTCACTTTGGAATAACCCAACGCAGCTCCTAGAAGAAAAGTGTTTCTGACTCGCTGAATCTCAACATAGATTCAACTCTCTTAGTTGAACGAACGCACAGCAGAGCAGTTTCAAGGAAACGTTCCTCCTGAGTTTTAGACGAAGTTTCCTGTGGTTTAGTACGTATGCCGGCATTGGAATGGAAATACCGGTTTTGGGATTCTGCACAGAAACGGTTTGCAAACTGCCGAATTCACACGAGAGTTTAACTCTGTCAGTTGAATGCACACATTGACAACCATTCAGTTAGAATGCTCCGTTTTGGTTTTAGAAGCAGATATTTCTCTGTACAGAGTATGGTCCCATTCACTCGGGAATATCCCAACGCAGCTCCTAGAAAAAGCGTGTTTCTGACTCGCTGAATCTCAACATAGATTCAGCTCTCTTAGTTGAACGAAGGCAGAGCAGAGCAGTTTCAAGAAAACGTTTCTCCTTAGTTTAGACGAAGTTTCCTCCGGTTTAGTACGTATGCCGGCATTGGGCTGGAAATACCGGTTTTGGGATTCTGCACAGAAAGGGTTTGCAAACCGCTGAATCCACACGTGAGTTTAACTCTGTCAGTTGAATGCACACATTCACAACCATTCAGTTAGATAGCTCCGTTTTGATTTTAGAAGCAGATATTTCTCTGTACAGCCTATGGTCCCATTCACTCGGGAATAACCCAACGCAGCTCCTAGAAGAAAAGTGTTTCTGAGTCGCTGAATCTCAACATAGATTCAACTCTCTTAGTTGAACGAACGCACAGCAGAGCAGTTTCAAGGAAACGTTTCTCCTGAGTTTTAGACGAAGTTTACTGCTGTTTAGTACGTATGCCGGCATTGGGATGGAAATACCGGTTTTGGGATTCTGCACAGAAATGGTTTGCAAACCGCTGATTCCACACGTGAGTTTAACTCTGTCAGCTGAATGCACACATTGACAACCATTTAGTTAGATAGCCCCGTTTCGGTTTTGGAAGCAGATATTTCTCTGTACAGCCAATGGTCCCATTCACGCGGGAATATCCCAATGCAGCTCCCAGAAGAAACGTTTTTGTGACTCGCTGAATCTCAACATAGATTCAACTCTCTTAGGTGAACGAACGCACAGCAGAGCAGGTTCAAGGAAACGTTTCTCATTAGTTTTAGACGAAGTTTTCTGCGGTTTAGTAAGTATGCCGGCATTGGGCTGGAAATACCGGTTTTGGGATTCTGCACAGAAAGGGTTTGCAAACCGCTGAATCCACACGTGAGGTTAACACTTTCATTGAATGCACACATAGACAACCATTCGGTTTGATAGCTCCGTTTTGGTTTTAGAAGCAGATATTTCTCTGTACAGCCTGTCGTCCCATTCACTCGGGAATATCCCAACGCAGCTCCTAGAAGAAACGTGTTTCTGACTCGCTGAATCCCAGAATAGATTCAACTCCGTTAGGTGAACGAACGCACAGCAGAGCAGTTTCAAGGAAACGTTTCTCCTGAGTTTTAGACGAAGTTTCCTGCGGTTTAGTACGTATGCCGGCATTGGGCTGGAATTATCGGTTTTGGGATTCTGCACAGAAAGGGTTTGCAAACCGCGGATTCCACACGTGAGTTTAACTCTGTCAGTTGAATGCATACATTGACAACCATTCAGTTAGATAGCTCCGTTTCGGTTTTAGAAGCAGATATTTCTCTGTACAGCCTATGGTCCCATTCACTCGGGAATAACCCAACGCAGCTCCTAGAAGAAACGTTTTTCTGACTCGCTGAATCTCAAGATAGATTCAACTCTCTTAGTTGAACGAACGCACAGCAGAGCAGTTTCAAGGAATCGTTCCTCCTGAGTTTTAGACGAAGTTTCCTGTGGTTTAGTACGTATGCCGGCATTGGCATGGAAATACCGGTTTTGGGATTCTGCACAGAAACGGTTTGCAAACTGCCGAATTCACACGAGAGTTTAACTCTGTCAGTTGAATGCACACATTGACAACCATTCAGTTAGAATGCTCCGTTTTGGTTTTAGAAGCAGATATTTCTCTGTACAGAGTATGGTCCCATTCACTCGGGAATATCCCAACGCAGCTCCTAGAAGAAGCGTGTTTCTGACTCGCTGAATCTTAACATAGATTCAGCTCTCTTAGTTGAACGAAGGCAGAGCAGAGAAGTTTCAAGAAAACGTTTCTCCTTAGTTTAGACGAAGTTTCCTCCGGTTTAGTACGTATGCCTGCATTGGGCTGGAAATGCCGGTTTTGGGATTCTGCAAAGAAAGGGTTTGCAAACCGCTGATTCCACATGTGAGTTTAACTCTGTCAGTTGAATGCACACATTGATAACCATTCAGTTAGATAGCTCCGTATTGGTTTTAGAAGCAGATATTTCTCTGTACAGTCTATGGTCCCTTTCACTTTGGAATAACCCAACGCAGCTCCTAGAAGAAAAGTGTTTCTGACTCGCTGAATCTCAACATAGATTCAACTCTCTAAGTTGAACGAACGCACAGCAGAGCAGTTTCAAGGAAACGTTCCTCCTGAGTTTTAGACGAAGTTTCCTGTGGTTTAGTACGTATGCCGGCATTGGAATGGAAATACCGGTTTTGGGATTCTGCACAGAAACGGTTTGCAAACTGCCGAATTCACACGAGAGTTTAACTCTGTCAGTTGAATGCACACATTGACAACCATTCAGTTAGAATGCTCCGTTTTGCTTTTAGAAGCAGATATTTCTCTGTACAGAGTATGGTCCCATTCACTCGGGAATATCCCAACGCAGCTCCTAGAAAAAGCGTGTTTCTGACTCGCTGAATCTCAACATAGATTCAGCTCTCTTAGTTGAACGAAGGCAGAGCAGAGCAGTTTCAAGAAAACGTTTCTCCTTAGTTTAGACGAAGTTTCCTCCGGTTTAGTACGTATGCCAGCATTGGGCTGGAAATACCGGTTTTAGGATTCTGCACAGAAAGGGATTGCAAACCGCTGATTCCTCACGTGAGTTTAATTCTGTCAGTTGAATGCACACATTGAAAACCATTCAGTTAGGTAGCTCCGTTTTGGTTTTATAAGCAGATATTTCTGTGTACAGCCTATGGTCCCATTCACTCGGAAATAACCCAACGCAGCTCCTAGGAGAAACGTGTTTCTGACTCGCTGAATCTCAACATAGATTCAACTGTCTTCGGTGATCGAACGGACAGCAGAGCAGTTTCAAGGAAACGTTTCTCCTGCGTTTTAGACGAAGTTTCCTGCGGTTTAGTACGTATGCCGGCATTGGGCTGGAAATACCGGTTTTGGGATTCTGCACAGAAAGGGTTTGCAAACCGCTGAATTCACACGTGAGTTTAACTCTGTCAGTTGAATGCACACATTGAAAACCAATCAGTTAGATAGCTCCGTTTCGGTTTTAGCAGCAGATATTTCTATGTACAGCCTATTTTCCCATTCACTCGGGAATATCCCAACGCAGCTCCTAGAAGAAACGTGTTTCTGACTCGCTGAATCTCAACATAGATTCAACTCTCTTAGGTGAACGAACTCACAGCAGAGCAGTTTCAAGGAAACGTTTCTCCTGAGTTTTAGACGAAGTTTACTGCGGTTTAGGACGTATGCCTGCATTGGGCTGGAAATACCGGTTTTGGGATTCTGCACAGAAAGCGTTTGCAAACCGCTGAATCCACACGTGAGTTTAACTCTGTCAGTTGAATGCACACATTGACAACCATTTTGTTAGACAGCTCCGTTTTGGTTTTAGAAGCAGATATTTCTCTGTACAGCCTATGGTCCCATTCACTCGGGAATATCCCAACGCAGCTCCTAGAAGAAACGTGTTTCTGACTCGCAGAATATCAACATACATTCAACTCTCTTAGGTGAACGAACGCACAGCAGAGCAGATTCAAGGAAACGTTTCTCCTGAGTTTTAGACGAAGTTTCCGGCAGTTTAGTACATATGCCGGCATTGGGCTGGAAATACCGGTATTGGGATTCTGCAGAGAAAGGGTTTGCAAACCGCTGAATCCACATGTGAGGTTAACTCTTTCAGTAGAATGCACACATTGACAACCATTCGGTTAGATAGCTCCGTTTTGGTTTTAGAATCAGATATTTCTCTGTACAGCCTATGGTCCCATTCACTCGGGAATATCCCAACGCAGTTCCTAGAAGAAACGTGTTTATGACTCACTGAATCCCAGCATAGATTCAACTCTCTTAGGTGAACGAACGCACAGCAGAACAGTTTCAAGGAAACGTTTCTCCGGAGTTTTAGACGAAGTTTACTGCTGTTTCATACGTATGCCAGCATTGGGCTGGAAATGCCAGTTTTGGGATTCTGCAAAGAAAGGGTTTACAAACCGCTGATTCCACACGTGAGTTTAACTCTGTCAGTTGAATGCACACATTGATAACCATTCAGTTAGGTAGCTCCGTTTTGGTTTTAGAAGCAGATATTTCTCTGTACAGTCTATGGTCCCATTCACTTGGGAATAACCCAACGCAGCTCCTAGAAGAAAAGTGTTTCTGACTCGCTGAATCTCAACATAGATTGAACTCTCTTAGTTGAACGAACGCACAGCAGAGCAGTTTCAAGGAAACGTTCCTCCTGAGTTTTAGACGAAGTTTCCTGTGGTTTAGCACATATCCCGGCATTGGAATGGAATTACCGGTTTTGGGATTCTGCACAGAAACGGTTTGCAAACCGCCGAATTCACACGAGAGTTTAACTCTGTCAGTTGAATGCACACATTGACAACCATTCAGTTAGAATGCTCCGTTTTGGTTTTAGAAGCAGATATTTCTCAGTACAGCCTATGGTCCCATTCACTCGGGAATATTCAACGCAGCTCCTAGAAGAAGCGTGTTTCTGACTCGCTGAATTTCAACATCGATTCAGCTCTCTTAGTTGAACGAAGGCAGAGCAGAGCAGTTTCAAGAAAACGTTTCTCCTTAGTTTAGACGAAGTTTCCTCCGGTTTAGTACGTATGCCGGCATTGGGCTGGAAATACCGGTTTTGGGATTCTGCACAGAAAGGGTTTGCAAACCGCTGATTCCTCACGTGAGTTTAATTCTGTCAGTTGAATGCACACATTGACAACCAATCAGTTAGGTAGCTCCGTTTTGGTTTTATAAGCAGATATTTCTGTGTACAGCCTATGGTCCCATTGACTCGGGAATAACCCATCGCAGCTCCTAGAAGAAACGTGTTTCTGACTCGCTGAATCTCAACATAGATTCAACTCTCTTAGGTGAACGAATGCACAGCAGAGCAGTTTCAAGGAAAGCTTTCTCCTGAGTTTTAGACGAAGTTTCCTGCGGTTTAGGACGTATGCCGGCATTGGGCTGGAAATACCGGTTTTGGGATTCTGCAGAGAAAGGGTTTGCAAACCGCTGAATCCACACGTGAGATTAACTCTTTCAGTAGAATGCACACATTGACAACCATTCGGTTAGATAGCTCCGTTTTGGTTTTAGAATCAGATATTTCTCTGTACAGCCTATGGTCCAATTCACTCGGGAGTATCCCAACGCAGTTCCTAGAAGAAACGTGTTTATGACTCACTGAATCCCAGCACAGATTCAACTCTCTTAGGTGAACGAACGCACAGCAGAACAGTTTCAAGGAAACGTTTCTCCGGAGTTTTAGACGAAGTTTACTGCTGTTTCATACGTATGCCAGCATTGGGCTGGAAATGCCGGTTTTGGGATTCTGCAAAGAAAGGGTTTGCAAATCGCTGATTCCACATGTGAGTTTAACTCTGTCAGTTGAATGCACACATTGATAACCATTCAGTTAGATAGCTCCGTTTTGGTTTTAGAAGCAGATATTTCTCTGTACAGTCTATGGTCCCTTTCACTTTGGAATAACCCAACGCAGCTCCTAGAAGAAAAGTGTTTCTGACTCGCTGAATCTCAACATAGATTCAACTCTCTTAGTTGAACGAACGCACAGCAGAGCAGTTTCAAGGAAACGTTCCTCCTGAGTTTTAGACGAAGTTTCCTGTGGTTTAGTACGTATGCCGGCATTGGAATGGAAATACCGGTTTTGGGATTCTGCACAGAAACGGTTTGCAAACTGCCGAATTCACACGAGAGTTTAACTCTGTCAGTTGAATGCACACATTGACAACCATTCAGTTAGAATGCTCCGTTTTGGTTTTAGAAGCAGATATTTCTCTGTACAGAGTATGGTCCCATTCACTCGGGAATATCCCAACGCAGCTCCTAGAAAAAGCGTGTTTCTGACTCGCTGAATCTCAACATAGATTCAGCTCTCTTAGTTGAACGAAGGCAGAGCAGAGCAGTTTCAAGAAAACGTTTCTCCTTAGTTTAGACGAAGTTTCCTCCGGTTTAGTACGTATGCCGGCATTGGGCTGGAAATACCGGTTTTGGGATTCTGCACAGAAAGGGTTTGCAAACCGCTGAATCCACACGTGAGTTTAACTCTGTCAGTTGAATGCACACATTCACAACCATTCAGTTAGATAGCTCCGTTTTGATTTTAGAAGCAGATATTTCTCTGTACAGCCTATGGTCCCATTCACTCGGGAATAACCCAACGCAGCTCCTAGAAGAAAAGTGTTTCTGAGTCGCTGAATCTCAACATAGATTCAACTCTCTTAGTTGAACGAACGCACAGCAGAGCAGTTTCAAGGAAACGTTTCTCCTGAGTTTTAGACGAAGTTTACTGCTGTTTAGTACGTATGCCGGCATTGGGATGGAAATACCGGTTTTGGGATTCTGCACAGAAATGGTTTGCAAACCGCTGATTCCACACGTGAGTTTAACTCTGTCAGCTGAATGCACACATTGACAACCATTTAGTTAGATAGCCCCGTTTCGGTTTTGGAAGCAGATATTTCTCTGTACAGCCAATGGTCCCATTCACGCGGGAATATCCCAATGCAGCTCCCAGAAGAAACGTTTTTGTGACTCGCTGAATCTCAACATAGATTCAACTCTCTTAGGTGAACGAACGCACAGCAGAGCAGGTTCAAGGAAACGTTTCTCATTAGTTTTAGACGAAGTTTTCTGCGGTTTAGTACGTATGCCGGCATTGGGCTGGAAATACCGGTTTTGGGATTCTGCACAGAAAGGGTTTGCAAACCGCTGAATCCACACGTGAGGTTAACTCTTTCATTGAATGCACACATAGACAACCATTCGGTTTGATAGCTCCGTTTTGGTTTTAGAAGCAGATATTTCTCTGTACAGCCTGTCGTCCCATTCACTCGGGAATATCCCAACGCAGCTCCTAGAAGAAACGTGTTTCTGACTCGCTGAATCCCAGAATAGATTCAACTCCGTTAGGTGAACGAACGCACAGCAGAGCAGTTTCAAGGAAACGTTTCTCCTGAGTTTTAGACGAAGTTTCCTGCGGTTTAGTACGTATGCCGGCATTGGGCTGGAATTATCGGTTTTGGGATTCTGCACAGAAAGGGTTTGCAAACCGCGGATTCCACACGTGAGTTTAACTCTGTCAGTTGAATGCATACATTGACAACCATTCAGTTAGATAGCTCCGTTTCGGTTTTAGAAGCAGATATTTCTCTGTACAGCCTATGGTCCCATTCACTCGGGAATAACCCAACGCAGCTCCTAGAAGAAACGTTTTTCTGACTCGCTGAATCTCAAGATAGATTCAACTCTCTTAGTTGAACGAACGCACAGCAGAGCAGTTTCAAGGAATCGTTCCTCCTGAGTTTTAGACGAAGTTTCCTGTGGTTTAGTACGTATGCCGGCATTGGCATGGAAATACCGGTTTTGGGATTCTGCACAGAAACGGTTTGCAAACTGCCGAATTCACACGAGAGTTTAACTCTGTCAGTTGAATGCACACATTGACAACCATTCAGTTAGAATGCTCCGTTTTGGTTTTAGAAGCAGATATTTCTCTGTACAGAGTATGGTCCCATTCACTCGGGAATATCCCAACGCAGCTCCTAGAAGAAGCGTGTTTCTGACTCGCTGAATCTTAACATAGATTCAGCTCTCTTAGTTGAACGAAGGCAGAGCAGAGAAGTTTCAAGAAAACGTTTCTCCTTAGTTTAGACGAAGTTTCCTCCGGTTTAGTACGTATGCCAGCATTGGGCTGGAAATACCGGTTTTGGGATTCTGCACAGAAAGGGATTGCAAACCGCTGATTCCTCACGTGAGTTTAATTCTGTCAGTTGAATGCACACATTGACAACCATTCAGTTAGGTAGCTCCGTTTTGGTTTTATAAGCAGATATTTCTGTGTACAGCCTATGGTCCCATTCACTCGGGAATAACCCAACGCAGCTCCTAGGAGAAACGTGTTTCTGACTCGCTGAATCTCAACATAGATTCAACTGTCTTCGGTGATCGAACGGACAGCAGAGCAGTTTCAAGGAAACGTTTCTCCTGCGTTTTAGACGAAGTTTCCTGCGGTTCAGTACGTATGCCGGCATTGGGCTGGAAATACCGGTTTTGGGATTCTGCACAGAAAGGGTTTGCAAACCGCTGAATTCACACGTGAGTTTAACTCTGTCAGTTGAATGCACACATTGAAAACCAATCAGTTAGATAGCTCCGTTTCGGTTTTAGAAGCAGATATTTCTATGTACAGCCTATTGTCCCATTCACTCGGGAATATCCCAACGCAGCGCCTAGAAGAAACGTGTTTCTGACTCGCTGAATCTCAACATAGATTCAACTCTCTTAGGTGAACGAACGCACAGCAGAGCAGTTGCAAGGAAACGTTTCTCCTGAGTTTTAGACGAAGTTTCCTGCGGTTTAGTACGTATGCCGGCATTGGGCTGGAATTATCGGTTTTGGGATTCTGCACAGAAAGGGTTGGCAAACCGCTGATTCCACACGTGAGTTTAACTCTGTCAGTTGAATGCATACATTGACAACCATTCAGTTAGATAGCTCCGTTTCGGTTTTAGAAGCATATATTTCTCTGTACAGCCTATGGTCCCATTCACTCTGGAATATCCCAACGCAGCTATTAGAAGAAACGTGTTTCTGACTCACTGAATCTCAACATAGAGTCTACTCTCTTAGGTGAACGAACACACAGCAGAGCAGTTTCAAGGAAACGTTTCTCCTGAGTTTTAGACGAAGTTTACTGCTGTTTCGTACGTATGCCGGCATTGGGCTGGAAATGCCGGTTTTGGGATTCTGCAAAGAAAGGGTTTGCAAACCGCTGATTCCACACGTGAGTTTAACTCTGTCAGTTGAATGCACACATTGACAACCATTCAGTTAGATAGCTCCGTTTTGGTTTTAGAAGCAGATATTTATCTGTACAGTCTATGGTCCCATTCACTCGGGAATAACCCAACGCAGCTCCTAGAAGAAAAGTGTTTCTGACTCGCTGAATCTCAACATAGATTCAACTCTCTTAGTTGAACGAAAGCACAGCAGAGCAGTTTCAAGGAAACGTTTCTCCTGAGTTTTAGACGAAGTTTCCTGCGGTTTAGTATATATGCCGGCATTGGGATGGAAATACCGGTTTTGGGATTCTGCACAGAAAGGGTTTGCAAACCGCTGAATCCACACGTGAGTTTAATTCTGTCAGTTGAATGCACACATTGAAAACCATTCAGCTGGGTAGCTCCGTTTTGGTTTTAGAAGCAGATATTTCTGTGTACAACCTATGGTCCCATTCACTCGGGAATAACCCAACGCAGCTCCTAGAGAAACGTGTTTCTGACTCCCTGAATCTCAACATAGATTCATCTCTCTTAGGTGAACGAATGCACAGCAGATCAGTTTCATTTAAAAATTTCTCCTGCGTTTTAGACGAAGTTTCCTGCGGTTTAGTACGTATGCCGGCATTGGGCTGGAAATACCGGTTTTGGGATTCTGCACAGAAATGGTTTGCAAACCGCTGAAGTCACACGTGAGTTTAACACTGTCAGTTGAATGCACACATTGACAACCATTCAGTTAGATAGTTCCGTTTTGGTTTTAGAAGCAGATATTTCTCTGTACAGCTTATGGTCCCATTCACTCGGGAATATCCCAACACAGCTCCTAGAAGAAACGTGTTTATGACTCGCTGAATCCCAGCATAGATTCAACTCTCTTAGGTGAACGAACGCACAGCAGAGCAGTTTCAAGGAAACGTTTCTCCGGAGTTTTAGACGAAGTTTACTGCTGTTTCGTACGTGTGCCACCATTGGGCTGTTAATGCCAGTTTTGGGATTCTGCAAAGAAAGGGTTTGCAAACCGCTGATTCCACACGTGAGTTTAACTCTGTCAGTTGAATGCACACATTGATAACCATTCAGTTAGATAGCTCCGTTTTGGTTTTAGAAGCAGATATTTCTCTGTACAGTCTATGATCCCATTCACTCGGGAATAACCCAACGCAGCTCTTAGAAGAAAAGTGTTTCTGACTCGCTGAATCTCAAGATAGATTCAACTCTCTTAGTTGAACGAACGCACAGCAGAGCAGTTTCAAGGAATCGTTCCTCCTGAGTTTTAGACGAAGTTTCCTGTGGTTTAGTACGTATGCCGGCATTGGCATGGAAATACCGGTTTTGGGATTCTGCACAGAAACGGTTTGCAAACTGCCGAATTCACACGAGAGTTTAACTCTGTCAGTTGAATGCACACATTGACAACCATTCAGTTAGAATGCTCCGTTTTGGTTTTAGAAGCAGATATTTCTCTGTACAGAGTATGGTCCCATTCACTCGGGAATATCCCAACGCAGCTCCTAGAAGAAGCGTGTTTCTGACTCGCTGAATCTTAGCATAGATTCAGCTCTCTTAGTTGAACGAAGGCAGAGCAGAGAAGTTTCAAGAAAACGTTTCTCCTTAGTTTAGACGAAGTTTCCTCCGGTTTAGTACGTATGCCAGCATTGGGCTGGAAATACCGGTTTTGGGATTCTGCACAGAAAGGGATTGCAAACCGCTGATTCCTCACGTGAGTTTAATTCTGTCAGTTGAATGCACACATTGACAACCATTCAGTTAGGTAGCTCCGTTTTGGTTTTATAAGCAGATATTTCTCTGTACAGCCTATGGTCCCATTCACTCGGGAATAACCCAACGCAGCTCCTAGGAGAAACGTGTTTCTGACTCGCTGAATCTCAACATAGATTCAACTGTCTTCGGTGATCGAACAGACAGCAGAGCAGTTTCAAGGAAACGTTTCTCCTGAGTTTTAGCCGAAGTTTACTGCGGTTTAGTACGTATGCCGGAATTGGGCTGGAAATACCGGTTTTGGGATTCTGCACAGAAAGGTTTTGCAAACCGCTGAATCGAAACGTGAGTTTAACTCTGTCAGTTGAATGCACACATTGACCACCATTCAGTTAGATAGCTCCGTTTTGGTTTTAGAAGCAGATATTTCTCTGTACAGCCTATGGCCCATTCACTCGGGAATATCGCAACGCAGTTCCTAGAAGAAACGTGTTTCTGACTCGCTGAATCTCAACATAGATTCAACTCTCTTAGGTGAACGAACGCACAGCAGAGCAGTTTCAAGGAAACGTTCCTCCTGAGTTTTAGACGAAGTATCCTGCGGTTTAGTACGTATGCCGGCATTGGGCTGGAATTATCGGTTTTGGGATTCTGCACAGAAAGGGTTTGCAAACCGCTGAATCCACACGTGAGTTCACCTCTGTCAATTGAATGCACACATTGGCAACCATTCAGTTACATAGCTCCGTTTTGGTTTTAGATGCAAATATTTCTCTGTACAGCCAATGGTCCCATTCACTCGGGAATATCCCAACGCAGCTCCAAGAAGAAACGTGTTTCTGACTCGCTGAATCTCAACATAGATTCAACTCTCTTAGGTGAACGAACGCACAGCAGAGCAGTTTCAAGGAAACGTTTCTGCTGAGTTTTAGGCGAAGTTTACTGCGGTTTAGTACGTATGCCGGCATTGGGCTGGAAATACCGGTTTTGGGATTCTGCACAGAAAGGGTTTGCAAACCCCTGTATCCACAGGTGTGTTTAACTCTGTCAGTTGAATGCACACATTGACCACCATTCAGTTAGATAGCCCCGTTTTGGTTTTAGAAGGAGATATTTCTCTGTATAGCCTATGGTCCCATTCACTCGGGAATATCCCAACGCAGCTCCTAGAAGAAACGTATTTCTGACTCGCTGAATCTCAACATAGATTCAACTCTCTTAGGTGAATGAACGCACAGCAGAGCAGTTTCAAGAAAACGTTTCTCCATAGTTTTAGACGAAGTTTCCTGCGGTTTAGTACGTATGCCGGCATTGGGCTGGAAATACCGGTTTTGGGATTCTGCACAGAAAGGGTTTGCAAACCGCTGAATCCACACGTGAGGTTAACTCTTTCAGTAGAATACACACATTGACAACCATTCGGTTAGATAGCTCCGTTTTGGTTTTAGAATCAGATATTTCTCTGTACAGCCTATGGTCCCATTCACTCGGGAATATCCCAACGCAGCTCCCAGAAGAAACGTGTTTATGACTCGCTGAGTTCCAGCATAGATTCAACTCTCTTATGTGAAGGAACGCACAGCGGAGCAGTTTCAATGAAACGTTACTCCGGAGTTTTAGACGAAGTTTACTGCTGTTTCGAACGTATGCCGGCATTGGGCTGGAAATGCCGGATTTGGAATTCTGCAAAGAAAGTGTTTGCAAACCGCTGATTCCACACGTGAGTTTAACTCTGTCAGTTAAATGCACACATTGACAACCATTCACTTAGATAGCTCCGTTTTGGTTTTAGAAGCAGATATTTCTCTGTACAGCCTATGGTCCCATTCACTCGGGAATAACCCAACGCAGCTCCTAGAAGAAACGTGTTTCAGACTCGCTGAATCTCAACATAGGTTCAACTCTCTTAGGTGAATGATCGCACAGCAGAGCAGTTTCAAGGAAACGTTTCTCCTGAGTTTTAGACGAAGTTTACTGCGGTTTAGTACGTATGCCGGCATTGGGATGGAAATACCGGATTTGGGATTCTGCACAGAAACGATTTGCAAACCGCCGAATTCACAAGTGAGTTTAACTCTGTCAGTTGAATGCACACATTGACAACCATTCAGTTAGATAGCTCCGTTTTGGTTTTAGAAGCAGATATTTCTCTGTACATCCTATGGTCCCATTCACTCGGGAATATCCCAACGCAGCTCCTACAAGAAACGTGTTTCTGACTCGCTGAATCTCAACATAGATTCAACTCTCTTAGGTGAACGAACGTACAGCAGAGCAGTTTCAAGGAAACGTTTCTCCTGAGTTTTAGACGAAATTTCCTGCGGTTTAGTACATATGCCGGCATTGGGCTGGAAATACGGGTTTTGGGATTCTGCACAGAAAGGTTTTGCAAACTGCTGAATCCATACGTGAGTTTAACTCTGTCAGTTGAATGCACACATTGACAACCATTCAGTTACATAGCTCCGTTTTGCTTTTAGAAGCAAATATTTCTCTGTAAAGCCTATGGTCCCATTCACTCGGAAATATCCCAACGCAGTTCCAAGAAGAGACGTGTTTCTGACTCGCTGAATCTCAACATAGATTCAACTCTCTTAGGTGAACGAACGCACAGCAGAGCAGTTTCAAGGAAACGTTCCCCCTGAGTTTTAGACAAAGGTTCCTCCGGTTTAGTATATATGCCGGCATTGGCCTGGAAATACCTGTTTTGGGATTCTGCACAGAAATGGTTTGGAAACCGCTGAATCCACACGAGAGGTTAACTCTGTCAGTTGAATGCACACATTGACAACCATTCAGTTAGATAGCTCCGTATCGTTTTTAGAAGCAGATATTTCTCTGTACAGCCTATGGTCCCATTCACTCGGGAATATCCCAACGCAGCTACTAGAAGAAACGTGTTTATGACTCGTTGAACCCCAACATAGATTCAACTCTCTTAGGTGAACGAACGCACAGCAGAGCAGTTTCAAGGAAACGTTACTCCGGAGTTTTAGACGAAGTTTACTGCTGTTTCGAACGTATGCCGGCATTGGGCTGGAAATGCCGGATTTGGAATTCTGCAAAGAAAGTGTTTGCAAACCGCTGATTCCACACGTGAGTTTAACTCTGTCAGTTAAATGCACACATTGACAACCATTCACTTAGATAGCTCCGTTTTGGTTTTAGAAGCAGATATTTCTCTGTACAGCCTATGGTCCCATTCACTCGGGAATAACCCAACGCAGCTCCTAGAAGAAACGTGTTTCAGACTCGCTGAATCTCAACATAGGTTCAACTCTCTTAGGTGAATGATCGCACAGCAGAGCAGTTTCAAGGAAACGTTTCTCCTGAGTTTTAGACGAAGTTTACTGCGGTTTAGTACGTATGCCGGCATTGGGATGGAAATACCGGATTTGGGATTCTGCACAGAAACGATTTGCAAACCGCCGAATTCACAAGTGAGTTTAACTCTGTCAGTTGAATGCACACATTGACAACCATTCAGTTAGATAGCTCCGTTTTGGTTTTAGAAGCAGATATTTCTCTGTACATCCTATGGTCCCATTCACTCGGGAATATCCCAACGCAGCTCCTACAAGAAACGTGTTTCTGACTCGCTGAATCTCAACATAGATTCAACTCTCTTAGGTGAACGAACGTACAGCAGAGCAGTTTCAAGGAAACGTTTCTCCTGAGTTTTAGACGAAATTTCCTGCGGTTTAGTACATATGCCGGCATTGGGCTGGAAATACGGGTTTTGGGATTCTGCACAGAAAGGTTTTGCAAACTGCTGAATCCATACGTGAGTTTAACTCTGTCAGTTGAATGCACACATTGACAACCATTCAGTTACATAGCTCCGTTTTGCTTTTAGAAGCAAATATTTCTCTGTAAAGCCTATGGTCCCATTCACTCGGAAATATCCCAACGCAGTTCCAAGAAGAGACGTGTTTCTGACTCGCTGAATCTCAACATAGATTCAACTCTCTTAGGTGAACGAACGCACAGCAGAGCAGTTTCAAGGAAACGTTCCCCCTGAGTTTTAGACAAAGGTTCCTCCGGTTTAGTATATATGCCGGCATTGGCCTGGAAATACCTGTTTTGGGATTCTGCACAGAAATGGTTTGGAAACCGCTGAATCCACACGAGAGGTTAACTCTGTCAGTTGAATGCACACATTGACAACCATTCAGTTAGATAGCTCCGTATCGTTTTTAGAAGCAGATATTTCTCTGTACAGCCTATGGTCCCATTCACTCGGGAATATCCCAACGCAGCTACTAGAAGAAACGTGTTTATGACTCGTTGAACCCCAACATAGATTCAACTCTCTTAGGTGAACGAACGCACAGCAGAGCAGTTTCAAGGAAACGTTTCTCCGGAGTTTTAGACGAAGTTTACTGCTGTTTCGTATGTATGCCGGCATTGGGCTGGAAATTCCGGTTTTGGGATTCTGCAAAGAAAGGGTTTGCAAACCGCTGATTCCACACGTGAGTTTAACTCTGTCAGTTGAATGCACACATTGACAACCATTCAGTTAGATAGCTCCGTTTTGGTTTTAGAAGCAGATATTTCTCTGTACAACTGATGGTCCCATTCACTCGGGAATATCCCAACGCAGCTCCAAGAAGAAAGCAGAGCAGTTTCAAGGAAACGTTTCTCCTGAGTTTTAGGCGAAGTTTACTGCGGTTTAGTACGTATGCCGGAATTGGGCTGGAAATACCGGTTTTGGGATTCTGCACAGAAAGGGTTTGCAAACCGCTGAATCGAAACGTGAGTTTAACTCTGTCAGTTGAATGCACACATTGACCACCATTCAGTTAGATAGCTCCGTTTTGGTTTTAGAAGCAGATATTTCTCTGTACAGCCTATGGCCCATTCACTCGGGAATATCGCAACGCAGCTCCTAGAAGAAACGTGTTTCTGACTCGCTGAATCTCAACATAGATTCAACTCTCTTAGGTGAACGAACGCACAGCAGAGCAGTTTCAAGGAAACGTTCCTCCTGAGTTTTAGACGAAGTATCCTGCGGTTTAGTAAGTATGCCGGCATTGGGCTGGAAATACCTGTTTTGGGATTCTGCACAGAAAGGGTTTGCAAACCGCTGAATCCACACGTGAGTTCACCTCTGTCAATTGAATGCACACATTGGCAACCATTCAGTTAGATAGCTCCGTTTGGGTTTTAGAAGCAGATATTTCTCTGTACAGCCTATGGTCCCATTCACTCGGGAATATCCCAACGCAGCTCCCAGAAGAAACGTGTTTATGACTCGCTGAATCTAAACATAGATTCAACTCTCTTAGGTGAACGAACTCACCGCAGAGCAATTTCAAGGAAACGTTTCTCCTGAGTTTTAGACGAAGTTTGCTGCGGTTTACTACGTATGCCGGCATTGCGATGGAAATACCGGTTTTGGGATTCTGCACAGAAACGGTTTGCAAACCGCCGAATTCCCACGTGAGTTTAACTCTGTCAATTGAATGCACACATTGACAACCTTTCAGTTAGATAGCTCCGTTTTGGGTTTAGAAGCAGATATTTCTCTGTACAGCCTATGGACCCATTCACTCGGTAATATCACAACGCAGCTCATAGAAGAAACGTGTTTATGACTCGCTGAATCCCAGCATAGATTCAACTCTCTTAGGTGAACGAACGCCCAGCAGAGCAGTTTCAAGGAAACGTTTCTCTGGAGTTTTAGACGAAGTTTAATCCTGTTTCGTACGTATGACGGCATTGGGCTGGAAATGCCGGTTTGGGGATTCTGCAAAGACAGGGTTTGCAAACTGCTGATTCCACACGTGAGTTTAACTCTGTCAATTGAATGCACACATTGACGACCATTCAATTAGATAGTTCCGTTTTGGTTTTACAAGCAGATATTTCTCTGTACAGCCTATGGTCCCATTCACTCGGGAATATCCCAACGCAACTCCAAGAAGAAACGTGTTTCTGACTCGCTGAATCTCAACATAGATTCAACTCTCTTAGGTGAACGAACGCACAGCAGAGCAGTTTCAAGGAATCGTTTCCCCTGAATTTTAGGCGAAGTTTACTGCGGTTTAGTACGTATGCCGGCATTGGGCTGGAAATACCGGTTTTGGGATTCTGCACAGAAACGGTTTGCAAACCGCCGAATTCACACGTGATTTTAACTCTGTCAGTTGAATGCACACATTGACAACCATTCAGTTAGATAGATCCGTTCTTGTTTTAGAAGCCTATATATCTCTATACAGCCTATGGTCCCATTCACTCGGGAATAACCAAACGCAGCTCCCAGAAGAAAAGTGTTTCTGACTCGCTGAATCTCAACATATATTCAACTCTCTTAGTTGAACGAACGCACAGCAGAGCAGTTTCAAGGAAACGTTTCTCCTGAGTTTTAGACGAAGTTTACTGCGGTTTAGTACGTATGCCGGCATTGGGATGGAAATACCAGATTTGGGATTCTGCACAGAAAGGGTTTGCAAACCGCTGAATCCACACGTGAGTTTAACTCTGTCAGTTGAATGCACACATTGACCACCATTCAGTTAGATAGCTCCGTTTTGGTTTTAGAAGCAGATATTTCTCTGTATAGCCTATGGTCCCATTCACTCGGGAATATCCCAACGCAGCTCCTAGAAGAAACGTGTTTCTCACTCGCTGAATCTCAACATAGATTCAACTCTCCTAGGTGAACGAACGCACAGCAGAGCAGTTTCAAGGAAACGTTTCTCCTGAGTTTTAGACGAAGTTTACTGCAGTTTCGTACGTATGCCGGCAATGGGCTGGAAATGCCTGTTTTGGCATTCTGCAAAGAAAGGGTTTGCAAACCGCTGATTCCACACGTGAGTTTAACTCTATCAGTTGAATGTACACATTGACAACCATTCAGTTAGATAGCTCCGTTTTGGTTTTAGAAGCAGATATTTCTCTGTACTGCCTATGGTCCCATTCACTCGGGAATATCCTAACCCAGCTCCGAGAAGAAACGGGTTTCTGACTCGCTGAATCTCAACATAGATTCAACTCTCTTAGGTGAACGGTCGCAAAGCAGAGCATTTTCAAGGAAACATTTCTCCTGAGTTTATACGAAGTTTACTGCGGTTTACTACGTATGCCGGCATTGGACTGGAATTTCCGGTTTTGGGATTCTGCACAGAATGGGTTTGCAAACCGCTGAATGCACACGTGAGTTTAACTCTGTCAGTTGAATGCACACATTGACAACCATTCATTTACATAGCTCCGTTTTGGTTTTAGAAGCAGATATATCTCTGTACAGCCTACGGTCTCATTCACTCGGGAATATCCCAACGCAGCTCCTAGAAGAAACGTGTTTATGATTCGCTGAATCCCAGCATAGATTCAACTCTCTTAGGTGAACGAACGCACAGCAGAGCAGTTTCAAGGAAACGTTTCTCCGGAGTTTTAGACGAAGTTTACTGCTGTTTCGTACGTATGACGGCATTGGGCTGGAAATGCCGGTTTTGGGATTCTGCAAAGAAAGTGTTTGCAAACCGCTGATTCCACACGTGAGTTTAACTCTGTCAGTTGAATGCACACATTGACAGCCATTCAGTTAGATAGCTCCGTTTTGGTTTTAGAAGCAGATATTTCTCTGTACAGCCTATGGTCCCATTCACTCGGGAATAACCCATCGCAGCTCCTAGAAGAAACGTGTTTCTGACTCGCTGAATCCCAGCATAGATTGAACTCTCTTAGGTGAACGAACGCACAGCAGAGCAGTTTCAAGGAAACGTTCCTCCTGAGTTTTAGACGAAGTTTCCTGCGGTTTAGTACGTATGCCGGCATTGGGATGGAAATACCGGTTTTGGGATACTGCACAGAAAGTGTTTGCTAACCGCTGAATCCGCACGTGAGTTTAACTCTGTCGGTTGAATGCACACATTGACAACCATTCAGTTAGATAGCTCCGTCTTGGTTTTAGAAGCAGATATTTATCTGTACAGCCTATGGTCCCATTCACTCGGGAATATCCCAACGCAGCTCCTAGAAGAAACGTGTTTCTGACTCGCTGAATCCCAGCATAGATTCAACTCTCTTATGTGAAGGAACGCACAGCAGAGCAGTTTCAATGAAACGTTACTCCGGAGTTTTAGACGAAGTTTACTGCTGTTTCGAACGTATGCCGGCATTGGGCTGGAAATGCCGGTTTTGGGATTCTGCAAAGAAAGTGTTTGCAAACCGCTGATTCCACACGTGAGTTTAACTCTGTCAGTTGAATGCACACATTGACAACCATTCACTTAGATAGCTCCGTTTTGGTTTTAGAAGCAGATATTTCTCTGTACAGCCTATGGTCCCATTCACTCGGGAATAACCCAACGCAGCTCCTAGAAGAAACGTGTTTCTGACTCGCTGAATCTCAACATAGGTTCAACTCTCTTAGGTGAATGATCGCACAGCAGAGCAGTTTCAAGGAAACGTTTCTCCTGAGTTTTAGACGAAGTTTACTGCGGTTTAGTACGTATGCCGGCATTGGGATGGAAATACCGGATTTGGGATTCTGCACAGAAACGATTTGCAAACCGCCGAATTCACAAGTGAGTTTAACTCTGTCAGTTGAATGCACACATTGACAACCATTCAGTTAGATAGCTCCGTTTTGGTTTTAGAAGGAAATATTTCTCTGTAAAGCCTATGGTCCCATTCACTCGGAAATATCCCAACGCAGTTCCAAGAAGAGACGTGTTTCTGACTCGCTGAATCTCAACATAGATTCAACTCTCTTAGGTGAACGAACGCACAGTAGAGCAGTTTCAAGGAAACGTTCCCCCTGAGTTTTAGACAAAGGTTCCTCCGGTTTAGTATATATGCCGGCATTGGGCTGGAAATACCTGTTTTGGGATTCTGCACAGAAATGGTTTGGAAACCGCTGAATCCACACGAGAGGTTAACTCTGTCAGTTGAATGCACACATTGACAACCATTCAGTTAGATAGCTCCGTTTTGGCTTTAGAAGCAGATATTTCTCTGTACAACCGATGGTCCCATTCACTCGGGAATATCCCAACGCAGCTCCAAGAAGAAAGCAGAGCAGTTTCAAGGAAACGTTTCTCCTGAGTTTTAGACGAAGTTTACTGCTGTTTCGTACGTATGCCGGCATTGGGCTGGAAATACCGGTTTTGGGATTCTGCACAGAAAGGGTTTGCAAACCGCGGAATCCGCAAGTGAGATTCACTCTTTCAGTTGAATGCACACATTGACAACCATTCGGTTAGATAGCTCCGTTTTGGTTTTACAATGAGATATTTCTCTGTACAGCCTATGGTCCCATTCACTCGGGAATATCCCAACGCAGCTCCTAGAAGAAACGTGTTAATGACTCGCTGAATCCCAGCATAGATTGAACTCTCTTAGGTGAACGAACGCACAGCAGAGCAGTTTCAAGGAAACGTTCCTCCTGAGTTTTAGACGAAGTTTCCTCCGGTTTAGTACGTATGCCGGCATTGGGCTGGAAATACCGGTTTTGGGATACTGCACAGAAAGTGTTTGCAAACCGCTGAATCCGCACGTGAGTTTAACTCTGTCGGTTGAATGCACACATTGACAACCATTCAGTTAGATAGCTCCGTTTTGGTTTTAGAAGCATATATTTATCTGTACAGCCTATGGTCCCATTCACTCGGGAATATCCCAACGCAGCTCCTAGAAGAAACGTGTTTCTGACTCGCTGAATCTCAACATAGATTCAACTCTATTATGTGAACGATCGCACAGCAGAGCATTTTCAATGAAACTTTTCTCCTGAGTTTTAGACGAAGTTTCCTGCTGTTTAGTACGTATGCAGGCATTGGGCTGGAAATACCGGATTTGAGATTCTGCACAGAAAGGGTTTGCAAACCGCTGAATCCACACGTGAATTTAACTCTGTCAGTTGAATGCAAACATTGACAGCCATTCAGTTAGATAGCTCCGTTTTGGTTTTAGAAGCAGATATTTCTCTGTTCAGCCTGTGGTCCCATTCACTCGGGAATATACCAACGCAGCTCCTAGAAGAAACGTGTTTATGACTCGCTGAATCCCAGCATAGATTCAACTCTCTTAGGTGAACGAACGCACAACAGAGCAGTTTCAAGGAAACGTTTCTCCGGAGTTTTAGACGAAGTTTACTGCTGTTTCGCACGTATGCCAGCATTGGCCTGGAAATGCCGGTTTTGGGATTTTGCAAAGAAAGGGTTTGCAAACCGCTGATTCTACACGTGAGTTTAACTCTTTCAGTTGAATGCACACATTGACAACCATTCAGTTAGATAGATCCGTTCTGGTTTTAGAAGCAGATATATCTCTGTACAGCCTATGGTCCCATTCACTCGGGAATAGCCCAACGCAACTCCAAGAAGAAAAGTGTTTCTGACCTGCTGAATCTCAACATAGATTCAACTCTCTTAGTTGAACGAACGCACAGCAGAGAAGTTTCAAGGAAACGTTTCTCCTGAGTTTTAGACGAAGTTTACTGCGGTTTAGTACGTATGCCGGCATTGGGATGGAAATACCAGGTTTGGGATTCTGCACAGAAACGATTTGCAAACCGCCGAATTCACAAGTAAGTTTAACTCTGTCAGTTGAATGCACACATTGACAACCACTCAGTTAGACAGCTCCGTTTTGGTTTTAGAAGCAGGTATTTCTCTGTACAGCCTATGGTCCCATTCACTCGAGAATATCCCAACGCAGCTCCTAGAAGAAACGTGCTTCTGACTCGCTGAATCTCAACATAGATTCAACTCTCTTAGGTGAACGAACGCACAGCAGAGCAGTTTCAAGGAAACGTTTCTCCTGAGTTTTGGACGAAGTTTCCTGCGGTTTAGTACGTATGCCGGCATTGGGCTGGAAATACCGGTTTTGGGATTCTGCACAGAAAGGGTTTGCAAACTGCTGAATCCACACGTGAGTTTAACTCTGTCAGTTGAATGCACACATTGACAACCACTCAGTTACATAGCTCCGTTTTGGTTTTAGAAGCAAATATTTCTCTGTACAGCCTATGTTCCCATTCACTCGGGAATATCCCAACGCAGCTCCAAGAAGAAACGTGTTTCTGACTCGCTGAATCTCAACATAGATTCAACTCTCTTAGGTGAACGAACGCACAGCAGAGCAGTTTCAAGGAAACGTTTCTCCTGAGTTTTAGGCGAAGTTTACTGCGGTTTAGTACATATGCCTGCATTGGGCTGGAAATATCGGATTTGGGATTCTGCAAAGAAAGGGTTTGCAAACCGCTGAATCCACACGTGAGTTTAACTCTGTCAGTTGAATGCACACATTGACCACCATTCAGTTAGATAGCTCCGTTTTGTTTTTAGAAGCAGATATTTCTCTGTATAGCCTATGGTCCATTCACTCGGGAATATCCCAACGCAGCTCCTGGAAGAAACGTGTTTCTGACTCGCTGAATCTCAACATAGATTCAACTCTCCTAGGTGAATGAACGCACAGCAGAGCAGTTTCAAGGAAACGTTCCTCCTGAGTTTTAGACGAAGGTTCCTGCGGTTCAGTATATATGCCGGCATTGGGCTGGAAATACCTGTTTTGGGATTCTGCACAGAAATGGTTTGCAAACCGCTGAATCCACACGTGAGATTAACTCTTTCAGTTGAATGCACACATTGACAACCATTCGGTTAAATAGCTCCGTTTTGGTTTTAGAAGCAGATATTTCTCTGTACAGCCTATGGTCCCATTCACTCGGGAATATCCCAACGCAGCTCTTAGAAGAAACGTGTTTATGACTCGCTGAATCCCAGCATAGATTCAACTCTCTTAGGTGAACGAACGCACAGCAGAGCAGTTTCAAGGAAACGTTTCTCCGGAGTTTTACACGAAGTTTACTGCAGTTTCGTACGTATGCCGGCATTGGGCTGGAAATGCCGGTTTTGGGATTCTGCAAAGAAAGGGTTTGCAAACCGCTGATACCACACGTGTGGTTAACTCTGTCAGTTGAATGCACACATTGACAACCATTCAGTTAGATAGCTCCGTTTTGGTTTTAGAAGCAGATATTTCTCTGTACAGCCTATGGTCCCATTCACTCGGGAATAACCCATCGCAGCTCCTAGAAGAAACGTGTTTCTGACTCGCTGAAACTCAACATAGATTCAACTCTCTTAGTTGAACGAAGGCACAGCAGAGCAGTTTCAAGTAAACATTTCTCCGGAGTTTTAGACGAAGTTTACTGCTGTTTAGTACGTATGCCGGCATTGGGATGGAAATACCGGTTTTCGGATTCTGCACAGAAACGGTTTGCAAACCGCCAAATTCACACGTGAGCTTAACTCTGTAATTTGAATGCACACATTGACAACCTTTCAGTTAGATAGTTCCGTTTTTGTTTTAGAAGCAGATATTTCTCTGTACAGCTTATGGACCCATTCACTCGGGAATATCACAACGCAGCTCATAGAAGAAACGTGTTTATGACTCGCTGAATCCCAGCATAGATTCAACTCTCTTAGGTGAACGAACGCACAGCAGAGCAGTTTCAAGGAAACGTTTCCCCGGAGTTTTAGACGAAGTTTACTGCTGTTTCGTACGTATGCCGGCATTGGGCTGGAAATGCCGGTTTTGGGATTCTGCAAAGAAAGGGTTTGCAAACCGCTGATTCCACACGTGAGTTTAACTCTGTGAGTTGAATGCACACATTGACAACCATTCAGTTAGATAGCTCCGTTTTGGTTTTAGAAGCAGATATTTCTCTGTACAGCCTATGGTCCCATTCACTCCGGAATATCCCAACGCAGCTCCTCTAAGAATCGTGTTTCTGACTCGCTGAATCTCAACATAGATTCAACTCTCTTAGGTGAACGAACGCACAGCAGAGCAGTTTCAAGGAAACGTTCCTCCTGAGTTTTATACGAAGTTTCCTGCAGTTTTGTACGTATGACGGCATTGGACTGGAAATACAGGTTTTGGGATTCTGCACAGAAAGGGTTTGCAAACCGCTGATTCCACACGTGAGTTTAACTCTATCAGTTGAATGCACACATTGACAACCATTCAGTTAGATAGCTCCGTTTTGGTTTTAGAAGCAGATATTTCTCTGTACAGCCTATGTTCCCAATCAATCGGGAATACCCCAACGCAGCTCCTAGAAGAAACGTGTTTCTGACTCGCTGAATCTCAACATAGATTCAACTCTCTTAGGTGAACGAACGCACAGCAGAGCAGTTTCAAGGACACGATTCGCCTGAGTTTTAGACGAAGTTTACTGCTGTTTAGTACGTATGCCCTCATTCGGATGGAAATACCGGTTTTCGGATTCTGCACAGAAACGGTTTGCAAACCCCCGAATTCACACGTGAGCTTAACGCTGTAAGTTGAATGCACACATTGACAACCTTTCAGTTAGATAGTTCCGTTTTGGTTTTAGAAGCAGATATTTCTCTGTACAGCCTATGGACCCATTCACTCGGGAATATCACAACGCAGGTCAAAGGAGAAACGTGTTTATGACTCGCTGAATCCCAGCATACATTCAACTCTCTTAGGTGAACGAACGCACAGCAGAGCAGTTTCAAGGAAACGTTCCTCCTGAGTTTTAGACGACGGTTCCTGCGGTTCAGTATATATGCCGGCATTGGGCTGGAAATACCTGTTTTGGGATTCTGCACAGAAATGGTTTGCAAACCGCTGAATCCACACGTGAGATTAA
Source organism: Aotus nancymaae (assembly GCF_030222135.1). NCBI lineage: Eukaryota > Metazoa > Chordata > Mammalia > Primates > Aotidae > Aotus > Aotus nancymaae. The sequence continues at coordinate 2,426,980 of NW_026988565.1, forward strand.
CTCTTTCAGTTGAATGCACACATTGACAACCATTCAGTTAAATAGCTCCGTTTTGGTTTTAGAAGCAGATATTTCTCTGTACAGCCTATGGTCCCATTCACTCGGGAATATCCCAACGCAGCTCTTAGAAGAAACGTGTTTATGACTCGCTGAATCCCAGCATAGATTCACTTCTCTTAGGTGAACGAACGCACAGCAGAGCAGTTTCAAGGAAACGTTTCTCCGGAGTTATACACGAAGTTTACTGCAGTTTCGTACGTATGCCGGCATTGGGCTGGAAATGCCGGTTTTGGGATTCTGCAAAGAAAGGGTTTGCAAACCGCTGATTCCACACGTGTGGTTAACTCTGTCAGTTGAATGCACACATTGACAACCATTCAGTTAGATAGCTCCGTTTTGGTTTAAGAAGCAGATATTTCTCTGTACAGCCTATGGTCCCATTCACTCGGGAATAACCCATCGCAGCTCCTAGAAGAAACGTGTTTCTGACTCGCTGAATCTCAACATAGATTCAACTCTCTTAGGTGAACGAAGGCACAGCAGAGCAGTTTCAAGTAAACGTTTCTCCGGAGTTTTAAACGAAGTTTATTGCGGTTTAGTACGTATGCCGGCATTGGGATGGAAATACCGGTTTTGGGATTCTGCACAGAAACGGTTTGCAAACCGCCGAATTCACACGTGAGTTTACCTCTGTCAGTTGAATGCAGACATTGACAACCATTCAGTTAGATAGCTCCGTTTTGGTTTTAGAAGCAGATATTTCTCTGTACAGCCTATGGTCCCATTCACTCGAGAATATCCCAACGCAGCTCCTAGAAGAAACGTGTTTCTGACTCGCTGAATCTCAACATAGATTCAACTCTCTTAGGTGAACGAACGCACAGCAGAGCAGTTTCAAGGAAACGTTTCTCCTGAGTTTTATACGAAGTTTACTTCGGTTTAGTACGTATCCCAGCAATGGGCTGGAAATACCGGTTTTGGGATTCTGCACAGAAAGGTTTTGCAAACCGCCGAATCCACACGTGAGTTTAACTCTGTCAGTTGAATGCTCACGTTGACAACCATTCAGTTAGATAGCTCCGTTTTGGTTTTAGAATGAGATATTTCTCTGTACAGCCTATGGTCCCATTCACTCGGGAATATCCCAACGCAGCTCCTAGAAGAAACGTGTTTATGACTCGCTGAATCCCAGCATAGATTGAACTCTCTTAGGTGAACGAACGCACAGCAGAGCAGTTTCAAGGAAACGTTCCTCCTGAGTTTTAGATGAAGTTTCCTGCGGTTTAGAACGTATGACGGCATTGGGCTGGAAATACCGGTTTTGGGATTCTGCACAGAAAGGGTTTGCAAACCGCTGAATCCGCACGTGAGTTTAACTCTGTCGGTTGAATGCACACATTGACAACCATTCAGTTAGATAGCTAAGTTTTGGTTTTAGAAGCAGATATTTCTCTGTACAGCCTATGGTCCCATTCACTCGGGAATATCCCAACGCAGCTCCTAGAAGAAACGTGTTTCTGACTCGCTGAATCTCAACATAGATTCAACTCTCTTATGTGAACGATCGCACAGCAGAGCAGTTTCAAGGAAACGTTTCTCCTGAGTTTTAGACGAAGTTTCCTGCTGTTTAGTACGTATGCCGGCATTGGGCTGGAAATACCGGATTTGGGATTCTACACAGAAAGGGTTTGCAAACCGCTGAATCCACACGTGAGTTTAACTCTGCCAGTTGAATGCACACATTGACAACCATTCAGTTAGATAGCTCCGTTTTGGTTTTAGAAGCAGATATTTCTCTGTACAGCCTATGGTCCCAATCAATCGGGAATACCCCAACGCATCTCCTAGAAGAAACGTGTTTCTGACTCGCTGAATCTCAACATAGATTCAACTCTCTTAGGTGAACGAACGCACAGCAGAGCAGTTTCAAGGACACGATTCTCCTGAGTTTTAGACGAAGTTTACTGCTGTTTAGTACGTATGCCGGCATTGGGATGGAAATACCGGTTTTCGGATTCTGCACAAAAACGGTTTGCAAACCGCCGAATTCACACGTGACCTTAACGCTGTAAGTTGAATGCACACATTGACAACCTTTCAGTTAGATAGTTCCGTTTTGGTTTTAGAAGCAGATATTTCTCTGTACAGCCTATGGACCCATTCACTCGGGAATATCACAACGCAGGTCAAAGAAGAAACGTGTTTATGACTCGCTGAATCCCAGCATACATTCAACTCTCTTAGGTGAACGAACGCACAGCAGAGCAGTTTCAAGGAAACGTTTCTCCGGAGTTTTAGACGAAGTTTACTGCTGTTTCGTACGTATGCCGGCATTGGGCTGGAAATGCCGGTTTTGGGATTCTGCACAGAAAGGGTTTGCAAACCGCGGATTCCACACGTGAGTTTAACTCTGTCAGTTGAATGCACACATTGACAGCCATTCGGTTAGATTGCTCCGTTTTGGTTTTAGAAGCAGATATTTCTCTGTACACCTTATGGTCCCATTCACTCGGGAATATCCCAACGCAGCTCCCAGAAGAAACGTGTTTATGACTCGCTGAATCCCAACATAGATTCAACTCTCTTAGGTGAACGAACGCACAACAGAGCTGTTTCAAGGAAACGTTTCTCCTGAGTTTTAGACGAAGTTTCCTGCGGTTTAGTACGTATGCCGGCATTCGGCTGGAAACACCGGTTTTGGGATTCTGCACAGAAAGGGTTTGCAAACCGCTGAATTCACACGTGAGTTTAACTCTGTCAGGTGAATGCTCACATTGACAACCATTCAGTTAGATAGCTCCGTTTTGGTTTTAGAAGCAGATATTTCTCTGTACAGCCTATGGTCCCATTCACTCGGGAATATCCCAACGCAGCTCCTAGAAGAAACGTGATTCTGACTCGCTGTATCTCAACATAGATTCAACTCTATTAGGTGAACGAACGCACAGCAGAGCAGTTTCAAGGAAACGTTCCTCCTGAGTTTTAGACGAAGTTTCCTGCTGTTTAGTACGTATGCCGGCATTGGGCTGGAAATACAGGTTTTGGGATTCTGCACAGAAAGGGTTTGCAAACCGCTGAATCCACACGTGAGATTAACTCTGTCAGTTGAATGCACACATTGACTGCCATTCAGTTAGATAGCTCCGTTTTGGTTTTAGAAGCAGATATTTCTCTGTACAGCCTACGGTCCCATTCACTCGGGAATATCCCAACGCAGCTCCTAGAAGAAACGTGTTTCTGACTCACTGAATCTCAATATAGATTCAACTCTCTTAGGTGAACGAAGGCAAGGCAGAGCAGTTTCAAGGAAACGTTTCTCCTGAGTTTTAGACGAAGTTTCCTGCGGTTTAGAACGTATGACGGCATTGGGCTGGAAATACCGGTATTGGGATTCTTCACAGAAAGGGTTTGCAAACCGCTGAATCCGCACGTGAGTTTAACTCTGTCGGTTGAATGCACACATTGACAACCATTCAGTTAGATAGCTCCGTTTTGGTTTTAGAAGCAGATATTTCTCTGTACAGCCTATGGTCCCATTCACTCGCGAATATCCCAATGCAGCTCCTAGAAGAAACGTGTTTCTGACTCACTGAATCTCAACATAGATTCAACTCTCATATGTGAACGATCGCACAGCAGAGCAGTTTCAAGGAAACGTTTCTCCTGAGTTTTAGACGAAGTTTCCGGCGGTTTAGTACGTATGCCGGCATTCGGCTGGAAACACCGGTTTTGGGATTCTGCACAGAAAGGGTTTGCAAACCGCTGAATTCACAAGTGAGTTTAACTCTGTCAGGTGAATGCACACATTGACAACCATTCAGTTAGATAGCTCCGTTTTGGTTTTAGAAGCAGATATTTCTCTGTACAGCCTATGGTCCCAATCAATCGGGAATACCCCAACGCAGCTCCTAGAAGAAACGTGTTTCTGACTCGCTGAATCTCAACATAGATTCAACTCTCTTAGGTGAACGAACGCACAGCAGAGCAGTTTCAAGGAAACGATTCTCCTGAGTTTTAGACGAAGTTTACCGCTGTTTAGTACGTATGCCGGCATTGGGATGGAAATACCGGTTTTCGGATTCTGCACAGAAACGGTTTGCAAACCGCCGAATTCACACGTGAGCTTAACGCTGTAAGTTGAATGCACACATTGACAACCTTTCAGTTAGATAGTTCCGTTTTGGTTTTAGAAGCAGATATTTCTCTGTACAGCTTATGGACCCATTCACTCGGGAATATCAGAACGCAGCTCATAGAAGAAACGTGTTTATGACTCGCTGAATCCCAGCATAGATTCAACTCTCTTAGGTGAACGAACGCACAGCAGAGCAGTTTCAAGGAAACGTTTCCCCGGAGTTTTAGACGAAGTTTACTGCTGTTTCGTACGTATGCCGGCATTGGGCTGGAAATGCCGGTTTTGGGATTCTGCAAAGAAAGGGTTTGCAAACCACTGATTCCACACGTGAGTTTAACTCTGTCAGTTGAATGCACACATTGACAACCATTCAGTTAGATAGCGACGTTTTGGTTTTAGAAGCAGATATTTCTCTGTACAGCCTATGGTCCCATTCACTCCGGAATATCCCAACGCAGCTCCTAGAAGAAACGTGTTTCTGACTCACTGAATCTCAACATAGATTCAACTCTCTTAGATGAACGAACGCACAGCAGAGCAGTTTCAAGGAAACGTTTCTCCTTAGTTTTAGACGAAGTTTCCTGTGGTTTAGTACGTATGCCGGCATTGGGGTGGAAATACCGGTTTTGGGGTTCTGCACAGAAAGGGTTTGCAAACCGCTGAATCCACACGTGAGATTAACTCTTTCAGTTGAATGCACACATTGACAACCATTCGGTTAGATAGCTCCGTTTTGGTTTTAGAATGAGATATTTCTCTGTACAGCCTATGGTCCCATTCACTCGGGAATATCCCAACGCAGCTCCTAGAAGAAACGTGTTTATGACTCGCTGAATCCCAGCATAGATTGAACTCTCTTAGGTGAACGAACGCACAGCAGAGCAGTTTCAAGGAAACGTTCCTCCTGAGTTTTAGACGAAGTTTCCTGCGGTTTAGAACGTATGACGGCATTGGGCTGGAAATACCGGTTTTGGGATTCTGCAAAGAAAGTGTTTGCAAACCGCTGATTCCACACGTGGGTTTAACTCTGTCAGTTGAATGCACACATTGACAACCATTTAGTTAGATAGCTCCGTTTTGGTTTTAGAAGCAGATATTTCGCTGTACAGACTATGGTCCCATTCACTCGGGAATAACCCATTGCAGCTCCTAGAAGAAACGTGTTTCTGACTCGCTGAATCTCAACATAGATTCAACTCTCTTAGGTGAACGAAGGCACAGCAGAGCAGTTTCAAGGAAACGTTTCTCCTGAGTTTTAGACGAATTTTACCGCGGTTTAGAACGTACGCCGGCATTGGGATGGAAATACCGGTTTTGGGATTCTGCACAGAAACGGCTTGCAAACCGCCGAATTCACACGTGAGTTTAACTCTGTCAGTTGAATGCACACATTGACAACCATTCAGTTAGATAGCTCCGTTTTGGTTTTAGAAGCAGATATTTCTCTGTACAGCCTATGGTCCCATTCACTCGAGAATATCCCAACGCAGCTCCTAGAAGAAACGTGTTTCTGACTCGCTGAATCTCAACATAGATTCAACTCTCTTAGGTGAACAAACGCACAGCAGAGCAGTTTCAAGGAAACGTTTCTCCTGAGTTTTAGACGAAGTTTACTTCGGTTTAGTACGTATGCCGGCAATGGGCTGGAAATAGCGGTTTTGGGATTCTGCACAGAAAGGTTTTGCAAACCGCTGAATCCACACGTGAGATTAACTCTGTCAGATGAATGCACACATTGACAACCATTCAGTTAGATAGCTCCGTTTTGGTTTTAGAAGCAGATATTTCTTTCTACAGCCTATGGTCCCATTCACTCGGGAATATCCCAACGCAGCTCCTAGAAGTAACGTGTTTCTGACTCACTGAATCTCAATATAGATTCAACTCTCTTAGGTGAATGAACGCACAGCAGAGCAGTTTCAAGGAAACGTTTCTCCTTAGTTTTAGACGAAGTTTCCTGCGGTTTAGTACGTATGCCAGAATTGGGCTGGAAATACCGGTTTTGGGATTCAGCACAGAAAGAGTTTGCAAACGGCTGAATCCACACGTGAGATTAACTCTTTCAGTTGAATGCACACATTGACAACCATTCGGTTAGATAGCTCCGTTTTGGTTTTAGAATGAGATATTTCTCTGTACAGCCTATGGTCCCATTCACTCGGGATTATCCCAACGCAGCTCCTAGAAGAAACGCATTTATGACTCGCTGAATCCCAGCATAGATTGAACTCTCTTAGGTGAACGAACGCACAGCAGAGCAGTTTCAAGGAAACGTTCCTCCTGAGTTTTAGACGAAGTTTCCTGCGGTTTAGAACGTATGACGGCATTGGGCTGGAAATGCCGGTTTTGGGATTCTGCAAAGAAAGGGTTTGCAAACCGCTGATTCCACACGTGAGTTTAACTCTGTCAGTTGAATGCACACATTGACAACCATTCAGTTAGATAGCTCCGTTTTGGTTTTAGAAGCAGATATTTCTCCGTACAGCCTATGGTCCCATTCACTCCGGAATATCCCAACGCAGCTACTAGATGAAAAGTGTTTCTGACTCACTGAATCTCAACATAGATTCAACTCTCTTAGGTGAACGAACGCACAGCAGAGCAGTTTCAAGGAAACATTTCTCCTTAGTTTTAGACGAAGTTTCCTGCGGTTTAGTACGTATGCCGGCATTGGGCTGGAAATACCGGTTTTGGGATTCTGCACAGAAAGGGTTTGCAAACCGCTGAATCCACACGTGAGATTATCTCTTTCAGTTGAATGCACACATTGACAACCATTCGGTTAGATAGCTCCGTTTTGGTTTTAGAATGAGATATTTCTCTGTACAGCCTACAGTCCCATTCACTTGGGAATATCCCAACGCAGCTCCTAGAAGAAAAGTGTTTATGACTCGCTGAATCCCAGCATAGATTCAACTCTCTTAGGTGAACGAACGCCCAGCAGAGCAGTTTCAAGGAAACGTTTCTCTGGAGTTTTAGACGAAGTTTAATCCTGTTTCGTACGTATGACGGCATTGGGCTGGAAATGCCGGTTTGGGGATTCTGCAAAGACAGGGTTGGCAAACTGCTGATTCCACACGTGAGTTTAACTCTGTCAATTGAATGCACACATTGACGACCATTCATTTAGATAGTTCCGTTTTGGTTTTACAAGCAGATATTTCTCTGTACAGCCTATGGTCCCATTCACTCGGGAATATCCAAACGCAACTCCAAGAAGAAACGTGTTTCTGACTCGCTGAATCTCAACATAGATTCAACTCTCTTAGGTGAACGAACGCACAGCAGAGCAGTTTCAAGGAATCGTTTCCCCTGAATTTTAGGCGAAGTTTACTGCGGTTTAGTACGTATGCCGGCATTGGGCTGGAAATACCGGTTTTGGGATTCTGCACAGAAACGGTTTGCAAACCGCCGAATTCACACGTGATTTTAACTCTGTCAGTTGAATGCACACATTGACAACCATTCAGTTAGATAGATCCGTTCTTGTTTTAGAAGCCTATATATCTCTATACAGCCTATGGTCCCATTCACTCGGGAATAACCAAACGCAGCTCCCAGAAGAAAAGTGTTTCTGACTCGCTGAATCTCAACATATATTCAACTCTCTTAGTTGAACGAACGCACAGCAGAGCAGTTTCAAGGAAACGTTTCTCCTGAGTTTTAGACGAAGTTTACTGCGGTTTAGTACGTATGCCGGCATTGGGATGGAAATACCAGATTTGGGATTCTGCACAGAAAGGGTTTGCAAACCGCTGAATCCACACGTGAGTTTAACTCTGTCAGTTGAATGCACACATTGACCACCATTCAGTTAGATAGCTCCGTTTTGGTTTTAGAAGCAGATATTTCTCTGTATAGCCTATGGTCCCATTCACTCGGGAATATCCCAACGCAGCTCCTAGAAGAAACGTGTTTCTCACTCGCTGAATCTCAACATAGATTCAACTCTCCTAGGTGAACGAACGCACAGCAGAGCAGTTTCAAGGAAACGTTTCTCCTGAGTTTTAGACGAAGTTTACTGCAGTTTCGTACGTATGCCGGCAATGGGCTGGAAATGCCTGTTTTGGCATTCTGCAAAGAAAGGGTTTGCAAACCGCTGATTCCACACGTGAGTTTAACTCTATCAGTGGAATGTACACATTGACAACCATTCAGTTAGATAGCTCCGTTTTGGTTTTAGAAGCAGATATTTCTCTGTACTGCCTATGGTCCCATTCACTCGGGAATATCCTAACCCAGCTCCGAGAAGAAACGGGTTTCTGACTCGCTGAATCTCAACATAGATTCAACTCTCTTAGGTGAACGGTCGCAAAGCAGAGCATTTTCAAGGAAACATTTCTCCTGAGTTTATACGAAGTTTACTGCGGTTTACTACGTATGCCGGCATTGGACTGGAATTTCCGGTTTTGGGATTCTGCACAGAATGGGTTTGCAAACCGCTGAATGCACACGTGAGTTTAACTCTGTCAGTTGAATGCACACATTGACAACCATTCAGTTACATAGCTCCGTTTTGGTTTTAGAAGCAGATATATCTCTGTACAGCCTACGGTCTCATTCACTCGGGAATATCCCAACGCAGCTCCTAGAAGAAACGTGTTTATGATTCGCTGAATCCCAGCATAGATTCAACTCTCTTAGGTGAACGAACGCACAGCAGAGCAGTTTCAAGGAAACGTTTCTCCGGAGTTTTAGACGAAGTTTACTGCTGTTTCGTACGTATGACGGCATTGGGCTGGAAATGCCGGTTTTGGGATTCTGCAAAGAAAGTGTTTGCAAACCGCTGATTCCACACGTGAGTTTAACTCTGTCAGTTGAATGCACACATTGACAGCCATTCAGTTAGATAGCTCCGTTTTGGTTTTAGAAGCAGATATTTCTCTGTACAGCCTATGGTCCCATTCACTCGGGAATAACCCATCGCAGCTCCTAGAAGAAACGTGTTTCTGACTCGCTGAATCCCAGCATAGATTGAACTCTCTTAGGTGAACGAACGCACAGCAGAGCAGTTTCAAGGAAACGTTCCTCCTGAGTTTTAGACGAAGTTTCCTGCGGTTTAGTACGTATGCCGGCATTGGGATGGAAATACCGGTTTTGGGATGCTGCACAGAAAGTGTTTGCTAACCGCTGAATCCGCACGTGAGTTTAACTCTGTCGGTTGAATGCACACATTGACAACCATTCAGTTAGATAGCTCCGTCTTGGTTTTAGAAGCAGATATTTATCTGTACAGCCTATGGTCCCATTCACTCGGGAATATCCCAACGCAGCTCCTAGAAGAAACGTGTTTCTGACTCGCTGAATCCCAGCATAGATTCAACTCTCTTATGTGAAGGAACGCACAGCAGAGCAGTTTCAATGAAACGTTACTCCGGAGTTTTAGACGAAGTTTACTGCTGTTTCGAACGTATGCCGGCATTGGGCTGGAAATGCCGGTTTTGGGATTCTGCAAAGAAAGTGTTTGCAAACCGCTGATTCCACACGTGAGTTTAACTCTGTCAGTTGAATGCACACATTGACAACCATTCACTTAGATAGCTCCGTTTTGGTTTTAGAAGCAGATATTTCTCTGTACAGCCTATGGTCCCATTCACTCGGGAATAACCCAACGCAGCTCCTAGAAGAAACGTGTTTCTGACTCGCTGAATCTCAACATAGGTTCAACTCTCTTAGGTGAATGATCGCACAGCAGAGCAGTTTCAAGGAAACGTTTCTCCTGAGTTTTAGACGAAGTTTACTGCGGTTTAGTACGTATGCCGGCATTGGGATGGAAATACCGGATTTGGGATTCTGCACAGAAACGATTTGCAAACCGCCGAATTCACAAGTGAGTTTAACTCTGTCAGTTGAATGCACACATTGACAACCATTCAGTTAGATAGCTCCGTTTTGGTTTTAGAAGGAAATATTTCTCTGTAAAGCCTATGGTCCCATTCACTCGGAAATATCCCAACGCAGTTCCAAGAAGAGACGTGTTTCTGACTCGCTGAATCTCAACATAGATTCAACTCTCTTAGGTGAACGAACGCACAGTAGAGCAGTTTCAAGGAAACGTTCCCCCTGAGTTTTAGACAAAGGTTCCTCCGGTTTAGTATATATGCCGGCATTGGGCTGGAAATACCTGTTTTGGGATTCTGCACAGAAATGGTTTGGAAACCGCTGAATCCACACGAGAGGTTAACTCTGTCAGTTGAATGCACACATTGACAACCATTCAGTTAGATAGCTCCGTTTTGGTTTTAGAAGCAGATATTTCTCTGTACAACCGATGGTCCCATTCACTCGGGAATATCCCAACGCAGCTCCAAGAAGAAAGCAGAGCAGTTTCAAGGAAACGTTTCTCCTGAGTTTTAGACGAAGTTTACTGCTGTTTCGTACGTATGCCGGCATTGGGCTGGAAATACCGGTTTTGGGATTCTGCACAGAAAGGGTTTGCAAACCGCGGAATCCGCAAGTGAGATTCACTCTTTCAGTTGAATGCACACATTGACAACCATTCGGTTAGATAGCTCCGTTTTGGTTTTACAATGAGATATTTCTCTGTACAGCCTATGGTCCCATTCACTCGGGAATATCCCAACGCAGCTCCTAGAAGAAACGTGTTTATGACTCGCTGAATCCCAGCATAGATTGAACTCTCTTAGGTGAACGAACGCACAGCAGAGCAGTTTCAAGGAAACGTTCCTCCTGAGTTTTAGACGAAGTTTCCTCCGGTTTAGTACGTATGCCGGCATTGGGCTGGAAATACCGGTTTTGGGATACTGCACAGAAAGTGTTTGCAAACCGCTGAATCCGCACGTGAGTTTAACTCTGTCGGTTGAATGCACACATTGACAACCATTCAGTTAGATAGCTCCGTTTTGGTTTTAGAAGCATATATTTATCTGTACAGCCTATGGTCCCATTCACTCGGGAATATCCCAACGCAGCTCCTAGAAGAAACGTGTTTCTGACTCGCTGAATCTCAACATAGATTCAACTCTATTATGTGAACGATCGCACAGCAGAGCATTTTCAATGAAACTTTTCTCCTGAGTTTTAGACGAAGTTTCCTGCTGTTTAGTACGTATGCAGGCATTGGGCTGGAAATACCGGATTTGAGATTCTGCACAGAAAGGGTTTGCAAACCGCTGAATCCACACGTGAATTTAACTCTGTCAGTTGAATGCAAACATTGACAGCCATTCAGTTAGATAGCTCCGTTTTGGTTTTAGAAGCAGATATTTCTCTGTTCAGCCTGTGGTCCCATTCACTCGGGAATATACCAACGCAGCTCCTAGAAGAAACGTGTTTATGACTCGCTGAATCCCAGCATAGATTCAACTCTCTTAGGTGAACGAACGCACAACAGAGCAGTTTCAAGGAAACGTTTCTCCGGAGTTTTAGACGAAGTTTACTGCTGTTTCGCACGTATGCCAGCATTGGCCTGGAAATGCCGGTTTTGGGATTTTGCAAAGAAAGGGTTTGCAAACCGCTGATTCTACACGTGAGTTTAACTCTTTCAGTTGAATGCACACATTGACAACCATTCAGTTAGATAGATCCGTTCTGGTTTTAGAAGCAGATATATCTCTGTACAGCCTATGGTCCCATTCACTCGGGAATAGCCCAACGCAACTCCAAGAAGAAAAGTGTTTCTGACCTGCTGAATCTCAACATAGATTCAACTCTCTTAGTTGAACGAACGCACAGCAGAGAAGTTTCAAGGAAACGTTTCTCCTGAGTTTTAGACGAAGTTTACTGCGGTTTAGTACGTATGCCGGCATTGGGATGGAAATACCAGATTTGGGATTCTGCACAGAAACGATTTGCAAACCGCCGAATTCACAAGTAAGTTTAACTCTGTCAGTTGAATGCACACATTGACAACCACTCAGTTAGACAGCTCCGTTTTGGTTTTAGAAGCAGGTATTTCTCTGTACAGCCTATGGTCCCATTCACTCGAGAATATCCCAACGCAGCTCCTAGAAGAAACGTGCTTCTGACTCGCTGAATCTCAACATAGATTCAACTCTCTTAGGTGAACGAACGCACAGCAGAGCAGTTTCAAGGAAACGTTTCTCCTGAGTTTTGGACGAAGTTTCCTGCGGTTTAGTACGTATGCCGGCATTGGGCTGGAAATACCGGTTTTGGGATTCTGCACAGAAAGGGTTTGCAAACTGCTGAATCCACACGTGAGTTTAACTCTGTCAGTTGAATGCACACATTGACAACCACTCAGTTACATAGCTCCGTTTTGGTTTTAGAAGCAAATATTTCTCTGTACAGCCTATGTTCCCATTCACTCGGGAATATCCCAACGCAGCTCCAAGAAGAAACGTGTTTCTGACTCGCTGAATCTCAACATAGATTCAACTCTCTTAGGTGAACGAACGCACAGCAGAGCAGTTTCAAGGAAACGTTTCTCCTGAGTTTTAGGCGAAGTTTACTGCGGTTTAGTACATATGCCTGCATTGGGCTGGAAATATCGGATTTGGGATTCTGCAAAGAAAGGGTTTGCAAACCGCTGAATCCACACGTGAGTTTAACTCTGTCAGTTGAATGCACACATTGACCACCATTCAGTTAGATAGCTCCGTTTTGTTTTTAGAAGCAGATATTTCTCTGTATAGCCTATGGTCCATTCACTCGGGAATATCCCAACGCAGCTCCTGGAAGAAACGTGTTTCTGACTCGCTGAATCTCAACATAGATTCAACTCTCCTAGGTGAATGAACGCACAGCAGAGCAGTTTCAAGGAAACGTTCCTCCTGAGTTTTAGACGAAGGTTCCTGCGGTTCAGTATATATGCCGGCATTGGGCTGGAAATACCTGTTTTGGGATTCTGCACAGAAATGGTTTGCAAACCGCTGAATCCACACGTGAGATTAACTCTTTCAGTTGAATGCACACATTGACAACCATTCGGTTAAATAGCTCCGTTTTGGTTTTAGAAGCAGATATTTCTCTGTACAGCCTATGGTCCCATTCACTCGGGAATATCCCAACGCAGCTCTTAGAAGAAACGTGTTTATGACTCGCTGAATCCCAGCATAGATTCAACTCTCTTAGGTGAACGAACGCACAGCAGAGCAGTTTCAAGGAAACGTTTCTCCGGAGTTTTACACGAAGTTTACTGCAGTTTCGTACGTATGCCGGCATTGGGCTGGAAATGCCGGTTTTGGGATTCTGCAAAGAAAGGGTTTGCAAACCGCTGATACCACACGTGTGGTTAACTCTGTCAGTTGAATGCACACATTGACAACCATTCAGTTAGATAGCTCCGTTTTGGTTTTAGAAGCAGATATTTCTCTGTACAGCCTATGGTCCCATTCACTCGGGAATAACCCATCGCAGCTCCTAGAAGAAACGTGTTTCTGACTCGCTGAAACTCAACATAGATTCAACTCTCTTAGTTGAACGAAGGCACAGCAGAGCAGTTTCAAGTAAACATTTCTCCGGAGTTTTAGACGAAGTTTACTGCTGTTTAGTACGTATGCCGGCATTGGGATGGAAATACCGGTTTTCGGATTCTGCACAGAAACGGTTTGCAAACCGCCAAATTCACACGTGAGCTTAACTCTGTAATTTGAATGCACACATTGACAACCTTTCAGTTAGATAGTTCCGTTTTTGTTTTAGAAGCAGATATTTCTCTGTACAGCTTATGGACCCATTCACTCGGGAATATCACAACGCAGCTCATAGAAGAAACGTGTTTATGACTCGCTGAATCCCAGCATAGATTCAACTCTCTTAGGTGAACGAACGCACAGCAGAGCAGTTTCAAGGAAACGTTTCCCCGGAGTTTTAGACGAAGTTTACTGCTGTTTCGTACGTATGCCGGCATTGGGCTGGAAATGCCGGTTTTGGGATTCTGCAAAGAAAGGGTTTGCAAACCGCTGATTCCACACGTGAGTTTAACTCTGTGAGTTGAATGCACACATTGACAACCATTCAGTTAGATAGCTCCCTTTTGGTTTTAGAAGCAGATATTTCTCTGTACAGCCTATGGTCCCATTCACTCCGGAATATCCCAACGCAGCTCCTCTAAGAATCGTGTTTCTGACTCGCTGAATCTCAACATAGATTCAACTCTCTTAGGTGAACGAACGCACAGTAGAGCAGTTTCAAGGAAACGTTCCTCCTGAGTTTTATACGAAGTTTCCTGCAGTTTTGTACGTATGACGGCATTGGACTGGAAATACAGGTTTTGGGATTCTGCACAGAAAGGGTTTGCAAACCGCTGATTCCACACGTGAGTTTAACTCTATCAGTTGAATGCACACATTGACAACCATTCAGTTAGATAGCTCCGTTTTGGTTTTAGAAGCAGATATTTCTCTGTACAGCCTATGTTCCCAATCAATCGGGAATACACCAACGCAGCTCCTAGAAGAAACGTGTTTCTGACTCGCTGAATCTCAACATAGATTCAACTCTCTTAGGTGAACGAACGCACAGCAGAGCAGTTTCAAGGACACGATTCGCCTGAGTTTTAGACGAAGTTTACTGCTGTTTAGTACGTATGCCCTCATTCGGATGGAAATACCGGTTTTCGGATTCTGCACAGAAACGGTTTGCAAACCCCCGAATTCACACGTGAGCTTAACGCTGTAAGTTGAATGCACACATTGACAACCTTTCAGTTAGATAGTTCCGTTTTGGTTTTAGAAGCAGATATTTCTCTGTACAGCCTATGGACCCATTCACTCGGGAATATCACAACGCAGGTCAAAGGAGAAACGTGTTTATGACTCGCTGAATCCCAGCATACATTCAACTCTCTTAGGTGAACGAACGCACAGCAGAGCAGTTTCAAGGAAACGTTCCTCCTGAGTTTTAGACGACGGTTCCTGCGGTTCAGTATATATGCCGGCATTGGGCTGGAAATACCTGTTTTGGGATTCTGCACAGAAATGGTTTGCAAACCGCTGAATCCACACGTGAGATTAACTCTTTCAGTTGAATGCACACATTGACAACCATTCAGTTAAATAGCTCCGTTTTGGTTTTAGAAGCAGATATTTCTCTGTACAGCCTATGGTCCCATTCACTCGGGAATATCCCAACGCAGCTCTTAGAAGAAACGTGTTTATGACTCGCTGAATCCCAGCATAGATTCACTTCTCTTAGGTGAACGAACGCACAGCAGAGCAGTTTCAAGGAAACGTTTCTCCGGAGTTATACACGAAGTTTACTGCAGTTTCGTACGTATGCCGGCATTGGGCTGGAAATGCCGGTTTTGGGATTCTGCAAAGAAAGGGTTTGCAAACCGCTGATTCCACACGTGTGGTTAACTCTGTCAGTTGAATGCACACATTGACAACCATTCAGTTAGATAGCTCCGTTTTGGTTTAAGAAGCAGATATTTCTCTGTACAGCCTATGGTCCCATTCACTCGGAATAACCCATCGCAGCTCCTAGAAGAAACGTGTTTCTGACTCGCTGAATCTCAACATAGATTCAACTCTCTTAGGTGAACGAAGGCACAGCAGAGCAGTTTCAAGTAAACGTTTCTCCGGAGTTTTAAACGAAGTTTATTGCGGTTTAGTACGTATGCCGGCATTGGGATGGAAATACCGGTTTTGGGATTCTGCACAGAAACGGTTTGCAAACCGCCGAATTCACACGTGAGTTTACCTCTGTCAGTTGAATGCAGACATTGACAACCATTCAGTTAGATAGCTCCGTTTTGGTTTTAGAAGCAGATATTTCTCTGTACAGCCTATGGTCCCATTCACTCGAGAATATCCCAACGCAGCTCCTAGAAGAAACGTGTTTCTGACTCGCTGAATCTCAAAATAGATTCAACTCTCTTAGGTGAACGAACGCACAGCAGAGCAGTTTCAAGGAAACGTTTCTCCTGAGTTTTATACGAAGTTTACTTCGGTTTAGTACGTATCCCAGCAATGGGCTGGAAATACCGGTTTTGGGATTCTGCACAGAAAGGTTTTGCAAACCGCCGAATCCACACGTGAGTTTAACTCTGTCAGTTGAATGCACACATTGACAACCATTCAGTTAGATAGCTCCGTTTTGGTTTTAGAATGAGATATTTCTCTGTACAGCCTATGGTCCCATTCACTCGGGAATATCCCAACGCAGCTCCTAGAAGAAACGTGTTTATGACTCGCTGAATCCCAGCATAGATTGAACTCTCTTAGGTGAACGAACGCTCAGCAGAGCAGTTTCAAGGAAACGTTCCTCCTGAGTTTTAGATGAAGTTTCCTGCGGTTTAGAACGTATGACGGCATTGGGCTGGAAATACCGGTTTTGGGATTCTGCACAGAAAGGGTTTGCAAACCGCTGAATCCGCACGTGAGTTTAACTCTGTCGGTTGAATGCACACATTGACAACCATTCAGTTAGATAGCTAAGTTTTGGTTTTAGAAGCAGATATTTCTCTGTACAGCCTATGGTCCCATTCACTCGGGAATATCCCAACGCAGCTCCTAGAAGAAACGTGTTTCTGACTCGCTGAATCTCAACATAGATTCAACTCTCTTATGTGAACGATCGCACAGCAGAGCAGTTTCAAGGAAACGTTTCTCCTGAGTTTTAGACGAAGTTTCCTGCTGTTTAGTACGTATGCCGGCACTGGGCTGGAAATACCGGATTTGGGATTCTACACAGAAAGGGTTTGCAAACCGCTGAATCCACACGTGAGTTTAACTCTGCCAGTTGAATGCACACATTGACAACCATTCAGTTAGATAGCTCCGTTTTGGTTTTAGAAGCAGATATTTCTCTGTACAGCCTATGGTCCCAATCAATCGGGAATACCCCAACGCATCTCCTAGAAGAAACGTGTTTCTGACTCGCTGAATCTCAACATAGATTCAACTCTCTTAGGTGAACGAACGCACAGCAGAGCAGTTTCAAGGACACGATTCTCCTGAGTTTTAGACGAAGTTTACTGCTGTTTAGTACGTATGCCGGCATTGGGATGGAAATACCGGTTTTCGGATTCTGCACAAAAACGGTTTGCAAACCGCCGAATTCACACGTGACCTTAACGCTGTAAGTTGAATGCACACATTGACAACCTTTCAGTTAGATAGTTCCGTTTTGGTTTTAGAAGCAGATATTTCTCTGTACAGCCTATGGACCCATTCACTCGGGAATATCACAACGCAGGTCAAAGAAGAAACGTGTTTATGACTCGCTGAATCCCAGCATACATTCAACTCTCTTAGGTGAACGAACGCACAGCAGAGCAGTTTCAAGGAAACGTTTCTCCGGAGTTTTAGACGAAGTTTACTGCTGTTTCGTACGTATGCCGGCATTGGGCTGGAAATGCCGGTTTTGGGATTCTGCACAGAAAGGGTTTGCAAACCGCGGATTCCACACGTGAGTTTAACTCTGTCAGTTGAATGCACACATTGACAGCCATTCGGTTAGATTGCTCCGTTTTGGTTTTAGAAGCAGATATTTCTCTGTACACCTTATGGTCCCATTCACTCGGGAATATCCCAACGCAGCTCCCAGAAGAAACGTGTTTATGACTCGCTGAATCCCAACATAGATTCAACTCTCTTAGGTGAACGAACGCACAACAGAGCTGTTTCAAGGAAACGTTTCTCCTGAGTTTTAGACGAAGTTTCCTGCGGTTTAGTACGTATGCCGGCATTCGGCTGGAAACACCGGTTTTGGGATTCTGCACAGAAAGGGTTTGCAAACCGCTGAATTCACACGTGAGTTTAACTCTGTCAGGTGAATGCTCACATTGACAACCATTCAGTTAGATAGCTCCGTTTTGGTTTTAGAAGCAGATATTTCTCTGTACAGCCTATGGTCCCATTCACTCGGGAATATCCCAACGCAGCTCCTAGAAGAAACGTGTTTCTGACTCGCTGTATCTCAACATAGATTCAACTCTATTAGGTGAACGAACGCACAGCAGACCAGTTTCAAGGAAACGTTCCTCCTGAGTTTTAGACGAAGTTTCCTGCTGTTTAGTACGTATGCCGGCATTGGGCTGGAAATACAGGTTTTGGGATTCTGCACAGAAAGGGTTTGCAAACCGCTGAATCCACACGTGAGATTAACTCTGTCAGTTGAATGCACACATTGACTGCCATTCAGTTAGATAGCTCCGTTTTGGTTTTAGAAGCAGATATTTCTCTGTACAGCCTACGGTCCCATTCACTCGGGAATATCCCAACGCAGCTCCTAGAAGAAACGTGTTTCTGACTCACTGAATCTCAATATAGATTCAACTCTCTTAGGTGAACGAAGGCAAGGCAGAGCAGTTTCAAGGAAACGTTTCTCCTGAGTTTTAGACGAAGTTTCCTGCGGTTTAGAACGTATGACGGCATTGGGCTGGAAATACCGGTTTTGGGATTCTTCACAGAAAGGGTTTGCAAACCGCTGAATCCGCACGTGAGTTTAACTCTGTCGGTTGAATGCACACATTGACAACCATTCAGTTAGATAGCTCCGTTTTGGTTTTAGAAGCAGATATTTCTCTGTACAGCCTATGGTCCCATTCACTCGCGAATATCCCAACGCAGCTCCTAGAAGAAACGTGTTTCTGACTCACTGAATCTCAACATAGATTCAACTCTCATATGTGAACGATCGCACAGCAGAGCAGTTTCAAGGAAACGTTTCTCCTGAGTTTTAGACGAAGTTTCCGGCGGTTTAGTACGTATGCCGGCATTCGGCTGGAAACACCGGTTTTGGGATTCTGCACAGAAAGGGTTTACAAACCGCTGAATTCACACGTGAGTTTAACTCTGTCAGGTGAATGCACACATTGACAACCATTCAGTTAGATAGCTCCGTTTTGGTTTTAGAAGCAGATATTTCTCTGTACAGCCTATGGTCCCAATCAATCGGGAATACCCCAACGCAGCTCCTAGAAGAAACGTGTTTCTGACTCGCTGAATCTCAACATAGATTCAACTCTCTTAGGTGAATGAACGCACAGCAGAGCAGTTTCAAGGAAACGATTCTCCTGAGTTTTAGACGAAGTTTACCGCTGTTTAGTACGTATGCCGGCATTGGGATGGAAATACCGGTTTTCGGATTCTGCACAGAAACGGTTTGCAAACCGCCGAATTCACAAGTGAGCTTAACGCTGTAAGTTGAATGCACACATTGACAACCTTTCAGTTAGATAGTTCCGTTTTGGTTTTAGAAGCAGATATTTCTCTGTACAGGTTATGGACCCATTCACTCGGGAATATCAGAACGCAGCTCATAGAAGAAACGTGTTTATGACTCGCTGAATCCCAGCATAGATTCAACTCTCTTAGGTGAACGAACGCACAGCAGAGCAGTTTCAAGGAAACGTTTCCCCGGAGTTTTAGACGAAGTTTACTGCTGTTTCGTACGTATGCCGGCATTGGGCTGGAAATGCCGGTTTTGGGATTCTGCAAAGAAAGGGTTTGCAAACCACTGATTCCACACGTGAGTTTAACTCTGTCAGTTGAATGCACACATTGACAACCATTCAGTTAGATAGCGACGTTTTGGTTTTAGAAGCAGATATTTCTCTGTACAGCCTATGGTCCCATTCACTCCGGAATATCCCAACGCAGCTCCTAGAAGAAACGTGTTTCTGACTCACTGAATCTCAACATAGATTCAACTCTCTTAGATGAACGAACGCACAGCAGAGCAGTTTCAAGGAAACGTTTCTCCTTAGTTTTAGACGAAGTTTCCTGTGGTTTAGTACGTATGCCGGCATTGGGCTGGAAATACCGGTTTTGGGGTTCTGCACAGAAAGGGTTTGCAAACCGCTGAATCCACACGTGAGATTAACTCTTTCAGTTGAATGCACACATTGACAACCATTCGGTTAGATAGCTCCGTTTTGGTTTTAGAATGAGATATTTCTCTGTACAGCCTATGGTCCCATTCACTCGGGAATATCCCAACGCAGCTCCTAGAAGAAACGTGTTTATGACTCGCTGAATCCCAGCATAGATTGAACTCTCTTAGGTGAACGAACGCACAGCAGAGCAGTTTCAAGGAAACGTTCCTCCTGAGTTTTAGACGAAGTTTCCTGCGGTTTAGAACGTATGACGGCATTGGGCTGGAAATACCGGTTTTGGGATTCTGCAAAGAAAGTGTTTGCAAACCGCTGATTCCACACGTGGGTTTAACTCTGTCAGTTGAATGCACACATTGACAACCATTTAGTTAGATAGCTCCGTTTTGGTTTTAGAAGCAGATATTTCGCTGTACAGACTATGGTCCCATTCACTCGGGAATAACCCATTGCAGCTCCTAGAAGAAACGTGTTTCTGACTCGCTGAATCTCAACATAGATTCAACTCTCTTAGGTGAACGAAGGCACAGCAGAGCAGTTTCAAGGAAACGTTTCTCCTGAGTTTTAGACGAATTTTACCGCGGTTTAGAACGTACGCCGGCATTGGGATGGAAATACCGGTTTTGGGATTCTGCACAGAAACGGTTTGCAAACCGCCGAATTCACACGTGAGTTTAACTCTGTCAGTTGAATGCACACATTGACAACCATTCAGTTAGAGAGCTCCGTTTTGGTTTTAGAAGCAGATATTTCTCTGTACAGCCTATGGTCCCATTCACTCGAGAATATCCCAACGCAGCTCCTAGAAGAAACGTGTTTCTGACTCGCTGAATCTCAACATAGATTCAACTCTCTTAGGTGAACAAACGCACAGCAGAGCAGTTTCAAGGAAACGTTTCTCCTGAGTTTTAGACGAAGTTTACTTCGGTTTAGTACGTATGCCGGCAATGGGCTGGAAATAGCGGTTTTGGGATTCTGCACAGAAAGGTTTTGCAAACCGCTGAATCCACACGTGAGATTAACTCTGTCAGATGAATGCACACATTGACAACCATTCAGTTAGATAGCTCCGTTTTGGTTTTAGAAGCAGATATTTCTTTCTACAGCCTATGGTCCCATTCACTCGGGAATATCCCAACGCAGCTCCTAGAAGTAACGTGTTTCTGACTCACTGAATCTCAATATAGATTCAACTCTCTTAGGTGAATGAACGCACAGCAGAGCAGTTTCAAGGAAACGTTTCTCCTTAGTTTTAGACGAAGTTTCCTGCGGTTTAGTACGTATGCCAGAATTGGGCTGGAAATACCGGTTTTGGGATTCAGCACAGAAAGAGTTTGCAAACGGCTGAATCCACACGTGAGATTAACTCTTTCAGTTGAATGCACACATTGACAACCATTCGGTTAGATAGCTCCGTTTTGGTTTTAGAATGAGATATTTCTCTGTACAGCCTATGGTCCCATTCACTCGGGATTATCCCAACGCAGCTCCTAGAAGAAACGCATTTATGACTCGCTGAATCCCAGCATAGATTGAACTCTCTTAGGTGAACGAACGCACAGCAGAGCAGTTTCAAGGAAACGTTCCTCCTGAGTTTTAGACGAAGTTTCCTGCGGTTTAGAACGTATGACGGCATTGGGCTGGAAATGCCGGTTTTGGGATTCTGCAAAGAAAGGGTTTGCAAACCGCTGATTCCACACGTGAGTTTAACTCTGTCAGTTGAATGCACACATTGACAACCATTCAGTTAGATAGCTCCGTTTTGGTTTTAGAAGCAGATATTTCTCCGTACAGCCTATGGTCCCATTCACTCCGGAATATCCCAACGCAGCTACTAGATGAAAAGTGTTTCTGACTCACTGAATCTCAACATAGATTCAACTCTCTTAGGTGAACGAACGCACAGCAGAGCAGTTTCAAGGAAACATTTCTCCTTAGTTTTAGACGAAGTTTCCTGCGGTTTAGTACGTATGCCGGCATTGGGCTGGAAATACCGGTTTTGGGATTCTGCACAGAAAGGGTTTGCAAACCGCTGAATCCACACGTGAGATTATCTCTTTCAGTTGAATGCACACATTGACAACCATTCGGTTAGATAGCTCCGTTTTGGTTTTAGAATGAGATATTTCTCTGTACAGCCTACAGTCCCATTCACTTGGGAATATCCCAACGCAGCTCCTAGAAGAAAAGTGTTTATGACTCGCTGAATCCCAGCATAGATTCAACTCTCTTAGGTGAACGAACGCCCAGCAGAGCAGTTTCAAGGAAACGTTTCTCTGGAGTTTTAGACGAAGTTTAATCCTGTTTCGTACGTATGACGGCATTGGGCTGGAAATGCCGGTTTGGGGATTCTGCAAAGACAGGGTTGGCAAACTGCTGATTCCACACGTGAGTTTAACTCTGTCAATTGAATGCACACATTGACGACCATTCATTTAGATAGTTCCGTTTTGGTTTTACAAGCAGATATTTCTCTGTACAGCCTATGGTCCCATTCACTCGGGAATATCCCAACGCAACTCCAAGAAGAAACGTGTTTCTGACTCGCTGAATCTCAACATAGATTCAACTCTCTTAGGTGAACGAACGCACAGCAGAGCAGTTTCAAGGAATCGTTTCCCCTGAATTTTAGGCGAAGTTTACTGCGGTTTAGTACGTATGCCGGCATTGGGCTGGAAATACCGGTTTTGGGATTCTGCACAGAAACGGTTTGCAAACCGCCGAATTCACACGTGATTTTAACTCTGTCAGTTGAATGCACACATTGACAACCATTCAGTTAGATAGATCCGTTCTTGTTTTAGAAGCCTATATATCTCTATACAGCCTATGGTCCCATTCACTCGGGAATAACCAAACGCAGCTCCCAGAAGAAAAGTGTTTCTGACTCGCTGAATCTCAACATATATTCAACTCTCTTAGTTGAACGAACGCACAGCAGAGCAGTTTCAAGGAAACGTTTCTCCTGAGTTTTAGACGAAGTTTACTGCGGTTTAGTACGTATGCCGGCATTGGGATGGAAATACCAGATTTGGGATTCTGCACAGAAAGGGTTTGCAAACCGCTGAATCCACACGTGAGTTTAACTCTGTCAGTTGAATGCACACATTGACCACCATTCAGTTAGATAGCTCCGTTTTGGTTTTAGAAGCAGATATTTCTCTGTATAGCCTATGGTCCCATTCACTCGGGAATATCCCAACGCAGCTCCTAGAAGAAACGTGTTTCTCACTCGCTGAATCTCAACATAGATTCAACTCTCCTAGGTGAACGAACGCACAGCAGAGCAGTTTCAAGGAAACGTTTCTCCTGAGTTTTAGACGAAGTTTACTGCAGTTTCGTACGTATGCCGGCAATGGGCTGGAAATGCCTGTTTTGGCATTCTGCAAAGAAAGGGTTTGCAAACCGCTGATTCCACACGTGAGTTTAACTCTATCAGTGGAATGTACACATTGACAACCATTCAGTTAGATAGCTCCGTTTTGGTTTTAGAAGCAGATATTTCTCTGTACTGCCTATGGTCCCATTCACTCGGGAATATCCTAACCCAGCTCCGAGAAGAAACGGGTTTCTGACTCGCTGAATCTCAACATAGATTCAACTCTCTTAGGTGAACGGTCGCAAAGCAGAGCATTTTCAAGGAAACATTTCTCCTGAGTTTATACGAAGTTTACTGCGGTTTACTACGTATGCCGGCATTGGACTGGAATTTCCGGTTTTGGGATTCTGCACAGAATGGGTTTGCAAACCGCTGAATGCACACGTGAGTTTAACTCTGTCAGTTGAATGCACACATTGACAACCATTCAGTTACATAGCTCCGTTTTGGTTTTAGAAGCAGATATATCTCTGTACAGCCTACGGTCTCATTCACTCGGGAATATCCCAACGCAGCTCCTAGAAGAAACGTGTTTATGATTCGCTGAATCCCAGCATAGATTCAACTCTCTTAGGTGAACGAACGCACAGCAGAGCAGTTTCAAGGAAACGTTTCTCCGGAGTTTTAGACGAAGTTTACTGCTGTTTCGTACGTATGACGGCATTGGGCTGGAAATGCCGGTTTTGGGATTCTGCAAAGAAAGTGTTTGCAAACCGCTGATTCCACACGTGAGTTTAACTCTGTCAGTTGAATGCACACATTGACAGCCATTCAGTTAGATAGCTCCGTTTTGGTTTTAGAAGCAGATATTTCTCTGTACAGCCTATGGTCCCATTCACTCGGGAATAACCCATCGCAGCTCCTAGAAGAAACGTGTTTCTGACTCGCTGAATCCCAGCATAGATTGAACTCTCTTAGGTGAACGAACGCACAGCAGAGCAGTTTCAAGGAAACGTTCCTCCTGAGTTTTAGACGAAGTTTCCTGCGGTTTAGTACGTATGCCGGCATTGGGATGGAAATACCGGTTTTGGGATGCTGCACAGAAAGTGTTTGCTAACCGCTGAATCCGCACGTGAGTTTAACTCTGTCGGTTGAATGCACACATTGACAACCATTCAGTTAGATAGCTCCGTCTTGGTTTTAGAAGCAGATATTTATCTGTACAGCCTATGGTCCCATTCACTCGGGAATATCCCAACGCAGCTCCTAGAAGAAACGTGTTTCTGACTCGCTGAATCCCAGCATAGATTCAACTCTCTTATGTGAAGGAACGCACAGCAGAGCAGTTTCAATGAAACGTTACTCCGGAGTTTTAGACGAAGTTTACTGCTGTTTCGAACGTATGCCGGCATTGGGCTGGAAATGCCGGTTTTGGGATTCTGCAAAGAAAGTGTTTGCAAACCGCTGATTCCACACGTGAGTTTAACTCTGTCAGTTGAATGCACACATTGACAACCATTCACTTAGATAGCTCCGTTTTGGTTTTAGAAGCAGATATTTCTCTGTACAGCCTATGGTCCCATTCACTCGGGAATAACCCAACGCAGCTCCTAGAAGAAACGTGTTTCTGACTCGCTGAATCTCAACATAGGTTCAACTCTCTTAGGTGAATGATCGCACAGCAGAGCAGTTTCAAGGAAACGTTTCTCCTGAGTTTTAGACGAAGTTTACTGCGGTTTAGTACGTATGCCGGCATTGGGATGGAAATACCGGATTTGGGATTCTGCACAGAAACGATTTGCAAACCGCCGAATTCACAAGTGAGTTTAACTCTGTCAGTTGAATGCACACATTGACAACCATTCAGTTAGATAGCTCCGTTTTGGTTTTAGAAGGAAATATTTCTCTGTAAAGCCTATGGTCCCATTCACTCGGAAATATCCCAACGCAGTTCCAAGAAGAGACGTGTTTCTGACTCGCTGAATCTCAACATAGATTCAACTCTCTTAGGTGAACGAACGCACAGTAGAGCAGTTTCAAGGAAACGTTCCCCCTGAGTTTTAGACAAAGGTTCCTCCGGTTTAGTATATATGCCGGCATTGGGCTGGAAATACCTGTTTTGGGATTCTGCACAGAAATGGTTTGGAAACCGCTGAATCCACACGAGAGGTTAACTCTGTCAGTTGAATGCACACATTGACAACCATTCAGTTAGATAGCTCCGTTTTGGTTTTAGAAGCAGATATTTCTCTGTACAACCGATGGTCCCATTCACTCGGGAATATCCCAACGCAGCTCCAAGAAGAAAGCAGAGCAGTTTCAAGGAAACGTTTCTCCTGAGTTTTAGACGAAGTTTACTGCTGTTTCGTACGTATGCCGGCATTGGGCTGGAAATACCGGTTTTGGGATTCTGCACAGAAAGGGTTTGCAAACCGCGGAATCCGCAAGTGAGATTCACTCTTTCAGTTGAATGCACACATTGACAACCATTCGGTTAGATAGCTCCGTTTTGGTTTTACAATGAGATATTTCTCTGTACAGCCTATGGTCCCATTCACTCGGGAATATCCCAACGCAGCTCCTAGAAGAAACGTGTTTATGACTCGCTGAATCCCAGCATAGATTGAACTCTCTTAGGTGAACGAACGCACAGCAGAGCAGTTTCAAGGAAACGTTCCTCCTGAGTTTTAGACGAAGTTTACTGCAGTTTCGTACGTATGCCGGCATTGGGCTGGAAATGCCGGTTTTGGGATTCTGCAAAGAAAGGGTTTGGAAACCGCTGATACCACACGTGTGGTTAACTCTGTCAGTTGAATGCACACATTGACAACCATTCAGTTAGATAGCTCCGTTTTGGTTTTAGAAGCAGATATTTCTCTGTACAGCCTATGGTCCCATTCACTCGGGAATAACCCATCGCAGCTCCTAGAAGAAACGTGTTTCTGACTCGCTGAAACTCAACATAGATTCAACTCTCTTAGTTGAACGAAGGCACAGCAGAGCAGTTTCAAGTAAACATTTCTCCGGAGTTTTAGACGAAGTTTACTGCTGTTTAGTACGTATGCCGGCATTGGGATGGAAATACCGGTTTTCGGATTCTGCACAGAAACGGTTTGCAAACCGCCAAATTCACACGTGAGCTTAACTCTGTAATTTGAATGCACACATTGACAACCTTTCAGTTAGATAGTTCCGTTTTTGTTTTAGAAGCAGATATTTCTCTGTACAGCTTATGGACCCATTCACTCGGGAATATCACAACGCAGCTCATAGAAGAAACGTGTTTATGACTCGCTGAATCCCAGCATAGATTCAACTCTCTTAGGTGAACGAACGCACAGCAGAGCAGTTTCAAGGAAACGTTTCCCCGGAGTTTTAGACGAAGTTTACTGCTGTTTCGTACGTATGCCGGCATTGGGCTGGAAATGCCGGTTTTGGGATTCTGCAAAGAAAGGGTTTGCAAACCGCTGATTCCACACGTGAGTTTAACTCTGTGAGTTGAATGCACACATTGACAACCATTCAGTTAGATAGCTCCCTTTTGGTTTTAGAAGCAGATATTTCTCTGTACAGCCTATGGTCCCATTCACTCCGGAATATCCCAACGCAGCTCCTCTAAGAATCGTGTTTCTGACTCGCTGAATCTCAACATAGATTCAACTCTCTTAGGTGAACGAACGCACAGTAGAGCAGTTTCAAGGAAACGTTCCTCCTGAGTTTTATACGAAGTTTCCTGCAGTTTTGTACGTATGACGGCATTGGACTGGAAATACAGGTTTTGGGATTCTGCACAGAAAGGGTTTGCAAACCGCTGATTCCACACGTGAGTTTAACTCTATCAGTTGAATGCACACATTGACAACCATTCAGTTAGATAGCTCCGTTTTGGTTTTAGAAGCAGATATTTCTCTGTACAGCCTATGTTCCCAATCAATCGGGAATACACCAACGCAGCTCCTAGAAGAAACGTGTTTCTGACTCGCTGAATCTCAACATAGATTCAACTCTCTTAGGTGAACGAACGCACAGCAGAGCAGTTTCAAGGACACGATTCGCCTGAGTTTTAGACGAAGTTTACTGCTGTTTAGTACGTATGCCCTCATTCGGATGGAAATACCGGTTTTCGGATTCTGCACAGAAACGGTTTGCAAACCCCCGAATTCACACGTGAGCTTAACGCTGTAAGTTGAATGCACACATTGACAACCTTTCAGTTAGATAGTTCCGTTTTGGTTTTAGAAGCAGATATTTCTCTGTACAGCCTATGGACCCATTCACTCGGGAATATCACAACGCAGGTCAAAGGAGAAACGTGTTTATGACTCGCTGAATCCCAGCATACATTCAACTCTCTTAGGTGAACGAACGCACAGCAGAGCAGTTTCAAGGAAACGTTCCTCCTGAGTTTTAGACGACGGTTCCTGCGGTTCAGTATATATGCCGGCATTGGGCTGGAAATACCTGTTTTGGGATTCTGCACAGAAATGGTTTGCAAACCGCTGAATCCACACGTGAGATTAACTCTTTCAGTTGAATGCACACATTGACAACCATTCAGTTAAATAGCTCCGTTTTGGTTTTAGAAGCAGATATTTCTCTGTACAGCCTATGGTCCCATTCACTCGGGAATATCCCAACGCAGCTCTTAGAAGAAACGTGTTTATGACTCGCTGAATCCCAGCATAGATTCACTTCTCTTAGGTGAACGAACGCACAGCAGAGCAGTTTCAAGGAAACGTTTCTCCGGAGTTATACACGAAGTTTACTGCAGTTTCGTACGTATGCCGGCATTGGGCTGGAAATGCCGGTTTTGGGATTCTGCAAAGAAAGGGTTTGCAAACCGCTGATTCCACACGTGTGGTTAACTCTGTCAGTTGAATGCACACATTGACAACCATTCAGTTAGATAGCTCCGTTTTGGTTTAAGAAGCAGATATTTCTCTGTACAGCCTATGGTCCCATTCACTCGGAATAACCCATCGCAGCTCCTAGAAGAAACGTGTTTCTGACTCGCTGAATCTCAACATAGATTCAACTCTCTTAGGTGAACGAAGGCACAGCAGAGCAGTTTCAAGTAAACGTTTCTCCGGAGTTTTAAACGAAGTTTATTGCGGTTTAGTACGTATGCCGGCATTGGGATGGAAATACCGGTTTTGGGATTCTGCACAGAAACGGTTTGCAAACCGCCGAACTCACACGTGAGTTTACCTCTGTCAGTTGAATGCAGACATTGACAACCATTCAGTTAGATAGCTCCGTTTTGGTTTTAGAAGCAGATATTTCTCTGTACAGCCTATGGTCCCATTCACTCGAGAATATCCCAACGCAGCTCCTAGAAGAAACGTGTTTCTGACTCGCTGAATCTCAAAATAGATTCAACTCTCTTAGGTGAACGAACGCACAGCAGAGCAGTTTCAAGGAAACGTTTCTCCTGAGTTTTATACGAAGTTTACTTCGGTTTAGTACGTATCCCAGCAATGGGCTGGAAATACCGGTTTTGGGATTCTGCACAGAAAGGTTTTGCAAACCGCCGAATCCACACGTGAGTTTAACTCTGTCAGTTGAATGCACACATTGACAACCATTCAGTTAGATAGCTCCGTTTTGGTTTTAGAATGAGATATTTCTCTGTACAGCCTATGGTCCCATTCACTCGGGAATATCCCAACGCAGCTCCTAGAAGAAACGTGTTTATGACTCGCTGAATCCCAGCATAGATTGAACTCTCTTAGGTGAACGAACGCTCAGCAGAGCAGTTTCAAGGAAACGTTCCTCCTGAGTTTTAGATGAAGTTTCCTGCGGTTTAGAACGTATGACGGCATTGGGCTGGAAATACCGGTTTTGGGATTCTGCACAGAAAGGGTTTGCAAACCGCTGAATCCGCACGTGAGTTTAACTCTGTCGGTTGAATGCACACATTGACAACCATTCAGTTAGATAGCTAAGTTTTGGTTTTAGAAGCAGATATTTCTCTGTACAGCCTATGGTCCCATTCACTCGGGAATATCCCAACGCAGCTCCTAGAAGAAACGTGTTTCTGACTCGCTGAATCTCAACATAGATTCAACTCTCTTATGTGAACGATCGCACAGCAGAGCAGTTTCAAGGAAACGTTTCTCCTGAGTTTTAGACGAAGTTTCCTGCTGTTTAGTACGTATGCCGGCATTGGGCTGGAAATACCGGATTTGGGATTCTACACAGAAAGGGTTTGCAAACCGCTGAATCCACACGTGAGTTTAACTCTGCCAGTTGAATGCACACATTGACAACCATTCAGTTAGATAGCTCCGTTTTGGTTTTAGAAGCAGATATTTCTCTGTACAGCCTATGGTCCCAATCAATCGGGAATACCCCAACGCATCTCCTAGAAGAAACGTGTTTCTGACTCGCTGAATCTCAACATAGATTCAACTCTCTTAGGTGAACGAACGCACAGCAGAGCAGTTTCAAGGACACGATTCTCCTGAGTTTTAGACGAAGTTTACTGCTGTTTAGTACGTATGCCGGCATTGGGATGGAAATACCGGTTTTCGGATTCTGCACAAAAACGGTTTGCAAACCGCCGAATTCACACGTGACCTTAACGCTGTAAGTTGAATGCACACATTGACAACCTTTCAGTTAGATAGTTCCGTTTTGGTTTTAGAAGCAGATATTTCTCTGTACAGCCTATGGACCCATTCACTCGGGAATATCACAACGCAGGTCAAAGAAGAAACGTGTTTATGACTCGCTGAATCCCAGCATACATTCAACTCTCTTAGGTGAACGAACGCACAGCAGAGCAGTTTCAAGGAAACGTTTCTCCGGAGTTTTAGACGAAGTTTACTGCTGTTTCGTACGTATGCCGGCATTGGGCTGGAAATGCCGGTTTTGGGATTCTGCACAGAAAGGGTTTGCAAACCGCGGATTCCACACGTGAGTTTAACTCTGTCAGTTGAATGCACACATTGACAGCCATTCGGTTAGATTGCTCCGTTTTGGTTTTAGAAGCAGATATTTCTCTGTACACCTTATGGTCCCATTCACTCGGGAATATCCCAACGCAGCTCCCAGAAGAAACGTGTTTATGACTCGCTGAATCCCAACATAGATTCAACTCTCTTAGGTGAACGAACGCACAACAGAGCTGTTTCAAGGAAACGTTTCTCCTGAGTTTTAGACGAAGTTTCCTGCGGTTTAGTACGTATGCCGGCATTCGGCTGGAAACACCGGTTTTGGGATTCTGCACAGAAAGGGTTTGCAAACCGCTGAATTCACACGTGAGTTTAACTCTGTCAGGTGAATGCTCACATTGACAACCATTCAGTTAGATAGCTCCGTTTTGGTTTTAGAAGCAGATATTTCTCTGTACAGCCTATGGTCCCATTCACTCGGGAATATCCCAACGCAGCTCCTAGAAGAAACGTGTTTCTGACTCGCTGTATCTCAACATAGATTCAACTCTATTGGGTGAACGAACGCACAGCAGACCAGTTTCAAGGAAACGTTCCTCCTGAGTTTTAGACGAAGTTTCCTGCTGTTTAGTACGTATGCCGGCATTGGGCTGGAAATACAGGTTTTGGGATTCTGCACAGAAAGGGTTTGCAAACCGCTGAATCCACACGTGAGATTAACTCTGTCAGTTGAATGCACACATTGACTGCCATTCAGTTAGATAGCTCCGTTTTGGTTTTAGAAGCAGATATTTCTCTGTACAGCCTACGGTCCCATTCACTCGGGAATATCCCAACGCAGCTCCTAGAAGAAACGTGTTTCTGACTCACTGAATCTCAATATAGATTCAACTCTCTTAGGTGAACGAAGGCAAGGCAGAGCAGTTTCAAGGAAACGTTTCTCCTGAGTTTTAGACGAAGTTTCCTGCGGTTTAGAACGTATGACGGCATTGGGCTGGAAATACCGGTTTTGGGATTCTTCACAGAAAGGGTTTGCAAACCGCTGAATCCGCACGTGAGTTTAACTCTGTCGGTTGAATGCACACATTGACAACCATTCAGTTAGATAGCTCCGTTTTGGTTTTAGAAGCAGATATTTCTCTGTACAGCCTATGGTCCCATTCACTCGCGAATATCCCAACGCAGCTCCTAGAAGAAACGTGTTTCTGACTCACTGAATCTCAACATAGATTCAACTCTCATATGTGAACGATCGCACAGCAGAGCAGTTTCAAGGAAACGTTTCTCCTGAGTTTTAGACGAAGTTTCCGGCGGTTTAGTACGTATGCCGGCATTCGGCTGGAAACACCGGTTTTGGGATTCTGCACAGAAAGGGTTTACAAACCGCTGAATTCACACGTGAGTTTAACTCTGTCAGGTGAATGCACACATTGACAACCATTCAGTTAGATAGCTCCGTTTTGGTTTTAGAAGCAGATATTTCTCTGTACAGCCTATGGTCCCAATCAATCGGGAATACCCCAACGCAGCTCCTAGAAGAAACGTGTTTCTGACTCGCTGAATCTCAACATAGATTCAACTCTCTTAGGTGAATGAACGCACAGCAGAGCAGTTTCAAGGAAACGATTCTCCTGAGTTTTAGACGAAGTTTACCGCTGTTTAGTACGTATGCCGGCATTGGGATGGAAATACCGGTTTTCGGATTCTGCACAGAAACGGTTTGCAAACCGCCGAATTCACACGTGAGCTTAACGCTGTAAGTTGAATGCACACATTGACAACCTTTCAGTTAGATAGTTCCGTTTTGGTTTTAGAAGCAGATATTTCTCTGTACAGGTTATGGACCCATTCACTCGGGAATATCAGAACGCAGCTCATAGAAGAAACGTGTTTATGACTCGCTGAATCCCAGCATAGATTCAACTCTCTTAGGTGAACGAACGCACAGCAGAGCAGTTTCAAGGAAACGTTTCCCCGGAGTTTTAGACGAAGTTTACTGCTGTTTCGTACGTATGCCGGCATTGGGCTGGAAATGCCGGTTTTGGGATTCTGCAAAGAAAGGGTTTGCAAACCACTGATTCCACACGTGAGTTTAACTCTGTCAGTTGAATGCACACATTGACAACCATTCAGTTAGATAGCGACGTTTTGGTTTTAGAAGCAGATATTTCTCTGTACAGCCTATGGTCCCATTCACTCCGGAATATCCCAACGCAGCTCCTAGAAGAAACGTGTTTCTGACTCACTGAATCTCAACATAGATTCAACTCTCTTAGATGAACGAACGCACAGCAGAGCAGTTTCAAGGAAACGTTTCTCCTTAGTTTTAGACGAAGTTTCCTGTGGTTTAGTACGTATGCCGGCATTGGGCTGGAAATACCGGTTTTGGGGTTCTGCACAGAAAGGGTTTGCAAACCGCTGAATCCACACGTGAGATTAACTCTTTCAGTTGAATGCACACATTGACAACCATTCGGTTAGATAGCTCCGTTTTGGTTTTAGAATGAGATATTTCTCTGTACAGCCTATGGTCCCATTCACTCGGGAATATCCCAACGCAGCTCCTAGAAGAAACGTGTTTATGACTCGCTGAATCCCAGCATAGATTGAACTCTCTTAGGTGAACGAACGCACAGCAGAGCAGTTTCAAGGAAACGTTTCTCCTGAGTTTTAGACGAAGTTTCCTGCGGTTTAGAACGTATGACGGCATTGGGCTGGAAATACCGGTTTTGGGATTCTGCAAAGAAAGTGTTTGCAAACCGCTGATTCCACACGTGGGTTTAACTCTGTCAGTTGAATGCACACATTGACAACCATTTAGTTAGATAGCTCCGTTTTGGTTTTAGAAGCAGATATTTCGCTGTACAGACTATGGTCCCATTCACTCGGGAATAACCCATTGCAGCTCCTAGAAGAAACGTGTTTCTGACTCGCTGAATCTCAACATAGATTCAACTCTCTTAGGTGAACGAAGGCACAGCAGAGCAGTTTCAAGGAAACGTTTCTCCTGAGTTTTAGACGAATTTTACCGCGGTTTAGAACGTACGCCGGCATTGGGATGGAAATACCGGTTTTGGGATTCTGCACAGAAACGGTTTGCAAACCGCCGAATTCACACGTGAGTTTAACTCTGTCAGTTGAATGCACACATTGACAACCATTCAGTTAGAGAGCTCCGTTTTGGTTTTAGAAGCAGATATTTCTCTGTACAGCCTATGGTCCCATTCACTCGAGAATATCCCAACGCAGCTCCTAGAAGAAACGTGTTTCTGACTCGCTGAATCTCAACATAGATTCAACTCTCTTAGGTGAACAAACGCACAGCAGAGCAGTTTCAAGGAAACGTTTCTCCTGAGTTTTAGACGAAGTTTACTTCGGTTTAGTACGTATGCCGGCAATGGGCTGGAAATAGCGGTTTTGGGATTCTGCACAGAAAGGTTTTGCAAACCGCTGAATCCACACGTGAGATTAACTCTGTCAGATGAATGCACACATTGACAACCATTCAGTTAGATAGCTCCGTTTTGGTTTTAGAAGCAGATATTTCTTTGTACAGCCTATGGTCCCATTCACTCGGGAATATCCCAACGCAGCTCCTAGAAGTAACGTGTTTCTGACTCACTGAATCTCAATATAGATTCAACTCTCTTAGGTGAATGAACGCACAGCAGAGCAGTTTCAAGGAAACGTTTCTCCTTAGTTTTAGACGAAGTTTCCTGCGGTTTAGTACGTATGCCAGAATTGGGCTGGAAATACCGGTTTTGGGATTCAGCACAGAAAGAGTTTGCAAACGGCTGAATCCACACGTGAGATTAACTCTTTCAGTTGAATGCACACATTGACAACCATTCGGTTAGATAGCTCCGTTTTGGTTTTAGAATGAGATATTTCTCTGTACAGCCTATGGTCCCATTCACTCGGGATTATCCCAACGCAGCTCCTAGAAGAAACGCATTTATGACTCGCTGAATCCCAGCATAGATTGAACTCTCTTAGGTGAACGAACGCACAGCAGAGCAGTTTCAAGGAAACGTTCCTCCTGAGTTTTAGACGAAGTTTCCTGCGGTTTAGAACGTATGACGGCATTGGGCTGGAAATGCCGGTTTTGGGATTCTGCAAAGAAAGGGTTTGCAAACCGCTGATTCCACACGTGAGTTTAACTCTGTCAGTTGAATGCACACATTGACAACCATTCAGTTAGATAGCTCCGTTTTGGTTTTAGAAGCAGATATTTCTCCGTACAGCCTATGGTCCCATTCACTCCGGAATATCCCAACGCAGCTACTAGATGAAAAGTGTTTCTGACTCACTGAATCTCAACATAGATTCAACTCTCTTAGGTGAACGAACGCACAGCAGAGCAGTTTCAAGGAAACATTTCTCCTTAGTTTTAGACGAAGTTTCCTGCGGTTTAGTACGTATGCCGGCATTGGGCTGGAAATACCGGTTTTGGGATTCTGCACAGAAAGGGTTTGCAAACCGCTGAATCCACACGTGAGATTATCTCTTTCAGTTGAATGCACACATTGACAACCATTCGGTTAGATAGCTCCGTTTTGGTTTTAGAATGAGATATTTCTCTGTACAGCCTACAGTCCCATTCACTTGGGAATATCCCAACGCAGCTCCTAGAAGAAAAGTGTTTATGACTCGCTGAATCCCAGCATAGATTGAACTCTCTTAGGTGAACGAACGCACAGCAGAGCAGTTTCAAGGAAACTTTCCTCCTGAGTTTTAGACGAAGTTTCCTGCGGTTTAGAACGTATGACCGCATTGGGCTGGAAATACCGGTTTTGGGATTCTGCACAGAAAGGTTTGCAAACCGCTGAATCCGCACGTGAGTTTAACTCTGTCGGTTGAATGCACACATTGACAACCATTCAGTTAGATAGCTCCGTTTTGGTTTTAGAAGCAGATATTTCTCTGTACAGCCTATGGTCCCATTCACTCGGGAATATCCCAACGCAGCTCCTAGAAGAAACGTGTTTCTGACTCGCTGAATCTCAACATAGATTCAACTCTCTTATGTGAACGATCGCACAGCAGAGCAGTTTCCAGGAAACGTTTCTCCTGAGTTGTAGACGAAGTTTCCTGCTGTTTAGTACGTATGCCGGCATTGGGCTGGAAATACCGGATTTGGGATTCTGCACAGAAAGGGTTTGCAAACCGCTGAATCCACACGTGAGTTTAACTCTGTCAGTTGAATACAAACATTGACAGCCATTCAGTTAGATAGCTCCGTTTTGGTTTTAGAAGCAGATATTTTTCTGTACAGCCTATGGTCCCATTCACTCCGGAATATCCCAACGCAGCTCCTAGAAGAAACGTGTTTCTGACTCACTGAATCTCAACATAGATTCAACTCTCTTAGGTGAACGAACGCACAGCAGAGCAGTTTCAAGGAAACGTTTCTCCTGAGTTGTAGACGAAGTTTCCTGCGGTTTAGTACGTATGCCGGCATTGGGCTGGAAATACCGGTTTTGGGATTCTGCACAGAAAGGGTTTGCAAACCGCTGAATCCACACCTGAGATTAACTCTTTCAGTTGAATGCACACATTGACAACCATTCGGTTAGATAGCTCCGTTTTGGTTTTAGAATGAGATATTTCTCTGTGCAGCCTATGGTCCCATTCACTCGGGAATATCCCAACGCAGCTCCTAGAAGAAACGTGTTTATGACTCGCTGAATCCCAACATAGATTCAACTCTCTTAGGTGAACGAACGCACAGCAGAGCAGTTTCAAGGAAACGTTTCCCCGGAGTTTTAGACGAAGTTTACTGCTGTTTAGTACGTATGCCGGCATTGGGATGGAAATACCGGTTTCCGGATCCTGCACAGAAACGGTTTGCAAACCGCCGAATTCACACGTGAGCTTAACTCTGTAAGTTGAATGCACACATTGACTACCTTTCAGTTAGATATTTCCGTTTTGGTTTTAGAAGCAGATATTTCTCTGTACAGCCTATGGACCCATTCACTCGGGAATATCACATCGCAGGTCATAGAAGAAACGTGTTTATGACTCGCTGAATACAGCATAGATTCAACTCTCTTAGGTGAACGAACGCACAGCAGAGCAGTTTCAAGGAAACGTTTCTCCGGAGTTTTAGACGAAGTTTACTGCTGTTTCGTACGTATGCCGGCATTGGGCTGGAAATGCCGGTTTTGGGATTCTGCAAAGAAAGGGTTTGCAAACCGCTGATTCCACACTTGAGTTTAACTCTGTCAGTTGAATGCACACATTGACAACCATTCAGTTAGATAGCTCCGTTTTGGTTTTAGAAGCAGATATTTCTCCGTACAACCTATGGTCCCATTCATTCCGGAATATCCCAACGCAGCTCCTAGATGAAAAGTGTTTCTGACTCACTGAATCTCAACATAGATTCAACTCTCTTAGGTGAACGAACGCACAGCAGAGCAGTTTCAAGGAAACATTTCTCTTTAGTTTTAGACGAAGTTTCCTGCGGTTTAGTACGTATGCCGGCATTGGGCTGGAAATACCGGTTTTGGGATTCTTCACAGAAAGGGTTTGCAAACCGCTGAATCCACACGTGAGATTAACTCTTTCAGTTGAATGAACACATTGACAACCATTCGGTTAGATAGCTCCGTTTTGGTTTTAGAATGAGATATTTCTCTGTACAGCCTACGGTCCCATTCACTGGGGAATATCCCAACGCAGCTCCTAGAAGAAACGTGTTTATGACTCGCTGAATCCCAGCATAGACTGAACTCTCTTAGGTGAACGAACGCACAGCAGAGCAGTTTCAAGGAAACTTTCCTCCTGAGTTTTAGACGAAGTTTCCTGCGGTTTAGAACGTATGACGGCATTGGGCTGGAAATACCGGTTTTGGGATACTGCACAGAAAGGTTTGCAAACCGCTGAATCCGCACGTGAGTTTAACTCTGTCGGTTGAATGCACACATTGACAACCATTCAGTTAGATAGCTCCGTTTTGGTTTTAGAAGCAGATATTTCTCTGTACAGCCTATGGTCCCATTCACTCGGGAATATCCCAACGCAGCTCCTAGAAGAAACGTGTTTCTGACTCGCTGAATCTCAACATAGATTCAACTCTCTTATGTGAACGATCGCACAGCAGAGCAGTTTCAAGGAAACGTTTCTCCTGAGTTGTAGACGAAGTTTCCTGCTGTTTAGTACGTATGCCGGCATTGGGCTGGAAATACCGGATTTGGGATTCTGCACAGAAAGGGTTTGCAAACCGCTGAATCCACACGTGAGTTTAACTCTGTCAGTTGAATGTAAACATTGACAGCCATTCAGTTAGATAGCTCCGTTTTGGTTTTAGAAGCAGATATTTCTCTGTACAGCCTGTGGTCCCATTCACTCGGGAATATCCCAACGCAGCTCCTGGAAGAAACGTGTTTATGACTCGATGAATCCAAACATAGATTCAACTCTCTTAGGTGAACGAACGCACAGCAGAGCAGTTTCAAGGAAACGATTCTCCTGAGTTTTAGACGAAGTTTACTGCTGTTTAGTACGTATGCCGGCATTGGGATGGAAATACCGGTTTTCGGATTCTGCACAGAAACGGTTTGCAAACCGCCGAATTCACACGTGAGCTTAACTCTGTAAGTTGAATGCACACATTGACAACCTTTCAGTTAGATAGTTCCGTTTTGGTTTTAGAAGCAGATATTTCTCTGTACAGCCTATGGACCCATTCACTCGGGAATATCACAACGCAGGTCATAGAAGAAACATGTTTATGACTCGCTGAATCCCTGCATAGATTCAACTCTCTTAGGTGAACGAACGCACAGCAGAGCAGTTTCAAGGAAACGTTTCTCCGGAGTTTTAGACGAAGTTTCCTGCTGTTTAGTACGTATGCCGGCATTGGACTGAAAATAACGGATTTGGGATTCTGCACAGAAAGGGTTTGCAAACCGCTGAATCCACACGTGAGTTTAACTCTGTCAGTTGAATGCACACATAGACAGCCATTCAGTTTGATAGCTCCGTTTTGGTTTTAGAAGCAGATATTTCTCTGTACAGCCTATCTTCCCAATCAATCGGGAATACCCCAACGCAGCTCCTAGAAGAAACGTGTTTGTGACTCGCTGAATCTCAACATAGATTCAACTCTCTTAGGTGAAGGAAGGCACAGCAGAGCAGTTTCAAGGAAACGTTCCTCCTGAGTTTTAGACGAAGTTTCCTTGTGTTTAGTACGTATGCCGGCATTGGGCCGGAAATACCGGTTTTGGGATTCTGCACAGAAAGGGTTTGCAAACCGCTGAATCCACACGTGAGATTAACTCTGTCAGATGAATGCACACATTGACAACCATTCAGTTAGATAGCTCCGTTTTGGTTTTAGAAGCAGATATTTCTTTGTACAGCTTTGGTCCCATTCACTCGGGAATATCCCAACGCAGCTCCTGGAAGAAACGTGTTTCTGACTCACTGAATCTCAATATAGATTCAACTCTCTTAGGTGAACGAACGCAAGGCAGAGCAGTTTCAAGGAAACGTTTCTCCTTAGTTTTAGACGAAGTTTCCTGCGGTTTAGTACGTATGCCAGCATTGGGCTGGAAATACCGGTTTTGGGATTCTGCACAGAAAGGGTTTGCAAACCGCTGAATCCACACGTGAGATTAACTCTTTCAGTTGAATGCACACATTGACAACCACTCGGTTAGATAACTCCGTTTTGGTTTTATAAGCAGATATTTCTGTGTACAGCCTATGGTCCCATTCACTCGGGAATATCCCAACGCAGCTCCTAGAAGAAACGTGTTTATGACTCGCTGAATCCCAGCATAGATTGAACTCTCTTAGGTGAATGAACGCACAGCAGAGCAGTTTCAAGGAAACGTTCCTCCTGAGTTTTAGGCGAAGTTTCCGGCGGTTTAGAACGTATGACGGCATTGGGCTGGAAATACCGGTTTTGGGATTCTGCACAGAAAGGGTTTGCAATTCGCTGAATCCACACGTGAGTTTATCTCTGTCAGTTGAATGCACCCATTGACAACCATTCAGTTAGATAGCCCCGTTTTGGTTTTAGAAGCAGATATTTCTCTGTACAGCCTCTGGTCCCATTCACTCGGGAATATCCCAACGCAGCTCCTAGAAGAAACGTGTTTCTGACTCGCTGAATCTCAACATAGATTCAACTCTCTTATGTGAACCATCGCACAGCAGAGCAGTTTCAAGGAAACGTTTCTCCTGAGTTTTAGACGAAGTTTCCTGCTGTTTAGTACGTATGCCGTCATTGGGCTGGAAATACCGGATTTGGGATTCTGCACAGAAAGGGTTTGCAAACCGCTGATTCCACACGTGAGCTTAACTCTGTAATTTGAATGCACACATTGACAACCTTTCAGTTAGATAGTTCCGTTTTGGTTTTAGAAGCAGATATTTCTCTGTACAGCTTATGGACCCATTCACTCGGGAATATCACAACGCAGCTCATAGAAGAAACGTGTTTATGACTCGCTGAATCCCAACATAGATTCAACTCTCTTAGGTGAATGAACGCACAGCAGAGCAGTTTCAAGGAAACGTTTCCCCGGAGTTTTAGACGAAGTTTACTGCTGTTTAGTACGTATGCCGGCATTGGGATGGAAATACCGGTTTTCGGATTCTGCACAGAAACGGTTTGCAAACCGCCGAATTCACACGTGAGCTTAACGCTGTAAGTTGAATGCACACATTGACAACCTTTCAGTTAGATAGTTCCGTTTTGGTTTTAGAAGCAGATATTTCTCTGTACAGCCTATGGACCCATTCACTCGGGAATATCACAACGCAGGTCAAAGAAGAAACGTGTTTATGACTCGCTGAATCCCAGCATACATTCAACTCTCTTAGATGAACGAACGCACAGCAGAGCAGTTTCAAGGAAACGTTTCTCCGGAGTTTTAGACGAAGTTTACTGCTGTTTCGTACGTATGCCGGCATTGGGCTGGAAATGCCGGTTTTGGGATTCTGCAAAGAAAGGTTTTGCAAACCGCGGATTCCAAACGAGAGTTTAACTCTGTCAGTTGAATGCACACATTGACAACCATACAGTTAGATAGCTCCGTTTTCGTTTTAGAAGCAGATATTTCTCTGTACAGCCTATGGTCCCATTCACTCCGGAATATCCCAACGCAGCTCCTAGAAGAAAAGTGTTTCTGACTCACTGAATCTCAACATAGATTCAACTCTCTTAGGTGAACGAACGCACAGCAGAGCAGTTTCAAGGAAACGTTTCTCCTTAGTTTTAGACGAAGTTTCCTGCGGTTTAGTACGTATCCCGGCATTGGGCTGGAAATACCGGTTTTGGGATTCTGCACAGAAAGTGTTTGCAAACCGCTGAATCCACACGTGAGATTAACTCTTTCAGTTGAATGCACACATTGACAACCATTCGGTTAGATAGCTCCGTTTTGGTTTTAGAATGAGATATTTCTCTGTACAGCCTATGGTCCCATTCACTCGGGAATATCCCAACGCAGCTCCTAGAAGAAACGTGTTTATGACTCGCTGAATCCCAGCATAGATAGAACTCTCTTAGGTGAACGAACGCCCAGCAGAGCAGTTTCAAGGAAACGTTCGTCCTGAGTTTTAGATGAAGTTTCCTGCGGTTTAGAACGTATGACGGCATTGGGCTGGAAATACCGGTTTTGGGATTCTGCACAGAAAGGGTTTGCAAACCGCTGAATACGCACGTGAGTTTAACTCTGTCGGTTGAATGCACACATTGACAACCATTCAGTTAGATAGCTCCGTTTTGGTTTTAGAAGCAGATATTTCTCTGTACAGCCTATGGTCCCATTCACTCGGGAATATCCCAACGCAGCTCCTAGAAGAAACGTGTTTCTGACTCGCTGAATCTCAACATAGATTCAGCTCTCTTATGTGAACGATCGCACAGCAGAGCAGTTTCAAGGAAACGTTTCTCCTGAGTTTTAGACGAAGTTTCCTGCTGTTTAGTACGTATGCCGGCATTGGCTGGAAATACCGGATTTGGGATTCTGCACAGAAAGGGTTTGCAAACCGCTGAATCCACACGTGAGTTTAACTCTGTCAGTTGAATGCACACATTGACAGCCATTCAGTTAGATAGCTCCGTTTTGGTTTTAGAAGCAGATATTTCTCTGTACAGCCTATGGTCCCATTCACTCGGGAATATCCCAACGCAGCTCCTAGAAGAAACGTGTTTATGACTCGCTGAATCACAACATAGATTCAACTCTCTTAGGTGAACGAACGCACAACAGAGCTGTTTCAAGGAAACGTTTCTCCTGAGTTTTAGACGAAGTTTCCTGCGGTTTAGTACGTATGCCGGCATTCGGCTGGAAACACCGGTTTTGGGATTCTGCACAGAAAGGGTTTGCAAACCGCTGAATTCACACGTGAGTTTAACTCTGTCAGGTGAATGCACACATTGACAACCATTCAGTTAGATAGCTCCGTTTTGGTTTTAGAAGCAGATATTTCTCTGTACAGCCTATGGTCCCATTCACTCGGGAATATCCCAACCCAGCTCCTAGAAGAAACGTGATTCTGACTCCGTGAATCTCAACATAGATTCAACTCTATTAGGTGAACGAACGCACAGCAGAGCAGTTTCAAGGAAACGTTCCTCCTGAGTTTTAGACGAAGTTTCCTGCTGTTTAGTACGTATGCCGGCATTGGGCTGGAAATACCGGTTTTGGGATTCTGCATAGAAAGGGTTTGCAAACCGCTGAATCCACACGTGAGATTAACTCTGTCAGTTGAATGCCCACATTGACAGCCATTCAGTTAGATAGCTCCGTTTTGGTTTTAGAAGCAGATATTTCTCTGTACAGCCTACGGTCCCATTCACTCGGGAATATCCCAACGCAGCTCCTAGAAGAAACGTGTTTCTGACTCACTGAAACTCAATATAGATTCAACTCTCTTAGGTGAACGAACGCAAGGCAGAGCAGTTTCAAGGAAACGTTTCTCCTTAGTTTTACACGAAGTTTCCTGCGGTTTAGTACGTATGCCAGCATTGGGCTGGAAATACCGGTTTTGGGATTCTGCACAGAAAGGGTTTGCAAACCGCTGAATCCACACGTGAGATTAACTCTTTCAGTTGAATGCACACATTGACAACCATTCGGTTAGATAGCTCCGTTTTGGTTTTAGAATGAGATATTTCTCTG
The DNA here is from genome assembly GCF_030222135.1 of Aotus nancymaae. Classification (NCBI taxonomy): domain Eukaryota; kingdom Metazoa; phylum Chordata; class Mammalia; order Primates; family Aotidae; genus Aotus; species Aotus nancymaae. Next base: position 2,469,239 of record NW_026988565.1, read on the forward strand.
TACAGCCTATGGTCCCATTCACTCGGGAATATCCCAACTCAGCTCCTAGAAGAAACGTGTTTATGACTCGCTGAATCCCATCATAGATTGATCTCTCTTAGGTGAACGAACGCACAGCAGAGCAGTTTCAAGGAAACGTTCCTCCTGAGTTTTAGACGAAGTTTCCTGCGGTTTAGAACGTATGACGGCATTGGGCTGGAAATACCGGTTTTGGGATTCTGCACAGAAATGGTTTGCAAACCGCTGAATCCACTCGTGAGTTTAACTCTGTCAGTTGAATGCACACATTGACAACCATTCAGTTAGATAGCTCCGTTTTGGTTTAAGAAGCAGATATTTCTCTGTACAGCCTGTGGTCCCATTCACTCGGGAATATCCCAACGCAGCTCCTAGAAGAAACGTGTTTCTGACTCGCTGAATCTCAACATAGATTCAACTCTCTTATGTGAACGATCGCACAGCAGAGCAGTTTCAAGGAAACGTTTCTCCTGAGTTTTAGACGAAGTTTCCTGCTGTTTAGTACGTATGCCGGCATTGGGCTGGAAATACCGGATTTGGGATTCTGCACAGAAAGGGTTTGCAAACCGCTGAATCCACACGTGAGTTTAACTCTGTCAGTTGAATGCACACATTGACAGCCATTCCGTTAGATAGCTCCGTTTTGGTTTTAGAAGCAGATATTTCTCTGTACAGCCTATGGTCCCAATCACTCAGGAATATCCCAACGCAGCTCCTAGAAGAAACGTGTTTATGACTCGCTGAATCCCAACATAGATTGAAGTCTCTTAGGTGAACGAACGCACAACAGAGCTGTTTCAAGGAAACGTTTCTCCTGAGTTTTAGACGAAGTTTCCTGCGGTTTAGTACGTATGCCGGCTTTCGGCTGGAAACACCGGTTTTGGGAATCTGAACAGAAAGGGTTTGCAAACCGCTGAATTCACACGTGAGTTTAACTCTGTCAGGTGAATGCACACATTGACAACCATTCAGTTAGATAGCTCCGTTTTGGTTTTAGAAGAAGATATTTCTCTGTACAGCCTATGGTCCCATTCACTCGGGAATATCCCAACGCAGCTCCTAGAAGAAACGTGTTTCTGACTCGCTGAATCTCCACATAGATTCAACTCTCTTAGTTGAACGAACGCACAGCAGAGCAGTTTCAAGGTAACGTTCCTCCTGAGTTTTAGACGAAGTTTCCTGCGGTTTAGTACTTATGCCGGCATTGGGCTGGAAATACCGGTTTTGGGATTCTGCACAGAAAGGGTTTGCAAGCCGCTGATTCCACACGTGAGTTTAACTCTGTCAGTTGAATGCGCACATTGACGACCATTCAGTTAGATACCTCCGTTTTGGTTTTAGAAGCAGATATTTCTCTGTACAGCCTATGGTCCCATTCACTCGGGAATATCCCAACGCAGCTCCTAGAAGAAACGTGTTTATGACTCGCTGAATCCCAGCATAGACTGAACTCTCTTAGGTGAACGAACGCACAGCAGAGCAGTTTCAAGGAAACGTTCCTCCTGAGTTTTAGACGAAGTTTCCTGCGGTTTAGAACGTATGACGGCATTGGGCTGGAAATACCGGTTTTGGGATTCTGCACAGAAGGGGTTTGCAAACCGCTGAATCCGCACGTGAGTTTAACTCTGTCGGTTGAATGCACACATTGACAACCTTTCAGTTAGATAGTTCCGTTTTGGTTTTAGAAGCAGATATTTCTCTGTACAGCTTATGGACCCATTCACTCGGGAATATCACAACGCAGCTCATAGAAGAAACGTGTTTATGACTCGCTGAATCCCAGCATAGATTCAACTCTCTTAGGTGAACGAATGCACAGCAGAGCAGTTTCAAGGAAACGTTTCCCCGGAGTTTTAGACGAAGTTTACTGCTGTTTCGTACGTATGCCGGCATTGGGCTGGAAATGCCGGTTTTGAGATTCTGCAAAGAAAGGGTTTGCAAACCGCTGATTCCACACGTGAGTTTAACTCTGTCAGTTGAATGCACCCATTGACAACCATTCAGTTAGATAGCTCCATTTTGGTTTTAGAAGCAGATATTTCTCTGTACAGCCTATGGTCCCATTCACTCCGGAATATCCCAACGCAGCTCCTAGAAGAAACGTGTTTCTGACTCACTGAATCTCAACATAGATTCAACTCTCTTAGGTGAACGAACGCACAGCAGAGCAGTTTCAAGGAAACGTTTCTCCTTAGTTTTAGACGAAGTTTCCTGTGGTTTAGTACGTATGCCGGCATTGGGCTGGAAATACCGGTTTTGGGATTCTGCACAGAAAGGGTTTGCAAACCGCTGAATCCACACCTGAGATTAACTCTTTCAGTTGAATGCACACATTGACAACCATTCGGTTAGATAGCTCCGTTTTGGTTTTAGAATGAGATATTTCTCTGTACAGCCTATGGTCCCATTCACTCGGGAATATCCTAACGCAGCTCCTAGAAGAAACGTGTTTATGACTCGCTGAATCCCAACAGAGATTCAACTCTCTTAGGTGAACGAACGCACAGCAGAGCAGTTTCAAGGAAACGATTCTCCTGAGTTTTAGACGAAGTTTGCTGCTGTTTAGTACGTATGCCGGCATTGGGATGGAAATACCGGTTTTCGGATTCTGCACAGAAACGGTTTGCAAACCGCCGAATTCACACGTGAGCTTAACTCTGTAAGTTGAATGCACACATTGACAACCTTTCAGTTAGATAGTTCCGTTTTGGTTTTAGAAGCAGATATTTCTCTGTACAGCCTATGGACCCATTCACTCCGGAATATCACAACGCAGGTCATAGAAGAAAGGTGTTTATGACTCGCTGAATCCCAGCATAGATTCAACTCTCTTAGGTGAACGAACGCACAGCAGAGCAGTTTCACGGAAACGTTTCTCCTGAGTTTTAGACGAAGTTTACTGCTGTTTCGTACGTATGCCGGCATTGGGCTGGAAATGCCGGTTTTGGGATTCTGCAAACAAAGGGTTTGCAAACCGCTGATTCCACACGTGAGTTTAACTCTGTCAGTTGAATGCACACATTGACAACCATGCAGTTAGATAGCTCCGTTTTGGTTTTAGAAGCAGATATTTCTCCGTACAGCCTATGGTCCCATTCCCTCCGGAATATCCCAACGCAGCTCCTAGATGAAAAGTGTTTCTGACTCACTGAAACTCAACATAGATTCAACTCTCTTAGGTGAACGAACGCACAGCAGAGCAGTTTCAAGGAAACATTTCTCCTTAGTTTTAGACGAAGTTTCCTGCGGTTTAGTACGTATGCCGGCATTGGGCTGGAAATACCGGTTTTGGGATTCTGCACAGAAAGGGTTTGCAAACCGCTGAATCGACACGGGAGATTAACTCTTTCAGTTGAATGCACACATTGACAACCATTCGGTTAGATAGCTCCGTTTTGGTTTTAGAATGAGATAGTTCTCTGTACAGCCTACGGTCCCATTCACTCGGGAATATCCCAACGCAGCTCCTAGAAGAAACGTGTTTATGACTCGCTGAATCCGAGCATAGATTGAACTCTCTTATGTGAACGAACGCACAGCAGAGCAGTTTCAAGGAAACTTTCCTCCTGAGTTTTAGACGAAGTTTCCTGCTGTTTAGTACGTATGCCGGCATTGGGCTGGTAATACAGGATTTGGGATTCTGCACAGAAAGGGTTTGCAAACCGCTGAGTCCACAAGTGAGTTTAACTCTGTGAGTTGAATGCACACATTGACAGCCATTCAGTAAGATAGCTCCGTTTTGGTTTTAGAAGCAGATATTTCTCTGTACATCCTATGGTCCCATTCACTCGGGAATATCCCAATGCAGGTCCTAGAAGAAACGTGTTTACGACTCGCTGAATCCCAACATAGATTCAACTCTCTTAGGTGAACGAACGCACAACAGAGCTGTTTCAAGGAACCGTTTCTCCTGAGTTTTAGACGAAGGTTCCTGCGGTTTAGTACGTATGCCGGCTTTCGGCTGGAAACACCGGTTTTGGGAATCTGAACAGAAAGGGTTTGCAAACCTCTGAATTCACACGTGAGTTTAACTCTGTCAGGTGAATGCACACATTGACAACCATTCAGTTAGATAGCTCCGTTTTGGTTTTAGAAGAAGATATTTCTCTGTACAGCCTATGGTCCCATTCACTCGGGAATATCCCAACGCAGCTCCTAGAAGAAACGTGTTTCTGACTCGCTGAATCTCAACATAGATTCAACTCTCTTAGTTGAACGAACGCACAGCAGAGCAGTTTCAAGGTAACGTTCCTCCTGAGTTTTAGACGAAGTTTCCTGCGGTTTAGTACGTATGCCGGCATTGGGCTGGAAATACCGGTTTTGGGATTCTGCACAGAAAGGGTTTGCAAGCCGCTGATTCCACACGTGAGTTTAACTCTGTCAGTTGAATGCGCACATTGACGACCATTCAGTTAGATACCTCCGTTTTGGTTTTAGAAGCAGATATTTCTCTGTACAGCCTGTGGTCCAATTCACTCGGGAATATCCCAACGCAGCTCCTAGAAGAAACGTGTTTATGACTCGCTGAATCCCAGCATAGATTGAACTCTCTTAGGTGAACGAAGGCACAGCAGAGCAGTTTCAAGGAAACGTTCCTCCTGAGTTTTAGACGAAGTTTCCTGCAGTTTAGAACGTATGACGGCATTGGGCTGGAAATACCGGTTTTGGGATTCTGCACAGAAAGGGTTTGCAAAACGCTGAATCCACACGTGAGTTTAACTCTGTCGGTTGAATGCACACATTGAAAACCATTCAGTTAGACAGCTCCGTTTTGGTTTTACAAGCAGACATCTCTCTGTACAGCCTATGGTCCCATTCACTCGGGAATATCCCAACGCAGCTCCTAGAAGAAACGTGTTTCTGACTCGCTGAATCTCAACATAGATTCAACTCTCATATGTGAACGATCGCACAGCAGAGCAGTTTCAAGGAAACGTTTCTCCTGAGTTTTAGACGAAGTTTCCTGCGGTTTAGTACGTATGCCGGCATTCGGCTGGAAATACCGGTTTTGGGATTCTGCACAGAAAGGGTTTGCAAACCGCTGAATTCACACGTGAGTTTAACTCTGTCAGGTGAATGCACACATTGACAACCATTCAGTTAGATAGCTCCGTTTTGGTTTTAGAAGCAGATATTTCTCTGTACAGCCTATGGTCCCATTCACTCGGGAATATCCCAACCCAGCTCCTAGAAGAAACGTGTTTCTGACTCCGTGAATATCAACATAGATTCAACTCTATTAGGTGAACGAACGCACAGCAGAGCAGTTTCAAGGAAACGTTCCTCCTGAGTTTTAGACGAAGTTTCCTGCTGTTTAGTACGTATGCCGGCATTGGGCTGGAAATACCGGTTTTGGGATTCTGCACAGAAAGGGTTTGCAAACCGCTGAATCCACACGTGAGATTAACTCTGTCAGTTGAATGCACACATTGACAGCCATTCGGTTAGATTGCTCCGTTTTGGTTTTAGAAGCAGATATTTCTCTGTACAGCCTACGGTCCCATTCACTCGGGAATATCCCAACGCAGCTCCTAGAAGAAACGTGTTTCTGACTCACTGAATCTCAATATAGATTCAACTCTCTTAGGTGAACGAACGCAAGGCAGAGCAGTTTCAAGGAAACGTTTCTCCTTAGTTTTAGACGAAGTTTCCTGTGGTTTAGTACGTATGCCGGCATTGGGCTGGAAATACCGGTTTTGGGGTTCTGCACAGAAAGGGTTTGCAAACCGCTGAATCCACACGTGAGATTAACTCTTTCAGTTGAATGCACACATTGACAACCATTCGGTTAGATAGTTCCGTTTTGGTTTTAGAATGAGATATTTCTCTGTACAGCCTATGGTCCCATTCACTCGGGAATATCCCAACGCAGCTCCTAGAAGAAACGTGTTTATGACTCGCTGAATCCCAGCATAGATAGAACTCTCTTAGGTGAACGAACGCACAGCAGAGCAGTTTCAAGGAAACGTTCCTCCTGAGTTTTATACGAAGTTTCCTGCGGTTTAGAACGTATGACGGCATTGGGCTGGAAATACCGGTTTTGGGATTCTGCACAGAAAAGGTTTGCAAACCGCTGAATCCACACGTGAGTTTAACTCTGTCAGTTGAATGCACACATTGACAACCACTCAGTTAGATAGCTCCGTTTTGGTTTTAGAAGCAGATATTTCTCTGTACAGCCTGTGGTCCCATTCACTCGGGAATATCCCAACGCAGCTCCTAGAAGAAACGTGTTTCTGACTCGCTGAATCTCAACATAGATTCAACTCTCTTATGTGAACGATCGCACAGCAGAGCAGTTTCAAGGAAACGTTTCTCCTGAGTTTTAGACGAAGTTTCCTGCTGTTTAGTACGTATGCCGGCATTGGGCTGGAAATACCGGATTTGGGATTCTGCACAGAAAGGGTTTGCAAACCGCTGAATCCACACGTGAGTTTAACTCTGTCAGTTGAATGCACACATTGACAGCCATTCAGTTAGATAGCTCCGTTTTGGTTTTAGAAGCAGATATTTCTCTGTACAGCCTATGGTCCCATTCACTCGGGAATATCCCAACGCAGCTCCTAGAAGAAACGTGTTTATGACTCGCTGAATCCCATCAAAGATTGAACTCTCTTAGGTGAACGAACGCACAGCAGAGCAGTTTCAAGGAAACGTTCCTCCTGAGTTTAAACGAAGTTTCCTGCGGTTTAGAACGTATGACGGCATTGGGATGGAAATACCGGTTTTCGGATTCTGCACAGAAACGGTTTGCAAACCGCCGAATTCACACGTGAGCTTAACGCTGTAAGTTGAATGCACACATTGACAACCATACAGTTAGATAGCTCCGTTTTGGTTTTAGAAGCAGATATTTCTCTGTACAGCCTATCTTCCCAATCAATCGGGAATACCCCAACGCAGCTCCTAGAAGAAACGTGTTTGTGACTCCCTGAATCTCAACATAGATTCAACTCTCTTAGGTGAAGGAAGGCACAGCAGAGCAGTTTCAAGGAAACGTTCCTCCTGAGTTTTAGACGAAGTTTCCTGGTGTTTAGTACGTATGCCGGCATTGGGCCGGAAATACCGGTTTTGGGATTCTGCACAGAAAGGGTTTGCAAACCGCTGAATCCACACGTGAGATTAACTCTGTCAGATGAATGCACACATTGACAACCATTCAGTTAGATAGCTCCGTTTTGGTTTTAGAAGCAGATATTTCTTTGTACAGCTTTGGTCCCATTCACTCGGGAATATCCCAACGCAGCTCCTGGAAGAAACGTGTTTCTGACTCACTGAATCTCAATATAGATTCAACTCTCTTAGGTGAACGAACGCAAGGCAGAGCAGTTTCAAGGAAACGTTTCTCCTTAGTTTTAGACGAAGTTTCCTGCGGTTTAGTACGTATGCCAGCATTGGGCTGGAAATACCGGTTTTGGGATTCTGCACAGAAAGGGTTTGCAAACCGCTGAATCCACACGTGAGATTAACTCTTTCAGTTGAATGCACACATTGACAACCACTCGGTTAGATAGCTCCGTTTTGGTTTTATAAGCAGATATTTCTGTGTACAGCCTATGGTCCCATTCACTCGGGAATATCCCAACGCAGCTCCTAGAAGAAACGTGTTTATGACTCGCTGAATCCCAGCATAGATTGAACTCTCTTAGGTGAATGAACGCACAGCAGAGCAGTTTCAAGGAAACGTTCCTCCTGAGTTTTAGACGAAGTTTCCGGCGGTTTAGAACGTATGACGGCATTGGGCTGGAAATACCGGTTTTGGGATTCTGCACAGAAAGGGTTTGCAATTCGCTGAATCCCCACGTGAGTTTATCTCTGTCAGTTGAATGCACCCATTGACAACCATTCAGTTAGATAGCTCCGTTTTGGTTTTAGAAGCAGATATTTCTCTGTACAGCCTATGGTCCCATTCACTCGGGAATATCCCAACGCAGCTCCTAGAAGAAACGTGTTTCTGACTCTCTGAATCTCAACATAGATTCAACTCTCTTATGTGAACCATCGCACAGCAGAGCAGTTTCAAGGAAACGTTTCTCCTGAGTTTTAGACGAAGTTTCCTGCTGTTTAGTACGTATGCCGGCATTGGGCTGGAAATACCGGATTTGGGATTCTGCACAGAAAGGGTTTGCAAACCGCTGATTCCACACGTGAGCTTAACTCTGTAATTTGAATGCACACATTGACAACCTTTCAGTTAGATAGTTCCGTTTTGGTTTTAGAAGCAGATATTTCTCTGTACAGCTTATGGACCCATTCACTCGGGAATATCACAACGCAGCTCATAGAAGAAACGTGTTTATGACTCGCTGAATCCCAGCATAGATTCAACTCTCTTAGGTGAACGAACGCACAGCAGAGCAGTTTCAAGGAAACGTTTCCCCGGAGTTTTAGACGAAGTTTACTGCTGTTTCGTACGTATGCCGGCATTTGGCTGGAAATACCGGTTTTGGGGTTCTGCACAGAAAGGGTTTGCAAATTGGTGAATCCACACGTGAGATTAACTCTTTCAGTTGAATGCACACATTGACAACCATTCGGTTAGATAGCTCCGTTTTGGTTTTAGAATGAGATATTTCTCTGTACAGCCTATGGTCCCATTCACTCGGGAATATCCCAACGCAGCTCCTAGAAGAAACGTGTTTCTGACTCGCTGAATCCCAGCATAGATTGAACTCTCTTAGGTGAACGAACGCACAGCAGAGCAGTTTCAAGGAAACGTTCCTCCTGAGTTTTAGACGAAGTTTCCTGCGGTTTAGAACGTATGACGGCATTGGGCTGGAAATACCGGTTTTGGGATTGTGCACAGAAAGGGTTTGCAAACCGCTGAATCCGCACGTGAGTTTAACTCTGTCGGTTGAATGCACACATTGACAACCATTCAGTTAGATAGCTCCGTTTTGGTTTTAGAAGCAGATATTTCTCTGTACAGCCAATGGTCCCATTCACTCGGGAATATCCCAACGCAGCTCCTAGAAGAAACGTGTTTCTGACTCGCTGAATCTCAACATAGATACAACTCTCTTATGTGAACGATCGCACAGCAGAGCAGTTTCAAGGAAACGTTTCTCCTGAGTTTTAGACGAAGTTTCCTGCTGTTTAGTACGTATGCCGGCATTGGGCTGAAAATAACGGATTTGGGATTCTGCACAGAAAGGGTTTGCAAACCGCTGAATCCACACGTGAGTTTAACTCTGTCAGTTGAATGCACACATTGACAGCCATTCAGTTTGATAGCTCCGTTTTGGTTTTAGAAGCAGATATTTCTCTGTACAGCCTATCTTCCCAATCAATCGGGAATACCCCAACGCAGCTCCTAGAAGAAACGTGTTTGTGACTCGCTGAATCTCAACATAGATTCAACTCTCTTAGGTGAAGGAAGGCACAGCAGAGCAGTTTCAAGGAAACGTTCCTCCTGAGTTTTAGACGAAGTTTCCTGGTGTTTAGTACGTATGCCGGCATTGGGCCGGAAATACCGGTTTTGGGATTCTGCACAGAAAGGGTTTGCAAACCGCTGAATCCACACGTGAGATTAACTCTGTCAGATGAATGCACACATTGACAACCATTCAGTTAGATAGCTCCGTTTTGGTTTTAGAAGCAGATATTTCTTTGTACAGCTTTGGTCCCATTCACTCGGGAATATCCCAACGCAGCTCCTGGAAGAAACGTGTTTCTGACTCACTGAATCTCAATATAGATTCAACTCTCTTAGGTGAACGAACGCAAGGCAGAGCAGTTTCAAGGAAACGTTTCTCCTTAGTTTTAGACGAAGTTTCCTGCGGTTTAGTACGTATGCCAGCATTGGGCTGGAAATACCGGTTTTGGGATTCTGCACAGAAAGGGTTTGCAAACCGCTGAATCCACACGTGAGATTAACTCTTTCAGTTGAATGCACACATTGACAACCACTCGGTTAGATAGCTCCGTTTTGGTTTTATAAGCAGATATTTCTGTGTACAGCCTATGGTCCCATTCACTCGGGAATATCCCAACGCAGCTCCTAGAAGAAACGTGTTTATGACTCGCTGAATCCCAGCATAGATTGAACTCTCTTAGGTGAATGAACGCACAGCAGAGCAGTTTCAAGGAAACGTTCCTCCTGAGTTTTAGACGAAGTTTCCGGCGGTTTAGAACGTATGACGGCATTGGGCTGGAAATACCGGTTTTGGGATTCTGCACAGAAAGGGTTTGCAATTCGCTGAATCCACACTTGAGTTTATCTCTGTCAGTTGAATGCACCCATTGACAACCATTCAGTTAGATAGCTCCGTTTTGGTTTTAGAAGCAGATATTTCTCTGTACAGCCTATGGTCCCATTCACTCGGGAATATCCCAACGCAGCTCCTAGAAGAAACGTGTTTCTGACTCGCTGAATCTCAACATAGATTCAACTCTCTTATGTGAACCATCGCACAGCAGAGCAGTTTCAAGGAAACGTTTCTCCTGAGTTTTAGACGAAGTTTCCTGCTGTTTAGTACGTATGCCGGCATTGGGCTGGAAATAAAGGATTTGGGATTCTGCACAGAAAGGGTTTGCAAACCGCTGATTCCACACGTGAGCTTAACTCTGTAATTTGAATGCACACATTGACAACCTTTCAGTTAGATAGTTCCGTTTTGGTTTTAGAAGCAGATATTTCTCTGTACAGCTTATGGACCCATTCACTCGGGAATATCACAACGCAGCTCATAGAAGAAACGTGTTTATGACTCGCTGAATCCCAGCATAGATTCAACTCTCTTAGGTGAACGAACGCACAGCAGAGCAGTTTCAAGGAAACGTTTCCCCGGAGTTTTAGACGAAGTTTACTGCTGTTTCGTACGTATGCCGGCATTGGGCTGGAAATACCGGTTTTGGGGTTCTGCACAGAAAGGGTTTGCAAATTGGTGAATCCACACGTGAGATTAACTCTTTCAGTTGAATGCACACATTGACAACCATTCGGTTAGATAGCTCCGTTTTGGTTTTAGAATGAGATATTTCTCTGTACAGCCTATGGTCCCATTCACTCGGGAATATCCCAACGCAGCTCCTAGAAGAAACGTGTTTCTGACTCGCTGAATCCCAGCATAGATTGAACTCTCTTAGGTGAACGAACGCACAGCAGAGCAGTTTCAAGGAAACGTTCCTCCTGAGTTTTAGACGAAGTTTCCTGCGGTTTAGAACGTATGACGGCATTGGGCTGGAAATACCGGTTTTGGGATTGTGCACAGAAAGGGTTTGCAAACCGCTGAATCCGCACGTGAGTTTAACTCCGTCGGTTGAATGCACACATTGACAACCTTTCAGTTACATAGCTCCGTTTTGGTATTAGAAGCAGATATTTCACTGTACAGCCTATGGTCCCATTCACTCGGGAATATCCCAACGCAGCTCCTAGAAGAAACGTGTTTCTGACTCGCTGAATCTCAACATAGATTCAACTCTCTTATGTGAACGAACGCACAGCAGAGCAGTTTCAAGGAAACGTTTCTCCTGAGTTTTAGACGAAGTTTCCTGCGGTTTAGTACGTATGCCGGCATTCGGCTGGAAACACCGGTTTTGGGATTCTGAACAGAAAGGGTTTGCAAACCGCTGAATTCACACGTGAGTTTAATTCCGTCAGGTGAATGCACACATTGACAACCATTCAGTTATATAGCTCCGTTTTGGTTTTAGAAGCAGATATTTCTCTGTACAGCCTATGGTCCCATTCACTCGGGAATATCCCAACGCAGCTCCTAGAAGAAACGTGTTTCTGACTCGCTGAATCTCAACATAGATTCAACTCTCTTAGGTGAACGAACGCACAGCAGAGCAGTTTCAAGGAAACGTTCCTCCTGAGTTTTATACGAAGTTTCATGCTGTTTAGTACGTATGCCGGCATTGGGCTGGAAATACCGGTTTTGGGATTCTGCACAGAAAGGGTTTGCAAACCGCTGAATCCACACGTGAGTTTAACTCTGTCAGTTGAATGCACACATTGACAACCATTCAGTTAGATAGCTCCGTTTTGGTTTTAGAAGCAGATATTTCTCTGGACAGCCTATGGTCCCAATCAATCGGGAATACCCCAACGCAGCTCCTAGAAGTAACGTGTTTCTGACTCGCTGAATCTCAACATAGATTCAACTCTCTTAAGTGAACGAACGCACAGCAGAGCAGTTTCAAGGACACGATTCTCCTGAGTTTTAGACGAAGTTTACTGCTGTTTAGTACGTATGCCGGCATTGGGATGGAAATACCGGTTTTCGGATTCTGCACAGAAACGGTTTGCAAACCGCCGAATTCACACGTGAGCTTAACGCTGTAAGTTGAATGCACACATTGACAAGCTTTCAGTTAGATAGTTCCGTTTTGGTTTTAGAAGCAGATATTTCTCTGTACAGCCTATGGACCCATTCACTCGGGAATATCACAACGCAGGTCAAAGAAGAAACGTGTTTATGACTCGCTGAATCCCAGCATACATTCAACTCTCTTAGATGAACGAACGCACAGCAGAGCAGTTTCAAGGAAACGTTTCTCCGGAGTTTTAGACGAAGTTTACTGCTGTTTCGTACGTATGCCGGCATTGGGCTGGAAATGCCGGTTTTGGGATTCTGCACAGAAAGGGTTTGCAAACCGCTGAATCCGCACGTGAGTTTAACTCTGTCGGTTGAATGCACACATTGACAACCATTCAGTTAGATAGCTCCGTTTTGGTTTTAGAAGCAGATATTTCTCTGTACAGCCTATGGTCCCATTCACTCGGGAATATCCCAACGCAGCTCCTAGAAGAAACGTGTTTCTGACTCGCTGAATCTCAACATAGATTCAGCTCTCTTATGTGAACGATCGCACAGCAGAGCAGTTTCAAGGAAACGTTTCTAATGAGTTTTAGACGAAGTTTCCGGCTGTTTAGTACGTATGCCGGCATTGGCTGGAAATACCGGATTTGGGATTCTGCACAGAAAGGGTTTGCAAACCGCTGAATCCACACGTGAGTTTAACTCTGTCAGTTGAATGCACACATTGACAGCCATTCAGTTAGATAGCTCCGTTTTGGTTTTAGAAGCAGATATTTCTCTGTACAGCCTATGGTCCCATTCACTCGGGAATATCCCAACGCAGCTCCTAGAAGAAACGTGTTTATGACTCGCTGAATCACAACATAGATTCAACTCTCTTAGGTGAACGAACGCACAACAGAGCTGTTTCAAGGAAACGTTTCTCCTGAGATTTAGACGAAGTTTCCTGCGGTTTAGTACGTATGCCGGCATTCGGCTGGAAACACCGGTTTTGGGATTCTGCACAGAAAGGGTTTGCAAACCGCTGAATTCACACGTGAGTTTAACTCTGTCAGGTGAATGCACACATTGACAACCATTCAGTTAGATAGCTCCGTTTTGGTTTTAGAAGCAGATATTTCTCTGTACAGCCTATGGTCCCATTCACTCGGGAATATCCCAACCCAGCTCCTAGAAGAAACGTGTTTCTGACTCCGTGAATCTCAACATAGATTCAACTCTATTAGGTGAACGAACGCACAGCAGAGCAGTTTCAAGGAAACGTTCCTCCTGAGTTTTAGACGAAGTTTCCTGCTGTTTAGTACGTATGCCGGCATTGGGCTGGAAATACCGGTTTTGGGATTCTGCACAGAAAGGGTTTGCAAACCGCTGAATCCACACGTGAGATTAACTCTGTCAGTTGAATGCAAACATTGACAGCCATTCAGTTAGATAGCTCCGTTTAGGTTTTAGAAGCAGATATTTCTCTGTACAGCCTACGGTCCCATTCACTCGGGAATATCCCAACGCAGCTCCTAGAAGAAACGTGTTTCTGACTCACTGAATCTCAATATAGATTCAACTCTCTTAGGTGAACGAACGCAAGGCAGAGCCGTTTCAAGGAAACGTTTCTCCTTAGTTTTACACGAAGTTTCCTGCGGTTTAGTACGTATGCCAGCATTGGGCTGGAAATACCGGTTTTGGGATTCTGCACAGAAAGGGTTTGCAAACCGCTGAATCCACTCGTGAGTTTAACTCTGTCAGTTGAATGCACACATTGACAACCATTCAGTTAGATAGCTCCGTTTTGGTTTAAGAAGCAGATATTTCTCTGTACAGCCTGTGGTCCCATTCACTCGGGAATATCCCAACGCAGCTCCTAGAAGAAACGTGTTTCTGACTCGCTGAATCTCAACATAGATTCAACTCTCTTATGTGAACCATCGCACAGCAGAGCAGTTTCAAGGAAACGTTTCTCCTGAGTTTTAGACGAAGTTTCCTGCTGTTTAGTACGTATGCCGGCATTGGGCTGGAAATACCGGATTTGGGATTCTGCACAGAAAGGGTTTGCAAACCGCTGATTCCACACGTGAGCTTAACTCTGTAATTTGAATGCACACATTGACAACCTTTCAGTTAGATAGTTCCGTTTTGGTTTTAGAAGCAGATATTTCTCTGTACAGCTTATGGACCCATTCACTCGGGAATATCACAACGCAGCTCATAGAAGAAACGTGTTTATGACTCGCTGAATCCCAGCATAGATTCAACTCTCTTAGGTGAACGAACGCACAGCAGAGCAGTTTCAAGGAAACGTTTCCCCGGAGTTTTAGACGAAGTTTACTGCTGTTTCGTACGTATGCCGGCATTGGGCTGGAAATACCGGTTTTGGGGTTCTGCACAGAAAGGGTTTGCAAATTGGTGAATCCACACGTGAGATTAACTCTTTCAGTTGAATGCACACATTGACAACCATTCGGTTAGATAGCTCCGTTTTGGTTTTAGAATGAGATATTTCTCTGTACAGCCTATGGTCCCATTCACTCGGGAATATCCCAACGCAGCTCCTAGAAGAAACGTGTTTCTGACTCGCTGAATCCCAGCATAGATTGAACTCTCTTAGGTGAACGAACGCACAGCAGAGCAGTTTCAAGGAAACGTTCCTCCTGAGTTTTAGACGAAGTTTCCTGCGGTTTAGAACGTATGACGGCATTGGGCTGGAAATACCGGTTTTGGGATTGTGCACAGAAAGGGTTTGCAAACCGCTGAATCCGCACGTGAGTTTAACTCCGTCGGTTGAATGCACACATTGACAACCATTCAGTTATATAGCTCCGTTTTGGTTTTAGAAGCAGATATTTCTCTGTACAGCCTATGGTCCCATTCACTCGGGAATATCCCAACGCAGCTCCTAGAAGAAACGTGTTTCTGACTCGCTGAATCTCAACATAGATTCAACTCTCTTAGGTGAACGAACGCACAGCAGAGCAGTTTCAAGGAAACGTTCCTCCTGAGTTTTATACGAAGTTTCCTGCTGTTTAGTACGTATGCCGGCATTGGGCTGGAAATACCGGTTTTGGGATTCTGCACAGAAAGGGTTTGCAAACCGCTGAATCCACACGTGAGTTTAACTCTGTCAGTTGAATGCACACATTGACAACCATTCAGTTAGATAGCTCCGTTTTGGTTTTAGAAGCAGATATTTCTCTGGACAGCCTATGGTCCCAATCAATCGGGAATACCCCAACGCAGCTCCTAGAAGTAACGTGTTTCTGACTCGCTGAATCTCAACATAGATTCAACTCTCTTAAGTGAACGAACGCACAGCAGAGCAGTTTCAAGGACACGATTCTCCTGAGTTTTAGACGAAGTTTACTGCTGTTTAGTACGTATGCCGGCATTGGGATGGAAATACCGGTTTTCGGATTCTGCACAGAAACGGTTTGCAAACCGCCGAATTCACACGTGAGCTTAACGCTGTAAGTTGAATGCACACATTGACAAGCTTTCAGTTAGATAGTTCCGTTTTGGTTTTAGAAGCAGATATTTCTCTGTACAGCCTATGGACCCATTCACTCGGGAATATCACAACGCAGGTCAAAGAAGAAACGTGTTTATGACTCGCTGAATCCCAGCATACATTCAACTCTCTTAGATGAACGAACGCACAGCAGAGCAGTTTCAAGGAAACGTTTCTCCGGAGTTTTAGACGAAGTTTACTGCTGTTTCGTACGTATGCCGGCATTGGGCTGGAAATGCCGGTTTTGGGATTCTGCACAGAAAGGGTTTGCAAACCGCTGAATCCGCACGTGAGTTTAACTCTGTCGGTTGAATGCACACATTGACAACCATTCAGTTAGGTAGCTCCGTTTTGGTTTTAGAAGCAGATATTTCTCTGTACAGCCTATGGTCCCATTCACTCGGGAATATCCCAACGCAGCTCCTAGAAGAAACGTGTTTCTGACTCGCTGAATCTCAACATAGATTCAGCTCTCTTATGTGAACGATCGCACAGCAGAGCAGTTTCAAGGAAACGTTTCTAATGAGTTTTAGACGAAGTTTCCTGCTGTTTAGTACGTATGCCGGCATTGGCTGGAAATACCGGATTTGGGATTCTGCACAGAAAGGGTTTGCAAACCGCTGAATCCACACGTGAGTTTAACTCTGTCAGTTGAATGCACACATTGACAGCCATTCAGTTAGACAGCTCCGTTTTGGTTTTAGAAGCAGATATTTCTCTGTACAGCCTATGGTCCCATTCACTCGGGAATATCCCAACGCAGCTCCTAGAAGAAACGTGTTTATGACTCGCTGAATCACAACATAGATTCAACTCTCTTAGGTGAACGAACGCACAACAGAGCTGTTTCAAGGAAACGTTTCTCCTGAGTTTTAGACGAAGTTTCCTGCGGTTTAGTACGTATGCCGGCATTCGGCTGGAAACACCGGTTTTGGGATTCTGCACAGAAAGGGTTTGCAAACCGCTGAATTCACACGTGAGTTTAACTCTGTCAGGTGAATGCACACATTGACAACCATTCAGTTAGATAGCTCCGTTTTGGTTTTAGAAGCAGATATTTCTCTGTACAGCCTATGGTCCCATTCACTCGGGAATATCCCAACCCAGCTCCTAGAAGAAACGTGTTTCTGACTCCGTGAATCTCAACATAGATTCAACTCTATTAGGTGAACGAACGCACAGCAGAGCAGTTTCAAGGAAACGTTCCTCCTGAGTTTTAGACGAAGTTTCCTGCTGTTTAGTACGTATGCCGGCATTGGGCTGGAAATACCGGTTTTGGGATTCTGCACAGAAAGGGTTTGCAAACCGCTGAATCCACACGTGAGATTAACTCTGTCAGTTGAATGCAAACATTGACAGCCATTCAGTTAGATAGCTCCGTTTAGGTTTTAGAAGCAGATATTTCTCTGTACAGCCTACGGTCCCATTCACTCGGGAATATCCCAACGCAGCTCCTAGAAGAAACGTGTTTCTGACTCACTGAATCTCAATATAGATTCAACTCTCTTAGGTGAACGAACGCAAGGCAGAGCCGTTTCAAGGAAACGTTTCTCCTTAGTTTTACACGAAGTTTCCTGCGGTTTAGTACGTATGCCAGCATTGGGCTGGAAATACCGGTTTTGGGATTCTGCACAGAAAGGGTTTGCAAACCGCTGAATCAACACGTGAGATTAACTCTTTCAGTTGAATGCACACATTGACAACCATTCGGTTAGATAGCTCAGTTTTGGTTTTAGAATGAGATATTTCTCTGTACAGCCTGTGGTCCCATTCACTCGGGAATATCCCAACTCAGCTCCTAGAAGAAACGTGTTTATGACTCGCTGAATCCCATCATAGATTGATCTCTCTTAGGTGAACGAACGCACAGCAGAACAGTTTCAAGGAAACGTTCCTCCTGAGTTTTAGACGAAGTTTCCTGTGGTTTAGAACGTATGACGGCATTGGGCTGGAAATACCGGTTTTGGGATTCTGCACAGAAAAGGTTTGCAAACCGCTGAATCCACTCGTGAGTTTAACTCTGTCAGTTGAATGCACACATTGACAACCATTCAGTTAGATAGCTCCGTTTTGGTTTAAGAAGCAGATATTTCTCTGTACAGCCTGTGGTCCCATTCACTCGGGAATATCCCAACGCAGCTCCTAGAAGAAACGTGTTTCTGACTCGCTGAATCTCAACATAGATTCAACTCTCTTATGTGAACGATCGCACAGCAGAGCAGTTTCAAGGAAACGTTTCTCCTGAGTTTTAGACGAAGTTTCCTGCTGTTTAGTACGTATGTCGGCATTGGGCTGGAAATACCGGATTTGGGATTCTGCACAGAAAGGGTATGCAAACCGCTGAATCCACACGTGAGTTTAACTCTGTCAGTTGAATGCACACATTGACAGCCATTCAGTTAGATAGCTCCGTTTTGGTTTTAGAAGCAGATATTTCTCTGTACAGCCTATGGTCCCATTCACTCGGGAATATCCCAACGCAGCTCCTAGAAGAAACGTGTTTATGACTCGCTGAATCACAACATAGATTCAACTCTCTTAGGTGAACGAACGCACAACAGAGCTGTTTCAAGGAAACGTTTCTCCTGAGTTTTAGACGACGTTTCCTGCGGTTTAGTACGTATGCCGGCATTCGGCTGGAAACACCGGTTTTGGGATTCTGCACAGAAAGGGTTTGCAAACCGCTGAATTCACACGTGAGTTTAACTCTGTCAGGTGAATGCACACATTGACAACCATTCAGTTAGATAGCTCCGTTTTGGTTTTAGAAGCAGATATTTCTCTGTACAGCCTATGGTCCCATTCACTCGGGAATATCCCAACCCAGCTCCTAGAAGAAACGTGTTTCTGACTCCGTGAATCTCAACATAGATTCAACTCTATTAGGTGAACGAACGCACAGCAGAGCAGTTTCAAGGAAACGTTCCTCCTGAGTTTTAGACGAAGTTTCCTGCTGTTTAGTACGTATGCCGGCATTGGGCTGGAAATACCGGTTTTGGGATTCTGCACAGAAAGGGTTTGCAAACCGCTGAATCCACACGTGAGAGTAACTCTGTCAGTTGAATGCACACATTGACAGCCATTCAGTTAGATAGCACCGTTTTGGTTTTAGAAGCAGATATTTCTCTGTACAGCCTACGGTCCCATTCACTCGGGAATATCCCAACGCAGCTCCTAGAAGAAACGTGTTTCTGACTCACTGAATCTCAATATAGATTCAACTCTCTTAGGTGAACGAACGCAAGGCAGACCAGTTTCAAGGAAACGTTTCTCCTTAGTTTTACACGAAGTTTCCTGCGGTTTAGTACGTATGCCAGCATTGGGCTGTAAATACCGGTTTTGGGATTCTGCACAGAAAGGGTTTGCAACCCGCTGATTCCACACGTGAGCTTAACTCTGTAATTTGAATGCACACATTGACAACCTTTCAGTTAGATAGTTCCGTTTTGGTTTTAGAAGCAGATATTTCTCTGTACAGCTTATGGACCCATTCACTCGGGAATATCACAACGCAGCTCCTAGAAGAAACGTGTTTATGTCTCGCTGAATCCCAGCATAGATTCAACTCTCTTAGGTGAACGAACGCACAGCAGAGCAGTTTCAAGGAAACGATTCTCCTGAGTTTTAGACGAAGTTTACTGCTGTTTAGTACGTATGCCGGCATTGAGATGGAAATACCGGTTTTCGGATTCTGCACAGAAACGGTTTGCAAACCGCCGAATTCACACGTGAGCTTAACTCTGTAATTTGAATGCACACATTGACAACCTTTCAGTTAGATAGCTCCGTTTTGGTTTTAGAAGCAGATATTTCTCTGTACAGCTTATGGACCCATTCACTCGGGAATATCACAACGCAGCTCATAGAAGAAACGTGTTTATGACTCGCTGAATCCCAGCATAGATTCAACTCTCTTAGGTGAACGAACGCACAGCAGAGCAGTTTCAAGGAAACGTTTCCCCGGAGTTTTAGACGAAGTTTACTGCTGTTTCGTACGTATGCCGGCATTGGCCTGGAAATACTGGTTTTGGGGTTCTGCACAGAAAGGGTTTGCAAACCGGTGAATCCACACGTGAGATTAACTCTTTCAGTTGAATGCACACATTGACAACCATTCGGTTAGATAGCTCCGTTTTGGTTTTAGAATGAGATATTTCTCTGTACAGCCTATGGTCCCATTCACTCGGGAATATCCCAACGCAGCTCCTAGAAGAAACGTGTTTATGACTCGCTGAATCCCAGCATAGATTGAACTCTCTTAGGTGAACGAACGCACAGCAGAGCAGTTTCAAGGAAACGTTTCTCCTGAGTTTTAGACGAAGTTTCCTGCGGTTTAGAACGTATGACGGCATTGGGCTGGAAATACCGGTTTTGGGATTGTGCACAGAAAGGGTTTGCAAACCGCTGAATCCGCACGTGAGTTTAACTCTGTCGGTTGAATGCACACATTGACAACCATTCAGTTACATAGCTCCGTTTTGGTTTTAGAAGCAGATATTTCACTGTACAGCCTATGGTCCCATTCATTCGGGAATATCCCAACGCAGCTCCTAGAAGAAACGTGTTTCTGACTCGCTGAATCTCAACATAGATTCAACTCTCTTATGTGAACGAACGCACAGCAGAGCAGTTTCAAGGAAACGTTTCTCCTGAGTTTTAGACGAAGTTTCCTGCGGTTTAGTACGTATGCCGGCATTCGGCTGGAAACACCGGTTTTGGGATTCTGCACAGAAAGGGTTTGCAAACCGCTGAATTCACACGTGAGTTTAACTCTGTCAGGTGAATGCACACATTGACAACCATTCAGTTAGATAGCTCCGTTTTGGTTTTAGAAGCAGATATTTCTCTGTACAGCCTATGGTCCCATTCACTCGGGAATATCCCAACGCAGCTCCTAGAAGAAACGTGTTTCTGACTCGCTGAATCTCAACATAGATTCAACTCTCTTAGGTGAACGAACGCACAGCAGAGCAGTTTCAAGGAAACGTTCCTCCTGAGTTTTATACGAAGTTTCCTGCTGTTTAGTACGTATGCCGGCATTGGGCTGGAAATACCGGTTTCGGATTCTGCACAGAAAGGGTTTGCAAACCGCTGAATCCACACGTGAGTTTAACTCTGTCAGTTGAATGCACACATTGACAACCATTCAGTTAGATAGGTCCGTTTTGGTTTTAGAAGCAGATATTTCTCTGGACAGCCTATGGTCCCAATCAATCGGGAATACCCCAACGCAGCTCCTAGAAGAAACGTGTTTCTGACTCGCTGAATCTCAACATTGATTCAACTCTCTTAAGTGAACGAACGCACAGCAGAGCAGTTTCAAGGACACGATTCTCCTGAGTTTTAGACGAAGTCTACTGCTGTTTAGTACGTATGCCGGCATTGGGATGGAAATACCGGTTTTCGGATTCTGCACAGAAACGGTTTGCAAACCGCCGAATTCACACGTGAGCTTAACGCTGTAAGTTGAATGCACACATTGACAACCTTTCAGTTAGATGGTTCCGTTTTGGTTTTAGAAGCAGATATTTCTCTGTACAGCCTATGGACCCATTCACTCGGGAATATCACAACGCAGGTCAAAGAAGAAACGTGTTTATGACTCGCTGAATCCCAGCATACATTCAACTCTCTTAGATGAACGAACGCACAGCAGAGCAGTTTCAAGGAAACGTTTCTCCGGAGTTTTAGACGAAGTTTACTGCTGTTTCGTACGTATGCCGGCATTGGGCTGGAAATGCCGGTTTTGGGATTCTGCAAAGAAAGGTTTTGCAAACCGCGGATTCCAAACGAGACTTTAACACTGTCAGTTGAATGCACACATTGACAACCATACAGTTAGATAGCTCCGTTTTCGTTTTAGAAGCAGATATTTCTCTGTACAGCCTATGGTCCCATTCACTCCGGAATATCCCAACGCAGCTCCTAGAAGAAAAGTGTTTCTGACTCACTGAATCTCAACATAGATTCAACTCTCTTAGGTGAACGAACGCACAGCAGAGCAGTTTCAAGGAAACGTTTCTCCTTAGTTTTAGACGAAGTTTCCTGCGGTTTAGTACGTATCCCGGCATTGGGCTGGAAATACCGGTTTTGGGATTCTGCACAGAAAGAGTTTGCAAACCGCTGAATCCACACGTGAGATTAACTCTTTCAGTTGAATGCACACATTGACAACCATTCGGTTAGATAGCTCCGTTTTGGTTTTAGAATGAGATATTTCTCTGTACAGCCTATGGTCCCATTCACTCGGGAATATCCCAACGCAGCTCCTAGAAGAAACGTGTTTATGACTCGCTGAATCCCAGCATAGATAGAACTCTCTTAGGTGAACGAACGCCCATCAGAGCAGTTTCAAGGAAACGTTCCTCCTGAGTTTTAGATGAAGTTTCCTGCGGTTTAGAACGTATGACGGCATTGGGCTGGAAATACCGGTTTTGGGATTCTGCACAGAAAGGGTTTGCAAACCGCTGAATCCGCACGTGAGTTTAACTCTGTCGGTTGAATGCACACATTGACAACCATTCAGTTAGATAGCTCCGTTTTGGTTTTAGAAGCAGATATTTCTCTGTACAGCCTATGGTCCCATTCACTCGGGAATATCCCAACGCAGCTCCTAGAAGAAACGTGTTTCTGACTCGCTGAATGTCAACATAGATTCAGCTCTCTTATGTGAACGATCGCACAGCAGAGCAGTTTCAAGGAAACGTTTCTCCTGAGTTTTAGACGAAGTTTCCTGCTGTTTAGTACGTATGCCGGCATTGGCTGGAAATACCGGATTTGGGATTCTGCACAGAAAGGGTTTGCAAACCGCTGAATCCACACGTGAGTTTAACTCTGTCAGTTGAATGCACACATTGACAGCCATTCAGTTAGATAGCTCCGTTTTGGTTTTAGAAGCAGATATTTCTCTGTACAGCCTATGGTCCCATTCACTCGGGAATATCCCAACGCAGCTCCTAGAAGAAACGTGTTTATGACTCGCTGAATCACAACATAGATTCAACTCTCTTAGGTGAACGAACGCTCAACAGAGCTGTTTCAAGGAAACGTTTCTCCTGAGTTTTAGACGAAGTTTCCTGCGGTTTAGTACGTATGCCGTCATTCGGCTGGAAACACCGGTTTTGGGATTCTGCACAGAAAGGGTTTGCAAACCGCTGAATTCACACGTGAGTTTAACTCTGTCAGGTGAATGCACACATTGACAACCATTCAGTTAGATAGCTCCGTTTTGGTTTTAGAAGCAGATATTTCTCTGTACAGCCTATGGTCCCATTCACTCGGGAATATCCCAACCTAGCTCCTAGAAGAAACGTGTTTCTGACTCGCTGAATCTCAACATAGATTCAACTCTCTTATGTGAACGATCGCACAGCAGAGCAGTTTCAAGGAAACGTTTCTCCTGAGTTTTAGACGAAGTTTCCTGCTGTTTAGTACGTATGCCGGCATTGGGCTGGAAATACCGGATTTGGGATTCTGCACAGAAAGGGTTTGCAAACCGCTGAATCCACACGTGAGTTTAACTCTGTCAGTTGAATGCACACATTGACAGCCATTCAGTTAGATAGCTCCGTTTTGGTTTTAGAAGCAGATATTTCTCTGTACAGCCTATGGTCCCATTCACTCGGGAATATCCCAACGCAGCTCCTAGAAGAAACGTGTTTATGACTCGCTGAATCACAACATAGATTCAACACTCTTAGGTGAACGAACGCACAACAGAGCTGTTTCAAGGAAACGTTTCTCCTGAGTTTTAGACGAAGTTTCCTGCGGTTTAGTACGTATGCCGGCATTCGGCTGGAAACACCGGTTTTGGGATTCTGCACAGAAAGGGTTTGCAAACCGCTGAATTCACACGTGAGTTTAACTCTGTCAGGTGAATGCACACATTGACAACCATTCAGTTAGATAGCTCCGTTTTGGTTTTAGAAGCAGATATTTCTCTGTACAGCCTATGGTCCCATTCACTCGGGAATATCCCAACCCAGCTCCTAGAAGAAACGTGTTTCTGACTCCGTGAATCTCAACATAGATTCAACTCCATTAGGTGAACGAACGCACAGCAGAGCAGTTTCAAGGAAACGTTCCTCCTGAGTTTTAGACGAAGTTTCCTGCTGTTTAGTACGTATGCCGGCATTGGGCTGGAATTACCGGTTTTGGGATTCTGCACAGAAAGGGTTTGCAAACCGCTGAATCCACACGTGAGATTAACTCTGTCAGTTGAATGCACACATTGACAGCCATTCAGTTAGATAGCTCCGTTTTGGTTTTAGAAGCAGATATTTCTCTGTACAGCCTACGGTACCATTCACTCGGGAATATCCCAACGCAGCTCCTAGAAGAAACGTGTTTCTGACTCACTGAATCTCAATATAGATTCAACTCTCTTAGGTGAACGAACGCAAGGCAGAGCAGTTTCAAGGAAACGTTTCTCCTTAGTTTTACACGAAGTTTCCTGCGGTTTAGTACGTATGCCAGCATTGGGCTGGAAATACCGGTTTTGGGATTCTGCACAGAAAGGGTTTGCAAACCGCTGAATCCACACGTGAGATTAACTCTTTCAGTTGAATGCACACATTGACAACCATTCGGTTAGATAGCTCCGTTTTGGTTTTAGAATGAGATATTTCTCTGTACAGCCTATGGTCCCATTCACTCGGGAATATCCCAACGCAGCTCCTAGAAGAAACGTGTTTATGACTCGCTGAATCCCAACATAGATTGAAGTCTCTTAGGTGAACGAACGCACAACAGAGCTGTTTCAAGGAAACGTTTCTCCTGAGTTTTAGACGAAGTTTGCTGCTGTTTAGTACGTATGCCGGCATTGGGATGGAAATACCGGTTTTCGGATTCTGCACAGAAACGGTTTGCAAACCGCCGAATTCACACGTGAGCTTAACTCTGTAAGTTGAATGCACACATTGACAACCTTTCAGTTAGATAGTTCCGTTTTGGTTTTAGAAGCAGATATTTCTCTGTACAGCCTATGGACCCATTCACTCGGGAATATCACAACGCAGGTCATAGAAGAAACGTGTTTATGACTCGCTGAATCCCAGCATAGATTCAACTCTCTTAGGTGAACGAACGCACAGCAGAGCAGTTTCACGGAAACGTTTCTCCTGAGTTTTAGACGAAGTTTACTGCTGTTTCGTACGTATGCCGGCATTGGGCTGGAAATGCCGGTTTTGGGATTCTGCAAACAAAGGGTTTGCAAACCGCTGATTCCACACGTGAGTTTAACTCTGTCAGTTGAATGCACACATTGACAACCATGCAGTTAGATAGCTCCGTTTTGGTTTTAGAAGCAGATATTTCTCCGTACAGCCTATGGTCCCATTCACTCCGGAATATCCCAACGCAGCTCCTAGATGAAAAGTGTTTCTGACTCACTGAAACTCAACATAGATTCAACTCTCTTAGGTGAACGAACGCACAGCAGAGCAGTTTCAAGGAAACATTTCTCCTTAGTTTTAGACGAAGTTTCCTGCGGTTTAGTACGTATGCCGGCATTGGGCTGGAAATACCGGTTTTGGGATTCTGCAAAGAAAGGGTTTGCAAACCGCTGAATCGACACGGGAGATTAACTCTTTCAGTTGAATGCACACATTGACAACCATTCGGTTAGATAGCTCCGTTTTGGTTTTAGAATGAGATAGTTCTCTGTACAGCCTACGGTCCCATTCACTCGGGAATATCCCAACGCAGCTCCTAGAAGAAACGTGTTTATGACTCGCTGAATCCGAGCATAGATTGAACTCTCTTATGTGAACGAACGCACAGCAGAGCAGTTTCAAGGAAACTTTCCTCCTGAGTTTTTGACGAAGTTTCCTGCGGTTTAGAACGTATGACGGCATTGGGCTGGAAATACCGGTTTTGGGATTCTGCACAGAAAGGTTTGCAAACCGCTGAATCCGCACGTGAGTTTAACTCTGTCGGTTGAATGCACACATTGACAACCATTCAGTTAGATAGCTCCGTTTTGGTTTTAGAAGCAGATATTTCTCTGTACAGCCTATGGTCCCATTCACTCGGGAATATCCCAACGCAGCTCCTAGAAGAAACGTGTTTCTGACTCGCTGAATCCCAGCATAGATTCAACTCTCTTAGGTGAACGATCGCACAGCAGAGCAGTTTCAAGGAAACGTTTCTCCTGAGTTTTAGACGAAGTTTCCTGCTGTTTAGTACGTATGCCGGCATTGGGCTGGTAATACAGGATTTGGGATTCTGCACAGAAAGGGTTTGCAAACCGCTGAGTCCACACGTGAGTTTAACTCTGTGAGTTGAATGCACACATTGACAGCCATTCAGTAAGATAGCTCCGTTTTGGTTTTAGAAGCAGACATTTCTCTGTACAGCCTATGGTCCCATTCACTCGGGAATATCCCAATGCAGCTCCTAGAAGAAACGTGTTTATGACTCGCTGAATCCCAACATAGATTCAACTCTCTTAGGTGAACGAACGCACAACAGAGCTGTTTCAAGGAACCGTTTCTCCTGAGTTTTAGACGAAGGTTCCTGCGGTTTAGTACGTATGCCGGCTTTCGGCTGGAAACACCGGTTTTGGGAATCTGAACAGAAAGGGTTTGCAAACCTCTGAATTCACACGTGAGTTTAACTCTGTCAGGTGAATGCACACATTGACAACCATTCAGTTAGATAGCTCCGTTTTGGTTTTAGAAGAAGATATTTCTCTGTACAGCCTATGGTCCCATTCACTCGGGAATATCCCAACGCAGCTCCTAGAAGAAACGTGTTTCTGACTCGCTGAATCTCCACATAGATTCAACTCTCTTAGTTGAACGAACGCACAGCAGAGCAGTTTCAAGGAAACGTTCCTCCTGAGTTTTAGACGAAGTTTCCTGCGGTTTAGAACGTATGACGGCATTGGGCTGGAAATACCGGTTTTGGGATTCTGCACAGAAGGGGTTTGCAAACCGCTGAATCCGCACGTGAGTTTAACTCTGTCGGTTGAATGCACACATTGACAACCTTTCAGTTAGATAGTTCCGTTTTGGTTTTAGAAGCAGATATTTCTCTGTACAGCTTATGGACCCATTCACTCGGGAATATCACAACGCAGCTCATAGAAGAAACGTGTTTATGACTCGCTGAATCCCAGCATAGATTCAACTCTCTTAGGTGAACGAATGCACAGCAGAGCAGTTTCAAGGAAACGTTTCCCCGGAGTTTTAGACGAAGTTTACTGCTGTTTCGTACGTATGCCGGCATTGGGCTGGAAATGCCGGTTTTGAGATTCTGCAAAGAAAGGGTTTGCAAACCGCTGATTCCACACGTGAGTTTAACTCTGTCAGTTGAATGCACCCATTGACAACCATTCAGTTAGATAGCTCCATTTTGGTTTTAGAAGCAGATATTTCTCTGTACAGCCTATCGTCCCATTCACTCCGGAATATCCCAACGCAGCTCCTAGAAGAAACGTGTTTCTGACTCACTGAATCTCAACATAGATTCAACTCTCTTAGGTGAACGAACGCACAGCAGAGCAGTTTCAAGGAAACGTTTCTCCTTAGTTTTAGACGAAGTTTCCTGTGGTTTAGTACGTATGCCGGCATTGGGCTGGAAATACCGGTTTTGGGATTCTGCACAGAAAGGGTTTGCAAACCGCTGAATCCACACCTGAGATTAACTCTTTCAGTTGAATGCACACATTGACAACCATTCGGTTAGATAGCTCCGTTTTGGTTTTAGAATGAGATATTTCTCTGTACAGCCTATGGTCCCATTCACTCGGGAATATCCCAACGCAGCTCCTAGAAGAAACGTGTTTATGACTCGCTGAATCCCAACAGAGATTCAACTCTCTTAGGTGAACGAACGCACAGCAGAGCAGTTTCAAGGAAACGATTCTCCTGAGTTTTAGACGAAGTTTGCTACTGTTTAGTACGTATGCCGGCATTGGGATGGAAATACCGGTTTTCGGATTCTGCACAGAAACGGTTTGCAAACCGCCGAATTCACACGTGAGCTTAACTCTGTAAGTTGAATGCACACATTGACAACCTTTCAGTTAGATAGTTCCGTTTTGGTTTTAGAAGCAGATATTTCTCTGTACAGCCTATGGACCCATTCACTCCGGAATATCACAACGCAGGTCATAGAAGAAACGTGTTTATGACTCGCTGAATCCCAGCATAGATTCAACTCTCTTAGGTGAACGAACGCACAGCAGAGCAGTTTCACGGAAACGTTTCTCCTGAGTTTTAGACGAAGTTTACTGCTGTTTCGTACGTATGCCGGCATTGGGCTGGAAATGCCGGTTTTGGGATTCTGCAAACAAAGGGTTTGCAAACCGCTGATTCCACACGTGAGTTTAACTCTGTCAGTTGAATGCACACATTGACAACCATGCAGTTAGATAGCTCCGTTTTGGTTTTAGAAGCAGATATTTCTCCGTACAGCCTATGGTCCCATTCCCTCCGGAATATCCCAACGCAGCTCCTAGATGAAAAGTGTTTCTGACTCACTGAAACTCAACATAGATTCAACTCTCTTAGGTGAACGAACGCACAGCAGAGCAGTTTCAAGGAAACATTTCTCCTTAGTTTTAGACGAAGTTTCCTGCGGTTTAGTACGTATGCCGGCATTGGGCTGGAAATACCGGTTTTGGGATTCTGCACAGAAAGGGTTTGCAAACCGCTGAATCGACACGGGAGATTAACTCTTTCAGTTGAATGCACACATTGACAACCATTCGGTTAGATAGCTCCGTTTTGGTTTTAGAATGAGATAGTTCTCTGTACAGCCTACGGTCCCATTCACTCGGGAATATCCCAACGCAGCTCCTAGAAGAAACGTGTTTATGACTCGCTGAATCCGAGCATAGATTGAACTCTCTTATGTGAACGAACGCACAGCAGAGCAGTTTCAAGGAAACTTTCCTCCTGAGTTTTAGACGAAGTTTCCTGCGGTTTAGAACGTATGACGGCATTGGGCTGGAAATACCGGTTTTGGGATTCTGCACAGAAAGGTTTGCAAACCGCTGAATCCGCACGTGAGTTTAACTCTGTCGGTTGAATGCACACATTGACAACCATTCAGTTAGATAGCTCCGTTTTGGTTTTAGAAGCAGATATTTCTCTGTACAGCCTATGGTCCCATTCACTCGGGAATATCCCAACGCAGCTCCTAGAAGAAACGTGTTTCTGACTCGCTGAATCCCAGCATAGATTGATCTCTCTTAGGTGAACGATCGCACAGCAGAGCAGTTTCAAGGAAACGTTTCTCCTGAGTTTTAGACGAAGTTTCCTGCTGTTTAGTACGTATGCCGGCATTGGGCTGGTAATACAGGATTTGGGATTCTGCACAGAAAGGGTTTGCAAACCGCTGAGTCCACAAGTGAGTTTAACTCTGTGAGTTGAATGCACACATTGACAGCCATTCAGTAAGATAGCTCCGTTTTGGTTTTAGAAGCAGATATTTCTCTGTACATCCTATGGTCCCATTCACTCGGGAATATCCCAATGCAGGTCCTAGAAGAAACGTGTTTATGACTCGCTGAATCCCAACATAGATTCAACTCTCTTAGGTGAACGAACGCACAACAGAGCTGTTTCAAGGAACCGTTTCTCCTGAGTTTTAGACGAAGGTTCCTGCGGTTTAGTACTTATGCCGGCTTTCGGCTGGAAACACCGGTTTTGGGAATCTGAACAGAAAGGGTTTGCAAACCTCTGAATTCACACGTGAGTTTAACTCTGTCAGGTGAATGCACACATTGACAACCATTCAGTTAGATAGCTCCGTTTTGGTTTTAGAAGAAGATATTTCTCTGTACAGCCTATGGTCCCATTCACTCGGGAATATCCCAACGCAGCTCCTAGAAGAAACGTGTTTCTGACTCGCTGAATCTCCACATAGATTCAACTCTCTTAGTTGAACGAACGCACAGCAGAGCAGTTTCAAGGTAACGTTCCTCCTGAGTTTTAGACGAAGTTTCCTCCGGTTTAGTACGTATGCCGGCATTGGGCTGGAAATACCGGTTTTGGGATTCTGCACAGAAAGGGTTTGCAAGCCGCTGATTCCACACGTGAGTTTAACTCTGTCAGTTGAATGCGCACATTGACGACCATTCAGTTAGATACCTCCGTTTTGGTTTTAGAAGCAGATATTTCTCTGTACAGCCTGTGGTCCCATTCACTCGGGAATATCCCAACGCAGCTCCTAGAAGAAACGTGTTTATGACTCGCTGAATCCCAGCATAGATTGAACTCTCTTAGGTGAACGAACGCACAGCAGAGCAGTTTCAAGGAAACGTTCCTCCTGAGATTTAGACGAAGTTTCCTGCAGTTTAGAACGTATGACGGCATTGGGCTGGAAATACCGGTTTTGGGATTCTGCACAGAAAGGGTTTGCAAAACGCTGAATCCACACGTGAGTTTAACTCTGTCGGTTGAATGCACACATTGACAACCATTCAGTTAGATAGCTCCGTTTTGGTTTTACAAGCAGACATCTCTCTGTACAGCCTATGGTCCCATTCACTCGGGAATATCCCAACGCAGCTCCTAGAAGAAACGTGTTTCTGACTCGCTGAATCTCAACATAGATTCAACTCTCATATGTGAACGATCGCACAGCAGAGCAGTTTCAAGGAAACGTTTCTCCTGAGTTTTAGACGAAGTTTCCTGCGGTTTAGTACGTATGCCGGCATTCGGCTGGAAATACCGGTTTTGGGATTCTGCACAGAAAGGGTTTGCAAACCGCTGAATTCACACGTGAGTTTAACTCTGTCAGGTGAATGCACACATTGACAACCATTCAGTTAGATAGCTCCGTTTTGGTTTTAGAAGCAGATATTTCTCTGTACAGCCTATGGTCCCATTCACTCGGGAATATCCCAACCCAGCTCCTAGAAGAAACGTGTTTCTGACTCCGTGAATATCAACATAGATTCAACTCTATTAGGTGAACGAACGCACAGCAGAGCAGTTTCAAGGAAACGTTCCTCCTGAGTTTTAGACGAAGTTTCCTGCTGTTTAGTACGTATGCCGGCATTGGGCTGGAAATACCGGTTTTGGGATTCTGCACAGAAAGGGTTTGCAAACCGCTGAATCCACACGTGAGATTAACTCTGTCAGTTGAATGCACACATTGACAGCCATTCAGTTAGATAGCTCCGTTTTGGTTTTAGAAGCAGATATTTCTCTGTACAGCCTACGGTCCCATTCACTCGGGAAAATCCCAACGCAGCTCCTAGAAGAAACGTGTTTCTAACTCACTGAATCTCAATATAGATTCAACTCTCTTAGGTGAACGAACGCAAGGCAGAGCAGTTTCAAGGAAACGTTTCTCCTTAGTTTTAGACGAAGTTTCCTGTGGTTTAGTACGTATGCCGGCATTGGGCTGGAAATACCGGTTTTGGGGTTCTGCACAGAAAGGGTTTGCAAACCGCTGAATCCACACGTGAGATTAACTCTTTCAGTTGAATGCACACATTGACAACCATTCGGTTAGATAGTTCCGTTTTGGTTTTAGAATGAGATATTTCTCTGTACAGCCTATGGTCCCATTCACTCGGGAATATCCCAACGCAGCTCCTAGAAGAAACGTGTTTATGACTCGCTGAATCCCAGCATAGATAGAACTCTCTTAGGTGAA
The DNA here is from genome assembly GCF_030222135.1 of Aotus nancymaae. NCBI lineage: Eukaryota > Metazoa > Chordata > Mammalia > Primates > Aotidae > Aotus > Aotus nancymaae. The sequence goes on from NW_026988565.1 coordinate 2,500,640, forward strand.
CGAACGCACAGCAGAGCAGTTTCAAGGAAACGTTCCTCCTGAGTTTTATACGAAGTTTCCTGCGGTTTAGAACGTATGACGGCATTGGGCTGGAAATACCGGTTTTGGGATTCTGCACAGAAAAGGTTTGCAAACCGCTGAATCCACACGTGAGTTTAACTCTGTCAGTTGAATGCACACATTGACAACCACTCAGTTAGATAGCTCCGTTTTGGTTTTAGAAGCAGATATTTCTCTGTACAGCCTGTGGTCCCATTCACTCGGGAATATCCCAACGCAGCTCCTAGAAGAAACGTGTTTCTGACTCGCTGAATCTCAACATAGATTCAACTCTCTTATGTGAACGATCGCACAGCAGAGCAGTTTCAAGGAAACGTTTCTCCTGAGTTTTAGACGAAGTTTCCTGCTGTTTAGTACGTATGCCGGCATTGGGCTGGAAATACCGGATTTGTGATTCTGCACAGAAAGGGTTTGCAAACCGCTGAATCCACACGTGAGTTTAACTCTGTCAGTTGAATGCACACATTGACAGCCATTCAGTTAGATAGCTCCGTTTTGGTTTTAGAAGCAGATATTTCTCTGTACAGCCTATGGTCCCATTCACTCGGGAATATCCCAACGCAGCTCCTAGAAGAAACGTGTTTATGACTCGCTGAATCCCAGCAAAGATTGAACTCTCTTAGGTGAACGAACGCACAGCAGAGCAGTTTCAAGGAAACGTTCCTCCTGAGTTTAAACGAAGTTTCCTGCGGTTTAGAACGTATGACGGCATTGGGATGGAAATACCGGTTTTCGGATTCTGCACAGAAACGGTTTGCAAACCGCCAAATTCACACGTGAGCTTAACGCTGTAAGTTGAATGCACACATTGACAACCATACAGTTAGATAGCTCCGTTTTGGTTTTAGAAGCAGATATTTCTCTGTACAGCCTATCTTCCCAATCAATCGGGAATACCCCAACGCAGCTCCTAGAAGAAACGTGTTTGTGACTCCCTGAATCTCAACATAGATTCAACTCTCTTAGGTGAAGGAAGGCACAGCAGAGCAGTTTCAAGGAAACGTTCCTCCTGAGTTTTAGACGAAGTTTCCTGGTGTTTAGTACGTATGCCGGCATTGGGCCGGAAATACCGGTTTTGGGATTCTGCACAGAAAGGGTTTGCAAACCGCTGAATCCACACGTGAGATTAACTCTGTCAGATGAATGCACACATTGACAACCATTCAGTTAGATAGCTCCGTTTTGGTTTTAGAAGCAGATATTTCTTTGTACAGCTTTGGTCCCATTCACTCGGGAATATCCCAACGCAGCTCCTGGAAGAAACGTGTTTCTGACTCACTGAAACTCAATATAGATTCAACTCTCTTAGGTGAACGAACGCAAGGCAGAGCAGTTTCAAGGAAACGTTTCTCCTTAGTTTTAGACGAAGTTTCCTGCGGTTTAGTACGTATGCCAGCATTGGGCTGGAAATACCGGTTTTGGGATTCTGCACAGAAAGGGTTTGCAAACCGCTGAATCCACACGTGAGATTAAATCTTTCAGTTGAATGCACACATTGACAACCACTCGGTTAGATAGCTCCGTTTTGGTTTTATAAGCAGATATTTCTGTGTACAGCCTATGGTCCCATTCACTCGGGAATATCCCAACGCAGCTCCTAGAAGAAACGTGTTTATGACTCGCTGAATCCCAGCATAGATTGAACTCTCTTAGGTGAATGAACGCACAGCAGAGCAGTTTCAAGGAAACGTTTCTCCTGAGTTTTAGACGAAGTTTCCGGCGGTTTAGAACGTATGACGGCATTGGGCTGGAAATACCGGTTTTGGGATTCTGCACAGAAAGGGTTTGCAATTCGCTGAATCCACACGTGAGTTTATCTCTGTCAGTTGAATGCACCCATTGACAACCATTCAGTTAGATAGCTCCGTTTTGGTTTTAGAAGCAGATATTTCTCTGTACAGCCTATGGTCCCATTCACTCGGGAATATCCCAACGCAGCTCCTAGAAGAAACGTGTTTCTGACTCGCTGAATCTCAACATAGATTCAACTCTCTTATGTGAACCATCGCACAGCAGAGCAGTTTCAAGGAAACGTTTCTCCTGAGTTTTAGACGAAGTTTCCTGCTGTTTAGTACGTATGCCGGCATTGGGCTGGAAATACCGGATTTGGGATTCTGCACAGAAAGGGTTTGCAAACCGCTGATTCCACACGTGAGCTTAACTCTGTAATTTGAATGCACACATTGACAACCTTTCAGTTAGATAGTTCCGTTTTGGTTTTAGAAGCAGATATTTCTCTGTACAGCTTATGGACCCATTCACTCGGGAATATCACAACGCAGCTAATAGAAGAAACGTGTTTATGACTCGCTGAATCCCAGCATAGATTCAACTCTCTTAGGTGAACGAACGCACAGCAGAGCAGTTTCAAGGAAACGTTTCCCCGGAGTTTTAGACGAAGTTTACTGCTGTTTCGTACGTATGCCGGCATTGGGCTGGAAATACCGGTTTTGGGGTTCTGCACAGAAAGGGTTTGCAAATTGGTGAATCCACACGTGAGATTAACTCTTTCAGTTGAATGCACACATTGACAACCATTCGGTTAGATAGCTCCGTTTTGGTTTTAGAATGAGATATTTCTCTGTACAGCCTATGGTCCCATTCACTCGGGAATATCCCAACGCAGCTCCTAGAAGAAACGTGTTTCTGACTCGCTGAATCCCAGCATAGATTGAACTCTCTTAGGTGAACGAACGCACAGCAGAGCAGTTTCAAGGAAACGTTCCTCCTGAGTTTTAGACGAAGTTTCCTGCGGTTTAGAACGTATGACGGCATTGGGCTGGAAATACCGGTTTTGGGATTGTGCACAGAAAGGGTTTGCAAACCGCTGAATCCGCACGTGAGTTTAACTCCGTCGGTTGAATGCACACATTGACAACCATTCAGTTACATAGCTCCGTTTTGGTATTAGAAGCAGATATTTCACTGTACATCCTATGGTCCCATTCACTCGGGAATATCCCAACGCAGCTCCTAGAAGAAACGTGTTTCTGACTCGCTGAATCTCAACATAGATTCAACTCTCTTATGTGAACGAACGCACAGCAGAGCAGTTTCAAGGAAACGTTTCTCCTGAGTTTTAGACGAAGTTTCCTGCGGTTTAGTACGTATGCCGGCATTCGGCTGGAAACACCGGTTTTGGGATTCTGAACAGAAAGGGTTTGCAAACCGCTGAATTCACACGTGAGTTTAATTCCGTCAGGTGAATGCACACATTGACAACCATTCAGTTATATAGCTCCGTTTTGGTTTTAGAAGCAGATATTTCTCTGTACAGCCCATGGTCCCATTCACTCGGGAATATCCCAACGCAGCTCCTAGAAGAAACGTGTTTCTGACTCGCTGAATCTCAACATAGATTCAACTCTCTTAGGTGAACGAACGCACAGCAGAGCAGTTTCAAGGAAACGTTCCTCCTGAGTTTTATACGAAGTTTCCTGCTGTTTAGTACGTATGCCGGCATTGGGCTGGAAATACCGGTTTTGGGATTCTGCACAGAAAGGGTTTGCAAACCGCTGAATCCACACGTGAGTTTAACTCTGTCAGTTGAATGCACACATTGACAACCATTCAGTTAGATAGCTCCGTTTTGGTTTTAGAAGCAGATATTTCTCTGGACAGCCTATGGTCCCAATCAATCGGGAATACCCCAACGCAGCTCCTAGAAGTAACGTGTTTCTGACTCGCTGAATCTCAACATAGATTCAACTCTCTTAAGTGAACGAACGCACAGCAGAGCAGTTTCAAGGACACGATTCTCCTGAGTTTTAGACGAAGTTTACTGCTGTTTAGTACGTATGCCGGCATTGGGATGGAAATACCGGTTTTCGGATTCTGCACAGAAACGGTTTGCAAACCACCGAATTCACACGTGAGCTTAACGCTGTAAGTTGAATGCACACATTGACAAGCTTTCAGTTAGATAGTTCCGTTTTGGTTTTAGAAGCAGATATTTCTCTGTACAGCCTATGGACCCATTCACTCGGGAATATCACAACGCAGGTCAAAGAAGAAACGTGTTTATGACTCGCTGAATCCCAGCATACATTCAACTCTCTTAGATGAACGAACGCACAGCAGAGCAGTTTCAAGGAAACGTTTCTCCGGAGTTTTAGACGAAGTTTACTGCTGTTTCGTACGTATGCCGGCATTGGGCTGGAAATGCCGGTTTTGGGATTCTGCACAGAAAGGGTTTGCAAACCGCTGAATCCGCACGTGAGTTTAACTCTGTCGGTTGAATGCACACATTGACAACCATTCAGTTAGATAGCTCCGTTTTGGTTTTAGAAGCAGATATTTCTCTGTACAGCCTATGGTCCCATTCACTCGGGAATATCCCAACGCAGCTCCTAGAAGAAACGTGTTTCTGACTCGCTGAATCTCAACATAGATTCAGCTCTCTTATGTGAACGATCGCACAGCAGAGCAGTTTCAAGGAAACGTTTCTAATGAGTTTTAGACGAAGTTTCCGGCTGTTTAGTACGTATGCCGGCATTGGCTGGAAATACCGGATTTGGGATTCTGCACAGAAAGGGTTTGCAAACCGCTGAATCCACACGTGAGTTTAACTCTGTCAGTTGAATGCACACATTGACAGCCATTCAGTTAGATAGCTCCGTTTTGGTTTTAGAAGCAGATATTTCTCTGTACAGCCTATGGTCCCATTCACTCGGGAATATCCCAACGCAGCTCCTAGAAGAAACGTGTTTATGACTCGCTGAATCACAACATAGATTCAACTCTCTTAGGTGAACGAACGCACAACAGAGCTGTTTCAAGGAAACGTTTCTCCTGAGTTTTAGACGAAGTTTCCTGCGGTTTAGTACGTATGCCGGCATTCGGCTGGAAACACCGGTTTTGGGATTCTGCACAGAAAGGGTTTGCAAACCGCTGAATTCACACGTGAGTTTAACTCTGTCAGGTGAATGCACACATTGACAACCATTCAGTTAGATAGCTCCGTTTTGGTTTTAGAAGCAGATATTTCTCTGTACAGCCTATGGTCCCATTCACTCGGGAATATCCCAACCCAGCTCCTAGAAGAAACGTGTTTCTGACTCCGTGAATCTCAACATAGATTCAACTCTATTAGGTGAACGAACGCACAGCAGAGCAGTTTCAAGGAAACGTTCCTCCTGAGTTTTAGACGAAGTTTCCTGCTGTTTAGTACGTATGCCGGCATTGGGCTGGAAATACCGGTTTTGGGATTCTGCACAGAAAGGGTTTGCAAACCGCTGAATCCACACGTGAGATTAACTCTGTCAGTTGAATGCAAACATTGACAGCCATTCAGTTAGATAGCTCCGTTTAGGTTTTAGAAGCAGATATTTCTCTGTACAGCCTACGGTCCCATTCACTCGGGAATATCCCAACGCAGCTCCTAGAAGAAACGTGTTTCTGACTCACTGAATCTCAATATAGATTCAACTCTCTTAGGTGAACGAACGCAAGGCAGAGCCGTTTCAAGGAAACGTTTCTCCTTAGTTTTACACGAAGTTTCCTGCGGTTTAGTACGTATGCCAGCATTGGGCTGGAAATACCGGTTTTGGGATTCTGCACAGAAAGGGTTTGCAAACCGCTGAATCCACACGTGAGATTAACTCTTTCAGTTGAATGCACACATTGACAACCATTCGGTTAGATAGCTCAGTTTTGGTTTTAGAATGAGATATTTCTCTGTACAGCCTGTGGTCCCATTCACTCGGGAATATCCCAACTCAGCTCCTAGAAGAAACGTGTTTATGACTCGCTGAATCCCATCATAGATTGATCTCTCTTAGGTGAACGAACGCACAGCAGAGCAGTTTCAAGGAAACGTTCCTCCTGAGTTTTAGACGAAGTTTCCTGTGGTTTAGAACGTATGACGGCATTGGGCTGGAAATACCGGTTTTGGGATTCTGCACAGAAAAGGTTTGCAAACCGCTGAATCCACTCGTGAGTTTAACTCTGTCAGTTGAATGCACACATTGACAACCATTCAGTTAGATAGCTCCGTTTTGGTTTAAGAAGCAGATATTTCTCTGTACAGCCTGTGGTCCCATTCACTCGGGAATATCCCAACGCAGCTCCTAGAAGAAACGTGTTTCTGACTCGCTGAATCTCAACATAGATTCAACTCTCTTATGTGAACGATCGCACAGCAGAGCAGTTTCAAGGAAACGTTTCTCCTGAGTTTTAGACGAAGTTTCCTGCTGTTTAGTACGTATGCCGGCATTGGGCTGGAAATACCGGATTTGGGATTCTGCACAGAAAGGGTTTGCAAACCGCTGATTCCACACGTGAGCTTAACTCTGTAATTTGAATGCACACATTGACAACCTTTCAGTTAGATAGTTCCGTTTTGGTTTTAGAAGCAGATATTTCTCTGTACAGCTTATGGACCCATTCACTCGGGAATATCACAACGCAGCTCATAGAAGAAACGTGTTTATGACTCGCTGAATCCCAGCATAGATTCAACTCTCTTAGGTGAACGAACGCCCAGCAGAGCAGTTTCAAGGAAACGTTTCCCCGGAGTTTTAGACGAAGTTTACTGCTGTTTCGTACGTATGCCGGCATTGGGCTGGAAATACCGGTTTTGGGGTTCTGCACAGAAAGGGTTTGCATATTGGTGAATCCACACGTGAGATTAACTCTTTCAGTTGAATGCACACATTGACAACCATTCGGTTAGATAGCTCCGTTTTGGTTTTAGAATGAGATATTTCTCTGTACAGCCTATGGTCCCATTCACTCGGGAATATCCCAACGCAGCTCCTAGAAGAAACGTGTTTCTGACTCGCTGAATCCCAGCATAGATTGAACTCTCTTAGGTGAACGAACGCACAGCAGAGCAGTTTCAAGGAAACGTTCCTCCTGAGTTTTAGACGAAGTTTCCTGCGGTTTAGAACGTATGACGGCATTGGGCTGGAAATACCGGTTTTGGGATTGTGCACAGAAAGGGTTTGCAAACCGCTGAATCCGCACGTGAGTTTAACTCCGTCGGTTGAATGCACACATTGACAACCATTCAGTTATATAGCTCCGTTTTGGTTTTAGAAGCAGATATTTCTCTGTACAGCCTATGGTCCCATTCACTCGGGAATATCCCAACGCAGCTCCTAGAAGAAACGTGTTTCTGACTCGCTGAATCTCAACATAGATTCAACTCTCTTAGGTGAACGAACGCACAGCAGAGCAGTTTCAAGGAAACGTTCCTCCTGAGTTTTATACGAAGTTTCCTGCTGTTTAGTACGTATGCCGGCATTGGGCTGGAAATACCGGTTTTGGGATTCTGCACAGAAAGGGTTTGCAAACCGCTGAATCCACACGTGAGTTTAACTCTGTCAGTTGAATGCACACATTGACGACCATTCAGTTAGATAGCTCCGTTTTGGTTTTAGAAGCAGATATTTCTCTGGACAGCCTATGGTCCCAATCAATCGGGAATACCCCAACGCAGCTCCTAGAAGTAACGTGTTTCTGACTCGCTGAATCTCAACATAGATTCAACTCTCTTAAGTGAACGAACGCACAGCAGAGCAGTTTCAAGGACACGATTCTCCTGAGTTTTAGACGAAGTTTACTGCTGTTTAGTACGTATGCCGGCATTGGGATGGAAATACCGGTTTTCGGATTCTGCACAGAAACGGTTTGCAAACCGCCGAATTCACACGTGAGCTTAACGCTGTAAGTTGAATGCACACATTGACAAGCTTTCAGTTAGATAGTTCCGTTTTGGTTTTAGAAGCAGATATTTCTCTGTACAGCCTATGGACCCATTCACTCGGGAATATCACAACGCAGGTCAAAGAAGAAACGTGTTTATGACTCGCTGAATCCCAGCATACATTCAACTCTCTTAGATGAACGAACGCACAGCAGAGCAGTTTCAAGGAAACGTTTCTCCGGAGTTTTAGACGAAGTTTACTGCTGTTTCGTACGTATGCCGGCATTGGGCTGGAAATGCCGGTTTTGGGATTCTGCACAGAAAGGGTTTGCAAACCGCTGAATCCGCACGTGAGTTTAACTCTGTCGGTTGAATGCACACATTGACAACCATTCAGTTAGATAGCTCCGTTTTGGTTTTAGAAGCAGATATTTCTCTGTACAGCCTATGGTCCCATTCACTCGGGAATATCCCAACGCAGCTCCTAGAAGAAACGTGTTTCTGACTCGCTGAATCTCAACATAGATTCAGCTCTCTTATGTGAACGATCGCACAGCAGAGCAGTTTCAAGGAAACGTTTCTAATGAGTTTTAGACGAAGTTTCCTGCTGTTTAGTACGTATGCCGGCATTGGCTGGAAATACCGGATTTGGGATTCTGCACAGAAAGGGTTTGCAAACCGCTGAATCCACACGTGAGTTTAACTCTGTCAGTTGAATGCACACATTGACAGCCATTCAGTTAGATAGCTCCGTTTTGGTTTTAGAAGCAGATATTTCTCTGTACAGCCTATGGTCCCATTCACTCGGGAATATCCCAACGCAGCTCCTAGAAGAAACGTGTTTATGACTCGCTGAATCACAACATAGATTCAACTCTCTTAGGTGAACGAACGCACAACAGAGCTGATTCAAGGAAACGTTTCTCCTGAGTTTTAGACGAAGTTTCCTGCGGTTTAGTACGTATGCCGGCATTCGGCTGGAAACACCGGTTTTGGGATTCTGCACAGAAAGGGTTTGCAAACCGCTGAATTCACACGTGAGTTTAACTCTGTCAGGTGAATGCACACATTGACAACCATTCAGTTAGATAGCTCCGTTTTGGTTTTAGAAGCAGATATTTCTCTGTACAGCCTGTGGTCCCATTCACTCGGGAATATCCCAACCCAGCTCCTAGAAGAAACGTGTTTCTGACTCCGTGAATCTCAACATAGATTCAACTCTATTAGGTGAACGAACGCACAGCAGAGCAGTTTCAAGGAAACGTTCCTCCTGAGTTTTAGACGAAGTTTCCTGCTGTTTAGTACGTATGCCGGCATTGGGCTGGAAATACCGGTTTTGGGATTCTGCACAGAAAGGGTTTGCAAACCGCTGAATCCACACGTGAGATTAACTCTGTCAGTTGAATGCAAACATTGACAGCCATTCAGGTAGATAGCTCCGTTTAGGTTTTAGAAGCAGATATTTCTCTGTACAGCCTACGGTCCCATTCACTCGGGAATATCCCAACGCAGCTCCTAGAAGAAACGTGTTTCTGACTCACTGAATCTCAATATAGATTCAACTCTCTTAGGTGAACGAACGGAAGGCAGAGCCGTTTCAAGGAAACGTTTCTCCTTAGTTTTACACGAAGTTTCCTGCGGTTTAGTACGTATGCCAGCATTGGGCTGGAAATACCGGTTTTGGGATTCTGCACAGAAAGGGTTTGCAAACCGCTGAATCAACACGTGAGATTAACTCTTTCAGTTGAATGCACACATTGACAACCATTCGGTTAGATAGCTCAGTTTTGGTTTTAGAATGAGATATTTCTCTGTACAGCCTGTGGTCCCATTCACTCGGGAATATCCCAACTCAGCTCCTAGAAGAAACGTGTTTATGACTCGCTGAATCCCATCATAGATTGATCTCTCTTAGGTGAACGAACGCACAGCAGAGCAGTTTCAAGGAAACGTTCCTCCTGAGTTTTAGACGAAGTTTCCTGTGGTTTAGAACGTATGACGGCATTGGGCTGGAAATACCGGTTTTGGGATTCTGCACAGAAAAGGTTTGCAAACCGCTGAATCCACTCGTGAGTTTAACTCTGTCAGTTGAATGCACACATTGACAACCATTCAGTTAGATAGCTCCGTTTTGGTTTAAGAAGCAGATATTTCTCTGTACAGCCTGTGGTCCCATTCACTCGGGAATATCCCAACGCAGCTCCTAGAAGAAACGTGTTTCTGACTCGCTGAATCTCAACATAGATTCAACTCTCTTATGTGAAAGATCGCACAGCAGAGCAGTTTCAAGGAAACGTTTCTCCTGAGTTTTAGACGAAGTTTCCTGCTGTTTAGTACGTATGCCGGCATTGGGCTGGAAATACCGGATTTGGGATTCTGCACAGAAAGGGTATGCAAACCGCTGAATCCACACGTGAGTTTAACTCTGTCAGTTGAATGCACACATTGACAGCCATTCAGTTAGATAGCTCCGTTTTGGTTTTAGAAGCAGATATTTCTCTGTACAGCCTATGGTCCCATTCACTCGGGAATATCCCAACGCAGCTCCTAGAAGAAACGTGTTTATGACTCGCTGAATCACAACATAGATTCAACTCTCTTAGGTGAACGAACGCACAACAGAGCTGTTTCAAGGAAACGTTTCTCCTGAGTTTTAGACGACGTTTCCTGCGGTTTAGTACGTATGCCGGCATTCGGCTGGAAACACCGGTTTTGGGATTCTGCACAGAAAGGGTTTGCAAACCGCTGAATTCACACGTGAGTTTAACTCTGTCAGGTGAATGCACACATTGACAACCATTCAGTTAGATAGCTCCGTTTTGGTTTTAGAAGCAGATATTTCTCTGTACAGCCTATGGTCCCATTCACTCGGGAATATCCCAACCCAGCTCCTAGAAGAAACGTGTTTCTGACTCCGTGAATCTCAACATAGATTCAACTCTATTAGGTGAACGAACGCACAGCAGAGCAGTTTCAAGGAAACGTTCCTCCTGAGTTTTAGACGAAGTTTCCTGCTGTTTAGTACGTATGCCGGCATTGGGCTGGAAATACCGGTTTTGGGATTCTGCACAGAAAGGGTTTGCAAACCGCTGAATCCACACGTGAGAGTAACTCTGTCAGTTGAATGCACACATTGACAGCCATTCAGTTAGATAGCACCGTTTTGGTTTTAGAAGCAGATATTTCTCTGTACAGCCTACGGTCCCATTCACTCGGGAATATCCCAACGCAGCTCCTAGAAGAAACGTGTTTCTGACTCACTGAATCTCAATATAGATTCAACTCTCTTAGGTGAACGAACGCAAGGCAGAGCAGTTTCAAGGAAACGTTTCTCCTTAGTTTTACACGAAGTTTCCTGCGGTTTAGTACGTATGCCAGCATTGGGCTGTAAATACCGGTTTTGGGATTCTGCAAAGAAAGGTTTTGCAAACCGCGGATTCCAAACGAGACTTTAACACTGTCACTTGAATGCACACATTGACAACCATACAGTTAGATAGCTCCGTTTTCGTTTTAGAAGCAGATATTTCTCTGTACAGCCTATGGTCCCATTCACTCCGGAATATCCCAACGCAGCTCCTAGAAGAAAAGTGTTTCTGACTCACTGAATCTCAACATAGATTCAACTCTCTTAGGTGAACGAACGCACAGCAGAGCAGTTTCAAGGAAACGTTTCTCCTGAGTTTTAGACGAAGTTTCCTGCGGTTTAGTACGTATCCCGGCATTGGGCTGGAAATACCGGTTTTGGGATTCTGCACAGAAAGAGTTTGCAAACCGCTGAATCCACACGTGAGATTAACTCTTTCAGTTGAATGCACACATTGACAACCATTCGGTTAGATAGCTCCGTTTTGGTTTTAGAATGAGATATTTCTCTGTACAGCCTATGGTCCCATTCACTCGGGAATATCCCAACGCAGCTCCTAGAAGAAACGTGTTTATGACTCGCTGAATCCCAGCATAGATAGAACTCTCTTAGGTGAACGAACGCCCATCAGAGCAGTTTCAAGGAAACGTTCCTCCTGAGTTTTAGATGAAGTTTCCTGCGGTTTAGAACGTATGACGGCATTGGGCTGGAAATACCGGTTTTGGGATTCTGCACAGAAAGGGTTTGCAAACCGCTGAATCCGCACGTGAGTTTAACTCTGTCGGTTGAATGCACACATTGACAACCATTCAGTTAGATAGCTCCGTTTTGGTTTTAGAAGCAGATATTTCTCTGTACAGCCTATGGTCCCATTCACTCGGGAATATCCCAACGCAGCTCCTAGAAGAAACGTGTTTCTGACTCGCTGAATCTCAACATAGATTCAGCTCTCTTATGTGAACGATCGCACAGCAGAGCAGTTTCAAGGAAACGTTTCTCCTGAGTTTTAGACGAAGTTTCCTGCTGTTTAGTACGTATGCCGGCATTGGCTGGAAATACCGGATTTGGGATTCTGCACAGAAAGGGTTTGCAAACCGCTGAATCCACACGTGAGTTTAACTCTGTCAGTTGAATGCACACATTGACAGCCATTCAGTTAGATAGCTCCGTTTTGGTTTTAGAAGCAGATATTTCTCTGTACAGCCTATGGTCCCATTCACTCGGGAATATCCCAACGCAGCTCCTAGAAGAAACGTGTTTATGACTCGCTGAATCACAACATAGATTCAACTCTCTTAGGTGAACGAACGCACAACAGAGCTGTTTCAAGAAACGTTTCTCCTGAGTTTTAGACGAAGTTTCCTGCGGTTTAGTACGTATGCCGTCATTCGGCTGGAAACACCGGTATTGGGATTCTGCACAGAAAGGGTTTGCAAACCGCTGAATTCACACGTGAGTTTAACTCTGTCAGGTGAATGCACACATTGACAACCATTCAGTTAGATAGCTCCGTTTTGGTTTTAGAAGCAGATATTTCTCTGTACAGCCTATGGTCCCATTCACTCGGGAATATCCCAACCTAGCTCCTAGAAGAAACGTGTTTCTGACTCGCTGAATCTCAACATAGATTCAACTCTCTTATGTGAACGATCGCACAGCAGAGCAGTTTCAAGGAAACGTTTCTCCTGAGTTTTAGACGAAGTTTCCTGCTGTTTAGTACGTATGCCGGCATTGGGCTGGAAATACCGGTTTTGGGATTCTGCACAGAAAGGGTTTGCAAACCGCTGAATCCACACGTGAGATTAACTCTGTCAGTTGAATGCACACATTGACAGCCATTCAGTTAGATAGCTCCGTTTTGGTTTTAGAAGCAGATATTTCTCTGTACAGCCTACGGTACCATTCACTCGGGAATATCCCAACGCAGCTCCTAGAAGAAACGTGTTTCTGACTCACTGAATCTCAATATAGATTCAACTCTCTTAGGTGAACGAACGCAAGGCAGAGCAGTTTCAAGGAAACGTTTCTCCTTAGTTTTACACGAAGTTTCCTGCGGTTTAGTACGTATGCCAGCATTGGGCTGGAAATACCGGTTTTGGGATTCTGCACAGAAAGGGTTTGCAAACCGCTGAATCCACACGTGAGATTAACTCTTTCAGTTGAATGCACACATTGACAACCATTCGGTTAGATAGCTCCGTTTTGGTTTTAGAATGAGATATTTCTCTGTACAGCCTATGGTCCCATTCACTCGGGAATATCCCAACTCAGCTCCTAGAAGAAACGTGTTTATGACTCGCTGAATCCCAACATAGATTGAAGTCTCTTAGGTGAACGAACGCACAACAGAGCTGTTTCAAGGAAACGTTTCTCCTGAGTTTTAGACGAAGTTTCCTGCGGTTTAGTACGTATGCCGGCTTTCGGCTGGAAACACCGGTTTTGGGAATCTGAACAGAAAGGTTTTGCAAACCGCTGAATTCACACGTGAGTTTAACTCTGTCAGGTGAATGCACACATTGACAACCATTCAGTTAGATAGCTCCGTTTTGGTTTTAGAAGAAGATATTTCTCTGTACAGCCTATGGTCCCATTCACTCGGGAATATCCCAACGCAGCTCCTAGAAGAAACGTGTTTCTGACTCGCTGAATCTCCACATAGATTCAACTCTCTTAGTTGAACGAACGCACAGCAGAGCAGTTTCAAGGTAACGTTCCTCCTGAGTTTTAGACGAAGTTTCCTGCGGTTTAGTACTTATGCCGGCATTGGGCTGGAAATACCGGTTTTGGGATTCTGCAAAGAAAGGGTTTGCAAGCCGCTGATTCCACACGTGAGTTTAACTCTGTCAGTTGAATGCGCACATTGACGACCATTCAGTTAGATACCTCCGTTTTGGTTTTAGAAGCAGATATTTCTCTGTACAGCCTATGGTCCCATTCACTCGGGAATATCCCAACGCAGCTCCTAGAAGAAACGTGTTTATGACTCGCTGAATCCCAACATAGACTGAACTCTCTTAGGTGAACGAACGCACAGCAGAGCAGTTTCAAGGAAACGTTCCTCCTGAGTTTTAGACGAAGTTTCCTGCGGTTTAGAACGTATGACGGCATTGGGCTGGAAATACCGGTTTTGGGATTCTGCACAGAAGGGGTTTGCAAACCGCTGAATCCGCACGTGAGTTTAACTCTGTCGGTTGAATGCACACATTGACAACCTTTCAGTTAGATAGTTCCGTTTTGGTTTTAGAAGCAGAGATTTCTCTGTACAGCTTATGGACCCATTCACTCGGGAATATCACAACGCAGGTCATAGAAGAAACGTGTTTATGACTCGCTGAATCCCAGCATAGATTCAACTCTCTTAGGTGAACGAATGCACAGCAGAGCAGTTTCAAGGAAACGTTTCCCCGGAGTTTTAGACGAAGTTTACTGCTGTTTCGTACGTATGCCGGCATTGGGCTGGAAATGCCGGTTTTGAGATTCTGCAAAGAAAGGGTTTGCAAACCGCTGATTCCACACGTGAGTTTAACTCTGTCAGTTGAATGCACCCATTGACAACCATTCAGTTAGATAGCTCCATTTTGGTTTTAGAAGCAGATATTTCTCTGTACAGCCTATGGTCCCATTCACTCCGGAATATCCCAATGCAGCTCCTAGAAGAAACGTGTTTCTGACTCGCTGAATCTCAACATAGATTCAACTCTCTTAGGTGAACGAACGCAGAGCAGAGCAGTTTCAAGGAAACGTTTCTCCTTAGTTTTAGACGAAGTTTCCTGTGGTTTAGTACGTATGCCGGCATTGGGCTGGAAATACCGGTTTTGGGATTCTGCACAGAAAGGGTTTGCAAACCGCTGAATCCACACCTGAGATTAACTCTTTCAGTTGAATGCACACATTGACAACCATTCGGTTAGATAGCTCCGTTTTGGTTTTAGAATGAGATATTTCTCTGTACAGCCTATGGTCCCATTCACTCGGGAATATCCCAACGCAGCTCCTAGAAGAAACGTGTTTATGACTCGCTGAATCCCAACAGAGATTCAACTCTCTTAGTTGAACGAACGCACAGCAGAGCAGTTTCAAGGAAACGATTCTCCTGAGTTTTAGACGAAGTTTGCTGCTGTTTAGTACGTATGCCGGCATTGGGATGGAAATACCGGTTTTCGGATTCTGCACAGAAACGGTTTGCAAACCGCCGAATTCACACGTGAGCTTAACTCTGTAAGTTGAATGCACACATTGACAACCTTTCAGTTAGATAGTTCCGTTTTGGTTTTAGAAGCAGATATTTCTCTGTACAGCCTATGGACCCATTCACTCGGGAATATCACAACGCAGGTCATAGAAGAAACGTGTTTATGACTCGCTGAATCCCAGCATAGATTCAACTCTCTTAGGTGAACGAACGCACAGCAGAGCAGTTTCACGGAAACGTTTCTCCTGAGTTTTAGACGAAGTTTACTGCTGTTTCGTACGTATGCCGGCATTGGGCTGGAAATGCCGGTTTTGGGATTCTGCAAACAAAGGGTTTGCAAACCGCTGATTCCACACGTGAGTTTAACTCTGTCAGTTGAATGCACACATTGACAACCATGCAGTTAGATAGCTCCGTTTTGGTTTTAGAAGCAGATATTTCTCCGTACAGCCTATGGTCCCATTCACTCCGGAATATCCCAACGCAGCTCCTAGATGAAAAGTGTTTCTGACTCACTGAAACTCAACATAGATTCAACTCTCTTAGGTGAACGAACGCACAGCGGAGCAGTTTCAAGGAAACATTTCTCCTTAGTTTTAGACGAAGTTTCCTGCGGTTTAGTACGTATGCCGGCATTGGGCTGGAAATACCGGTTTTGGGATTCTGCACAGAAAGGGTTTGCAAACCGCTGAATCGACACGGGAGATTAACTCTTTCAGTTGAATGCACACATTGACAACCATTCGGTTAGATAGCTCCGTTTTGGTTTTAGAATGAGATAGTTCTCTGTACAGCCTACGATCCCATTCACTCGGGAATATCCCAACGCAGCTCCTAGAAGAAACGTGTTTATGACTCGCTGAATCCGAGCATAGATTGAACTCTCTTATGTGAACGAACGCACAGCAGAGCAGTTTCAAGGAAACTTTCCTCCTGAGTTTTAGACGAAGTTTCCTGCGGTTTAGAACGTATGACGGCATTGGGCTGGAAATACCGGTTTTGGGATTCTGCACAGAAAGGTTTGCAAACCGCTGAATCCGCACGTGAGTTTAACTCTGTCGGTTGAATGCACACATTGACAACCATTCAGTTAGATAGCTCCGTTTTGGTTTTAGAAGCAGATATTTCTCTGTACAGCCTATGGTCCCATTCACTCGGGAATATCCCAACGCAGCTCCTAGAAGAAACGTGTTTCTGACTCGCTGAATCCCAGCATAGATTCAACTCTCTTAGGTGAACGATCGCACAGCAGAGCAGTTTCAAGGAAACGTTTCTCCTGAGTTTTAGACGAAGTTTCCTGCTGTTTAGTACGTATGCCGGCATTGGGCTGGTAATACAGGATTTGGGATTCTGCACAGAAAGGGTTTGCAAACCGCTGAGTCCACACGTGAGTTTAACTCTGTGAGTTGAATGCACACATTGACAGCCATTCAGTAAGATAGCTCCGTTTTGGTTTTAGAAGCAGACATTTCTCTGTACAGCCTATGGTCCCATTCACTCGGGAATATCCCAATGCAGCTCCTAGAAGAAACGTGTTTATGACTCGCTGAATCCCAACATAGATTCAACTCTCTTAGGTGAACGAACGCACAACAGAGCTGTTTCAAGGAACCGTTTCTCCTGAGTTTTAGACGAAGGTTCCTGCGGTTTAGTACGTATGCCGGCTTTCGGCTGGAAACACCGGTTTTGGGAATCTGAACAGAAAGGGTTTGCAAACCTCTGAATTCACACGTGAGTTTAACTCTGTCAGGTGAATGCACACATTGACAACCATTCAGTTAGATAGCTCCGTTTTGGTTTTAGAAGAAGATATTTCTCTGTACAGCCTATGGTCCCATTCACTCGGGAATATCCCAACGCAGCTCCTAGAAGAAACGTGTTTCTGACTCGCTGAATCTCCACATAGATTCAACTCTCTTAGTTGAACGAACGCACAGCAGAGCAGTTTCAAGGTAACGTTCCTCCTGAGTTTTAGACGAAGTTTCCTGCGGTTTAGTACGTATGCCGGCATTGGGCTGGAAATACCGGTTTTGGGATTCTGCACAGAAAGGGTTTGCAAGCCGCTGATTCCACACGTGAGTTTAACTCTGTCAGTTGAATGCGCACATTGACGACCATTCAGTTAGATATCTCCGTTTTGGTTTTAGAAGCAGATATTTCTATGTACAGCCTGTGGTCCCATTCACTCGGGAATATCCCAACGCAGCTCCTAGAAGAAACGTGTTTATGACTCGCTGAATCCCAGCATAGATTGAACTCTCTTAGGTGAACGAACGCACAGCAGAGCAGTTTCAAGGAAACGTTCCTCCTGAGTTTTAGACGAAGTTTCCTGCAGTTTAGAACGTATGACGGCATTGGGCTGGAAATACCGGTTTTGGGATTCTTCACAGAAAGGGTTTGCAAAACGCTGAATCCACACGTGAGTTTAACTCTGTCGGTTGAATGCACACATTGACAACCATTCAGTTAGATAGCTCCGTTTTGGTTTTACAAGCAGACATCTCTCTGTACAGCCTATGGTCCCATTCACTCGGGAATATCCCAACGCAGCTCCTAGAAGAAACGTGTTTCTGACTCGCTGAATCTCAACATAGATTCAACTCTCATATGTGAACGATCGCACAGCAGAGCAGTTTCAAGGAAACGTTTCTCCTGAGTTTTAGACGAAGTTTCCTGCGGTTTAGTACGTATGCCGGCATTCGGCTGGAAACACCGGTTTTGGGATTCTGCACAGAAAGGGTTTGCAAACCGCTGAATTCACACGTGAGTTTAACTCTGTCAGGTGAATGCACACATTGACAACCATTCAGTTAGATAGCTCCGTTTTGGTTTTAGAAGCAGATATTTCTCTGTACAGCCTATGGTCCCATTCACTCGGGAATATCCCAACCCAGCTCCTAGAAGAAACGTGTTTCTGACTCCGTGAATATCAACATAGATTCAACTCTATTAGGTGAACGAACGCACAGCAGAGCAGTTTCAAGGAAACGTTCCTCCTGAGTTTTAGACGAAGTTTCCTGCTGTTTAGTACGTATGCCGGCATTGGGCTGGAAATACCGGTTTTGGGATTCTGCACAGAAAGGGTTTGCAAACCGCTGAATCCACACGTGAGATTAACTCTGTCAGTTGAATGCACACATTGACAGCCATTCAGTAAGATAGCTCCGTTTTGGTTTTAGAAGCAGACATTTCTCTGTACAGCCTATGGTCCCATTCACTCGGGAATATCCCAATGCAGCTCCTAGAAGAAACGTGTTTATGACTCGCTGAATCCCAACATAGATTCAACTCTCTTAGGTGAACGAACGCACAACAGAGCTGTTTCAAGGAACCGTTTCTCCTGAGTTTTAGACGAAGGTTCCTGCGGTTTAGTACGTATGCCGGCTTTCGGCTGGAAACACCGGTTTTGGGAATCTGAACAGAAAGGGTTTGCAAACCTCTGAATTCACACGTGAGTTTAACTCTGTCAGGTGAATGCACACATTGACAACCATTCAGTTAGATAGCTCCGTTTTGGTTTTAGAAGAAGATATTTCTCTGTACAGCCTATGGTCCCATTCACTCGGGAATATCCCAACGCAGCTCCTAGAAGAAACGTGTTTCTGACTCGCTGAATCTCCACATAGATTCAACTCTCTTAGTTGAACGAACGCACAGCAGAGCAGTTTCAAGGTAACGTTCCTCCTGAGTTTTAGACGAAGTTTCCTGCGGTTTAGTACGTATGCCGGCATTGGGCTGGAAATACCGGTTTTGGGATTCTGCACAGAAAGGGTTTGCAAGCCGCTGATTCCACACGTGAGTTTAACTCTGTCAGTTGAATGCGCACATTGACGACCATTCAGTTAGATATCTCCGTTTTGGTTTTAGAAGCAGATATTTCTATGTACAGCCTGTGGTCCCATTCACTCGGGAATATCCCAACGCAGCTCCTAGAAGAAACGTGTTTATGACTCGCTGAATCCCAGCATAGATTGAACTCTCTTAGGTGAACGAACGCACAGCAGAGCAGTTTCAAGGAAACGTTCCTCCTGAGTTTTAGACGAAGTTTCCTGCAGTTTAGAACGTATGACGGCATTGGGCTGGAAATACCGGTTTTGGGATTCTTCACAGAAAGGGTTTGCAAAACGCTGAATCCACACGTGAGTTTAACTCTGTCGGTTGAATGCACACATTGACAACCATTCAGTTAGATAGCTCCGTTTTGGTTTTACAAGCAGACATCTCTCTGTACAGCCTATGGTCCCATTCACTCGGGAATATCCCAACGCAGCTCCTAGAAGAAACGTGTTTCTGACTCGCTGAATCTCAACATAGATTCAACTCTCATATGTGAACGATCGCACAGCAGAGCAGTTTCAAGGAAACGTTTCTCCTGAGTTTTAGACGAAGTTTCCTGCGGTTTAGTACGTATGCCGGCATTCGGCTGGAAACACCGGTTTTGGGATTCTGCACAGAAAGGGTTTGCAAACCGCTGAATTCACACGTGAGTTTAACTCTGTCAGGTGAATGCACACATTGACAACCATTCAGTTAGATAGCTCCGTTTTGGTTTTAGAAGCAGATATTTCTCTGTACAGCCTATGGTCCCATTCACTCGGGAATATCCCAACCCAGCTCCTAGAAGAAACGTGTTTCTGACTCCGTGAATATCAACATAGATTCAACTCTATTAGGTGAACGAACGCACAGCAGAGCAGTTTCAAGGAAACGTTCCTCCTGAGTTTTAGACGAAGTTTCCTGCTGTTTAGTACGTATGCCGGCATTGGGCTGGAAATACCGGTTTTGGGATTCTGCACAGAAAGGGTTTGCAAACCGCTGAATCCACACGTGAGATTAACTCTGTCAGTTGAATGCACACATTGACAGCCATTCAGTTAGATAGCTCCGTTTTGGTTTTAGAAGCAGATATTTCTCTGTACAGCCTACGGTCCCATTCACTCGGGAATATCCCAACGCGTCTCCTAGAAGAAACGTGTTTCTGACTCACTGAATCTCAATATAGATTCAACTCTCTTAGGTGAACGAACGCAAGGCAGAGCAGTTTCAAGGAAACGTTTCTCCTTAGTTTTACACGAAGTTTCCTGCGGTTTAGTACGTATGCCAGCATTGGGCTGGAAATACCGGTTTTGGGATTCTGCACAGAAAGGGTTTGCAAACCGCTGAATCCACACGTGAGATTAACTCTTTCAGTTGAATGCACACATTGACAACCATTCGGTTAGATAGCTCCGTTTTGGTTTTAGAATGAGATATTTCTCTGTACAGCCTATGGTCCCATTCACTCGGGAATATCCCAACTCAGCTCCTAGAAGAAACGTGTTTATGACTCGCTGAATCCCATCATAGATTGATCTCTCTTAGGTGAACGAACGCACAGCAGAGCAGTTTCAAGGAAACGTTCCTCCTGAGTTTTAGACGAAGTTTCCTGCGGTTTAGAACGTATGACGGCATTGGGCTGGAAATACCGGTTTTGGGATTCTGCACAGAAATGGTTTGCAAACCGCTGAATCCACTCGTGAGTTTAACTCTGTCAGTTGAATGCACACATTGACAACCATTCAGTTAGATAGCTCCGTTTTGGTTTAAGAAGCAGATATTTCTCTGTACAGCCTGTGGTCCCATTCACTCGGGAATATCCCAACGCAGCTCCTAGAAGAAACGTGTTTCTGACTCGCTGAATCTCAACATAGATTCAACTCTCTTATGTGAACGATCCCACAGCAGAGCAGTTTCAAGGAAACGTTTCTCCTGAGTTTTAGACGAAGTTTGCTGCTGTTTAGTACGTATGCCGGCATTGGGCTGGAAATACCGGATTTGTGATTCTGCACAGAAAGGGTTTGCAAACCGCTGAATCCACACGTGAGTTTAACTCTGTCAGTTGAATGCACACATTGACAGCCATTCAGTTAGATAGCTCCGTTTTGGTTTTAGAAGCAGATATTTCTCTGTACAGCCTATGGTCCCAATCACTCAGGAATATCCCAACGCAGCTCCTAGAAGAAACGTGTTTATGACTCGCTGAATCCCAACATAGATTCAACTCTCTTAGGTGAACGAACGCACAACAGAGCTGTTTCAAGGAAACGTTTCTCCTGAGTTTTAGACGAAGTTTCCTGCGGTTTAGTACGTATGCCGGCTTTCGGCTGGAAACACCGGTTTTGGGAATCTGAACAGAAAGGGTTTGCAAACCGCTGAATTCACACGTGAGTTTAACTCTGTCAGGTGAATGCACACATTGACAACCATTCAGTTAGATAGCTCCGTTTTGGTTTTAGAAGCAGATATTTCTCTGTACAGCCTATGGTCCCAATCAATCGGGAATACCCCAACGCAGCTCCTAGAAGAAACGTGTTTCTGACTCACTGAATCTCAACATAGATTCAACTCTCTTAGGTGAACGAACGCACAGCAGAGCAGTTTCAAGGAAACGATTCTCCTGAGTTTTAGACGAAGTTTACTGCTGTTTCGTACGTATGCCGGCATTGGGCTGGAAATGCCGGTTTTGGGATTCTGCAAAGAAAGGGTTTGCAAACCGCTGATTCCACACGTGAGTTTAACTCTGTCAGTTGAATGCACACATTGACAACCATTCAGCTAGATAGCTCCGTTTTGGTTTTAGAAGCAGATATTTCTCTGTACAGCCTATGGTCCCATTCACTCCGGAATATCCCAACGCAGCTCCTAGATGAAAAGTGTTTCTGACTCACTGAAACTCAACATAGATTCAACTCTCTTAGGTGAACGAACGCACAGCAGAGCAGTTTCAAGGAAACATTTCTCCTTAGTTTTAGACGAAGTTTCCTGCGGTTTAGTACGTATGCCGGCATTGGGCTGGAAATACCGGTTTTGGGATTCTGCACAGAAAGGGTTTGCAAACCGCTGAATCGACACGGGAGATTAACTCTTTCAGTTGAATGCACACATTGACAACCATTCGGTTAGATAGCTCCGTTTTGGTTTTAGAATGAGATAGTTCTCTGTACAGCCTACGGTCCCATTCACTCGGGAATATCCCAACGCAGCTCCTAGAAGAAACGTGTTTATGACTCGCTGAATCCGAGCATAGATTGAACTCTCTTATATGAACGAACGCACAGCAGAGCAGTTTCAAGGAAACTTTCCTCCTGAGTTTTAGACGAAGTTTCCTGCGGTTTAGAACGTATGACGGCATTGGGCTGGAAATACCGGTTTTGGGATTCTGCACAGAAAGGTTTGCAAACCGCTGAAACCGCACGTGAGTTTAACTCTGTCGGTTGAATGCACACATTGACAACCATTCAGTTAGATAGCTCCGTTTTGGTTTTAGAAGCAGATATTTCTCTGTACAGCCTATGGTCCCATTCACTCGGGAATATCCCAACGCAGCTCCTTGAAGAAACGTGTTTCTGACTCGCTGAATCCCAGCATAGATTCAACTCTCTTAGGTGAACGATCGCACAGCAGAGCAGTTTCAAGGAAACGTTTCTCCTGAGTTTTAGACGAAGTTTCCTGCTGTTTAGTACGTATGCCGGCATTGGGCTGGTAATACAGGATTTGGGATTCTGCACAGAAAGGGTTTGCAAACCGCTGAGTCCACACGTGAGTTTAACTCTGTGAGTTGAATGCACACATTGACAGCCATTCAGTAAGATAGCTCCGTTTTGGTTTTAGAAGCAGATATTTCTCTGTACAGCCTACGGTCCCATTCACTCGGGAATATCCCAACGCAGCTCCTAGAAGAAACGTGTTTCTGACTCACTGAATCTCAATATAGATTCAACTCTCTTAGGTGAACGAACGCAAGGCAGAGCCGTTTCAAGGAAACGTTTCTCCTTAGTTTTACACGAAGTTTCCTGCGGTTTAGTACGTATGCCAGCATTGGGCTGGAAATACCGGTTTTGGGATTCTGCACAGAAAGGGTTTGCAAACCGCTGAATCAACACGTGAGATTAACTCTTTCAGTTGAATGCACACATTGACAACCATTCGGTTAGATAGCTCAGTTTTGGTTTTAGAATGAGATATTTCTCTGTACAGCCTGTGGTCCCATTCACTCGGGAATATCCCAACTCAGCTCCTAGAAGAAACGTGTTTATGACTCGCTGAATCCCATCATAGATTGATCTCTCTTAGGTGAACGAACGCACAGCAGAGCAGTTTCAAGGAAACGTTCCTCCTGAGTTTTAGACGAAGTTTCCTGTGGTTTAGAACGTATGACGGCATTGGGCTGGAAATACCGGTTTTGGGATTCTGCACAGAAAAGGTTTGCAAACCGCTGAATCCACTCGTGAGTTTAACTCTGTCAGTTGAATGCACACATTGACAACCATTCAGTTAGATAGCTCCGTTTTGGTTTAAGAAGCAGATATTTCTCTGTACAGCTTGTGGTCCCATTCACTCGGGAATATCCCAACGCAGCTCCTAGAAGAAACGTGTTTCTGACTCGCTGAATCTCAACATAGATTCAACTCTCTTATGTGAACCATCGCACAGCAGAGCAGTTTCAAGGAAACGTTTCTCCTGAGTTTTAGACGAAGTTTCCTGCTGTTTAGTACGTATGCCGGCATTGGGCTGGAAATACCGGATTTGGGATTCTGCACAGAAAGGGTTTGCAAACCGCTGATTCCACACGTGAGCTTAACTGTGTAATTTGAATGCACACATTGACAACCTTTCAGTTAGATAGTTCCGTTTTGGTTTTAGAAGCAGATATTTCTCTGTACAGCTTATGGACCCATTCACTCGGGAATATCACAACGCAGCTCATAGAAGAAACGTGTTTATGACTCGCTGAATCCCAGCATAGATTCAACTCTCTTAGGTGAACGAACGCACAGCAGAGCAGTTTCAAGGAAACGTTTCCCCGGAGTTTTAGACGAAGTTTACTGCTGTTTCGTACGTATGCCGGCATTGGGCTGGAAATACCGGTTTTGGGGTTCTGCACAGAAAGGGATTGCAAAT
Source organism: Aotus nancymaae (assembly GCF_030222135.1). Lineage (NCBI taxonomy): Eukaryota > Metazoa > Chordata > Mammalia > Primates > Aotidae > Aotus > Aotus nancymaae. The sequence continues at coordinate 2,524,847 of NW_026988565.1, forward strand.
TGGTGAATCCACACGTGAGATTAACTCTTTCAGTTGAATGCACACATTGACAACCATTCGGTTAGATAGCTCCGTTTTGGTTTTAGAATGAGATATTTCTCTGTACAGCCTATGGTCCCATTCACTCGGGAATATCCCAACGCAGCTCCTAGAAGAAACGTGTTTCTGACTCGCTGAATCCCAGCATAGATTGAACTCTCTTAGGTGAACGAACGCACAGCAGAGCAGTTTCAAGGAAACGTTCCTCCTGAGTTTTAGACGAAGTTTCCTGCGGTTTAGAACGTATGACGGCATTGGGCTGGAAATACCGGTTTTGGGATTGTGCACAGAAAGGGTTTGCAAACCGCTGAATCCGCACGTGAGTTTAACTCCGTCGGTTGAATGCACACATTGACAACCATTCAGTTATATAGCTCCGTTTTGGTTTTAGAAGCAGATATTTCTCTGTACAGCCTATGGTCCCATTCACTCGGGAATATCCCAACGCAGCTCCTAGAAGAAACGTGTTTCTGACTCGCTGAATCTCAACATAGATTCAACTCTCTTAGGTGAACGAACGCACAGCAGAGCAGTTTCAAGGAAACGTTCCTCCTGAGTTTTATACGAAGTTTCCTGCTGTTTAGTACGTATGCCGGCATTGGGCTGGAAATACCGGTTTTGGGATTCTGCACAGAAAGGGTTTGCAAACCGCTGAATCCACACGTGAGTTTAACTCTGTCAGTTGAATGCACACATTGACGACCATTCAGTTAGATAGCTCCGTTTTGGTTTTAGAAGCAGATATTTCTCTGGACAGCCTATGGTCCCAATCAATCGGGAATACCCCAACGCAGCTCCTAGAAGTAACGTGTTTCTGACTCGCTGAATCTCAACATAGATTCAACTCTCTTAAGTGAACGAACGCACAGCAGAGCAGTTTCAAGGACACGATTCTCCTGAGTTTTAGACGAAGTTTACTGCTGTTTAGTACGTATGCCGGCATTGGGATGGAAATACCGGTTTTCGGATTCTGCACAGAAACGGTTTGCAAACCGCCGAATTCACACGTGAGCTTAACGCTGTAAGTTGAATGCACACATTGACAAGCTTTCAGTTAGATAGTTCCGTTTTGGTTTTAGAAGCAGATATTTCTCTGTACAGCCTATGGACCCATTCACTCGGGAATATCACAACGCAGGTCAAAGAAGAAACGTGTTTATGACTCGCTGAATCCCAGCATACATTCAACTCTCTTAGATGAACGAACGCACAGCAGAGCAGTTTCAAGGAAACGTTTCTCCGGAGTTTTAGACGAAGTTTACTGCTGTTTCGTACGTATGCCGGCATTGGGCTGGAAATGCCGGTTTTGGGATTCTGCACAGAAAGGGTTTGCAAACCGCTGAATCCGCACGTGAGTTTAACTCTGTCGGTTGAATGCACACATTGACAACCATTCAGTTAGATAGCTCCGTTTTGGTTTTAGAAGCAGATATTTCTCTGTACAGCCTATGGTCCCATTCACTCGGGAATATCCCAACGCAGCTCCTAGAAGAAACGTGTTTCTGACTCGCTGAATCTCAACATAGATTCAGCTCTCTTATGTGAACGATCGCACAGCAGAGCAGTTTCAAGGAAACGTTTCTAATGAGTTTTAGACGAAGTTTCCTGCTGTTTAGTACGTATGCCGGCATTGGCTGGAAATACCGGATTTGGGATTCTGCACAGAAAGGGTTTGCAAACCGCTGAATCCACACGTGAGTTTAACTCTGTCAGTTGAATGCACACATTGACAGCCATTCAGTTAGATAGCTCCGTTTTGGTTTTAGAAGCAGATATTTCTCTGTACAGCCTATGGTCCCATTCACTCGGGAATATCCCAACGCAGCTCCTAGAAGAAACGTGTTTATGACTCGCTGAATCACAACATAGATTCAACTCTCTTAGGTGAACGAACGCACAACAGAGCTGTTTCAAGGAAACGTTTCTCCTGAGTTTTAGACGAAGTTTCCTGCGGTTTAGTACGTATGCCGGCATTCGGCTGGAAACACCGGTTTTGGGATTCTGCACAGAAAGGGTTTGCAAACCGCTGAATTCACACGTGAGTTTAACTCTGTCAGGTGAATGCACACATTGACAACCATTCAGTTAGATAGCTCCGTTTTGGTTTTAGAAGCAGATATTTCTCTGTACAGCCTATGGTCCCATTCACTCGGGAATATCCCAACCCAGCTCCTAGAAGAAACGTGTTTCTGACTCCGTGAATCTCAACATAGATTCAACTCTATTAGGTGAACGAACGCACAGCAGAGCAGTTTCAAGGAAACGTTCCTCCTGAGTTTTAGACGAAGTTTCCTGCTGTTTAGTACGTATGCCGGCATTGGGCTGGAAATACCGGTTTTGGGATTCTGCACAGAAAGGGTTTACAAACCGCTGAATCCACACGTGAGATTAACTCTGTCAGTTGAATGAAAACATTGACAGCCATTCAGTTAGATAGCTCCGTTTAGGTTTTAGAAGCAGATATTTCTCTGTACAGCCTACGGTCCCATTCACTCGGGAATATCCCAACGCAGCTCCTAGAAGAAACGTGTTTCTGACTCACTGAATCTCAATATAGATTCAACTCTCTTAGGTGAACGAACGCAAGGCAGAGCCGTTTCAAGGAAACGTTTCTCCTTAGTTTTACACGAAGTTTCCTGCGGTTTAGTACGTATGCCAGCATTGGGCTGGAAATACCGGTTTTGGGATTCTGCACAGAAAGGGTTTGCAAACCGCTGAATCAACACGTGAGATTAACTCTTTCAGTTGAATGCACACATTGACAACCATTCGGTTAGATAGCTCAGTTTTGGTTTTAGAATGAGATATTTCTCTGTACAGCCTGTGGTCCCATTCACTCGGGAATATCCCAACTCAGTTCCTAGAAGAAACGTGTTTATGACTCGCTGAATCCCATCATAGATTGATCTCTCTTAGGTGAACGAACGCACAGCAGAGCAGTTTCAAGGAAACGTTCCTCCTGAGTTTTAGACGAAGTTTCCTGCTGTTTAGTACGTATGCCGGCATTGGGCTGGAAATACCGGTTTTGGGATTCTGCACAGAAAGGGTTTGCAACCCGCTGATTCCACACGTGAGCTTAACTCTGTAATTTGAATGCACACATTGACAACCTTTCAGTTAGATAGTTCCGTTTTGGTTTTAGAAGCAGATATTTCTCTGTACAGCTTATGGACCCATTCACTCGGGAATATCACAACGCAGCTCCTAGAAGAAACGTGTTTATGTCTCGCTGAATCCCAGCATAGGTTCAACTCTCTTAGGTGAACGAACGCACAGCAGAGCAGTTTCAAGGAAACGATTCTCCTGAGTTTTAGACGAAGTTTACTGCTGTTTAGTACGTATGCCGGCATTGAGATGGAAATACCGGTTTTCGGATTCTGCACAGAAACGGTTTGCAAACCGCCGAATTCACACGTGAGCTTAACTCTGTAATTTGAATGCAGACATTGACAACCTTTCAGTTAGATAGTTCCGTTTTGGTTTTAGAAGCAGATATTTCTCTGTACAGCTTATGGACCCATTCACTCGGGAATATCACAACGCAGCTCATAGAAGAAACGTGTTTATGACTCGCTGAATCTCAACATAGATTCAACTCTCTTAGGTGAACGAACGCACAGCAGAGCAGTTTCAAGGAAACGTTTCCCCGGAGTTTTAGACGAAGTTTACTGCTGTTTCGTACGTATGCCGGCATTGGGCTGGAAATACTGGTTTTGGGGTTCTGCACAGAAAGGGTTTGCAAACCGGTGAATCCACACGTGAGATTAACTCTTTCAGTTGAATGCACACATTGACAACCATTCGGTTAGATAGCTCCGTTTTGGTTTTAGAATGAGATATTTCTCTGTACAGCCTATGGTCCCATTCACTCGGGAATATCCCAACGCAGCTCCTAGAAGAAACGTGTTTATGACTCGCTGAATCCCAGCATAGATTGAACTCTCTTAGGTGAACGAACGCACAGCAGAGCAGTTTCAAGGAAACGTTCCTCCTGAGTTTTAGACGAAGTTTCCTGCGGTTTAGAACGTATGACGGCATTGGGCTGGAAATACCGGTTTTGGGATTGTGCACAGAAAGGGTTTGCAAACCGCTGAATCCGCACGTGAGTTTAACTCTGTCGGTTGAATGCACACATTGACAACCATTCAGTTACATAGCTCCGTTTTGGTTTTAGAAGCAGATATTTCACTGTACAGCCTATGGTCCCATTCACTCGGGAATATCCCAACGCAGCTCCTAGAAGAAACGTGTTTCTGACTCGCTGAATCTCAACATAGATTCAACTCTCTTATGTGAACGAACGCACAGCAGAGCAGTTTCAAGGAAACGTTTCTCCTGAGTTTTAGACGAAGTTTCCTGCGGTTTAGTACGTATGCCGGCATTCGGCTGGAAACACCGGTTTTGGGATTCTGCACAGAAAGGGTTTGCAAACCGCTGAATTCACACGTGAGTTTAACTCTGTCAGGTGAATGCACACATTGACAACCATTCAGTTAGATAGCTCCGTTTTGGTTTTAGAAGCAGATATTTCTCTGTACAGCCTATGGTCCCATTCACTCGGGAATATCCCAACGCAGCTCCTAGAAGAAACGTGTTTCTGACTCGCTGAATCTCAACATAGATTCAACTCTCTTAGGTGAACGAACGCACAGCAGAGCAGTTTCAAGGAAACGTTCCTCCTGAGTTTTATACGAAGTTTCCTGCTGTTTAGTACGTATGCCGGCATTGGGCTGGAAATACCGGTTTTGGGATTGTGCACAGAAAGGGTTTGCAAACCGCTGAATCCACACGTGAGTTTAACTCTGTCAGTTGAATGCACACATTGACAACCATTCAGTTAGATAGGTCCGTTTTGGTTTTAGAAGCAGATATTTCTCTGGACAGCCTATGGTCCCAATCAATCGGGAATACCCCAACGCAGCTCCTAGAAGAAACGTGTTTCTGACTCGCTGAATCTCAACATTGATTCAACTCTCTTAAGTGAACGAACGCACAGCAGAGCAGTTTCAAGGACACGATTCTCCTGAGTTTTAGACGAAGTCTACTGCTGTTTAGTACGTATGCCGGCATTGGGATGGAAATACCGGTTTTCGGATTCTGCACAGAAACGGTTTGCAAACCGCCGAATTCACACGTGAGCTTAACGCTGTAAGTTGAATGCACACATTGACAACCTTTCAGTTAGATAGTTCCGTTTTGGTTTTAGAAGCAGATATTTCTCTGTACAGCCTATGGACTCATTCACTCGGGAATATCACAACGCAGGTCAAAGAAGAAACGTGTTTATGACTCGCTGAATCCCAGCATACATTCAACTCTCTTAGATGAACGAACGCACAGCAGAGCAGTTTCAAGGAAACGTTTCTCCGGAGTTTTAGACGAAGTTTACTGCTGTTTCGTACGTATGCCGGCATTGGGCTGGAAATGCCGGTTTTGGGATTCTGCAAAGAAAGGTTTTGCAAACCGCGGATTCCAAACGAGACTTTAACACTGTCACTTGAATGCACACATTGACAACCATACAGTTAGATAGCTCCGTTTTCGTTTTAGAAGCAGATATTTCTCTGTACAGCCTATGGTCCCATTCACTCCGGAATATCCCAACGCAGCTCCTAGAAGAAAAGTGTTTCTGACTCACTGAATCTCAACATAGATTCAACTCTCTTAGGTGAACGAACGCACAGCAGAGCAGTTTCAAGGAAACGTTTCTCCTTAGTTTTAGACGAAGTTTCCTGCGGTTTAGTACGTATCCCGGCATTGGGCTGGAAATACCGGTTTTGGGATTCTGCACAGAAAGAGTTTGCAAACCGCTGAATCCACACGTGAGATTAACTCTTTCAGTTGAATGCACACATTGACAACCATTCGGTTAGATAGCTCCGTTTTGGTTTTAGAATGAGATATTTCTCTGTACAGCCTATGGTCCCATTCACTCGGGAATATCCCAACGCAGCTCCTAGAAGAAACGTGTTTATGACTCGCTGAATCCCAGCATAGATAGAACTCTCTTAGGTGAACGAACGCCCATCAGAGCAGTTTCAAGGAAACGTTCCTCCTGAGTTTTAGATGAAGTTTCCTGCGGTTTAGAACGTATGACGGCATTGGGCTGGAAATACCGGTTTTGGGATTCTGCACAGAAAGGGTTTGCAAACCGCTGAATCCGCACGTGAGTTTAACTCTGTCGGTTGAATGCACACATTGACAACCATTCAGTTAGATAGCTCCGTTTTGGTTTTAGAAGCAGATATTTCTCTGTACAGCCTATGGTCCCATTCACTCGGGAATATCCCAACGCAGCTCCTAGAAGAAACGTGTTTCTGACTCGCTGAATCTCAACATAGATTCAGCTCTCTTATGTGAACGATCGCACAGCAGAGCAGTTTCAAGGAAACGTTTCTCCTGAGTTTTAGACGAAGTTTCCTGCTGTTTAGTACGTATGCCGGCATTGGCTGGAAATACCGGATTTGGGATTCTGCACAGAAAGGGTTTGCAAACCGCTGAATTCACACGTGAGTTTAACTCTGTCAGTTGAATGCACACATTGACAGCCATTCAGTTAGATAGCTCCGTTTTGGTTTTAGAAGCAGATATTTCTCTGTACAGCCTATGGTCCCATTCACTCGGGAATATCCCAACGCAGCTCCTAGAAGAAACGTGTTTATGACTCGCTGAATCACAACATAGATACAACTCTCTTAGGTGAACGAACGCACAACAGAGCTGTTTCAAGGAAACGTTTCTCCTGAGTTTTAGACGAAGTTTCCTGCGGTTTAGTACGTATGCCGTCATTCGGCTGGAAACACCGGTTTTGGGATTCTGCACAGAAAGGGTTTGCAAACCGCTGAATTCACACGTGAGTTTAACTCTGTCAGGTGAATGCACACATTGACAACCATTCAGTTAGATAGCTCCGTTTTGGTTTTAGAAGCAGATATTTCTCTGTACAGCCTATGGTCCCATTCACTCGGGAATATCCCAACCTAGCTCCTAGAAGAAACGTGTTTCTGACTCGCTGAATCTCAACATAGATTCAACTCTCTTATGTGAACGATCGCACAGCAGAGCAGTTTCAAGGAAACGTTTCTCCTGAGTTTTAGACGAAGTTTCCTGCTGTTTAGTACGTATGCCGGCATTGGGCTGGAAATACCGGATTTGGGATTCTGCACAGAAAGGGTTTGCAAACCGCTGAATCCACACGTGAGTTTAACTCTGTCAGTTGAATGCACACATTGACAGCCATTCAGTTAGATAGCTCCGTTTTGGTTTTAGAAGCAGATATTTCTCTGTACAGCCTATGGTCCCATTCACTCGGGAATATCCCAACGCAGCTCCTAGAAGAAACGTGTTTATGACTCGCTGAATCACAACATAGATTCAACACTCTTAGGTGAACGAACGCACAACAGAGCTGTTTCAAGGAAACGTTTCTCCTGAGTTTTAGACGAAGTTTCCTGCGGTTTAGTACGTATGCCGGCATTCGGCTGGAAACACCGGTTTTGGGATTCTGCACAGAAAGGGTTTGCAAACCGCTGAATTCACACGTGAGTTTAACTCTGTCAGGTGAATGCACACATTGACAACCATTCAGTTAGATAGCTCCGTTTTGGTTTTAGAAGCAGATATTTCTCTGTACAGCCTATGGTCCCATTCACTCGGGAATATCCCAACCCAGCTCCTAGAAGAAACGTGTTTCTGACTCCGTGAATCTCAACATAGATTCAACTCTATTAGGTGAACGAACGCACAGCAGAGCAGTTTCAAGGAAACGTTCCTCCTGAGTTTTAGACGAAGTTTCCTGCTGTTTAGTACGTATGCCGGCATTGGGCTGGAAATACCGGTTTTGGGATTCTGCACAGAAAGGGTTTGCAAACCGCTGAATCCACACGTGAGATTAACTCTGTCAGTTGAATGCACACATTGACTGTCATTCAGTTAGATAGCTCCGTTTTGGTTTTAGAAGCAGATATTTCTCTGTACAGCCTACGGTACCATTCACTCGGGAATATCCCAACGCAGCTCCTAGAAGAAACGTGTTTCTGACTCACTGAATCTCAATATAGATTCAACTCTCTTAGGTGAACGAACGCAAGGCAGAGCAGTTTCAAGGAAACGTTTCTCCTTAGTTTTACACGAAGTTTCCTGCGGTTTAGTACGTATGCCAGCATTGGGCTGGAAATACCGGTTTTGGGATTCTGTACAGAAAGGGTTTGCAAACCGCTGAATCCACACGTGAGATTAACTCTTTCAGTTGAATGCACACATTGACAACCATTCGGTTAGATAGCTCCGTTTTGGTTTTAGAATGAGATATTTCTCTGTACAGCCTATGGTCCCATTCACTCGGGAATATCCCAACTCAGCTCCTAGAAGAAACGTGTTTATGACTCGCTGAATCCCAACATAGATTGAAGTCTCTTAGGTGAACGAACGCACAACAGAGCTGTTTCAAGGAAACGTTTCTCCTGAGTTTTAGACGAAGTTTCCTGCGGTTTAGTACGTATGCCGGCTTTCGGCTGGAAACACCGGTTTTGGGAATCTGAACAGAAAGGTTTTGCAAACCGCTGAATTCACACGTGAGTTTAACTCTGTCAGGTGAATGCACACATTGACAACCATTCAGTTAGATAGCTCCGTTTTGGTTTTAGAAGAAGATATTTCTCTGTACAGCCTATGGTCCCATTCACTCGGGAATATCCCAACGCAGCTCCTAGAAGAAACGTGTTTCTGACTCGCTGAATCTCCACATAGATTCAACTCTCTTAGTTGAACGAACGCACAGCAGAGCAGTTTCAAGGTAACGTTCCTCCTGAGTTTTAGACGAAGTTTCCTGCGGTTTAGTACTTATGCCGGCATTGGGCTGGAAATACCGGTTTTGGGATTCTGCACAGAAAGGGTTTGCAAGCCGCTGATTCCACACGTGAGTTTAACTCTGTCAGTTGAATGCGCACATTGACGACCATTCAGTTAGATACCTCCGTTTTGGTTTTAGAAGCAGATATTTCTCTGTACAGCCTATGGTCCCATTCACTCGGGAATATCCCAACGCAGCTCCTAGAAGAAACGTGTTTATGACTCGCTGAATCCCAGCATAGACTGAACTCTCTTAGGTGAACGAACGCACAGCAGAGCAGTTTCAAGGAAACGTTCCTCCTGAGTTTTAGACGAAGTTTCCTGCGGTTTAGAACGTATGACGGCATTGGGCTGGAAATACCGGTTTTGGGATTCTGCACAGAAGGGGTTTGCAAACCGCTGAATCCGCACGTGAGTTTAACTCTGTCGGTTGAATGCACACATTGACAACCTTTCAGTTAGATAGTTCCGTTTTGGTTTTAGAAGCAGAGATTTCTCTGTACAGCTTATGGACCCATTCACTCGGGAATATCACAACGCAGGTCATAGAAGAAACGTGTTTATGACTCGCTGAATCCCAGCATAGATTCAACTCTCTTAGGTGAACGAATGCACAGCAGAGCAGTTTCAAGGAAACGTTTCCCCGGAGTTTTAGACGAAGTTTACTGCTGTTTCGTACGTATGCCGGCATTGGGCTGGAAATGCCGGTTTTGAGATTCTGCAAAGAAAGGGTTTGCAAACCGCTGAATCCACACGTGAGATTAACTCTGTCAGTTGAATGCACACATTGACAGCCATTCAGTAAGATAGCTCCGTTTTTGTTTTAGAAGCAGACATTTCTCTGTACAGCCTATGGTCCCATTCACTCGGGAATATCCCAATGCAGCTCCTAGAAGAAACGTGTTTATGACTCGCTGAATCCCAACATAGATTCAACTCTCTTAGGTGAACGAACGCACAACAGAGCTGTTTCAAGGAACCGTTTCTCCTGAGTTTTAGACGAAGGTTCCTGCGGTTTAGTACGTATGCCGGCTTTCGGCTGGAAACACCGGTTTTGGGAATCTGAACAGAAAGGGTTTGCAAACCTCTGAATTCACACGTGAGTTTAACTCTGTCAGGTGAATGCACACATTGACAACCATTCAGTTAGATAGCTCCGTTTTGGTTTTAGAAGAAGATATTTCTCTGTACAGCCTATGGTCCCATTCACTCGGGAATATCCCAACGCAGCTCCTAGAAGAAACGTGTTTCTGACTCGCTGAATCTCCACATAGATTCAACTCTCTTAGTTGAACGAACGCACAGCAGAGCAGTTTCAAGGTAACGTTCCTCCTGAGTTTTAGACGAAGTTTCCTGCGGTTTAGTACGTATGCCGGCATTGGGCTGGAAATACCGGTTTTGGGATTCTGCACAGAAAGGGTTTGCAAGCCGCTGATTCCACACGTGAGTTTAACTCTGTCAGTTGAATGCGCACATTGACGACCATTCAGTTAGATATCTCCGTTTTGGTTTTAGAAGCAGATATTTCTATGTACAGCCTGTGGTCCCATTCACTCGGGAATATCCCAACGCAGCTCCTAGAAGAAACGTGTTTATGACTCGCTGAATCCCAGCATAGATTGAACTCTCTTAGGTGAACGAACGCACAGCAGAGCAGTTTCAAGGAAACGTTCCTCCTGAGTTTTAGACGAAGTTTCCTGCAGTTTAGAACGTATGACGGCATTGGGCTGGAAATACCGGTTTTGGGATTCTTCACAGAAAGGGTTTGCAAAACGCTGAATCCACACGTGAGTTTAACTCTGTCGGTTGAATGCACACATTGACAACCATTCAGTTAGATAGCTCCGTTTTGGTTTTACAAGCAGACATATCTCTGTACAGCCTATGGTCCCATTCACTCGGGAATATCCCAACGCAGCTCCTAGAAGAAACGTGTTTCTGACTCGCTGAATCTCAACATAGATTCAACTCTCATATGTGAACGATCGCACAGCAGAGCAGTTTCAAGGAAACGTTTCTCCTGAGTTTTAGACGAAGTTTCCTGCGGTTTAGTACGTATGCCGGCATTCGGCTGGAAACACCGGTTTTGGGATTCTGCACAGAAAGGGTTTGCAAGCCGCTGATTCCACACGTGAGTTTAACTCTGTCAGGTGAATGCACACATTGACAACCATTCAGTTAGATAGCTCCGTTTTGGTTTTAGAAGCAGATATTTCTCTGTACAGCCTATGGTCCCATTCACTCGGGAATATCCCAACCCAGCTCCTAGAAGAAACGTGTTTCTGACTCCGTGAATATCAACATAGATTCAACTCTATTAGGTGAACGAACGCACAGCAGAGCAGTTTCAAGGAAACGTTCCTCCTGAGTTTTAGACGAAGTTTCCTGCTGTTTAGTACGTATGCCGGCATTGGGCTGGAAATACCGGTTTTGGGATTCTGCACAGAAAGGGTTTGCAAACCGCTGAATCCACACGTGAGATTAACTCTGTCAGTTGAATGCACACATTGACAGCCATTCAGTTAGATAGCTCCGTTTTGGTTTTAGAAGCAGATATTTCTCTGTACAGCCTACGGTCCCATTCACTCGGGAATATCCCAACGCGGCTCCTAGAAGAAACGTGTTTCTGACTCACTGAATCTCAATATAGATTCAACTCTCTTAGGTGAACGAACGCAAGGCAGAGCAGTTTCAAGGAAACGTTTCTCCTTAGTTTTACACGAAGTTTCCTGCGGTTTAGTACGTATGCCAGCATTGGGCTGGAAATACCGGTTTTGGGATTCTGCACAGAAAGGGTTTGCAAACCGCTGAATCCACACGTGAGATTAACTCTTTCAGTTGAATGCACACATTGACAACCATTCGGTTAGATAGCTCCGTTTTGGTTTTAGAATGAGATATTTCTCTGTACAGCCTATGGTCCCATTCACTCGGGAATATCCCAACTCAGCTCCTAGAGGAAACGTGTTTATGACTCGCTGAATCCCATCATAGATTGATCTCTCTTAGGTGAACGAACGCACAGCAGAGCAGTTTCAAGGAAACGTTCCTCCTGAGTTTTAGACGAAGTTTCCTGCGGTTTAGAACGTATGACGGCATTGGGCTGGAAATACCGGTTTTGGGATTCTGCACAGAAATAGTTTGCAAACCGCTGAATCCACTCGTGAGTTTAACTCTGTCAGTTGAATGCACACATTGACAACCATTCAGTTAGATAGCTCCGTTTTGGTTTAAGAAGCAGATATTTCTCTGTACAGCCTGTGGTCCCATTCACTCGGGAATATCCCAACGCAGCTCCTAGAAGAAACGTGTTTCTGACTCGCTGAATCTCAACATAGATTCAACTCTCTTATGTGAACGATCCCACAGCAGAGCAGTTTCAAGGAAACGTTTCTCCTGAGTTTTAGACGAAGTTTGCTGCTGTTTAGTACGTATGCCGGCATTGGGCTGGAAATACCGGATTTGGGATTCTGCACAGAAAGGGTTTGCAAACCGCTGAATCCACACGTGAGTTTAACTCTGTCAGTTGAATGCACACATTGACAGCCATTCAGTTAGATAGCTCCGTTTTGGTTTTAGAAGCAGATATTTCTCTGTACAGCCTATGGTCCCAATCACTCAGGAATATCCCAACGCAGCTCCTAGAAGAAACGTGTTTATGACTCGCTGAATCCCAACATAGATTCAACTCTCTTAGGTGAACGAACGCACAACAGAGCTGTTTCAAGGAAACGTTTCTCCTGAGTTTTAGACGAAGTTTCCTGCGGTTTAGTACGTATGCCGGCTTTCGGCTGGAAACACCGGTTTTGGGAATCTGAACAGAAAGGGTTTGCAAACCGCTGAATTCACACGTGAGTTTAACTCTGTCAGGTGAATGCACACATTGACAACCATTCAGTTAGATAGCTCCGTTTTGGTTTTAGAAGCAGATATATCTCTGTACAGCCTATGGTCCCAATCAATCGGGAATACCCCAACGCAGCTCCTAGAAGAAACGTGTTTCTGACTCACTGAATCTCAACATAGATTCAACTCTCTTAGGTGAACGAACGCACAGCAGAGCAGTTTCAAGGAAACGATTCTCCTGAGTTTTAGACGAAGTTTAATGCTGTTTCGTACGTATGCCGGCATTGGGCTGGAAATGCCGGTTTTGGGATTCTGCAAAGAAAGGGTTTGCAAACCGCTGATTCCACACGTGAGTTTAACTCTGTCAGTTGAATGCACACATTGACAACCATTCAGTTAGATAGCTCCGTTTTGGTTTTAGAAGCAGATATTTCTCTGTACAGCCTATGGTCCCATTCACTCGGGAATAACCCAACGCAGCTCCTAGAAGAAACGTGTTTCTGACTCACTGAATCACAACATAGATTCAACTCTCTTAGGTGAACGAACGCACAGCAGAGCAGTTTCAAGGAAACGTTTCTCCTTAGTTTTAGACGAAGTTTCCTGTGGTTTAGTACGTATGCCGGCATTGGGCTGGAAAGACCGGTTTTGGGGTTCTGCACAGAAAGGGTTTGCAAACCGCTGAATCCACACGTGAGATTAACTCTTTCAGTTGAATGCACACATTGACAACCATTCGGTTAGATAGTTCCGTTTTGGTTTTAGAATGAGATATTTCTCTGTACAGCCTATGGTCCCATTCACTCGGGAATATCCCAACTCAGCTCCTAGAAGAAACGTGTTTATGACTCGCTGAATCCCAGCATAGATAGAACTCTCTTAGGTGAACGAACGCACAGCAGAGCAGTTTCAAGGAAACGTTCCTCCTGAGTTTTATACGAAGTTTCCTGCGGTTTAGAACGTATGACGGCATTGGGCTGGAAATACCGGTTTTGGGATTCTGCACAGAAAAGTTTTGCAAACCGCTGAATCCACACGTGATTTTAACTCTGTCAGTTGAATGCACACATTGACAACCACTCAGTTAGATAGCTCCGTTTTGGTTTTAGAAGCAGATATTTCTCTGTACAGCCTGTGGTCCCATTCACTCGGGAATATCCCAACGCAGCTCCTAGAAGAAACGTGTTTCTGACTCGCTGAATCCCAGCAAAGATTGAACTCTCTTAGGTGAACGAACGCACAGCAGAGCAGTTTCAAGGAAACGTTCCTCCTGAGTTTAAACGAAGTTTCCTGCGGTTTAGAACGTATGACGGCATTGGGATGGAAATACCGGTTTTCGGATTCTGCACAGAAACGGTTTGCAAACCGCCGAATTCACACGTGAGCTTAACGCTGTAAGTTGAATGCACACATTGACAACCTTTCAGTTAGATAGTTCCGTTTTGGTTTTAGAAGCAGATATTTCTCTGTACAGCCTATGGACCCATTCACTCGGGAATATCACAACGCAGGTCAAAGAAGAAACGTGTTTATGACTCGCTGAATCCCAGCATAGATTCAACTCTCTTAGGTGAACGAACGCACAGCAGAGCAGTTTCAAGGAAACGTTTCTCCGGAGTTTTAGACGAAGTTTACTGCTGTTTCGTACGTATGCCGGCATTGGGCTGGAAATGCCGGTTTTGGGATTCTGCAAAGAAAGGGTTTGCAAACCGCGGATTCCACACGTGAGTTTAACTCTGTCAGTTGAATGCACACATTGACAACCATACAGTTAGATAGCTCCGTTTTGGTTTTAGAAGCAGATATTTCTCTGTACAGCCTATGGTCCCATTCACTCGGGAATATCCCAACGCAGCTCCTAGAAGAAACGTGTTTATGACTGGCTGAATCCCAGCATAGATTGAACTCTCTTAGGTGAACGAACGCCCAGCAGAGCAGTTTGAAGGAAACGTTCCTCCTGAGTTTTAGACGAAGTTTCCTGCGGTTTAGAACGTATGACGGCATTGGGCTGGAAATACCGGTTTTGGGATTCTGCCCAGAAAGGGTTTGCAAACCGCTGAATCCGCACGTGAGTTTATCTCTGTCGGTTTAATGCACACATTGACAACCATTCAGTGAGATAGCTCCGTTTTGGTTTTAGAAGCAGATATTTCTCTGTACAGCCTATGGTCCCATTCACTCGGGAATATCCCAACGCAGGTCCTAGAAGAAACGTGTTTCTGACTCCCTGAATCTCAACATTGATTCCACTCTCTTATGTGAACGAACGCACAGCAGAGCAGTTTCAAGGAAACGTTCCTCCTGAGTTTTAGACGAAGTTTCCTGCTGTTTAGTACGTAGGCCGGCATTGGACTCAAATACCGGTTTTGGGATTCTGCACAGAAAGGGTTTGCAAACCGCTGAATCCACACGTGAGTTTAACTCTGTCAGTTGAATGCACACATTGACAACCATTCAGTTATATAGCTCCGTTTTGGTTTTAGAAGCAGATATTTCTCTGTACAGCCTATGGTCCCAATCAATCGGGAATACCCCAACGCAGCTCCTAGAAGAAACGTGTTTCTGATTCGCTGAATCTCAACATAGATTCAACTCTCTTAGGTGAACGAACGCACAGCAGAGCAGTTTCAAGGAAACGTTCCTCCTGAGTTTTAGACGAAGTTTCCTGCTGTTTAGTACGTATGCCGGCATTGGGCTGGAAATACCGGTTTTGGGATTCTGCACAGAAAGGGTTTCCAAACCGTTGAATCCACACGTGAGATTAACTCTGTCAGTTGAATGCACACATTGACAGCCATTCAGTTAGATAGCTCCGTTTTGGTTTTAGAAGCAGATATTTCTCTGTACAGCCTATGGTCCCATTCACTCGGGAATATCCC
The DNA here is from genome assembly GCF_030222135.1 of Aotus nancymaae. NCBI lineage: Eukaryota > Metazoa > Chordata > Mammalia > Primates > Aotidae > Aotus > Aotus nancymaae. The sequence continues at coordinate 2,540,461 of NW_026988565.1, forward strand.
AACGCAGCTCCTAGAAGAAACGTGTTTCTGACTCACTGAATCTCAATATAGATTCAACACTCTTAGGTGAACGAACGCAAGGCAGAGCAGTTTCAAGGAAACGTTTCTCCTTAGTTTTACACGAAGTTTCCTGCGGTTTAGTACGTATGCCAGCATTGGGCTGGAAATACTGGTTTCGGGATTCTGCACAGAAAGGGTTTGCAAACCGCTGAATCCACACGTGAGATTAACTCTTTCAGTTGAATGCACACATTGACAACCATTCGGTTAGATAGCTCCGTTTTGGTTTTAGAATGAGATATTTCTCTGTACAGCCTATGGTCCCATTCACTCGGTAATATCCCAACGCAGCTCCTAGAAGAAACGTGTTTATGACTCGCTGAATCCCATCATAGATTGAACTCTCTTAGGTGAACGAACGCACAGCAGAGCAGTTTCAAGGAAACGTTCCTCCTGAGTTTTAGACGAAGTTTCCTGCGGTTAAGAACGTATGACGGCATTGGGCTGGAAATACCGGTTTTGGGATTCTGCACAGAAAGGGTTTGCAAGCCGCTGATTCCACACGTGAGTTTAACTCTGTCAGTTGAATGCGCACATTGACGACCATTCAGTTAGATACCTCCGTTTTGGTTTTAGAAGCAGATATTTCTCTGTACAGCCTATGGTCCCATTCACTCGGGAATATCCCAACGCAGCTCCTAGAAGAAACGTGTTTCTGACTCGCTGAATCTCAACATAGATTCTACTCCCTTAGGTGAACGAACGCACAGCAGAGCAGTTTCAAGGAAACGTTCCTCCTGAGTTTTAGACGAAGTTTCCTGCTGTTTAGAACGTATGCCCGCATTGGGATGGAAATACCGGTTTTGGGATTCTGCACAGAAAGGGTTTGCAAACCGCTGAATCCACACGTGAGTTTAACTCTGTCAGTTGAATGCACACATTGACAACCATTCAGTTAGATAAACCCGTTTTGGTTTTAGAAGCAGATACTTCTCTGTACAGCCTATGGTCCCATTCACTCGGGAATATCCCAACGCAGCTCCTAGAAGAAACGTGTTTCTGACTCGCTGTATCTCAACATAGATTCAACTCTCTTAGGTGAATGATCGCACAGCAGAGCAGTTTCAAGGAAACGTTTCTCCTGAGTTTTAGACGAAGTTTCCTGCTGTTTAGTACGTATGCCGGCATTGGTCTGGAAATACCGGTATTTTCATTCTGCACAGAAAGGGTTTGCAAACCGCTGAATCCACACGTGAGTTTAACTTTGTCAGTTGAATGCACACATTGACAACCATTCAGATAGATAGCTCCGCTTTGGTTTTTGAAGCAGATATTTCTCTGTACAGCCTGTGGTCCCATTCACTCGGGAATATTCCAACGCAGCTCCTAGAAGAAACATGTTTATGACTCGCTGAATCCAAACATAGATTCAACTCTCTTAGGTGAACGAACGCACAACAGAGCAGTTTCTAGGAAACCTTTCTCCTGAGTTTAGACGAACTTTACTGCTGTTTAGTACGTATGCCGGCATTGGGCTGGAAATACCGGTTTTGGGATTCTGCACAGAAAGGGTTTGCAAACCGCTGAATCCACACGTGAGTTTAACTCTGTCAGTTGAATGCACACATTGACAACCATTCAGTTACATAGCTCCGTTTTGATTTTAGAAGCAGATATTTCTCTGTACATCCTTTGGTCCCATTCACTCGGGAATATCCCAACGCAGCTCCTAGAAGAAACGTGTTTCTTACTCGCTGAATCTCAACAAAGATTCAACTCTCTTAGGTGAACGAACGCACAGCAGAACAGTTTCAAGGAAACGTTTCTCCTGAGTTTTAGACGATGTTTCCTGTGGTTTAGTACCTATGCCGGCATTGGTTTGGAAATACCGGTTTTGGGATTCTGCACAGAAAGAGTTTGCAAACCACTGAATCCACACGTGAGTTTAACTCTGTCATTTGAATGCACACATTGACAACCATTCAGTTAGATAGCTCCGTTTTGGTTTTAGAAGCAGATATTTCTCTGTACAGCCTGTGGACCCATTCACTCGGGAATATCCCAACGCAGCTCCGAGAAGAAACTTGTTTATGACTCGCTGAATCCCATCATAGATTCAACTCTCTTAGGTGAACGAACGCACAACAGAGCAGTTTCAAGGAAACGTTTCTCCTGAGTTTTAGACGAAGTTTACTGCTGTTTAGTACGTATGCCGGCATTGGGCTGGAAATACCGGTTTTGGGATTCTGCCCAGAAAGGGTTTGCAAACCGCTGAATCCGCACGTGAGTTTATCTCTGTCGGTTTAATGCACACATTGACAACCATTCAGTTAGATAGCTCCCTTTTGGTTTTAGAAGCAGATATTTCTCTGTACAGCCTATGGTCCCAATCACTCAGGAATATCCCAACGCAGCTCCTAGAAGAAACGTGTTTATGACTCGCTGAATCCCAACATAGATTCAACTCTCTTAGGTGAACGAACGCACAACAGAGCTGTTTCAAGGAAACGTTTCTCCTGAGTTTTAGACGAAGTTTCCTGCGGTTTAGTACGTATGCCGGCTTTCGGCTGGAAACACCGGTTTTGGGAATCTGAACAGAAAGGGTTTGCAAACCGCTGAATTCACACGTGAGTTTACCTCTGTCAGGTGAATGCACACATTGACAACCATTCAGTTAGATAGCTCCGTTTTGGTTTTAGAAGCAGATATTTCTCTGTACAGCCTATGGTCCCAATCAATCGGGAATACCCCAACGCAGCTCCTAGAAGAAACGTGTTTCTGACTCACTGAATCTCAACATAGATTCAACTCTCTTAGGTGAACGAACGCACAGCAGAGCAGTTTCAAGGAAACGATTCTCCTGAGTTTTAGACGAAGTTTACTGCTGTTTCGTACGCATGCCGGCATTGGGCTGGAAATGCCGGTTTTGGGATTCTGCAAAGAAAGGGTTTGCAAACCGCTGATTCCACACGTGAGTTTAACTCTGTCAGTTGAATGCACACATTGACAACCATTCAGTTAGATAGCTCCGTTTTGGTTTTAGAAGCAGATATTTCTCTGTACAGCCTATGGTCCCATTCACTCGGGAATAACCCAACGCAGCTCCTAGAAGAAACGTGTTTCTGACTCACTGAATCACAACATAGATTCAACTCTCTTAGGTGAACGAACGCACAGCAGAGCAGTTTCAAGGAAACGTTTCTCCTTAGTTTTAGACGAATTTTCCTGTGGTTTAGTACGTATGCCGGCATTGGGCTGGAAATACCGGTTTTGGGGTTCTGCACAGAAAGGGTTTGCAAACTGCTGAATCCACACGTGAGATTAACTCTTTCAGTTGCATGCACACATTGACAACCATTCGGTTAGATAGTTCCGTTTTGGTTTTAGAATGAGATATTTCTCTGTACAGCCTATGGTCACATTCACTCGGGAATATCCCAATGCAGCTCCTAGAAGAAACGTGTTTATGACTCGCTGAATCCCAGCATAGATAGAACTCTCTTAGGTGAACGAACGCACAGCAGAGCAGTTTCAAGGAAACGTTCCTCCTGAGTTTTATACGAAGTTTCCTGCGGTTTAGAACGTATGACGGCATTGGGCTGGAAATACCGGTTTTGGGATTCTGCACAGAAAAGGTTTGCAAACCGCTGAATCCACACGTGAGTTTAACTCTGTCAGTTGAATGCAAACATTGACAACCACTCAGTTAGATAGCTCCGTTTTGGTTTTAGAAGCAGATATTTCTCTGTACAGCCTGTGGTCCCATTCACTCGGGAATATCCCAACGCAGCTCCTAGAAGAAACGTGTTTCTGACTCGCTGAATCTCAACATAGATTCAACTCTCTTATGTGAACGATCGCACAGCAGAGCAGTTTCAAGGAAACGTTTCTCCTGAGTTTTAGACGAAGTTTCCTGCTGTTTAGTAAGTATGCCGGCATTGGGCTGGAAATACCGGATTTGGGATTCTGCACAGAAAGGGTTTGCAAACCGCTGAATCCACACGTGAGTTTAACTCTGTCAGTTGAATGCACACATTGACAACCATTCAGTTAGATAGCTCCGTTTTGGTTTTAGAAGCAGATATTTCTCTGTACAGCCTATGGTCCCATTCACGCGGGAATATCCCAACGCAGCTCCTAGAAGAAACGTGTTTATGACTCGCTGAATCCCAGCAAAGATTGAACTCTCTTAGGTGAACGAACGCACAGCAGAGCAGTTTCAAGGAAACGTTCCTCCTGAGTTTAAACGAAGTTTCCTGCGATTTAGAACGTATGACGGCATTGGGATGGAAATACCGGTTTTCGGATTCTGCACAGAAACGGTTTGCAAACCGCCGAATTCACACGTGAGCTTAACGCTGTAAGTTGAATGCACACATTGACAACCTTTCAGTTAGATAGTTCCGTTTTGGTTTTAGAAGCAGATATTTCTCTGTACAGCCTATGGACCCATTCACTCGGGAATATCACAACGCAGGTCAAAGAAGAAACGTGTTTATGACTCGCTGAATCCCAGCATAGATTCAACTCTCTTAGGTGAACGAACGCACAGCAGAGCAGTTTCAAGGAAACGTTTCTCCGGAGTTTTAGACGAAGTTTACTGCTGTTTCGTACGTATGCCGGCATTGGGCTGGAAATGCCGGTTTTGGGATTCTGCAAAGAAAGGGTTTGCAAACCGCGGATTCCACACGTGAGTTTAACTCTGTCAGTTGAATGCACACATTGACAACCATACAGTTAGATAGCTCCGTTTTGGTTTTAGAAGCAGATATTTCTCTGTACAGCCTATGGTCCCATTCACTCGGGAATATCCCAACGCAGCTCCTAGAAGAAACGTGTTTATGACTGGCTGAATCCCAGCATAGATTGAACTCTCTTAGGTGAACGAACGCCCAGCAGAGCAGTTTGAAGGAAACGTTCCTCCTGAGTTTTAGACGAAGTTTCCTGCGGTTTAGAACGTATGACGGCATTGGGCTGGAAATACCGGTTTTGGGATTCTGCCCAGAAAGGGTTTGCAAACCGCTGAATCCGCACGTGAGTTTATCTCTGTCGGTTTAATGCACACATTGACAACCATTCAGTTAGATAGCTCCGTTTTGGTTTTAGAAGCAGATATTTCTCTGTACAGCCTATGGTCCCATTCACTCGGGAATATCCCAACGCAGCTCCTAGAAGAAACGTGTTTCTGACTCGCTGAATCTCAACATTGATTCCACTCTCTTATGTGAACGAACGCACAGCAGAGCAGTTTCAAGGAAACGTTCCTCCTGAGTTTTAGACGAAGTTTCCTGCTGTTTAGTACGTAGGCCGGCATTGGACTCAAATACCGGTTTTGGGATTCTGCACAGAAAGGGTTTGCAAACCGCTGAATCCACACGTGAGTTTAACTCTGTCAGTTGAATGCACACATTGACAACCATTCAGTTACATAGCTCCGTTTTGATTTTAGAAGCAGATATTTCTCTGTACATCCTTTGGTCCCATTCACTCGGGAATATCCCAACGCAGCTCCTAGAAGAAACGTGTTTCTTACTCGCTGAATCTCAACAAAGATTCAACTCTCTTAGGTGAACGAACGCACAGCAGAACAGTTTCAAGGAAACGTTTCTCCTGAGTTTTAGACGATGTTTCCTGTGGTTTAGTACCTATGCCGGCATTGGTTTGGAAATACCGGTTTTGGGATTCTGCACAGAAAGAGTTTGCAAACCACTGAATCCACACGTGAGTTTAACTCTGTCATTTGAATGCACACATTGACAACCATTCAGTTAGATAGCTCCGTTTTGGTTTTAGAAGCAGATATTTCTCTGTACAGCCTGTGGACCCATTCACTCGGGAATATCCCAACGCAGCTCCGAGAAGAAACTTGTTTATGACTCGCTGAATCCCATCATAGATTCAACTCTCTTAGGTGAACGAACGCACAACAGAGCAGTTTCAAGGAAACGTTTCTCCTGAGTTTTAGACGAAGTTTACTGCTGTTTAGTACGTATGCCGGCATTGGGCTGGAAATACCGGTTTTGGGATTCTGCCCAGAAAGGGTTTGCAAACCGCTGAATCCGCACGTGAGTTTATCTCTGTCGGTTTAATGCACACATTGACAACCATTCAGTTAGATAGCTCCCTTTTGGTTTTAGAAGCAGATATTTCTCTGTACAGCCTATGGTCCCAATCACTCAGGAATATCCCAACGCAGCTCCTAGAAGAAACGTGTTTATGACTCGCTGAATCCCAACATAGATTCAACTCTCTTAGGTGAACGAACGCACAACAGAGCTGTTTCAAGGAAACGTTTCTCCTGAGTTTTAGACGAAGTTTCCTGCGGTTTAGTACGTATGCCGGCTTTCGGCTGGAAACACCGGTTTTGGGAATCTGAACAGAAAGGGTTTGCAAACCGCTGAATTCACACGTGAGTTTAACTCTGTCAGGTGAATGCACACATTGACAACCATTCAGTTAGATAGCTCCGTTTTGGTTTTAGAAGCAGATATTTCTCTGTACAGCCTATGGTCCCAATCAATCGGGAATACCCCAACGCAGCTCCTAGAAGAAACGTGTTTCTGACTCACTGAATCTCAACATAGATTCAACTCTCTTAGGTGAACGAACGCACAGCAGAGCAGTTTCAAGGAAACGATTCTCCTGAGTTTTAGACGAAGTTTACTGCTGTTTCGTACGCATGCCGGCATTGGGCTGGAAATGCCGGTTTTGGGATTCTGCAAAGAAAGGGTTTGCAAACCGCTGATTCCACACGTGAGTTTAACTCTGTCAGTTGAATGCACACATTGACAACCATTCAGTTAGATAGCTCCGTTTTGGTTTTAGAAGCAGATATTTCTCTGTACAGCCTATGGTCCCATTCACTCGGGAATAACCCAACGCAGCTCCTAGAAGAAACGTGTTTCTGACTCACTGAATCACAACATAGATTCAACTCTCTTAGGTGAACGAACGCACAGCAGAGCAGTTTCAAGGAAACGTTTCTCCTTAGTTTTAGACGAAGTTTCCTGTGGTTTAGTACGTATGCCGGCATTGGGCTGGAAATACCGGTTTTGGGGTTCTGCACAGAAAGGGTTTGCAAACTGCTGAATCCACACGTGAGATTAACTCTTTCAGTTGAATGCACACATTGACAACCATTCGGTTAGATAGTTCCGTTTTGGTTTTAGAATGAGATATTTCTCTGTACAGCCTATGGTCACATTCACTCGGGAATATCCCAATGCAGCTCCTAGAAGAAACGTGTTTATGACTCGCTGAATCCCAGCATAGATAGAACTCTCTTAGGTGAACGAAAACACAGCAGAGCAGTTTCAAGGAAACGTTCCTCCTGAGTTTTATACGAAGTTTCCTGCGGTTTAGAACGTATGACGGCATTGGGCTGGAAATACCGGTTTTGGGATTCTGCACAGAAAAGGTTTGCAAACCGCTGAATCCACACGTGAGTTTAACTCTGTCAGTTGAATGCAAACATTGACAACCACTCAGTTAGATAGCTCCGTTTTGGTTTTAGAAGCAGATATTTCTCTGTACAGCCTGTGGTCCCATTCACTCGGGAATATCCCAACGCAGCTCCTAGAAGAAACGTGTTTCTGACTCGCTGAATCTCAACATAGATTCAACTCTCTTATGTGAACGATCGCACAGCAGAGCAGTTTCAAGGAAACGTTTCTCCTGAGTTTTAGACGAAGTTTCCTGCTGTTTAGTACGTATGCCGGCATTGGGCTGGAAATACCGGATTTGGGATTCTGCACAGAAAGGGTTTGCAAACCGCTGAATCCACACGTGAGTTTAACTCTGTCAGTTGAATGCACACATTGACAGCCATTCAGTTAGATAGCTCCGTTTTGGTTTTAGAAGCAGATATTTCTCTGTACAGCCTATGGTCCCATTCACGCGGGAATATCCCAACGCAGCTCCTAGAAGAAACGTGTTTATGACTCGCTGAATCCCAGCAAAGATTGAACTCTCTTAGGTGAACGAACGCACAGCAGAGCAGTTTCAAGGAAACGTTCCTCCTGAGTTTAAACGAAGTTTCCTGCGGTTTAGAACGTATGACGGCATTGGGATGGAAATACCGGTTTTCGGATTCTGCACAGAAACGGTTTGCAAACCGCCGAATTCACACGTGAGCTTAACGCTGTAAGTTGAATGCACACATTGACAACCTTTCAGTTAGATAGTTCCGTTTTGGTTTTAGAAGCAGATATTTCTCTGTACAGCCTATGGACCCATTCACTCGGGAATATCACAACGCAGGTCAAAGAAGAAACGTGTTTATGACTCGCTGAATCCCAGCATAGATTCAACTCTCTTAGGTGAACGAACGCACAGCAGAGCAGTTTCAAGGAAACCTTTTCTCCGGAGTTTTAGACGAAGTTTACTGCTGTTTCGTACGTATGCCGGCATTGGGCTGGAAATGCCGGTTTTGGGATTCTGCAAAGAAAGGGTTTGCAAACCGCGGATTCCACACGTGAGTTTAACTCTGTCAGTTGAATGCACACATTGACAACCATACAGTTAGATAGCTCCGTTTTGGTTTTAGAAGCAGATATTTCTCTGTACAGCCTATGGTCCCATTCACTCGGGAATATCCCAACGCAGCTCCTAGAAGAAACGTGTTTATGACTGGCTGAATCCCAGCATAGATTGAACTCTCTTAGGTGAACGAACGCCCAGCAGAGCAGTTTGAAGGAAACGTTCCTCCTGAGTTTTAGACGAAGTTTCCTGCGGTTTAGAACGTATGACGGCATTGGGCTGGAAATACCGGTTTTGGGATTCTGCCCAGAAAGGGTTTGCAAACCGCTGAATCCGCACGTGAGATTATCTCTGTCGGTTTAATGCACACATTGACAACCATTCAGTTAGATAGCTCCGTTTTTGTTTTAGAAGCAGATATTTCTCTGTACAGCCTATGGTCCCATTCACTCGGGAATATCCCAACGCAGCTCCTAGAAGAAACGTGTTTCTGACTCGCTGAATCTCAACATTGATTCCACTCTCTTATGTGAACGAACGCACAGCAGAGCAGTTTCAAGGAAACGTTCCTCCTGAGTTTTAGACGAAGTTTCCTGCTGTTTAGTACGTAGGCCGGCATTGGACTCAAATACCGGTTTTGGGATTCTGCACAGAAAGGGTTTGCAAACCGCTGAATCCACACGTGAGTTTAACTCTGTCAGTTGAATGCACACATTGACAACCATTCAGTTATATAGCTCCGTTTTGGTTTTAGAAGCAGATATTTCTCTGTACAGCCTATGGTCCCAATCAATCGGGAATACCCCAACGCAGCTCCTAGAAGAAACGTGTTTCTGATTCGCTGAATCTCAACATAGATTCAACTCTCTTAGGTGAACGAACGCACAGCAGAGCAGTTTCAAGGAAACGTTCCTCCTGAGTTTTAGACGAAGTTTCCTGCTGTTTAGTACGTATGCCGGCATTGGGCTGGAAATACCGGTTTTGGGATTCTGCACAGAAAGGGTTTGCAAACCGTTGAATCCACTCGTGAGATTAACTCTGTCAGTTGAATGCACACATTGACAGCCATTCAGTTAGATAGCTCCGTTTTGGTTTTAGAAGCAGATATTTCTCTGTACAGCCTATGGTCCCATTCACTCGGGAATATCCCAACGCAGCTCCTAGAAGAAACGTGTTTCTGACTCACTGAATCTCAATATAGATTCAACACTCTTAGGTGAACGAACGCAAGGCAGAGCAGTTTCAAGGAAACGTTTCTCCTTAGTTTTACACGAAGTTTCCTGCGGTTTAGTACGTATGCCAGCATTGGGCTGGAAATACCGGTTTTGGGATTCTGCACAGAAAGGGTTTGCAAACCGCTGAATCCACACGTGAGATTAACTCTTTCAGTTGAATGCACACATTGACAACCATTCGGTTAGATAGCTCCGTTTTGGTTTTAGAATGAGATATTTCTCTGTACAGCCTATGGTCCCATTCACTCGGGAATATCCCAACGCAGCTCCTAGAAGAAACGTGTTTATGACTCGCTGAATCCCATCATAGATTGAACTCTCTTAGGTGAACGAACGCACAGCAGAGCAGTTTCAAGGAAACGTTCCTCCTGAGTTTTAGACGAAGTTTCCTGCGGTTAAGAACGTATGACGGCATTGGGCTGGAAATACCGGTTTTGGGATTCTGCACAGAAAGGGTTTGCAAGCCGCTGATTCCACACGTGAGTTTAACTCTGTCAGTTGAATGCGCACATTGACGACCATTCAGTTAGATACCTCCGTTTTGGTTTTAGAAGCAGATATTTCTCTGTACAGCCTATGGTCCCATTCACTCGGGAATATCCCAACGCAGCTCCTAGAAGAAACGTGTTTCTGACTCGCTGAATCTCAACATAGATTCTACTCCCTTAGGTGAACGAACGCACAGCAGAGCAGTTTCAAGGAAACGTTCCTCTTGAGTTTTAGACGAAGTTTCCTGCTGTTTAGAACGTATGCCGGCATTGGGATGGAAATACCGGTTTTGGGATTCTGCACAGAAAGGGTTTGCAAACCGCTGAATCCACACGTGAGTTTAACTCTGTCAGTTGAATGCACACATTGACAACCATTCAGTTAGATAAACCCGTTTTGGTTTTAGAAGCAGATACTTCTCTGTACAGCCTATGGTCCCATTCACTCGGGAATATCCCAACGCAGCTCCTAGAAGAAACGTGTTTCTGACTCGCTGAATCTCAACATAGATTCAACTCTCTTAGGTGAATGATCGCACAGCAGAGCAGTTTCAAGGAAACGTTTCTCCTGAGTTTTAGACAAAGTTTCCTGCTGTTTAGTACGTATGCCGGCATTGGGCTGGAAATACCGGTTTTGGGATTCTGCACAGAAAGGGTTTACAAACCGCTGAATCCACACGTGAGTTAAACTCTGTCAGTTGAATGCACACATTGTCAACCATTCAGTTAGATAGCTCCGTTTTGGTTTTAGAAGCAGATATTTCTCTGCACAGCCTAGGGTCCCATTCTCTCGGGAATATCCCAACTCAGCTCCTAGAAGAAACGTGTTTCTGACTCGCTGAATCTCAACATAGATTCAACTCTCTTAGGTGAACGATCACCCAGCAGAGCAGTTTCAAGGAAACGTTTCTCCTGAGTTTTAGACGAAGGTTCCTGCTGTTTAGTACATATGCCGGCATTGGTCTGGAAATACCGGTATTGGCATTCTGCACAGAAAGGGTTTGCAAACCGCTGAATCCACACGTGAGTTTAACTTTGTCAGTTGAATGCACACATTGACAACCATTCAGATAGATAGCTCCGCTTTGGTTTTTGAAGCAGATATTTCTCTGTACAGCCTGTGGTCCCATTCACGGGAATATTCCAACGCAGCTCCTAGAAGAAACATGTTTATGACTCGCTGAATCCAAACATAGATTCAACTCTCTTAGGTGAACGAACGCACAACAGAGCAGTTTCTAGGAAACCTTTCTCCTGAGTTTAGACGAACTTTACTGCTGTTTAGTACGTATTCCGGCATTGGGCTGGAAATACCGGTTTTGGGATTCTGCACAGAAAGGGTTTGCAAACCGCTGAATCCACACGTGAGTTTAACTCTGTCAGTTGAATGCACACATTGACAACCATTCAGTTACATAGCTCCGTTTTGATTTTAGAAGCAGATATTTCTCTGTACATCCTTTGGTCCCATTCACTCGGGAATATCCCAACGCAGCTCCTAGAAGAAACGTGTTTCTTACTCGCTGAATCTCAACAAAGATTCAACTCTCTTAGGTGAACGAACGCACAGCAGAACAGTTTCAAGGAAACGTTTCTCCTGAGTTTTAGACGATGTTTCCTGTGGTTTAGTACCTATGCCGGCATTGGTTTGGAAATACCGGTTTTGGGATTCTGCACAGAAAGAGTTTGCAAACCACTGAATCCACACGTGAGTTTAACTCTGTCATTTGAATGCACACATTGACAACCATTCAGTTAGATAGCTCCGTTTTGGTTTTAGAAGCAGATATTTCTCTGTACAGCCTGTGGACCCATTCACTCGGGAATATCCCAACGCAGCTCCGAGAAGAAACTTGTTTATGACTCGCTGAATCCCATCATAGATTCAACTCTCTTAGGTGAACGAACGCACAACAGAGCAGTTTCAAGGAAACGTTTCTCCTGAGTTTTAGACGAAGTTTACTGCTGTTTAGTACGTATGCCGGCATTGGGCTGGAAATACCGGTTTTGGGATTCTGCACAGAAAGGGTTTGCAATCCGCTGAATCCACACGTGAGTTTAACTCTGTCAGTTGAATGCACACATTGACAATCATTCAGTTAGATAGCTCCGTTTTGGTTATAGAAGCAGATATATCTCTGTACAGCCTATGGTCCCATTCACTCGGGAATATCCCAACGCAGCTCCTAGAAGAAACGTGTTTCTGACTCACTGAATCTCAACATAGATTCAACTCTCTTAGGTGAACGATCGCACAGTAGATCAGTTTCAAGGAAACGTTTCTCCTGAGTTTTAGACGAAGTTTCCTGCTGTTTAGTACATATGCCGGCATTGGTCTTGAAATACCAGTTTTGGCATCCTGCATAGAATGGGTTTGCAAGCCGCTGAATCCACACGTGAGTTTAACTCTGTCAGTTGAATGCACACATTGACAACCATTCAGTTAGATAGCTCCGTTTTGGTTTTAGAAGCAGATATTTCTCTGTACAGCCTGTGGTCCCATTCACTCGGGAATATCCCAACGCAGCTAGTAGAAGAAACATGTTTCTGACTCGGTGAATCTCAACATAGATTCAAGTCTCTTAGGTGAACGAAGGCACAGCAGAGCAGTTTCAGGGAAACGTTTCTCCTGAGTATTAGACAAAGTTTCCTGCTGTTTAGTACGTATGCCGGCATTGGGCTGGAAATACCGGTTTTGAGATTCTGCACAGAAAGGGTTTGCAAACAGCTGAATCCACACGTGAGATTAACTCTGTCAGTTGAATGCACACATTGACAGCCATTCAGTTAGATAGCTCCGTTTTGGTTTTAGAATGAGATATTTCTCTGTACAGCCTATGGTCCCATTCACTCGGGAATATCCCAACGCAGCTCCTAGAAGAAACGTGTTTATGACTCGCTGAATCCCATCATAGATTGAACTCTCTTAGGTGAACGAACACACAGCAGAGCAGTTTCAAGGAAACGTTCCTCCTGAGTTTTAGACGAAGTTTCCTGCGGTTAAGAACGTATGACGTCATTGGGCTGGAAATACCGGTTTTGGGATTCTGCACAGAAAAGGTTTGCAAACCGCTGAATCCACACGTGAGTTTAACTCTGTCAGTTGAATGCACACATTGACAACAATTCAGTTAGATAGCTCCGTTTTGGTTTTAGAAGCAGATATTTCTCTGTACAGCCTGTGGTCCCATTCTCTCGGGAATATCCCAACGCAGGTCCTAGAAGAAACGTGTTTCTGACTCGCTGAATCTCAACATAGATTCAACTCTCTTATGTGAACGATCGCACAGCAGAGCAGTTTCAAGGAAACGTTTCTCCTGAGTTTTAGACGAAGTTTCCTGCTGTTTAGTACGTATGCCGGCATTGGGCTGGAAATACCGGATTTGGGATTCTGCACAGAAAGGGTTTGCAAACCGCTGAATCCACACGTGAGATTAACTCTTTCAGTTGAATGCACACATTGACAACCATTCGGTTAGATAGCTCCGTTTTGGTTTTAGAATGAGATATTTCTCTGTACAGCCTATGGTCCCATTCACTCGGGAATATCCCAACGCACCTCCTAGAAGAAACGTGTTTATGACTCGCTGAATCCCATCATAGATTGAACTCTCTTAGGTGAACGAACGCACAGCAGAGCAGTTTCAAGGAAACGTTCCTCCTGAGTTTTAGACGAAGTTTCCTGCGGTTAAGAACGTATGACGTCATTGGGCTGGAAATACCGGTTTTGGGATTCTGCACAGAAAAGGTTTGCAAACCGCTGAATCCACACGTGAGTTTAACTCTGTCAGTTGAATGCACACATTGACAACCATTCAGTTAGATAGCCCGTTTTGGTTTTAGAAGCAGATATTTCTCTGTACAGCCTGTGGTCCCATTCACTCGGGAATATCCCAACGCAGGTCCTAGAAGAAACGTGTTTCTGACTCGCTGAATCTCAACATAGATTCAACTCTCTTATGTGAACGATCGCACAGCAGAGCAGTTTCAAGGAAACGTTTCTCCTGAGTTTTAGACGAAGTTTCCTGCTGTTTAGTACGTATGCCGGCATTGGGCTGGAAATACCGGATTTGGGATTCTGCACAGAAAGGGTTTGCAAACCGCTGAATCCACACGTGAGTTTAACTCTGTCAGTTGAATGCACACAGTGACAGCCATTCAGTTAGATAGCTCCGTTTTGGTTTTAGAAGCAGATATTTCTCTGTACAGCCTATGGTCCCATTCACTCGGGAATATCCCAACGCAGCTCCTAGAAGAAACGTGTTTACGACTCGCTGAATCCCAACATAGATTCAACTCTCTTAGGTGAACGAACGCACAACAGAGCTGTTTCAAGGAAACGTTTCTCCTGAGTTTTAGACGAAGTTTCCTGCGTTTTAGTACGTATGCCGGCTTTCGGCTGGAAATACCGGTTTTGGTATTCTGCACAGAAAGGGTTTGCAAACCGTTGAATTCACACGTGAGTTTAACTCTGTCAGGTGAATGCACACATTGACAACCATTCAGGTAGATAGCTCCGTTTTGGTTTTAGAAGAAGATATTTCTCTGTACAGCCTATGGTCCCATTCACTCGGGAATATCCCAACGCAGCTCCTAGAAGAAACGTGTTTCTGACTCGCTGAATCTCAACATAGAATCAACTCTCTTAGTTGAACGAACGCACAGCAGAGCAGTTTCAAGGTAACGTTACTCCTGAGTTTTAGACGAAGTTTCCTGCGGTTTAGTACGTATGCCGGCATTGGGCTGGAAATACCGGTTTTGGGATTCTGCACAGAAAGGGTTTGCAAGCCGCTGATTCCACACGTGAGTTTAACTCTGTCAGTTGAATGCGCACATTGACGACCATTCAGTTAGATACCTCCGTTTTGGTTTTAGAAGCAGATATTTCTCTGTACAGCCTATGGTCCCATTCACTCGGGAATATCCCAACGCAGCTCCTAGAAGAAACGTGTTTCTGACTCGCTGAATCTCAACATAGATTCTACTCCCTTAGGTGAACGAACGCACAGCAGAGCAGTTTCAAGGAAACGTTCCTCCTGAGTTTTAGACGAAGTTTCCTGCTGTTTAGAACGTATGCTGGCATTGGGATGGAAATACCGGTTTTGGGATTCTGCACAGAAAGGGTTTGCAAACCGCTGAATCCACACGTGAGTTTAACTCTGTCAGTTGAATGCACACATTGACAACCATTCAGTTAGATAAACCCGTTTTGGTTTTAGAAGCAGATACTTCTCTGTACAGCCTATGGTCCCATTCACTCGGGAATATCCCAACGCAGCTCCTAGAAGAAACGTGTTTCTGACTCGCTGAATCTCAACATAGATTCAACTCTCTTAGGTGAATGATCGCACAGCAGAGCAGTTTCAAGGAAACGTTTCTCCTGAGTTTTAGACGAAGTTTCCTGCTGTTTAGTACGTATGCCGGCATTGGTCTGGAAATACCGGTATTGGCATTCTGCACAGAAAGGGTTTGCAAACCGCTGAATCCACACGTGAGTTTAACTTTGTCAGTTGAATGCACACATTGACAACCATTCAGATAGATAGCTCCGCTTTGGTTTTTGAAGCAGATATTTCTCTGTACAGCCTGTGGTCCCATTCACTCGGGAATATTCCAACGCAGCTCCTAGAAGAAACATGTTTATGACTCGCTGAATCCAAACATAGATTCAACTCTCTTAGGTGAACGAACGCACAACAGAGCAGTTTCTAGGAAACGTTTCTCCTGAGTTTAGACGAACTTTACTGCTGTTTAGTACGTATGCCGGCATTGGGCTGGAAATACCGGTTTTGGGATTCTGCACAGAAAGGGTTTGCAAACCGCTGAATCCACACGTGAGTTTAACTTTGTCAGTTGAATGCACACATTGACAACCATTCAGATAGATAGCTCCGCTTTGGTTTTTGAAGCAGATATTTCTCTGTACAGCCTGTGGTCCCATTCACTCGGGAATATTCCAACGCAGCTCCTAGAAGAAACATGTTTATGACTCGCTGAATCCAAACATAGATTCAACTCTCTTAGGTGAACGAACGCACAACAGAGCAGTTTCTAGGAAACGTTTCTCCTGAGTTTAGACGAACTTTACTGCTGTTTAGTACGTATGCCAGCATTGGGCTGGAAATACCGGTTTTGGGATTCTGCACAGAAAGGGTTTGCAAACCGCTGAATCCACACGTGAGTTTAACTCTGTCAGTTGAATGCACACATTGACAACCATTCAGTTACATAGCTCCGTTTTGATTTTAGAAGCAGATATTTCTCTGTACATCCTTTGGTCCCATTCACTCGGGAATATCCCAACGCAGCTCCTAGAAGAAACGTGTTTCTTACTCGCTGAATCTCAACAAAGATTCAACTCTCTTAGGTGAACGAAGGCACAGCAGAACAGTTTCAAGGAAACGTTTCTCCTGAGTTTTAGACGATGTTTCCTGTGGTTTAGTACCTATGCCGGCATTGGTTTGGAAATACCGGTTTTGGGATTCTGCACAGAAAGAGTTTGCAAACCGCTGAATCCACACGTGAGTTTAACTCTGTCATTTGAATGCACACATTGACAACCATTCAGTTAGATAGCTCCGTTTTGGTTTTAGAAGCAGATATTTCTCTGTACAGCCTGTGGACCCATTCACTCGGGAATATCCCAACGCAGCTCCGAGAAGAAACTTGTTTATGACTCGCTGAATCCCATCATAGATTCAACTCTCTTAGGTGAACGAACGCACAACAGAGCAGTTTCAAGGAAACGTTTCTCCTGAGTTTTAGACGAAGTTTACTGCTGTTTAGTACGTATGCCGGCATTGGGCTGGAAATACCGGTTTTGGGATTCTGCACAGAAAGGGTTTGCAATCCGCTGAATCCACACGTGAGTTTAACTCTGTCAGTTGAATGCACACATTGACAATCATTCAGTTAGATAGCTCCGTTTTGGTTATAGAAGCAGATATATCTCTGTACAGCCTATGGTCCCATTCACTCGGGAATATCCCAACGCAGCTCCTAGAAGAAACGTGTTTCTGACTCACTGAATCTCAACATAGATTCAACTCTCTTAGGTGAACGATCGCACAGTAGATCAGTTTCAAGGAAACGTTTCTCCTGAGTTTTAGACGAAGTTTCCTGCTGTTTAGTACATATGCCGGCATTGGTCTTGAAATACCAGTTTTGGCATCCTGCATAGAATGGGTTTGCAAGCCGCTGAATCCACACGTGAGTTTAACTCTGTCAGTTGAATGCACACATTGACAACCATTCAGTTAGATAGCTCCGTTTTGGTTTTAGAAGCAGATATTTCTCTGTACAGCCTGTGGTCCCATTCACTCGGGAATATCCCAACGCAGCTAGTAGAAGAAACATGTTTCTGACTCGGTGAATCTCAACATAGATTCAAGTCTCTTAGGTGAACGAAGGCACAGCAGAGCAGTTTCAGGGAAACGTTTCTCCTGAGTATTAGACGAAGTTTCCTGCTGTTTAGTACGTATGCCGGCATTGGGCTGGAAATACCGGTTTTGAGATTCTGCACAGAAAGGGTTTGCAAACAGCTGAATCCACACGTGAGATTAACTCTGTCAGTTGAATGCACACATTGACAGCCATTCAGTTATATAGCTCCGTTTTGGTTTTAGAATGAGATATTTCTCTGTACAGCCTATGGTCCCATTCACTCGGGAATATCCCAACGCAGCTCCTAGAAGAAACGTGTTTATGACTCGCTGAATCCCATCATAGATTGAACTCTCTTAGGTGAACGAACGCACAGCAGAGCAGTTTCAAGGAAACGTTCCTCCTGAGTTTTAGACGAAGTTTCCTGCGGTTAAGAACGTATGACGTCATTGGGCTGGAAATACCGGTTTTGGGATTCTGCACAGAAAAGGTTTGCAAACCGCTGAATCCACACGTGAGTTTAACTCTGTCAGTTGAATGCACACATTGACAACCATTCAGTTAGATAGCCCGTTTTGGTTTTAGAAGCAGATATTTCTCTGTACAGCCTGTGGTCCCATTCACTCGGGAATATCCCAACGCAGGTCCTAGAAGAAACGTGTTTCTGACTCGCTGAATCTCAACATAGATTCAACTCTCTTATGTGAACGATCGCACAGCAGAGCAGTTTCAAGGAAACGTTTCTCCTGAGTTTTAGACGAAGTTTCCTGCTGTTTAGTACGTATGCCGGCATTGGGCTGGAAATACCGGATTTGGGATTCTGCACAGAAAGGGTTTGCAAACCGCTGAATCCACACGTGAGTTTAACTCTGTCAGTTGAATGCACACAGTGACAGCCATTCAGTTAGATAGCTCCGTTTTGGTTTTAGAAGCAGATATTTCTCTGTACAGCCTATGGTCCCATTCACTCGGGAATATCCCAACGCAGCTCCTAGAAGAAACGTGTTTACGACTCGCTGAATCCCAACATAGATTCAACTCTCTTAGGTGAACGAACGCACAACAGAGCTGTTTCAAGGAAACGTTTCTCCTGAGTTTTAGACGAAGTTTCCTGCGTTTTAGTACGTATGCCGGCTTTCGGCTGGAAATACCGGTTTTGGGATTCTGCACAGAAAGGGTTTGCAAACCGTTGAATTCACACGTGAGTTTAACTCTGTCAGGTGAATGCACACATTGACAACCATTCAGTTAGATAGCTCCGTTTTGGTTTTAGAAGAAGATATTTCTCTGTACAGCCTATGGTCCCATTCACTCGGGAATATCCCAACGCAGCTCCTAGAAGAAACGTGTTTCTGACTCGCTGAATCTCAACATAGAATCAACTCTCTTAGTTGAACGAACGCACAGCAGAGCAGTTTCAAGGTAACGTTCCTCCTGAGTTTTAGACGAAGTTTCCTGCGGTTTAGTACGTATGCCGGCATTGGGCTGGAAATACCGGTTTTGGGATTCTGCACAGAAAGGGTTTGCAAGCCGCTGATTCCACACGTGAGTTTAACTCGGTCAGTTGAATGCGCACATTGACGACCATTCAGTTAGATACCTCCGTTTTGGATTTAGAAGCAGATATTTCTCTGTACAGCCTATGGTCCCATTCACTCGGGAATATCCCAACGCAGCTCCTAGAAGAAACGTGTTTCTGACTCGCTGAATCTCAACATAGATTCTACTCCCTTAGGTGAACGAACGCACAGCAGAGCAGTTTCAAGGAAACGTTCCTCCTGAGTTTTAGACGAAGTTTCCTGCTGTTTAGAACGTATGCTGGCATTGGGATGGAAATACCGGTTTTGGGATTCTGCACAGAAAGGGTTTGCAAACCGCTGAATCCACACGTGAGTTTAACTCTGTCAGTTGAATGCACACATTGACAACCATTCAGTTAGATAAACCCGTTTTGGTTTTAGAAGCAGATACTTCTCTGTACAGCCTATGGTCCCATTCACTCGGGAATATCCCAACGCAGCTCCTAGAAGAAACGTGTTTCTGACTCGCTGAATCTCAACATAGATTCAACTCTCTTAGGTGAATGATCGCACAGCAGAGCAGTTTCAAGGAAACGTTTCTCCTGAGTTTTAGACGAAGTTTCCTGCTGTTTAGTACGTATGCCGGCATTGGGCTGGAAATACCGGTTTTGGGATTCTGCACAGAAAGGGTTTACAAACCGCTGAATCCACACGTGAGTTTAACTCTGTCAGTTGAATGCACACATTGTCAACCATTCAGTTAGATAGCTCCGTTTTGGTTTTAGAAGCAGATATTTCTCTGCACAGCCTAGGGTCCCATTCTCTCGGGAATATCCCAACTCAGCTCCTAGAAGAAACGTGTTTCTGACTCGCTGAATCTCAACATAGATTCAACTCTCTTAGGTGAACGATCACCCAGCAGAGCAGTTTCAAGGAAACGTTTCTCCTGAGTTTCAGACGAAGGTTCCTGCTGTTTAGTACATATGCCGGCATTGGTCTGGAAATACCGGTATTGGCATTCTGCACAGAAAGGGTTTGCAAACCGCTGAATCCACACGTGAGTTTAACTTTGTCAGTTGAATGCACACATTGACAACCATTCAGATAGATAGCTCCGCTTTGGTTTTTGAAGCAGATATTTCTCTGTACAGCCTGTGGTCCCATTCACTCGGGAATATTCCAACGCAGCTCCTAGAAGAAACATGTTTATGACTCGCTGAATCCAAACATAGATTCAACTCTCTTAGGTGAACGAACGCACAACAGAGCAGTTTCTAGGAAACGTTTCTCCTGAGTTTAGACGAACTTTACTGCTGTTTAGTACGTATGCCGGCATTGGGCTGGAAATACCGGTTTTGGGATTCTGCACAGAAAGGGTTTGCAAACCGCTGAATCCACACGTGAGTTTAACTTTGTCAGTTGAATGCACACATTGACAACCATTCAGATAGATAGCTCCGCTTTGGTTTTTGAAGCAGATATTTCTCTGTACAGCCTGTGGTCCCATTCACTCGGGAATATTCCAACGCAGCTCCTAGAAGAAACATGTTTATGACTCGCTGAATCCAAACATAGATTCAACTCTCTTAGGTGAACGAACGCACAACAGAGCAGTTTCTAGGAAACGTTTCTCCTGAGTTTAGACGAACTTTACTGCTGTTTAGTACGTATGCCAGCATTGGGCTGGAAATACCGGTTTTGGGATTCTGCACAGAAAGGGTTTGCAAACCGCTGAATCCACACGTGAGTTTAACTCTGTCAGTTGAATGCACACATTGACAACCATTCAGTTACATAGCTCCGTTTTGATTTTAGAAGCAGATATTTCTCTGTACATCCTTTGGTCCCATTCACTCGGGAATATCCCAACGCAGCTCCTAGAAGAAACGTGTTTCTTACTCGCTGAATCTCAACAAAGATTCAACTCTCTTAGGTGAACGAAGGCACAGCAGAACAGTTTCAAGGAAACGTTTCTCCTGAGTTTTAGACGATGTTTCCTGTGGTTTAGTACCTATGCCGGCATTGGTTTGGAAATACCGGTTTTGGGATTCTGCACAGAAAGAGTTTGCAAACCGCTGAATCCACACGTGAGTTTAACTCTGTCATTTGAATGCACACATTGACAACCATTCAGTTTGATAGCTCCGTTTTGGTTTTAGAAGCAGATATTTCTCTGTACAGCCTGTGGACCCATTCACTCGGGAATATCCCAACGCAGCTAGTAGAAGAAACATGTTTCTGACTCGGTGAATCTCAACATAGATTCAAGTCTCTTAGGTGAACGAAGGCACAGCAGAGCAGTTTCAGGGAAACGTTTCTCCTGAGTATTAGACGAAGTTTCCTGCTGTTTAGTACGTATGCCGGCATTGGGCTGGAAATACCGGTTTTGAGATTCTGCACAGAAAGGGTTTGCAAACAGCTGAATCCACACGTGAGATTAACTCTGTCAGTTGAATGCACACATTGACAGCCATTCAGTTATATAGCTCCGTTTTGGTTTTAGAATGAGATATTTCTCTGTACAGCCTATGGTCCCATTCACTCGGGAATATCCCAACGCAGCTCCTAGAAGAAACGTGTTTATGACTCGCTGAATCCCATCATAGATTGAACTCTCTTAGGTGAACGAACACACAGCAGAGCAGTTTCAAGGAAACGTTCCTCCTGAGTTTTAGACGAAGTTTCCTGCGGTTAAGAACGTATGACGTCATTGGGCTGGAAATACCGGTTTTGGGATTCTGCACAGAAAAGGTTTGCAAACCGCTGAATCCACACGTGAGTTTAACTCTGTCAGTTGAATGCACACATTGACAACCATTCAGTTAGATAGCCCGTTTTGGTTTTAGAAGCAGATATTTCTCTGTACAGCCTGTGGTCCCATTCACTCGGGAATATCCCAACGCAGGTCCTAGAAGAAACGTGTTTCTGCCTCGCTGAATCTCAACATAGATTCAACTCTCTTATGTGAACGATCGCACAGCAGAGCAGTTTCAAGGAAACGTTTCTCCTGAGTTTTAGACGAAGTTTCCTGCTGTTTAGTGCGTATGCCGGCATTGGGCTGGAAATACCGGATTTGGGATTCTGCACAGAAAGGGTTTGCAAACCGCTGAATCCACACGTGAGTTTAACTCTGTCAGTTGAATGCACACAGTGACAGCCATTCAGTTAGATAGCTCCGTTTTGGTTTTAGAAGCAGATATTTCTCTGTACAGCCTATGGTCCCATTCACTCGGGAATATCCCAACGCAGCTCCTAGAAGAAACGTGTTTACGACTCGCTGAATCCCAACATAGATTCAATTCTCTTAGGTGAACGAACGCACAACAGAGCTGTTTCAAGGAAACGTTTCTCCTGAGTTTTAGACGAAGTTTCCTGCGTTTTAGTACGTATGCCGGCTTTCGGCTGGAAATACCGGTTTTGGGATTCTGCACAGAAAGGGTTTGCAAACCGTTGAATTCACACGTGAGTTTAACTCTGTCAGGTGAATGCACACATTGACAACCATTCAGTTAGATAGCTCCGTTTTGGTTTTAGAAGAAGATATTTCTCTGTACAGCCTATGGTCCCATTCACTCGGGAATATCCCAACGCAGCTCCTAGAAGAAACGTGTTTCTGACTCGCTGAATCTCAACATAGAATCAACTCTCTTAGTTGAACGAACGCACAGCAGAGCAGTTTCAAGGTAACGTTCCTCCTGAGTTTTAGACGAAGTTTCCTGCGGTTTAGTACGTATGCCGGCATTGGGCTGGAAATACCGGTTTTGGGATTCTGCACAGAAAGGGTTTGCAAGCCGCTGATTCCACACGTGAGTTTAACTCGGTCAGTTGAATGCGCACATTGACGACCATTCAGTTAGATACCTCCGTTTTGGTTTTAGAAGCAGATATTTCTCTGTACAGCCTATGGTCCCATTCACTCGGGAATATCCCAACGCAGCTCCTAGAAGAAACGTGTTTCTGACTCGCTGAATCTCAACATAGATTCTACTCCCTTAGGTGAACGAACGCCCAGCAGAGCAGTTTCAAGGAAACGTTCCTCCTGAGTTTTAGACGAAGTTTCCTGCTGTTTAGAACGTATGCTGGCATTGGGATGGAAATACCGGTTTTGGGATTCTGCACAGAAAGGGTTTGCAAACCGCTGAATCCACACGTGAGTTTAACTCTGTCAGTTGAATGCACACATTGACAACCATTCAGTTAGATAAACCCGTTTTGGTTTTAGAAGCAGATACTTCTCTGTACAGCCTATGGTCCCATTCACTCGGGAATATCCCAACGCAGCTCCTAGAAGAAACGTGTTTCTGACTCGCTGAATCTCAACATAGATTCAACTCTCTTAGGTGAATGATCGCACAGCAGAGCAGTTTCAAGGAAACGTTTCTCCTGAGTTTTAGACGAAGTTTCCTGCTGTTTAGTACGTATGCCGGCATTGGGCTGGAAATACCGGTTTTGGGATTCTGCACAGAAAGGGTTTACAAACCGCTGAATCCACACGTGAGTTTAACTCTGTCAGTTGAATGCACACATTGTCAACCATTCAGTTAGATAGCTCCGTTTTGGTTTTAGAAGCAGATATTTCTCTGCACAGCCTAGGGTCCCATTCTCTCGGGAATATCCCAACTCAGCTCCTAGAAGAAACGTGTTTCTGACTCGCTGAATCTCAACATAGATTCAACTCTCTTAGGTGAACGATCACCCAGCAGAGCAGTTTCAAGGAAACGTTTCTCCTGAGTTTTAGACGAAGGTTCCTGCTGTTTAGTACATATGCCGGCATTGGTCTGGAAATACCGGTATTGGCATTCTGCACAGAAAGGGTTTGCAAACCGCTGAATCCACACGTGAGTTTAACTTTGTCAGTTGAATGCACACATTGACAACCATTCAGATAGATAGCTCCGCTTTGGTTTTTGAAGCAGATATTTCTCTGTACAGCCTGTGGTCCCATTCACTCGGGAATATTCCAACGCAGCTCCTAGAAGAAACATGTTTATGACTCGCTGAATCCAAACATAGATTCAACTCTCTTAGGTGAACGAACGCACAACAGAGCAGTTTCTAGGAAACGTTTCTCCTGAGTTTAGACGAACTTTACTGCTGTTTAGTACGTATGCCGGCATTGGGCTGGAAATACCGGTTTTGGGATTCTGCACAGAAAGGGTTTGCAAACCGCTGAATCCACACGTGAGTTTAACTTTGTCAGTTGAATGCACACATTGACAACCATTCAGATAGATAGCTCCGCTTTGGTTTTTGAAGCAGATATTTCTCTGTACAGCCTGTGGTCCCATTCACTCGGGAATATTCCAACGCAGCTCCTAGAAGAAACATGTTTATGACTCGCTGAATCCAAACATAGATTCAACTCTCTTAGGTGAACGAACGCACAACAGAGCAGTTTCTAGGAAACGTTTCTCCTGAGTTTAGACGAACTTTACTGCTGTTTAGTACGTATGCCAGCATTGGGCTGGAAATACCGGTTTTGGGATTCTGCACAGAAAGGGTTTGCAAACCGCTGAATCCACACGTGAGTTTAACTCTGTCAGTTGAATGCACACATTGACAACCATTCAGTTACATAGCTCCGTTTTGATTTTAGAAGCAGATATTTCTCTGTACATCCTTTGGTCCCATTCACTCGGGAATATCCCAACGCAGCTCCTAGAAGAAACGTGTTTCTTACTCGCTGAATCTCAACAAAGATTCAACTCTCTTAGGTGAACGAAGGCACAGCAGAACAGTTTCAAGGAAACGTTTCTCCTGAGTTTTAGACGATGTTTCCTGTGGTTTAGTACCTATGCCGGCATTGGTTTGGAAATACCGGTTTTGGGATTCTGCACAGAAAGAGTTTGCAAACCGCTGAATCCACACGTGAGTTTAACTCTGTCATTTGAATGCACACATTGACAACCATTCAGTTAGATAGCTCCGTTTTGGTTTTAGAAGCAGATATTTCTCTGTACAGCCTGTGGACCCATTCACTCGGGAATATCCCAACGCAGCTAGTAGAAGAAACATGTTTCTGACTCGGTGAATCTCAACATAGATTCAAGTCTCTTAGGTGAACGAAGGCACAGCAGAGCAGTTTCAGGGAAACGTTTCTCCTGAGTATTAGACGAAGTTTCCTGCTGTTTAGTACGTATGCCGGCATTGGGCTGGAAATACCGGTTTTGAGATTCTGCACAGAAAGGGTTTGCAAACAGCTGAATCCACACGTGAGATTAACTCTGTCAGTTGAATGCACACATTGACAGCCATTCAGTTATATAGCTCCGTTTTGGTTTTAGAATGAGATATTTCTCTGTACAGCCTATGGTCCCATTCACTCGGGAATATCCCAACGCAGCTCCTAGAAGAAACGTGTTTATGACTCGCTGAATCCCATCATAGATTGAACTCTCTTAGGTGAACGAACACACAGCAGAGCAGTTTCAAGGAAACGTTCCTCCTGAGTTTTAGACGAAGTTTCCTGCGGTTAAGAACGTATGACGTCATTGGGCTGGAAATACCGGTTTTGGGATTCTGCACAGAAAAGGTTTGCAAACCGCTGAATCCACACGTGAGTTTAACTCTGTCATTTGAATGCACACATTGACAACCATTCAGTTAGATAGCTCCGTTTTGGTTTTAGAAGCAGATATTTCTCTGTACAGCATGTGGACCCATTCACTCGGGAATATCCCAACGCAGCTCCGAGAAGAAACTTGTTTATGACTCGCTGAATCCCATCATAGATTCAACTCTCTTAGGTGAACGAACGCACAACAGAGCAGTTTCAAGGAAACGTTTCTCCTGAGTTTTAGACGAAGTTTACTGCTGTTTAGTACGTATGCCGGCATTGGGCTGGCAATACCGGTTTTGGGATTCTGCACAGAAAGGGTTTGCAATCCGCTGAATCCACACGTGAGTTTAACTCTGTCAGTTGAATGCACACATTGACAATCATTCAGTTAGATAGCTCCGTTTTGGTTATAGAAGCAGATATATCTCTGTACAGCCTATGGTCCCATTCACTCGGGAATATCCCAACGCAGCTCCTAGAAGAAACGTGTTTCTGACTCACTGAATCTCAACATAGATTCAACTCTCTTAGGTGAACGATCGCACAGTAGATCAGTTTCAAGGAAACGTTTCTCCTGAGTTTTAGACGAAGTTTCCTGCTGTTTAGTACATATGCCGGCATTGGTCTTGAAATACCAGTTTTGGCATCCTGCATAGAATGGGTTTGCAAGCCGCTGAATCCACACGTGAGTTTAACTCTGTCAGTTGAATGCACACATTGACAACCATTCAGTTAGATAGCTCCGTTTTGGTTTTAGAAGCAGATATTTCTCTGTACAGCCTGTGGTCCCATTCACTCGGGAATATCCCAACGCAGGTAGTAGAAGAAACATGTTTCTGACTCGGTGAATCTCAACATAGATTCAAGTCTCTTAGGTGAACGAAGGCACAGCAGAGCAGTTTCAGGGAAACGTTTCTCCTGAGTATTAGACGAAGTTTCCTGCTGTTTAGTACGTATGCCGGCATTGGGCTGGAAATACCGGTTTTGAGATTCTGCACAGAAAGGGTTTGCAAACAGCTGAATCCACACGTGAGATTAACTCTGTCAGTTGAATGCACACATTGACAGCCATTCAGTTATATAGCTCCGTTTTGGCTTTAGAATGAGATATTTCTCTGTACAGCCTATGGTCCCATTCACTCGGGAATATCCCAACGCAGCTCCTAGAAGAAACGTGTTTATGACTCGCTGAATCCCATCATAGATTGAACTCTCTTAGGTGAACGAACACACAGCAGAGCAGTTTCAAGGAAACGTTCCTCCTGAGTTTTAGACGAACTTTCCTGCGGTTAAGAACGTATGACGTCATTGGGCTGGAAATACCGGTTTTGGGATTCTGCACAGAAAAGGTTTGCAAACCGCTGAATCCACACGTGAGTTTAACTCTGTCAGTTGAATGCACACATTGACAACCATTCAGTTAGATAGCCCGTTTTGGTTTTAGAAGCAGATATTTCTCTGTACAGCCTGTGGTCCCATTCACTCGGGAATATCCCAACGCAGGTCCTAGAAGAAACGTGTTTCTGATTCGCTGAATCTCAACATAGATTCAACTCTCTTATGTGAACGATCGCACAGCAGAGCAGTTTCAAGGAAACGTTTCTCCTGAGTTTTAGACGAAGTTTCCTGCTGTTTAGTACGTATGCCGGCATTGGGCTGGAAATACCGGATTTGGGATTCTGCACAGAAAGGGTTTGCAAACCGCTGAATCCACACGTGAGTTTAACTCTGTCAGTTGAATGCACACAGTGACAGCCATTCAGTTAGATAGCTCCGTTTTGGTTTTAGAAGCAGATATTTCTCTGTACAGCCTATGGTCCCATTCACTCGGGAATATCCCAACGCAGCTCCTAGAAGAAACGTGTTTACGACTCGCTGAATCCCAACATAGATTCAACTCTCTTAGGTGAACGAACGCACAACAGAGCTGTTTCAAGGAAACGTTTCTCCTGAGTTTTGGACGAAGTTTCCTGCGTTTTAGTACGTATGCCGGCTTTCGGCTGGAAATACCGGTTTTGGGATTCTGCACAGAAAGGGTTTGCAAACCGTTGAATTCACACGTGAGTTTAACTCTGTCAGGTGAATGCACACATTGACAACCATTCAGTTAGATAGCTCCGTTTTGGTTTTAGAAGAAGATATTTCTCTGTACAGCCTATGGTCCCATTCACTCGGGAATATCCCAACGCAGCTCCTAGAAGAAACGTGTTTCTGACTCGCTGAATCTCAAAATAGAATCAACTCTCTTAGTTGAACGAACGCACAGCAGAGCAGTTTCAAGGTAACGTTCCTCCTGAGTTTTAGACGAAGTTTCCTGCGGTTTAGTACGTATGCCGGCATTGGGCTGGAAATACCGGTTTTGGGATTCTGCACAGAAAGGGTTTGCAAGCCGCTGATTCCACACGTGAGTTTAACTCTGTCAGTTGAATGCGCACATTGACGACCATTCAGTTAGATACCTCCGTTTTGGTTTTAGAAGCAGATGTTTCTCTGTACAGCCTATGGTCCCATTCACTCGGGAATATCCCAACGCAGCTCCTAGAAGAAACGTGTTTCTGACTCGCTGAATCTCAACATAGATTCTACTCCCTTAGGTGAACGAACGCACAGCAGAGCAGTTTCAAGGAAACGTTCCTCCTGAGTTTTAGACGAAGTTTCCTGCTGTTTAGAACGTATGCTGGCATTGGGATGGAAATACCGGTTTTGGGATTCTGCACAGAAAGGGTTTGCAAACCGCTGAATCCACACGTGAGTTTAACTCTGTCAGTTGAATGCACACATTGACAACCATTCAGTTAGATAAACCCGTTTTGGTTTTAGAAGCAGATACTTCTCTGTACAGCCTATGGTCCCATTCACTCGGGAATATCCCAACGCAGCTCCTAGAAGAAACGTGTTTCTGACTCGCTGAATCTCAACATAGATTCAACTCTCTTAGGTGAATGATCGCACAGCAGAGCAGTTTCAAGGAAACGTTTCTCCTGAGTTTTAGACGAAGTTTCCTGCTGTTTAGTACGTATGCCGGCATTGGGCTGGAAATACCGGTTTTGGGATTCTGCACAGAAAGGGTTTACAAACCGCTGAATCCACACGTGAGTTTAACTCTGTCAGTTGAATGCACACATTGTCAACCATTCAGTTAGATAGCTCCGTTTTGGTTTTAGAAGCAGATATTTCTCTGCACAGCCTAGGGTCCCATTCTCTCGGGAATATCCCAACTCAGCTCCTAGAAGAAACGTGTTTCTGACTCGCTGAATCTCAACATAGATTCAACTCTCTTAGGTGAACGATCACCCAGCAGAGCAGTTTCAAGGAAACGTTTCTCCTGAGTTTTAGACGAAGGTTCCTGCTGTTTAGTACATATGCCGGCATTGGTCTGGAAATACCGGTATTGGCATTCTGCACAGAAAGGGTTTGCAAACCGCTGAATCCACACGTGAGTTTAACTTTGTCAGTTGAATGCACACATTGACAACCATTCAGATAGATAGCTCCGCTTTGGTTTTTGAAGCAGATATTTCTCTGTACAGCCTGTGGTCCCATTCACTCGGGAATATTCCAACGCAGCTCCTAGAAGAAACATGTTTATGACTCGCTGAATCCAAACATAGATTCAACTCTCTTAGGTGAACGAACGCACAACAGAGCAGTTTCTAGGAAACGTTTCTCCTGAGTTTAGACGAACTTTACTGCTGTTTAGTACGTATGCCGGCATTGGGCTGGAAATACCGGTTTTGGGATTCTGCACAGAAAGGGTTTGCAAACCGCTGAATCCACACGTGAGTTTAACTCTGTCAGTTGAATGCACACATTGACAACCATTCAGTTACATAGCTCCGTTTTGATTTTAGAAGCAGATATTTCTCTGTACATCCTTTGGTCCCATTCACTCGGGAATATCCCAACGCAGCTCCTAGAAGAAACGTGTTTCTTACTCGCTGAATCTCAACAAAGATTCAACTCTCTTAGGTGAACGAAGGCACAGCAGAACAGTTTCAAGGAAACGTTTCTCCTGAGTTTTAGACGATGTTTCCTGTGGTTTAGTACCTATGCCGGCATTGGTTTGGAAATACCGGTTTTGGGATTCTGCACAGAAAGAGTTTGCAAACCGCTGAATCCACACGTGAGTTTAACTCTGTCATTTGAATGCACACATTGACAACCATTCAGTTAGATAGCTCCGTTTTGGTTTTAGAAGCAGATATTTCTCTGTACAGCCTGTGGACCCATTCACTCGGGAATATCCCAACGCAGCTCCGAGAAGAAACTTGTTTATGACTCGCTGAATCCCATCATAGATTCAACTCTCTTAGGTGAACGAACGCACAACAGAGCAGTTTCAAGGAAACGTTTCTCCTGAGTTTTAGACGAAGTTTACTGCTGTTTAGTACGTATGCCGGCATTGGGCTGGAAATACCGGTTTTGGGATTCTGCACAGAAAGGGTTTGCAATCCGCTGAATCCACACGTGAGTTTAACTCTGTCAGTTGAATGCACACCTTGACAATCATTCAGTTAGATAGCTCCGTTTTGGTTATAGAAGCAGATATATCTCTGTACAGCCTATGGTCCCATTCACTCGGGAATATCCCAACGCAGCTCCTAGAAGAAACGTGTTTCTGACTCACTGAATCTCAACATAGATTCAACTCTCTTAGGTGAACGATCGCACAGTAGATCAGTTTCAAGGAAACGTTTCTCCTGAGTTTTAGACGAAGTTTCCTGCTGTTTAGTACATATGCCGGCATTGGTCTTGAAATACCAGTTTTGGCATCCTGCATAGAATGGGTTTGCAAGCCGCTGAATCCACACGTGAGTTTAACTCTGTCAGTTGAATGCACACATTGACAACCATTCAGTTAGATAGCTCCGTTTTGGTTTTAGAAGCAGATATTTCTCTGTACAGCCTGTGGTCCCATTCACTCGGGAATATCCCAACGCAGCTAGTAGAAGAAACATGTTTCTGACTCGGTGAATCTCAACATAGATTCAAGTCTCTTAGGTGAACGAAGGCACAGCAGAGCAGTTTCAGGGAAACGTTTCTCCTGAGTATTAGACGAAGTTTCCTGCTGTTTAGTACGTATGCCGGCATTGGGCTGGAAATACCGGTTTTGAGATTCTGCACAGAAAGGGTTTGCAAACAGCTGAATCCACACGTGAGATTAACTCTGTCAGTTGAATGCACACATTGACAGCCATTCAGTTAGATAGCTCCGTTTTGGTTTTAGAATGAGATATTTCTCTGTACAGCCTATGGTCCCATTCACTCGGGAATATCCCAACGCAGCTCCTAGAAGAAACGTGTTTATGACTCGCTGAATCCCATCATAGATTGAACTCTCTTAGGTGAACGAACACACAGCAGAGCAGTTTCAAGGAAACGTTCCTCCTGAGTTTTAGACGAAGTTTCCTGCGGTTAAGAACGTATGACGTCATTGGGCTGGAAATACCGGTTTTGGGATTCTGCACAGAAAAGGTTTGCAAACCGCTGAATCCACACGTGAGTTTAACTCTGTCAGTTGAATGCACACATTGACAACAATTCAGTTAGATAGCTCCGTTTTGGTTTTAGAAGCAGATATTTCTCTGTACAGCCTGTGGTCCCATTCACTCGGGAATATCCCAACGCAGGTCCTAGAAGAAACGTGTTTCTGACTCGCTGAATCTCAACATAGATTCAACTCTCTTATGTGAACGATCGCACAGCAGAGCAGTTTCAAGGAAACGTTTCTCCTGAGTTTTAGACGAAGTTTCCTGCTGTTTAGTACGTATGCCGGCATTGGGCTGGAAATACCGGATTTGGGATTCTGCACAGAAAAGGTTTGCAAACCGCTGAATCCACACGTGAGATTAACTCTTTCAGTTGAATGCACACATTGACAACCATTCGGTTAGATAGCTCCGTTTTGGTTTTAGAATGAGATATTTCTCTGTACAGCCTATGGTCCCATTCACTCGGGAATATCCCAACGCAGCTCCTAGAAGAAACGTGTTTATGACTCGCTGAATCCCATCATAGATTGAACTCTCTTAGGTGAACGAACGCACAGCAGAGCAGTTTCAAGGAAACGTTCCTCCTGAGTTTCAGACGAAGTTTCCTGCGGTTAAGAACGTATGACGGCATTGGGCTGGAAATACCGGTTTTGGGATTCTGCACAGAAAAGGTTTGCAAACCGCTGAATCCACACGTGAGTTTAACTCTGTCAGTTGAATGCACACA
Source organism: Aotus nancymaae (assembly GCF_030222135.1). NCBI lineage: Eukaryota > Metazoa > Chordata > Mammalia > Primates > Aotidae > Aotus > Aotus nancymaae. The sequence goes on from NW_026988565.1 coordinate 2,572,343, forward strand.
TTGACAACCATTCAGTTAGATAGCCCGTTTTGGTTTTAGAAGCAGATATTTCTCTGTACAGCCTGTGGTCCCATTCACTCGGGAATATCCCAACGCAGGTCCTAGAAGAAACGTGTTTCTGACTCGCTGAATCTCAACATAGATTCAACTCTCTTATGTGAACGATCGCACAGCAGAGCAGTTTCAAGGAAACGTTTCTCCTGAGTTTTAGAAGAAGTTTCCTGCTGTTTAGTACGTATGCCGGCATTGGGCCTGAAATACCGGATTTGGGATTCTGCACAGAAAGGGTTTGCAAACCGCTGAATCCACACGTGAGTTTAACTCTGTCAGTTGAATGCACACAGTGACAGCCATTCAGTTAGATAGCTCCGTTTTGGTTTTAGAAGCAGATATTTCTCTGTACAGCCTATGGTCCCATTCACTCGGGAATATCCCAACGCAGCTCCTAGAAGAAACGTGTTTACGACTCGCTGAATCCCAACATAGATTCAACTCTCTTAGGTGAACGAACGCACAACAGAGCTGTTTCACGGAAACGTTTCTCCTGAGTTTTAGACGAAGTTTCCTGCGTTTTAGTACGTATGCCGGCTTTCGGCTGGAAATACCGGTTTTGGGATTCTGCACAGAAAGGGTTTGCAAACCGTTGAATTCACACGTGAGTTTAACTCTGTCAGGTGAATGCACACATTGACAACCATTCAGTTAGATAGCTCCGTTTTGGTTTTAGAAGAAGATATTTCTCTGTACAGCCTATGGTCCCATTCACTCGGGAATATCCCAACGCAGCTCCTAGAAGAAACGTGTTTCTGACTCGCTGAATCTCAACATAGAATCAACTCTCTTAGTTGAACGAACGCACAGCAGAGCAGTTTCAAGGTAACGTTCCTCCTGAGTTTTAGACGAAGTTTCCTGCGGTTTAGTACGTATGCCGGCATTGGGCTGGAAATACCGGTTTTGGGATTCTGCACAGAAAGGGTTTGCAAGCCGCTGATTCCACACGTGAGTTTAACTCTGTCAGTTGAATGCGCACATTGACGACCATTCAGTTAGATACCTCCGTTTTGGTTTTAGAAGCAGATATTTCTCTGTACAGCCTATGGTCCCATTCACTCGGGAATATCCCAACGCAGCTCCTAGAAGAAACGTGTTTCTGACTCGCTGAATCTCAACATAGATTCTACTCCCTTAGGTGAACGAACGCACAGCAGAGCAGTTTCAAGGAAACGTTCCTCCTGAGTTTTAGACGAAGTTTCCTGCTGTTTAGAACGTATGCCCGCATTGGGATGGAAATACCGGTTTTGGGATTCTGCACAGAAAGGGTTTGTAAACCGCTGAATCCTCACGTGAGTTTAACTCTGTCAGTTGAATGCACACATTGACAACCATTCAGTTAGATAAACCCGTTTTGGTTTTAGAAGCAGATACTTCTCTGTACAGCCTATGGTCCCATTCACTCGGGAATATCCCAACGCAGTACCTAGAAGAAACGTGTTTCTGACTCGCTGAATCTCAACATAGATTCAACTCTCTTAGGTGAATGATCGCACAGCAGAGCAGTTTCAAGGAAACGTTTCTCCTGAGTTTTAGACGAAGTTTCCTGCTGTTTAGTACGTATGCCGGCATTGGGCTGGAAATACTGGTTTTGGGATTCTGCACAGAAAGGGTTTACAAACCGCTGAATCCACACGTGAGTTTAACTCTGTCAGTTGAATGCACACATTGTCAACCATTCAGTTAGATAGCTCCGTTTTGGTTTTAGAAGCAGATATTTCTCTGCACAGCCTAGGGTCCCATTCTCTCGGGAATATCCCAACTCAGCTCCTAGAAGAAACGTGTTTCTGACTCGCTGAATCTCAACATAGATTCAACTCTCTTAGGTGAACGATCACCCAGCAGAGCAGTTTCAAGGAAACGTTTCTCCTGAGTTTTAGACGAAGGTTCCTGCTGTTTAGTACATATGCCGGCATTTGTCTGGAAATACCGGTATTGGCATTCTGCACAGAAAGGGTTTGCAAACCGCTGAATCCACACGTGAGTTTAACTTTGTCAGTTGAATGCACACATTGACAACCATTCAGATAGATAGCTCCGCTTTGGTTTTTGAAGCAGATATTTCTCTGTACAGCCTGTGGTCCCATTCACTCGGGAATATTCCAACGCAGCTCCTAGAAGAAACATGTTTATGACTCGCTGAATCCCATCATAGATTCAACTCTCTTAGGTGAACGAACGCACAACAGAGCAGTTTCTAGGAAACGTTTCTCCTGAGTTTAGACGAACTTTACTGCTGTTTAGTACGTATGCCAGCATTGGGCTGGAAATACCGGTTTTGGGATTCTGCACAGAAAGGGTTTGCAAACCGCTGAATCCATACGTGAGTTTAACTCTGTCAGTTGAATGCACACATTGACAACCATTCAGTTACATAGCTCCGTTTTGATTTTAGAAGCAGATATTTCTCTGTACATCCTTTTGTCCCATTCACTCGGGAATATCCCAACGCAGCTCCTAGAAGAATCGTGTTTCTTACTCGCTGAATCTCAACAAAGATTCAACTCTCTTAGGTGAACAAACGCACAGCAGAACAGTTTCAAGGAAACGTTTCTCCTGAGTTTTAGACGATGTTTCCTGTGGTTTAGTACCTATGCCGGCATTGGTTTGGAAATACCGGTTTTGGGATTCTGCACAGAAAGAGTTTGCAAACCGCTGAATCCACACGTGAGTTTAACTCTGTCATTTGAATGCACACATTGACAACCATTCAGTTAGATAGCTCCGTTTTGGTTTTAGAAGCAGATATTTCTCTGTACAGCCTGTGGACCCATTCACTCGGGAATATCCCAACGCAGCTCCGAGAAGAAACTTGTTTATGACTCGCTGAATCCCATCATAGATTCAACTCTCTTAGGTGAACGAACGCACAACAGAGCAGTTTCAAGGAAACGTTTCTCCTGAGTTTTAGACGAAGTTTACTGCTGTTTAGTACGTATGCCGGCATTGGGCTGGAAATACCGGTTTTGGGATTCTGCACAGAAAGGGTTTGCAATCCGCTGAATCCACACGTGAGTTTAACTCTGTCAGTTGAATGCACACATTGACAATCATTCAGTTAGATAGCTCCGTTTTGGTTTTAGAATGAGATATTTCTCTGTACAGCCTATGGTCCCATTCACTCGGGAATATCCCAACGCAGCTCCTAGAAGAAACGTGTTTATGACTCGCTGAATCCCATCATAGATTGACCTCTCTTAAGTGAACGAACACACAGCAGAGCAGTTTCAAGGAAACGTTCCTCCTGAGTTTTAGACGAAGTTTCCTGCGGTTAAGAACGTATGACGTCATTGGGCTGGAAATACCGGTTTTGGGATTCTGCACAGAAAAGGTTTGCAAACCGCTGAATCCACACGTGAGTTTAACTCTGTCAGTTGAATGCACACATTGACAACAATTCAGTTAGATAGCTCCGTTTTGGTTTTAGAAGCAGATATTTCTCTGTACAGCCTGTGGTCCCATTCACTCGGGAATATCCCAACGCAGGTCCTAGAAGAAACGTGTTTCTGACTCGCTGAATCTCAACATAGATTCAACTCTCTTATGTGAACGATCGCACAGCAGAGCAGTTTCAAGGAAACGTTTCTCCTGAGTTTTAGACGAAGTTTCCTGCTGTTTAGTACGTATGCCGGCATTGGGCTGGAAATACCGGATTTGGGATTCTGCACAGAAAAGGTTTGCAAACCGCTGAATCCACACGTGAGATTAACTCTTTCAGTTGAATGCACACATTGACAACCATTCGGTTAGATAGCTCCGTTTTGGTTTTAGAATGAGATATTTCTCTGTACAGCCTATGGTCCCATTCACTCGGGAATATCCCAACGCAGCTCCTAGAAGAAACGTGTTTATGACTCGCTGAATCCCATCATAGATTGAACTCTCTTAGGTGAACGAACGCACAGCAGAGCAGTTTCAAGGAAACGTTCCTCCTGAGTTTTAGACGAAGTTTCCTGCGGTTAAGAACGTATGACGGCATTGGGCTGGAAATACCGGTTTTGGGATTCTGCACAGAAAAGGTTTGCAAACCGCTGAATCCACACGTGAGTTTAACTCTGTCAGTTGAATGCACACATTGACAACCATTCAGTTAGATAGCCCGTTTTGGTTTTAGAAGCAGATATTTCTCTGTACAGCCTGTGGTCCCATTCACTCGGGAATATCCCAACGCAGGTCCTAGAAGAAACGTGTTTCTGACTCGCTGAATCTCAACATAGATTCAACTCTCTTATGTGAACGATCGCACTGCAGAGCAGTTTCAAGGAAACGTTTCTCCTGAGTTTTAGAAGAAGTTTCCTGCTGTTTAGTACGTATGCCGGCATTGGGCTGGAAATACCGGATTTGGGATTCTGCACAGAAAGGGTTTGCAAACCGCTGAATCCACACGTGAGTTTAACTCTGTCAGTTGAATGCACACAGTGACAGCCATTCAGTTAGATAGCTCCGTTTTGGTTTTAGAAGCAGATATTTCTCTGTACAGCCTATGGTCCCATTCACTCGGGAATATCCCAACGCAGCTCCTAGAAGAAACGTGTTTACGACTCGCTGAATCCCAACATAGATTCAACTCTCTTAGGTGAACGAACGCACAACAGAGCTGTTTCAAGGAAACGTTTCTCCTGAGTTTTAGACGAAGTTTCCTGCGTTTTAGTACGTATGCCGGCTTTCGGCTGGAAATACCGGTTTTGGGATTCTGCACAGAAAGGGTTTGCAAACCGTTGAATTCACACGTGAGTTTAACTCTGTCAGGTGAATGCACACATTGACAACCATTCAGTTAGATAGCTCCGTTTTGGTTTTAGAAGAAGATATTTCTCTGTACAGCCTATGGTCCCATTCACTCGGGAATATCCCAACGCAGCTCCTAGAAGAAACGTGTTTCTGACTCGCTGAATCTCAACATAGAATCAACTCTCTTAGTTGAACGAACGCACAGCAGAGCAGTTTCAAGGTAACGTTCCTCCTGAGTTTTAGACGAAGTTTCCTGCGGTTTAGTACGTATGCCGGCATTGGGCTGGAAATACCGGTTTTGGGATTCTGCACAGAAAGGGTTTGCAAGCCGCTGATTCCACACGTGAGTTTAACTCTGTCAGTTGAATGCGCACATTGACGACCATTCAGTTAGATACCTCCGTTTTGGTTTTAGAAGCAGATATTTCTCTGTACAGCCTATGGTCCCATTCACTCGGGAATATCCCAACGCAGCTCCTAGAAGAAACGTGTTTCTGACTCGCTGAATCTCAACATAGATTCAACTCTCTTAGGTGAATGATCGCACAGCAGAGCAGTTTCAAGGAAACGTTTCTCCTGAGTTTTAGACGAAGTTTCCTGCTGTTTAGTACGTATGCCGGCATTGGGCTGGATATACTGGTTTTGGGATTCTGCACAGAAAGGGTTTACAAACCGCTGAATGCACACGTGAGTTTAACTCTGTCAGTTGAATGCACACATTGTCAACCATTCAGTTAGATAGCTCCGTTTTGGTTTTAGAAGCAGATATTTCTCTGCACAGCCTAGGGTCCCATTCTCTCGGGAATATCCCAACTCAGCTCCTAGAAGAAACGTGTTTCTGACTCGCTGAATCTCAACATAGATTCAACTCTCTTAGGTGAACGATCACCCAGCAGAGCAGTTTCAAGGAAACGTTTCTCCTGAGTTTTAGACGAAGGTTCCTGCTGTTTAGTACATATGCCGGCATTGGTCTGGAAATACCGGTATTGGCATTCTGCACAGAAAGGGTTTGCAAACCGCTGAATCCACACGTGAGTTTAACTTTGTCAGTTGAATGCACACATTGACAACCATTCAGATAGATAGCTCCGCTTTGGTTTTTGAAGCAGATATTTCTCTGTACAGCCTGTGGTCCCATTCACTCGGTAATATTCCAACGCAGCTCCTAGAAGAAACATGTTTATGACTCGCTGAATCCCATCATAGATTCAACTCTCTTAGGTGAACGAACGCACAACAGAGCAGTTTCAAGGAAACGTTTCTCCGGAGTTTTAGACGAAGTTTACTGCTGTTTAGTACGTATGCCGGCATTGGGCTGGAAATACCGGTTTTGGGATTCTGCACAGAAAGGGTTTGCAATCCGCTGAATCCACACGTGAGTTTAACTCTGTCAGTTGAATGCACACATTGACAATCATTCAGTTAGATAGCTCCGTTTTGGTTATAGAAGCAGATATATCTCTGTACAGCCTATGGTCCCATTCACTCGGGAATATCCCAACGCAGCTCCTAGAAGAAACGTGTTTCTGACTCACTGAATCTCAACATAGATTCAACTCTCTTAGGTGAACGATCGCACAGTAGATCAGTTTCAAGGAAACGTTTCTCCTGAGTTTTAGACGAAGTTTCCTGCTGTTTAGTACATATGCCGGCATTGGTCTTGAAATACCAGTTTTGGCATCCTGCATAGAATGGGTTTGCAAGCCGCTGAATCCACACGTGAGTTTAACTCTGTCAGTTGAATGCACACATTGACAACCATTCAGTTAGATAGCTCCGTTTTGGTTTTAGAAGCAGATATTTCTCTGTACAGCCTGTGGTCCCATTCACTCGGGAATATCCCAACGCAGCTAGTAGAAGAAACATGTTTCTGACTCGGTGAATCTCAACATAGATTCAAGTCTCTTAGGTGAACGAAGGCACAGCAGAGCAGTTTCAGGGAAACGTTTCTCCTGAGTATTAGACGAAGTTTCCTGCTGTTTAGTACGTATGCCGGCATTGGGCTGGAAATACCGGTTTTGAGATTCTGCACAGAAAGGGTTTGCAAACAGCTGAATCCACACGTGAGATTAACTCTGTCAGTTGAATGCACACATTGACAACCATTCAGATAGATAGCTCCGCTTTGGTTTTTGAAGCAGATATTTCTCTGTACAGCCTGTGGTCCCATTCACTCGGGAATATTCCAACGCAGCTCCTAGAAGAAACATGTTTATGACTCGCTGAATCCAAACATAGATTCAACTCTCTTAGGTGAACGAACGCACAACAGAGCAGTTTCTAGGAAACGTTTCTCCTGAGTTTAGACGAACTTTACTGCTGTTTAGTACGTATGCCAGCATTGGGCTGGAAATACCGGTTTTGGGATTCTGCACAGAAAGGGTTTGCAAACCGCTGAATCCACACGTGAGTTTAACTCTGTCAGTTGAATGCACACATTGACAACCATTCAGTTACATAGCTCCGTTTTGATTTTAGAAGCAGATATTTCTCTGTACATCCTTTGGTCCCATTCACTCGGGAATATCCCAACGCAGCTCCTAGAAGAAACGTGTTTCTTACTCGCTGAATCTCAACAAAGATTCAACTCTCTTAGGTGAACGAACGCACAGCAGAACAGTTTCAAGGAAACGTTTCTCCTGAGTTTTAGACGATGTTTCCTGTGGTTTAGTACCTATGCCGGCATTGGTTTGGAAATACCGGTTTTGGGATTCTGCACAGAAAGAGTTTGCAAACCGCTGAATCCACACGTGAGTTTAACTCTGTCATTTGAATGCACACATTGACAACCATTCAGTTAGATACCTCCGTTTTGGTTTTAGAAGCAGATATTTCTCTGTACAGCCTGTGGACCCATTCACTCGGGAATATCCCAACGCAGCTCCGAGAAGAAACTTGTTTATGACTCGCTGAATCCCATCATAGATTCAACTCTCTTAGGTGAACGAACGCACAACAGAGCAGTTTCAAGGAAACGTTTCTCCTGAGTTTTAGACGAAGTTTACTGCTGTTTAGTACGTATGCCGGCATTGGGCTGGAAATACCGGTTTTGGGATTCTGCACAGAAAGGGTTTGCAATCCGCTGAATCCACACGTGAGTTTAACTCTGTCAGTTGAATGCACACATTGACAATCATTCAGTTAGATAGCTCCGTTTTGGTTTTAGAATGAGATATTTCTCTGTACAGCCTATGGTCCCATTCACTCGGGAATATCCCAACGCAGCTCCTAGAAGAAACGTGTTTATGACTCGCTGAATCCCATCATAGATTGACCTCTCTTAAGTGAACGAACACACAGCAGAGCAGTTTCAAGGAAACGTTCCTCCTGAGTTTTAGACGAAGTTTCCTGCGGTTAAGAACGTATGACGTCATTGGGCTGGAAATACCGGTTTTGGGATTCTGCACAGAAAAGGTTTGCAAACCGCTGAATCCACACGTGAGTTTAACTCTGTCAGTTGAATGCACACATTGACAACAATTCAGTTAGATAGCTCCGTTTTGGTTTTAGAAGCAGATATTTCTCTGTACAGCCTGTGGTCCCATTCACTCGGGAATATCCCAACGCAGGTCCTAGAAGAAACGTGTTTCTGACTCGCTGAATCTCAACATAGATTCAACTCTCTTATGTGAACGATCGCACAGCAGAGCAGTTTCAAGGAAACGTTTCTCCTGAGTTTTAGACGAAGTTTCCTGCTGTTTAGTACGTATGCCGGCATTGGGCTGGAAATACCGGATTTGGGATTCTGCACAGAAAAGGTTTGCAAACCGCTGAATCCACACGTGAGATTAACTCTTTCAGTTGAATGCACACATTGACAACCATTCGGTTAGATAGCTCCGTTTTGGTTTTAGAATGAGATATTTCTCTGTACAGCCTATGGTCCCATTCACTCGGGAATATCCCAACGCAGCTCCTAGAAGAAACGTGTTTATGACTCGCTGAATCCCATCATAGATTGAACTCTCTTAGGTGAACGAACGCACAGCAGAGCAGTTTCAAGGAAACGTTCCTCCTGAGTTTTAGACGAAGTTTCCTGCGGTTAAGAACGTATGACGGCATTGGGCTGGAAATACCGGTTTTGGGATTCTGCACAGAAAAGGTTTGCAAACCGCTGAATCCACACGTGAGTTTAACTCTGTCAGTTGAATGCACACATTGACAACCATTCAGTTAGATAGCCCGTTTTGGTTTTAGAAGCAGATATTTCTCTGTACAGCCTGTGGTCCCATTCACTCGGGAATATCCCAACGCAGGTCCTAGAAGAAACGTGTTTCTGACTCGCTGAATCTCAACATAGATTCAACTCTCTTATGTGAACGATCGCACAGCAGAGCAGTTTCAAGGAAACGTTTCTCCTGAGTTTTAGAAGAAGTTTCCTGCTGTTTAGTACGTATGCCGGCATTGGGCTGGAAATACCGGATTTGGGATTCTGCACAGAAAGGGTTTGCAAACCGCTGAATCCACACGTGAGTTTAACTCTGTCAGTTGAATGCACACAGTGACAGCCATTCAGTTAGATAGCTCCGTTTTGGTTTTAGAAGCAGATATTTCTCTGTACAGCCTATGGTCCCATTCACTCGGGAATATCCCAACGCAGCTCCTAGAAGAAACGTGTTTACGACTCGCTGAATCCCAACATAGATTCAACTCTCTTAGGTGAACGAACGCACAACAGAGCTGTTTCAAGGAAACGTTTCTCCTGAGTTTTAGACGAAGTTTCCTGCGTTTTAGTACGTATGCCGGCTTTCGGCTGGAAATACCGGTTTTGGGATTCTGCACAGAAAGGGTTTGCAAACCGTTGAATTCACACGTGAGTTTAACTCTGTCAGGTGAATGCACACATTGACAACCATTCAGTTAGATAGCTCCGTTTTGGTTTTAGAAGAAGATATTTCTCTGTACAGCCTATGGTCCCATTCACTCGGGAATATCCCAACGCAGCTCCTAGAAGAAACGTGTTTCTGACTCGCTGAATCTCAACATAGAATCAACTCTCTTAGTTGAACGAACGCACAGCAGAGCAGTTTCAAGGTAACGTTCCTCCTGAGTTTTAGACGAAGTTTCCTGCGGTTTAGTACGTATGCCGGCATTGGGCTGGAAATACCGGTTTTGGGATTCTGCACAGAAAGGGTTTGCAAGCCGCTGATTCCACACGTGAGTTTAACTCTGTCAGTTGAATGCGCACATTGACGACCATTCAGTTAGATACCTCCGTTTTGGTTTTAGAAGCAGATATTTCTCTGTACAGCCTATGGTCCCATTCACTCGGGAATATCCCAACGCAGCTCCTAGAAGAAACGTGTTTCTGACTCGCTGAATCTCAACATAGATTCTACTCCCTTAGGTGAACGAACGCACAGCAGAGCAGTTTCAAGGAAACGTTCCTCCTGAGTTTTAGACGAAGTTTCCTGCTGTTTAGAACGTATGCCCGCATTGGGATGGAAATACCGGTTTTGGGATTCTGCACAGAAAGGGTTTGCAAACCGCTGAATCAACACGTGAGTTTAACTCTGTTAGTTGAATGCACACATTGACAACCATTCAGTTAGATAAACCCGTTTTGGTTTTAGAAGCAGATACTTCTCTGTACAGCCTATGGTCCCATTCACTCGGGAATATCCCAACGCAGCTCCTAGAAGAAACGTGTTTCTGACTCGCTGAATCTCAACATAGATTCAACTCTCTTAGGTGAATGATCGCACAGCAGAGCAGTTTCAAGGAAACGCTTCTCCTGAGTTTTAGACGAAGTTTCCGGCGGTTTAGTACGTATGCCGGCATTGGGCTGGAAATACTGGTTTTGGGATTCTGCACAGAAAGGGTTTACAAACCGCTGAATCCACACGTGAGCTTAACTCTGTCAGTTGAATGCACACATTGTCAACCATTCAGTTAGATAGCTCCGTTTTGGTTTTAGAAGCAGATATTTCTCTGCACAGCCTAGGGTCCCATTCTCTCGGGAATATCCCAACTCAGCTCCTAGAAGAAACGTGTTTCTGACTCGCTGAATCTCAACATAGATTCAACTCTCTTAGGTGAACGATCACCCAGCAGAGCAGTTTCAAGGAAACGTTTCTCCTGAGTTTTAGACGAAGGTTCCTGCTGTTTAGTACATATGCCGGCATTGGTCTGGAAATACCGGTATTGGCATTCTGCACAGAAAGGGTTTGCAAACCGCTGAATCCACACGTGAGTTTAACTTTGTCAGTTGAATGCACACATTGACAACCATTCAGATAGATAGCTCCGCTTTGGTTTTTGAAGCAGATATTTCTCTGTACAGCCTGTGGTCCCATTCACTCGGTAATATTCCAACGCAGCTCCTAGAAGAAACATGTTTATGACTCGCTGAATCCCATCATAGATTCAAATCTCTTAGGTGAACGAACGCACAACAGAGCAGTTTCAAGGAAACGTTTCTCCGGAGTTTTAGACGAAGTTTACTGCTGTTTAGTACGTATGCCGGCATTGGGCTGGAAATACCGGTTTTGGGATTCTGCACAGAAAGGGTTTGCAATCCGCTGAATCCACACGTGAGTTTAACTCTGTCAGTTGAATGCACACATTGACAATCATTCAGTTAGATAGCTCCGTTTTGGTTATAGAAGCAGATATATCTCTGTACAGCCTATGGTCCCATTCACTCGGGAATATCCCAACGCAGCTCCTAGAAGAAACGTGTTTCTGACTCACTGAATCTCAACATAGATTCAACTCTCTTAGGTGAACGATCGCACAGTAGATCAGTTTCAAGGAAACGTTTCTCCTGAGTTTTAGACGAAGTTTCCTGCTGTTTAGTACATATGCCGGCATTGGTCTTGAAATACCAGTTTTGGCATCCTGCATAGAATGGGTTTGCAAGCCGCTGAATCCACACGTGAGTTTAACTCTGTCAGTTGAATGCACACATTGACAACCATTCAGTTAGATAGCTCCGTTTTGGTTTTAGAAGCAGATATTTCTCTGTACAGCCTGTGGTCCCATTCACTCGGGAATATCCCAACGCAGCTAGTAGAAGAAACATGTTTCTGACTCGGTGAATCTCAACATAGATTCAAGTCTCTTAGGTGAACGAAGGCACAGCAGAGCAGTTTCAGGGAAACGTTTCTCCTGAGTATTAGACGAAGTTTCCTGCTGTTTAGTACGTATGCCGGCATTGGGCTGGAAATACCGGTTTTGAGATTCTGCACAGAAAGGGTTTGCAAACAGCTGAATCCACACGTGAGATTAACTCTGTCAGTTGAATGCACACATTGACAACCATTCAGATAGATAGCTCCGCTTTGGTTTTTGAAGCAGATATTTCTCTGTACAGCCTGTGGTCCCATTCACTCGGGAATATTCCAACGCAGCTCCTAGAAGAAACATGTTTATGACTCGCTGAATCCAAACATAGATTCAACTCTCTTAGGTGAACGAACGCACAACAGAGCAGTTTCTAGGAAACGTTTCTCCTGAGTTTAGACGAACTTTACTGCTGTTTAGTACGTATGCCAGCATTGGGCTGGAAATACCGGTTTTGGGATTCTGCACAGAAAGGGTTTGCAAACCGCTGAATCCACACGTGAGTTTAACTCTGTCAGTTGAATGCACACATTGACAACCATTCAGTTACATAGCTCCGTTTTGATTTTAGAAGCAGATATTTCTCTGTACATCCTTTGGTCCCATTCACTCGGGAATATCCCAACGCAGCTCCTAGAAGAAACGTGTTTCTTACTCGCTGAATCTCAACAAAGATTCAACTCTCTTAGGTGAACGAACGCACAGCAGAACAGTTTCAAGGAAACGTTTCTCCTGAGTTTTAGACGATGTTTCCTGTGGTTTAGTACCTATGCCGGCATTGGTTTGGAAATACCGGTTTTGGGATTCTGCACAGAAAGAGTTTGCAAACCGCTGAATCCACACGTGAGTTTAACTCTGTCATTTGAATGCACACATTGACAACCATTCAGTTAGATAGCTCCGTTTTGGTTTTAGAAGCAGATATTTCTCTGTACAGCCTGTGGACCCATTCACTCGGGAATATCCCAACGCAGCTCCGAGAAGAAACTTGTTTATGACTCGCTGAATCCCATCATAGATTCAACTCTCTTAGGTGAACGAACGCACAACAGAGCAGTTTCAAGGAAACGTTTCTCCTGAGTTTTAGACGAAGTTTACTGCTGTTTAGTACGTATGCCGGCATTGGGCTGGAAATACCGGTTTTGGGATTCTGCACAGAAAGGGTTTGCAATCCGCTGAATCCACACGTGAGTTTAACTCTGTCAGTTGGATGCACACATTGACAATCATTCAGTTAGATAGCTCCGTTTTGGTTTTAGAATGAGATATTTCTCTGTACAGCCTATGGTCCCATTCACTCGGGAATATCCCAACGCAGCTCCTAGAAGAAACGTGTTTATGACTCGCTGAATCCCATCATTGATTGACCTCTCTTAGGTGAACGAACACACAGCAGAGCAGTTTCAAGGAAACGTTCCTCCTGAGTTTTAGACGAAGTTTCCTGCGGTTAAGAACGTATGACGTCATTGGGCTGGAAATACCGGTTTTGGGATTCTGCACAGAAAAGGTTTGCAAACCGCTGAATCCACACGTGAGTTTAACTCTGTCAGTTGAATGCACACATTGACAACAATTCAGTTAGATAGCTCCGTTTTGGTTTTAGAAGCAGATATTTCTCTGTACAGCCTGTGGTCCCATTCACTCGGGAATATCCCAACGCAGGTCCTAGAAGAAACGTGTTTCTGACTCGCTGAATCTCAACATAGATTCAACTCTCTTATGTGAACGATCGCACAGCAGAGCAGTTTCAAGGAAACGTTTCTCCTGAGTTTTAGACGAAGTTTCCTGCTGTTTAGTACGTATGCCGGCATTGGGCTGGAAATACCGGATTTGGGATTCTGCACAGAAAAGGTTTGCAAACCGCTGAATCCACACGTGAGATTAACTCTTTCAGTTGAATGCACACATTGACAACCATTCGGTTAGATAGCTCCGTTTTGGTTTTAGAATGAGATATTTCTCTGTACAGCCTATGGTCCCATTCACTCGGGAATATCCCAACGCAGCTCCTAGAAGAAACGTGTTTATGACTCGCTGAATCCCATCATAGATTGAACTCTCTTAGGTGAACGAACGCACAGCAGAGCAGTTTCAAGGAAACGTTCCTCCTGAGTTTTAGACGAAGTTTCCTGCGGTTAAGAACGTATGACGGCATTGGGCTGGAAATACCGGTTTTGGGATTCTGCACAGAAAAGGTTTGCAAACCGCTGAATCCACACGTGAGTTTAACTCTGTCAGTTGAATGCACACATTGACAACCATTCAGTTAGATAGCCCGTTTTGGTTTTAGAAGCAGATATTTCTCTGTACAGCCTGTGGTCCCATTCACTCGGGAATATCCCAACGCAGGTCCTAGAAGAAACGTGTTTCTGACTCGCTGAATCTCAACATAGATTCAACTCTCTTATGTGAACGATCGCACAGCAGAGCAGTTTCAAGGAAACGTTTCTCCTGAGTTTTAGAGGAAGTTTCCTGCTGTTTAGTACGTATGCCGGCATTGGGCTGGAAATACCGGATTTGGGATTCTGCACAGAAAGGGTTTGCAAACCGCTGAATCCACACGTGAGTTTAACTCTGTCAGTTGAATGCACACAGTGACAGCCATTCAGTTAGATAGCTCCGTTTTGGTTTTAGAAGCAGATATTTCTCTGTACAGCCTATGGTCCCATTCACTCGGGAATATCCCAACGCAGCTCCTAGAAGAAAAGTGTTTACGACTCGCTGAATCCCAACATAGATTCAACTCTCTTAGGTGAACGAACGCACAACAGAGCTGTTTCAAGGAAACGTTTCTCCTGAGTTTTAGACGAAGTTTCCTGCGTTTTAGTACGTATGCCGGCTTTCGGCTGGAAATACCGGTTTTGGGATTCTGCACAGAAAGGGTTTGCAAACCGTTGAATTCACACGTGAGTTTAACTCTGTCAGGTGAATGCACACATTGACAACCATTCAGTTAGATAGCTCCGTTTTGGTTTTAGAAGAAGATATTTCTCTGTACAGCCTATGGTCCCATTCACTCGGGAATATCCCAACGCAGCTCCTAGAAGAAACGTGTTTCTGACTCGCTGAATCTCAACATAGAATCAACTCTCTTAGTTGAACGAACGCACAGCAGAGCAGTTTCAAGGTAACGTTCCTCCTGAGTTTTAGACGAAGTTTCCTGCGGTTTAGTACGTATGCCGGCATTGGGCTGGAAATACCGGTTTTGGGATTCTGCACAGAAAGGGTTTGCAAGCCGCTGATTCCACACGTGAGTTTAACTCTGTCAGTTGAATGCGCACATTGACGACCATTCAGTTAGATACCTCCGTTTTGGTTTTAGAAGCAGATATTTCTCTGTACATCCTATGGTCCCATTCACTCGGGAATATCCCAACGCAGATCCTAGAAGAAACGTGTTTCTGACTCGCTGAATCTCAACATAGATTCTACTCCCTTAGGTGAACGAACGCACAGCAGAGCAGTTTCAAGGAAACGTTCCTCCTGAGTTTTAGACGAAGTTTCCTGCTGTTTAGAACGTATGCCCGCATTGGGATGGAAATACCGGTTTTGGGATTCTGCACAGAAAGGGTTTGCAAACCGCTGAATCCACACGTGAGTTTAACTCTGTCAGTTGAATGCACACATTGACAACCATTCAGTTAGATAAACCCGTTTTGGTTTTAGAAGCAGATACTTCTCTGTACAGCCTATGGTCCCATTCACTCGGGAATATCCCAACGCAGCTCCTAGAAGAAACGTGTTTCTGACTCGCTGAATCTCAACATAGATTCAACTCTCTTAGGTGAATGATCGCACAGCAGAGCAGTTTCAAGGAAACGTTTCTCCTGAGTTTTAGACGAAGTTTCCTGCTGTTTAGTACGTATGCCGGCATTGGGCTGGAAATACTGGTTTTGGGATTCTGCACAGAAAGGGTTTACAAACCGCTGAATCCACACGTGAGTTTAACTCTGTCAGTTGAATGCACACATTGTCAACCATTCATTTAGATAGCTCCGTTTTGGGTTTAGAAGCAGATATTTCTCTGCACAGCCTAGGGTCCCATTCTCTCGGGAATATCCCAACTCAGCTCCTAGAAGAAACGTGTTTCTGACTCGCTGAATCTCAACATAGATTCAACTCTCTTAGGTGAACGATCACCCAGCAGAGCAGTTTCAAGGAAACGTTTCTCCTGAGTTTTAGACGAAGGTTCCTGCTGTTTAGCACATATGCCGGCATTGGTCTGGAAATACCGGTATTGGCATTCTGCACAGAAAGGGTTTGCAAACAGCTGAATCCACACGTGAGTTTAACTTTGTCAGTTGAATGCACACATTGACAACCATTCAGATAGATAGCTCCGCTTTGGTTTTTGAAGCAGATATTTCTCTGTACAGCCTGTGGTCCCATTCACTCGGGAATATTCCAACGCAGCTCCTAGAAGAAACATGTTTATGACTCGCTGAATCCAAACATAGATTCAACTCTCTTAGGTGAACGAACGCACAACAGAGCAGTTTCTAGGAAACGTTTCTCCTGAGTTTAGACGAACTTTACTGCTGTTTAGTACGTATGCCAGCATTGGGCTGGAAATACCGGTTTTGGGATTCTGCACAGAAAGGGTTTGCAAACCGCTGAATCCACACGTGAGTTTAACTCTGTCAGTTGAATGCACACATTGACAACCATTCAGTTACATAGCTCCGTTTTGATTTTAGAAGCAGATATTTCTCTGTACATCCTTTGGTCCCATTCACTCGGTAATATCCCAACGCAGCTCCTAGAAGAAACGTGTTTCTGACTCACTGAATCTCAACATAGATTCAACTCTCTTAGGTGAACGATCGCACAGTAGATCAGTTTCAAGGAAACGTTTCTCCTGAGTTTTAGACGAAGTTTCCTGCTGTTTAGTACATATGCCGGCATTGGTCTTGAAATACCAGTTTTGGCATCCTGCATAGAATGGGTTTGCAAGCCGCTGAATCCACACGTGAGTTTAACTCTGTCAGTTGAATGCACACATTGACAACCATTCAGTTAGATAGCTCCGTTTTGGTTTTAGAAGCAGATATTTCTCTGTACAGCCTGTGGTCCCATTCACTCGGGAATATCCCAACGGAGCTAGTAGAAGAAACATGTTTCTGACTCGGTGAATCTCAACATAGATTCAAGTCTCTTAGGTGAACGAAGGCACAGCAGAGCAGTTTCAGGGAAACGTTTCTCCTGAGTATTAGACGAAGTTTCCTGCTGTTTAGTACGTATGCCGGCATTGGGCTGGAAATACCGGTTTTGAGATTCTGCACAGAAAGGGTTTGCAAACAGCTGAATCCACACGTGAGATTAACTCTGTCAGTTGAATGCACACATTGACAGCCATTCAGTTAGATAGCTCCGTTTTGGTTTTAGAATGAGATATTTCTCTGTACAGCCTATGGTCCCATTCACTCGGGAATATCCCAACGCAGCTCCTAGAAGAAACGTGTTTATGACTCGCTGAATCCCATCATAGATTGAACTCTCTTAGGTGAACGAACACACAGCAGAGCAGTTTCAAGGAAACGTTCCTCCTGAGTTTTAGACGAAGTTTCCTGCGGTTAAGAACGTATGACGTCATTGGGCTGGAAATACCGGTTTTGGGATTCTGCACAGAAAAGGTTTGCAAACCGCTGAATCCACACGTGAGTTTAACTCTGTCAGTTGAATGCACACATTGACAACCATTCAGTTAGATAGCCCGTTTTGGTTTTAGAAGCAGATATTTCTCTGTACAGCCTGTGGTCCCATTCACTCGGGAATATCCCAACGCAGGTCCTAGAAGAAACGTGTTTCTGACTCGCTGAATCTCAACATAGATTCAACTCTCTTATGTGAACGATCGCACAGCAGAGCAGTTTCAAGGAAACGTTTCTCCTGAGTTTTAGACGAAGTTTCCTGCTGTTTAGTACGTATGCCGGCATTGGGCTGGAAATACCGGATTTGGGATTCTGCACAGAAAGGGTTTGCAAACCGCTGAATCCACACGTGAGATTAACTCTTTCAGTTGAATGCACACATTGACAACCATTCGGTTAGATAGCTCCGTTTTGGTTTTAGAATGAGATATTTCTCTGTACAGCCTATGGTCCCATTCACTCGGGAATATCCCAACGCAGCTCCTAGAAGAAACGTGTTTATGACTCGCTGAATCCCATCATAGATTGAACTCTCTTAGGTGAACGAACGCACAGCAGAGCAGTTTCAAGGAAACGTTCCTCCTGAGTTTTAGACGAAGTTTCCTGCGGTTAAAAACGTATGACGGCATTGGGCTGGAAATACCGGTTTTGGGATTCTGCACAGAAAAGGTTTGCAAACCGCTGAATCCACACGTGAGTTTAACTCTGTCAGTTGAATGCACACATTGACAACCATTCAGTTAGATAGCCCGTTTTGGTTTTAGAAGCAGATATTTCTCTGTACA
The DNA here is from genome assembly GCF_030222135.1 of Aotus nancymaae. Taxonomy (NCBI): domain Eukaryota; kingdom Metazoa; phylum Chordata; class Mammalia; order Primates; family Aotidae; genus Aotus; species Aotus nancymaae. The sequence continues at coordinate 2,590,626 of NW_026988565.1, forward strand.
GCCTATGGTCCCATTCACTCGGGAATATCCCAACGCAGCTCCTAGAAGAAACGTGTTTCTGACTCGCTGAATCTCAACATAGATTCAACTCTCTTAGGTGAATGATCGCACAGCAGAGCAGTTTCAAGGAATCGTTTCTCCTGAGTTTTAGACGAAGTTTCCTGCTGTTTAGTACGTATGCCGGCATTGGGCTGGAAATACCGGTTTTGGGATTCTGCATAGAAAGGGTTTACAAACCGCTGAATCCACACGTGAGTTTAACTCTGTCAGTTGAATGCACACATTGTCAACCATTCAGTTAGATAGCTCCGTTTTGGTTTTAGAAGCAGATATTTCTCTGCACAGCCTAGGGTCCCATTCTCTCGGGAATATCCCAACTCAGCTCCTAGAAGAAACGTGTTTCTGACTCGCTGAATCTCAACATAGATTCAACTCTCTTAGGTGAACGATCACCCAGCAGAGCAGTTTCAAGGAAACGTTTCTCCTGAGTTTTAGACGAAGGTTCCTGCTGTTTAGTACATATGCCGGCATTGGTCTGGAAATACCGGTATTGGCATTCTGCACAGAAAGGGTTTGCAAACAGCTGAATCCACACGTGAGTTTATCTTTGTCAGTTGAATGCACACATTGACAACCATTCAGATAGATAGCTCCGCTTTGGTTTTTGAAGCAGATATTTCTCTGTACAGCCTGTGGTCCCATTCACTCGGGAATATTCCAACGCAGCTCCTAGAAGAAACATGTTTATGACTCGCTGAATCTCAACATAGATTCAACTCTCTTAGGTGAACGAACGCACAACAGAGCAGTTTCTAGGAAACGTTTCTCCTGAGTTTAGACGAACTTTACTGCTGTTTAGTACGTATGCCAGCATTGGGCTGGAAATACCGGTTTTGGGATTCTGCACAGAAAGGGTTTGCAAACCGCTGAATCCACACGTGAGTTTAGCTCTGTCAGTTGAATGCACACATTGACAACCATTCAGTTACATAGCTCCGTTTTGATTTTAGAAGCAGATATTTCTCTGTACATCCTTTGGTCCCATTCACTCGGGAATATCCCAACGCAGCTCCTAGAAGGAACGTGTTTCTTACTCGCTGAATCTCAACAAAGATTCAACTCTCTTAGGTGAACGAACGCACAGCAGAACAGTTTCAAGGAAACGTTTCTCCTGAGTTTTAGACGATGTTTCCTCTGGTTTAGTACCTATGCCGGCATTGGTTTGGAAATACCGGTTTTGGGATTTTGCACAGAAAGAGTTTGCAAACCGCTGAATCCACACGTGAGTTTAACTCTGTCATTTGAATGCACACATTGACAACCATTCAGTTAGATAGCTCCGTTTTGGTTTTAGAAGCAGATATTTCTCTGTACAGCCTGTGGACCCATTCACTCGGGAATATCCCAACGCAGCTCCGAGAAGAAACTTGTTTATGACTCGCTGAATCCCATCATAGATTCAACTCTCTTAGGTGAACGAACGCACAACAGAGCAGTTTCAAGGAAACGTTTCTCCTGAGTTTTAGACGAAGTTTACTGCTGTTTAGTACGTATGCCGGCATTGGGCTGGAAATACCGGTTTTGGGATTCTGCACAGAAAGGGTTTGCAATCCGCTGAATCCACACGTGAGTTTAACTCTGTCAGTTGAATGCACACATTGACAATCATTCAGTTAGATAGCTCCGTTTTGGTTATAGAAGCAGATATATCTCTGTACAGCCTATGGTCCCATTCACTCGGTAATATCCCAACGCAGCTCCTAGAAGAAACGTGTTTCTGACTCACTGAATCTCAACATAGATTCAACTCTCTTAGGTGAACGATCGCACAGTAGATCAGTTTCAAGGAAACGTTTCTCCTGAGTTTTAGACGAAGTTTCCTGCTGTTTAGTACATATGCCGGCATTGGTCTTGAAATACCAGTTTTGGCATCCTGCATAGAATGGGTTTGCAAGCCGCTGAATCCACACGTGAGTTTAACTCTGTCAGTTGAATGCACACATTGACAACCATTCAGTTAGATAGCTCCGTTTTGGTTTTAGAAGCAGATATTTCTCTGTACAGCCTGTGGTCCCATTCACTCGGGAATATCCCAACGCAGCTAGTAGAAGAAACATGTTTCTGACTCGGTGAATCTCAACATAGATTCAAGTCTCTTAGGTGAACGAAGGCACAGCAGAGCAGTTTCAGGGAAACGTTTCTCCTGAGTATTAGACGAAGTTTCCTGCTGTTTAGTACGTATGCCGGCATTGGGCTGGAAATACCGGTTTTGAGATTCTGCACAGAAAGGGTTTGCAAACAGCTGAATCCACACGTGAGATTAACTCTGTCAGTTGAATGCACACATTGACAGCCATTCAGTTAGATAGCTCCGTTTTGGTTTTAGAATGAGATATTTCTCTGTACAGCCTATGGTCCCATTCACTCGGGAATATCCCAACGCAGCTCCTAGAAGAAACGTGTTTATGACTCGCTGAATCCCATCATAGATTGAACTCTCTTAGGTGAACGAACACACAGCAGAGCAGTTTCAAGGAAACGTTCCTCCTGAGTTTTAGACGAAGTTTCCTGCGGTTAAGAACGTATGACGTCATTGGGCTGGAAATACCGGTTTTGGGATTCTGCACAGAAAAGGTTTGCAAACCGCTGAATCCACACGTGAGTTTAACTCTGTCAGTTGAATGCACACATTGACAACCATTCAGTTAGATAGCCCGTTTTGGTTTTAGAAGCAGATATTTCTCTGTACAGCCTGTGGTCCCATTCACTCGGGAATATCCCAACGCAGGTCCTAGAAGAAACGTGTTTCTGACTCGCTGAATCTCAACATAGATTCAACTCTCTTATGTGAACGATCGCACAGCAGAGCAGTTTCAAGGAAACGTTTCTCCTGAGTTTTAGACGAAGTTTCCTGCTGTTTAGTACGTATGCCGGCATTGGGCTGGAAATACCGGATTTGGGATTCTGCACAGAAAGGGTTTGCAAACCGCTGAATCCACACGTGAGATTAACTCTTTCAGTTGAATGCACACATTGACAACCATTCGGTTAGATAGCTCCGTTTTGGTTTTAGAATGAGATATTTCTCTGTACAGCCTATGGTCCCATTCACTCGGGAATATCCCAACGCAGCTCCTAGAAGAAACGTGTTTATGACTCGCTGAATCCCATCATAGATTGAACTCTCTTAGGTGAACGAACGCACAGCAGAGCAGTTTCAAGGAAACGTTCCTCCTGAGTTTTAGACGAAGTTTCCTGCGGTTAAAAACGTATGACGGCATTGGGCTGGAAATACCGGTTTTGGGATTCTGCACAGAAAAGGTTTGCAAACCGCTGAATCCACACGTGAGTTTAACTCTGTCAGTTGAATGCACACATTGACAACCATTCAGTTAGATAGCCCGTTTTGGTTTTAGAAGCAGATATTTCTCTGTACAGCCTATGGTCCCATTCACTCGGGAATATCCCAACGCAGCTCCTAGAAGAAACGTGTTTCTGACTCGCTGAATCTCAACATAGATTCAACTCTCTTAGGTGAATGATCGCACAGCAGAGCAGTTTCAAGGAATCGTTTCTCCTGAGTTTTAGACGAAGTTTCCTGCTGTTTAGTACGTATGCCGGCATTGGGCTGGAAATACCGGTTTTGGGATTCTGCATAGAAAGGGTTTACAAACCGCTGAATCCACACGTGAGTTTAACTCTGTCAGTTGAATGCACACATTGTCAACCATTCAGTTAGATAGCTCCGTTTTGGTTTTAGAAGCAGATATTTCTCTGCACAGCCTAGGGTCCCATTCTCTCGGGAATATCCCAACTCAGCTCCTAGAAGAAACGTGTTTCTGACTCGCTGAATCTCAACATAGATTCAACTCTCTTAGGTGAACGATCACCCAGCAGAGCAGTTTCAAGGAAACGTTTCTCCTGAGTTTTAGACGAAGGTTCCTGCTGTTTAGTACATATGCCGGCATTGGTCTGGAAATACCGGTATTGGCATTCTGCACAGAAAGGGTTTGCAAACAGCTGAATCCACACGTGAGTTTATCTTTGTCAGTTGAATGCACACATTGACAACCATTCAGATAGATAGCTCCGCTTTGGTTTTTGAAGCAGATATTTCTCTGTACAGCCTGTGGTCCCATTCACTCGGGAATATTCCAACGCAGCTCCTAGAAGAAACATGTTTATGACTCGCTGAATCTCAACATAGATTCAACTCTCTTAGGTGAACGAACGCACAACAGAGCAGTTTCTAGGAAACGTTTCTCCTGAGTTTAGACGAACTTTACTGCTGTTTAGTACGTATGCCAGCATTGGGCTGGAAATACCGGTTTTGGGATTCTGCACAGAAAGGGTTTGCAAACCGCTGAATCCACACGTGAGTTTAACTCTGTCAGTTGAATGCACACATTGACAACCATTCAGTTACATAGCTCCGTTTTGATTTTAGAAGCAGATATTTCTCTGTACATCCTTTGGTCCCATTCACTCGGGAATATCCCAACGCAGCTCCTAGAAGAAACGTGTTTCTTACTCGCTGAATCTCAACAAAGATTCAACTCTCTTAGGTGAACGAACGCACAGCAGAACAGTTTCAAGGAAACGTTTCTCCTGAGTTTTAGACGATGTTTCCTGTGGTTTAGTACCTATGCCGGCATTGGTTTGGAAATACCGGTTTTGGGATTTTGCACAGAAAGAGTTTGCAAACCGCTGAATCCACACGTGAGTTTAACTCTGTCATTTGAATGCACACATTGACAACCATTCAGTTAGATAGCTCCGTTTTGGTTTTAGAAGCAGATATTTCTCTGTACAGCCTGTGGACCCATTCACTCGGGAATATCCCAACGCAGCTCCGAGAAGAAACTTGTTTATGACTCGCTGAATCCCATCATAGATTCAACTCTCTTAGGTGAACGAACGCACAACAGAGCAGTTTCAAGGTAACGTTTCTCCTGAGTTTTAGACGAAGTTTACTGCTGTTTAGTACGTATGCAGGCATTGGGCTGGAAATACCGGTTTTGGGATTCTGCACAGAAAGGGTTTGCAATCCGCTGAATCCACACGTGAGTTTAACTCTGTCAGTTGAATGCACACATTGACAATCATTCAGTTAGATAGCTCCGTTTTGGTTATAGAAGCAGATATATCTCTGTACAGCCTATGGTCCCATTCACTCGGGAATATCCCAACGCAGCTCCTAGAAGAAACGTGTTTCTGACTCACTGAATCTCAACATAGATTCAACTCTCTTAGGTGAACGATCGCACAGTAGATCAGTTTCAAGGAAACGTTTCTCCTGAGTTTTAGACGAAGTTTCCTGCTGTTTAGTACATATGCCGGCATTGGTCTTGAAATACCAGTTTTGGCATCCTGCATAGAATGGGTTTCCAAGCCGCTGAATCCACACGTGAGTTTAACTCTGTCAGTTGAATGCACACATTGACAACCATTCAGTTAGATAGCTCCGTTTTGGTTTTAGAAGCAGATATTTCTCTGTACAGCCTGTGGTCCCATTCACTCGGGAATATCCCAACGCAGCTAGTAGAAGAAACATGTTTCTGACTCGGTGAATCTCAACATAGATTCAAGTCTCTTAGGTGAACGAAGGCACAGCAGAGCAGTTTCAGGGAAACGTTTCTCCTGAGTATTAGACGAAGTTTCCTGCTGTTTAGTACGTATGCCGGCATTGGGCTGGAAATACCGGTTTTGAGATTCTGCACAGAAAGGGTTTGCAAACAGCTGAATCCACACGTGAGATTAACTCTGTCAGTTGAATGCACACATTGACAGCCATTCAGTTAGATAGCTCCGTTTTGGTTTTAGAATGAGATATTTCTCTGTACAGCCTATGGTCCCATTCACTCGGGAATATCCCAACGCAGCTCCTAGAAGAAACGTGTTTATGACTCGCTGAATCCCATCATAGATTGAACTCTCTTAGGTGAACGAACGCACAGCAGAGCAGTTTCAAGGAAACGTTCCTCCTGAGTTGTAGACGAAGTTTCCTGCGGTTAAGAACGTATGACGGCATTGGGCTGGAAATACCGGTTTTGGGATTCTGCACAGAAAAGGTTTGCAAACCGCTGAATCCACACGTGAGTTTAACTCTGTCAGTTGAATGCACACATTGACAACCATTCAGTTAGATAGCCCGTTTTGGTTTTAGAAGCAGATATTTCTCTGTACAGCCTGTGGTCCCATTCACTCGGGAATATCCCAACGCAGGTCCTAGAAGAAACGTGTTTCTGACTCGCTGAATCTCAACATAGATTCAACTCTCTTATGTGAACGATCGCACAGCAGAGCAGTTTCAAGGAAACGTTTCTCCTGAGTTTTAGACGAAGTTTCCTGCTGTTTAGTACGTATGCCGGCATTGGGCTGGAAATACCGGATTTGGGATTCTGCACAGAAAGGGTTTGCAAACCGCTGAATCCACACGTGAGTTTAACTCTGTCAGTTGAATGCACACAGTGACAGCCATTCAGTTAGATAGCTCCGTTTTGGTTTTAGAAGCAGATATTTCTCTGTACAGCCTATGGTCCCATTCACTCGGGAATATCCCAACGCAGCTCCTAGAAGAAACGTGTTTACGACTCGCTGTATCCCAACATAGATTCAACTCTCTTAGGTGAACGAACGCACAACAGAGCTGTTTCAAGGAAACGTTTCTCCTGTGTTTTAGACGAAGTTTCCTGCGTTTTAGTACGTATGCCGGCTTTCGGCTGGAAATACCGGTTTTGGGATTCTGCACAGAAAGGGTTTGCAAACCGTTGAATTCACACGTGAGTTTAACTCTGTCAGGTGAATGCACACATTGACAACCATTCAGTTAGATAGCTCCGTTTTGGTTTTAGAAGAAGATATTTCTCTGTACAGCCTATGGTCCCATTCACTCGGGAATATCCCAACGCAGCTCCTAGAAGAAACGTGTTTCTGACTCGCTGAATCTCAACATAGATTCTACTCCCTTAGGTGAACGAACGCACAGCAGAGCAGTTTCAAGGAAACGTTTCTCCTGAGTTTTAGACGAAGTTTCCTGCTGTTTAGTACGTATGCCGGCATTGGGATGGAAATACCGGTTTTGGGATTCTCTCAGAAAGGGTTTGCAAACCGCTGAATCCACACGTGAGTTTAACTCTGTCAGTTGAATGCACACATTGACAACCATTCAGTTAGATAAACCCGTTTTGGTTTTAGAAGCAGATACTTCTCTGTACAGCCTATGGTCCCATTCACTCGGGAATATCCCAACGCAGCTCCTAGAAGAAACGTGTTTCTGACTCGCTGAATCTCAACATAGATTCAACTCTCTTAGGTGAATGATCGCACAGCAGAGCAGTTTCAAGGAAACGTTTCTCCTGAGTTTTAGACGAAGTTTCCTGCTGTTTAGTACGTATGCCGGCATTGGGCTGGAAATACCGGTTTTGGGATTCTGCACAGAAAGGGTTTGCAATCCGCTGCATCCACACGTGAGTTTAACTCTGTCAGTTGAATGCACACATTGACAATCATTCAGTTAGATAGCTCCGTTTTGGTTACAGAAGCAGATATATCTCTGTACAGCCTATGGTCCCATTCACTCGGGAATATCCCAACGCAGCTCCTAGAAGAAACGTGTTTCTGACTCGCTGAATCTCAACATAGATTCAACTCTCTTAGGTGAATGATCGCACAGCAGAGCAGTTTCAAGGAAACGTTTCTCCTGAGTTTTAGACGAAGTTTCCTGCTGTTTAGTACATATGCCGGCATTGGTCTTGAAATACCAGTTTTGGCATCCTGCATAGAATGGGTTTGCAAGCCGCTGAATCCACACGTGAGTTTAACTCTGTCAGTTGAATGCACACATTGACAACCATTCAGTTAGATAGCTCCGTTTTGGTTTTAGAAGCAGATATTTCTCTGTACAGCCTGTGGTCCCATTCACTCGGGAATATCCCAACGCAGCTCCTAGAAGAAACATGTTTCTGACTCGGTGAATCTCAACATAGATTCAAGTCTCTTAGGTGAACGAAGGCACAGCAGAGCAGTTTCAGGGAAACGTTTCTCCTGAGTATTAGACGAAGTTTCCTGCTGTTTAGTACGCATGCCGGCATTGGGCTGGAAATACCGGTTTTGAGATTCTGCACAGAAAGGGTTTGCAAACAGCTGAATCCACACGTGAGATTAACTCTGTCAGTTGAATGCACACATTGACAGCCATTCAGTTAGATAGCTCCGTTTTGGTTTTAGAATGAGATATTTCTCTGTACAGCCTATGGTCCCATTCACTCGGGAATATCCCAACGCAGCTCCTAGAAGAAACGTGTTTATGACTCGCTGAATCCCATCATAGATTGAACTCTCTTAGGTGAACGAACACACAACAGAGCAGTTTCAAGGAAACGTTCCTCCTGAGTTTTAGACGAAGTTTCCTGCGGTTAAGAACGTATGACGTCATTGGGCTGGAAATACCGGTTTTGGGATTCTGCACAGAAAAGGTTTGCAAACCGCTGAATCCACACGTGAGTTTAACTCTGTCAGTTGAATGCACACATTGACAGCCATTCAGATAGATAGCTCCGCTTTGGTTTTAGAAGCAGATATTTCTCTGTACAGCCTGTGGTCCCATTCACTCGGGAATGTCCCCACGCAGCTCCTAGAAGAAACGTGTTTATGACTCGCTGAATCCAAAGATAGATTCAACTCTCATAGGTGAACGATCGCACAACAGAGCAGTTTCTAGGAAACGTTTCTCCTGAGTTTAGAGGAAGTTTACTGCTGTTTAGTACGTATGCCGGCATTGGGCTGGAAATACCGGTTTTGGGATTCTGCACAGAAAGGGTTTGCAAACCGCTGAATCCACACGTGAGTTTAACTCTGTCAGTTGAATGCACACATTGACAACCATTCAGTTACATAGCTCCGTTTTGATTTTAGAAGCAGATATTTCTCTATACATCCTATGGTCCCATTCACTCGGGAATATCCCAACGCAGCTCCTAGAAGAAACGTGTTTCTGACTCGCTGAACCTCAACATAGATTCAACTCTCTTAGGTGAACGATCGCACAGCAGATCAGTTTCAAGGAAACGTTTCTCCTGAGTTTTAGACGAAGTTTCCTGCTGTTTAGTACATATGCCGGCATTGGTCTGGAAATACCAGTTTTGGCATCCTGCACAGAATGGGTTTGCAAGCCGCTGAATCCACACGTGAGTTTAACTCTGTCAGTTGAATGCACACATTGACAACCATTCAGTTAGATAGCTCCGTTTTGGTTTTAGAAGCAGATATTTCTCTGTACAGCCTGTGGTCCCATTCACTCGGGAATATCCCAACGCAGCTCCTAGAAGAAACGTGTTTCTGACTCGCTGAATCTCAACATAGATTCAACTCTCTTATGTGAACGATCGCACAGCAGAGCAGTTTCAAGGAAACGTTTCTCCTGAGTTTTAGACGAAGTTTCCTGCTGTTTAGTACGTATGCCGGCATTGGGCTGGAAATACCGGATTTGGGATTCTGCACAGAAAGGGTTTGCAAACCGCTGAATCCACACGTGAGTTTAACTCTGTCAGTTGAATGCACACAGTGACAGCCATTCAGTTAGATAGCTCCGTTTTGGTTTTAGAAGCAGATATTTCTCTGTACAGCCTATGGTCCCATTCACTCGGGAATATCCCAACGCAGCTCCTAGAAGAAACGTGTTTACGACTCGCTGAATCCCAACATAGATTCAACTCTCTTAGGTGAACGAACGCACAACAGAGCTGTTTCAAGGAAACGTTTCTCCTGAGTTTTAGACGAAGTTTCCTGCGTTTTAGTACGTATTCCGGCTTTCGGCTGGAAATACCGGTTTTGGGATTCTGCACAGAAAGGGTTTGCAAACCGTTGAATTCACACGTGAGTTTAACTCTGTCAGGTGAATGCACACATTGACAACCATTTAGTTAGATAGCTCCGTTTTGGTTTTAGAAGAAGATATTTCTCTGTACAGCCTATGGTCCCATTCACTCGGGAATATCCCAACGCAGCTCCTAGAAGAAACGTGTTTCTGACTCGCTGAACCTCAACATAGATTCAACTCTCTTAGGTGAACGATCGCACAGCAGATCAGTTTCAAGGAAACGTTTCTCCTGAGTTTTAGACGAAGTTTCCTGCTGTTTAGTACATATGCCGGCATTGGTCTGGAAATACCAGTTTTGGCATCCTGCACAGAATGGGTTTGCAAGCCGCTGAATCCACACGTGAGTTTAACTCTGTCAGTTGAATGCACACATTGACAGCCATTCAGTTAGATAGCTCCGTTTTGGTTTTAGAAGCAGATATTTCTCTGTACAGCCTATGGTCCCATTCACTCGGGAATATCCCAACGCAGCTCCTAGAAGAAACGTGTTTCTGACTCGCTGAATCTCAACATAGATTCAACTCTCTTAGGTGAACGAACGCACAGCAGAGCAGTTTCAAGGAAACGTTTCTCCTGAGTTTTAGACGAAGTTTCCTGCGGTTTAGTACATATGCCGGCATTGGGCTGGAAATACCGGTTTTGGGATTCTGCACAGAAAGGTTTTGAAAACCGCTGATTCCACACGTGAGTTTAACTCTGTCAGTTGAATGCGCACATTGACGACCATTCAGTTAGATACCTCCGTTTTGGTTTTAGAAGCAGATATTTCTCTGTACATCCTATGGTCCCATTCACTCGGGAATATCCCAACGCAGCTCCTAGAAGAAACGTGTTTCTGACTCGCTGAATCTCAACACAGATTCAACTCTCTTAGGTGAACGAACGCACAGCAGAGCAGTTTCAAGGAAACGTTTCTCCTGAGTTTTAGACGAAGTTTACTGCTGTTTAGTACGTATGCCGGCATTGGGATGGAAATACCGGTTGTGGGATTCTGCACAGAAAAGGTTTGCAAACCGCTGAATCCACACGTGAGTTTAACTCTGTCAGTTGAATGCACAAATTGACAACCATTCAGTTAGATAGCTCCGTTTTGGTTTTAGAAGCAGATATTTCTCTGTACAGCCTTTGGTCCCATTCACTCGGGAATATCCCAACGCAGCTCCTAGAAGAAACGTGTTTCTGACTCGCTGCATCTCAACATAGATTCAACTCTCTTAGGTGAACGATCGCAAAGCAGAGCAGTTTCAAGGAAACGTTTCTCCTGTGTTTTAGACCAAGTTTCCTGCTGTTTATTGGTCTGGAAATATCGGTTTTGGGATTCTGCACAGAAAGGGTTTGCAAACCGCTGAATCCACACGTGAGTTTAACTCTGTCAGTTGAATGCACACATTGACAACCATTCAGTTAGATAGCTCAGTTTTGGTTTTAGAAGCAGATATTTCTCTGTACATCCTACGGTCCCATTCACTCGGGAATATCCCAACGCAGCTCAGAGAAGAAACGTGTTTCTGATTCGCTGAATCCCAACATAGATTCAACTCTCTTAGGTGAACGAACGCACAGCATTGCAGGTTCAAGGAAACGTTTCTCCTGAGTTTTAGACGAAGTTTACTGCGGTTTAGTACGTATGCCGGCATTGGGCTGGAAATACCGGTTTTGGGATTCTGCACAGAAAGTGTTTGCAAACTGCTGAATCCACACGTGAGTTTAGCTCTGTCATTTGAATGCACACATTGACAACCATTCAGTTAGATAGCTCCGTTTTGGTTTTAGAAGCAGATATTTCTCTGTACAGCCTGTGGTCCCATTCACTCGGGAATATTCCAACGCAGCTCCTAGAAGAAACGTGTTTATGACTCGCTGAATCGCATCATAGATTCAACTCTCTTAGGTGAAAAAAGGCACAACAGAGCAGTTTCAAGGAAACGTTTCTCCTGAGTTTTAGACGAAGTTTACTGCTGTTTAGTACGTATGCCGGCATTGGGCTGGAAATACCGGTTTTGGGATTCTGCACAGAAAGGGTTTGCAATTCGCTGAATCCACACGTGAGTTTAACTCTGTCAGTTGAATGCACACATTGACAACCATTCAGTTAGATAGCTCCGTTTTGGTTTTAGAAGCAGATATTTCTCTGTACAGCCTATGGTCGCATTCACTCGGTAATATCCCAACGCAGCTCCTAGAAGAAACGTGTTTCTGACTCGCTGAATCTCAACATAGATTCAACTCTCTTATGTGAACGAACGCACAGCAGAGCAGTTTCAAGGAAACGTTCCTCCTGAGTTTTAGACAAAGTTTCCTGCTGTTTAGAACGTATGCCAGCATTGGGCTGGAAATACCGGTTTTGGGATTCTGCACAGAAAGGGTTTGCAAAACGCTGAATCCACACGTGAGTTTACCTCTTTCAGCTGAATGCACACATTGACGACCATTCAGTTAGATAGCTCCGTTTTGGTTTTAGAAGCAGATATTTCTCTGTACAGCCTATGGTCCCATTCACTCGGGAATATCCCAACGCAGCTCTTAGAAGAAACGTGTTTCTGACTCGCTGAATCTCAACATAGATTCAAGTCTCTTAGGTGAACGATCGCAAAGCAGAGCAGTTTCAAGGAAACGTTTATCCTGAGTTTTAGACCAAGTTTCCTGCTGTTTATTGGTCTGGAAATATCGGTTTTGGGATTCTCCACAGAAAGGGTTTGCAAACCGCTGAGTCCACACGTGAGTTTAACTCTGTCAGTTGAATACACACATTGACAACCATTCAGTTAGATAGCTCCGTTTTGGTTTTAGAAGCAGATATTTCTCTGTACAGCCTATGGTCCCATTCACTCGGGAATATCCCAACGCAGCTCCTAGAAGAAACGTGTTTCTGACTCGCTGAATCTCAACACAGATTCAACTCTCTTAGGTGAACGAACGCACAGCAGAGCAGTTTCAAGGAAACGTTTCTCCTGAGTTTTAGACGAAGTTTACTGCTGTTTAGTACGTATGCCGGCATTGGGATGGAAATACCGGTTGTGGGATTCTGCACAGAAAAGGTTTGCAAACCGCTGAATCCACACGTGAGTTTAACTCTGTCAGTTGAATGCACACATTGACAACCATTCTGTTAGATAGCTCCGTTTTGGTTTTAGAACCAGATATTTCTCTGTACAGCCTATGGTCCCATTCACTCGGGAATATCCCAACGCAGCTCCCAGAAGAAACGTGTTTCTGACTCGCTGAATCTCAACATCGATTCAACTCTCTTAGATGAACGACGGCACAGCAGAGCAGTTTCAAGGAAACATTTCTCCGGACTTTTAGACGAAGTTTCCTGCTGTTTAGTACGTAAGCCGGCATTGGTCTGGAAATACCGGTTTTGGGATTCTGCACAGAAAGGGTTTGCAAACCGCTGAATCCACACGTCAGTTTAACTCTGTCAGTTGAATGCACACATTGACAACCATTCAGTTAGATAGCTCCGTTTTGGTTTTAGAAGCAGATATTTCTCTGTACAAACTATGGTCCCATTCACTCGGGAATATCCCAACGCAGCTCCTAGAAGAAACGTGTTTCTGACTCGCTGAATCTCAACATAGATTCATCTCTCTTAGGTGAACGAATGCACAGCAGAGCAGTTTCAAAGAAACGTTTCTACTGAGTTTTAGACGAAGTTTCCTGCGGTTTAGTACGTATGCCGGCATTGGTCTGCAAATACCGGTTTTGGGATTCTGCACAGAAAGGGTTTGCAAACCACTTTATCCACACGTGAGTTTAACTCTGTCATTTGAATGCACACATTGACAACCATTCAGTTAGATAGCTCCGTTTTGGTTTTAGAAGCAGATATTTCTCTGTACAGCCTGTGGTCCCATTCACTCGGGAATATCCCAACGCAGCTCCTAGAAGAAACGTGTTTATGACTCGCTGAATCCCATCATAGATTCAACTCTCTTAGGTGAACGAACGCACAACAGAGCAGTTTCAAGGAAACGTTTCTCCTGAGTTTTAGACGAAGTTTCCTGCTGTTTAGTACGTATGCCGGCATTGGGCTGGAAATACCAGTTTTGGTATTCTGCACAGAAAGTGTTTGCAAACCGCTGAATCCACACGTGAGTTTAACTCTGTCATTTGAATGCACACATTGACAACCATTCAGTTAGATAGCTCCGTTTTGGTTTTAGAAGCAGATATTTCTCTGTACAGCCTGTGGTCCCATTCACTCGGGAATATCCCAACGCAGCTCCTAGAAGAAACGTGTTTATGACTCGCTGAATCGCATCATAGATTCAACTCTCTTAGGTGAAAAAAGGCACAACAGAGCAGTTTCAAGGAAACGTTTCTCCTGAGTTTTAGACGAAGTTTACTGCTGTTTAGTACGTATGCCGGAATTGGGCTGGAAATACCGGTTTTGGGATTCTGGACAGAAAGGGTTTGCAATTCGCTGAATCCACACGTGAGTTTAACTCTGTCAGTTGAATGCACACATTGACAACCATTCAGTTAGATAGCTCCGTTTTGGTTTTAGAAGCAGATATTTCTCTGTACAGCCTATGTTCCCATTCACTCGGTAATATCCCAACGCAGCTCCTAGAAGAAACGTGTTTCTGACTCGCTGAATCTCAACATAGATTCAACTCTCTTAGGGGAACGAAAGCACAGCAGAGCAGTTTCAAGGAAACGTTCCTCCTGAGTTTTAGACAAAGTTTCCTGCTGTTTAGTACGTATGCCGGCATTGGGCTGGAAATACCGGTTTTGGGATTCTGCACAGAAAGGGTTTGCAAAACGCTGAATCCACACGTGAGTTTAACTCTGTCAGTTGAATGCACACATTGACGACCATTCAGTTAGATAGCTCCGTTTTGGTTTTAGAAGCAGATATTTCTCTGTACAGCCTATGGTCCCATTCACTCGGGAATATCCCAACGCAGCTCCTAGAAGAAACGTGTTTCTGACTCGCTGAATCTCAACATAGATTCAACTCTCTTAGGTGAACGATCGCAAAGCAGAGCAGTTTCAAAGAAACGTTTCTCCTGAGTTTTAGACCAAGTTTCCTGCTGTTTATTGGTCTGGAAATATCTGTTTTGGGATTCTGCACAGAAAGGGTTTGCAAACCGCTGAATCCACACGTGAGTTTAACTCTGTCAGTTGAATGCACACATTGACGACCATTCAGTTAGATAGCTCCGTTTTGGTTTTAGAAGCAGATATTTCTCTGTACATCCTATGGTCCCATTCACTCGGGAATATCCCAACGCAGCTCAGAGAAGAATCGTGTTTCTGACTCGCTAAATCCCAACATTGATTCAACTCTCTTAGGTGACCGAACGCACAGCAGAGCAGTTTCAGGGAAACGTTTCTCCTGAGTTTTAGAGGAAGTTTCCTGCTGTTTATTACGTATGCCGGCATTGGGCTGGAAATACCGGTTTTGGGATTCTGCACAGAAAGGGTCTGCAAACCGCTGAATCCACACGTGAGTTTAACTCTGTCAGTTGAATGCACACATTGACGACCATTCAGTTAGATAGCTCCGTTTTGGTTTTAGAAGCAGATATTTCTCTGTACATCCTATGGTCCCATTCACTCGGGAATATCCCAACGCAGCTCAGAGAAGAATCGTGTTTCTGACTCGCTGAATCCCAACATTGATTCAACTCTCTTAGGTGACCGAACGCACAGCAGAGCAGTTTCAGGGAAACGTTTCTCCTGAGTTTTAGACGAAGTTTCCTGCTGTTTAGTACGTATGCCGGCATTGGGCTGGAAATACCGGTTTTGGGATTCTGCACAGAAAGGGTTTGCAAACCGCTGAATCCACACGTGAGTTTATCTCTGTCAGTTGAATACACACATTGACAACCATTCAGTTACATAGCTCCGTTTACTTTTTAGAAGCAGATATTTCTCTGTACAGCCTATGGTCCCATTCACTCGGGAATATCCCAACGCAGCTCCTAGAAGAAACGTGTTTCTGACTCGCTGAATCTCAACATAGATTCAACTCTCTTAGGTGAACGAACGAACAGCAGAGCAGTTTCAAGGAAACGTTTCTCCTGAGTTTTAGACGAAGCTACCTGTGGTTTAGTACGTATGCCGGCATTGGTCTGGAAATACCGGTTTTGTGATTCTGCACAGAAAGGGTTTGCAAACCGCTGAATCCACACGTGAGTTTAACTCTGTCAGTTGAATGCACACATTGACGACCATTCAGTTAGATAGCTCCGTTTTGGTTTTAGAAGCAGATATTTCTCTGTACATCCGATGGTCCCATTCACTCGGGAATATCCCAACGCAGCTCAGAGATAAATCGTGTTTCTGACTCGCTGAATCCCAACATTGATTCAACTCTCTTAGGTGACCGAACGCACAGCAGAGCAGTTTCAGGGCAACGTTTCTCCTGAGTTTTAGACGAAGTTTCCTGCTGTTTAGTACGTATGCCGGCACTGGGCTGGAAATACCGGTTTTGGGATTCTGCACAGAAAGGGATTGAAAACCGCTGAATCCACACGTGAGTTTATCTCTGTCATTTGAATACACACATTGACAACCATTCAGTTACAAAGCTCCGTTTTGATTTTAGAAGCAGATATTTCTCTGTACAGCCTATGGTGCCATTCACTCGGGAATATCCCAACGCAGCTCCTAGAAGAAACGTGTTTCTGACTCGCTGAATCTCAACATAGATTCAACTCTCTTAGATGAACGAACGAACAGCCGAGCAGTTTCAAGGAAACGTTTCTCCTGAGTTTTAGACGAAGTTTCCTGCGGTTTAGTACGTATGCCGGCATTGGTCTGGAAATACCGGTTTTGGAATTCTGCACAGAAAGGGTTTGCAAACCGCTGAATCCACACGTGAGTTTAACACTGTCATTTGAATGCACACATTGACAACCATTCAGTTAGATAGCTCCGTTTTGGTTTTAGAAGCAGATATTTGTCTGTAAAGCCTGTGGTCCCATTCACTCGGGAATATCCCAACGCAGCTCCTAGAAGAAACGTGTTTATGACTCGCTGAATCCCATCATAGATTCAACTCTCTTAGGTGAACGAACGCACAACAGAGCAGTTTCAAGGAAACGTTTCTCCTGAGTTTTAGAGGAAGTTTCCTGCTGTTTAGTACGTATGCCGGCATTGGGCTGGAAATACCGGTTTTGGTATTCTGCACAGAAAGTGTTTGCAAACCGCTGAATCCACACGTGAGTTTAACTCTGTCATTTGAATGCACATATTCACAACCATTCAGTTAGATAGCTCCGTTTTGGTTTTAGAAGCAGATATTTCTCTGTACAGCCTGTGGTCCCATTCACTCGGGAATATCCCAACGCAGCACCTAGAAGAAACGTGTTTATGACTCGCTGAATCACATCATAGATTCAACTCTCTTAGGTGAAAAAAGGCACAACAGAGCAGTTTCAAGGAAACGTTTCTCCTGAGTTTTAGACGAAGTTTACTGCTGTTTAGTACGTATGCCGGCATTGGGCTGGAAATACCGGTTTTGGGATTCTGCACAGAAAGGGTTTGCAATTCGCTGAATCCACACGTGAGTTTAACTCTGTCAGTTGAATGCACACATTGACAACCATTCAGTTAGATAGCTCCGTTTTGGTTTTAGAAGCAGATATTTCTCTGTACAGCCAATGGTCCCATTCACTCGGTAATATCCCTACGCAGCTCCTAGAAGAAACGTGTTTCTGACTCGCTGAATCTCAACATAGATTCAACTCTCTTAGGGGAACGAACGCACAGCAGAGCAGTTTCAAGGAAACGTTCCTCCTGAGTTTTAGACAAAGTTTCCTGCTGTTTAGTACGTATGCCGGCATTGGGCTGGAAATACCGGTTTTGGGATTCTGCACAGAAAGGGTTTGCAAAACGCTGAATCCACACGTGAGTTTAACTCTGTCAGTTGAATGCACACATTGACGACCATTCAGTTAGATAGCTCCGTTTTGGTTTTAGAAGCAGATATTTCTCTGTACAGCCTATGGTCCCATTCACTCGGGAATATCCCAACGCAGCTCCTAGAAGAAACGTGTTTCTGACTCACTGAATCTCAACATAGATTCAACTCTCTTAGGTGAACGATCGCAAAGCAGAGCAGTTTCAAGGAAACGTTTCTCCTGAGTTTTAGACCAAGTTTCCTGCTGTTTATTGGTCTGGAAATATCGGTTTTGGGATTCTGCACAGAAAGGGTTTGCAAACCGCTGAATCCACACGTGAGTTTAACTCTGTCAGTTGAATGCACACATTGACGACCATTCAGTTAGATAGCTCCGTTTTGGTTTTAGAAGCAGATATTTCTCTGTACATCCTATGGTCCCATTCACTCGGGAATATCCCAACGCAGCTCAGAGAAGAATCGTGTTTCTGACTCGCTAAATCCCAACATTGATTCAACTCTCTTAGGTGACCGAACGCACAGCAGAGCAGTTTCAGGGAAACGTTTCTCCTGAGTTTTAGACGAAGTTTCCTGCTGTTTATTACGTATGCCGGCATTGGGCTGGAAATACCGGTTTTGGGATTCTGCACAGAAAGGGTTTGCAAACCGCTGAATCCACACGTGAGTTTAACTCTGTCAGTTGAATGCACACATTGACGACCATTCAGTTAGATAGCTCCGTTTTGGTTTTAGAAGCAGATATTTCTCTGTACATCCTATGGTCCCATTCACTCGGGAATATCCCAACGCAGCTCAGAGAAGAATCGTGTTTCTGACTCGCTGAATCCCAACATTGATTCAACTCTCTTAGGTGACCGAACGCACAGCAGAGCAGTTTCAGGGAAACGTTTCTCCTGAGTTTTAGACGAAGTTTCCTGCTGTTTAGTACGTATGCCGGCATTGGGCAGGAAATACCGGTTTTGGGATTCTGCACAGAAAGGGTTTGCAAACCGCTGAATCCACACGTGAGTTTAACTCTGTCAGTTGAATGCACACATTGACGACCATTCAGTTAGATAGCTCCGTTTTGGTTTTAGAAGCAGATATTTCTCTGTACATCCTATGGTCCCATTCACTCGGGAATATCCCAACGCAGCTCAGAGATAAATCGTGTTTCTGACTCGCTGAATCCCAACATTGATTCAACTCTCTTAGGTGACCGAACGCACAGCAGAGCCGTTTCAGGGAAACGTTTCTCCTGAGTTTTAGACGAAGTTTCCTGCTGTTTAGTACGTATGCCGGCACTGGGCTGGAAATACCGGTTTTGGGATTCTGCACAGAAAGGGATTGAAAACCGCTGAATCCACACGTGAGTTTATCTCTGTCATTTGAATACACACATTGACAACCATTCAGTTACAAAGCTCCGTTTTGATTTTAGAAGCAGATATTTCTCTGTACAGCCTATGGTGCCATTCACTCGGGAATATCCCAACGCAGCTCCTAGAAGAAACGTGTTTCTGACTCGCTGAATCTCAACATAGATTCAACTCTCTTAGGTGAACGAACGAACAGCCGAGCAGTTTCAAGGAAACGTTTCTCCTGAGTTTTAGACGAAGTTTTCTGCGGTTTAGTACGTATGCCGGCATTGGTCTGGAAATACCGGTTTTGGGATTCTGCACAGAAAGGGTTTGCAAACCGCTGAATCCACACGTGAGTTTAACACTGTCATTTGAATGCACACATTGACAACCATTCAGTTAGATAGCTCCGTTTTGGTTTTAGAAGCAGATATTTCTCTGTACAGCCTATGGTCCCATTCACTCGGGAATATCCCAACGCAGCTCCCAGAAGAAACGTGTTTCTGACTCGCTGAATCTCAACATCGATTCAACTCTCTTAGATGAACGACGGCACAGTAGAGCAGTTTCAAGGAAACATTTCTCCGGACTTTTAGACGAAGTTTCCTGCTGTTTAGTACGTATGCCGGCATTTGTCTGGAAATACCGGTTTTGGGATTCTGCAGAGAAAGGGTTTGCAAACCGCTGAATCCACACGTGAGTTTAACTCTGTCAGTTGAATGCACACATTGACGACCATTCAGTTAGATAGCTCCGTTTTGGTTTTAGAAGCAGATATTTCTCTGTACATCCTATGGTCCCATTCACTCGGGAATATCCCAACGCAGCTCAGAGAAGAATCGTGTTTCTGACTCGCTGAATCCCAACATTGATTCAACTCTCTTAGGTGACCGAACGCACAGCAGAGCAGTTTCAGGGAAACGTTTCTCCTGAGTTTTAGACGAAGTTTCCTGCTGTTTAGTACGTATGCCGGCATTGGGCTGGAAATACCGGTTTTGGGATTCTGCACAGAAAGGGTTTGCAAACCGCTGAATCCACACGTGAGTTTATCTCTGTCAGTTGAATACACACATTGACAACCATTCAGTTACATAGCTCCGTTTACTTTTTAGAAGCAGATATTTCTCTGTACAGCCTATGGTCCCATTCACTCGGGAATATCCCAACGCAGCTCCTAGAAGAAACGTGTTTCTGACTCGCTGAATCTCAACATAGATTCAACTCTCTTAGGTGAACGAACGAACAGCAGAGCAGTTTCAAGGAAACGTTTCTCCTGAGTTTTAGACGAAGCTACCTGTGGTTTAGTACGTATGCCGGCATTGGTCTGGAAATACCGGTTTTGTGATTCTGCACAGAAAGGGTTTGCAAACCGCTGAATCCACACGTGAGTTTAACTCTGTCAGTTGAATGCACACATTGACGACCATTCAGTTAGATAGCTCCGTTTTGGTTTTAGAAGCAGATATTTCTCTGTACATCCTATGGTCCCATTCACTCGGGAATATCCCAACGCAGCTCAGAGATAAATCGTGTTTCTGACTCGCTGAATCCCAACATTGATTCAACTCTCTTAGGTGACCGAACGCACAGCAGAGCAGTTTCAGGGAAACGTTTCTCCTGAGTTTTAGACGAAGTTTCCTGCTGTTTAGTACGTATGTCGGCACTGGGCTGGAAATACCGGTTTTGGGATTCTGCACAGAAAGGGATTGAAAACCGCTGAATCCACACGTGAGTTTATCTCTGTCATTTGAATACACACATTGACAACCATTCAGTTACAAAGCTCCGTTTTGATTTTAGAAGCAGATATTTCTCTGTACAGCCTATGGTGCCATTCACTCGGGAATATCCCAACGCAGCTCCTAGAAGAAACGTGTTTCTGACTCGCTGAATCTCAACATAGATTCAACTCTCTTAGATGAACGAACGAACAGCCGAGCAGTTTCAAGGAAACGTTTCTCCTGAGTTTTAGACGAAGTTTCCTGCGGTTTAGTACGTATGTCGGCATTGGTCTGGAAATACCGGTTTTGGAATTCTGCACAGAAAGGGTTTGCAAACCGCTGAATCCACACGTGAGTTTAACACTGTCATTTGAATGCACACATTGACAACCATTCAGTTAGATAGCTCCGTTTTGGTTTTAGAAGCAGATATTTGTCTGTAAAGCCTGTGGTCCCATTCACTCGGGAATATCCCAACGCAGCTCCTAGAAGAAACGTGTTTATGACTCGCTGAATCCCATCATAGATTCAACTCTCTTAGGTGAACGAACGCACAACAGAGCAGTTTCAAGGAAACGTTTCTCCTGAGTTTTAGAGGAAGTTTCCTGCTGTTTAGTACGTATGCCGGCATTGGGCTGGAAATACCGGTTTTGGTATTCTGCACAGAAAGTGTTTGCAAACCGCTGAATCCACACGTGAGTTTAACTCTGTCATTTGAATGCACATATTCACAACCATTCAGTTAGATAGCTCCGTTTTGGTTTTAGAAGCAGATATTTCTCTGTACAGCCTGTGGTCCCATTCACTCGGGAATATCCCAACGCAGCACCTAGAAGAAACGTGTTTATGACTCGCTGAATCACATCATAGATTCAACTCTCTTAGGTGAAAAAAGGCACAACAGAGCAGTTTCAAGGAAACGTTTCTCCTGAGTTTTAGACGAAGTTTACTGCTGTTTAGTACGTATGCCGGCATTGGGCTGGAAATACCGGTTTTGGGATTCTGCACAGAAAGGGTTTGCAATTCGCTGAATCCACACGTGAGTTTAACTCTGTCAGTTGAATGCACACATTGACAACCATTCAGTTAGATAGCTCCGTTTTGGTTTTAGAAGCAGATATTTCTCTGTACAGCCAATGGTCCCATTCACTCGGTAATATCCCTACGCAGCTCCTAGAAGAAACGTGTTTCTGACTCGCTGAATCTCAACATAGATTCAACTCTCTTAGGGGAACGAACGCACAGCAGAGCAGTTTCAAGGAAACGTTCCTCCTGAGTTTTAGACAAAGTTTCCTGCTGTTTAGTACGTATGCCGGCATTGGGCTGGAAATACCGGTTTTGGGATTCTGCACAGAAAGGGTTTGCAAAACGCTGAATCCACACGTGAGTTTAACTCTGTCAGTTGAATGCACACATTGACGACCATTCAGTTAGATAGCTCCGTTTTGGTTTTAGAAGCAGATATTTCTCTGTACAGCCTATGGTCCCATTCACTCGGGAATATCCCAACGCAGCTCCTAGAAGAAACGTGTTTCTGACTCACTGAATCTCAACATAGATTCAACTCTCTTAGGTGAACGATCGCAAAGCAGAGCAGTTTCAAGGAAACGTTTCTCCTGAGTTTTAGACCAAGTTTCCTGCTGTTTATTGGTCTGGAAATATCGGTTTTGGGATTCTGCACAGAAAGGGTTTGCAAACCGCTGAATCCACACGTGAGTTTAACTCTGTCAGTTGAATGCACACATTGACGACCATTCAGTTAGATAGCTCCGTTTTGGTTTTAGAAGCAGATATTTCTCTGTACATCCTATGGTCCCATTCACTCGGGAATATCCCAACGCAGCTCAGAGAAGAATCGTGTTTCTGACTCGCTAAATCCCAACATTGATTCAACTCTCTTAGGTGACCGAACGCACAGCAGAGCAGTTTCAGGGAAACGTTTCTCCTGAGTTTTAGACGAAGTTTCCTGCTGTTTAGTACGTATGCCGGCATTGGGCTGGAAATACCGGTTTTGGGATTCTGCACAGAAAGGGTTTGCAAACCGCTGAATCCACACGTGAGTTTAACTCTGTCAGTTGAATGCACACATTGACGACCATTCAGTTAGATAGCTCCGTTTTGGTTTTAGAAGCAGATATTTCTCTGTACATCGTATGGTCCCATTCACTCGGGGATATCCCAACGCAGCTCAGAGAAGAATCGTGTTTCTGACTCGCTGAATCCCAACATTGATTCAACTCTCTTAGGTGACCGAACGCACAGCAGAGCAGTTTCAGGGAAACGTTTCTCCTGAGTTTTAGACGAAGTTTCCTGCTGTTTAGTACGTATGCCGGCATTGGGCAGGAAATACCGGTTTTGGGATTCTGCACAGAAAGGGTTTGCAAACCGCTGAATCCACACGTGAGTTTAACTCTGTCAGTTGAATGCACACATTGACGACCATTCAGTTAGATAGCTCCGTTTTGGTTTTAGAAGCAGATATTTCTCTGTACATCCTATGGTCCCATTCACTCGGGAATATCCCAACGCAGCTCAGAGATAAATCGTGTTTCTGACTCGCTGAATCCCAACATTGATTCAACTCTCTTAGGTGACCGAACGCACAGCAGAGCAGTTTCAGGGAAACGTTTCTCCTGAGTTTTAGACGAAGTTTCCTGCTGTTTAGTACGTATGCCGGCACTGGGCTGGAAATACCGGTTTTGGGATTCTGCACAGAAAGGGATTGAAAACCGCTGAATCCACACGTGAGTTTATCTCTGTCATTTGAATACACACATTGACAACCATTCAGTTACAAAGCTCCGTTTTGATTTTAGAAGCAGATATTTCTCTGTACAGCCTATGGTGCCATTCACTCGGGAATATCCCAACGCAGCTCCTAGAAGAAACGTGTTTCTGACTCGCTGAATCTCAACATAGATTCAACTCTCTTAGGTGAACGAACGAACAGCCGAGCAGTTTCAAGGAAACGTTTCTCCTGAGTTTTAGACGAAGTTTTCTGCGGTTTAGTACGTATGCCGGCATTGGTCTGGAAATACCGGTTTTGGGATTCTGCACAGAAAGGGTTTGCAAACCGCTGAATCCACACGTGAGTTTAACACTGTCATTTGAATGCACACATTGACAACCATTCAGTTAGATAGCTCCGTTTTGGTTTTAGAAGCAGATATTTCTCTGTACAGCCTATGGTCCCATTCACTCGGGAATATCCCAACGCAGCTCCCAGAAGAAACGTGTTTCTGACTCGCTGAATCTCAACATCGATTCAACTCTCTTAGATGAACGACGGCACAGTAGAGCAGTTTCAAGGAAACATTTCTCCGGACTTTTAGACGAAGTTTCCTGCTGTTTAGTACGTATGCCGGCATTTGTCTGGAAATACCGGTTTTGGGATTCTGCAGAGAAAGGGTTTGCAAACCGCTGAATCCACACGTGAGTTTAACTCTGTCAGTTGAATGCACACATTGACGACCATTCAGTTAGATAGCTCCGTTTTGGTTTTAGAAGCAGATATTTCTCTGTACATCCTATGGTCCCATTCACTCGGGAATATCCCAACGCAGCTCAGAGAAGAATCGTGTTTCTGACTCGCTGAATCCCAACATTGATTCAACTCTCTTAGGTGACCGAACGCACAGCAGAGCAGTTTCAGGGAAACGTTTCTCCTGAGTTTTAGACGAAGTTTCCTGCTGTTTAGTACGTATGCCGGCATTGGGCTGGAAATACCGGTTTTGGGATTCTGCACAGAAAGGGTTTGCAAACCGCTGAATCCACACGTGAGTTTATCTCTGTCAGTTGAATACACACATTGACAACCATTCAGTTACATAGCTCCGTTTACTTTTTAGAAGCAGATATTTCTCTGTACAGCCTATGGTCCCATTCACTCGGGAATATCCCAACGCAGCTCCTAGAAGAAACGTGTTTCTGACTCGCTGAATCTCAACATAGATTCAACTCTCTTAGGTGAACGAACGAACAGCAGAGCAGTTTCAAGGAAACGTTTCTCCTGAGTTTTAGACGAAGCTACCTGTGGTTTAGTACGTATGCCGGCATTGGTCTGGAAATACCGGTTTTGTGATTCTGCACAGAAAGGGTTTGCAAACCGCTGAATCCACACGTGAGTTTAACTCTGTCAGTTGAATGCACACATTGACGACCATTCAGTTAGATAGCTCCGTTTTGGTTTTAGAAGCAGATATTTCTCTGTACATCCTATGGTCCCATTCACTCGGGAATATCCCAACGCAGCTCAGAGATAAATCGTGTTTCTGACTCGCTGAATCCCAACATTGATTCAACTCTCTTAGGTGACCGAACGCACAGCAGAGCAGTTTCAGGGAAACGTTTCTCCTGAGTTTTAGACGAAGTTTCCTGCTGTTTAGTACGTATGTCGGCACTGGGCTGGAAATACCGGTTTTGGGATTCTGCACAGAAAGGGATTGAAAACCGCTGAATCCACACGTGAGTTTATCTCTGTCATTTGAATACACACATTGACAACCATTCAGTTACAAAGCTCCGTTTTGATTTTAGAAGCAGATATTTCTCTGTACAGCCTATGGTGCCATTCACTCGGGAATATCCCAACGCAGCTCCTAGAAGAAACGTGTTTCTGACTCGCTGAATCTCAACATAGATTCAACTCTCTTAGATGAACGAACGAACAGCCGAGCAGTTTCAAGGAAACGTTTCTCCTGAGTTTTAGACGAAGTTTCCTGCGGTTTAGTACGTATGTCGGCATTGGTCTGGAAATACCGGTTTTGGAATTCTGCACAGAAAGGGTTTGCAAACCGCTGAATCCACACGTGAGTTTAACACTGTCATTTGAATGCACACATTGACAACCATTCAGTTAGATAGCTCCGTTTTGGTTTTAGAAGCAGATATTTGTCTGTAAAGCCTGTGGTCCCATTCACTCGGGAATATCCCAACGCAGCTCCTAGAAGAAACGTGTTTATGACTCGCTGAATCCCATCATAGATTCAACTCTCTTAGGTGAACGAACGCACAACAGAGCAGTTTCAAGGAAACGTTTCTCCTGAGTTTTAGAGGAAGTTTCCTGCTGTTTAGTACGTATGCCGGCATTGGGCTGGAAATACCGGTTTTGGTATTCTGCACAGAAAGTGTTTGCAAACCGCTGAATCCACACGTGAGTTTAACTCTGTCATTTGAATGCACATATTCACAACCATTCAGTTAGATAGCTCCGTTTTGGTTTTAGAAGCAGATATTTCTCTGTACAGCCTGTGGTCCCATTCACTCGGGAATATCCCAACGCAGCACCTAGAAGAAACGTGTTTATGACTCGCTGAATCACATCATAGATTCAACTCTCTTAGGTGAAAAAAGGCACAACAGAGCAGTTTCAAGGAAACGTTTCTCCTGAGTTTTAGACGAAGTTTACTGCTGTTTAGTACGTATGCCGGCATTGGGCTGGAAATACCGGTTTTGGGATTCTGCACAGAAAGGGTTTGCAATTCGCTGAATCCACACGTGAGTTTAACTCTGTCAGTTGAATGCACACATTGACAACCATTCAGTTAGATAGCTCCGTTTTGGTTTTAGAAGCAGATATTTCTCTGTACAGCCAATGGTCCCATTCACTCGGTAATATCCCTACGCAGCTCCTAGAAGAAACGTGTTTCTGACTCGCTGAATCTCAACATAGATTCAACTCTCTTAGGGGAACGAACGCACAGCAGAGCAGTTTCAAGGAAACGTTCCTCCTGAGTTTTAGACAAAGTTTCCTGCTGTTTAGTACGTATGCCGGCATTGGGCTGGAAATACCGGTTTTGGGATTCTGCACAGAAAGGGTTTGCAAAACGCTGAATCCACACGTGAGTTTAACTCTGTCAGTTGAATGCACACATTGACGACCATTCAGTTAGATAGCTCCGTTTTGGTTTTAGAAGCAGATATTTCTCTGTACAGCCTATGGTCCCATTCACTCGGGAATATCCCAACGCAGCTCCTAGAAGAAACGTGTTTCTGACTCACTGAATCTCAACATAGATTCAACTCTCTTAGGTGAACGATCGCAAAGCAGAGCAGTTTCAAGGAAACGTTTCTCCTGAGTTTTAGACCAAGTTTCCTGCTGTTTATTGGTCTGGAAATATCGGTTTTGGGATTCTGCACAGAAAGGGTTTGCAAACCGCTGAATCCACACGTGAGTTTAACTCTGTCAGTTGAATGCACACATTGACGACCATTCAGTTAGATAGCTCCGTTTTGGTTTTAGAAGCAGATATTTCTCTGTACATCCTATGGTCCCATTCACTCGGGAATATCCCAACGCAGCTCAGAGAAGAATCGTGTTTCTGACTCGCTAAATCCCAACATTGATTCAACTCTCTTAGGTGACCGAACGCACAGCAGAGCAGTTTCAGGGAAACGTTTCTCCTGAGTTTTAGACGAAGTTTCCTGCTGTTTAGTACGTATGCCGGCATTGGGCTGGAAATACCGGTTTTGGGATTCTGCACAGAAAGGGTTTGCAAACCGCTGAATCCACACGTGAGTTTAACTCTGTCAGTTGAATGCACACATTGACGACCATTCAGTTAGATAGCTCCGTTTTGGTTTTAGAAGCAGATATTTCTCTGTACATCGTATGGTCCCATTCACTCGGGGATATCCCAACGCAGCTCAGAGAAGAATCGTGTTTCTGACTCGCTGAATCCCAACATTGATTCAACTCTCTTAGGTGACCGAACGCACAGCAGAGCAGTTTCAGGGAAACGTTTCTCCTGAGTTTTAGACGAAGTTTCCTGCTGTTTAGTACGTATGCCGGCATTGGGCAGGAAATACCGGTTTTGGGATTCTGCACAGAAAGGGTTTGCAAACCGCTGAATCCACACGTGAGTTTAACTCTGTCAGTTGAATGCACACATTGACGACCATTCAGTTAGATAGCTCCGTTTTGGTTTTAGAAGCAGATATTTCTCTGTACATCCTATGGTCCCATTCACTCGGGAATATCCCAACGCAGCTCAGAGATAAATCGTGTTTCTGACTCGCTGAATCCCAACATTGATTCAACTCTCTTAGGTGACCGAACGCACAGCAGAGCAGTTTCAGGGAAACGTTTCTCCTGAGTTTTAGACGAAGTTTCCTGCTGTTTAGTACGTATGCCGGCACTGGGCTGGAAATACCGGTTTTGGGATTCTGCACAGAAAGGGATTGAAAACCGCTGAATCCACACGTGAGTTTATCTCTGTCATTTGAATACACACATTGACAACCATTCAGTTACAAAGCTCCGTTTTGATTTTAGAAGCAGATATTTCTCTGTACAGCCTATGGTGCCATTCACTCGGGAATATCCCAACGCAGCTCCTAGAAGAAACGTGTTTCTGACTCGCTGAATCTCAACATAGATTCAACTCTCTTAGGTGAACGAACGAACAGCCGAGCAGTTTCAAGGAAACGTTTCTCCTGAGTTTTAGACGAAGTTTCCTGCGGTTTAGTACGTATGCCGGCATTGGTCTGGAAATACCGGTTTTGGGATTCTGCACAGAAAGGGTTTGCAAACCGCTGAATCCACACGTGAGTTTAACACTGTCATTTGAATGCACACATTGACAACCATTCAGTTAGATAGCTCCGTTTTGGTTTTAGAAGCAGATATTTCTCTGTACAGCCTATGGTCCCATTCACTCGGGAATATCCCAACGCAGCTCCCAGAAGAAACGTGTTTCTGACTCGCTGAATCTCAACATCGATTCAACTCTCTTAGATGAACGACGGCACAGTAGAGCAGTTTCAAGGAAACATTTCTCCGGACTTTTAGACGAAGTTTCCTGCTGTTTAGTACGTATGCCGGCATTTGTCTGGAAATACCGGTTTTGGGATTCTGCAGAGAAAGGGTTTGCAAACCGCTGAATCCACACGTGAGTTTAACTCTGTCAGTTGAATGCACACATTGACAACCATTCAGTTAGATAGCTCCGTTTTGGTTTTAGACGCAGATATTTCTCTGTACAGCCTGTGGTCCCATTCACTCGGGAATATCCCAACGCAGCACCTAGAAGAAACGTGTTTCTGACTCGCTGAATCACATCATAGATTCAACTCTCTTAGGTGAAAAAAGGCACAACAGAGCAGTTTCAAGGAAACGTTTCTCCTGAGTTTTAGACGAAGTTTACTGCTGTTTAGTACGTATGCCGGCATTGGGCTGGAAATACCGGTTTTGGGATTCTGCACAGAAAGGGTTTGCAATTCGCTGAATCCACACGTGAGTTTAACTCTGTCAGTTGAATGCACACATTGACAACCATTCAGTTAGATAGCTCCGTTTTGGTTTTAGAAGCAGATATTTCTCTGTACAGCCAATGGTCCCATTCACTCGGTAATATCCCTACGCAGCTCCTAGAAGAAACGTGTTTCTGACTCGCTGAATCTTAACATAGATTCAACTCTCTTAGGGGAACGAACGCACAGCAGAGCAGTTTCAAGGAAACGTTCCTCCTGAGTTTTAGACAAAGTTTCCTGCTGTTTAGTACGTATGCCGGCATTGGGCTGGAAATACCGGTTTTGGGATTCTGCACAGAAAGGGTTTGCAAAACGCTGAATCCACACGTGAGTTTAACTCTGTCAGTTGAATGCACACATTGACGACCATTCAGTTAGATAGCTCCGTTTTGGTTTTAGAAGCAGATATTTCTCTGTACAGCCTAAGGTCCCATTCACTCGGTAATATCCCAACGCAGCTCCTAGAAGAAACGTGTTTCTGACTCGCTGAATCTCAACATAGATTCAACTCTCTTAGGTGAACGATCGCAAAGCAGAGCAGTTTCAAGGAAACGTTTCTCCTGAGTTTTAGACCAAGTTTCCTGCTGTTTATTGGTCTGGAAATATCGGTTTTGGGATTCTGCACAGAAAGGGTTTGCAAACCGCTGAATCCACACGTGAGTTTAACTCTGTCAGTTGAATGCACACATTGACGACCATTCAGTTAGATAGCTCCGTTTTGGTTTTAGAAGCAGATATTTCTCTGTACATCCTATGGTCCCATTCACTCGGGAATATCCCAACGCAGCTCAGAGAAGAATCATGTTTCTGACTCGCTAAATCCCAACATTGATTCAACTCTCTTAGCTGACCGAACGCACAGCAGAGCAGTTTCAGGGAAACGTTTCTCCTGAGTTTTAGACGAAGTTTCCTGCTGTTTATTACGTATGCCGGCATTGGGCTGGAAATACCGGTTTTGGGATTCTGCACAGAAAGGGTTTGCAAACCGCTGAATCCACACGTGAGTTTAACTCTGTCAGTTGAATGCACACATTGACGACCATTCAGTTAGATAGCTCCGTTTTGGTTTTAGAAGCAGATATTTCTCTGTACATCCTATGGTCCCATTCACTCGGGAATATCCCAACGCAGCTCAGAGAAGAATCGTGTTTCTGACTCGCTGAATCCCAACATTGATTCAACTCTCTTAGGTGACCGAACGCACAGCAGAGCAGTTTCAGGGAAACGTTTCTCCTGAGTTTTAGACGAAGTTTCCTGCTGTTTAGTACGTATGCCGGCATTGGGCTGGAAATACCGGTTTTGGGATTCTGCACAGAAAGGGTTTGCAAACCGCTGAATCCACACGTGAGTTTAACTCTGTCAGTTGAATGCACACATTGACGACCATTCAGTTAGATAGCTCCGTTTTGGTTTTAGAAGCAGATATTTCTCTGTACATACTATGGTCCCATTCACTCGGGAATATCCCAAAGCAGCTCAGAGATAAATCGTGTTTCTGACTCGCTGAATCCCAACATTGATTCAACTCTCTTAGGTGACCGAACGCACAACAGAGCAGTTTCAGGGAAACGTTTCTCCTGAGTATTAGACGAAGTTTCCTGCTGTTTAGTACGTATGCCGGCATTGGGCTGGAAATACCGGTTTTGAGATTCTGCACAGAAAGGGTTTGCAAACAGCTGAATCCACACGTGAGATTAACTCTGTCAGTTGAATGCACACATTGACAGCCATTCAGTTAGATAGCTCCGTTTTGGTTTTAGAATGAGATATTTCTCTGTACAGCCTATGGTCCCATTCACTCGGGAATATCCCAACGCAGCTCCTAGAAGAAACGTGTTTATGACTCGCTGAATCCCATCATAGATTGAACTCTCTTAGGTGAACGAACGCACAGCAGAGCAGTTTCAAGGAAACGTTCCTCCTGAGTTTTAGACGAAGTTTCCTGCGGTTAAGAACGTATGACGGCATTGGGCTGGAAATACCGGTTTTGGGATTCTGCACAGAAAAGGTTTGCAAACCGCTGAATCCACACGTGAGTTTAACTCTGTCAGTTGAATGCACACATTGACAACCATTCAGTTAGATAGCCCGTTTTGGTTTTAGAAGCAGATATTTCTCTGTGCAGCCTGTGGTCCCATTCACTCGGGAATATCCCAACGCAGGTCCTAGAAGAAACGTGTTTCTGACTCGCTGAATCTCAACATAGATTCAACTCTCTTATGTGAACGATCGCACAGCAGAGCAGTTTCAAGGAAACGTTTCTCCTGAGTTTTAGACGAAGTTTCCTGCTGTTTAGTACGTATGCCGGCATTGGGCTGGAAATACCGGATTTGGGATTCTGCACAGAAAGGGTTTGCAAACCGCTGAATCCACACGTGAGTTTAACTCTGTCAGTTGAATGCACACAGTGACAGCCATTCAGTTAGATAGCTCCGTTTTGGTTTTAGAAGCAGATATTTCTCTGTACAGCCTATGGTCCCATTCACTCGGGAATATCCCAACGCAGCTCCTAGAAGAAACGTGTTTACGACTCGCTGAATCCCAACATAGATTCAACTCTCTTAGGTGAACGATCGCAAAGCAGAGCAGTTTCAAGGAAACGTTTCTCCTGAGTTTTAGACCAAGTTTCCTGCTGTTTATTGGTCTGGAAATATCGGTTTTGGGATTCTGCACAGAAAGGGTTTGCAAACCGCTGAATCCACACGTGAGTTTAACTCTGTCAGTTGAATGCACACATTGACGACCATTCAGTTAGATAGCTCCGTTTTGGTTTTAGAAGCAGATATTTCTCTGTATATCCTATGGTCCCATTCACTCGGGAATATCCCAATGCAGCTCAGAGAAGAATCGTGTTTCTGACTCGCTAAATCCCAACATTGATTCAACTCTCTTAGGTGACCGAACGCACAGCAGAGCAGTTTCAGGGAAACGTTTCTCCTGAGTTTTAGACGAAGTTTCCTGCTGTTTATTACGTATGCCGGCATTGGGCTGGAAATACCGGTTTTGGGATTCTGCACAGAAAGGGTTTGCAAACCGCTGAATCCACACGTGAGTTTAACTCTGTCAGTTGAATGCACACATTGACGACCATTCAGTTAGATAGCTCCGTTTTGGTTTTAGAAGCAGATATTTCTCTGTACATCCTATGGTCCCATTCACTCGGGAATATCCCAACGCAGCTCAGAGAAGAATCGTGTTTCTGACTCGCTGAATCCCAACATTGATTCAACTCTCTTAGGTGACCGAACGCACAGCAGAGCAGTTTCAGGGAAACGTTTCTCCTGAGTTTTAGACGAAGTTTCCTGCTGTTTAGTACGTATGCCGGCATTGGGCTGGAAATACCGGTTTTGGGATTCTGCACAGAAAGGGTTTGCAAACCGCTGAATCCACACGTGAGTTTAACTCTGTCAGTTGAATGCACACATTGACGACCAT
Source organism: Aotus nancymaae (assembly GCF_030222135.1). Classification (NCBI taxonomy): domain Eukaryota; kingdom Metazoa; phylum Chordata; class Mammalia; order Primates; family Aotidae; genus Aotus; species Aotus nancymaae. The sequence continues at coordinate 2,623,128 of NW_026988565.1, forward strand.
TCAGTTAGATAGCTCCGTTTTGGTTTTAGAAGCAGATATTTCTCTGTACATCCTATGGTCCCATTCACTCGGGAATATCCCAACGCAGCTCAGAGATAAATCGTGTTTCTGACTCGCTGAATTCCAACATTGATTCAACTCTCTTAGGTGACCGAACGCACAACAGAGCAGTTTCAGGGAAACGTTTCTCCTGAGTATTAGACGAAGTTTCCTGCTGTTTAGTACGTATGCCGGCATTGGGCTGGAAATACCGGTTTTGAGATTCTGCACAGAAAGGGTTTGCAAACAGCTGAATCCACACGTGAGATTAACTCTGTCAGTTGAATGCACACATTGACAGCCATTCAGTTAGATAGCTCCGTTTTGGTTTTAGAATGAGATATTTCTCTGTACAGCCTATGGTCCCATTCACTCGGGAATATCCCAACGCAGCTCCTAGAAGAAACGTGTTTATGACTCGCTGAATCCCATCATAGATTGAACTCTCTTAGGTGAACGAACGCACAGCAGAGCAGTTTCAAGGAAACGTTCCTCCTGAGTTTTAGACGAAGTTTCCTGCGGTTAAGAACGTATGACGGCATTGGGCTGGAAATACCGGTTTTGGGATTCTGCACAGAAAAGGTTTGCAAACCGCTGAATCCACACGTGAGTTTAACTCTGTCAGTTGAATGCACACATTGACAACCATTCAGTTAGATAGCCCGTTTTGGTTTTAGAAGCATATATTTCTCTGTACAGCCTGTGGTCCCATTCACTCGGGAATATCCCAACGCAGGTCCTAGAAGAAACGTGTTTCTGACTCGCTGAATCTCAACATAGATTCAACTCTCTTATGTGAACGATCGCACAGCAGAGCAGTTTCAAGGAAACGTTTCTTCTGAGTTTTAGACGAAGTTTCCTGCTGTTTAGTACGTATGCCGGCATTGGGCTGGAAATACCGGATTTGGGATTCTGCACAGAAAGGGTTTGCAAACCGCTGAATCCACACGTGAGTTTAACTCTGTCAGTTGAATGCACACAGTGACAGCCATTCAGTTAGATAGCTCCGTTTTGGTTTTAGAAGCAGATATTTCTCTGTACAGCCTAAGGTCCCATTCACTCGGGAATATCCCAACGCAGCTCCTAGAAGAAACGTGTTTACGACTCGCTGAATCCCAACATAGATTCAACTCTCTTAGGTGAACGAACGCACAACAGAGCTGTTTCAAGGAAACGTTTCTCCTGTGTTTTAGACGAAGTTTCCTGCGTTTTAGTACGTATGCCGGCTTTCGGCTGGAAATACCGGTTTTGGGATTCTGCACAGAAAGGGTTTGCAAACCGTTGAATTCACACGTGAGTTTAACTCTGTCAGGTGAATGCACACATTGACAACCATTCAGTTAGATAGCTCCGTTTTGGTTTTAGAAGAAGATATTTCTCTGTACAGCCTATGGTCCCATTCACTCGGGAATATCCCAACGCAGCTCCTAGAAGAAACGTGTTTCTGACTCGCTGAATCTCAACATAGAATCAACTCTCTTAGTTGAACGAACGCACAGCAGAGCAATTTCAAGGTAACGTTCCTCCTGAGTTTTAGACGAAGTTTCCTGCGGTTTAGTACGTATGCCGGCATTGGGCTGGAAATACCGGTTTTGGGATTCTGCACAGAAAGGGTTTGCAAGCCGCTGATTCCACACGTGAGTTTAACTCTGTCAGTTGAATGCGCACATTGACGACCATTCAGTTAGATACCTCCGTTTTGGTTTTAGAAGCAGATATTTCTCTGTACAGCCTATGGTCCCATTCACTCGGGAATATCCCAACGCAGCTCCTAGAAGAAACGTGTTTCTGACTCGCTGAATCTCAACATAGATTCTACTCCCTTAGGTGAACGAACGCACAGCAGAGCAGTTTCAAGGAAACGTTTCTCCTGAGTTTTAGACGAAGTTTCCTGCTGTTTAGTACGTATGCCGGCATTGGGATGGAAATACCGGTTTTGGGATTCTCTCAGAAAGGGTTTGCAAACCGCTGAATCCACACGTGAGTTTAACTCTGTCAGTTGAATGCACACATTGACAACCATTCAGTTAGATAAACCCGTTTTGGTTTTAGAAGCAGATACTTCTCTGTACAGCCTATGGTCCCATTCACTCGGGAATATCCCAACGCAGCTCCTAGAAGAAACGTGTTTCTGACTCGCTGAATCTCAACATAGATTCAACTCTCTTAGGTGAATGATCGCACAGCAGAGCAGTTTCAAGGAAACGTTTCTCCTGAGTTTTAGACGAAGTTTCCTGCTGTTTAGTACGTATGCTGGCATTGGGCTGGAAATACCGGTTTTGGGATTCTGCACAGAAAGGGTTTGCAATCCGCTGCATCCACACGTGAGTTTAACTCTGTCAGTTGAATGCACACATTGACAATCATTCAGTTAGATAGCTCCGTTTTGGTTACAGAAGCAGATATATCTCTGTACAGCCTATGGTCCCATTCACTCGGGAATATCCCAACGCAGCTCCTAGAAGAAACGTGTTTCTGACTCGCTGAATGTCAACATAGATTCAACTCTCTTAGGTGAATGATCGCACAGCAGAGCAGTTTCAAGGAAACGTTTCTCCTGAGTTTTAGACGAAGTTTCCTGCTGTTTAGTACATATGCCGGCATTGGTCTTGAAATACCAGTTTTGGCATCCTGCATAGAATGGGTTTGCAAGCCGCTGAATCCACACGTGAGTTTAACTCTGTCAGTTGAATGCACACATTGACAACCATTCAGTTAGATAGCTCCGTTTTGGTTTTAGAAGCAGATATTTCTCTGTACAGCCTGTGGTCCCATTCACTCGGGAATATCCCAACGCAGCTCCTAGAAGAAACATGTTTCTGACTCGGTGAATCTCAACATAGATTCAAGTCTCTTAGGTGAACGAAGGCACAGCAGAGCAGTTTCAGGGAAACGTTTCTCCTGAGTATTAGACGAAGTTTCCTGCTGTTTAGTACGCATGCCGGCATTGGGCTGTAAATACCGGTTTTGAGATTCTGCACAGAAAGGGTTTGCAAACAGCTGAATCCACACGTGAGATTAACTCTGTCAGTTGAATGCACACATTGACAGCCATTCAGTTAGATAGCTCCGTTTTGGTTTTAGAATGAGATATTTCTCTGTACAGCCTATGGTCCCATTCACTCGGGAATATCCCAACGCAGCTCCTAGAAGAAACGTGTTTATGACTCGCTGAATCCCATCATAGATTGAACTCTCTTAGGTGAACGAACACACAGCAGAGCAGTTTCAAGGAAACGTTCCTCCTGAGTTTTAGACGAAGTTTCCTGCGGTTAAGAACGTATGACGTCATTGGGCTGGAAATACCGGTTTTGGGATTCTGCACAGAAAAGGTTTGCAAACCGCTGAATCCACACGTGAGTTTAACTCTGTCAGTTGAATGCACACATTGACAGCCATTCAGATAGATAGCTCCGCTTTGGTTTTAGAAGCAGATATTTCTCTGTACAGCCTGTGTTCCCATTCACTCGGGAATGTCCCCACGCAGCTCCTAGAAGAAACGTGTTTATGACTCGCTGAATCCAAAGATAGATTCAACTCTCATAGGTGAACGAACGCACAACAGAGCAGTTTCTAGGAAACGTTTCTCCTGAGTTTAGAGGAAGTTTACTGCTGTTTAGTACGTATGCCGGCATTGGGCTGGAAATACCGGTTTTGGGATTCTGCACAGAAAGGGTTTGCAAACCGCTGAATCCACACGTGAGTTTAACTCTGTCAGTTGAATGCACACATTGACAACCATTCAGTTACATAGCTCCGTTTTGATTTTAGAAGCAGATATTTCTCTATACATCCTATGGTCCCATTCACTCGGGAATATCCCAACGCAGCTCCTAGAAGAAACGTGTTTCTGACTCGCTGAACCTCAACATAGATTCAACTCTCTTAGGTGAACGATCGCACAGCAGATCAGTTTCAAGGAAACGTTTCTCCTGAGTTTTAGACGAAGTTTCCTGCTGTTTAGTACATATGCCGGCATTGGTCTGGAAATACCAGTTTTGGCATCCTGCACAGAATGGGTTTGCAAGCCGCTGAATCCACACGTGAGTTTAACTCTGTCAGTTGAATGCACACATTGACAGCCATTCAGTTAGATAGCTCCGTTTTGGTTTTAGAAGCAGATATTTCTCTGTACAGCCTGTGGTCCCATTCACTCGGGAATATCCCAACGCAGGTCCTAGAAGAAACGTGTTTCTGACTCGCTGAATCTCAACATAGATTCAACTCTCTTATGTGAACGATCGCACAGCAGAGCAGTTTCAAGGAAACGTTTCTCCTGAGTTTTAGACGAAGTTTCCTGCTGTTTAGTACGTATGCCGGCATTGGGCTGGAAATACCGGATTTGGGATTCTGCACAGAAAGGGTTTGCAAACCGCTGAATCCACACGTGAGTTTAACTCTGTCAGTTGAATGCACACAGTGACAGCCATTCAGTTAGATAGCTCCGTTTTGGTTTTAGAAGCAGATATTTCTCTGTACAGCCTATGGTCCCATTCACTCGGGAATATCCCAACGCAGCTCCTAGAAGAAACGTGTTTACGACTCGCTGAATCCCAACATAGATTCAACTCTCTTAGGTGAACGAACGCACAACAGAGCTGTTTCAAGGAAACGTTTCTCCTGAGTTTTAGACGAAGTTTCCTGCGTTTTAGTACGTATTCCGGCTTTCGGCTGGAAATACCGGTTTTGGGATTCTGCACAGAAAGGGTTTGCAAACCGTTGAATTCACACGTGAGTTTAACTCTCTCAGGTGAATGCACACATTGACAACCATTTAGTTAGATAGCTCCGTTTTGGTTTTAGAAGAAGATATTTCTCTGTACAGCCTATGGTCCCATTCACTCGGGAATATCCCAACGCAGCTCCTAGAAGAAACGTGTTTCTGACTCGCTGAACCTCAACATAGATTCAACTCTCTTAGGTGAACGATCGCACAGCAGATCAGTTTCAAGGAAACGTTTCTCCTGAGTTTTAGACGAAGTTTCCTGCTGTTTAGTACATATGCCGGCATTGGTCTGGAAATACCAGTTTTGGCATCCTGCACAGAATGGGTTTGCAAGCCGCTGAATCCACACGTGAGTTTAACTCTGTCAGTTGAATGCACACATTGACAGCCATTCAGTTAGATAGCTCCGTTTTGGTTTTAGAAGCAGATATTTCTCTGTACAGCCTATGGTCCCATTCACTCGGGAATATCCCAACGCAGCTCCTAGAAGAAACGTGTTTCTGACTCGCTGAATCTCAACATAGATTCAACTCTCTTAGGTGAACGAACGCACAGCAGAGCAGTTTCAAGGAAACGTTTCTCCTGAGTTTTAGACGAAGTTTCCTGCGGTTTAGTACATATGCCGGCATTGGGCTGGAAATACCGGTTTTGGGATTCTGCACAGAAAGGTTTTGAAAACCGCTGATTCCACACGTGAGTTTAACTCTGTCAGTTGAATGCGCACATTGACGACCATTCAGTTAGATACCTCCGTTTTGGTTTTAGAAGCAGATATTTCTCTGTACATCCTATGGTCCCATTCACTCGGGAATATCCCAACGCAGCTCCTAGAAGAAACGTGTTTCTGACTCGCTGAATCTCAACACAGATTCAACTCTCTTAGGTGAACGAACGCACAGCAGAGCAGTTTCAAGGAAACGTTTCTCCTGAGTTTTAGACGAAGTTTCCTGCTGTTTAGTACGTATGCCGGCATTGGGATGGAAATACCGGTTGTGGGATTCTGCACAGAAAAGGTTTGCAAACCGCTGAATCCACACGTGAGTTTAACTCTGTCAGTTGAATGCACACATTGACAACCATTCAGTTAGATAGCTCCGTTTTGGTTTTAGAAGCAGATATTTCTCTGTACAGCCTTTGGTCCCATTCACTCGGGAATATCCCAACGCAGCTCCTAGAAGAAACGTGTTTCTGACTCGCTGAATCTCAACATAGATTCAACTCTCTTAGGTGAACGATCGCAAAGCAGAGCAGTTTCAAGGAAACGTTTCTCCTGTGTTTTAGACCAAGTTTCCTGCTGTTTATTGGTCTGGAAATATCGGTTTTGGGATTCTGCACAGAAAGGGTTTGCAAACCGCTGAATCCACACGTGAGTTTAACTCTGTCAGTTGAATGCACACATTGACAACCATTCAGTTAGATAGCTCAGTTTTGGTTTTAGAAGCAGATATTTCTCTGTACATCCTACGGTCCCATTCACTCGGGAATATCCCAACGCAACTCAGAGAAGAAACGTGTTTCTGATTCGCTGAATCCCAACATAGATTCAACTCTCTTAGGTGAACGAACGCACAGCATTGCAGGTTCAAGGAAACGTTTCTCCTGAGTTTTAGACGAAGTTTACTGCGGTTTAGTACGTATGCCGGCATTGGGCTGGAAATACCGGTTTTGGGATTCTGCACAGAAAGTGTTTGCAAACTGCTGAATCCACACGTGAGTTTAACTCTGTCATTTGAATGCACACATTGACAACCATTCAGTTAGATAGCTCCGTTTTGGTTTTAGAAGCAGATATTTCTCTGTACAGCCTGTGGTCCCATTCACTCGGGAATATTCCAACGCAGCTCCTAGAAGAAACGTGTTTATGACTCGCTGAATCGCATCATAGATTCAACTCTCTTAGGTGAAAAAAGGCACAACAGAGCAGTTTCAAGGAAACGTTTCTCCTGAGTTTTAGACGAAGTTTACTGCTGTTTAGTACGTATGCCGGCATTGGGCTGGAAATACCGGTTTTGGGATTCTGCACAGAAAGGGTTTGCAATTCGCTGAATCCACACGTGAGTTTAACTCTGTCAGTTGAATGCACACATTGACAACCATTCAGTTAGATAGCTCCGTTTTGGTTTTAGAAGCAGATATTTCTCTGTACAGCCTATGGTCGCATTCACTCGGTAATATCCCAACGCAGCTCCTAGAAGAAACGTGTTTCTGACTCGCTGAATCTCAACATAGATTCAACTCTCTTAGGTGAACGAACGCACAGCAGAGCAGTTTCAAGGAAACGTTCCTCCTGAGTTTTAGACAAAGTTTCCTGCTGTTTAGTACGTATGCCGGCATTGGGCTGGAAATACCGGTTTTGGGATTCTGCACAGAAAGGGTTTGCAAAACGCTGAATCCACACGTGAGTTTACCTCTTTCAGTTGAATGCACACATTGACGACCATTCAGTTAGATAGCTCCGTTTTGGTTTTAGAAGCAGATATTTCTCTGTACAGCCTATGGTCCCATTCACTCGGGAATATCCCAACGCAGCTCTTAGAAGAAACGTGTTTCTGACTCGCTGAATCTCAACATAGATTCAAGTCTCTTAGGTGAACGATCGCAAAGCAGAGCAGTTTCAAGGAAACGTTTATCCTGAGTTTTAGACCAAGTTTCCTGCTGTTTATTGGTCTGGAAATATCGGTTTTGGGATTCTGCACAGAAAGGGTTTGCAAACCGCTGAGTCCACACGTGAGTTTAACTCTGTCAGTTGAATACACACATTGACAACCATTCAGTTAGATAGCTCCGTTTTGGTTTTAGAAGCAGATATTTCTCTGTACAGCCTATGGTCCCATTCACTCGGGAATATCCCAACGCAGCTCCTAGAAGAAACGTGTTTCTGACTCGCTGAATCTCAACACAGATTCAACTCTCTTAGGTGAACGAACGCACAGCAGAGCAGTTTCAAGGAAACGTTTCTCCTGAGTTTTAGACGAAGTTTACTGCTGTTTAGTACGTATGCCGGCATTGGGATGGAAATACCGGTTGTGGGATTCTGCACAGAAAAGGTTTGCAAACCGCTGAATCCACACGTGAGTTTAACTCTGTCAGTTGAATGCACACATTGACAACCATTCTGTTAGATAGCTCCGTTTTGGTTTTAGAACCAGATATTTCTCTGTACAGCCTATGGTCCCATTCACTCGGGAATATCCCAACGCAGCTCCCAGAAGAAACGTGTTTCTGACTCGCTGAATCTCAACATCGATTCAACTCTCTTAGATGAACGACGTCACAGCAGAGCAGTTTCAAGGAAACATTTCTCCGGACTTTTAGACGAAGTTTCCTGCTGTTTAGTACGTAAGCCGGCATTGGTCTGGAAATACCGGTTTTGGGATTCTGCACAGAAAGGGTTTGCAAACCGCTGAATCCACACGTCAGTTTAACTCTGTCAGTTGAATGCACACATTGACAACCATTCAGTTAGATAGCTCCGTTTTGGTTTTAGAAGCATATATTTCTCTGTACAAACTATGGTCCCATTCACTCGGGAATATCCCAACGCAGCTCCTAGAAGAAACGTGTTTCTGACTCGCTGAATCTCAACATAGATTCATCTCTCTTAGGTGAACGAATGCACAGCAGAGCAGTTTCAAAGAAATGTTTCTCCTGAGTTTTAGACGAAGTTTCCTGCGGTTTAGTACGTATGCCGGCATTGGTCTGCAAATACTGGTTTTGGGATTCTGCACAGAAAGGGTTTGCAAACCACTTTATCCTCACGTGAGTTTAACTCTGTCATTTGAATGCACACATTGACAACCATTCAGTTAGATAGCTCCGTTTTGGTTTTAGAAGCAGATATTTCTCTGTACAGCCTGTGGTCCCATTCACTCGGGAATATCCCAACGCAGCTCCTAGAAGAAACGTGTTTCTGACTCGCTGAATCGCATCATAGATTCAACTCTCTTAGGTGAACGAAAGCACAACAGAGCAGTTTCAAGGAAACGTTTCTCCTGAGTTTTAGACGAAGTTTACTGCTGTTTAGTACGTATGTCGTCATTGGGCTGGAAATACCGGTTTTGGGATTCTGCACAGAAAGGGTTTGCAATTCGCTGAATCCACACGGGAGTTTAACTCTGTCAGTTGAATGCACACGTTGACAACCATTCAGTTAGATAGCTCCGTTTTGGTTTTAGAAGCAGATATTTCTCTGTACAGCCTATGGTCCCATTACCTCGGGAATATCCCAACGCAGCTCCTAGAAGAAACGTGTTTCTGACTCGCTGAATCTCAACATAGATTCAACTCTCTTAGGTGAACGAACGCACAGCAGAGCAGTTTCAGGGAAACGTTCCTCCTGAGATTTAGACAAAGTTTCCTGCTGTTTAGTACGTATGCCGGCATTGGGCTGGAAATACCGGTTTTGGGATTCTGCACAGAAAGGGTTTGCAAAACGCTGAATCCACACGTGAGTTTAACTCTGTCAGTTGAATGCACACATTGACGACCATTCAGTTAGATTGCTCCGTTTTGGTTTTAGAAGCAGATATTTCTCTGTACAGCCTGTGGTCCCATTCACTCGGGAATATCCCAACGCAGCTCCTAGAAGAAACGTGTTTATGACTCGCTGAATCGCATCATAGATTCAATTCTCTTAGGTGAAAAAAGGCACAACAGAGCAGTTTCAAGGCAACGTTTCTCCTGAGTTTTAGACGAAGTTTACTGCTGTTTAGTACGTATGCCGTCATTGGGATGGAAATACCGGTTGTGGGATTCTGCACAGAAAAGGTTTGCAAACCGCTGAATCCACACGTGAGTTTAACTCTGTCAGTTGAATGCACACATTGACAACCATTCTGTTAGATAGCTCCGTTTTGGTTTTAGAACCAGATATTTCTCTGTACAGCCTATGGTCCCATTCACTCGGGAATATCCCAACGCAGCTCCCAGAAGAAACGTGTTTCTGACTCGCTGAATCTCAACATCGATTCAACTCTCTTAGATGAACGACGGCACAGCAGATCAGTTTCAAGGAAACATTTCTCCGGACTTTTAGACGAAGTTTCCTGCTGTTTAGTACGTATGCCGGCATTGGTCTGGAAATACCGGTTTGGGGATTCTGCACAGAAAGGGTTTGCAAACCGCTGAATCCACACGTGAGTTTAACTCTGTCAGTTGAATGCACACGTTGACAACCATTCAGTTAGATAGCTCCGTTTTGGTTTTAGAAGCAGATATTTCTCTGTACAGACTGTGGTCCCATTCACTCGGGAATATCCCAACGCAGCTCCTAGAAGAAACGTGTTTATGACTCGCTGAATCCCATCATAGATTCAACTCTCTTAGGTGAACGAACGCACAACAGAGCAGTTTCAAGGAAACGTTTCTCCTGAGTTTTAGACGAAGTTTCCTGCTGTTTAGTACGTATGCCGGCATTGGGCTGGAAATACCGGTTTTGGTATTCTGCACAGAAAGTGTTTGCAAACCGCTGAATCCACACGTGAGTTTAACTCTGTCATTTGAATGCACACATTGACAACCATTCAGTTAGATAGCTCCGTTTTGGTTTTAGAAGCAGATATTTCTCTGTACAGCCTGTGGTCCCATTCACTCGGGAATATCCCAACGCAGCTCCTAGAAGAAACGTGTTTATGACTCGCTGAATCGCATCATAGATTCAACTCTCTTAGGTGAAAAAAGGCACAACAGAGCAGTTTCAAGGAAACGTTTCTCCTGAGTTTTAGACGAAGTTTACTGCTGTTTAGTACGTATGCCGGAATTGGGCTGGAAATACCGGTTTTGGGATTCTGCACAGAAAGGGTTTGCAATTCGCTGAATCCACACGTGAGTTTAACTCTGTCAGTTGAATGCACACATTGACAACCATTCAGTTAGATAGCTCCGTTTTGGTTTTAGAAGCAGATATTTCTCTGTACAGCCTATGGTCCCATTCACTCGGTAATATCCCAACGCAGCTCCTAGAAGAAACGTGTTTCTGACTCGCTGAATCTCAACATAGATTCAACTCTCTTAGGGGAACGAACGCACAGCAGAGCAGTTTCAAGGAAACGTTCCTCCTGAGTTTTAGACAAAGTTTCCTGCTGTTTAGTACGTATGCCGGCATTGGGCTGGAAATACCGGTTTTGGGATTCTGCACAGAAAGGGTTTGCAAAACGCTGAATCCACACGTGAGTTTAACTCTGTCAGTTGAATGCACACATTGACGACCATTCAGTTAGATAGCTCCGTTTTGGTTTTAGAAGCAGATATTTCTCTGTACAGCCTATGGTCCCATTCACTCGGGAATATCCCAACGCAGCTCCTAGAAGAAACGTGTTTCTGACTCGCTGAATCTCAACATAGATTCAACTCTCTTAGGTGAACGATCGCAAAGCAGAGCAGTTTCAAGGAAACGTTTCTCCTGAGTTTTAGACCAAGTTTCCTGCTGTTTATTGGTCTGGAAATATCTGTTTTGGGATTCTGCACAGAAAGGGTTTGCAAACCGCTGAATCCACACGTGAGTTTAACTCTGTCAGTTGAATGCACACATTGACGACCATTCAGTTAGATAGCTCCGTTTTGGTTTTAGAAGCAGATATTTCTCTGTACATCCTATGGTCCCATTCACTCGGGAATATCCCAACGCAGCTCAGAGAAGAATCGTGTTTCTGACTCGCTAAATCCCAACATTGATTCAACTCTCTTAGGTGACCGAACGCACAGCAGAGCAGTTTCAGGGAAACGTTTCTCCTGAGTTTTAGAGGAAGTTTCCTGCTGTTTATTACGTATGCCGGCATTGGGCTGGAAATACCGGTTTTGGGATTCTGCACAGAAAGGGTTTGCAAACCGCTGAATCCACACGTGAGTTTAACTCTGTCAGTTGAATGCACACATTGACGACCATTCAGTTAGATAGCTCCGTTTTGGTTTTAGAAGCAGATATTTCTCTGTACATCCTATGGTCCCATTCACTCGGGAATATCCCAACGCATCTCAGAGAAGAATCGTGTTTCTGACTCGCTGAATCCCAACATTGATTCAACTCTCTTAGGTGACCGAACGCACAGCAGAGCAGTTTCAGGTAAACGTTTCTCCTGAGTTTTAGACGAAGTTTCCTGCTGTTTAGTACGTAGGCCGGCATTGGGCTGGAAATACCGGTTTTGGGATTCTGCACAGAAAGGGTTTGCAAACCGCTGAATCCACACGTGAGTTTATCTCTGTCAGTTGAATACACACATTGACAACCATTCAGTTACATAGCTCCGTTTACTTTTTAGAAGCAGATATTTCTCTGTACAGCCTATGGTCCCATTCACTCGGGAATATCCCAACGCAGCTCCTAGAAGAAACGTGTTTCTGACTCGCTGAATCTCAACATAGATTCAACTCTCTTAGGTGAACGAACGAACAGCAGAGCAGTTTCAAGGAAACGTTTCTCCTGAGTTTTAGACGAAGTTACCTGTGGTTTAGTACGTATGCCGGCATTGGTCTGGAAATACCGGTTTTGTGATTCTGCACAGAAAGGGTTTGCAAACCGCTGAATCCACACGTGAGTTTAACTCTGTCAGTTGAATGCACACATTGACGACCATTCAGTTAGATAGCTCCGTTTTGGTTTTAGAAGCAGATATTTCTCTGTACATCCTATGGTCCCATTCACTCGGGAATATCCCAACGCAGCTCAGAGATAAATCGTGTTTCTGACTCGCTGAATCCCAACATTGATTCAACTCTCTTAGGTGACCGAACGCACAGCAGAGCAGTTTCAGGGAAACGTTTCTCCTGAGTTTTAGACGAAGTTTCCTGCTGTTTAGTACGTATGCCGGCACTGGGCTGGAAATACCGGTTTTGGGATTCTGCACAGAAAGGGATTGAAAACCGCTGAATCCACACGTGAGTTTATCTCTGTCATTTGAATACACACATTGACAACCATTCAGTTACAAAGCTCCGTTTTGATTTTAGAAGCAGATATTTCTCTGTACAGCCTATGGTGCCATTCACTCGGGAATATCCCAACGCAGCTCCTAGAAGAAACGTGTTTCTGACTCGCTGAATCTCAACATAGATTCAACTCTCTTAGATGAACGAACGAACAGCCGAGCAGTTTCAAGGAAACGTTTCTCCTGAGTTTTAGACGAAGTTTCCTGCGGTTTAGTACGTATGCCGGCATTGGTCTGGAAATACCGGTTTTGGAATTCTGCACAGAAAGGGTTTGCAAACCGCTGAATCCACACGTGAGTTTAACACTGTCATTTGAATGCACACATTGACAACCATTCAGTTAGATAGCTCCGTTTTGGTTTTAGAAGCAGATATTTGTCTGTAAAGCCTGTGGTCCCATTCACTCGGGAATATCCCAACGCAGCTCCTAGAAGAAACGTGTTTATGACTCGTTGAATCCCATCATAGATTCAACTCTCTTAGGTGAACGAACGCACAACAGAGCAGTTTCAAGGAAACGTTTCTCCTGAGTTTTAGACGAAGTTTCCTGCTGTTTAGTACGTATGCCGGCATTGGGCTGGAAATACCGGTTTTGGTATTCTGCACAGAAAGTGTTTGCAAACCGCTGAATCCACACGTGAGTTTAACTCTGTCATTTGAATGCACATATTCACAACCATTCAGTTAGATAGCTCCGTTTTGGTTTTAGAAGCAGATATTTCTCTGTACAGCCTGTGGTCCCATTCACTCGGGAATATCCCAACGCAGCACCTAGAAGAAACGTGTTTATGACTCGCTGAATCACATCATAGATTCAACTCTCTTAGGTGAAAAAAGGCACAACAGAGCAGTTTCAAGGAAACGTTTCTCCTGAGTTTTAGACGAAGTTTACTGCTGTTTAGTACGTATGCCGGCATTGGGCTGGAAATACCGGTTTTGGGATTCTGCACAGAAAGGGTTTGCAATTCGCTGAATCCACACGTGAGTTTAACTCTGTCAGTTGAATGCACACATTGACAACCATTCAGTTAGATAGCTCCGTTTTGGTTTTAGAAGCAGATATTTCTCTGTACAGCCAATGGTCCCATTCACTCGGTAATATCCCTACGCAGCTCCTAGAAGAAACGTGTTTCTGACTCGCTGAATCTCAACATAGATTCAACTCTCTTAGGGGAACGAACGCACAGCAGAGCAGTTTCAAGGAAACGTTCCTCCTGAGTTTTAGACAAAGTTTCCTGCTGTTTAGTACGTATGCCGGCATTGGGCTGGAAATACCGGTTTTGGGATTCTGCACAGAAAGGGTTTGCAAAACGCTGAATCCACACGTGAGTTTAACTCTGTCAGTTGAATGCACACATTGACGACCATTCAGTTAGATAGCTCCGTTTTGGTTTTAGAAGCAGATATTTCTCTGTACAGCCTATGGTCCCATTCACTCGGGAATATCCCAACGCAGCTCCTAGAAGAAACGTGTTTCTGACTCACTGAATCTCAACATAGATTCAACTCTCTTAGGTGAACGATCGCAAAGCAGAGCAGTTTCAAGGAAACGTTTCTCCTGAGTTTTAGACCAAGTTTCCTGCTGTTTATTGGTCTGGAAATATCGGTTTTGGGATTCTGCACAGAAAGGGTTTGCAAACCGCTGAATCCACACGTGAGTTTAACTCTGTCAGTTGAATGCACACATTGACGACCATTCAGTTAGATAGCTCCGTATTGGTTTTAGAAGCAGATATTTCTCTGTACATCCTATGGTCCCATTCACTCGGGAATATCCCAACGCAGCTCAGAGAAGAATCGTGTTTCTGACTCGCTAAATCCCAACATTGATTCAACTCTCTTAGGTGACCGAACGCACAGCAGAGCAGTTTCAGGGAAACGTTTCTCCTGAGTTTTAGACGAAGTTTCCTGCTGTTTATTACGTATGCCGGCATTGGACTGGAAATACCGGTTTTGGGATTCTGCACAGAAAGGGTTTGCAAACCGCTGAATCCACACGTGAGTTTAACTCTGTCAGTTGAATGCACACATTGACGACCATTCAGTTAGATAGCTCCGTTTTGGTTTTAGAAGCAGATATTTCTCTGTACATCCTATGGTCCCATTCACTCGGGAATATCCCAACGCAGCACCTAGAAGAAACGTGTTTCTGACTCGCTGAATCACATCATAGATTCAACTCTCTTAGGTGAAAAAAGGCACAACAGAGCAGTTTCAAGGAAACGTTTCTCCTGAGTTTTAGACGAAGTTTACTGCTGTTTAGTACGTATGCCGGCATTGGGCTGGAAATACCGGTTTTGGGATTCTGCACAGAAAGGGTTTGCAATTCGCTGAATCCACACGTGAGTTTAACTCTGTCAGTTGAATGCACACATTGACAACCATTCAGTTAGATAGCTCCGTTTTGGTTTTAGAAGCAGATATTTCTCTGTACAGCCAATGGTCCCATTCACTCGGTAATATCCCTACGCAGCTCCTAGAAGAAACGTGTTTCTGACTCGCTGAATCTTAACATAGATTCAACTCTCTTAGGGGAACGAACGCACAGCAGAGCAGTTTCAAGGAAACGTTCCTCCTGAGTTTTAGACAAAGTTTCCTGCTGTTTAGTACGTATGCCGGCATTGGGCTGGAAATACCGGTTTTGGGATTCTGCACAGAAAGGGTTTGCAAAACGCTGAATCCACACGTGAGTTTAACTCTGTCAGTTGAATGCACACATTGACGACCATTCAGTTTGATAGCTCCGTTTTGGTTTTAGAAGCAGATATTTCTCTGTACAGCCTATGGTCCCATTCACTCGGGAATATCCCAACGCAGCTCCTAGAAGAAACGTGTTTCTGACTCGCTGAATCTCAACATAGATTCAACTCTCTTAGGTGAACGATCGCAAAGCAGAGCAGTTTCAAGGAAACGTTTCTCCTGAGTTTTAGACCAAGTTTCCTGCTGTTTATTGGTCTGGAAATATCGGTTTTGGGATTCTGCACAGAAAGGGTTTGCAAACCGCTGAATCCACACGTGAGTTTAACTCTGTCAGTTGAATGCACACATTGACGACCATTCAGTTAGATAGCTCCGTTTTGGTTTTAGAAGCAGATATTTCTCTGTACATCCTATGGTCCCATTCACTCGGGAATATCCCAACGCAGCTCAGAGAAGAATCGTGTTTCTGACTCGCTAAATCCCAACATTGATTCAACTCTCTTAGGTGACCGAACGCACAGCAGAGCAGTTTCAGGGAAACGTTTCTCCTGAGTTTTAGACGAAGTTTCCTGCTGTTTATTACGTATGCCGGCATTGGGCTGGAAATACCGGTTTTGGGATTCTGCACAGAAAGGGTTTGCAAACCGCTGAATCCACACGTGAGTTTAACTCTGTCAGTTGAATGCACACATTGACGACCATTCAGTTAGATAGCTCCGTTTTGGTTTTAGAAGCAGATATTTCTCTGTACATCCTATGGTCCCATTCACTCGGGAATATCCCAACGCAGCTCAGAGAAGAATCGTGTTTCTGACTCGCTGAATCCCAACATTGATTCAACTCTCTTAGGTGACCGAACGCACAGCAGAGCAGTTTCAGGGATACGTTTCTCCTGAGTTTTAGACGAAGTTTCCTGCTGTTTAGTACGTATGCCGGCATTGGGCTGGAAATACCGGTTTTGGGATTCTGCACAGAAAGGGTTTGCAAACCGCTGAATCCACACGTGAGTTTAACTCTGTCAGTTGAATGCACACATTGACGACCATTCAGTTAGATAGCTCCGTTTTGGTTTTAGAAGCAGATATTTCTCTGTACATCCTATGGTCCCATTCACTCGGGAATATCCCAACGCAGCTCAGAGATAAATCGTGTTTCTGACTTGCTGAATCCCAACATTGATTCAACTCTCTTAGGTGACCGAACGCACAACAGAGCAGTTTCAAGGAAACGTTTCTCCTGAGTTTTAGACGAAGTTTCCTGCGGTTTAGTACGTATGCCGGCATTGGTCTGGAAATACCGGTTTTGGGATTCTGCACAGAAAGGGTTTGCAAACCGCTGAATCCACACGTGAGTTTAACACTGTCATTTGAATGCACACATTGACAACCATTCAGTTAGATAGCTCCGTTTTGGTTTTAGAAGCAGATATTTGTCTGTAAAGCCTGTGGTCCCATTCACTCGGGAATATCCCAACGCAGC
Source organism: Aotus nancymaae (assembly GCF_030222135.1). Taxonomy (NCBI): domain Eukaryota; kingdom Metazoa; phylum Chordata; class Mammalia; order Primates; family Aotidae; genus Aotus; species Aotus nancymaae. Next base: position 2,639,995 of record NW_026988565.1, read on the forward strand.
TCCTAGAAGAAACGTGTTTATGACTCGCTGAATCCCATCATAGATTCAACTCTCTTAGGTGAACGAACGCACAACAGAGCAGTTTCAAGGAAACGTTTCTCCTGAGTTTTAGACGAAATTTCCTGCGGTTTAGTACGTATGCCGGCATTGGGCTGGAAATACCGGTTTTGGGATTCTGCACAGAAAGGGTTTGCAAACCGCTGAATCCACACGTGAGTTTAACTCTGTCATTTGAATGCACAGATTGACAACCATTCAGTTAGAGAGCTCCGTTTTGGTTTTAGAAGCAGATATTTCTCTGTACAGCCTATGGTCCCATTCACTCGGGAATATCCCAACGCAGCTCCCAGAAGAAACGTGTTTCTGACTCGCTGAATCTCAACATCGATTCAACTCTCTTAGATGAACGACGGCACAGTAGAGCAGTTTCAAGGAAACATTTCTCCGGACTTTTAGACGAAGTTTCCTGCTGTTTAGTACGTATGCCGGCATTTGTCTGGAAATACCGGTTTTGGGATTCTGCAGAGAAAGGGTTTGCAAACCGCTGAATCCACACGTGAGTTTAACTCTGTCAGTTGAATGCACACATTGACAACCATTCAGTTAGATAGCTCCGTTTTGGTTTTAGACGCAGATATTTCTCTGTACAAACTATGGTCCCATTCACTCGGGAATATCCCAACGCAGCTCCTAGAAGAAACGTGTTTCTGACTCGCTGAATCTCAACACAGATTCAACTCTCTTAGGTGAACGAATGCACAGCAGAGCAGTTTCAAGGAAACGTTTCTCCTGAGTTTTAGACGAAGTTTCCTGCGGTTTAGTACGTATGCCGGCATTGGTCTGCAAATACCGGTTTTGGGATTCTGCACAGAAAGGGTTTGCAAACCACTGTATCCACACGTGAGTTTAACTCTGTCATTTGAATGCACACATTGACAACCATTCAGTTAGATAGCTCCGTTTTGGTTTTAGAAGCAGATATTTCTCTGTACAGCCTGTGGTCCCATTCACTCGGGAATATCCCAACGCAGCTCCTAGAAGAAACGTGTTTATGACTCGCTGAATCCCATCATAGATTCAACTCTCTTAGGTGAACGAACGCACAACAGAGCAGTTTCAAGGAAACGTTTCTCCTGAGTTTTAGACGAAGTTTACTGCTGTTTAGTACGTATGCCGGCATTGGGCTTGAAATACCGGTTTTGGGATTCTGCACAGAAAGTGTTTGCAAACCGCTGAATCCACACGTGAGTTATCTCTGTCATTTGAATGCACACATTGACAACCGTTCACTTAGATAGCTCCGTTTTCGTTTTAGAAGCAGATATTTCTCTGTACAGCCTGTGGTCCCATTCACTCAGGAATATCCCAACGCAGCTCCTAGAAGAAACGTGTTTATGACTCGCTGAATCACATCATAGATTCAACTCTCTTAGGTGAAAAAAGGAACAACAGAGCAGTTTCAAGGAAACGTTTCTCCTGAGTTTTAGACGAAGTTTACTGCTGTTTAGTACGTATGCCGGCATTTGGCTGGAAATACCGGTTTTGGGATTCTGCACAGAAAGGGTTTGCAAACCGCTGAATCCACACGTGAGTTTAACTCTGTCAGTTGAATACACACATTGACAACCATTCAGTTAGATAGCTCCGTTTTGGTTTTAGAAGCAGATATTTCTCTGTACAGCCTATGGTCCCATTCACTCGGGAATATCCCAACGCAGCTCCTAGAAGAAACGTGTTTCTGACTCGCTGAATCTCAACACAGATTCAACTCTCTTAGGTGAACGAACGCACAGCAGAGCTGTTTCAAGGAAACGTTTCTCCTGAGTTTTAGACGAAGTTTACTGCTGTTTAGTACGTATGCCGGCAATGGGATGGAAATACCGGTTGTGGGATTCTGCACAGAAAAGGTTTGCAAACCGCTGAATCCACACGTGAGTTTAACTCTGTCAGTTGAATGCACACATTGACAACCATTCTGTTAGATAGCTCCGTTTTGGTTTTAGAACCAGATATTTCTCTGTACAGCCTATGGTCCCATTCACTCGGGAATATCCCAACGCAGCTCCTAGAAGAAACGTGTTTCTGACTCGCTGAATCTCAACATCGATTCAACTCTCTTAGATGAACGACGGCACAGCAGAGCAGTTTCAAGGAAACATTTCTCCTGACTTTTAGACGAAGTTTCCTGCTGTTTAGAACGTATGCCGCCATTGGTCTGGAAATACCGGTTTTGGGATTCTGCACAGAAAGGGTTTGCAAACCGCTGAATCCACACGTGAGTTTAACTCTGTCAGTTGAATGCACACATTGACAACCATTCAGTTAGATAGCTCCGTTTTGGTTTTAGAAGCAGATATTTCTCTGTACAAACTATGGTGCCATTCACTCGGGAATATCCCAACGCAGCTCCTAGAAGAAACGTGTTTCTGACTCGCTGAATCTCAACATAGATTCAACTCTCTTAGGTGAACGAACGAACAGCAGAGCAGTTTCAAGGAAACGTTTCTCCTGATTTTTAGACGAAGTTTCCTGCGGTTTAGTACGTATGACGGCATTGGTCTGGAAATACCGGTTTTGGGATTCTGCACAGAAAGGGTTTGCAAACCGCTGAATCCACACTTGAGTTTAACTCTGTCAGTTGAATGCACACATTGACGACCATTCAGTTAGATAGCTCCGTTTTGGTTTTAGAAGCAGATATTTCTCTGTACATCCTTTGGTCCCATTCACTCGGGAATATCCCAACGCAGCTCAGAGAAGAATCGTGTTTCTGACTCGCTGAATCCCAACATTGATTCAACTCTCTTAGGTGACCGAACGCACAGCAGAGCAGTTTCAGGGAAACATTTCTCCTGAGTTTTAGACGAAGTTTCCTGCTGTTTAGTACGTATGCCGGCATTGGGCTGGAAATACCGGTTTTGGGATTCTGCACAGAAAGGGTTTGCAAACCGCTGAATCCACACGTGAGTTTAACTCTGTCAGTTGAATGCACACATTGTCAACCATTCAGTTAGATAGCTCCGTTTTGGTTTTAGAAGCAGATATTTCTCTGTACAGCCTATGGTCCCATTACCTGGGGAATATCCAAACGCAGCTCAGAGAAGAATCGTGTTTCTGACTCGCTAAATCCCAACATTGATTCAACTCTCTTAGGTGACCGAACGCACAGCAGAGCAGTTTCAGGGAAACGTTTCTCCTGAGTTTTAGACGAAGTTTCCTGCTGTTTAGTACGTATGCCGGCATTGGGCTTGAAATACCGGTTTTGGGATTCTGCACAGAAATGGTTTGCAAACCGCTGAATCCACACGTGAGTTTATCTCTGTCAGTTGAATACACACATTGACAACCATTCAGTTACATAGCTCCGTTTTGATTTAAGAAGCAGATATTTCTCTGTACAGCCTATGGTCCCATTCACTCGGGAATATCCCAACGCAGCTCCTAGAAGAAACGTGTTTCTGACTCGCTGAATCTCAACATAGATTCAACTCTCTTAGATGAACGAACGAACAGCAGAGCAGTTTCAAGGAATCGTTTCTCCTGAGTTTTAGACGAAGTTTCCTGCGGTTTAGTACGTATGCCGGCATTGGTCTGGAAATACCGGTTTTGGGATTCTGCACAGAAAGGGTTTGAAAACCGCTGAATCCACACTTGTGTTTAACTCTGTCAGTTGAATGCACACATTGACGACCATTCAGTTAGATAGCTCCGTTTTGGTTATAGAAGCAGATATATCTCTGTACATCCTATGGTCCCATTCACTCGGGAATATCCCAACGCAGCTCAGAGAAGAATCGTGTTTCTGTCTCGCTGAATCCCAACATTGATTCAACTCTCTTAGGTGACCGAACGCACAGCAGAGCAGTTTCAGGGAAACATTTCTCCTGAGTTTTAGACGAAGTTTCCTGCTGTTTAGTACGTATGCCGGCATTGGGCTGGAAATACCGGTTTTGGGATTCTGCACAGAAAGGGTTTGCAAACCGCTGAATCCACACGTGAGTTTATCTCTGTCAGTTGAATACACACATTGACAACCATTCAGTTACATAGCTCCGTTTTGATTTTAGAAGCAGATATTTCTGTGTACAGCCTATGGTCCCATTCACTCGGGAATATCCCAACGCAGCTCCTAGAAGAAACGTGTTTCTGACTCACTGAATCTCAACATAGATTCAACTGTCTTAGGTGAACGAAGGAACAGCAGAGCAGTTTCAAGGAAACGTTTCTCCTGAGTTTTAGACGAAGTTTCCTGCGGTTTAATACGTATGCCAGCATTGGGCTTGAAATACCGGTTTTGGGATTCTGCACAGAAAGGGTTTGCAAACCGCTGAATCCACACGTGAGTTTAACTATGTCATTTGAATGCACACATTGACAACCATTCAGTTAGATAGCTCCGTTTTGGTTTTAGAAGCAGATATTTCTCTGTACAGACTGTGGTCCCATTCACTCGTGAATATCCCAACGCAGCTCCTAGAAGAAACGTGTTTATGACTCGCTGAATCCCATCATAGATTCAACTCTCTTAGGTGAACGAACGCACAACAGAGCAGTTTCAAGGAAACGTTTCTCCTGAGTTTTAGACGAAATTTCCTGCGGTTTAGTACGTATGCCGGCATTGGGCTTGAAATACCGGTTTTGGGATTCTGCACAGAAAGGGTTTGCAAACAGCTGAATCCACACGTGAGTTTAAATCTGTCATTTGAATGCACACATTGACAACCATTCAGTTAGATAGCTCCGTTTTGGTTTTAGAAGCAGATATTTCTCTGTACAGCCTATGGTCCCATTCACTCGGGAATATCCCAACGCAGCTCCCAGAAGAAACGTGTTTCTGACTCGCTGAATCGCATCATAGATTCAACTCTCTTAGGTGAACGAACGCACAACAGAGCAGTTTCAAGGAAACGTTTCTCCTGAGTTTTAGACGAAGTTTCCTGCTGTTTAGTACGTATGCCGGCATTGGGCTGGAAATACCGGTTTTGGGATTCTGCACAGAAAGGGTTTGCAAACCGCTGAATTCACACATGAGTTTAACACTGTCAGTTGAATGCACACATTGACAACCATTCAGTTAGATAGCTCCGTTTTGGTTTTAGAAGCAGATATTTCTCTGTACATCCTATGGTCCCATTCACTCGGGAATATCCCAACGCGGCTCAGAGAAGAATCGTGTTTCTGACTCGCTGAATCACAACATAGATTCAACTCTCTTAGGTGAACGAACGCACAGCAGAGCAGTTTCAAGGAAACGTTTCTCCTGAGTTTTAGACGAAGTTTCCTGCTGTTTAGTACGTATGCCGGCATTGGGCTGGAAATACCGGTTTTGGGATTCTGCACAGAAAGGGTTTGCAAACCGCTGAATCCACACGTGAGTTTAACTCTGTCAGTTGAATACACACATTGACAACCATTCAGTTACATAGCTCCGTTTTGATTTTAGAAGCAGATATTTCTCTGTACAGCCTATGGTCCCATTCACTCGGGAATATCCCAACGCAGCTCCTAGAAGAAACGTGTTTCTGACTCGCTGAATCTCAACATAGATTCAACTCTCTTAGGTGAACGAACGCACAGCAGAGCAGTTTCAAGGAAACGTTTCTCCTGAGTTTTAGACGAAGTTTCCTGCGGTTTAGTACGTATGCCGGCATTGGGCTGGAAATACCGGTTTTGGGATTCTGCACAGAAAGGGTTTGCAAACCGCTGAATCCACACGTGAGTTTAACACTGTCATTTGAATGCATACATTGACAACCATTCAGTTTGATAGCTCCGTTTTGGTTTTAGAAGCAGATATTTCTCTGTACAGCCTGTGGTCCCATTCACTCGGGAATATCCCAGCGCAGCTCCTAGAAGAAACGTGTTTATGACTCGCTGAATCCCATCATAGATTGAACTCTCATAGATGAACGAACGCACAACAGAGCAGTTTCAAGGAAACGTTTCTCCTGAGTTTTAGACGAAGTTTCCTGCGGTTTAGTACGTATGCCGGCATTGGTCTTGAAATACCGGTTTTGGGATTCTGCACAGAAAGGGTTTGCAAAACGCTGAATCCACACGTGAGTTTAACTCTGTCAGTTGAATGCACACATTGACGACCATTCAGTTAGATAGCTCCGTTTTGGTTTTAGAAGCAGATATTTCTCTGTACAGCCTATGGTCCCATTCACTCGGGAATATCCCAACGCAGCTCCTAGAAGAAACGTGTTTCTGACTCGCTGAATCTCAACATAGATTCAACTCTCTTAGGTAAACGATCGCAAAGCAGAGCAGTTTCAAGGAAACGTTTCTCCTGAGTTTTAGACCAAGTTTCCTGCTGTTTATTGGTCTGGAAATATCGGTTTTGGGATTCTACACAGAAGGGGTTTGCAAACCGCTGAATCCACAAGTGAGTTTAACTCTGTCAGTTGAATGCACACATTGACAACCATTCAGTTAGATAGCTCCGTTTTGGTTTTAGAAACAGATATTTCTCACTACATCCTATGGTCCCATTCACTCGGGAATATCCCAAAGCAGCTCAGAGAAGAAACGTGTTTCTGACTCGCTGAATCTCAACATAGATTCAACTCTCTTAGGTGAACGATCGCAAAGCAGAGCAGTTTCAAGGAAACGTTTCTCCTGAGTTTTAGACCAAGTTTCCTGCTGTTTATTGGTCTGGAAATATCGGTTTTGGGATTCTGCACAGAAAGGGTTTGCAAACCGCTGAATCCACACGTGAGTTTAACTCTGTCAGTTGAATGCACACATTGACGACCATTCAGTTAGATAGCTCCGTTTTGGTTTTAGAAGCAGATATTTCTCTGTACATCCTATGGTCCCATTCACTCGGGAATATCCCAACGCAGCTCAGAGAAGAATCGTGTTTCTGACTCGCTAAATCCCAACATTGATTCAACTCTCTTAGGTGACCGAACGCACAGCAGAGCAGTTTCAGGGAAACGTTTCTCCTGAGTTTTAGACGAAGTTTCCTGCTGTTTATTACGTATGCCGGCATTGGGCTGGAAATACCGGTTTTGGGATTCTGCACAGAAAGGGTTTGCAAACCGCTGAATCCACACGTGAGTTTAACTCTGTCAGTTGAATGCACACATTGACGACCATTCAGTTAGATAGCTCCGTTTTGGTTTTAGAAGCAGATATTTCTCTGTACATCCTATGGTCCCATTCACTCGGGAATATCCCAACGCAGCTCAGAGAAGAATCGTGTTTCTGACTCGCTGAATCCCAACATTGATTCAACTCTCTTAGGTGACCGAACGCACAGCAGAGCAGTTTCAGGGAAACGTTTCTCCTGAGTTTTAGACGAAGTTTCCTGCTGTTTAGTACGTATGCCGGCATTGGGCTGGAAATACCGGTTTTGGGATTCTGCACAGAAAGGGTTTGCAAACCGCTGAATCCACACGTGAGTTTAACTCTGTCAGTTGAATGCACACATTGACGACCATTCAGTTAGATAGCTCCGTTTTGGTTTTAGAAGCAGATATTTCTCTGTACATCCTATGGTCCCATTCACTCGGGAATATCCCAACGCAGCTCAGAGATAAATCGTGTTTCTGACTCGCTGAATCCCAACATTGATTCAACTCTCTTAGGTGACCGAACGCACAACAGAGCAGTTTCAAGGAAACGTGTCTCCTGAGTTTTAGACGAAGTTTCCTGCGGTTTAGTACGTATGCCGGCATTGGTCTGGAAATACCGGTTTTGGGATTCTGCACAGAAAGGGTTTGCAAACCGCTGAATCCACACGTGAGTTTAACACTGTCATTTGAATGCACACATTGACAACCATTCAGTTAGATAGCTCCGTTTTGGTTTTAGAAGCAGATATTTGTCTGTAAAGCCTGTGGTCCCATTCACTCGGGAATATCCCAACGCAGCTCCTAGAAGAAACGTGTTTATGACTCGCTGAATCCCATCATAGATTCAACTCTCTTAGGTGAACGAACGCACAACAGAGCAGTTTCAAGGAAACGTTTCTCCTGAGTTTTAGACGAAATTTCCTGCGGTTTAGTACGTATGCCGGCATTGGGCTGGAAATACCGGTTTTGGGATTCTGCACAGAAAGGGTTTGCAA